>NC_086099.1:135634667-138134667 GCF_963921235.1 Mobula hypostoma
GAAAGTAACTTGCAGAATGCACTATTCTTGAAAAAATAATAATAGTTCAAATACAAAATATACTGGAAACACTCAGCAAGACCAGCATTATCTGCAGAATGAGCAACTGGCTTAAAATTTCATACTGAAGACCCTTCAAAAAAAAGTGCTGTTGCTTCCAGAACATTTTACTTTTGTGCCAGACTTCCAACATTGCATTTTCATCTACTAGTCGCCACTTAATTTGCTGTGCAAAATGTTGCAAGTAATATTTCTCCAAAATATGTGAAGAGTGGAATTTTCAGCCCAAGAAGCAGTGGAGGCCATCTCAGTAAATACATATAAGACAAGGTTGGATAGATTTTGCATTGTAAGGGAATTGAGAATTATGGGGAAAAAGCAAGTAGGTGGAGATGAGTCCATGGCCAGATCAGCTATCATCTTATTGATTGGCGGAGCAGGCTCAACGGGCCAAATGGCCTACTCCTGCTCCTACTTCTTATATTCTTATGGTCTTATGTAAATGTACCAGTTTAGACACGTTAAAAATGTGATGCCACAAAGGTAGAAACACGTCATATTCAAATTGTTAGAATGAAGGCTCAACACATTCTTATTAGTTTATTTCCAAAACATCAACTGATATTATTAGATCTTCTTTGAAAGAAACTGTTCCTTTCTGCCTTTTTGTATAAAAGACACCTGGCATTTTCATTATTATCTGCATCATGGAAACTAAAGGAGAGAAAGAAAAATATTTCTGTTTTGAGAAGTCATTGAATCTATTAACAGAAAGGTATCAAGATGCGATTTCATCCTATAAACTCATTACTTATTGCAGACATTGACAGGAGAAAAAAAACCATCACAGGAGGGAGTTACACACAAAATGCCGATGGAACGCAGCAGGCCAGGCAGCATCTATAGGAAGAGGTACAGTCGACGTTTTGGGCTGAGACCCTTCCTCAGGACTCATCACAGGAGGGAGTTAATTGGTTAAAGCAGCCAGGTGCTTAATGGAAGATGGATGTCAACAAAAATTCATGATAGAAATAAACACAAATAAATGCAAAATTCAGTATTATAAATAGAGGAAAACTACAATGGAAATAGAACAGACAACACTGCAAACTGAAATGAGAGCTAGTTCTGCCTGTTAAAAGTAGGTGCTCTGAACTACACGTAGCTAACTCTCCTCCATCTACACACAACGTCTCCTCACCAATGACTATGACTGTGACTATGTTTCAAATGATAATCAACCATTGCATCTGTACATGAACACAATCCACACAGATTTAGGAGCATCTCTTTGGCCACTGGAGGTGATGGATATGGAGGACTTGACGATAACTTTCCCTGTGACAGACAACAGGGAGACTCCTCTGCAGATTATATCATGTCAGGTCCTCCAACACATTCCTCACTCTCCAGAGGTGAATGATGACATTTGCAAATTTGCAACCAAAGCTCTATGTTATGGAGTGTTTATTGCCTGTTCAAGGCCTCATTATTTATGAGATTCGATGCAGTCTTCATGACTTCTTGTTGGTCAGGAAATGGCAGCCAGACTGGATGTCGAATGGAGTCAAGAATCCTGACATTGGAACAGTTATTTTAGTGAAGTCTTCAAGTCTTCCTTCCAATGGCATTGATAGTCATACCCTCCCTGATGAGTTTGCCCACGCTTAGCTTCCATGTGCATTCTATGCTCTCTCTATTCACCATCTGTTCTTCAGGCCACTAGGTTTTCTGCATGACCATCTACTCTGCATGGCTTTCATTCATTCACCTCACTAAAACCTTACACTCTTTCTCACATTTGGCTGTCCACTCAGATTTACTTTCACTTTGCATTTGCTCCATTATAGCTTGAAAGCCATGATTCCAACCAATCTCAGTAAAGCCCAGGCTACATCACTTCCCTTTTTTTTAAAAAAAAAATAGGCATCCGTTAATCTTGTAAGACCATGGATTTGCGCCTTGGAAGGTTTCTAGGGCGTAGGCCTGGGCAAGGTTATATGGAAGACCGGCAGTTGCCCATGCTGCAAGTCTCCCCTCTCCACACCACTGATGTTGTCCAAGGGAAGGGCACTAGGGTCAATATAGCTTGGCACCGGTGTTGTCACAGAGCAATGTGTGGTTAAGTGCCTTGCTCAAGGACACAACATGCTGCCCAGCTGAGACTCAAAATAGCAACCTTCAGATCACTAGACCGACGCCTTAACCACTTGGCCACTCGGCAACACTACATCACTTCCCTACACTTGTAAATTAGACTCACTATAATTTGGCCCTCATCTCCACCAAACCTCTGGTGCTGGTGGAACTAATGGGAAACTATTCAGCCTGTGCTAACTACAGTCCAGAACCAAGATAATCTGAACTTCAGTGGCAAGGTATGTGTTGTGCACAGTATGTGCAGTGTGTGTATGTGCACATGCGGGCATACATACACTGAGAGGACAACCTCTAATACATTGTCAACTGTTAACTAAAGCAAAAACAAGGGAGGGTCTTACACTCAACACCTACAAGACTAAAATTCCTCTCCCAGCTCATGTCCGCTGCACAACACTGCCCTCGGACAATAATGCTCATGGAAAACCATAAAATGTGTGTACCAAGTCCTATACTTAGGCAGCCACCACTTCCTAGATGGGAAACATTGATGAAAGTACATCAGTCTTCAATGCAGCAGACCTAACTGTTAGTCATTTGAAAAAAAAAAGATTAAAGTTAAGACATTGGACCAGATACAAAACTCAATTTATTAGGTAGCAGTCATGTCTGATTAAGGTCTGGGATACTTACAGCAAACATCTCCAGGAAATGGAAAATACCACATATGCCATCTCCAGAAAATCCTCCATACAAAGAATTACCAAAATCAGCATCAGTGACCTCTCTCAGCCCAAAATTTCCAATCTGAAAGCCCAGTTGCTCTCTGTCAGCTACACTGGGCAGAATGGACACTATCCTAAATTCAGAGATGGAAGGAGACTTCTATGTGTACAAAGCCAGATTCGGGGCTGTACTCAGCAGACGCCATGAAACATCCCATTGAATCCTAAGAATCACTGGCCCATGATCACTCAAAGTGGCGAAGTAGAACTTGGTATTGAAAATTTAATGCCATGCTCTGAGAGTACACATAAACCCTGGATAAAGGAGGAGGAGCAGCCCAACTCTCAAACTATCCACTCTTCCCATCTGTGAAGTTCTCACATTAACCCAACTCAAAACCCACAAAACCAGATAACCTTAATCCTGAGGTTTATCTCTTTCCTCAATAACAAACCCCATCAGTAAAAATGCTCTTTTGTAATGAAGGCTGAAAGTCAGAAGTTGCTAACATTACATTTAGAAGGTTGAATATATGCATTACTGCACACTTTGCTCACACATGACTGTATGGCTAAACACCTGAGTTATCACACTGTCTTTTTCTTTTCAAATCTTTTTATTGTTATATTATACAGAAAAAATAACATGAGTACATTGAAGTAACAACAGTTACAATGTCTCAAAAAAATACATTATCTAAAGATTGAAAAAAATTTTTGTGATAACAAAAACAAAACCTAAGCAGAAAAGTGAGAAAAAAAAAGAACCCATTAGGTGTACAACCCCAGAGTCATGCGTCATACAAAAAGCTTCTAAAAATAAACATCAAACCGCCAGCAAGAAAATATACTAAAAAATTTACAATAGTTCATGGAAAAATTATATCAATTAGCTCAAATGATAATAATGAACAAATGAGCCTATCACACTGTCAAGTTTGCTGATAACATAACACTGGTGAGGTTCCTCAGATGGTCTACGGAGAGGTGGAAGAGCTCAAGGCCTGGTGCCAGGCAAATAACCTCTTCCTTAATGTCAGCAAGATAAAGGAGATGGTTATCGACCTCAGGAGAACTCACACCCCTCTTTACATTGGTGGCATAACAGTGAAAACTGCCAGCAGCTTCAAACTCCTGAGTGCGCATACCTCACACCACCTCTCGTGGTCCCAGAAAACATCCTACATAGTCAGGAAAGCTCACCTACGCTTTTACTTTGAGGAGGCTGAAGAGAGCTGGACTATGCACATCCATACTTATGTCATTCTACAGATGTGAATTAAACAGCACCCTAAAAAGTAGGAAAGTATGGAAACTGCACTGTAGCAGACAGGAAGGCTCTACAATGGGTAGTTAAAACTGCCCTATGCATCACTGGCAACCAGCCTACCTGCCATCAAGGATATATATACAAAAAGGTGCCAGAAAAAGGCCAGAAACATCATGAAGGATCCCATCCACCCTGCTCATGGAATGTCTGTCCCACTCCTTTCAGAGAGGAGGCTATGTAGTGTCCATGCCAGGAACACCAGACTCAAAAAAACAGTCACTTTCCCCAAGCAGCAAGGCTGAATTCTACCTCTACCCCACTAACCCACCCCACCTCCCCCATCATTTCATGTCAGTCACCTTATGTACACACAGTTCGATGCCTAGTGTTACTTTATGGACATTCAATATATGTATTTATTGTGCTCTTTATATGGTGTTTATTTTGTGCTGCACAAGATCCTGAGCAACATTTCTGTTCTTCTTCCACCCCCACCATGTACAGGAAATGACATTAAACAAACATGAAGGTGCATGCAAAATTATGGAGTATAATTTGTGACATTTTTCCTTTCAGAGTCCCGTGAGGTTTAGGTTGATGAGCAGAGTCAAAGTAGAAGGGACAATTAAAGTGAGAGTCTTGAACTAAGATATCGCTGTACGCTTCTGTTGGTACTTGCTGACTGACCTACAGAGATCCTCCAGCACTTTGTATGTTGCTCCACATTTCTGCACTTGCAGGCACCAGTGTCAACAAACTGATGTGGCACCAAGTCTCATGAATGTATTGACACAATTCACCAATATTAGCTGTTTTCTTTGCATGCGGATTTTGTCTACAATCCTGACTACCATCAAAATGACTGCATTGGATTTAATGAAGATTTCCACAAGCAAGTTGTTTTCCAGTAATATGGCTTTCTATGACGCACCTATTCCATTCTTCCACCCACTTGACTCAAATATTTGGATGCTGACGTAGTTCCTTTATCCTCTTAAAATTTACTTAGTCTAGAACTCAGCAATCCAATCTTATCCAAGCAAAGAACTGCCCAATTAATACCTCTGAGCCTCTCACTAGGTTAAGAATGTGTCAACAAGGGCAAACTGTTAAATCACTTCAGCTTCCACACTATGTTTCATAAGAACATAAAAGAAATAGGAGCCATCTGGCCTGTTGAACCTGTACCGCCATTCAATAAGATCATGGCTGATCTGGCCATGGACTCATCTCCACCTACCTACCTTTTCCCCATAATTCCCCTACTATTCAAAAAATCTATCCAACCTCGTCTTAAATATATTTACTGAGGTAGCCTCCACTGCTTCATTGGGCAGAGAATTCCACAGATTCACCACTCTCTGGGAAAAGCAGTTCCTCATGTCCATTCTAAATTTACTCACCAGAATCTTGAGGCTTTGTCCCTTAGTTCTTGTTTCCACTGGTAGGTGAGACTACTTTCCTGCCTCTATCTTATCTATTCCTTTCATAATTTCATATGTATCTACAAGATCTCCTCTCATTCTTCTGAATTCCAGCAAGTACAGTCCCAGGCAACTTAACCTCTCCTCATAGTCTAACCCCCTCATCTCTGGAACCAACCTGGTGAACCTCCTCTGCACTGCCTTCCAAGCCAGTATATCCTTCCTCAAGTAAGGAGACCAGCACTGCAGGCAGTACTCCAGGTGTGGCCTCACCAGTATCCTGCACAGTTTCAACACTTTCCAGTTCACAAGCTAAGTCCCCTCCCTTTCTTTCCCCCAATTATCAATTTCTTGCTTTTGCCACTCTGCTGCACTACCAGTGTCCAACGTTTTTTTAAAACCCAAGTCCTGCTTTAATGAGTTTACTTTCTGGTCCACTTCACTTTCCTCATTTTCTTCACAGACATGTTGCAGCTCACATGCTTTGACCATGCTCCTACTAATTTCTACTGGTTCCACCTTTGCTTTGATAACCAAATTTTTTTGTGCCTCAAACATTTAAGAGCATTCCTCTATGCAAAATGTGTAATACAGATGCACAAGATATAGCTTGTGTACATAATATGCCAATCATGTACACATTTCTCAACGAGCTCTTACTGAAAAGTTGGTCTTCTTTGGAACCTTTATCCACCTTCACGCTATTGTTTATTGCATACAGACGTACATTTTGCTTTGCCTCTTCACCCCGCTCTTCAGTATGCAAATAAATTTCCTCTAAAATTTCACTATACCTTTTCTTCATTCTCTACAAGGGGAACGGGAGGAGAGGGGGAGCTGAAGTTTCAATTTTCATCTCAGTTCTAATAATGATAAAGGTTTGTGGCATAGATTGGGATAGAGGTGCATTGTAGTCTATTTTAAATTGGCAACTTCTTTGTACAAATGATTTGTGCCAAACCTAACCCAAGCAATAAAAGCTCCAATACAACATTCAACATAACTTTGCATTTTTAATCTTGCAGCTGCACCATGGCAAATCCATCTGAAACCGAGGACACAATATCTGTAGTCGAAACAAAACAATGGCCTTGTGAACATGCTTGTGATCAATTCCAAAGCAAGGCTGTTTTGAAAGTACAAGTCATGTACAGCTTGTCCAAATGAGCCCAACAATCTTAGTGGTTAATACTAGTATGTGATTTCTAAAGAAACATCCATTTATGAAAACATTATGCACCTTAATTATTGGTTAAAATGCAGTTATTTTTTTAAATAATTACAGCATGTGAAGTTTCAAAGCAACATAAGTATTTTATTGATCCCAAGTGGGAAATTCTTTCATTACAGCAGCAACATTTAAATAAAACATACTTAACAGTGTGCAGACTTAACTAATAAAGTACAGAATAATAATATACACAATAATAATTGACCAATGTGCAATAATGTATGAAATAATGAAACAGACTATTGTACTATGATGTGTGTCCTGTCACACAGAGCGTAGGGAAGATTTTCTGTAATGATCATTGTGACAGTGGAGCTGAATGAGCCTGTTCAAAAGGGTTCTCCGCTGCTTATTCAGTAGGTCATGCAGAGAATGTGCCAGATTGTCCATAATTGATTACAGTTTGTTTAGGGATCTCCTCTCCACCACTAACGCAGAGTCCGGGTTGTAGCCAAGGATGGATCCAGCCTTTTTGATGGAGTTTACTTAGTCTTTTTGCATCACTAGCACTGATGCTGCTCCCCCAACATAAAGCTGCAAAAGACGACTGCACTCGTTACAACAAACTGGTAAAGGATCGCCAGCATCCTGCTGCACATATTGAAGGATCTCAGCTTCCTTAGAAAATAGAGTCTGCTCATCCCCTTCTTGTAAACAGCCTTTGTGTTGGTTTTCCAGTCAAGTCTGTTGTCGAGGTGAACACCCAACTATTTGTACTCCTCCACCACCACAACTACTCCTAGAATGTATATAGGACTCTTCACAGTCCTCTTGCTCTGAATATCAGTCTCCATCTCCCTGGTTTTGGCCAATTCAGGAGCAGGTAATTCCTCCCACACCACTCCACAAACTTTTCCACCAGTCTTCTGAACTCCGACTCCAGCCCAACCACTGCAGAGTCGTCAGAGAACCTCTGAAAGTGACAAGACTCAGATTTGTACTGAAAGTCTGAAGTGTACAGTGTGAACAGAAACAGGACTGCCCCTTGGGGAGCTCCAGGACCACTTACTACCACCTCAGACAGAACTACCCAGCTGTAGAAACTGGGGTCTCTCTGTCAGGTAGTCAGCAATCCAGGAGAGAGTCTATATCCATCCTTTGCAGCTTCTTACTCAGAAGTGGCTGGATTGTACTGAAGGCAATAGAGAAATCTAAACATGCAGTGAACATTCAAATTTCAATTCCATGCCAAGTGAAGTTTGATTCCCACTATTAGATGTGTTTAAACACAGCTTAATTTTGTTCTGAAATCAAGAAATCTAAATAACATTCCTAGGAGGTAGAGAAAAAAAAACATTTAAATCCATGAGTATCTAGAGATACGACCAAACAGTAATTGGAAAGGAAACCATTTTTTAAGAAATACTAACTGCAAGCACATATATGCAGTTGAACAACAGAGGAAGTGTGTTGAAAATAGCAGAGCTTTCAGGGAAGAGAGGGCAATGTACTTCAATAATAAATGTTAAGTATACTTTCATAATTTTGGTTTTCAAAAAATAACTGCAATAAATCAATATGAGCAAGGATCTGGGAAGTAATGTAATAATTAAATGCTCATTAATGAGATGGAGTTTGAAAAATGCAAGAGATATGGAGGCTGCTTTACAAAGAGAAAACTTCAGATCTTAGAGATCAAAGGAGCAAAACAATTACTTCCAAGATGGTAAAAGAGAGCGCTTTTCACACTCATTAGAGAGTGAAGACAAAGGGGAAAAGAAGTCTTGATGGGACAGTGATTATTCATAAAGAAACTGTAGTTTTTTTTGCTCAATCAAGTAACCTCAGAACAAGAATTTTGGGAAGAGTAGAGTTTGAGCTGATTAAGCCAAGGCTAGCTATCAATAAACAAAATTACAATCCCTTTTGTAGCCCTTGGACCTAACAGTCTGAAGATGACAAACAAATAAAGATGATGATTTTCTTGAGAAATGCATCATAAAGAGGCAAAACAGCTGCAAAGACATTACAAAATAGTCAAAATATTGGTATTCCAGAATTGCTGGCCACAACTAACATTAGGAACAAGTGTTCCTTTTTAAATTATCCAACTAAAAATGGAAGTAAGAAGTGACTGAGTAAATGAGAGGAAGCTTTATCAAATCTGAGAATTGGGCATAGCCTTTTGCAATGGTTGGGAGAATTTACATTGACTGAAAGATTTAATTGACAGGAAGAGTTTATTGAGAGGAGAAAGTAAGTGGATCTAATAACTTCCTAGAATGAACAGTCTTTCAGCATAGAAGTTGGGACTAGGGATCTCAAAATCTTGGAATCTGACTCCATAAAGCAATAATCATCATGTGCCATGCCCAGTTTGAGCTTTGACTGCCATGGCCCACACACTGCTGTTTTGGGTCAAGTGGATCAATTCATTGGTATTCATTTCCAGTTCTCTGGCTGCTGTCTCCATCATCATTTGTCTTTGTCTTCCTCTTGCTTTCTTCCCTTCAATCCTTCTCACAAGTTCTATTTTAACTTCATCAGTTCACAGGACTTAAACATAGAAACATAGAAAATAGGTGCAGGAGTAGGCTATTTGGCCCTTCGAGCCTGCACCGCCATTTATTATGATCATGGCTGATCATCCAACTCAGAACCCTGCACCAGCCTTCCCTCCATACCCCCTGATCCCCCTAGCCACAAGGGCCATATCTAACTCCCTCTTAAATATAGCCAATGAACCGGCCTCAACTGTTTCCTGTGGCAGAGAATTCCACAGATTCACCACTCTCTGTGTGAAGAAGCTTTTCCTCATCTCAGTCCTAAAAGGCTTCACCTTTATCCTCAAACCGTGACCCCTCATTCTGGACTTCCCCAACATCAGGAACAATCTTCCTGCATCTAGCCTGTCCAATCCCTTTAGGATTTTATACGTTTCAATCAGATCCCCCCTCAATCTTCTAAATTCCAACGAGTACAAGCCTAGTTCATTCAGTCTTTCTTCATATGAAAGCCCTGCCATCCCAGGAATCAATCTGGTGAACCTTCTTTGTTCTCCCTCTATGGCAAGAATGTCTTTCCTCAGATTAGGGGACCAAAACTGCACACAATACTCCAGGTGTGGTCTCACCAAGGCCTTGTACAACTGCAGTAGTACCTCCCTGCTCCTGTACTCGAATCCTCTCGCTATAAATGCCAGCATACCATTCGCCTTTTTCACCGCCTGCTGTACCTGCATGCCCACTTTCAATGACTGGTGTATAATGACACCCAGGTCTCATTGCACCTCCCCTTTTCCTAATCGGCCACCATTCAGATAATAATCTGTTTTCCTATTTTTGCCACCAAAGTGGATAACTTCACATTTATCCACATTAAATTGCATCTGCCATGAATTTGCCCACTCACCCAACCTATCCAAGTCACCCTGCATCCTCTTAGCATCCTCCTCACAGCTAACGCTGCCGCCCAGCTTCGTGTCATCCGCAAACTTGGAGATGCTGCATTTAATTCCCTCATCCAAGTCATTAATATATATTGTAAACAACTGGGGTCCCAGCACTGAGCCTTGCGGTACCCCACTAGTCACTGCCTGCCATTCTGAAAAGGTCCCGTTTATTCCTACTCTTTGCTTCCTGTCTGCTAACCAATTCTCTATCCACATTAATACCTTACCCCCAATACCGTGTGCTTTAAGTTTGCACACTAATCTCCTGTGTGGGACCTTGTCAAAAGCCTTTTGAAAATCCAAATATACCACATCCACTGGTTCTCCCCTATCCACTCTACTAGTTACATCCTCAAAAAATTCTATGAGATTCATCAGACATGATTTTCCTTTCACAAATCCATGCTGACTTTGTCCGATCATTTCACCACTTTCCAAATGTGCTGTTATCACATCCTTGATAACTGACTCCAGCAGTTTCCCCACCACCAACGTTAGGCTAACCGGTCTATAATTCCCTGGTTTCTTTCTCCCTCCTTTTTTAAAAAGTGGAGTTACATTAGCCACCCTCCCTGCCAGTTTTCTCTCATAATCTTTTTTCCCCTTCCTAATTAAGCCCTTTGTCCTCCTCTGCTGAACTCTGAATTTCTCCCAGTCCTCAGGTGAGCCACTTTCTCTGGCTAATTTGTATGCTTCTTCTTTGGAATTGATACTATCCCTAATTTCTCTTGTCAGCCACGGGTGCACTACCTTCCTTGATTTATTCTTCTGCCAAACTGGGATGAACAATTGTTGTAGTCCGTCCATGCAATCTTTAAATGCTTGCCATTGCATATCCACCGTCAATCCTTTAAGTGTCATTTGCCAGTCTATCTTAGCTAATTCACGACTCATACCTTCCAAGTTACCCTCCTTTAAGTTCAGAACCTTTGTTTCTGAATTAACTATGTCACTCCCCATCTTAATGAAGAATTCCACCATATTATGGTCACTCTACCCAAGGGGCCTCTCATGACAAGATTGCTAATTAACCCTTCCTCATTGCTCAGAACCCAGTCTAGAATAGCCTGCTCTCTAGTTGGTTCCTCGACATGTTGGTTCAAAAAACCATCCCGCATACATTCCAAGAAATCCTCTTCCTCAGCACCTTTACCAATTTGGTTCACCCAATCTACATGTAGATTGAAGTCACCCATTATAACTGCCGTTCCTTTATTGCACACATTTCTAATTTCCTGTTTAATACTATCCCCAACCTTACTACCACTGTTAGGTGGCCTGTACACAACTCCCACCAGCATTTTCTGCCCTAGTGTTATACAGCTCTACCCATATCGATTCCACATCTTCCCGGCTTATGTCCTTCCTTTCTATTGCGTTAATCTCTTCTTTAACCAGCAACGCCACCCCACCTCCTTTTCTTTCATGTCTATCCCTCCTGAATATTGAATATCCCTGAACGTTGAGCTCCCATCCTTGGTCACCCTGGGGCCATGTCTCTGTGATCCCAACTATATCATAATCATTAATAACAATCTGCACCTTCAATTCATCCACCTTGTTATGAATGCTCCTTGCATTGACACACAAATCCTTCAGGCGCTCTTTTACAACTCTCTTAGCCCTTATACAATTATGTTGAAAAGTGGCCCTTCTTGATGCTTGCCCTGGATTTGTCGGCCTACCACTTTTACTTTTCTCCTTACTACTTTTTGCTTCTACCCTCACTTTACACCCCTCTGTCTCTCTGCACTGGTTCCCATCCCCCTGTTGTGAACTAACCTCCTTTCGCCTAGCCTCTTTAATTTGATTCCCACCCCCCAACCATTCTAGTTTAAAGTGACCTCAGTAGCCCTCGCTAATCTCCCTGCCAGGATATTGGGCCCCTAGGATTCAAGTGTAACCCGTCCTTTTTGTACAGGTCACGCCTGCACCAAAAGAGGTCCCAATGATCCAAAAACTAGAATCCCTGCCTCCTGCTCCAATCCCTCAGCCACGCATTTATCCTCCACCTCATCGCATTCCTACTCTCACTGTCGCGTGGCACAGGCAGTAATCCCGAGATTACTACCTTTGCAGTCCTTTTTCTCAACTCCTTTCCTAGCTAGCTATATTCTCCTTTCAGGACCTCTTCCCTTTTCCTACCTATGTCATTGGTACCTATATGCATCACGACCTCTGGCTCCTCACCCTCCCACTTCAGGATATCTTGAACACGATCAGAAATATCCCGGACCCTGGCACCAGGGAGGCAAACTACCATCCGGGTCTCTGGACTGCGTCCACAGAATCGCCTATCTGACCCCCTTACTATCGAGTCCCCTATCACAACTGCCCTCCTCTTCCTTTCCCTACCCTTCTGAGCTACAGGGCCGGACTCTGTGCCAGAGGCACGGCCACTGTCGCTTCCCCCGGGTAAGCTGTCCCCCCCAACAGTACTCAAACAGGAGTACCTATTGTTAAGGGGCACAGCCGCCGGGGTACTCTCTATTACCTGACTCTTCCCCTTCCCCCTCCTAACCGTGACCCACTTGTCTGCGTCCCGTAGCCCCGGTGTGACCACCTGCCTGTAACTCCTCTCTATCAACTCCTCACTCTCCCTGACCAGACGAAGGTCATCGAGCTGCAGCTCCAGTTCCGTAATGCGGTCCCTTAGGAGCTGCATCTCGATGCACTTGGCGCAGATGTAGACGTCCGGGAGGCTTGGAGACTCCAGGGCCTCCCACATCCGACACCGAGAACAACAAACTGCCCTCACACTCATACTGCCCCTCTCCTCAAATAACAACAGAAAATGAATACCAAACCTTCCTCGCCTCGCCAATTTCTGCCTAAGCCCGTTGAGCCAAAGCCCTTAAGCTTTCATTCTACTCCCGGCTCACTCCGCCGCACGCAAACTACGCTGCCCGCTGTATGAGGCTCTGTTCCTTTTAAATCTGCCGCACTGCACTGCCCGACGTCACACGCCTGCGCAGTCTCGCCTCTCTGAACGCCATTGGAGAAAAAAAAACGAAAATTTCAAAAATGTCTTCCTCCGCACTCCCGCTCCGACTCTCAGACTTCCTTCTTCGAACCAAACCCGAAGCAGGATATCTGCCCTTTTAAATCTGCCGCGCTGCACTGCCCGACGTCACACGCCTGTGCAGTCCCGCAAAAAAGCACTTAGTTACAGTAAATTTCTTCCAACATTGTGTTATTCCTTGAATCCGATTTATTGACTTGTGTCCAAAATTCATCGGGCTTGTTTAGATGTTCCTTTGAACCCTTTGAATAGAACTTTTTGGCTGCAATGAGCAAAGGTATGTTTGGAGAAAAGAGGGTTCAGAATTTCATGAAAAGAACCCCTCTCCAACTGTTAAGCACGGGGGTGGATCGATCATGTTTTGGTCTTGTGTTGCAGCCAGTGGCACGGGAAACATTTACTGGTAGAGGGAAGAATGAATTCAATTAAATACCAGCAAATTCTGTAAGCAAACATCACACCATCTGTAAAAAAGCTGAAGATGAAAAAAGGATGGCTTCTACAACAGGATACTGAACCTAAACACACCTCAAAATCCACAATGGAATACCTCAAGAAGCACAAGCTGAAGGTTTTGCCATGGCCCTCACAGTCCCCTGACCTGAACATCATCGAGAATCTGTGGATAGACCTCAAAAGAGCAGTGCATGCAAGACGGCCCAAGAATCTCACAGAACTAGAAGCCTTTTGCAAGGAAGAATGGGCGAAAATACCCCAAACAAGAATTGAAAGACTCTTAGCTGGCTACAAAAAGCATTTACAAGCTGTGATACTTGCCAAAGGGGGTGTTACTAAGTACTGCCATGCAGGGTGCCCAAACTTTTGCTTTGGGCCCTTTTCCCTTTTTGTTATTTTGAAACTGTAAAAGATGGAAATAAAAAAGTGTTCTTGCTTAAAATATTAAAGAAATGTGTCATCTTTAACTTCATGCCTTTTGGAAATCAGTTCATCTTTTACACGCTTATCTATTCACAGTAACAGAAATTTTGACCAGGGATGCCCAAACTTTTGCATTCCACTATACCATGAATTTTAGGGCCTGGGATATTGAGGAACAGAAGGTCCTTGGTATGCAAGTTCATGAACCCTTAAAGGCGGCAGAACCCTTAAAGATGGAAGAAGTAGCATAAAAGATGCTGGCCTTCATAGGCTTGGACATAGAATTCGTGGATTTTCTCCCTCCCACCCTCACCTACGAGGGTGACTGCAATCTGATGCTCTCTCCGGAGAAGGCAGTGGAGGCAGCTATTCTCGTAACACTTAAAATACTACAATGGACATTTGTATTGTCAAGGCATAGAAGGCTACAGAGTAGATGCCAGAAAATGGGAATGGTATGGATATGTAACTGATGGTCAGCCTGGACTTGATAGGAAAAAGGCTCAATATCTGTACGCCAGACTCTACAATTCAGCATGCAAATTCTGTTATTGGATTTAATTGCAGAAGTAGATGAATATGCTAGGAAGGATCAGAAGCATTTTCCATATCCATAAATTTGAAATGCCATGCATACAGCAAAATACTATCCCTCTACTTTTGAGGATCACAAGGTTAAAATGTTTATCACCAATATGGTGAAATAAATCGGATTCAAGGAATAACACAATGTTGGAAGAAATTTACTGTAACTAAGTGCTTTTAAATTCTTTGTATATACTTCAGTAAAGCATCCTCCTTATGAATTACTTCACTGATTAAGTCAAATGTTTTATCTGAAGTTGTATCAAATCTCCTGTGTATTATTCATACGATAATTATATACCTCTCCCTAATGATGTTAAAAGACCCAGGCAGACTACTTGCATTAAGTATTACACAATAGGACAATTCTCAACTTGACTAATACAAGCAGTAACAATTACTACATTGTCGCAAACACGAGGAAATCTGCAGATGCTGGAATTTCAAGCAACACACAAAAAGTTGCTGGTGAACGCAGCAGGCCAGGCAGCATCTTCCACTGCCTGGCCCGCTGCGTTCACCAGCAACTTTTATGTGAATTACTACATTGCAATAGTTTAAAAACTTCTTCGTTCCTAAATGTCCCAACACTCTTACTTATATTGTTACTGTCTTTTGCAGCATTATACATTAAAGTGATTCAACCATAATGATTTTAAAATAAATAAGCACCATTTGAATTTGAACAAAATGAAAGGATTGGGGCTCAAAAAAGAAAAAGACATTCTAATGTGTTGAGCCATTCTTACACTGACTTGCAAGTTAATCTCCAGAGCATAGTAAAAAAGTGCTTCAATTTGTCCCAGAAATGATAGACTATATTCAGGGTATTCAAAAGTTCCTTACAGCAATTATTCTTTGAAATGCAAAAAAACGTTTCAGTCAATCGCATGCAACACCTTCCCTGAAACAATTACTTTTATTTAAAACTATTATGAGAAATTAATAAATATGAGTAATACCCATAGATAAGCAGTTCCATTCCACATCTAAAAGGAGATACGATACAGGGTCATTTTCTACCACTTAAGGCAGTGGAAAATTGCAGGAGGCCCAAATCATGTGGTCATATTCAAGATTCAAAGCAAAAGAGAGTGCATTGAAAAAAAAACCTTAAAAGGGAATATGCAGGGCACCTTTTTATATATTTAAAAAAAAAGCAGAGTGGTATGTGCCTGGAATGGGCAGCCAGGATAGCAGATAAAATAGCAGTGTTTGACAGGCTTTTAGATAGGCACATGACTATGCAGGGAATAAAGACATACAAATCAAGGCTAGGCAGAAAAGATTTAGTTTAATTTGGCATAGTCATCATGGACTAAAAGGGCTTTCCTTGTACTATTCACTGACTCTATGACAACACTATTCCTTTCCCAAAAATAAGCATTGTTATTCAACAGTCACATGATGAACAGTGGCAGAAGAAAACCTAATCTACATACAGTACAAAGTCATATTGTATCACACATATACAAACACACAGACACACTGCGAGGGTGCCCAAGATTTTTGCACTGTACTGATGCTACTGCAGCAAAAAAAAAAATTTCATGACGTATGTGGGTGATGATGAACCTGATTCTGATATGGGTCTCTATTGCAGACTAAGAGTGGGAAGGGGGCACCTCCTCCATACCACCTCCTCTCCCCCTCCACACCTCTCCTCACCAACCCCCTTCCCCACCTTCCCCTTTCCTGCCTCCCTCACTCCCTCTCCTCTACCTCCCTCACCCTTTCTACCCCCTCTCCCTACCTCCATCCCCCCACCCTACTCCCTCCCTTACCCTAATCCCCTGACCCCCTCCCTTCCCCCACCCCTCTATCCCGCCCTACCTCCTCCCCCTCCATTCCCCTCCCCCCTCACCCCATCCCCTCCCCCACTCACTATTCCCCTACCCATCTCCCCCCACATTCCCTTCCTCTCCCTACACCCCTTCACCACCTCTCCTTCCCCCTCCCTATGCCCCCCACCATAACTCCCTACCTCCCCACATCCATTCCGAGTTCCCCACTCCCACCACCCCTCCCTAGCTTCTCCTAAACCCTCCCCCACCACCCTCCCCCTCCTTGCCTCCCCTCCCCCACTACCCCCAACCACCCCTCCCTCCCCACCCCCATCTCCCCTCATTGACTCTCCTTCCTCCACATCCCTCTCCCTACCCACCCCCTCCCCATCTACCCTCCCCTCACCTACCTTCCCATCCAACCCCTCCCTCCCACCCTCCCCTCACCTACCCCTTCCCCCTCTACCCTCCCATCTACCCCTCCCTCCCCCCTTTACCCTCCCCTCAGCTACCCACTCCCTCTCCCCTCTCTACCCTCCCCTCACCTACCCCTCCCTCCCCACCCTACCTCCCCTACCCTCTTTACCCTCCCACCACCCTTTACCACCTCCCTTGCCACCTACCCCTCCCACTCGCTGCCTAACGCCTTCAACCACACTACCCCTCGCATCCCCTCCCTACATTGAATCACGGTGGATTTAATTTGGCTTTTTTTGACGCTGATCAACAGAAAAAAAATTGTGTCAAAGTGAAAGCAGATCTCTACAAAGTGAACTAAATTATTTAAATATTAAACAGAAAATAATTGATTGCACAAGTAACCACCCCTTTTAATATGACCTACCAAATCTGAATTGGTGCAGTCAATTGGTTTTGGAAATCACATAATTAGTTAAATGCAGACTGCACGATATGCAGTCAAGATGTTTCAATTGGTTGTAGTAAAAGTACTCGTGTATCTGGAAGGTCCAATTGCTGATGAGTCAGTATCCTGGCAAAAACCTACACCATCAAGACAAAAGAACATGCCAAGCGACTCCGCAAAAAGGTTATTAGAAAGCACAAGTCAGGAGATGGATACAAGCAACTTACCAAGTCACTGAATATCCCTTGGAGTACAGTTAAGTCAATCATCAAGACATGAAAAAATATGGTACAGCTGTAAATCTGCCTACAGCAGGCAGTTCTCAAAAACTGAGTAACCGTGCAAGGGGACTAGTGAGGGAGGCTACCAAGAGACCCATGACAACTCTGGAGGAGTTACAAGCTTCAGTGGCTGAGATAGGAGAGACTGCGCATATAACAACTGTTGCCCAGGTGCTTCACCAGTCACAGCTTTATGGGAGAGTGGCAAAGAGAAAGCCACTGTTGAAAAATAAACAACTCACATGAAATCTCACTAAAGTTTGCCAGGAGGCATGTGGGAGACTCTGAAGTCAGGTGGAAGGTGGTTCTATGGTCTGATGAAACCAAAATTGAGCTGTTTGGCCAGACTAAATGCCATGTTTGGTGCAAGCCAAACACTGCGCATTACCAAAAAATATACCATCCCAACCATGAAGCATGGTGGTGGCTGCCTCATGCAGTGGGGATGCTTCACTGCAGCAGGCCCTAGAAGACTTGTGAAGGTAGAGTGTAAATGAATGCAGCAAAATACAAGGAAAACCTGATGCAGTCTGCAAGAGAACTGAGGTTTGGAAGAAGATTTATTTTCCAGCAAGACAATCACCCTATGCATAAAGCCGAAGCTACACAGGAATGGTTTAAAATCAACAAAATTAATGGTCTGGAGTGGTCAAGTCAAGAGTCCAGATCTCAATCCAATCAAGAAATTGCAGCTGAACTTGAAAAGGGCTATTCACTCACAATCCCAATGCAATCTGACAGAGCTGGAGCAGTTTTGTAAAGAATGAGGAAAAAAAAAAATTACAGTGTCCAGATGTGCAAAGCTGATAGAGACCTATCCATACAGACTCAAGGCTGTAATTGCTGCCAAAGTTGCATCTACTAAATACTGACTTAAGGGAGGGGCCATGAGTAATTATACTAATTAAATCCACTGTGATTCAATGTTGTAAAACATTAAAAACATGAAAACAGGGGTGGGGGGGTGGAGGTGGTGAATACTTTTTATAGGCACTGTATGTGTACCCAGATATACAGCTAGGGTGTCTAAGACTTTTGCACAGTACTGTAGTATTCCATCTCAGCCCAACAAAAGTCATTCATCAGGTAAAATTGTATTATTTATTACACAGATTTCTGGCAGGTATTTAATTTTGCTTCTGCAATAATTATTGTTTTTACTAAACTGTTTTACTTTAGTTTACAAATCAAAATCTGTGCTCAAGTACCACTTATAAAATCAATGTCCAAACAATACCATGGGCACTAAACAACTTCAGAAGCAAGCAGCTATTGGTTTGAATAACACCACTCCTTACAAAAAGTTTTTATTATACAATTACTCTTCTGATTTCTTAAAAGGTCTTCCAACTCCATTACTTTTTTTTTTAATCCAGCATAACTCAAAAGAAGTGCTACTGTATTAGATTTCATAGTTGTCAAGATGCAGAATATTAAAGCCAACAGTCATGCACAACTCTTCAGATATGCTGCATTGCAAGAAGAACTCATGACTTACATCATATGAGCAACACCTGCTTTGCAGGAGAGTGACATCAGCAAGGATTTCTGTTTGGAGTTCTACTCAGTGACCTGTGCTACAAATCACTGCAAAGAATCAGATATACTTTATAATAAGATAGCCACAAATTTACTTTGTCTTTGGGATTTATTTTATTCCAATGTTCAGATATATATATATATATATATATATATATATATATATATATATATATATTTATTTATTTATTTATTTTTTTTAAATGCAATTACATCTACCTTTTTGATAAATCAACCCCTCAACCACTCCAACGTATTCCACCAGATATACAATCACTCCAGATGCTGAACAACCCCTTCATCTTTAATGTCTTCCTGTTTGAAGTTAATTCTTAAAATTATGCCATCATCTTTTAACATTTGTTACTTCTGATTTATAGCTCACAATCAATATGAACGTTCTGTGACATAGCAGCATGATCACCACCACATGCCACACTTTGTTCTGTTTCTGGGGGTGAAGAAGTTATACAAATACCACACAAAGATGTTCTTTACCTGTGAGACTTCCTTGACAGTGGATGAAGTAATCACTTTTTAATGTTTATCAACTTCTAACTTGCTTGGAATTTCCTACTTGGTATTAGATTGAATTCTCTCATTAAGTGAGTTTCCTGTTTACACATACTGTTATCTACTCAGAAAAAATTGCTTTCCTTATGCTGAAAACAAGCCAGAGTCAAAGTCGACACAATTTCTGCAGTAAACATTTCTATTCAAATATAATTCATTTTGTAACTTTCAATATTGTGCACAACTTTCTTCACCTCTCGCCTTCCCTGCACATCCATATCAATTCCAGTTTAGCATTCTTCCATACGAAGGATTTCATATTCTCTTGAATCACATTCTTTCCCAATATCTGGACTAAGTCGTATTTTTTGATGGATTGGCCACATCCCAGTTTACTTGAGATACAAGAGATGCAAATACTGGAATCTGGAGCCATGCACAAAATGCTACCAGAAATTGGCAGGTCAGGATAAAAAGTATACAAGATCTGTGCCACCCCTCCCCTCTATCTTTTTATACTGGCTGCCTCCCCTCTATCTTTCAGTCCAGATAAAGGGTCACAACTTGAAACACTGATTGTCCATTTCTCTCCATAGAAGCTGCCTGTCCCGCTCAGTTTCTTCAGCATTGTGTCTTACTTCCAATTTTCTGTTGCTGCCAGCTCTGATATCTGATCTCTACTGTTCTTAGTGATTACAGATATACAAAACTAGAAATTCTTCCTCCTCATGCATTCACCAATATTTAGACTACTCCTGGTATCTAACATATTTGTGTAGCATACAGTATATATTTATTTCCTTCATTATCCCTTCTAAACTCTTCCTTGAGGTAAATTCCTCCAGTTGGTGGCGAGTAATTAATCTGCATTTTGGCCCAACAATGCACTTAGTCATTCACTTTCCAGAGCATGTATGACCTGCAAATTATTTGTCTAGACCCAGTGTTTCTGACATTCAAGAGATTTGGGAACTTAAAATTAGGTCTTTTAAGACCTTCTGAAATAACCTTTTATAATAATGACTACTTAAAATTTGTTGACAATGTAGTCAGGAAGTAAACAGTGCTTGTTTCATACTGTTATTGCTTCTTCCACCAATTTAATTCCACTCAGTGTCCTAAGTACCTAGTTATCTGCAACACAGCTCAGAATGACACTGCTTCTTATTATACCACTGTCTTGTTTTAATGCCCAATTCGAGCCTGCCCACAACACTGACCAAAAATGCCTTACTTACTCAAGTGTAAGAGAGAGGCTAGAGTGGATTTTGGACCACTGGAAAACAATGATGAAGAGGTAGTAATGGGGGGCGGGGGGGGGGGGAAGAAGAGAGGAGAACAAAATAGCAGACAAACCAAATAAGATTTTGCACCAGTCTTCACTGTGGAATACACTAGCAGTATGGTGGAAGTTCCAGGTGTCAGGTGTCATGAAGTGTGTGAAATTACCATAAAGAGAGAGGAGGCTCTTGGGAAATTGAAAGGTGTGAAGGTAGATAAGTCACCTGGACCAGATGGTGCACACCCCAGAGTTCTGAAGAGGTGGCTGAAGAGATCATGGAGGCATTAGTAATGATCCGGAATCACTAAATTCTGGAACAATTCTAGAAGACTGGAAAATTGCAAATGTCACTCACTCTTCAAGAAGGGAAAGAAGCAGAAGAAAGGAAACTAGAGTCCAGTTAGTCTGACCTCAGTGGTTGGGAAGATGTTGGAGTCAATTATTAAGGATGAGATCTTGGAGGCCATAGTCAGCATGGTTTCCACAAGGGAACATCTTGCCTAAAAAAATCTGTTGGAATTCTTGGAAGTAGTAACAAGCAGGACAGACAAAGGAACTGATGTTGTGTGCTTAGATTTTCAGAAAGCCTTTGATAAGCTGCCAAACGTGTGGCTGCTTACAAGCTACGAGTCCATTGTATTACAGGAAAGATCCTAACATGGATAAAGTAGTGGCTGATTTGCAGAAGGTAATGAGTGGGAATAAAGGGAGCCTTTTCTGATTGGCTGCCTGTGACTCGTGGTGTACCACAGGGGTTTGTGTTGGGACTGATTCTTTTTATGTTACATGTCAACGATTTGGATGATGGAATTGATGCCTTTGTTGCAAAGTTTGCAGACAATATGAAGATAGGTGGAGAGACAGGTAGTTTTGAGGAAGTAAAGAGGCTACAGAAGCGGTCAGATTAGGAAAATGGACAAAGAAATGGCAGATGGAATACAGTGTTGGGAAGTGTATGGTAGTGCATTTTGGTAGAAGAAATGAAAGGACTGACTATTTTCTAAGTGAAGAGAAAATAGAAAAAAGAGGTGCAAAGGAACTTGTGAGTCCTTCTGGAAGATTCTCAAAGATTAATTTGCAGGTCATGAATGTGGTGAGCAAGGCAAATACAATGCTAACATTCATTTCAAGAGGACTAGAATATAAAAGCAAGGAAGTAATGTTGAAAATTTATAAAGCACTGGTGAGGTCTCATTGGGAGTATTGTGAACAGATTTGGGCCCCATATCTTAAAAAGGATGTGGTGAAACTGGAGAGAGTTCAAAGAAGTTTCACGAAAATGATTCCAAGATTGAATGGCTTGTCATATAACGAGCATCTGATGGCTCTGGGCCTGTATTCACTAAAATTCAGGCGATTAAGAGGTGACCTCATTGAAACCTATCAAATGGTGAAAGGTCTTGATAGAGTGGATGTGGAGAGCATGTTTCCTACGGTGGGAGACCCCAAGAGCAGAGGACACAGCCTCATAATAGAGGGACATCCTTTTAGAGTGGAGATAAGGAGGAATTTCTTTAGCCAGAGGGTGGTGAATCTGTGGAATTCTTTGCCACAGACAGCTGTGGAGGCCAAGTCTTTAAGTATATTGAAGGTAGAGGTTGACAGATTCTTGATTGGTCAGGGTATGAGTGATGCAGGGAGCAAGCAGGAGACTGGGTAGAGAAGAAATATGGATCAGCCGTGATGAAATGGCAACAGCGGACTTAATGGGCCAAATGGCCTAATTCTGCTCCTACATCATATGGTCTTACTGAATCTAATAAAATTACTCATCATGAAATCCCCTCTTCTATCAACCTCAAAGCCCCAAGCTGTCCAAGATCATATTTTAGATTTTATTAAGGATAAATTTCTCAAGAACAACTACAATTTCTATACCTTTACTGTGCTCTACTATATGTATGTCAGCTGTGCTATTCACAAAACAAATTTAATGTCAGTAGGTCTTTAAACAAACTGCACACATTACAAAACACTTCAATGAATATCCTGCCCATCTTCAGAATGGCGTCAGTGGAACTCCTGCAGGAAATACTCAGTTTAATTGGCAGACTTCTCCTTCCGTGAACAATGTCATTTTATCAGTACAAGCCAAAGACCTGTCTCCATGTTTAATAAATCATACAAATTTTATTTTGTCATGTTTCATTTATTTCAGAAACACACAAGTTGGAATTATTTTTAAAATAATAAAAGGTATTTCATTGATCAATTTGAAGCCCAAGTTCAACCTAGTTAATCAACAATGACCACACATCTACAGCAACTTTTGGGAATTTTAACAATAATGGAAATAATTTAAAAAAGCAAAACGGAAAATGCTGCACATTTGAAATAAAAACAAATGGCTGCAAATAGTCAGAAAAGATTCTGCAGATATTGGAAATCTTCAACAACACACACAAAATGCTCGAGGAACTCAGTAGATCAGGCAGTATTGCCCTCCATAAATACTTAAAGTAGTTCCAAAGTAAAAATTGTTATCAAGAGTACGTGTCGTCACATACAACCCAGAGATTCTTTTTTTTTCCTGCAAGAATACTCAGCAAATTTATAGAATAGTTACTGTAACCAGGATCAATGAAAGAGCAAGAGCACAGAAAACAACAAACTGTGCAAATATAAATATATAGCAGTAAATAATGACAGCATGAAATAACAAGAAAAAAGGTCCTTAAATTGAGATCATTGCTTGTGGGAATACCAGAAATGGAATGAGTGTAGTTAACCTCTTTTGTTCAAAACCTTGATGGTTGAGGGGTAGTAACTGCTCTTAAACCTGGAGGTGGGAGTCCTGAGGCTCTTGTATCTTCTACCTAATGGCAGCAGTAAGAAAATAACATGGCCTGGGTGGTGAGGATCTTTGATGATGGATGCTGCCTTTCTATGACTACATCTCATGTAGACGAGCTCAGTGATTGGGAGGATTTTACTGGTGACATACTGGGCCAGATCCACTACCTTTTGTAGGATTTTCCACTCAAAGGCATTGGTGTTCCCATACCAGGCTGTAATGTAGCCAGTCAATACACTTTCCACCCACCACACATCTACTGAAGTTTGTTAAGGTTTCTGGTAACTTGCTAAATCTCCGCAGACTGAAGAAGTAGAGGCGCTGGCATGCTTTCTTTACAATTGCATTTATATGATGAGTCCAGAGCAAGTCCTCTGAGACAATGACATCCAGGAATTTAAAGTTTCTTACCCTCTCCTCCTCTGATCCTCCAATGATTACTGGCTCATGGACCCTCTCCTGAAGTCTACTATCAGTTCCTTGGTCTTGTTGACATGAGTGAGAGTTTGTTGCTATGACACCACTCAGCCACAATTTTCAATCTCCCTCCTGCACTGATTGGCTTGCTGAGTTCCTCCAGCATTTTGTATGTGTTAGCAAGTCAAGCAACACATGTAGTGAGAAACAGAGTTGAAGTTTCAGGTCAATGATGCTATATTAGCTACTGAAATGACAACAATTTATTGCTCTCCAGGGATGCTGTGGCCAGTTGAGTACTTCCAAAAGTTTATTTTTTTTAAAATATGAAAATAATCCCGTCTTATATGAATACCACTTATTGAAATCACGTGCACACACTGCATTGTAATTAAAAACAAAAATTCTTTGTGCACAAAAACTAATTCAGTCCTGTATGTCAGTTGCTAAAAGGGCAATTTCCATACCTAAATAAACCAACCAGTGGTTTCCGCACAAGGCTATGCCCCAAGCTTATGACGTGTATTTGAACTCTGGTCAATTTATTCCATTTATAAATATAGGCTATTCGAATCAAAGGTGAGAGATTAAACACCTTCATCCATAACGTATTACCAAAATCAGAACACAATTTCTCATCTGCGTTAATTATTCATGGAATTGACAGTACTGGGAAATGGTACATGTCTACACCTCCACCCTCCGAACATTCTAACAGCCAGACAATGAATTACGTCCTTAAAACTATTCGCATTTAGTGCAAAACAAGAAAAAGGATCGCTCGTAAGATTAAACCTGACCTACTGCAAATACATTGCTAAAAACCAAACGTCCAAAAGTTTCCTGAATCACCACGCAAATTAACCTCCACATTGCGTTGCCGATACTTTTCTACGATGATGAGTAAAAAAAAACTTATCTAGGATAACTAGTAAAGGAAATGATCTTGTGATGGAGTTGGAAATTATTTGCGAGGCAAAATTATATAAGAGGACCCTGACGCCACAAATCGTTCCTGGGATTAGCAGGCAATACAGAGAAGATTTCCACGCATGAAAAATCAAATAACCTCCTTGGAAACAATTGCTTGGAACAAATGCAGCAGGCAACAGTTGAAACATAATAATTATAAAAAAACAAAATACATGTAATGGTATTTTGTGGGTACTGCGAAAATGGTATTTTCTGTTCTTTCGAGCACCTGCTGCCAATGGGGGGGGGGGAGCTCCCATGCATTTAACCTTTCGTCTGTTCGCCCCTCTTTCATACACACGCTCACTTCATTGTTCTACTCACGATGTACAGCAGGTTAAGGACACACAGTGAGTTTTTCGAACAGGTGAACCCGCCGCAAACCATGGTCACGATCGAAACGAGAGCCTCGGGCACTCGACACAGCTGTTCGCGAGCTCCGGACACCGACGAGACACCGGCGCTTCACTCCCTCCTCCTTTCGCAATGTCTCTGAAGCCTGAAGTGAGGAGGGGTTGGGGAAGGGGAGGAAAAAAAAGAGAAGCTGCAAATCCGCCCGTCGTTTCCTCCGCCAAAATGTAGGATCGCAGAATGGGAGTGAAGGGAAAAAAAATGAGGAACTGTGGAAAGTGCGCAGGCGCTGCCGCCTGGGCTCGGCTGACGTTCGCTTCACCTCATCGCCAACCTGCTATAGGAATAGACGACTGAATGCGCACTGTGACATCCTGCTGGATGTTGGAGATCTGAATTAAAAGGGCAGCAATGGCCTTGAGATATCCAGCAAGTTAGGCAACCATAGAGCGGTAAATGTTGCAAATCGGTGACTTATTCTCGTGATTGGCATGATTTAAGAGATTAAAACACGTTTTTATGATGCAAGAAAAGTGGGAGGGGAATGAAGTGCTGACGGGAAATTGCTAATTATTAGTACTGTCACTAGTTTTTCCTATCCAGAAATGCCATAGGAGTAGTAACAAATTCTGTTGATGGCAGCGAAATTTGTACCATCACAAAATCATGGTGTGTCAGCAAAGCATGGAATGATTTCATTACATTCTGCCGCACGGCGAGTCAATGTCATTAGTCCCTGCAACCTTATGCACAGTGGATAGCAGCACAGACTATCGATAGATTTTCAAAAGAAACAGAAAATGCTGGAACAACTCAACAAGTTAGGTAGTATCTGTGGAAAGAAGTGCCTTCCATCTGTGGATTTTCTGTTTTTTTTTCAAATTTCCAACATCTCCATTTCTTTAGAAAAGTCATCTAACTCTTCGATTTAATTAAAATTTGCTTTCAAGTTTTCCCATTAAAAGACAATTACTTATTAGTCCTGATATCCGTCTTGGTAGCCGCTTTCTTGAGTCAGGTGGTTGGAATCTTTTCTGGAAAGTACCGAGTATTCCCTGGAGGGACTGAGTTCGTTGAAGGTCTGTCGCTGACACCTAAATAGCGCAAAGGACTAGTTTACATTGAGCAGGCTGACACCCTGACCCACTTCTGCCTGTTAGAATGGGAGTAAGATTGGTATGATGAATCTCAGAATCAGTAGAACAGTGCATCAGCTCTCAAGGACACTGATTTTGTCTTTGCTGCTGTGAAGGTCACTAACTTATCAAGTACAAAAACAGATACAAAAAGAAATAACATAGGACACAGGAAAGCTGACAAAAGCAGGAAAAGATGGAAAAAATTAGACTATGAAGAGTTATAGACATTAGTTTGTGATTGTTTTTCCTACAGACGTTGTCTGGCCTGCTGAGATTTTCCAGAATTTTCTTTGTTTTATTATAACAAAACAAGGTATAATGTGTAATGTGTTTTGTAATATAAAATGAAATGTATATTTCTTGCTCCAGATTCTAGCATTTGCAGTCTCTTCTGTCTATAAGATGCAATGTGTACAAGGTATTCCATCAAGGCTTTCATTTTGATACTTGCTCAGCTGTTGTTAAATTCATTGAAAATGTTATCTTCTCAACAGTCAGCAGAGGTGTAGAATGCCTAATTGGTGCCAATCAACTGATTACGCAGGCCTCCTTGAATGACTTAGTAGAATTGGTATTACTGACGAATGGAAGGCATAAGGGATGATGTAATGGATAAATGACATTGCAACAAATAAGTTTCTCTTTTTTTGTTCTCTGGCTGTCTGTAAAAACACGAATCAAGCACTGTATACTATATACATACATATTTTGGTAATGAATGTACTTTGAATCTTTGAATAATTGAACAAATATAAAGATAATAAATGTATCAAGAGTAAATGATAATAACTTTATTTTTAAGTTGCTGAAGTCATTGTTGACATTGGAAGGGTGAGATATTCCTAATGGAAGGTGAAATGGTTGTTCATCAAATTTACAACGAGTTTCGTGAGGATTGTTTGGTAGGCCAGTGATGGAGCAAGGGAAATATGAGTAGACGGTAGAGAAGTGCGAAGAAGGGGAATAAGGCTGACAAGGTTATTCTGCTGAGAGCTAGCATCAGTCAACACAGGCACACATCGAGGATGCATTCATAGGTCACTACTGTACCCTCCCTACATTCATGACTGTGTGACTCGGCACAGCTACATACCATCTGTACATTCGCCAACAATACCACAGTTGTTGGCAGAATCTCAGGTGGCATTGAGAAAGTATGTAGGAGTGAGGTAGTTCGGCTGGTTGAGTGGTGTTGTAGCAAAAAATTCACACTCAGCGACAGCAAGACCAAGGAGTTGGTTGTGAATTTCAGGAAGGCAAAATTAGGGAATATAGACTGGTCCTCATTGAGGGTCAGCAGTGAGCAGCTTCGAGTTTCTGGATGTTACCATGTCAGAGGATCTATCCTGGCCTGAACACATCAATGCATTCATGAAAGAGGTACTTCAGCGGAGCGATTTGATATTTAAAGAATTTCCTGCTCAGGATCAATAAAGTACTTGTTATTATTATTATATTACCAAAGACTTGCAAAGAGATGTGCAGTGGAATGCACTCTGACTAGTTGCATCACCGGCTGATGTGGATCAATGTGCATGATCGAGAGAGGCTGCAGACGGTTATAGATTCAGCCAGTTCAATCATGGGTGAAACTCTCCCTATCATTGAGGAAATCTTCAAGAGGTGGTGCTTCAAGAAGATGGCATTTGCCATTAAAGATCCTCACCATCTGGGACATGCCCACTTTGCATTACTACCATCGGGGAGGAGGTACAGGAACAACCTTACCCAACGTTTTAAGAACAGCTTTTTCCACTGTGCAATCAGATCTCTGAATGGTCCATGAACCCATGAACAATACTTTGTTATTCATTATTTGCACTGTTTGTTTATTTCATAACTCATGGTAATTTTCATGTCTTGTACTGTACTGTTGTCATAAAACAACACATTTCACAACATACTATAGATCAGCATAATAAACCTAATTCTGATTCATAGATTCAATGGGCTCCTTCTGCATCATAATAAGAAAGTTAAGATTACACCTGAAGAATATTCAGACATATTTTATAGGTAATTACTACCTTGTTAACCTGCCTTTTTATTGGAAATATTAATCAGACGTGACCTTCACTAAATATATCCATGCTGGCTGTCTTTGATTAATCTGTACTCTTCAAAGTAAAGGCTTATACTTTCCCAAAGTATTCATTACAAAACTACTGTACTTGTAATAACTCAGCTTATTCCTTCTTCCTGTTTAAACAATTGTACAATGTTAGCAGTCCTTCATTGTCTAGCATCACTCCTGTGGCCTTGGAGAATGAGAAATGATGGTCACAGAGCCTTGGCAATTTCTTCCTTCATTTCCTTTTTACAGCCAAGGATATATTTTACTTTAGTCTGACATCTTTTTTCACTTTTAAAGATGCCAAACTTCTTAGTTCTTTCCTTTCTATTTTAATACCATAAAGTAATTAATACCTTGATTCCTTAATTACAAAATCTGCATCAGCCCTCTATTTTGTGTAAAAACCTTCAAATTATTGAAACTTATTTCCCCCACATACACATGTGGGTAGGCAGTTTGGTGCCTTACAGGATCTATTTTTTTATCCTCTTCATCATTAAAACATTCTTCTTTATTTTCATGTAATTTGTTTCTGAAATTTCTGAATTTCCATTTCAACTTCAAATCTGTGTTTTCTGGCTTTCAGATTGTAATAGATTCAGATTTATTTATCACGTGTACATGGAAACATGCAGTGAAATGCATGATTTTCCGTAACAACCAAGACACCCAAGATTTGCTGGAGTAGCCCGCCAAGTGCTGCCACACATTCTGGCACACTGTTAGGCTTAATGTGTCAAATACTGTTTTTCTTCTTTCACTATATCTTACTGTCTATGCATCCTTTTACAGGGGCATTGGATTTGTCAACTCCACACTTTCTCTTTGTGGGAACATGTTTGCCTTGGACCTTTGATCTTCTTTCCAAGCATCCCTTATTACTCATAGACAGATTTACCTTAAAGTAGTTGTATCCAGTCCAATTTTGCTAAATTTAGGCTTGTAAAATAGGCCATCTAACAAGATAGAACTTTGACTCCTATTTTAATTCTGTTCTTTTTTATAACCATGTTAGATTTATCTGAATTGTATTTGAAACCCTTTCAGCTACTGAAACTAAAAGTAAAATTACCCTTTCAGTCTGCGAGGGAAGGAAGTGCTGAGGTCAGCAAAATGGAAGACATATATCAAACATGGAAGTTGGCAACATTATAACAGTGATTCAGTGTGAAGCCTTAGAAACAATCAGATCAGAGCAATGGGTGGATTTGCATTTGTAATCAGAAAGAAGTGGAAGTGAATTGCAAACTCCTTTAAAATGCATTGAATTTTATGTAATTTTCACATGATTGGTTCTTTAGAAAATATGCATTATTTGTATAGCATATATATGTGTTTGTTTATGTTTAAATCTTGTACATGGATCACAATTGCAGTCAAGTATTTTCATAGCCTTTACTATGTTATTCATAGTCTTTGAGCTCTCACTTCTTTCTTGTACTATGTGACTGTTCTGTGAAATACATTGACTCTTTACATGTCATTATTGTGTAGATTCAAAGGATTCAAAATATATTTATTATCAAAGTATGTCTGCAGTATACAACCCTGAGATTCGTCTTCCCACAGAGAGCCACGAAACAAAGCAGAACCCATTCAAAGAAAAACATCAAGTTGTCCCTTCCCACATGCACAAAAGAATCGTGCAAATGGCAAGAAAAAAATGAGTGAAAACACAGAATATAAAAGTACAAAATCAAAAGGCATATTTCAGTTCAGCTTAGTGTTCATTATCTGCAGGCCACCCGAGTTCTGTCAAAAATAGCAGCAAAAACAAAGGAGTGACCAGAACTAGAACACATCATAAGGTGAAATACAAGGTCCAATGCACAACCCGTGCCAATTAAACCTTATAGAAATGTTTAAAATTATGAGATGCATAGACAAGGTGGATGGTAACAGTCTTTTCCCTGGGCTAGATGAGTCCAAAACTAGGGGGCATACATTTAGGTTGAGAGGGAAAGGTTTCAAAGGGACCAAAATGGCAACCTTTTCCATGCAGAAGGATGGAACAAGCATGTTCCGTGAGTATATGGAACAAACTGCCAGATGAAATGATTGAAGCAGGTACCATAGTGTTACTTAAGAAGCTCTTGGATAGGTACATGGTGGGGAAGAACTTAGAAGGAAATGAGTGGAATACAGGAAATTGGAACTAACTGGGTGGATACTGTGGTCATCACGGACTTGGCAGCCCAAAGTGCCTTTATCTACGCTGTATTGCTCTATGACTCTTAAGACGATGATTCTAAGTAAATGGATATTCGATGGTGCATTAGCTGACCAAAGAAAGCATCAATATTTGTTGATTATGATTGGTTCATTCTGATCTGATTTTGCCAATAGTCTGAAGTACAGCACTGAGCAAACATCTTAGACACACATATATACAGTATATAGCTGGGTAATTAAGTCTTTTGCACATAACTGTTATTTGTCAATTTGGAGTGAAGGCTGAGTGTGTAAATCTGGCAGAAACAAAAGATGCTGGGAATGGTGAGGGTGGAGTGCCTTGGGAGGGGTGTAGGACAGATGGCAGTGGTGGGGAGTGACACGGGGGCAGACAAATCCAGCACTAAGACACCAGGCAAGGTCATTTGATTCCAAACAATTGGTTTATTGATCATCACAGCTTCCTCCCCTCTGTCTTCCCCTTTTCCCAACCATGATTCTCCTCTCCCTGCCCCCTTCCCACTCTCAGTCCACAGTAGAGACCCTTATCAGAATCAGGATTATCATCACTCAGATGCATTACAAAATTTTTTTTGCGGCAGGTGTTCAGTACAATACATAAAATTACTACAGTGCTGTGCAAAAGTCTGAGGCACCCTAGCTATATATATGTGCACAAGATTTATGCATAGTACTGAATGCTTGAAAATACTACTACTTTGCAGTGCTTTAGATTTTTGTGAGTGATAATGTTTGAGCGCAGGTCCGTGGTGCAGAAAGGAAGGAGGGAGAAGAGGGGATCAGTAGTGATGGGGGACTCTATGGCCAGGGGAACAGGCAGAAGATTCTGTGGACGTGAATGGAATGTCCAAATGGTACGCTGCCTCCCGGGTGCCAGAGCCAGGGGCATCTTGGATCACATCCATAACATTTTGGAGAGGGAGGGAAGGAAAGAATCTTAGGGTTGTACACTGCATACATGCTTTGATAATAAATATATTTTGAATCCTTTGAATGAAAAGCAAAGAGAATGTAAAGAACTAGGTAGAAATCTGAGAAGCAGGACCTCTCGGGTAACAATTTCTGGATTGCTGCCTGTGCCACGCACCAGTGAGGGTAGAAACAGGATGATCTGGCAAATGAATGCATGGCTGAGAAGCTGGTGAATGGGACAGGGCTTCAGGTTCTTGGATCATTGGGATCTCTTCTGGGGGATGTATGACCTGTTCAAAAGAGACGGGTTGCACCTGAACCTGAGGAGAACCAATATTCTCGCAGGCAGGGAGCTGTTGGGAAGGGTTTAAACTAATTTGGGAGGGGGGTGGGAACTGGAATGAAGGGCTCAGGATAGGACAGATGGTAAAAAAGCAAAGATAGTGTGCAGTCAGACTGTAAGGAAGGGCAGGCAGATGATGGGACATAACTGCAGCCAGCAGGGTGACTATCTGTGCTTTAGGGATGCAGAATCAAAAATGGTAGTAAATACAGTACTCAGTGCATGGAGTTTAAGAAATAAGATGGATGATCTTACTGCATTTTAACAGTTTGTCAGGTATGATGTTTTGGCCATCACTGAATTGTGGCTGAAGATGATTGTAGTTGGGAGCTGAATGTCTAAGGTTGCAAGTTGTATTGGAGGGATAGGAAGGTAGGCAGAGGGGGTGATGTGACTCTGCTGGTAAAGAATGACATCAAATCAGTAGAAGGATGTGACATGGGATCGGGAGATGTTGAATCCTTGTAGGTTGGGTTAAGAAACTGCAAGGGTAAAAGGACCCTAATGGCAGTTATATAAAGGCCTCCCAACAGTAGCTGGGATGTAGACCACAGATTACAAAAGGAAATAGAAAACGTGTGTCAAGAAGGCAATGATATGATAGTAATGGGAGATTCCAACATACAGGTTGATTGGTAAAATCAGGTTGGTAATGGATCTCGAGAGTAAGTTTGTTGAATGCTTATGAAATGGCTATTTAGAGCAGTTTGTTATTGAGCCAACTAGTGGGGGATCAGCTATACTGGGTGTTATTTAATAAACTGGAGGTGATTAGGAAGCTTATGGTAAAAGAACCCTAAGGAGGCAGTGATCACAATATGATTGAGTTCAACTTGAAATTTGATATGGAGAAAGTAAAGTCTGACATAGCAGTATTTCAGTGGAATAAAGGAAATTACAGTGGTATGAGAGAGGAGTTTGTCAAAATAAATTGGAAGGAGATGCTGGCAGGGTTGACAGCAGAACAGCAATGGCATGAGTTTGTGGGTGCAGGATACATGTATATCAAAAACAAAGAAATACTCAAATAGGAAAATAGTACAACTGCGGCTGACAAGGGAAGTCAAAGGAAATGTAAAAGCAAATGAGAGGGCATACAACAAAGCAAAGATTAGTGGAAAACAGGGGATTGGGAAGCTTTTAAAAACCTACAGAGAGCAACTAAAAGAATCATTAAGAGGGAAAAGATGAAATATGAAAGCGAGCTAGCAAACAACATAAAAGTGGATAGTAAAAGTTTTTTCAAGTATGTAAATCATAAAAGAGATGAGAGGGGATATAGGACCACTAGAAACTGAGGCTGGAGAGATAATAACAGGTGACAAGGAGATGGCAGATGAACTAAATATGTATGTTGCATCAGTCGTCACTGTGGAAGACAATAACAGTGTGCCAAATGTTGAAGGGTGTGAGGGAAGAGAAGTGATTGCAGTTACTATTACAAGGGAGAAGGTGCTCAAAAAGCTGTAAGACCTAAGGGTACATAAGTCACCCGGACCAGATGAACTGCAGCCTAAGGTTCTGAAAGAGGTAATAGTAGAGATTGTGGAGGCATTAGCAATGATCTTTCAAAAATCACTGGACTCTGGCATAGTGCCAGAAGACTGAAAAATTGCAAGTGTCACTCCACTTTTAACAAAGGAGGAAGGCAGCAGAAAGGAAATTATAGACCAATTAGCCTGGCCTCAGTGAATGGGAAGATGTTGGAGTCAATTGTTAAGGATGAGGTTATGGAGTACTTGGTGGCACAGGACAAGATTGGACAAAGTCAGCATGGTGTCCCTGAGAGAATATCTTGCCTGACAAATCTGTTGGAATTCTTTGAGGAGATTACATGTAGAATAGATAAAGGGGATGTAGTAGATGTTATATATTTGGACTTTCAGAATGCCTTTGACAAGGTGCCACTCGTGAGGCTACTTACCAAGTTAGGAGCCCATAAGTTGTCTTCAGCGATAGAGACAGAAAGATCTAGAAAGGGGAGGGAGGTGTCGGAAATGGACCAGGTAAACTTGAGGGCAGGGTGAAAGTTGACGGCAAAGTTAAAGAAGTCAACAAGCTCAGCATGCATGCAGGAAGCAGCGTCAATGCAGTCGTCGACATAGCGAAGGAAAAGTGGAGGACAGATACCAGTATAAGCTTGGAACATGGATTATTCCACAAAGCCAACAAAAAGGCAGGCATAGCTGGGACCCATACGGTTGAACATTGACTTCTCAAACTTCTGCTAATGCCCCACCTCCCCCTCGTACCCCATCCGTTATTTATTTATATACACACATTCTTTTTCTCTCTCTCCTTTTTCTCCCTCTGTCCCTCTCACTATACCCCTTGCCCATCCTCTGGTTTTCCCCCCCTCCACCTTTTCTTTCTCCCTAGGCCTCCTGTCCCATGATCCTCTCATATCCCTTTTGCCAATCACCTGTCCAGCTCTTGGTTCCAATCCCTCCCTTTCCTGTCTTCTTCTATCATTTTGGATCTCCCCCTCCCCCTCCCACTTTCAAATCTCTTACTAGCTCTTCTTTCAGTTAGTCCTGACAAAGGGTCTCGGCCCGAAACGTCGACTGTACCTCTTCCTAGAGATGCTGCCTGGCCTGCTGCGTTCACCAGCAACTTTGATGTGTGTTGCTCCCATACGGGTGCCCATGGCTACACCTTTAGTTTGGAGGAAGTGGGAGGAGCCAAAGGAGAAATTATTAAGAGTAAGGACCAATTCCGCTAGACGGAGGAAAGTGGTAGTAGAGGGGAACTGGTTAGGTCTGGAATCCAAAAAGAAGCGGAGAGCTTTTTGGATCTTTCTGTCTCTATCTCTGGAGACAGCTTATCTACTGACGTCTACTATAAGCCTACGGACTCTCACAGCTACCTGGACTATTCCTGTTCTCACCCTGTCTCTTGCAAAACTGCTATCCCCTTCTCGCAATTCCTCTGTCTCCGCCGCATCTGCTCTCAGGATGAGGCTTTTCTTTCCAGGACGAAGGAGATGTCCTCCTTTTTTAAAGAAAGGGGCTTCCCTTCCTCCACCATCAACTCTGCTCTCAAAAGCATCTCTCCCATTTCACACACATCTGCTCTCACCCCATCCTCCTGCCACCCCACTTGGGATAGGGTTCCCCTTGTCCTCACCTACCACCCCACCAGCCTCCGGGTCGAACATATAATTCTCCGTAACTTCTGCTACCTCCAACAGGTTCCCACCACTAAGCACATCTTTCCCTCCCCCCCCCCCCGCTTCCCACAGGGATCGCTCCCTATGCGACTCCCTTGTCCATTCGTCTCCCCCATCCCTCCCTACCGATCTCCCTCCTGGCACTTGTAAGCGGAACAAGTGCTACACATGCCCTTACACTTCCTCCCTTACCACCATTCAGGGCCCCAGACAGTCCTTCCAGGTGAGGCGACACTTCACCTGTGAGTCGGCTGGGGTGATATACTGCATCCGGTGCTCCTGATGCAGTCTTCTATATATTGGCGAGACCTGACGCAGACTGGGAGACCGTTTCACTGAACACCTATGCTCTGTCCGCCAGAGAAAGCAGGATCTTCCAGTGGCCACACATTTTAATTCCACGTCCCATTCCCATTCTGATATGTCTATCCACGGCCTCCTCTACTGTCAAGATGAAGCCACACTCAGGTTGGAGGAACAACACCTTATATTCCGTCTGGATTGCCTCCAACCTGATGGCATGAACATTGACTTCTCTAACTTCCATTAATGCCCCACCTCCCCCTCGTACCCCATCCATTATTGCCCATCCCCTGGGCTTCCCCCCTCTTTCTTTCTCCCTAGCCCTCCCATCCCATGATCCTCTCATATCCCTTTTGCCAATCAACTGTCCAGCTCTTGGCTTCACCCCTCCCCCTCCTGTCATCTCCCATCATTTTGGATCTCCCCCTCCCCCTCCCACTTTCAAATCTCTTACTAGCTCTTCTTTCAGTTAGTCCTGACGAAGGTGTCGGCCCGAAACATCGACTGTACCTCTTCCTATAGATGCTGCCTGGCCTGCTGCGTTCACCAGCAACTTTTAAGTGTGTTGCTTGAAATTCCAGCATCTGCAGATTTCCTTGTGTTTAGATGATGGAATAGATGGCTTTGTTGCCAAGTTTGCAGATGATATGAAGATTGGTGGAAGAGCAGGCAGTGTTGACAAAACAAGTAGGCTGCAGAAGGACATAGACAAATTAGGAGAATGGGCAAGAAAGTAGCAAATGAAATACAATGTTGGAAAATGCATGTTCATGCACTTTGGTAGATGAAATAAATGTGCAGACTATTTTCTAAACAGGGAGAAAATTCAAAAATCTGAGATGCAAAGGACTTGGGAATCCTTGTACAGAACAACCTAAAGGTTAACTTGCAGGTATAGTTGGTGGTGAGGAAGGCAAACGCCATGTTAGTAATCATTTCAGTGTATAAGATGATGAGAGGCGTTGATCGTGTGGATAGTCAGAGGCTTATTCCCAGGGCTGAAATAACTAACACAAACGGGCACAGTTTTAAGGTGCTTGGAAGTAGGTACAGAGGAGATGTCAGGGGTAGATTTTTTACGCAGAGAGTGGTGAGTGCGTGGAATGGGCTGCTGGCAACGGTGGTGGACGCAGATACAATAGGGTCTTTTAAGAGACTCTTGAATAGGTACATGGAGCTTAGAAAAATAGAGGGCTATAGGTAATTTCTAAGTAAGTACATGTTCGGCACAGTATTGTAGGCCGAAGGGCCTGTGTTGTACTGTAGGTCTCCTATGTTTCTATTTCAAGATGTCTAGAATACAAGAGCAGGGATATGATGTTGAGGCTTTATAAAGCACTGGTGAGGCCTCACATTGAGTATTGTGAACAGTTTTGGGCTCCTCATCAAGAAAAGATGTGGTGGCATTGGAGAAGATTCAGAGGAGGTTCACAAGATGATTCCGGGAATGAAAGGGTTATCATACGAGGAACGTTTGATAGCTCTGTGTCTGTACTCGCTGGAATTTAGAAGGATGTAGAGGGATCGCATTGAAACCTTTCGAATGTTGAAGGACCTAGACAGAGTAGATGTGGAAAGAATGTTTCCCATGCAGGGGGAGTCTAGTTGAAGAAGGCACAGCCTCAGTATAGAGGGGCATCTTTTTAAAACAAAGATGTAGAGAAAGTTCTTTAGCCAGAGGGTGTGAATTTATGTAATTTATGACCATGGGCAGCTGTGGAGGCCAGGTCTTTGGACATATTTAAGGCAGTGCTTGATAGGTTCTTGATCGGACATGGCATCAAAGGTTATGGAGAGAAGGCTAGGGAGTGGGGCTGAGAAGGGGAAAGAGGATCAGCCATTATTGAATGGCAGAGCAGTCTCGATGGTCTCAAAATGTTATCAAAATGATGCATAATTATGAAGTAGAATTGTCATCATTTACCAATCCTTGGTCTAGTTCTTTGTGGCCTTAGGCACAGCGGCTTGTTTTAATGAGCAAGCACATGATATTTTCTCATAGGATTTCAGTTTTGGAATAGGTTGTCTGATTTTTATGTTATTACTAAGAAATACCTGAAACTGAAACAGTTTATCAAGTATTCAGCATTTAAAATAGAACATGTCATCTTCTATGTTTTGTTATTTGATTGCATTTGCTTTTGACCTACAGGGAACTTGATCAAACCACTTTGGGGCTCTGATATGGGAGACACTTCTTTTATCAGTTGGGTTGCATTGACAACAGGTTCTTGATGAGAAACCAAGGACTATCCCATATTCAAGACTCTCTGTCAATTCAACAATGTTTCTACTTGACATATCAATTCTTTTCAATGCCCCAAATATATACATAAAGACTCCGGTATTTTCTAGCTTTTCACAGTGCAAGCATATTTGAGTCTTTTTTTTTTGTTTTGATGGAATTTTTCCAACCATTCAAACTATTTTAATATCTCTTCTTATTTTGTGTACCATGTTACTGGATAAACAAGAACTTCTCTCTGACATAGCTATCACTCATGTACCTCTTATCTATTCTTGGCCCTCTTCACTTCACAACCACATTCTAGATTTTGCGTATATCGACAGGTGCCAGAGATGCTTTGACAACACCACCTTTCTCAGTTCTGCCAACTAAATAATAGAAGATCAAAGCTATTCTCTTTTTAAGCTATTCTCTTTTTAAGCAGTTAAGCAGAACCTAGGGCAAATCAGTCCAGGTTGAAATGTGCCCCTCTAAGCATTCATTCGGTCCGCCACTGGTCTCACAGTGGCTGCAGTATGTGCTGCCTTTAAAGTTCGGTGGAGTTGTTCAACACAACTCCATGACGAAGCTGGACCCTTTGATTCTTTCTGCCATTTAGTATGATAATGGCTGACCTATGTTGGCCACAACTTCTCTTCTGTACCAATTATCCACGCTCATCTTTTCCACAATTTATCGAATACTTATTCTCTTCCACGTTGAACACATCTAATGATATATCATTCAGAGCAAAGAATTTCAGACAGTCACCATCCTCTGCAAGAAGAAATGGATATGTACTTCATTTCTAAATGACCAGCCTTTTATTTTATACTTGTTCCCTTGTTCAAGACTCTCCCATTAATGAAAACTCAACTCTGTTACTCTGACAGAACTTCTATTTATTTATTTAGAGATCGCGTGCAGAACCAGCCCAACAAGCCATACCACCCAACAACCCAACAACCCACCTACTTAATACCAGCCTAATTATAGGATAATTTGCAACAAACAATTAACTGACTAACTGGTATGCACTTGGACCGCGGGACAAAATGGAGCAGCCGGAAGAAACCCTCATGCGCACTTTCTTACAGAGGACACTGGAATTGAACTCCAAACACCGACACACCGAGCTGTAATAGCATCATGCCAATCACTACACTACCCTACCTTCTGCAAGCTTTACCACTGAAAATGGCAAGAGCACATGGGACTGTATCATTTCTATGTTCTGCTCCATGTCACACATCATTCTTCAGTGGAAACCACAGTCTTCCATTCCTGTCATGTCTGAATTCTGGAACGACCTCCTTCCTGGCATTGTGAGAGCACCATCACCAGAAGAATCACAGTGGTTCAAGAAAATGGTGGTCCTGTCAACAATACCCAAATTCCAAAAAGTTGATCTGTTATCTGCTGATTTACTATGAACTGGTCCACATACTCATGAAGTCAGCCCCAGGCCAGATCTTGAACAATTATATCCACATCAATGTACATTTTGAAGAACCAATCATTGGCTGTATGAATACAGGGATCAGTTTGTGGGTCAGTTGTGTTAAGTGCTTCATGCACTGTGCTGTTCTAATAGAAAACGGTTTTTGTTATAAAACTTTGCATTGTGATTTCAAAATCTATCTCTGCTTGTGAATTTCAATACATTCATTGGAAATAGTTAGTTACAGTTTTAGAAAGAGGCACTTCGGTCCAACTTGTTCATGCTGATCAAGTTGCCGACCTGAACAACTGTCAGCAATTCACCCATATCTCTCTAAGCCAGGGGTTCCCAATCTGGGGTCTACAGTCTCCTTGCTTAATGGCATAAATAAGGTTGGGAAGCCCTACTTTAAACCTTCATATCCCAGCTAATATTATTTCCTTTTGGGTAGTTAAATTTTTTGACATAATTTATTAACATGTTAATGTTTTTAGAATATACTTTATTAGTGGAGTATATTCAATACAGGACCTTAATTATATATACAGTTTTCATTATCTGCATGCAGTCTATGTTGCTGTTCCTACTAAATAACAGGTGTAAATAAAAACTTGCTGATTATATTTAAACTTAATTTCTGTGATTGTGCTGTCTTTGATTAACCTACTATTAGAATATATTGATAGATTGTGAAGTCTATCAGTTCCTTACCCAGTGCCATACACTTGGAAATTATTCCCTCGTGTGCATGACTTCCTCGTGAGTAAATGTTTTATGAACATTAATAATCAAAATAAATGTTGTAATATTAACCAGGCTGTTCAGATAAGGATGACTGCACCAATACCTGGAAAAGGAGTGTTGCTTATTGGAAAAATTAATCAGGTTTAACTTGTATCTGCCAGAATTTCATGTTGTGAGAGAATTTAGAATGTGTGACAGTATTAAAAAAAAGGACAGTTCAGAGATAGAATGAAAACTTCTCTCTGCAATAGAATTGCTTTGACCATTCCATAAAAAGAGAACCTGAAACTCCCTTCTCTATGGTATTGTCGGAATCAGAATCAGAATCAGAATCAGGGTTATTATCACCAACATGTGTAGTGACATTTGTTAACTTTGCAGCAGCAGTACATACAATGCATTACATGATAATGTAGAAAGAATAAATAAATAAATAAATTGCAGTAAATTTATATATGTATATTAAATAGTTAGATTAAAATAGCACACACCAAAAATAATATTAAAAAAGTGAGTTAGTGGTCATGGGTTCAATGTCCATTTAGGAATCGGATGGCAGAGGGGAAGAAGCTGTTCCTGAATTGCTGAGTGTGTGCCTTCAGGCTTCTGTACCTCCTTACTGATGGTAACAATAAGAAAATGGCATGTCCTGGGTGATTGGGTTTGTTAGTAATGGAAGCCACCCTTCTAAGGCACCGCTCCTTGAAGATGTCTTGGATATTACAGAATCTAGTACCAAAGATGGAGATGGCTCATTTTACCAACTTTCTGTATCTTCTTTTGCTCCTGTGTAGCAGCCACTGACCGCCCCACCCCATTCCAGACAATGATGCAGCCTGTCAAAGTGCTTTCACGTGGTACACCTACATCTATAAAAGTTTTCAAGTGTTTCAGTCTTTGAATATTTTTAAGGAAGAGTTAGATAGATTTGTAATAAGTAGGGTGGTGAGCAATTATATATGGGTAGATTGAAAAATTGAGTTGAATAAGATCAGCCATTATTTTATTAAATAGCAGAGCTGGTTCAAGCTTTCAAATAGCATGAGGCTGCTCATAATCTACATTTATCAGTAAATATGTCTGTTCAGCAACCAGAAATGGTTTCAAATTCCATGGAGGGACAAGAAAGCAGGTGAATCGGGGAACAGGAACTTTGCTAATTTCTTGCTCATCTGCAATGTCACATGATGGTATTTTTATTCAACTGAAGTGATTACTTCCAATTCCTGTTGACACCTCATTAAGACTAAGAGTTAGCAGAGAAATATTCAGCTGCTCATTAGCCTAAATTGCTATCATTTCTGATTATTTTTGTTTGTATTCCAAATTAAGGGGCGCTGGAAGCATATAAAGAGCCTAATGGGAAGTATGTACAGACCTCTGAATAGTAACCAGGATGTGGGGTGCAAATTACAATGGGAGATAGAAAAGGAATGTAAAAAGGGTTCCGAAAGAAGTGGCTGAAGAGATTGTGGAGGTGAGGAAGATAAGAATGGTAGGGTGAAGGAACCATGGGTGACAAGTGAGGTGGAAAATCTAGTCAGGTGGAAGAAGGCAGCATACATGAGGTTTAGGAAGCAAGGATCAGATGGGTCTATTGAGGAATATAGGGAAGCAAGAAAGGAGGTTAAGAAGGGGCTGAGAAGAGCAAGAAGGGGGCATGAGAAGGCCTTGGTGAGTAGGGTAAAGGAAAACCCCAAGGCATGCTTCAATTATGTGAAGAGAAAAAGGATGACAGGAGTGAAGGTAGGACCGATTAGAGATAATGGTGGGAAGATGTGTCTGGAGGCTGTGGAAGTGAGCGAGGTCCTCAATGAATACTTCTCTTCGGTATTCACCAATGAGAGGGAACTTGATGATGGTGAGGACAATATGAGTGAGGTTGATGTTCCGGAGCATGTTGATATTAAGGGAGAGGAGGTGTTGGAGTTGTTAAAATACATTAAGCCAGGTAAGTCCCCGGGGCCTGACAGAATATTCCCCAGGCTGCTTCACGAGGCGAGAGAAGAGATTGCTGAGCCTCTGGCTAGGATCTTTATGTCCTCGTTGTTCACGAGAATGGTACCGGAGGATTGGAGGGAGGCGAATGTTGTTCCCTTGTCCAAAAAAGGTAGTAGGGATAGTCCAGGTAATTATAGACCAGTGAGCCTTGCGTCTGTGGTGGGAAAGCTGTTGGAAAAGATTCTTAGAGATAGGATCTATAGGCATTTAGATAATCATGGTCTGATCAGGGACAGTCAGCATGGCTTTGTGAAGGGCAGATCGTGTCTAACAAGCCTGATAGAGTTCTTTGAGGAGGTGACCAGGCATATAGATGAGGGTAGTGCAGTGGATGTGATCTAGGTGGATTTTAGTAAGGCATTTGACAAGGTTCCACGCGGTAGGCTTATTCAGAAAGTTAGAAGGCATGGGATCCAGGGAAGGTTGGCCAGGTGGATTCAGAATTAGCTTGCCTGCAGAAGGCAGGGGGTGGTGGTGGAGGGAGTACAGTGAGATTGGAGGATTGTGACTAGTGGTGTCCCACAAGGATCTGTTCTGGGACCTCTATTTTTCTGATTTTTATTAACGACCTGGATGTGGGGGTAGAAGGGTGGGTTGGCGAGTTTGCAGACGGCACAAAGGTTGGTGGTGTTGTAGATAGTGTAGAGGATTGTCAAAGATTGCAGAGAGATATTGATAGGATGCAGAAGTGGGCTGAGAAGTGGCAGATGGAGTTCAACCCGGAGAAGTGCGAGGTGGTACACTTTGGAAGGACAAACTCCAAGGCAGACTACAAAGTAAATGGCAGGATACTTGGTAGTGTGGAGGAGCAGAGGGATCTCAGGGTACATGTCCACAGATCCCTGAAAGTTGCCTCACAGGTGGATAGGGTAGTCAAGAAAGCTTATGGGGTGTTAGCTTTCATAAGTCGAGGGATAGAGTTTAAGAGTCGCGATGTAATGATGCAGCTCTATAAAACTCTGGTTAGGCCGCACTTGGAGTACTGTGTCCAGTTCTGGTCACCTCACTATAGGAAGGATGTGGAAGCATTGGAAAGGGTACAGAGGAGATTTACCAGGATGCTGCCTGGTTTAGAAAGTATGCATTATGAGCAGAGATTAAGGGAGCTAGGGCTTTACTCTTTGGAGAGAAGGAGGATTAGAGGAGACATGATAGAGGTGTACAAGATAATAAGAGGAATAGATAGAGTGGATAGCCAGCGCCTCTTCCCCAGGGCACCACTGCTCAATACAAGAGGACATGGCTTCAAGGTAAGGGGTGGGAAGTTCAAGGGGGATATTAGAGGAAGGTTTTTTTACTGAGAGAGTGGTTGGTGCGTGGAATGCACTGCCTGAGTCAGTGGTGGAGGCAGATACACTAGTGAAGTTTAAGAGACTACTAGACAGGTATATGGAGGAATCTAAGTTGGGGGCTTATATGGGAGGCAGGGTTTGAGGGTCGGCACAACATTGTGGGCTGAAGGGCCTGTACTGTGCTGTACTATTCTATGTTCTATGTTCTGTTAGTAATGATCTTTCAAGAATCACCAGATCCTGGATTGGTTCCAGAGGACTGGAAAATTGCAAATGCCACTCCATGCTTTAAGGAGGAGGGAAGCAAATGACAGGAAGTTATAGGCCAGTTAGCCTGATTATTGTAAGATGTTAAAGTACTTTATTAAGGATGAGGTTTCTAGGTACTTGGAGGCACATGATTCAATAGGCTGAAGTCAGCAATGTTTTGTGAATCTGTGGAATTCATTGCCACGGACAGCTGTGAAGGCCAAGTCATTGAGTATGCTTAAAGCTGAGGTTGATAGGTTTTTAATTTGTGATGGCATCAAAGGACACAGGGAGAAAGCAGGAAAATGGTTTTGAGAGGGAAAATAAATCAGCCGTGATTGAATTGTGAAGCAGAATTGATTGGTCAAATGTCCTCATTCTGCTCCTACATTATATGACCTTATGGCTTTAATAAAGACACATAGGAACTTCTATGGAGACACAGCATTTGAAAGACTTTGTTGCAGTATTTATGGTTTTTTTTACAGTATTTTTGTCATTTTTTAGTAACTTTGTTAATATATCTAATTCTCCCATTTGTCCTTGTATCTCATGGTTAGGGCAATACAACAGGGGTTATATTAGGGAAGTCAGCAGGCCCTAAAACGATTTCCAGCACAACATAAGTATGCAGATGCCCATAGTTTGTTAGAAGAAGAGGTAAAGGAAAACTGTGTCTTTGAATGAGAAACTGAAGGTAAAATTAATTTTAATTACAGTAAATGTCATTTCTGTAAGACCACTGGACTGGAGTGTTTATTTACACCCATGGTGTTTATTTCCATCCACAGAAGTGTATATTTTCTTTTGTTTCTGAAGTACAGTACTTAAGGCATTTTTGAAGCATCTGAAAATTCCTAGCAATGATAGGATATGTGTTCTTTAAATAAGCCTCTAATAGTCTGTCAAAGGCAAAAGTAACACCTGTGTTGCAAAAATAACAGAGTCTGCTTCATGAATGCAATTCAAAGATATATGCTGCATGAGTCATTATTATATTCCAGCAGTAGTTTTGCCAAACAAATCTTAAGAGCTCGGGTATGCTGCTTCCTATTTTCAGGTGGAATATTAATGTGGGGAGGGATTCATACATAGACTCGGCTGCAATCCTGTTTTGAATCTGAGCAGAGAGTCTTTGTGTTCACCACCCCACCACCACCAATTCTCTGACTGCAGTCATGAAGTTCTTTTATTGCACCAGAATATCCAGAAGCCTCTTCCTTCAGAATACTGGATTGGGCATTTCCTGTAGCAGTGCACCCTGAAGCAGGTTCCATTTGTCTGTCAACAGGTGCAGATTACTTGAGTAAAAACAGAAATTATATCAAAAAATGATCTGAACACTTTCAAACTTTATAAAAAAAATAGTTAAATCATGCTGAAAGCAGGGAACTGTACAGGATGAAGTGACCCTCCTTGGGATTACCTTTTACAGAAAGGAAAGCATCCCTATCATTTTAATAAAAGAAATCAAGGCCTGAATACTCAGTTCACCTTGATCTATGAGTCTGATGCAGCTGTTGGGCACTAAATTAAGTTTTACACCCTAACATGGAGTACAATTAAGCTACTCTATCTGTCAAAAGGATTCTCCCCAGAGATCCACCCAACCCTCCATTCCTCCAGTTCTCACCCCATCTCAATGATAACCACTTCCTGTGGACCAGTATGTGACTAATATAGCTGTGTGCTGATAATCATTCATCATTTGTGCAGATTGGCTTTGTTCCTCTTAAAGGTGAGCAAACCACAATAACAATGGTGCAAAGATGTTCAAATTTCATAATAGTTTTGGCTGTCAGTTTGGCATTCATGCCACATGCAGTGCTCATTTACTGCACTAAAATGCCTAAAGGCCTGCAATATTCTACTGAGCGAAATATCAAATCAAACAAGAAAAAGGAGTCTAAAGTAATTCCACTGATCCAGAGGATTATTTGATAAATGGCAATGTAGACTTATGTGAATGCAAGTTTAGGTTTTCTGGCCTCAAATGGATAGCAACAGAATGGTAATAAAATAGTGAATTTATATTATCAGGATGAGGAAATAAAGGCAGCCAGGCTTTTGGTTATCAATATCTTAGAAGTCCTGTTGTGTGTAGATTTTGGATGGGGACATAACCTAGCAAAGATACCTTGAGCCCTACGAACTATATCCTGGTATTAATCACAATCAATGGGAAAGGACGGGTGATTTTGTTTAATAAATTGCTTTATTTACTAGCAGACAAAATATAAAGAGGAAAATAATAAAAGCTAAAAATTTGACATGAAAACAGTAAACAGAAAAGCTGAGCAAATTCACAAGCAATCTTAAATGAGAGGGTACTTCATCTGAACTAAGAAGGTTTATAGTCACTGTAATAGCCGGGAGTTTCCTAAGACTTCCTCAGGATTCCCTCTCAAGGGTCGTAAATTTGCAGAACTGTGTGAATGCTATTGATAGGGGAATAAGATTTTAACCTTATTTTAAAGTAAATCAGGACCATTCCTGAAGAAGTTCACTCTCTGAACTTTTTCGCCTTTACAAAGAGTTTATGTATCCTCTTATATCAGGAAATTTATGTGACTGAGATATTGAAATTTTCTTTTAAGTTTTAAGATCAGTGACATATGTAAGTTGCATAATATAATATAGCATCCTGCAAATGCATTTAATTGATCAATTACTTGGAAGTGTGCCTTTTTTCTCTTCTTAATAGTGTTTTCTTGTTATCTGAAACTGGAGTGGAATTTATAGTAATTCAGTTGCAGACTACAATGAAAAAAATTCGCTGTTACTATAATGAGAGTAACTGAAAGATTCGAGTAGTTTATTTATTGGATTTAACGTAAATGTTTGCCAAGCAGTTGTAGGTTTTCATCAATGAAATTTAGGAAGACAATACAGGCAATGTAATATATGCATCTAATGTTTTTAATTATAATGTTAATCTCTTGATTATAAAAAGTGTTGTAATAGAACATATTGTACAGCACAGTACAGGCCCTTCAGCCCACAATGTTGTGCCGAGCCTTAAACCCTGCATCCCATATAACCCCCCCCCACCTTAAATTCCTCCATATACCTGTAATAATGTGAGCATTATTAAAAGTAAGTTAATACTAATTAGAATAATGGTGGGGGTTACTTCTGTTCTTTTTACTTCCGGTGTGCTTTGTATATAGTGTTCCTGCCATGCTGTACGGGTTGTGAAAGCCTCTGTGTATAAATATTGCTTTTGCCATTGCCAAGAATGAATCAAGATCAGGAGAACAAGGTAAAATCATGCACGCAATGTCAGACTAATCAGAATATGCCACCACCAGCTCCTTTGCACCCATGGGAGTGCCAGACCACCCCTGGTCTAGGCTACATTTGGACTTTGCTGGCCCTTTTATGGGGCAGATATTTCTTGTAATGGTAGATGCGCATTCTAAATGGATCGAAGCTCACATCATGAGCAACATCACAGCTCCCTCAACCATACTCAAACTCAGGCAAGTGTTTGCAGTCCACAGGTTGCCTGACACTCTGGTCACTGATAATGGCCCGACGTTCACCAGTGAGCTGTTCAGTGAGTTCATGCAGCAGAATGGCATTCGTCACATTCGGATGGCCCCTTTCCACCCAGCCTCAAATGGTTTAGCTGAGTGAACTGTTCAGACAGTGAGGAAGGCCTGAAGTGGATGGCAGGGGACTCTCTCAGCATTCAGCTTTCAGGTTTCCTGTTTAAATACCGCCTCACGCCACAGACTACGACTGCCCGCACTCCAGCAGAGATGCTGATGGGGCGTAGGCACAAGTCAAGATTGGACCTGCTGTGCCCAGACATGAAGGCGAAAGTGGAGAGAAAGCAGGAAAAGCAGAAGGAGGGACATGATCAACACGCGCGAGAGAGGCAGTTAAAACCGGATGACAGTGTCTATGTGAGGAACAATCAGCAATGGCTACCTGGGGTTATTCTTAACAGAGTGGTCCCATCTCCTCTGTTTTTAAGCTGACTGATGGGTGTGTTTTCTGCAGACATCAGGACCATGTGCGCCTGTGTCATGATACCGGCTCAGAGGCAGACAGTTCCACAGAGTTTCCATTTGTGAGACAGACTACAGTGGAAGCATGTCCACCAGTGACTTTGCCAGAGGGTGAGATGCTGGCAGAGGGGTCGGGGTCCCCTGAAGGGGGGGGAGGACATTCTCACGCAGACAGACAGACCCCTCTCATGCCCCCAAAACCAGATCCACCCAAAACGCCATCACCAGTGGTGCCTGCTGGGTCACTGGGGGTAGTGCGCAGATCACCACGCACTCGTAAACCTCCTGACAGACTGAATCTTTGACGGGACAGTTCTTTTTTGTTGTTGTTAGATTGAATGTTGAATCTGTCATGTTTTCCAGGTGTTTTGTATTGGTAAACTGTTGCTGAGATACTAGCATAAGTTTTCAGGGGTACACACGTTAATAACACCACTGTTTTTATTTGCTAGTTTTTTACATTTGGGGAATGTTGGATTTTAAAGGGGAGGAGTGTTGTAATGTGAGCATTATTAAAAGCAAGTTAATACTAATTAGGATCATGGGGGTGGGGGTTTACTTCCATTCCTTTTACTTCCGGTGTGCTTTGTATATAGTGTCCCTGCCATACTGTACGGGTTGTGAAAGCCTCTGTGTATAAATATTGCTTTTGCCGTTCCAGATAAAGTTGTTCCGTTGGACATGAAATTGTCGAGTGGTCTTTTCCGAAGTAGAAGTTACCACAAAAAGTTTTTAATTTTATTTCTGAAGATTGATTTGCTTGCAATTTTGAAATAAGATGCTTCTGATTATTTGCAGTCAATCTTGTCTAGTGACTTTGTTGCTTCAGTCCTGAATCATTTAACAAGGTCATTAATAATTGAATTGTTTTCCTGGATATTGAGTGACAGATTAATTTTACCCAAGCAGGTGACATTACAGAAATAGATTATTGTCTGTACAAAATGATTAGTTTCATTCTCAGGTCAGCAACCCATTTGGCTCAAGTGTAATCTGAAAGTAGTTAGGCCAAGTAAACCCAACATTTACCATGAAACACACATAAAAGTTGCTGGTGAACGCAGCAGGCCAGGCAGCATGTCTAGGAAGAGGTGCAGTCGACGTTTCAGGCCGAGACCCTTCGTCAGGACTAACTGAAGGAAGAGTGAGTAAGGGATTTGAAAGCTGGAGGGGGAGGGGGAGATCCAAAATGATAGGAGAAGACAGGAGGGGGAGGGAAGAGCTGGACAGGTGATAGGCAAAAGGGGATATGAGAGGATCATGGGACAGGAGGTCCGGGAAGAAAGACAAGGGAGGGGGACCCAGAGGATGGGCAAGGGGTATATTCAGAGGGACAGAGGGAGAAAAAGGAGAGTGAGAGAAAGAATGTGTGTATAAAAATAAGTAACAGATGGGGTACTAGGGGGAGGTGGGGCATTAGCAGAAGTTAGAGAAGTCAGTGTTCATGCCATCAGGTTGGAGGCTACCCAGACGGAATATAAGGTGTTGTTCCTCCAACCTGAGTGTGGCTTCATCTTTACAGTAGAGGAGGCCGTGGATAGACATGTCAGAATGGGAATGGAAATTTACCACTCAGTCAATTTAGTGACATTGGCACACTTTGAAATATTACAGTGGTATGCAAAAGTTTGGGCACCCCTGATCAAAATTTCTGTTACTGTGAATAGTTAAGTGAGTAGAAGATGAACTGATCTCCAAAAGTCATAATGTTAAAAATGAAACATTCCTTTCAACATTTTAAGCAATATTAGTGTATTATTTTTGCTTTGTACAATCTTAGAGTGAAAAAAGGAAAGGAGCACCATGCAAAAGTTTGGGCACCCCAAGAGATTTGAGCTCTCAGATAACTTTTACCAAGGTCTCAGACCTGAACTAGCTTGTTAGGGCTATGGCTTGTTCACAGTCTTCGTTAGGAAAGGCCAGGTGATGCAAATTTCAAAGCTTTATAAATACCCTGACTCCTCAAACCTTGTCCCAACAATCAGCAGCCATGGGCTCCTCTAAGCAGCTGCCTAGCACTCTGAAAATTAAAATAAATGATGCCCACAAAGCAGAAGAAGGCTATAAGAAGATAGCAAAGCGTTTTCAGGTAGCCATTTCCTCAGTTCGTAATGTAATTAAGAAATGGCAGTTAACAGGAATGGTGGAGGTCAAGTTGAGGTCTGGAAGACCAAGAAAACTTTTCGAGAGAACTGCTTGTAGGATTGCTAGAAAGGCAAATCAAAACCCTTGTTTGACTGCTAAAGACCTTCAGGAAGATTTAGCAGACTCTGGAGTGGTGGTGCACTGTTCTACCGTGCAACGACACCTGCACAAATATGACCTTCATGGAAGAGTCATCAGAAGAAAACCTTTCCTGCGTCCTCACCACAAAATTCAGCGTCAGAAGTTTGCAAAGGAACATCTAAGCAAGCCTGATGCATTTTTGAAACAAGTCCTGTGGACTGAAGTTAAAATAGAACTTTTTGGCCATAATGAGCAAAGGTATATTTGGAGAAAAAAGGGTGCAGAATTTCATGAAAAGAGCACCTCTCCAATGTTAAGCATGGGGGTGGATCGATCATGCTTTGGGCTTGTGTTGTAGCCTTTGGCACAGGGAACATTTCACTGGTAGAGGGAAGAATGAATTCAATTAAATACCAGCAAATCCTGGAAGCAAATATCACACCGTCTGTAAAAAAGCTGAAGATGAAAAGAGGATGGCTTCTACAACAGGATAATGATCCTAAACACACCTCAAAATCCACAATGGACTACCTCAAGAGGTGCAAGCTGAAAGCTCACAATTCCCCCCTGACCTAAACATCATTGAAAATCTGTGGATAGACCTCAAAAGAGCAGTGCATGCAAGACGGCCCAAGAATCTCACAGAACTAGAAGCCTTTTGCAAGGAAGAATGGGTGAAAATCCCCCAAACAAGAATTGAAAGACTCTTAGCTGGCTACAGAAAGCATTTACAAGCTGTGATTCTTGCCAAAGGGTGTGTTACTAAGTACTGACCATGCAGGGTGCCCAAACTTTTGCTTCGGACCCCTTTCCTTTTTTGTTATTTTGAAACTGTAAAAGATGGAAATAAAGAAGTAATCTTAAAATATTAAAGAAATGTGTCATCTTTAACTTTATGCCTTTTGGAAATCAGTTCATCTTTTACTCGCTTAGCTATTGACAGTGACAGAAATTTTGACCGGGGTGCCCAAGCTTTTGCATGCCACTGTACATTCTGTTCCCTTATCCAAGTCATTGATATATATTAGAATGAGCTGTTGCTGAAGCACAGATCACATGGTAACTCATTGTTTACCATCAGCCATCTCAACAAAAGCCAAGTAAAAAATGGATCTAGTACTTTCCCGGCGTATATGATGGATAAACTCTTCTTGAGCTTCCAGCTGGGTACAGGTATCAATTATAACAAACGTTCGATGACAAACTCCGGATGTCATCGAAACATCGGTTATAATCGGTACCTGTACCTGAAGAGCTTTTTCGTCAAAGGCCTAGTATTTCATATTTTTTGTCTTAAGCTTGACAATCGATTTTCAGTGTATTACATCCAAAGCTATTTGCTTTAATTTTTCACATTAACCTTCTATGTGAAACTTTATCAAAGACTTTCTGAACATCCACTATATCACGTTTCCTGATTTGCCCTTATCTGTTCTCTAGGGCATCGCAACATTTCACCAGAGTGTTACGACTTTTTGCAAGTTGCTCTCAGCAGATCCATTTGTTATATTTATTATAATCATTCAGCTCTTTCAAATCTCAATTCTAAAATTGCAGGCAACACTCACAAAATGCTGGGGGAGCTCAGCAGGCCAGGCAGCATCTATGGAAAAGAGTACAGTCGACGTTTTGGGTCGAGATCCTTCAGCAGAACAGAAGAAAAAAGGATGAGGAGTCAGAGTTAGGAGGGAGGGGAGGAAGAAACCTAACTCTGTTTCCTCATCTTTTATTCTCCAGTCCTGCAGAAGGGCCTCGGCCCGAAACGTCAACTGTACTCTTTTCCATGGATGCCAGACATTCCACCTCTCCCGGAAGTTCTGGGAGTCTCCTGCATATTAATAGTGGCTCCCTGCTGCCCTCAAGTTATATACAATATCCCGGAAGTCAATTTTTTTTATAGCGAGAGAGAGAGAGAGCAAGAGAGCGCGCTGGAGAGAGCGAGCACAGGAACGACCACAAGAGAAAGAGAGAGAGCACGTGAGAGTGAGAGAGCAAGTACGAGAACGACTGAGAGAAAGAGTGAGAACGACCACGAGAGAGAGAGAGAGCGAGCGCGCGAGAGAGAGCGCCATGGCAGAGTGTTCCAAAAAAGAAAATATAAAACGTACGTCACCCCAGACTACACTAAAGTGTACCCCTGCCTAATAGGGGTCAAAAATACTGATAGTGTTGCTCGCTGCACTGTTTGCAACGGTGACTTTTCTATTGCCCATGATGGGTTAAGACTGTAAAAGACATGTTGAGGTGAGTTTAACAGGTGTCATTTGTTCATTAGCATAGCTAATGTTTTTCAACTAGCTGGCTAGCTGCGACAGAGCTACTCGATTGCAGACATCCCACCTCTCCCGGAAGTTCCGGGAGTCTCCCGCAAATTGATGGTGCTACCTCCCTGAAATGAGTTTTTGCAGGGTGGGATGTCTGGGATGCTGCCTGGCCTGCTGAGACCCTCCAGCATTTTGTGTGTGTTGCTCGGATTCCCAGGATCTGCAGATTTTCACTCCTTTCTAAAACTGCAGGGATTACTACACTATTAACCGCATTCTGTTTTGCTTTTTCCTACCTTTTGGTACTTGCGTATGGACTGATCCATCTGCATGACAAGCAAACAAAAGCATTAAGCTATCCTAGTACATATAGTAATAATAAGCCAATCACAACTCCAATTCTACCAGTTAATCCATCAAAAGATGTCAGAGGCTTTGTCAAAAAAGATTTCCCTTTCAGAAATACATATTGACTTCGTCTAAGTCTGTTGATATTTTCCAAGCATTTTGGCAGCTGTTGGTGGACCTCGAATGGCAGCTGAAGTTCCCCAACCATATCGCAGCCACCACTCTGCGACCAGACATTGTCCTAGTGTCTGTGTCTACTAAGCAAGTGGTGCTGCTGGAGCTGACAGTCCCATGGGAAGATCGCTTGGAAGAGGCCTTTGAAAGGAAGCTCTCCAAGTACGCGGGACTGGCAGCAACTGTCAGCAGGCTGGATGGAGAGCGAGGTGTCTCCCAGTGGAGGTTGGTTGTGGGGGGTTCCTTAGCTAGAGCCTTCAGCAATTTGGGCATCGAGGGAGAGAGGAAGAGGAGAGCCATCTGCAGTACCACCGGTGCGGCAGAGAGGGCTTCAAGATGGCTGTGGCTCAAAAGAGGGGAGCCATGGAGTCACAAATAGCTAGCCACCTGGATATAAGCTGGGGTCTGATCAGCCCCGGCTGGGTCACCTGGAGGAGGGTGTATGATGTTGAAAGAACCGAAACACCCAATGATTCCAGGAACATCACTGAAGATGTGTCCAGAAGCATCAATAGATGTATGTACACAGCTTATCTCAAAATTTAATGACCGCCTCTAGCATTTTCCCACTAATGGCACTAGACCAAACTAGTCTGTAATTGTCTGTTCTCGTTCTCCCTTCATTTTAATTGTACAGGTTCAGCACACCTTATCAGAAAATTGAAAATCCAAAGACCTCTGAAATCTGAAAATTTCTTAAGTGCTGACATGACGTCACAAATGGAAAAATCCATGGGGTGCTGGGAAAGTCCTGAGGCAATGTGCAGGTCTCTGAGAAGTGACCTCACATACCGTGAGGGGGTGCTCTGTTAGTGCAAACCCATTTTCAGCACTCATTGTCGCCAGACCTTCATGCATTACTCACAGTGATCACCATGTGTTTTATGCTTATTCTCTGCTCTGTGCTGTGAAGATATTGCTGTAAGTGTCAAAAAGGCCTGCATTTACCCCTATGGGTAATAGTGAAAAGAAAGGAAGCATTTATGTTTATCTATAACACAAAAACTCAATTTGTTGGAAAACCTTGACAGTGGTGTAAGTGTGTAGCATCTGACAGAGGAGTATAGTGTTGGAACAACCACCATCTATGACCTGAAGAAACAGAAGATCAAATTGTTAAAGTTCTATACTGAAAGTAATGAACAGAATTTAATGAAAAATAGAAAAACTCTGCACAAAGCAAAAAGGAAGATCTCAATTGTGTATTGAGCAGTGGATTCATCAGCATTGGAGTGAACATATGCCACTTAACAGAATGCTGATCATGAAACAAGCAAAGGTCTATTGCAATGAACTGAAAATTGGAAGTAGTTGTGAATATTCAGCAGGCTGGTTGCAGAAATTTAAGAAGAGGCGTAGCATTAATTTTTTAATGATTTGTAGTGATAAAGCATCTGCTTATCACGAAGTAGATTTAGGTATTCTCCCAATGCTGCTATGCTGCTTTTGTTATGGTATTTTCATTATATTAATAGTGTGTGATGAACAAACGTAAGACAAAGTCTGCTTACCTGTAAGGCATAAATTCAGAGTTGGGAATGATGGCAATGACAAACAGCCTCTGACTGTCCATCTGGGCAGCTGAGGTAGTGATACTTACCTTTCTGATGGTTCAAAGTACATATTGTTTTCTGCACAAAATTAATAAAAATATTATATAAAACTACCTTCAGGGTATATGTATAAGCTGTACGTATATGTAATGGATTTAGTGTTTCGATTTGGGTCCCATCCCCAAGATACCTCATTACGTAGGGCGATGTTTCTATTTTCTGTTTGTTGGAGCCATGTATCTATTTTTATTATGTGAGTTGGAGCGTGGTAGAAGCAAATGATTATAGTTACGTATTCTCATTTCGTTGTTAAGTTTAGTCTAGTGGAGAAGGGTTGAGCCACAGAGAATAATATTTTTTGTTGACCGTTATTTTCTCTAATAATCTAATTGGAATGCTTTTAGTATGCTTAGGTACATATAGAATGATAATTTAGTTTGACCGCTTAGTCACGCTAATTGGGGCATTTATGAAACATTAACTAGATCGCTAACCTTGCTTAAATACATTAGTTTGAGCACTAATTGTGTTACTTCATTAATTTGGAATGCTATATCGCTAATTTAGTTTCAACAGGTGCATTTTTAATGCTAGAGAAGTGTATACAATATGCATCCTGAAATTCTTTTTCCTCGCAGACATCCACGAAAACAGAGCAGTGCCCAAAGAATGAATGACAGTTAGATGTTAGAACCCCAAAGCCCCCTCCCATGCACAAGCATTAGCAAGGCAACGATCCTCCCCACCCCCACCAGCAAAAAAAGCATCAGCGCCCTCCATTGAGCACTCATGCGTGCAGCAAAGCATCAATAAAGACAGAGACTTGCAGTGCCCCAAAAACTATGCATTCACCCGATAATTTGACATTTCACAGGCCCTCGCTCTCCCTAGTTTTTTTTATGGTGACAAGTTTGTTTGTCTTTTGCTGATTTTGTAATAGAGGATTGAACGTACCGCTTTTGATGTGAGAACTTTGTTATTTTGGAAGCATGCCATACAGTGTCGATCTCCTGCCTTAGTCTCTCAGGAGTTTAGATTTGTTTTAAAGTAGCCACAACACATTATATTCCAAAATCCAAAAGACTTCCCAGCCCAAGTATTTCAGAAAAGGGGTGCTCAACCTGTAGTTATATTTGCTACACTCTAATCTGTGGGGACTATGTCATAATCTATTGAATTCTGGAAAATTAAATCAATGCTTTGACTATTTCTACAGCCAGCTCTGTTAGTACTCTGGGATAAAAATTATCTAGCCCTGGAGATTATCTGGCCAGTGCCATTAATGTATCCAGCACTCTTTACTTCCTAATAATAATTTCCTTTTACTTCCTCACTTTTATTAGATTCTGGCTCTCTAACATATAATGAAAGTTAATTGCATCCTCCTCATTGAAGAAACAGCTGAGTATTTGTTTAATTGCTCTGCTGTTTCCTTGTTCTCCTGCTACTGACTGCAGGGAACCTATGCTTGACTTCACAGATCCTTTTTCTTTTTACGTAATTGTAGAAGTTTTACAGTTGATCCTTATGTTCACTCTAAGTTTACTCACATTCTCCACTTTTGCCCTCTATTAATTTCTTTGACCTACATTGTTGAAGTATAAACTACTTCCAATCTCCCGGTATTTTATTTTCCAGACAAATGAATTGAATTGAATTGACTTTATTACTTACATCCTTCATATACTTGAAGAGTAAAAATCTTTATGTTATGTCTCCATCTAAATGTGCAATTTATAGTAATTTATAATACAAACCCCATTTCCAGAAAAGTTGGGATATTTTCCAAAATGCAATAAAAACAAAAATCTGTGAGTTAATTCATGTGAACCTTTATTTAACTGACAAAAGTACAAAGAAAAGATTTTCAATAGTTTTACTGACCAACTTAATTGTATTTTGAAAACATACACAAATTTAGAATTTGATGGCTGCAACACACTCAACAAAAGTTGGGACAGAATTAAAATAAGATTGAAAAGTGCACAGAATATTCAAGTAACACCAGTTTGGAAGACTCCACATTAAGCAGGCTAATTCGTAGCAGGTGAGGTATCATGACTGGGTATAAAAGTAGCGTCCATCAAAGACTCAGTCTTTGCAAGCAAGGATGGGTTGTGGCTCACCCCTTTGTGCCAAAATTCGTGAGAGAATTGTTAGTCAGTTCAAAAGGAACATTTCTCAATGAAAGATTGCAGAGAATTTAGGTCTTTCAACATCTACAGTACATAATATTGTGAAACAATTCAGAGACATCTCAGTGTGTAAAGGGCAAGGTCGGAAACCACTATTGAATGCGCGTGATCTTCGAGCCCTCAGGAAATTTCCTTTTCTGGAAATGGGTTTGAAAATAGTATGTACAACAGGATAGGCAATATAACATAGTAATACAGTTGTGTCAACTTGAGCTAATCAGTCTGATGGCCTGGTGGAAGAAGCTGTTGTGGAGCCTGTTGGTCCTGACTTTTATGCTGCAGTACCGCTTCCTGGATGGTAGCAGCTGGAACAGTTTGTGGTTGGGGTGACTCAGGTCCCCAATGATCCTTCGGGCCCTTTTTACACACCTGTCTTTGTAAATGTCCTGAATATTCAGAATAGTGGGAAGTTCACATCTATAGATATACCGGACTGTCCACACCACTCTCTACAGAGTCCTGCGATTGATGGAAGTTCAATTCCCATACCAGGCAGTGATGCAGCCAGTTAGGATGCGCTCAATTGTGCCCCTCTAGAAAGTTCTTAGGATTTGGGTGCACATGCCAAACTTCTTCAACCGTCTTCAATCTTGTATTATTTCTCTTTGCATCTAATACCACCCTTAATTTTTTTTCTGTTAGGCATTAATTTATTTCTTCTCATCTCTTTAATTACTACTGAAAATTCTAATTTTTGTGTGAGACTGGAATAAATTCAATTTCATTACCCACTGTTATTTGAGCTAAATAGTCATTATCGTGAATTTATTACAGTCTGGAAAGATTTCTGTAAATTTGTTCTGTTATGTAAATTAATAGTAGTTTAGAATTATTTTTATATACAGTATATTGATTGTATCTAGCATAGCAGATTCCAATTAATGCTGGAATAAATATCTCAAATTAATGTTCATATCTACCATCTTAATCCGCCACCACACCTCTCCTAGCACCTTACCTCTTCACCAGTACTCTCCCTCACCAAATATCAACATTCCAATGATAACTCATCAACTCTATCTCTCATGAAGCATAAGCTTGCTTTTCAGTGTTATCAAGGAAAGGTAGCTGAGTTTACTGAAATATGCATTTGTATCGCTCCTTCCAAAATAAAACATAGCACATATGCTGCAGGGAAAGGGTACCAAGTTTATTGTTTCTGCAGTCGTGCACAGATGGGCCAAGATGAGTTAGACTGAAAGATCACAAGTTCACCTTTAACATATAAGTGATCCATTCAATATCTAATAGCAGCAGGATATAGGTTGTCCTTGAGCCTTGTGCTATAGGTTTTCAAGCTTAGGTATCTCCTGCCCAATGGGAGGGGGAAGAAGAGAGAATGAGAGGATGGAGATAGGATGCATCCTACATAGTTGTAGAGAAGAGAGAAAATTGCAGAAGTCCTGGCCCATAATCTTCCAAACATCTACGGACTTCAGAGCTATGCCTGAGGAGAGACAGCTGCAAATGTTTCATACTTTTTTCAGACCCAAGTATAGACAGTATCTACTGACAAGCAGTTTAAGTGCAGTGCAGGAGACGTTCAGACAGTGGTATTGAAAATCGTGAATGGTATAGATCGACTAGAAAGACAGAAACTGATCCCAGTGATGGAATGGTTGAAACCAGAAGACTCAGAATGAAGGCCACTGGCAAAAGAATCACAAGTGACAGGAGGAGATGATTTTTGCTGCGAGTGCTTCACATCTGGAATACAATACAGGGACAGTGGTAGAGTCAGGTTAAATTGGAGCCAGGGGCTGCACAAAAAGCCGGGTGGGGCCCCCACAATCCTTGTCCCTTCCTCACCCTTATAGCAACCATAGCATGATTTTCAGCCGGATAAATAGCTGTAAATTTAAAAAAAGAGAATTTTCAGGGTTATAGAGAGAGTATGTTGGGACTAGCAGGACTGGTCTTACACAGTCTTTATTGATCACATGGCCTCTTGCCATGGGCAAGATGGCACTGGCGACATATGGCAAACTTGACTCTCAAGAATGCAGGTAAGGCCGGGGCAGCCATCGCTGGGGGCGGACGCTGTGTCAAGCGAGCCCATGTTCAGCTCCAATACTCCGCACTGAACCAGATTAAAATTATCGGGGCTCAGAGTGGAAAATGAGCAGGTGTTCAGCTCCATTACTCCGCACCAATTAAACCTTCGAGTCAGATTAAAATCATCGAGACTGAGAGCAGAAAATGAGCCGGTGTTCTGTGCTGCCTGCCTGCGTTTGACCCATCTCCCTCTCTTCTGGCTGCTATTGTTGGGTGAGAGATGCAGGGGTCTTGCATCCCGCACCACCAGGATGGGAAGTAGTTGCCGCCCTGCAGCCTTCAGACTCCTGGACCGGCTTCACTCACCACAGAGCTGAACTGACTCCACAGCTGCGGACTCACTTTTGGGGACCCTGCAGCTCATCTCTGTGTTATTTGTTCACTCTCTTTTTGCTATTTGAGCGGTTTGTCATCTGTGGATGTTTGACCATCTCTGTTGTGTGTGGTTTTTTGTGGATCCTAGTGTGTTTCTTTGATTTGGAGTTGTCGGCAAGAAATGAAACTCAAGGTTGTACATTGTATACATACTTCAATAATAAATGTCAACTTTAAAATTTGAACTTTACCAGTTAGCAAGCATTTTATGGTATTATTCCCAGGGGCTGCACAAAAAGCTGGGTGGGGCCCCCACAATCCTTATCCCTTCCTCACCCTTATTGCAACCATGGCATGATTTTCAGCCCAATAAGCATTAAAGAGTAAAGATCTATAAATAGCCATTTCGTGAATATTTAATTTTTGTATGAGTCTTGATGAAGGGTCTTGGCCGGAAATATTAATTCTTTATGCCTTCTATAAATGCTGCCTGACTTGCTGAGATCCTTTGGCATTTTGTGTCCGTTATTCTGCAATGCCAGCATCTGAAGAATCTCTTGTCTTCCTTTAACTTTTGTCTGAGTAAAGTTCTCTTTTATGTACTTTGCATGTTTTTTCTGTAACTAATTGGAGTCAATCTGAACAAGGTACAGAACATGCAAATTGTATTTTCTCTTTATTTGCATCCGGTGGAATATATGGAGATTGTTTCTAGACCTGAATGCGATGTGCTATAATAGCTTTTCGCAAGCTATAAATTATATGTGATATCATCCAATGCAACAAACACTGAAACTTCCATGTGTATGCTGATCACATATTTCTAATTCTTCTCTTCTTGCCTGTCCACATATTAGACAACCCCTCTGACGTCCAGTACTAGAGCCACAGGAATTTTCAGCAATTACTTGGAAAGACCAGGCAGTCCCTGTCACAAGCTCTTCCTATCAGTTAATCTTTCTCAAGATTCAAGATTGTTTTTGTCATTCTTCTGTACAGAGTGTAAAGGAGAATGATATGATTGTTATTCTGGATGTAATGCCACATAAAAACACATAAATATAAATATAAAAACAATCATATAAAACAGAACATACAAGCAACTGAGTGTGGGGAATATTCAGAAGATTAGCTATATATATATGTATATATACACACACACATATATATGTAGACTGATTGTATGTGCATAATGTGGCTGATGTGGATGTAGTGAGAATAGGAAGTGGTGGGATGGGTTAATGGGTGGAGATATTGATCAGACCAACAACTTGTAGGAAGTAACTATTAGTGAGTATCGTGGTCCTGGCACCGAGGCTGCGTAGTCCATTTCCTGATGGGAGAGGGACAAGTGGTCCATAAGCAGGATGGGTGGGATCCTTCATGATAGTGCTGGCACTTTCCAGCAACTTTCTGTTTACATGTACAGTATTTGATGGCAGATAGGCTGGTGCCATTGATGCATTTGGCAGTTTTAAACTACCTGTTGTAGAGCCCTCCTGTCCACTGCAGTGTAGTGTCCATACCACACAGTGATACAGCATGTTAGGATGCTTTCAGCTACCTGTCTGTAGAGGGTTGTAGGTATTGATGTGCACAGTCTAGCTCGCCTCCTCAGAAAGCAGAAGCATTGAAATATGTGATCAGCATACACATGGAAGTTTCAGTGTTTGTTGCATTGGATGATATCACATTATTTATAGCTTGCAAAAAGCTATTATAGCACATCACATTCAGGACTAGAAACAATCTCCATATTTTCCACCAGATGCATATAAAGAGAAAATACAATTTGCATGTTCTGTACCTTGTTCAGATTGACTCCAATTAGTTACAGAAAAAAAACATGCAAAGTACATAAAAGACAACTTTACTCATACGGAAGTTAATGGAAGACAAGAGATTCTGCAGATGCTGGCAACAACCAACAAGTCCTTGAATCAGAGTGGATAACTTCACTCACCCCAGCACTGAACTGATTCCACAACCTATGGATTCATTTTCAAGGACTCTACAACTCATGTTCTCAATACTTATAACTTACTTATTATCATTTTGAGTTTTTTTGTCTTTTTCGTAATTGCACAATTTGTTATCTTTTGTATACTCTCTGTCTTTGCAGTGTGCAGTTTTTCATTGATTCTATTGTGTTTCTTTTATATTTACTTTGAATGCCTGCAAGAAAACAAACCTTAGGGTGGTATATTGTGACACATATGTACTTTGATAATAAAGTACTTTGAACTTTGGTCTAGGTGACTTACTTATCTACCTTGAGACCTTTCAGCTTTCCAAGCAACTTCTCCCTACTAATAGCAAATACACTCACTGCTGTCCCCTGACACTCTAAAATTTCCAGCATACTGCTACTATATTGCACAGCAAGAACTGACACAAAATACCTAATAATTTTGTCTGCTATTTCTTTGTTTCACCATCACTACCTCTCCAGTGGTCAGATAGCCACTCTCACCTCTCTTTTAGACCATAAGACATAGGAACCAAATTAGGCCACTCAGTCCATCGAGTCTGCTGCATTATTCCAGATATATTACTATATATATATGAAAAGTGTTTTGGTATCCTCTTTTAGCTAGTATACCTTCAAATTCATTGGTTTTTGTTCCTTATTGCTTTTTCAGTTGCCTTTAGTTGAATTTATACGTTTCTTAATATTCTAATTTCCACTAATTTTTACTATATTACATATTTTTTAAGGGATACAACGTAGTAACAGGCCCTTCCGGCCCAACAAGACTGTTACACACGTGTGACGATTGACCCAGTAACACATACATCTTTGGAACGTGGGAGGGATCTGGAGCACCTAGAGGAAAGCAATACAGTCATGGAGAGAACATATAAACTCCTTACAGACAGCAGCGAGAATATGCCCTCACTTTTGCTTTTATGCTGTCATTGATTTTTCTTGTCAGCCATGTTTGTCTCAACCTCCCTTTAAAATACTTCATTTTCTTTGGGATGTACTGAATGTATTCTGCACCTTCCGAATTGCACCCAGAAACTCCAGGCTTTGCTGTTCTGCTCTCTTTCCTGTTGGTGTCCCCTTCCAATCATCGTTGACCTGCTCCTCTCTCATGCCTCTGTAAATCCCTTTACTCCACTATAATATTGTTACATCTGATCTTAGTTTCTCCATCTCAAGCTGCAGGGTGAATTCCATCATATCATGATCACTGTCTCCTCAGGGTTTCCTTACCTTAAGCTCAGTAATCAAATCTGGTTCATTACACAACACCCATTCCAGAATTGCCTTTTCCCAAAAGAGCTCTTCCACAAACTGTTCCAAAAAGCCATCTCGTAGGGATTCTACAAGTTCTTCCTCTTGGGATCCAGCACCAAATTGATTTTCCCAATCTACCTGCATCCCCCATGACTATCGTATCATTGCCCTTTTAACATGCCTTTTCTATCTCCCGTTGTAATTTGTAACCCACATCCTGTCTATTGTTCGGAGGCCTGTTTATAATTCCCATCAGGGTCTTTTCACCTTTGTAGTTTCTAAACTCTACGCATAAGGATTCTACATCTTCTGATCCCATGTCACCACTTTCTAAGGATTTGATTTCATTTTTCACCAAGAGAGCCAGTCCACTCCCTCTGCCTACCTGCCTGTCCTTTTGATACAAAGTATATCCTGGGATGTTAAGCTCCTGCTTTTCAGCTTTCTACCTGACTGCCTAGATTCTCTCTTTAGGACCTCATCCCGTTTCTTAGCATTGATACCTACAGCTATTCACCCTCCCCTTTTAGAATGTTGTGCACCTGATCTGAGACATCCCTGACTCTGGCACCTGGGAGGCAACATACCATCTGGGTGTCTCTTTCACATCCACAAAAACTCCTGTCTGCTTCCCTAACTACGGAATCCCCTATCACTACCGCTGTCCTCTTCTCACCCCTTCCCTTCGGAACCACAGAGCCAGATTGAGTGCCAGATACCAATTCGTTGTGTCTTCCCCCGATAGGTCATTCCCCCCCCACCGACAGTATCCAAAGCAATATACTTCTTACTGAGGAGAACGGCCACAGGGGTATTCTATGCTGCCAGCATATTCCCTTTCTCTCTCCTGACAGGCACTCAGATACCTGCCTCTTGCAACTAGGGGTGACTGTCTCCCTGTAGTTCCTATCTGTCACCTTCTCATTCTCCTGCATGAGCCGAAGGTCAGCCAGGTGCAGCTCCAGTTCCCTAACACGGTTTGTAGGGAGCCGCAGCTGAATGCTTCTCCTGCCGGTGCAGTTTCTGGAGAGACTGGAGGTCTCCCAGCGATCCCACAGTTCACATGAAGAACATACCACTGACCCTTGGCCCATTCTCACCACGCTAGCTATATACTAATAGACAAAGAAAGAAAACAAACTTACTAGAAATTTGCTTTGAACCTTCTTCCCTGTTTGCTCAAGCTTCTTCAGTCAAAGCTTGACCACTTGAACAATGGCTGCTCCGCTTAAAATTCAATTCTTTTTATTGGTCTTTGTCAGATATATGCTCCTTCTTCAAAGAACAGGGTTTTCCTTCCTCCACCATTGATACTGCCCTCACCTACCCACCTTCTGCAGGGATCCTGTGATTCCCTTGTCCATTCCTCCCTCCCCACTGATCTCCCTCCTGGCACTCCTCCCTGCAAGTGGCACAAGTGCCACTGCTGCCCATTCACCTCCTCCCTCCCCTCCATTCAGGGCCCAAACAGTCCTTGCAGGTGAGGTAACACTTCGCTTGTGAATCTACTAGGGTTGTCTATTGTGTCCGGTGCTCCCAATGCAGCGTCCTCTGCATTGGTAAGACCCAACGTAAATTGGATGACCACTTTGTCGAGCCCCTCAGCTCCATTCAAAAAAGCAGAATTCCCAGGTGGCCAGCCATTTCAATTCCTTTCCCCATTCCTGTTCCAACATGACGGTCCTTGGCCTCTTCTTCCCAAACACTCTCAGGTTAGAGGAGTAACACCTCATATTCCATCTGGGTAACCTCCAACCTAATAGCATGAATATCAATTTCTCCAACTTCTGGTATTTTTCCCCTCCTCCTTCTTCATTTTCCCACTCTGGACTCTTACCTCTTCCTCTCACCTGCTATCTCTTCCCTCCTCCTTCCCTTTCTCCCATGGTCCACTCTCCTCTCCTATCAGATTCCCTCTTCTCCAGCCCTTTGACTTTTCCATGTATCACCTCCCAGCCTCTTACATTATCCTATCTCCCCCACCCACCTGGCTTCACCTAACAAGCTTGTCCTCCTCCCCTTCCCCCACCTTCTTAGTCTAACTTCTTCCACCTTCCTTTCCAGTCTCGATGAAGGGTCTCAACCCTACATGTCGACTGTTTATTCATTTCCATAGATGCTGTCTGACCTGCTGAGTTCCTCCAACATTTCCAGGATCTGCAGATCTCTTGTATTTTAAAACGTGAATTGTTGTAGTTACATGCAAAGCATTTTGCACACACTAGGGGGCAGTAAAATATCATCTAATTTGGCAGTGACAAATTTTCCATCGATGCTGCCTGGCCTGCTGAGTTCCTCCAGCATTTTGTGTGTGTTGCTTAGATTTTCTCTGTTTGTAATTTGGCAATGATGTAACTTCTGACGCCTGCATTCTGGCATCAACAGCTTAAGCGTTGTACACTACAGATCTTGGGGGGAAAAATATTGCCCTTAAAGATTGAGTGATCAATGTCACATTGATCCCCAGTTTCCTGACATTAATTTGACTCTAGCATCAGTTATAGGGGAACTTTAGCACACAGCAACAAACAAGGACGGTATTTCAGCCAATGATAAAATTTCACAGATAGCAAACAGGGATGCCGAGAGCAGGTACCATAATCCATTTTTTATAGCTCCACAGAGAGTGAAAAAAGATTGAGATATTCAAAGGGGCCGAGAGTAGAAGCTGAAATAGCAAGCTTTGAAAATGATAGAAATTCCATGCTGTTTGAATATTATGAAATGGAGAAATCTGACTTTCCACAAAAATGAAAATTGAAATTTTGTAGTTTTTCAGAGCTAGAAAGCTCTAGCAATTGTCTGCTTTTAGACAATTAGATATTTAACAACACTTAGCTTTTGTAAGGGTGTTTTTGTTTTATAAAGTTGAAGTTATGGTCCGTTCAATGAATGTGGAGAGGATTTCCATCAGAATAGACTTCAAGAGCATGTTTTGTGGATTACCTCTGCATTGCTAATTGCACCTTCTAGTTTACTACAGTAAATTACACATACCCCAACTGAAAGTTTGCCAGTTTAATTGTATTATTAGCAAATTCTAACAGTTACTTTCATGATCATCACAAGATTCAGCTCAGTATCTAATCACATTGAAATAACACCAGAAAACGCTGAACTCTCTCTGCAGGGCAGGCAGCATCTGTTGACGGAGAAACAGAGTTAATGTTAGTGGTTGAAGATTTCCAGCATCAGCAATTTTTTTTTCCAGTTTTCACCTGATTATGCTATTTTATATCAGGCTGGGATTTGCAGAGCCTCCACCCACATAACACTTGTGCAACTATGGGATTACCGTTTGCAAAACAAATGCATCAGGATACAACTCCAGTTAAAAATTCCAGTGGTCAGAGAATTCAAACCAAATTGCTGGTTTTCATTTCTTTTTCATTCCTGTACCAGCAACTAAGGAATGTAACAAACTGGGCAAGGAGAAAGCAAGCTACTGCATGAACTCAGTGTGTCAAGCAGTATTAGAGGAGTGAGAAAAATTGTTGTTATTCCAGTTTGAAACCCCACAACAGGGCTCGCAGCAATTTGATTTTTGCTCCAGATTCCCTTTTCAGCAATCCCTTACGTTCTATTTTGTGCAGGGAATCAAATGATTGACTACACTAAGGAAATAGTGCTAAGTGATGTAGTTACGGAAGCTGATCATTGTATCGTAAAAGTTTACAACCTCTTGGGGCATTGTGAATCTCGTGCAACAGGGAATTCTGCTGAGGCTAACAGAGACAAGTGAATTTGGCAATGTAGTGATTCAGTGACAGCCCTACCTGCCATTTGATGGAACTGTTAAACAAAGTCAACTGCCCTTTTAGCTTTATGTAGGAGGTGTTTTCAAAGGAAAATAATGCCCCACATGCTGTTAACTCTCACCTTTGAGTGAAGTAATTGTGAGTTGAGTATCTACTCCAGAGAATCAAAATGATGCCTCAAAGGACACAAGATGAAATATAAAACTTTGTCTTATTTCTTAAGTGGATTCTGAAGATGCATTGACACTTTTCAAAGAAAATCGAGGAAGTTAACCCTGATCTCTCAACCAGTAGTTATGCCTCAGACACTAAAACAAACTATCTGGTTGTAACAACATCGCTTGCTGGAGCTTTCTGTGCACTGGTTGCCTACTGTGGGCAAAGAATGTATTTCATAAAAGGCTTTTTGGAAATAAAATACTTAGGAAGATCCCAAGGATTTGAAAAAGTGTTGTATTAGTGCAAATTAATTCTTTTGCTTTTTGTTCATTGTCCTGGCTGATGTCCATCCTTCAGCTGGAACTGTGGTGAGATTTGATGGTTACGTTACAAGCTGAGTAACCCAAAGACCTGAGTGAAGTGCCACCATGACAGCTGTAGAATTTAAATACAGGTAATAATTGGGAAGTTAAAAGAACAAAGCGTAGACTACCAATTTATTGGATTACTGTAAAAACCTGCCCGGTTTTCCAATATCTATCAGAAGAGGAAGATATCCAATACCCAGTCTGGTCTATATGTGACTTTCCTTTTAATTCCATGTTTCATTTTTTTTTTACTAATAATGCACCTCAACATATACTTTTTATGTAAAAACACAAGGTTGTTAAATTTTGATGAAAGCACTTCACTGCCTCAGAAAAATAATCTCTGTTGAGAGACAAGCATCAGATGTGTTTTTCTTTTCAAATCATATTATTTCCAAAATAGTTCTTCACCAAACTGACAGAAACTGCAGGAATGTTTCTAATCTTGAGAGAGACAGCCTCATCAGTTGCAGTGTGGGGTTAAAGGGGATGAGGAGATTTTAACCATGAGGACATTGCCTTTGGAGAATTGAATGGGGTTTAAGTGGGACAGGGAATCTATGCATATCACAACTTTGATATTAACAGGGATTACAGCTGCAAGGGCAGAGCATAATTATGAGGCTCATTCAAATTTCAATAATGCTGAAAGGACATGAAGGAATGCGGCCTACCAAGGACAATGTGTGTTGCTTGAATTTCCAGCATCTGCAGAATTCCTGATATTTGTGAAATGTTGAGTTTACTTGACTTCTGTCTTCACTAAGGAACAGGATACTTCCAACGTAATAGTGAGGAGATAGTTGAGACATTAGCTGTGTTAAAAATTGATAGGATAAGAAAGATTGTCTGAACTCAAAGCGGATAATGCACCAAGACTTAAAAGATGTGCTGGCACTGGAGAGGGATATTCATCATGATGTTGAATGGATGGAGCATTTGAGTAAAGAGAAACTGCAGAGGTTAAGAGGGATCAAATTATGGGGGGGGGGGGGAGGAGGTACAGATAAGGAAGACTGTAGGGTAAGGGGTATGAGATTAATAGGGGATCTGAGTGGGACCTTTTTCACCCAGTGCTGAGTACCTGGAATACAGTACCTGAGAGAGTGGTGGAAGCACAATTGTGGATAGTACTTAAGAGATATCTGCACAAGCATTTGAATCATCTTGGCACGGAAAGCTGTGGGCCAAGTACTGAAGAAAGGGACTAACATGGGATAGTCCTGCTGGTCAGCATGTACATGATAGGACAACTGGCTTGTTTCCTTGCTGCATGACTCTATGACTGAATGGGTGCCTCCAGCATTTTGAGAGAAGTGTTAAATGAATTTCTGGGGCCCTGACCATAATCTTTAAAGGCTCTTTGAATATGAGGTTGCTGCCGGAGAACTGGAGAGTAGGCAAATGTTATTTCCTTGTTCATAAATTGGGAGTGTAGAGTATGGATAAACTCTGCAACTACAGGCCGGACAGTCTAAACTCAGTGGCAGGAAAGCTTTAAGAATCACTGGGGACAAGACTAATATTCACCCAAGAGGAAAATGGATTAAGTAAAGCAAACTCACGAGAATTTAAGGGCAAAGTCCAAAGTCAAAGTCAAAGTAAATTTATTATCAAAGTAAGTATATGTTATCTTATACTACCTGGAGATTCATTTTCTTGCAGGCATTCACAGGAAAATAAAGAAATACAATAGAACCTATGAAAAACTATACAAAAACAAAGACTGAGAATCAACCAATGTGTAAAAGGAGACAAATTGTGCAATTAAAACAAATAAATAATACTGAGAATCTGAGTTGTAGTGCCCTTGAAAATGAGTCTGTAGGTTGTGGAATCTGTTCAGTCATATCCAGTGAAGTTGTCCATTCCAGTTCAGGAGCCTGATTGTTGTAGAGTAATAACTGTTCCAGAACCTGACTTAGGCTCCTGTACCTGGTGTAAATGGTGGGGGTCCTTGATGGTGGATGCTGCTTTCTTGTGGCAGTGCTCCATGTAGAAGCACTGAATTGTGGGGAGGGCTTTGCCTGCGATGGATTGGGCCGTATCCACCACTTTCTGTAGACTTTTCAATTATTAAGCATTCAGAATCAGGTTTATTATCACCGGCATGTGTCGTGTAATTCATTAACTTAGCAGCAGCAGTTCAATGCAATACATAATATAGATGAAGTAGAAAAATAAAATAACAATAAATAAGTAAATCAATTACAGTATACATATATTGAATAGACTAAAAATAGTGCAAAAAACAAAAATAATATATACTTTAAAAAGTGAGGTGGTGTTCAGGGGTTCAATGTCCATTTAGGAATTAGATGGTAGAGGGGAAGAAACTGTTTCTGAATTGCTGAGTGTAGATCCATACCTGGCCATGAAGCAACCCGTTAGGACACTCTCCACTGTGCATCTATAGAAGTTTGTCAAAGTTTTAGATGACATGCTGAATCTGCGCAAACTTCTAAGAAAGTAGAGGTGCTGCCACACCTTCTTTGTGATAGCACTCATGTGTTGGTCCAAGGACAAGTCCTCTGAAATGATAACACCAAAGAATTTAAAGTTATTGACCTTCTCCACCTCCGATCCCCTAACGAGGACTGACTCATGAACCTCCAGCTTCTTCCTCCTGTCGATAATCTGTTTTGCTGATGTTAAGTGAGAAGCTGTGCCACAATTCAACCAGATTTTCAATCTCCCTCCAGTATGCTGACTTCGCCAACAACAGTGGTGTTGTCAGCAAACTTAAATATGGCGTTGGAGCTGTACTTAGCCTCACAAGTATAGGCATAAAGTGAGTAGAGAAGGACCCAGCTCTTGGTTTACCTGAAGTGGTAATGATTGTGGAAGAGATGTTGCCAATCTGTACTGACTGGGGTCTACAGGTGAGAAAATTGAGGATCCAGCTGCACAAGGAGGTATTGTCCAGGTCTTGAACCTTAGTGATGGGTTTCAAAGGGACGATAGTGTTGAATGCTGAGTTGTAGTTAACGAAGAACATTCTGATTTATGCATCTTCATTATCCAGGTGTTTCAGAGCTGAGTTAAAGGCCAATGAAATGGCATCTGCTGTTAACCTGGTGTGACGATAGACAAATTGGAGTGGATCCAAGTCACTCCTCAGGTAAGAGTTGATATATTTCATGACCAACCTCTTGAAGCACTTCATCACAGTAATATAAGTGCTACTGGAATAAAAGCTGTTAAGGTTGGTTACTATGTTCTTCTCAGGCACTGGTATGATTGAAGCCTACTTGATTTAGAATCTCTTGGTTCGTCCAAGGTGTCTGATTGGGGAAGACTCTGAGTGACTCTGTGGGGACACATTCATCCACAAGTGTCTTTATAAAATCCATGTCAAACCATAGTGCATTCGTTCAGGTGCTGTGATGAGTCCTTGAGCATGGTCCAGTCTACTGACTCAAAGCAGTCTCATAAACACTCCTCTGCCTCCCGTGACTACCTCTCTGTTGTACTTAACTCTTGTGCCTTGCTCTTGATTTTTTGCCTATATGCAGGAAGAAGGAGAACAGCCAGGTGGCCAGACTTCCTGAAATACAGTCAAGGAATCAAACAGTAACCATTCTTGATGGTAGTGTAGCGGTTGTTGAGTGTGTTTGCTCCTCTGGTGCTGCATGTGATCTGCTGATGGTAGGTGGGTACATATTTCTTCAAGCTTACCTAGTTGAAGTCCCTAGCAAGGATGTGAAAAGCATCAGAGTAGGTTGTTTCTTGTTTGCTAATAATGGCACTCAACATATCAAGTGCTTGCTTGACATCTGGATTTGGTGGTCTGTAGACTGCAGTTAGGATAATAGTGGAGAACTCTCTCGGTAAGTAGAACGGTCAGTATTTAATCATTAAATGTTCCAGGTTGGGAACAAGAGTGAGACATAACCACTTTGTCGGACCACCACAATGAGGTTATTATGAGTAGATGCCACTGCCTCTGCCCTTTCCTGATGTAGCCGTCCGGTTCATTCAGTGCATTGAGAACCCCTCAGGCTGGAACATGATGTCTAGAGTGTTGGTGCAGTGAGCCATGTCTCAATGAAATAAAGAACACAACAATCTCTCATTTCCCCCTGATATAGCAATCTTGGCCTTAGATGCTCCAGCTTGTTGTCCAATGGCTAGGAGTACAGAAAAGAGCACTAGTCATGGTCTCCATCACTTCAATGTGGCCAAAAGTCCCACACAGCAGCCTCACTTTTTATGACAGCCATCTGGCCTCTTCCAGGTGCTGTACCTATGTTTCTGAGAGTCAAGTTCACCGAGTCTTGGCAAACAATACTTAAGCAAGTCAATACTTTTTAAAATCTGATAATAAGTGACATTAAATGAGGTTAATATAGTTGGTGTGATGCACAATAATTTCCAGAAGGCTTTGAATAAAGTCCTACATGACAGGCTTATCAACCAATTTCAAGCATATGGTATAAGAGCGCTGTAGATGATTTGGATATGAAGTTCACTGAGCAACAGAAAGTCATGATGTGTGAATTTTGGATTGAAGGAAATTGTGGTGTTCTCCATCAAATATTGGGTCCGTTTTTTTGATTGGTATTCATAACCTATATTTAGGGATGAGCCATGATTTCCAAATTTGCAGAGGATACTAAACTTGGCAGTACTGTAAATTATGTGGACAGTGATAGACTATGGCAGGAAATGAATAGGCTGATGGAATCAACAGAAGCATGGCAGATAATTTTAATGCAGAGAAGTGTGAGGTGATGCAATCAATAACACAATAAAGATACCAGTTCCAAAAGGGTGCCAGAGAGAACAGAGGGAACCAGGAGGTACGTCTGCACAAATTATTGAAACTCTCAGGGCAGGTGGAGAAAACAGTTAATGAAGCATACACAAAAGGCTTTATCAATAGAAGTAAAGAGCATAAGAGTGTGGCCTCATCTAGAATATCATTCAGTGTTGTTCACCACATTATAGGAGAGATGTTATGGGATTAGAGAGAGACCAGCAAATAATAACAAGAATCCTTCCGGGCTAAGGGACCTCAGTTAGGAGGATAGGTTAGAGAGACTAGCCTGCTGTCTTTAGTGAATGAAGAATGAATCAGCATATAAAACTCTGAGAAACTTAGATGGAGAGGAGGTGGAGGGGCTGAGGACCAGATATTGCAGAAATAAATGTGAAGACTGTTTTCTAAATGGGGGGAAAATCCAAAGATCTGAGATGCAAAGGGACTTGGGGTTCCTTGTGCAGAACCGCCTGAAGGTTAACGTGCAGGTACAGTTGGTGGCGTGGAAGGCAAATGCAATGTTAGCATTCATTTCAAGAGGTCTAGAGTACAAGAGCAGGGATGTGAGGACTCACCTTGAACAGTTTTGGGCTCCTCATCGAAGAAAAGATACACTGGCATTAGGGTTCACAGGAGATTCACAAGGATGATTCCAGGAATGAAAGAGTTATATGAGGAACGTTTGATAGCTCTGGGTCTGTATTTGCTGGAATTGATAAGGATGAGGGGGAATCTCATTGAAACCTTTCAAATGTTAAAAGGCCTAGACAGAGTAGATGTGGAAAGGATGTTTCCCATGGTGGGGGAGTCTAGGACAAGAGAGCACAACCTCAGAATTAAGGGGCATCCTTTTAAAACAAAGAAGCAGAGTAATTTCTTTAGCCAGAAGGTGGTGAATCTGTGGAAATTATTACCACAGGCAGCTGTGGAGGCCAAGTTGTTGGGTGTATTTAAGGCAAAGCTTGATAGGGTCTTGACTGGACATGGCATCAAAGGTTATGGGGAGAAAGCTGGGGAGTGGGGCTGAGGAGAGCGAGAAAGGATCAGCCGTGATTGAACGGCAGAGCAGACTTGACAGACCAAATAGCCTAATTCTGCTCCTATGTGTTATGGTCTTATATGAAAAAAATAATGATTAAAGAATTAAATGAGGATAAACCTTTTTACATTACATTTGATTTGAATCAAGAATGCACTGCCCACAGATGCAGTGGACTTGGATTCAACTGTAACTTTCAAGAGGTAATTGGATAAGCATATGGTGAAAGAAATTTGCAGGATTGCTGAGAGTGAAATAAGAGTTACTCTTGTAGAGAAGTGATGAGCCAAACAGCCTTCTTCTATGCTGAAACCATTGTACGTACAGAAATTTGGCTGCAGTCATCAGCCATTTCTTTCAAGAGGCACCAAGACAAAAGATTGCTTGACTATTTTAAAGTGTTACTTGGTTGTGTCAAGTGTTCTAAATTATAAATGGGCACGGCGCAGTATGTGGTTCATAATTTACCAGTAACTGTGATTTCTTAGTCGTTCTTGTATATATTTTGACTGTAAATATGACTTGTTTATTGTGAGGGTTTGATTTTAATTTTTTTTCTGCCAATCTGAGAAACTGCGTTCAATTCAATTTCAAGGCTTGAAGAAATTTAAGCATGGTTTGTTTAGGCTGAATTCCACAATTTATTGCTTTTTGGACTGAAGATCTGCATCAGTAATATTCCAATCCTTTTACACCACATCCATATTCAATATGTTCAGTTCTACTGACCTTCCTTTCTTCTATCTATTTACTCACATCTTTCCCATCTTTTGTTTTATTACTATTAATTCTCTAGAGACCTAAACAATAACAAGCCCTTCAATCTTAAGAATACTCTTCTATTGCATAGAGTAATTGCATTTCTAATTACTTATATTTTCTTGGATCCATTTAAAAATAATCCTTTCTTCTTCGCTTTGCCAAATGTTTCAATTTCTCCTTTTTACTTCATTTTATTCTCTAGCTTGATTGATTTCCCTGTAACTTTTAATGGAGCACTGGCTTTTTCGGTACTGCACAATGGAAAATTGATACTCTTTGGAGTATTATAGATTTATGTCTCCATTACACAGCTGTAAGTGTATTGGTATGAGGCTGGCTGGTTCCAACTGTGGCTTGTATGCAATTTAAAGTATCTGAACTTTGCAGCTTATAGCAGCAAACTTCAGCTGTCATCTTAATGTATCTTGTCAAGTCACAGCATCTCCACTGATGAAGATCTAAGAAATGTCCGTAGCAGTCAATTTTAATGCCCTCTTTTCCACCCTCTTCTGACAGCTGACAGGCATTAAGCACCTTCCTTCCATCTGATAAAATTTCAAAGCCTTGGTCAGAAAGATGGGGGCTAGCAGAGAACATGCTTCCTCCTCTCTTCTCACTCACCCTCTGCCTTTGAACAATCAGCTCCCATAGCACTGGTGAGAGGGCTGCTCCCCTGGTGCTGTACTGTCATGGATTATCTGCATAGGCAGCCTTAAGCATCTGGGGGCCCATTTCAAGAGTTAATGTGGGGCCCTACCCCTACTTCTCAAAAAAAAGAAAGAAAAAAAGCAAATATTCAAGTTGGTTTGCATCAATAATGGTATAATTTCGGACTTAAACGTTGATGCATTATATGCACTTTCAGCATAATGGACAGACAGCTCAACATAATCCAAACAATTCTCTTAATTAAAAACTGAAACAATGACATTTTTTGCTTTCCAGTGAGAAGCCTCACCCTTTTCAGCAACAAGTCTGCATCGAATGGCACTATGTGTTAGGTATCAGCTGACATAAGAACAGCTTAAACAATTTCCCTCTAATTAAATTAGTAACAAAAGCAATGTCATATTTAATGAAAATTCACACTTTATTTATTCAATGAACAGTGTCTGAAAGTTAACTACTGGAAGTTTACAACAAACTGCGTCTCGCGCTCTTTCAGCACCACGGACAGTTCACGTAAGACCTGGAGAGCGAACAGGAGGAGAGTGAGAGAGAGGGGGGATGCAAGCGGGAGAGAGAAATTATGATTTGTGGAAAGGCTGCCTAATCGCCTATACACATTTTGAGTGAAATATGTGGTTTATTTTATTATTTTAATTATAAACTTTATTTCTGCTAAAAATGTGTTAAAAGACTTACCACTGGAGCTTCACCACCCTCCTGCGCTTGAGTGCTGAGAATGCTTTAATGAGTTCATCTTTGTCCAGCGATCTTGTTGTTTCATGCTCAATTGATATCTGAGCAAGAGCTGACAGATGCTCCTGGAGCATGGTTGTCCTCAGATGCGTTTTGATGAGCTTTAACCTTGGAAAACTTCTCTCTCCACTCGCTACAGTCACCGGCACTGTCTTAGAGTCTTAGAGCAATAGTGAGGTTAGGATACAGTTCAACCAGTTTGTTGCTGTAAAGGTAGCTCAGAATCTGCAGGCCAGTGGTTTCTTTTGCAGGCACGGCAGTGACAACAGCCAACACCTCACGCAAAAGGTCCTCAGCATCCACATCACCAAGTGTCCTTTCCATGTTTACGCAGCTGTCTTTCAGTGTGCGACTTTGGGTAGCTTTTTTTATTTCCTGTCTTCTACAGATGAAGCCAAACGGACTGTAACATGACTCCATCAGCTTGAAGCACACAATAGTGCCTGTGATGGCAGAGTCCACTACTGGAAGGAAAACTTCTCTCTTGTACCGTTCCTCGGGTGCTACTGTCAGGGAAGGATCTGCACTTTGGGACTCGTACTGGAACTGGCGTTTTGGTTTTCTGATTCATGCAGTAGGAAAGACCATTGGCATCCCTATCTCTTCAGCTATGTCTCTGGCATCTGTTTGCGCGGATGAAAGGCCGTTCTTTCAGAACATATTCCACCTCGCGCTGTAGCACATCGATTCCCACGTGGGCTCTGAAGCAGCTTGCTGACACGATTCACCTCATGTAAAACGTTGTACCAGATGGTAACAGTCAGCAGGAATTTCCATGACATGATCTCCCGTTCTAGGCCTCTGGCTGCAGATGTGGTTTCACTGTCACCTTTCTGTGTGGCATGTTCAATCAGTGAATGGAGTGCTTTGCCAACATCGGGAAGCTGGTAGCGCAGGACATTTACACTTTCCACGCGGCACTCCCATCGAGTTTTGGATATGGACTTGAGGGTCATCTGTGGCACGTTCTCCTTGAAAAGCTCCCATCTCTGTGTCGATGAGCTGAATAGTGTGTATAGACGTTGCAGCACCCAAAGAAGCTCACAGACTCCACTGTTGATTTTGCAGCATCGACAATGACTAGGTTTAGGCTGTGGCTGGCACATGGCATGAACAGTGCTTTTTTGTTAATATCTAGCACCCTCTTTAGCACCCCACTATTTCCCCCCCGCATATTGCTCCCGTTATCATATGCCTGCCCCCAGCATTTTGAGATATCTAATCCCAACTTCTCCATATGCGTTAAGAAAACATTGGTTAGGCCTGCACCTGTTGTGTCAAGCACTGGTAGGAAGCCGACAAAATGCTCACTAACAGTAGCTCCGATATTTACTTGGCACGTGACAATGTGCAGTGTCACAGAGAGCTGCTCTACGTGTGCAGCGTCAGTGGTGCAGTCCATTATCACCGAGTAGTAACGTGATTGTTTTACTCTCTCTGTTATCGCTTCCAGTGTCTTGTCTCCAATAAGTGTGATTAACTCATTTTGTATGGTTTTCCCCATGTAGTGGTTAGCAATCTCTTTTTTCTCTGCTGGTCTGACATGTTCACTCATCACTGGGTCGAACTCAGCAAGCAGCTCCACCAGACCTAGAAAGTTCCCATTATTTGGTTCATGTAGTGTGGAATTGTGGCCATGGAAAGCAAGGTTTCGTTCTGCAAGGTGACAGACTATGGCAATGAATCTCTTCATGACATAATTCCAGTGTTTTTTTCCAGATTTGCATTTCTTGATACGTGCTGTCAATGGCACTGTGCGTTCTTAAGCGGTTTCCGGCTCGCGCCAGCTATCCATGTTGGCATGGTGTGCGTTTGAATTCTCATGATCCTGGAGTGTGAGAGTGAGTCGCTCCCACACTCTGAAACCTCCGCAAGTGAGACTGTGATTTTGCTTGCTAGTTAGGGTACAGCAGAAACAGAAGATTGAGTCAGATGATTCTGAGTACACTAACCATAACCTACGAATGGTTTCTCCATTTTTCATTTTCATAAGGTATCTGTCCTTGGTAAAACGATGGCGTGATTGGCTCTGTGGAAAGTTAATGTCTTCTAACTGAATGGGACCTCTCCTAACAATGTCAATCCGTTGGTCACTGGTAATATAGAACATAGAATATAGAACAGTACAGCATAGTACAGGCCCTTTGGCCCACATTGTCATGCCAACCCTCAAACCCTGCCTCCCATATAACCCCCGCACCTTAAATTCCTCCATATACCTGTCTAGTAATCTCTTAAATTTCACTAGTGTATCTGCCTCCACCACTAACTCAGGTAGTGTATTCCATGCACCAACCACTCGCTGAGTAAAAAACGTTCCTCTAATATCCCCCTTGACTTCTCATCCCTTACCTTAAAGCCATGTCCCCTTGTATTGAGCAGTGGTGCCCTGGGGAAGAGGTGCTGGCTATCCACTCTATCTATTCCTCTTAATATCTTGTACACCTCTATCATGTCTCCTCTCATCCTCCTTCTCTCCAAAGAGTAAAGCCCTAGCTCCCTTAATCTCTGATCATAATCCATGAGCATCCTGGTAAATCTTCTCTGTACCCTTTCCAATGCTTCCACATCCTTCCCATAGTGAGGTGATCAGAACTGGACACAGTACTTCAAATGTGAGTTTTATAGAGCTGCGTCATTACATTGCGACTCTTAAACTCTATCCCTTGATTTATGAAAGCTAACACCCCATAAGCTTTCTTAACTACCCTATCTACCTGTGAGGCAACTTTCAGGGATCTGTGGACATGTACCCCCAGACCCCTCTGCTCCTCCACACTACCAAGTATCCTGCCATTTACTTTGTACTCTGCTTGGAGTTTGTCCTTCTAAAGTGTACCACCTCACACTTCTCCGGGTTGAACTCCATCTGCCACTTCTGCAACCTATCAATGTCTCTCTACAATCTTCGACAATATGCGTTGGCCAACGTGCCGGATTAGTCTCTATGAATGTTAGTGGGGCTTTCTCTCTGTCTGGTGTGCTGGTGGCGGCATCTCCCTCACCCGTCTCCGTTGTAGGACTGTCATCATGCTGTGGTGCTTGTTCATCGAACAAAGTTTGGTCATCATTATCACCATCTGTTTGAGTAGAATTGTTCTTCTCATTTTCATTGCTCTGATTATCAACATCTCCCGTACCGCTCACACTGTCACTTGGCACTGCAGACCCATGCTGTGATGATGGTGCAGCAGCAACTGCAGTCAGCGGGCCTTTTACAGATGCTGGACAAAAGAAAGATGTAACTTTTGGGAGGCTGTTTAGACGTTTTGTTTTGTTGTCTAATATTTTCTGTTTTTCAGCACCACTAGGATAGGAGCATTTCATTTCCCTCTCATTGAAAAGTAGCCTTCTTTGCTAGGAGCAATGTTTACAAGTGAAGTAAATATTTTAATGTATTTTCTCAGATTTGAGACAGCAAGCGCCCACTGGTGGTTTGGCTGGCAATAGCAGGAGAATATTGTGGCGTCTGGGAACTGTCCATTAAATTTTTGCATGACAGTTGGGGTCCCCTGGGAGGGCGGGGCCCGTTTCAGTTGAAACGGGTGAAACATAGCTCAGGCCACCTATGGTTATCTGCTACAGTAAACTCATTTAGAGCTGTTCTACATGGATTTTCTTTTATGAAGTGTTGCTTGCACTGCTTTACGAATCTTTTACAAGATGGTGCCAGTGAACCGTGGTGATGTTCTCTGGACTATGTGCAATACCTCTAAATATACCTCTTTTGAATTACTCTCACTGCAATCTGCATCATGCAATTTCCCATTAAGCAATGTATTTTTAAATCAACTTAATGATCAATCATCTACAGATTTCACGATCATATGAAGAACTCGGTGGGCCTAGGGTTAGGGTTTCACTAAGACCTGGCTTGATCCCAGCATGCCAGATATGACAATCAGACCCAAAAGCTTCTTGAATTACAGGGTGGACCGAATTGCTGATTCAGAAAAGACAAATGGTCGAGGTGTGTGTTTGATGATTAACTCTTTGTGGTGCTCTTCTGCGGCGGTTTTGTCAAACTCGTGTTCCCCCGACCTTGAACACCTAATGATTAAATGCCATCTGTTCTATTTACCTAGGGAATTCGCCTCCATTATCCCAACTGCAGTTTACATACCACCAGCGGCTGACTATAACGAAGTGCTTGAGATACTGCATGATGCCATCTCTGAACAAAAGAAAGTCCACCCCGACACGTTTCACATTATAGTCAGGGCCTTCAGCCAGGCACGTTGAAGAACCCCCTGCCCAAATGCCATCAGCTTGTAACACCAGAGGTCCCAACACATGAGACCACTGCTATGCTAAAATACGGAATGCCTACCGTTCCATGCCCAGACTGCATTTTGGTAAATCTGATCACTTTTCTGTCCTCCTCCTTTCTGCACACAGGCAGAGACTAAAGAGCAAAGCTCCAGAGATTTGAACAACAAAGAAGTGGTCATGGGAGGCAGAGGAGTAGCTATGGGATTACTCCCTGTCAGTAGACAGGCCCTGCTCAAGGACTCATCTGTAGATCTGAATAAATGCACAATGGTTGTCACAGATTTTATTAAAACAGTTGTAGACGAGTATGTCCCCACAAAATCATTCGGTGTCTTTCCCCAACCAGAAGCCCTGGATGAACCGTGAGATCTGCAATCTGCTGAGGGCCAGATCAGAGGTGTTCAGGTCTGGCAACCAAAACAGTTACAAGAGGTCCAGGTATGATCTCCGGAAAGCCATCTCACAAGTGAAGTGGCAATTCCAGACTAAACTTGAATCAACAAAGGACACTCAAAATTCGTGGCAGGCTTAAATATTATCACCTCTTATCACTTTCAATCAAGCTATATAGGGGACAACAGGGCTTCGCTTCCAGATGAGATCAGTGCCTTCTATGCTCACTTTTACCATCAAGGCATGGAGGAACCATTACAAACTTCCACAGTCTCTGATAGAATTTGTAGAGGAGATGTTGCCAATTTGAACTGGCTGGGGTCTGCAAGTAAGGAAATAGAGGATCCAACTGCACAAAGGTGTGTTGAGGCCAAGGTCTTGAAGCTTATCAATTAATTTTGAAGGGACAATAGTATTGAAAGTTAAGCTGTAGTCCAGTGGTCCCCAACCACCGGGTCGCTCTGCATGTGCTACCGGACCGAGAGGAAACAAAAAGATTTGGCAATATGAAACGATATGAGTCAGCTGCACCTTTCCTCATTCCCTGTCACGCCACTGTTGAACTTGAACGCATGCGAGGTCATCACTCACACGAGGTCATCAGTCAGTCATTAACCTACAACTACTCGATGAGTAAAAGATAAACGTCGCTTGAGAGTTTCTTTGGAAAAGGTGGTAGGGAACATAAAAGGCCTAATGATGATGATAACACAGAGACAGCTGAGGCCTAGACTGCAGAAAAAAAGAAAGCTTCCTTCAACAGAAAATACGACGAGTCATATGGCTTTATTGAGCCCAGTGACTCGCACGCTCCAAGCCCCCTGTGTGTGATATGTGGAGACAAGCTGTCTAATGAGCCATTGAAGCCCTCAAAACTGCTTCGGAACCTTGAGTCCAAGCACCCTGCACTTAAAGACAAACCCATTGAGTTTTTTGAGCTAAAAAACGTGAGCAAGCAGGACAGAAGCAAGTGCTGAGAGCCACCACCTCCACAAACGCTGCTGCTCTGAGAGTGTCGTACTTAGTGGCTAGTCGTATTGCTAAGGTTAAGAAGCCTTTCACTGTTGGTGAAGAATTGATTCTGCCTGCTGCCAAGGACATGTGCCGTGAATTGTGGGAGAAGCTGCAGCTAACAAGACGGCACAGGTTTCTCTTTCAGCTACCACAGTTTCAAGGAGAATCGATGACATAGCGGAGGACATCGAAGCACAGCTGTTGGAACGGCTTAACGAGTCTGGTTTCACTACCCGAGTCAGAGGTTGCTCCTGAATGCCAGTCTACACACTGTGTCACACACAGGGAAATGCTGGCTAGCCGAAAAATGTCACCTGATCTTAACAGTGTATTGAGTGACGTTGTTGAAGTATCAATCACATCAAAGCAAAAGCCCTCAATTCACGTCTGTTTGAGCAGCTTTGCGAGGAAATGGATGCAGAGCACAAATGCCTTCTCTTACACACTGAAGTCAGGTGGCTATCAAGGGGGAGAGCCCTGGCCAGGGTTTTTGAGATAAGAGAGCAGCTACAGAGATTTCTTTCAAGAGGAAAGTCAACACTGGCAGCCCACTTCAGTGACAAATAGTGGATAGCAAAACTCACTTATCTGTGTGACATCGTCAACCTGCTCAATGAACTCAATTTGTCACTTCAGGGGAGAATGACAACTGTCTTCAAGTTGGCAGATAAAGCATCTGCTTCCACAGCCAAACTGGAACTGAGGGAAGGCGAGTGGACAGGGGCATATTTGACATGTTCCCAACATTAGCTGGGAATTTGGGAGAGACTGAGGCTCACAGCTGGTGCGCAATCATCTATCTTCGCTGTCAACAGAATTTGAGCGTTACTTCCCAACTGCAAATGACCCAAGACGAGCAAAAGAATGGGTCCGTGACCCATTTGTGAATGTCCCCGGTGAATCATCCATGTCAGCGCAAGAAGATGATCAACTCCTCGAGCTTGCAAATGATGGTAGGCTGAAAAGTATATTTGACATAACATCTCTGTGGCATTCTTTATCAAAGTCAAGGCTGAATATCCTGAGATAGCCATGAAAGCACTGAAAACGTTGCTTCCATTTCCAACATCATATCTCTGCAAAGCGGAGTTTTCTGCAATGAGTGCAATGAAAACTAAATTGCAGAATAGACTGGACATAAGGAACCCCCTTATACTCTTACTATGCTCATACTTAACCCCCTTATATTCATACGATGAAAATATGCGCTGTGTGTTTAATATTAAATTTGTTAGATAAACCCTTTTAGAAATGAAATTGAGTGTATTAGCCAGTGATAAGTAACTTATAGTTGACTTATCGCCTATATTCCGGTCGTGATTAACACCCACCCCCCCCCCCCCCACCACCGACAGCCGGTCCGCAAGAATATTATCAATATTAAACTGGACTGCAGTGCAAAAAAGGTTGGGGACCCCTGCTGTAGTCAATAAAGAGCTCCTGATGTATGCATTTTTGAAGTCCAGATTTTCCAGTGTTGAGTGAAGTGCCAAAGGGATGGCATCTACTGTAGACCTGTTGCTCTGGTAAGCAAATTGGAGTGGATGCAAGTCACTTCTCAGGCAGGAGTTGATGTGTTTCATCAGCAGTTTCTTAAAACACTGCATTACTGTGGATGTGAGTGCTAATGACGGTCACCGAGGCAGGTTACCACATTCTTCTTGGGCAGAAGCATAAGTGAAGTCTCTGTGAAACAGGTGGATACCTCAGACTGCCGAAGCAAGAGGTCAGCGATCTCAGTGAACACTCCACACAGTTGATCAGAACAGGATTTTAGTACTCGGCCAGGTACCCTGTCTGAGCCGGATGCTTTTCATGGGTTCACCCTCCTGAGGCTGCTTGCATGTCAGCCTGAGAGACTGACATCACAGAGTCATCAGAGACTGTGGAAGTTTGTAATGGTTCCCCCACGCCTTGATGGTAAAAGTGAGCCGACTAAATTTACAACCATCTGCAGCTTCTTTCAGTCCTGTGCAGTAGACGCCCCCCCCCCATACTGTGATGCAGCCTATCAGAATGCTCTCCGTGGTACATACCAAATCTCTCCAAACTCCTAATGAAGTATCGTCGCTGTCTTGCTTTCTTTATAACTGCATTGATATGTTGGGACCAGGTTAGGTCCTCAGGGATCTTGACACCCAGGAACTTGAAGCTGCTCACTCCCTCCGCTTCTGATCACTCTTATGAGGATTGGTATGTGTTCCTTCGTCTTACCCTTCCCGAAGTCCACAATCAGCTCTTTCATCTTGCTGACATTGAGTGCCAGGTTGTTACTGTGACACCACTCCACTTGTTGGCATATCTCACTCCTGTACACCCTCTCGTCACCACCTGAGATTCTACCAACAATGGCTGTATCGTCAGCAAATTTATACAGTAGATTGTATTTGAGCTATGCCTAGCCACAAAGTCATGCGACAGTAGAACAGTGGGCTAAGCACACACCCCTGAGGTGCACCAGTGTTGATTGTCAGTGAGGAGGAGATATTATCACCAATCCGCACAGATTGTGGTCTTCCGGTTAGGAAGTCAAGGATCCAATTGCGGAGGGAGGTACAGAGGTCCAGGCTCTGTAAATTCTCAATCAGGATTAAGGGAATGATGGAAGCGTTGTTGCAGGGAAGCAGCATTCATCGTAAGGGACACCCCACCTAGGACATGCTGTCTTCTTGGTGCTGCCAGCAAGCTGGTGGTAAAGCAGCCTCAGAACTCACCCCATCAGGTTCAGGAACTATTATTACCCCTCAGCCATCAGGCTCTTGAACCACAGGTGGTAACATCACTCACCCCATCATTGCAATGTTCCCACAACCTATGGACTCACGTTCATGGCCCCTCCATCTCATGTTCTCTTATTGCTTATTTATTTATTATTATTTCTTCCCTTTTGCATTTGGACAGTTTGTTGATTTTGCACAGAGGTTGAACACCCAATTTGATGTGGTCTTTCATGGATTATATTATGGTTATTATTCTTTTATGGACTTATTGAGTATGCCTGCAAGAAAATGAATCTCAGGGCGACATACAGTACATGTACTTTGAAAATAAAATTATTTTGCACTTTTATACTTGAACTGGGATCCAATTTTATGAATTGATAGAGGTGACTTAAACAATAAAGCACAGTTCACTTTCATTTCACACAGTGACATATTTTAGTAACCAGAGGGAGCACAATCCAGGGTGACAGATAGGGAGCACCTGGGTTATTGTATTGGTGCCAACAGCACACCTAAGCAAACATTAGATTAGCAGCATACTTGCTTAACCAGCACTTAATGCCCAGCATGTACCAGATAATTGAGCTTTATCTGTAGTCTAATTATGAAGCTGAGCATTATGTCCCATTCAATGTGTCCGCTTTTCCAAGGAACTGCAGTCTTAATATTTGGTATCTTGAGAGAATGTTAATTTAATGTTTCCCATCATTGGTTGATTGTTTTGCTGAAATAAATTCCTTTCTAATTAGTACTTGTAAATGAAAGAAACCCATACGTCACTCTATATTAGAAAGCGAAGGGTGTCCCGATTCATGATTTTTAAAATACAAAAACATTTATTCAAAAAATCTCCAGTGTCAAATTACATATACACAAAATTTTTATTAGGCTACAAAGATTGACAAAACTATGGTTACAATAGATATGCAATATAATTGAAAAAGTTGCTAATAAAAGGAGTCCATTGTTACTTTACTTTTGGCTACATGGCTCCATTTTAAATAGCTTTACTCAGTTATAGCACAGCACCCCAAGGGTACAGACCCAAGAAACAAGTCATGCCTTATGATTCGGTTTTCCACATCAGATATAAGCCTATCCTCTACACAAAACAAAGCTACCTCAAGGTTTCCATTTGATTTGGAAGCACAATCTCTTCTATTGCAATCATACAGGTGAGGGGACAGACCCCTGCAAGCTACACAATATAGTCGGTCAAGTTCTAGTTAATCATCTTCACCTTCTCCTGATTCAGATTCTGGAAAAAAAAAAGTCACAATCCTTTTTTAAAAAACACTTTTGATGATTTGATTAGTTTGTTTTAAAATTCCATTTCCACTGTTAACATTCATAAATACTAACAGTGGAAAGGTGAAACAATACATATATTCAGTTATTTCCAGTAGATCGATATTCTTTGTAGTTTTCCTTCTCTCTGAAATTGTAATGGTAATTTATTGGTATTTAAAATGTATTTAACTGACTTCCATCACATCTTAAAGAAATATATTCCTGAAAAGTCAGCTGTATTTCTTTGCCTATTTAATAACATTAAGTAGATGAATTTTGCATGTACTGCGACAGTCAAATGAAGATCTTGCAGTTACTCTTCATTTTTATATATTTTTATGTCCCAGTAAGATTATTTCCAGATACAGAGCAACAAAATAGACTAGTTTATGCAAATCCTTCAAGAATAAATTTTCAATAATATTAGTTAACATTATATTGTTTTCAATACTGAAATCTACTTGGGATCTTTCTATGACGTTGCTTAATTTTCAGACAGCTCACATCTTATACATGGTGGTTGTTGTTCCTTTTCACACCTTTTGGCACATCAGGCGGCATTTTTACTGTTTCCTTAGCATTTAACTGTTTTTTTTTTTAAAAATGAGGCCGAATTGCTAGCTTGACGCTCAACCCAGCATGATTGGAAAGCATGCATGAAGCCAGCTGGATTTGAAGTCGGGACCATATGCCTCAAAGTCCAGTAATGATGCCACTTTACCACATCTTACATTAAACAACGGTAAACAAAGTGACAATCATATTTTTGTGCTAAAACAATAAATAAAACAGTAAATAGTACTAAGAAACATGAATGGAACAAATTATCACATTATTTAAACTTAAGTATTTGGAATGAAGAATGGATCAAGGATAGTTTATAAGTTCTGATATATAATGGCAGAATATCATTATAATAAAGCAGGATATTAACCATAGAAAACTGAAATGTGCTTTAATTTAAATATGATTATTCCAGGCTGCTATTCTACTTAATGAACTCGGGAACACAGAGCAGTACAGCACAGTACAAGCTCTTCAGCCCGTAATGTGTGCTGACTTTTTAAACTACTCTAACCCTTCTCTCCTACATAGCCCTCCATTTTTCTTTCATCCATGTGCCTATGTAAGAGTTGCTTAAATGTTCCTAATGTATCTGTCTCTACCATCATGCCATCATCCCTGGCAGTGTTTCCCACTTCTGTCTTACCCTGGCTTCCTTTCTCTGTTTGTGGTCTGTGTTTGTGCACATTTCCGTTTTTTCTGTTTCCTTCTGAATGCCATCCATTCTACTGTCCATCATTTTTGGTGATAGCTCCAAGCTTGAAAGATTAATTTACTTGTTCTTCCCGCAATTACTGCTGAACCGTGAAGTGTTTCAGAATATAAGCAGGATGGCTTAAATTGTCCCTGTTTCAGCAAAGAAATAGCTTCCCAACAACTGACATTTATTAATGCAAACTACAACTGACTCTCATAATTATCAAAACACATCTCCCATTTTAATTAGGATATCTTTATAGTTCAAGGTCAGTAACAGTTTACAAGCAAATTTTTTTTAATGTTATGGCTCAGCAATATGCAATGGCAGCAGCTAATTAACTGACACGAACAGGCTGTAACAACTTAAAATAAACCTTTGACTTCAGCTAAGAATTTTAGTAATCACAGATCAAATCTTCAATGTTCCAATATTTTCACTACATGGAAGAAACATTATCCTGGATTCTACCATACCTTGAAAATGTTATCAATGAGGTGGTAATTCACAAATTTACTTGATATGTCTAGTGAAGTTTCTATATTGAAGATGTCTTTATATACAATTAAAAATGTTCATCCAATGTGGTCTTAGCAGCCTAATTGATAACTACAGCTGGACTTTTAAATCCCTGCCCTTTATTACAAAAGCACTAGTGTACATTGCAGCACAATGAAGAAACTGGAAGACCAGCGTTTGTTCCTGACCTACAGTACTGCCTGTGTTCACATTTGCAACAGGCATCCAGTAGTTTCACACTGTTACACCCTCTAGGTCGTTGTATTTGCTTGTGAGGCAACCTCTTGTGATTGTGCAGGATGCCCAGAATCCCTTCAATAATCTTTCTTCAGTTTAAAAAACATACACTGCTCCTGTATTTGCCCTACTCAAGTAGATTATTTCATATCTATTAACAATATGCCCCACCTGTCTCTTCAAACGATCTATCTGAATTCTTTGTTGATGTCCTTCCCTCCACTTAGTTTCTCACCCATTTTTATATTGTCAAGGTACTTTTGATATATTACAATCCAAATCACTGTTAAAGACAACACAGAGCTGAGGTGATTCAGCTACCTTGCTAACCCAAAACATTTCCTTTTCATTCATAATTTACCTTCTCTATCTATTAACAAATCCTCAACCCCTAGTACATTATGCTTAATTCCATCAGCTCTAAATTCATATTGCATATATTACTTTTTGAAAATATACCTCCCATTTCCCACTTGCATTGGTGGTGCGCAAGTGGAACAGGTCAAAAGCTCTAAGTTCCTCGGGATCAATATCACAAATGACCTGACTTGGTCCAACCACGCAGAGTCCACTGCCAAGAAGGCCCACCAGTGCCTTTACTTCCTGAGAAAGCTAAAGAAATTTGGCCTGTCCCCTAAAACCCTCACTAATTTTTATAGATGCACTGTAGAAAGCATTCTTCTAGGGTGCATCACAACCTGGTATGGAAGTTGTCCTGTCCAAGACCAGAAGAAGCTGCAGAAGATCATGAACACAGCCCAGCACATCACACAAACCAATCTTCCATCCTTGGACTCACTTTACACCGCACACTGTCGGAGCTGTGCTGTCAGGATAATCAAGGACACGACCCACCCAGCCAACACACTTTTCGTCCCTCTTCCCTCCAGGAGAAGGCTCAGGAGCTTGAAGACTCGTACGACCAGATTTGGGAACAGCTTCTTTCCACTACCTTACTTTCCCTTTTCTATTTATGATTTATAATATAAATTTTTAATATTTACTATTGATCTGTACTCCAGGGAGCGCGAAGCGCAGAATCAGATATCGCCGTGATGATTGCATGCTGTAGTATTAATTGTTTGGCGACAATAAAGTAAAGTAAAAGTAAATATAAACACTTACATTAGAGTGTGTCTACTGCATGGAAGGAAAGTGTTTGTTAAATCTGTGTTGGCTCTGCAAGAGCAATCCAACTGCTCTCACACATTCATCCCTCCCATATAGCCAAGCAAATTCTTTCCTTTCAGATACTTCACCCACTCTTTTAATGGCTACAGTTGAATCTGCTCCTATACACACCTACACTTGCAGCCCGAGTTGAGGTCTTCACTGCACAGCTTTCATGGAAGCTCCTCTTCCACTGCCTCGGCCTCTGTGCCTATTCCTTTGTCAAGTTGACCTCAACTCCTGAAGATGAACTGTCCTTGTCCCTGCAATACTCCCCTTCCCCTTGGACAGTCCCATTCTGTCCTTTTACCCTCCTTTTGACTTTTTTTATTTCCAATTGCTACTGTGATTTTAATTACCTCGACTTCTCCTCTCCCCTTACACATTCCAATCTCATCCCATCTGAATGCTCAGCTCTGCACTCATTTCATATCAATCCTATAATAATCACCAACCTGCAGACAAGGACAGTACTGTTGTAGTATGGTGGACTTGCAGAGGCCAAACAACATCTTCCGGACACCTCCTCATGGCTAATCCTGGACCATGAGCCCACCAACAAACACTATTATCTTCTGTCCTGTCACAGATCTCATCACATCAGGAGAGCTCTGTTCAATAGCCGCAAACAGCTAGAAGTGGGAAATGTGGGGCTGGAGCACTGCCTCTTATACAAGATCCACAAGAAGGATTGTCCTGGTAGGCCTACTGCTTCTGCCTGCCTTTGTCCCACAAACATTGTCTCCTCACACCTTAACTCTATATTGTTTCTCCTTGACCAGTCCCTTCCTACCTACATCCAGTACACGTTCTTCAGTATATTGACAACATCTAATTCCCTGATCCCATTGCCTCATCTTCACTATGGATATCAGATCCACACCTCTAGCCCCAATCTGGAAGCTTTCCATTTATTTTTATTTTTCAAAGATCCAAACAGATCCCCTCCATTAATGCTCTCATTCATTTGTCAAAAAGCTGTTATCATCTCTTTTCATTCCTTTCACTTCCTACGATTCAAAGGTGTTGGCAGGGGCAGTTGTATACACCTGTTTATTCATTGGAAACATGAACTGTGACCGCTCCAAAGCTGCTCTGGGACCACTCCTAAACTCCTTCTCCATCAACAACTGCATTGGTGCTGCTTAATGCAGGTGAGAAATTTCTCAACTTATTGCCACTTCTCGCCCTCCCTCAAGTTCACTTGGACCACTTCTCTCCCTTTTCTGGATATTTCTGTATCCATTTCATGAGAAAAACTGTCTACTGATGTTTACCACAAACCAACTGATTTCCACGGCCCCTTCAACTACACTTACCCTGTCTTTTGTAAGAATGCCACTCCTTCTCCTCCTGCCTTCTCCATCACCACCACATGCGCTCTCAAAATGTGATACAAAACGTCCCTTTTTTTCAGAAAACATTGCTTCCCTTCTGCTGTAGTTAATGGAGCCCTCTCTCACACTTCCTCCATTTCCCCACTCACCCCATCCCCAAAGAGAACAGAAATAGAGTTCTCTCTGTCCTCACCTTTCACCCCAATAGTCTCCACATCCAGCGTATTATTCTTCACACTTCCACAAGCTGCAAAGGGATCCCACAGTCACAACATCTCCATACATCTTCTGTAGGGACCACCCTTGCCCACTCGTCTCTCCCTACCCAACTCCTCACTTTCTTCTGTAACTCTAGGAGATGCGACACTTGTTCCTACACCTCCGACTTCAACACCATCCAGGAACCTTAACAACCCTTTCAGGTGAGGCAAAGATTCATGTGCTCCTTCTCCAACCTCATCGACTACATTGAGTGCTCCTGATATGACCCCTTACACAGTGGCATGCAAAAGTTTGGGCACCCCGTCAAAATTTCTGTTACTGTGAATAGTTAAATGAGTAGAAGATGAACTGATCTCCAAAAGTCATAAAGTTAAAGATGAAACATTCTTTTCAACATTTTAAGCACTATATATGCAAGACACAAAGCATAGAGCAAGCAACTGGAAACTGGATCTTTGATCAACACACATCACACATCAAAGTTGCTGGTGAACGCAGCAGGCCAGGCAGCATCTCTAGGAAGATGTTGACGTTTTGGGCCGAGACCCTTTGTCAGGACTAACTGAACGAAAAGCTAGTAAGAGATTTTGGAGGGGGAGGGGGAGATCCAAAATGATATGAGAAGACAGGAGGGGGAGGGATGGAGCCAAGAGCTGGACAGGTGATTGGCAAAAGGGATATGAGAAGATCATGGGACAGGAGGCCCAGGGAGAAGGAAAAGTTGGGGGGGGGGGACCCAGAGGATGGGCAAGCGGTATAGACAGAGGGACAGAGGGAGAAAAAGGAGAGAGAGAGAGAGAAAGAATGTGTGTATATAAATAAATAACGGATGGGGTACGAGGGGGAGGTGGGGCATCAGCGGAAGTTAGAGAAGTCAATATTCATGCCATCAGGTCGGAGGCTACCCAGACAGAATATAAGGTGTTGTTCCTCCAACCTGAGTGTGGCTTCATCTTTACAGTAGAGGAGGCCGTGGATAGGCATATCAGAATGGGAATGAGATGTGGAATTAAAATGTGTGGTCACTGGGAGATCCTGCTTTCTCTGGCGGACAGAGCGTAGGTGTTCAGCAAAACGATCTCCCAGTCTGCGTCAGGTCTTGCCAATATGTAGAAGGCCACATCGGGAGCACCGGACGCAGTATATCACCACGGCCGCCTCTACTGTTAAGATGAAGCCACACTCAGGTTGGAGGAACAACTCTTTATATTCCGTATGGGTAGCCTCCAACCTGATTGCATGAACATTGACTTCTCTAACTTCCACTAATGCCCCACCTCCCCCTCATACCCCATCCGTTATTTATTTATATACACACATTCTTTCTCTCTCTCTCTCTCTCTTTTCTCCCTCTGTCCCTCTGTCTATACCCCTTGCCCATCCTCTGGGTTCCCCCCCCTTTTCCTTCTCCCTGGTCCCCTGTCGCATGATCCTCTCATATCCCTTTTGCCAATCACCTGTCCAGCTCTTGGCTCCATCCCTACCCCTCCTGTCTTCTCATATCATTTTGGATCTCCCCCTCCCCCTCTCAAATCTCTTACTAGCTCTTCCTTCAGTTAGTCCTGACGAAGGGTCTCGGCGGGCCTGAAACGTCGACTGTACCTCTTCCTGGAGATGCTGCCTGGCCTGCTGTGTTCACCAGCAACTTTGATGTGTGCTGCTTGAATTTCCAGCATCTGCAAAATTCCTCCTGTTTACTGGATCTTTGATGCTATCTTTTTGCTAATGGACACCTGTGCCTCTTCATCCTCAGGAAGCTACAGAAATTTTACATGTCCCCTTCGACCCTTGTCAAAGTTTATTGACATACCATAAAAAGCTCCCTGTCCAGGTGCATCACAGTTTGGTTACGGCAACTGCTCTACCCATGACTGTAAGAAACTGCACAGAGCTGTGGACATAGCTAAGTACGTCAGGGAAATCTCTATGGACTCTGTCTATACTTTTCATTGCCCCAGTAAAGCAAACAGCATAATTAAAGATTATATTCTATCTTCTCATCCCTCCTATTGGGTACAGCAGCGGTCCCCAACCACCGCGCCGCGGACCAGTACCAGGCTGTGAGGAAACGATATGATTTGGCGATATGAGTCAGCTGCACCTTTCCTCATTCCCTGTCACGCCCACTGTTGAGCTTGAACGCATGCGAGGTCATTACGCACGTGTCATCCATGTCAGTGCGGGAAGGAGATCAACTCCTCGAGCTGCAAATGATGGCGAGCTGAAAAGTATGTTTGACATAACATCTCTGCCGGCATTCTGGATCAAAGTCAAGGCTAAATATCCTGAGATAGCCACGAAAGCACTGAAAACGCTGCTTCCATTTCCAACATATCTCTGCAATGAATGCAACGAAAACTAAATGTTGGAATAGACTGAACATAAGGAACCCCCTTCAAGTATCGCTGTCTCCCATCACCACTCGATAGGACCATCTTGTTGCAGGGAAACAAGCCCAGGGCTCCCACTGATTCAGCGATATTGGTCTGTTGCAATGATTTTATATGTTCATACGGGGAAAATATGTGCTGTGTGTTTAATATCTAAACGTTACTTAAAATGTTATGATGCTCTTGACTTATAAGTGACTTATACAGTAATTGACTTATCACTATATTCATGCGAGGAAAATATGCGCTGTGTGTTTAATATTAAATTCGTTCGATAAACCCTTTTAGAAATGAAATTGAGTGTATTCGCCACTAAAAAGTGACTTATAGTTGACTGATCTTCTATATTCCAGTCGTGATTAACATCCTCCCCACCCCGCCGCAAACAGAATCGCCAAAAACGATTGGTGGAAAAAAAACAGCACGTACACGTGCCCACGCAAGGCTTCATGGTAATTGTAGTCTTGTAGTCTTCTTGGGGTAAACACAATGTATTTTAAACACAAAATAATCTGCAGATGCTGGGGTCAAAGCAACACTCACAATACGCTGGAGGAACTCAGCAGGTCGGGCAGCATCCGTGGAAAAGATCGGTCGACGTTTCGGGCCGGAACCCTTCGTCAGGACTGTAGAGGGAAGGGGCAGAGGCCCTATAAAGGAGGTGGGGGGAGGGTGAGAAGGAGAAGGCTAGTAGGTTCCAAGTGAAGAATCAGTAACGGGAAAGATAAAGGGGTAGGGGAGGGGAAGCAGGGAGGTGATAGACAGGAAAGGTGAAGAAGGAAAAGGGGAAAACACAATGGGTAGTAGAAGGAGGCAGAACCATGAGGGAGGTGGTAGGCAGCTGGGGGAGGGGGCAGAGTGACATAGGGATAGGGGATGGGAGGGGGAGGGAATTACCAGAAGTTGGAGAATTCTATGTTCATACCAAGGGGCTGGAGACTACCTAGACAGTGTATGAGGTGTTGCTCCTCCAGCCTGAGTTTAGCCTCATCATGGCAGTAGAGGAGGCCATGTATGGACATACCTGAATGGGAATGTGAAGCAGAGTTGAAGTGGGTGGCTACTGGGAGACCCTGTCTGTTGTGGCGGACGGAGTGGAGGTGCTCGACAAAGCGGTCGGCGGTGCGAGCAAGGTTGGGAACCCCTGGGGTACAGGAAGGATGTAAGGGTGTACCACCAGGTGTGAGGACAATTTCTACCACGCTGATATAAGATTACTGAATATTTCCCCGAGTAAAATAAAGTGGAGTCCTGAGCTCACCATCCACCTCGTTATGACCTTGCATCTGACTGTCTACCTGCACTGTCTTTTCTCGGTATTGTAACAGTTTATTTTATTTACTGTTTCCAACCCATCACGCTACCCTCCCTTACAAAGATCGTTTCCCACCATGAAACCTGCAACCTGCCCCCTTGACATTGTCCCCACTGCCCTCCTGAAGGATGTCTTTGACATAGCCAGTCCCAGCATCCTCTCTATTATTAACAGCTCCCTAGCCACTGGGACCATTCCAACCTGCTTCAAGTGTGCCGTGGTCCAGCCCCTCCTGAAAAAACCCAACTTAGACCCCACCTTACCTAGTAACTACAGACCTATTTCTAAACTCCCACTCCTGTGAAAAGGTTCTTGAGAAGGTTATTCTTAGTCAATTGCTGCCCTACCTACACCAAAACAACATCTTGGAAAGATTTCAGTCAGGTTTTAAGGCTTATCATAGCACAGAGTCTGCCTTGCTGAAAGTGTACAATGATCTCCTCCTCTCTACCGACTCAGGTGACTCTGCCATCCTAATTCTTCTTGACCTCAGCGCAGCCTTCGATACTGTGGATCCTGCCACTTTAATAGACCGTCTCCAGTACGAGGTTGGTGTTGATGGCACTGCCTTGAACTGGTTCACATCCTACCTCAAAAATAGAAGCTTCTCCGTCAACATAGGCAAATTTTCCTCTTCTCCAGCGAGGTCCCACAGGTTCCATCCTAGGTCCCATTCTTTTCTCTATATACATGCTTCCCCTTGGCCAAATCACTAAATGACATTTCCTTCCATTGTTATGCTGACAACACACAGCTTTATCTCCCCTTGAAACCAAATGACCAGTCAAATCTAGTCAGCCTCATGAACTGCCTTGAGGACATAAAGTGTTGGATGGGACAAAACTTCCTACAGCTGAATGAAGGTAAGTCTTAAGTTGTCCTATTTGGCCCCCCTGACTCCATCAAAGTGATTACCAACAGTCCTGGTGACCTGTCCGCCCTTGTCAAACCCCATGTCAAAAACCTTGGTGTGATATTTGATTCCACCTTTAAGTTTGACAAGAAATTAACGCAGCAGTAAAAACCAGTTTCTTCCAGCTTCGTACTATTGCCAAAACCTAGTCGCTTCTCTCTTTCAAAGATCTTGACAAAGTCATACACACCCTTATATCCTTCCACTTGGATTACTCCAACTCCCTGTATACTGGGACTAGTCAGTTGTCCCTGCCCACCTGCAACTGGTCCAGAACGCCGCAGCCAGGCTCCTGACAGGTGCCTGGAAGAGGGACCACATTACTTCTATCCTGGCCTCTCTCCACTGGCTACCAGTACAGTTTAGAATTGATTTTAAGATTCTCCTGTTTGTTTTTAAAGCCTTAAATGGGCTGGCACCCTCCTATATCACAGACCTTCTCACCCCTTATTCTACTTTCAGGTCCCTCAGGTCGGCTGACGTGGGGCTCCTGGCTGTCCTGTGGTCTAAATTTAAGCTCAGGGGTGACCGCACCTTTGCTGTTGTAGCCCCTAGACTGTGGAACAGCATTCCCTTCCCTATCCGATCTGCCCCCGCTCCCTCCCCATTGACTCTTTTAAGTCCAGGCTCAAAACTTACCTTCATTCACTAGCGTTTGAATCTTCTTGATGTGGCTGATTTTTGGCTTGTGCCTAGGCTCATGTGTTGTTTATTTTGTGTCTATAATCTGTGTGCCTTTTTATTTACATGTGTGTTTTTTGTATTTGTGATTTTACCTACCTGTTTTGGATTGTACAGCACTTTGGTCAACATGGGTTGTTTTTAAAATGTGCTTTATAAATAAATTTGACTTGACTTATTTGAGATACAACGTGGAATAGGCCATTCTGGCCTTTCGAGCTGTGCCACCCAGCAATCCCCCAATTTAATCTGAGCCTACATATTTTCTTCTGTACCTTAGTACATATGATAATAATAAAAAAATTTAACAATATTTTGTTGGACTGCCAGGATTTCTCACTAGCTTTAGATTCTTTGGGTCTTCTACGTTAAGGAATGAATGATGTATTTGGTAATATGGTCATATCCCTGTCTCTGTCAATAACCCACATTTATTTTTTTTCTAATCTCTATTACTATTGCATACAAATTGCAACATTCAAAATGTTTTTATTCTTCCTGCTGCTTCATGCTCAATTTTTATTTCCTCCCTCTTTAATTAATCCCTTGGTCATCCTTTGTTAAATTTCAACATCCTTCCTGGCTTCATATTTACTTTTCTTATAATCAATGTTATAAGCCTCCTTTTATTTAATACAATCGCATCCTTCTTTGTCAGTTATTATTAGATGACCTTTCCAGTGGGGATTTATTCCCAAAGCTAGTGGTTCCCATTCTGGGAGTGCTCAACCATTTCAGGGGAGTGCCAAAGATTACAGAATGTCTCTGAGTTTTGAAGAACATTTTGATAGAGTATTCACAAAAAAAGGAGAAAAGAATAAAATATATATTTGGCTGTTTGCTGCCCCAACTGCAAGTCTTTTTGCTATCCCTGCAAACAGCTTCAAATCCTTTAAAAGAGCCCATGACGTGATTGGCAAATTACCATTTCTCAATCCACCTGAGCCAACTTTTTGCCCAGAATTAAGACCCAAATTTTAGATTTAATGAATCAATTCTCAAGCCTAATGTAACATTTCATCACTTTACCCATTGTCAGGAAAAAGTGTAACAATTTTATTGTGTAACAACTTGCAAAAGTGAAAAGCATATTCTTTACACAGAAGGTTACTTGGATCCCACCACCAATTTTCAAGAAGTTCTATTCAAATCACATGATTCCTGACCAAAAGCATCATAATACAAATTGCAACACTTTTCCCACACCTAACAACTGGTATGCCACTTAATTTTGTCACTGACGATCGAGATAGGATTAATCTGGTAAGGAAACAAGGATATTCTGCAGCTTCCACCCTAGCTCAGGAATCCATTGAGACTGTTACTAAGTGTCCAGCACCAGTAAAGTGAAACTTGTAAAACAGTAAAGTGGAGCTTCTGAAGAAAGATAAATTTTGTGTTTCTCAAGAATTAATAGTGATATGTGTGTGTGTGTGTGTCCTTGAACACAGAGGAAAATTTGAAATTCACTTGTCAAACAAATGCACACTACTTATTCCAAAATATATATATATATATATATATATTTGTCAAGGGTATGTAATCTCGTACAGGGAAAAATAAGTTAATGAACTCACATTCTAAATATATTACAATAATATCAATTGTTTTGAACAGTACTACCTTCTTCGGCATTTTGTAGCCACTCGACAAATTTCTTCATCTGCTCAAGAAAGACGCTTTTCCCTTTTGCAATATGTGCTTCCTTATACCATTTAAGAATGGCTTCTTCACTCAGAACATCGGCTGAAATTCAAACAGTTAACAGGTCAATTATTCAAAGAAAAACTGGAAAATATAGAGGTTATGTCAAAGCCAAATGCTATCACACTTCTTCAGCCACAACTATGGAATTCCACGCCAACCTGATAATCTCTTCCTCGCAGACATGCTTAATGCGTTTCTTTTTGGTATGTATTCCTCCTTGAATTGATCTGTTTTTACTATACTTCCCACATCTCATTGGCATTGTTATTATAATTCTCTTGCCATTTTGTCAGGTTGCACGAGGACTCAAGGTAACGTGCTTTCACTATCTTGTTAATAATGAATGCATTTCATTTAACGGGAGCCGAGAGTTGATAGCAAGAAATGTGAGAGTTTTAAAAAGGTAGGTCTAAGGACTTGCTGGTGATCTGTACTTAATAGGAGCCAGAGGTGCAAAAGTTCAAAAGAAGTGGGTCGAGGCACTTCTTCTTCTTGTTAAGTTTAATGCGGTTGGCAGAACAATACCGCCACTACTGAGGTGGAGTGCGGAGCAAACAGGCAGGAAGCATATCCACTTTACCCCCCACTCCCCAAATCAAATAATATCAAAAATTCTTCTGAAGCTTTTCAGAAAGTCAAATGCACACTTATATACATTATGATGGCAGTGAAAAATATATGCTGCACTGTTTCTTGACAAGTGCACTCCCTACAAATGCCAGTATCATACATATTAATTCTGAACAAGGAATTATTCAACCTATTATGCCCAATATGTGAACGTGCAAGTATAACTTCTCTCATTTGATACATTTGCCCAGCTGAGTTCCCACTACCTTCTGAATTTTACATAAATTCCATCTCTTCCTTATCTCAACTTCGTTGCCACTTTAATCGAATACACTTTATACTTATGGCTTTTATCTCCCCCTAATGCAAAGGCACCACTCCATTTATATCCTTAATTGTAAGTGACTGCTTGACTAGAACGTCTGCCACCCCATTTCCTTCAATCTCAACATGGGCAGGGACCCATAAGAAATGTATACACAGGTGTGTTCCAATCTCAAGAAGAACGTCTGACCTACAATTTGAAATACCTCTTTTAATAGATGTTAAAAAAACGAGAATGAATCAGAGCACAGAAATACGTATATTCAGGGTGGATTTCCTTGGCCTATTCCAAGGCTAAAATGATAGCAAACATCTCAGATGTGAATACTGATATTTTGTCTGATAATCCTTTCTTAATAATCACCTGAAACTTTGAAACAAAACCAAAAGCACCTGAACAATCCATCATGGATCCATGGATCTTTTGAATCATCTGTATAGATAAGTAAGAAACCATAGTATCTGCCAAGCATATACTGCTTAACTACCTGCACCACTATTATACAAACAATCTTCAACTTGATCTTTTCTTGAAGGCTTAAATCGATCACAGGCCGAGGGAGAATCCATGGAGGAGTGACAGAAGGGGTACACTGGGACCACACTCCACATTAAACAGCCAAAGATTTTGGGCCCATTCATTTCCCGTCCACCCACCTTACAAATGCAGTGCTCCCAACAATCTGCTAATGTTGCCAATATTGGATGACCAACCTCATGTCATTTCATGTTAACCCAATAAACTATTGCTAACTTCAACCTGCGTAGATATAAAGTTAATTCACTCATTTCTACCAGTAAAGCTGATACTGATGATGACTCAATAGCAGTAGAACATAATCTCAATGCTTGAGCTTGAAACTTTAAGACCGCTGGTGAGGCCAGCCTATAAACAACACATCTATAATCAAAGACAGTTATGACTAAAGCCATATACACTTGTTTAAGTGACTTCCTACTCACAGCCTAATCACATCCAACTAAGCACCTGAGCGCACTTAGGGACTTACTTTACACTTCTCTAGAATTTTATTCACATGCACACTCCATGTTAGCCTTGTGTCCAACCACATACCTACAAACTACCACTGACTCTTGCTTAAGAGATTTACCATATAACTTGAGATCACTTGTGAGTGTAAATGTTTCTTTTAGAAAAAAAACAAATAACTTGAGCCTTAAACTCCCACCAATGTCCCCATTCCTCTGCTTAATTAATAGCTGCTGCAGTTTCCCAACTATATAATTTATATTCCTGCCTCTCTCCCACACTGCACTATCATCAGTATATAACAATTTGGAAATCGGTGCAGGTAGTTCAACAGTTATGAAAATATGATTAATCATAAAAAAGGAGTGGGCTACACATATTCCCCTGTGGAGTCCCATTCTCTATCTGATACTCCTCAGAAAATATTGTTCCCACCTGAATCTGTGTCTTCCTGACACATAAAAACTCTTCAATTCAATTGAACATTCTAGCACCTATTCTCATATTTGCAAATTTAAGCAGTAATTCTTGTATCCATATCATATCATAAGCATTCTCTACATCAGAGAACTGTGACCACTGATTCTTTATTGACATGGGCCTTACGAATATCAGATTCCAAGCTTTAACACTGAGTCTATGATCATTCTCCCTTTCCTAAATCCAGATTTTCCAAAGCTCTCCACAAGTAAGAAAGCCGTGCTATTATCTTACATTATCTTACAAATAAGAAAGTTTTCCATCATCTTACATACATGTGAAGCTAGTAAAATAGGTCTATAACTGGAAGGATATGATTGATCCTTACCAGGTTTCAATGTTGGGATAACAACCACTAATCTCCAGGAAGAAGAAAATCACCATTCATCCCATATTGTATTAAAAAGTTCCAAAACCTACGCAAGTTTCAAATTGGTAGCCATATAAACATACTGTAATAAGTTTCTCTCCCAGGTGATGTCTGACCAGCACGATTAATAGCCCTTTTAAGCTCAGACAATGTAAATTCAACATCCAAGCAAACCATTCTTTTTTACTCCAGCAATATGAGGACTGCTTGCCAAAACAGTTTCTCTAAAAACCCTCTCTTCTTAAACAGCTTGAACTATGTATACTGACATATGACTTTGCTATAGTTCTGCCTTTTCAGCGTCAGTAACTGCAACCTTCTCCCCACCATACAAAACAGGTAACGCATTAAGTTTCACATATAAAAGTTGCTGGTGAACTCAGCAGGCCAGGCAGCATCTCTAGGAAGAGGTACAGTCGACGTTTCAGGCCGAGACCCTTCGTCAGGACTAACTGAAAGAAGAGCTAGTAAGAGATTTGAAAGTGGGAGGGGGAGGGAGAGATCCAAAATGATAAGGGAAGACAGGAGGGGGAGGGATGGAGCCAAGAGTTGGACAGGTGATTGGCAAAAGGGATATGAGAGGATCATGGGACAGGAGGCCTAGGGAGAAAGAAAGGGGGAGAGCGAAGCCCAGAGGATGGGCAAGGGGTATAGTGAGAGGGACAAAGGGAGAAAAAGGAGAGAGAGAAAAAGAATGTGTGTATATAAATAACGGATGGGGTACGAGGGGGAGGTGGGGCATTAGCAGAAGATTGAGACGTCAATGTTCATGCCATCTGGTTGGAGGCTACCCAGACGGAATATAAGGTGTTGCTCCTTCAACCTGAGTGTGGCTTCATCTTTACAGTAGAGGAGGCCGTGGATAGACATATCAGAATGGGAATGGGACGTGGAATTAAAATGTGTGGCCACTGGGAGGTCCTGCTTTCTCTGGCAGACAGAGCGTAGGTGTTCAGCGAAATTATCTCCCAGCCTTCGTTGGGTCTCACCAATATATTGAGGGCCGCATCGGGAGCATCGGACGCAGTATATCACCCCAGCCAACTCACAGGTGAAGTGTCGCCTCACCTGGAAGGACTGTCTGGGGCCCTGAATGGCGGTAAGGGAGGAAGTGTAAGGGTATGTGTAGCTCTTGTTCTGCTTACAAGGATAAGTGCCAGGAGGGAGATCGGTGGGGAGGGATTGGGGGACGAATGGACAAGGGAGTCGCATAGGGAGCGATCCCTGCGGAAAGCAGAGGGTGGAGTGAGGGAAAGATGTACTTAGTGGTGGGATCCCGTTGGAGGTGGCGGAAGTTACGGAGAAATAGATGTTGGACCCGGAGGCTGGTGGGGTTACGGAGAATTAAATGTTGGAATTAAATGTATAGCTCTTCTTTCAGTTAGTCCTGACGAAGGGTCTCGGCCCGAAACGTCGACTGTAGCTCTTCCTAGAGATGCTGCCTGTCCTGCTGCATTCACCAGCAACTTTTATGTGTGTTGCTTGAAATTCCAGCATCTGCAGATTTCCTCGTGAACGCATCAAGTTTTCTAACTCCCCACATTTTTCATACCACACCCCAAACTTCCCCTACCTACTTCTTTCCCAATATTATCACAGTACGTTCTCCACAAGTAACACTACCGAACTTTCCAAAAAGCTTTTATTCTGCACTTTCACAGCAACTGTTCCATTCATCCGTCCACCAGGAAATGTATTTCTTTTTATTATCACCCAAACACCTGGGAATTGCTTCCTTAGCTATTGAGTTGAGTACAGAGTACAAAGTATTAATACTGAGCCTGATATCCTCCAAAACCAAATGTCAGAAAATCTACTTTCACATAAATCAATCACACCACAATTTAAGATTAAGATTTATTTTATTTCTTACATCCATCTCATAATATGAGGGAGTAAGAATCTTTATGTTGTGTCTCCGTCACAATGTACAAGCAATAGGAAGAGAAATGTGGGAGGATTATTGCCCAAACACTAAAATTGTATACGTAATTGTTTTGCATTCATATATGTACAGTCAGATATATAATCAGATCAATGTGTATTGATGAATTTGATGGCGTTGTGAAAGAAGCTGTCCTGGAGCACGTTGGTCCTGGCCTCAATACTGCGGTACTGTTTTCTAGATGGTAGCAGCTGAAACCGTTTGTAGTTGGGGTTACTGGAGTCCCTGATGATCCTCCAGGCCTTTTTTTATACACCTGTAAATATCCTAAAAAGAGGGAAGTTCACATCCATAGATGCGCTGGGCTGTCCGCACCACTCTCTGCAGTGCCCTGCAACTGAGGGGAGTACAGTTCCTATACCAGGCAGTGATACAGCCTGTCAGATGCTGTCGATTGTGCCCCTGTAGAAAGTCTTGAGGATCTGGGGACTCATACCAAACTTCTTAAGCTGTCTGAAGTAAAACAGGCATTGTGCTTTTTCTCCCCCACTACACAGCTGGCATGTATAGTCTTATTAAATTTGCCTATTTAAAATTATATCTGGAGATATTGTAATCTTTCCTGTTGTACAAATTATATGGAAATGATCACTCCCCACTGTTGTATCATTATACACTTCCTAGTCGCTCTATCCTCAGATACCAGTGCAAGATCTATAGCAGAAACAGTATTATTAAATATATTTATCTTTGTACTCCTACAATCTTTCAAGCATACCAAACACTTTTCTACCAGAAAGTCTTCCATTACTGTCCCTTTCACGTGTCGCTACAATCCCACATAGAACTTTTGCCATTAAAATTATCACACCATAAGACTTATTTTTTCCCATTTCCACCCACATTTTCCAATATATCGTGATAACCTTTGTGAAAGTTTAAAAAAATGATCTTTACTGTTCTTTCACCAAGTTTCAACCACAATTGACTCATAAACAACCCCAACCTCCATAACTTTATGTGCTATTCCATTTTTGATAAAGGTAGCCACCCCGCTCCATTACATATTTCCCAATCATATATCAACACAACCTTCAGTCATAAAACTTAGACAAGATTTGAATCAGGTTTCCTGTATACATATAACATCAGGTTTAGTTAGTAAATCTTCCATAAATTTCTTAAACTCTTGACCATTACCAAATAGGCTTCTAGCATTCCATTGTAAGATTAGAAAAATCATTAAAAGCCCTCATTTGAAGTCTGAGCATTATTTACTCCTTTTTGTAAGGCATCATTAATAACTTCTAGGGTTAAGTCTTTCAACTCCAGATGTTTTTCCGCAGCTTTTAATATTTTAATTTTTTTCTGTTCTTTTAGTTTGTGCTGTACAATTTACCACACTTGCTATGTAAGTGACAAACTTTAGTTTATCAATAATCAACAAATTCTGTACTTTACACATTCTCTTTAATCCATCTGTACACTGGATATTAGCAGACCCCATTGACACAGTCTTCTGTATTTTTTGACGAGCCTCTGCATGTTATACACCTGTATCTACCTGAACATGCTGCACTTTCACAGCTTTCTTATATACAGGACACCCTGCATAAGCAGAGCTATGTTCCCCTCCATTGTTGCTACAACTTGGCCTACTGCTTTCTCCACAATTGCTAAAATCATGTTCTCCACTACATTTACCACACTTTTCATCACCTCTGCACAGAGCTGCTACATGACCAAACTTCAGGTGTTGAAAACAACTCAGAGGGGGCAGCACATAGACTCAAACCATAGAGTAGAACTCATATATAACCTCAATTAACCCTATCCAGCAACTTCTTTTCCACTAAATTTAACTAACACCAATAAACTACCAGTTTTTACTCTACTATGAAACAGTTTTAAATGTTTATCATCAACATGTCCTCCAACTAATTTTTTTTAAATTGGTCCATGAATACATCTAGAGGCACTCCTGTAACTACTCCTCAAAGCCATCCTTTCCTTCCTCCAAAACTTTTAAGCTTTCTCATATTGCTTAGTGTCTTTACAAAATACTGAGGGTGTCCAATCTCTTAAAGGTGTTTCACCCACAATATCTCCTAATGCTTTTTTCCAAAACCTTAGTTAATCTAATTGGATTGATATCAGAAACAAGTCCATACTCAAAATTCAAAAATACCTCAAGCGCTTCCTTCCTTCTTTTATTTACTGCCTTCATCACTGGACAATAAGCAACTACCATCCTCAATTAATTGCTCTTTTTTTTTCCTGTTTCCTAGAAACCTGTCATTCACCTTCTTCCATACAACTCCTATCACCTAATAGCACCTCCCATTCCTTACATTCTTGTTCATTTCTTGTCATCTGAACAAACCCCACCTCCCTTCCAGTAGGCTCAGTCCTTTGATCCCACTCCAGCTTCTCCCTCCCCAAAGAAGCAGGCCTTAGGACTTGCTGGTGAGTTTCATTTAACAGGGACCATAAAAAAAAAGGCACATCTGCAAATTGTTAGTTAATAATCAATTGGCTAATTAACAACAACCAATAAAAAGAAGAACCAAGGGAAAAGAGAAAGAAGGGGATTTAGAATGTATGTCTAGTGCACATTCTGGAGCAGAGGGTGGCGGTAATGCACCATTAAGCTGGATGCCAACCGCCGTAAAACAAGATACAGACAGACAGAAAGAAAAAGAAGGTCAAGTAGAATGGCCATTGTGACAGCGGGCCAGTGTTAGGGTGGGAAGCTGAGGCTGTGTTGTGAAGAAATAGAGTAAGTGGGCCATAGGTGTAGGAAGTGAGAGCAGCTCTTTCACAATAGTCTTCAGTGAGCAGGCACAGGTAAGAACAAGTAAGATTTGGTAGTGCTGTTATCCTTTGTTCTTTACTCTGGGTAGGCAGGATATACACTACAGCATGACTGCAGTTATGAACTGACCCAAAGAGCCAAATTATTTTTAGAAAGAAAAGTTGGTTTTCTCTTCTTATTTTGGCTCCCCACAAGCCTGCACCAACTCCACAAATTCAATGAATCTATTAGTTGGATAGATTAATAGATCCTAAAACCTAGAGCTTCTTAGTGTAGAGTAAAAGCAACATGTGATTCCCCATTGAACAAAAATTTACCGCAGTCATTTTGTCTCTGATTCAAAGCCAGTGGTTGAACAGAAAGCATTCTTGAGATGAATTATCACTCTTAAAAGTAGAATTTATTGCAGCATCAAGCAATATAAATATTTTCACAAAATACACTTAATTTCCATTTGGTATGCCAATATGTTGATTATTTATAAAGGCACTTTCTAATCACTCAGAATTCCCTCTCCACTATTTATTGTATTGGTACTTACTGATTGGTTTTGCTTACAAGGCCATTATAAATTGATCATAGTTTTTTAGCCAATGAAGGATTCAAGGGAGGAACAATACAGTGTTAAATGTTTTTTTTAAAATTAAAATCAAAATTTACTACAATCCATTGCTCATTTGTTTATTTCATCCACCAAAAAATGTGAAAGTCAGTTGCTCCCAATTTTGCATTGGAAGTTAAACACTTCAATTTTGCCACCTTTCCTATAATTCTTTATCTCAGTCAACAGACAGTTCTGTTGAACATAAAAATGTGATTCACGTAGGAAAATATCATACATGAACATTGCCCGTCATGCTATGGAAAATTTGATGACAGCCCAGTACTTTACAGTCATTTGCCATCACATTTCATTTCCCTCTATTTGATCACTTTTTCCACTTCAATGACAGACTCCTGAACATGTTCGCTTAAAATACAACCAAATCCTGTATGTAAAAATCACATGCATAACTTGTGCAAGGTAAGGGTGAACATTCAAGAGCCTAAGCAAAACAGATAAATTATCTCATGTAATCTGTAAACATTAACTGTAGCAGATAGTCCTTTGAAGAAAATTTGGCAATTTCTTTACCTTTGTAAAATAGCACAACAATTTTCTGGAACGCCTTCATAAAATGGATATTGTCATAACAATACTCCTGAATCTTCTGGAGCAGGGTCAACTCTGACTGACCTTGGGTGCTGAATACTGCAAGGAGTGGTGCATATTGCTGAAAAGCATTAAAACCAATTTAGCTATCATTACTTGCACAACAATTTTCAAATTATTACATTACTGAGTTCAGTTCTACTATAATTTGAAGTAAAACTTGATTTTCTGATGTGTTCTGAATTTTAAAAAGCTACAAGTACATATTCATAATGATAATGTACATATATTAAAAATTTGAATCCATTTCTTTTACTGTAGTAAAATTATAAGTATTTGCTTACTTACTTTCCCAAAACGGTTTCCTGTCACAATGCTTTGGGCAGAAATATATTAGTCAAAATTTACCCATTTAGATTTTTCTAATCAGCATAAATCGACAAAATAATGGCCAATTTGCAGTCATTTTTACATATTAACAAATGGTTTGATAATAAATACTGTATGTTCTAATATCTGTTTTAATAACCAGAATTTAAACAATAGCATGGAGCCAAATTTGCTCAAAATTTTGCTTTCATGTCCATACCTTGAGATGTTTTAAAGCTTGTTCTGTGACCAGTTCCTCTTTCTTGTTCCACTCAACAGCATTCATTACACAGGCCCACAGTAAACCAATTACTGCCTGTTCCGGCAGATCATTTCTCTTCATCTCTTCCTTGACATACAGGACTATCTGAAGAATACGAGTTTTACATGAAGCTCAGTTCACTTGGAGGTAACTTTTTTTTAAATGTACCCCGCATCTCCCTCTTCCCTATCATGGAAAACACAATTCTTTGAGCTCTGAAGGACTGAGAAACTAACGTGGCAGATTTTGACACGGGCATGGCTGAGCATTTTATTTTGTCACAACCATGTCCAAGCGAGTTGTCACATGACTCCTGTTTAAAAATAAAGCATTCAAGGTTCTAACCACTCAGTATTTCCCTTCAGATATTGTTGTATTGGTGCTTACAGATTAATTATGCTTACAGGGACCATTATAAATTGATCATAATTATTCAGCCAATGAATGAGTGAACTTTACAGTCAATATAAGGGAATTTAATTAGAGTCATACAAGAACACAGCATGGAAACAAGCCCTTTGGCATATCCAGTCCATGTCAGCTTGATTTTCTTCGTAATCCCATCTACCTGTATTCATTCACTGTCACCCATGTACCCATTCAAACTTCTGCAATGTTACAAAGAAACACAGAAAACCTACAGCACAATGAAGGCCCTTCGGCCCACAATGCTGTGCCGAACATGTGTTTACTTTTGAAATTACCTAGGGTTACCCATAGCCCTCTATTTTTCTAAGCTCCATGTACCTATCCAGGAGTCTCTTAAAAGACCCAATCGTATCCGCCTCCAGCACCGTCGCCGGCAGCCTATTCCACGCACTCGCCACTCTATGTGGGAAAAACTTACCCCTGACATCTCCTCTGTACCTACTTCCAAGCACCTTAAGACTTTGCCCTGTCTGTTAGCCATTTCAGCCCTGGGAAAAGTCCTCTGACTATCCACACGATCAATGCCTCTCATTATCTTGTACACCTCTATCAGGTCACCTCTCATCCTCTGTCACTCCAAGGAGAAAAGGCCGAGTTCACTCAACCTATTCTCATAAGGCATGCTCCCCAATCCAGGCAACATCCTTGTAAATCTCCTCTGCACCCTTTCTATGGTTTCCACATCCTTCCTGTAGTGAGGTGACCAGAACTGAGCATAGTACCCCAAGTGGCATCTGACCAGGGTCCTATATAACTCCAACATTACCTCTTGGCTCTTAAACTCAGTCCCATGACTGATGAAGGCCAATGCACCACATGCCTTCTTAACCACAGAGTCAACCTGCAGCTTTGAGTGTCCTATGGACCCCAAGATCTCTCTGATCCTCCACACTGCCAAGAGTCTTATCATTAATACTATATTCTGTCATCATATTTGACATACCAAAATGAACCGCCTCATGCTTATCTGGGTTGAACTCCATCTGCCACTTCTCAGCCCTATTTTGCATCCTATCGACGTCCCGCTGTAACCTCTAACAGCCCTCCACACTATCCACAACACCCTCAACCGTTGTGTCATCAGCAAATTTACTAACACTTCCTCATCCAGGTCATTTATAAAAATCACGTAGAATAAGGGTCCCAGAACAGATCCCTGAGGCACACTACTGGTCACCGAACTCCAAGCCTGTCTACAACCACTCTTCGCCTTCTGTGAGCAAGCCAGTTCTGGATCCACAAAGCAATGTCCCCTTGGATCCCATGTCTCCTTACTTTCTCAATAAGCCTTGCATGCGGTAACTTATCAAATGCCTTGCTGAAATCCATATACTCTACAGCTACTGCTTTACCTTCATCAATGTGTTTAGGCACGACCTGCCTTTGACAAAGCCATGCTGACTATTCCGAATCATATTATGCTTCTCCAAGTGTTCATAAATCCTGCCTCTCAGGATATTTTCCATCAACTTACCAACCACAGAAGTAAGACTCACTGGTCTGTAATTTCCTGGGCTATCTCTATTCCCTTTCTTGAATAGGGAACAACATCTGCAACCCTCCAATCCTCCAGAACCTGTCCCATTCACACAAATGATGCAAAGATCATCGCCAGATCGTCACTCAGCAATCTCCTCCCTCACCTATCACAGTAGCCTGGGGTACATCCCTTCTGGTCCTGGTGACTTATCCAGCTTGATGCTTTTGAAAAGCTCCAGCACATCCTCTTTCTTAATATCTATATGCTCAAGCTTTTCAGTCCGCTGTAAGACATCCCTACCATCGCCAAGATCCTTTTCCGTAGTGAATACTGAAACAAGTATTAAGTATCTTCAGTTCTATACACATTTTTTCACTGTTACACGTGATTGGTCCTATTCTCTCAATTCTTATCCTCTTGCTCTTCACATACTTATAGAATGCCTTGGGATTTTCCTTAATCCTGCCCGCCAAGGCCTTCTCATGGCCCTTTCTGGCTCCTTTAATTTCATTCTTAAGCTCCTTCCTGCTAGCCTTATAATTTTCTAGTTACCTAGTTTTTCTGAACCTTTCGTAAGCTATTGTTTTCTTCTTGACTAGATTTTCAAATAGCCTTTGTACACCATGGTTCCTGTACCCTACCATCCTTTCCCTGTCTCATTGGAACGTACCTATGCAGAACGCCACACAAATATCTCCAGAACATTTGCCACATTTCTGCCGTACATTTCCCTGAAAACATCTGTTCCCAATTTATGTTTCCAAGTTCCTGCCTGATAGCTTCATATTTCCCCTTACTCCAATTAAATGCTTTCCTAACTTGTCTGTTCCTATCCCTCTCCAATGCTATGGTAAAGGAGATAGAATTGTGATCACTATCTCCAAAATGCTCTCCCACTGAGAGATCTGACACCTGACTAAGTTCATTTCCTAATACCAGATCAAGTGCAGCCTCTCCACTTGTAGGCTTATCTACATATTGTATCAAGAAACCTGCCTAAATACACCTAACCAACCGCACCCCATCTAAACCACTTGCTCTAAGGAGATGCCAATCAATATTTGGGAAATTAAAATCTCCTACCACGACAGCCCTGTTATTATTACACCTTTCCAGAATCTGTCTCCCTATCTGCTCCTCGATGTCCCTGTTACTATTAGGTGGTCTATAAATAACACCTAGTAGAGTTATTGACCCCTTCCTGTTCCTAACTTCCACCCAAAGAGACTCAATAGACAATCCCTCTATGACGTCCTCCTTTTCTGCAGCCGTGACACTATCTCTGATCAGCAGTGCCACACCCCCACCTCTTTTGCCTCCCTCCCTGTCCTTTCTGAAACATCTAAAGCCTGGCACTCTAAGTAGCCATTCCTGCCCCTAAGCTATCCGAGTCTCTGTAATGGCCACAACATCATAGCTCCAAGTACTGATCCACGCTCTAAGCTCATTTGCTTTGTTCATAATACTCCTTGCATTAAAATAGATACATCTCCAACCATCGGTCTGAGCGCATCCCTTCTCTATCACTTGCCTATCCTCCCTCTCACACTGTCTACAAGCTTTCTCTATTTGTGAGCCAACTGCCCCTTCCTTCGTCTCTTCAGTTCGGTTCCCAGCCCTCAGCAATTCTAGTTTAAACTCTCCCCAATAGCCATAGCACACCTCCCTGCCAGGATATTGGTCCCCCTTGGATTCAAATGCAACCCATCCTTTTTGTGCAGGTAATGCCTGCCTCAAAAGAGGTCCCAATGATCCAGAAACCTGAATCTCTCTCCCCTGCCCCCTGTTACAATTGAACCTGCATCAAACCTTTCAAGAATTTTATACCTCTTTATATCACTCAGATTTTCCTCATGATCTGAATATCATGTATGATTTTTTAAGTAAACTGAATTTTCCGAGATTATCTCCTGAAGACTGCTTATCATTAGAAACTCCAGTTACAGAGGAAGAAATAACAACTGCAATCTCATCAATGAATTCAGGTAAAGCACCTGGTCCGGACGGGTTTACGGTGGAATTTTAAAAATCCTTTTCCTCTATTCTCTCTCCGTGGTTGTCTAGAATATTCAAAGCAGCAATCAGTTGAGGTAAATTACCACAATCGTTTTATGAAGTCTCTATTTCCTTAATTCTTAAAAAGAATAAAGATCCTACTGACTACGCATCATATAGACCGATACCTCTTTTGAATGTAGATTCAAAAATTTTAGCAACTAGGTTAGAGGAGGTATTACCTCAAATTGTATCTATGGACCAAACTGGATTTATTAGAAACCGTTATTCATCTTTTAATATTAGGAGGTTAATGAATATTGTTTATACCCCTTCATTTAATACTCAAGAATGTATTATCTCATTAGATGCTGAGAAAGCCTTTGACAGAGTTGAATGGCCTTATTTATTTAGTGTGCTCGAGAAACTTAATTTTAGTTTGATACTTATATCTTGGATTAAACTGTTATATCATACCCCGGTAGCTTCGGTTTGCACTAATAATCAAAGATCTCCCTTTTTTCGTCTATTTCGTGGTACTAGGCAATGATGCGCTCTTAGTCCTTTACTATTTAATATCGCCCTTGAAACTTTAGCAATTGCTATCCGTCACTCGCCCAATATTTTTGGTATTACCCACGGAAATGAAATACATAAATTATCACTATATGCAGATGATTTGTTATTATATATCAATTCCTGTTATTCTAGCTTTGTTGGCTCAATTTAGTTATTTTTCTGGCTACAAATTAAACCTTAATAAGAGTGAATTATTTCCCCTAAATAAGCAAGTACCTATTTATGGATGTTTACCATTTAAATTGGTTACTGACGCGTTTATATATTTAGGGATTATAATTACGAAAAAGTATAAAGATTTATTTAAAGCTAATTTTTTTTTTACCTTTAATTGATCAGATTAAACTTTTGTTTACTAAATGGTCACCAATATCTTTGTCTTTGATTGGTCGGATTAATGCTATTAAGATGATTATTTTGCCTATATTTTTATATGTATTTCAATATGTTTCAATTTTTATTCCAAAATCTTTTTTTGATAATGTTGACTCAAAAGTTTCCTCATATATATGGCAGAACACAAATCCTAGGCTAGGTAAAAGATATTTACAGAAATCTAAAAAAAGTTGGGGGGGAGGGGAGTGGGGTTAGCACTCCTGAATTTTAGATTTTATTATTGGGCAATTAATATTCGATACTTAAAATTTTGGTTATGAGATTTGGATGCAACTTCAACATTGGGTAAATCTTGAATGTAATTCATTACAAGGGTTTTCTTTGGGTTCAGTTTTAGGAACTTCACTTCCTTTCATTTTTTTCTAAACTGTATAAACAAATGAATAATCCAATAGTTAAGCATACTTTACGTATATGGTTTCAATTCCGAAAATATTTTGGGTTGAATCAATTTATTTTAGCAAGTCCTATTATATCTAATTTCCTTTTTCAACCTTCCACTATGGATCAAGCTTACTTTGATTGGAAAATCAAAGGTATAGTATGATTTCATGATTTATTTTTGGATAATTGTTTTATGTCTTTTGATCAACTTCCTAATAAATATAATTTACCCAGATCTCACTTTTTTAGATACCTACAGGTTAGAAACTTCTTAATTACTGTTTCTCCTAATTTTCCACACTTATATCCAATGGATATTTTGGAAAAAATTTTAGATTTAAATCTCTCTCAGAAAAGTGTTGTAGCAATGTCCTGATGTATTAGTAAAATTAAAACTGATTGGGAAAGAGAACTTAAGATTATTATACCAATTGAAAAATGGGAAAAAATTTTCAATTAGTTAATTCATCTTCTATACGTGCTAAACATGTGTTGATACAGTTTAAAGTAGTGCGCAGGGCTCATATGTCCAAAGATAAATTATCTCGTTATTACTCTTATATGAATCCTATATGTGATAGATGTCATTCCGAGATAGCTTCTTTGACTCACATGTTTTGCTCATGTTCTTTGTTGGAAAAATATTGGAAAGATAGTTTTGATATTATTTCAACGGTTCTGAATATAGATTTACAACCTCACCCAATTACTGCTATTTTTGGGTTACCAATGATAGAATCAAATCATTTAACCTCTTCAGCTCATCGGATGATTGCATTTCTTACTTTAATGGCTAGAAGACCCATTTTGCTGAATTGGAAAGAGATTAACCCTCCTACTATGTTTCACTGGTTTTCACAAACTATGTTGTGTTTAAATTTGGAAAAAAATTAGAAGTGTGGTTTATGACCCTTCCATTAAATTTGAAAAAACTTGGAGGCCATTTATTCAGCATTTTCATATGATGTAATTTGACCATTTCCAAACTTATTTTACTTCTCTGTAGTGTTGGTTGAGAGGAACGGAGTCGTCGACACTAAGGTTTTCTTTCCTTACGATGTTAAAACAGCCCAGGTCTTTTTTTTTTTAGTTTAGTTGATTAATTCTGTTTAGATTAGTTTTTTTTTGAGGGTTTTTTGTTTTCTTTTTTTTCATGATTTTTGTCCAGATATTTTTTTTGTTCTGTATTATTCATTGGTATCCTATATGATTGGGAGTTTTGTCAATTAAGTACTATTTGGCTCTATAATTATTCATGTTAAGTATAACAATGTATTCGCAATGACTTTGTACTATTATTATGTTATGTTTATATTTTATGAAACTAATAAAAAGATTGAAAAAGAAAGAAAGAAAGAACCTGGATCTACCACTTCTGCCAGCAGCTCATTCCACATTCTCAGCACCCACCAAGTGAAGTTCCCCCTCTGGATCATCTTAAATATTTCACCTTTCACTCCAAATACATAACTCCTAGTTCTAGTCTCACCAGCCTCAGGGGAAGGAGACTGCATTTATTTACCCTATCTATACCCGTCATAATTATTGATACCTCTGTAAGATCTCCCCTCACTCTCCTAAGCTCCAGGGAATGAAGTCTTAACCTATCCAACTCAAGTCCTCAAGTCCTGGCAACATCCCTGTAAATTATCTCTGCATTCTTTCAAATTTAATATCTTTCAGTAGGTAGGTGACCAGAACTTAACACAATGTTCCCATTTAGGCCTGACCAATGTCTTATACAAGTTCAACATAACACCCTAACCCTTGTGCTCAATGCTCTAATTTATGAAGCCCAAGGTGCTAAAAGCTCTCTTTATGACCGTGTCTACTTATGACTTTTGAGAAGTTATGGCTCTCTATTTCCAGATCCCCTTGTTCTACCATACACCTCAACCCAAGGAAGATCCAATCCTTCTTCATAATTAACTTGAATTGGAATTCTGATCACTAGATCCAGAATCATACTTTCTCTACTTTGGACATCTATGATTAAGGATACTTTCCTCAACACATTTGACAAACTCTATCCCATGCAATCCCTTTACAGTATGGGAGTTCCAGTCAATATGAAGGAAGTTAAAATCATCTACTATCACAACCTTATTTTTCTTGCAGCTGCCTGCCATCTCCCCACAAATTTGCTTCTATTAAATCCTGCTAACTTTTGGAAGGTCTACAATATAGCCCGATAACGTGATTATACCTTTCTTATTCCTCAGTTCCACCCATTTTTCCTCAGTGGACAAGCTCTCCAGTCTGTCCTCCCTGAGCACTGCTGTGATATTTTTCCTGATGGGTATTGTCACACCTTTCGTGCCATTCCCTCTATCAAAGATTCAAGATACATTTATAATCAAAGTATCTATTCAAAATACAGCTCCCAAGATTCATCCTGCCACAGGCAGCCACGAAACAAAAAAAAACACCATGGAAACCGGTCAAGAAAACATCAAACAAGTAACATGAAAAAAAAACAAATTGCGCAAATGGCAAAAAACAAGCGAACAACACATAGAATATCAAACATCTAACCAGGAATCCAGTAGTGTTCAGTGCCGAATTGCTATCCCACTGCAGGCCGTGGGCCATTCTTTGTTGAAATGTCCTAGTCTGCATTGATTGCCCCAATCAATCCACTCAAAAACACCAAAAAAAATAACCAGAATACAGGAACACATGCAACATGAACCTCAAAGTCACCCAAAGCAAGTCCACAGCCTGGCCGATCAATTCTTGCAAGGTGGATCCCAAGAGTCCTGCACTTTACTCGGACAGCAGCTAGCACAAGGGACATGGAGACCGGTCAAACGCAACCAGACCTGCACCAAGTGCCTGTCTTCTGCTCTCGTCCTTGTGAACTTCAACCTTGCTCGATATCTCAATTGCTGAGAAGCAACAGAGTAGATCATTGGTTTGCATAGAGTCTCCAGGTCTCCAGATCGCATACTCTGCTCCAAAACTCACCAAACTCCCTCGGAGACAGCAGAGCGCCACATCGTTCAATTGGCCCAAAACCACACTATCAAAATATAAATCACAGGTTCCGTTCACATGCAGCTTAATAGTAGAATCAATCTGAAAGAAGTAATTTCATGAACTCTCAGCAGGACGCCACCATTAGTCGCATTGTTCACCAGCGTTATTATACAGCGATCGTGTGAAAAACTTCAGAACCCTAGAACACTGAGCTTTCAGTTCTGCTCCTCCTGCAGCCAATAACTACAATATCATAATTCCACTAAGCTCTTACGTTTAGCTGCCTTATCTACAATACTCTTTACATTGAAATATTCACAACTGCGTTCATTTCCCAGCTCTCCCACCACTTATTAAAATATTTCTGGTTAAGTGTACAGGTTAAACCTCTTGGTTATACGTTTCTACAAGTGAAAAATCAAAAAAAAACTTTGCAACTAATAGACATAATGCACTTTAACCTTCAATCTGTTTATCAACCTGAAACATTAATTTGTTTTCCCCAATTCAAAACTTCTTCAGGCTCAATGATTATATTCACCAAATAGATACAGTCAGTTACTACAGGTGCACATTCCTCTATCCGAAATCCTGAAATCCAAAATGCTCCGAAAACCGAAGTTTTTTTTCCACCAACAGCTGATGTCACTCAGGTGTGACGTGGCAGCACTAGCAGAGGCCGCCAGACATCAGTTGTGGCTCAGCGCTCGTACTGGTTACACGTGCATTTGCTGTTCGCTGATATTTTGTGTTCACTGTTGACTTAGTGTTTAATTTCACTGTGAAAATGTCAAAAAGAGCTGCAGATACCCCTATGGGTAAGAATGAGAAAAAGAGAAGGAAGCATCTATCATTATCAATAACGCAGAAAGTGGAGTTATTTCAGAAGCTTGATCGTGGTGTGTCTGTGCGGCGTGTTACTGAAGAAAATAGTGTCGGAACTACCACTGTATATGATTTAAATAAACAGAAAGACAAGTTACTGAAGTTTCATAGTGACAGTGACAGTGACGTTCTACATTTATTCCAATAAGTCATTTACCATGTGTTTAATTCGGTTCGTTTGAAGCTGTATATTTTTATGTTTGAATGTTTTTCTTGGAAATAAAATTTCTCCTTGTCATTATTCCCTAAACAATACAGTATAACAATGATGTACATAGCATTTACATTGTATTAGGTATTATAAGTAATCTAGAGATGAGTTAAAAGTATACAGGAGGATATGCGTAGGTTTGGTGTGCCGCCGGGTCCTAAAGTCCACCGCACTGAGACTGGTTAAATATGGGACTTGAGCATACGTGTTTTTTGGTATTGGTGGGGTGGGGGGGCGGGGTCTGAAATCCGAAAAATTCTGAATTCCGAAATGCAACTGGCCCCAAGGATTTCGGATCAGGGATTGTGGACCTGTATATGGCTAGTGAATCCAGCTTCACTCTCCTTCCCTCAGTTATATCAGTTTATAGCCCCTAAAGTATTCATAAAATTTCACTTCTACAAAATATAACACACAGGTTTATGTGGATATTTATCAATGTAAAAGAATCAATTTATCAATAATAAGAATTTCAGGATATATATTTATCTGACATTAAATGCATCCATTGTATGCTGGTCTTCATAACTAATAAAATTGGACTGCATCCATAATTACCTCTTAAGGACAGGAGATGGGACAATTGCATGTGCATCTGCCTTATCTCTCCATAAATAAATATTGTATCAACATCCTAGATACTCAACTTTCAGTGGGTCAATGATCAGAGCATGGGACCAGCATTGAAGCAGCTAACCTTTCATCAAGATCTATGCTAAACTTACTGACAGATGTGAATCCTGAAATAATCTGGAAATAAACAAAAAATTCAACTACCACAGTGTTAACTAAAACCTGAAAGTAGTATGGATGCTCAGACTCAACATCAATCACATACTTATTGAATTAAATACTGACTTTGAAAGAATATGGCTTTCTTTCTGATGATGCCCTACTTTGAATTAATTTTCTGATATCATTGAAATTCAATAACTGTGCTTTATGCTAAACAACATGTTTATTTGATCTATTAATAATATCTACCTGCCCAATTATCTGCTAAATAACATTTAGTGAAGTTTTCAAGCCTGCTCATAATTAACATACCTCCCTTATGGGGCATTCCTGAGAAAGTTTCTCCTTCAATTCTTTTTGCAGTTCTTTGCGAGTTCCCAGAGATTGCTGAACTCGTAGGAAGTCAGATAGCTCTTTCAGTCCAGCATTGGTAAAATATGTAGCAAAATGTTCGAAGTTTTGTTTATTAGCTGGAAAGAGTTCCTACGATGGAACAGCAAGATTTAATTATACACAATATAACAAAATGCAGAGGATTCATGGTATAAATTTGGATACATGTTAATATATACATAGTAATTCAATGGGATGAATTTACAGCGGTAAATATTTTAAGAATTTCTTTTTAATAAAACAGAATCAATCAAGACAACGCCATGTACCTGCACAATGAACAACTCATTTTTGGGCGAATTTGCTTAAATATGACCTATTTCTCTCCCTTTATAAGGGCTTGGTTAGACCACACTTGGGAGAATTGTAAACAGTTTTGGGCCTTTTAACTAAGAATGGATGTGCTGGCAACGGAGAGAATCCAGAAGCCCACAAGGATGATCCCAGGAATGAAAAGGTTAACATGAGGAGTGAATGATAGCTCTGGGCCTGGAGTTTTGAAGACTGAGATGGAGATCTCATTGAAAGCTATTGAATACTGACAGGCCTGGATGGATCAGATGTTTCCAGCAGTGGGAGAGTCTAGGACCACAGGGCATAGCTTCAGAAATAAAAATACGTTGTTAAGAACAGATAAGAAGTTTCTTTTGTCAGTGGGTGGTAAATCAATGGAGTTCATTACTACACATGGCTGTGGGGCCAAGTCATTGGATCTATTTAAACAGAGATTGATGAGTTCTTGATTAATAAGGGTGTCAGAGCTTATGGGGAGATGGCAAGAGAATGGGGTTGAGATGGAATGATAAATCAGTCATGCAAGGCTGATCTAACTGATAAGCCAAGTGCCCCTATTCTCCTATGTCTTATGGTCTTCTGTTCTAAAAAAGTAATTGAGCACTTTATTTCCCCAGAATTATTTACTGTACATTTTTCTATAAATACATTAGTGAACTGTACTCCTTATTAAAAAGGGAATTGCGGATGTTGTTCCTTTAATCAAGAAAGGGAGTAGAGATAGCCCAGGAAATTATAGACCAGTGAGTCTTACTTCAGTGGTTGGTAAGTTGATGGAGAAGATCCTGAGAGGCAGGATTTATGAACATTTGGAGAGGCATAATATGATTAGGAATAGTCAGTATGGCTTTGTCAAAGGCAGGTCGTGCCTTACAAGCCTGATTGAACATTTTGAGGATGTGACGAAACACATTGATGAAGGTAGAGTCGTAGATGTACTGTACATGGATTTTAGCAAGGCATTTGATAAGGTACACCATGCAAAGCTTATTGAGAAAGTACGGAAGCACGGGATCCAAGGGGACATTGCTTTGTGGATCCAGAACTGGCTTGCGCACAGAGGCAAAGAGTGGTTGTAGATGGGTATGTTCTGCATGGAGGTCGGTCATCAGTGCTGTGCCTCAGGGATCTGTCCCGGGACCCTTACTCTTCGTGATTTTTATAAATGACCTCGATGAGAAAGTGGAGGGATGAGTTAGTAAGTTTGATGATGACACAATGGTTGGAGGTGTTGTGGATAGTGCGGAGGGCTGTCAGAGGTTACAGCGGGACATTGATTGGATGCAAAACTGGGCTGAGAAGTGGCTCATTGATTTCTCTAACTTCTGCTAATGCACCACCTCCCCCTCGTACACCATCTGTTATTTATTTATATACACACATTCTTTCTCTCTCTCTCCTTTTTCTCCCTCTGTCCCTCTGACTATACCCATTGCCCATCCTCTGGGTTTTTTCCCCCCCTCCCCCTTTTCCTTCTCCCTGGGCCTCCTGTCCCATTATCCTCTCATATCCCTTTTGCCAATCACCTGCCCAGCTCTTGGCTCCATCTCTCCCCCTCCTGTCTTCTTCTATTGTTTTGGATCTTCCCCCTCCCCCTCCTACTTTCAAATCTCTTACTAGCTCTTCCTTCAGTTAGTCCTGATGAAGGGTCTCGGCCCGAAACATCGACTGTACCTCTTCCTGGAGATGCTGCCTGGCCTGCTGCGTTCACCAGCAACTTTGATGTGTGTTGCTTGAATTTCCAGCATCTGCAGAACTCCTCGTGTTTACCGAGAAGTGGCAGATGGAGTTCAACCCAGATAAGTGTGAAGTGGTTCATTTTGGTAGGCCAAATATGATGGCAGAATATAGTATTAATGGTAAGACTTTTGGCAGTGTGGAGGATCAGAGGGATCTTGGAGTCAGAGTCCATAGGACACTCAAAGCAGCTGCGCAGGTTGACACTATGGTTAAGAAGGCATATGGTGTATTGGCCTTCATTAATCATGGAATTGAATTTAGGAGCCAAGAGGTAATGTCGCAGCTATAAAGGACCCTGGTCAGACCCCATTTGGGAGTACTGTGCTCAGTTCTGGTCGTCTCACTACAGGAAGGATGTGGAAGCCATAGAAAGGGTGCAGAGGAGATTTACAAGGATTTTGCCTGGATTGGGGAGCATGCCTTATGAAAACAGGTTGAGTGATCTTGGCCTTTTCTCCTTGGAGCGATGGAGGATGAGAGGTGACCTGATAGAGGTGTATAAGATGATGAGAGGCATTGATCATGTGGATAGTCACAGGCTTTTCCCAGGGCTGAAATGGCTGCCACAAGAGGACGCAGGCTTAAGGTGCTGGAGAGTAGGTACAGAGGAGATGTCAGGGGTAAGTCTTTTACTCAGAGAGTGGTGAGTGCGTGGAATGGGCTGCCGGCAACAGTGGTGGAGGCAGATATGATAGGGTCTTTTAAGAGACTTTTGGATAGGTACATGGAGCTTAGACAAATAGAGGGCTATGGGGAAGTCTAGTAATTTTTGTGCCGAAGGGCCTGTATTGTGCTGTAGGTTTTCAATGTTTCTATATAAATAAAAACTTTCACAAACACAACTACATATAGATAATTAACAATCAGCATTTTGTCGCTGTTGCTTTATTATATATTTACAGCTTTGACTTTTAATTGACATTACTTCTAAAGCCACCTTACAATTATGACGTTTTGTTTTTGTCTTCCATTTCCTTTCAATCCAGTCTAGCCCACTAGAATTTGCAAAGTATGTTTTAATTTTCTATTTCGAAAGCATTTAGTTACATTTCTTAATAATATATTTATATATTCCTCCGCCTTTAAAAATCCAGCAAGTCTATTCCTTGACCCAATCTTCATCTTTAATCCATCTTGCTCCCCGGGTTTGTTCTTGTATCTTCAAAAAATCTCGCACAAACTCCTCCGCTTTCCGCTAATTGTCAAAAAATCTTTTTTCTCCGTTATCCAAAAAAATCTTCAAAGTTGCAGGATAACGCAATATAAATTGATAACCGTAATCCCATAGGACATTGTTCACTGGATTAAATTTCTTCCTTCTCTTCAAAAGTTCATAACTTATGTCAGGTTAGAAAAAAATTTTGTTCCCTTCTATCATCAGTGGCCCTTTTCTATTCTTGGCAGCTTGAGCAGCTGCCTATAGAATCCTTTCTTTGTCTTGAAATCTTAAACATTTTATTAAAATTGATCGTGGATATTGGTCGTCTTGTGGTTTTGATCTTAGAGCTCTATGTGCCCGCTCAGTTTCAATTGATCAGTCTCCTTTCATTTGCAAAGTTTCCGGGATCCATCCTTGAAAAAAATTTATTGGATTGTCTCCCTCTGTACCTTCTTTAAGACCAACAATCTAGATATTATTTCGTCTACTAAAATTTTCCAACACGTCCACTTTTTCCAACAGTCGATTTCTTTCCGTTTTCCAGACAAGCATATCATTTTCTGTTTTTTCCACTCTGTCATTAATATGTTCCATTGTTCTTTCCAACTTTTGAGGTTTCTTATCAGTTTTCTCCTGTCTTTTCATAGCTTTATCATACCTCATCTTCATGTCTCTGAGCTCTATTTTTAATCCTTTTAATTCAATCATTACTTGCAATAAATCCTCTCTTATGTCTCCATCGCATCCTTTACTTTCAGTCTCCTCCAGTTCTTCCTCCTCTTCTTCATCTGTGTTCTCTGCAGAATCCAATTCTGACTCTGAGTCACTTTCACTTGCAGTGGCCGTCGGTTCTTGTAGTTTGAGTTGTATCGATTTGCGCATGCCTACTTCTTTGCGCATGCGCAATTCCAGCATCTTCTTCCCAGGGACTGCTACTGTCGCCATTGCTCCCTGTTCTTCTACGCCAGAGATAAAATGCGTCTCATCTGAAGGAGATCCAACCTGAGTCCGAGGTTCCATCGCTGCAGTAGGCCCTTTTTTCTTCCCATCTCGCGGCAACTTCACAACAACAGACTTCTTCTTTTGCGGTTTACGAGGCATATCGTAAAATTGTCTTGAGAAGTTTATAAGTAGTTTTCGGAAAGTATTTATTAACTTTGCTTTGTTTAAACGGTACTTTGCTGATTTTTTATGGGAGAGCTGGGTTTACACGTCTCAATCCCACGTCATCACGTGACGTCCCCAGTTACATTTCTTTAAAACATGGATTAGATCACTCACCAACAACTTCTTGTCCAAGTTGGATTTTCTGAGAGATGTAGTAACAGCATTTGCATCTTTTTCTGCCATCCAAGATTTAAAAACTTTTACAGCAAATGATGCAGATATTCCTGTTTTATAAAGTTTAAAAACATGATTTTAGAAATCAACTTCACCCAAGGAGCCTGACAATATCAAACAGCTAATATATAGGCTGCATCCAAAAATAAAATCTTCTGAATCTATTATCTATAATTCTGCTTGGAGCAGAATTGAGCGGGAACTCAGCTTGTATTTAAAAGCATTCTGGAAAGCTATCCAGGAAACCAAATTAAAATCCATATAAACAGTCCATTTCTTACCCTCATCAATTATACCATGTATTGTTTGCTTTAAAGTTCAAGTAACTTGACAATTTAAAAATATTAATTTTCCTTTGATAATTTGGTTGGGAAGGATGGGGGGGGGGGGTCAGTATTCAATCTAACAGGCAGTGTGGAGGATAAGAGGGATCTTGGAGTCCGAGTCCATAGGACACTCAAAGCTGCTACACAGGTTGACTCTGTGGTTAAGAAGGCATGTGGTGCATTGGCCTTCATCAATCATGGGATTGAATTTAACAGCCAAGAAGTAATGTTGCAGCTATATAGGACACTGGTCAAACCCCACTTGGAGTACTGTGCTCAATTCTGTTCGCCTCACTACAGGAAGGACATGGAAACCATAGAAAGGGTGCAGAGGGGATTTACAAGGATGTTGCCTGGATTGGAGAGCATGCCTTACGAGAATAGTTTGATTGAACTTGGCCTTTTCTCCTTGGAGCGATGGAGGATGAGAGGTGACTTGATAGAGGTGTACAAGATAATGAGAAGCATTGATCATGTGGATAGTCAGAGGCTTTTCCCCAGGGCTGAAATGGCTAGCACGAGAGGGCAAAGTTTTAAAGTGCTTGGAAGTAGGTACAGAGGAGATGTCAGGGGTAAGTTTTTTTTAACGCAGAGAGTGGTGAGTGCATTGAATGGGCTGCCGGCGGCAGTGGTGGAGGTGGAAATGATAGGGTCCTTTAAGAGACTCCTGGATAGCTACATGGAGCTTAAAAAAATAGAGGGCTATGGGTAAAGCCTAGGTAGTTCGAAGGTAGGGACATGTTCAGCAAAGCTTTGTGTTGTGCTGTATGTTTTCTATGTTTCTATAATTCACCAAATTGGACACCCTTAAGGATTAGGTGAAATAACAGTTTGATCCCTGCAATGTATTACCCTTCACTGATTTTAGTGTGGGGTAAAATTAAGCAGGTTTAAAACTAGAGTTCCCTTCAATCCAATCAAATATGAAGGATAAATTACAACTGCATCATGCGATTGCCATCAAACTTTCTGGATGTACACGTAGTTGAAAGTTCCCCAGTAACATGCTTTACTCTCAGATTCAGGACATCATCGCCACTGAACCAATGTGACATTGACCAATGCCAACACCTGTCATCTTGTAAGAGCTTTGGTTAGAATTGATCATAGAAGTCTGAATTTGGATCGTATATGTACTACAGTGCAGTGTAGGAGTTGGGTTGGGACCAACTCATTTTATACTTGAGTAATATATATTTATTGCATTTTATTTTAACACACTGAATCCATCTTCATGCTCGTGCAGGCGCAGAATATAAATATTAGATACATTTTTAATTCATACACCAAGATGTTGTTCATCGACTTCAACTCGGCATCTAACACGATCATCCTCATGGGCTGGAGGATAAATTGTCCTCATTGGGACTCAACAGCTCTCTCTGTAACAGGATCTTGAACTTCTAAACGGAAAGACCCCAGCCAGTCTGAGTTGGCAGGAACATCTCAAGCTGGAGCACTGGTACCCGCCAGGGTTCTGTGCTCAGTCCGCTGCTGACTCACGTCTGCACTGCAGATTCTGCTCAAACCGCACCATCAAGTTCGCGGAAGATACAACAGTGATTGACCTCACCAGCGACTGTGATGAGTCAGCATACAGAGAGAAGGTAGAGAGGCTTGTCAAATGGTGTGAGAACAACAACCTGAGCCACAACATAGACAAGACAAAAGAGTCAATTGTGGACTTCAGTAAGGCACAGGCCAACCACTCATCATTGCACATCAATGGCTCTGCTATGGACAGAGAGTTCCTTGGTGTGCACATAACAGACAATCTAACTGGGACCCACAAGATCTCCTCAAGAAGGCACAGTGGCATCTACCCTTTCCGAGGAGATTAAGGCAGGCAAGGCTCATTGCCTCCATTTTAATAACTTTCTACAGGAGCACCATCAAGAGTTTCCTGTATGGCTGCATCATTGTGTGGTAAGGAAGCTGCAAGGCATCGGACCACAAGACCCTACAGAGGCTCGTAAAAACAGCTGAGAGGATCGTCAGTGTCTCCCTCACCCCTATTTGTGACATTTACTAGAGTGTTACAGACAAAAGGCCCAAAACATTGTTGAGGATCCCTACCATCCCTCCCATAATCTCTTTGACCCAACACAATCAGGAAGGAGATACAGGAACATCAGGACTAAGACTGCCAAGACTGGGTAACTGTTTCTTCTCCCAGGCCGTGAGATTAACGAATACCCTGCCACCCCTGAGGTCTCGTCACTAGGACAGCAAGCTGTTTACTGCATACCTGTGCTGTCCTTTACTAGGTGCATTTTGAATTATAATTTATTAACTTATTTAGTTTGGTTTAGGTGCTGTATGTTGTGTGGGTACATCATAGTCCAGCGGAACACTGTTTTGTTGGTTGTATATACGTACAATCAGATGACAATAACCTTGAATTTGAACTTATTGTTTTTCAGTCTGCTGCACCAGTACTTAAATCTTTATGAATCTGAGATATTTTAAGCATAGCTTTGACAGGAGAGGAGCCACTGTTATAGATTGTTGGGGTACTCTCGGGTTGATAGCAAGTTTAAGCAAAACACTAATCTTGGTTCAATTCATATATATATATATCACACCTGAATTAAAATCCAGAGTTTTTCCTTTTCCTGCTATTAAGACACCATCAATATTGTCAGTAAAAATACTTATTTCAAATGAATAAGGAAATCACAATTTTTAGTGTTAGCTTCTAGAACCATTACCTATAGTCTATTTTGTTGAAGTGGTAATGGTGCAAACAAGTGGGTAATGAGGTGGGAGAAATGATTATGCAAACTGGAAATCATCTTGAAGTTAAATACAAATTTTAGTTAAGCAAAATTTATGAAAAATTTGGATTCGTACTTTAGAAGCTTTTAATTTAGAAATTTTGAATCTTTAGAATAACACTAGTCATGTGGAGTCAGCCAAGAACATATGGATGAAGATGTCCTATTTTTGTACATGTGGTTAGGAATAGCAGAGTATTTCTTAAAGATTACTAATCCAACAATTTGCAGTCCTGTTCCAGATCAAGTGGTAGATGTTCATTTCCTGTTCCAATCCAAGTATCATTTTATTTATAACAATAGCATTAAGAACTACTTTCTTAAATTATGAAGGTCTCTTTAAATATTACCTTCTTTAACCAAATTATCAGAAAAAAGGCTTGTTAAAATTGTTGCTGGAAGTGATCCATTGGCCAAGAGGATACCAGTGAGCATTGCCAACTTTGTTTGTTCTGAAGCTGAAAATGCTTTCAGGAAGAGCAATAGCTGAGGAAAGATAAGAAAATAACTTTTAAATGGAAATAATGTCAGGAGGATGTGATGTATAATGCAAGATAAAAGTAATGATCTTCATGTCATTATCATTTATGGACCTTAATTCATATATCCCTTTTGAATGCTCTTCTCAGACATGCCAAATTTCAACAAGTTGCTAATCATTGAGATTGGTTGATAGGTGAGTGATTCTGAGATTGCAGCAGAAAGCTTCATTGTATTTCCACTTTTGTAATGGTGCCTCAAGAAAGTGGCATCCATTATCCATCCATCTGGTTCTCTTCTCATTTCTACCACTGGGTCACACCCAACATTTTAGGAACAGCATTCTCCCCTCACATCAGATTTCTGAACAATTAACACTACTTTGTTATTCCTCTTTTGCACTAATTTTTTTGGTAACTTGGAATTTTTATATCTTGCATTCCACTGCAGAACCACATATTTCTCGATATATTTTCAGTGATAATAACTGTGAATCTGATCTAGATAGGCAGCACAGCTGCTGTTGTTACACGGGGGAAAGAAAATTGAGATAAACTGGACATAAAAGAGGTTGCAGCTTTGCTGTTTGAAATGCTGGCTCTCACAGCTCTGAAACCCAGGTTCCATCCTCGCTTTGTGTGGGTTTCTATCACATGCTCCAGTTTCCTCCCACATTCCAAAGACACACTATTTGGTCAAGTGGCTATGATAAATTGCTCCTAATTTTGCAAGTAGGAGAAAGGAAAGCCAAAAGTTTCAGCTTATAAGTGTGAAGAGGAGAAGTGGAACTAATGGATCTGAGCTGCTAGTACCCAGCATGGATCTAATGTCATATTAATGTTTGTTATGCAATCACAATCAGTCATATTTCATTTCTCTCTCAAGAAAATTTTACACATTCACCCATGCATGCACGCGCCTCCTCCCCCACCAACTCATCCTCCATTCAAGTCCCTGACACTCCCAGAACCAGAATGCCCAATCCTTCCCAGGGTGTCACTCAACCAGAGGCAGCCATTTATCAGTAGTACAGCCTGAAATAAAAAATTTCTGTGGAGGCTGAATCAGCACAGACGCTGGTAGATTAAGAAAGACAGGAGATTCCACCGGTAGGCTGAAGGACCAGCTTTCTTAGCGAGTGTGTGATGGCAAGTTTGGCAATGTAGATCGCTCTGCCTAGCAAACCTCTGGCCAGGAACATAGTTAAGTGTGGGCAGTTACTAAAATCAGATATTCAGCCCACCAACTGCACTCATGTTCTAATCAATGACATCCATCAAAGTTACAACTCAGATGAACTCTCATAGTGAAGAGGTGGTGGAGGAATGAGCCTCAGTATGTGCCCTCAATCCTCATCGAATTTGAAACTGATGGACAGGGGGAATTTTGCCTGACAAATCTGATGGAATTCTTTGAGGAAATAACAGACAGAATAGACAAAGCGAAATCATTAGATGTTGTTTACTTGGATTTTCAGCAGACTTTTGACAAGGTGCTGCACGAGGCTGCTAAACAAAATTAGATCCCTTGGCATGACAGGAAAGATGCTAGCATGGACAAAAGATTGGCTGACTGGCAGAAGGCAAGAAGTGAGAATAATTAGAACCTTTTCTGAGTGGCTGCCAGTGACTAGTGGTGTTCTGCAGGGGTTGGTATTGGGTCCGCTACTTTTCATGGTTTACTTAAAGATCTGGATGCCAGAATTGATGGCTTTGTGGCTAAGTTTGCAGATGATACAAAGACAGGTGGAGGAGCAGATAGTGATGAGGAAGCAGGGGTCTGCAGAAGGACTTGGATTAGGAGAATGTGCAAAGAAGTGGCAGACAAAATACAGATTAGGGAAGAATATGGTCATGCACTTTGGTAGAAGGAGTAACGGCATAAAGCATTTTCAAAATAGAGGGTGAATTCAAAAATCAGAGATGCAAAGGAACATAGAAGTCCTCGTGCAGGATTCTCTAAAGGTTAACTTGCAGGTTGAGTCGGTGATAAGGAAGGCAAGTGCAATGTTAGCATTCATTTCAAGCAGACTAGAAGATAAAAGCAAGGATGTAATGCTGAGGCTTTAAAAGCATTGGTCGGACCAAATTTACAGTATTGAGAGCACTTTTGGGCCCCTTATCCAAGAAAGGATCTAATAAGGATTGGTGAAAGTCCAGAGGAGGTTTTATGAGAATTATCCCATAAATAAAAGGGTTAATGTATGAAGAGCATTTAATGGGCTCTGGGCCTGTACTCACTCCAGTTTGCAAGAAGGAGGGGGATCTCATTGAAACCTACCAAATATTGAAAAGACTGAATATAGTGGATGTGCAGAGGATGTCTCCAATAGTGGGGGAGTTTAGGACCAGAGAACACAACCTCAAAACAGAAGGATGTTCCTTTAAAACAGATGGAAGAATTGTTTTAGCCAGAGGATGGTGGAGGAAGTCATTGATGGTTTAATTAAGTCAGTGACACCAAGTTTAATAAACCGGAGTTTCATGTATGGACAGAAGCTTCTAATCAGAATACCAGGAAAAGAATTACAAGTCTGATTGAAGCTAGATTGAAGAGACAAAATACCTTTTTAATTGCATCTTCAAATGCTTTTTCTAGATACTTGTAACGCCTGATGAGCTTATTGAAGACCTAAAGCGAACGAAAAGAATGTACTAGTCAGAAAACATCCAGTTTAAAGGTGACATGAAAATATACCAATCCACATGTCTCAATGTTATAAATAATCTCTGCATTTTATTAAATTGCCAGTCTTTATTCCTGGCCTGGTACACCAGAACTGCTTATGACAAATAGTTTATATTAATCAATGTGATACTGAGTCCACACTATAGTATTTTTGAGAAAAACTTCCTCATCCAGTAAAAGTAGTACATAATTACCGAGTTTAACAGTCATGATGTTCATTGGATGGAAAGAACAACAGACAGTGGAAATCTTCAAAAAGAACAAAGTCTAAAAGAATTATTCTCCCACCACTATTCACAGTTGGATTCCAGCTACAGAGAACGAGATTCAAGGCAATGATAATGATTGCAATGATTTTCAGATTATAGCATTGGCAGAAAAGACATAACCAGTTTCCAACTGATCTTTTGACCAAATTGGGACAAAAGGATGAAAGAGAGACTAGCAAACTAATCTTATTGAATGGCTCATTGAGAAGAAAATTATAGTCGGACTTGAATTAAATTTACTGCATTACAAACACTGGCCTGAGCACAATGTAATCTTGTTTCCAAAAGGGCTATTTACTCCAAATATTTTTTGTAATAGACTTGCGCTATCAAACATTAAACTATTAATACCATCCAGTTAAGGTGTACAGGAGGGTGCCATCTGGCACATTGGGTCTATGTTAACTCCCAGAACAACAATCCCATCAACCTTGCTCCCTTTATTAATATTCCTTTAGCCCAGCAACTGCTTTTCTTCCAAATGCCCACAATATTCCTTTACTTTAATTCATTTGTTGTCACTGAATCATTGTGACAACCAGCAAGACTGCACATGTGGATCCATTCTCATTATCTTGAATAGCTTGAGACCCCAAAACAGCTTAATAGACTTATACCAGCACATCTTTTTACCTGAGCGTAGTTACGGATTACTTGCTGATCTTCAGCAGCACCAAACACGCAGTATTCAGTCACCTTGGTTTTGTCTCCATCATCAATACGTGTTCCTCCTGGGGCTATAGGATGAAAAAAATGCATCAACAGCTAAAACTTCCACTCACCATCAACCAATAAACAGAGCTCTGAAGTTAAGAATGGTGTTCAGCACTTTTCAAAAGCCTGAGGTGAGGATGAATCCCACTTTATAACTATTTGTATTGGCACATCATCAGAAATATTTGAATTTGTACATTATTTAAGGAGCCCTCCCATTTTATTCTCATTTCAGAGCCTTGAGACTACAGAAGACTTGATTTGACACTAAAGAAATTTTCTTCCAGCCTTCTCAAAGCAAAGACACCAAAAGCAACACAAGTACCATTACAAAAGTCAAATCTTTTTTTAATAATCCATGTTAATGTTTATTGCCTTTAAAGTGCATAAAGAAAACACTAGGTGAAAGTTTTAGAAGTATTTTTCGGTGATTTCATGGTTCAACAAATTCTACTCTGCCCTTACAGCAAGCTTATTTAGTAGATATCATCACCAAAAAATACATGATTCATCTGTCAACTCCACTATAACTGAGGCAGTTTAATGTGATTGTTTTACTGATATATGGTGATAAATTGTTTCATTTCGATGTTCATTCACTGCTTTCTGAGAAGTATTCTTGTAGTACTCCAGGTTTTATTGATTAGTTCCAAAGCTGTTTAGAGTTTAAATTTCTAAACTGAGCTGCTAAAATACTTTATACTTTATTGTCGTCAAACAATTGATACTAGAATGTACAATCATCATAGCGAACAACAGGAATTCTGCAGATGCTGGAAATTCAAGCGACACACATCAAAGTTGCTGGTGAACGCAGCAGGCCAGGCAGCATCTGTAGAAAGAGGCTGAATTTCCAGCATCTGCGGAATTCCTGTTGTTTCCGTTTTAAAATCATCATAGTGATATTTGATTCTGCACTTCCCACTCCCTGGATTACAAATCGATAGTAAATATTAAAAAAATTAAAAATAAAAAAATTTAATTTTAAATCATAAATAGAATATATTAAAATTGAAAGTAAGGTAGTGCAAAAAAAACCGAGAGGCAGGTCCGGATATTTGGAGGGTACGGCCCAGATCCGGGTCAGGATCCGTTCAGCAGTCTTATCACAGTTGGAAAGAAGCTGTTCCCAAATCTTGCCGTATGAGTCTTCAAGCTCCTGAGCCTTCTTCCAGAGGGAAGAGGGATGAAAAGTTTGTTGGCTGGGTGGGTCATGTCCTTGATTATCCTGGCAGCACCACTCCGACTGCGTGCGGTGTAAAGCGAGCCAAAGGACGGAAGATTGGTTTGTGTGATGTGCTGCACCGTGTTCACAATCTTCTGCAGCTTCTTTCGGTCTTGGACAGGACAACTTCCATACCAGGTTGTGATGCACCCTAGAAGAATGCTTTCTACCGTGCATCTATAAAAATTAGTGAGGGTTTTAGGGGACAGGCCGAATTTCTTTAGCTTTCTCAAGAAATAAAGGCGCTGGTGGGCCTTCTTGGCAGTGGACTCTGCTTGGGTGGACCAAGTCAGGTCATTTGTGATATTGACCCCGAGGAACTTAAAGCTTTTGACCTGTTCCTCTTGCACACCACCAATGTAAATTGGGTCGTGTGGTCCGCTACTCCTTCTGAAGTCAACAACCAATTCCTTTGTCTTGCTGACATTGAGGGATAGGTTATTGTCAAAAAGAGTAAAACTAAAAAGAGTAAAATTTTCAAACACTGAAATGACCATTCACTGAACGTTACAGAGTACTACAGCACAGAAGCAGGCCCTTTGGTCCACGTAGACGGGGTTAGCCCCATCGACCTGCACCCAAACCACAGCCCTCTCTCATCCATGTACCTATCCAAACTTCTCTTAAAATGTTACAGCCGAGCCTACATCCACTACTTCCACTGGCAGCTCATTCCACATGCCCACTACCCTCTGAGTGAAGTACTTCCCTCCAATTCCCCTTAAATATTTCACATTTCATCCTCAATCCATATCCCCTAGTTCTAGTTTCACCCAATCTGAAGGGGAAAAAGGGCATTCATTCTACCTAAACACAAAAGGGTCTCAGTCTGAAATGTCAACTGTTTATTCCCCTCCATAGATGCTGCTTGATCTGCTAAATGGCTACAGCATTTTGTGTGTCTTTACCCTATCTATACCCCTCATAATTTTGTACACCTCAATGACATCTCCTTTTATTCTCCTGTGCTCCAGGGAATAAATTCCTGACCGATTCAACCTATACCTGTAACTTGGGTCCTCAAGTCCTAGCAACATTCTTGTAATTTTTTTCTGCGTTCTTTCAAGCTTATTGATATCTTTCCTGTACCCAGTTGACCAGAATGGGCACGTTATATTCTAAATTTGGCTTTATCGTCTTTTACAACTTCAACATAACATGCCAAATCTTGTACTCAGTAGGCTGATTTATGAAAGCCAATATGCCAAAAACTCCATTTATGTCCCTACTTTCAATGAAATATGGATCTGTATTCCCAGATCTCTTTGTTCTACCACACACCTTGGTGCCTTAATATTTATTGCACAAATCTTACTCTGGTTTGTCCTCCCACAACGCAACACCTATTATCTACCTTAATTCTATCAGCTTTTTTCCTAGATGGTCTATATGACTTTGCAAGCACTGATAGCCTTCCTCACTGTCCACTGTACTCCCTATCTTGGTGTCATCTGCAAATTTGCTGATCCAGTTAACCACATTAATATCTAAATCACTAATACAGATAATAAACAACAATGAACCCAGTACCGATCCCATACCACTAGTCACATATCTCCAATCAAAGAGACATCATCTATTACCGTCCTCAGGGATCTCCTGCTTAACCAACACTGAATACAACTGATTACTTTATCCTGAATGCCAAGTTACTTAGCCTCCCATGCGGGACTTCGTCAAATGCCTTGTTGTCTCCATGAACTGTAACATCTACTGACTTCCCTTCAGCAATCATTTTGGTAACCTCCTATTCATAATATATTATGCTTTATAAAATAAACTAGATTCTGTACCGCATTTGTTAGCACATTTAATCTTACCACAATATAGAGCTCTTCTACTAAATTATTATTTCTGCTTGAGAACCGGGGTTAATTATTAACTAAAACACTAGGTGTTTTAGATGACCTTGGAAACATCAGGAAAAAAAAACTCAAGTAACCCAGGTTTGATCCTGATGTTGGATGCTGTCTGTACAGAGTCCGCATTTTCTCTATTAACATCTGAGTTTCCCTCCAGGTATTCCAATTTCCTTCCACATTATGAGGGCATGCTGTCATGTTAATTAGCTATATCAGATTACCCTAGTCAAGATGGGGGCAGAAGAATCCAGGAGAGATGATGGGCATGTGAGAGATGTTGCAGGGAACTAAATGGGAAAGGGTATTGATTGGAATGAATTGTTCTAAAAGCCAGCATAGACTGTAGAGCTCACTTCAATGTTAGAGGAAAAGGTGGGAAATAAGTCACTGTGAAACAGGCTTAAATTTGATATGCTCAAGTTACCATCTTACATTCAATGTTTAGAAGGTCTTAACATCTGCCTAATATGCAGATAGATTGGGAAAATTCGGGTGGTGCTGGATTCCAAGAGAGGGAACTTGGAGAATGCCTACAAGATGGCTTTTTAGAGCAGTTTGTGGTTGAGCCCACTTGGGGAAAGGCAATTCTGGATTTGGCGTTGTGTCATGAACTAAATTTGATTAGGGAGCTTAATATAAAGTAAACCTGAGGAAGCAATGATCATGATAGAATACATCCTGCAGTTTGAGTGGGAGAAGCTAAAGTCATGTGTATCATAAACACGAGGAAACCTGCAGATGCTGGAATTTCATGCAACACACATAAAAGTTGCCGGTGAACGCAGCAGGCCAGGCAGCATCTCTAGGAAGAGGTACAGTCGACGTTTCGGGCCGAGACCCTTCGTCAGGACTAACTGAAAGAAGAGCTAGTAAGAGATTTGAAAGTGGGAGGGGGAGGGGGGAGATCGGAAATGATAGGAGAAGACAGGAGGGGGAGGGATGGAGCCAAGAGCTGGACAGGTGATTGGCAAAAGGGATACGAGAGGATCATGGGACAGGAGGCCCAGGGAGAAAGAAAGGGGGAGAGGGAAGCCCAGAGGATGGGCAAGGGGTATAGTCAGAGGGACAGAGGGAGAAAAAGGAGAGAGAGAAAAAGAATGTGTGTACATAAATAATGGATGGGGTACGAGGGGGAGGTGGGGCATTAGCAGAAGTTTGAGAAGTCAATGTTCATGCCATCAGGTTGGAGGCTACCCAGACGGAATATAAAGTGTTGTTCCTCTAACCTGAGTGTGGCTTCACCTTTACAGTAGAGGAGGCCGTGAATAGACATATCAGAATGGGAATGGGACATGGAATTAAAATGTGTAGCCACTGGGAGATCCTGCTTTCTCTGGCGAACAGACGCAGACTGAGAAATAAAAAACAGATACATCCCAAAGATGAAGTAGTATTCTAATGACAGGATAAAACAACCATGGCTGACAAGGGATTCAAAGACAGCACAAAAGGAAAAAAGAGAGCATGTAAAATAGTAAAAAATAGAGGGAAGTTAAAGGATTGGGAAGCTTTTAAAAACAAACTGAAGGCAACTAAAAAAGCCATTAGGAGACAAAAGATGAAGTACGAAGGTAATTTAACCAATTAAAAAAAGAGGAAACCAAAAGTTTTTTTCAGCTATATAAAGAGTAAAGAAGGGACCGTATATTAGACTGTGGAAAATGATGCTGGAGAGGTAGTAATGGGGGACAAAGAAATGGCAGATGAACTCAATAAATATTTTGCATCAGTTTTCACTATGGAAGAAATTAGCAGTATGCCAGAAATTCGAGAGTGCCAGCAGGCAGAAGTGAGCGTAGTTGCTATACCTAAGGAAAAAGTGCTTGGGAAGCTGAAAGGTCTGAAGGTAGACAAGTCATCGGGATCAGATGGACTGGAGATAAGGGGAGCCTTTTCAGTTGGCTGCTAGTGACTAGTGGTATTCCACAGGGGTTGATGTTCAGACCACTTCTTTTCACTTCATATAACAATAATTTGGATGATGCATTTGATGATTGTGGCCAGGATTGCTGTTAATACAAAGATAGAAACAGGGGAAGATAGTGCTGAGGAAGCAGGAAACCAGCAGAAGGACTTGTACATCTAGTCAACTCCATCTTAGGCACTAGCCTACAAGTACCAAGGACATCTCTAGGGAGCGGTGTCTCAGAAAGGCAGCATCCATTATTGAGGACCTCCAGCACCCAGGGCATGCCCTTTTCTCACTGTTACCATCAAGTAGGAGCCTGACAGTACAGAAGCCTGACGGCACACATTCAGTGATTCAGGAACAACTTCTTCCCCTCTGCCATCCGATTCCTGAATGGACTTTGAAGTTTTGGACACTACCTCACTTTTTTAATATATAGTATTTCTGTTTTTGCACATTTTTTAAATAATCTATTCAATATACGTAATTGATTTACCTGTTTATTTATTATGATGTGTTATTTTATTTATTTATTTATTTTCTTTTCTCTCTCCGCTAGATTATGTATTGCATTGAACTGTTGCTGTTAAGTTAACAAATTTTGCATCACATGCCGGTGATAATAAACCTGATTCCGATTCTGACAGACTGGGAGAATGGGCAAAGGAATGGCAGGTGGAATATAGTGCAGGGAAGTGAGTGGTCATGCACTTTGGTAGAAGAAATAAAGACTTAGACTATTTTCTAAATGGGGAGAAAATTCAAAACTCAAAAGTGCAAAGGGCATTTGGAGTCCATGTGCAGGATTCCCTAAAGGTTAATTTGCAGGTTGAGTCAGTAATGAGGAAGGCAAATGCAATATTAGCATTCATTTTGAGAGGACTAGAATATAAGACCAAGAACATAATGGTGAGAATTTATAAGGCATTAGTCAGACTGCACTTGGGGTATTGTGAGCAGTTTTCGCCCCGATCAAAGAAACGATGTGCTGGCATTGAAGAGGATCCAGAGGAGGTTCATGAGAATGATTCCATGAATGAAGAGGTTAATGCATGAGGAGCATCTGATGGCTCTGGGCCTGTGTGCACTGCAGTTTAGAAGAATGAGGAGGGATCTTCTTATGACCAATCAAATATTAAAAGGCCTAGACAGAGTGAATGTGGAGAGGATACTTCCTATAGTGGGTGAGCCTAGAAACAGGGGGCACAGCCTCAGAACAGAGAGAAGAGGAATTACTTTAGTCAGAGGATAGTGAATCTGTGGAATTTAATGCCATAGACAGCTGTGGAGGCCAAGTCACTGGGTATATTTAAAGCGGAGGTTGATAGGTCTTGTTTAGTCAGGGCATTAAAGGTTATGAGGAGAAGGCAGGAGAATGGAGTTGGTAGGGATAATAAATCAGCCTTGATGGAATGGTGGTGTGCACCCAATGGGCCAAAGAACCTTATTTTGCTCTTTTGGATTATGGTCTATAATTTAGGATTTTGACATGTATTAGTAAATGATTTGACTTCAAGTGCGACTGGCCATGCATAACCTGAAGTAACAGAAGGCAATGGATTTTCTTTGAGCAATGCAGGGAGCCAGAGGAGTCCAAATCAGCTAAGTCAAGATCGGGGTGCACTTTAAACATAGCTTGATATTGCTCTTAATCATCTGACTTTATCTACAGCTGTGTGGTGAAATTGATATGCTATTCAAAGTTATTACAACAGGAAAAAATGTGAGAATTCCCCCAGAGAATACATACACAAGTATCCTAATGCTGTGTTATAATATGACTAAGTGTCACCATGGGGAACCTTGTGATCTGTCTTAGTCCTGTCTTCCTAAAACATTTAAAACCCATCTGCTTTGTCAAGTTTTGCTGTCCTATACCCTGGCAACCACCCACTTCTTTTTCTTCTTCGTTTTTCTGTGAGGGACACTGGGATTCTTTTGTACATTAAAGATGATAGATTGTTCTGATGCTAGTAAGGGACAGTTTATTCAGAAGATAGTTCTTGTATATAGCATGAATGTTTTATTGATTTTACATACCTTTTTAAATATAGCTTAAGCATTGCCTCAAACTAAATCCAGCAAAATGCAGACAAAATACACATTTTTGACTATAAATTATCATCAGATCCTTTCTGACTTTCAAGGAAAGCAAAAAACGTTTACATTTTTACTCCACTCTTCATTGGTTACTGATTAGTTAAAGAAAGTTCGGTTCATATTTACCTAGCATGCTCCCAGCTATCAATATATCAAACAATGTGTCTGCATAACGACGATAATCTAGTCTTGATCCTGTTACATCCAGAAACTTGGCTGCTGCCTCGAGGTCACTCCCCGCCTCATTAAGACCTTGAACAATTGTGTCTCTGAAGACTGTTGGTTCGAACTTCTCTTTTTCATCTGCAGAAGAGAGACATTTCAGTTGCAACCAATCTGCTTGGACACTTTGCAGTGTTAAATTTACAGTATCTTCAAGCCCATTAGTTTTAAAGCAATATGGTCACTACACAAATGGAGTATAGAGGCACAAACAACACAGTAGCTGACAACCATGCAGGTTATGAGAATACAGTGGATAGCACTTAATTGGTCCATCAGTTAATTGGGATAGGTGCTTATTTGGGCCAAATCTTACAGAACAAAAACGAATCAAGAAAATAGCCAGGATTCCCCTCATTTGTTTGGGACAATATGCTGCTTAATTGGGACAGGAGACTGTATGGAACAGCTTCTAACTAGTGTAAGTTATGCGTACTTGTGTGGTTGTCAGACACTGCACCGAGCTTAGAGTGAGCAGTTTTTAAAATAGTGTCAGTTGTGTAAGCAGTGATTTTTTTTCAGTGAGAAATTGCAAAAAAAATTAAGCAGCAAGATAATGTAGAATTGATTTGCTCACTGTGGTTTCAAGCATTCAGGCTTGGAGAGGCCAGAACCGACCAGGAGCAATTTCATTCCTTCAACAAGTTAGGAATTTTGAAGAATTTGAACCTATCAGCTAAACTAGGTGAGGGCAGCAGATGGGCCTTGTACCCTGGTGAAATAGAGACATGTAAAGTCAGGTCTAACATCTTGAATGTTACAATGACAACGAAGGCTTGGGGGATGCAATCATCGAAAGCATTGTATGAAGACAGTACATTATCTACACTAGGTGTCGGCGCTAATTTTGTTCATTAACAGTCAATCAAAGGAACATGGCAGCGTGTTTGTTAGCTGTTGTATCCAACGATGACAGTGAAACCTGTGCGGGAGAGTTTTTAAAAGTGGAAAAGCCAATTCATTGGAATAGTTCCGCTCTCTCAACCTTAGAAGTCCAGATCCAATCGTAAGAGTCGTTATTACAAACTGGGGTCTTCCTCGGTTACATTGGATAACCATGACTACCGCTGTGTCTTATCATGCCCTTCACTCTCCACAAAACATTGTAGAACTGCCTTCTTGGCCGTTAGATCTCACTGTTAATCTTATCTGCACAGTCTGCTAGACCTGACTTTACATGTCTCTATTTCACCAGGGTACAAGGCCCATCTGCTGCCCTCACCTAGTTTAGCCTGCCTGTCGAAGTCGTGTAGAAGTGTGGCCATTGTTACATGCAAACAACTACATGGAGCTGAGTGTCCAGTGGAGGCCAAAGATGACTGAAATGCCCCAGAATGGACATGACAAACCATTCACTAGAAGTGCTACTGCTCCCTCGACACCCCGTAGTTGGCAGTGTACACTGCATGAATTCCTCTGTCAATAACTAGTAGGACCTAATAGAGTTTTATAGTAATGTAGTAGCATTGGTAGTGTTCTAATTTGCTCTGTATTTCAATTAAATACATAATTTGTTACTCAGTTAAGTAGTAGTTTGTCTTTATTATACCTTTTTTTTTAGCTATTTCCATGAAACTTCGGCTAATTGGGCCAAAACGTACCGGTCCCTATGTGTCCACTGTATTTTAATACTGACAGCTTTTTGAAAGTAATCAGATAACTGTGACTTCAATAACTTCATGTAGTGGATTAGGTTCGAGGTTGCCTAAAGCAATCAATGGTTCAGTTTAATCTTGCAACTACAGGAATCTTTCTCAATGTCTCATCTTGACAACTACTTTAAAAACACTTTGTAAAATGACGCAATGGATCTTTTTACGAATTCGTTGGATTGATGTGTACATTTAAGACAGTCACCAAAATAACACTGTTCTGCTTGGCAGCAGTGTTTTTTTCTTGATACTTCTATTATATGTTGCATATGAAAGATCTAGTCGAAAAGCTTACCCCTCTTCCTGGTCTTAAACCGTTGGCCTGTTAGCACTGGCTTCTGCAACTTACTCATAAACTTTCTGTAAAGAAAGGGGGAAATTAGAGTCATTGTGATCTCAGGAAAAAAACAACTGATCTTTGTACCCATCACTTATTTCACTGCAAGCAACCAACACATGCCTTGCTACTGGATTTTAACCAAGGTATATATTGATGGTGCAGATTCATACCCAGATTTACAGTCTTAGTCCCAAATTCAAATCACACCATGGCAGCTATGGTATTTTAATTCAGATGATAATCAGGATTCTTTTTACCAACTTATTGAGATACAGTGTGGAATAGGCCCTTCTGGGTCGAGGAACATTCTGGTCTTTGAGCCACACTGCCCAACAAACCGTGATTTAACCCTAGCCTAATCATGGAACAATTTACAATGACCAATTAACCTACCAACTGGTACATCTTTGGACTGAGAGGGGAAACCACTGCACCCATTGGAAACACACGTGGTCACTTGAGAACATACAAACTCCTTACAGACATTGTTAGGAATTGCACCTGGGTTGCTGGTATTGTGAAATGTAGTGGTTAGCACAACATTACCGTGCCGTTCCAGTTATTAACAACAATGTCACAAAAACCACCAGTTTGTTCTAAAAGCCCAGCTGATTCACTAAAGCCTTTCAGGGAAGTTAATCTGTCATCCTTAACCAGTTATTGACATTTAAAGCACCCGGAAATGGCTTAAAATTATAGAGTTGTACACGGCAGGAAAAAGCCCTTTGGCCCATACTGATCCATGTCCTCCACGATGAAGATTCAATGAAAGGGAAAGGGGAATGGGTAGCCAGTGCAAGATACCCTGTGGCCATTCCCCTCAGTAACGTGTATTGTTTTCAACACGATTGGGAGGCAGGCAATCTGACATCGGAACTGAACCGACTCTGCTGTTGTGGCCCGAGGCCATCAGCCTCCTGGACTGGCTGCACTCGCCTTAGTGCTGAGTTTTGGCTTCATGGCTGTGGATACTTTGAGTTGTGCCTATTTCAGTGTAGAGAGTATTGTCGGTATGGTGAATGAGCTTACAGCACATATCCACATACAGAATTATGATATTGTAGCCACTGGTGAGACTTAGTTGCGTGAGGGCAGGAATAGCAGCACAACGTTCTATGGTTCCGTTATTGTAGACATAACAGAGGGATAGCAGTGACATTACTCATCAGGGAAAATGTCACAACAGTGCTTGAATAGGACAGGCTGGAGAGCTCATCTACTGAGGAATGAGAAAGGGGTGACCACATTCATGGGATCATATTACAAACCTTCCAATAGTCAGTGGGATTTAGAGGAGCAAATTTGTAGAGATAGCAAACAGTTGCAAGAAAAATAAGGTTGTAAATAGTTGTCCTGAAAAAGGGTCTTGACCGGAAATATGAACTGTTTATTTATTTCCATAGATGCTGCCTGTTCTGCCAAGTTCCTCCAGCAGTGTGTGTATGTTGCGTTAGGCTGCAGTAGTAGGTGATTTTGTCTTTCCACATATGGACTGGGACTCCCATACTGTAAGCGGGCTGGATGAAAAAAGTTTAGCAAATGTGTTCAGGAAAGCTTCCTTAATCAATATATGGAGGTCCCAACTACAGAGGGCGATACGGGATCTCCTATTTGGAAATTAGGGAGCAGATGACAGAAGTGTGGGAAGGAGAGCATTTTGAATCTAGTATTCATAAATCTATTAGTTACAAGATAATTATGGAGAAGGATAGGACTGGTTCTCAGGTTCAGGTTCTAAATTGGAGAAAGGCTGATTTTGATGGCATCAAAAAGGATCTGGCAGATGTGGATTGAGACAGGTTTTCTGGCAAAGGGATACTTGGCAAGTGAGATGCATTCAAAAGTAAAATATTGGGAGCAGAGAGTTTGCATGTTTCTGTTAGAACAAAAAGCAAGGCCAACTGGTTTATGTAACCTTGAATTTTGAGAGATATTGAGACCCTGATTAAGAAGAAGGAGGTGCATAGCAGGTATTGGCAGAAAGTAGCAAATAAGATGTTTGAGAAGTATAAGAAGTGCAAGAGAACACACCAGAGGTAATTTAGGAGGGCTAAAAGTAGGCATACGGTTGCTCTGGCAGACAGGCTGAAGGAGAATCCCAAGGGTTTCTACAAGTATATTAAGAACAAAAGGATATCAAGGGACAAAATTTGTCCACTTGAACATCAGCGTGGTCAACTATGCATGGAGCCAAAAGGGATGTCGGAGATCTTAAATGGAACTTTTGCAACTGTATTTACTCAGGAGGTAGACACAGTATAGAACTGCGGCAAAAAGGTAGCGCGATCATACACCATATCTAGATTACAGAGGAGAAGGTGCTTGATGTCTTGAGGCAAATTAAGGTGGTTAACTCCCCAGCGTCTGACAAGGTGTCCTCTCGGACCTTCTGGGAGGCCAGTGCAAAAACAACAGGTGCCCTGGCAGAGGTACTTAAAATGCCCTTCGCCATGGGTGGGGTTCCAGAGGACTGGAAGATGGGTAATGTTATTCAAGAAAGCCTCTAACAATAAGCCTGGAAATTATAGGCTGGTGAGCCTGATGTCAGTAGTGGGTATATTTTTGGAAGTTATTCTAAGGGACAGAATATACAAGTCTCTGGATAGTTAGGGCCTGATTATGGATAGTCAATGCGGTTTTGTGCATGGTATGTCGTGTCTAACCAATCTTACAGAATTTTTCAAGGAGGTTACCAGGAAATTTGATGAAGGAAAAGCAGTGGAATGTTGTCTATATGGACCTTAGGAAGGCCATTGACCATGGGAGGCTGGTCCAGAAGGTTCATTCACATGTCATTCATGATGAAGTTGTAAATTGGATTCAGCATTGGCTTAGCAGAAGAAGCCAGTGAGTGGTAGTAGATGGTTGCCTCTCTAGTCAGAGAGGCCTATGACTGGTGGTGTGCCACACCAATTCGTGCTGGGTTGGTTGTTGTTTGTCATGTATATTAATAATTCGGACGATAATGTGCTAAATTATTCCTCATACATTGTCATCCAAATCAATATAGGTGACAAAAATGGGACCAGCACCAATACCTGGGGCACATCACTTGTGACAGACCTCCAGCCTGAGAAACATTTTTCCACCATTACCCTCTGTTTCTTATCATACAGCCTATTTTATATCCAGTTTGCTAACTCTCCTTGGATGCTATGTGATTTAACCTTCCAGAGTAGCTACCATGCAGACCTTATCAAAATTCTTACTAAAATCCATATACCTACTACTCTCTCATCAGTTCAGCAAAAAAACTCAATCAAATTCATAAGAAGTGATTTCCCACAAGATGGCTACCCCAATCAACCTCTGCCTTTCCAAATGTAAGTATATCTTATCCCTCAGCATGCTTTCCAGCAACTTGCCTATAATGGATGTTAGGCTAATGAGTCTATAATTAGTAGATCTATCCTTACAGCCCTTCTCAAATGAAGGTACGATATTTTCTATTGTCCAGTCTTCTGGCACCAAGCCAGAGAACAGCGATGTAGCGAGTATCTCAGCTTGGACTCCCACAGTTCTCTTTAATTTCCAATAGTACTCTTGAGTATAGCTCATCCGGACCTGGAGATCTGTCTACCTTCATAAATCTAAATACATGCAATACCTCTTTTTCTGTAATACAGACTGCATTGCCAGATTCCCAAGTCCTCACATCTTCCTCTACAGTGAAAACAGAGGAAAAATAACCACTGGGAACTCTGTCCCTCTCCAGTGTCTCCACGGATAGGTTTCCATCTTGGTCTCTGAAGGGCTCTATTCTGTTTCAAATCACTCAGTTTCTCCTTAATATATTAAAAAATAAATCACTGGATTCTCAATTTTCTCTGCCAAGCAAAGCTATCTCATGCTCCCTCTTGTCCCTCCTAATTTCTTTCTTCAGTGTACTCCAGCATCCCCCATATACATACAGTGACTCAGTTTCTTTTCTTCAACCAGAATTACATAATATCTTGACATCTAGGATTCCTACCTCCCAGCAGCTTTACCTTTTACTTTAACAGGAATATGCAGTCCTTAAACTGTTGCTGTCCCACTTTTAAAAGCCTCCCACTTGCCAGAAGTTCCTTTGCTTTAAAATGACCTTGCCCCAGTTCAGAACTCAAAACCTGTGGCCCCTTTCGATAATTATTGTAAAGTTAATGCAACTATTATCACTAGTCCCAGTGTGCTGCCTAACTGTGACCACAGTCACTTGCCCTTCCTTATTTGCCAGGGGTAATTCAAGCTTTGCCCACTTTCTGGTAGAGCTCTCTATCTACTGCCTGGGGAAACTTTCTTTCGGGAACACACTGAATAAATGCCCCTTGGTTCAAGGGCAATTGAGGACGGGCAATATGAGCACCTATAAGAATACACTGCTGTAAAGCATTTTTAAACAAAAAAACAAGAGTCTATGAAATTCACTCTGATAAATCTTAGCCTTGGACTGGGAAGCTATTCTATTCACATCTCAGACTGATGAATCACTGATATTTCACCAATAGCTTATAGCTTGTCTGAAACTGCAGATTTCAAGTTACGTCTCACACAACGCCTGCTTGGTTTGTCTGTTAAATTATTACTCTTACTATTTTAAAGGCCAACAAGTTCAGTGAAAATGAGTGAACATCCAATCCCTTTGCAAACTAATCTTTATTCACTTCTTGTATCTGGCAGGAACCAGCAAGAACATCAGGTTCATGCTAATTATAGTAGTTGATTAAGAAAATATTCAATTTTTTTTAAAAAACTCTCCTTCCATTCTTCAAATCATTTTGAGTAGTTTTCTGATTCCTCTCCCTGTCTAACTACAAGGTGTTCTATTTTTAGCTCAAAATGCCACCTTGTTTGGAATTGTGCACTGTGTAGAATTATCAGTGCAAATGCCACAGAGGCTCCACATTTGCTTTGAATTTCTGAGAAGGGAAATGAGCCCCTCAGAATTTTCCATGCTCATAGATTTATTTTTGAATACTCTACTAATTTCAACCACGTTGTTTTAGGATGCAGTTTAATAGGACAAACTTAAGTTGCTTTTTGACTATAAAAATTTCAATGTTCTTGATGCACTTAAAATAGGTGTACGCCAGCTCTAATGCTACAATTTTTCCTCTACATTTAATAATTTTTCAGCTTGTTAGCCTCTTATAATTACCTCCATCAAAACAAGATCCTGCCTGCCAACCTTCCTAAAAATAAATCAACATTACATTATGTCTATCCATTATCTAAACCATGTCCAGAACGAGGGGTCACAGTTTGAGGGTCCAGAACGAAGGGTCACAGTTGGAGGGTCCAGAACGAGGGGTCACAGTTTGAGGGTCCAGAACGAGGGGTCACAGTTTGAGGATAAAGGGGAAGCCTTTTAGGACCGAGATTAGGAAAAACTTCTTCACACAGAGAGTGGTAAATCTGTGGAATTCTCTACCACAGGAAACAGTTGAGGCCAGTTCATTGGCTATATTTAAGAGGGAGTTAAATATGGCCCTTGTGGCTAAAGGGATTGGGGGTATGGGGGGAAGGCTGGTACAGGGTTCAGAGTTGGATGATCAGACATGATCATACTGAATGGCGGTGCAGGCTCAAAGGGCCAAATGGCCTACTCCTGCACCTATTTTCTATGTTTCTATGTAGCCAAAATGATCCTTCATCCATGCCCTGCTTTCCAGCTGTTACTAGTTAAAATAGGAATGAGTGATCCTGTGGGAATATTCAAGAAGTAATCAGCTCTGTAGCTGTCCTAGCTGGCATTTCTCTTCAATCACTATCACTGAAATTTAATGCATTAATGAACTATTTAATTCATTGTTGCTTTTGGGATCTTGTTGGCGCAGAGTAGCTACCAAATTCAGCTAGCTGAATTCAAAATTGCAGTTCAAAAACCTATTTATTACGTGTAGCTCTTTAAAATTATTTAACATGCAACATAAATTTAACTTACTTTCTTACCCAAAATACAGATGATACTATTTATGCTTCGCTTCCTCGGAGTTTAAATTCTTGTACTTGACTACTGTTAAGATAGATCTGAGGAACAAGGTACTGAAAATGGAAATTCTTAACGTGAGTCAGAATTCATAACATGTACCATATTTCTTTACATTTCTGTATAAGGTTGAGAGAACCCTAATGAACAAGGCAAATCTTAGATGATTAAGAAAGTACATAAAGTGATGTATTTTTTCAATCACATTAATGTCTAGCCAGGGTTCCCAACCTTTTTTTAATGACAAGGACCAATGCCATTAAGGAGTTCATGCAGTCCAGACTGAGAACCCCTGATGTAGAGGGACCAAACCAGGTTACTAGTGATATGGATGCCAAAGGAAGTTGAACCTGTCAAACATCTCTTCAGCAGCTCCATTGATTATGACAGGTTAGTGATCCCTTCCCCGTTTCCTTAAGGCAACAATTTCTTTCACCTTGCTGAAGTTAAGAGAGCTAGATTATTATTCTGACACAATACCATAAGGCATTCTTTCCTGTACTCCATCTCATCAATGTCTTTGATCCAGCCTGTAACAGTGGCATCATCGGCAAACTTAAAGACTGAGTTTGGGCTGTACCTGGCCACAAATTGATGGGTATATGAAAAAAAAACTAATTATTGAACCAGTGAAGAGATTTCAGGTTTTCTTTGCACTGTAACTCAGGCTGACAGACTCTGTGTGCAAAATGTCAATGTCAGAATGATGATCCTTTAATTGATGCCTGAATGGTGATCTCAATTTTTTTGAGACGGTTAGCAAAGTTTGCAGGTTACACCCAAAAACTTATGCCAGCAAGGAAGGAAATGTACAGTATTCAACTCTGCAATATCAAGTGCATGACAGCTAGAGAGAACATCTGGTACAATATATTGCCTACAGATGTGGACGATTTCCCACTGCACACACCAACACAATTGAACTCCAGTTAATTTCTCTTTTTGTATGATGTGTACATAAAAAAGTAGATCCTTCTTTCCTCTGGTGTAGCAAAATTTTATTAAACAAGATGATTTGCACCTTTTCAGTTTGTACATACATAACGCTCACTGAATCTGTGAATGTTCGAAGAAATTTAACACATACAGACATTCAATGATTACAATTTGCTTAAAGTTTGATGAAGCATTATATAAGAACACAAGAAATAGGAGGCCATCCAGCCTGTCGAGCCTGCTCTGCCATTCAATAAGATCATGGCTGATCTGACCATGGACTCATCGCCACCTCTCTGCCTTTTCCCCATAACCCTTAATTCCCCTACTATGCAAAAATCTACCCAACCTATATTTACATATATTTGCTGAGGCAGCCTCCACGACTTCACTGGGCAGAGAATTCCACAGATTCGCCACTCTTTGGGAAAAGCAGTTCCTCCTCATCTCCGCCCCAAATTGACTCCCCCTAATCTTAAGGCCATGTCCCCTAGTTCTGGTCTCACCTACCAGTGGAAACAACTTCCCTGCCTCTGTCTTATCTATCCCTATCATCATTGTATATATTTCTATAAGATTGCTTCATTGGAATAATTACTGCATACCTGTACACACATTCCTCTGAATTTCACAGAAAAAAAATTTAGTTTAAAAATAAATGTAGTCAAACCATATGCATTGGTTTACAATGAGGTAACTGCTAAATAGATAGTGACAGTAATTATATTGGCTAACACTATTAAAAGTACAATTGCAGTCAATATGTCACCAATTGAACAAAGTGTACATCACTCTCATTATTTAGCTAAAATGTCAAGTAGAAAGACTTTAATCATTACTTTGATGCCACTTGTTTTTAAAAGAATGCAAGCAGTTTTTTTTCCAAGATACACTGTGTCATAGTCTCATTTCTATTTTCTGAGCACATCTCTGAAATCAGAATCAGGTTTATCATCATCCTTACATGATGAGAAAGCTGTTGTTCTGCAGCAGCAGTAGAATGCAAGATATAAAATTACAATAACATATAAAATAAATAAATAAATAGTGTGAAATAAATAATGAGGTAGTTCATGGATTGGTCAGAAATCTAGAGATCCTAAGTTCCAGATGAGGAAAATCTTAAAGAAATTCTGTTTTCTGTGTGATGTTGAGATAAGAGAGAAAAAAAATCTGCACAGTGTGCAATTGGGGTGTAGAACGTGGAATGCGGAGGCTGATTCAACTGTAGTGATCAAAAGGGAGCTGGATAACCATTTGAAAAAACATCAGCAGGGCGATGGGTAGAAGGTAGGGCAGTTGGACAAGCCGTATTACATGGAGCCTTCATACTCTTACTTCATACCATGTGTGGGCACGTGGCCAAGTGGTTAAGGCATTGGACTGGCGACCTGAAGGTCGTGAGTTCGAGCCCCAGCCGAGGGAACGCGTTGTGTCCTTGAGCAAGGCACTTAACCACACATCGCTCTGCGATGACACTGGTGCCAAGCTGTATGGGTCCTAATGCCCTTCCCTTGGACAACATTGGTGTCGAGGAGAGGGGAGACTTCAGCATGGGCAACTGCTGCTCTTCCATACAACCTTGCCCAGGCCTGCGCCCTGGAGAGTGAAGACTTTCCAGGTGCAGATCCATGGTCTCGCAAGACTAACGGATGCCTTTACACATACTCTTCATGGATCAAAGGTTCATGCTGTAACAATTCTGAAATATTAGCAACATTTGTTGGATACAAAATTGGAAATTATGACAATTGTGAATTTTAGGATTCTCGACTGTTTGAATTAGGCAGGTGCACGCAAAATCAGATAACTGAAACATCCACATATCACTCTACGAAAGTGGTACATTCAGCATACTGTTACAAATCATTTAATCAAAAGACGTAATAAAACTAGTTAAATCTATTTACTCACTTCCATTTGAAAGACAGTAGAATCTCCCCAAAGGCAACAAATGCCCATCTCATGACAATGTGCAAGATGTGATGAATCCCTAATAGAAGTCATCAAGTATATGCCATGAATTTAGTTTGAGATCACAGAGAAAAGTATAAGACACTAACCTGGTGACCCCAGGAAATTTTGATAAAGTTAATAATAGATTACACAACTCAAACCTGTTAATAGTGTACAGTGTCATGCTCCTAGCTGACAGCTCTTCAGAAATCATGAGATAACCTGTTCTACAAGCATACATGGGAGAGGGAAGTAATCAGCAACCCGCCTCAGCACCGTATGTGAAACATCCTCTGGTGCTTCTGGGAATAAAGGAGATGGTAGACTATAGTCTGATGGCCCCCTGCATAAATGGCCAAAGTCATGTACAGCAGCAGGTGTGTAAAGAAGGCCTGGAAGATCACCAGCGACACCAGTCACCCCAACCACAAACTGTTTCAGCTGCTTCCGTCTGGCAAACAATACCACAGCATTAAAGCCAGAACCAACAGGCCATGGGACAGCTTCTCTCTACAAGCCATTAGACTTATAAATTCACATAGGTTCAGAGGAGATATCAGGGCTAGGTTTTTTTTTTAAAATGCAGAGAGTGGTGAGTGCTTGGAATGGGCTGCTGGTGACAGCGCTGGAGGCAGATACGATAGGGTCTTTTAAGATACTCCTGGGCAGGTATATGGAGCTCAGAAAAAATAGATGGCTATGAGGTAACACTAGGTAATTTCTCAGGTAAGGACATGTTCGGCACAGCTTTGTGGGCCGAAGGGCCTGTATTGTGCTGTAGGTTTGCTATGTTTCTATGTCTGTACATTGTGTTGGAGTCATAACGCAAAGATTTTTACTCCCTCACGTAGTGGGACAGATGCAGGATTTAAATAAATTCAAGTGGCAGGATGTCTCATTAGCAAACTCTCAAACAAACACCATGACCTTTCCTGGCCAGAGGTAAATAGGGTCTCCTTGTCAAATGCTTCAACCCAGAATCTTATTAGCATTTTCCATGAATTTTGCTTCATTCTGAAAGGTTGCACATGTAAAGACTCTTTGATTTACGTGTTGTTTCCATGGACGTACCACAACTGCTCCAAAAAGAACATCTCAGTAATAGACATCCCTAATTTATTTATTTAGTCGGAATAAATTTACTTTAGCTTTTCGTTTGCAAGAAACCTACTGGTTTTCCAGTGCAAGGAGCTAACCACAACTAAATACTGTACTCCATCTAATTCCATGACTAAGCTATTTAATATATAGCTAGAAAACAAGTTCATACCCTGCTGTTATAATGTAAATCTAGCAACTAACTGGGAACGACCTGTCCATTACAGTGACTGACCACATTATATATACCTACACTTCATTCATAATATTTGAAAATTTTAAGTAGTAGTGATCACTCATTTTACAATTATCTTCATTCTAGAATTTAATTTGGCAATAGTTTATTTCCCTAAACATTAAAGATTGTATCAATATTTGTTATAAATATTCATGTTTAAAATCGAAGAACCGTACGCATTGACACTGGGTTACCATAAGACCACAAGACATAGAAGCAGAATGAGATCATTCAACCTAGGTTCTGCTCCACCATTCCATCATGGCTGATTTATTATTCTTCTCAACCTCATTTTCCTGCCTTCTCCCCATAACATTTGACACCCCTACTAATCAAGGACTTACCAATTCCACTTTAAATATTCCCAATGACTTGGCCTCCACAGCCATCTGCGGCAATGAATTTCACAGATTCACCACCCTCTAGTTAAAGAAATTCTTCCTCAACTCTGTTCTAAAGGGACCTCTTGATAGTCTGAGCCTCTGCACTCTGGTCCTAGGCTCGCCCACTATACAAAACATCCTCTCCACATCCATTGTTTAGGTCTTTCAATATTCAATCAGTTTCAATGAGTTCCCCCCTCATTCATCTGAACTCCAGTGAGTACAGGCCCACAGTCATCAAATGTTCTTCATAAATTGACCCTTTTATTCCCAGGATCATTTCTGTGAACCTCTCCAATGCCAGCTCATCCTTACTTAGATAAGGGGCTGAAAATTGTTCAGTATAGTCCAAGCGCAAACACGAGGAAATCTGCAGATGCTGGAAATTCAAGCAACACACATAAAAGTTGCTGGTGAACGCAGTAGGCCAGGCAGCATCTCTAGGAAGAGGCACAGTCGACATTTCGGGCCGAGACCCTTCGTCAGGACTAACTGAAAGAAGAGCTAGTAAGAGATTTGAAAGTGGGGGGGGGGGGGAGATCCAAAATGATAGGAGAAGACAGGAGGGGGAGGGATGGAGCCAAGAGCTGGGCAGGTGATAGGCAAAAGGGATATGAGAGGATCATGGGACAGGAGGCCTAGGGAGAAAGAAAGGGGGAGAGGGGAAATCCTAGAGGATGGGCAAGGGGTATAGTGAGAGGGACAGAGGGAGAAAGAGAGAGAGAAAAAGAATGTGTGTGTATATAAATAAATAAATAATGGATGGGGTACGAGGGGGAGGTAGGGCATTAGTGGAGGTTTGAGGTCAATGTTCATGCCATCAGGTTGAGGCTACCCAGACAGAATATAAGGTGTTGTTCCTCCAACCTGAGTATGGCTTCATCTCTACAGTAGAGGAGGCCATGGATAGACATATCAGAATGGGAATGGGACGTGGAATTAAAATGTGTGGCCACTGGGAGAGCCTGCTTTCTCTGGCGGACAGAATGTAGGTGTTCAGTGAAATGATGTCCCAGTCTGCGTCGGGTCTCACCAATATATAGAAGGCCACATCGGGAGCACCGGACGCAGTACATCACCCCAGCTGACTCACAGGTGAAGTGTCGCCTCACCTGGAAGTACTGTCTGGGGCCCTGAATGGTGGTAAGGGAGGAAGTGTAAAGGCATGTGTAGCACTTGTTCCGCTTACAAGGATAAGAGCCAGGAGGGAGGTTGGTGGGGAGGGGTGGGGAGGGATGGGGGGGGACGAATGGACAAGGGAGTCGTGTAGGGAGCGATCCCTGTGGAAAGCAGGGGGGGGGAGGGAAAGATGTGCTTAGTGGTACTAGCTCTTCTTTCAGTTAGTCCTACGAAGGGTCTCGGCGCGAAACGTCGACTGGACCTCTTCCTAGATTATGTGTGTTACTATAGTCCAAGTGCAGTCTGCCCAGTGCCTTATAAACCTCAGCATTACATCCCTGCTTTTGTATTCTCGTCTTCTCAAAGTGAATGCAAGCACTGCGTTTGCCGTCCTGACCACCAACCAACCTGCAAGTTAACCTTTAGGGAATCCTGCATTAGGACTCCCAAGTCCCTTTGCACCTCTGATTTTTGAATTTGATCCCCATTTAGAAAACAGTCCACACTTTTATTCCCGCTACCAAAGTGCATGACCATACACTTCTTTACACTGTATGCCATCTGCTACTTCTTTGCCCATTCTCTTAATCAGACAAAGTTTATCTGCAGACTCCTTGCTTTATCAACACTATCTGCCCCTCTATGTATCTTTAAATTGTCTGCAAACTTGGCCACAAAGCCACCGAGTCCACCATCCAGTTGATTGACATATAACGTTAAAATAAACAGTCCCAACACTGACCCCTGCAGAAGACCACCAGTCACCAGTAGCCAACCAGAAAAAGGCCCCCTTAATTCCTCTTTGGTTTCCACTCTTCTATCCATGATAGTATCTTTCCTGTAATATCATGGGCTCTCATCTTGTTCAGCAACTTTATGTGCAGCACCTTGTCAAAGGCCTTCTAAAAATCCAAGTTAACAACATCCACTGACTCTCATTTTTTTTTCCTATTCAGTTATTTCCTCACAATTCTGTCATCTGCCATTTTCAGATTTGTCAGGAGTTATTTTCCCTGAAGGAAACCATGCTGACTCAGCCCAGTTTATCAAGTTCCTCCATAACGTCCTTAATACCAGACTTTAACATTGCCCCAGCCACTGAAGTCAGGCAAACTGACCTATCATTGCTTATCTTTTGCATCCCTCCCTTCTTAAAGAGTGGAGTGGCATTTGCAATTTTCCAGTCCTCTGGAGCCATTTTAGAACCTAGTGTTTCTTGAAAGATCATTATAATGCCTCCACGATCCCTTAAGCCTCTTCTTTTAGATTCTTGGGGTGTACACCATCTGGTCCAGGTGACTTATCTACCTATAGACCTCTCAGCTTCCCATGGACCTTCTCCTTAGTAATAGCAACTACACTCACTTCTGCCCTTTGACACCCTTGCATTTCCAGCATACTGCTGGTGTCTTCCACAGTGAAGGCTGATGAAAAATACTTGAGTTTTTTCTGCCATTTCTGTTTCCCATTACTACATCTCCAGCGTAATTTTCCAGTGATCCAATATCCACTATCATCTTTCCTTTACTCTTTCTATATCAGCAAGAACATCTATATTACTGGCTAGTTTATCTTCACAACTGATCTTTTCCCTCCTTATGTCCTTTTTAGTTGCCTTCTGTTGGTTTTTAAAAGCTTCCTAATTCTCTTACTTCCTACTAATTTTTGCTATATTATATGCCTGTGAAGATCCCTGCTGCACCCGGTGGCCCTGTGATTTCTGCCTTGGAGGCCGATGTTAGGCTGTCTTTAAGGTGGAAGGCCCAACTGAGTACATGGCAAGGCTCTGAAAACTTGTGCCAACTATCTGGCGGGAGTATTCAAGGACATTTCCAACTTCTCACTGCTACAGGTGTAAGTTCCCACTTGCTTTTCAAATAGGCAACAGATATACAGGTGCACAAGAAGAATAATGTGAGCTGCCTTCATGACTATCGCCCAGTAGAACTCACATCTACAGTGATGAAATGCTTTGAGAGGTTGGTCATGACTAGATTGAACTCCTGCCTCAGCAAGGAAATAGACCCACAGCAATTTGCCTATCGCCACAATAGGTCAACGGCAGATGCAATCTCAATGGCTCTTCACATGGCCTTAGACCACCTGGACAATACAAACACCCATGTCAGGATGTTATTCATCAAATATAGCTCAGCATTTAACACCATCATTCCCAAAATCCTGATTGAGAAGTTATAGAACCTGGGCCTCTGTACCTCCCTCTGCAATTGGATCCACAAATTCCTAACCGGAAGACCACAATCTGTGGGTTTGGTAAGAATATCTCCTCCTCACTGACTATCAACACTAGTGCACCTCAGGGGTGTGTGCTTAGCCCACTGCTCTACTCTCTCTATACCCATGACTCTGTAGCTAGGCAGAGCTCAAATACCAGCTATGAATTTGCTGATGATACAACCATTGTTGGTAGAATCTCAGATGGGAGATTAGAGGAACGAGATATGCCAACCGGTGGAGTGCGGCCACAGCAACAACCTTGCACTCAACATCAGTAAGACAAAGGAGCTGATTGTGGACTTCAGGAAGGGCAAGACGAAGGAACACATACCAATCCTCACAGAGGGATCAGAAGTGGAGGGAGTGAGCAGTTTCAAGTTCCTGGGTGTCAAGATCTCTGAGGACCTATCCTGGTCCCAACATATTGATGCCGCTATAAAGAAAGCAAGACAGCACCTATACTTCATTAGGAGTTTGAAGAGATTTGGTATGTCAACAAAAACTTCTATAGATGTACTGTGGAGAGCATTCTGACAGGCTGCGTTACTGACTGGTATGGGGGACTACTGCACAGAACCGTAAGAAGCTGCAGAGATCATAAATTTAGTTGGCTCCATCTTGGGTACTAGCCTACAAAGTACCCCGGACACCTTCAAGGAGTGGCGTCTCAGAAAGGCAGCGTCCATTACTAAGGACCCCCAGCACCCAGGACATGACCTTTTCTCACTGTTGCCATCAGGTAGGAGGTACTGAAGCCTGAAGGCTCACCCTCAGGGATTGAGAAACAGCTTCTTCCCTCTGCCATCCAATTCCTAAATGGACATTGAATCAATGAACACTAACTCATTTTTTAAATATATATTATTTCTGTTTTGCACGATTTTAATCTATACACTGTACATACACTGTAATTGATTTACTTATTTATTGTTATTATATTTTTTCTTCTTCTATATTAAGTAGTGCAGGGGTCCCCAACCTTTTTTGCATTACGGACCGGTTTAATATTGACAATATTCTTGCGGACTGGCCGACCGGGGGGGAGGGGTGGGGGTAGGGTTGCCAACGGACGAGAGTAGCAGTCAAATACATTGTGTTTACCCAGAGTAAGACTACAATGACCATGAAGCCTTGCGCGGGCACCTGTGTGTGCATGCGTGTATGTGCCGATCCCCCCCCCCCCACAAATTGATTTTAGCGATTCTGTTCGGGGGGGGTGTTAATCACAACCGGAATATAGGTGATAAGTGGCTAATACACTCAATTTTGTTTCTAAAAGGGTTTATCTAACAAATTTAATATTAAACACACAGCGCATATTTTCCTCGCATGAATATAGAGATAAGTCAATTATCAGGGGAGCTTGAAGTGTTGAACAAACTTCCAGTAGAAGTGGTAGAGGCAGGTTCGATATTATCATTTAAAGAAAAATTTAATCGGTATATGGACAGGAAAGGAATGGAGGGTTATGGGCTGAGTGCAGGTCGGTGGGACTAGGTGATAGTAGCGTTCGGCACGGACTAGAAGGGCCGAGATCGCCTGTTTCCGTGCTGTAATTGTTATATGGTTATATAAGTCAATAGCATCATAATATTTTAAGTAACATTTGGATATTAAACACACAGCACATATTTTCCCCGTATGAACATATAAGATCATTGCAACACACCAATATCGCTGAATCAGTGGGAGCCCTGGGCTTGTTTCCCCTGCAACAACACGGTCCCATCAAGGGGTGATGGGAGACAGTGATACTCGAAGGGGGTTCCTTATGTCCAGTCTATTCCGCAATTTAGTTTTTGTTGTATTCATTGCAGAGATAGCAACGTTTTCAGTGCTTTCGTGGCTATCTCAGGATATTCAGCCTTGACTTTGATCCAGAATGCCGGCAGAGATGTTCTGTCAAACATACTTTTCTGCCCGCTGGCATTTGCAAGCTTGAGGAGTTGATCTCCTTCCCGCGCTGACATGGATCACATGTGTGTGATGACCGCACATGCGTTCAAGCTCAACAGTGGGCGTGACAGGGAATGAGGCAAGGTGCAGCTGACTCCTATCGCTAAAACATATCGTTTCCTCGTGGCCCGGTAACACATGCTTTGCAGCCCGGTGGTTGGGGACCGCTGAAGGTGTGCATTGAACTGCTGCTGAGTTAACAAATTTCACGACACATGCCGGTGATAATAAACCTGACTCTGATGCCCTCTCTTTTGCTTTTATGCTGTCTTTGACTTCCCTCGTCAGTCCCCTTGTCTGACCCTCCCTTTGTCATAGTCATAGTCATAGTCATACTTTATTGATCCCGGGGGAAATTGGTTTTCGTTACAGCTGCACCATAAATAATACATAGTAATAAAACCATAAATAGTTAAATAGTAATATGTAAATTATGCCAGGAAATTATGAAATAAGTCCAGGACCAGCCTATTGGCTCAGGGTGTCTGACCCTCCAAGGGAGGAGTTGTAAAGTTTGATGGCCACAGGCAGGAATGACTTCCTATGACGCTCTGTGTTGCATCTCGGTGGAATGAGTCTCTGGCTGAATGTACACCTGTGCCCAACCAGTACATTATGTAGTGGATGGGAGACATTGTTCAAGATGGCATGCAACTTGGACAGCATCCTCTTTTCAGACACCACCGTCAGAGAGAACAGTTCCATCCCCACAACATCACTGGCCTTACGAATGAGTTTGTTGATTCTGTTGGTGTCTGCTACCCTCAGCCTGCTGCCCCAGCACACAACAGCAAACATGATAGCACTGGCCACCACAGACTTGTAGAACATCCTCAGCATCGTCCGGCAGATGTTAAAGGACCTCAGTCTCCTCAGGAAGTAGAGACAGTTCTGACCCTTCTTGTAGACAGCCTCAGTGTTCTTTGACCAGTCCAGTTTATTGTCAATTCATATCCCCAGGTTTTTGTAATCCTCCACTATGTCCACCCTGACCCCCAGGATGGAAACAGGGGTCACCGGTGCCTTAGCTCTCCTCAGGTCTACCACCAGCTCCTTAGTCTTTTTCACATTAAGCTGCAGATAATTCTGCTCACACCATGTGACAAAGTTTCCTACCGTAGCCCTGTACTCAGCCTCATCTCCCTTGCTGATGCATCCAACTATGGCAGAGTCATCAGAAAACTTCTGAAGATGACAAGACTCTATGCAGTAGTTGGAATAATTCTTTGGGATGAACCTATCCAATGTCTTCCGAATTGCTCCCATAAACTCCAGCTACTGCTGCTCTGCCATCATTTCTGATAGTGAGCCCTTCAAATCAAATTTGGCCAGTTCCTTTCTCATGCCTCTGTAGTTTCCTTTACTTCTATATAATACCGAGGCCAAGTCATTGGGTATATTTAAAGCAGAGGTTGATAGATTCTTGATTAGTAAAGTGTCAAAGGCTACAGGGAGAAGGCAAGAGAATGGGGTTAAGGGGGCACAATAAATCAGCCATGAAGGAATAGCAGAGCAGATTTGATGGGTCAAAGGACTAATTCCACTCTTATGTCTTATGGGCTTATGCTACATCTGATTTTATCTTCTTCTCAAACTGCAGGGAGAATTCTATCACATGATGATCACTGCCTCCTAATGGGTTTCTTTATCTTAATCAAATGTGGTTCCTTACACAACACCCAATCCAAAAGAGTTCCATTCCTGAGAACTGTGCGTAAGCCAGTTTCTCCTCAAGTTAGAAACTTCTCTTTTGTATAGGTGCCCATAATACATTGCCTTGAAAAAGTATTCAGCCCCCAACCCTTTGTTCACATAAATGAATACTGCAACCAGAGACCTTGATCAATCAACTGAGAGTTTTTATTTGTATATCACAAGCTCCTTTTTTCACAGCAGAGCTCAAAAAACATGGAAAATTGTAAAGCATGAAAAACTAAAAATTCAAAAAGTGAAATGTCAGCAGTTGATAAGTATTCATCCCCTTTTGCTCATTACTTCATTGAACCACCTCTCTCAGCTATTACAACCAGTATCCTTTTTGGATAAGTCTCTACTAGATTTGCACAATATGATGGTGCAAGATATGCCCATTCCTCCTTACAAAGTTGCTCAAGTTGTGCCAGGTTAGGTGGGGAGCAGTGGTGAACAGCAATCGTCTGATTTTGTCAGAGATGTTCAATTGGGTTAAGGTCAGAACTTTGACTGAGCCACTCAAGAACATCAATCTTCTTCATCTGAAGCCACCTCATGGTTGCTCTGGCAGTGTGCTTTGGGTCATCATCCTGTTGAAAGACACACTTTCTCCCCAGCTTAAGCTTTTTGGCAGAGGCTAGCAGGTTTTTATTCAGGACCTCTCTGTACTCAGTAGCATTCCTTTTCCCATCAATCCAAACCGGATTTCCACTCCCTATTGCTGAAGAGCAACCCCATAACATGATGCTACCACCATACTTTACAGTAGGGATGGTGTTACCTGGCAGTTGTGCAGTATTAGATTTATACTATACACATACACTGCTAAATGGTTACGGTATAGAGTGATTTTGTGTAAGTTCCAACACAAACAGAACCTGTTTATAACCTGGCGACAGCCTGTATTTGGATTTTGATGCAGTGTTTGAAAAGGTGCCACACAAGCAGTGATCAAGTAAAATTAGAACATGTGTAATATACTGCTAGGCGTGAGGATGGTCAATCGAGAGAAACTGGAGTGGAAATAAACAGATTAAATGTCATATTTAGAAGTTTGCTGGTGATATACAGCTGGGTGGAATAATGAGCAGGGAGGAGGATGTAAAAAGGCTTCAAGGGGACCGATCGCTGAGTCAATTGACAGTTCATGCACTACAATGTGGAAAACAGGAAGTCATCCTGCTTGATAGAGGGAGAAAAAAACAGAAATGTAATGTTCAAGTTATGAGCTATTGAAATACTTGTACATGTTGTCAGAAGGTTCCCTGCACAAGAATAACTGAAATTTAATGATCAGGTAAAGAAGCAATTACAAAAGGCAAAAGATATGTTGACCTTTATTGTAAGAGGAACTGAGTACAACACTTATGCTGTCTGACTACAATTATCTGGGGCCTTGGCAAGAATGAGACCAGAATGTTGCATTCATGTTTGGTTGCTCTATGTCAGGCGCTCGTAATTCAGGGAATGCATCAAAGATTTGCCTGGTTGATTCCTGGAGTGGGGGGAGTTTGTTGTTTGAGTTGAGAACATTCAACATTTTTTAATGGGGCTTTACCAAGTGAATACCAGAGTGGTATTTTCGTACAACCAAGGTCACAATCCAAACGTAAGCTTTTTTGGGTAGAGAGTTTAGGATAGCGATTAAACTGAACTTTTTCACCCAGAGAGTACATCTTTGAAATTCTCGACCCAGAAAAGTTCCAAAGACTCAGTCCAAATATACTTAATTCTCTTATTATCCAGAAATCTATTGATGGGGAATAAAGGATTGTGGGATTAATATAGCAAATAGCACTGAAATTAAAAATAAATCAGGCATACTCTTCTTGTATTCAGGAGCAGATATGAGGGCCTACTCCTGCACCTACATTTTATGTTCTTGTTCTTCACAAAGACAGTTGTGATTGATGAATATCAATCATCCGAGCCCCAAGATGCGGGAGTTTCTCAGGTCAATGTTGCAGGCTCAACCATCTTCTGCAGCTTCACCGATGACCATCTTTCAATCAAAAGTTTAAAAGTGGGCTTGTTCACTAAAGACTGCAAACTGTTCAATTTCATTCAGAATCAGAATTATTTTATTGCCAGTATGTGAAACAGACCAGAACTGATTGTGGTTCAGTGCCAAGCAAAAAACACAGGACAACACAACACAATGGCAACCAGCAATTTACAAGACAATTGTGTTAACAGCCGTGAGCAATCAACAATTAATAGAATAGTCACATGTGCAAACATCAATAATCAAACTTAAATAAATGTGAACATATGAACAGACTCAACAATTATCAACAAAACAGGGAGAGCAGGACAAAACACTTAATGGATGTTGTGCAGGGACATTTGGGGTACTACACCTGAGTGAGTTTGGTTGAGAAGCTGGATACCTGCAGGATAGAAACTTTGGAGAGGATGTGTAGTCCTGGTGATAATGGATGTGTAGAATCTCCCTGTTGGCAATTTGATGAATAGGTGACTGCTAGGGTGGGTGGAGTCAGCAGCAAGTTTTCCAGCTCTTTTCTTTGCTCTGGTGATGAACAGATCATAAAATGTTGGCAGCTGACAGCCAATGATCTGCCCACTGAGTGGACTTGGTGAGGGAGGAGGTGGCAGGAAATCAAACTATGGTAGAGGTGGTCAGGACACTCTCAACGATGGCTGAGTAAAAATTGATCAGGATATGCCCTAAGACGTTAAGTTTCCTAAATTAGCGTAAGAAGAACAATCTCTGCCGAGCTTTCCGAGTAATGAGCGTAATGCACTTGCCCCACTTCAATGTTTTGGTAATGATACAGGTCGACCTTCACTAATCCAGCACCATTGGGACCTGAGGAGTGCCGGATTAGTAAAAATGCCAAATTACAGAAGGATCACATTAAGCATAATCAGTGCCAGATAATCGAAGGAACTGAATTACAGGTAGTCGGATTAGTGAAGGTCGACCAGTACTTCAAAGGAATTTGGATGACTCAACCACAGACACAGCCTGACCAGTAATTTCTGGGGGGGGGGGGTGAGAGGTAGGGGTTGTCATCAGAAGTCCGTCCTCATTTCCACTGTTTTGACCAGCACACCATGCTGCAAAATGGTCTACCTCTCTTTGATAGCAGGTCATATCAATATTTGAAATGAGACCAACTACAGTTGTGTATTGCTGAACTTCAAGATTTTACTGGATTTTCTGTGGAGGTACAGTCACTTGTATCAAGTGACACTTTGTATCAAGTATCAAAGGAGACGTGAAAGGACACAGCCCTAGGAAAAGCCTGTGTTTTTAGACATTGGATCAGACAAGTAGGAGCCCAACCTTGCATGCTGCTTCCTTCCTGTCAGGAAGTTGGTAATCCACTGACAGATACTGTAGGGTTCAGCTAACTGGGTGAGCTTGCGGTGGAGCAACTCAGAAACAAAGTGTTGACGGTGGAGCTGAAATCCACAAACAAAATCCTCACATACCTAGGCGCTGGGGTCTCCAGATTTTGAAGAATGTAATGAAGGCACAATTTAACTACATCCTTGACTGAGCAATTTGCTCTATGAGCCAAGAAATGGATCAGTAATGGACTTAAATTAGGCCAACATCAGGTGTTCAAAGGATTTCATAACTACTGAAGACAGAGCAACTGGCCTATAACCATCCAGTCTAGTGATCGTGTCTTTCTTGGGAACTGGAACAATTGCAGCAACTTTAAAACAGTTTGGAACATAATTGCAGGGAGCTGTTAAATATCTCAGTGAAGACAGGTTCTAGCTCAGTGCCTTGCAGTATCAGGTGAGACACCCTCAGGGCCTACAGCTTTCCTAATAACACACACAAAATGCTGGAGGAACTCAGCAGGCCAACAGGTTTCCTCATGTTCTTTTCCAAATAGTTTGTGAGCATCTTCTTGCATCACAGAAAGTATGGGGTGTGATTGAGGATGGGGGGGGGGGGTGCCGAGGGGAGGCTGACTGAGGTCAACGGGGATGGTGACATTGGAGTGGTTGTGAAAGGGGAGGGGGAGAGTAGGGGTTTAGTTTGTCAGGATCAGATCAGCAGTGGGAAGAGATCGATGTTGATTGCCTTATTAAACCAACGATAAAATCTGACTGAGTTCATTGACCGGGGCGGGGGGGCGGGGGAACTTCTGTTCGAAGTTGTTAACACTGCAGGGCACTTCACACTACCCAGCTATTGTTGAAATCTCTCTCTAGCTGGTCCTTGTAAGAGGCTTTTGCCACTTTCAGAACTTTATTAAACTGCCATTTTGTAGAAATATATTCCTCTATTTCCAGACTTGAGGGCATGACACTTTGCAGATCTTCAAGTCCTCAAATCTTTGGTGAATCATGGCTTGTTGTTATTATACCTGACAATAATCTGTTAAGGAAGGTAAACTACTTCACAGAAGGATATGTAGTGTCAGCAAGTTCATCTATCCTACTACACCTGCCTTCCAATCTATGGAGCTAAAGCAGTCTCTCAGCTTTCAAACAGCCTCAGGAGACCATCGCCGTCTGATGGTCTTGGTTGGTTTAGACAGTTCCAGTTTGCATTTATAGCTGGGAACAAGCATGATCATGGCATGGTCAGACTTGTCAAGGGGTGCCTGGGGAAAATGGTGGAGCACCCCTTTAATGTTGGTATAGAAGTGCTCCAAAGTTCTGTCCTTGTGTGCAGAGCAGATAATCAACTGATAGTATTTGGGCAGATCACGTTTCATGTTACAATCATAAATGTTACCAGCCAACAGCAGTTGTACAGTCTGAGCGTTTGTGTGAAGGGGGACCACATAATCCCAGCCAGAAGAACAGGATGAAATCCCGAGTAGGTAGAATGGTTTCCAATGAATGAAAAAAGTCTCTAAGTCAACAGAAGAAAAAAGGAAGAACTTCTCAGCAAATGAAGCAGCCCTTGTCTGCATGCAAGACTAAGACAGCTTTCAAGCATTGGCTATAAGTAGCAGTAACATTTAGCTACAAAAGCACCAGGCAACATCCATTTTTAACAAGTGAGAGTTTAACCAAAATAACAAGCCAAAATAATGCAACTCTCAATAGCAATGCTTTGTGTCTAACCAACCGCACTTGCCATTCAATGTAATTATCATTGCTCTCCCAGTAAGAAGACAAGGATGGAAGGCATAAGGGAACACCGCCACTTTCATGCTCCTCTCTAGTAAGCTCACCTTTGAAATATATTACTGTTCTTTCATCACCATTGGGTCTATATCTTGGAACTCCTCCGAACAGCACTGTGAACATACCTTTGTCAGAAGAACTACAGAGATTCAGTCACCTTCTCAATTGTAATTAGGGATCAGCAATGAAAATTGGCCTTGCCAAATATGGTCAAGTCCTGAAAAGTAAATAAGCTTTTGTAGTACATTACAATAATTTCAACTTAAGTTTAGGGGACATATAAAAGAAGATCTGTAGACAACTCAAAAATTGTTGTCATGAAAGAGAAAAGTGTAAGATTCTAGGACAGAAAAGTTATTACAGAGATAACTAATAATGTGTAAGTACAACAGAAAATACACAATATTGGGGAGAGGGACTTGAAATGCATGTCCACAGATCCTTAAAGGTAGCAGGGCAAGTCAATAATATATTTTAAAAGATACATAAAATGTTTTTGTTCATTAATTGTGATAAACAAGAGCAAAGCCATCACACTGGCACTGTACATAATGCAAATCAGATTGCTGTTTGACATCTGTACATTGCTTTGATGACCCACATTACAGGAAAAATGTGACTACACTGGAAAATGTAGAGAATTTTTCCGAGAATGTTTCCAGAACTGGAAATATCTTGCCATGAGGAGAGATTGGAGAGGTTTGTATGGAACAGAAAAGGCTGAGAGAGAATTAAGGGAGGCACATAAAATCATGAGGTCTCTATAAATAGGAAGGATCTATTTCTTCTTGCAAAAAAATCAAAACACAGGGGTCTTGATTTAAAGTAATTAGTAAAAGGACTCGAGGAGATATTAAGCTCCCACTCCCACCCCACTACTCAGGGGATGGAAAGGATCTGTAACTCTTTCACCATCAACTCTCTTCAAATTCATAAATGTATAAACTGCCAGGCTCGGAACCAAGTAGAGGGTAGTTAGATTAGGTTGGGAAGCTTTTTCTTGATTGAACTGGAAGCACTGGTGCTAAATTCTAAACTAAGAATTCTGCAGATCTGGAAATCACACACATATACAATGCTGGAGGAACTCAGCAGATCAGGCAGCGTTTATGGACAGGAATAAACAATCGATGTTTCAGGCTAAGACCCTCGAGTCCTTTCAACATTTTGTGTGCATCTCTGGTACTAAATGTCTTCCTTTTGTATCATGATTCTTTTTTTATGATCCTGTAAAGGCTTTTTCCAAAGTGCTTGGGATTCAATAGTTTTGAAACGACTTGGGCTGCTGAGAGCCATTTGGGAGTTTGGGATGTTTTAGTTAGCTAATTTCTCAAAACTTCCATTATATTTCTATCCTACATAGTGTGTGCGTTTTACAAAGCCAGAACACTACTTTCATGCACATTTGTTGCAGATTTTTTTCTTCTGAAAATATTTTCACTTGATAATTAGTGTTCATTTGCCAAAAAAAAAGTTACCATGATTATCATCTGGGCAGTACTGACAGTAATTAGGATATCTCCATTTTCTAAGAACTGTTAAATATTGAGCTGGAAGCACACAGTATTTCCTCAGTTTAATTGAGGTTTCTTTTAAATGAAAGTTATAAAAGCTCTTTAATTATCACCTGGGTTATTTTTAGTTAGATATTTCACCCAAAAGTCAGTGTAGAATTGCAAAATAAGAAATTTAATAATGGAAGACATCCCTTAAAGTATCATATGCCAATTTACCAGATATTGAGTCAACTAATTCAGCATAATCAATCCCATGCCCTGATCCCCTTTAATTTTTGAACGTCACCAAATGTCCATCTTTGGTGTCATATTCAGTTCCCAGTTATGTGAAACCTGGGGCTCAGCTTTAGTGATACCAGATTCAAGTTTCGCGTTTGTCAGATACAAACAACTCTCTTGCAAAAGGAAGCTAACACTTTTGTTTTGACGTAAACACAAGGAATTCTGCAGATGCTGGAAATTCAAGCAACACACATCAAAGTTGTTGGTGAACGCAGTAGGCCAGGCAGCATCTCTAGGAAGAGGTCCTGACGAAGGGTCTCGGCCCAAAACGTCGACTCTACCTCTTCCTTGGTTGCTGCGTTCACCAGCAACTTTGAGGTGTGTTACTTTTATTTTGACATTAGGCACTGCAGATGCTGTAATCTGGAGGAGAAAAATAACCCACTGAGCAACAGTGTATTTACTATTACCAAGGAGAGGATGCCTGGAAAGCTAAAATGTCTGAAGGTAAATAAGTCACCTTGATCAGGTGGAATACACCCCAGTAAAAAAACTCAAAGAAGCATTGCCATAAAACAGAGGGAAAATTCCTCCTTTCAGAGTAGTTTCCAGTACAGGCAGAACCAATAAAAAGCAATGTGAATGAAGTGCTATTTTAATAATGGACCACTGCAGAGTGCACCGCAATTAGGGGAAGAGCACAAGATGTTGAAAGAAGATTAATGAAAACGTTCCAGTTAACAAGTCCACAGCTTAAAATTCTGTCATGAATAAAGGAGGGAGTGTTGTAGTTCAGAGACAGGGAAGTTTGCAGCAGGCTATGAAATTATTGCTGGATAATGGTCTTGCTCAACAAATAAATTTAAAACATTTTGGGATGTGCAAGTCACTGATAAGAGTTGTGCATCATTTTTGAATGACTGCATTTTGCTGAATGAACTTTCACAGTGCTGTTGGTCAGGAAATTCCCATATTTACGCCCTTTTTTAGACGAGCAATAAATTCCCTAATCAGAATGGGATGTGACTGACAGAGTAGTAGAGACCAAGAGATTGCAGGACACTGTTGAAGAAGCCATACTAAATGGCTGTGGTTCACTCTGTAGGCAGTGCACACTGTAAGAAGAAACTAATTAATATGGTAATAGGTGCAGTCAAGTTGGCTGCTACTTCCAAGATGATGCCCAGTTTATTGGACCATTGTATTTTTGAGTGATATTTTTCAAATGGTGGAAAGGCTCTGCAAAGAGGTGTGTCACTGATGACTGGATACTCAGTTTTAAATGATGGTCACAGAGAGATACAGCATAGAAGCACGCCCTTCACCCCCTGACCATCAGGCACCCATTTTTGTACTCATCATATCCTAAACTTGTATTTTCCTCCACGTTCCCATCAATGCCCTCCGGATTCTGTCATTCATCTAGACTTTAGGGATAATTTACCATGGTCAATTAGCCTACAAATCACACACTTTGGGATGTGGGTGGAAGCCTACCAGGTCACAGGGAGAACAAGCTCATGATGTCAGGATAGAACCTGCATCATTGCAACTATGAGGCATTTGCTCTGCCAGTTGCAACACTGGGCTACCTATGATCTTATAGGACTGGTGTCCATATTACTGGTCCAGTTCGCTACTGGTCGATGGTGACTCCCCCACCCTACTGAGATACTGATCTTGGGGCATGTTGTAATGCCAATGAATGTCAAGAGGATAAAAGTTAGACTTCTGGTTTGCTGTAACTTCCGGTGTAAATATTGTGTGGTACTCACAGTTACACAAGTTTTACTGCATGGAGATTTTGACTGGTTTTAACTGAAATGTTGCAAATAGAACAGAACACAGCAATCCATCAGTGAGTGTCCAACTTCTTATTTGATTATGGAGGTTAGATCATGGTTGAAATTACCTAAAATGGCTGGATTTAAGGCTCTGCCCTGACGAACTCCTACAACCATGTTTCCCGGGACTGAGTTCACTAACACAATCCTTTTCCTTTCTTCTTGGTATGGCTCCAAACTGCAGTGTTTTGATTTCCATTCAGGCCATGAGAAGATAAGACACAGGAGGAGAATTAGGCCATTTGACCTACTGAGTCTGCTCCGTCACTCCGCATGGCTGATTTATTATCCCACTCAATCTCATTCTCTCCCTTCTCCACTTAAACTTTGATGCCCTTACTAATCAAGAACCTATCAAGCTCCACTTTAAATATACCCAAAGACGGCCTCCACAGCTGTTTATGGCATTGAATTCCACAGATTCACCCCCTTCTGGCTAAAGAAATTCCTCCTTACCTTGTTTTAACGGGACATCCCCCTATTCTGAGGCTGTGCTCCCTATAGGAAACATCCTCTCCTCATTCACTATCAAGGCCTTTCAATATTCGATAGGTTTCAATGAGACCCTCCCTCATTCTTCTAAGCAAGTACAGGTCCAGAGCCATCAAATGCTCCTCATACATAAACCCTTTCATTCCCAGAATCATTCTCGTGAGCCTCCTCTGGACCCTCTCCAATGCCAGCACATTTCTTAGAAAAGGGGTGCAAAAATGCTGACAATTCTCCAAGTGTGGTCCGACTAATGCCTTATAAAGCCACAACACTACAGCCTTTCATTTATATTCAAGTCCTCTCAAACTGAATGCTAACATTGCATTTGCCTTCCGTACCACTGACTCAAGCTACAAGTTAATCTTCAGAAAATCCTGCACCATCACTCCAAAGTCCCTTTAGACCTATGATTTCTGAATTTGCTCCCCGCTTAGAAAATATTCTATACCAAAGGAGCCTTCTTTCCTTCTCCCGCCATTGCTCTTCTAGCCATTTCACCCTTAAGTGGATATGCAACCATTTCCCAACATTAGAACCTACTGAGAAAAGTTGCTAATTATGCAAAAATTTTGTCTGGGAAATGCAAAAAACAATTATTTGAATAGGAAAAAGAATGGATATTACGACACACAGAGTCAAAGAGATTAAAGCAGACAGTGTATATAAAGTACAAGAACAGCCAAATATGGTAGAAATTATCATCTGCCCTCTTAGTCACAAACATCATTTGATTAGCAAATATAATCAGATATTTCATTATCACTGGGTTTAAATCCAGGACCTTCACCAGAAGAAATTCATTGGTCTGAGGTGATTTTTTTAAAGCAGGGGTCAGCAACCTTTTTGCCTCTGTGGGCCGGATTGCGTATTAATGAGCTGACAGTGGGCCAGATAAATGCCATAAAAAACTTGAAATATGGGAATCATCCATTTAAATACATCTAGTTATGTTTTGCCTCAAATTAATGAATAACACATGCTAGAAAATCATTTGTGCTTAACCAAGGATGCCAATTAGTAATCAAAGAACTCAGTTTAGTTGCAATTTATTTCAATCAAGGCATCTTTTGAATCTATTAAAAGGACACAAAGAATCTTCAAATGTAAAACGTATGAACATGATGCATTGAATGGTGGTAAATTAGGTATAATAAAAAAGAAAATTTTAATGCAAACAGTCAATAAATCAATGTGAAACTTGATGCTGTTAGGTGCTTGAAAGCATCTCAATATTGGGTGTCAGACTTGTTGATGCCAAGAGCAAGACATTATCCAGATGGGCATCAGTCAACCTTGTTCTCAAATGGTTCTTGGTGTGCTTCATTTTTGAAAATAATTGCTCACACAGATAAGTGCTGCCAAACAATGATGCCATCACATGTAAATATCTGGATATCTAGCGTGGATTCCTTGTTAAAACACAGTGACGCTGTTTCTGTTTACAAATTTGAACGATCCCATCTGAAAACCTGCGCATGCATGGAGGGTATCTAATACATATTAATAAGGTAAACTGCCTTCCTGTCAGTGTCTGGTTTGGCACAAAACGGAACCTGGGGCCAGTGTAACAAGATGCCATGCATTTCCATCAGTGTGGTCGCATGACACACTCAGAATAAGGAAAAATCGCTCGCGGGCCGTATAAGCATAGTATCCCAATATTTGCTCGTGGGCCAGTCAAAATACCTTTGCGGGCCTGAGCTGGCCAGCGGGCCGTAGGTTAACTACCCCGTTCTAAAGCATAATCAGTGATCGGTAATAAACTATCCACGTCTAGATCCTCAACTCAGGAGTGAAATCAGCAATCAGTTTTTCCAAAAGGAATTGGAATTTTCTGCTCTAAATGACAGAGGATGTTGTGTGAATTTTCATGACTGATATCAACAAGGTGTGATTATCAATAAAGTGAAGGCAAACATTGGAGGCAGGTAAATATTTGAGATCTAGATCAGCCCCAATTTAATTGAATGGGATAATAGGCTCAAGCAACATTTTGGTTTATGAAATTAATTAAACATAATCACAAGGTTGAAATCCTTCTGTAAAAATTCTATTCAATTTGAAATTCAGATCTAAAACAACAATGTGGCCATGATACATTTTTTGTATTTGGAAGTTTTGAAATTTTGTGCTTTGAAATTTTACCTTTTGATTCAAGAATGATCCGTATGATCCGTACCAATCGGATGTTTCAAAATAAAATTCAAAGAATGTTTGCTTCTTTAGCTTCAAAACAAACATCATTTAAATTTCAATATGAGTCCATTATTTGTACCTTTCTGTGCTATTTAATGGCACAGATAATTTAACAAAGGTTTGTCATGACTATAAAAACTTCCTACTTGGCGGGAGCCCATTTTGATTCAAAGAAAATGTTCAATTTGGTTCAGCTGATTCCCTTCAAGTGATCTGGATTGTCCCTCAATATTTATAATTGTTCTGAAATCCTTTCTTCAGTTTGTCTCAGTGCCAACTGTGTTTCTGTTTCTCACTGTTCCATTTCCCCTTTTATATGGGTTGCCGGAGACTAAAAATGTTGCAATAATGAATTTTAAAATGGCAGCGTTAAAAAGTCTGAAGTAAAATTTCTAAAAAAAGTCTCAGCTTCTGGATTTCTCTGTTGTTTACAAAATGGTTGACTTGTTTGCTGTAAGAATAGCTGTGGAGTACAGTCAGCTGGTGCCACATGTATCATCAAAAGTTACACTGCTATTTCTTCAGCAGCATCTGTCACTACTCTCATTTCCAAAACTATCCCATATGATAAACCAGGAGACAGAAACTCAACAATATGGTATTTAGGATGTTACTTTCAGACAAATAAAGGTGGAAAGGTATAAGAATGTTGAAGTACTTCTTTCTACAGTACACATTATTGTGAGCATTTGTACTTGGCCTGCAAACTCTGGTCTAGTGGTATTATCTGAGAATCCTGCATGCTGGCCAACATATCACAAATAATCATTGCTATACAGTTAGCAACACAGAACTCAATTAAACCAAGCACGTGTCACCCACACAGCAAAAGGGACTGATGACAGTTCGTTATTGCTATGTATATATACACACACACACACACAGAGAATAACCTATTAAAGCATTAATTTATCTAATAAATCATCGATTTAATAATCTATTGAAGTATATTGTAACTCCATACTGGTAACCAGCTGGTCTGCTATCAATCCATTAGTAAAAACAGAAAATAATGAACATACCCAGCTTCTGTGGCGAGTAAAACAGAAGAATGGAACTTGCCTTGCAGGACTGTGGCCTTTATTCAGAACACAAACGCTGTCCAACCGATTGAATATTTCAAGTACTCTCTGTTTTCCTTTTAAATTTTCAGTTTTTACAATTTTACTTTTGTCTTACTTGCAAATTAGAATAGAAAACTGTATTCCAGTGTTCCTTTCTCCTTCCTTCCTTTGGGATTGTATATGATACCAGCCAGTGGGATATGTATTCCATATAGGATTTCATGGTTCAAAGCTTTTCCATTCTTTTATTTCATGTCTTGACTCAAGGAGTTCCCAGACTGGCAACCTGCACATGATGAATTGGAGAGCAGTGATCCCTGCCCTTCTATGTTCTTCTAAGACCTGTACTTTCTATAGCAATTGATGTTCTCCTTGCCAAACCATGGAGCTGTGCATCAGGAACCTACAGAATTGCCACATAGGCATTGGAAGAAACAGACCAGCTCACGTTATCCATACACCCGGCCCATCTCCCATTACCTGCCCCTTCTGTGAAAGGGTTTGGCGTTCCAACAATGCCCTCGTCAGTCCACTCAGAAACAACATTGGGAGTGGAAGCAAGGACAAAGGACTGGCTAAGAAGATGTAAAATATCCCAAGACAACACTTACATTTTAACTAACATTAACTAAGAAATACAATTATATGGCCATTACTTAATTTGCAGGAGCTTGCTGTACATACCTAGCCACTAGCTTTCTACATTATAGGAGTGACTACTCTTCAAAAGTACTTTGCTGACCTAAAGTCCTTTGGGCTATCTCAAGGTATTGAACAGGTACTGTGCATGCAAGTTATTTTTAATCCTGGAGATTTTATCATGGGATTTTCAAAACACATCATATGAATTCAAATCAACTCACTTCCAGGAAATTCACTAGATTTACACTTTAAACAATATTGAGGCTTTGGTCTCTATTCCAGACTTGGTTTACTGTCCCAGTCTTCTCAGGATATCTCAAGATACCGGAAAAGACCAATCTCAATATTACTCCAGATACTGAGCAAACACAGAATGCTCTGTACTGTGCTTCACTGTAACTGAGAGTTCTTATGGGTATGTGGCAACAACAGCACTTTCGAAAATATGAGTCCAAAAGAAGGCAAAGAGAAATTCTGAAGTCTAAGGAAGTCACTTTAACCACAAGCTCCCATGACTGAACCCCACCCCAAATTACCCCTCCCTTCTCAATACTTGAGAAATTCACATTCAGCAATCCTTGCAATTTTTGACTAAGCTCCTCTAATTTTATGATTTCCAACTTCCATCCTCAAAGATGATTGCAAATTCCAAATTTTGTAATCTCAGAGATGGTGGGATCCCTTTACTGGTTTGCACAAAGCACAATAGCCTTGTTTCCCCATGTTTTCCCACCTCTGACTTAAATTATGTGCTCAGATTTTAAATAGGAAGTAAACGTTGTGAACAGAAGGCTGCCTTTGGTGGTGTCACTGATTTTGAAGGGTAATTAGTGTTTTTTATTTATTAGGAAAACTAACTGGGATCTGTTAGCACTCATCCTTTACTGCTGTCTCCATTTTATTTAGGGTGGTGACCAGGAATAGTCCATTTACGCATGCTTCATTATTACATCTCAATTAAGTTAATACTTTCAGGGAAAAAAATGTAGTGGAAAGAGCATTTCCACTTTTGTCCATTGGCACTAAACATTTACAGCTGTGTCATATTATTAAACCACGTGAACAAGCATCAGTATTATTCAAAACAGCCTTAGCCCCCCGGGGTTACAACTTTCTTTAAGGGTTTTATTTCCCAGTTCTCTGCACTACGCTCCAGTTCAGTTGGATGCATCTTTAAGTTGGACTGTTAATCACCATTAAAAGGCAGAGGAAGTAGTTGTTGAAACTTTTTGGTTTAGAAAATGGGTATTAAAATTAAAATTATTCAGAATACCAAATTCCCCACAATATCTGTTACCTAAGTTCTGTAAATTAAATCCATTCTTTCCCAAGGTTAAAACTGAAGATTTTCCAATGGGATCAATATCTTTCTTTTCACAAAGCTCAACAAATGACATGAACAGATCTTTATATTTAAAACTGATTAACTTAGAAGCAAGATTATCAGACTAATTTAACAAATCATGATAAACATGATTAAACCTGATTGATAGAAACATAGAAAATAGGTGCAGAAGTAGGCCATTCGGCTCTTTGAGCCTGCACCGCCATTCAGTATGATCATGGCTGATCATCCAACTCAGAACCCTGTACCTGCCTTCTCTCCATACCCCCAATCCCTTTAGCCACAAGGGCTATATCTAACTCCCTCTTAACTATAGCCAATGAACTGGCCTCAACTGTTTCCTGTGGCAGAGAATTCCACAGATTCACCACTCTCTGTGTAAGGAAGTTTTTCCTCATCTCGGTCTGAAAAGGCTTCCCCTTTATCCTCAAACTGTGACCCCTCGTTCTAGACTTCCCCAACATCGCCAACAATCTTCCTGCATCTACACTGTCCAATCCCTTTAGAATTTTATACATTTCAGTAAGATCCCCCCTCAATCTTCTAAATTCCAGCGAGTATAGAAACATAGAAAATAGGTGCAGGAGTAGGCCATTCGGCCCTTCGAGCCTGCACTGCCATTTGTTATGATCATGGCTGATCCTCCAACTCAGAACCCCGCCCCAGCCTTCCTTCCATACCCCCTGACCCCCGTAGCCACAAGGGCCATATCTAACTCCCTCTTAAATATAGCCAATGAACTGGCCTCAACTGTTTCCTGTGGCAGAGAATTCCACAGATTCACCACTCTCTGTGTGAAGAAGTTTTTCCTAATCTCGGTCCTAAAGGGCTTCCCCTCTATCCTCAAACTGTGGCCCCTCGTTCTGGACTTCCCCAACATCGGGAACAATCTTCCTGCATCTAGCCTGTCCAATCCCTTTAGGATCTTATACGTTTCAATCAGATCCCCCCTCAATCTTCTAAATTCCAACGAGTACAAGCCCAGTTCATCCAGTCTTTCTTCATATGAAAGTCCTGCCATCCCAGGAATCAATCTGGTGAACCTTCTTTGTACTCCCTCTATGGCAAGGATGTCTTTCCTCAGATTAGGGGACCAAAACTGCACACAATACTCCAGGTGTGGTCTCACCAAGGCCTTGTACAACTGCAGTAGTACCTCCCTGCTCCTGTACTCGAATCCTCTCGCTATAAATGCCAGCATACCATTCGCCTTTTTCACCGCCTGCTGTACCTGCATGCCCACTTTCAATGACTGGTGTATAATGACACCCAGGTCTCGTTGCACCTTCCCTTTTCCTAATCGGCCACCATTCAGATAATAATCTGTTTTCCTATTTTTGCCACCAAAGTGGATAACTTCACATTTATCCATATTAAATTGCATCTGCCATGAATTTGCCCACTCACCCAACCTATCCAAGTCACCCTGCATCCTCTTAGCATCCTCCTCACAGCTAACACTGCCACCCAGCTTCGTGTCATCCGCAAACTTACAGATTCTGCATTTAATTCCCTCGTCCAAGTCATTAATATATATTGTAAACAACTGGGGTCCCAGCACTGACCCTTGCGGTACCCCACTAGTCACCGCCTGCCATTCTGAAACGGTCCCGTTTATTCCCACTCTTTGCTTCCCGTCTGCTAACCAATTCTCCACCCACACCAATACCTTACCCCCAATACCGTGTGCTTTAAGTTTGCACACTAATCTCCTGTGTGGGACCTTGTCAAAAGCCTTTTGAAAATCCAAATATACCACATCCACTGGTTCTCCCCTATCCACTCTACTAGTTACATCCTCAAAAAATTCTATGAGATTCGTCAGACGTGATTTTCCTTTCACAAATCCATGCTGACTTTGTCCGATCATTTCACCGCTTTCCAAATGTGCTGTTATCACATCCTTGATAACTGACTCCAGCAGTTTCCCCACCACCGACGTTAGGCTAACCGGTCTATAATTCCCCGGTTTCTCTCTCCCTCCTTTTTTAAAAAGTGGAGTTACATTAGCCACCCTCCAATCCTCAGGAACTAGTCCAGAATCTAACGAGTTTTGAAAAATTATCACTAATGCATCCACTATTTCTTGGGCTACTTCCTTAAGCACTCTAGGATGCAGACCATCTGGCCCTGGGGATTTATCTGCCTTCAATCCCTTCAATTTACCTAACACCACTTCCCTACTAACATGTATTTCGCTCAGTTCCTCCATCCCACTGGACCCTCTGTCCCCTACTATTTCTGGAAGATTATTTATGTCCTCCTTAGTGAAGACAGAACCAAAGTAATTATTCAATTGGTCTGCCATGTCCTTGCTCCCCATAATCAATTCACCTATTTCTGTCTGCAGGGGACCTACATTTGTCTTTACCATTCTTTTCCTTTTTACATATCTATAAAAGCTTTTACAGTCCGTTTTTATGTTCCCTGCCAGTTTTCTCTCATAATCTTTTTTCCCCTTCCTAATTAAGCCCTTTGTCCTCCTCTGCTGAACTCTGAATTTCTCCCAGTCCTCAAGTGAGCCACTTTCTCTGGCTAATTTGTATGCTTCTTCTTTGGAATTGATACTATCCCTAATTTCTCTTGTCAGCCACGGGTGCACTACCTTCCTTGATTTATTCTTTTGCCAAACTGGGATGAACAATTGTTGTAGTTCATCCATGCAACCTTTAACTGCTTGCCATTGCATATCCACCATCAATCCTTTAAGTGTCATTTGCCAGTCTATCTTAGCTAATTCACGTCTCATACCTTCAAAGTTACCCCTCTTTAAGTTCAGAACCTTTGTTTCTGAATTAACTATGTCACTCTCCATCTTAATGAAGAATTCCACCATATTATGGTCACTCTTACCCAAGGGGCCTCTCACGACAAGATCGCTAATTAACCCTTCCTCATTGCTCAAAACCCAGTCCAGAATAGCCTGCTCTCTAGTTGGTTCCTCGACATGTTAGTTCAAAAAACCATCCCGCATACATTCCAAGAAATCCTCTAAGCCTGGTTGATCCAGTCTTTCATCATATGAAAGTCCTGACATCCCAGGAATCAATCTGGTGAACCTTCTTTGTCCTCCCTCTATGGCAAGGATGTCTTTCCTCAGATTAGGGGACCAAAACTGCACAAAATATTCCAGGTGTGGTCTCACCAAGGCCTTGTACAACTGCAGTAATACCTCCCTGCTCCTGTACTCGAATCCTCTTGCTATGAATGCCAGCATACCATTCGCCTTTTTCACCGCCTGCTGTACCTGCAAGCCCACTTTCAATGACTGGTGTATAATGACACCCAGGTCTCGTTGCACCTTCCCTTTTCCTAATCGGCCACCATTCAGATAATAATCTGTTTTTCTGTTCTTGCCACCAAAGTGGATAACTTCACATTTATCCACATTAAACTGCATCTGCCATGAATTTGCCCACTCACCTAACCTATCCAAGTCACCCTGCATCCTCTTGGCATCCACCTCACAGCTAACACTGCTGCCCAGCTTCGTGTCATCCGCAAACTTGGAGATGCTGCATTTAATTCCCTCATTCAAGTCATTAATATATATTGTAAACAACTGGGGTGCCAGCACTGAGCCTTGCGGTACCCCACTAGTCACTGCCTGCCATTCTGAAAAGGTCCCGTTTATTCCCACTCTTTGCTTCCTGTCTGCCAACCAATTCTCTATCCACATCAACACCATACCCCCAATACCGTGTGTTTTAAGTCTGCACACTAATCTCCTGTGTGGGACCTTGTCAAAAGCCTTTTGAAAATCCAAATATACCACATCCACTGGTTCTCCCCTATCCACTCTACTAGCTACATCCTCAAAAAATTCTATGAGATTAGTCAGACATGATTTTCCTTTCACAAATCCATGCTGACTTTGTCTGATGATTTCACCGCTTTCCAAATGTGTTGTTATCACATCTTTGATAACCGACTCTTCCCCACCACCGATGTCAGGCTTACCGGTCTATAATTTCCCGGTTTCTCTCTCCCTCCTTTTTTAAAAAGTGGGGTTACATTAGCCACCCTCCAATCCTCAGGAACTAATCCAGAATCTAAAGAGTTTTGAAAAATTATCACTAATGCATCCACTATTTCTTGGGCTACTTCCTTAAGCACTCTGGGATGCAGACCATCTGGCCCTGGGGATTTATCTGCCTTTAATCCCTTCAATTTACCTAACACCACTTCCCTACTAACATGTATTTCCCTCAGTTCCTCCATCTCACTAGACCCTCGGTCCCCTACTACTTCCAGAAGATTACTTATGTCCTCCTTAGTGAAGACAGAACCAAAGTAGTTATTCAATTGGTCTACCATGTCCTTGTTCCCCATGATCAATTCACCTGTTTCTGACTGTAAGGGACCTACATTTGTCTTAACCAATCTTTTTCTTTTCACATATCTATAAAAGCTTTTACAGTCAGTTTTTATGTTCCCTGCCAGCTTTCTCTCATAATCTTTTTTCCCTTTCCTAATTAAGCCCTTTGTCCTCCTCTGCTGGACTCTGAATTTCTCTAGGTCCTCAGGTTATGATAGGTTACGACATGTCTTGCTCTGATGTTACTTTGTCACTGTTTCTGCAATCACAGTAATAAACAATTGAAATGGCTGCTGATACTTTCTCCACGTTAGTAACTTCAAGGTGAGGTTATCTGATTTAACCATACAATATTTCTTTTCACATTTCTTTGGCCTATGTTACTGGTCACATGTCACTACGAATCAGAAACAGATACCATTCGCAGTGAATACATCTGACATTTCCTTCCCCCAATCCCACACTGCCAGTCTCACTGTCTTAAGCTTTCAGAGTCTCATCTCCCACTTCCCAATTTTGCATTACCCCCTCCTATTTAGCTGGATCTGGAGCATTGATCAGGATTTGTGGATGTTTGCTTTGGACTGAGGCATTACATACAAATGTGATTTACAGGATGAAATATTTTACTGGACACAAAAAGTCAAGGCAGTATTTGGAGCTGGTGCAGTTGGAGGCATTCGATGATTTAAATCAGGGTTTCTCAACAGGGGTTCCACAGAACTCTAGCGTTCCACAAGAGGTCTCCTGGGGTTCCACAAGAGATAATGATTTTAGAAAAACATAGTTTTTTGAAACTTGGTGGTGCTAGCGCTCGCAGTGGTGGGCAGTGACCGAGCAGCCCCGTTAGCCATCTTCGTAGAGGTCTGTCAGCCCAGTATAGCAGCACACAGTAGGGCCATATTTATTTAGTTGAGTCCATTTTCAGTTTTGACATGAGATGGGGAGGCCGTTGATAGTTCGTAAGCGCTGAAAAGCACAGAGGGGAGGACTGAAAGGGGAATTTCAGGAGTACTTTCAAGAAAATAGTAGGCCAGACTTTGCTGAGTACTTTGAAGATGAAGAATGGCTGCAGAAATTAGCCTACTTAGCAGACCTTTTTTTATCATATGAACAAGTTGAACAAATCTCTGCAAGGCCCTGGAGAATATGTTTTGACTTCAACTGACAAGATTCTTAGATTTAAAAGGAAAGTGAATCTTTGGAAAAATCATGTTGGAAAAGGAAATCTTGAAACTTTCCATTTTTGCTTGGGCTTGACAGAGAGGAGGGATCAGAAAGTCTCAAGACTATTGAAAGCCACCTGGAAGAACTGCAGAACAAAATTGAACAGAATATTTCCTCCCTTTCAACACAAGTGTATGATTGGGTGAGGGACCCTCTCTCTGAATCTTCTGCTCATCCTGAGAACTTGACTTTAAGAGAAAAGGGAAAACTTGACTTTAAGAGAAAAGGAGGAACTTCGTAAGATGCAGTCTGATCTTGCACTCAAGATAAGATATACTGACCTGCTCCTGGACTGGTTCTGGATTTCTGTGAAAGGAGAGTATCCTGTCCTTCATAAGAAAGCAAAGAACATTTCACTGCAGCTTTCAACTTCTTACATGTGTCAGCAAGTTTTCTTGTTTAACAAGCATCAAGAGCAAGGATAGAGACAGTCTTATTTCATTTGAAAGTGAAATCCGTGTGTACTTATCTCAAGTTCAACCCAGAATTGAGTACTTTTGCAGCAAAAAAAAGGCACAAGTTTCACATACTAGGCCTATATTTGAGCCTGATCTTGTCACTTAGTAAGAACTGACACAGGTAATGATGAGTTTGAGTACAGAGAGGAAATTAAGAACCTGGTGGCATGGTGCGAAGACAATAACCTATCCCTCAACGTCAGTAAGACGAAGGAATTGGTTGTTGACTTCAGAAGGAGTAGCAGACCGCATGACCCAATTTACATCGGTGGTGCGCAAGTGGAACAGGTCAAAAGCTTTAAGTTCCTTGGGGTCAATATCACAAATGACCTGACTTGGTCCAACCAAGCAGAGTTCACTGCCAAGAAGGCCCACCAGTGCCTTTACTTCCTGAGAAAACTAAAGAAATTTGGCCTGTCCCCTAAAACCCTCACTAATTTTTATAGATGCACCGTAGAAAGCATTCTTTTGGGGTGCATCACAACATGGTAAGTAAGTTGTCCTGTCCAAGACCAAAAGAAGCTGCAAAAGATTGTGAACACGGCGCAGCACATCACACAAACCAATCTTCCATCCGTGGACTCACTTTACACTGCACGCTGTCAGAGCAGTGCTGCCAGGATAATCAAGGTCACGACCCACACAGCCAACACACTTTTCGTCCCTCTTCCCTCCGGGAGAAGGTTCAGGAGCTTGAAGACTCGTATAGCCAGATTTTGGAACAGCGTCTTTCCAACTGTGGTAAGACTGCTGAACGGATCCTGACCCAGATCTGGGCTGTACCCTCCAAATATCCGGACCTGCCTCTCGGTTTTTTTGCACTACCTTACTTCCCATTTTTCTCTTTTCTATTTATGATTCATAATTTAAATTTTTAATAGTTACTATTTTAAATATCCTTAATATTTAATATTTGTAATCCAGGGAGTGTGAAGCACAGAATCAAATATCGCTGTGATGATTGTACGTTCTAGTACCAATTGTTTGGCAACAATAAAGTATAAAGTATAAATGTTTTTTCAAAACTTTGTATAAAATTGTGTCTTAGGCTATATTTTCATTCATATTGCTTTGGCTTATGGATTAAAGTAACTTTACTATTCACCATTGTCAATGAACTTTCATGCTGCAAATAGCATTAATTAAAATTAATGTACAACCTTTATTTAAATTAAATACCGAGGCTGCCTTTAGAAAAATTATATTCCATTTTGGCTTTAGAGAAATTTATTATGTTTGCCTTGAGTTTTTAAAATTTATGAAAGGGAAAGAAAGAGACTAATTTCAAGAAAGCCAAGCTAAGCTTAACTATCTGTTTCTTTTCCAAGAAAGTTTGCCTAAAATTTCATCCTCTACTCAAAAGAGCATTGACAATTATTTTTCAATGATTATATCTCCAAATTACTAATACTAATGTACTGACAGTTGTAAATACAATAATTTTTACGCAGGAGTTCCCGGAGACCTGAAAATTATTTCAAAGGTTCCTCCAGGGTAAAAAGGTTGAGAAAGGTTGATTTAAATTATAGAGTAGTACAAATTAGGATAATGAAGCAAGTTCTAATCAAAAGTCAAACTGAAATATTAATTCTGCTTCCTTCTCCACAGATAATGTCTGACTTTCTGAGTACTTCATTTCTAAAAAGGATCCACAAGTCCATTCATCTGAATGCAGATTTAATAGATGCATAGAAAAAGGTGAAAATCAGGTCGTTACTTTTTTCAATCCACTGGCCAGCAATTTTAAAGTGTTGCTCCCTCAAAATCTTTCGTTTTGATAGACCACTTGAAGCTGAACACAAATATAATTTCAGACTACTTGTATCACGTAGGAATCTGGAGAAACTAGAAACTAACTTTATTGAAAGTAGTTTGCTTAATTGCATAATAGTGCTGATGCTTTGCAATAGTTCAACTAAAACAAAATGTTTTGTTGATCTTCATTTGTTCCTCAGTTTCTGAAGCTTCTCGCTTAACTGGCAAAGTATAATCAGCCAGCATTAATGAATTCCAGTTGCCCTGGTACCATTTCTCCATGACTGCAATGTCCTGGTGAAATCTTTCACCATGCTCATCATACTCATCATTGACAGCACCAAGATTTGCAGGGAAGAAGTCCAAATGGGAATGCAGAAAATGAATCTGTTGTGACGTGTTACACTTCATGGTTTTGTAAACGTGAAGCATGTTGTCAACGAGCCGCACATAGTTTGGTGTTCTGTAATTGCCAAGAAAATTTTTAACATCTTTCCATGTGAATTTCTTAGGTCATACTCGAAGTTCTTCGAATTGCCTATCATTGATGACCTGTTTGATTTGTGGACCAACAAAAACGCCTTCCTTAATCTTGAAATCACTTATTCTGGGAAACATCTGTCTCAAATATTGAAATCCTTCATGGAAACTTTTGTGCCTGCTGATAGCAGATGCCATCCTTGCAGTCTTGAACCCAAGTAGTTCTGCTTTTGCCTTTGACAAATGCAAGTTTCTGACCAGGTCATTTAACTCAGATTGAGTTATCACATGAGGCTCACTCGACATAGGGAGTTCAAAATCTGTATCAGCATTAGTGTCATTTTCCATTCCTGGCTCTTGCCTCATGGCATCTTTGTCTGCCTCCTCTCGACCCCACATACTTCAGTACTGGAAGCCTGTCGTCATGCATCACAGGTCTCATGCCTGAAGGGAGATTGATGTATTCAATGAATTTCCTGTTCTTAACATTGAAACCAAACACCCTGGTCAGAAAGAAGTGGCAGCAGTCTGTCACATGATTCTTCTGCTCTAACCATATCACCGGGATAGCAAACAGCATTGACTTCTGAGCCAAGCTCTAAGATGGACTGCGCATGTTGTGCAGCAAATGTGAGGAGCCCAGGCTTTGTCTTGGTTGCTAACTTTACACCCAAAGTAGAACTCGTATGCTTTCTTATTAACAAGAGTCATACTCAGTCTTTGAGATTTAAGCGTATACTTGCCACAAATATAATAGAAAGGATCACAACTGTTGCAACGGGACATTTGCAATGGGACATTTTGCTCTCACAAATATTCCTGAAAATACAATTACAGGTGCACATTCCTTTATCCGAAATTCTGAAATCCAAAAAGCTCCAAAAACCAAAGTTTTTTTTTTGCCAACAGCTGACGTCACTCAGGTGTGACGTGGCAGCACTAGCAGAGGCCGCCAGACGTCAGTTGTGGCTCAGCGCTGGTACTGGTTATACGTGCATTTGCTGTTCGCCGATATATTTTGTGTTCACTGTCGACTTTGTGTTTAATTTCACTGTGAAAATGTCAAAAAGAGCTGCAGATACCCCTATGGGTAAGAATGAGAAAAAGAGAAGGAAGCACCTATCATTATCAATAACGCAGAAAGTGGAGTTATTGCAGAAGCTTGATCGTGGTGTGTCTGTGCGACGTGTTACTGAAGAAAATAGTGTCGGAACTACCACTGTATATGATTTAAATAAACAGAAAGACAAGTTACTGAAGTTTTATAGAGACAGTGAGAGTGACGTTCTACATTTATTCCAACAAGTCATTTACCATGTGTTTGATTCGGTTCGTTTGAAGCTGTATATTTTTATGTTTTATTGAATGTTTTTGTCGGAAATAAAATTTCTCCTTGTCATTATTCCCTAAACAATACAGTATAACAATGATGTACATAGCATTTACATTGTATTAGGTATTATAAGTAATCTAGAGATGATTTAAAGTATACGGCAGGATGTGCGTAGGTTTGGTGCGCCGCTGGGTCCTGAAGTCCACGGCACTGAGACCGGTTAAAAAAGGGATTTGAGCATACCTGTTTTTTGGTATCGGTGGGGGGGTCTGAAATCTGAAAAATTCTGAATTCCGAAATGCAACTGGCCCCAAGGATCTTGGATAAGGGATTGTGGACCTGTACTTTACTATAATTACACACAATATACCATGCGTGCAGAGCATGCACACTAACATGATTGCAAACTGATTTACATGTAAACTCAATGCTAGATTAATGGGTACGTGACACTTTTATAGCCTTTCTAAAGCTTGTCCTGCCATGCTATATCCACCCTGCCTAAGTATGCCTGGACCAGAAAAAAAATGTAAGCTGAAAAGTTTTCTAATTGACTTGAATTATGAATTGAAATAACAAATATAGGTGATTTCAAAATAAATGGTGTGTGAAAGGGAGATTTCATGGTGATTTTCATGATCAGCAATCCAAAATCCGTAAGCTATACCCAGAGGTATTCAGGAAGCAAAATCTTGTTGTCCAGTGTTATGTGAGTAATTTTTTAAAAACTATTTAAATATGTTTACATGTCTTTTGTCATCACGCACAACATGATGGAGGAACTCAGCAGGCCAGGCAGCATCTATGGAAAAGAGCAAATAGTCGACGCTTTGGGCCAAGACCTTTCATCAGGTCTCGGCCGAAACGTTGACTGTTTACTCTTTTCCATAGATGCTGCCTGGCCTGCTGAGTTCCTCCAGAATTTTATGTGTGCTGCTTGGATTTCCAGCATCTGCAGATTTTCTCGTCCATGTGCTTTGTCATATTTTTCTGATGTAGTTTTTTATTATTATTTTTATTTTTAATTGCACTTGCATTCTGTTTTCGAACGTTATGCTGTGTTTGTTCTGGCCACTCAAGTGCCCCAACTAGATAATGAAAGGCTATAATGGCACACTAGGTCTTAGAGGTTGTCATACCAACAGGACTTCCGTACAAATAACTCTGCTAAGTATAGGTCAATTGCGCTATCTATCTCAGTGGTGAGTTCAGGCAATGAATCCACTCTGCATAATGTAGGCCAATACTTTACAATGTCAAAAATGTAGAGAAAATATAAATGGATAATTAGGAACCGTGAGCAAAGGTTATGAAAATATCACTGAAAAATTAAAATCTTAACTAAATGGTGTCTTTAGGGATTTTTTCCTTTAAAAAATGAAACCTGTATTGAGATGAGCTTTATTTTGTGCCATAATTATTTGAGATGGCATAAATCTCCAGGGTTGATAATCAAGAAAAAAGACAAATTTAAGTGCAAATTCTCCCTACCAGATCAAAAACTATTTACTTAGATGTAAGTCAGCTTAGTCATTGATTAAAACACAAATCCTGCAAAAAATCTGACCAAATACCATGTTGACAAGCACATGATTTAATTAAAAGTGCCATATTGTTATTCAAATGTACACACATTATAATCTTGGTTGATACTTGAATACATTGCTAAAGAAACTCCGCACTGTTGGAGGAGCTATCTTTTGTTTGATATGCTGAAATTAGGTCTTGTCTGTTTCCAGAGAACATAAAAGTTCCCAAGACTGTTTCAGAAAGCAGGGACATTATTCTTTGTGTCCTGCATCAAACATATACTCCACAATCAATGTCACTAATAAAAAGGCAAGTGGTCAATTATCTCACTATTGTTTGCAGGAACACACTGCGCAAAATTTAGTTGCTTCCTTTCCTACATTATAACTACGTTTAAAAAAACTTTACTGGCTGTCAAGTGCTTGCAGCCACCTACATGCAAACTCAATTCTTCAATGACTGTCAGTAGATTTTTTCCTCATGTAAAATATTATTTAAGAGATTCATGAGATTAATTACTGATTGTAACCATAGTTTTGTAGGTTTGCAAGTCTATCAGTAGGAATAATTTATTCAGAATAGCAAATAAATGTCAAATTTTAGCTTTAAGTTAAATTGGAATTTCTCTTTTACATGTTTTAGCAACAATGACCATTATTAACTATTAATTTTCTGCAGTACACTTGCACATTTGTTACATACTCAATCGTACTATAGCTTTTAATCAGTACAATTGTTTTGTTCAATACATAGATGAAATTATTACATCAGGACTGTATGCTTATAGATCCACATCAACAATTCAGGAAAGGCTTCTTCCCCTCCACCATCAGATTTCTGAATGGTCCATGAACACCACCTAGTTATTATTTTTTATTTTGCACTTTTGATTTAATTTTGGTAATTTATAGTGATTTTCTGTCTTGGCATCGTACTGCTACAGTAAACAATAAAATGTAAGTCAGTGATAATAAATCTGATTCTGATTAAGAAAGACATTGATTGCATGTAAAATTATATGATGTGTAATGACTCTAATTTGGTTTATGGACAACCCTTACATATTTGATGATTAAAATAAGATATCTGACAATTTTCTAACAATTACCAATATTTTAGGAACATTGATTTGCAAATCTTTACCTTATTTTCAGAGAAAATCTCTGTCATTAGTAATGATCTTTCAAGAATCCGGAGGACTTGAAAATTGCAAATGTCACTCCACTCTTCAAGAAGGGAGAGAGGCAGAAGAAAGGAAATTATAGAAGGAGCTCCTCACCCTCCGCAGGGCAGAATGGCACAGGTGGCGCAGGAGGGAGAGGGCCAGAAAGAGGGCTGCCTTCACAGCTGATCCATTTTGCTTCACCAAGAAGCTTCTCGGACAAAGTCAGGGTGGACATCTACCTTGCACAAAAGGGAAGACTGATCAGTATATCCAGGACACCTACGCAGACACAACCAGGGAGCAAGACTTGGGGGCATGCAGGGACCTGATAAGTCCACTAGCACCTACCACTGAGCTTGAGAGCAGGGAGCCCAGCTTGAAAGGGGTCCAAGAAATAGTAGAAGCAGCTAGGGCAGGCTCAGCACGTGGACCAAATGGAGGACCATACAAGATATACAAGTGGTGTCCCAAACTTCTGTACCAACTGTGGAGGATCCTCAGGGTGACCTGGAAGTGGGGGGGGGGGGGGGGGGGGGGAAGGTGGCCTACCAATGGAGATTCATAGACTGTACTTGGATTCCCAATGAGGGGAACTCCAAGAACATCAAGCAGTTTCGAGTCAACTCACTGCTCAGTGTTGAGGGTAAGATATTTTTCAGTGTCGTTGCCCAATGCTTAACAGAGTACCTCCTGAAGAATTATTACATTGTCACTTCGGTGCAGCAGCGTGGGACAGCGCAGGTCCAAGGGTGCTCAGAGCATACAAGAGTGATCACTCTGTTGATCAGAGAAGCACGTGAAGGCAAGGGAGATCTCCCCGTGCTCTGGGTGGAACTCACAAATGCATATGGTTCCATACCGCATAAGATGGTTGAAGTTGTCCTCCAAGTTTCCATCAAACTCAATATATAAGTTTGCTGATGACACAATAATTGTAGGCCGTATCTCGGGTAATGATGAGTTTGAGTACAAAGAGGAAATTAAGAACCTGGTGGCATAGTGCAAAGACAATAACCTATCCCTCAATGTCAGCAAGACGAAGGAATTGGTTCTTGACTTCAGAAGGAGTAGCGGACCGCACGACCCAATTTACATCGGTGGTGCGCAAGTGGAACAGGTCAAAAGCTTTAAGTTCCTCGGGGTCAATATCACAAATGACCTGACTTGGTCCAACCAAGCAGAGGTCACTGCCAAGAAGGCCCACCAGCGCCTTTACTTCCTGAGAAAACTACAGAAATTTGGCCGGTCCCCTAAAACCCTCACTAATTTTTATAGATGCACCATAGAAAGCATTCTTCTAGGGTGCATCACAACCTGGTATGGAAGTTGCCCTGTCCAAGACCGAAAGAAGCTGCAGAAGATCGTGAACACGGCGCAGCACATCACTCAAATCAATCTTCCGTCCTTGGACTCACTTTACACCGCACGCTGTTGGAGCAGTGCTGCCAGGATAATCAAGGACACAACCCACCCAGCCAACACACTTTTCGTCCCTCTTCCCTCCAGGAGAAGGTTCAGGAGCTTGAAGACTTGTACGGCCACATTTGGGAACAGCTTCTTTCCAACTGTGATAAGACTGCTGAATGGATCCTGACTTGGATCTGGGCCATACACTCCAAATATCTGGACCTGCCTCTTGTTTTTTTTTGCCCTACCTTACTTCCCATTTTTCTATTTTCTATTTATGATTCATAATTTAAATTTTTAATATTTACTAATTTTAACTATTTTTCATATCTTTAATATTTAATATTTGTAATCAAGGGAGTGTGAAGCGCAGAATCAAATACCGCTGTGATGATTGTAAGTTCTAGTACCAATTGTTTGGCGACAATAAAGTATTAAAGTACCAGCATGTCCCAATCAGGACCAGGGAACTCATGCTGGACTCTTACAGTAATTTCAATCAAAGAGTCACCTCTGGGATAGTTGCATCTGATTGGCATCATCTTGGGAAGGGGATCATAACAGGATGTACAGTGCCTGTGATCATCTCCTTCTCAATGAACATGTTGGCCAAGTCAGCGGAAGTAGAGTGCCAGAGCATTGAGGTGAGGACAGGCAGGAGGTGGAGGGTGCAGGAGCACAGCTGCACCATTGTACACTGGTGGGCTCACTGGCATTGGAATGGGTGGGCTTGGGTTGCTTCCCAACAGTCCACTACAATAAGGTGCAAGGAAGAGTGAGGTGCCCATCGGTCCAGCAGGAGGTGCGAGCTGCTGTGGAGGAGCTACGTGCCAGCAAGATTACTGGTATGCGGCAACAAGGTCCGTGAACAAGGTGGGACCAGGTAACAGAGTGCAACACCTGATGGGGAGAAATCTGGCATCAAGTTGCTGATCCAATCGGTCTACGATGTCTTGCCAAGCCCGGCCAACCTATACTGCTGGGAACAACAGGAATTCTGCAGATGCTGGAAATTCAAGCAACATACATCAAAGTTGCTGGTGAACGCAGCAGGCCAAGCAGCATCTATAGGAAGAGGCGCAGTCGACGTTTCAGGCCGAGACCCTTCGTCAGGACCTGCTGGGGCAAGGCCGAAAGACCAGCATGCTCCCTGTACCGAGGGAAGGGAACACTCAAGCACATCCTCAGCTGCTGCCCGAAAGCCCTGGGGGAGGCGTGCTATCGTTGGCGCCATGACCAGGTGCTGAAGACAGTTGCTGACACCCTGTGCACAGCCATTGGCCAGGAAAGCAAGCACTGTTTTTAAAATCAGGGCAGGGGAGAAGACTCAAACCCAAATCAGGGAGCGTGAAACTCTCCTCGGAACAGCAAAGGGCTGGCAATTGAGAGCTGACCTAGGGAAACAGCTCAGGTTCCCCGAGCACGTCTCCTCAACAGTGCTTAAGGCCAAACATAGTGCTGCTGTCAGAGCCATCTAGACAGATGGCCACCTTGGAGCTGATCGTTCCCTGGGAAGACTGGTTGGAGGGGGCCCATGAAAGGGAAAAGACAAAGTATCAAGACGTGATGATGGAGTGCTGCAACAAGGGGTGGCAGGCACACAGAGGTGGGCTGCAGAGAGTTTCCTGGTCAATCCCCCCGTCGAGCCCACAACCGGATGGGCATCTCAGGAGCCTAGAAGAGGAAAGCCATCAGGAACACTATAGAGGCAGCAGAGAGAGCCTCGAGATGGCTATGGATCAGGAGTGATCCGTGGTAGAATGCTTCTCAGGCACAAGTTGGGGCCTAATCAACCCCAGCTGGGTCACCCGGGCAAGGGTGTCTCATGCTGAAACACCCCATGTCCCTGGGTTACATCACTGATGATATGTCTGAGTGCACCGCAAGATGTATCAATCTATCTATTAGACCAGTTAGTCTAACCTCAGTCATTGAGAAGATATTGGAGTCAATTGTTAAGGATGGGGTTTCAGAGTACTGGGAGGCACATGATAACATACACCATAGTCTGCATAGTTTCCTTGAGGGAAAATCTTGCCAGACAAACCTGTTGGAATTCCTTGAAGAAGTAAAAAGCAGGATAGACAAAGGTGGGTGTCGTGTACTTGGATATTCAGAAGGCCTTTGACAAGGTGCCACACATGAGGCTGCTTAACAAACTACGAGCCCATGATATTACAGGAAAGATACTGGCATGGATAGAACATTGGCTGATTGACAGGAGGCAAAGAGTGGGAATAAAGAGAGCAGTTTCTGGTCAGCTGATGGTGACTAGAGGCGTTCCACAGGGCTCTGTGTTGGGATCGCTTCTTTTTACATTATATGCCAATGATTTGGATGATGGAATTGATGGCTTTGTGGCCAAGTTTGCAGATGGGTCTGGAAGCATTTATGGAGAGGAATAAACGTTTCAGGACAAGATCTTTCCTCAGGACTGGGTAAAGGCAGTAACTCATTATTTCTACAACCTTGATCAAAAAAGCAAGTCTATAGAAGTTGGGGAGAGAACCATGCTTCCTTTATCTTCCTGGCCATATGAATCAAAGAAACAAGGAAAGGAAACATTTACAAGCTGCATTGGTTAGATACTCCACACTACAAATTCACAGATCAGTGTTTAAGTCTTGAGAGTGTGATGGAGTGGGAAAGGAAGCAGTAAGGAGGTGAGCAACACACACAAAATGCTGGAGGAACTTGCCACCTGGATTTCCAGCATCTGCAGATTTTCTCTCGTTTGCAGTAAGCAGGTGAGGTGCGACGAGCACCCCAGCTACTTAAAAAACTACCTCGTCTTGGTCCCAAAAACTGCCCGAAAAGTCTGAGATATTTGCAGACACTCTTTAGGTCACTGCTCAATCTCTCTGCTGTCAAAATCAGTAGTCACCCTGCTCAAGCAGACTGGACTATCAAATACAGATGTGTCTTTAAGAGGATCAGCCAGCATTTCAAGGATGATTCTCGCCAAAATCAATTTCTGAAACTTAGTCTCCCTCCATGGGCACCACAGAGTTCACTGCATTGTCCTCTGTCCCATGCCGACTCAAGTTATTTTCTGCCAGTTTTCTCTCTGCCTCATTTTATCAAAGCAACAATGTCTTGAATGCAAATTGGATCTGGACAAGTGTATATTCTTAACGTAGAAATCAAGGCAGGTACGCAAGCACAATTTTTTTGTTAAATTTATATAACAAAATAAAATGCCTCTATGTAAATTGAAGATTGTTTAATGTAATTTCCAGTACACAAGTGTAAAGGAGAATGAAATAATTGTGACTCTAGATTCAATGCAGCCCAAAAAACCCCACAATAAATACAGATACACAAATGAGTTTATCTACATAGATTGTACATACATAAGATGCATAGGTGACTCTGACAGGAAATAATAAAGAGAGGTGATGAGGGATGTGGTGGGGTGGGTTAGTGGGTGGAGACATTCCAGCCTTATCGCTTGGGAAAATAACTATTAATGAATCTGCTGGTCCTGCTGTGCATGTTGTAGCGGCAAAACAGAATAAGATGAGGAATACAATTATAATAAAACACAATGAATACATTAGATAGCTTATATAAACAGATTAAAGAGACACTAGGCACAAGTGAGTCATGTACGCAAGGTAACTGACAGAAAGTGATAAGAGTCATGGAGGGTGTGGTGAGGTAGCTTAGTGGCTGAGGTTGTTGATCAGCCTTACTGCTTGGGGAAAGTAACTGTTTTTGAAACTGGCGTTCCTGGTGGGGATGCTACATAGCCTCCATCCTGATGGGAGCAGGACAAAGAGTCCATGTGCAGGGTGGCAGGATCCTTCATGATATTGCTGGTCTTTTTCTGTATATAATGTATGCCCTTGATGGTGGGTAGGCTGCTGCTGGTGATGTGGTGGGCAGTTTTCACTGCACAATGTACAGCCTTCTTGTCTGCCGCAGTCAGTTTCCATATCATGCAGTAATGCAGCATGTTAGAATGCTCTCGATAGGCGTCTGTAGAAGGTTGTTAGTAGTCATGTGCATAATCCAGCTCCCTTCAGCCTCCTCAAAAAGTAGAGGGTTGGTGAGCTGTCCTGACTGTGTAGGATGTGACCAGGAGAGGTTGTGTGAGATGTGCACACCCAGGCGTTTGAAATGGCTCGCAGATTGCACCATTGTGCCGCGGATATAAAGAGGGGCGTGAGGGGTACGAGCTCTCCTGAAGTCGATAACCATCTCCTTTATCTTATTGACATTGAGGAAGAGGTTATTTGCCTGGCACCGGGCCTTGACTTCATGAGTGAGCAGAGTGTACAGCAGTTGGCTCAGCACACAGCCCTGGGGTGGGGGGCATCCATGTTGAGGATGATGGAGAGGATGGAGCGATTGTGCATCCTGACTCTCTGAGGTCTGTTGATTAGGAAGTTTAACACCCAGTTGCAGAGTCTGGAGTTTCGGGTGCATACCTGGCCGCCACCAGAGTATGCCTGTGGTGGCTAGGCCGTGACGAGGAGACACGCTGTGGTGAGCACAGAAACCTAGAGCACAGGCCCTGGTGGAGTTACCGTAGGTGCAGAATGAGGAGTAGGAGTTTGTTCACCAAGGTCTGTGGGACAATCCTGTTGAATACCAAACTGAAATCCAGAAACAGCATTCTTACATGAATTTCCTTGTTTTCTAGGTATGTCTGGGCCAAGTGCATGACAGATGCAAGATGCTATGGCATCTGTTGTAGAGCAGTTCTGTCTGCAAGCATACTAGTGAGTGTCCAGTGTGGCAAGAATAGAGTTCTTGATGTGTGCCATTATCAGCCATTCAAAGTACTTCATAACGACCGGCTTCAGTGCCACTGGACAACTGTCATTTATTCTGACGGAGAAGAGTTCTTTGGTTCAGAGGAAATAATGGCCGATTTGGAGCAAGTGGAGACAGCAGCCTTTGTGAATGAAGTGTTGAAAATGTCAAGTGAGCTGGTGTGCACTCTTCCAGAACTCGGCCTGGGATGTTGTCTGGCCCAATAGCCTTACAGTAAATTCAAATTCTATATTCTTCCAGAAATAATTACACCTAATTTCATAATTACTGTAAGTAGTTCCATTAAAGGTATGACTTTGGTTTTCAGTCACCATTTGCACTAAGCAGATCTGCTTAAATCACCTGAAACTAAATCTGTCAAAGTTATATTATTGTTCTGGGGATTTCTTTAATTGTTAAAATGTTTGTAGGTAATTGTCAAACAAGGGACAAATTGTAATAATGAATAATACTTATTTTATGATTTGAACTCAATAGTATGAATTTATATTGTTGTATGCATCATGAATTTCACAACAAAAAAAAGTGGTGTCAACTATTGTTTGAGTAGCATTGACACAGACAATGTTGCAATTTATTCAGTGGTTTGCAGTGTCTTGGATCACATGTGAAAATAATCACAACTGTATACCTACCCCCAACCAGAACTGATAAACTTCCTTCAGTCTATTTATACAACGGTGATGCCATTTAGTAATCTGAGGCTCATTATCATCACTATTATCTGGTTGAAGCTAAAAGCAAAGACACACAAATCCTCTGCTGATTGGTGATGCATTTTTCCCCATATAATGTTTAAATGTACCTTTCATATATGAAAATGTATAAAATGTCAAGCCCCTGAATCACTGTTAATCACATCTAGTGTTCCAAAAATATTTGAGAGTGGAATATTATATATAAAATATGTACCCCCAGGAATCCATGATGATTATATACTTTCCCTTCTTGCTTCATGTTGCTGATATCAATCAGCTCACATTGGTTTCCTCCAACTGGTGGATATTCAAGTGCTGACAAGTTCAAATCAATTGAGTTAATTCTTGTCAATAATCCTGTGACTAGTTTTTATTAAATTTGTTCTATTTCAAGGAATGCTCCAACTGCTGTTGTAAGTTTGAAAGCATGAGAAATTGATTGGCCAGTACTTTTGTAAAATAATTATGCTCCTTCTCGTATATAGTTCCTCCATTTTCCTATTTACTATTTATATACAGCAGCATTTAGTTATTTATATATAGACACCAGCGCATGAAAAATCTGATCTGAATCTTCTCAACCTGAACATTACACATTATGTGAAAAATGAAATAATACTGAAGAAATTATTCGCTATTTATAAGAAAAATATGTATTGATATAGTCTTTTCACTTCCCTGGAATCTTCCAAGAAATCATTTTACAACCTATTAAATATTTTTGAAGTTTAGTGACTGCAGCACTGTAGGAAACAGGGCAATCAATTTGCACAGAGATAACGCTTACAAATATCAAAACTGATAATGAGCAGATACTGCTAGGGTGATTCAGGAATAAAGCAGGACATTGGGTAGTTCCCCAATTCTTCAATGCATTATTTTATATTCTATGGAGAAAACAGACAGAGGTACCATCAAAGTATCCAGCACGATAGCATTCATTCAGTACTACACTTATAGTATGCTGTTTCCTACAGAGCTTTTTTACTTGCTACAAATGAAATCATTATGAAATACAATAGTAATCATTTGCACAGGAACTTCAGATCCAGAGTAACACAGAATCTGCTGAAACAACTCAGCAGATCAACCAGCATCGGTGGGGGGGAGAGAGTGAACAAAGAAGTTATCAATGTTTGGGTTGAAATCCTGCATCAGGGCTGAAAGTGGAGAGGCAAATGTCCAGCAGAGAGGGGACAAAGGGAGTTGCAAGTGTTCCAAGGTGATTGGTGGAGTGCAGAAATCTTTGTCTTCACACTTCCCCAGAACAAAATCCTTATAACCTAAAAAGGTACTCAAAATGATTCTACTTTGTAAAAACTAAAGCTAATTATTTGTTGTTTCCACACAGACCTCACCTTCGTTTTAGCATCTCACCCTAGTGGTTACCTCTCGACAATGATATGGTAAGCTGAACTACTGGAGTGCCACATGGGTGGCCATAAATACGGATATGTACTGACTATAATGGAAACGTATGTAAAGGATGAAAAGTTATTGAATGGTTTATTGTATATATTTATTTTTGAATAAAGTATATTTTGAAATTTAAAAAAATCTCACCCTAGTAGTCATAAATGAGCATGAACTTGGGGCTAAATACAAGTGACTCCTCAGGATGAGAAGAATCTCAATCAAGTAAAATTCTACTTTCCTCAATTATTCACGCATAGACAGTGACAAAGATCAACAATGTGGAACTCAAACTGACTTTCTGTGTACTTCCAGTGATGTTTTTAATTTCTGGAACTCAAGCTGGTCCTTCTCACTTGATTATTAATTCTTATTCCCATTATGCTTGCAAGCAGCTATGTAGCATACAGGGCCTTGCAGTCTTTCCTGTTTATTAGCTCAAATAATGCATATAGCCATTGAACTTTTAAAGTCTCGCAATGTGCTTATTTCCTCAGTTTTATTCATAGACATAGAAACATAGAAAACCTACAACACAATACAAACCCTTCGGCCCACAAAACTGTGCCAAACCTGTCCGTACCTTAGAACTACCTAGGCTTTACCCATAGCCCTCTATTTTTCTAAGCTCCATGTATCCATCCAGGAGTCTCTTAAAAGACCCTATCACTTCTGCCTCCCCCACCGCCGCCGGCAGCCCGTTCCACGCACTCACCACTCACTGCGTTAAAAAAAACTTACCCCGACATCTCCTCTGTACCTACTTCCAAGCACCTTAAAACTATGCCCTCTCGTGCAAGCCATTTCAGCCCTGGGAAAAAGCCTCTGACTATCCACATGATCAATGCCTCTCATTATCTTGTACACCTCTATCAGGTCACCTTTCATCCTCTGTCGCTCCAAGGAGAAAAGGCCGAGTTCACTCAAACTATTCTCATAAGGCATACTCCCCAATTCAGGCAACATCCTTGTAAATCTCCTCTGCACCCTTTCCATGGTTTCCACGTCCTTCCTGTAGTGAGGTGACCAGAATTGAGCACAGTACTCCAAGTGGTACTGTGGGGTCTGTCCAGGGTCCTATATAGCTGCAACATTACCTCTTGGCTCTTAAACTCAATCCCATGATTGATGAAGGCCAATGCACTGTATGCCTTCTTAACCACAGAGTCAACCTGCATAGCAGCTTTGGGAGTCCTATGGACTCGGACCCCAAGATCCTCCACACTGCCAAGAGACTTGCCATTAATGCTGTATTCTGCCATCACATTTGACCTACCAAAATGAACCACCTCACACTTATCTGGATTGAACTCCATCTGCGACTTCTCAGCCCAGTTTTGCATCCTATCAATGTCTCGCTGTAACCTCTGACAGCACTCCTCACTATCCACAACACCCCAACCTTTGTGTCATCAGCGAATTTACTAACTCATCCCTCCACTTCCTCATTCAGGTCATTTAAAAAAATCACAAAGAGTATGGGTCCCAGAAGATCCCTGAGGCACTCCACTGGTGACCGACCTCCATGCAGAATATCTACAACTACTCTTTGCCTTCTGTGGGCAAGCCAGTTCTGGATCCACAAAGCAATGTCCCCTTGGATCCCATGCTTCCTTACTTTCTCAATAAGCTTTGCACGGTGTACCTTATCAAATGCCTTGCTAAAATCCATGTACACTACATCTACGACTCTACCTTCATCAATGTGTTTCGTCACATCCTCAAAAAGTTCAATCAGGCTTGTAAGGCACGACCTGCCTTTGACAAAGCCATACTGACTATTCCTAATCATATTATGCCTCTCCAAACATTCATAAATCCTGACTCTCAGGATCTTCTCCATCAACTTACCAACCACTAAAGTAAGTCTCACTGGTCTATAATTTCCTCAGCTATCCCTACTCCCTTTCTTGAATAAGGGAACAACATCCACAGCCCCTGACATCCCTCCTGTACCCACTTCCAACCACCTTAAAACTATGCCCCCTTGTGTTAGCCATTTCAGCCCTGGGAAAAAGCCTCTGGCTATCCACACGATCAATGCCCCTCATCATCCACAGGCCTTGAATTTAACCTCAAAAATAAATTGTGGAACAATATTCCAGTTACTTTCTCACACACTCCTGAAAAAGGAAGACTGAGTAGATCTCTACTTGTCCAAATTGTTCTCTCCTGCATTCCCATTTCCAAACTTTTACTTTCACGTTTCTCGCACATCTACACATTCCTGTCTCTGGCCCTGGTTTAATCACACCTCCACACATCATATTTCTCCTTCCAATGATGGAAGGTTCACAATGCATTGCTCTCAAACTTTCCAAGAACTTCAAAAGTGAGGATATCTTTCTCTTCCCACTGCAATTTGCAAATTCAAAAATCAATACTTTCACCTGTCATCTAATTATAAATTTGAAGTTACATTTCAATACTTCCAATTCCGACTGCATTCTTCCCTGAGGATTGTCACCTTGTCCTAGTGGAGAGGTTTATGAGCTCCTGAGATCCCAAGAGCAATGCCATCTGGCACTTAGCTCCTGGTACGGGCACCCATCATAGTAAAGTCAAGAAGTGAAGTTTCAGACAAAGAGTGATCCAACCAAGACCTCAGTGGTGCAGCTGGTGGAAGATGATGACAAATCACAACTGCAGTGAAGGCAGTGAAAGGAATGTCCCCAGTCATCTTGTATTCCATGCCACTGGGCTCTGAACCCACCTGTCAAGGACAGTGTGGTGGATGTCCATGCATCAACCTCTCCACATTAAACAAAGTCATGCACAGGCGTCCTCCTTAAGAGAATCCTCCCTAACCCCTTAGGTCACAATACTCATCTCAAGTGATTTCACTACTACTGCTAAATTCTCAGCACAAATTAAATTTACTTCTCCTATCGTTTCTAAATGCTGATTCATAAGACTAATATAATTGAAATATCCAAGTTAATGTGCAACAAATATATTGGAATACATTTTATAATGAATTGATCCATGATGTCCAACAATAACCAATGGAGATAAATAAGTTGTTGATTCTTCAATTGAATCAAAACAGGCCTTTGCATTATTTTTGGCATTAAGTAAAATTCAAACGCGGTAGCGGAACTACAGAATTTTGTTTTTACTGAACTGTATGATCAGTTTGCTTCCTGTTATAACAGCAGTCACTAACATGAACAATTCCAACTTCATATCAGAAAACTTCCTGCTTCTCAACTTCCAGGTCCACCCATAAGGTTTGAAAATTCACTGTTGTTGACATCACACCATTATGTTGACAATCTGCAGTCTGGTATTCTTGTCTTGTCCAAGCAAAATCATAATGATTGGGAATGAATTTAAACTTACCTGTTACATGAGGAAACTTAAAACATTTTACCAGCACATAAACTAGATCATCACCACACAATCCTAGTGATACAAGCTTTTTTTAAAAAAGGAAAATCCTTCTAATTATGATATTCATTCTAAATAATCAAATTATGGCAAGCATCTTAAACGTGTGCATTATTAGGATTACATTCTTCATTTCGTTATATATATATATGTGCTACATACATTTTGTTTGAATTGCAGTCATACACTTAGTTAATCACACATTGTTCTGATCAATCTGATTCCGTACCCGCCTACCTCCCCTCCCCCTCTCCCTCTCCCACACGTAGAGATCAATACATTCCCCAAACTGGATGGCACGGTATATATATTTGCATGGGGGGGGGGCGGAAATAAGATGAAATCAGTCATCTCCTTGAAGTGGCACAGCAAGCCCAACTTGCAGGGTGGAGAATGGGAGCCATCACATTTCAGAACAACAATAATTCAATCACAAACGTATCGAGTTTGTTGTCGGGCGTCATCGAAACTAGCAACTACACACCGTAACCAGACTAAGTACACAGAACATTTCAAGTCAAGGGCATAAGCGTTTATTTTTAATAAATGTACTTGAATTAATCTGCTAACCGCGCTGATCCACTCGCCCACCAGCTCCAATCCCACACTTGACATTCCGCCAAAATCGCTTGCACAGTACTATCGTTAAACACATTAATTCATTGGTTGAAAATTACAGAATGGATTAATATACAGAATATGTTAATCACCTAATATGAGACACGGGATTATCCATGGATCATTTCCAAGGTACAGCAACATCTTTAAGATTATAATCTATTAATAAACATTAAAATAAATGTATGTGTAATCTGCTGACCTGTCAATGTTAACGTAATCTGTCAAAACTAGATTAATGATAGAAGACACACTATTACAAGTCCAGCTTTCTTTCAAAAACATTTGCGTAGCTCGATAAAATTTAACCAGCAATTCGTAATGTGTCCAAGCCACAGCTCGTTTTTTTTCAAGAAACCGCACATTCCTGTCTCCTCATCGTGCATCTTTCACGCAATACAAAAGTGTGCGGAGCTTTCGCTGTCTGGATTTGGTGGGTTATGAAATTACTCGTCGTGATTGCGAGTTGCCCTTTTCTCTAAAAGTACATACACATGTATACAGCACAGCAGAGCGCGTTCCCTCTTCCTCCCTGCCCATACTTAACCCACCTCGAATTGTTCCGATTCTTCTGCTTTGAATTCACCGGGCGACTAGGCGGGCGTTCGAACCTATTGTTCCTCAGTCGGCTCCGCGTTCTCAACCGGCTGCTCAAACCGTCCCCAAGAACTCCCAACAATTCAGCCCCACGTCCGAGCAATCCGCTGGCAACCTGCACATGCGCAGAGAGAGCCGACTGGCGCGTCGCTGGCGCTACCATCGACCCGAAGTAGTAGGGAACAAGATAAAAAAATGAGTGACTCAAAACAAAATCATATCTTCACTCTTCATATTAATGGAAAACAGTATATACTTTACTACTATATGCAAATAGATAACTCATGCCAAAGTTATACATGTTAATAGAATTGTGCTTTAGTGATTTTTAAGATTGTCACACACCCCTCTATCTCCCAATGCCAGGAAGCTATGAGTTAGATACAATTGGAGTATCGAGTCGAGGCGCCGGCGTGTGTTACAGCGTCGCTACTGCCGGCTATTTGGCTGTCTCGTTTTAGAGGTGGTGGCGAATGTGCTTGAACTGCTTTAAAGGAAATAAAAATTGGTTGTTGGAGTGAATTATGGCTCCTCTCAAGAAAGGAGATCTGACAGAGGAGGAGACTGAATTGTTGCAAGTCATATCTGAAGGTAATCATGGAACTTAACAGCGGCCCTCACTTTCCAAAATTAAATAAAATGATTCGAGAGTTGTGGTGGAAAGCAGAAACTGATTCACGGATTTGTGTGTAAATCCTATAATAATTAGGGCAGTAATTAAAGTGGGGCGCGGCAACTCACTTTTAAATTAAAACGCAATGAGGCCCAACAGGATGGATCAGTGAAAACCGCATGTTTACGTTTGAACATGTCTTGTTTACATAAATATTTTAATAACTTCACATTTAAAAATCGTTAAATGGTAAATTATCATAAACGGGCACACGGTTTGAATGTAGAAAATGGAATATTTTAACACTTTCTATTCAGAGATGCGCAGCACGTGTAACAGCTGATGTTTCGTGGACAGGTTTACTAGGTTACCGAGCAAGTTTCGCGGGATGAATTCCCGGTGAAGTGAGGGTGGGGTGGTGATGGTGATGGCATCGTAAAGGAAGATTAAACAGATTGGGCCTTTACGCTGTGGATGAAGCAGCTCTTGAAGTTGACAAGCTGTATATGGCGGATGATGTTCCCTCTTGTTGGGGAGTCTAGAGCCAGGGTTTGATGTCAAAATAAGGGTTTCATCATTTACGACTGCGATGAGAAGAAACTTATTGGGATTTCTCTAGTTCATAGAGCAGTGGTGATTCAGAATGTTGAAGATGAGAACATCCGATTTTTGAATTTTAAAGGAATCTACGGTTGAGGGATTAGAGCATCATGGTGACAATGGGGTTTAAAAAGTCAGCTGTGAATTTACTGAACAGTGCAGCAGTGAGGGGTCGAATGGCCTATTTCCTTATTTACCCATGTTCCTAAGGTTATGTTTCATTTATTCTGTAGGTCCTCCTGCTATATATTCGTTGCTTTAAAAAGGAAGTTTCTGTTGCCATTGCCATGCTCTCGTGTATCTAGATGGTACATCACAGTCATCAGGAATTTTTTTACTAAAGTATTGATGAAGAGGGGAGTCAGAATGTGAAATAGAAAAACTGAGAAAGGGGAAGGGCCAACAATTGTAATTCCACTCTCCATTGCTATTGTGGCACGTTGGTCCATGACCTTCTCTCCTGCCACTACGAGGCACTCTCTCAGATTGGAGGAGCAACACCTAATATTCTGTCTGTTTGATGGCATGAACACCAATTTCTTCATCTTCTGGTAATTTCTCCTGTCCCTCCACCTTCTCTCCTCCATTCACTATGCTGGCTTTCCTCTTACCTCTATTTTTCCCTCACCTGCTTATTACCTCTTTCTGGTACCCCGCTTTCCCTTTCTCCCATTGTCCTTTCTCCTTTTTCAGCCCCTTATCTTTTCCACCTATCACCTCCCAATTTCTTTCTTTATCCCACCCACCTGACTTCACCTATCATCTTCCAGCTTGAATTCCTTCTCTTTCCCCCAACCTTATTCTGGCTTCTTTGAAGCATCTCAGAACTGTACTGTTCTATTACATTTGAATATTCAGACAGGTAGTATTCAATTAGAAAGAGGGTTTTCGCCTCCGCTCCCATTTCAGGTTCTGGGTTCCAGATTCTCATCTATGTCAGGTGGGGAGATTCTCATCTCCACTAATTCATAAGGAATAGAGGCAGGGGTAGGCCATTCACGACTATTCAATAACCATATAACAATTACAGCATGGAAACAGGCCATCTCGGCCCTTCTAGTCTGTGCCGAACTCTTACCCAATCCTAGTCCCACCAACCTGTACTCAGCCCATAACCCTCCATTCCATTCCTGTCCATATATCTATCCAATTTAACTTTAAACGACAACATAGAACCTGCCTCAACCACTTCTGATAAGCTCATGGTCAAAATTCTTCTTTAATGTCCTGTAAGAAATCCTCCCAATGACCTTAAGTCTATGCTTCCTTGTTATTTTCCCCTCTGTTTTGGAGGTCTTCCTATCCACATTAAATCTCCCTTCATTTCCAAGCAAGATAACTTTTTATACCTCCAAGTATGCTACCATGTATCGAGATCAAAACCAAGAATTCAATTCCAACATCATCTGCAAGAGGTTTGTACGTTCTCCCTGTGAATTACATGGGTTTTCTCTGGGTGCCATGGTTTCCTCCCACAGTCCAAAGACATTCTGGTTAGTAGGTTAATTGGCCATTGTAAATTGGCCTGTGATTAGGCTAGGGTTAAATCGGGTTGTGAGGGTGCCGTGGTTCGAGGGGCCTATTCCGTGCTATGTCTGTAAATAAATTGAATGCAGAAGCAGTAGTCGTGAGAAGAATTCGAAATAAATATTGCAGTTGGCTTATTATTGTCACGGGTACTGAGGTACAGCAAAAAAATTTGTCTTGCATGCTGTTCACACAGATCAATTCATTACACAGTGCAAGGGGAAATTACAGTATGCAGAATAAAGTGTTGCAGTGCAGGTAGATAACAAGGTAGATTGTGAGGTCAAGAGTCCACCTTGCTGTACTAGCGAACAATTCATTATTCTTATAACCATGTGATAGAAGCTTTCCTGACCATAGCATCTGCGTGGTCAGATGTGAACAGGCTATTGGTGATGTTCAGTCCTAGAACTTTCGAACCTCAGCGTTGCTGATATAAGCAGGTATGTGTGCAATGCCCCCCACCCCCTTTATGAAGTCAATGACCAACGCTTTGATTTTGCTGACATTGTTACACCATTTAACTAAGCTCTCTGTCTCCTTCCTGTACTCCAACTCATTGTTATTTGAGATTCGGCCCACTACGGTGCTGTCATCTGCAAACTTTTGGAGGGGGTGAGAGCAGAATCTGTCTGTGCAGTCCTGAGTGTATTGGGGGCACAGCAGAGGATTGAGGATGCAGCCTTGTGGGTCACCAGTGTTGAGGATAATTGTGGGAGAAGGTGTTACTGCTTATCATTACTGATTGCAGTCTGTTGGTCAGAAAGTCTTGGACCCAGTTGCAAAGGGTGGTATTTGGATATGTGTTTTCTTGGATTTATTATATTGACATCAGAGCTTAGTCTGTAAATATAGTCTTAACATATCTGTCATTACTTTGTAAGTCTTGGATGTGGAAAGAACTATCTTCTCTTCTTAGCCAGCTCAAGCCCCATGTGCTGTAAATTTCTGAGATTCTTCGATTTTATGAAAAGGTCATCCTCTATGCATTGCTCTCCAGTCCCGAATCAAATTCATAACCTTGAATTGAATTCCATTTCCACTCTCCCCTCTACACTACCGCCCCCCGGCCACCATTCTATTTGTATCTTCCAGCAGACTTCAGTTTTTCCCATTTTCCATCACGATGAACTATGGCCAGCTTTTGAGTTTTCTCAGCAAGCAATATGACTGCAGAAGGGCAAGTATTGCTTGTTGCTACATTGGACTTCTAGGTAGAACTTTAGTTCTGGAATGCTCTCTCAGTTTTACAGAGCGTAGTGTTAGTCAACTTGAGTGAGAAACAATTAGGATGTTTTTCCATTATTGATTCATGGAACACTGGTGAGTTACTTTTACTAGAAGCCTACATTGATTACATCACAAGTTGCATTTGGGAAGGTTGGTGAGCCACCATCATGAACTGTTTTAAGTCCATGCATTGAGGAGGCTTAAACATCAGTCATATTGTGCTTATTACTGCCCTGAATTAAGCATTTTACAATTGGACACTTCTGTTCTTATTGATGTAATCATAAATTCTCTACAGAATAAATGAACCTTGTTGAATGAAACTAATCAAATTTTTACATCTGTAAACTTTTCTGGTCAACATTTCTATTGATAATCCTGTGTTCATTGGCAGGGCTGGTTGGGTAAATTTAATTGGAAACCTTCAATAACAGAAACAAGCAAGAATGAGTATGTTCGCGAAGTGAGGGGTGAATTAGATTTTCAGACACATTTATAAAATTCATACTTTTACTCTTTCTGAGGATAATATTTTTGTGTGATTTCATAGGAAACCATAACACATAGGAGCAGAATTGGACCACTCGGCGTATCGAATCTGCTCTGCTATTTCATCATCCCTCTCAACCACACTAAGTCTCCTGCCTGTAACGTTTGATGCCCTTGCCAATCAAGAACCTATTGATCTGAGCTTTAAATACACCCAGTGACTTGGCCTCCACACCCGTATATGGTGATGAGTTCCACAGATTCACCACCCTCTGGCTAAAGAAATTCCTGCTGATCTCCGTTCTATAGAGACATCATATTCTGAGGCTGTGCATTTTGATCCTGGACTCTCTCACTATTGGCAACATTCTCTCCATTTTACTCTATCTAGGCTTTCCAGTGTTCTGTAGATTGCCATGCAGTTTCACCACCGCCCCCCACCATTCTTCTAAAGTCCAGCAAAGTCATTAAAGTCCTCGTACATTAACTCTTTCAGTGAAGGGATCATTCATATAAATCTCTGAACTATCTCCAATGCAGGCACATCCTTTCGTAGATATGGGCCCCCAAACTACTACTCAGTACTTCAAATGTAGTCTGGCCAATTTATTATGAAGCCTCAGCATTACACCCTTGCTATTCTAATCCTCTTGAAATGAATCCTAACGTTGCATTTGCCTTCCTTCCTACTGATTCAATTTGCAAGTTAACTGTTAAGGGAATTCTGCACCAGGACACCCAAGTCCCTTTGCGCCTCTGATTTCTGAATTTACTCCCCATTTAGAAAGTAGCCGATGTCTTTATTTCTTTTACTAAAGTGCACGACTATATGCTTCCTTGCACTGTATTCCATCTACCACTTTTCTGCCCTTTCCACTAATCTGTCCCAAGTCCTTATGCAAGCTCCGTTCCCTCACACTACCTGCTCCTCCACCTATCTTGGTATCATCTGCAAACTTCACTCCAAAGCCAAACGTTCTGTCATCCAGAACATTAACATATAATGTGAAAAGTAGTGGTTCCAACACCAACCCATGCAGAACATCACTAGTCACTGACAGCCAAACAGAAAGGCCAAAAGCATCTGAATTTATTAAAAACTGAAATTTAATTACAAATCTTTAACTTTATTCAGGAAACATTCAGGAGGCGGGAAGGTTGCTGGGTAGTAAAAATGTCCGTGTCAACTGTTTGGATCAGGTAAGGCTAGATTTAGCGTCTTAATAGTTTGTCTTATCAACTTCCAATAATAAATGTGATTCTAAGTTTATCTCTTGTTTGGAGTTCGGGAGAGCTATCCACATACCCCAGATAATGGTGTTCTTGTATTTCATTTCTCAACATGGAACCTCTGAAGAAGAACTTAAATGTTTTTCTAATGCCGTTGTACATTTTATTTCAGCTTTGTTTTGTAATATTTTAACATGCATATTTTCTGCAGAAATCAATAAAAATATTACTTACTGGAAATCTAAAACAAAACATCAAATGCTAGAAATACTCAGCAGATCAGACCACAATTGTGGGAAGAGAGATACAGAATAAATGATCTAACACTGTTTAACATTGACAAAGGGTCTCCACATTAAGATGTTGACAGTTTTTTTTCCCCACAGATGCATCCTGAACTGCTGAATATTTCCAGCACATTCTATTTTTGATTCGTGTTATACTTCTGTGCCTTTCTGTTCATTGCCGATTAGTTATCAAAGGACTGCATTTCTCCTTCAGCCTCTGCTATGATCAATCATCTGATAATATCAATTTCTCTGGAGTTTACTGCCATTCACTAGTATCTCTTTGCAGTATATTTCCTATGTTTCTATGTATAAACTCGCTATTTGTTGCTTCACTGATTCCTTTGTGTTAGTCACACTGTTAAAAATTTAAATAATGTACTTCTGTTACTGTCCACCCACATCTCTTCCCTCCTCCCCACGACATTATTCTGTGCCCACCACAGTAAATACGCTCTTCCAATTCACATACCTACAAATTTATAAGACCATAAGACAAAGGAGCAGAAGTCGGCCATTCGGCCCATCGAGTCTGCTCCACCATTTTAACATGAGCTGATCCATTCTCCCATTTAGTCCCACTCCCCCGCCTTCTCACCATAACCTTTGATGCCCTGGCTACTCAGATACCTATCAATCTCTGCCTTAAATACACCCAACGACTTGGCCTCTACTGCCGCCCATGGCAACAAATTCCATAGATTCACCACCCTCTGGCTAAGAAAATTGCTTCACATCTCTGTTCTGAATGGGCGCCCTTCAATCCTTAAGTCATGCCCTCTCGTACTAGACTCCCCCATCATGGGAAACAACTTTGCCACATCCACTCTGTCCATGCCTTTCAACATTCAAAATGTTTCTATGAGGTCCCCCCCTTATTCTTCTAAACTCCAAGGAATACAGTCCAAGAGCGGACAAACATTCCTCATATGTTAACCCTCTCGTTCCCGGAATCATTCTGGTGACTCTTCTCTGTACCCTCTCCAACGTCAGCACATCCTTTCTTAAATAAGGAAACCAAAACTGCCCACAGTACTCCAAGTGCCTTGCAGAGCCTCAACATCGCATCCCTGCTCCTATACTCTATTCCTGTAGAAATGAATGCCAACATTGCATTCGCATGTCCAACTATGAGGCTGCTGGCTGACTTTAACACAAAATTACTATAAACACCAATCCAATTTCTTGCTGTATGCTTGCTTCCACCTTTTGGTACTTCAATTTCTATTAAAACCATTAGTGTATGTTAGCTTTGTCCCTCCTGATGCATCTTTGATTTTTAAAACTGTGAGTCTAATTAATTAACTGTATCAATCATTATATTTGATTTATCCTGGAAGATCAAAGGTAACTGCTGGTTTAATTTCTTTACTGAATCTCTCCAATCACATTTGTGTCCATGCCAAGTATGAAAATGGCACTTGTTAAAATTACTGATGAAATCCACCCACAACTTTCTGTGGGATTCAGTTCCATCTTATTCAAAATAGCAACATGGGAACCTTAGTACAATGGCTTAGATGTTGGTTCAGTATCTTATCTAAAAGGATAGTAAGTACTGTCATTAGCCTAAGTTAAGCTTGTATTCTGCAACCCACAAAATTCTGGTCACAAGACTTGCTGCTGATTTTAGTTAATTTTATCACAAATGGAAAATTTATTTACAGTAGTTTACATGGCACATGCAGCTGGGAGTATTCAAGGTAGAGATCTTTTAAAGGGAATATTTGAAGCAAGGCCTAGAGCATTTGTTCAATGGCAAAGATTTATCATAAATTATGATGGAATGATCTGTCATCTGTTATCTTCTATTCCACTTTCATGATAAAACTCACCAATAAGTTTTAATTTTCATTCCTATTTGAATCTATTTTCTAGCAGAGATACCTAACACGAGAAATCCAGCAATGTCGAAATAAAGCAAACACTGACAAAAGGTGCAAACGAATACTGATAAATACTTCTATTTTGATTGGTGTTTCAAATTGTTTCTGTGTCATTTATTTCCAACTGGCAGTTTTTCAAGTAATTGTTACCTTGATGACTTTGCTCTGCATACTGTTGCAGTCATTCCTTGTGTTCTCTACATTCTTCCCCCTCTGCAGCTTAAAGTATGCTTGCCTTCTCACTTTTCTCATTCTGGTGAAGATCCCTTGACTTAAAACATTGACTCTGTTTCTGACTGCTTCACGATTTGCTGTACATTTCTGTTTTTGACAATTGGAGGTGGAGAAGGTCAGTAACTTCAAGTTCCTTGGCATTATCATATCAGAGGATTCATCCTGGGATCAGCACTTTAAGTGCCAGATAAAGGAAGTATAACGGTGTGGCTACGTTCTTTGTGTACATTCGGCATGCCATCTAAAACTTCAAAAAAACAAAGATGCAAAATGGAGAGTATCATGGCCTGATATGGAAACGTTAATACCCAGAAATGGAAAAGTCTATCGAAAGTGGTGAATATAGCCTAGTGTACCCCAGGCAAAGCCCTCTCCACTGTTGAACACATCTACATGGAGCACTGCAACAAGAAAGCAGCAACCATCGTCAAGGACTCCCACCATCCAGACCGTACACTCTTCTTGCTACTGCCCTCGGGCTGGAGGTACAGGAACCTTGGGTCCCACACTGGCAGGTTCAAGAACAGTTATTACCCTACGACAATCAGGCTGCTGAACCAGATAACTTCATTCCCCTCAACTCTACAACCTACACACTCACTTTCAAGGACTCTACGACACATTTTAGAGATAGAGAGTGGAATAGGCCCTTCCAGCCCAATAAGCCAAAACGCCCAACAACCGGCCGATTTAACACTAGCCTAATCACAGGGCAATTTACAATGACTAATTAACCTACTAACTGGTTTGTCTTTGGACTCTGCGAGGAAACATACATGGGGAGAATGTACAAACTCCTTACAGACGGTGCTGGATTTTAGTTCTGAACTCCGATGCTCCAAGCTGTGATCACATTGTGCTAACTGTTAAGCTATCATGGTGCCCAAATAAATAAATATTTTCAGTGTCTGTCTCTGCAGAATTTGTCTTTTGCACATTAATCTTTGTTCATATATAGATTATATAAAATCTCTTGTATAGCTTTATTTCCCTTCTATTGTATAAAATTGTATTTATTTTATTTTTTTTTAAATTTACATTGTTATGCAGGTCCAGATTCTTTTCCTTTAGGCTCTGAAACAGAAGCTGGTCAGTAGGTATATCTCATTCTCTGGCTGCATAACCCTGATAAGTTCAATGTCAGATAGGCTTATTGATAACAATATTCTTCATCTCGGAACATTTCTTGATATATTGAGAATATGTTGCAATGTGACTGGAGTTGTCTTTTGAATGTGATGCTAAATTGAATCTGAATCAGTTTACAATGACCAATTAACCTGCCAATCGGTACATCTTTGGACAGTGGGGGGAGAACCCATGCGATAATGGGGCGAATGTACAAACTTCTTACTGTCAGCGGGAATTGAACTCCGGTTGCTGGTACTGTAAAGTGTTGCAACTGATATGGTACCATGCCACCCCACAGAATGAGTAGAGAAGTGTTCATGGGTTCGTGTGCCATTCAGAAATCTGATTGTGGAGGAGAAAAAAGTTGTTCCTATCTTGCTGAGTATGGGTTTTCAGACTCTTGTCCCACGTCACTGATGGTAGTAATGAGAAGGGGGCGTGTCCCAAATGGTGGGAGTCCTTGATAATGGATGGTGCTGCCTTGAGGCCCCACCTGGGGAAGATGTTAATGATGGAGAGGGTTGTGCCAGAAATAGAGCTGGCTGAGTTTATAACCCTCTGCAGCTTCTTTGAATCCTGTGCATTGGAGTACTGGTCAGAATGCTCTCCACTATACATCTGTAGAAATTTGCGAGAGTCTTTGGTAATATACCAAATCTCCTCAATCTCTTACAAAATAGAGTCACCGGTGTGCCGCCTTCATGATTGCATTCTTGTGCCCAGGACAGGCGCTCCGAGATGCTGACACCCAGGAACTTAAAGCTGCTCGTTCTTTCCACTGCTGACCCATCAATGAGGACAGGTGTGTGTGCTCCTGACTTCCCCTTCCTGAAGTCTACAATCAGTTCCTTGGTCTTGCTGACATTGAGTATCAGGTTGTTGTTGCTCTGACTCGTTGAAGTCTTTGCCTCCTCTTTTGTGAACTTGAAACCTCTCATTGAGCTACTCAAAGCTGTGAAGTTGCCTGGCCACCATCTACCTTCAAACGTTTGTACCACAAAAAATATATTATTTGCTCTTTCAATTTATTACATTTTTGTGAAATCTTGCTGTTGATTGTTGTATTTAACAACCTAAGCGCGGTGACTATGCTTCTGAAGTGATTAATTTTCTTTCAGATGTTTGGGAATGTGATGAGATGTGTTGTGAATGCAAGTTAGTTCTTTCTGGCTTTTTCCCCCCCACATTTACAGTACTTTGAACATGATTTTACACTAATAACATAAAAAATTGAATAGCTCTCGCCAACAAAAATGGTACTTTCAAGAAAACATATCAAGATAGGCAATTAAAGTGCATTGAAAAGGCAGCACAGAAAGAGGTTAGTTAGTCTGATTGGAGACATGAAGGGCTCAGTCTGAGGTGTTGACTGTCCATTTCCCTCTATAGATGCTGCCTGACCTGAGTTCCTCCAGTGCTTTTTGTAGTGAATTTACTCAATCTAGGGTGCTGCTAACGTTCAGTCTCTCCCTTTCCATCTATCTGCCCCAGTATTTCAATGTGTCTATTCCTCATTTCCTTTCTAGTTTCCCTTGTTAATGGTCAGAGTTAACATTTCAGTTGTAGCTTACTCTGAATGTTTCTTCATCCATTTATTAGTAGCTATCTTGCCACTCCATGTACTTGCTGACGTTTGGTTCCTCCCCAAATAGAAATATTCTATAGCCACCCTGTCCAATTCATTCATAATTTTATTAAGCCCGTAACGTACTTGTATTTGTCCTTGTTACACATATAACAAACCCAGTAAATTCCTGAGTACTTTACTAAATGAGAATGACCACAAAATTGCACTCGTGTTGTCAAATTTATCTTCTTGATAAAAGCCCATCTCTTCAAATAAACTATTAATCTCCTGACCTAATCTCTCCCTTGTTAATGTGTTATGCTGTTTACTGATGAACTTTGTGGTGCTTTCTTTTACATTGACGATTTTGTCCAGACTCCTGTTTACATCAATGGTGCTGAGGCCAAGAGGGATGAGACTTCCAGCTTTCTAGTTCCTCACCTTAGCCTGCTCTAATCAAACCACGTTGATGCCACATCATGGTAGTGTAGTGGTTAGCACAACACTATTACAGCTCGGGGCATTGGAGTTTGGCGTTCAATTCCAGTGCCATCTGTCGTGAGTCTTTACGTTCAACCCGTGACCACATGCGTTTCGCCGGGGTACTCCAGTTTCCTACCACAATCCAAGGACGTACCGGTTAGTAGGTTAATTGGTCATTGTAAATTGTTCTGTGATGAGACTAGTGTTAAGTAGGTGGGTTACGGGGCAGCGCGGCTCGATTAACCGGAAAGGCCTGTTCTGCACTGTATCTCTAAATTTTAAAAAGAGGTCCCCAGCACTTCTACTTCCTCAGGAGGTTAAAACAAATTTGGCACGACCCCTTTGACCCTCACCAATTTTTTATCGGCGCACCATAGAAAGCACCATATCTTGATGCTTGGTATGATAACTGCTCAGCCTGTGATCACACGAAGTTGCAAAGAATTGTGGACATAACCCAGCACATCATCGTCTCCATGGACTTTGTCTGCACTTCTCACCGCTTCAGTAAGGCATCTAGCATAATCAAATAAACCACTAACCTGGACATTCTCTCTTCACCCCCTCCTATCGAGAAGAAGATACAAAAGGCTGAAAGCATATACCCTCTGGCTCAAGGCAGTTTCTATCCTGCTGTAACAAGATGGTACAGATCAAGCCCATCTTCTCAGTGGTAAAATAATCTGGACTCAATCTTTCGATCTGCCTTATTGTGAGACTACACCTTGCATGTACTATACCTGCACTGCACTTCCTCTGTAAGGTAACAGAATACAGTGCAAAATACAGTGTTATTGTTTTAATTTGGACTATCTCAATGCTCTGTTTGGAGGAGAGAAGAAGAGTTGGAGGAGTTCCAATGCCTGTCCAGCCTACCCGGGTGTGAGGATGGATCACTCTAAGTGTCCGGTCAATTTGGTGCAGTTGAGAACGGCTTCTTTGACAGCAAAATCCAGATCCGAAGTGAATCGCTGGGTGGTACTTCGCTGCAGGGATGCCCGGGTCCTTATGGAAGTACGATATGCTGTTTGGACGATCTAAATGCTGGCCCAGATAGTCTGGAAAGGCAGGGTGTTAAGAGTCGGGGAAGGCTGAATCACTCCAAGCCGATTTTGAGAATAGCTTCTTCGACAATGAAATCTAGGATCAAAGCGATTTGCTGCAACGGGGCTGGGTCATCCTAGTACAAGGTTTGAACAATTTAAATGTCGCTCTGAATAGTCTGGGGCTCCTCTCTCCAGGACGCGTGAGGTTGTGAGACTGCCCTCAGCTGCTGTGCTCCATGTCTGCAAACTGTAAGGTGACTTGCCCCGCTAATATGATGAACTGACCACTCAGGTTTTGGGCCTACTCGGGCTGCTCCGGGGATTTGAATCTCAGGACTCAATTTGGTTCGGAATGCTGTTCCTCGTTTCTATTGTTTGCGTGATTTGTTTTTTATCATGTTTTTTTCTGTGGGCACTGGGGTTTGGTCTTTTTAATTGGGTTCTTTCGGGTTTCATGCTTTGCAACTGCCTGTTAAGCAAGGTTGTATAATTTATGCGTTCGTTGACAATAAATGCACTTTGAATCTTTGAATTTGGCTCACCCATGGAACAGGACAGAACTGTTAATGTGGTTTCTTGGTTTCTTTTAATTTGGCTGTGCATATTGTACAAGCCGGAAGTTTAGGATAATCTTGAGCAACACACACAATGCTGGAAGAACTCAGCAGGTCAGGCAGCATCTATGGAGGGAAATAAACAGTGGGCATTTCAGATTGAGACCCTTCATTGCAACCTGCTAAGATTTCCAGCATCTGCGGAATTTCTTGTGTTTGGTGGATGACATTCTTAACCAGACAAGCACATGGAAACTTGTCTTTTTTTTTTGGTTGTTAATGTGATTTTTTTTTAATGGTTAAAAGTACTCTGTGCAATTCCTGCAATGTGAATGGTGCTGGAAATTTCAGTAAACTAACTCGGCCTCAGTAAGCTTTTTCATTTCCACTTTGAACAAACATTCTTCAGAGGTCTGGATTTCTCAATAACTTGGTTTAGAGACAATTTAACATGATTACTTGCCATGTTCTCAGCTGTCTTGACCACAAAATGTTCTGATTCAGACTTCTAAATCAACTGAAGTTCTTAATTTAGATTCTGAAGTTTAGTTGGAAGTTGTTTTTGTTACAATTTGGATACTGCAGCTCTGTTTCAGTTTGCCAGAGAGACAAATTACTTATGTTTTCTTTTTGAAATTTTTTAAAGGATATTTGTTAACTAATAATTTTAAATCCAGTTGCCTAGCTAGTAGAGTGTGTGTGTGTGTGTGTGAGAGAGAGAGAGAGAGACTCCCTCTCTCCCCCCTCAATAATGATTGCTTGCATCAAAGGGGAAATGCTTTTTTTTAACTTGATGCATATATGCTATTTAATGTCTGCCTCTCTTTGTCTCATCAAATCACCCACAAGGTTATTATGTCAAAGGATCTTGTATAGCAAACATGACATATTTTGACAATGGATCCATTTATACAAACTCCTTAATGTAGTTGATAGGTAAGATACTGCAACTGAAAAATATCAGTGTGTTCCCAGGCCAAAAATAATTAAAGCAGGAAGCCAAAAGCTTGATCAAGGAAATGGCTCTTAAGGATGACATTTTTGGGGAGAAGGAATGTTGTGGAGGGGGGTGTGTGTGTGTGTAAATTTCAGAATTGAGGGTTTTTTTATAGTGAAGGCATCACCACTAATGGTAGGCCAGTTTAAGTCCAGTGGACTAAAATTGAATGTGGACATCTCAGATGCTTGAATGGTGGAAGAGATTAAACATTGGAGGAATTTGAAAATGAGAATTTTAATATCAAGGTTATTAACAAAGAATTAATTAAGTCAGCAAACATTCAAGTGATGGGTGAAGAGTTGCAGATTTGAATGTAGTCTGGTTCACAGTGTGGGGAACCAATCAAACTGCACTAAAAATAGCCTTTTATTCTGTAGGTTATTGAAGGATAGGGCTGAGATTTTTAGAATTCTGAAAGGAATTGAAGGTGATAAAATCATTTCTGCTGGTTGTAGGATAAGGCACCACAGCTTTAAGCTCAGAGGATCTATTCAGAACACTGTTATGAAACACCCCAAATTGGCTGTAGATTCTCTTGCTTAACATTCACTAGACATCTGCATAATTTTAAACCTGAAAAGAGACAAAAACGATTAAAGATTATCTTTATTTCTCATATATGCATCGAAATACTGCAAGGTACAATGACGTGCATCTTTTTGTATCATGGCCAACGCTTTGAGGATTGTGCTGATGGCAGCCCACAGGCTTCCAATGAGAACATGCCCAGAGCACGCCGACCCTAACCTTAACTGTATGTCTTCAGGATGTGGAAAGAACCTGACTACCCAGAAGAAACCCACACAGTCACTTAAACTCCTCACAGATGATGATCGAACCCCAATTAATGATTGCCGACAATGTAAAGTGATTGCGCTAGCCACCATGCTTCCATGCCGTAGCTGACAGCGAGGCACTATTACAGCTCAGGGCATTGAAGTTCAGAGTTCAATTCCGGCGTCCTCTGTAAGTTCCTTCCCACGTGCGTGTGGGTTTCCTCCGGGTGCTCCAGTTTCCTTCCAGAGTACGATGGCGTACCTGTTAGTAGGTTAATTGATCATTGTGAATTCCCCTGTGATTAGTCTGGAGTTAATCAGTCGGTTGCTGGGCTGCACGGCTCGGTAGGCCAGAAGGGCCTGTTCCACGTGTATCCCTACATAAATAAAGTAAAATTTAATACTGTGCTGTGAATTGGATAGACTACAAATACAGTGAAGATGGGACACAATGTGAATATATTGTCATAAATTAATGCTACAAGGAAACAAAGTCCATTGGAAACGAGAAAATCTGCAGGTGCTGGAAACCCAAGCAACACACACAAAGTGCTGGAAGAACTCAGCAGGCTGGGCAGCATCTATGGAAAAGAGTACACTCGAGTTCATTGGGTCAACTTGCCATGCTTACCAAGGTGCCAACTTGAGCTAGTCCCAGCTTCCTTTTTTTTTGGCCCATTATCCCACTGGCTTTCCTATCCATGCACTGTACTTACTTATTCAAATGTCTTTTAAACATTGTTATGATAAACCTCAAAGGCACCATCCAGTATACTCTTAGGTGTTCCCATAGCCAAGAGTTCTGGTCCACAATGATCTCAAACAAAAAGTTGTTTAACAGTAAAATTTTTGGAAATGCTTTTGAGTTGATTATTTTTTTGCATTTTTTCAATTTTAAAATTGTCTTTGGGGAAATTCACAAGAACAAGATGAGAGAGTGAAGGGTAGAACTCCACTTGTCTGGGTTTGTCCACTCTACTTACATCACTTGTCAAATCCAGGCAAATCAACAAAAGGTTCCGAATGACAGTCTGATCCACGTGTTTTTGACATTTGGGAGTGAGTTTGATATAGTTTTGTTTCAGTGTTCGATGTTCAGTTTAGCTGCATAGTATCTAAAGTGCATTTTCTTTTCAGCTATCAATGAGTGGAGCTTCAACAGATTTTAATGTAAACATGGCTATTTTACATTGTACAATTCATTGTACATAGGACTTCTTCCCTCTATTAAAAATGCAATTTTTTTTTTAAAAGTCTACAAGATTTTAGAAATGTTTCTTGTCGTTAAAATTTTTGTATGTCAAGGATATTATCTTCCATCTTGTTTTCTTTTCCCCAGTGCGGATTTCAAGGCTACCTTGGATCACACGTAGGCAGATCTTCGCTAGATACTGAATAGTGATGTGTGGCATGCATAGGGGTGGGGTTGCAGTTTGCTGTAAAGAACTAGTCCCGTGGACGAGAGTGCCTGCCATGGGAAGCTATGGGGTGTTTAAAACAGCGAATAGTAAGCACAGGAATAGTCCCTTTAGCTCACAATATTTGTTTTATCTCAAGATGTGGGGTGGAATCGGCCCTTCGAGTCACACTGCCCAACTACCCCGATTTAACCCTGATCTAATCACACGACAATTTACAATGACCAGTTAACTACCCAGTTTATCTGTGGACGGTGGAAGGAAACTAGAGGACCCTGAGAAAACCCATGCATTCTGCAAGGAGGATGTGCAGAGACTCCGAACTCCAATGCCCCGAGCAATAATAGTGTCACATTAACCACTGTGCTACTGTAATATCTGCACTGATGCTGAATTTACAGCCTCTAGGACTGTATCTGCTTCCACCACTTCCCCTGGCAGCCTGTTTAAGACACCTACCGACTGGCTGAAGTGTGTTCAAAGACATCTTCAAAGTCTTTCTGCTGCGGTCTGAGGTTACCAGCTGCTTCAAAAAAGGCAGTAGTTATGCTGGTGGCCAAGAAAAGCAGGGTGGCTATCGACCGATAGCATTCACATCCCCTGTAATGAAGTGTTTTGAGAGGCTGGTTATGACTAGAATTAATTCATGACTGTGCAGGCACATGAACCTGCCGCACTCCCCCTACAGGAGCAACAGGTGTAATTGAACACACTCACTGGTTCTCCACTGTGATTTGGAGCAACTGGACAACAACAGAACATATCAGGCTGCTGTTCATTGAATATGGGTCGGCATTCATTACCATCATCCCCTCAGCATTAATCACTAAGCTTCTAAACCTGCTCCTCCTTCTCCAACTGGATCCTTAACTTTGTCATTGGGAGAGCAGAATCAGTACTGATTAGTGATGACATCAGTACAGGCGCCCCTCCTGGATGTGTACTTAACCCATTGCTTTACTCACTCTGCGCTCTCGGCTGAGCTCAAGCACCATCTATAATTTCACAGATGATGCCACAGTTGGCAAAATCTCAGATGGCAATGAGGAGGCTTACAGGATTGATAGATTGGCTGCTTGAGTGCAGTCACAATAACAGCCTTGCATTCAGTGACAAAAAGACCGAGGAATTTATTTACACATAAGAGAAAATCTGAAGATGCTGCTGAAGGGTCTCGGCCTGAAATGTCAACTGTTTACTCTTTTCCATAGATGCTGCCTGGCTTGCCGAGTTCCTCCAGCATTTTGTGTGTGCTGCAAGGAATTCATTGCGGACTTCCGGAAAGGAAAGTCAGAGTACACGCTCCAGTCCTTATTGAGGGATCAGCAATGGAAGGGATGAGCAGATTCAGTGGGAATTTGAGGAGTTTTGGATATCGCCAAAGACTTGCATATTTCTAGAGATGTATAATGGAGAGTATTCCGATTAGCTGCGTCACAGCCCATATGAATGGAGCTCATACTGATCATGAGAGGCTGTAGTGGGTTGTAAACTTAGCCAGCTCCATCATGAGCACAACCCTCCCTAGCATTGAGAACATTTTCAGGAAGGCAGCATGCATTATCAAGGACCCTCAACGTACAGCATGTGCCTTCCCTCACTGCCATCAGGGAAGAGGTACAGGAGTCTGTCAGTTCTCTCCCAATGATTCAGAAGCAGGTTCATCCCTACTGCCATCAGATTTCTGAATGGCCCACAAATGTTACCTCATTGTTTTTGCGCACTCTATGTATAATTTATAGTAATTTTCATGCTACTGCACTGTACGTCTGCTGCAAAACAAATTTCACGTTACTATCACCTTTATTATGTGTACGTATACAGGTTTCCCCCGCCGTCCGAAGGTAGAGCATTCCTATGAAACGGTTCGTAAGCTGGAATGTCGTAAAGCGAAGAAGCAATTACCATTAATTTATATGGGAAAAATTTGTGAGCATTCACAGACCCAAAAGTAACCTACCAAATCATGCCAAATAACACATAAAACCTAAAATAACAGTAACATATAGTAAAAGCAGGAATGATATGATAAATACACAGCTTATATAAAGTAGAAATACTTTTCCACAATCATTGCCTGAACTGTTCTCCATAGTGAAAATCTCACACAAGTGCTGTCGGCAAAAACATGGCCCAAGCGCTCTCCAGTAACCTTTAAGCTATGAAGCTGCCAAATCAGTAAGAATACACAGCCGATTAAAAAGTAGAAATAATGTATGTACAGTGTAGTATCACTTACCAGAATTGGGAAGACAGCGCAGAGCACACTGATGATGGTGTGTTGGGCTGAGTCGGAGGTTGGGGTGGTGCAGTGGCGCCCACCCTCCGGGCAGCAACCCGATACATTGCTGCGAAGAATGCAGGGGTACAGCAGTGGCCGGGACACACCCAGCACATCTTTAAGAAAAAAGCCAAAATAAACAAGCTAATTAATTAGGTGCTACCCGGCATGTAATTAATTAGCATGTTTATTTCGGCTTTTTTCTTAAAGATATGCTGTGTGTCTCCCGGCAGCCACCGCATTCTCTGCGAATTGGTACCTGTCTGTGGCCTGGGGGTTGGGGTGTTGGGACACTGGGGTGTCATCTCATCGTTGTCTGTTTCCATTAGAGCAGGCAGCTCATCTTCTCCTTTCTCTGCCCGCCTCGATGTCGAAGGTCGAGGTTTGTCGTCTGCTGTGGCTAATGTGGAAGGCTTGCTTGACTGCTGAGCCTCACGCGTTTTTCTATCATACAGTTCTTTGTAAGCACTCAAACCATCCTGCAAATATCCCCTAAACCGACGTACTCTTTCAAAATTAAAATCGTACTTTATCACTACTCATTCGGTTTCGATTGTTATCCTTTCCTCATGCAATTGTATCAGCTCCTTATCTATCAGTTCTTGGTCATGGGATGCCAAAACCTCTTCAACATCATCTTCGTCAACTTCCACAAGCCAAACTCACTTTGTCCTTACTTCGTTCACCATGATCGAAACGCTTAATTATGTCTAGTTTTACACTAAGTTTAACACCCTTACGAGCTCTTTCAGGCTTTTCTGATACCATAGAACTCATCTTGCAAACAGCTCCTCACAGGCATGTGTTTAAGCAATGCCGGCAGAATGCTGTTCCGAATCTGGGGGAGAGCGGCTGCTCGGGGCGCGCGCTGCCTTTTATCGCGCGCTGAATTTCTTTTTTGTAACAGTGAAAACACCTTCTGAAAGCGAAAATAGGGTACTAATGTAGGTCTTTCGTAACAGTGAGGTTTCGTAAAGCGAGCGTTCGAAAAGCGGAGGACACCTGTATATAAACTGATTCTGATTTTGTGTGTGTGCGATTCTATATATAAACTTTGCCCCTCTCGCCTTAAATGCATGCCCTTTAGTAATAGACATTTCTATGCTGGGAAAAGGAAGCTGGCTGTCTACCCTGTCTATCCTCTCATAATCTTGTAAATTTCTATCGTTGTCCCCTCAGAGAAGACAATACAAGTTTGTCCAGTCTGAGTTTGTTCCCTCCAATCCAGGTAACATCCTGGTAAACCTTTTCGACACCCTTTCCAAAGCCTCCGCATCCTTCCTCTGATGGGGTGACCAAAATTGCACGCAATGCTCCAAATGCAGCCTAACCAAAGTATATGGTACAGCTACAACAGGATTTCTTGATTCCTATTCTCAATACCATACGCTGCCTTTACCATCCTATCTACCTGCACGGCAACTTTCAGAGAGCTCAGCCTCTCCCTGTGCGTCAGTGCTGTTAAAGGTCCTGCCACTGACAGTAAATTTTAGACCTCTCAAAGTCTAGCACTTGCTTGGATTAAACTCCACCTGCCACATCTTTTACCGTATCTGTTACCATCACTGTCTGGTTTGGATCAGCTACCAAACAAGACAAGAATAGACTCCAAAGAACCGTCAGGGCTGCGGAAAGGATTATTGGTGTGAAGCTGCCCCCAATCCAGGAGCTGTATGCATCTAGAGTCAGGAAGTGAGCAAGCAGCATCATTGTAGACCCATCACACCCTGGACATCACCTGTTCCAACTCCTTCCTTCTAGTAGGCGCTTTAGATCACTATGCCAGGACAAATAGGTACAAGAACGGTTTGTTTCCGTATGCTATCAGTTTTATGAACACTTGAATTTTAGTCTATCATAAACCAAGTCCACCTATACATACACAGGTATACCTCATTGTATATAGTTCACGATTATCTGCACTATTGTTTTGTTTGCTTTTTGATTCTGTACAGCGAGAGCTCAGGGAACCCAGCATCAGTTTCCCTGTATGTGTCCACATACTTGGCGATAATAAAGGATTCTGATTCTGATGTACCCTTTCCTCTCTGTACCATCTACAACTCCACAAAGCTGTGTCATCTGTACATTTACTAGTCCACCCATCTACATTCTCATCTGAGTCAATAATCTACGTCATAAACAACAGGTGCCACAGGACTAACCCCTGCACAACACGGCTACTCATGGACAACCATCCAGAATAACAGCTGTCCTTCCCTACTATTTTGTCCTCTGTGGATAAGCGAATTCTGAACTCAAACTGTAACAGTGTGGCAGCACTTGCATCAATTATTTTGAATTGCTTTGAGAGGTCAGTTATGGTGTGAATCAACTCCCGTCTCAGAGACAACCAAGATCCACTCCCATTTGTGGACTGCTGTGGCAGGTCAGTAGCAAATGCAATTTCTCTGGTTCTTCATTTTGCTGTGGACCATTTGGGCAACAGATCAAGCTGCTGTCCGTTGACTACAGCTCAGTACTCAACACAATCATTCCATCTAAACTCATCATCAAGTTTCAAGACCCAAATCTCTGCATCTCCCTCGGAAACAAGATAATCAACAACTCTATCGGCAGTCCTTAATCAATGAGGATGGGTAACAATATCTTGTGCTCACTGACCATCGACACAGGTACACATCAAGGCTGTGTGTTTGGCCCTCTGATCTACTTTCCATACACACATGACCATACGGCTAAGTGCTGCTCTCATGTCATCTTCAGGTTCAGTGCCAAGACCCTAAAGCAGTTTAGCAACCCTATGATGACTTAGCACAAGGCTTTGTGATTTTTTTTTGTTATAGCTATATTCTTTCTTGTAAAAAAGAGTATAATTTGTTCAATTTATTTTCCTTTTGATACTGCTTATGATGTTTTCTGCCTGTGATTGTTGCACCTGAGTTTTCACTACACCTGGGTGTGTATACATGTACTTGTGTATATTGACAATAAACTTGCCAATAATTTTCAAATCACTGTGGGTCCTGTACATCTTAACCTTCTGGATCAACCTACCATGAGGAACCTTGTCAAATGCCTTACTAAAATCCACGTAGACAACCTGCACTACCTTACTCTCATCATTCCCTTAGTCACCTCAGGAAAAAAAAAATTCAATCAAGTTTGTTAGACAGGTCTACCCTGCATAAAGTCATGGTGACTGTCCCCAATCAGGCCATGTTTTCCCAAATGTGTATGAATCAGCTGTAATAGCTTTCCTCCCACTGACTTGGGGCTCACTGGCCTTTAATAGCCTGGATTGTTTCCTATTTCTCTTATTGAGCAATGGAACAGCATTGATTACTCTCCAGTCCTCCAGAACCTTACTATGATGTCCAGTCCTCCAGGAAGTTGCTTGGGCCACCAATAGCAGCAAGCAATTAAAAATAGTCACAGGAATTCAGATTTTTATATGAGTGTTTTCTTAAACATTGTGATTTTTGAAAATATAAAATAACCAGGGTTTTTTTCATTTTTTTGAGGCCTGAGAATTACCCTGGAGAAGGTGGTGATAAGCCACCACCTCGAACTGTCCTTGTCCTGCCAAAAGTGCTCCCAGAATGTTTTTTTGGCTGGGAGTTCCAGGATTTGAATCCAGCAATAATGAAGGATTACCAGTGTAAGATATGGGACTTGGAGGAGAGCCTGCTGCTTTTGTCCTTCATGACGGTAATGGCTATGAAGAGGTGCTGCTGTTGAGCAGGGGTTGTGCACTTTGTAGATAGTACACCTTCACAAAACCTTGCTGGAAGAATCACCTAAAAAGGATTGATTTGGTTTAGTTAGAGTGAATGAGATAATGGGCATTATAATTAGTTGCTAAACAGTGTTTTTTTTTCAGCCCGTATGTTATGAGATGCTCTGTAAAGCTAAGTGTCTTGGTACATGGATACATGAAAAGATCACCAGCTTCATGCTGCTTAATACCTTGCAGACCACACTGGCCTGGAAATGTATCATCAGTACTGGGTCAGAACCTGGAACTACCATCTCTGCATGGAACAGCTTTACCATACACTTACAGGCATTCAAAAAGACAGCTGACCTCCTTCCAAATCAACAAAAAAGAATACATGCTGGCTTTGCCAGAGGTGCTGCTTTCTGTGGATGGATATTTTTAAAAAATAATGTAGCACGGCGATCAAAGACCAACACTGATACTTTATTAGGTAAAGGAACTTGTCCTGTAATGATGTAGAGTAGGAATCAAAAGCAATCTGGAGTTCTGAGAAGAAAAGGTGAGGGTTTTCCCCCCAGTAAAGGAGTAAGGGAAGTGATCTCCCTTAAATTAGGTCCAGGGAGACAGTGTACTGATGAGTATTTGGATGATTTTTCCGTCAGAGCAGCATAGATTTTTAACAGAGCATGTGAAGTGTGGTGGGAAGATCAAGGAAGACATTTTTGAAAAATGCATGAATTGTAAATTGATATTTTTAGTGAAGTAAAACACTTAATAATTTAGTTTATTTTATTCCCTTTCACAGCATGGAATGACTCCTTTGATGCATGCTGCATATAAAGGAAAGGCTGAGATGTGCAAGCTGCTCTTACAGCATGGTGCAGATGTGAATTGCAATGAACACGAACATGGTTATACAGCTCTTATGTTTGCTGGGCTCTCGGGTAAGTTTGATGATTCATGCTGCTAAATTGGAAATGTCAGCTTGAGTTCTTATAATATTCATTAAATCAAGTAGTAGTGGCTACAGGTTCAGGATTGATTAAGTGCTGTAAAGGATGATCATCTGAGCCCCAGCTAATCGACTGTAACAAAATGTCAATGCAGCAAGGAAACATATCCTTTCGCCTGCCCATTTACACCATTCCTACAATAAACCCATTTTGTTCTGCCTAGATTTCTATCAACTCTACCAAATTCTACCACTCACCCCTCAGACGTGGGGCCTTTGAACCTACCATTAACATTGCCACAGATTTCAAATTTTGTCCAGAAAGTAAAAGTCCGTATGAACGAGGTTCCAACGTTTTATGTTGCCGTGGTTAAAGCTTCATTGGAACTAGAGTAAGAAAGCTATATTACAAAATTAAATTACACATGAAAGTACAAATTATACACACAACATACAGAATCAACAACATAATCAGAATCAGGTTTAATATCAGCATATATCGTGAAATTTATTAACTTTGGTAGCAGTACAATGCAATACATGATAAATATTAAAAAACTGAATCATACTAATCGTCTATACGTGTATTTTTTAGGTATATTAAAATAAGTAGTGGTAAAGAATAGAAATAAATTTAAAAGTAGTGAGTAGTGTTCATAGGTTCAGTGTCCATTTAGGAATCAGATGGCAGAGGTGAAGAAGCTGTTCCTGAATCGCTCAGTGTGTGCCTTCAGGCTTCTGTACCTCCTTCCCAATGGTAACAATGAAAAGGGGGCACATTCTCAATGGTGGATGCCACCTTCCTGAGACACCGCTCCTCAAAGATGTCTTGGATACTACAGGGGCTGTACCCATGATGGAGCTGACTAATTTTACAACTTTCTGCAACTTAATTCAATCCTGTGCAGTAACCCCCACCCCACCCATACCAAACAGTGATATAACCAGTCAGAATGCTCTCTATAGTACATCTGTAAAAGTTTTTGAGTGTTTTAGGTGACAAATCAAATCTCCTCAAACTGCCTTCTTTATAGCTGCATTGTTATGTTGGGCAAACAACAGGAATTCTGCAGATGCTGGAAATTCAAGCAACATACATCAAAGTTGCTGGTGAACGCAGCAGGCCAAGCAGCAGCTATAGGAAGAGGTGCAGTCGACGTTTCAGGCCAAGACCCTTCGTATGTTGGGTCCAGGTTAGGTCCTCAGACACACCCAGGAACTTGAAATTACTTATTCTCTCCACTGCTGATCTCCCTGTGAGGATTGGCTTGTGTTCCCTCATTCTACCCTATCTGAAGGGATTTGTTGAGAGTTAAAGGGCAAAAGTTTAGGGGTAACATGAGGGGGAACTTCTTTACTCAGAGAATGGTAGCTGTGTGGAACGAGCTTCCAGCAGAAGTGGTTGAGGCAGGTTCGATGTTGTCGTTTAAAGTTAAATTGGATAGATATATGGACAGGAAAGGAATGGAGTGTTATGGACTGAGTGCAGGTCGGTGGGACTAGGTGAGAGTAAAAGTTCGGCACGGACTAGAAGGGCCGAGATGGCCTGTTTCCGTGCTGTATTTGTTATATGGTTATTTTAGTTTTGAATACCATTTGTGGAGTAGCCAAAATTTCATGGGAATATGATCATGTGATTGCTGCTATATTTGTTTGGCACCTGACCAAGGAGGATTCTGGAAATAAATTTCTGATTGGTAATAGGAGCAGCAGTGGATTGTCAGGACAGATGGAGGGGGGCTCATTCATTTGTCTCATTATCCATCACTCCTTAAAATTGTGTTTACCATTTCACTTCAGTCAGTTTATTTGGATCACCATTCCACCTTTTAACCTTGAAGGAATGCAGGCCAAGTTGATGAAAGTACATATATTTGGTGCTGACTTTCTTTGGCTGTTTCTACATTGTATCTCTTCCAAGTCCAGTGTCTACTGTATGCTGAGGCTTGGTGCTCAAAGGTTAGTGAAATATTTCAGATGAGATTTTACCAGGTTCCCACACCTGAGCCAATATTTCAGTATTTCAATACGCATAAGATTAAGATGACCGTTTGAACATTCCACGGGTTTTACAAAACTTTATAAATAGACGCGTGTTTCTTGGATCATATCCCATTTCCCCACATTTTAATCGCATTTGCCTTGCCGGACTTTTTACCCATTCTTGTAACTTGTCTAAAGTTTTCAAAATATTTTGTGTCCATCTATGTAACCTGGTGTGCCTTAATTTAATGTCATACACCAATAACATGAATGAAGCTGCATAGAGACAAGAAGCTGAAGCAGAACAGACCCTATCACATGCAGTTAATCCCTGCCTTTTTCACTTCCATGTTCGTAAGGCAGCAGTGACATTGCATGTCCAACTATTTCAGTTCTTTATCTTTGTTTTAAGATATTTCATTGGAGTGGATTTTGTTTTTTACTTTGCAATAGGTAATAAAGAGATCACAAGGATGATGTTGGAAGCTGGAGCAGAAATTGATGTTGTAAATTCGGTTGGACGAACTGCAGCACAAATGGCTGCCTTTGTGGGTAAGTTCTGTGAAAGCACAAGTATACACAGCTATATACGTAGAATATTTTGGTTTATGTTCCACCAAGATTCAAAAAGAATGCTGACACATCAGTGAATACTCCAAAAGTTTGGGTAGTTGGTAATTTAGGTTTAATGCATTCATTAAGGAATCTTCCAGATAAACCCGGTATTTTACCATGTAGACTGGAGACTGCCATGCTGGCATCTGGAGCAACAAATCATCTGCTATAGGAACTCAGAGGGTTGCACAGTAGCAGGTGGGGGGTGGGGAGTTGATGAGCAAGATATGTTGGACATCTTTGTGTTGGGGGAAAAAAACATCCACAAACAAGTCGATCTGTTGAGTTCCTCCAGCGGGTGCTTTAGAAACATAGAAAGATAGAAAACCTACAGCACAATACAGGCCCTTCAACCCACAAAATTGTGCCGAACATGTCCCTACTTTAGAAGTTACTAGGCTTATCTATAGCCTTCTATTTTACTAAGCTCCATGTACCTACCCAAAAGTCTCTTAAAAGACCCTATAGTATCCGCTTTCATCACCATTGCTGGCAGCCCATTCCACGTACTCACCACTCTCTGAGTAAAAAACTTACCCCTGACATCTCCTCTGACCTACTCCCCAGCACCTTAAACCTGTGTCCTCTTGTGGCAGCCATTTCAGCCCTGGGAAAAAGCATCTGACTATCCACATGATCAGTGCCTCTTGTCATCTTATACACCTCTGTGAGGTCACCTCTCATCCTCTATCGCTCCAAGGAGAAAAGGCCAAGTTCAGTCAACCTGTTTTCATAAGGCATTCAATGCAAGAAGCATCAGCAACAAAGGTGGTGAACTGAGAGCTTGGATACATACATAGAATTATGATGTAGTGGCCATTACTTAGACTTGACTGGCACCAGGGCAGGAATGGATTCTCAATACTCCTGGATTTCAGTGCTTTAAAAGGGATAGAGAGGGGAGAAAAGGGGAGGAGGGGTGGCATTACTGGTCAGGGATACTATTACAGCTGCAGAAAGGGTGGGTAATCTAGCAGGATCCACTTTTGAGTCAGTATGGGTGGAAGTCAGGAACAGGAAGGGAGCAGTTACTCTATTGGGAGGGTTGTTATAGGCCCCCTGGTAGCAGCAGGGATACCGAGGAGCAGATTGGGAGGCAGATTTTGGAAAGGTGCAAAAATAACAGGGTTGTTATCATGGGTGACTTTAACTTCCCTAATATTGATTGGCACCTGATTAGTTCCAAGGGTTTGGACGGGGCAGAGTTTGTTAAGTGTGTCCGGGACGGATTCCTGTCATACTCCCTGGCCTTCAGCATTATCATGGAAAAGGATAGAATCAGAGAGGACAGGAAAATTTTTAATTGGGGAAGGGCAAATTATGAGGCTATAAGACTAGAACTTGCGGTTGTGAATTGGGATGATGTTTTTGCAGGGAAATGTACTATGGACATGTGGTCGATGTTTAGAGTTCTCTTGCAGGATGTTAGGGTTAAATTTGTCTCAGAGAGAAAGATAAAGAATGGTAGGGTAAAGGAACCATGGGTGACAAGTGAGGTGGAGAATCTAGTCAGGTGGAAAAAGGCAGCATACATGAGGTTTAGGAAGCAAGGATCAGATGAGTCTATTGAAGAATATAGGGAAACAAGAAAGGAGCTTAAGAAGGGACTGAGGAGAGCAAGAAGGGGGCATGAGAAGGCCTTGTCGAGTAGGGTAAAGGAAAACCCCAAGGCATTCTTCAGTTATGTGAAGAACAAAAGGATGACAGGAGTGAAGGTAGGACAGATTAGAAATAAAGGTGGGAAGATGTGCCTGGAGGCTGTGGAAGTGAGCGAGGTTCTCAATTGAATACTTCTGTTCGGTATTCACCAACGAGAGGGAACTTGCTGACGGTGAGGACAATATGAGGGAGGTTGATGTTCTGGAGCATGTTGATATTAAGGGAGAGGAGGTGTTGGAGTTATTAAAATACGGATAAGTCCTCGGGGCCTGACAGAATATTCCCCAGGCTTCTCCACGAGGCGAGGGAAGAGATTGCTGAGCCTCTGGCTAGGATCTTTATGTCCTCGTTGTCTACAGGAACGGTATCGGAGAATTGGAGGGAGCCGAATGTTGTCCCCTTGTTCAAAAAAGGTAGTAGGGATAGTCCGGTAGTTATAGACCAGTGAGCTTTACGTCTGTGGTGGGAAAGCTGTTGGAAAAGATTCTTAGAGATAGGATCTATGGGCATTTAGAGAATCATGGTCTGATCAGGGACAGTCAGCATGGCTTTGTGAAGGGCAGATCATGTCTAACAAGCCTTATAGAGTTCTTTGAGGAGGTGACCAGGCATATAGATGAGGGTAGTGCAGTGGATGTGATCTATATGGATTTTAGTGAGGCATTTGACAAGGTTCCATTTGGTAGGCTTATTCAGAAAGCCAGAAGGCATGGGATCCAGGGAGGTTTGGCCAGGTGGATTCAGAATTGGCTTGCCTGCAGAAGGCAGAGGGTGGTGGTGGAGGGAGTACATGCAGATTGGAGGGTTGTGACTAGTGGTGTCTCACAAGGGTCGGTTCTGGGCCCTCTACTTTTTGTGATTTTTATTAACGACCTGGATGTGGGGGTAGAAGGGTGGGTTGGCAAGTTTGCAGACGACACAAAGGTTGGTGGTGGTGTTGATAGTGTAGAGGATTGTCAAAGATTGCAGAGAGACATTGATAGGATGCAGAAGTGGTCTGAGAAGTGGCAGATGGAGTTCAACCCGGAGAAGTGTGAGGTGGTACACTTTGGAAGGACAAACTCCAAGGCAGAGTACAAAGTAAACGGCAGCATACTTGGTAGTGTAGAGGAGCAGAGGGATCTGGGGGTACATGTCCACAGATCCCTGAAAGTTGCCTCACAGGTAGATAGGGTAATTAAGAAAGCTTACGGGGTGTTAGCTTTCATAAGTCGAGGGATAGAGTTTAAGAGTCGCGTGTAGTGATGCAGCTCTATAAAACTCTGGTTAGGCCACACTTGGAGTACTGTGTCCAGTTCTGGTCGCCTCACTATAGGAAGGATGTGGAAGCATTGGAATGGGTACAGAGGAGATTTACCAGGCTGCTGCCTGGTTTAGAGAGTATGGATTATGATCAGAGATTAAGGGAGCTAGGGCTTTACTCTTTGGAGAGAAGGAGGATGAGAGGAGACATGAAAGAGGTATACAAGATATTCAGAGGAATAGATAGAGTGGGTAGCCAGCACCTCTTCCCCAGGGCACCACTGCTCAATGCAAGGGGACATGGCTTTAAGATAAGGAGTGTGAAGTTCAAGGGAGATATTAGAAGAAGGTTTTTCACTCAGAGAGTGTTTGGTGCATGGAATACATTGCCTGAGTCAGTGGTGGAGGCAAATACGCTATTGAAATTTAAGAGACTACTAGACAGGAATTTAAGTTGGGGGGTTATATGAGAGGCAGAGTTTGAGGGTCGACACAACAATGTGGTCCGAAGGGCCTGTACTGTTCTATGTTCTATGCTCCCCAATCCAGGCAACATCCTTGTAAATCTCCTCTGCACCCTTTCTCTGGTTTCCACATCCTTCCTGTAGTGTGCGACCAGAACTGAGCACAGTACTCCAAGTGGGGTCTGACCAGGGTCCTATATAGCTGCAACATTACCTCTCGGCTCCTAAATTCAATTCCATGATTGATGAAAGCCAATACACCATATGCCTTCTTAACCACAGAATCAACCTGTGCAGCTGCTTTGAGTGTCCTATGGACCTGGACCCCAAGATCCCTCTGATCCTCCACACTGCCAAGAGTCTTACCATTAATACTATATTCTGCCATCATATTTGACCTACCAAAATGAACCACTTCACACTTATTTGGGTTGAACTCCATCTGCCACTTCTCAGCCCAGTTTTGCATCCTATCAGTGTCCCGCTGTAACCTCTGACAGCCCTCCACACTATCCACAACACCTCCAACTTTTGTGTCATCAGCAAATTTACTAACCCATCCCTCCACTTCCTCATCCAGGTCATTTATAAAAATCACAGAGAGTAAGGGTCCCAGAGCAGATCCCTGAGGCACTCCACTGGTACTGACCTCCATGCAGAATATAACCCATCTACAACCACTCTTTGCCTTCTGTGGGCAAGCCAGTTCTGGATTCACAAAGCAATGTCCCCTTAGATCCCGTGCCTCCTTACTATCTCAATAAGCCTTGCATGGGGTACCTTATCAAATGCCTTGCTAAAATCCATATACACTACATCTACTGCTCTTCCTTCATCAATGTGTTTAGTCACATCCTCAAAATATTCAATCAGGCTCGTAAGGCACGACCTGCCCTTGACAAAGCCATGCTGACTATTCCTTAACATATTATACCTCTCTACATGTTCGTAAATCCTGCTTCTCAGGATCTTCTCCATCAACTTATCAACCACTGAAGAAAGACTCACTGGTTTATAATTTCCTGGGCTACCTCCACTCCCTTTCTTGAATAAAAGAGCAATATCTGCAACCCTCCAATCCTCCAGAACCTCTCCCGTCTCCATTGATGATACATAGAACATCGCCAGAGGCTCAGCAATCTCCTTCCTCGCCTCCCACAGTAGCCTGGGGTACATCTCATCCAGTCCCGGCGACTTATCCAACCTGATGCTTTCCAAAAGCTCCAGCACATTCCCTTTCTTAATATCTACATGTTCAAGCTTTTACGTTTGCTGCAAGTCATCACTACAATCACCAAGATCCTTTTTCCATAGTGAATACTGAAGCAGAGTTTTCATTAAGTACCTCTGTTACCTCCTCCGGTTCCATACATACTTTCCCACTGTCACACTTGATAGGTCCTGTTCTTTCACGTCTTGTCCTCTTGCCCTTCACATATTTGTAGAATGCCTTGGGGTTTTCCTTAATCCTACCCACCAAGACCTTCTCATGGCCCCTTCTGGCTCTCCTAATTTCCTTCTTAAGCTCCTTCCTTATTAGCCTTATAATCTTTTAGATCTCTAACATTACCTAGCTCTCTGAACCTTTCGTAAGGTTTTCTTTTCTTCTTGACTAGATTTATTACAGCCTTTGTACACCATGGTTCCTGTACCCTACCATAACTTCCCTGTCTCATTGGAACATACCTATGCAGAAGTCCATACAAATATCCCCTGAACATTTGCCACATTTCTTCCATACTTTTCCCTGAGAACATCTGTTTCCAATTTAAGCTTCCAATTTCCTGCCTGATAACCTCATAGTTCCCCTTACTCCAATTAAACACTTTTCTAACTTGTCTGTTACTACCTCTCTCCAATGCTACGATAAAGGAGACAGAATTATGATCACTATCTGCAAAATGCTCTCCCACTGAGAGATCTGACACCTGATTTGTTCTATATGTTAAAACATGAGCCATGGGCTTTATGGATTATTATTTTTAAATGTAATTAAAATATTTATCCCCTATCAATACACAATATTCCTTTGGATGCATATTGGTTCCCCAGAGTAATTCCATCAGACTCATTTCCATCAGACTCATTTCCCTTTTATCTCCTGGCAGCCATTTGGCTTGCTCTCGTATGTATCCCAACATTTTCTCTTTAATTCTTTTCCCACATTCAAATACAAAGGTGGGGCCAGGTAACCTACAGAAGCCAATTAATCTCCTTGCATGCTTTTGAGGTACAGGAGGAAATGGAAACCTCTGGTAGAAACTAGTCAAGCGGCTCAGAGCATGTTCACACTCCACACAGATTGCACGCAAGGTGCAGGGGCTGAGCCACAAAGCACCCATACCAAATACATTTACTGTAAAATTTTAAAAAAAAATTCAAGCTCAATTTCAATGTTTAAGGTAAGTTTGGGTAGGTACATGGATGATAGGGGTAGGGAGGGTTTGCCCCCAGAGCAGGCCAATGGGAGTAGGTAGTTTAACTGGTTCTGTTTCTGTGCTGTACTTTTCTATGACTGTATGATATACAAATGAATAAACACAGTGCAAAAATTTTATATTGGTGCTAAAAACATTCATTAATGTTAACTTTTTTTAAAACCACAGCACTATTACCACTTGCGCTTTCCAGAGGTAAAACACTATTTCAGTGTTATGGGGTTTTTCTACCTGGCTCATCCCCTCCATGTGTGGCAGCAGAAAGGTCTTGGACTGTGGTCCTACCACACAGAGCCTTTGCATTGACTGCACTGAGCTCAAGTGAATACCTCGACACATAATCCCTGTGGCCTGGAGTGGGCCAGTCTGCAGCGTTAACTTACAGGCATCTCACTATGCTGGGTGACCAACAAGTTTCGGATGGACCAAAGGGCACCTTTGGCTGAGTTGATAACCTTTCGGCAGCTACTTGATGTCTGTCCTATTTTGTGTCCCTGGGAGCAGCCCGTAGATCAGAGAATCCTTTTTAGGCATCTGCCTGGGATGAATTGCGACAAGGACCTTTGCAAGCTTTACCTCGCGCTCTTAGCAAATCCACAGTCTAAAAAGAGATGGGTGACTGTTTCTTCCCCTCCCTATAGCTATCCCCAGGGCAGTGTGGACTGGGGTGAAATACTGTCTGTGGAAGAAGTCTCTCAGAGGGAGTGTACTGCTCGCTGCCAGCCAAGGTGCTTGTTGGTTAGATCTGGGGCAATGAGACTTCCATATGGATTGGACCATTTGCTCAGGGAATAAATCCACAGAATCCATCGTGTCCCAGTCTCACTGTGTTTGTAGGATGTCCTGTGTTGGCTACAGCCTGTCGGATTTGTGGTCAGAGGTACTTATTTGGAAAGGTTCTTCCACAAGGGATAGTGTGGTAACGTCCAACTAATTGGAACATTATGTGACAGCTGGGACAAACACATCCTGCACAGGGTATAACCTCACACATTGTGAAACATAGTGTCCATGTAATTTGGGTCCACACACAGCCTGAGGTGGTCACACATGAATGGTCTTCAGGATTAGCTCAATATTGGGTACACTTCTACACCCATTCCCTGGGACTTATCATGAACCATCAGTCTCAGGTCATTTTGAATCACCTTATGAACCACAAGACAGCCCGGGTATTAATTTATTCATAACAAAAAATATACAGCAGATGAAACTTTTATATTCATGGCCATTACATTCAATAGTTTTAGCTTAATATTTAAAACCATAACACCATTATATGGCCCCCTAAGATAATTCATCCTATCATTGTTTGAGGGCCTTCCCCACCAAACTCAGTCCCTTTGTGTGTGGGTGTGTGTATTGGAAGAAGCCTAGACTGGGCCTTCTCTACAGAAGCTTTGTATTGACTGCACTGGGCTCCACTGCATTCCTCAGCATGTACTCCTGCACTGGGCTCCACTGCATTCCTCAGCATGTACTCCTGCACCGGGCTCCACTGCATTCCTCAGCATGTACTCCTGCAGTCTGGAATTTGCCATCTGGCAGCATTCCCTGTCTGGCCCCGGTGCCGCGCATTGTCCCATTGTGAAAATGTTTTTCCAAGCAAACACCTGTCACCACAAATTCATCGGCCAGTAGTCAGCATTGAACGTTCTGCAGTGGTGGTGAGAGAGGCCCACACAGACATCAACAGATAATATATCATTTCAGCACACGCTGTCCTCAGGAAAATATGGTCACCCACCTCTTTGCAGATTGTGGATTTGCTGAGAGGGTGTGGAGAAGGTCACAAGGGTCTGTGTCACAGTTATTCCCCAGCAGTTGTGGAACTGATCTACAGGCTGTTACCAAAGGCGCACACTGAGAAAGGCATCGAGTGGTGGTGGAAGATCATCAACTGGATGAAAGACATGTTGCACCTGATGACCTGTGGCTTCCCTGTCTCCTTGGGACTTAAGGTGAAGTCCTTAAACTGTATCCACTTGAGTTGTTGGCAGTATAGTAAAGTGATTGTGTTCTGAAGCATTTCAGTTCATGAATCTCTAGAATTTGTAGCACAAATTGAGACTTGTTTATTCAGGCCTATATTTCTGGACAATCTTTTTGTAAAATGAAGTTAATTAAATCTTCCGAGTTAATCTCATTTCCATAATACAAGTACATTTAAGTACATTTAAATATATGTTTGTAGATGGGGAAAAATTGTGTGAGCTCTTTGAAATGATTTTATTTTTCTCTCTTCCTTTAGGCCAGCATGATTGTGTAACTATCATCAACAACTTCTTTTCACGCGAAAGGCTGGACTTCTACACAAAACCACAAGGACTTGACAAAGAACCCAAGCTTCCAGTCAAGTTAGCAGGGCCCTTGCACAAAATCATAATAATGACAAACTTGCACCCTGTTGCGGTAGATATTTTTGAAATTGACGTTTGTTTCTAAGGCATAGAGTGATGTCACTGAATGAAAACTTGATTTCTTGGATTTGCTCAATATCCTTCTCCCATCATTGAATAGTAGTTTCTAAAGCTGAAGAGTAATTCAAGGATTAGATTAAATGAAGGACCATGTGGAATACTAATGCTTGGTCATTTTTGCCTTTAATGGAGCAGGACAACTACAGCATTTATATTTATCTGTTGAGTTAGTTTCCATTGCTTTTCAATTTCAGTTTGGAAATATAATTTACAACATTAATCCCACTGAGATGATAAAAAAAAATGTGCAAAATCTATATTTGACCATTTTTGGAAGGGTACATTGAACAACTATAATGTTAAATGGTTTTTAATTATTATTATTATGGAAATACTGTTCTGTCTTGTCCACCCCTATCTTATCAGCATGGTGCATTTCCACTTAAGTCATCAAGAACACAATGAAGGTGTTTGGTACGTCTTCCATGGGAATTATTGTGGAAAGTGTAACTGGAATCTTTCCAGTCCACTCAGCATTTTACCCACAAAAATTAAGTTTCATAATTCTGGTTCACAGAAGTTTCTACCCTCCCTGCAGGCTTTCAGTATCGTCTGCAAAAGCAATTTGAATCCATAGAAATTACGTATCAGGTCATTACTTTAAAAACACACCAGAAATAAAAGTTCTTTAAAAATTGCTGTGGATCTGAATGTAGGCAGGAAGTATTGTAGAAATTTGAAATTTGGTGTTTTGTAGAATTGAGTCTTTGAAATTTAACTTGCATCTAATTCCTTTTCTGAATGGTGATCTTATATATGTAATTTGAAAATTGTGTTGATAGTCCATTTAATTCAGACAAAAGCCAGATATTCTATATTGCAAGATGGACACTTGAAGCAAAATACAAGTGCTGTATTTATTTTATAGCAGTATTGATAGATTTCTCTAACTATATTGAATTTGCATATCCTCAGACATTTTGATTAAACTGTCCTGATTTCTTGGTTTGTGGTAATCTTGACTGGTTTCCTGAAGTTGCAGAACTATCTTTGTTATTTGTTCAATTTTGTGAATTATTTTTATTATCTGAATTTTCTCTTAAGATCGTGCTGATGGTTAAAGAGAATCCATTACTAGCAGAGGTTGAAGCGCTGAGCAAGTGTTACAGGGTGCTGGACCTTATAATAGAAAAGTGCATGAAACAGAGGGAAATCAATGAAGTCCTGGCCATGAAGATGCATTATCTCAGCTACATCTTCCAGAAGTGTATCACATTTTTAAAGGAACATGAATCTAAACTTGACGGACTTATTAAAAGGTAGACAACATTTTTAGAATGATCTAAAATTTACAGAAGTTGTTCAACAAGCTTGTTATTAAATAATGAGACTGGCGTATGTTGAAACACTTCTTAAATGAAGCACATTGCTCTTCACTGAGGCATCACCGGTCTTTTCCACAAAGGACTCTGATCCTGTAGTAACCATTGTTAAATTACCATGCTTCAATACCATCAAGTAGTGTCATAATCCAAAACAATACAAATACCATGCAGAAATAAATACGTTTTCTATTTCTGTGGAGCTGTAGGGTGTAATCAGGAATGTACTTCTAAAGGTATTGTCACAATGAACTGGGTGCTATGCAGCTTATTCGAATTTTTGTTGGCATGCCAGTGATGAATTGATATCATTGTTAAAAACGTGCAAGAATACAGAAAATAGGAGCAGGAGTCAGTCACTAGATCCCTCAAGCCTGCTTTGATGTTTATTATGATCATGGCTGATCTGTTCTGGCCTCAACTCCTCTGTGTCAATTCCCCATAACCCTTAATTCTTCCTCCCACTTAAAACATGTATCCAAATTCAAATGTTTATCTCTCTCCAATTTAAATATATCAAATGACCTCGTCTCCTCCACCCCCTGGAGCAGAGAATTACCGAGACCATTAGTATGATCTAATAGCTATTCCTGTAGCCACGTCCCTCTACTATTAGATCATACTTATCCTATTATCTGTTTTGTCAGCTCTTTTAACTTATTACAAATGCTGTATGCATTCATATGAAACTTAATTTTTACTACATTTCCTAACTGAATTTGCCCTGTGGTGCATATTTCTGTTCATGTTTTCTGCCCCAGCCTTTCACACTTTGCCCCTTTACCATCCTGTGTCATCACTCCCTCATTCCTCCAATTTATTCTTAAGTCCACACCTATCCTATTTAGTTTAAACCCTAACTACAACCCTATTTATGTGACTTGCTGAACATGATTCAGGTGAAGCCCATTCTAGTTGAGCAGCTGCCACCTGCTCCAGTATTGGTGCTGAAGCTCCATGAATTGGAACCTGTACATTTACCTCTAATTGTATTTATACCCTTTGTCAGTCTGCATGTGGATCGAGTAGTGTCTGTTCTGTTTTTCAGTTTTGACTGAGCTCATCGTAATCCCTCTGCAGACTCTCCTTTCTTGTCCCGCCAATGTTGTTGGTACCCATGTGACCACAGCAACTGGATTCACTCAATTCACTCCAAGCTCTTCTCCAGCCCAGAAGACATGTCCTTAATCATCCCCAGGCAGACAGCAACCCTTTCTAAATTGTATGTTTACTGCATGGAGTAGAGTCTGTCCCCTAAATATAGTTGAAATGGGATGCCATGTTTCACTTTTCTCCCTCTTCCCCCCCCCCGCCACTTGAATGGCACCCTGTACAATGGATAGTTTAGATCCATCCCTGCCCGTGACCATAGACAGAGCTAGGACCTTGCACCTGTTGGCTGAGACCACTTTGGATCCCTCCATCTGCCTCTAATGCAGTCACACTGCCCCGTCCCTACTTGTCTGTAGATGGATAATCTAAGAGATGATTTTCTGGAATACTTTCTCTGAATAATTCTACTTCCCTGGTGTATCAAAGTGTTAGGAGCTTGGGCTCTGGCTCAGTTACCCTGAGCCAAAGTTTTTCCAGCAGCCGATAGCTGACTGCTCATTTGAAACATTATAAACTCTGCTATAATTTATCTTTAATATTTTTGCAATTGAGGAATCGTTCTGTTGAGGCTTTAATATCCCTGTTTTGAACAGTTTATTAAAAGGACGGGATTCTGATGGCTTCCCAACTTACCAAGAGAAATTTATAAGAGAATGTATCCGGAAATTTCCATGGTGTGAAGCCACATTGTTGCAACAGCTTGTGAGAACCATTGCTCCAGTAGAAATTGTAAGTTACTTTGGCATTCTTAATCATATAAAAATTGAATAACTTAGCTAGAAAAATTTAAACCCATGTGTTGGGATATGATGAACATTTTTAATGTGCACGCCCAAACCAAACATTCGTCTGCACTAGGGTCAAGGAGAAACAAATTTGGGGATTCATTTAACACATGCACACATTTCCAGTTTCCTCCCTCCCTCATGAAGTCAATAAAAATCTCCCTGGTGTTGCTGAGAGGTTGTCGTTATGATATCTTTCAACCGGATGTTCAATTTCCCTTTTGCATGCTGATTTGTCACCCTTGAATTGGCCGACGACAGTGGTGTCATCAGCTAAGTTAAACATGGCATTGGAACTGGGCTTAGCCTCATAATCATAAGTATAAAGCAAGTGGATCAGAGGGCTAAGCACACCTTGTGTTCACCTGTGCTGAGGGAGATTACTGAGGAGATGGTGTTGCAATCCAACTGACTGGGGTCTGCAAGTGGGAAATTGAGGATCCAGTTGCATAAGGAGGTGCAACTTCAACCCTTTACCCCTTCTACTTACCCTGTCCAACTTATTTCATCACCCTCCTTTGCAGCCGCACATATAAATTCTCCCTCACCTGGTCTCACCTATCACCTGCCAGCTTATACTTTCCCTCTCCACACCTTCATTTCCAAAAGAGGTAGCAGTAGAGATTGTGGAGGCATTAGTAGTGATCTTTCAAGATTGGATTGGCATGGTTCCGGGGGACTGGAAAATTGCGAATGTTACTCCACTCTTTAAGAAAGGAGAGAGGCAGCAGAAAGGAAATTCTGCTGGAGTCTAACTGACTAGTTAGCCTAACCTCAGTGGTTGGGAAGATGTTGGAGTCAATTCTTAAGGATGAGGTTATGGAGTACTTGGTGACTCAGGACAATATTGGATAAAGTCAGCATGGTTTCCTTAAAGGAAGATCTTTGAGGAGATTACAAGTAGGATAGATAAAGGAGATGCAGTGAATGTTGTATATATGGATTTTCAGAAGGCCTTTGACAAGGTGCCACACATGAGGCTGCTTACCAAGTTAAGAACCCATGGTATTACAGGAATGTTACTAACATGGTTAGAGCATTGGCTGATTGATAGGAGGCAGCGAGTGAGAATAAAAGGATCCTTTTCTGGTCGGCTGCCAGTAAATAGTAGTGTTCTGCAGGGGTTGATGTTGGGACTGCTTCTTATGCTGTATACAAATGATTTAGATGATGGATTAGATGGCTTTGTTGCCAAGTTTGCAGATGATACAAAGATTGATGGAGGGGCAGGTAGTTTTGAGGAAACAGGAAGACTGCAGAAGGACATAGACAGATTAGAAGAATGGGCAAGAGAGTGGCAAATGAAATACGATGTTGGAAAATGCATGGTCATGCACTTTGATAGAAGGAATAAATGTGCAGACTATTTTCTAAACAGGGAGAAAATCCAAAAATCAGAGATGCAAAGGGACTTGGGAGTCCTTGTGTGGATACCCCAAAGGTTAACTTGCAGGTTTAGTCATTAGTGAGGAAGGCAAATGCAATGTTAGCATTCATTTCAAGAGGTTTAGAGTACAAGAGCAAGGATGTGTTGCTGAGGCTTCATTAGGCACTGGTGAGGCCTTACCTGGAGTACTGTGAACAGTTTTGGGCTCCTTATCTAAGAAAAGATGTGCTGGCATTGGAGAGGGTCAGAAGAAGTTCACAAGGATGATTCCAGGAATGAAAGAGTTATCATATGAGGAACATTTGATAGCTCTGGGTCTGTTCTCACTGGGATTTAGACAGATGAGGGGGGATCTCATTGAGACCTTTTGAATGTTGAAAGGCCTAGACAAAATAGATGTGGAAAGGATGTTTCCCATGGAGGGAGAGTCTGGGACAAGAGGGCACAGCCTCAGGATAGAGGGACATCCATTTAAAACAAGAGATGCAAGAAATTTCTTTAGCCAGAGGGTGGTGAATTTGCGGAATTTGTTACCACGGGCAGCTATGAAGACCAGGTTGTTGGGTGTATTTAAGGCGGAGATAGGTTCTTGATTAGCCACAGTATCATGGTTACGGAGAGAAGGCTGGGGAGTGGGGCTGAGGAAGGGGGAAAAAAAGGATCAGCCATGTTTGAATGGCAGAGCATACTCGATATGCCAAATGCCCTAACTCTCCTATGTCTTATGGTCTTATTTCCAGTCCTGATGAAGAATCTCAACCTGAAATATCAACAGTTTATTCTCCTCCATAGAAGTTCCCTGACTTGCTAAGTTCCTCCAACATTTTGTGTGTGTTGCTGCCTCGGCAGAATCTCTTGTTTTACATTAGGATCCAAACTGAGCGTGTTTTATTTTAGTCATTTGCTTTCGACTTCATTTGACCTACCAGCGCGTTATGCAAATATTTAGGGCTATTTTGTGGTATTTAAACATTAGGTTGAAAACATCTTTTTCAATTTCACTTTTGCAATACTGCAATATTGCAATTCATAATGACTTTCTCTTGCTGAATTAACATTATTGCACTGAATGTGAATAGTAACCACTAGAAGTCAGAGTTTCAAACTGAGTATTTGAATGTGATATTAATTATATCAAAGATAGGAATTTTTAGATTTATTATTGGTCTTGACGGGAATTTATTGTTAGTGTGCCCTTTTATAGTTTTGATATAGAAGAATAAGTATTTTTATAATACATTCATTGTTTCTTCTGAACTTTATAATTGAAATTGCTTATTATATTCCCTTCCTTTCTTTCCCCCACCCTGCAACCCAAACAACAACGGAAATAAATTGAGGGCAATGATCCCACAGCTTTATCTGTAATGACCCAGATCATAACTGGCCAGGTTGGCTTTGTGGATGCTGAATTTTGCACAGTTTGTGGTGAAAAGGGAGCTGATAAAAGGTGCTCAATTTGCAAAATGGTAAGAACTTATAGATTATCTCACAACTTGGTACAAGAGCTCTTTAGGGAGATGGAGATATGTTCATACATAACTATTCTTGTTACGTATAAATTGCTGATTTTTTTCTCTCAACAATTGTTATATTAAATATTTGAACAGCATGCAAGCAGTCTTTCCTAGAGTATATAACTTTCTGGGTGCATACTTTCTCAAGGTGATATACTGCAATCAAAATTGTCAGAAGATGCACTGGTTCACTCACAAAAAAGTCTGTAAAAAATTGAAAGAAACAAGAGAAAAACAAGAAGCCAAGGAAAAACTGAAACAGAATGGTTAGTTTTACTAAATTAAAATTATGCTTTGTGTATTTTTTTAAGAAGTCATCATTCCTTTTTCTTAAAATAACTTTGCTGCTGCAGTCATAAAGCTTGCTGCTCTGAAATACGTTAGCAGTCAGAATAACTTTGTTGTTTTAGATTTTCTTTCTACAAACGTATATTGGCAAAGTATCTGTTCAGCATTCTATATTAACTCAACCTTTATGATGTAGGAAAAACATCCCAAAACATAATGTGCTTTATTTCTGATTATTTATTTATCTGTCTGACTGTTTATTTACTTAATTGGAAACGGTGCAGAATAGGCGATATTGGACTTTTGAGTCATGGCAGCCAGCAACCCCTGATTTAACTCTAGCCTAATCACAGGACAATTTACAATGAGCAGTTAATCTATCGTTACATCTTTGAACTATAGGAGGAAACCGGAGCAGCCAGAGAAACCCCACGCATTCCAAGGAGTACAGACTCCTTACAGATCATATTGGAATTGAACTCTGAACTCCAATGCCCCGAGCTGCAATAGCCTCTGTGGAGATCTTTGAGTTCTACTACACTACTCATTGATGGATTCTTTTTTTTTCATTTCAAGTTTACACTTGTTTTCAGCCTAAATATTATTTGCCAATTTTAATCTTGGAGAACATTTCAGATTTAGTTGGATAAATATATATTTCCTTTTATGGTTCACAGAAACAAAAGCAACCACCTCTGAAACCACTAGAGCTGAGGCTACAGGGTCCTCTAACCCTCCACTTTCAACCTCTGATGACGGCTCGGGTTCGAAGGACCTCAGCACAGGGGCCAAAGCAGAACTTAAAACTACACAGGAAGAGACCACAACAGAAGGAGAGGCCATTTCTCCTACAAACGTGCACACAGCTGAAGAATAAAGTGGATCTAATGTTGCACTTGATGTTTTCCAATTTCTGTAGTGTATGAAATATAATCCAATATATATTTATCAACAAGGTTATTGCTCCCACTGCATGGCTGCAGTGAAAGGGAGAATTCTGTTCATTGTGCATTAAGAGAACTAGTTGCTTTGATTGTGTATCCTACCCTGTACCAAAGCAGCCTGCAATCCTGATAGGCAACGATGAGGTCAGCGGGATTTGCTGTCTATTGTATTTAATTCATTAACTACATCTGGATTTGAAGGACCCTTCACTACTGAGATAAATCCAAATGGTTTGATCTAAATTCTGTCCAAGCTAATTAAAGTACATTTGTTATAACACTTCAGCGTACAACAATTTGTGAAAAGTAGTATGAGTTTATTACTGTGCAGTTCAGAGCAAAATGATCTTAATGATCTGCACTGTAATTGTTTTCCTGTTACTAATATTCAAAATTCTGCAGTTTGCTCATCCTAGTGTAAGTGTTAAGCAATTTAGACCCAGTGTTGATGTTGATTGTTATCATTAGGCATTTTTCCGCAGGAAAAATCTTCAATAATTTCATACTGAAGAAAATCCACAAATTTTGGAAACTAATGTTCAAATGCAAGTTACAATAAATTTACATTTTTTTATTTGCTTTTTGGCCTTTTCTCTACCCTGCACTGCCCAGCCCTTAGTCAAAATTACTTAGAGTAAAATGTCATTGATGAAATATCTTTACTACCTAACATATTTGGTACAGTCATTCAAAGGTTGTGACAAAAAATTGAATGTCACTGAAATTAAACACATTTTGTAAGTAGTTGCGTATGTGATATGGGATTTCACCGGCAGTTTCAAAACTTTGTATACGTATTGGGTATTTCTTCACCTCATTTTGCTGCAGACTCCAGTTCACCAATGTGCCTGCTCTTGACAAAGTGTATTCTTTGTCACTTCATGGTCATTTAATTGCTTATTGAATTCTAAATTTAAGTGTGTTTACTAATGTTCAGTAAATCCCCAAACAAAAGCAATTTCAGGTGAAATGCAGACATGAATCATCCTCAGACACGAGGAAGTCTGCAGATGCTGGAATTTCAAGCAACACACATAAAAATTGCTGGTGAATGCAGCAGGCCAGGCAGCATCTATAGGAGGAGGTACAGTGGACATTTCGGGCCGAGATCCTTCGTCAGGACTAACTGAAAGAAGGGATAGTAAGAGATTTGAAAGTGGGAGGAGGAGATCAAAAATTATAGGAGAAGACAGGAGGGGGAGGGATGAAGCTAAGAGCTGGAAAGTTGATTGGCAAAAGGGATATGAGAGGATCATGGGACGGGAGGCCTAGGGAAAAGGGGGGAGGGGGGACCCCAGAGGATGGGCAAGGAGGGAGAGAGAGAGAAAGTATATATATATAATAATAATAAATAACGGATGGGATATGAAGGGAGGTGGGGTATTAACAGAAGTTAGAGAAGTCAAAACCTGTGCCACACTCAGGTTGGAGGAACACCTTATATTCCGTCTGGGTAGCCTCAAACCTGATGGCATGAACATTGATTTATCTAACTTCCGTTAATGCCCCACCTCCCCTTCACACCCCATCTGTTATTTATTTATTATATATATTTTTTTTTTCTCCCTCTGTCCCTCTCACTATACTCCTTGCCCATCCTCTAGGCTTCACCCCTCCCCCTTTCTTTCTCCCTAGGCCTCCCGTCCCATGATCCTCTCATCTCCCTTTTCTCAATCAACTTCCCAGCTCTTGGCCTCATCCCTCCTCCTCCTGTCTTCTATCACTTCAGATCTCCCCCTCCCACTTTCAAATCTCTTACTATCTCTTCTTTCAGTTAGTCCTGACGAAGGGGCTCGGCCGAAATGTCAACTGTACCTCCTCTTATAGATGCTGCCTGGCCTGCCGCGTTCATCAGCAATTTTTATGTGTGTTACATGAATCATCCTGATTTTTTTTTAAGAGTTTTAGTGCAAAATACAGAGCTTGTTATTTTTAGGCTTTGTTACAACAGCAACAGTATTGAAGTATTTGGCAAGATTGCAGTATGCAATTAATAGTGCTATAGAATAACACTTCAACTGTTGATTCATTTAAAAAAAAGGGTTGATTATCTTCCTGCAGAAGATGTTGACATTTCCAAGATCTGCCAGAAGCCATGTAGTAGGGAATCCTTGTCCATTTTGTTTTCATTTTGCCCAAGGAGGATATGACTATTGATCACTAAAAATAAATTGCTTAATATTTTAGTTGGGAAACTTTTCTTTCAGAATCCGTTTGCCCTTATTTCAGTGTTCAATTTTTCAGTTAATTATATGCTCATAGATACTCTAGAAATAATTTTTTTTAAAGAGTCCTAACATTGGTTAGATGAAATATTGCAGAAGCTCTCTTTCTCATTTGACCTGCTATGTAAGTTTGGTCTGATTCTGCTGTTTTCAAAATAATAATTCTTGCATCAGCTGCAGTAAAAACTTGGACAGACAGCTAACTATTGTCCTAATAAAGCTATGTTAACTTGTATTTTGCCGCACAGGCCCTACTTACCTGCACTTACTGTGGAATATGTGAAAGTTACTTGAACACATCCAGAAAGCTAATCCTTTTGACTGACAGCATCCTGAAACCAAACTGAGATCCTTCGTTGCATCAAGTACCAGTAATTCCAGGACAAAATCCAAAAGTAAATGAAAGAAAGAGAAGATAACTTCATCCTTCAATAACTTGGCTGGTTCCCAATCTTTATTTTCTTATTCATATAAATCTTGATTTTCTTAGTGTACAAAACTTGATGGGTAGCACATTTTGAAGAAAACTATTGTATCAACAGTTTTCCAAACCATTGTGAGTAAAGAAGTTTTCCTAAAATTGCCAATCCCTCTCAAAATTCTTATGCTTATTTAAGATGATCTCTCATTGTTAATTCAGAAGAGTATGGAGCTACTCAATCTCTCCTTGTTGCGTGAACTTCTCATACCTAAAAACAATTAACACTCATTGTATTGTCCCTGGCAAATGTACAAAGCCCTGCACAACAGTAGCAAGACTTGCTTATTTTGCATTTTAACTGGCCTTGCAATAAAAGGCTTTTTGATTTGTTTACCTACATATTTACAGTACCTGAGTTGTACATACAAGGGCACCAAAGTTCCTCAAGCCCACCAACATTTATTAATTTCTCAACATTTAAAGTGTATTGTTTTCCAATTTATAGCAAAAATTGTCACCCACATTAAACCCCAACAATCAATTTCATCACCACTTAACCAAATGCTTCCTTAAAATTTGCTTTTCCATTTAAGTTCCCTACTATTTTACACATAACTGCTTGTTGAAGCATTACATTATTCCTGTGTTCATTATAAAGGAAAGCAAATGGAATGCATCTGTGATTCTGCTTTTGAGAAATGTACCAGTGATGAAATTTATTTTCCACAGTGTGATGTCTCCAGAGATCAGAAACTGACTAAAATTTTCAATTTTAGTTCTTCCTTTGAAAAATGTTGATGTTACTATAGGGTTGACTTGGAGATTTTTTTGTGGAGGGTGGTTAAAGAAAATGAAGGCTGAGAACCTTTCTGATTCTACGTTATGACTGTTGATCCTGGACTTTAATCTTTTGTGGCCTTGTTATGGTTCAAGATTACTCATTAGGATTGGCTGTTTCAAGCATTTGTATGAACTTTGTGTACTTATGCGTTATCACTATTTCATGTGCAGCAATAATTGTAGAGTATTTGATATGCTGTGCATCTTTCATATTTTATAATAAAATCTGATATGAACTGCATACTACATTTCTAATCCCCGCCAGTAAAATTGAAATAGGTTTTGCATTGGATGAGATAGCAAAAGAACTTCATTTACTAGATCCACCATATTGGTTAGCATTTGTTTTTAAAAGAACATTGTAACTTATAAATGCATTCATATTATATTTTTCAAGAAGTCAACCAACCCATCGTGCATTTGATTCTTTGAAAGAGCAATTCCTGCTTTATATATTCCTAGCTTTGCAACTCAAGATCAAGTTTATTGTCATTCACAAGCACATATAAGCACAGGTGCAATTAATCGTAGCAGCATTACAGGCATGTAGCAGATGCACAATATTCATAAGAAAAAAAAATTAACAATATCATTTTTCATCATTCTTTCAAGAACTGAATTCAAAACCTGTAACATTATATGAAAGAAAATTTTGCTTCTCATGTCAATCACTTTTGTTGTCTTATTAAATTTTGAGGGTTCAATATTACTGCCACAGCCAGCATTTATTGTCCATCCCTAATTGCCTTTGGAGTAAATCTCTTTCTAGGCCATACCTGGGAATGTTGAAGAGCTGATCACAGTGCTAGGTCTGGAGTCACATATATAACAGATTAGGTAATCGTGGCAGATTTCATCCCCTGTATGACTTTAAGTAGTTTAGACAAGAGCTTATTGATATGTATTTTTTAAAAATCTAAATAAATTTGAATCCATCGGCCATTATGGTGGAATTTGAACTTGAATCTCTGGATTGTTTGTCCGAGTTTCCATATCAGTAGTTCTCTAACTGAAACATTATTTAACTCAGATTCATATGTTTTGACAATTTTATTATTTTTTCCTCACATCTCTGTTTTCAGATTGGGGGACCGCTTTGTCAAGCACCTCCGCTCCGTCCGCCAAAACAGGCAGGATCTCCCAGTAGCCACCCACTTCAACTCTGCTTCCCGCTCCCATTCAGATATGTCCATACATGGCCTCCTCTACTGCCATGATGAGGCTAATCTCAGGTTGGAGGAGCAACACCTCATATACCGTCTAGGTAGTCTCCAGCGCCTTCGTATGAACATAGAATTCTCCAACTTCCGGTAATTCCCTCCCCCTCTCCCTATGTCACTCTGCCTCCTCCCCCAGATGCCTATCACCTCCCTCATGGTTCCGCCTTCTTCTACTACCCATTGTGTTTTCCCCTATTCTTTTTTCACCTTTCCTGCCTATCACCTCTTTGCCACCCCTCCCCCACCCCTTTATCTTTCCCCTTACTGGTTTTTTACCTGGAACCTACCAGCCTTCTCCTTCCCACCCTTCCCCCCCCCCCACCTTGTTTATAGGGCCTCTGCCCTTTCCACCTACAGTCCTGACGAAGAGTTCTGGCCCGAAATGTCGACCGATCTTTTCCACGGATGCTGCCCGACCTGCTGAGTTCCTCCAGCGTGCTGTGAGTGAAGCTGTGAACACTCTCTCTAACTATCAGTGACATAAAAGACAGCATGGATTTCTGATAGGACAGTTGTATTAACATTTTTGAAGAAGTAGCGAGAATTGCAGAGGTCACTGCACTTGAGTACTTTAGCAAGAAACTGATAAAATGCCATGTGATAGCTTGATCAAGAAAGCCATTGAATGGTAACAGCAAGATTAAAAATTTGTAGACAGGAAGTTGGAGTTAGATACAGTACTGTAAATTACTGTGATATTGCACACTTGAAGCTTACAACAAAAGACTCATCAGCAAACAGAATACTTTTTATCATATAATCAGTATGAAAACCAGAACCAGATAGTGCATAGGAAGGAACAGCAATAATAATCAGATCAACATGTTTAGGATGTTTGTTGAAGAATAAATAAGAACAGGACAAAGCCAAGTCTCAAAATAATGCCATACATTGCCCCTTGAATTTGCAGATTCACTGCAGGAAAAACACACTTGGATCTTATTCATGAAGAGAATAACAGGTTGTGCTTTGTAGTCCCTGATGAAGCCTTCAGCAGTCTGTCGGATGAGATAGTTTATGAGCTGCTTATAATTTACGATCATCCTTGCAATTGTCTCATGAGCCAATTTCAAGACCAGTAAGTTCATTATTTTTCAATTCAAGATTATGTATATTTCTCAGACTGATAACAGTAAAAATATCAAATACATTTTCTGGATTTTTTGTTTAATCTCAAAAAGCATGCTGGCAGCAAATATCCAGCTTTTTGGTAAGATGTCAGTTTTTGTGGTTGTACCTAACATGACCGGTTTTAGGTTAATTTTAGTCCAATTTGTTTGAAAACAAAATGAGGAATATTAGAGTACTAAATTACAAATGTCATTGTTCTTAGTTCTGAATAAGAATATTTTCCTATATTCAAAGTAAAAAGTTAACTGAGGAAATGAAATCCAAAGAGAATTCTGAAGTTGTAGAAAAGTCATTGCAGTATCACAGTACAAGAAACAAATATCAGGACACTGAACATAGACGACTCCTCCATAGAGATTGTTAAGAGCACCAAATTTCTTGGTGTTCACCTGGCGGAGAATCTCACCTGGTCCCTCAACACTGGCTCCATAGCAAAGAAAGCCCAGCAGCGTCTCTACTTTCCGCGAATGCTGAGAAGTGTCCATCTCCCACCCCCCATTCTCACCACATTCTACAGAGACTGTATTGAGAGCATCCTGAGCAGCTGCATCACTGGCTGGTTCGGAAATTGTACCACCTCAGATCGCAAGACCCTGCAGCGGATAGTGAGGTCAGCTGAGAAGATCATCGGGGTCTCTCCTCTCACCATTACAGACATTTACACCACAAGCTGCATCCGCAAAGCAAACAGCATTATGAAGGACCCCACGCACCCCTCATATAAAGTCTTCTCCCTCCTGCCATCTGGCAAAAGGCACCAAGCCATTTGGGCTCTCACGACCAGACTATGTAATAGTTTCTTCCCCCAACCCATCAGACTCCTCAATACCCAGAGCCTGGTCTGACACCAACCTACTGCCCTCTACTGTGCTTATTGTCTTGTTTATTATTTATTGTAATGCCTGCACTGTTTTGTGCACTTTATGCAGTCCTGGGTAGGTCTGTAGTCTAGTGTCATTTTGTGTTTTATGTAGTTCAGTGTCGTTTTTGTATTGTTCATGTAGCACCATGGTCCTGAAAAACGTTGTCTTGTTTTTACTGTGTACTGTACCAGCGGTTATGGTCGAAATGACAATAAAAAGTAACTTGACTTGACTATTTGGTTGCAAGTAGGAGAGCTGAGCTGAGAACTACTAAATTTTTTCTGCAGAAACTACCAAACTGCCTATAATCATGATTCAGCTTCAGGTGCCATTGTACTTAAAATGTGCATTGATATTATCAACATTGCCCTCCTCTATAAGTGTGTTATGATTCTTTTCAGAAACCTGCTGATATCTGCTTGGTAAGTTGCCTTTTTTTCCTACCTTTCATGTTTCTTTTTCCTCTAATCCAATATGTACCCACCAATTCTACATTTCATTTGTTCCCTCTGTAGGAGCCGTGTATTCTATGCAGTGAGTTCATTATTGTAACTAGTCACATTAGCGGGGGCATGGTAAAAGAGAAGGGGATAAGTTACATATTCATGCTTATTTCATGGCGGTTTGTAGCTTGGGACCGACAGAAGTCATATCTTTCCTGACCGCTGAGGTAACACTCAATAATGCGTAATTGTATGTTTGCTAATTGCAAATGAAGAATCGAAATAAGGAATTCGACTATTTTGAGCAATCATTGGAGCTGTGGGTGTAAAAGCTCCGTCTGGGACCACAGGCTGGCGACAATTGTTTGATTTTGGAATAATTTTGCCGCTACACCCTCATTCCCTATCTACAATTTTCTGCATTGCTTTCTAATTTCAAGTAAACAACCTAAAATTTGAAATCTGTCCTTGTCATGAAATTTACTGCATCCACATCTTTTTCTCAATGTAACAATCCATATGAAAGCTGGCTTCCCTTTCTCCCATGCGGAAATACTGAGACCAGATAAAGTGTTTGTTTGGTTCTGCAGTTAGGAATGAGAACGCAAACTGTTCAATCTTGAATATATGAGCTAAAGTAACTCTATACATGTAAAAACTTTCCATTGTAACAGCTTTCATTGAAAGGAATTTGATCATGAAATACTCATAAAGCGTATATAAAAGCCCTCTAAAATTAACAGAAGTGCAGAATTTTGACTTGGTAAGCAAATGGTTTTATAGATTTCTGTTTAGCACAAACTAAAAGCTAAGCTTCTAGTTTAAGATGGAGCTGTACTGCCAGTACAACACAAAACATTTGAGAATATTCCATTTGAGTCATGCACCACAGATAAGGCTAAGCTCACTTAGAGGAAGATACATGTTCATTTAGACACTAATGGATTTCAAGTTATATTTTGCTTGTGAGGACACAGCTGTAATCCAGCTATTCCAGTTACTGTATATCTTCTAATAGTTGACCCTAACACTGGGAAACCATGAGGCAACACCAGGGGAGACAGGGAGTGATATTCAAATATTGAAACGATAACATGCCTCGCAACATAGTCTGTCAAATCTTTTAATCACATGTACTTCCTTCAAATTTAATATTGTGCCACTTGATAAGATTGAGGTAGCTATAAATACAATGTGACAAAATGGAAACTGTACAGTGTAGTGGTTCTTGAGCGACAAGAATCAGAAACTATTGGTATAACCCTAGTAGACTTTTGCTTTGTTGCATCAGCATTCATTTGCCTGACACCAGATTCCCAAAATGAACATTACTACAGAACATGCTAAATTAAGCAGATTGCCAAGTTGACAGAGGGTTCAGGAATATACTCAAAACCTTTCAAAAAACACCCTGAGAGGCAGAGTGTTTGAGATGGAATTAAGAATTGTGTGTAATAGAGCTACAATACAGTACTTTGTCTGCCCAACTTGACGATGATGACCAATTTGCCTGTATTTGGCCCATATCTCTCATAACCTTCTTAACCTCAGTAACTGTCCGAATGCCTTTAAAATGTACCTGTTCCTACCACTTCTTCTGGCAGTTTGTTCCATATACTCATCACTCATGTGAAAGAGTTGCCCCTTAGAACCCTTTTAGATCTTTCTCACTTTAAAACTATGTCCTTGAGCTTTGGACTCCACTGCCTGGGAGGAAAAATTTCACCTTATCTTTGCATCTCGTGATTTTAGAACATACAGCTCAGGAACAGGCCATTTCATTCACAATGTTGCGCTGAACCTGCTAAAAAGCAAATCAAAAATACCTAAACACTAATCCCGCCTACCTGAACAATGTCCATATCACTCCAATTTCCTTAGGTCTATGTGCCTATCCAAACATCTCTTAAAAGCTTCGAATGTATTTGCCTCTACCACCATGCCAGGCAGCATATTCCAAGCATCCACCACTCTGTGTAAAAAAAGATACGTCCCCCTTGAACGTACATTCTCTCACCTTCAATGCATACCCTCCGATATTAGATATTTCAACCCTGGGAAACAGATACTCCCTGTACACTCTATTTATGTCTCATAATCTTATGAACCTCTGTCAGACCTCTCCTCAGCCAGATGTGGCCTAACCAGAGTAAGGTCACTATACTCTGGGGGAATAAATTCTACCTATCCAGCCTAATAACAACCTCAAAATCTTTTTCTGCACGCTATGCAGTTTAATGACATCCTTCCTATACAGGATAGCCAGACTTGTATGCAATACTCTAATAATGTTGCCTTACCAAAGTCTTTCCAACATCCCAACTCCGATACTTAATGTTCTGACTAATGAAAGCAAGTGTGCAAAACTACCTTCACCACCTTACCTACTTTCAAGAACTACAGTTGAAGTCAGAAGTTTACAAACACTCAATCCGATAGAAGATTTGTGGGCGGAACTGAAGAAGCGTGTGCGAGCAAGGAGGCCTACAAACCTGACTCAGTTGTGAGAACTGGTCTGGAGGAATAGAACAAAATTCCAGCAACTTACTGTGAGAAGCTTGTGGAAAGCTGTCCAAAACATTTGACCCAAGTTAAACAATTTAAAGGCAATGCTACCAAATACTAACAAAGTGTATGTAAACTTCTGACCCACTGGGAAAGTGACGAAAGAAATAAAAGCTGAAATAAATCATTCTCTCTACTATTATTCTGACATTTCACAATCTTAAAATAAAGTACTGATCCTAACTGACCTAAGACAGGGAATGTTTTCTAGGATTTAATGTCAGGAATTGTGAAAAACTGAGTTTAAATGTATTTGGCTAAGGTGTATGTGAACTTCTGACTTCAACTGTATGTACCTGCACCTGTAGGTCTCTTCTACGAAAGTCCCAAGGACCTTCCATTTACTGTGTACTGTGTCGTGTCATTTAAAGATAAATTGAATAGATATATGGACAGGAAAGGAATGGAGGGTTATGGCCTGAGTGCAGGTCGGTGGGACTAGTGAGAGTAAGAGTTCGACATGGACTAGAGGGGCCAAGATGGCCTGATTCCGTGCTGTAATTGTTATATGGTTATATGGTGTAGGTCCAGCTGCGCTTTGTCTTACAAAAATGCAAAACTTGACATTCATTTGAATTAAACTCTATCTGCCATTCTTCAACCTTCTGGCCAAGATAATCAAAGTTCAAAATCATTATCAGAGTTGCTTTCAGCGGGCTGATATCAGTGTGAGATATTGTTCATTGGTGACGCAGCATGAAGTTTAAAAAGAACTTGGGGGCTTGCCGTTTTTCTTTCAGCAGGCTGAAATCATCATGGAACCAATACAAAAACAGGTGTGAGCAGAGCGGTTTTTGTGTGAGTAGGCCAGTGTTAGAGTGATCTGGTTTTGGTTCAACAGGCTTGGGCAAACACAGGCAGAGGTTCTAAGTAAGAAAGATACTGTTAAGTGTTTTTTTTTTCTGTTCGTACATAGTTAGTGTGCTAAGGATGGATCTGGGGGTGGCATGTTCCCTGTGTGAGATGTGGAAAATCTGGGAGATATCCAGTCTCCCTGATACCTACACTGGCACAAAGTGCATCAAACTGCAGTTGGATGACCTTTGGCTCATATGGGAAAGTGAGAAGCTAGGAGCTACAAGGAGGTTGCAGGGGGCAGGTACCTCAATGATTGTCAGGAGATGGAAAGGGAATAGGCAGCCATTGTAGAGTACCTCTGTGGCCATTCCTCTCAATAATAAGTATACTGCTTTGGATACTACTGGGGGGAAACAGCCTACCGGGGTAAGCCGCAGTGTCCAGGTCTCTGGCTCTGTGGCTTAGATGGGAAGGGGGAAGAAGAGGAGTGGAGTAGTGATAGGGCATTCCATAATTAGAGGAGCAGAAAGCAGATTCTGTGAGCATGAAGAGATACCCAGATGGTATGTTGCCTCCCAGATGCCAGGATCAGGGATGTCTCAGATTGAGGCCAAAACATTTTAAATTGGGGAGACTGAGTAGCCAGAAGACGTAGTATGTACTGATACCAACAGCACAGGGAATAAAAGGGAGGTCCTGAAGAGAAAATGTAGGGGGTTAGATGGTAAGCTGAAAAACAGGACCTCCATGATAGTAATCTTTAGATTGCCGCCTGTGAGGGTAAGGATAGGATAATTTGGCATGGCTGATGAATTAGTGCGGGAGGGGGGAGATCATTGGGATCTCCTCTGAAGAAGGTATGATCTGTACAGTAAGAACAGGTTACACCTGGACACAAGATGGGCATTATCCTTGTGGGCAGTTTGCTACAAGGGGAGGATTGGGGAGGATTTAAACTAATTTGGCAGTGGTATGGAAACTGGAGTGATAGGGACCGGGTCTCTGACACTGAGTTCTGGAGCTGTGGCTCAGAAGAGCAGAGGACTGGAGTGTTGATAGGAGATTTCATAGTCAGAGGAACCGAGACGAGATACTGTTGGTGCAATAGAGACACCCAGATGATATGTTGCCAGGATGTCAGGTTAGGATGTCTTAGAGGGCGAGGGTGAGCAGAATACATATATTGGCAACAATGACATATAAGGTTCATCCATCATCATCGATGAAGACCTCGACACCATTAGTACTTCTTTTAAGAAGCTCGAGTTGCTAGTTCAACGATCAACATAGAGAGCATGTAGCCGGATTCGAACTCGAGACCTCTTGCCCGAAGTCCAGTACTGATGCCACTACACCACCAGCAGGCTGTGGTGTCGAGACCAGTGCTTCATTTGGATTTAAGTGAGGGCAAGTTGCGCAGCGTCAGCCTCATTCTCTCTTCCCAATTCCCATCTGAATCCAGTGGCAAGACAAGAGTCGAGATGCTTTTCAACTTTATTGGCTAGGAGAGCCATTTTATTGAAGTGGAAATATTCTAATCCACCTACTGTTTTTTTTTTGGCTTTCCTCCTTTATGTCCTGTTTAAGTTTAGAGAAAATAATAAGTCGGACATTTGATACATCCTTTAAGTTTGAGCAAATATGGCGACCTTTTATTCTATATTTTCATTTGATTTGATTTATTACTCTTCCAATTATTTTATTTTTTTCTAAGTTTTAGATTTGATCAGAAAGACTTTCCTTTTTTCTTGGTTGTATCCTCTGAATGGACTGCCCAGTCCCCCCTTTTTTTAGTGTAGCAGGGTTTTTTCCCCTTTCATTTTAAACTTAAAGTTTTTTCCCTCTTTTTATGAATTGTTTAGAGAATTAGTTATCCTTTTTTATTATTGTATATTTGCTTATTACGATGTATAATTATGATAATATCTATTTCATCTTTTGTTTATATTGTTGCTGATATATATATATTTGAGATAATTGTCCCCTTGTCTGTATATATGTTTTCTCTAAAACAACAAAAAGATTCATAAAGAAAGAAAGAGTCGAGACGGCTGGAGATGGGACTAGGCACAGTGGATGACCAGGACGTCTTCTGTGTCTTGTCGTGCTCTACGTGTTCCACGACGTTTGCAGAGACTAACTTCTTGACTGTTGGACCTTCCACTGGTCTCGTCCACTCAATCCGCTGGAGTCTGTCTTCACATGCTGGGATAGACACCTCCCTATCTCATTGAGGGTCTGAGACCCGTCAGCTACCCTCAACTGGTTTAGCCGGCTTATCGAAGCAGTTGCCCGGGGTGTGGCCACTGTCGCATGCAAACAGCTACAAGGAGCCACAGGTGAGAGCTGAGTGCCAGATGGGGACCAAAAGTGGACTAACCACCTTGAAAAGGACACGACATGTTCCCCCACCAGAGGTGCTACCCCTCCCTGACACCCCATACACTGCCAATGATATGGTAGACAAGGTAAAAATAGAAACACAGAAAATAGGTGCAGGAGTAGGCTATTCAGCCCTTCGAGCCTGCACCACCATTCAGTATGATCATGGCTGATCATCCAACTCAGAACCCTGTACCTGCCTTCCCTCCATACCCCCTGATCGCTTTAGTCACAAGGGCTATATCTAACTCCCTCTTAAATATAGCCAATGAGCTGGCCTCAACTGTTTCCTGTGGCAGAGAATTCCACAGATTCACCACTCTCTGTGTGAAGAAGTTTTTCCTCATCTCGGTCCTAAAAGGCTTTCCCTTTATCCTTAAACTGTGACCCCTCGTTCTGGACTTCCCCACATCAGGAACAATCTTCCTGCATCTAGCCTGTCCAATCCCTTTAGGATTTTATACATTTCAATAAGATCTCCTCTCAATCTTCTAAATTCCAGCAAGTATAAGTCTAGTCAATCCAGTCTTTCTTCATATGAAAGTCCTGCCATCCCAGGAATCAATCTGGTGAACCTTCTTTGTCCTCCCTCTATGGCAAGATTGTCTTTCCTCAGATTAGGGGACAAAAACTGCACACAATACTCCAGGTGTGGTCTCACCAAGGCCTTGTACAACTGCAGTAGTACCTCCCTGCTCCTGTACTCGAATCCTCTTGCTATGAACGCCAGCATACCATTCGTCTTTTTCACCACCTACTGTACCTGCATGCCCACTTTCAATGACTGGTGTATAATGACACCCAAGTCTCGTTGCACCTCCCCTTTTCCTAATCGGCCACCATTCAGATAATAATCTGTTTTCCTGTTTTTGTCACCAAAGTGGATAACCTCACATTTATCCACATTAAATTGCATCTGCCATGAATTTGCCCATTCACCTAACCTATCCAAGTCACCCTGCATTCTCTTAGCATCCTCCTCACAGCTAATACTGCCGCCCAGCTTCGTGTCATCTGCAAACTTGGAGATGCTGCATTTAATTCCCTCATGTTAGTCATTAATATATATTGTAAACAACTGGGGTGCCAGCACTGAGCCTTGCGGTACCCCACTAGTCACTGCCTGCCATACTGAAAAGGTCCCGTTTATTCCCACTCCTTGTTTCCTGTCAGCCAACCAATTCTCTATCCACATCAATACCATACCCCCAATACCATGTGCTTTAAGTTTGCACACTAATCTCCTGTGTGGGACCTTGTCAAAAGCCTTTTGAAAATCCAAATATACCACATCCACTGGTTCTCCCCTATCCACTCTACTAGTTACATCCTCAAAAAATTCTATGAGATTCGTCAGACATGATTTTCCTTTCACAAATCCATGCTGACTTTGTCCGATGATTTCACCGCTTTCCAAATGTGCTGTTATGACATCTTTGATAATTGACTCTAGCATTTTCCCCACCACCAATGTTAGGCTAACCAGTCTATAATTCCCCGATTTCTCTCTCCCTCCTTTTTTAAAAAGCGGGGTTACATTAGCCACCCTCCAATCCTCAGGAACCAGTCCAGAATCTAAAGAGTTTTGAAAAATTATCACTAATGCATCCACTCTTTCTTGGTCTACTTCCTTAAGCACTCTGGGATGCAGACCATCTGGCCCTGGGGATTTATCTGCCTTTAATCCCTTCAATTTACCTAACACCACTTCCCTACTAACATGTATTTCCCTCAGTTCCTCCATCTCACTAGACCCTCGGTCCCCTATTTCCGAAAGATTAATTATGTCCTCCTTAGTGAAGACAGAACCAAAGTAGTTATTCAATTGGTCTGCCATGTCCTTGTTCCCCATGATCAATTCACCTGTTTCTGACTGTAAGGGACCTACATTTGTCTTAACCAATCTTTTTCTTTTCACATATCTATAAAAGCTTTTACAGTCAGTTTTTATGTTCCCTGCCAGCTTTCTCTCATAATCTTTTTTCCCTTTCCTAATTAAGCCCTTTGTCCTCCTCTGCTGGACTCTGAATTTCTCCCAGTCTTCAGCTGAGCCGCTTTTTCTGGCTGATTTGTATGTTTCTTCTTTGGAATTGATACTATCCCTAATTTCCCTTGTCAGCCACGGGTGCACTACCTTCCCTTGTTTATTCTTTTGCCAAACTGGGATGAACAATTGTTGTAGTTCATCCATGTGATCTTTAAATGCTTGCAATTGCATATCCACTGTCAACCCTTTAAGTATCATTTGCCAGTCTATCTTATCTAATTCACGTCTCATACCTTCAAAGTTACCCTCCTTTAAGTTCAGAACCTTTGTTTCTGAATTAACTATGTCACTCTCCATTTTAGTGAAGAATTCCACCATATTATGGTCACTCTTACCCAAGGGGTCTCTCACGGCAAGACTGCTAATTAACCCTTCCTCATTGTTCAATACCCAGTCTAGCATGGCCTGCTCTCTAGCTGGTTCCTCGACATGTTGGTTCAGAAAATCATCCCGCATATATTCCAAGAAATCCTCTTCCTCAGCACCCTTATCAATTTGGTTCACCCAATCTGTATGTAGATTGAAGTCACCCATTATAACTGCTGTACCTTTATTGCATGCATTTCTAATTTCCTGTTTAATGTCATCCCCAACCCCACTACTACTGTTAGGTGGCCTGTACAGAACTCCCACCAGCGTTTTCTGCCCCTTAGTGTTGTGCAGCTCTACCCATATCGATTCCACATCCTCCTGGCTAATGTCATTCCTTTCTATTGCGTTAATCTCCTCTCTAACCAGCAATGCTACCCCACCAACTTTTCTTTCATGTCTATCCCTCCTGAATATTGAATATCCCTGAATGTTGAGCTCCCATCCTTGGTCACCCTGGAGCCATGCCTCTATGATCCCAACTATATCATAATCATTAATAACAATCTGCACCTTCAATTCATCCACCTTGTTACGAATGCTCCTTGCATTGACACGCAAAGCCTTCAGACTTGCTTTTACAACACTCTTAGCCCTTATACGATTATGTTGAAAAGTGGCCCTTTTTGATTTTTGCCCTGGATTTGCCGGCCTACCACTTCTACTTTTCACCTTACTACTTTTTGCTTCTACCCTCATTTTACACCCCTCTGCCTCTCTGCACTTGTTCCCATTCCCCTGCCACATTAGTTTAAATCCTCCTTAAGAACAGTAGCAAATGCTCCCCCTAGGACATTGGTTCCAGTCCAGCCCAGGTGCAGACCGTCCTGTTTGTACCAGTCCTACCTCCTCCAGAACTGGTTCCAATGCCCCAGAAATTTGAATCCTTCCCCCTTGCACCATTTTTCAAGCCACGTATTCATCTGATATATCCTCCTATTTCTACTCTGACTAGCACGTGGCACTGGTAGTAATCCAGAGATTATTACCTTTGTGGTCCTACTTTCTAGTTTATCTCCTAACTCCCTAAATTCACCTTGTAGGACCTCATCCCATTTTTTTCCTATATTGTTGGTATCTATGTGCACCACGACCACTGGCTGTTCACCCTCCCACTCCAGAAGGTCCTGCAGCCGCTCAGAGACATCCTTGACCCTTGCACCAGGGAGTCAACATACCCTCCTGGAGTCTTGTTTGTGGCTGCAGAAACGCCTGTCTATTCCCCTTACAATCGAATCCCCTATCACTATAGATCTCCCACTCCTTTTCCTTCCCTCCTGTGCTGCAGAGCCACCCATGGTGCCATGAACTCGGCTGCTGCTGCCTTCCCCTGATGAGACATTTCCCCCAACAGTATCCAAAACAGTATACCTGTTTCGGAGGGAGATGACCTCAGGGGACTCCTGCACTACCTGCCTACTGCTACGCTGTTTAGTGGCCACCCATTCCCTTTCTGCCTCTGTAGCCTTTACCTGCGGTGTGGCCAACTCACTGAATGTATTATTCACAACTTTCTCAGCACCACGGATGCTCCAGTATGAATCCAGTCACAGCTCCAGCCACTCAATGCAGTCTGCCAGAAGCTGCAGCTGGACACATTTCCTGCACACATAATCGTCAGGGCCGCTGGAAGTATCCTTGATTTCCCACATGCTGCAGGATGAACAAACTACGGGGCCGAACTCAGCTGTCACGACCTACCCAATACGCTACAGACTCGCCGCCTTCCTTGCTTCAAATAAAATACCACTGCAGACCGTTCTCCTTTTAAAGGAACTTACCCAGCCTTACCTCACTTGGAGTGAAGCTCGTCCTCAGCCTCTTGAGACAAAGCCTTCCTACTCTGTCTCCCTCTACTCTGTCGCCCGCTCCGTCAAACTGCTCTCTTTTAAATACTCCCACTGCCTCACGGACCGACGTACACGCGCTTGCGCAGTCCTGTCCCGATCAACCGCCGACAAAAAAAAAGGTCCTAAAGAGAGATTTTAGGAAGCTAGGTAGAAAACTGAAAAACAGGGCCTCCAGGATAGTTAATCTCTGGATTGCTGCCTGTGCCACATGCCAATTAGGGTAAACATATGATGATTTGGCAGTGTAAACCTCACGGGCAGGTTGGTTAGAGTTGCTCAGGAGGATTTAATTTAATTTGGCAAGGAGATGGGACCCAGAGTGATGGTGCTGAGGATGAGGTGATCAGTTTACAAACAAAGGCAATGTTTAGCAAGACTCCTTGCAAGGAGAGGCTGATGATAGGGCAAAATTGCAGTCAACTGGATGAGTTGCAATGTAAAAGACAGACAAAATTGAAAGTGGGGAATACAGGACTAAAGGCATTATATTTGAATGCAGGCATTATAGATGAACTTGTAGCAGTTACAGATTGGCAAGTATGATGAAGGCATCACTGAAAGAAGATTATAGTTGGGAGCTTAATGTCCAAGGATATACAAACTTTGTACATTGTATTTAAAGGATAGGCAGGGGGTGGCATTGCTCTGTTGGTAAAATATGAAATCAAATCATTAGAAAGAAGTGACATAGGGTCGTAAGGTGTTGAATCATTATGGATAGAGCTAAAGAATTGTGAGGGTAAAAAGAGCCCATTGGGAGTTCTATACAAACCCAAAAACAGTAGTAAGGATATGGTCTACAAATTACAACAAGAGATAGAAAATGCATGTCAAAAGGGCAATGTTAAAATAGTCATGGGGGAATTTCAATATGTAGGTAGATTGGGAAAATCTGGTTTGCATTGGATCCCAAGAGAGGGAATTGGTAAAATGCCTGAGATGGCTTTTTCGAGCAGTTTATGGTTGAGCCCACTAGAGGAATGGAAATTCTGGATTGGGTGTTATCACAATATAATAGAATTCACCCTGCAGTTTGAGAAGAAAAATATAAAGTCTGTTGTATAAGTGTTACAACTGAGTAAAAGGAATTGCTCAGTATTGCTAATTATTTTGCATCAGTCTTTACTGTAGAAGACACAACTAGAATGCCAGAAATGTGAGAGTGTCATGGGACAGAAGGGAGTGTCATTGCTAGTACTAAGGAGAAGGTGCTTGGGAAGCTGAAAAGCCTGAAGGTAGATAAGTCACTTGGACCAGATGGACTCCACCCCAGGATTCTGAAAGAGATAGCTGAAGAGATGTAGAGGCATTAGTACAGATCGACCTTCACTAATCTGGCACCATTGGGACCTGCGGAGTGCCGGATTAGTGAAAATGATGAATTACAGAAGGATCACATTAAGCATGAACAGTGCCGGATTATCGAAGGAAGCGGATTACAGGTAGTCGAATTAGTGAAGGTTGACCTGTAATGATCTTTCAAGAATCACTAGATTCTGGAATGGTTCCTGAGGACTGGAAAATTGCAAATGTCGCTCCATGCTTTTAAGAAGTGAGGGAAACAGAAGAAAGGAAATTATAGGCCAGTTAGGCTGACATTGGTGGTTGGAAACATATTGGAGTCTATTATTAAGGATGAGGCTTTGGGGAACTTGGAGGTGAATTAGAAAATCATGCAAACTTTGGCCTATTTTATGAAGGAGAAGTCTTGCCTGACTAATCTGTTGGAATTCTTTTAGGAAATAACAGGCAGGATAGACTAAGGACAGTCAGTGAATGTTCTTTACTTGGATTTTCAAAAGGCCTTTGACAAAGTGCCGCACATGAGCTGCTTAACATGATAAGAGCCCATGGTGTTACAGGACAGGTACTATCATGGATAGAAGATTGGCTGACTGGCAGGAGGCAAAGAGTGGGAATAAAGGGGACCTTTTCTGGGTGGCTGCCAGTGACTAGTGTGCCACAGGGATCAGTGTTGTGACCACTTCTTTTCACGTTGTATGTCAATGATTTGGATGAAGGAATTGATGGTGTTGTGACCATGTTTGCAGAGGATACAAAGATAGGTGGAGAGGCAGGTAATGTTGAGGAAGCAGGGTGTCTGCAGGGGGACTTAGACAGATTGGGGGAATGGCAAAGAAGTGGCTTATGGAATATAATGCAGGGAAGTGCATCGTCATAGACTTTGGCAGAAGGAATACATGAGTGGACTATTTTATAAATGGGGAGAAAATTCAAAATCAGAGGTGAAGAGGGACTTGGCAGTCCTTGTGCAGTATTCCCTAAAGGTTTTCCTGTGATTGAGTTGGTGGCAAAGAAGGCAAAGGCAATGTTAGCATTCATTTGGAGAGGACTAGAGTACAAAAACAAGGATGTAATGCTAAGGCTTTATAAGGCATTAGTCAGACTGCATGGAGTATTATGAGCAGTTTTGGGCCCCTAATCTAAGAAAAGAATCTGCACATATTGGAGACAATCCAGAGGATGTTCACGAGAATGATCCCAGGACTGAAGGGTTAACATATGAGGAGTGTTTAACAGATCTGTGCCTGTACTCACTGGAGTTAGAAGAATCTCATTGCAACTGATCGAATATTGAAAGGTCTGAATAAACAACGTGGAGAGGATCTTTCCTATAATGGGGGAGTCTAGGACCAAAATGCACAGCCTCAGAATTGAGGGACACCCACTTAGGACAGACAGTGAAGAATTTCTTTAGCTGGAGGGTAGTGAGTCTGTGGAATTCAATGCCACAGACGGCTGTGCAGGCCAAGTCATTAGGTATATTTAAGGCGGAGGTTGATAGGTTCATGATTAATCAGGCGTCAAAGGTCTTGGGAAGCAGGCATGAGAATGGGGTTGAGAGGGGTAATAAATCAGCCATGATGGAATGGTGGAGTTGAATCAATGGGCCAAATGGCCTAATTCTGCTCCTATGTCTTATAGCCCTATGTTTTTACATAGATGCTTCCATATACAACCCTGAAATTCATTTTCTTGTGGATATTCACACTAAATACAAGAAACACAATAGAATCAATGAAAGACCATACCTAACAGGACAAACAGCCAATGAGCAAAAGGCAACAAATTGTGAAAATACAAAAAAGAAATTAAAAAATAATAATAATAATAAATAAATAAGCAATAAGTATTGAGAACAGGAGATGAAGAGTCTTTAAAAGTGAATCTATCGGTTGTGAGAACAGTTCAGTGACGGGACAAGTGAAGTTATCTCCTCTGGTCATGAGCCTGATGGTTAAGAGGTAATAACTGTTCCTGTACATGGTGATGTGGGTCCTGAGGCTGCTGTACCTTCTTCCTGATGGCAGTAGCAAGAAGAGAGCATGGCCTGGAAGATGAGGAGGGCTTTCCCTGTGATTGACTGGGCTGTATCCACTACTTTTTGTAGGCGTTTCCATTCAAGGACGTTGGTGTTTCCATACCAGGCCATGACGCAACCTATCAATATACTCTCCACAGTATATCTATAGTAGTTGTAAACGTTGTAGATGACATGCTGAATCCTCGCAGACTTCTAAGAATGTAGAGGCTGTGCTTTCTTTGTAATGGCACTTACATGCTAGACCCAGGACAGATCCTCTGAAATGATAACATCAAGGAATTTAAAATTACTGATACTCTTGACCTCTGATCCCCCAAAGAGAACTGGCTCAAGAACCTATGGTTTCCTCCTCCTAAAGTCAATAACCAGCTCATTGGTCTTGCTGACATTCAGTATGAAGTTGTTGTTGTGGTACTACTCAGCTGGGCTATCAATCTCCCTCCTATGTGCTGATTCATCATCACCTTTATTGATGATAAAATGTATAACTCCTGCCTGAGAAGCAACTTAGATCCACTACAATTTGCCTACTGGAGCAATAGGTCCACAGTAGATGCCATCTCACTGGCTCTCCACTCAATGTTGGAACATCTGGACAGCAAAGATGCATACATAAGGATGCACTTTATTGACTGCAGCTCAGCATTCAATACCATCTTCCCCTCAAAACTAATCAATAAGCTTCAAGACCTTGGCCTCATTACCTCCTTGTGCAATTGGAGTCTTGACTTCCTCACTTGCAGACAAGTCACTTCAGATTGGCAACAACATTTACTCCACAATCTTCATCAACATAGATGAAGACTGTGTGCTGATAAAACCACAGTCATTTTTTTTTTATTTCAAAATATACTTTATTCAAAAATAAGTATATACAATAAACCATTCAATAACTTTTCATCCTTTACATACGTTTCCATTATACTCAGTACATATCGTATTTATAGCCACCCACGTGGCACTCCAGTAGTTCAGCTTACCATACCATTGTTGAGGGGTATACTCCCCGCCCACCGACGCCTCCCACTCCCACGTCATAAGCCGAATCAAAGGTGGTGATGAATCAGCCTACAGGAGGGAAATTGAAAATCTGGCTGAGTGCTGCCATAACAATCACCTCTTACTCAATGTCAGCAAGACCAAAGAGCTGATTATTGACTTCAGAAGGAGGAAACTAGGAGTCCATGAGCCAGTCCTCATTGGAGAATCAGAGGTGAGGTGGAGAGGATTAGCATTTTAAATTCCTTGGTGTTACTATTTCAGAGGACCTGCCCTGGCCCTAGCATGTAAATACAATTATGAAGAAAGCACACCAGTGCCTCTACTTCCTTAGGAGTTTGCAAAGATTGGCGTGACGTCTAAAACTTTGACAAACTTTTATAAATGTTCAGTGAAGAGTATATTGACTGGCTACATCACAGATTGGTATGAAAACACCATTGTCCTTGAATGGAAAATCCTACAAAAAGAAGTGTATATAGCCCACTTCAGCATAGATAAAGCCCTCTCCATCATTGAGCAGATCTACACAAAGCATTGTCGCAAGAAAGCAACATCCATTCTTAGGGACCCTTACCAATCAGGCCATGCTCCTTTCTTGCTGCTGCCATCAAGAAGGTGGTATAGGAGCCTCAGGACTCACATCAACCATCAGGCTCTTGAATCATTCAATTTCACTTGTCCCATCACTGAAATGTTCCCACAACTTATGGACTCACTTTCAAAGACTCTTCACTTCATGTTCTTGATTTTTATTGCTTTTTATTTATTATTATTTCTTTGCTTTTGCATTTACATAGTTTGTTGTCTTTTGCACAATGGTAGAGCACCAAAGTTGGTGTGATCTTTCATTAATTCTTTTATAGTTATTATTCTATTATGGATTTCTTGAGTATTTCCACAAGAAAATGAATCTCAGGGTTGTATATGGTGATATAAATGTACTTAATATTTACTTTGAACTCTGAACCTTTAATTCAGATTGACAGTGGTGTCATCAGCAAACAAATATGATAGTTGTGGAAGAGATATTGGTGTCAATCCAAACTGACTGGGGTCTGCAAGGGAGGAAATCATGGATCCAGTTGCACAAGGAGGTAATGAGACCAAGGTCTTGAAGCTTATTGATTAGTTTTGAGGGGATGACAGTATTGAATGCCAAGCTGTAGTCAATAATGAGCATCCTCATCTATGCATCTTTGGTGTCCAGATGTTCCAGGGTTCAGTAACTACCCAAAGAAATGGCATCTACTGTGACACCTGTTGTGCTGGTAGACAAATTGGAACAGATCCAAGTTGCTTCTCAGGCGTCAGTGTCCACTATAGCACCAATTTTAGTATCATTTGCAAACGTATTACCCATGCAACTACATTCTCATCCAAGTCATTAACATAAATGAGGAGCATCAGTGGACCCAGCACTGATTCCTGTAGCACACCATTGGTCATAAGCCTCCAGTCCAAATAACAACCTTCCATTACCATGGTCTATCTCCTCCCCACCCCCCAAGTCAAATCTGTATGCATTTGGCTAGTTTCTACCAGAACCTGTGTGATCTTCCAGAATTGCCTACCATGCATTCACATGGCACAAGCACACAAATATCTGATGTGAATGATGGCAGGAGTATGCCAGCTTCTGAACAATTCATACACTCACCAAAATCTCTTGCAGCAAAGAATATGTGGTACAAAAATGAAGAGGAAGCAAGTCATTCTTGATCCCAAGGGATTGTCTAAGAAACACAATGCTGGTAACAATTTATATTTGCATTTCAGTACAGATACATTACTGTAATAAGAAACTAGTTTAGAGTATGAAAGTTTGTATTTTATCTGTATCATCTGAGCACTGTATCTATTTAACTATTTTAAAAAAGGCTGCAAAAATTGCAAGCTTGCAGAATAAAGTAATAATAGAGACAGATTTAGAAGGGTACAAAATTTGCAAACAAATATCACAAAATAATAATAAAGAGATCTGTGAAAAACAAATTATTTTAACTATTTAAATAGTAGTCAAAGAGCAGCAATAATTGTGTTCAAGTTTTTGATATTTATTCATTTTTGAACATTTCTATTTTAAAACTGATGACCTCATATGCTTTTTCTAATGCAGAATTTGCCTTTGGCATCTTGCAATTATCTGAATTTGGTAGTAATTATCTGAGAATTTTCATCTCCTCTGCTTCTGCTGTGTATTAGGCACTTTGCTCCAGTTAAAAGTGGAAAACTTCATTTCTGAATTTTTGCTTACTAGTTCAACAGCCTTCTCTTTTGAAGTTTCACTGAAATAGACCAAAAGTTAAAAAAAAAACATTTATCTTATCAAAAGTTAAACAAGTATAACACTCTCATCAACATTAAGTACATCTTAGTTTCTCTTATATTAGACTTTGTGACACCAGGTCTACTAAGGATAAATTAAATAGGGGAAGAAATTACTTTGGTCTTATACTGGTAGAAAATAAATTTAAAAACAAGTGAAGATATTCTTCCTTGTTCTGGGGGCATATCTGGGACAAACATCTTCCTCTGAAAGCTGAACAATTTGCACTAACCTCATTAAATGGAGAGGTTGTCAGCTTCAGTAAATGTCAAAAATTTAGAAATTGCCTTTTAACTTCATTTACATGGGTTAAAATTGTTATTTAACGCTGTAGTAGGATTTTAGTAGTGTAAAAACTTTAATTATTTCTTGCACCATGTTTGCTATCATGATATTTCTTGACATAAGTTGATAAGAAGGATCATAAATTTCTTGAAAATGTTCAAGATTGACCTCTACAGCTATATGGCTGATGGCCAACAGAGATTCTGGCTGTATCTGCTACAACAATGAGACATGACCCAGATATATCATTATATGCCTACCAATACAGGACGGTTTATATAGCACCGTGCAAAAGTTTTAAAAAAAATCTGTAAAGCATAGATGTTTTAAAACATAAAAGTCCTTTAGGCCCAGTTTTGTTCAGCATAAAATCATGGGCTTTGTGCACACCAGATTCTGCAACAGTCGACCCCAAGCAAAATGCATTTATTGTGCAAAATACTACATTCTGTGCAATAATACTAGTCGCAACAGAAAAGGAAAATGAAAAGAAACTTGCCAGGCATATCAAAGCAAACAAAATTTTTAGATTAGAAGATGTTAAGTGAAATACTTAACTGGTTCTATTAACAAAGGCTGGTTCCAATGAAAATAAGGAAACGGTGAATAAGTTAACTAAATACCTAGAGGGGTTTTTGATAATTTTGGGCATTGTAAGGAGGATGTTTTCTGATATTCAGATTTATGTGATTATTGGACTGTACTTTACATTGGTCTCCTTCAGTTTTCGGCATTTTCTGCACTGGGTGGCTGATATGTTGGGACCAGACGGCATCCCAGGGTGGGTACTCAGCATGTGCATGGCACAACTCACAGGTGTGTTTACAGACATTTTCAATTTCTCCCTCTCCTAGTGTAGAGTGCCCTCCTGCTTCAAAACATCCACCATTGTCCCTGTACCTAAAAAGACCAAGGTAACATGTCTGAACAACTGGTGTCCTGTCGTACTCACCTTAATAATAAGCAAATGCTTTGAGAGGCTTGTCAACGACTACATCTGCAGCATGCTGCCACCCGCACTGGCCCCCTACAATTCGCCTACTGACACAACCGATCGACAGATGACACAATAGCCACAGCTCTTCACACTGTCCTTACACATCTGGAGAAGAGGGATGCTTATGTGAGAATGCTGTTCTTCGACTACAGTTCAGCATTCAACATCATAATTCCCTCCAGGCTCTTTCTAGCTCTTCCTTCAGCTAGTCCTGACGAAGAGTCTCGCACCGACTGTACCTCTTCCTAGAGATGCTGCCTGGCCTGCTGCATTCACCAACAACTTTGATGTGTGTTGCTTGAATTTCCAGCATCTGCAGAATTCCTCGTGTTTGTGTTGTGTAGCTGGATCCTGGACTTCCTGTCAGATTGCCAGCAGGTGGTAAGAGTGGGACCTCTCACCTCTGCCCCTCTGACCCTCAACATAGGCGCCCTTTAGGGCTGTGTACTAAGCCCCCTCCTTTTCTCTCTGTATACCCATGACTGTGTCACCACCTACAGCTCCAATCTGCTAATTAAATTTACTGATGACACTACACTGATTGGCCTAATCTCAAATAATAATGAGGCAGCCTACACCTGACACAGTGGTGTCAAGAAAACAACCTTTCCCTCAATGTTGCAAAAACAAATGAGCTGGTTATGGACTACAGAAGGAATGGAGACAGGCACCCCTATTGACATCAATGGATCTGGGTTTGAGAGGGTGAACAGCTTTAAGTTTCTCGGCATAAACATCACCGAGAATCTCATGTGGTCTGTACATACTGGCTGTGTGGTGAAAAAGGAACAACAGCACCTCTTTCACCACAGTGGCTAAAGAAGCTTGGTATGCACCCCCAGATCTAAGAACTTTCTACAGGCGCACAATTGAGAGCATCCTGACTGCCTGGTATGGGAACTGGACTTCCCTCAATCACAGGACTCTGCAGAGAGTGGTGCGGACAGCCCAGCACATCTGTAGATGTGAACTTCTCACTATTCAAGACATTTACAAAGACAGGTGCCCAAAGGATCATTGGGAACCCAAGTCACCCCAACCACAAACTGTTCCAGCTGCTATCATCCAGGAAATGGTACCGTAGCATAAAAGCCAGGACCAACAGGCTCCGGGACAGCTTCTTCCACCAGGCCATCAGACTCATTAATTCATGCTGTCATTAATTTATTTAAAGATGCCCATGAATGAGCAATTCCAATAAAACATGAAGATTCCGACTGCACCATTAAATTTTCGGGGGTTATTTTTAATTTCAGTCAAACTCAAATAGCAGAACTACAGTACAGTTGTTGACTGGGCAGCCAGTTTGTATTAATGATGGTATGTAGAGTAGTAAACCTGTTGACTAAGGTTGGGATTTTCTTGCTTGACTCCAAAGAATCATGCAACCAGAGTTAAATGTACTGCTAATTTGTAGAAATAAGAGGCATTCTTCAGGTAATTTAATTCTGAAGACCACAGACCCAACCTTTTTTATGCAATGGACCAATACCATTCAGCAAGGGGTCTGTGGAGCCCGGGTTGGGAGAAGTCATAGATAATTATTAAAATTTTGTGTGGTTGTAATTTGCATTGGTATTAACATTTGCAGAAAGAAGATGCAAAGTTTAAAACAACTTTATTAACTAACATTCTGATGTCTGGCAATTACTGAGCTGCAGAGTAGAAATATAAAATTATTAAATCTGCACTTACTCCATATCTGCAGAGGCTTTCATGTATTTGACTACATTTAGTGAATGTGATTCATAAACATATTTTAATATAAGTTAACAGAGCTACTAACCTAATCTTTTTTTTCATTTTCTTGAGAATACCTGAAATAAAATCAAATTTTTCTTTAGGACAGACTATACAGTAGACAGACTAGTAAAGCATGTGGCCTTATGCTATTTCAAAAGTACTAAGGTAAAAAGGTGATGCTTTACGAGGATGGTTAACAAAACTACTTATTAAGACCATAAGACAAAGGAGCAGAATTAGGCCATTCGGCCCATTGAGTCTGCTCCGCCATTTCAACATGGCTGATTTATGATCTCTCTCACCCCCATTCTCCTGCCTTCTTCCTACAACCTTTGACATCCTTACTAAACAAGGACCTATCACCCTCCATTTTAAATATACCCAATAACTTGGCCTCCAGAGCTGTTACCCAGACAGAATTCCACAGATTCACCACCTGCTAGCTAAAGAAATTCCTCTTCATCTCTTTTCTAATGGAATGTCTTTCTGTTCTGAGGCTGTGCACTCTGGTCCTAGACTCTTCCACCGCAGGAAACATCCTCACCACATCCATTCTATCTAGGCCTTTCAATATTCAGATACATTTTCATAAGATTCCACCCCCCCCCCCATTCTTCTTAACTCCAGCAACTACAGGTCCAGAGCCGTCAAACGCTCCTTATACATGAACCCTGCCATTCCTGCAATCATTCTCGTCAACCTCCTCTGGACCTTCTCCAATGGAAACACATCCTTTCTTAGATAAGGAGCTCAAAACTGCTCACAATACTCAAAGTGCTGTCAGACCATTGTCTTATAATTGCTCAGCATTACATCCTTGCTTTCATATTCTAGTTCTCCTGAAATTAATGCTAACCTTACACTTGCCTTCTCTGACACTGACTGAACCTGCAAGGTAACCTTTAGGGAATCCTGCACGAGGACTCCCAAGTCCCTTTGCATCTTTGACTTCTGAATTTTCTCCTCATTTAGAAAATAGCCTACATCTTTATTTCTTCTACTAAAGTTCATCACTTCCCTACACTGTATTCCATCTGCCACTTCTTTGCCCATTTTCCTAATATGTCTGTGTCCTTCTGCAGATTCCTTGTTTCCTGACACTACCTGTCCTTCCACCTCCTTTTGTATCATCCATGAATTTGGCCACAAAACCATTAATTCTGTCATCAAAATCATTGAGATGTAACATGAAAAGAAGCAGTCCCAACACTGACCCCTGCAGGACACCACTAGTCACCAGCAGCCAACCAGATAAGGCCTCCTTTAATTCCATTCTTTGCCTTCAGTCTTCTGTTCATGCTGGTGCCTTTCCTGTAATACCATGGGCACTTGTCTTAAACTGTTGCTTAAACATTGCTGCTCTGCCATCATCCCTGCTCGTGTCCCCTTCCTATCAACTTTGGCCAGTTCCTCTCTCATGCCTCTATAGTTTCCTTTACTTCACTGTAATAGGAACACAGATTAAATCTGAATATAGATAGTGTTCAACAGTGTATTCAATTATTATTCATCTTTTGAACCACAAACTAAAATCTATTCAAGACTAACGAAATTAAAGAACTTTCAAAGTCTGTTGCCTTTAGAAATTAAATTATTTTGGTAAAAATTCGCTACACATTTGCATTTATTAGAGCACAGAGTCAATTCGGATGGTTGAAAAATTACTTTTCTAATTTTGTATCTCAACTCCATTGTCAAGAGTCCTCTTCCAATAAAACTACAACTTAAAATATATTGCATTATTAACAAAAATAAACTGAGATCTTAAAATATATTGCAGTATTAACAAAAATAAACTGATTTGTGCGGATGCTGAATTGAGCAATACTTGTTGAATTCCTTATTTTCACTAGAGGGACTCAGCAAGCTGTTATCTGAGAATAAAGCACCAAAAGAAGGCATATTTAGCAAGATCACTATTGATATTTGCCAGTATCAGAATAGATAATATATTTACCTTTCTCGTGAGGAACTGGTGTCATCCAACCTAAAGTGGAAAGATATTAAGTTGTTGGATGGATTAATAGTTTAATTAGCTTTCAGCACTCAGATATTAAGATTTAAATAACACTGATATCCAAGACTGATTTTATTATGCCTATCATTTTACTTTTTACTTTTGCATACTCCTTAGATTATTTTCTGGGATGGCACTGAATATGATGCTACCTAAACAGTTGACCTGGTTTTGCATGGGGGGGTCTCCAGTGTTTATAGAATGGACTGCAGGGTTTTGCTAAGGACACAGAGCAAATCAAATAAAATCAATTGCTAAAAAAAGGGATTGACTACTAGATACACCCTGCTCATAGATGTGGGTGAGAAGGGAATAACAAGAAGATGCAATCTGGCCTTTCTGCCAAATCTTGATTGCACTTGCTTTTGCATTGATAATTGCACTTTCCAGATATCATAAATTTACAAAGAAAATGGAACTACTACTATTTCCAGAAACAGCACAATATTTATTTCCTAATTGGTTTTATGTCCCAATTCCATCCCCACTTTTCTCACAATGGTTACACCCATTGCACATATCAAAGCAAATTGGATTGGTTAATAAGCTACATTTTTCCTTTGACAGCCAAAAACAACATTCTGAAATCAAAATATAACTTCTACATTGTTGACATTTATTGTCAGTGTAAAGTTTCATTACTGACAAAAAGTGATAAGTTTTTAGGGTATTTTAATTTATTTTTTTCATTAATCCCAAAATATGTGAATAATCAGCAAACAGATAGAAAGTGCATGAATGAGATGCCATCCAGTGGCAACTCTTCAAACAACTTATAAACAAATTCTGTGATCCATCAGTCTACATGTCTTCCCTGGATATCAAGCAGGTTCAGTTTAACAGAAAATGCTGGTGAATGCAACAGGCCAGGCAGCATCTGTAGGAAGAGGTACAGTCGACGTTTCGGGCCAAGACACTTCGTCACGTCTAACAAAGGGTCTCGGCCCGAAACGTCGACTGTACCTCTTCCTACTGATGCTACCTGGCCTGCTGCATTCACCAGCATTTTTTGTGTGTGTTGCTTGAATTCCAGCATCTGCAGATTTCCTCGTGTTTCAGTTTAACAGATGTCCATTGGTCAGAAACACACAATAATCACTCAATATGGTAACCATACCTCCATAGTACAGTATTGCAATGAATGCCATCAAAAGTACATCAGACTGAAAAGAAAGAATAGTTACTGAAAGTAGAGAGGGAGAGGAAAATAGTTCTATCTTTCACTGGAATGGGTGTATGCATGTACAATGGAATTAAAAAGTATTAAAACCCCCCCACCCTTGGAAGTTTTCATGTTTTATTGTTTTACATCATTGAATCTCAGTGAATTTAGTTTGGCTTTTTTGACTCTGATCAACAGAAAAAGACCTTCATGCCAAAGTGAAAACAGATCTTTACAAAATGATCTAAATTAATTACAAATATAAACCACAAAATAATTGATTATATACTCCCCCCCGCTTAAGTCAGTATTTAGAAGATGCACTATTGGCAGCAATTGTAGCCTTGAGTTTGTGTGGATAGGTCTCTATCAGCTTTGCACATCTGGACACAGCAATTTTTCCCCATTTTTCTTTACAAAACTACTTAAGTTCTGTGAATGAACAGCCTTTTTTCAAAACCAGCCACAAATTTTCAATTGGATTGAGGTCTGGACTCTGACTTGGCCACTCCAAGACATTAACTTTCATGTTTTTAAGCCATTCCAGTGTAGCTTTGGCTTTATGTTTGGGATCATAGCAGACATCCTACCTCTCCTGGAAGTTCCGGGAGTCTCCCGCATATTGATAGCGGCTACCCGATGCCCGCAAATTATATACAATATCCCGGAAATCGATTTTTTTGAGAGCGAGCGAGCGAGAGGGAGAGAGAGAGAGAGAGACAGAGAGAGCGAGTGACAGATGTAGTGAGAGAGCATCCTGATTGGTCTCTCTTTATGCTAAATAGACCTACCAGTTTTCTCTGTGGGCGGGCTTTACAGACGACCTGTCTCTCTTTTTCATTGCCCTTCAGTTCAGTTTAGTGTCCTGCAGTGCCATAGCAAAGTGTTCCAAAAAAAGAAAATATAAAACGTACCACCCCAGACTACACTAAAGTGTACCCCTGCCTAATAGGGGTCAAGAATAATGACAGTGTTGCTCGCTGCACTGTTTGCAACAGTGACTTTTCTATTGCCCATGGGGTTAAATGACTGTGAAAGACATGTTGAGGTGAGTTTAACAGGTGTCATTCATTCATTCGCATAGCTAACGTTATTTAAACTGGCTGGCTAGCTGCTTAGGAGCTACTCTATCGATGTCCTATGTGATGAGGCCAAACTCCCAGTAGACTTGCTTAAAGTTGTAATAGAATAAAACAATGACTCAATGATAATATAATTGTGAATCTGATGTCTTGCAAAATTAACAAATTCATTGACACAGACTGCTATGATGTTGAGACTTCCGGCAAAATGCTCAAATCTGCCAAGCAAGCCACATCACAGTACAAGGAAAGTTTGCAACCGGGGAGGGGGGATATGGGGTTGTGGGGGATGGGGGTGGTGGTGCTACCTCCCTGAAATGAGTTTTTGCAGGGTGGGATGTCTGTCATAGTCTTGCTGGAAAACAAATCTTCTCCCAAGTCACAGTTCTCTTGCAGACTGCATCAAGTTTTCCTCCAAGCTTTCTCTGTATTTCACTGCATTCATTTTACCCTCTACCTTCACAATCTTTCCAGGGCCTGCTGCAGTGAAGCATCCCCACAGCATGATGCTACCATTGCCATGCCTCACAGTAAGGATGATGTGTTTTTGATGTGCGGTATTTGGCTTATGTCAAACATAGCATTTAGTCTGATGGCCAGAAAGCTCAATTTTGGTTTCATCAGACCATAGAACCCTCTTTCAGCTGACTTCAGAGTCTCCCACATGCCTTCTGGCAAACTCAAGCTGAGATTTCATGTGAGTTTTTTTTCAACAATGGCTTTTGCTTTGCCATTCTCCCATAAACCCGTGACTGGTGAAGCACCCAGGCAACTATTATATGTGCAATCTCTCCCATCTCAGCCACTGTAGCACGTAATTCCTCCAGAGTTGGGTTTGGTGGCCTTCCTCACTAGTCCCACATGCCTCCCGGCAAACTCTAGCCAAGATTTCATGTGAGTTTTTTTTCAACAGTGGCTTTCTCTTTGCCACTCTCCCATAAAGCTGAGATTGGTAAAGCACCTGGACAACAGTTGTTGTATGCGCAGTCTCTTCCATCTCAGCCTCTCAAGCTTGTAACTTCTCTAAAGTTATAGATCTCTTGGTGGCTTCCCTCACGAGTCCCCTTCTTGCATGGTCACTCAGTTTTTGAGGATGGCCTGCTCTAGGCAGATTTACAGCTCTGCAATATTCTTTCCATTTATTGATGATTGATGTAACTGTACTCGAAGGGATATTCAGTGACCTAGAAATTTTCTTGTATCCATCTCCTGACTTGTACTTTCCAATAACCTTTTTGTGGAGTTGCTTGGAACATTCTTTGTCTTCATGGTGTAGTTTTACCCAGGATACTGACTCACCAGCAGTTGGACCTTCCAGATATAGGTGTATTTTTACTGCAATCAATTGAAACACCTTGACTGCACACAAGTCTCCAAAAACAGATTTCCAATTAACTAATTATGTGACTTCTAAAACCAATTGGCTACACCAGTGATGATTTGAAGTGTCATATTATGGGGGTGGAGGTGAATACTTATCAATTATTTTGTGTTTTATATTTGTAATTAATTTAGATCACTTTGTAGAGATCTATTTTCACTTTGACATGAAAGAATCTTTTTCTGTTGATCATTGTCAAAAAAAGCCAAATTAAATCCACTGTGATTCAATGTTGTAAAACAATATAACATGAAAACTTCCAAGGGGGGTGAATACTTCTTATAGGCACTGTACATGAGATTTTTGGATTTAATAATACTATGGGAGTTTATTTGTATGTATGGCTGTCCATAAGTTGGGCACCCACTACACAGGGGCAGCCTGTACTCAGTTAGATCTTGCCTTGACCCAAGTATGAACCTAATTACTGGTTGCCAGAGACAAAAGAATAGTAGATAAATTGCCTGACCACATGAAGCTAGGGAGGTAATGGAATATTCACCTTTTACTAGAACGTATGCGGCTTCAATACCAATACAGAGAACAGATTGGCGTTCTTCTACTACAGCTCATTCTCCACTCGCTCTGCCTTAAGTGCACAGAGGGTGCTGTGCTAGAATCTAATACAGAAGCTTACATCAACAGTAACTCCCAGCTGTACTGTATATCAAAGTCAGACATGTTGTTGAAATAACGTCTAAGTTATCCACTTCACATACCCCACCCTGATTTGTCAATATCTACTGATCTTTTTTGTTTTCTCAGTCCATATTCTGAAAGTATCTAATTAATACCATCTTGTAAATATCATTCCTTCAAGGCAACTGACTCTTCAGCTACATACTGAGAATACATTTTTATGTATGGATTCAACTTAACTTACCCTTGTTCCTATACATTTGTTGCTTGCATAAACATCAAAAAGCTATTTACCATTGGTCTCATTGAGGGTGATCTCCTGTCTTCTTTAGATTATGAGGACACTCAGTCCTCATTTATTGTCATTTAGAAATGCATGCATTAAGAAATGATACAATGTTCCTCCAGAGTGATATCACAAAAAAAACAGGACAAACCAAAGACTAACACTGACAAAACCACATAATTATAACATATAGTTACAACAATGCAAAGCAATACCATAATATGATAAAGAGCAGACCATGGGCACGGTAAAAAGAAACTCAAAGTCCTGATCAACTCCTGATAGTCCCCGATAGCAGGCGGCAAAAGGAGAAACTCTCCCTGCCATAACCCACCAGGCACCGACAACTGCCGATGCATTGGAAGCACCCGACCACAGCCGACACTGAGTCCATCCATCCAAAAACTTCCAGCCTCCGACCAGCCCCTCCAATACAGCCTCCCGAGCGCCATCCTCTGCTGAGCGCCTTTGACCCTGCCCCGGCCGCCGAAACAAGCAAAGCCAAGGACTCAGGGTCTTCTCCTCTGGAGATTCCAGTCCATACAGTAGCAACAGCAGCAAAGCGGGCATTTCAGAAGTTTCTCCAGATGTTCCTCTGTGCTCTCTCCCGTCTGTCTCCATCAAGTCAGTTGTGCACGGCACCCTAGTTGACAGATAACAGACATCACCGGAGTTGCCGCACGTGCTGCGTCATGCCACCATCTTCTCCTCCTCCTCCTGCGGTCGATCCACCAGAGCCTTTTTCTTATTTATCACTAATGAGTGTCACACTGCAGTTGTGCTATATAACTCCAGCTTATTTCTACATAGCACTTAAAAGACCGTAAGACCACAAGATGTAGGAGCAGAATTAGACCATTTGAGTCACCAAGTCTGTTCTACCATTTAATCGTGGCTACTTTTTAAAATCTATTGATAATCAGAATCAGAATCAGGTTTATTATCACTCGCACATGTCATGAAATTTCTTGTTCTGTGGCAGCAGTATAGTGCAAGATATAAAAAAAAATTACAATATGACTGCTAAACAAGATAAGAACAGGAAAGAGGAGATATTTCTTTCGACTGAGGGTGATGAATCTGTGGAATGGCAGAGCAGATTTTATAGGCCAAATGACCTCGTTCTGCTCCCATGGCCAAAGGTCTAAATACATCCATTGACAGTCTGCACAGTCTTCCGTGGCAAGGAATTCCACAGATTCACCACTCTCTGGCTGACAAAATTCCTCCTCATCTCAATTTTAAAGCAATATCCTTTTACTCTGATGCTTCCTCTCAAATCCCAGAGACTGCTATTAATGGACATATTCTTAATTTCCACTCTATCCATGCCTTTCAGTTTCTGTAGGTTTCAACAAAATCTCTCTTCATTCTTCTTCTATTTTCAATGCGACCCCTCCTCATTCTTCTAAACTCCACCAAGTCCAGGCCCAAACACTCCACAGACGTTAAGACTTTCATTCCTACGATCATTCCCTCCAGGGCTAGTATATTTCTCCTTAGATACAAGGCCCAAAATTGCTCCTAATATTCCAAATACGGTCTGACCAATGCCTTGTAAAGTCTAAGCAGTACATCCCTGCTTTTATAAACTTGGTCTGCGAATTGTAGCGCAAATGAAACTAATAATTTTAATTTACTGGAATAATCACAAATCCATCAATAATGGATCAAAGCAAATATTAGATTGGTACTGTTATAAAATAACTTATCCAATATTATTTATTTCAGGACAACATGTTGCCACCCAGTGGATATTCTTAAGAATTGCAATTTTCATTTCTACATTGATAGTTCCCAAATCGGAAAGTGAAACGCGACCATTTATTCTGGCCGTGTGACAGCAATATCAGATGAGGGAGTAGAGTTTAGCCAGGATATCAGGGCATTTCTTTCTTCTTTCTCATGTTTAGATTCATCACAATAGGTAGATGGGGATCAATTTATTTTCAAAGGGCAGTTGTTTTTTTTGCAGATGATTCTGTACAATTTTACAATGAACATAATGATCCACTTCTGACTACATAGCACATTAGGGAACTCTCATCCGCTGCCACTGTATATCATGAATAATAACTTCCCAAAATGTGGCTGCAAAATATGAGCTTTTATACCTGTAACAGTTCCTCAGCACAAATATTAAATATTTGAGGACTGTAATATCTTTCTAAATACCATATTTTCATTTGTCCACTTCAACATCTAAAGTGGGAAATCCTTCAATGCCAAAAAGAAAAGGCATATATAGCATGCTCGTAATCTTAACTACTAGTTTAAATATTCACTCCTCCATCTGCACACCAAGGCTGCTCAGTGTACCATCTATAACATGTACCGTTATTGCTTTCCTAGGCTACTCTAATGGTACCTGCAATCTCAACCATCAAGAAGGATCAAGCTTGTTGAAATACCGCCATTTGTAGGTTCGTCTTCAAATCACACACCATCCTTACTTGTAAATATTGTGACACTCTTGGGGGGGGGGTGCTGGGTCAACAGCCCGCTCCTACATTTCTAATGACCAGTACCGTTTATTGTTCTTGTGTTAAAATGCTTTTGTGGGATTATGGTGGGAAATTCCAGTTCATTAATGGTTACATTTTAGCTTGGGTTACACAGTTATTTGCGTCTGTATTTATGGGTCACCCTAACCAGGGTGTGTGATGGTCACCTTCCCTGTCTGTGTGATTTTAAAAATGCAAACAACAGGAATTCTGCAGATGCTGGAAATTCAAGCAACACACATCAAAGTTGCCAGTGAACGCAGCAGGCCAGGCAGCATCTATAGGAAAAGGTGCAGTCGACGTTTCAGGCCGAGACCCTTCGTCAGGACTAACTGAAGGAAGAGTGAATAAGGGATTTGAAAGTTGGAGGGGGAGGGGGAGATCCAAAATGATAGAAGAAGACAGGAGGGGGAGGGATGGAGCCAAGAGCTGGACAGGTGATGGCAAAAGGGATACGAGAGGATCATGGGACAGGAGGTCCGGGAAGAAAGACAGGCCGGGGGGGGGGGAACCCAGAGGATGGGCACGGGGAATATTCAGAGGGACAGAGGGAGAAAAAGGAGAGTAGAGAGGAAGAGAGTGGCCACACATTTTAATTCCACATCCCATTCCCATTCTGACATGTCTATCCACGGCCTCCTCTACTGTAAAGATGAAGCCACACTCAGGTTGGAGGAACAACACCTTATATTCCGTCTGGGTAGCCTCCAACCTGATGGCATGAACATCGACTTCTCTAACTTCCGCTAAGGCCCCACCTCCCCCTCGTACCCCATCTGTTACTTATTTTTATACATACATTCTTTCACTCTCCTTTTTCTCCCTCTGTCCCTCTGAATATACCCCTTGTCTTTCTTCCCGGACCTCCTGTCCCATGATCCTCTCGTATCCCTTTTCCCTATCACCTGTCCAGCTCTTGGCTCCATCCCTCCCCCTCCTGTCTTCTCCTATCACTTTGGATCTCCCCCTCCCCCTCCAACTTTCAAATCCCTTACTCACTCTTCCTTCAGTTAGTCCTGATGAAGGGTCTTGGCCTGAAACATCGACTGCACCTCTTCCTAGAGATGCTGCCTGGCCTGCTGCGTTCACCAGCAACTTTTATGTGTGTTGCCTGTCTGTGTGATTCCGGTTGGGTTCACTCTCTGGGTCATGTGCCCGGTCTGTTTTGTCTATCACAATAAAACGGTTGTTGAGTTCAATGTGTTTCCTCACCTGTCATTATGGATCAAATGCTCACCACACTGGTGTCAGGAGAGGGATGCGAGATCGATGATGAGATTGAAGAGCTATGATGTCGGATAGAGTGCCTTAAGACCCGGGGAATAAGATGAGGGAACAAGCAGAATGCCTCCCCTGCAACCACAGGCAGGGCTCATGAAGACAAGATCCAAAGGGAGGGCCTGGGAACAGAGCATTGTGCCTTCCCAGGGAGCCCCAAAGGAGTGAGCGTACCCAGGCTCGCCAACCCAGGGGGTAGAACAGTGCACATCTCTTGCCTCCGTAGCGACCTGCACCGGGGAGCACAAGACGCCGTAGCCATGGGAGGATGGGCACCTGGCAAATGCCGCCAGAGCAAGAGGAAGATCAAAGAGCCTCAACGATTTGTGCCTCAAGGTCTACCCTGAAGCTCCCCAGATACAACGGTACCAGCCGCCTGGAGCCTTATCTGGTGCCATATAACACAACGGGTGGAGCCCCACCAAGACAACAGTGCACCTTGCACTGGCACTGCCGGAAGATACCCTGTAGGCCCTCCTCAACCTAATGCTGGCAGAGCTGTGGCGCTGGAGTGGCATTTCGAGCAGAGCCCATTGGTGGAAGCCATGAGGGGAGAACTGTGCAGCAGATGGTGCCATATGAGAGTAAGTCTGCCGGCACAGGCAGCTGATCTTCACCACTGTGCTCGACATGGCTACCACCAGTTCCCTCCCATGGCCCAGAAAGAGCTTGCCCTCCACGCCTTTGTAAAGGTGCTGACGCATGTTCACCTGATATCACCATTTTTGCTGGACGAGGTGCTGGCTGAGGCAGAGAGGGCAGAAGCAATTTTAGCTCCCCAAGATGTTCCAGCATCGCCCCGCACACCGCAAGCTCAGGCTTGTGTCACTGAGGTGGAAGAAGAAACTGAGGAGAAGGAGCCCGTGAGACAGGTCTGACCAGTGCCACGCTGACCCCGCTGGCGGCCACGAAACGATCTCTGCTACCGGTGCAGTGAGGCAGGACATTTGGCCTGGGACTGCCCTGCACTGGCACCACGCCACAGCTCAGAGCAACCATCGGGAAACGCTGATCGGGCAGCGCCACCCAAATCCTCCAGCAGAACCCCTCCATTGTCGCCCCTCTGGGTGGGCCGTTTGGGTGAAGAGCAAGGCTTATACATGGACTTCATGGCGGAGGGCATCAGATGCCATGCGTTGGTGCATAAAGGGTCAACCATCACTATCATCTGCCTCGGTGTACTCCCCAATGCGGACCAGCTATCCTTGCCTAGATGGACAGTGACAGCAGTCCAGTTGGCTACGGTCACTGGTGACTGTGCAGCGATGCGAGGAAAGAGGAGGCTGCGCATCGCAGTGGGGAAAACGCAGTGGAGCACAAGGTGTGGCTCGCCAACATCCAAGAGCCCTACATCATTGGCCTGGACCTGCAGTCCGTGTGGATGTGTCAGGTGCAACACTCTACCTCCGAGCTGAAGCCGTGGCTCTCCGGCCGGGCAGTTCCAGGGAGCAGTCCCGGAGGGGGCAGCAACCATCACCGGTTTCACAGTAGCCCCCGGCAGCGGCCCAATGCAACACAGCTGAACCATGGGCAAGTAACAGTGATGGCGCTTCAGGTGACAGCCAGCGACGCCCCCCCCCCCCCCGCCACTACGGACCACGAGCAGCTGCACAGTGAACAAGTGAGTGATTCTGTGCTGGCCCATGTAAGGTGTTGGCTGAGTGTGGACGACGGCTGGACCCAAAGACCAAAGCCCTACACTCACAGTGGAGAACACTGGAGGCCCACGACGGGTTGCTGTTCTGGCGGTGGCAGTTGTCCGATGGTGACAGACTCTGTCAGCTGGTGGTCCCCCGGGGGCTCCACGCCACAGTTCTGCGATTGGTGCACGGTCGGGTGGAGGCCGGCCATTTCGGAGTTGCAAAGACTTTGGGCAGGCTGCGTGAACGCTCCTACTGGCCTGGGTACAGGCAGGATATGGAGCTATTCGTGCACGGCTGCAACACTTGCAAGTCCCAGAAGGGGCCGGGCTGCCAGTCTAGGGTACCAATGCAGCACCACATGGTGGGGGCCCCAGTATAGGTCTACTGCCCTTCCTGGAAGAAGGGACTATCCCTCAGGGTTGGAAGCCACTGGAATGGTGCTCAACCGCATCGCCAATGTGGTATATTGGGTGCGGTTGCCTGAGCGGTGGAAGGCAGTTGTGCTGCACCGGGACCGGCTGGAACCCACTTGTTCTGGTGGACAGAGCATAGATGTTTGGCAAAACAGTCTCCCAATCTACATTGGGGTTTCATCGATACACAAGAAGCCATAGCGGGAGCACCAAACACAGTATATAACCCCCAACAGACTCACAGGTGAAGTGTCGCCTCACCTGGAAAGACTGTTTGGGGCCATGAATGGTGGTGATGGAGGAGGTATAGGGGAAGGTATAGCAGTTGTTCCGCTTGCAAGGGTAAGTGCCAGGAGGGAGATCAGTGGGAGGGATGAATGGACAAGGGAGTTGTGTAGGGAGCAATCCCTGCGGAAAGCAGGAAGTGTGGGGGGGGGGCGGGAGGGAAAGATGTGTTTGGTGGTGGGATCCAGTTGGAGCTGGTGGAGATTTTGGAGAATTATGTGCTGGACGCGGAGGCTGGTGGGGTGGTAGGTGAGGACAAGAGGAACCCTATCCCTGGTAGCGTGGCAGGAGGATGGGGTAAGAGCAGACATGTGTGAAATGGAAGAGGGCTGGTTGAGGGCAGTGTTGACGGTGGAGGAAGGGAAGCCCCTTTCTTTGAAAAAGCAGGACATCTGCTTCGTTCTAGAATGAAAAGCCTCATCCTGAGAGCAGATGCAGTGGAGACAGAGGAATTGAGAAAGGGAGTAGCGTTTTTACAAGTAGCAGGGAGGAATGAGGTATAGTCCAGGTAGCTGTGGGAGCTGATTGGATTATAATAGACATAGGTGGATAAGCTGTCTCCGGAGACAGAGGCAGTGAGATCGAGAAAGGAAAGGGAAGTGTCAGAAATGGACCAGTTGAATTTGAGGGCAGGGTGGAAGAAATTCTAAACCTAGATGAAATTTTAAACAAAAATCACATTTCTTTCCCTCAGTCTCCTCTGTATTTCTGACTTCTGCCTAACTCACATAGTAATAAATAGTTCACTAACTCAAAGACCAAAAGTAATACTGTTTATTTTGGCAGTTTCCAAAAGTGCTGCAGTAAACACACTTTTGCAATGGTAAAAATAATAAGGTTTTTGATTTTTTTTGGGTGTAATCATTAAACTTAGCTGTCTAAAACTCTGGAACCACTGAAGCTTTAATTTTCAATTACATGAATGGGAATTATCTACTTTTTCTGAACAAGTGTTCCTTGTTAATTTACTAAGGATGAAAGACCATGGAAGAAAAGGAAGGAGGTGGGGAACCAAAAGAGGTTCAGGGCACCATTCATAGCCCCAAACAGTCCTTCCAAGTGAGACAACACTTCGCACGAGAGCTTGTTAGGGTCAACTATTATGGTGGTTCACCTGGTGCGACCTCTTCTACATTGGTAAGACCAAATACAGACTGGGGGACTGGTTCGTTGAGCATATTCACTCTGTCTGCCACAAAAGGTAGGATCTCCTGGTGGCTACCCATTTTAATTCAATTTCTGACATCATGAGGCCACATTCAGATTAGAAGAGCTTCATATTTCTTCTAACTTTCAATAATTACTAACCCCTCATCCCTTGTCTCTTTTTCCATTCCCTATTTTGGTTACCCTCTCACTCCTTCTCTTATCATCTGCCCATCATCTCCCTCTGGATCCCTTCCTCCTTCCTTTTCTTCCATGGCCCATTGTCCTTTCCTATTAGAATCCTTCTTTTCAGCCCTGTTCCTCTTCTACCTATCACACCTCAGCTCCTTACTTCATCTCATCTCTCCCACCCACTCAACCTTCCCCCTCACCCGGTCTCCCCCATCACCTGCCAGTTTATACTTCCTCCCCTCCTCCCACCTTCTTATCCTGGCTTCTCCCCACTTTCTTCCCAGTCCTTTTTTTTAAGTGTGTTGTATTGTCTTGTCTGGCACGTGGTGTCAGGATTAACTGGGTCACATTATGAACGTTCCAGACTCGACCCTTGTATTTTTTACGAGGCCAAGTGGCTAGCTCGACACTCAACCCAGTAAGGGCGTGCTCAGGGGTGGCCTGACCCGGATTTGATCTCGGGAACCTTCGCTCCGGAGTCCAGCGCTGATCTCACTGCGCCACCAACCGGCCACTTTCCAGTCCTGATGAAGGGACTTAGCCCAAAACGTTGACTCTTTAAGCCTGATTTATACTTCTGCATCAACATGTCGCTGTAAGCACTGTGTCGCCGCAAACCCTACGCAAAGCCAATGCAGAACCTTACGCGAAAGCCTGCGTTGCTGCAATGCGCACCTCTCCCAAAATGTAACCGCGTGTCACAGCATCGCAGAACGCAGCAGCTGTGATTGGTCCGCTTGGTAGCATCACATTTCCTCCTACGCTGCAGTAGCTTCCCATTGGGCAACTGAAGGGCAGGGAAGGAACTCTGGCTGCAATGCTTTCCATAAAGCTTTACAGACCTCGAAATTATGGAGGACATATTTCGCTTTTACGAAAACAAACGCTCGCTTCTTGTTTACCCCAAGAAAGACTACCATGACCATGAAGCCTTGCGTGGGCAGCTGTGTGCGCATGCGTGACGTGCGCGAATTGCAGAGCAACGCAGACACACCAACGCACAAGTATAAATGCTCACAATGCACGTAGATCACTTGCATAGGTTACGGTGTCGAGTTAACGCAGAAGTATAGATCAGGCTTTATTCTTGACCTCCAGCATTTTGTGTGTCTTACATTGAAACATCAGCTATTTATTCCCCCTCATAGATGGTGCCTAACTTGCTGAGTTCTTTCAGCATTTTGTGAGTGTTCCTTATGGAATGGAATGTAGCATTGATCTTAACAACATGATTACTGGATAGTAATTAACATTAGCCAGTGAAGGAACATGGCTTCCTGCTAATTCCAGCACCTGAGCAATCGAATGTGCAAGTGCATGAATCCAAGAAAACTTCCCTTATAGATAAATGGTAGTAACATTCTAAAAGAAATACTGAAATAATAATCTGAAAATGGAATTTCTTCAATCCACAATGTATCATCAGCTGGTATGGAGCAGTGCGATCCTCTATAAGGCTGTGTCTCAATTTATAAGTACATCACAAACTTTGGAAGAATGGAATTTACTGTCAGTGTAGAAAGTAGCGATCTTACTGGCTATGAATTACTCATGTACTGGCGAGCAACAATCAGCGTCCAGCTCCTCTACACTCAGGCTTAGCCTCTTCTATGGTTCATGAACAATGTGGCAAGACATGCAAAAGTTATTATGAAATCATCATCTTTAATAATTCACACAGATTGGTAAAACTATTTACTGTCAATTATAACTTGCATTCTTAACTGTTAAAAATGTTTTAAATCATTTAACAACTCCCACCTGGATATGTATAATTATTTTTCTTTGGTGTTGTCTGTTTAAGTAATTGAGTATGTATCCTCTGCCCAAATGCCAAAGATCGTTGGATTCGCATTCGGTCTTGGTTGCAGAAACTGAATGCCGCATCCCGTTCCTTCTGGAGTATGTCTGTACAAGCAAAGCCTCTGTAACTTTGACAACAAGAATTCAGAAATTTCAGTTAAGAAAGTTTGAATAACTCACATTTTCTATCAAGCAGCTGCACTGAAGGTAGATGGTAGATGACATATAAACGATAATCTCGATCTTGTGTCAAAGGATTATTGAATAGATCTGTAAGACAGAGAAATTTATATCTTAAAAATGAAACTAGGAAAAATGAATTAACTATTTCTAGGTTCAAGGTAAATACTCGACAAGTTCCATCATCAGGACTGGAAAGTGGCCGGTTGGTGGCGCAGTGAGATCAGCAACGAACTCCAGAGCGAAGGTTCCGGAGTTCGAATCCAGGTCAGGCCACCCCTGAGCACACTTTCCATCCTTGCCAGGTTGAGTGTCGAGCTAAGTTATTTTAGTTATATATGTAGCTCCATCTAAGCATACCGCTCTGATGCACTGAAGTTCATTAACGATTTCATACCAATATAAAAATAACATAAAACATTCGAAATAATCTAATTTGAGAGTACAAAGGAGCCAGAATTGGAAGGAAGCAAACAACTTGGATGGTTCTAGAGCTGAAGGATATTATACAGCAAGACATCGGGGAGGGGGAGAAATTTAAAAACAAAGATAACTTTTAAGTTATTACAACATTGGCTCCATGCATGTTCCCTTGGATCCCCACAACTTGCAACTTATTCTCGATCATATCCTATCCTTTTTGACTCTTCTGCTATTTACCATAAAAGGGCATGAGAGAAAGCCAGAGAATCCAGGGAAACCTATGCAGTCACATGGGGAATAGGCAAACTCCACAGAGGCAGCACCCAAAGCCAAGAATGAAACTGGGTTGTGGAGCTGCGACGTGGTTTGAACTGTTCTTTAAAATGAGAGATGATGGTGGACTCAAAGTCAATATATGTTACAAGGAAATGAACAAGTGGTAAAGTTTTGAATAATCTCAACAATAAAGATTGGGAGGCCTAACAGTATTTGTATCTGAATAAGTTCAACGTTTAAGAGAAGTGCATGTACGGAGGGCTGTGGTCCAGGTGCAGGTAGATGGGACTAGGCAGTTTAAACGATTCAGCACAGTCTAAGTGGGCCGAAGGGCCTGTTTCTGTGCTGTAGTTTTCTATGACTTTAAGTAAAGCAACAAATTAAAAACTAAATAAACATGACAGTAATTACATTTACACTATGCAACTGTCCACGTTTCAATAGTCTGAGTACTTTTAACACTGGTCATGGACAGAAATTGAATATTTAACAATATATACTTAACTTTAAGTCATAGAAAACATTTATTGCAGAAAGCCATTGAAAAACCCGCTGGTATCATACCTCTGGTTTTAAAGTGAAATTTCATTAATCCAGCATGCTTGGGATTGTGGGAGCAACAATGTATACTTTCAAGACTATTGGATGCTATTATACACACTTACAATTCACTTTAATTTTAAATGGCACACAGCATATTCATATTTTTTTTTCAGTGAAACAGGTAGGTTTCAATGGAATGCAAGAACAAAGCCTGGTGAGTTTCAAGGTGGCATGGTGGACAGAGCCAGGTCAGTTACAGAAGAGAGAGGCAACATGGTTTAAGGTCTGTGCAAGATTGGGGCCCAAGTGTGTTAAGGGTGTTTCAAAGATCAGTACCTGGTGAGCCAGATGCTGAATCATCAGGATTACTGAATAGCTGAAAAATGGATTATCAGAGTTTTATTGTAATAAATAAAAAATAAATGGAAATACATATTTTTCTATTTATAATACATTATGCTCTATGAAGGCTACAACGATTGTGTTATACTGCATCAGATCCAACAGATAAAGTACATACTATCCTGAGACAGATGATTTTGCTTACTTAATGTGTGCAACCACATCAATTTCTTTAATTCTGCTACAACCTTCTCCAACTTAGTAAGCCAATTGTTGTGTAGCATCAATATCTCCAAGTTTGTCAAGTGTTTCAGAGTATCTACGATAGAAAATAAATGCCACAATCTATTCATGTAAACAAGTCCATTAACAACCTTGAGCACATAAGCTATCTGGCGAACCACCAACGCCTATTTATAATGATTTTGAACAAGTCACCTGTTAGGGAATACTCTGGAGTTATAAAACTATGAATACATAATAATGGTTTAATTAAAATGAGAACCAGTCTTCTGGAAATAAAACCTGATCACAATTTAACTTCTAACTGGTACTTCGTGGCTAGTGTAACCACAAGGTGTGGGTCATTCTGATTCTGTCCCATTGAAACTATGCAGGGGAAGACAACAGATAAACGTTCATTTTAATCAGTGATCACTGAAAACTTGAGAACGAGATCAGGGAAGGCATTAACTGACTATCTCTGGTAGTAACGCTTTGCTAAAGGTGTATCCCTTCACAGTTCAGGACAGGTCTGTTTTGTCACTTAATTTTCTGGCTAGTTGTATATCCCTCAACACCATAACAAAAGGGGATTATTCTGGATGTTCTGAAGTTTGTGTTCAGAGGCTTTGGGAAGAGACACCAGTATTGAAAATTCAGTAGAGATTTCAAGAGAGAAACTTCTTTCTCTCAGAGATTTATAAATCTTTGGAAATAATTTGTCAGAGGACAGTAGAACCAGGGTCTTTGAATATTTTTAAGGCAGAAGTAGATAGATTATTGAGAAGCAAGGGTGCGGGGTTCCTGTGGGAAGGTGAAAATGTAGAGTTAAGATTCCAATCAGATTGGTTATGATATTATTAAATAGAGTAACCTTGAGGGGCATAATCATAGTTTTAGTGTTATACAGCATGGAACCAGGCTTGTCAGCCAACTTGTCTATGTCAGCTAGGTTACTTGCCTGAGATATTACCTTGTGCCTATGTTTGGCTCATCTTGCTCTAAATCTTTAAATGTTCTTTAAACATTGTAATTCTAACCACCTCTACAGCTTCCTCTTGCAGCTTATTCCAATATACCAATGATGGTGAACCTGTTTGAGAGTGTATGCCCAAATTGGTGATAATCTTCTAAAAAAATTCTCTCATGTTCTATGTTAAGTTTGAGCAGAGATGATAATTGATTAATGAATTATTAACAACAATTATGACATTTTTAAAGGACAAAGTGTGAGTTCTATTGCTTATTTATATGGAATCATTGTTTTACTAGTAATAAAGATTTAACAGACAGATTAAAATAAATGAAGTATTTTAGAAACCTTTTTTAAAAATTGTTAATATAAATCTTTAAAAAAGATAATTGAAAAGTAAATATTCATGGAGGTGCTAAACTATAGACAGTGTTTACTGAATATTCAGTGTTCACTCACAAATGACAGAAGAAACAAATATAAGCAGAGCGAAGCCAAAGCCAATTGCCCCAACCAATACTATCCTCATAGACCTGGTGTATTGATGTATACACCAGGTCTATGAGGATTTCAAAACATATCATCCAATGTCATGTATTCTCACAACTGTCTAGTGGATGCCAAGCTGGAGTGAAGCGTATTCTATGAAAACATCTCACTGCACTTGGATTGGAAAATATCACTCACTACTTCATTTGGTAATAATGATAATGATATATAGCTTTCCAATATGAGTGGAGTTTAAAAATTCAAGGGGCAGCACTGCATGCTACGTGCCAACTAAATTTTATCACATGCCATAGGTTTGTTACCCTGCAATTTACCTACCGCCTTCTCTGTGAAAAAGTTGTCTATTAGGTTCTTAATAAATATTTCCCCTTTCACTTTAAACCTATGTCCTCTAATTTTGGATTCTGTTACCCTAAGAAAAATACTATGGGCATTCATCTTACTTATGAAAACCATGAAATTATTATATTGGAGCTATTAGTGAGACTTGGTTGCTGGAAGAGCAGGACTGGCAGCTCAATATTCTGGGGTTCTGTTGTCTTAGACATGACAGAATGGGAGGAATTAAAGGAGGAGGGCTGGTGTTACAAGTCAATGAGAGAGTGTGCAATACTTGATCTACTATTAGGGAACAAGATAGGGCAGGTGACAAAAGTTTGTGTAGGGGAACACTTTGCACCTAGTGATCACAATGCCATTAGTTTCAAAGTAAATATGCTAAAATTTAGGTCTGGTCTGCGGGTTGAGATTCAAAATTGGCAAATGGCCAATTTTGATGGTATCAGAAATGTGTGGACTGGGACATGCAGTTTTCTGGCAAAGGTGTACTTGGTAAGTGGGAGGCCTTCAAAAGTGAAATTTTGAGAGAACAAAGCTTGTATATGCCTGTCAGAATATAAGGTAATGATAACAGGTTAGGGAACCTTGGGTTTCAAGAGATATTAAGGCCCTGGTTAAAAAAAAGGGAGATGCATAGCAGGTACAGGAAGGTAGGAACAAATGAGGTGCTTATGAAGTATAAGAAATGCAAGAGAACACTTAAGAAAGAAATCAGGAGGGCTAAAAGAAGGCATGAGGTTGCCCTAGCAAACAAGGTGAAGGAGACTCCTAAGGGATGCTACAGATATGTTAAGATTAAAAGGTTTGCAAGGACAAAATTGGTCCACTGGAACAACAAAATGGTAATCCATGTGTGGAGCGTAAAGAGATAGGGGAGTTCTTAAATGAATGTCTTGTTTCTTTATTTACTTAATTTACTTTATTTAAGAGATGAACACAGGTCTACAGAAGTGAGGCAAAGCATCATTGACTACATTGACCCTATACAGATTACAGAGATGGAGGTGTTTGCTGTCCTGAGGCAAATCAGGTTGGGTAAATTCCCAGGGCCTGAGGGGTTCCCTCGGACTCTGCAGGAGGCCAGTGAAGAAATTGCTGGGGCCTCAGAAGAGAAAGTTAAATCATCCTTAGTGAGAGGAGAGATACCAGCTGATTGGAGGATAGCCAATGTTGTTCTGTTGTTTAAGGAAGGCCCTAAACATTACCAGGAAGTTGTAGGCTGGTGAGTCTAACAGCAGTAGTGGGAAAGTTATTAGAAAGTATTCTAAGGGACTGGATATCCAAGTATTTGGATAGACACGGACTGATTAAGGATAGTCAGCATGGTTTTGTGCATGGTAGGTAATTTCTGACCTATTTTATAGAGGAAGTTACTAGGTAAGTGGATAAAGGCAAGGCAGCAGATGTTGTTCATATGGACTTTAGCAAGGCATTTGACAAGGTCCCGCATGGGAGGTTGGTCAAAAAAGTTCAGTCGCTCAGCATTCAAGATGACGTGGTATATTGGATTAAACATTGGCTTTGAGGGAGAAGCCAGAGGGTGGTAGTAGATGGAATGGTCTCTGACTGGAGGCCTGTGACTAGTGGAGTACCACAGGGATCAGTGCTGGGTCCATTGTTGTTTGTCATCTATATCAGCGATCTGGATGACAATGTGGTTAACTGAATCAGCAAATTTGCAAATTACATCAAGATTGGGGGTGTAGTGGACAGCAAGAGATCTCGCTGGTTTGCAGAGGGATCTGGACCAGCTAGGAAAAAAGGCTGAAAAATGGCAGATGGAATTTAATGCAGACAAATGTGAAGTGTTGCACTTCAGTAGGACTGATCAGGGTAGACCTTACACAGTGAATGGTGGCACTGCGGAGTGTGGTAGAACAAAGGGATCAGGAAATACAGGTCCATAATTCATTGAAAGTCGTATCAGAGGTAGATAGGGTTGTAACGAAAGTTTTTGGCACATTGGCCTTCATAAATCAAAGTATTGAGTACAGGAGATGAGATGTAATGTTCAAATTGTATAAGACATTGGTGAAGCCAAATTTGGAGTATTGTGTAGAGTTTTGGTTAAATGCCTATCGGAAAGATGTAGATAAGGTTAAAAGAGTACAGAGATAATTTACATGAACGTTGCTGGGTCTGGGAGACCTGCATTATAAGGAAAGAGTGATAGATTAGGATTTTATTCATTGGAACATAGAAGATTGAAAGGAGATTTGATAGAGGAATATAAAATTATAAGGGGTATAGACAGGGTAAATGCAAGTTTGCTTTTTCCACTAAGGTTGGATGGAACTACAACCAGAGGTCATGGGTTAAGATTAAAAGGGGAAAAGTTTAAGGGGAACATGAGGGGAAACTTCTTCACTCAGAGGGTTGTAAGAGTGTGGAACAAATTGCCAGCACAAGTGGTACATGTGAGCTCAATTTCAATGTTTAAGCTAAGTTTGGAAAGGTACATGGATAGTAGGGGTATGGAGGGTTATGATCCCAGTGCAGTTCAAAGGAATAGGTAGTTTAAATGGTGCGACATGGACTAGGTGGGCCAAAGGGCCTGTTTTGTGCAGTAATTTTCTATGACTCTATGCCTCTCATGATTTTATATTCCTCTATAACATCACTCCCAACAGAGGCATACAGTAGTTGCTTTCTCTTTCTCCTAATTCATATGTTCTGATGAAAGATAATTGATTAAATTGCTGACTCTCTTTCTCATAGCTGGTGCCCAATGTGCTGAGCATTTCTTGTTTTTTTCACATTTTTCAGCATCTACAGTATTTTAATTTTGCAAAGCCTACATTCTATTGTTTTGCTTCTGGCATTTCATTAAGAAACAAATTGCTGAAATATATCTTATATATGGGGATTCTGCAGCTTATTTCTTTTTTTTATTTGTATACATTTAACTTGCATTACATTTCCATAACAGTAAGTTATGTGGTTAATTTCTTACAATACAAAGGTTGGGCCATTTTGGCAGTAATAGGCAAATATAATCATACTTTTTGATACTAAACAAAAATGACTCTAAATTTTATTTAATTAACTAACAATATGTGTTAATCATCTTAATGATTGCCACGGATTCACAGAAATTTACAGTAAAGATCATGAAGCCCATCATGACCAGAAATAAATTTTTAATAAATCTGATTTTCCAGTTTCTGTATTATAACTCTACAATATAAAGATATTAAAACTCCCATCTAGATATCCCTTAATTCTGGTGAGTACTTCTGTCTCCACCACCAAAGATTCAGACTCTTTGCATCTCGCAAAGTAAATGAATTCTTTCCTAACTCATCTGTAGTCCCACCATTTATAGCTATGAGCCCAGTTACTGACCTAACAGCTAAAGAACCAGAAGCTTTCTATTCACACTGCCTTATTCTCACATGACTTTATAATAAATCTCTCATTATCCTTTGGTCAACTAAATGTTTATGTTATTATGAGGCAGTTGTATGAGAAGTTAAATAATTAGCAATAAGAAGCATATGAAAATATTAAAAATGTTAGGTGTGAAACTAAATTTAATTAACATTATGGAAATATTCCAACCAAAACTGGTAACAATCAGGACTATACATCCATTAACTTGACTTCTCTCTTCATTGATGGCATCGAAAGGAAGTGTTTTCCAATTTTTGTTTTAGATTTTCAGCATCGATATTGTTTTGCTTGCTAAAAAAAAATGTTTAACTTGGTAAGAAAATCAAAACTAAAAACACAGAAAGTAACATAAATTACAAACTAAAACCTTAAAAACATAACATGCAGCAAAAAAGGTATACTAAATTAATTTTACTCATGAAAAGATGTATTTTACCTGTTACATCAGTGAGCAGGTTGTTTTGTAAGTATAGCTCTTTGAGGCAATAATTCATTGTCAAGGAATTTATCTTTTTAATCTACAGTAAGAAAATGGCAACAGAATGATTCAATATAAGATGAATGAAACAGAATTATTTTACCCACTAACAAACAGACAAGCAGACAATTTGGAATTCAACTCACAGCCCAAGAAGATGATAGAGACAGATAAATTTAAGACAGAGATAAGAAAGGATTTCTTCTCTCTGAAGGCCGTGAATCCTTGAAATGCTTCCGTGGAAGCTGAAATGAAAAATTGCTAGATACAGCTGCTAGGAATCTGAAATAAAAGTAGAAAGTGTTGCAAGCATTCAGAAAAGCAACAGTAAGTGTACCTTTCAGGTTAAAGTCCTATCATCAAAACTGATAAGATACAGATAAGATAGGGTAGTAGGATTGGATAGATAAAAGGAATTTTCCTAATTAGGCAAGGAAAGGGCTTCTGCAGTGATAAGCTACAGAGATTTTTGGTGAGATACTAAAGCAATTAGACAGGAACTAAAACTATGAGCTGAGGGCAGTCAGAGAGTAAGAATGCAATGCTGGATAAAGATTAAATAGAAAACAATCCTAATCAATCTTACTGTAAAGATGATAAAATCCCATCTACCTCATAGAAATATATTATGGCCTAAGCTTAAAAGAGTCGTAGAAAGACATATTTGGCCTAACTAGAACAATTCTTTGATCCTTTATCAATTATTTTACTTATTTTGGTTGTTGGTAACAATCACTTTATTTTGGGAGCAAATGAGATGGACAAACTTATGGTCTCCTTTGCTACGAAATAATTCTAGCACCTATTCAGGATGTAATGCACATTTTGTGCTTGGAGATGACTTTAGGGACATTTCTGACTAATGTGCTAAATCCTTCAGATTTGGATTTGAGAACAAAGTCAATTACTTCAAAATTATTATGTGCTTTGAGGACAATTACCCACAGTGATAAAGTTCAAAAACATCTCTTCTAAGATCACCTACAAGGGCCTTACTGCTTTCAACCTTATCTGAGAATTTGCCTATTTTACTATTGTGATTTTACGGCAATTTAGAAATATATATCCAACTTCTATTTAAGAGAAATGATCAATTATCACCCAGTTTTCAAATACATTGATTCAGTCACAAAATGGATTATTTTTCAAGTATTCACTAGATTGAGAATGCAACACACATTGAAGAATATAAGTGTATAAGATTAACATTTCTGCATTCAACCAATTCACATTCTTTCAATTCAATTGTTCCTCTAAAATCATATAATTTATTTAAAAGATAACTCTAAATAGTTGTGCTTAAAATTCTTCTGATGATTACTGTACAAATTCATATCATCACAGAAAATATCTTCACCGAACTGCAGCAGTTAACCCTTCTGAAGATGACCCACCTATTCAAGGACGACATTGAAGAATTCAAGTGAAGACACTAAATAGACTAAAGAACTTGGTATGAGTTGTTTCCAGCTGAGAAGAAAATCTATTATTGAAATTTATATTTTGCTTACCATGGGATTCCTCTATGAATAAAAAATTAAGAATAAAAATACAAAATAAAAGTTTTGTTATTTTAAAATCATCTATATTTTTCAGTATGTACATGGTGAATTACAATCCATGTGTAATTATTTTAAAAGAGCCAGACTTTGGTATGCACTGATCATAGCCTATAACGCCATTAAAAAAAAATTACGACTCATATAGCAAGCTCAGACATTTTCAGGGTACTCACTGATGCTCACTGATCTCGGTATATTATACTCCAGAAGGCTGTGATAACTCACTGAAAGAAATATTCTGCGTTTCGAAGATTAGCTATATAATCGAATGCTTCAAAAGGTGTATCCTGTTTTATAGTATTAACAAGGCATATAGTACTAGCTTTGCCATCCTGAGTAGTACAAAATGTAGGTCAATGCACAAAAAGTACAACAGAAAGAAGCCAAGAAAGAGAGGTTGGCTGTCTTTCTGCTAATTAACAAAACACATCTCTGATCCAGCTAACAGTCAAAAAGATGATAAAGAAAGCAGTACTTACAAGTGATAACCGGAAGTATGTTTTCAGATTATCACAAACTTTAAACTGAGTGGTGGTTACAAAAATTCTCACTCACCTTGTTGTGATTTAACCACAAGTATTTCAACTGTTTAAATCTTGACAAGTCAGGAACTTCTGTTAGTCTTCTAAAAAAATGTAACAGATCTCAGCTTGAATTACTTCATTAAAATATAATATAAACATATAGACACTGCACAATAATATCTGTAGAATTGAAATTCCAGCAAATAACTATTCCTAATTTTCTCCTTTCTACTGTTTATTTCTGTGCAATTTTTTCTCTAGTTGAACAGTAATGACATTGCCAATTAATTCTATTATTCTATTCTTGGTTGGGTTGATATTCAAGAGTTCGTGGAACTGTTAGCAAATGTTGAATATTCCATTAAATTTCTGACCTTTTTGATGATTGATGTGCTTTAAGGGGCAACAAAGTAAATAAAAAGGTAATTTCTTTTTCTGTTAGCATTCCATAAAATTATTATTTCTGCAGCCAGTTTTCCCAGCTGCTTTTTATTTATAAATTTCTGTGCTTTTAAACATAGTCAGAAACTTAGGCCCTTTGATAAAGTAAATAATGTGGAAGTATTGTGCTTATCAAAATATGGATTTTAAATGAATAATTAATTTAAAACAACATGAAGTCCTTCTTACATTAGATTAATTACTGACTAAGAATTGATAACAAAGAATTATATTATACTTACTTTTTGGCCAGATAAAGTTCAATTACATCATTATTCTTTCTGATTTTGTAGAGTTTTAATTGATTTCCCAGAACCTATTTGCAATTCCAATAAACATAAAATTTATATTAAATTTTAAACCACATATTTTATTTTTAGCACATTTCCTTAATCACTCTCTTCTTTAGTACTTCAGTTTTACTTTTCTTTAAATCAAATTGATACAAAAATGAAGTTTAATGTCACTATTTATTTCTGATTCTTGTTTATTATTTAAAATATATGGAAAAATAACACCACAATCTATAATTATACATCACAATAATAAATGTAATTCTTGGATTACAAGCTCATAAAACTTCTATTTACATTTAGTTTATGGTGAAAACCTATCAAAAGAAAGTAACAACATTTAATTGGTGCCCATTTGCAACACTCTCTCGTGAATTTTGTTCAATAAATATTTCATTAAAATGAAATCACAATTATATCTGAATTTTCTGCATTACTGATTTATTTAAAGCTTAATAATTCAGTTTTGCTTCTCCATGTACAATATCAGGATGTCATTAGTATTATATTAAACAGCAAAATATGAGAGGAATTCCTTTCAACAAACGTTACTTCCAGTTGCCATATGTTTATCATTGTACGGTCAAAAATTTCCAATTACTGTATAATGGAGATACAAATGTGAAATTAAGGTATTGCAGCAGCTGTACTGATACTGCAGTACTTCAATTGTGACTTGGCTGGTAAGCAAATGAGCCAAAACGTTCCACAATTGAATCTCACTCCAAATAATTGAGCATATAACCTAAGTTGGCATTTCAAAGCAGCATTTCAAGGTACTGTGTTCAAAAAAGTTATTAAACCAAGATCTCACTGGCATCACATATATAAAAGGTGCCATTTTATTATTTGAAGAAGAAAATATTGCTGCTCTAACATTACACTAATACTTAGCTCATAACCAAGTCATTGCAAACAATGGTCCTGATGAAGGGTCTCGGCACAAAACGTCAACTGTTTATTTCCATCTACATTGCGTGTATCGCTCTAGGTTTCCAGCATCTGCAGTACCTCTTGTACTAAAATGTCCCTGATGATCCAGATGGTGGAAGCAAAGGAAGACAATAATCAAGATCTCGAGAAACCACTTGGGAAACCACATCTGAAGCTCATCTTGACCACCTTGAACCTCACCAAAAGTCAGCCCTAAAAATTTTCTCCTCTCAGTATCCCACCTTGTTTAAACTACAACTTGGGTGTACCAACTTGAGCAAGCACACTATCCATGTAAAAGATGATCAACCCATTCATCAGAGACCACACAGAGTGCCTGAGCATCTTGTCAGTGCCTTGAAGGCAGAGATAAGGACCATTTTGGAACTGGGTGTCATTAAGCCATCGAACAGTGACCAGTACAGTCTAGTAGTTAATGTGCCTAAACCTGATGGTTCCTTGAGGGTCTGTATTGACTTTAGAAAAATCAATGTGATCTCTAAGTTTGATGCTTATCCTTTGCCACGGATAGATGAGCTACTGGACAGGTTGGGACAAGCTCAGCATATCACTACACTGGATTTATGTAAAGATTACTGGCAAGATGGGCTTGCGTGGAATGGGCTGCTGGCAATGGTGGTGGAGGCGGATATGATTGAGTCTTTTAAGAGACTCCTGGATAGGTACATGAAGCTCAGAAAAATAGAGGGCTATGGGGAACCCTAGGTAATTTCTAAGGTAAGGACATGTTCGGCACAGCTTTGTGGGCCGAAGGGCCTGTATTGTCCTGTAGGTTTTCTATGTTTCTAAGATCCACTGGAGGAAAAGCCTAAAGAATACACTGCTTTCCAGACCCCACTTGACCTTTTCCATTTCATGGTCATGTCATTTGGCCTGAATGAAGCTTCAGTGACATTTCAGCACCTCATGGACTGTGTATTTAGGGGATGTGAAGAGTTCAGCATAACATACCTCGATCATGTGGTGATTTTCAGCACAAGTTGAGAAGACCATCTCTAGGATATCAATCAGGTCCTGGGACAGCTAGTCTCAGCAAGCCTTACAGTCAACCTCCAGAAGTGTAAGTAGGCAAAAATAGAGACCTGGTACTTGGGATACCAGCTTGGGAATGGGCTGATACACCCTCAAGTGGACATGGTACAATCAATTCGGAACAGCCTCCGCCCTCATACAAAGAAACAAGTCAGGTCTTTTCTTGGACTGGGTTCATACCACGGTTTGCTAAAGTGACAACTTCTCTGACCAGTTTGTGCTTAAAGTCTGCAGAGGAGTGTGCACTGGCTTTTGTAAATTTAAAGGGGGCACTCTGTGAAGAACTGATACTCATTAGTCCTGATTTCAACAAGCCCTTCCTGGTGCAAATGGCCGTTTATGGAATAGGGATAGGTGCTGTCTTGTCCCAAAGGAGAAGAGGGCAAAGAGAGGCCTGTCTTATACCTGAGTAGGAAGCTGCTACCCAGGAAATCTCAGTATTTGACTGTTGAGAAAGAGGCTCTGGCTCTTATGTGAGATCTAGACAGTCTGTTCTATTACCTCCTTGTCTGGGAGTTTGTTTTGGACTCAGACCACCGTGCCTTGACCTGGATGAACACCAGGAAAGATCCAAATGCTCACATTACCAGATAGCATCTAGCCCTGCAACCCTTCCACTTCACAATCCGTCACACAGGAGCAGCCAGAACATTGCAGCGGAAGTTTACCACAACTTGGGTAAACTAGAAGAAAGAAGTAGGTAATGTAATACAGCAGGTCAGCCACAAGTAATTCTTCCTCCCTGTCCCCCCAGTGGTCCTGTAATTCTTATTATTCCTGGCTGGCAGCACTGCTATTATGCTTATCCGGTGCTCACACTAGGCAAAAGCATAGCATGGACACTTTTGTTTGTACTTGTACACTCCAGGACAGTGGCATTCTTTGATGCATCCTGGTTGTTTTTGCTTCCATTTTCAGGGAGGGGACACTAATGAAGGGTGGGGTGTCTTAAAATAGGTGCCTGTTTGTTGTGGCACATGCTCTATGCTGGCTCAGTGGAAAAGTTAATCTTGGGGGAAGGGGGAAAGAGTGCTGGCTCCTGAAAAATACTTAGTTGTTGATTGACTTTGTTGCACAATGTCATTGTGATCTTATTGTGATGAATGTATGTGTGGACATTTGTGATTGTGAAGAAGGATGTGAATTCCTGTATTTTGGTTTTTTGTGTAATTATTCAGGCTCATGGTAACAATTTCCCCTGCATTCCAAAGAATGGACTTAAAGGTGAGGTAAAGATCCAATCTTGCATGGGGTGGAGGAACAGCAGATGCGGCTGGCTCATCCAGAGGTGTGTCAATATGCTCATTGTCAAGTTGTGACACCAGAGATGCCAGCAGAATCCTCCAAATCCTGTTGGGTTGGTTTAAGATGATCTACCTAAGTACATTAAGGTTTACCCCTCTTATCTGTGATAAAAATCTTTTCTCCCCATTCCAAAACACGGAACGGGTCATCATAAAGGGGCCTTGATGTTGGTGTGTATCATGGCAGACGAAAAAAACTGAGGCAGAATGTAGGTCAACAGGAACCCGAGAGTGTGGTATGCCATCATGAGAGGTAGGAATAGGTGAAGAGGGTTGAAAGACCAAGCAGACACTCGTGGCATCTGGAATGAAACCACCAAGCACTAGTATACCAACTCAGCCATAACATAACATAATGACCCATAACAGACAATCATGCCAACCCTCATCAGTTGGGGAAGACTTCAAAGTAGCCTTTAAGGAGTGGTGAAACCGCTAGCATAAGCCATTGGATAGTGGGTGATACGCCGCGGTATGATGTAGCCTAACGCCGAGGTTCTGGGCTATCAGAGCCCGGACATATGAAATGAATTGAGGACCGCATTCAGAGGAAATATCAGATGGAGTGATAAACCGAGCAACCCAGGTGCTGATAAACACCTGAGCCCTATCTGCGGCCATTGTCAATACTTGGGGGACGACCTCTGGTCACTAGGCAGTACGGTCCACCATGGTAAGGAGTTGAGTGAAACTGCAGGAGGGGAGAAGAGGACCAACAAGGTCCTCATTAATGTGGACAAACCGTTGCTCAGGGACCTCAAATGACACCTGGGCATGACAGTTAATTTATCCAGCTGAGACTCTACACAGGCTGCACTCTAATCATGCCCGTCCTTTCAAGGTCCGTGCCACACAAACTTTAGCGCTAACAGTTTCTGTGAGGCCTTCAGGCCCAGATGGGAGAGGCAATGTATGGTGTTAAAAACGGTCTGCCTCCAGTCTGCAGGCATTATGGGGCAAGGGTGACTGGTTGAGACATCGCACAGGAGAGAAACCCGAGCTTTTTTGAACTTAATGTCAGCCAAGCACAGGCCTGTGACTGTTGTTCAGTAAGCCTGGACCTTTGGGTCAGTAGCTTGGTCAAATGCCATGCCGACATAGTCAATTATGTGTGGCCTCAGCAGCTGGCTATGGGAGGCAAGCAGCCATGGCATTATTTTTCCCCTTGATATGTTGTATATCTGCTGTGCACTCTGATATGTAGGCCAGGTGGCATTGCTGCCATTGCAGACCAAGGGTCTGACATTTAGAGCATCACATGCACAAGGGGTTTGTGGTCAATGAACGCTGTGAAATGGCGGACAGCAAGATGGAGACCAAGAAGCTCACGGTCAGACGTGCTGTACTTCCTTACGGGGGATGGAGCTGGCAGCTGAAGAAGATGAGCAGCTACCACACACCTCTGACCAACTGCTTATACACAGCACCCACAGAATAGTCTAAAGCATCAGTAGTTACGGCTAAGGGTACATTGGGCAGGTGCGTCAGTCGGGTCGTGTTTGAAAGAGCTCATTTGGTATCATCAAATACCCTGGTCACGTCTGCTGACCAGTCCTGCAGATGATTAGAGGTATTGCCTTTTAGTGCACCATACTGGGAAACATAAGTACAGCAGCTCGCAGAATGAAGAGGTGATAGAAATTCACCACGCCTAAAGACTCCTATAGTTTTTTAGTAGTGTGGGGTGGTGGAAATCCATAATAGTGGTTAGTTTTTATGGGAGGGTTCCAACCTTCTTTGTATGCACTGGTGATATGTTATCCAGGCAAACAAAAAAAAATCTAAATCTTTTAATACAGAATCAATCAGCCATTGAAAAGTCTGTGCTGCATTTTTCAACCTAAATAGCATGCACAGAAACCCAAAGAGGCCAAACAGGGTTGTCACAGCCATTTTGGGAACGTCCTCCGAGCAACAGGCACCTGATGGTAGCCCCTAATTTGATCGAATTTGGAAAAAAATAATTTTCCAGCAAAACATGCAGTAAAGTTCTGGATGTGTGGGACCAGATAATGATCAGGGATGGTGGCCTCGTTAAGTTGTTGGTAATTGCCACATGGGCGGCAATCACATCAGACTTAGGGTTCATATGGAGGGGCAAAGTACAGGGGCTATTCAACCAGCATACAGTGCCAAGTCTTTCCATGTTGGCAAACTCAGCTTTCGCATTTGCTAGGTTTTCTGGGTCCAGTCTATGCAAGCGGGCATGGAATGGTGGTCTAGTTGTAGAAATGTGTTGGTCCACCCCATGTTTTGTGACTGCAATGGAGAATGTTGGCTTGGTGAGGTTTGACAACTCACGCCGCAGTCGAGCAAACTCACATGCGTCAGTGCTTGCGCTTTACACAACCATCATGGAGAACTTGTTAGGGGAGCAGGGTAACAACCCAAAGTCCTTGATATCCACAAGCCAGCAGTTCTTAAGATCGACTAATAGTCCTGGAGCACACAGGAAATCTGCACCAAGCATAGGTCTAGCCACTTTAGCCAGGACAATGTTCCACGTGTAATGTTGCCCACTGAAGCAGAGCGTCACACACCATGTCCCATAGGTCTGGATCATACTGCCATTGGAGGCCTCCAGCAGCTTTGTCACTCTTTGCCTTCTCATAATAGCTGATGCTTGAGAACACGTGTCACACAAGAAGTGTCACCCTGAAAGAGTGTTCATAATAAACAATAAGCATCCAAGGCAGTTGGAATCCACGGTGTTCACAAACCTCTGTTGTCTCGATGTGCTGGCACCGTTGAAGCTGCAAGGTGGTTAGCACTTTCTAGCATTCATGCCAAAGCGAGCATGATAAAAACATAGGCCCGGCAGCATCTGTTTTGCAGCTATGGGTCCCCTTATGTTGGAGGCTGTGCTGACTGGGCTTATTGAGGTACAGAAAGGAGAAGGAATGATGCACTGCTGCCTAGCTGAGATTAGACTATCCTCCATTTTAGTAAGCTCCCTATAGTACTTCATGGGTGCATTAGCGAGGGGTATGTGAACTTGATCGGGCATTTGCTGCTTGAAGAGTTCTTTAAAAATAAAACAAGGATGGTGATTTCCCAAGAGAGACAGCATGTGGTCCATTAGCTCTGACAGCTTAGCATCAGTGAGGCTGAGCTTGGAGAGCAACTGTTTGGCGCACTCAGACTCCAGTAGTCCAACAGTAGATTCACCTCTCTCTCAGCCATGGAGTCACTAAGCAACAATACCTCGTAGAAATATTTCATGTTGTCTGTGAAGATTTCTCGCAATACGAATTGGGCCCCGGCTTGTGCAAACCAAGCAAAGACATTTTGCTCATAAAACTCCAGCAGTTTCAAAGCGACAGCATTGGCCAGCATGTTCAATAACCCTGGAATCATCCTAGAGCATCGGGGTCACGAATGTAGGTTTTCACAAATAAAACGACAAGGGTTTTATGTTTCAAAAAAGCTGTAGTACCTCATCTATTGAACACCAAAAACTGAACATAAAGCATGGTAACAGTCCTTTATTTAAATATGTCATCATGTTAAACCAGCCTCTCAAAGTGAAACTCCAACTCAATGTTGTGTTTGTGATTTATGTACAATTCCACCAATTACATTATCCTGAGATGAAGTGAGGTACTCTATGGTATTGAAAGTGCTACTGTGGTCTACCGTCTGTTTTTTCAAAGTCCATACCTTCCTAAGGGCATGCAGCACTCACTGAAACCTACAACTTTCCAACTTTGATCACTTTTTTACACTAAAATGGACTTTGTACATATATATTTTTTGTTCTAATTATGTTCTTTCTTGTCAACATTGACTAGAATTTATGTTTTTCTTGTGAATGCTGCTAAAAATATGCTATGTATCTGTGATGCTGATGTATGTAGGGTTTCATCGCACCTGTACATACATGTACATATGCATATGACTATAAGACATAGGAGCAGAATTAGGCCATTGGCCCATTAAGTCTGCTCTACCATTTGATCATAGCTAATTAATTTACCCTCTCAACCCTATTCTCCTGTACAAAGACTCAACTATAGATTACCTGGGACACCATGTGAAATTTTGACTGTCACGGTATAGAAAAGACATGACTGCTTTCAAAATTATACAGAGGAGATTCACTAGAAGTGTCTCAGTTATGAGGAAAAACTGAACACGTTAGGATTATTTTTCTTGGAAGACCTGATAAAGGTGTACAAAATTATGAGGTGCTTAGATAAGGGGACACAGAATTGAAAATACACTTGGACTAAGATGTTAACTGTCCTGTGCTATCACCAGTGGGATCATCAGTTGATCTGCCACCTGTCTTCAGGAGTTTCGGCCTGCTTATGATCAAGACTCCCTCCAGGTGGTGGGCCAGCAGTGTAAAGCACCAGCTCCCACTGGTGAGCTTAAAAACTTGGCATCTGCCTCGATCAGAGTTGTTGGTCGTTTCCATCCAACAAATAGTCTACTCTTCAGGTGTCTATGCAACTACTTAAGGGTTTGCAAAAGATGGATACACTGTCCGACTATCTGCCCCTCTGGACGTACTTGGTCCACACCCATGATGATCATGTCTCTGCTGCCTCAGCTACAGCCCTGCTGGTTGACTTGATCTCTCTTCTGGTGAAGCCAAGGTCACGCAGCCACTTCTGGAAAGTGAACGCAAAAAGCCACAGCAACCTACTTCGATTAGACAGCATGAGACCTTCCACCCTCTGTCTCTGCACTCTCATCTTAATTCTGCATACTTGGTTAACTTGCGCTCATGGGCTTCATCGATGTTGTCTTCCCAGGTGAGTTCATCAATAACCACTTCTCTACTGGTGTCAGACCATATGATTATATCTGTACACAATGTGGTGAAAGCTATTTTCCCCGGGAAGCTGCCTTTCCCATCCAGGTCGGCCTTGACACACCAATCATTGGCTGAAGAAAGTATGCTTGATCATGGGCTTGCGCTGTACACCCTTGACTTGGAGCCTTCTTTCACAAACGATATGTGATGTTCTGTGCAGCATGGGACATAAGATAAGTTGTGCTGCAGTACTCTCTGCTCAACCACTTCTGTTACAACTTTGAGAACATTGTTGTGTCTCCAAGCGTACATGCTGCTGGAAAGATTGACTCTGCATGCACTCAAAATATGTTGAGGTGTTCCCTTCTCGCCACAAGCAGCACACCTGTCTTATCTTCATACCAGTTGCTGAAGTTGGCAAGTGTTAGGATCAGGTCGTACACTGCTCTGCACAGGAAAGAAATACGGAGCGGTTCCATCTTCCACAGAACATTCCAAGATAGATGTTGTTGTCCAACACTTTCCCACCAGATCCAAGCCCTATGTTCGGCCAGCTGTTTTAGCTAACCTCTTCTCGTGTTCTACCTCTCGTATTTCTTGTGTTACAAACTCACGGTGCTCCTTACCTGTAGAAGATGACCACCACTTGTGGGTTGTCCATCCAAGTCCCTGGTGCCCTAGCTGGATAGCCCCAACCGTCTCCTTGTGCTTCAATCTAGACTCTGCCTCATCAACCGCTACATGGGCTGACCACTTCCTGCCTGATCCACATCCGGCTGGGTGTTCTTGATGACAGGGTTTTTTGAGTCTCGAAGCATCAAGAATGATCTCACCTTGACTACCTTGACCTCTTCAACAAGGGATTGCACTGGGATGGTAGGCTTTGTCTGGCTACTGTAACACTGGTGAGGCTGCTCGGTACTCCAAACCACTTCTTCGCATACCTATTGATCTTCCATTCCATTGCCTCAACATGGGACATTGCCACTTCATAGACAGTTAGTGGCCACATTATCTGTGGCATCAGTCCATACTGCAAGCACCACAACTTCAACTTGCCAGGCAAGCCACACTTGTCAACAGACATCAGACCTCTGCTGATCTGTTCTCCTGTCTCTTGAACTCTCTTGGTGTCGCTCAGCTCCTCTGTGTACCATCGCCCGAGGCTCTTAACTGGTTGGTCCTGAATGGATGGAATCTCCTCTCCACAAAGGGTGAAATGAAAGTCAACCAGCTTTCCTCTCATAAGACAAGGCTTCTTGACTTCTTGGTCTTGAACTTCATTCTTCCCCAATCCATTAGCTCCTCGAGTCTAGATAGTACACTTTCCACTGCCTCTGTGCTAGGATCCAAAAGGGTGAGATCGTCCAAGAATGCTTGTATTGGTGGTAACTCCCCTCCGCCATCAAGTGCGACACCTGGTCCCACTGATTTTGCAGCCCTCACAATGACCTCCATGGATAACACAAAAAAGATGGGTGAAATCGCACAACCCCTTTGGGATTCCAACATCCAAGCTCTGCCACCTACTTGTAAACTGCTGAGTGGAAAACCTCATCCAGAAATCGCTGTAGTACTGCATAACAAAGTTCTTCACCTTAGCAAGAGTCCATAGGAATTCCATCGCAAATTCAATCAGGACATGGGGAACAGAACCATACGCATTTGCAAGATCAAGCCAAACTACAGCCAGATTTCTTCTCAACCTTTTCGACTCCTGGATGGTATGCCATATCATGCTAGTATGTTCAAGGCATCCCGGGAAGCCTGGTATTCCTGCCTTCTGCGCAGATGTACTTACCAATCCATTCTCTATCACAAATAAAGATATTCTTTCTGCTAGAATGCCAAACATAATCTTCCCCTCTACATTCAGGAGTGAAATTGATTGGAACTAATTCAATGTAGTAGAATTCTCTTCCTTCGGGATGTATACTCCTTCAGCCTCACTCCATGACAAAGGAACAACACCTTGTCTCCACACCACCTTTAACAATCTGCACAAGTATTTCCTCAGCTCTTCACACTCCTTGAACACCTTATACAGCACTCCATTAGGTCTTGGCACTGAACCTGACCTTGCCTGTCTGATGAACTGTTCGACTTCTGCCAGTTTGGATTCTGACAGATTGAACTTCACTCCTGGCTTGGTAGGCTTCACAAGCCCTGAAATGTCAAGCAAAGGAGCCTCCCGCTGTTCGTTAGAGTAAGCGCTTGCCAGGTGATCCTCAAGTTCTTGTTGAGAGATGTTAAGCTGCCCGCTCTTACTTTGTTCAAACAATTTCTTTGTGAACTGGTGAAGGTTCTCAAAGAACAACTTTCTTGCCTTCTCTCCCTTCTTTCTCTTTTTACGTTGTGACTCTGCACGACGGAGTGATGCCAACTTTAATCCAAAATGCTCTTGGAGATCAGCAAGCCCTGGTTTGTCACCCTCACTTGCTACCTTCCACCTCTGTCTCAACGATCTAAACTCTCTCCCCAACCTACTAATCTCCTTCTGGCACCTGCTTGGTGTCTGCGTAGGCTTTGCTTTCTTCAATTCAACCAAACCAAACCGGTACTTTCCAACATCATAAATCATATCACCCATCACTTCCAACTTCCTCTTTGATGTTCCCATGAAAGTGTGCTCCAACATCATACTGATATCCTCATCAAACACACGCCAAACCTTCTCATCTGCCATTGCTGGCCACTTGACCTTCCTCTTCTTTTCTACCTCCTCACCACCGCCATCATGTGAAGGATCTACCTGGGTACTGTGGTCTGAAACCTGACTTGGGTTATCTCTCATCTAACCTGGAGTATGATGACTCTCTCCAGAGCAAATCGCTGTGGCTTGTAAATCAGTGGTTGAAAACTGTGCTTGGTGAAGTAATTCCATCTTCATCTACTGGGATGGAATAGCACTTCAACTTTGCTTGGCGGACTCATAAACCTTTAATGCTGGAAAACACTCTCCCACACCAACACATTGGACACTCAAAGCCTCTTATCCCAGCTCTTGGTCGTAGTCATTCCCTGTAATTAACTATATCCGTCCGATTGGGTCCATCATTCTCTCTGCCTCTCGGAGGACCCTGAGTGTATGTTTCTCCGTGTAAACTAGAAGCTTCAAGTGGTGGGTGTTCTTCTGAGTAGTAAACTTTAGTCAGAAGATGGGAAAAAATTTGCAATCCCCTGTTGATGGTGGTGGTGGATGCAAAGATTCTCACAACCCTTAAGAAGTATCTGGACCAGCACCTGAATTGCCAAAGCACAAGAGGATATGGATCAGGTGGTTGTAAATGGGATTAGTATAAATGGTTACTTCATGGTTGGTATGGATAGGGTAGGCCAAAGGCCTGCTTTTGTTCTCTATCACTCATACTTCCTTTGTTGCAATATGTCAATTTATGTTTCTGGCTGTGAAGTGCTTTGTACACCCTAATATGTTTAAGGTATATATGCAAAAACAGAGTCCATCTGTCTTGCAAAGCCACGTTTATGCTTTGCTCACTGTCTTCTGAATTATTAATAACAATTACAAAACAAAAGGACTGCAAGATAAATATAATTTGCAGGAGATTAAGATAATAACAGTGACCTCTTACCTTCTTCCACCTGAACTCTTTTTATGCAATTGTACTTGGGTACAATTTGAAAAGCAGTCTCCAGTTTTAAATTACATATTGTTAAATTACCATTGTTGGCATAATCTCAGATGGTGATGAGAGGGCATACAGGAGTGAGACATACCAGCTAGCTGAGTGGCACAAAGACAACAAAAATCTACAGATGCTGGAAATCCAAACAACACACACAAAATGCTGAAAGAACTCAGCAGGCCAGGTAGCAGCTATGGAAAAGAGCAAACAGTCAACGTTTCGGGCCGAGACACTTCATCAGGACTGGAAAAACGATCAGAAGTGAGAGCAGGAAGGTGGGGGGAGGGGAGGAAGAATTACAAGGTGGCAGGTGATACGCGAAACCAGCAGAAGAGGAGGGATGAAGTAAAGAGCCGGGAAGTTGATCGGTGAAAGAGGTAAAGGGCTGGAGAAGTGGGAATCTGACAGGAGGGGACAGAAGACCATAGAAGAAAGGGAGGGGAGAGGAGCTCCAGAGGGAAGTGCTGGGCAGATAAGGAGAGAGGACAAAAGAGGGAAATGGGAATTGGAATGGTGAAGGTGGGGGTCAAATACCAGAAGTTTGAGAAAACGATGTTCATGCTATCAGATTGGAGGCTACCCAGATGGAACCTGAGCATGGCCTCATCACAGCAGTAGAAGAGGCCATGGACTGACATGCTGGAATGAGTGGTGCTGCCACACCACTAGTTGAGTGGCATCGCATAACAACCTGCACTCAGTGTCAGTAAAACCATTGTGGACTTCAAAAAGGATAAGGTAAGGGAACACACACCAGGCCTCATAGCATGTTCAGAAGTGGAGAGAGTGAGCAAGTTCAAGTTCCTGGGTGTTAATATCTCTAAGGACCTAACCTGGTCCCGACATATCGATGCAGCTTTAAAGAAGGCAAGATAGTGGCTATATTTCATTAGCAGTTTGAGGAGAGTTGATATGTTACTTAATCACAAGCAAATTTCTACAGATGCACCCTGGAGAACATTCTGATTGGCTGCATCACCGTCTAGTATTCGGGCGGGGTGGGGGGGGGAGGCACGGCTGCAGCACAGGATAGAAGTAAGTTGCAGAGAGTTATAAAATTAGTCAGCTCCATCATGAGCACTAGCCTCTGTAGTATCCAAGACATCTTCAAGAAGCAGTGCCTCAAAAAGAATCTATGGATAGACCTCAACAGAGCAGTGCATGCAAGACAGCCCAAGAATCTCACAGAACTAGAAGCCTTTTGCAAGGAAGAATGGGCGATAATCCCCCAAACAAGAATTGAAAGATGATTAACTGGCTACGAAAAGCATTTACAAGCTGTGATACTTGCCAAGGGGTGTGTTATTAAGTATTGCCATGCAGGGTGCCCAAACTTTTGCTTTGGGCCCTTTTCCTTTTTTGTTATTTTGAAACTGTAAAAGATGGAAATAAAAATGTAATCTTGCTTAAAATATTAAAGGAATGTGTCATCTTTAACTTTATGCCTTTTGGAAATCAGTTCATCTTTTACTCACTTAGCTATTCACAGTAACAGAAATTTTGACCAGGAGTGCCCAAACTTTTGCATGCCACTGTATAATCAAAGATTCTACCAACCAGGACATTCTCTCTTCTGTCCTTTCCATTGGGCAGAAGATACAAAAAGACACAGACTAAAGGACAGCTATTACTCGACTGCTTTAAGAAAATTAAATGATTCCCTAGTGTGATAAGATGGATCCTTGACCTCACAATCTATCTTGTGTTCCTGCACTTTACTGTCTACCTGGACTACATTCTTTCTGTACTATTATATTTTATTTTGCACTCAGTTATTGTTTTACCTTGTATTACAATGCACCATTATAATTAAGTGATCTGTATAGATGGTGTGCAAGACAGATTAATGAATTATGTAGATTAACATCACACATAATTATTGCTGTGTTCTTGTCACATTTGAGTCCGGTTTAATTGCATCCACTCTAATGTTTGGAGTATGTACGTGACCTCCACCAAACGTTCAGACCCCATGGTGTTACAGGTACTTTGTTCTACCAAGATTGTAATTCTTCTTTTACTGACAATGCCACTATGCCCCCTCGCCTGTTTCCAGCCTCTTGTGAATACTGTACTGAAGATCCTTGAGTGCTCAGTCCCAAAGCTTGGTCACTTGTTCAGCCACGTCTCAATAATGGCAATCATATTGTATATATTAATATCTATTTGTGCGATTAATGCATCTGTGTAATTCCGCGCAGAGACACAATGCATCCAGACTTATCTTGATTACTACTTCCAGTATTTTACTCCCCCCCCCCCCCCCCACTTTATGATTTCCAACAGCGGCAGTTTTCATTTTCACTCGCATCTTTGCTATTTATTTAATTAACTGTTTTTACATTTCCCAGCTGCTCTATCTGATGCGCTTCTATCTCGGACTCATCCATGCCAGCCGCTCCCGGAGGAGAAGACTATAAACCAGACGAGACAGACCTATCAGCCCTCATCCTCCCACCACTGCTGCTCACCTCTGCCGCCGCCATCTTGTGTTTGGAAACGGTTGCTCGGCGACGTGACGTCGCACTCCGGGCTCGGGTTCGGGGTGCCGGTACATAGTGTTGATCCTGCGTGTTGTCGGTGGCATTCGGCCGGTTGTACTGCACCTTGTGCAATGCTATTTGTCCACAATACTGTACTCTGAGCATTTCCAAAGGTGTCCAAAATGCACAATGTAAGTTCACTCGGCGCGAAATTTTGGACCCTAAATCTTGGTAGCTGCAACCGCGTTCGTAATTAAATTACAGCAAAAAATGGGAAATTATGGAAATATTTTGCAGGTCACACTGTAGGAGGTCTGAGTTACTGAGTATTTCCACCATTTTATACTTTTGTTTTAGATTTTCAGCAGCTTTCAAGACCAGGTTTACTGTCAATAACGTACATATCCAGAGCAAAATGCCGTGAAGATCAGCTTTTTGCAGCAGGACATTTCCATTTAAATAACAACACCTTCCTGATGGAGTATTAATTTTATATGGTTTACTATTAGCCGTAAGATTGTCAGACTATTAACAGCTGCACAATTTATTTGTACATTTGTATAATTCGCGACAGAATTCCGTTGTTCTGCATTGCTGTTTGCCCTAAATGTTACAAGCAAATAAAATGTTACAAATCGCTCAGCAGATCACAGTAGTTTCTGTGGACTGAGAAGCACTCCACTTCGAGGTCTTTTAGCGGCTTTTTAAAAATTGAAAGTAAATTGGTAAATTTGTTTATTATTGTCAAATGTACTGAGGCATGTGATCGCATACCATCAATACAGATCAATTAATTCCAACAGTTTTTTAAGGTAGTACAAGGTAAAATAAGAACAAAGTGCCGAATAGAGCGTTGTAATAGAGGAAGTTCAGTGCAGGTGGACAGTATGTGTGCAAGGTCACAATAAAGTCGATTGTGAGGTCAAAAATCCGTGTTAACGTACTATGGAACCATTCAATATCCTTAAAACATCAGGATAGAGGCAGTCCTTGAGCCTCTACGTTTTCACAGCCTTTTGTATTTACTGCCTGATAGGAAGAGAGGAGAGAGAATGCCTGCGATGGGTGGGGCTTTGATTATACCGACTACTTTCTCAAAGCAGAGGGCCATGGTGGTGGGGGGAGGCTGTTTTCCGTGATGTGGGGGATTCTGTCCACAACTCTCTACAGCGAGTAAGTACAGGAGCCTGAAGACACGCACCCAACGTTTTAGGATTCAACTTTGCCATCAGATTTCTGAACAGACAAGGAACCGATGAACACTACCTCAATATTTTTGCTCTTTTTTTCATTACTTATTCCTTATTGTAAGTTACAGTATAGTATATTTTTTGCACTGCTGCAAAACAACAAATTTCACCATGTATGGCAGTGATAAACACGATTCTGAGTCTCTTGCACTCACGGATAGAGCAGTTATCATACCAAGCCATGCTGCCTCCAGATAGGTTTCTTTCTGTGGTGCAACAATAAAAATTGGCGAGGCTCAAAGTGGACTTGACAGATTTCTTTGGCCTCCTGAGGAAAAGCTGTGCTGTAAACATGGTCGGACCACGACATGATGTTCACTCTTCAAACTTAGAAACATAGAAAACCTACAGCACAATACAGGCCCTTCAGCCCACAAAGTTGTGCGGAAAATGTCCTTGCCACAGAAATTACCTAGGGTTACCCATAGCCCTCTAAACTCTCAACCCTCTCAACCACAACACTGTTGATGTGAACAGGAACATGGGCGTCACTTTCTTCCTGGAATCAAGGAGCAGCTCTTTTGTGACATGTAAATTATATTCAAAACCTGACCTTTAATAAAACAATGCAAAATAGCCTAAATAAACCAAATGACATTACTTCCAGAGAGTATTGATTCCATTAATTCATTAAAGCACAATTTATTTAAGTTGGGGCAGCACGGTAGTGCAGTGATTAGCACACCGCTTTACTGTACGAGTGACGTAGGTTCAATTCCCACCTGCCTGTAAGGAATTTGTAAGTTCTCCCTGTGACCACATGGGTTTCCTCCCACAGATGTGCCAGTTGATAGACTAAATGGTCATTGTAAATTGGCCTGTGATTAGGCCCAGATTGAATTGGGGGATTGTTACGTGATGTGAATGAAAGGCCAGAAGGGCCTATTCCATGCTGTATCTCAATAAATAACTATATAGTACTTCATTCTAAGAGACCTGGGGATCCATGTCGAATCGCATCTCATATAAAAAATTGTCTATGATAAGCCTACGGACTCTCACAGCTACCTGGACTCTTCCCACCTTTTCTCTTGCAGAAGTGCCACCCCCTTCTCACAATTCCTCCATCTCCGCCACATCTGCTCTCAGGATGAGGCTTTTCATTCCAGGACGAAGGAGATGTCTTCCTTTTTTAAAGAAAGAGAATCCCCTTCCTCCACCATCAACTCTACTCTCAAACACATCTCTCTCATTTCACGCACATCTGCTCTCACTCCATCCTCCCGCCACCCCACTAGGAATAGGGTTCCCCTTGTCCTAACCTACCACCCCACCAGCCTCCGGGTCTAACATATAATTCTCCGTAACTTCCACCACCTCCAACGGGATCCTACCACCAAGTACATCTTTCCCTCCCCCCCCCGCTTTCCACAGGGATCGCTCCCTACGTGACTCCTTTGTCCATTCATCCCCCCAATCCCTTCCCACTGATCTCCCTCCTGGCACTTATCCTTGTAAGTGGAACAAATGCTACACATGCCCTTACACTTCCTCCCTCACCACCATTCAGGGCCCCAGACAGTCCCTCCAGGTGAGGAGACACTTCACCTGTGAGTCTTATTGTGTCCGGTGCTCCCGGTGCAGCCTTCTATATATTGGGGAGACCCGACCCAGACTGGGAGACCGTTTTGCTGAACACCTACGCTCTGTTCACCAGAGAAAACAAGATCTCCCAGTGGCCACGTATATTAATTCCACGTCCCATTCCCATTCTGATGTGTCTATCCATGGCCTCATCTACTGTCAAGATGAAGCCACACTCAGGTTGGAGGAAAAACACCTTATATTCCATCCGGGTAGCCTCCAACCTGATGGCATGAATATTGATTTCTCTAACTTCCGCTAATTTCCCTCCTCCCCTTCAAACCCCATCCCTTAGTAATATATTTTTTATGTATTTCCCCCCTTTTTTTCTCTTTTTTTCTCCCTCTGTCCCTCTCACTACAACTCCTTGCCTGTTCTACACCCTCCGGGCTCCCCTCCCCTCTTCTCTTTCTCCCCAGGCTTTCCGTCCCATGATCCTCTCCCTTCTCCAGCCTGGTATCCTTTTTGCCAATCAACTTTCCAGATCTGAGATCCACCCCTGCCCTCCTGTCTTCTCCTATCATTTCGGATCTCCCCCTCAGCCTCCCACTTTCAAATCTCTTACTATCTCTTCCTTCAGTTAGCCCTGACGAAGGGTCTCGGCCTGAAACGTTGACTGTACCTCTTCCTAGAGATGCTGCCTGGCCTGCTGAGTTCACCAGCACTTTTTGTGTGTGTTGCTCATATAAAAAATGTAGGGATGGGACAATGCAAATTTTAAAGGTCCTTATCAACCATTAGCAATTAATTAACAATCTCTAATAACAATTAACCGTGCAACACATACAGTAAGTTGGAGGAATTTACTAGGTTAGACAGCCTCTGTGGTGAGAAATACACAGTTGATGTTCGGACCGAGACTGTTCATCTGTACTGGAAAGGAAGGGGAAAGAAGCCAGAATAAGAAGCTGGCATGAGGGGAAAGAGTACAAGTTGGCAGGTGATAGGTGATACCAGGGGAGGGGGATGAAGTATGCATACTAGATTGAGTTAGGATTCAATATGCAGTATTGTTAAGCTTTTGACATTGCATTGAATCAAAATCAGCTTTATTGTCAGTGACATAAGTCGTGAAATTTGTTGTTTTTGGCAGCAGTACAAACTACTATAAGTTACAAATAAGAATAATTAAATAGTGATGAAAAGGGATAGAGATGTAGTGTTCATGGACAGTTCAGAAGTCTTATTATTTTGTTAAATCAAAAATCTCATTGTGTGATAATGCAAATACACAAATAAGATAAAAAGGGAAGTAATTATTGCAAATAACATAATTCTAAGAATTATTTTGGATTGATGTAACAGGTTTACGCATATAAAACAGGTTACAATTATAAGAAAAATTCCTGATTAAAATGTGCTTCATTGAATATTAATACCCCATGTACTAGGATCTGTAAAACATGTTATGTGCGTTTGTGCATATATTTGGAACTTCACAAATGTCATACATCACAAGGATTCTGTCTCTTTAAGGGGTGTTACAAAAGAAATATTTCACAATGTGAAACCTGAGATGTGTGAAATTTGAAACTGACATGATTTGCATATACCACACTTCTACGTGTGTGATCTGGCTTGCTATTGGTTATCAGGATATGTCTGTATGTTTCCTTTCTCAAGCTTCACTGTTTCCACTTGAATGAATGCCAAGGAGCTTTATAAAAAGCAAGGCACAGAAACTCCACGTTAAAACCTACAAAGTTACAACCAGATCTTCATCCTGAGCGTTCTTGAGCCATGATTATTACACAGCCTTTTGATTGCACTTTCTTTGTGATAGCATGCATTTTTTTAAAATGCTGCTTTGCCTTTGACATGGGTGCAGAACAAACTAAAAATGATGCTACAGAAATATTCTACAATCTCAAGGTGCTACAGCATGAACGTCCAAGTAATTTAACATTAAATCAGGCAAGGAATGGAGGAAGGCTACCTAACCCTTCAGACATGGATCATAAAGGTACAGTTTGTGTGTTTTGAGAAATATTATCTTTGCTTTGGGAGCTTTTCCCCTAATAAATAATATGGCATTAGACATATGTATTGTAGAACTTTACTTTCTGCTAAATTAACATTTAGATTTAAATACAAAATTCATTATTGCATTAATTATATCATTAGTAAATGTATAAAGGTGGCATTTTCATAGACAATGTGCTATTATTAAAATACAGATAATACATTATATTATATGTCAAAACAATGTAAAAGGATGAGAATAATTTAAATGGAAACTATGAAATAAGTAGCATGACCATGTATAAGAAATGTTATCAAATTTCCTGAATGGACAGTCTCAAGAAAATTGCACTGATAATTATTTTGTAATCGTTATGAAGTATTGAGCTGTCTATTGATCTAAAATACATTATTTTCACTGGGTTATTTTCATTGAGGTGCCTCACACAGCTTCTGATCAGGCTTGTGAGAAGCAGGAGCACATTCTGACCAATGCTTGAAGGTTTCATTTAGCATTTGAGTGTTCAGCAAGTTTTCAATTACAGTTACTAGAATTACATGCACTATCATGTTAGCTATATTTGTAATCAACCTATCTTTGCATTGCCTTCAAAGAGACCGATAAGACATATATGGCACTGCCCTCCATTGGCAGAATTTCAGTGAATTTATTCCAGATTAAAAGTGGCAATCCAATTTAGATTTGTGTGTCAATATACAGCAAAGCAAAGGGAGCAAGGTTCTTGATTAATCAACATAGCTTTCTAAATTTAATTGGTTAGTTTTTCATGGATGTGTATTTATTCAATTTGTCACCTAAACACAAATTTTTAAGAAAATGCAAATTGGAACATAAAAATTTAGCGCTGAATATGTTTCTTTTGTTGCTGTGATGACTAACAAATTGAAAGAAGTTTGGAAAGCAGCAAACAAAATCAACTAATGTTTGACATTGCCCCATTTTGAAAATCAGTTAAACATTCCATAGGTATTTGGTTACAAGCTAGACTTAGTTACTGGAAGTATTATCTGAAAAATATGTTTTTGTAGTTCTAAAAAGACACACATGTTGAGTAGAACAGACATTTTTATGGATTTGATTCATGGCAAATTTTAAAAATGCTCTTGGCTTGATTTCATGGATAGAGAAGATGTTTAAGCTTTGAAACAGTATAATCTAATACCAAAAAATTTTAAAAAGAGTGAGAATTTTCAAGTAAAGCAGAATTTTAAAAGGCTGATGGGGTGGGGTGATTATGAGCATCTTATTTGAGTTTTAAAAATCAATTGTATGAAAAAAATAATTTGTTTCTTTCAAATGTAGATCAATCTCAAGTTGGTTGTCGTGAGCTCAGATCAACCAAATACATTTCTGATGGTCTGTGCACAAGTATCAATCCAGTGAAGGAGTTAGTGTGTGCAGGAGAGTGCTTACCTATGCCAGTGCTTCCTAACTGGATTGGAGGTTATGGCAGAAAATACTGGAGTAGAAGGAACACACAAGAGTGGCGCTGTGTGACTGACAAGACTCGCACCGAGAGAATTCAGCTCCAGTGCCAGAATGGAGGGACACGAACCTACAAAATCACTATAGTTACTTCTTGCAAGTGCAAGAGATACACACGACAGCACAATGCATCAAGCATTATCAACTTCGAGGCCGCATTTCCAGCAAGCAAGAGAAGATCCAGAGGCAAAAAAAAATCTCGTAAGATTCACCAAGAGGAGATCAAACGTAAGAGAAATTGGCATGAATTGGAAGACAAACAGTGATGTTTTTGCACCATGTGAACCATACTATATAAGAATGAACTCCCTATGTTGTTCAGCATACCATCAAACAAGTTTATTCCATATTTCCTAGGTATGATTAATTGATTAAAACAAGGATTAGTTTATAGTCCAGCAGGTAAGTATTATCCACCCAGACTCCTGAATGAAACATGTATGCTCAGGAACCTGGACACATTAATTAATGTTTTCAATACCATTCCTTATTCTGTACCTTCCGCTTAAAATTATAATAGCAGCACTTTGGATAATAATTAAGAAAACAAAAACATAATAAGACAGTGAAGAAAAATTAAGTTGTATGACTCAAATTCACAGATTATTACTCCCAATGATTGAATAAACCATACTAGGAATTACAATTGTTTAAATTTGATCATCAAATTAATTAAAGCAATTTAAGCTATTCAGATAAATACTGTTGGATGGATTTCTAACTAGCCCAGTGCTCCTCACATATTCATCATCATCATTATTACGTGCTGTGTCATATGATGTGGGTGATCATGGTCTTCTACAGAAGAGATTTGCCATTGCCACCTTCTGGGCAGTGTCCTTACAAGACGGGTGACCCCAGCCATTATCAATACTCTTCACAGATTGTCTGCCTGGCGTTAGTGGTCACACCAGCTGCACCACCTGCTCCACCTGCTCCACCTGTTCACATGATCCTTATCGGGGGCTGGGGGGCTCTGCAGGTGTTACACCTTGCCCAAGGGTGACCTGCAGCCTAGCAGAGGGAAGGTGTGCCTTACACCTCCTTTGGTAGAGACACATCCCAACCCCACCACCCAGCACATATATTAAACACTCTCAAATCTTTCATGTATACAACATTCATCTTTAGTGCAGAAACAGGAGGTTGCACAAGGGATGAAAGTAATCAAGTCAGGTCAATGATGATAATTCAACTCTTCAAATTCCCAGCAGAAACTTATACCCATTTCTGATCTATGTTTAGGAAATAAGGTTCATTTTACACAAAGCATGTCAAACTCCAATGATACTTCAACCTTTAAACCTTTAATGTTTATTTAGTATTCAAGGATGATACTGGTCAATTATCATATTAAATCGAATCAAGGGACAGAGACTTCAACAGTTAAACATGCATTGCTGTATATTTATTGTTTCTCAATGTGATTATTTAATAAATGATTGTTTTTGGTTCTAAAGAATTATTAAGGATACGTTTTATAATTTTCCCTTGTATCTGTATTTTCCAAGTCCAATAGTAGCAAATTAGAATACATGTACAAGTATGTAGTTTGAATTTTGTACAGGTATTGGTTGTACGGTTTATCAGAGTAAACTCTACTTATCTTTACTTAATCAATCAATAAAATGGAAAGATCTTTACCTTCTACCGAACACACTTTTCTGATTTAAGTAGATGTTTTTTGTCTTTTAATGATTGATTCCCGACAACATGTAGAAAACTCATTAATAAAGTCACAGATTCTCTGTACTTTTTATTCGTGTATTTATTTGTTGTGTGTACTTGCTGTTGCTCATGGCATTTAAGATACTAAGAGGTGTAGACTAGACTGAACTTCATATTTCATCTTATGAAATCCCAAATTTCAATGGCACGATGGCAGTGCTGAACAAGGTTTTGTGAGGATCAATTATATTTCCTATACTACACATTATCTTGGATGACACATGGTAATCTGTTACCAATATTTAACATTAAATTCAAAAAGAGAAATACCAGAGATTTCACAGCTCCACTCACACCTTGTCCTTAACAGTGTACTGTCGCTGCATTTGCATTGGAATTTGCCCTGCCAAGGTGCAACACCTCACATTTATCTACTCCATTCGCCATTCCTCCGTCCATATCTGCAACTGATCTATACTGTGCTGTATTCTTTGCTAGTCTTCTACACTAACCACAACTCCAGTAATCTTGGTATCATCCACAAACTTACTAATCCACCCATCTACATTTTCATTCAGGTCTTTTATATATGTCACCAACAGCAGAGGTCCAAGCACAGATCCCTGCACAACACCACTAATTATAGACTTCCAGCTCGAATAGGTCTCTTCGACCGCTACCCTCTGAATTCTATGCACATGACAGCTCTAATTCCAAGCAGCCACTGTTCCGCTCATAGCCTGCTTATGCCCGCTCTTGCTGCCAACTCCCTCTCCAATTACTGTCCCTCCATTGCTGCTCCACTCTCTGCTCTTTTCTCCACTCATTATCCCACTGCTGTCCCACTGATTCTCACATTGCTCAAGTCACTCCCTGTCAATGCATCATGTGCATCTCCACCAACTATACATCCATTGTTGCACTCTCTGCCTTCTTGTTGCAGTATTTACTGCCCTCCTGCAGCTCCCTAACAGTTTTTTTCCCACTCTCTTCTTGCTGCTCCACTCTTTGCATTCTAAATGGTCCACATATTGTAAACATGCTGCTCCTGATTGAACTCACTTACTATTGAACTCACTGCTTGACTCACTGTCTCCTGGAGTTCCACTCACACCATTCTTCCTGCCACGTTCATTGTTTGGCTGGTGGCTCCTACAACCCCTGCCACCTCACTGTTACACATAATGCTCTAAGATGCAGAGGAACTAAGAGTTCTTGTACATAATTTGCTTTTACATTTCCACTTATGAAAATACTCCATCGATATTTGAGGCTAAGGTTTTGGTTAGTTTATATGAAGCTGGACATCTTCCTGACACTACACTCATGTCTAGAACACCTGGATAACAAAGACACCTACATCAGATGTCTAATTAGCTTCACGTTCAACACTATAATTCTAAACAAATTCGTCTTCAAACTCCAAGACTTAGGACTCAGCACCTCCTCTGCAACTGGATCTTGCCCTCTTGACCGAGAGACCACAATCAATAAGGACAGGCAACAGCACCTGTGTCACAATTATCAACAGTGGTGTCCTGCAAAGTGGCCAGATTCTCTCCCTACAAGTTTGCAGAATATATACCACCATTGAGGGCCGAATCTCAAATAATGATGAGATAGAGTAAAGGAAGGAGATGGAGACCCTAGTCACATGCTCTCAAAACAACATTTTCCTCAATGTCAGCAGAGCAAAAGCGTTAGCCATTGTCTTCCAGACAATGGGCAGAATACATTCCCCTGCCTGTATTAATGGTGCCGAGGAGGAGATGGTTGAGAACTTCAGGCCCATAACTATAATATCAATAGACAATAGGTGCAGGAGTAGGCCATTTGGCCCTTCGATCACATTCACTGTGAACATGGCTGATCATCCACAATCAGTACCCTGTTATTGCCTTATCCCCACATCCCTTGACTCCACTATTTTTAAGAGCTCTATCTAACTCTTTCTTGAAAGCATCCAGAGAATTGGCCTCCACTGCCTTCTGAGGCAGAGCATTCCACAGATCCACAACTCTCTGGGTGAAAAAATTTTTCCTCAACTCTGTTCTAAATGGCCTACCCATTATTCTTAAACTGTGGCCTCTGGTCCTAGACTCCCCCAACATCGGGAACATGTTTCTTGCCTCTAGCATGTCCAATCCCTTAATAATCTTATATGTTTCAATCAGATCCCCTCTCATCCTTCTAAATTCCAGTGTATACAAGCTCAGTCGCTCCAATCTTTCAACATATAACAGTCCTGCCATCCTGGGAATTAACCTCGTGAACCTCTGCTGCACTCCCTCAATAGCAAGAACGTCCTTCCTCAAATTTGGAGACCAACAATTTTTTTCTGGTCCATCACCATAAATGCTGTGGTGAAGAAAGCTGATCACAGCCTGCTTCCTCCGGAGGCTAAGGAAGTTTGGCACGTTCTTGATGACTCTCACCAATTTGAACAAATGCACCATACACAACATCCTATCTGGATACGTTACAATTTGCTATGGCAACCGCTTTGCCAAGCATGGGAAGAAATTGTAGAGACTTGTGAATATAGCCTAGTCTATCATGAAAACCAGCTCCACCTGCACTGACTCTGTTTACACTTCCTGCTGTCTTGGGTAAGCAAGCAACATAATAAAATACCTCATCCAACACACACAAAATGCTGCCTGGCCTGCTATGTTCCACCAGTATTTTGCGTGTGTTGCTTGAATTTCCAGTATCTGCAGATTTTCTCGTGTTTGCGTTTTTAAGATACCTCATCCACCTGTTTGACACGTACCCATCCGCACCAGCTTCCGAAGTTTAGATGCTGTAACTCCATGGAGTACAGGATAGCTAGTGTGGCCCCTTTAAAGAGTCAGGACAGTCCCACTAATTGGCAATCATGTTTTGGGTGCCAAGTATTGAGGGCTTAAGAAGTACCTGAACTGAGGTTCAGTTCTCAATCATAAGCCCATTTGTGATTTTGTCTAGTGTCAGTTTTGCGCTCAGATTCTCGATCAAGTTTCAAACCATGTCTCAACCCTAGCCTCAGATACTCCAGCTTTTGGGTCCAAGCCATTGTCTCTTCTCCCAATTTCTATTGGGCAGAAGATGAAAACTCAGGCCACCAAGCTCCGGAATGATAGTGCTGAGGAAGGGGAATTAAGAAATAAATCAAAGGTAGCATGCAACAGAGATAATAGGAAGGACAGGCAAGAGATGAAGCATAACAACAGCCAGTGGGATGATTACAACAGAAAGCAAAAAATACTGGTCTGAAAGTGTTATATTTGAATGCATGCAGCATAAGAAATAAAATGGACGATCTTGAAATTCAGGGACAGATTGGCAAGCATGATGTTATGGCCCTTTCCGAAACTTGTCTGCCATTGGGAGCTGAATGTCCAAGGATATGCGGTGTATCGGAAAGATAGTTTAGTAGGCAGAGGGGGAGGCGTGGCCCTGTGTATAAAAATAATATTAAATCATTAGGAAGGGATGACATAGGATCAAAAGTTGTAGTGTCTTTATGGGCTGAGTTAAGAAATGGCAAGGTTAAAAGGACACTAATGGTAGTTCTATGCAAGCCTCCAAATAGCAGCCGGGATGTGGATTACAAATTACAGCAGGAGATAGAAAAGGCATGTCAGAAGGGCAATGCAATGATAATCGTTGGGGATTTTAACATGAAAGTGGATTGGGAAAACTAGGCCAGTACTGGACCTCAAGAGAGAGAATTTGTAGAATGTCTAAGGGATGGCTTTTTCGAACAGCTTGTTGTTGAGCCCATTAGGGGGGTTCAGCTGTGCTGGATTGGGTGTTGTGCAATGATCTGGAGCTGATAAGAGAGCTTAGGGTTAAGGAAACCTGAGGGAACAATGACCACAATATGATCGAGTTCACTTTGAAATCTGAGAAGCAGAATTCAAATTCCAATGTGTCGGTATTTCAGTGGAATAAAGGAAATTACAATGGCATGAGAGGGGAAATGGCCAAGGATGACTGGAAAGGGACACTAGCAGGAAAGACAGCAAAGCAGCAATGGCTGGAATTTCTGCAAAAAATGAGGGAAGTGCAAAACAGATATATTCCAAATAAGAAGAAATTTTTGAATGGAAGAAGGACACTACTGTGGCTGACAAGTGAAGTCAGAGCCAAATTAAAAGCAAAAGAGAGGGCATACAAGGAAGCCAAAGCTAGTGGGGAAATATAAGTTTGGGAAGCTTTTAATAACTTGCAGAAGGAAACTAAGAAGGTCATTAGGAAGGAAAAGATGAATTATGAAAGGGAGCTGGTGACTAATATCAAAAAAGATACTAAAAAGTTTTTTTAATATATAAAGGGTAAAAGAGAATTGAGGATAGATCTAGGACCAATAGAAAATGACGCTGGAGATATTGTAATGAGAGATGCAGAGATGGCAGAAGAACTGAATGTGTATTTTGTATCAGTCTGCACAGTGGAAGACATCTGCAGTATACCGGACATTCAAGAATGTCGGGAAAGTGACGTAAGTGCAGCGAAAATTACAACTGAGAAGGTGCTCAGGAAACTTAATGGTCTGAGGGTAGATAAATCTCCTGGACCTGGTGGAATGCACCCTTGGGTTGCTGAGGCATTAACAATGATCTTTCAAGAATTTAAGAAGGGTGCGAGGCTGCAGAAAGGAAACTGTAGACCTGCTAGCCTGACATCAGTGGTTGGGAAGTTGTTGGAATCGATTGTTAGGGATGAGATTACGGAATACCTGGAGGCACATGACAAGATAGACCAAAGCCAGCATGGTTTCCTGAAAGGAAAATCCTGCCTGACTAACCTACTGCAAATTTTTGAAGAAATTACAAGCAGGGTAGACAAAGAAGATGCAGTAGATGTAGTGTACTTGGATTTTCAGGAGGCCTTTCACAAGGTGCCACAGATGAGGCTGCTTAGCAAGATAAGAGCCCATGGAATTACAGGGAAGTTACTAGCATGAGTGGAGCATTGGCTGATCGGCAGAAAACAGAGAGTGGGAATAAGGTGATCCTATTCTGGCTGGCTGCCGGTTACCAGTGGAGTTCCACAGGGGCTGGTGTTGGGACCGATGATCTTATGAAGTATGTCAATGATTTGAACTTTGGAATTAATCGATTTGTGATTAATTTGCCAATGATACAAACCTAGGTGGAGGAGCAGGTAGTTTTGAGGAAATAGAGTGCCTGCAGAGAGACTTAGATAGTTTAGGGGAATGGGCAAAGAAGTAGCAAATGAAATGCAATGTTGGAAAGTGTGTGGTCATGCACTTTGCTGGAGGAAATAAATGGGCAGACTATTATTTAGATAGGGAGAGCATTCAAAATGCAGAGATGCAAAGGGACTTGGGAGTCTTTGTGCAGGATACCCTAAAGGTTAACCTCCAGGCTGAGTCGGTGGTGCAGAAGGCAAATGTAATGTTGGCATTCATTTCTAGACATATAGTATATAAGAGCAGGGATGTGGTGTTGAGGCTCTAAGGCACTCGTGAGACCACACTTGGAGTATTGTGTGCAATTTTGGGCTCCTTTACTGACATTGGAGATGGTTCAGAGAGGGTTCACGAGAATGATTCCAGGAATGAAAGGGTTGCCGTATGAGGAACGTCTGGCAGCTCTTGGGCTGTATTCCCTGGAGTTCAGGAGAATGAGGGGGTATCTCATAGAAACATTCTGAATGTTAAAATGCCTGAACAGATTCGATATAGCTAAGTTATTTCCCATGGTAGGGGAGTCTAGGACAAGAGGGCACGCCTTCAGGATTTAAGGACGTCCATTTAGATCTGAGATGCGGAGAAATTACTTTAGTCAGAGTGTGGTAAATTTGTGGAATTTGTTGCCATGAGGGGCTGTGGAGGCCACGTCATTGGTGTATTTAAGGCATTGATGGATAGGTTCTTGATTAGCCAGGGCATCAAAGGCTATGGGAAGAAGGCAGGGGAGTGGGGATGACCGGAAGAATTGGATCAGCCTATGATTGAATGGCAGAGCAGACTCGATGGGCCGAATGGCCTACTTCTGATCCTGTATCTTATGGTCTTATGGTCTTATGACCCCAGAACTGCTTCTATCCCACTGTTATATGATTATTGATCTCACACTCTACCTTGTCATGGACCTTGCACTTTGTTTGCCAATCTCTACTGCACTTTCTCTATAATTGTAACTTTATGTACTTAATTGGGGGACCAATTCATCCATCAAAAGTGGAAATTCCTGGTGGCCAAATATTTGAACTTCCATTCCCATTCTCGTTCTGACATGTCGGTCTTGGCTTTCTCTTGTGCTAAGATGAGGCCACCCTCAGAGTGAAGGAGCAACACCTTATATTCCATCTGGGTAGCCTCCAACCTGATGGCATGAACATTGATTTCTCCCACCAGTAATTTATTTTCTTTCCCCCTCCCCTTTTTTCTATTCCCGACTCTGGCCTTTTATTTCTTCTCAGCTGCCTATCACTATGACCTGGGTCCCCTCCACCTTCCCTTTTTCCTATGGTCCACTTGCCTCTCCTATCAGATTCCTTCTTCTCCAGCCCTTTACCTTTCCCACCCACCTGGCTTCACCTATTACTTTCCAGTTAGCCTCCTTTCCCTCCCCCAGCTTTTTATTCCGGCATTTTCGCTCTTCCTGTACAGTCCTGAAGATGGGACTCAACTCAAAATATCAACTGTTTATTCATTTCCATAGATGCTGCCTGGCCTGCAGAGTCCCTCCAGCATTTTGTGGGTGTTGCTCTACATATTTGTTTATCCTTTTGAACTTCTTGATGAATTTATGTTTGGAATAATCTGTCTGATTGGTATGCAAAACAATGCTTTTGATGTTATCTTGGTATATGTGGCTGTAATGATCTTCAGATGAGCAGACCCAGGTGCAGAGTAAACTCAGGACTCGATAGTAGAAATATAGAAACATAGAAAATAGGTGCAGGAGTAGGCTATTCGGCCCTTTGAGCCTGCACTGCCATTCAGTATGATCATGGCTGATCATCCAACTCAGAACCCTGTACCTGCCTTCTCTCCATACCCCCTGATCCCTTTAGCCACAAGGGCCATATCTAACTCCCTCTTAACTATAGCCAATTAACTGGCCTCAACTGTTTCCTGTGGCAGAGAATTCCACAGATTCACCACTCTGAAATGAGAAATTAATGATGAAGATTTTGTTGGCAAATAATACAAGGAATAATCAAACTTATAGCTCACTTACTCAGGACTTGAGCACACAGAATGGTAATTCACACAGAACTCAAATCGAGGACTCAGCGATGAGAGATGGATCAGGATACCTTTAAATATAGCATAATACATAGGAAACCCATGTGGGCCGAAATAAAAAAACGATTCACTTAAGAACGAGTTTATTAAATAGTATTCATTAAAATCCTATTGTAATCCATCCTCACTTTTATATATAAGTATACCTTGAGCTTGATGCATTCTGCAAACTATGAAATTTAATTCCTGATATAATTTTTTTATATGAAGGGTGAAAGGGAGTGAGCCTACCCACAATCCTGGCAGTCAACCACATCACACCTTTTGTCATTTATCAACCACATCCACCTTTATCATTTTCATTGCTTAAGGGCAGGTTGCTGGGGCCTGATACATGAGCGGTTTTGGTAGACCAACCCCGGTTCTTGTAGAGAGGTGACTACCTTATCCAGAGTCTTCCTCACTACCTCCTGTGAGGGTACCTGTAGCTGCACACTACCTACATAGATGCTTACAGACACGGTGGGGTCTAACTGTATCCCCTGTAGGTCTTAGGCAAGCATGCCATGGCATAAAATGGGATTTTAGACATATAGTACTCCAGGGGGAGGCAGCAAAATGTGTACTGTCTACCCACTCAGGTAAAAGCAGAGTCCTGTGACTCTGGATTTAGGGAGATGGAGAAGGTGACATTGGCCAGGTCCGCTACGGCATAAAAATACTTCCCCTCCTTACCCCCTATATCCTCAACACGGGTCACTACAGCCGGGACAGCTGCTACGAAGGGTGGTGCGTAGTTGTTCAACTCTCTATAATTGATGGTCATGGAGCACGTGCCATCCCCCTTCAGCACCAGGCAAATTGGACTATTGTTAAGCTTGTGCCCAGGCGTCTTTAGATAGGGAGCATACAGTCATGATGGGTACAGTGTGGGATTTCTGGGAAAGGTGGGCCCCCCAGGAAATTGACTGTTTTATAGATAGTAATAATCATTTTTAATTTGAATTTGTTCACTTCCTTGTAAATACTTGATGTTTGTGTTTTGTGCATTTTTGTGTGAATAAACTTTTGTAGTTCTGTTAAAGAAAACCTAGAAGTTGCAGAGCAGATGACCTCATCCTGCAACAGGTCCTGCACAGTTTCCCCAATCTCCTGGTGGCTCCCTAGATCATATAGGCTTCTGCCTATTGTCTTCCGGCACCTTGAGGTCATCAACCATTGCTGTGGCACCAAATGGCAGCCAGTGGAGGTACTGTAATGCTTCCTAAAAGGGCCGATTCCTAGCTAGCACGGGGGAGCAGCTTTCAATAAGCAGGTAAAATTAACAGTTACTGCAACACTCCAACAAAGAGCTAACATGACAGATTAAACGTCCTCATTCTATGCACATGATTGTTTCCAATACTTCACTGATATTTATGCGATGTGAATACTCTAATTGCACTTTACTTAAGAACACGGAAAAGTATTCTTGATCACATGAGGTTAAAAAAAATTGATAGATTGTTTGTGAGTTTTAAAAAATAAATTACTTAAATGTCAAGAAGAAACACTTTATCAAATTAATTTTATTCTCCTTCACTTGTTTTCTTTACAGTTACAAAATGTGTACATTGTTACTTCCAACACATGCAAGATGCAATGAAACACAAATAGAACAGAGGGGAGACTAGAACAAACCTTTACAAAAGAAATAACAAACAAATTCTTTGTTTGCAAAGACTTCTTGGGCTTATGACCATGTGCCCCCAACTTCTGACGATGCACAGAAAACAGAAAACAAAAGGAAAAAAATCATGTCCATGTTAAGCTACTAAAGGATGCGAACGATATCCTGAAAAGTAACAGAAGAAATATTAAATGTAACACACAAAATGCTGGAGAAATTCAGAAATTCAGCACGTCAGGTATCATCTATGGGAAGGAACAGAGTCAATGTTTCAGGGCGAAAACCGTCATCAGAACTACTTTAATGATCTGAACTATATGTGGTTGAAGAACAGATAGGAGAAGCAACTTTCTAAAAAATATAAAGAAAAGCAAATAGTTCTAAAAAAAAAGTGATGAGCAGCTAGTGTGATTTCTTTATTTAAAGGTGGGTTAGAATTCACGGAACAAAAGACAAATGTCAGTGGTAGGACAAATAATAGAGCCCTTTCTCAAACGATTAATGGAAAAAAAATATAATTCAGATTTAATCTAATAATTTTGCAAAAATCCAAAGAGAATATTAGAGAAAAACAACATTGAATTCTTTGAAAAAAAAACAGAAGCAACAGTGAACATGAACATTGCATTGGATGTGATCTAAAAGTCTTTTAATAACATATATGATGGTTGACCCAGTAAAAAGTTCAAAACAAGAAGATGGTGAGAAGTCATTAAGGACAACTGCAACCTGCCCTTCAGCAATGGAAGTGCTAAAGGTGGATACTTACATTGTCAAGAAGTGTGATGTGGTTGACGACAAGGGTGGTGGGTAGGTTCACTGCTGTTTACCTTTCATATAAACAATTTTTAATAGGAATGCAATTCCATAATTTGCAGATTGCATCAAACTGAAGGTCTAGTTATATAAAAGTTTGGACAGGTTACAACAGGACTTTAATAAAAGTGCCAAATTGTAAAAAAAAACCCTGCAATTATGGCAAGAACGTGGTCGTAAGAACCAAGAGGCCACAAAATCCTCACAGACTAGATGTCTAAATTGAGAAATGGAACTGACGGATTAGGAAGTGTATATACATAAACTGATAAATTTAAAAAAAAATCAAACATGCAACATTCCAGGATTTGCTTTTAAAAAGGCAGAATCAAAAGGCAGAAAAACTACACTGGACATGAAAAAAATTTAATATTTCTTGTAGGGCATAGAGAAAATCTACTTGTGTAGACGTCTCAGTGATTTGTTTTAGTTGTGACAGTTTTTTTTTGCTTTTCGGATATCCAGCTGACCGACAAAACATTACATTAAGATATAGCTCAATGGCTTTGTAAGACTATGTGAAAAATTGGACAATGAATAATTCTATTGTTAGATGTCTTTCATAATTTTCAAAGAGGTTTAATATTTCATGGTAATTTGTAGGAAACATAGCCTAGAGTGATGATCTTTAAGGCGTATATGACTTCCAGATATTTTCAGTATCTTTGCCCAATAGTATCACTGTCACTTCTACATACTCACTCAATGTTGAAATTTGTACATACATCTTGCATTTGACATCTATAAAATAAGCAGGTTTTGATCCATTTGTTTAAAAACAATGAACAACATGTAGTCTTGGTAAAATTAGATTCTGAGTGACTGGCAACATCCTAAAATGTAATACAACTGAACCATTTATAATAGTCTTCTGTCAATAAATTATACATTGTAGTTCCAATCTACAGTTGTACTGCTCATTTTATTCAAAGTAGATATTAAATCCATGGCTACGGAAATTGTAATGTATTCATCCTATATCAAATAACATATTAGGTTTAGAATCACAGAGACATCTGTGGTGCAGCATTTGCTTTGATAAGTAGTGGGACACATTCTACTAATAATATCTTTGACTATGAAAGATGTTCTTTATTTTAAGGAAATGTATGATAATAAGATACTTAAATATTTAAACTGTCCTGGCCTTTGTCAGATAAAGTGCTGCCCTAAGTAAAAAATCCTCTTGGTATTCCAAAACCAGACCCCTTCTATTATGTTTAGCTGTGGAATTAAATAGAATGAGTGGCTTTAGAATTATGAATCACATTTTTTTACAAAGTTTTTATTAAACAGCATAAGATATTGGTGACTTCAGTCCAAAACAAAGCTGGAAGCAGGGAAACTCAATTACTGCTAGGTTGAGATCTAATCTTTAAGCAGGTGGTTTGGTAAGTCACAAGTACCAGGCACCTCCAAAATTCACTGGGCTTGGTAACCAGAGAGTGGGATAAAAACTGAAAATGCTGGAAACATACACTAAGTCAGACAGCATATACAGAAAGAAAAACAGACTTAATGTTTCAAGTCAAAGTCCCTTCATTAGACCTAAAAAAGCGACAAGTTAGTTTTAGAACTTCCATCACAAAACTTTCTCCCATTGATCTTAAGCTCTGTTGCTGCAGAGAAATATTTCAATAGTCTATAGAAAAGATCTACAGTTAATGTAGCAATGTATAGGTGTGTATTTCAAAAGGTTTTGTTGCGGTCTGCAAGAGCACATCGCTCAGTGATATGTCTTTGAACTGTGCATGGGAATCAAAGACAATCGGTACTTGTGCAGGTTTTTGGGGGTGGTAAACATTAATGTTTGGCAAATAGCAATTTTCTTTTTTGGGATCTGGTGGAGGAGCTTGTTCTTGAAAATCTTCTCCATGAACTCTGCATAATGATCTTTCATTCTGGTTTCATTCTTGATGTGCGACTGAGAGACATGGGTCAACTAAGGATCTGCTCTCTGTTATCTGGTACAAGTTATCATGGTGAGCGAAAAGTAGGGGGAGTGATCCAACTGTTTGACTCATCTTTGCTAAGCTCTCTGTCCATGATTTCAAGGAAGACCTCATCATCAATGGAAGGTGCTATCTTACAATCATCTTCTGAGTTTCAGAAGTCCAGCTTGCCTAAATCTGGTTGAGCAGAGGTAAGTATATGAGGGTGCTTGGATGGCTTATATACAATCTTCTCTTTCATATAGATTCTACTTGCAAAGGATCAGAAATGTCACCTATTCTCCAGGACATTAGACTTGACAGTGGACTGATGAGCACCATCAAGGCAGACTCCAGTTGTTCGGCATAAGGTGCATTGTGTCATCCATTCACAACCCAGAGTATCCCAGGGCACTACATCTGTGTGAAGTGCACCCAACTGCAGTTCCTTGAAGACTGTCTTGGGGACATGGAGCAGCAGCTGGATGACCTTTGGCTTGTACAGGAGAGTGAGGAGATCATCAGTCAGTTACAGAGTCACCCCTAAGTGGCAGTAGGTGGGTAGCTGGGTGACTGTCAGGAGAAGAAATGGGAAAGTGAATACGCTGTTTGCACAGAGCACCCCTGTGGCCATTCCCTCAATAATGAGAATACCATCAATGAGGATACTGTTGTGGGAGTGGCCTCCCAGAGAAATGCCATGGAGACCAGGTTACTGGCACTGAGCATGGGTCTGTGGTGTAGAAGAGAAAGAAGGAGAGGGAAGTGGTAGTGACAGGGGACTCAATAGCCAGAGGAAAAAACAGGAGATTCTGTGTACATGAATGGCACACCCGGATGGTGTGTTACCTCCCAGGCGCCAGGGTCAAGGATCATGTCCACAGCTTTTGAAGAGGGAGGGAGAACAGCCAGATGTCTTGGTACATATTGGTACCAATGACATAGGAAGGAAAAGTAATGAGGTCCTGAAGAGAGAATTTACAGAGCTAGGCAGAAAGTCAAGAAGCAGGACCTCTAGGGCGGTATTTCTGGATTGCTACCTGTGCCATGCACTAGTCAGGGTCGAAGCAGGATGATTTAGCAGATAAATGTACGGCTGAGAAGCTGGTGCAGGGGGTAGGCCTTCAGGTTCTTGGATCTTTGGGATACCTTCTGGGGGAAGTATGACCTTACAAAAGAGACGGGTTGCATCTGAACCCAAGGGGAACCAATATTCGTGCTGGCAGGTTTGTTAAAGCTGTTGGGGAGGGCTTAAACTAATTTGGCAGGAGGATGGGAACCAGAGTGAAGTGTGCAGTCAGAATGTCAGGAAGCGCAGGCAAATGATAGGACATAATTATAGCCAGCAGGGTGAGTATCAGTGCATCAGGGATGCAGAATCAAAAGAGGTAGCAAATACAGTACTCAAAATGTTATATCTCAATGCACAGAGTATAAGAGATACTCTTATGGTGGATGATCTTGTTGCATTTTTACAGATTGTCGGGTATGAAGTTGTGCCATCACTGAATCGTGGCTGAAGGATGGTTTTAAGTTGGGAGCTGAACATCCAAGGTTACATATTGTATTGGAGCGATAGGAAGGTAGGCAGAGGGGGTGGTGTGGCTCTGCTGATAAAGAATTGCATCAAATCAGTAGAAAGATGTGACATAGGATCAGAAGATATTGAATCCTTGTGGGTTGAGTTAAGAAACTGCAAGGGTAACGGGATCCTGATGGCAGCTATATAAAGCCTCAAAACAGTAGCTGGGATGTGGACTACCGATTACAACGGGAAATAGAAAAGACCTGTCAAAAGGGCAATGTTATGATGGTTATGGGAGATTTTAACATGCAGGTAGACTGGAAAAATCAGGTTGGTTATGGATCCCAAGAGTGTAAATGTGCTGAATGCTTATGAAATGGCTTTTTAGAGCAGTTTGTCATGAGCCTACTAGGAGATCAGCTATATTGGATTGGGTGTTATGTAATGAACCCAAGGCAATTAGGGAGCTTAAGGTAAAGGAACCATAAGGAAAAGCGATCACAATATGATTGACGCAACATACATCAAAGTTGCTGGTGAACACAGCAGGCCAAGCAGCATCTATAGGAAGAGGCGCAGTCGACGTTTCAGGCCGAGACCCTTCGTCGACTGCGCCTCTTCCTATAGATGCTGCTTGGCCTGCTGCGTTCACCAGCAACTTTGATGTATGTTGCTTGAATTTCCAGCATCTGCACAATATGATTGAGTTCAATTTGAAATTTGATAGGAAGAAAGTAAAGTCTGATGTAGCAGTTCTTCAGTGGAGTAAAGGTAATTACAGTGGTATGAAAGAGGAGTTGGCCAAAGTAAATTGGAAGGATATGCTGGCAGGGATGACAGCAATGGCAGGCAACAATGGCTCGAGTTTCTGTGAAAATGAGGAAAGTGCAGGATAGACAGACTAGGTGTGGAAAGGATGTTTCCCATTGCAGGGGAGTCTAAGGCAAGAGGGCACAGCCTCAGGACAGAGGGGTGTCCATTTAAAACAGAAACATGGGGAAATTTCTTTAGCCACAGGGTGGTAAGTTTGAGGAATTTGTTACCAAGGTGGCTGTGGAGGCCAAATTGTTGGATATATTTAAAGTGGAGTTTGATGGGTTCTTGACTGACCATGGCATCAAAGGTTACAGGGAGCAGGTGGGGGAGTGGGGCTGAGGAGGAGGGAGCAAAGGAACAGCCATGATTGAATGGTGGAGCAGACTCAATGGGGTCAAATGGCCTAATTCTGCTCCCACAGCGCCAAAAAAAGCATTCACCCCCCTTGGAATTTTTCATGTTTTATTGTTTTACAACATTGAATCTCAGTGCATTTAATTTGGCTTTTTACTTATGCAAAATAAATGACTGCATAAGTATTTAACCCCTTTAATATATCACACCAAATCATCACTGGTGCAGCTAATTGGTTTTAGAAGTAATCTAATTAGTTAAATAGAGACAACACATACAAAATGATGGTGGAATGCAGCAGGCCAGGCAGCATCTCTAGGAAGAAGTATAGTCGACGTTTCGGGTCGAGACCCTTCGTCAGGACTAACGGAAAAAAGAGATAGTAAGAGATTTGAAAGTGGGAGGGGGAGGGGGAGTCCCAAAATGATAGGAGAAGACAGGTGGGGGAGGGATGAAGCTGGGAAGTTGATTGGCAAAAGGGATACAAGGCTGGAGAAGGGGGATTATCATGGGATGGAAGGCCTTGGAAGAAGGAAAGGGGGAGGGAAGCACCAGAGGAAGATGGAGAACAGGCAAGGAGTTATTGTGAGGGAGAAAGAGAGAAGAAAAAAAATTAGGGATGGGGTAAGAAGGGGAGGAAGGGTATTAATGGAAGTTAGAGACTTCAATGGGACTTGGAATTAAGATGCGTGGCCACTGGGAGATCCTGCTTCCTCTGGCGGACAAAGCATAGGTGTTCAGCGAAGTGGTCTCCCAATCTGTGTTGGGTCTCACCAATATATAGAAGGCCACACTGGGAGGTCCGGACACAGTATATCACACCAGCAGACTCGCAAGTGAAGTGTCGCCTCACCTGGAAGGTCTGTCTGGGGCCCCAAATGGTGGTGAGGGAGGAAGTGTGTAGCACTTGTTCTGCTTACAAGGATAAGTGCCAGGAGGTAGATTGGTGGGAAGGAATGGGGGGAACGAATGGACAATAACCTCAAGCATGAAGTCAAAACTACACAGGAATAGCTTAACAACAACAAAGTTAATGTCCTGGAGTGGCCAAGTCAGAGTCCAGACCTAAATCCAATTGAGAATTTGCAGCTGAATTTGAAAAGGAGCTGTTCATTCACAGAGCTTGAGCAGTTTTGTAAAGAAAAATAGGGAAAAATTGCCGTGACGACGAGCAACACATACAAAATGCTGGTGAACGCAGCACGCCAGGCAGCATCTATAGGAAGAAGTACAGCTGACGTTTTGGGCTTAGGACTAACTGAAAGCAGAGATAGTAAGAGATTTTAAAGGGGGAGGGGGAGGGGGAGATCCAAAATGATAGGAGAAGACAGGAGGGGGAGGGATGAAGCTAAGAGCTGGAAAGTTGATTGGCAAAAGGGATACAGAGCTGGAGAAGTGGGAGGATCATGGGACGGGAGGCCTAGGGAGAAAGAAAGGGGGAGGGGAGCCCAGAGGAAGATGGAGAGCAGGCAAGGAGTGATAGTGAGAGGGACAGAGAGATTAAAAGGGGGGGGGGGAAAGAACAAATAATAAATAAATAAATAAGGGATGGGGTATGAAGGGAAGGAGGGGCATTAATTGAAGTTAGAGAAATCGATGTTCATGCCATCAGGTTGGAGGCTACCCAGACGGAATATAAGGTGTTGTTCCTCCAACCTGAGTGTGGCTTCATCTTTACAGTAGAGGAGGCTGTGGATAGACATATCAGAATGGGAATGGGATGTGGAATTAAAATGTGTGGCCACTGGGAGATCCTGCTTGCTCTGGCGGACAGAGCGTAGGTGTTCAGCAAAATGATCCCCCAGTCTGCGTCGGGTCTCACCAATATATAGAAGGCCGCATCGGGAGCACCGGATGCAGTATATCACACTAGCCGACTCACACGTGAAGTGTCGCCTCACCTGGAAGGACTATATGGGGCCCTGAATGGTGGTGAGGGAGGAAGTATAAGGGCATGTGTAGCACTTGTTCTGCTTACAGGGATAAGTGCCAGGAGGGAGATTGGTGGGAAGGAATGGGGGGGATAAATGGACAGTAACCTCAAGCATTAAGTCAAAACTACACAAGAATGGCTTAACAACAACAAAGTTAATGTCCTGGAGTGGCCAAGTCAGAGTCCAGACCTAAATCCAATTGAGAATTTGCAGCTGAATTTGAAAAGGAGCTGTTCATTCACAGAGCTTGAGCAGTTTTGTAAAGAAAAATAGGGAAAAATTGCCGTGACGACGAGCAACACACACAAAATGCTGGTGAACGCAGCACGCCAGGCAGCATCTATAGGAAGAAGTACAGTTGACGTTTCGGGCCGAGACCCTTCCTTAGGACTAACTGAAAGAAGAGATAGTAAGAGATTTTAAAGGGGGAGGGGGAGGGGGAGATCCGAAATGATAGGAGAAGACAGGAGGGGGAGGGATGAAGCTAAGAGCTGGAAAGTTGATTGGCAAAAGGGATACAGAGCTGAAGAAGTGGGAGGATCATGGGATGGGAGGCCTAGGGAGAAAGAAAGGGGGAGGGGAGCCCAGAGGAAGATGGAGAGCAGGCAAGGAGTGATAATGAGAGGGACAGAGAGATTAAAAGGGGGGCAAATAATAAATAAATAAATAAGGGATGGGGTAAGAAGGGAAGGAGGGGCATTAATGGAAGTTAGAGAAATCGATGTTCATGCCGTCAGGTTGGAGGCTACCCAGACGGAATATAAGGTGTTGTTCCTCCAACCTGAGTGTGGCTTCATCTTGAAGGCCATGGATTGACATATCAGAATGGGAATGGGATATGGAATTAAAATGTGTGGCCACTGGGAGATCCTGCTTTCTCTGGCGGACAGAGTGTAGGTGTTCAGTGAAATGGTCTCCCAGTCTCCATTGGGTCTCACCAATATATAGAAGGTCGCATCGGGAGCACCGGATGCAGTATATCACGCCAGCTGACTCACAGGTGAAGTGTCACCTCACCTGGAAGGACTGTCTGGGGCCCTGAATGGTGGTGAGGGAGGAAGTATAAGGGCATGTGTAGCACTTGTTCTGCTTACAAGGATAAGTGCCGGGGGGGAGATCGGTGGGAAGGGATGGGGCGGACGAATGGACCAGGGAGTTGCGTAGGGAGCGATCCCTGCGGAAAGCAGAAAGAGGGGGGGTGAGAGAAAGATGTGCTTGGTGGTGGGATCCCGTTGAAGGTGGCAGAAGTTACAGAGAATTATATGTTGGACCTGGAGGCTGGTGAGGTGGTAGGTGAGGACAAGGGGAACCCTATCGCTAGTGAGGTGGCGGGAGGATGGGGTGAGAGCAGATGTGCGTGAAATGGGAGAGATGCATTTGAGAACAGAGTTGAAGGTGGAGGAAAGTAAGGCCCTTTCTTTAAAAAATGAAGACATCTCCTTCGTCCTGGAATTAAAAAGCCTTATCCTGAGAGTAGATGCGGCGTACGGAAGAATTGCGAGAAGGGGATGGCATTTTTGCAAGAGACAGGGTGGGAAGAGGAATAGTCCAGGTAGCTGTGAGAAATTGCAGTGGCCAGATGTGCAAAACTGATATCAAGACCTATCCACACAGACTCAAGGCTGTAATTGCTGCCAAAATTGCATCTACTAAATACTGACTTAAGGGGTGGGGGTGAGTAATTATGCAATCAATTATTTTGTGTTTTACATTTGTAATTAATTTAGATCACTCTGTAGAGATCTTTTTTCACTTTGACGTCTTTTTTTCTGTTGATCAGTGTCAAAAAAGCCAAATTAAACCACTGTGATTCAATGTTGTAAAACAATAAAACATGAAAACTTCCAACGGGTTGCGAGGGCGGGGGGAATACTTTTCATAGGCACTGTATGTCTTAAGGTTTTATTGTGCTGTTCACATACCTTATGTGCATGGATGGTGTATCTGCCAAGCAACAGCATGATCCCAGCAGAAGAGTCAAGTGGGGGTATATTGTCAGCTATGTCTGTAATATGTGAATGACTGCATGCTACTTCAGGAGTTAGGATTTCATCCCTGTCATTGGGAATATGGTTACACTTAATGAGGTTTGGCAAGGGTAAGCAGACCTCCCCTCCTAGTGATTCCATGAGAAATTTATTAGCTCTTCTTCTGGCAATTTCTGCTGTCCCAGCAGATGCCTTTACAGTATATGGAAGAACAAAACATTAAATACTGAATGTACCAAATGTTAATTTTTCAGGGTCAGAATCAGAACCAGGTTTATTATCATTGGCATATGTCATGAAATTTGTTAACAGCAGCAGCAGTACAATGCAACATATGATAATACAGAAAGAATAAATAAATAAATTACAGTAAGTATATACTGTATATGTATACTAAATAGATTAAAAATAGTCCAAAACAGAAGTAATATATATTAATACAAAAATAAGGTAGTGTTCATGGGTTCAACGTCTATTTCAGAATCATATAACAGAGGGAAAGCAGATGTTCCTGAATCGCTAAGTGTGTGTCTTCAGGCTTCTGTACCTCCTACCTAATGGTAACAATGAGAAGAGAGGATGCACTGTGTGATGGGGGTCCCTAATAATGGCTGACCCCTTTCTGAGGCAATGCTCCTTGAAGATGTCTTGGATACCTTGGAGGCTAGTAACCAAGATGGAACTAACTAACTTTACAACTTTCTCTAGCTTCTTTTGGTCCTGTGCAGTAGCCCATACCAGACTCTTCCGGGGTGCCTTGAAGACAGCGATCTCGTGCAGCATAGCTCGATGGATATGATTTTGCCAATGACACATTGCTCTGTTCATTTAGTAACACATATTTTTTGCTCAGGTTGCCGTTTTGGGTTGATGTGGGCTAAATGTATACTGGAGCAGGATTTCCCTTGGAAACTTTTTCTGCATCACCTTTTAAAGATATTCCTGATACCGGGAGGCTAATAGCTATGAAGGAGCTGGCTGAGTTTGCAAGTATCTGCAGCTTTTTCTGATCTTGTTCAGTAGCCCTTCCATACCGGAGGGTGATGCAACCAGTTAGAATGCTCCCCACCATACACCTGTAGAAATTTGACAGAGTCTTTGGTGACATACCAAGTCTCCTCAAACTGCTGCGTCTTCTTTGTAATTGCATCAATATGTTGGGGCTATATAGATCTTTGGAGATATTGACACCCAGGAACTTGAAAGTGCTCACCTTTCCCATCCAATCTACCACACCGTACAAATAGATACATCTCTATCTCATAAACCGACCCACATTCCCCATTTCTTTTGATTCTCAAGGTGCCCAATTCAAGATATCATGCTGTTAAAGAAAATAGTGATTGTCAAAACTCCTGCCAAAAATAGTAATGCAATCACGGGGATCTAACCACACTGAGAACTCAAGAAGTGCGAAACATAATTATCAGTTTCAAACATTCACTTTTATCACGACAACAATCTTGATCACTTAGCTAAAGGTGTAAAGGGAATAGAATGAATTTCATATCAGAAGTATAAATTTGCATGGACTTTTAACAGGAGGCAAGAGGACTGAATAATCAATCCTTAACATTCAGTACACTTGGCACCCCATTTTCAGTATCCTCAAACATCAACTTACCGAGGCCAGTCCCATAAATACTGTGACTACGTGGGCAGGTAAGAGGCCGAGTGTCTTAGTTAAAATACCCTGATAACTCAAAGACATCCCATCTGTCTAAATATTCAATGCAGTTACTCATCTGAGGTAAACCAACTGCATCTCCCAAATGTGCAATTTCTACCACTGAGGATAAGGGCTGCCTGGGAACACCACTACTTGCAGGTTCTCCTCTAAATCATACATTGTTCTGACTAGCAAATACATGACTCTTTATTCATTATCACAGGGTATAAATCCTGGAATTCCCTTTTCAAAAAATTGAGTACATCTTCATCAATAGGTCTTCAGATTTCAAGCTTACCAAATTTCTCAATGGCAATTACGGGAAGGAAATAAATACAGACCTTGCCAAAGCTGTCATATCTTACCTGAAGCTACATAAATGCACAATCAATTGTTTACAACAGTCACAGTGTTGAAAGAGATTATTTGCATTCTATGAGGGTGGTTAAGGCCAAATTGGCCTGAAAACGTTTCCAGTTTTCTTCAAATAAGTTTTCTTTTTTTTACAGAAATACAACACCTTTCCTTTCGGAACTCAATGAACTAGAGGGAATTGAACTTATATTCTTGGCTTCTAAAGCAACAGTGGTACTACACAGCCAAGGCAAAAACTTCAGTCAGCACTGAGTTAGAAGACTGTGGGTTCAAATTGCACCACATGTTTTCTCAGCCAACATTCCCACCGCAACATCTGGGGGATTTGTATCCTGGTCCACTTTTCAAGAGAAAACAAGTCTTATGGCACTCTTCGAAACAGCAGAAAATGTATTTGTGCTCTGCCCAATTTTAACACTTAATCAAGATTATATAAAACCAGCAGTGAGATTAAAAACCATTATCTCACTTGTTGAAAATCTGCGTGCGCAGAGACCATTATCTCAATGGGGGGGGGGGGAGGACGGGACGGCGGCAAGCAACACCTGCCTGAACAGGTACGGGATTCTCCCACAGCGCCACTTTATCGCAGCTATTTCAGGGTCTAATAACTCCCACCTCGGTGTATTGTCTGCATCATCGCCTCTTTGTTTGCAAGAACTATATTTACTTAAGTGCGAGATTCAGGTGCTGTACAGCTGGAAGGGCCTTACAAGACCGGTCACTGAATTGCCCGATACCGACCCATCACCTCTGCCTGGCAACTGTCAATCACCCGCAGCGAACAGCTGTGCCCATCCTCAAGAGAGCACCAAAACATTTTGTTTTGCAGGAACCTCGTCGTGTGGCTGTAAAGTTTTGTCAGGTTCTGATAACATACCCTAGGCATCACTTTATAAAACGGTTTCTTTGGCTTAAAATTGATGGCGTGGGCAGGAAGTGATTCGCAACCGCACTGCAAGTTATCCGGCCCGAGTGAGCAGGCCGGTAAAAGCCTGGAACTCGATTTCTCCGTGGCGGCTGTGCTGCCTGCGGGCGGTAGTGGGGAGAGAATGGGAACGGCAATCCCTAAGCAATTCTGCCGCCTCTTCCAGAGGCCGCTCATCAGCCTAACGCTGGAAGCTTTTGAGAGGTGAGTGGAAGTGCTGGGAGATTTACACAACTTCCTCCCTGCCCTGACGTCATTGAGAGGGCTACACCTTTACAAAGAAATAGACTTGGATTCCGCACACGCATTCACTGTCTGAGCATCCCGAGTAGCAGAGCGTTTGGTTGCAAAACCTCTATTTAACATGTAGAAGTTACTTGGATCACTGAAGTGAACCAAAACTATTGCAGCAAGTGTTACCAAGTCAGGCTACAGGCATTCTGAAAGTTATTTTAAATTTAAAATGCTCCGAATATTTTTCCTTATCATCTTTTGCCATCCCATCCAGCTCTTTTTTTCCTGAGATATCAGTACTCTTCTAATTGTCTGTTGCTGGTAAAGCCCAAATCCCCGGGGTACTTGTCTGACTGAAGCCCGAGGATACTGACAACTATGTGTATAGGTTCAGTTTGACTTGGCTGAGCTATGGGGGACTTACTAACAGGTGCCACTTTCAAGTTTCACTTGGCATCTGTGCAGAGGTGTGGCACTTAGTGAAGTAAAGGGGATCATTAATCAAAATTGGATTCTTTTCCAAGGTGGCAACTTCAAGTTTGCAGTGACATTCACTCATAGGAGGGAGATGAATGACCTTACTTAGGTTCGGAGTGCCTTTGTTTTGCAGATGTGGATGCCATTTACAAATATTTTTGCATTTGTATAACAGGTGAGCTATTTTGGACTGAGAAGAGAAACGTCCATTCACTCAGAGGATGGTGAATATAGTATTTGGAATTCTAATCCAAAGGACAGCCTAGTCATAGATAAAGGAATCAGAATCAGATTTATTACTACTGACATGTGCTGTGATTTTTTTTGTGGTAGTACATTGCAGGACTTTAAGGATGGTATCATGGAATGAATAGTGCTGGAATAAGGCAGGGCATTGAGGTAGAAGTTCAGGCATGAAATTAAAGAATGCAGAGCAGGATTAGGGGCCCTACATACTTTACTCCTACTCCAGTTTCTTTGTTTCCTATGGGAAAGGAAAAAAAAATGTGCTGAGGCAGGCTTGGGTTTTATTGGCTATTTTATATCTGAGCAGACCTCCACTAAACTCTGGAATTTTATCCCGATACCTCTCTGCCTCATATCTCTACTTAACCCTTTAAGCCCCACTTTAAAGTCTACCTATTTACATAAAGGTTTGCAATCATGATGAGTCCTAATATTTTCTTATACTGCTTGATGCTACTTCTGTTTGATAAACTCCTGTGAAGCACTTGGACATGGTTTAAAAAGATTACTGTTAACAAAGTAAAACATTGAAGACGCGCATTCTGCAGATTTGGAGAAACGTATTCTCAGATTCAATATGGTGCATTGAGTAATAATTTCGTAAAACTGGGCTCATTATTTGTGAAGGGGAAAGTATGTCATGTTGCATGTATCACTTTGAAAACCCTGAATGGAATAGGAATTGTGCTCAGAAGGTGCTCCTTACCCTGTGTGAAATATTTTTCTGAGGTGAGTCAATAAATGCAGGATTCCCAGCCTCTGATATGCTGATGCATGTTTGTAATCACTATATTTGTGTGGCCTATCCAGTTGTGCTTCTGATCAACAGTGACTGAAAGATACTGATGATAAGGGACTTGAGAGTTATGCTATTGAACATCTCTGGTAGGTTTTTAGCTTCTCTCTTTCAGGAGATGGTCAATGCATGCAATCTTTGTGATGCAATATTAGTTGCTATTTAGCAGCTCTGATATAAAAGCTATCTAAGGCTTACTGAAAGTTAGCATAGGCTGCTTTATTTGCTGAACATTTGCAAATGTGTAATCTCAGCAAACATTCACAGTTCTCACTTTATGATAGAAAGAAGATCATTGAAATAGTTAAAGGTGGTTGGACCTAATACAGTTTCCTGAGGAAGTTTTGCCATGATATTCTGGGACTGGAATAGTTAATCTCTAACAACCCTCAACCATTTATTATGAAGATAATTATGTTTGTAATTAATGAAAGGGAAAAACACAGGAGTCTGGATACTTGTCTACTTAGTTTTTTTTGCCTTTTTTTAGTGAGACGCTCACATTTGATGTGGTGGTGTAATGGTGTATCATTGTATGCCATTCACATACTTCTGAAAATAACACAATGAATTATATAAACAATGCTTAATGAAACAATATCTTTACAATATTACTCAAATATTGCTGAAATCTTAAATACACAACACTCCTCTCTGCTTAACTATAAACTTCAACTCAATAAAGAATGTATCTCAACTCAAACACGTAACATTCCTGAAAAAGGGTCTGAGCCCGAAATGTCGACTGTTTATTAATTTCTATAGGTGCCATTCAGGCTTAAAGATTTAATCTCCGTGAAGGCTTTCTGACTCTTGTTGGTTGACATCTTTCCTGATGAGGGGGTTCACTCTGCTTGGTAGCTGTGAAACAATCTCGGTTCTGGAGCTTCCTCTGTGGTGGTTGTAGTAGTTGACGCAGGGACTGCAGAAAGCGTTTCTAACAGCTCTGAACACCTTTCTTCTCTAACAATTGACTCTGCTCTCCTCAACTGATTGATGTGTTGTCTTCAGATGGTATCAGACACAATCTCCACTGTGTAGGAGAGTGGCCCAAGTTCTATCCTTATATTTTCAAATGCCCACTAGTGATCATCTCCATAGTCCCTCAGCAGGGATGCTTGTCCAGGAATGAAACATCGAACTTCCTTGTTTGAGGAGCCCTCAATTTCCCTCAGCTGTGTGTCTAGCATACTCGTTCTGATATTGGGTTTGAAGAGATCCAAGCATGAGTTCAAGGGACGCCTCAGGAACAGATTAGCTGGTGTGTTGATGGTTGTGGAGTGTTCTGCGTTGTGATATGCAAAGAGGAAAGTGACAAGCTTCAGATTCAGTGTTGTGTGTTCTGCTAACATTACTTGCCGTGAGTTCTTTAGACTCTGGACAGGCTGGGTAGTACAGTCCGGATGTAATATCTCTTATTCCATTCATTTTCAGGAATGACTGAGACTGTTTCACAACAAACTGTGGTCCATTGTCACTGACTAAGTGTTCTGGAACACCAGTCCTTGAGAAGAGACACTCTCAATGCATTAGCAGTGCGTGAATTTATGGTGTTGTCTATTGGGAATAATTCTGACCACTTTGTTGCTGCATCCACTACTACCAAGAAATTTGTGCCCATGAATGGTCTGGCAAAATCCACATGAATCCTCTGCCAGGGCAATGAAGGCCATTCCCAAGGATGGAGAGGCCCTATGCTTGGCATCTTTTGGACGTGTTCGCATCCCAAACAGTGCATGGAAAGCTGTTCGATGTGCTGATCTGTCCTCGATCACCAAACAAAGCTTTGAGCCAACATGCCTAGATGACTAGCATGTAGCTCCTCCAACAATTTAACACTTGGTTTGAATGGCACAATAGCTCTCAATTCCCACATAAGGCAACCCCATTGAGGGCAACTTCATCCCGGCACGGGTAAAAATAGGGTAACTGGAATTTCTGCTGCATCTAGTAGCCATTTTGTGTTACCATGCAGACCTGGTACAGTGTGGGCTCTTGGATCATCTTTGTCATAATAGGGAGACTTTCAATTTACATTAGGGAGAATACATCAAGAGAATGTGTACTCCTTTGTAAATTTTTGAGGCGTTTCCTTTTCGAAGGGTAAATGGGATAATCCATCAGCATTTCCATGATTAGTTGTCCTCTTGAGTTCAATCTTGTACTTGTGACCTCCAAGAAACAACCCATCTCTGCATTCATGCTGCTGCTGTTTGTAGAATACCCTTCTGTGGATTGAAAATGGACACTCATCAGTAATGAGGGTAAACTCTGTCCCACACAGATACTGGTTGAGATATGTTACACCCCAAACTAGACTCGAGGCCTTTTTATCAATCTGTGTGTAATTTTTCTCTGCAGCAGTAAAGGAATGTGATGGAAAGGCTGTGGGGTGTTCACTTCCATCACTCATAACATTTGACATGACTGCAACTATACAATAAGCTGAAGCATCATTGGCAAAATTCAGAATCAGGTTTAATATCACCGGTATATGTTGTGAAATTTGTTAATTATGTGGCAGAAGTACATTGCAATACATAATAAAAGCTGAATTACACTAAATAAATTTATTAAAACGTTACATTAAATAAGTAGTGAGGTAGTGTTCATGGGTTCAATGTCCATTCAGAAATCTGATGGCAGAGGGGAAGAAGCTGCTCCTGAGTTGCTGAGTGTGTACCTTCAGGCTCAAGTACACCTTCTCCCTGATGATAGCAATGACAGGGTTTTAACGCTGTCTTGAGATTTTGGAGATGTTCCTTGTCATCCTCACCAGTAACAATGATGACATTTAGGTACCACTGAGTGCCTGGCAGTCTTGCAGCACCTGGCTTTCTCCAGAGTTCAGGTGCAGATGCTACCCAAAAGTAAGCCTGTTATAACAATAAAGCCCTTTCTGAGTGTTTACGGGGAAAAGTGCAGAGGACTCTTCTTCCATCTCCATCTGTAAGTAAGCCTCAGCTAAGTCCTCTTTGCTGAATTATTTCCCTCCAGAAAGGTTTGCGAGGGTATTCTTTATCCTGGGCAGAGGGTATTGATCTACTTTCAGAACTGAATTGCTTGCTTACTTGCTGCCTGTTATGCCGCTGGCATTGAGGGCTACAATGAGGGTCCTCCATCTCTGTCTGTCCATACTGTCGCACACAGACAAAGGAGAACCAGTCAGGGTTGTTAACCCTGAGCTGAACCCCTGAACCTGGATGGCGGGTGGTAGCATCATGACATATGCAATTCACTTATATAACTCCTAATGAATTATTTAAATGGACAGGAATGCTTAATCAAATAATGTTTGCAGTATCACTCAAATACTACAGAAATATTAAATACACAGCACTTCTTCCTGCTAAACACCAACTCAATAGAGAATGTATCTCAACTATATACACAATATACTATATAATACAACTACTATGCAGACATTCACAGCATAGTAAATTATGAAATTTCCTCCTTCTTCTACTAGTCTGTGCATCTTTATGTCTGGAAGGTCCATTAGGTTCACTGGAGTATTCTCTTATTAGTCCTTTACAAGCTGATCTCTCCTCTTGGTTTCCTTATCCTCAACATCATTGGATGAATCCGGTTTTTGTATCCCCATTGACTCCTTCCTTTCAGGCCTTCCATTCATCCAGCTGGTTTTGGTCTTTGTATCTACTTTTACAAACAGCTTCGTACAAAAACTGTTGGAGTTGGACCACTGCTTTTGTCACTTTCACGGTTACTCTGAGCAACATGGTTCTTTGGTTCAATATGCTTTCCAGCCAGAGGCACAGAGGTTGGCACCAATACCAGTTTGCCCTCTGTTGGGCAACAGTTCATGGTGTTTGGAATGGAGACATTTGTGGCATCCCCCAGTACCTTTCTTCTTGCTTTTAGTTGACTCTGTTTCAGGGAATGTGGCATTCAAATTTTGGATGGATATCCAATCAGATTGTAGTTGTCTCAGCCACTCACATCTCCACAGTACTAGCTCTCCTGTTTAATTAATTTGCCATTCACTTCTAGTGTAAGTTGTATTGGTTGTCTATTACTGGTTTTCACATTGTAAATCTCAAGTCAACCCATGCAGCACTATCATCCTTATCAGATTTTTCATCACCAGCAAGCAGATTAGTGCACTTTTTGAAACTGTAACTTGACTTCTTATCTTTTTTCTTACCCTACGCAGTCCATTTATTTTTGTCTGCCCGACATGCTTTTTATATGTGTCCTACATTGTTGCATTTTCTGCAAGTTTCACCTTTAAATCTGCGTTGTTTTTGTGTATGTGAGCCCCTGGCACAATGGTAATCCAGTTTGTTTGGCCAGGTTGGTTTCTGTTGAGACGTTGCAATTTTGTTCACAATCACTTTCATTCCTGACTGTAACTCAATTGCGATTCCAGCTGCTGTTTCCATTGATACAGCTATTTCAACTGCTTTTTAAAACGTAAGTTGTGCTTCAGTTAGGAGCTTTTTTTGAATGCTTTCTTGTGATTCCACAAACTAAATGATTTCTCATTACATCATTAAGCCTATCATTAAATTGACGATGCTCAGATAATCTCTTTAATTCAGCCATGTACACTGAAGTGGGCTTATGAATCCTAAAGCGTTTTGTAATGGACAATGGTTTTGGTTCTAAATGTTCCTGCATTACTTTCACATTATCAGTAAAGCTCATTTCTGTTGGTTTGGTTGGAGCAGTTTTCAAAGAAAACGGTGTGTCTTTAAATCTAATTCAATCAGCAAAGTTGGCACTTGCTTCTCATTGGCTGTTTCATTTGCTTTAAAATGCTGCTCAATCTGTTCTGTTTATAATATCCAGTTATCTGTTGTGCAATGGAACACATCAATCTTTCCATTTTTTTCTTTTCTCATGTTTAAAGAAAAACTTTGTTTAATTTTCTTCCACACACAGAAATCTCTGTATCTGAATGTACAATGCACATAAATATTGATTTTTTTTTACTGCATTAATGAACCTTGAACACAATAAAATACAAGGATGGAATTTGGAGAGGGTGGTGGATTTTATAATGTATGTAAGCAGACTTGTGAGGAATAAAATACAATAACAATTACAAAAATTAATGAACATCAAGTTTGGTTAATTTTGATATTCATATTAATATTCTACCAGTTAAAAAGAAAATGGTTCTCATTTTTTTCACAATTGATCTAAAGTTATCGTATTCTTGGCTTGTGTGATAGTAATAATTTGTGAAACATTTTTGCAGTTTCCTTTTTAATAATTTTGTTTCTGTTTTGTAGGGTTCATTGGATCAAAGAAATTGTGGTCGTGGTGTCACAACAGAACTTTGAATTCATGAATTCTGTGATAGGCCAGTTTGGTCACTCACGCACAACAGTTGTTGTAGGTGGGCTTACTCGTCACCAGTCTATTTTTAATGGGCTAAAAGCATTTGTGGAAAATCAGCCTCATCAGTCATGGCTGATGAAACCTGAGGTTGTAATCATCCACGATGCAGTGAGACCTTTTGTGGAAGAAGATATTCTCTACAGAGTAGCCACTGCAGCAAAAGAGCATGGGGTAAGTACCAGTATCATGAAGCCATTGAAAAACAGAGGCAGGCCATTCAGCCTCTTGATTTTGTACCATCATTCAAGTAGACCTCGATTGATCTTTATTTTGCTTGCCTTGATTCTGTTATGCCTCTCACCCTTGCCCAATGAAAGATCTATCCATATAAATGGCTGACAATTTTGGTTGCATTCAGCAGCTTTCCAGGGGAATGAGTTTTAGATTTTCTCTACTTTGTGCAATTGAGTGTTCAGTTTTAGCTTTTTAATATTCTTCTCTCTACTCTGAACTGGGATATGCAGACTAGTTGAGTATTTTATCCATGAACTAAGCATTTTTGAAAGTATTCAGGACTTTCTGCAAATAATTTATCTGGTTGAGTGACATCTATTGCCTCCTTAAGGGAAGCAGTTATCTTATTGAGAATGGAAATTATTTGCACTACATTGCATCTCGAGTACAAAAGGAATCTTGGGAACACACACAGAATTCTGGAGGAACTGAGCAGACCAGGCAGCATCTATAATTCCTCCAACAATGTGTGTGTGTGTGTGTGTGTGTGTGTGTGTGTGTGTGCATGCGCACGCGCATGTTGCTTGGATTTCCAGCATTTGCAGATTTTCTCTGGTTTGTGAAAGGAATCCTGAGCTTGTGGCAAAAACATGCATATACAGTGTGACCTGGATCAGGCTTTCACATCTTTTTCCTACTTAGGCTTGTGTAAAGTATGAAGAATGCTGCAACTGAGTGGTTTAGCTATTATCCTGTTTTTATATTGTACGTTCTATAAAAAGGTAAGCATATAATTACATAAAATTATGGCACAGGGAAAGGTGTTGAACCCACTGTGAGTTCAGGGTAGGGTAAATGCTTAGGTTCACAGCAGTTGATTCATACAACGTCAAAAATTATTCAGAAAACAGTCTGCTTTAAAGAGCAAATGAAACAGAACTTGTGAAAGAATTACAGCCATTTTTGATAAAAGCAGTATAATTTCATCAGAAAAACGTAGGGAATAGAGGAGAGTTGCATATGAATTATGGACTTTGATTTGAATGGAATCACTTAAGCTTGTTCCATGCTTAATAGGGATGGCTACTGTCACTACCACTGTTCAGATGTTCCGAAGTCCATCAGCTGAATAAATATAATATTGAACGTAACAGTTACATGACAACTTCTGGTGTGATAAATGCATATTCAAGATAGGAATATCATCACAAATCAATTTAAAGAATTAGGACAGACAAGTTAAGGAGAGTCCTAGTGAATGGATTGGTATATCTAGGTTCTCTTTATTGGCCCAGGTTCTTTCTGAATTTCCAAAAGTTTCCTGGACTTTGGGATAAACTATGAGCATAATAGAATCTACATTCAGTGTCCACTTTATTATGTACAGGAGTGGAAGCTGGCGTGATTTTCTGCTGCTGTAGCTCAACCACTTTAAGGTTTGACATGTTGTGCGTTCTGGGATGGTCATATGCATGCCACTCTTGTAACGTGTGGTTATTCAATAACCAGAATTAGAGTTAATGTCACTGGCATATGTTGTGAAATCTGTTGTTTTGTGGCAGTAGTACATTGCAATACATAATAAAAATTTTATAGATTACGTATAGAGTATTGTGCAAAAGTATTAGGCATCTTAGATTTTTTTTGTATAAGTTTTGTTTTATCTGTTTATTTTTTGACTTCTGCATTAGCGTATCAGTAGAAAACAGCAAATTTTAGATTTCCAAACATTAATTTTCCAAAAAATTAGAGGTTACAGAGAATGTTTTTTATTTTGTTAAAGAAAATAATATTAAGTAAAAGATCGCTTTTCAAATAAAAGCTTGATTACTTTATAGGTATATAGCCCAGTGGATGATTAAAGACGGATAACAAACAGATACCAATGAACAATAACATAATAAGTTGAATGAACTGAAACAGAAATGAGTTTAGAGGGAATCAAAGTGGGTGAAGAACAACCAAACTAAATGGTGAGCTGATGTGACAGTTTCACCTTCAAATTAACAATGCTTACACCATGGCAAGAGTGAGCGTAGCAACAAGACACAAGGTGGTCATTCTGTATCAGCAAGGCCCCTCCCAAGCGGAAATTTTGCAGCAAGCAGGAGTCTCAAGATGTGTTTTCCAAGCTCTTCTGAAGAAGCAGAGAGAAATGGGCAGGGTTGAGGACCAGCATACAGTGATCAGCCATGGAAACTGAGTGCAGCAGACGAGTGATGCATGAAACTGACACCTCTTCTAAATTGGAAGTCCAGCACAGCTATCAGCTCTGAACTTGCAGAAACCACAGGAACCCAAGTACGTCCCTCTACAGTCTGGAGAAGTTTTGTCAGAAGTGGTCCTCATGCTGTCAAAAAGCCATTCCTCTGAAGTGGAAACAAAGCCAAAATTATTTTTAAAAAAAATTGTGGCTCAGTTTGTCTGTAGAGAGCTGGAGTGTGCTGCATGAATGAGTGTCTGCAGCCAACAGTGAAGCACAGCGGAGATTCCCGCAGGTTTGGGGCTGCATTTCTGCAAATGTAGTTTGTGATCTGGTTGGAAATAATGGAATCCACAATGCTGAAAAATACAATTTTTATCCATCAAGCAATACCATTAGGGAGGCATCTGATCGGTTTCAACTTCATTCTGTAGCAGGACAATGACCCCAAACATACGGTCAAGGTCACACAGAACTATCTTCAGCGAAAAGAAAAACAAGGAGTTCTGCAACAGAGCCCTGATCTCAACGTCGTTGAAACAGTCTGGGAATACCTGGAGAGGAAGAAGCAAGCGAGATAATCAAAGTCTGTAGACGTACTGAGGCAGGTTCTCCAAGAAGCTTGGAACAACCTATGAACTCATTCTGTCATAAAACTATAGGACAGTGTACCTAAATGAATTGATGTAGTTTTAAAGGCGTTCACACCAAATACTGATTTGGTTTAGTTTTTTTTTACTGTTTACTGCTCTTTTTAGTAATTTGTTGGTATTTAGAAATTTTTCTTTTTATTATTTTTGAAAGCATCTTCACTTTATAGAATTTTTTTCACATGTGCCGAAGACTTTTGCACTGTGTGTGTGTGTCTATGTCTATATCTATATGTATATATGTGTGTGTGTGTGTGTGTGTGTATATATTTCTATATGTATAATTAAATGAGTAGTAAAAAAAGAGAAGGAAAAATAGTATGGTAGCATTCATGGGTTCGCTGATTGTGAAACATTGAGTGCATGTTTTCAGGCTCCTCTACCTCCTCGATGGTAGTATTGGGAAGAGGGCATATCTGGGTGATGGTGGTCCTTAATGATGAATGCCACCTTTTTGAGACTTCACCTTTTGAAGGTGTCTGAAGCCAGAGAGGCTAGTGGCTGTGATGGAGATGGTTGAGTTTACAACTTCCTGTAGCTTTCTCTGATCCTCTGCAGTGGCACCTCCATAGCAGATGGTGATGCAACCAGTTAATATGCTCTCCGCAGTACATCTGTAGAAATTTGCAGGTGTCATTGGTGACATACCAAGCCTCCTCAAACTCCTAACGAAATATAGCCCCTGTCGTGCTTTCTTTGTAATTGCATCAATATGTTGGGGCCAGGATAGATCCTCAGAGATTTTGACACCCAGGAACTTGAAACCGCTCATTCTTTCCACTTCTGATCCCTCGGTGAGGTCTGTTGTGACTTCCCTCGACTTCTTCATGAAGTTCACAATCAATTCCTTGGTCTTACTGAGGCTGAGTGCAAGGTTGTTGATGTGACACCACTCAACCAGCTGATCTATCTTGCTCCTGTACGCCTCCTTGTCGCCATCTGAAATTCTGCCATTGTGTCATTGGCAAATTTATAGCTACATTTGAGCAAAGCCTAGGTATACATTCGTAGGTGTAGAGCGAATAGAGTAGTGGGCTAAACCAGAGCTGATTTTTGTCGAGGAGGAGATGTTATTTCTGAACCCCACAGATTGTGGTCTCCTGGTGAGAGAGTCAAGGAACCAGTTGCTGAGGGACAGGTACAGAGGCCTATGTTTTAGAGCTTGTTGATTAGATCTGAGGATATGTTTGTCTTTAATGTTGAACTGTAATCAACGAACAGCGGCCTGATGTAGGTATTACTTTTGTCCAAATGATCCAAGGCCAAGTGGAAAGTCAGTGAGATTGCATCTGCTGTAGATCTATTGTGACATTAGGCAAATTGCAGCAGCTTCAGGTCCCTGCTTAGGCAGGAGTTGATTCCAGCCATGAGCAAACTCTCAAAGTATTTCATCACAGTAGATGTGATTACCACTGAGCGATAATTGTTGAGACAGCTCACCCTGCTCTTGAGCACTGGTGTGATTGTCGCCCTTTTGAAGCAGGTGGGAACCTCTGACTGCAGCAGTGAGGGATTGAAGATGTTCTTGAACACTTTCTCCAGTTGGTTGACACAGGTTTTCAGAGCCCTTCCAGGTACACCATTAGGGCCTGACACCTTGTGAGGGTTCACCCTCTTGAAAGATGTTTTGATGTCGGCTTCCGAGACAGAGATCAAAGTGTCACCAGATGCTGCAGAGATTCACACAGGTGTAGTTTTATTCTCCCTTTCAAAGTGTGCATTAAAGGTGTTGAGCTCATCTGGAAGCATCACAGCCATCTGAGACGTTAAGGAATCCCTTGGTTCATTCACAGCTTTTGGTTTAGGTATGTTCTCAAAGCCACACATCTGGATGAAGTCGGTGACAACTGTGGCATTTTCATTCATTTTGAAGATGAATCTCTGTATATTGTCTAGTCCACTGTGGTAAAGCAGTCCTGTAAGCACTCCTTCACCTCCCTTGAACATATCTTCTTTATCTTCAGCACTGGTGCTGTGGTCTTCAGTCTCTGCCTATACATCGGGAGCAAAAGTACAACCTGGTGTTTGGACTTCCCAACGTTTGGGCCTGGGATGGCATGGCATGGTATGGAAGTGTTCTTGATGGTGGTGTAACAGTTTGTTAGACCATAAAATTTAGGAGCAGAAGTAGGCCATTCGGCCCATCGAGTCTGCTCCACCATTCAATCATGGGCTGAGCCACTTCATCCAGTCATCCCCACCCCCCTGCTTTCATCCCATACCCTTTGATACCCTGGCTAATCAAGAACCTGTCTAACTCTGCCTTAAATACACCCAATGACTTGGCCTCTGGCAACAAATTCCACAAATTTACCACCCTCTGACTAAAGTAATTTCCCTGCATCTCAGTTCTAAAAGGATGTCCTTCAATCCTTAAGTCATGCTCTCTTGTCCTAGAATCCCCTACCATGGAAAATAATCTGTTCAGGCCTTTTAACATTTGGAATGTTTCTATGAGATTCCCCCCTCATTCTCCTGAACTCCAAGGAATACAGCCCAAGAGCTGCCAGATGTTCCTCATACAGTTGATGGTGATATATTACAGGGATCTTGGGGTCTGAGTCCATAGGTTGCGCAGGTTGACTATGTGGTTAAGAAGGCATATGGTGCACTGGCCTTCATCAACTGTGATATTGAGTTTAAGAGCCGAGAGATAATGTTACAGCTTTATAGGTCTCTGGTCAGACCCCACTTGGAGTACTGTGCTCAGTTCTGGTCACCTCACTACAGGAAGGATGTGGAAACTATAGAAAGGGTGCAGAGAAGATTTACAAGGATGTTGCCTGGATTGGGGAGCATGTCTTATGAGAATAGGTTTTGTGAACTTGGCCTTTTCTCTTTGGAGTGACAGAGGATGAGAGGTGACCTGATAGAGGTGTATATGGTACAGAGGAGATGTCAGGGGTAAGTTCTTTTACTCAGAGAATGGTGACTGTGTGGAATAGGCTGCCAGCAATGGTGGTGGAGGTGGATATGATAGAGTGTTTTAAGAGACTCCTGAATAGGCACATGGAGCTTAGAAAAATAGAGGGCTTTGGGTAACCCTAGGTAACTTCTAAAATAAGCATATGGTCTGCACGGCATTGTGGGCGGACAGGCCCGTATTGTGCTGTAGGTTTTCTATATTTCTAGTGAGTTCCTGTCAGTATGAACCAGTGCAGCCATTCTTCTCTGACTTCCCTCATTAACAAGGCATTTTCACCCACAGAACTGCCGCTCACTGGATAATTTTTCTTTTATGCACCATTCTTCACAAATGCTAGAGACTGCTGTAGGTGAAAATCCCAGAAGATCAGCAGTTTCTGAGGTATTCAAATGTTAGCATCTGGTGCCAACAATCATTCTGCGGTCAAAGTTCTTCCATCACATTTCTTCCCCATTTTGATGTTTGGTCTGAAGAACAACTGAATTTGTTGACCATGTCAGCATGCTTTTATGCAGTTAGTTGCTGCCCTGTGATTGGCTGATTAGATATTTGCATTAATGAGTAGGTACACAGGTGTACCTAATAAAGTGGACACTGAGTGTAAAAACTTCCCTCAGGCAAAATGTGAGAGCTGAGATATACTGAACTTTACGGTGAACATTTGTGTGAACCAGTAAAGACTTGATGGGCTGAAATGGTGGCCATTGATGTCAGAAGGAAAATGAGAATGAGTAGAATATAGACATGATAGGTGTGATTTCTTGTTAGTTTGCTCATTAGAAAGAACTGTGGGAATTGTAGTTCTTTGTGATGAGAAGGCTTCTACTGTCACTAGATTTTTAAAAAATGGGAAGGCCAAGCAGATGGGTGTGGGATTAAGGGATTGAAGTTTAAGGGTAGTGGAGGAAACTTTGGTCTTGCTGTAATATTGAATATATTACATGGTCAAACTAATGACTTCATTACCTATAATTTTGTAAATAGAAGCCAGTGGTCAAGAATGAATATCAGAGTGATTAGTGATAACAGTGAGGAAGTATAAAAAGTGAAATAGATTAGAGAAAATGTGTTTGATGCAACAGGCAAGAAAAAACTTTTAGTAGTTATGAAAAAGTCAGATAATTGCTAGAAGATTGAAAGAAGATGTGAGGAAACATTTCTCTTGAATAAGTCCCTGTATGCACAGCCTTAAAACATTGTGGGAGAATTTGTAGCATTCAGAATACTGGATATTTGAAGGAACAACACACAGACTCCAGGAAAGATCAAGTTTGATATCTTTCAAAACAACAAAATGCACTGAGTGATCAATGATTTTATTACATGTTTTTCTCAGAAGCACAAGTTTTGCTTAAATTATAGTAGTCTAATCTTGTTGCACTTCCTATTGTCTCAAAATTGCATCTTCTATGGCAGCTGTCCCCAACCACCGGGCCCTGGACTGGTACTGGGCCGCAAAGCATGTGCTACCGGGCCGCGAGGAAACAATATGAGTCAGCTGCACCTTTCCTCATTCCCTGTATCACACACTGTTGAACTTGAACATAGGGTTGCCAACTGTCCCATATTTGCCGGGACATCCCGTATATTGGGCTAAATTGGTTTGTCCTATATGGGACCGCCCTTGTCCTGTATTTCTCCCGCTAAGATAGAGCATTCCTATGAAACCTTTCGTGCCGAAATGGCGTAAAGCAAGGAAGCAATTACCATTAATTTATATGGAAAAAAAAATATGGTGGAACTGGGAATAGGGAATGGCATTTTTGCATGTGGTGGGGTGGGAAGAGGTATAGTCGAGGTAGTTATGAGAGTCAGTGGGCTTGTAGAAGATGTCAGTGGACAGTCTGTCTCCAGAGATGGAGACCGAGACATTGAGAAAGGGAAGAGGAGTGTCCGAGATAGACCAAGTGAATTTGAGGGCTGGGTGGAAGTTTGAAGTAAAGCCGATGAAATTGATGAGCTCAGCTGAGTCGGGTTTCACCGATGTAGAGGAGGCCACACCATTCCTAGTTCCTCCGTCTCTGCCGCATCTGCTCCGAGGATGAGGCTTTCCGTTCCAGGACATCTCACATGTCCTCTTCCTTTAAGGATCGTGGTTTCCCTTCTACCGTCATCAACGATGCCCTCACCCGCATCTCCTCCATCTCCCCCACTTTGGCCCTCACCCCATCCTCCCGCAACCACAACAGGGACAGAGTTCCCCTTGTCCTCACCTACCACCCCATCAGCCTCCGGATCCAGCACATTATCCTCCGCAACTTCCGCCACCTTCAACAGGACCCCACCACTAAGCACATCCTTCCCTCTCCACCCCTCTCCGCTTTCCGCAGGGATCGGTTCCTCCGCAGCTCCCTTATCCGCGCGTCCATCCCCACTGATCTCCCACCCGGCACTTATCCCTGTAAGCGTAAGTGCCACACCTGTCCCTACACCTCATCTCTTGCAACCATTCAGGGCCCCAAACAGTCCTTCCAGGTGAGACAACACTTCACTTGTGAGTCTGTTAGGGTCGTCTATTGCATCCGGTGCTCCTGGTGCGGCCTCCTCTACATCGGTGAAACCCGACACAGATTGGGGGACCACTTCGTCGAGCACCTCCACTCCGTCCGCCGCAACAGACAGGATCTCCCGGTAGCCACCCACTTCAAATCTGCTTCCCATTCCCATTCAGGTATGTCCATACATGGCCTCCTCTACTGCCATGATGAGGCTAAACTCAGGTTGGAGGAGCAACACCTCATATACGTCTAGGTAGTCTCCAACCCCTTGGCATGAACATAGAATTCTCCAACTTCCGGTAATTCCCTCCCCCTCCCTTCCTCTATCCCTATTTCACTCTACCCCCTCCCCCAGCTGCCTATCACCTCCCTCATGGTTCCGCCTCCTTCTTCTACCACCCATTGTTTTTATGGCTATGACATCAATGCTTCCCCTCCCCCTCCCCTTTGTCTTTCAAATTACTGGTTTTTCAACTGAAGCTACAAGCATTCTTCAAATCCTTCCCCTTCTTTCATTCTTCAGTCCTGACGAAGGGTTCTCGCCCAAAACGTCGACTCATTGTTTCTAACTGATGCTGCCCGACCTGCTGAGTTCATCCACTATTGTCAATTATTAAACCGGTTGTGCAAAAAATGTTGGGGACCCCTGTTCTATGGTCTCAAAACTTTTATCATGATACAAAGCAGTATTTTTAATGTTTTAAGCAACATACATCAAAGTTGCTGGTGAACGCAGCAGGCCAAGCAGCATCTATAGGAAGAGGCGCAGTCGACGTTTCAGGCCGAGACCCTTCGTCAGGACTAACTGAAGGAAGAGTGAGTAAGGGATTTGAAAGCTGGAGGGGGAGGGGGAGATGCAAAATGATAGGAGAAGACAGGAGGGGGAGGGATAGAGCCGAGAGCTGGACAGGTGATAGGCAAAAGGGGATACGAGAGGATCATGGGACAGGAGGTCTGGGAAGAAAGACAAGGGGGGGGTGACCCAGAGGATGGGCAAGAGGTATATTCAGAGGGACAGAGGGAGAAAAAGGAGAGTGAGAGAAAGAATGTGTGCATAAAAATGAGTAACAGATGGGGTACGAGGGGGAGGTGGGGCCTAGCGGAAGTTAGAGAAGTCAATGTTCATGCCATCAGGTTGGAGGCTACCCAGACGGAATATAAGGTGTTGTTCCTCCAACCTGAGTGTGGCTTCATCTTTACAGTAGAGGAGGCCGTGGATAGACATGTCAGAATGGGAATGGGATGTGGAATTAAAATGTGTGGCCACTGGGAGATCCTGCTTTCTCTGGCGGACAGAGCGTAGATGTTCAGCAAAGCGGTCTCCCAGTCTGCGTCGGGTCTCACCAATATATAAAAGGCCACATCGGGAGCACCGGACGCAGTATATCACCCCAGTCGACTCACAGGTGAAGTGATGCCTCACCTGGAAGGACTGTTTGGGGCCCTGAATGGTGGTAAGGGAGGAAGTGTAAGGGCATGCGCAACTTCCGCCACCTTCAACAGGACCCCACCACTAAGCACATCTTTCCCTCTCCACCCCTCTCCGCTTTCCGCAGGGATCGGTTCCTACACAACTCCCTTGTCCATTCATCCCCCCCATCCCTCCCCACTGATCTCCCTCCTGGCACTTATCCGTGTAAGCGGAACAAGTGCTACACATGCCCTTACACTTCCTCCCTTACCACCATTCAGGGCCCCAAACAGTCCTTCCAGGTGAGGCATCACTTCACCTGTGAGTCGACTGGGGTGATATACTGCGTCCGGTGCTCGCGATGTGGCCTTTTATATATTGGCGAGACCCGACGCAGACTGGGAGACTGCTTTGCTGAACATCTACACTCTGTTCGCCAGAGAAAGCAGGATCTCCCAGTGGCCACACATTTTAATTCCACATCCCATTCCCATTCTGACATGTCTATCCACGGCCTCCTCTACTGTAAAGATGAAGCCACACTCAGGTTGGAGGAACAACACCTTATATTCCGTCTGGGTAGCCTCCAACCTGATGGCATGAACATCCACTTCTCTAACTTCCGCTAAGGCCCCACCTCCCCCTCATACCCCATCTGTTACTCATTTTTATGCACACATTCTTTCTCTCACTCTCCTTTTTCTCCCTCTGTCCCTCTGAATATACCTCTTGCCCATCCTCTGGGTCACCCCCCCTCCTTGTCTTTCTTCCCGGACCTCCTGTCCCATGATCCTCTCGTATCCCTTTTGCCTATCACCTGTCCAGCTCTCGGCTCTATCCCTCCCCCTCCTGTCTTCTCCTATCATTTTGGATCTCCCCCTCCCCCTCCAGCTTTCAAATCCCTTACTCACTCTTCCTTCAGTTAGTCCTGACGAAGGGTCTCGGCCTGAAACGTCGACTGCGCCTCTTCCTATAGATGCTGCTTGGCCTGCTGCGTTCACCAGCAACTTTGATGTATGTTGCTTGAATTTCCAGCATCTGCAGAATTCCTGTTGTTTGTTTTTAATGTTTTGTTGGTAGTGTATACCAACACATCTTTTAGTTTCATTTTCCATTTTGAAACATGAGTTGAAATAACAAAAAAGCCCGAGGATTAATAGTACTACAATAACTACAAGAACTTTCAGATTGTGTTTTGTTGCTCATGCTCTATGCTTAGGATTAGTATGAGCATAAATGTAGATTTTCAACCTGTAACTAATAAAATACATTCAAGAGTTAATAGTTAGCATCTACATTAACATCTGGCATTATTACTATGTTTATCCTTGTTCCTTCACCTTTGTTTGTTCAGGTGACCACATTTTTTTTGATGCCCAGTGCCCAAATAATTTGTGTCACATACAGAAAACTAATATGAAGGTATTTTTGAAAACTTATGCATTTATCAAGCACTGCATTCTCCTGATATATGCATGTTATATTTTTTCTTCAAAAAAAGCAGTTCACTTTGTCAAGTATCACCTTGTTGTAACACCTCATTACTTACTGCCTTTGATTTCAGGTCTTATTCACAATCAAGGTAAGAATGACAGGCCTTTTTCATTTCCTGCCATAGTTTCTGTTGTCAAAAGGATAAAAATCTAACACTTTCCTCATACAGGCTTTTGGCAGTTACCTTTCCAAAAATGTGTCTCTCATTTCTTCTTTATTCTTTGCCCGCCAGATTCTACTAGCCCATTTATGATTTTATAATTAAACATTTTCTTTGGTGTTTTATGCTTTTGTCTATGTCAGAGCTCCTTCTGAGTTCAATACGGCAGGATACTCATTTGTCTGTTGAGTGAATTGCGGTGGTGGGTTGATATGATTAACAAAAGGCTTTCTTGACCATGTTTGACCTGCAATAATTTCTTTGTGCCCTACCTCTCAGTGTCACTCTCATCTGACTATGCACTTAGTACCAAATAATTGATCCCAAATGGGCTACAAATCCAGTTTTGCAGATATGAACCCACAGGCCTTGGGGTTTATAGTCTAGTGCCATAACTACTAGCTTACTCTACGTAATTAAAGAATGAGAATGCACTGCAGTTAATTTGAGCAAGTGCCAGGCTTTTAAGTTTGGTATAAATTTTATCAGTTCATAGTCCACTTAAATCATCTATGCTTTATGTTCATGGCTGTTAATGCTATGACAATAGGAAACTTTGAATTATTACTTACAACTACTGAACTTCTTTTCTGGGTCATATGTTTGTTCTTGAAGTGATGGTTAACTAATTTTATTCTCACAGTTTTAGCCATGTTCTTTCCCAATGACTATCTTACTTTGTTCCCACACCATCATTGTCAGACCTGCCATCTCATGAACTTCGTTTTAAAATGATTTATAATGACATTTAGGTATGCCTTAGTTATAGAGGCTTCATAATTATCCACTTTGTCCTCTTAGACTGAAATTGTCCCTCTTCTTCCAGTATTTTGTTTCATCCCCAAATCTCCCATGCTTTACTTCAGATTAATAACACAGAATTAAAAATAATTGCACTTTCATTGTTTACTCTAACTTTGCAATGTGGTTAGACATCACATTTACTTCTATCTCCTTTTCTTTGAGCATACCCACTTTGCCTAAAGATGTGCAATACTTTTCTATGGGTCAGGCAGCATCTATGGAGGTGAATAAATAGTCAATGTTTTGGGCTGAGACCCTTCACCAGGACTGGAAAGTAAGGGCCGGAATATGAAGGTGGGGGTAGGGGAAGGATAGGAAGCTGGCAGGTGATAGGTGAGACCAGGTGAGAGGGAAGTTAGGTTGGTCAGGGAGAGAGAGGATAATATAAGAAGTTAAGAGGTAAAAGGTGGAAGAGATAGAGCTGAAGGAACCTAATAAGAGAGGACAGTGGACCATGGAATAAAGGGAGGTAGGTGAGGATTCAGGGGGAGGTGGTGGGCAGATCATAAGAGTTGGGAAGGAGAAGGGAATGGGTGAGAGTGTAACTAAGGTGGGAAATGGAAAAAGAGAGAAGAAGGGGTGGGGGTGAGGGTGAGAAATTATTGTAAGGTAGAGAAATAAATGTTCATGCCATTAGGTTGGAGAACCCCTGGATGGAATAAGAGGTGCTGGTCTTCCAACCTCAGTTTGGCCTCAGTGTAGTAGTAGAGGAGGTCACTGGGAGATCCTGAATTTTATGGCAGACAGAAATAAGCTATTTGATGAAGCAGACCCTCAATCTGTGTGTTGGGTTTTATTGATGTAGAGGAGTCTGCACTGGGAGAACCTGGGATGAGCAAACTAGAGAGTTACTTGGAAAGCAGGTGGGGGGGGGTGGTGGAGATTAAAGGCAAAGAAGGATAGAAGTGTTAGAATTCTATTGGAGATGGCAGAAGTTGTGGAGAATGATGTGCTGGATACCTGAATATATGTCACATTTATAACAAGATAGGTGAATCAATGGCACAAATAGAAATTAATGCATATGATTTAATGACCGTTGCTGTGGTGTGGTTGCAAAGTGACCAGGACAGGGAAAGTAATTATTTCAGGATTCTTAACTTCTAGTAGAGGAAAGGCAGTTGGATAGTCTTGTGGAGTAGATTTGATTTTAAAGAATGGAATAAAGGCAGTTGAGAAGTTAGCTTGGAGAAACCAAGGAACAGCATGTTTGGATGCAATTAACAAATAGAAAAGGAGCAGAAAGTAGGATTCAGTTGCACAAGAAGGTTCATGTGGGCATAACGTAAAAACGGAGTTCAGAAACAGAATAATTAACAAATGTCATTACTATGGTGTCTTTATTCTGCATTACAAACTGGGTAAATCACATCCGTAGATTGTATATAACATTTTTATTCTAGATCAGTATGTTGAAGAGCTAATGAGGGAACAAATAATTGTGTAATAGAAAATGGTTAATTACTTATCTAGTTGGTAATAGATCTTGAGAGAATGTTGATCGTGATATGCTGGAATTTTTAAAGTTCAAAGTAAATTTATTATCAAAGTACATATATTTCACAATATCCTACCGAGACATGCGTTCTTGCAGACATCTGCAGTAAATTCAAAGAAGCACAATAGAATCAGTGAAAAACTGCACAATCAATGTGTAAAAGACAACAAACTGTAAATATAAAAAAGAAAAAATGAAATAATAATAAATAAATAAACTATAAGTGAAGAACAGGTGTTATAGAGTTCTTGAAAGTGATTCCATAGGGTGTGGAACCATTTCAGTGTTGGGGTGAGTGAAGCTATCCTCTCTGGTTCAAGAGCCTGATGGTTGAGATGAAACTATTATTCCTGAACCTGGTACCTGAACTTGGTACCTAAGGCTCCTGTACCTCCTTCCTGATGGCAGCAGCAAGAGGAGAGCAGGGACTGGATGGTGGTGGTCCTTGATGAAGGAAGCTGTTTTCCTACAACAGAGCTCCTTGTAGATGTGCTCAATGGTGGGATGGCTTTACTCGTGATAGACTGGTTTGTATCCAATACTTTTTGTAGGCTTTTCCATTCCTGGGCATTGGTGTTTCCATACCAGGCCATGATACAACCAGTCAGTATACTCTCCATTGTGCATCTATAGAAGTTTGTCAAAGTATTGGATGACGTGCCAAATCTTTGCGAACTTCTAAGAAAGTAGGGGCGCTTCTCTGTTACCTTTAAATTGGCTAGATCTAGAACAGACCCTCTGAAATTGTAATGCCGAGGAATTTAAAGTTGCTAACCCGCTCCACCTCTAATCCCCTGACAAGAACCAGCTCATGGACCTCCGATTTCCTCCTCCTGAAGTCAATAACCAGGTTTTTGATTTTCTGACATTGAGTGAGAGGTCGTTGTTGTGGCACCATTCAGCCAGATTTTCAATCTCCCTCCAACATACTGATTCATCACCACCTTCAATTTGGCCAGTGGTGTCATCAGCAAATTTAAATATAGCATTGGAGCTGTACTTAGCTTTGCAGTCATAAGTATAAAATGAGTAGAACAGGTGGTGAAGCACGCAGCCTTACGGTGCACCTGTGCTGATGGGGATTGAGGAGGAGATGTTGTTGTCAATCTGAACTGACTGGGTTCTGCAAGTGAGGAAATCGACGATCCAGTTGCACAAGAAGGTATTGAGGCTGAGATCTTGGAACTTATTGATTAGTTTTGAGAGGATAATAGTGTTGTATGCATAGCTATAGTCAATGAAGAGCATTATGATGTATGCGTCTTCGCTGTCCAGATGTTGCTTGGTTGAGTGAAGAGCCAAAGAACTAGCATCTGCCGTTGACGGGTTGTGATGGTCGGCAAATCAGAGCGGATCCATGTCAATCCTCAGACAGGAGTTGGTATGTTTCATCACCAAAGGATGATCAAACAGTGAAGGATGAAGGTTAAATGTGATTTAGTTCGGCTTAAAATCGAGGTCAAGATCTGAATAAACATAACACAAAAGCATGAAGCATGAAATGGCTTTGGTAGATCAGGGAAACTACATTAAAAGAATGACATTAAACAGTTAATCACTAACATTTAAAGAATTAATATGTGCAAGTAGTTTTTACACTGATGGTGGTGGGATATAGAGCAAGCCACCAGAAGAAGTGGTAGAGGCAGTTATAATTACAACATTCAAGAGACATTTGGGCAGGCACAAGGATAGGAAAGAGTTGAAGAGATATGCGTAAGATGCTTGGGAAGATATTTTGGTCTGCATGGAGGTACTGGGCTGAAGGACTTCTTATCATGCTGTATAACAATTTTTTCAATGTATATCGGAGGCAAAATGATAACAAATGAATGCTCAAGTTGTGGCAATCAAGAAAAGTTTGAAGATTGTATTAGGCCAATAATTAAGGTTAATAATGCTACTAAAAATAAAGATGGAAGAGTGAGAATGGGAAAAGTTTAGAATTCATCAAGGGAGGACCATCGTATTGATAAAGAATTCAAAAATAATCTGGTGAGAAACTTAAAAAAACAAGTTGTGAAAGCTTCTATGAAAATGAAAAGTTTTACAAAAGATTAATGTAGGTGTATTACAAACTCACAGAGAAGTTACACTGGAAAGAAACATTAAACAGATATTTTGTGTTGTGTTTTTATGGATGAAGGAACAGAAAACCTTGCAGCAATAGAAAGGGCTGCAGGTTGAGAATACAGAAGGAGTTTAAAGAAATTAGCATCAGTAAAATAAGCTGGTATTGAATAAATTAATGAGTTTGAAGGCGAATAAATACCCTCGCCCTGAAGATTACATCTAGGATTTTGAATGAGTAGTTGTGGATATAGTGAATGCATTGATTATTAACTTTAGAAATTTCATACCTATTAGAATGGTTACCATGGACAGGAAAACAGGAAAGATGTACCATAGCAAAGATCCACAGTTAATAGTAATTAATGGAGAAGGTTTTTACGGATAGGGTGTACAGGGCAGGTCATGTCTTTCAACTAATTGAAGTTTGCTCTGAGGAGATACAGAAAGTGATTAAGGATAGGGCAATGGAAGTTGTCTACATGGACTTCAGTAAAGCATTCTGCAAGTTCCCTCATCGTAGGCTGATCCAGAAATTAAGGTAGATGGGATCCATGGTAACATGATAGGCTGGATACAAAATTGGCATGGCCACGGACAACAGAGGGGAGGGTTGTGGTAGAGAGGTGTTACTCTTAATCGAGGCTTGTGACTAGTGGTGCTGCACGTGATCACTGCTAGGATCTATGTTTGTGCTATTTATAAATGATTCAAATGAAAATATAGGTAGGCAAATTAGTCAGTTTCCAGGTGACATGAAAATTGCGTTTTGTATAGTGAGGGTGGTTGTCAAAAGGTACAGCAGGATATGGATATCTACAGGAAATATGGACAGAAATGGCAGATGGAGTTCAGACAGAACAAGTGTGAGCTATTGCACTCTGAGAAGTCAGATATAAGGGGAAAAGATGCAATAAATGTGAGCACTCTTAGGAGCATTGATAAGCACAGGGAGCTTGGAATACGTCCATAACTTCCTGAAAGTGGAAACACGAGTAAATAGAGTGGTGAAAAGGACAATGGCATACACAACTCAGTATGTATAACTCACACACAAAACACATAAGTAATATTAGAATAAATAAATTAACAAATAATGATGTGCGTTTTGACACTATTTGCTCATTATATGCACTCTCAGAAACTTGGTACTCCTAACTCTGTCCATGGAGGAGCCATTTATCTGTTGTGAGGAGTGGTCAGCCTGCACCTTCCAAAAGTCTACAATCACCTCTTTGGTCTTATCCGCATTGAGACTCAAATTGTTCTGCTTGCAACATTTGGAGTATCGTATGTAACCCTGGCTGTCACATTACAAGAAGACTCTTGAGAGGGTGCAAAGGAAGTTCTCCAGGATGTTTCCTGGATTGGAGAGTAGTCGCTTTAAGGAGAGATTGGACAAACTTGTGGAGGGTTAGAGAGGCTGTATGATAGAAGTATATAAAATAATGAGGGTCATTGGGTAGATAGTCAATCATTTTCCTGAGGTGGAAATGTATAGCTTTAAGATGAGAGAGGGAAAATTTAAAGAGATGTATGAAGCAAGTCTTTTACATCGATCATGTTAGGTGGCTGGACCACATTGCCAAGCAAGATGATGGAAGCAGACAAAATAGCAAAGATTAATATGCATTTAGACAGGAACAAGAACAGACAGAGGGTGGAGAGGTATAGTCTATATGTAAGCAGATGGGATTATTTTAAGTTGGCATCTTTGTAGGCACAGCAATTTTGGGCTGATGGGCCTTTCCCTGTGCTCTCTTTTCTATTCTATATTGTTCTGTGTTCTACCTCATGGAGGCCACACTCAGTCTTGAACACAATGATATTTTCATGATGTAACTTATTAACTGCAAGTGAAGACAGATTTATAAAGTGGGGCTTTGCTAACTTGTTGGACAGCAGTTAACTTAGGCATATTGATCAAACAGGACATATAACAATGGACTGCATTTTCACTCTCCATTGCTTTGGGAACAGGTATACTGTGAAGGTACCAGTAGCTGTGAAGAAAGTAGTGAATAAATTATGACGGTTACCCCACATTTAGAAGTGCTGTCTTGAGGCATGATTGCAGACCACTTGAACACTAATAGAATGGGAGTTTTGGGGATTCTTGAAACCCTGTGTGATTTGGATATCTTGAGTGCAGTTTATTGTGTCTTGCATCTTTGGGAGCCTCCAAGAGGACAACAACGTAGAAAAACTACAGCACAATACAGGCCCTTTGGCCCACAATGCTGTGCCGAACATGTACTTACTTTAGAAATTACCTAGGGTTACCCATAGCCCTCTGTTTTTCTAAGCTCCATGTACCTATCCAGGAGTCTTTTAAAAGACCCTATCGTATCCACTTCTACCACCAGCGCTGACAGCCTATTCCATGCACTCACCACTCTCTGCTTAAAAAAAAAACAAACCATCTTACCCCTGACATCTCCTCTGTACCTACTTCCAAGCACCTTAAAATCGTACCCTCTTGTGATAGCCGTTTTAGCCCTGGGAAAAGCCTTTGACTATCCACACGATCAATGCCTCTCATCATCTTATACACCTCTATCAGGTCACCTCTCATCCTCTGTTGCTCCAAGGAGTAAAGGCCAAGTTCTCTCAACCTATTCTTGTAAGGTTTGGTCCCCAATCCAGGCAACAGCCTTGTAAATCTCCTCTGCACCCTTTCTATAGTTTCCACATCTTTCCTGTAGTGAGGTGACCAGAACTGAGCACACTAATCCAAGTGGGGTCTGACCAGGGTTCTATATAGCTGCAACATTACCTCTCGGCTCTTAAACTCAATCCCACGATTGATGAAGGCCAATGCACCGTAGGTCTTCATAACTACAGAGTCAACCTGCGCAGCAGCTTTGAGTGTCCTATGAACTCGGACCCCAAGATCCCTCTGATCCTTCACACTGCCAAGAGTCTTACCATTAATGCTATATTCTGCCATCATATTTGACCTACTAAAATGAACCACCTCACACTTATCTGGGTTGAACTCCATCTGCCACTTCTCAGCCCAGTTTTGCATCCTATCAATGTCCCGCTGTAACCTCTGACAGCCTTCCACACTATCCACAACACCGCCAACCTTTGTATCATCAGCAAATTTACAAATCCATCCCTTCACTTCCTCATCCAGGTCATTTATAAACATCATGAAGAGGCGGGGTCCCAGAATAGATCCTTAAGGCACACCACTGGTCACCGACCTCCTTGTTGTAGTTTGGAGGGTTGCATGCCTCAATGACCCAGAGAGCTGTGCTGGCTGGAGTCAGGGTCTTGTGCTTTCGCTGTTCGTTAGATAACCCATGCCAGACAGGTCAAAGGGCAGAGGCGAGACTGGGAGTGTTCCACTGGACCTCCAGTTTCAGAGGTTCAGCTTAGAGCTAATAACCCTGATGGGTAAGACAAAATTATTGTGGAAACAGCACTGAAGAATCCTTCTACATCTGAGTGCGATGGTATTCCTGAGTCTCCACCTGAGACTTGCATGACTGACTAGAGAAAACTGAGAAGAAGCTTCTGACACCATGAATGAAGACCTGAACACCACCAGAAATGAAGGACCTTTATTGCTGCCTGAAAATCGCTAGTGGTGTAAAAGCAGTAAGTAAGTCATTGGGTAATCAAACAGATGGTTTTACTACAGCCTGCCAAACAAAGCAACTTGGCTGCTGCATCTCAGTCTTGCTGATTAAAAGGTACTGCAAATTTCTGCAGTAAAGCCCTAGAAAAATCCCAAAAAAGTACAAGCTGAGACTGTTACTTTCACAGCTCTTTGCAAAGTATTTCAAAAATTCAGGTAGTCAGTTGACCCGCTGGGGAAGTTGCAGAGATTAGAGATGTGCTGGGAGATTGTGTAAACAATCACACTCCCCTCAAAACCCATCCTCTTCTTAAGCAATGATTAACTTCATCCGCTCCTCAGAAACGGATGTTGTGACACAGAAGTGGAGGATATTGGAAATACTCAGCAGGTCAGATTGCACCTGTGAGAAGAGAAACAATTAACATTTCAGGTGGAAATCCGTTGGTCAGAGCTGGGAAGGAGACAAATTAAACTTGCAAAACTGTAAGGAGGGGACTATTTCTGATAGGGTAAAACTGGGGTGACCATAGGCATAAGATGTAAACAAGGTTATCTAGTCAATGAGTGCATGAGCACAGGTAAAGTGTGAGAACACAGACTAAAGAATTTAGGTGTTATACAGAGGGGGAAGATATAGAATATGTCTGGAGAGTCAGGCTGGGCACATCATAGAAACATAGAAACATAGAAAATAGGTGCAGGAGTAGGCCATTTGGCCCTTCGAGCCTGCACCGCCATTTATTATGATCATGGCTGATCATCCAACTCAGAACCCAGCCTTCCCTCCATACCCCCTGACCCCTGTAGCCACAAGGGCCATATCTAACTTCCTTTTAAACATAGCTAATGAACTGGCCTCAACAGTTTGCTGTGGCAGAGAATTCCACAGATTCACCACTCTCTGTGTGAAGAAGTTTTTCCTAACCTCGGTCCTAAAAGGTTTCCCCTCTATCCTCAAACTGTGACCCCTCGTTCTAGACCTCCCCAACATCGGGAACAATCTTCCCGCATCTAGCCTGTCCAATCCCTTTAGGATCTTGTACGTTTCAATCAGATCCCCCCTCAATCTTCTAAATTCCAATGAGTACAAGCCCAGTTCATCCAGTCTTTCTTCATATGAAAGACCTGCCATCCCAGGAATCAATCTGGTGAACCTTCTTTGTACTCCCTCTATGGCAAAGATGTCTTTCCTCAGATTAGGGGACCAAAACTGCACACAATACTCCAGGTGTGGTCTCACCAAGGCCTTGTACAACTGCAGTAGTACCTCCCTGCTCCTGTACTCGAATCCTCTCGCTATAAATGCCAGCATACCGTTCGCCTTTTTCACCGCCTGCTGTACCTGCATGCCCACTTTCAATGACTGGTGTATAATGACACCCAGGTCTCGTTGCACCTCCCCTTTTCCTAATCGGCCACCATTCAGATAATCATCCACTCCTAGAGCAAAAAACCCAGACTGGCTGAGTTAGTGTGACTGATGACTGATACAAGCAGAGAAATCAAGTTGCGTGAAGTTGTAGGATTCAATCGAATATGAGGTAATGTTCTTCAAGCTTGTGTTGGGCCTCATAGTGACAGGGCAGGAGGTCGCAGATCGGTAAGTTAGAATGGGAGTGGATTGGGGAAATAAAGTGACAGACAATGGGAATCCTAGATTACTCCATAACACCATAAGACAAAGGAGCAGAAGTCGGCCATTCGGCCCATTGAGTCTGCTCCGCCATTTTATCATGAGCTGATCCATTCTCCCATTTAGTCCCACTCCCCTGCCTTCTCACCATAACCTTTGATGCCCTGGCTACTCAGATACCTATCAATCTCTGCCTTAAATACACCCAATGAATTGGTCTCCACTGCTGCCCGTGGCAACAAATTCCATAGATTCACCACTCTCTGGCTAAAAAAAATTTCTTCGCATTTCTGTTCTGAATGGGCGCCCTTCAATCCTTAAATCATACCCTCTCGTACTAGACTCCCCCATCATGGGAAACAACTTTGCCACATCCACTCTGTCCATGCCTTTCAACATTCAAAATATTTCTATGAGGTCTCCCCTCATTCTTCTAAACTCCAAGGAATACAGTCCAAGAGCGGACAAACGTTCCTCATGTTAACCCTCTCATTCCCGGAATCATTCTAGTGAATCTTTTATGAACTCTCTCCAACGTCAGCACATCCTTTCTTAAATAAGGAGACCAAAACTGCCCACAGTACTCCAAGTGATGTCTCACCAGCGCCTTACAGAGCCTCAACATCACATCCCTGCTCCTATACTCTATTTCTCTGGAAATGAATGCCAACATTGCATTCGCCGCCTTCACCACCGACTCAACCTGGAGGTTAACCTTAAGGGTATCCTGTAGGAGGATTCCCAAGTCCTGTTGCATCTCAGAACTTTGAATTCTCTCCCCATTTAAATAATAGTCTGCCCGTCTATTTCTTCTGCCAAAGTGCATAACCATACACTTTCCAACACTGTATTTCATTTGCCACTTCTTTGCCCATTCTTCCAATCTAACCAAGTCTCTCTGCAGACTCTCAGTTTCTTCAGCACTACCGGCCCCTGCACCTATCTTCGTATCGTCAGCAAACTTAGCCACAAAGCCATCTATTCCATAATCCAAATCGTTGATGTACAATGTGAAAAGAAGCGGCCCCAACACTGATCCCTGCGGAACACCACTGGTAACCAGCAGCCAACCAGAATAGGATCTTTTATTCCCACTCTCTGTTTCCTGCCAATCAGCCAATGCTCTATCCATGTATGTAACTCTCCCGTAATTCCATGGGCTTTTATCTTGTTAAGTAGCCTCATGTGTGGCACCTTATCAAAGGCCTTCTGAAAATCCAAATATACAACATCCACTGCATCTCCCTTGTCTAGCCTACTTGTAATTTCCTCAAAAAATTGTAATAGGTTTGTCAGGCAGGGTTTTCCTTTAAGGAATCCATGCTGAGTTCTGCCTATCTTGTCATATGTCTCCAAATACTCCGTAACCTCATCCTTCACAATTGACTCCAACAACTTCCCAACCACCAATGTCAAGCTAACAGTTCTATAATTTCCTTTTTGCTTCCTTGCCCCCTTCTTAAATAGCGGAGTAACATTTGCAATCTTCCACTCCTCCGGAACCATGCCAGAATCTATTGACTTTTGAAAGATCATTGCTAATGCCTCCGCAATCTCCTCAGCTACTTCCTTCAGAACATGAGGGTGCATTTCATCTGGTCCGGGAGATTTATCTACCTTTAGGCTATTCAGCTTCCTGAGTACTTCCTCTGTCGTAATTGTGACTGCGCATACTTCTCTTCCCTGCCACCCTTGAGTGTCCAGTACACTGCTGATGTCTTCCTCTGTGAAGACTGATGCAAAATACTCGTTCAGTTCCTCTGCCATCTCCTTATCTCCCATTGCAATTTCTCCAGCATCATTTTCTATTGGTCCTATATCTACTCTCACCTGTCTTTTACTCTTTATATACTTGAAAAAGCTTTTAGTTTCCTCTTTGATATTATTTGCTAGCTTCCTTTCATAGTTAATCTTTTCCCTCTTAATGACCTTCTTGGTTTCCTTTTGTAAGGTCTTAAAAACTTCCCAATCCTCTGTCTTCCCACTAATTTTTGCTTCCTTGTATGCTCTCTCCTTTGCTTTAACTTTGGTTTTGACTTCTCTCGTCAACCATGGTTGCCTCCTTTTTCCACTCGAAAATTTCTTCTTTTTTGGAGTATACCTGTCTTGCACCTTCCTCACTTCTCGCATAAACTCCAGCCATTGCTGCTCTGCTGTCTTTCCCGCCAGTGTCCCTTTCCAGTCAACTTTGGCCAGTTCCTCTCTCATGCCACTGTAATTTCCTGTACTCCACTGAAATACCGACACATCAGATTTCGGCTTCTGTTTTTCAAATTTCACACTGAACTCAATCATGTTATGATCACTGCCTCCGAAGGGTTCCTTCACCTCAATATCTCTAATCACCTCCGGTTCATTACACAATACCCAATCCAGTACAGCCGATCCCCTCGTGGGCTCTACAACAAGCTGTTCTAAAAAGCCATCTCGCAGACATTCTACAAATTCTCTCTCTTGAGATCCAGTGCCGACCTGATTATCCCAATCCACTCGCATGTTAAAATCCCCCACAATTATCATAACACTGCCCATCTGACAAGCCTTTTCTATTTACTCTTTTATACTCCTATGGACTGAACACTGATGTTCCACAAAGTGTCACTAAATCTCTGTTTGGCTTCTCCAGTGTAAAGGAGATCATATTGTGGGTTGATGATCTTTGGCACTTTGGTGACCAAAGATAGATTTCTCTCCTGTTGTGTACTCTCTGGATTTTGACTATATGTTTATGCCCCACAAATTCTTCATTTAAGGTCATCAATTTTCAAATATATTCTATTGTGAGATGTATGGGAAGGAATGTTTTCCTGAGTTTAACCCCAATCATGGGATGGATGATCCTATTTCCTTAAAGAACTGATCCGACATAAGCCCAATCCCTATCTCACTTAATAGACACCCACTTTCCACTAAGAGTTCTCCAAAAAGAATCATCCCAAGTGAAATCTTTTGTGTGCCTTGAAGCCAAAACTGATTTAAAGTTAAGTCTAATAGATGACCATTTGATTTCATAAACTTTGTGACTACTTCTTTTTAATAAGCTATTTGATTTGTACAAAGTTCTGGTTCAAAGTTAGATATGAGGACATGAATTACTTTTTGAATCTTTAACGCAGGTTTGATTTTTTGGGGAAATTAAGAACTGCATTAGTCTCTGTCCACTGTGCAGCTTTCCTTGTCCATTTCTGGGCAGCCATTCACTTTTTTTTGATGAGCTATGCTTACATTCAAGTCATTATTAACGTTATTTCTTGATATTCCTTGTAGTTTAAAGCACACCCAGAATACAAGTACATACACACACCAGTTAAAGAATAAGTGGAATGTCTGCCTTAGAAAATCTTGCCTTTATGTGGCTTTGGCATTCCGTTCATGGCACAAATTTTAAGATAAATTCTGGTGTAGGTGTCTGTTACTGAGGTACATGTTTCTACCTGTAAAAGTAGAGGATTCAATTGGGACTAGAAGTATTGCAGTTTTCACAGGAAGCTTATTTTACAAAAAAATGTCTGTGAAACTTTGTGACTTGGTGACTTTTTAAAAAGAAAACTTGTATAAACCTATCTTTGTGATAATGACATGTGGAAGCAATTTTGGAGTATTAGCATTGTCCAAACATAATCGTCCTAAATGAAAGCATTGTGTGCCTCAAAGCGGATAAGCTCAAAATGACAGTGATAAATAGACGTGCATTATTTCTTATTAAATTAGTCTTTTTCATTAATGTAAGTCACACAAATGTTTTAAAATGGGATAATGCTATAACTGACATTTTAACCTTTACGTAAATATGCTTCAGTGCCGATTGATTGCAAAATTTGAAGTCTTGTTTGCCTTTACATTTGCTACTTGAGTGGTTATTAATTCTGAAGTTATTGAGTAATGCCGATATAACCCAAGGAGACAGAATGTTGGAAGCTCTGGAACTGGGGTGTAGAATTCCTGGCTTCTGTGGAGGGCCATTGCTTGCTGGCCTTGAAGTTCTGACCTTGGTCTTCTGTTTGACCCTGAGCTGAGCATCTTATTACTCATGTAATCCTGCACTTGAGTGTCTTATTTTCATCTCTGACCTTAACTTGCACTCAGTCTATTCAAAGTCAGAATTCCAACAAAGTATCTGTTTTGTACATACCGGCCAGGTTGCAATGTGTCGTCCTTAATGAACTAAGTTGTGTACACAGATCACTACTGTTTAACGTAAATGGGTTTACAGGGACTCTCAACTTTTTTTATTGCCAGTGAGCCTTACCATTCACCGAGGGGTCTGTGGATCCCAGGTTGGGTTAGAGAGAGTTGGTCAAGTGTGCGGGCAGTGTGTTACAAATTAAGTTTTGAAGCAATCACTATGGTGGAGTAAAGAGTGCATATTTTCATCATTGGGAAAAAAACATTTCATCTTGGAAAAACATTTTAAAATGTTTTTCTTGGCATCTGTATCAAAGTCACATTGCACTGTTGACAATGTTATCACATGTACAGAAGAAATTGGTGTTACAAAAATAGATTATAAGGTGAACTAAAAGTTTAAAATGATTATAAAAGTACTTCAATCAGTAATGTTATTACCACTGTTCACAGTTTCATTTGCTTTATTTATGATATTGTTTGCATCCTGAGCATCAATACAGGTTCGTTATATCTACTTTTTGTGTGATACACTCAGCTATTTTTTATCTAACATTTTCACTTTGAACTGTTTGAAATATCAGGTGCGATCATCAGAGTCAAGATAATTAGCCTTGACATATGTTGTGAAATTGTTTTTTGGCAACAGTACAGTGCAATACAAAAAAGTACTGAAGTTATCATAAGAAATATAAAAATAAATAAGTAGTGGAAAAAGACAACAGAATAGCGAGGTAGTGTTCACGGACCATCAAAAATCTGATGGAAGAGGGAGCATTGAATTCAGACTCTTGTACCTCCTCCCTGATGGTAGTAACGAGAAGAAGGCATGTCTTCGGATAGTGAGCATCCTTAATGATGGATCCTGCCTTTCTGAAGCATCAACATTTGAATATGTCTTTGATGGTAGGGAGACTAGTGCCCATGATGGAACAGAATATGAGTTGGCACTTCCGTACCAGATGGTATTGCAACCAGTCAGAATGCTGTCCGTGGGTCATCTGTAGAAAACTGCTTGAGTGTTTGATGACATGTCAAATATGCTCAAACTTCTCAAGAAATATAGCCGCTGGCATACATTCTTCGTAATTGTGTCAATATGTTGGGTCTAGGATTGTTCTTCAGAGATACTGACACTCAGGAGCTTGAAGCTGCTTACCCTTTCCCTTGATGAGAACTGGTGCGTGTTCTCCCAATTTCCTGTTCTTGAATTCCGCAACCAATTCCCTGGTCTTACTGACCTTGAGTGTAAGGTTGTTATTGTGACTCAACTATGCCAGCTGATCTGTCTCACATCTGTACATCTCCATGTCACCATCTGAGATTCTGCCAACAACAGTTATGTCATCACGAATTTATAGATAGTGTATAAGTTATGCTTAGCCATATAGTCATTGGTAGAGACAGAGTAGAGCAGCGGGCTAAGCATGCATCCTTAAGGTGCACCTGTGTTGATTGTCAGCATGGAGGAGACGCAGTTTCCAATCTGCAATGTCTGTGGTCTCCTGATGAACAAGTCAAGATCCAGTTGCGGAGAGAGGTACAGAGGCCCAGGTCTTGAAGCTTGTTGATCAGTACTGAGGGTACGATGGTGTTGAATGCTGAGCATTATTGTAATCAGTAAACAGTTGCCTGACGTAGGTCTCGCTGCCGTCGCCATGGTTCATGGCTGAGTGGAGAACCAGTGGGATTGCATCCAGACTGATTGTGGCGATCGGCAAATTGCAGCAGGTCCAGGTCCTTTCTTCGGCAGGAGTTAGTTCCAGCTGTGACCAATCCCTGAAAGCCCTTCTTCACAGTAGATCTGAGTGCCACTGGACAATAGTCATTGAGGCAGCTCATCCTGTTTTTGGGCAAAGGTTTGGTTGATGCCCTTTTGAAGCAGTTGGGAAGCTCTGAGTACAGCAGTGAGAGATTGAAGATGTCTAGTTGGTTAGTACAGGTTTTCACTGCCCTGCCAGGTACACCATTGGGGCTTGACACCTTGAGGGTTAACCCCTGAAAGATGTTCTGACATTGACCTCTGAGACAGGGTCGCCATGTGCTGCAGGGATCTGTGCAGTTATGATTTTAGTCTCCTCTCAGGAACATGCACAAAAGGCATGCAGCTAATCAAGGGAGTGAAGGATCACAACCGTTTATGATGTTAAGTTTTGCCATGTAGGACACTATGACCTGCAAACACTTGCATAGCAGACATGTATCCTGTTTCCGTCTCTAGCTTCACTCACATCACATCAATCATATATTAAGTAGAAGCACTTTGGAATGAGATGTAATAATTTTGTCCACATAGTCAAGGAAATTCTGAACTGTATACTTACTAATTAATAAATACGAGGAAGTCTGAAGATGCATGACAAAGTCAGGAATCAAAAGGTTGAGCATGGTGCAACTAATGTCTGAGCGGTGTATATTTTAATGCAAGAAGTCTCGTAGATGAGCTCAGAGTACGGATCAACATATGGAATTAGTAAGACTTGGTTGCAGGAGGGACAGGACTGGCAGCTCGTTATTCCGAGATTCCGTTGTTTTAGACGTAACAGAGCAGGAGGGATTAAAGGAGGATGGGTGGCTTTACTAGTCAGAGGAAGTGCCTCGGTAGTGCTCAATCAGGACAGATTGGGAGAACTTGTCCAGTGACGCGTTATGGGTGGAACTGAGTAATGAGAAAGGTATGACCGTGTTGATGGGGGTATATTACAGACCACCCAACTGTCCGAGGGATTTAAAGGAACAAATTTCTAGAGAGATTGCAGACTGTTGCAAGAAACATAAGGTTGTTATAGAAGATGATTTTAACTTTCCACATATTGACAGGGAGTCCCATACTGTAAAAGGACTAGATGGGATAGAGTTTATCAGATGTGTGCAGGAAAGTTTCCTTAATCAGTACCTAGAAGTCCCAACAAGAGAGTGTGCGATACTGGTTCTGCTATTAGGCAATGAGACAGGGCAAGTGACAGAAGTTTCTTTCGGTGAGCACTTTGCATCGAGTGATCACAATGCCATTAGATTCAAAGTAAATATGGAAAAAGATAGGTCTGGTCCCCAGGTCAAGATTCTAAATTGGAGAAGGGCCAATGTTGGTGGTATTGGAAAGGATCTGGAAAGTGTGGATTGCGACAGGCTGTTTTCTGGCAAAGGTGTACTTGGTAAGTGAGAGGCCTTCAAAAGTGAAATTTTGAGTGTACAAAGCTTGTATGTGCTGTTCAGAATAAAAGACAAAGATAACAGGTTTAGGGAACCTTGGTTTTCAAGAGATATAGAAGCTCTGGTTAAGAAAAAGAAGGAGGTGCGTAGCAAGTATAGGCAGATAGGGATAAATGAGGTGCTTTTGGAGTACAAGAAATGTAAGAGAACTTTTAAGAAAGAAATCAGGAGGGCTAAAAGAAGGTATGAGGTTGCCTTAGCAGACAAAGTAAAGGAAAATCCTAAGGAGTTCTACAGATATGTTAAGAGCAAAAGGATTGCAAAGGACAAAATTGGTCCTCTGGAAGATCAGAATGGTAATCCATGCATGGAGCCAAAAGAGATGGAGGAGATCTTAAATGATACATTTTTTGCAGCTGCATTTACTCAGGAGATGGACACAGAGTCTATATAAGTGAGGCAAAATGGCATGAACTTCATGAAGTCTACACAGATTACAGAGGAGGAAGTGTTTGCTGTCTTGAGGCAAATTAAGGTGGATAAGTCCCAAGAGCCTGACAAGGTGTTCCCTCGGACCCAACAGGAGGCAAGTGCAGACTGGGGCTGTAGCAGAGATATTTAAAACATCATTAGCGACAGGTGAAGTACTGGAAGATTGGAGGATAGCCAGTCTTCTATATGCTGTTTAAGAAAGGCTCTGAAAATAAACCATGAAATTATAGGCCAGTGAGCCTGACATTAGTAGTAGGAAAGTTATTGGAAGGTATTCAGAAGGATTGGATTTGAGTATTTTGATAGACATGGGGTTTGTGCGTGGTAGGTTATGTCTTTTTTGAAGAAGTTGTCAGGAAAGTTGATAAAGTCATCTACATAGACTTTAGCAAGGCATCTGACAAGGTCCTGCATGGGAGGTTCATCAAGAAGTTTCATTCGTTTGGCACTCAAGATGAGATAGTAAATTGGATCCCACATTAGCTTTGTGGGAGAAGACAGAGAGTGGTAGTAGATATTTGCCTCTCTGATTGGAGGCCTGTGAGTAATGGAATGCTGCAGGGATCGATGTTGGGTTTGTTGTTGTTTTTTATCTTTATCAATGATCTGGGTGATAATATGGTAAACTGGATCAGCAGATTTGCTGATGTCAGCAAGATTGGGGATGCAGTGGACAGCGAGGAGGACTATCATGGCTTGCAGATGGATCTGCAACAGCTGGAAAAATGGGCTGAAAAATGGAAGATAGTATTTAATGCAGACAAGTGTGGGGTGTTACACCTTGGTAGGAGTAGGTCTTACACAGTGAATAGTAGGGCACTGAGGAGTGTGGTGGAACAAAGGGATCTGGGAATACAGGTCCATAATTCATTGAAAGTAGTATCATAGGTTGATTGGGTCGTAAAGAAAGTTTTAGGCACTTTTGGCCTTCATAAATTAAAGTACTGAGTACAGGAGATGGGATGTTATGTTGAAGGTGTATAAGACATTGGTGAGGCCTAAATTGGACTATTCTGTGCAGTTTTGGTCACTTACCTACAGGAAAGATTGAAAGAGTGCTGAGAAAATTCATGAGGAATTTGTTGGGTCTGGAGGACCTGAGTTATCTGGAAAGATTAGATAGGTTAGGACTTTATTCCTTGGAATGTAGAAGATTAAGGTAGATTTGATAGAGGTATACACAATTGAGGGGTACAGATTGGGTAAATGCAAGTAGGAGTTTTCCACTGAGGTTTGGGTGGGACTACAACCAGAGGTCATGGATTAAGGGTGAAAGGTGAACAGATTAAGGAGAACATGAGGGGAAGCTTCTTCACTTAGGGTGTAGAACAAGCTGCCAGTGCAAGTGAGCACAATTTCAATGTTTACAAGAAGATTGGCTGGGTGTATGGATGTAGGGGTATGGCGGGTATGGTCCCAGAGAAGGTAGTTCAAATGGCTCAGAATAGACTAGAGGATCTGAATGGCCTGTTTTTGTGCTGTACATTTCTCTGACTCTATGCTGAAAATCCAAAACAACACACAAAATACTGGAGGAATTTAGTGGGTTAGGTAGCATCAATGGAAATTAATAAACAGTCGACGTTTTGGGCTGAGACCCTTAATCAGAGCACAAGAAGGTTCTTGTCCTGTAAGGAGGACCATATTAATTAATGCCTACTTTTAACTATTAGTTTCAAAGACTAATATGTTCAACATGTAAGAAATTATATAACTGGTTTCTTTCAAGCTACAAACTCAATAATAAATGATTCTGTCTCCTATTTATTCCTTTATTTCATTGAATGGACATTCTTAGAAGCTATTCCTATGTTTTTGTTTTTAGGCTGCGGGAGCTATCAGACCTCTTGTTTCTACTGTCGTTGCAACCAACCCAGAAGGCTACCTTGACCATTCACTGGAGCGTGCCAAGTACAGGGCTAGCGAAATGCCCCAAGCCTTCACATTTGATGTCATTTACAAAGCTTATGAGCAGGTAGAATTCTTAAATCTCACCTTGTCATCTGACGGTTCTAATATTTGGAGAAGCAATACAGAATAAATGTATTTTGTTCCCTTTTTGGGATGTGAGCATATAGATATGTGGCGGATCCAGTTGATCTTCTGGTCAACGATGGTGCCCGGGATATTGATAGTGAAGAACTTGGCAAGTGCAATAGCTTTGAATATCAAGAGTAGAGTGATTAGATACCATCTTGTTGGAGATGGCAGTTCTGTCACTTTTGTGATATATTATTTACCATTTATCAGCTCATGCCTGTATGTTGTCCACTCTGCTGCATATATATGGAGATTGGAGTTTAACTTGTGTAGTCATCATCCAAAGTCCCATCTCCTGCTGTTATGATGGACAATGGTTACTGATAAAGCAGCTGATGGTGGTTGATCCTCGGCCATTGCACTGAGGATCTCTACAGCATTTCCAGGGACTGAAGTAATTGACACCAACTACTATAATTACTACAATACTAAACATGACTCCAACTATTAGTTTTTCCCTTTGATAAGCACTGACTTCAATTTAGCAGGACTCTTTGATGTCCTGCTTCATCAAGTGCTGATGTGTCAAGAATGGTCTCTCCTACCCTTCCCTGGAATTTATATCTCTAGTCCATGCTTAGTTCAATGTTATAATTGGGTCCGAACTTGAAGTGTCCAGGAGATTCAAAACTTGGCATCAGTGAGCAGAATATTGATGAATAAGTCATTGAGTCATAAAGCACTACAGCACAGAAGCAGGCCCTTTGGCCCATCTAGTTTGTGCCAAACTGTTATTCTGACCGGTCCCATTGGTTCACAAATAGACCATGGAACTCCATACCCCTCCCATTAATGTGCTTATCCAAGCTTCTCTCAAATGCAGCATTCATACCTGCATCCACCACTTCCGCTGGCCGCTTGTTCCACACTCTCACCACCTTCTGAGTGAAGAAGATGCCCCCTCAATTTCCCTTTCAAATATATCACCTTTCATCCTTAGCCTATGACCCCTAGTTCTAGTCTTCCCATCTTCAGTGGAAAAAGCCTGCCTGCATTTTTGTGAATGCAACCCGTCATAATGTCGTATACCTCTATCAAATCTCCCCTTATTTTCTGATGCTTCAGAGAGTAAAGTCCTAACCTATTTAACCTTTCCCTATAACTCATTTCTCAAGTCCCAGCAACATCCTTGTAAATTTTCTTTGTAATCTTTCAATTTTCAGATACTGTGTCTTTCCTGTAGGTTGGTGACAAAAAACTGCACACAATACTCCAAACTTGGCCATACCAATGTCTTGTACAACTTCAACATAACATCCTGATTCCTCTACTCAGCATTTTGTTTTATGAAAGCCAATGTGATAATAGCTCTCTTTTTTACCCTGTCTACCAGTGATGGCCCTCTGGGTGAAAGTGTTGCCTTCAGGTTCTTGTTCAGACTCTCTCCTCTCACTTTAAACCTATGTCCTCCTATCATGGTCTATACTCAAGTCACAATAGTCATAGAGTCACAGAGCACCGAAAAGGGCCCAATGGCCCAGCAATTCCATGCTGTTATTTTTTTTTACTGTCAATGTTAATCTAATTTTCTTGCATGGACACAATTTCCTTCTATGTTTTGCCTATTTATGTGTCTGCCGAAATGACTCATAAACATAGTAACGCTCAGTGATTCTAGTACTTTTCTGGCAACGTGTTCCAGCTATCAACCATGATTCTGTGTAAAACAAAAATTTTCCCCTTTAAAACACCTTCCTCTTATGTTAAACCTATGCCCTCATGTTTTTGATACCCTGCCAAGAGGAAAGAAGATTTTGAATACCTAATAAGTGATGCAAGTAGCCAGTCAATCTGTCTTTGCATTTGCTTTAAAATTCTGTTAGTTTTGTGATGTCGCTGGTATATTCAACAATTTGTCCATTTCACTAGTTACTCAGAGAAGGTGGTTGGATTGTATTTAGACTTTGGTGCATCAGACTTTGCAGAAGGCATATTGTTCAACAAGAACCTTTAGATAATTGTAGGATCATATAAATGTATGAATTAAAAGCAGAGTGAGCCAAGTGGTCCCACAACTGGACCACCCAATCTGATGTAACTTCAACTCTACATTTTGTATACCTGTGGGTAACCTTTCACCCCTTTGCTTGTTGAGGATCTGTTCACCTCCACCCTTTTTAGAAAAGGAGAAATTCCAAAGTTTTATGGCCACCAGATAGAGAAAGTACTGCTAATTAGTCCTAAACAGAACATGTTTCCAATTGCCTTTTGGAAGTTCGTACAAAATCCGATTCCAAGAGATTCCTCATGTTGTGCTGTAGGATGATTCTTATTTACCTAAACAGGAGGACAGGTACTTTTAAAAAAAAAATGTTTAATCTCAAATACAGTCTTTGCAATGGATGCATTTTACCCACCAAAGTTCATTGAAGTTATGTACTGCATGTAAAATAAAAAATCGAAATAACCTTAAGTAACTGAATTATTTGATAAATATAGATTTCCCCCACTATCCGAAGGTAGAGCATTCCCATGAAACCGTAAGCTGAAATGGCATAAAGCAAAGAAGCAATTACTATTAATTTATAGGGGAAAATTTTTTGAGTGTTCCCAGACGCAAAAAGTAACCTACCAAGTCATACCAAATAGCACATAAAACCTAAAATAACACTAACATATAGTAAAAGCAGGAATGATATGATAAATAAACAGCCTAGATAAAGTAGAAATAATGTATGTACAGTGTAGTTTCACTTAACAGAATTGGGAAGATTTAGCCAAAACCGATTTGTAGAAAAAAATAGCACGTACACGCATGCGTACACGCATGCACACACACCTGCCCGCTCAAGGCTTCACGGTCATGGTAGTCTTTCTCGGGGTAAACACAAGTTTAAAGCAGGCATCTTTTTTCGTAAAAGTGAAAATCCTCTTTTGGTTAGCGGAAACGAGTACTAATGTAGGTCTTTCGTAAAAGCGAAGTGGCGTAAAGCGAACGTTCGTAAAGCGGGGGATGCCTGTATCCCATTGCCATTATCCAAAAATGGAATAATTGGAAAAGCTGTTAAGACAAATCTGGTGTGTTTTTTTTTCAAAATGGAGGTCGCCTGTCTTCCGGTTGGAGGACTATCTGTGTTTGTGAGTGAGTGGGTGGGTGTATAGGAGAGAGGAAAGGGGCTTGTTTTGCTGTTGCTCTTTCATTGCTGTTGTTCTGCTGAACATTGCGTGCACGCTATGTTGGGCTGCAATATGTGGCAACACTTGCGGCTGTCCTCAGTATCTCCTTGGGTTGTATTGGTTGTTAACACAAACACTGCATTTCACTGTATGTTTCAATGTACATATGATAAATGAGTCAGAAAATTGAAATCCACTTTGATTTGTGAAAATTAATTTTCTTTTTAAAATGCTGCTTAGTTTAAGCTTCTGAAATTACATGCCTGAAAATTATAAAGGTTACTGAATTTGTGAATGAACAGGTTTGAATATTGAAGTGATGAAGTTGGTACATATTAATCTTACAGGCAATTTAATATATTTGTTGTTACTGTGATCAAAGTCACTGGAAAGATACTGGAGCAGGAGACAGAAATCTTTATTCATCACGACAAGCAGGCATTCTTCTGGAGACACTCAGTCTTGCAAATTCAAAAGTACATCACATTTTATACCCTTAAAATCAGAGGTAACAGTAGGTGATACAAGACAATTTCAGTAGTTACAATGACATCATTTACTTCAATACTTTAGGTTGACAATGTTTGCTTTGAATTATTTATCTACAGTGGGAGACACATCTGAATGTTCAAACACCCCGGGACAAACTAATTGACACAGTTATTCTAAAACCTTCTGAAGACAGAGAGCCAGGCGCCCAAGAGTATCTGTGTGAGCAGACTCTCTGAGTATACAATAGATCAACTAGTGATTGCAGCTACAATATACCTGTGACTGTGTTTGATTTGCCTGGTCTGTGAGCTTAAATTCAAGTCACAATTGTGAAAATAACTTAGCCATGTTGCCTGGTTTGATGCAAGTCAATTAGCATAAGCAGATTGTTTTAACATTTCGTTGATGCACATGCGAACAAGCCATTGTCACCAGTTTGCAAATCACATCTCTTTGTCTGTGGACCAGTCTGTGCTTTTAACTTCAATTTTACTGCTTGCAATTTACATCAAGAACTGAAGACTGGTTCTTGTTTGAATTAATATCTGCTGTACTCCCATACCTCCAAATTACTCCCTAGCATATTTAAATGAAGAACTGTACCCTGACAGAAATTGTCAGTGTGCTGTGGCTAGGCATATCACACTCATATTGAAACTAATGTGGACATAGAAATAAGATGCAAGTAGCTACATTCATTCTATGGCTGCCTGTGGATTTTCTGGAGGAGGAAGATACCTTTGTTTGGTAAGGCAGAAAAGGACAGATGAGATTTTAAGATTAGATTAAATAATATACCCTTTATTGTAAAGGTGGCAGCTCTATTATTTCTTGTAACTGAAGCCTTTACAGACCACAAAATGCAACTGTCATTCTCATGAATGATGATTGTGATGTGGAGCAGAGACTTAACGTAAAGTCTGGGTGTGGAAACAAAACAAAACAAAACTACTGGAAACAGAGATGCCTTTTGATGAGGAAGAACATGCAATTTATAGATCTAATTTCAGTTCGGAAGCCAGCTCTTGCTAACACATTAATCATTAATCCTATACCCATTTTCATTTTAATGTTGTAAAGAACAATATTGGCTTTAGATTCAGAAACACTTGCATGCTTGGTGAAGTGTCTTTGCTTTCAGCCATAATTTTCAACACCAGATCCATGAGCTTCGGAGTCTTATTTCCAATCCTGAGTAATGCCTACACCCCACTCCAGCTGGTGAAAGAGGGGGCAACTGAGTCCAGTTTCTTTCCTTTCCTTTTCAGCTTAGCCAAACATGCCAGCTGGGATGGTTACCAAGCAACCATAAATTCACAAGGCTACCCTATAGCCCTGACTGGATTAACCTTTCCTTTTGCTCACATGATATGCTGGACATGTTCAAGTGAGAGGAAAATACTTCTAAAATTTAAACTAAGGCCAGTGACAGGAACTGTGGACTGCTCCAAAGCATGGTGTGAAATGATTTAAATAGTTGGTCAGTTACCACCGGTCTAGATATTAGGCTAGAGTATATTCCATGTAGGGCAATGGGTTTTCCAAGTGACAAACTCTTTTAAATATTCTCCTCCTGCTGCTGACAGTCTGAGTGACAGAGGATGCGGGATGTATTTGAAGTCAATGGAATAGGAATAATCAGAGCAGGATGTGTGGCCAGCTGATATATTAACTGGTTTGCACCAGTGACCAAAGACAAATTTATACTCTAGTTTTTCGTAATGTCACTCGGTTTTACAAAATAAATGTTGAATTTTGAACCAGGCATTAAGTTTTTAACTATAAGCATTTGGGTGTAGTGCTTGCAATTTTTAAAAATTGATTTATAAGTTGTAGGCACTATTGGGGATTTATTCTCCATTTTTAATCATACTTGAATTTCTAGTACAAGAGATTCTTAAGTCATTGTGCTTTGTTTGGGAAAATATACTCACAAGTAAAGAGTTCCAGGATTTGGGAGCTAATGTTGATGAAATACCAGCAATATATTCAGGGAGCTGCAACTATGCACTTCCTACCCTTGTCCCTTCAGGCAGTAAAGATCTGGGAGCTGTTTTCAGCGTAGCCTTGATATGTTGTTACAGTGCATTTTGTGAATGGCGCACACTGTGTTGGTGATGTAGGGAGTGAATGTTTAAGGGTGTTGAATGGGATGAGATAATGTTTTTGTTGGTGGAACTTTTGAGTATGGCAATATGTTGAATATCACAGTGAAGAGATCAGATTCTTTCTTGTTAGAAGTGGTGATTTGCTAGTTTTTACGTGGTTGAAATATTATTTGCAACTTGCCAACACAAACCTGAAAACTTGCCTAGTTTTATTGTGTGCAGTCATGATTCAACTATTCCAACTGTGATAAGACTGCTGAATGGATCCTGACCCGGATCTGGGCCGTACCCTCCAAATATCCGGACCTGCATCTCAGTTTTTTTGCAGTACCTTACTTTCCATTTTTATATTTTCTATTTATGATTTATAATTTAAATTTTTAATATTTACTATCGATTTGTAATCCAGGGAGTGAGGAGCGCAGAATCAAATATCGCTATGATGATTGTACGTTCTAGTATCGTTTGGCGGCAATAAAGTATAAGTATCTGGGAAGTTGCAAGTAAAAGAGAACACTGAATTATTAGCAAATATTGTTACCTCTAAAGAAGTAAAGGTCACTAAGGAAGCTATTATTCTTGTTTGAACCAGTGTGACAGTCCTTAGGAAATACTGCGGTGATTTATAAACATTCTAATCTGTTGGCCGTGAGGGAAGGGATTATGAGAAGAGGTAGAACAAGGGAATATCATAAACAATGGGATAGAATTTGTCTTGGGAAGTTGACCACCTTCAGTTCTATTAACTTTATCTACTTTTCATTGCCTGCCTCAATATTCTGTGTTACCTTCCACATGTGTAATTGGCAGAATTTTTAATTTTGATCTCTGTTTAAAAAATGTGTGTCCCTTTCAAGAAAAAGATGCATTCTCCCTCCTTTTTTCTCTCTGTGCAGCAGTGACTCTCATGTTATCTCCCCTGTGACATTCTATCCTGTCTCCAAAGGCAAATGAGACTTCCATGAGCGAAGACTGCTGTTACTGACTCATGATCAGTTTGGTGATGGTATCTCATATCAAGACCCATGCTTTACCTTTCTTTATGTTCTTTTACAGTGCCTTTTTAGATTAATTCCTTTACACTTTCCATTAGTGTACAGTGTAAGACAGTATGGACACCTATGTCCAAATGTATGTGGACAAATGTTGAAAATATAAACATGTCTATTATTAAATAATTTACCATGTGGTGGCTGAGTAAATACTGTTAAATTATAGCAGGTTAGAGATTTGTTTACTTTTCTTACTCTTGTAGAAAGACAATTGGAAGTTAAAACATCAGCAGTATTTTGATTTCCTTTCTTGAGATATTCCATGTAATTTGCAGTTACATTTTCTGTTACAGTGCACAGATTATGATTTTGAGCATGGTACGGAGTGTCTTCATTTAGCTCTTCAGTACTGTGGAGTCTCTGCAAAGCTCCTTGATGGACCACCTGATCTGTGGAAGGTAAGAAGAAAAAAAAATATTTCTGTCGTTATTAGAATAAAATTGCAACCATGGTTTGGCCAGGGCTGGGATTTTACTGTTGCTCTAACCTTTTCAGAAGAGGTTAAGAGAGACTAAAACAATATTGTTGAAAGCTTCCATGAGAGTTAGGTTTTAAAAATAATGTTGATGTTTGTCTTAGAACAAAATCAATTATAGATTATTAAGGAATAGAAAGAGGAATTAATTTATTTTTGTTTATGATAGACCTTGAGATACGTGGAATTGAGAGATTAGTTATGAACATTCCACTGCCCTCAATGGTCTCATTGGCTTTTAGTCTGAGTCAACAGCTTTGAGAAAAGTGAGGACTATCACCTGATTAGTTCCTGGTACCAACAGCCTGTTGGTGCTGACAGTTCTGTGTCATGGTGTCCTGCAAAGGAGGGATGAATTGTGATTTGGTTGCTGATTTGACTTAGTTGGATAGCTGGCATTTTGTGGAAGTTGAGTTGTGGGTGTTAATGTGCTATAAGTGTGAAGTATGCAAGGATGGGATAGGACTCAAGAATGTTATTACTACATGTTGTTTGGTAGAGAGTTACTGCACAGTGCAGGGTGTGAGGTTGATGGTGAATTTACGAGGGATGAAGATGTATGAACTGACTTTGACAAGGTGCCACATATGAGGCTACTTAACAAGATAAGAGCCCATGGAATTACGGGAAAGTTACATACGTGGATAGGGCGTTGGCTGACTGGCAGGAAACAGAGAGTGGGAGTAAAGGGATCCTATTCTGGTTGGCTGCTGGTTACCAGTGGTGTTCCACAGGGGTCCGTGTTGGGGCCGCTTCTTTTTACGTTGTACATCAACGATTTGGATTATGGAATAGATGACTTTGTGGCTAAGTTTGCTGCTGATTCGAAGATACATGGAGGGGCCGGTAGTGCTGAGGAAACAGGGAGTCTGCAGAGAGACTTGGATAGATTGGAAGAATGGGCAAAGAAGTGGCAAATGAAACACAAAGTTGGAAAGTGTATGGTTATGCACTTAGGCAGAAGAAATAAATGGGCAGACTATTATTCAAATAGGGAGAGAATTCAAAGTTCTGAGATGCAACGGGAATTGGGAGTCCTCGTGCAGGATACCCTTAAGGTTAACCTCCAGGTTGAGTAGGTGGTGAAGAAGGCGACTGCAATGTTAGCATTCATTTCTAGAGGAATATAGTATAGGGGCAGGAATGTGATGTTGAGGCTCTATAAGGCGCTGGTGAGACCTCACTTGGAGTACTGTGGGCAGTTTTGGTCTCCTTATTTAAGAAAGGATGTGCTGACGTTGGAGAAGGTACAGAGAAGATTCACTAGAATGATTCCGGGAATGAGAGGGTTAGCAGATGAGGAACGTTTGTCCGCTGTTGGACTGTACTCCTTGGAGTTTAGAAGAATGAGGGGAGACCTCATAGAAACATTTCGAATGTTGAAAGGCATGGACAGAGTGGATGTGGCAAAGTTGTTTCCCATGATGGGGGAGTCTAGTACGAGAGGGCATGATTTAAGAATTGAAGGGCGCCCATTCGGAACAGAGATGCGAAGAAATTTTTTTAGCTAGAGGGTGGTGAATCTATGGAACTTGTTGCCACGGGTGGCAGTGGAGGCCAAGTCATTGGGTGTTTTTAAGGCAGAGATTGATAGGTATCTGAGTAGCCAGGGCATCAAAGGTTATGGTGAGAAGGCAGGGGAGTGGGACTAAATGGGAGAATGGATCAGCTCAGGATAAAATGGCGGAGTGGACTCGATGGGCCGAATGTCCAACTTCTGCTCCTTTGTCTTATGGTCTTATGGACTTCGATCATCAGAGTTCTTACATTCTAATCAAATCCTTTTCATTCTTGAGTGTTGGTCTACATTCCTTCTGTATAACATGATGGCTTCCTATTCCATCCTCTCTTTGGTAGGGTATACTTCTCTTCCTCTCCAATTATCTACTCGTGCCCTTAGAGCAGCATATGAGTTGCTTAGTAGATTAGGAACTTAGTTTTTGCTGTGATTGTCTTCCTCCTTGGTAGTCTCTCAGCTGTGGGAAGATTTGTGACTCCACTGAATCACATAATATCTCCCATTTGATTATGCGGATCTGGGTGTGTAAATTCTGGGTAGATTAAACTGATAAAAAGTATTAACAAAATTTGTGACGGTAGACAATTTTTGTGGTTAGGAAATTTGTGTTGTGAACTCATCAATTAAAATTCAATAATAGAATAAGAAGTTTGTAAAAATATCTCTGCACAAAGGTAATTGGAGCATGAAATCCTTTGTTACAAGGAATTGTTAAGACCCAGACCATTGCTGATGATAAGGGAAGACAGTGGTATATTTCATAAATGGAAAGCCATAATAAATGATGCAGGGAAGTAAGATGAGCTTTGGATTGCTATAACAGAGGGGCAGCTCAAGCTAAGACAAGTGACTTTCCAAGCCTAAATTCTTGTGTCATACAATTTTATTTGAGAATACATGTCAAAACTATAAAGTCTAGTATTTGAAAATACTGATTCTATTTCTTTGTAAGGAAACAGTTCATCAAAACAGTAAAGAAATTGTGAGATTAACTGATTAATTGAGCTGTTTTAATGGTAAAAATATGAGATAAACTGCTCTGATTTAACTTTTTATCTACTTTAAGGAGTTGAAAGTATAGCATGTAAACTTCGGTAAAAATTGAATTTATTTTACATTCACTTTATATTGAAGGTTACAATGTTTTATACTATTTATCTGAAATAATTTCATCTTGCATTTGTCTGCCCAATCTGTCAACCTATCAATGTCTTCTTCGAGTCCATTGCTGTCTTCCTCACTGGTTACTGTACTTCCAACTTTAGGGTCTTATGGGAGTTTGAAATTTGATTCAAGGCCAACAAGGGAAAAAATGACTAAATTGACACGAATATCCAAGATATTTATGAAAACGCAGGTCCAAGCACTGATTGCTGAAAAACACTACTGCCTACCAATCTTCAATCTGAGAACCATGGCTGCCTATTTTTATTTTCTACGTTTTGTTTGATCCATGCTGAAACTTGACTCTGTTATTTTGTTAGCCTCAATTTGTTCACTGGTCTTTTATATGGGACTTCATTACATGACTACTTAATATTATATAGACAATATTGAATGAATTGCCTTCTCAGTTGCCTCAGCAGAATATTTAAACATGATTTTCCTTTAATAAATTTGTGTTAACCCTCGTTAACTCAAATTTCTCCCAAGTTTCTTGATTATATTTTATCTGGAAGCTTATCCAGCACCTGGCCTAGCGTATCTTTTTTGACAATGCCTTTCTCCATTTCTCTGGTATTTCTCATGTTAGGGATAAAAGATAATACTGTTCTTCTGAAACAACCACCACCACCACATCTTTCAGCAATTTATGATGCATCTCATCTGGACCATGTTGACTTGTTTATGTTAAGCAAAACCTATGTTTCTAATGCCTGCTTCTTAATTTTCTCCTCATCCCCATATTGACAGCATCTTTTTTTCTTGATATTCCGGCCTCACCCTATACATCAGTAGATCTTTTACCTCATTGGCCGTAATTACCTGTTTCTGCTATTTCCATCTTAATATTTGCTTAGATAAAGCTTTTGTGTTCCCTTTTATGCCATCTGCTATTCTGTAATCATTCTTTCTTTACCTTTTTTATTTTACTTTTGGCTTTTCTCTCAGATTCCCATATCCAGTCTTGTTCATGAATTATTCACTTGATTGTACATCCTCCCCTCTCCAGTGTCATAATTTTCTCTATGTCCTTAGTCATCTAGCGAGTTCCGAAGTTTGTTATTTTATACCTTCACCTCTTGTTCAAATGTACCTAGCTCTCTTGAAATATCTCTTTTTTTTTTAAAGGTCACCTAGTTTAGCATGCCTGTCTTTAATTCCATTTTAATCCAGCATATATCCCCTGATTCCGCAGAAGTCAGCCCTTCTCCTCTAGATTGCTTTTAGCCCTTCTACTTTCCAAATCTAAACTTTATGGTATAATGATTACTGTTCCCAAAGTGTTCTTCTACTGATACTTGGTCCACAACCTATCATGTTTTCCAGGACCCTTCTCTGGATATGCTGCTTTCATTTATTGGGTCCAAAACAGGGTCATAGACCTGTTGAGATATAATTGAACCCTCTTGAACACTACTCGCAATCAACACTCACAAAATGTTGGAGGAACTCAGCAGTTCAGGCAGCATCTATGGAAATCAATTAGCAGTCGACATTTTGAGCCGAAACCTTGCTTCAGGACTGGAGAGGAAGGGGGAAGATGCCAGAATAAAAAGGTGGGGGAGTAGAAGTAACACCAGGTAGAAGGTGATAGGTGAAGCCAGCTGGGTTGGAAAGGTATAGGACTGGAGAAGGAGGAATCTGATAGGAGAGGACAGTGGACCATGGGAGAAAGGGAAGCAGGAGGGAGACCAGGGGAACTGATAAGCAGGTGAGAAGAGTTAAGAGGGCAGAGTGGAGAACAGAAGAAGAAAGAAGGGGGAAGATTTTTCTTTTACTTGGAAGGAGAAATTGATGTTCATGCCATCAGTTTGGGGGCTACCTCGATGGATTGTGAGGTGTTGCTCCTCCACCCATAGAGTTGTCTCATCACTGCAAAAGAGATGGCCATGGAGTAACATGTTAGAGCGAGAATGGGGATAGGAATTAAAATGGTTGGCCACCAGGAAGTTCTGCTTTTGATGGCTGGAGTGGAGATGCTCGACAAAGCAGTCCCCCAATTTACGTCGGGTCTCACCAATGTAGAGGAAGCTGCGTCATGTGCACTGGATACAATAGATGACTCCAGCAGATTTGCAGGTGAAGTTTTGTTTCAAATGGAAGGACTGTTTGGGGCCCTGAATGGAGATAAGGGAAGAGGTAAATAGGCAAGTGTTGCATATCTGTTGCTTGCAGGGTGGTCGCTTGGCGGGGAGGGCTGAATGGACAAGGGAATCACTGAAGGAGCAATCCTTGCAGAAAGTGAGATGGGTGGGGGTGGGAGGTAAAGATGTGTTTGATAGTAGGATCCCATTGAAGATGGCAAAAGTTGTGGAGAATGATGTTTTGGATGTGGAGGCTCATGGGCTGGTAGGTGAGGACAAGAGGAACTCAATCACCGTTAAGGCTGTGGGAAGATGGGGTGAGTGCTGATGTCTGGAAATGGAGGAGATGTGGGTAAGGGCAGCATCAGTGGTAGAGGAAGGAAAACCCCATTCTTTGAAGAAGGAAGACATTTCTGATTTCCTGAAAAGGAAAGCCTCATCCTGGGAAGATTTGTGGTGAAGATAAAGGAACTGAGAAAAGGGAATAGCATTTTTACGGGAGACAGGGTGGGAAGAGGAATAGTCAAGGTAACAGTGGGAATTGGTAGGTTTAATCCACTCATCTCTCACTACCTTTATTTCCTTTCCTGTATCTTAATTTTCTGCATTCAGTTTGGTTTTCAGTTGTATTTGCATGCACTATATACCACATATTCTGTTGTTTTCCAACTTAGTCACCACTTAGCGCTTTGGTTGCTGGTAATGCACCCAAACTCATACCGTTTACTCTTATAGGACACCCACATTCTTATGCTTTAGCTTGTGTTGTTTTTAATGGGTTCAGTGATACCTATTCCAGCATATGAATTGTATGTGCCATTAATGGAAGAAGTGACTTCAGACTATGATTACATTGCATATAGATTTTATTTTTCCTAAGTTGAACTTAATCAGATTTGTCTGTCTTTTAGGTGACATACAAACGGGACCTCTATGCAGCTGAGTCAATTGTCAAGGGTATGTGCTTATTTATATGTTGAATCAAATTGTTTCTGCAGCTTCATTGAACTAAATATGTGTTAGCTCAACTCATATAATCTCTATACTCTGTGATGCCATTTTTCACTGAAATATATTGCAAAAGTAGGAATGTTATTGACTGTTAGATGCAACTTAAAATATTGGTTTCAGAATACAGGTTTTTAATTTCTCGTAAACAGAAATATATCTTTAAGTTTGTTTCACAAGACTAGTTGTAGCAAATTTACTTATTAACGTAGTGATAACCAAGTAAAATCAGCAATATAAATTCTCACTGGACAGAAGTAACTAAAGTTTGTCTATATCACAACATTTTGCTGCTTCAGATTTTGGTGTCATAATTAATATAGTTTCTGTTAATGTATTGAAGATGAAGATAAATTCATTGATCAAAAGGGCATGAACAACTTAGGCTGAAATATCATGTGGAGAAATGTAAAATATGCTCCAGCAATCAAAAAGATCGACACACATTCCCAAATTAAAGAATGAGCATTTTTACTCAATAGATTAAATTATTTGGTTACATCCATTCTTCTCATTTTTGATGTTATAAAATAAGCAAAAGGAAGTTGTGATTATATGAAAGCCAATGAAATAGTGTAGTTAGTGCTGGATAAATACTTAGTTAGTATCAGAATTATGAAGGTATATCCAGATGGAAATCATCATACTCTTTGTGGAAAGTTATAGGCATTGAACAACCTGGATTACTCTAATGTTTATGGGATAAGAAGCAGGCAAATACTGGTCTTACCGTTTACCAATTGGGAAGGAGGAAGCATATTTCCTAACTTTATCACAGGAAATTAAATATTTGGAATTATCAGCATTCTGGGTGAATTAATGAAACCTACTTAATTGATCCAGGAGTCTTTTCATCTTTCCTTATGTATTTAATCATACTCAAACCAAGTCAGTTATATGAAAGAAAAACACTTCTTGAAGTCAAAGCTGGTGGAGGAGGAAGTTGGTTAAACTGTTTAAATCAGTCTAATAACAAATGTGCTTTTGTTTCACCCTGTGTAGAAGAATCATTGTGTGTGCTGCTGTAGAATCACTCATGTTTATCCACACTTTAAAAATATTCATATACAGCACTTAGACTTTGAACATTAGTTCCATGTCCCTGTTTTCATAGGAATGTGAATAAAATACTTAATATTTGTTTTTAATCACAATGTAAAATGATGAGTCAAATAATTTTCCTTCAGATCATCTAAAGTATTCCCTATGAAACTTGGAAAAAAAGTTAGAAACATCATACTCATTTTTTTTGCAATGTCATTTACAAGCAATTATTTTCTTAATTTGGTGTGAAATAAATCCTGATCACTTAAATTATTGTATAATTCAGTTCCATTGGTTGTTGATTTGTGCCAGGCTCATGGAATGGGTTATTTACTTGCAGGCAGTAGATGACTAAAAAGACAATGGGCAACAAAGGCAGGAACAGAAATGATAGATCATGTTAACATAAAACTTATACCATTAAAGTCATAGACCATTTATGCCTGCTGTTGCCATTTACGTGGAATTACATAAACTTTGCAGCACAGAATCAGACACGTTTGCTCCATGTTTACACGATCTTTTTCAATTAACATTTCAGCTTTGCACTTAGCATATGCTGATCTCATTCTTGCTTCAGCTCTGGATGGGCCCGTGCAGCAACTGTGATAATCATGGTTTTGCATGAGTATCGCAAAGACACAATCGATGCATCACTTTCTAACTTGACTTGCAGGGCTCGGCGATCCACGTTGATGGGGTTGGAAGCTGATATTGTAGCATATGGCATGCAGACGTGTCTCCAATCCAAGGCGACGTCTTTGAAGACAAGTTATTTTTTCACTCTACTGCCCTTGCAATGCGTTGCATACAAAGCTGGGCAAGGAATTAAACACCTTCTCAGAAATCACCTGAGCAGGAAGCTTTCTTCAGAGGTTTTAATGAGAAAACTTTGTGAAAGTTTAGTAAAGCATGTATTAGATTCAATATAGTCCAGTCCAAAACATCAACTGTATTCTTTTCCATAGGTGCTGCCTGGCCTGCTGAGTTCCTTCAGCACTTTTTGTGTGTATGTTGCTTGGATCTCCAGCATCTGCAGATTTTCTCCTCTTTTAGCCGATTTTGTTGTTCTTTCCTCACATCTCTGTAATTTTTGCCCCTTCAACAACTTATCAAATTCCATTTAGAAAGTTCTTTTTGATTATACTATACAAGTGTGTACCCACAAATGCATTCCAAGTCTTCCCAATCAGAAGCCCAGGATGAACCATGAGATTCGAAATCTGCTGAGAGCTAGATCAGAGGCTTTCAAATCTGGTAACTAAGAAAGTTACAAGAGGTCCAAGTACGATTTCAGGAAAGCCATCTCATGGGCGAAGTGGCAATTCCAGACCAAAGTTGAGTCAATGAAGGATGCTCCTCAGTTGTGGCAGGGCTTGAATACTATTAGCTCTTATAAAGTTAAATCAAGCGACATAGGCAACAGCAGGACTTCACTTCCAGATTCAAACCATCACAAACTCCCACATCCCCCAATGATCCTGGGACTTCAGCCTCTGAAGTCGACATGTGAGCAACCTTCAGGAAAGTGAACCCACATTAAGCATCCAGCCAGGATGGGGTACCTAGTCAAGTACTAAATACCTGTGCTGATCAATTGGCTAGTGTGCTCACTGAGATCTTTAACCTCTTGCTTCTGCAATGTGTGGTACCTACCTGCTTCAAGCAGGCATCAATTATACCAGTACCCAAGAAGAGCTTGGTGACCTGCCTCAATGACTATCATCCAGTAGCACTGACCTCCACAGTGATGAAATCCTCTGAGAGGTTGTTGACGAAACACATAAGCTGCTGGCTGAGAAGCTGAATCCATTCCAGTTTGTCTACCGGAGCTACAGGTCCACAGCAGATGCCATCTCATTGGCTCTTCACTCAACCCTGGACTATCTGGACAGCAAAGATGCATACATCAGGATTTTCTTTATAGACTACAGCTCAACTTTTGGTACTATCATCTCCTCAAAACTAATCAATAAACTCCAAGATCTTGGCCTCAATACTTCCTTCTGCAATTGGATCCTGGATTTCCTCACTGGTAGACCCCAATCTGTTCAGATTGGCAACAACATCTCCTTCACAATCTTATCAGCACGGATGCATCACAGGGCTGTGTACTTAGACCTCCTGCTCTACTTGCTTCACACTTATGACTTTGTGGCTAAGCACAGCTCCAGTGCCATATACAGGTTTGCTGATGACACTATTGTCATAGGTCAAATTAAAGGTGGTGACGAGTCAGCATATAAATTGAAGATCTGGCTGAGTGGTGTCATTACAACGACTTCTTAATGTCAGCAAGACTAAGGAGCCAATTATAGACTTCAGGAGAGGGAAACTAGAGGACTGTGAGTCAGTCCTCACCGGAGGATCAGAGGTGGAGAGGGTCAATTATACCAGTGCCCAAGGTGTTGTTATTTTGGGGGACTTGTCCTGTGCACAGCACATAAGTGCAATTACGATGAAAGACTTACTTCCTTAGGAGTTTGTGGAGATTCAGCTTGCCATGTAAGACTTTGACAAACTTCTATAGATGTGTAGTGGAGAATATATTGAATGACTCCAACACAGCCTGGTATGGAAACACCAATGCCTTTGAACTGAAAATCCACAAACGGTAGTGGATATGGCCCAGTCCATCATAAGTAAAGCCCTCCCAACCATCGAGCACATCTGCATGAAATAGAGTTGCAGAAAAGCAGCATTCATCAACAGGGACTCCCAACATCCGGGACAGGCTTTCCTCTCACTGCTGTTATCAGGAAGGAGGTACAGGAGCTTCAGGTTCAGGAACAGTTACTACCCCTCAACCATCAGGCTCTTGAACCAAAGGAAATAACTTCACTTGTCCCATCATTGAACTGTTCCCCCAACCAATGGACTCATTCTCAACGACTCTTCATCGCATGTTCTCGATATTTATTGCGTAATTATTTATTATTATTCCTTCTTTTGTATTCGCAGTTTGTTGTCTTCTGCCCTTTGGTTGAACGCCCCGGTTGGGTGGTCTTTCATTGATTCTGTTATGGTTATTATTCTATAGGTTTGTTGAGTGTGCCCACTAGAAAATGAATGTCAGGGCTGTTTATGATGACACGTTAGTGAGTGAGTGAGGCCTCTGTCTGTCAGGGTTGACCATGGATGTTGCGCCCTATTCGTCCAGATTAGCAAGCCTGGGGAATACAATATGGAAAGCAAGCTATGCCCATGTCACAAGCTCCCCCTCTCCACACATCTGATGAACCCAAAGGAATGGTAGAAATTGGTACAATTTGGTACCGGTAGCATCCCTGGAGGTTCCAGTCAGTGTTGAACTCAGCGTAGGAGTGCCTTGGGGACTCCAGCTCCAGATTTTTTTCCCTTGGGGTTTACTCCTGAAGCCCTCCTCAGGAGTGGGTATAACTGCCAGGCAGCAGAGGTTTGAGATCAGAGTTTTCCTTCTAGATGAGCTGCCAACTGCAGCTGATCAACCCCATCTGCCTGCAGAGACTGGTTTTAATCACCCCAAACCCGCCTTTGCCCCTTCTGATGTCAGTGGAAATTGTTCCGCCAGACTTAGTGGCTAAGCCACGCGTGAAGGCCGGGAGCTGGACTTGGTCGTCAGAGGCTATTTGAGATGCATGCCACTGGGAGCATTTAATAGGTAGTGGAAGCTTTTTCCCATTACCACACTGACTATAACAACTTTGAGGAACATGTATGTACATTGATCATAACATTTACTTAGAACTTTTAACCACATTAGGCATTGTGTTCCAGAACCTCACCACCATTTTCTTTTAAAGGAATTTTCATTTCATTCCTTATTCTTGAAACATAAATATGCATCGTCAAATTAACAACCCTTCAGGACTCTGTCTAAGCACTGGTTTTTAAGTGCATCTTATATCTTTAAGTCTTATCTGCTTTGAGAGTTTTCTGATCCTGTGATTAGTAACTACTGTGTTTGTCATCCTTATGATTGATTCTCCCTGTTCCTATCTAGCTGTTCATTAGCAGTGAATCATCTTTCTTCCCATGTCAATGCATGTCATCTATATTGATTACAAGGTGGTCAAGCTTGGTTATTTCTTTCTTCTCAGCCCTAGATCAGTGGTAGAAAGCTAGTTACCACTCTTGTATCACATATAGCAAGAAACAGACCATCAGTTCATTGTTCCCACTGACCAATTATCATGTAATCATAGTTATCCTATTTTACCTCTCACATTCTCAACAATTCTACCACTTGCCTACACACTACGACAAATTAGAGGCCAACTAACCTCCCAACCTGAATATGGATGTGAGAGAAAATCGCAGCACCTGGAGAAAACACACAGTCTCATAGGGAAAGCATGCAGCTTCACACAGCATTGTAAGTCACAATGGAATACTTCTGGTCAAGATGGCGCTAATGTAGAACGTTCCCTTCCAGATAACCCACGAAAATGTCTATTTTACTTTTTTTACATCCGTTTTTCATCTTAAATGCACCTCTGGAACTGTTAGTGCCCGCGATTTAATCTGGAGATCAATTGAGAGATCTAGAACTTTGCTGTCTTCAAGATTCTGGGAAGGGAGCACGTACTCAGATGGCCTCAATGTGAAGAAACTTTGGGATTGGGCGCAAGCCAATGTTTGACTCCATCTCACCGATTAAAGCACCCATTAATCGCTGATTAAAGCATAGAGGAAGATTGAGACATTGAGGCGAATGCAGAAGGCAATCGAGAGTTCAGTGCTGATTACCTGCCTTTTGATTGCTGCCAAAGAAGGAATCTGTGAGTGGCCTGTTGCTGTGTGGCTCGCTGTGGCAGGCTCCTGGGCGGTGTCCCTCTTTTGATGAGGGAGGAGGATTTTACTATGGTTCTGCTTTATGGATTGGACTATAGTGTTTATGGACTGTGGACATTTTTCAGACTTATGATTTTCATATTTTCTAATTTTCACCTGTTCCTTTTGGTTTTGCTGTACAGGAGGAGTGGGCTTGGGGGTCGATATTCTTGTTGCGTTGTTATTTTTTTTGTGCTGGGGAGTGGGGTTCGGGAGTGAATGATTGGGATTCTGTGAGGGCTTCATGTTTCTCTCTGAACGACTTTCATGTTCTTCCTTTGTTTTGTGGTTATCCGGAGAAGACAAATCTCCGAGTTGTACTTTGATATGTAGTTTGCTATCCTTGAACCTGGATCACTGTAGGTATGAGGCAGCATCTCCTGTATCTGTCTTAATGTGCCACCTCATTTACCCATCGTCTTCCAGCACTGGGATTGACCCAAGGATCCCCTGTTTTTTGGGGCCTATTTGCATATTTGGTGGTGCATTTATTCATTGAGTTACTGGAACAGGGTGGATCTCATGAAAAAACTAAGCTCATACATTGAAAGTTATAAGCAACGGAGTGAGGTTATTTATTTTTATAATGGAACAGGAACAGAATGGAATAGAACAGTTGCAATTTTTCTACAAAAACTGCCCTGCAGTTGCATTTGATTTTTAAAGAACAGCAATAGTCTCGTTCTTTTCAGAGAAGACTATATTGGTGTCTTGGTCTTCAATCCTAATGTGAAACTACATTTCCTAAGGCCTCAAGGAATGAAGCAGCCAGTGTATGGTTTAGAATTACATATGAGCAAACAAGTCAAAATTCAGATACAGCAGAAATGGTAAAAGGTAAGTAAATTAAGTCCTCCATACCTGTGTTACAACCGGGATTAAACAAAAGAAGTTGTCTGTCAATAAAAGCTGTTATAGAAATGTTATTTGTGGATGTGGTCCTTGATGCCCTATTTGCTCACGTTGTATGCTGCATTTCAATTGAGGTCAATTTGAGGGTAAAGGAGCTATGATCATAGCTCAGTGTTAATCAATGAAGCATGCTTAGGAATGAAAATATTTAGCTTTTTACCCTAAAAAGAATGTAATAAAATGAAACTCTGCAAATGAAGCCTTCATTAGAATGAAATAGAGCTTATCCAGTGAAAGGTTTTGTACATGTTTGAGTATATTATGTTAGACGTAATAAAAAAACCTGAATTGAATATGTAAACAAATTCTAATGCTCAGATGGGGAAAGACTTCTTGATGTTTTTGTTAACCTTTTATGTCTTTTATTCGTGCTTCTGTATTGAAGCCCCAGTCTGAATGCATGTATGGAAAAACTCAAATCCAATCATGCCACATGAATACAGCGTTCTCTATCAATGTACTTAGTAAACTTCGACATCTCTGTTTTGTCACTTTGCTCTTCACACATCATGACAAAATGCAGAATGAATTCTTGTAATTCAATGGTATCATGCACTCATGCCCGTAACTGCAGCGTGGTGCTGTATTTTCAATTACTGCCTCACAATGTAATGTAGATCAGAAATCTGCTTTCAGGCTGCTTTCTCAAAGTGGATGAAAATGAAGGGGAAAGTTCCTTTATGAGTGAAGAGTAAGTTGTTAAGATAAAAGAGATAAATTTGTTTTTCCTTTATATAGAAAATCTTTCCAAGAGTGCTTGTATCATTACTGCAGCACAAGAAGAACCAGTTCAATTAGGCACTTTGCTACAAGAGGTCTTACAACGGATGATGAAGGTCAGTCAAATATAATATTTGGGAAACGTTGTGGCATAAAATTATTTCTTACATGTTTATCACATTGCAGAATTCCGGTAAAACAGAACATTATGGCGACTCCATGATCCATTGCAAATATCAAAGGCAAACTGATTGCTGAAGGAATACTTAATTTCCATGTGGATCAGTTCTATGTACACTCAGCATGTGTTACTTCAATATTCTAGTGTAAAAGCAAGCTTCTTGTGGATTCCAGTAGAGAATCATAACAGACTATTTGTTTAGTCTAACACACAAAGTGCTGGAGAAACTCAGCAGGTCAAGCGTCATCCATGGAGATGAATAAACACTGATGAAGGATCTCTGCCTGAAATGTTGACTGTTTATCCCTCTCCATGGATGCTGCCTGACCTCCTGCATTTTGCAGGTTACTCTAGATTTCCAGCATCTGCAGAGTTGTGTGTGTTAACAACTATTTGTTTAGGGTGTTTTAAGCATTTCTAGCTCTAACTGATGACTTTGCTGCTTTTGTTGAGTGTTGCTAAATGCTATTCATAGTGCTTTACACAAATACATAACATTGGAGAGAATTTTTGATGCATAGGAAGGTTTATTCTTTTGCTCTACCATGACCCATTTCTTATTGCAGTTGCAGCTGTTGCCATACTGAGCAATGGCTCTCAGTCTATAGTGGTACAACACATGCACATAGCCTCATGTGTCAGATTCTCAGAATAGCACCACCTCAGTTCAAGACCACCGGTTTAGACTGTCTGGCACATAAAAATGACATGTAATTAATGAAGAAATTACTAAAGTGGCCTTTATTACAAGAATGAGAAAGTCTTACTAAAATTGTATGGGGATCTGGTTACACTTTATTCTGACAGAACAAGTAATTTTGATTGCCATTTTTAAGGAAATTATTGTCTAGAAATTGGATTTTGCCATTTTACTCATGGGTTCAGCAAAACAATGGCGGATAATACTCAGAATGATGCTGTAGAGCAGAATCTGCTTCTCAATTAGCCACTATTTAAAAAATGAACTGCTAGCCCATGAAGGCAGACTCTACAGCTATGCACTAGCAGCACTATATCTGGCATAGAACATGGAACATAGAACAGTAGAGCGCAGTATGTACCCTTCTACCCACAGTGATGTGCCAAACGTTAGACTTACTGTTGACATTGATCTATCCCTTTCCATGAGACCATAAGACATAGGAGCAGAATTAGGCCATTTTGCCCATCGAGTCTGCTCTGCCATTTAATCATGACTGATCCTTTATTCCCCTCCTCAGTCCCACTCCCTTTGATGCCATGTCCAATCAAGAACCAACCAAGCTCTGCCTTAAATACACCCAATGACCTGGGCTCCACAGCTGCCTGTGGTAATAAATTCCCCAATTCACCACACCCTGACTGAAGAAATATCAAACGTCTCCGCATTTCTGTTTTAGATGGACGCCCCTCTATCCCCTCTTGTCCTAGACTCCCCCATCATGGGAAACATCCTTTCCACATCTACTCTGTCGCGGCCTTTCAACATTCAAAAGGTTTCAATGAGACCCCACCCCCCATCTGTCTAAATTTCAGTAAGAACAGACCCAGAGCTATCAAATGTTCCTCGTATGATAACCTTTCATTTCCAGAATTATCCTTGTGAATCTGCTCTAAGCCCATTCCAATGCCAGCGCATCTTTTCTTAGATGAGGAGCCCATCTCTTCACAATATTCAAGTTGAGGCCTCACCACTGCCTGATAAAGCCCCAGCATCACATCTTGTATTCTAGACCTCTTGAAATGAGTGATAACATTGCCTTTGCCTTCCTCACCACCAGCTCTCCCTGCAAATTAACCTTTAGGGTGTTCTGTACAAGGACTCCCAAATCTCTTTGCATCTCAGATTTTTGGATTTTCTCCCCATTTAGGAAAAAGAAGAAAACATTTCTTCTACCAAAGTGCATGACCATGCATTTTTCACTATTGTATTTAACTTGCCACTTTCTTGCCCATTCTCCTAATTTGTCCTGTAGCCTACCTGTTTCAACACTACCTGCCTCTCCACCAATCTTCATATCATCTGCAAACTTGGCAATAAAGCCATCTATTCCATCATTTAAATCATTTATGTACAGCATAAAAAGAAGTGGTCCCAACACCGACCCCTGCGGAACACCACTGGTCACTGGCAGCCAACCAGAAAAGGATCCTGTTATTCTCACTCACTGCCTCCTACCAATCAGCCAATGTTCTAAGCATGCCACTAATTTTCCTATAATACCATGGGCTCTTAACTTGGTAAGTAGCCTCATGTGTGGCACCTTATCAAAGGCATTCTGAAAGTCCAAATATACAACATCTGCTGCATCCCCTTTATCTATCCTACTTGTAATCTCCTCAAAGAACTCCAACAGGAATTTTCCCTGAAGGAAACCATACTGACTTTGTCCTATCTTGTCCTGTGTCACCAAGTGCGCCATAACCTCATCCTTAACAATTGACTCCAAATCTTCCCAACTACAGAGATCAGGCCTACTGGTCTATAACTTCCATTCTGCTGCCTTCCTCCTTTCTTAGAGAGGAGTGACATTTGCAATTTTCCAGTCCTCTGGCACCATGCCAGAGTCAAATGAGTTTTGAAAGATCATCACTAATGCCTCCACAATCTCTACCACTACCTCTTTCAGAATCCTAGGCTGCAGTTCATCTGGCCCAGCTGACCTCTGTACCTTTAGGTTTTTCAGCTTTTTGAGCACCTTCTCCCTTGTAATCGTATCTGCACTGACTTCTCTTCCCTCACACCCTTCAATATCTGGCACACTGCTAGTGTCTTCCACAGTGAAGACTGATGCAAAATACTCATTTAGTTCAGCTGACATCTCCTTCTCCCCCATTATTACTTCTTTGGCCTCGTTTTCTAGTGGTCCTATATCCACTCCTTTTTTTTTAACATACTTGAAAAAGCTTTTACTATCCACTTTGATATTGTTTGCTAGCTTACTTTCATATTTCATCTTTTCCCTCCTAAAGACTTTTAATTACTCTCTGTTGGTTCTTAAAAGCTTCCCAATCCTGTCTTCCCACTAATATTTGCTTTGTTGAATGCCCTCTCTTTTGCTTTTACATTAGTCTTGACTTCCCTTGTCAGCCACAGTTATACTATTTTGCCATTTGAGTATTTCTTTGTTTTTAGAATACATCTGTCCTGTACCTTCCTCATTTTTCCAAGAAAGTCATGCCATTGCTACTTTGCTGTCATCCCTGCCAGCATCTCCTTCCAATTTACTTTGGCCAACTCCTCTCTCATACCTCTGTAATTTCCTTTACTCCACTGAACTACTGCTCTGTCAGACTTTACTTTGTCCCTGTCAAATTTCAAATTGAACTCAATAATATTGTGATCACTGTCTCCCAAGGTTTCTTTTACCTTAAACTCCCTAATTGCCACTGGTTCATTACATAACACCCAATCTAGTATAGCTGATCCCCTAGTAGGCTCAATGACAAACTGCTGTCAAAAGCCATCTCGTAGGCTTAAGATCCATTACCAACCTGATTTTTCCAATCGACATGCCTGTTGAAATCTCCCATGTCATGCTCTTTTGTCACGCCTTTTCTAATTCATGCTGTAATCTGTGGTCCACATCCCAGCTACTGTTGGGAGACCTGTATATAATTGCCATCAGGGTCCTTTTACCCTTGCAGTTTCTTAACTTGACCCACAATGATTCAACATCTTCTGATCCTGTCACATCTTTCTAATGATTTGATGCCGTTCTTTATCAGCATAGCCACGCCACCCCATCTCTCTACCTTCCTATCCCTCTGATACAATGTGTAGCCTTGAACATTCAGCTCCCAACTCTAGCCATCCTTCAGCCATGACTCAGTGATGGCCACATCATCATGCTTGACAATCTGTAATAGTGCAACAAGACCGTCTTATTCTTATACTTCGTGCATTGAGATACAACATTTTGAGTACTCCATTTGCTAGCCTTTTTGATTCTGCAACCCTAATGCATTGATACTCATCCTGCTGACTGTAATGTTGTCTTATCATTTGCCTGCCCTTCCTGACAGTCTTGACTGCATGCTTTCTTTGCCTTTTTACCATTCGTCTAATCCAGAGTTCCTTCACTCGGTTCTCACCCCTCCCCACCAAATTAGTTTAAACCCTCCCCAACAGCTCCAACAAACATGCCAGTGTGAATCTTGGTCCCCCTTGGGTTCAGATACAACCTGTCATTTTGTACAGGTCATACCTCCCCCAGAAAAGATTCCAATGATCCAAGAACCTGAAGCCCTGCCCCCTGCAGCAACTTCTCAGACACACATTAATCTGCGCACACTGGCACGTAGCACAGGAAGCAATCCAGAAATTACTACCCTGCTTCTCAGTTTTCTAGCTAGCTATCTAAAGTCTCTTTTCAGGACCTCTTTGCTTTTCCTTCCTCTGTCATTGGTACCAATATGTACCGAGACATCTTGTACATCTCTATCAAGATGCCCCTCAGCCTCCTGTGCTCCAATGAAAAAAAGCCTTGGCTTGCTCAATCTTTCCTCACTAGACATGTTCTCTAATCTAAGCATCATCGTGGTAAATTTCCTCTACACCATCTAATGCTTCTTCATCCTTCCTTTAATAAGGCAATCAGAAAACAATACACCTATTGTGGCCTAATCACAGTCTTACAGAGTTGCAATATTACTGTTGGGCTCTCATTATCTTCCCTACCTATGATGATGGCTAACATACCATACACCTTCTTAAACATCCTATTAACAGCAACTTTGAGGGATCTATGGACCTGGACCCCAAGATCCCCTTCTTCCTCCACTCTGCTATGAATCTTGCTATTTACCAAGTAGTTTGCCTTCACATTAGACCATCTAAAGTATCGTTTCACACTTTTCCAGATTATGCTTCATTTGCTACTTAGCCCAGCTCTGCGTCTTGTTTGTGTCCAGTTGTAACTTGCAACAACATTCTACATTATCCAAAACACCAGCGACCTCATGTGATCTGCAAATTTACTAAACCACCCCTCCAATTCCTCATCCAAATCATTTACATATATTTAAAAAAAGAAATCACGAAGAGCAGGGGTTCCAGAACAGATCCCTGTGGAACACTACTAGTTACCAACCTCTAGATAAATATCTACAACTATCCTCTGCCTTCTATAAATAAGCAGTATACTTATTATTGAGGAGAATGGCTACAGGTGTACTCTGTTCTGTTGGCCTATTTGCTTTCCCCCTCCTGCTACCTGCCTTCTGCAACATAGGGGTGACTACATCCCTGAAGCTCCTATCTATCACTTTCTCATTCTCCTGTATTATCTTCTGAAAATCATCCAGCTGCACTTCTAGTTTCCTAACACTGTTTGTAATGAGCTGCAGCTGGCTGCACCTCAAGCAGATGTACTGTTGGTATCAGAGAGACTGGAGGTCTTTCAGAGTTCTCATATCTCACTATGAAGAATATACCACTGACTCTGGATCCATTCTCACCACACTAGCTGTGTACTAACAGACAAAGAAAGATAAAAGAAAATAATCAGAATCTTACTTCACACAGAGAGTGGTGGGTGCGTGGAATGCACTACCAGGGGCAGTGGTGGAAGTGGATACAACAGGGTCTTTTAAGAGACTCTTGGGTACATGAAGCTTAGAAAAATAGAGGGCTATGCACTAGGGAAATTCTAGGCAGTTTCTGGAGTGGGTTACATGGTTGGCACAGCATCGTGGGCCAAAGAGCCTGTAATGTGCTGTAGATTTCTATGTTCTATGTTTACCTAAAGCCTTTACCCTTTCTCACCTAAGCCTCTTGATTTGTTGTCCATAATCCTTGATCCATGGCCAACTAAAAGGTCAGGGAGTTATGGTCACTAACTCTGAAATGCTCTCTCACCAAGAGATATATTAGCTGACCAGGTTCATTGCCTTGTTTTAGATCCTATGTGGCCTCTCCTCTGGTCAGTGTGTCGACATATTGTGTCAGGAATCTGTCCTGGACATGCCCAACAAATTTTGCACTAAAGAGGTGCCAGTCATTATTCGGGAAGTTGAAGTCACCCATGACAACAACCTTGTTATTTTCTACACCTTTCCAAAATCTGCCCACTTATTTGCTTTTCAGAGCCCATGTTGCTGTTGTGGGGGGTGGAGGAGTCTACAGAATACTCACAATAGCATGATTGCTCCCTTCCCGTTTTCTTGACTTCCTCCCACAGTGACTCAGTAGACATTTCCTCCATGATATCCTCTCTTTCTGCAGTTGTTTTAGATCCCTGATCTAAAACTAATCTGAAGTCCTGCCCTTATTCAGCCACACAGTCATCTATTTTTAACCCTTACTAGCGCACAGCATAAGTAGCAATAAAAATATGATTAACCTCGAGGTACTGGTTTTTATCTTCCTTCCTAACTCCCTATATTTGCTGTTCATGACCTTATCCCGTTTTCTTGCTATGTTGTTGGTACCATTGTGTACCATGACTTCTGGATGCTCACGCTCCCCTTTTGAATGCTGTGGACCCAAATCAAAGCATCCCTGACCCTGGCACCTGGGAGACAACATACCATCCAGGATTCTCTTTCACATTCATGGATTCATTAACCAGTGATAATCTCTGCTTGAAATTATCATTACACACAAGGGTTTTTTTTTTAGAAGATAGTCACCGATTGGTGCACACGCTCCCAAATAAGGTTCACCAGCCCTCCCCCAACTATGGAAACTCCTATCATCTCCTCTCTCCTCATCTCTTCCCATCACTTCTGAACCTCTGAGCCAGCACCAGTGATAAAGACCTGGGCGTTGCAACTTTCCCCTGATAGGTCATTTCCCGTCCAACAATATCCAACATGTTAGAGGTGAACAGCCACAGGAATTCTCTGCACTGACAGCACAGTCCCTTTCCCAGTTATCTGCTTCTCACAACTTAGATGTGACTGCTTCCCTGTAACTCTTGTCTATCAATCCCTCAGTCTCTTGAATGACATAAAGGTCACCCAGTTCCAGCTCTCTAAAGCATTCTGTAAAGAGCTGCAGCCTGCTGCACTTCTGCCAGTTGTAGTTATCAAGGACACTGCAGAAATCCCTGACTTCCCACATTATACAAGAGGGGCATCCATTGCCATGGGTTACATTTTCATTGCTCTACTTAAGCAATAAGACAGAGATCTTAACAAAACCTCACAGTAGTCTATACCTCTTGAGCCAAAGTCTCAGCTTCCCCCAATGGCCACCCTGTTTTACCCTAAAATCATTTTATTAGTTGTTGCCAATTAGCTAATTAACCAATCAATAATCAGGATCAGATTTATTGTCACTGGCATATGACGTGAAATGTGTTAACTTAGCAGCAGCAGTTCAGTGCAATACATAATCTAGCAGAGAGAGAAAAATAATAATAATAAATAAAGTAAAACATAATAAATAAACAAGTAAATCAATTAAGTGTATTGAATTGATTTTTTAAAAATGTGCAATAACAGAAATACTGTATTTTTTTTTAAAAGTGAGGTAGTGGCCAAAGCTTCAATGTCCATTTAGGAATTGGATGGCAGAGGGGATAAAGCTGTTCCTGAATCACTGAGTGTGTGCCTTCAGGCTTCTGTAGATATGTTCTTAATAATGGAAGCTACCACTTTATCACTTAAAAATCTTCTTCTTCTTGTAGTGTTTAATGGTGGTTGACAAATCAACGTAAGATGCATTACTACCACCTACTGAATTGGAGTGTGAAGCAAAGAGACAGGAAGTATACCCAATAAATTTATCCCCACCCAAAAAAAATCTCGGACAATATCAAAAAGTCTTGCTTTTCGGAAATCAGATATGTGATTATATACTTTATTAGAGCAAAGATGTCCAAAAACCTTTACATATTACGAGGGGTGATTGATAAGTTCGTGGCCTAAGGTAGAAGGAGTCAACTTTAGAAAACCTAGCACATTTATTTTTCAACATAGTCCCCTCCTACACTTACACATTTAGTCCAGTGGTCATGGAGCATACGGACCTTGGACCTCCAGAAAGTGTCCTCATCAGTTAATAACTCATCAGGGGTGATTGATAAGTTCGTGGCCTAAGGCAGAAGGAGATGAGTTATTAACTTCAAACTTTCTGCCTAACTACTCAAAGATTTGAACTGCATGTGCATGTAACGAGAGCTGTACAACTTTTATCAATCACCAATTTGCGGACACTTTCTGGAGGTCCAAGATCCATGTGCTCCACGACCGCTGGACTAAGTGTGTAAATGTAGGAGGGGACTATGTTGAAAAATAAATGTGCTAGGTTTTCTAAAATTGACTCCTTCTACCTTAGGCCATGAACATATCAATCACCTCTCGTAAAATGTGTGTCCGAAAGATCTGTTTAGCAATTACTGTAGATGTTTCCTTTCCATCTCATAGGAACTGCATTCAAACAATACTCTGTATGTGGCACCACCATTTCTTGACAAGAGTTCCCACTATCCTCTGAGTCTTATATAAATGCCATTCTTTATTTTCCTTCTCCCAACTTTATTGCCACGGTGATTGAATACACTTTTAAATTATGGCTTTCATGTCCCCCGTGTGCAAAAGCACCATTACAATTGTATCCCAGCTTATATTTTAAGTGGTTGCTTGGCTAGAATGTCTGCCTCCTCATTTCTTTCAATCCCAATATGAGCAAGGACCCATAAGAAATGTATACACAAGCCTAGACCCTACAGCCTGAACAGATGTGTTCCAATCTCAAGAGGAATTTGAAATGCCAAAACAGAGAATGAATCAGAGCACATAAGTACATAAACAGGGTGCACTCCTTCGATTGATTCCAAGGCTAAAACCATCTCAGACGTGAATGCTGATATTTTGTCTGTTAATCTTTTCTTAATGGTCACCTGAAACTTTGGAACATAAACAGAAACACTTGAATGTTCTGTCACTGGATTGTTTGAACCATCTGAGTAGATATGTAAGAATTCATAATATATGCCTAGCAAATGCTACTGAACTTCCTCTGCCACTGATATTTAGTCACTCCTCATCTTGGTTGATCTTTTCCTGAAAGCTGAAATCAACTGCAGGCTAAGGGAAAAACCATGGAGGAGTGACAGAAAGGGGTACACTGGGACCATTGAACAATTCAAGATTTTGTGCCCATTCTTTCATTTCCCATCCAGCTAAAACTGAAGAACTTATGAATAAGGTGCTCCCAACACTTTACTAATGTTGCTAATATTGGATGAGCAACTTTGTGTCATCTTGCCTTAACCCAATAAACCATTGCTAAATGTAACCTGCACCGATGTAAAAGTACTTCACGCATTTCTTCCAGTAATGCCGAAATTGGGCCTGATCTTATAGCACCAGAACATATTCTCAATGCTCGAGCTTGAACTTTGCTTGGAGCTTCAAGACTGCTGATGAGGCTGACCCATAAGCAATAGGTTCATTATTAAAGACAGTAATCAAAGCAATATTTGTTTGTTTAAGTGACCTCCTAATTGCATCCCAAACACACACAACTGTGCACTTGAGCACATTAAGAGCTTTTTTTTATTCATGTACACTTTCCATGTTAGCCTCGTGTCCATCCACATACTTAGAAACTCTACCATTGACTCTTTTTTTTTTAAGAGCTTTATCATATAACTTGTGGTCAATTATAGGTATAATGTTCCTTTGAGAAAAACGAGTAACTTGAGTTTTGTAACATAAATTTTCAACACCCACCAGTACCATCTACTTCATTAATAGCTGCCCGGAATTTCCTAACTATATAATTTATATTCCTGCCTGCCTTTGATATTGCACCATCATCAACAACGAGCCAATATTTACGACAATATCATTAATCATAGCATTAAAAAGCAATGGGGTATATTGTATATTTAATATTGCAGTAATATTTGAGGGACATTATAAATATATTTGATTAAGTAGTCTGTGTTTACATAATTTATTACAGGTTATATGTAAAAGTACGTGAATGACATATGTCAATATGCCACCAGGTATTATGTGGGTATCTCACCAAAGTAAAATCGAAATGCACATGCGTATCCACAGCTTTGTGTTTTTCCTTTCAAGTAGTGTTTATGCTTTGGAGTTACAAAACCTAAGAGTGGCAACAAATAAATGTTAAAACTAACCCGAGATAACTCCCTATCTATTGAAATAAGGGCAAAAAAGAAACATTTGAGTTTTTAAAAAAGCGCAGCATTTTTGTTTTTCTTCAGAAGCACAGAGAGACGCTCTATTTTTTTAAAAAGGCAGAAAGTGAATGAAATTCATGGGTTCATAAACAGTGAGTAATGAATGATAATATTAGTAAATAATAAAAAATGCAGAAATGACTGGCTTCATTGGAAAGATAGATGTATTTAATTGCACAAAAGATAACCAGGTGATGTACACTGAGTGAATTGAGCAGTATTTTAAAGCAAATGGAATCGCTGATGAGAAAAGATTGCCAGTTTTGCTGAGTCAAAGAAAATACAGTTTTCTTAGATGTTTAGCTGCTCCAATGAAACCAACCAAAATGAGCTTTGCTGATATCATGAAAATAATGCATGAACATTTTGAAACCAAAACCATTGTTGATTACAGAACATTTGGGTTAAAGTGGAATTAAAAGGAAGAAATGTCCATTTCAGCATACATGGTTGAATTGAAGAATTGAATTGAATTTACTTTACTACTTATATCCTTCACATACGTGAGGAGAAATAATCTTTACCTTACGTCTCTGGCTGAATGTGCAATGTGCAAATGATAGTAAATTGTAATAAATAGTATGTACAGTAAGATATACAACAGAACAATCAATATAGCTTAGAAATGCAATTGTGTCAGCATGAATTAATCAGTCTGATGGCTTGGTGGAAGAAGCTGTCTTGGAACCCATTGGTTCTGGTTTTAATGCTGCAGTACCGTTTCCCGGATGGTAGCAGATGGAACGGTTTGTGGTCCCCAATGATCCTTCGGGCCATTTTTACATAGCTGCCACTGTAGATGTCCTGAAAAGTGTGAAGCTCACATCCACAGATGCACTGGGTTGTCCGCACTACTCTCTCCCACCTTTTTGAGGCATTGCTCCTTGATGTTCTGGATGCTGGGGACGTTAATGCCCATGATGGAGCTGACTGAGTTTACAATTTCCTGCGCCTTATTTTGATCATGTGCAATAGCCTCCCTCCATACCAGAGGGTAATGCTGCTAGTTAAAATGCTTTCCACAGTAAATCTGTAGAAATTTGCGAGTGTCTTTGGTGACAAACCACACAGTGGTATGCAAAAGTTTGGGCACCCCTGGTCAAAATTTCTGTTACTGTGAATAGTTAGGTGAGTAGAAGATGAACTGATCTCCAAAAGGCATAAAGTTAAAGATGAAACATTCTTTTCAACATTTTAAGCAAGATTAGTGTATTATGTTTGTTTTGTACAATTTTAGAGTGAAAAAAAGAAAAGGAGCACCATGCAAAAAGTTTGGGCACCCCAAGAGATTTGAGCTCTCAGATAACTTTTACCAAGGTCTCAGACCTTAATTAGCTTGTTAGGGCTATGGCTTGTTCACTGTCATCATTAGGAAAGGCCAGGTGATGCAAATTTCAAAGCTTTATAAATACCTTGACTCCCCAAACCTTGTCCCAACAATCAGCAGCCATGGGCTCCTCTAAGCAGCTGCCTAGCACTCTGAAAATTAAAGTAAATGATGCCCACAAAGCAGGAGAAGGCTATAAGAAGATAGCAAAACATTTTCAGGTAGCCGTTTCCTCAGTTCATAATGTAATTAAGAAATGGCAGTTAACAGGAATGGTGGATGTCAAGTTGAGGTCTGGAAGACCAAGAAAACTTTTCGAGAGAACTGCTCGTAGGATTGCTAGAAAGGCAAATCAAAACCTCTCGTTTGACTGCAAAAGACCTTCAGGAAGACTTAGCAGACTCTGGAGTGGTGGTGCACTGTTCTACTGTGCAGTGACACCTGCACAAATATGACCTTCATGTAAAAGTCATCAGAAGAAAACCTTTCCTGCATCCTCACCACAAAATTCAGCATCAGAAGTTTGAAAGGAACATCTAGACAAGCCTGATGCATTTTGGAAACAAGTCCTGTGGACTGATGAAGTTAAAATAGAACTTTTTGGCTGCAATGAGCAAAGGCATGTTTGGGGGAAAAAAAGTGCAGAATTTCATGAAAAGAACACCACTCCAACTGTTAAGCATGGGGGTGGATTGATCATGCTTTGGGCTTGTGTTACAGCCAGTGGCGTGGGGAACATTTCACTGGTAGAGGGAAGAATGAATTTAATTAAACACCAGCAAATTCTGGAAGCAAACATCACACCGTCTGTAAAAAAAAAGCTGCAGATGAAAAGAGGATGACTTCTACAACAAAACCCACAATGGCCTACCTCAAGGGGCGCAAGCTGAAGGTTTTGCCATGGCCCTCACAGTCCCCCAACCTAAACATCATTGAAAATCTGTGGATAGACCTCTAAAGAGCAGTGCATGCAAGATGGCCCAAGAATCTCACAGAACTAGAAGCTTTTTGCAAGGAAGAATGGGCAAAAATCCTCCAAACAAGAATTGAAAGACTCTTAGCTGGCTACAGGATGCGTTTACAAGCGGTGATACTTGCCAAAAGGGATGTTACTAAGTACTGACCATGCAGGGTGCCCAAACTTTTGTTTCGGGCCCTTTTCCTTTTTTGTTATTTTGAAACTGTAAAAGATGGAAATAATAAAAAGTAATCTTAAAATTTTAAAGAAATGTGTCATTTTTAACTTTATGCCATTTGGAAATCAAGTCATCTTTTACTCTCTTAGCTATTCACAGTAACAGAAATTTTGACCAGGGGTGCCCAAACTTCTGCATGCCACTGTATCTCCTCAGACTCCTAATGAAATAAAGTCTCTGTCATGTTTTCTTTTGTAACTGCATCAATATATGTTGGACCCGATATATGTCCTCAGAAATGTTGACACCTAGGAACTTGAAATTGCTCACTCTTTTCCACTTCTCATCCTTCGATGAGGACTGATGTGTCTTCCCTCATCTTACCATTTCTGAAGTCCACAATCAATTCTTTGGTCTTACTGACGTTGAGTGGAAGGTTGTTGCAGCGGTGCTACTCAACCAGCTGATCTGTCTCGCTCCTGTACGCCGTCTTGTCACCATTGAATTTCTGCCAACAATAGCTGAGTTGTCGCTTTATACTTTATTGTCACCAAACGATAAATAAATGGCACTTAAGCTGTGCCTAGCCACACAGTCATGGGTGTACAGAGAGTAGAGCAGTAGGCTGAGCACACATCCCTGAAGCACGCCAGTGTTGATTATCAGTGAGGTGGAGATGTTATTTCTGATCCACACAGACTGTGGCCTTCCGTTTGGAATGTCAAGGATCCAGTTGCAGAGGGAGATATGGAGGGCCAGGTTTTGGAGCTTGTTGATCAGAATTATAGGAATCATTGTGTTAAATGCTGAACTGTAGTTTTAAAAAAAAACAGCAGCTAACTTAAGTATTAGTAATATCCAGGTGATCCAAGGCCGTGTAAAGAGCCAGTAAGATTGCATCAGCTGTAGACCGTGATAGGCAAATTGCAGTGGATTCAAGTCCTTGCTTAGTCAGGAGTTGATTCTAGCTATAACCAACCTCTCAAAGCACTTCATCACCATAGTGTGAGCAGCTCCAATGAGACTTACTGATGTGAGTGCTACTGGATGATAATCATTAAGGCTGCTCACCCTGCTCTTCTTGGGCACTGATATAATTGTTGCTCTTTTGAAGCGGGTGTAGTAATGAGAGATTTCAACTTTTAGCTGTAGAAATGAGAGATTGAAAATGTCTTTGAGCACACCCACCATTTGGTTGGCACAGGTTTTCAGAGCCCTACCAGGTACACCATTGGGGCCTGTCGCCTTGCAAGGGATTACCCTTTTGAAAGATGTTCTGACGTTGGCCTCTGAGACAGAGATCACAGGGTCACCGGATGCTGCAGGGATCCTCATAGCTGTAGTTTTATTCTCCCTTTTAAAGTGTACATCAAGGGCATTGACCTCATCTGGGAGCGAAGTTTCACTTTGTTGGAAATAATGGCTTGCAAACCCTGCCAGTCTTGACGTGCATCTGATTCCACCTCTAACCTCAATTGAAATTGTTTTTCTCGCTCTTGTGATAGCCCTCTGTAAGTCATACCTGGCTTTCTTGTTTAGCCCTGGATCACCAGACTTGAATGCCACAGTTCTCTGCAGACTACGAATCTCCTGGTTCATCCATGGCTTTTGATTCGGGAAGGTACTGTATGTTCTCATTGGCACACACACATCCACAAAGGTTTCCTTCCAGTGGGGTCTTGTGTGAGCAGCTCCAATGAGACTTATCAACTATTCCCGTTTTGGACTGCAACAGCTTGCAAACCACAGCTACAGCCATGAGCAGTACTGTGAGTGACAACCTTTGTATGTTTGTACTGCTAGGCCATGCAACATACAGCGTACGAGAGTAATGTCTTTGATCCAGCTGGCTCCATACTATAGGCTGCCTGTGGACTGCTTCCCTTTTTCCCATGGTCCATTGTCTTCTATTAGATTCCTCCTTCTTTAGCTTCTTATCTTTTACACCTATCAACTCCCAGCTTCTTTCTTTATCACCCTTCTACACCCAAGGAAATTATTGGAGAAGATTCTATAGTTGTCCCGTGGAGAGCATTCTGACAGGCTGCATCACTGTCTGGTATGGGGGTTCTACTGCACAGGACCAGAAGAAGCTGCAGAAGTTTGTAAATCTAGTCAGCTCCATCTTGGGTACTAGCCTACAAAGTACCCAGGACATCTTTAGGGAGCGGTGTCTCAGAAAGGTAGCATCCATTATTAAGGACCTCCAGCACCCAGGGCATGCCCTTTTCTCACTGTTACCATCAGGTAGGAGGTACAGAAGCCTGAAGGCACACACTCAGTAATTCAGGAACAGCTTCTTCCTCTCTGCCTTCCGATTCCTAAATGGACCTTGAATCTTTGGACACTACCTCTCTTTTTTTAATATACAGTATTTCTATTTTTGCACATTTAAAAAAATCTATTCAATATACGAAATTGATTTACTTGTTTATTTATTATTATTATTTTTTTATTTTTTGTCTGTTATATTATGTATTGCATTGAACTGCTGCTGCTAAGTTAATAAAGTTTGTGTCGCATGCCAGTGATAATAAACCTGATTCTGATTCTGATTCTGAAGGTTCTTAGAATCAGTATTTTTGACCTTTTGGAGAAGGAATAGAGATCAGGGATAGTCACCATAGCTTTGTGAGGTCAAGGTCATACCTTATGAGCCTGATTGAATTTTTCAAGGATGTGATAAAGCACATTGAAGGTAGAGCAGTGGATGTAGTGTACATATACTTTACTAAGGCTTTTAATAAGGTTCCCAATGGTAGGCTCACTCAGAAAGTCAAGAGGCATAGGACCAATGTTCCCTCTGAGGTATACGTGTGCACACATTTTGGCTACTAGCACACACAGAAATTTAAACTGTACACGAAAGGTTGTCACCCTCTACCTCTGTTGGCATCGCATGTTAAGTATATTTCAGGATTGTACACAATCACATTTCTTTTTCTGGTTTCTGATATGGACGGTGTTGATAATGTGGAGTTGGCTATGATTTGTCTGCAGGTTTTAGAACTGGCTTATTTATACCGTTTTTATTGAATATGATTGATTCACTATGTCAAATTCCAAAGAGGTATAGAGGGTATGAAGCTCAAAAGAACTGCTTGTTCATTTAAAGTGGAATGGCTTAATGAAACAGTAGAGACTGCTACACTGAAAGCTCATGAGGTCAGGAAAGTGCAGCTACGAGAAGTACTTATGTGCAATACAGAAACTGTTGTTACCTGTGTGTCTTGTCGTGATGCAAAAGTTGCTGGAGAATTTGCAAGTGAGAAGAAGTGTGGTGATATTTGGAAACTTGATTTTTTTAAAGCATCATCTAGCAAGCAAATCATATATGGATGGTGTGCGAAAGCTCCAGCAAGAAAATCCTTCATTACCCACTGCAGGCCTGCTATGAATGTTTGGCGAGTGTGCAGAAGACCGAGAGTGAAAACAATCAAACCCACAGGAGATCAAAGTTATTATTAACAGTAATCTTATTTCTTTTAAATGATGAACAATGAACTGGATTTGATAGTTTATCATCCTTAGAATAGCTTCAGGTTTACTTACACATAAAATTCAATGTGCAAATGTTGTTATCCCTGGACAAATAATTGCACAGCAGAAGATTATTACGCAGACTGGTCTTCACACATTAGAGGGGAGTATTGGATGGGATCCAGGGAACCTTGGCTGTGTGGATCAGTACTGGCTTGGCCATGGAAGGCAGGTGTTGTAGTATGGTGTATTCTGCCTGGAGTTCAATGACTAGTCGTGTTCCGCAGGGATCTGTTCTGGGACTTGTCACTGTCCTTTCCTTTCATTCATTTTATAAATAACTTGGATGAGGAAATGGAAGGGTTGGTTAGCAAGGTTGCAGATGTCACAAAGGTTGATGGGGTTGTGGATAATGACGAAGTTTGTCGCAGGTTGTAATGGGACATTGAGTGGATACATAGCTGGTCTGAGAAGTGGCAGATGGAATTCAACTTGGAAAAGTGTGAAGTGATTCACTTAGGAAAGTCAAATTTGAACGCAGAATACAGGGTTACTGGCAAGAATATTAGCAGTGTGGAGGAACAGAGGTATCTTGGGGTCCACGTCCATTGATCCCTCAAAGTTGCAGTACAGGCTGATAGGTTGTTAAGAAAGCATATGGTGTGTTTGTCTTCATTAGTCAGGGGATTGCGTTCAAGAGCTGCAAGGTTATGTTGCATCTAGAAACATAGAAAACCTACAGCACAATACAGGCCTTTCGGCCCACAAAGCTGTGCCGAACGTGTCATTACCTTAGAAATTACCTAGGGTTACCCATAGCCCTCTATTTTTCTGAGCTCCATGTACCTATTCAGCAGCCTCTTAAAAGACCATATCGTATCCACCTCCACCACCGTTGCCGGCAGCCCATTCCACATACTCACCACTCTCTGGGGGAAGAAACTTACCCCTGACATCTCCTCTGTACCTACTTCCAAGCATCTTAAAACTGTGCCCTCTTGTGCTAGCCATTTCAGCTCTGGGGAAAAAAGTCTCTGACTATCCACACTATCAATGCCTCTCCTCATCTTGACCATCTCTATCAGGTCACCTCTCATCCTCCGTCACTTCAAGGCGAAAAGGCTGAGTTCACTTAACCTAATCTCATAAGGCATGCTCCCCAATTCAGGCAACATCCTTGTAAATCTCCTCTGCACCTTTTCTATGGTTTCCACATCCTTCCTGTAGTGAGGTGACCAGAACTGAGCACGATACTCTAAGTGGGTTGAGACCAGAGTCCTGTGCACCTGCAACATTACCTCTCAGCTCTTAAACTCAATCCCATGATTGATGAAGGCTAATGTATTGTATGATTTCTTAACCACAAAGTCAACCTGTGCGGCAGCCTTGAGTGTCCTATGGACTCGGACCCCAAGATCTCTCTGATCCTCCACACTGCCAAGAGTCTTACCATTAATGCTATATTCTGCCATCATATTTGACCTACCAAAATGAACTACTTCACACTTATCTGGGTTGAACTCCATCTGCGACTTCTGAGCCCAGTTTTACATTCTATCAATGTCACACTGTAACCTCTGACAGCCCTCCACACTATCCACAACACCCCCAACCTTTGTATCATCAATAAATTTACTAACCCATCCCTCCATTTCTTCATCCAGGTCATTTATAAAAATCACGACGAGTGGGGGTCTCAGAACAGATCCCTAAGGCACACCACTGGTCACCGACCTCCATGCAGAATATGACCTGTCTACAACCACTCTTTGCCTTCTGTGTGCAAGCCAGTTCTGGATCCACAAAGCAATGCCCCCTTGGATCCCATGCCTCCTTACTTTCTCAATAAGCCTTGCATGGCGTACCTTATCAAATGCCTTGCTGAAATCTACTTGCACTACACCTACTGGCCTACCTTCATCAATGTGTTTAGTCACATCCTCAAAAAACTCCATCAGGCTCGTAAGGCACGACCTGCCTTTGACAAAACCATGCTGACTGTTCCTAATCATATTATACCTCTCCAAATGTTCATAGATCCTGCCTCTCAGGATCTTCTTCATCTCTATAAAACCATGGTTACACCACACTTGGAATATTGTATTCAGTTCTGGTAGCTTCATTATAGAATGGATATAGAGGCTTTAGAGAGGGTGCAGAGGAGATGTATCAGGTTGTTGCCTGGACTAGAGAGTATCTCTTATAAGGATTGGTTGCGTGAGCTAGGGCTTTTGTCTTTGGAGCAAAGGAAGGTGAGAGGTAACTTGATAGAGGTGTACAAGATGATAACAGGCATAGATCAAGTGGATAGCCAGAGACTTTTTCCCAGGGTGGAAATTGCTAATATGGAGGGGGGGGGAGAACATAATCTAAATGTGATTGGATGGAAGTATAAGGGGGATGTTAGAGACAAATTTTTTACATAGAGAATAGTGGGTGTGTTGAACATGCTGTCAGGGGTGGTGGTAGAAGCATAGTCCTGATGAAGGGTCTCAGCCCGAAAGGTTGACTGTTTATTCATTTCCATAGATGCATTTTGTGTGTTGCTCTGGACTTCAGCATCTGCAAAGTCTCTTGTGTTTGTCTTTTCATTAGTGACACTTGACACACTGATGGTCGGCAGCACAACAGAAGGTGTCACACCTATTCAGAATTTTAAATCACCCTCTGGAAAGCTATGTAGATATTTTAAACAATTATTTGAAAAGTAATTTTTTTTCACATTTTCCAGATAAACAACATTGTGATTTCTGAGTATAGTTAGGCAGGATCTCTGAGAAATTTCTTGAGCATTTTTCCTATTGCCTCCATCTGTTTCCCAGAAAATCAGCAGTCACCTTGGCATCAAATGAAAGATGCAATGAAAAAAACCTTGGCAATTGTTTTCAGAAGTTGGAGTTCCATATTATATTGCTTTGTGCTTACAGTTGCATGGTGGTTGAAATTCAGTTTGTAGCCAGCAATATAGAGAATCTATTCAAAATCCTTTAAATTTAAAATACATTTAAATGCTGAAGCTATGTAATGGAAAAAAAATTCTCCTTCTAGTCATTCACATTTTCTTCTTTAAATTGTTAAGGATAAATCTGTTCATTGATGTAAAACTACTATTTTCCCCCTCTAATCAGTTTTATATTGTTGGAGTTGATCTTCCATTTAAGTTGTATGGCCTACTGGGTAAATCCCACTCAGTGAGTATTAAATATAAGCTAACATGAGGAAATCTGCAGATGCTGGAATTTCAAGCAACACACATAAAAATTGCTGGTGACGAAGGGTCCTGACGAAGGGTCTCGGCCCGAAACATCGACTGTACCTCTTCCTATACATGCTGCCTGGCCTGCTGCGTTCACCAGCAATTTTTATAAATATAAGCTACATGTTTCTCAAAAATATTAAATGATTCCTTTGGAAAGTTGCATGTAATAGATATTAACCCCATTTTGGATTGAGAACAGTAAAATGTTCTGCCTACATTTGCTAAAAATTGGAACTGAAATGAATCACCTGCATATTAAGATACTGTACCATTTTCCTTTTGTTGGAATGACTAGGTATCTAAAAGTGGGTGATGTAGTGGTGTGCTACACACAGCGCTAGAATAACCACACGGAGTCGGTGAGTTAGAGTTGCGATGAAAGAGATTTATTCAAACTTCGCGGCCTGCTTTAAAGCCTTCCCGTTCCCGCCCTCCCTGGGCGGGATTGCTGTGGGGAATGCATATTCCCAGACCCTTTCTGCGCGCGGGATTTTCCCCCTGCTGGTGAAGATGGCCTGGCGCCCTTTTTGGGGCCGGCCCTCTGCCTGCGCGCGCTGTTGTGAGCCGGTTCGTGTGTGCCAGAAAGTGGGTCGCCACATAACCCCCCCCCCCAGAACCGGCGATACCTCCCCCAATGTCCACAGTCTTGATCGGCCTCTGTTTGGGAGGTCTGCCCCTGCGCCGCGGTGCCTGAGCCTGGACCGGTTGCGCCAAGTCCACATGGGCCGGTTTGAGTCGGTCCACCGTGAATACCTCCTCTCTCCCCCCAATGTCCAGCACGAACGTGGACCCGTTGTTCCTGATCACCTTAAATGGTCCCTCATAGGCCCGCTGTAGCAGTGCCCGGTGTCCGCCCCGTCGTACAAAAAGAAACTTACAGTTCTGCAGGTCTTTGGGTACGCAGGTCGGGCTCTGTCCGTGCTGTGAAGGGGGTATGGGGGCCAGGTTACCGAGCCTCTCCCGTAGTCTGCCCAGGACTGCTGTGGGTTCTTCCTCTTGCTCCCTTGGGGCTGGTATGAACTCTCCTGGGACGACCAGGAGTGCGCCGTACACCAACTCGGCCGACGAGGTGTGCAGATCCTCCTTAGGCGCTGTGCGGATTCCGAGCAGGACCCAGGGAAGTTCGTCCACCCAGTTAGGCCCCTCCAGGCGGGCCATGAGAGCCGATTTCAGGTGACGGTGGAAGCGCTCCACTAGTCCGTTCGACTGTGGGTGGTAGGCAGTTGTGTGGTGTAGCTGTGTTCCTAAAAGGCTGGCCATAGCCGACCACAGGCTGGAGGTGAACTGGGCGCCCCTGTCGGAGGTAATGTGGGCCGGTACCCCAAAGCGTGCTACCCAGGTTGCGATCAGTGCTCGGGCACAGGATTCGGAGGTGGTGTCGGTGAGCGGGACTGCCTCTGGCCATCTGGTGAACCGGTCTATCATAGTTAGGAGGTATCGCGCTCCTCGCGACACTGGCAGGGGCCCCGCGATATCCACATGGATGTGGTCGAACCTCCGGCGGGTGGGTTCGAACCGCTGTGGCAGAGCCTTGGTGTGCCGCTGCATCTTGGCCGTTTGGCACTGCATGCACGTTTTGGCCCATTCACTGACCTGCTTACAAAGTCCATGCCACACGAACCTGTTGGCGACCAGCCGGACGGTTGTCCTGATGGAGGGGTACGCTAAGTTGTGAATGGACTTGAAAACCCGCCAGCGCCAGGCTGCTGGGACGACGGGGCGGGGTTGGCCGGTAGCGACGTCACATAGTAGGGTCCTCTCACCTGGGCCTACGGGGAGGTCTTGAAGCTGTAAACCGGAGGCTGCAGTCCTGTAACTGGGGATCTCAGTGTCTGCCTGCTGTGCCTCTGCCAGCGCTGCATAGTCCACCCCCTGGGACAGGGCCTGTATGGTTGGTCTGGAAAGTGCGTCCGCCACGACGTTGTTCTTTCCAGAGACATGCCGGATGTCTGTCGTGTACTCGGAGATGTAGGACAGATGTCGCTGCTGGCGGGACGATCAGGGGTCGGACACCTTAGTGAACGCAAAGGTAAGCGGTTTGTGGTCTGTGAACGCGGTGAAGGGCCTACCTTCTAAGAAGTACCTGAAATGCCGGATTGCCAGGTATAGTGCCAATAGCTCCCGGTCGAAAGCACTGTATTTGAGTTCGGGTGGTCGTAGGTGTTTGCTGAAGAACGCCAGGGGTTGCCAGCGACCCTCGATGAGTTGTTCCAGCACTCCACCGACTGCTGTGTTGGATGTGTCCACCGTGAGGGCAGTAGGAACGTCCGTTCTGGGGTGCACTAGCATCGCAGCGTTTGCTAAGGCTTCTTTGGTTTTAACGAAAGCGGTTGCGGCCTCTTCGTCCCAGGTAATGTCCTTGCCCTTACCCGACATCAGGGTGAACAGGGGGCGCATGGTTTGGGCTGCTGAGGGGAGGAAATGGTGGTAAAAATTCACCATACCCACGAATTCCTGCAAGCCTTTGATTGTGTTGGGTCGGGGGAAGTGGCGGACCGCGTCTACCTTGGCGGGCAGCGGCGTTGCCCCGTCTTTAGTAATCCTGTGGCCCAGGAAGTCGATGGTATCGAGTCCAAACTGGCATTTGGCTGGATTGATTGTAAGGCCGAATTCACTCAGGCGGGAGTAGAGCTGGCGGAGGTGGGACAGATGCTCTTGCCGACTACTGCTGGCTATGAGGATGTCGTCCAAATAGATGAATGCAAAGTCCAGGTCGCATCCCACCGCGTCCATTAGCCGCTGGAAAGTCTGTGCGGCATTCTTTAGACCAAACGGCATTCGGAGGAATTTGAAAAGTCCGAACGGGGTGATAAGTGCTGTTTTAGGGACGTCGTCCGGATGTACAGGGATTTGATGGTATCCCTGGACGAGGTCTACCTTGGAAAAGATCCTTGCGCTGTGTAGGTTTGCTGCGAAGTCTTGAATGTGCAGCACAGGGTAGCGGTCTGGCGTTGTAGCATCGTTCAGTCTGCGGTAGTCACCGCATGGTCTCCAGCCCCCCGTTGCCTTGGGCACCATGTGAAGGGGGGAGGCCCATGGGCTGTCGGACCGTCGTATGATCCCTAATTCCTCCATCTTCTTGAACTCCTCCTTCGCCAGTCGGAGCTTGTCCGGGGGAAGCCTTCGAGCACGGGCGTGGAGGGGTGGTCCCTGGGTCGGGATGTGGTGCTGTACTCTGTGCCTGGGCATGGCTGCCGTGAACTGCGGTGTCAGTACTGATGGGAAATCCGCCAGGACCCTGGTGAATTCATCGTCGGACAGCGTGATGGAGTCCAGGTGTGGGGCTGGCAACTGTGCTTCACCCAGGGAGAACGTTTGAAAAGTCTTGGCGTGGACTAATCGCTTCCCTTGCAGGTCGACCAGCAGGCTGTGGGCTCGTAGAAAATCTTCCCCCAGCAGTGGTTGGGCCACTGCGGCCAGTGTGAAGTCCCACGTGAACCGGCTGGAGCTGAACTGTAGCTGCACCGTGCGGGTGCCGTAGGTTCATATTGTGCTGCCATTAGCGGCCCTCAGGGTGGGTCCCGGTTCTCTGTTGCGGGTGTCGTAACTCGTTGGAGGTAAGACGCTGATCTCCGCTCCGGTGTCGACCAAAAAGCGGCGTCCCGACTTCTTGTCCCAGACGTACAGGAGGCTGTCCTGATGGCCAGCCGCCGTAGCCTTCAGCGGCGGTTAGCCCTGGTGTTTCCCGGGAATTTGCAGGGTGGTCTGCAGCGGCGGGCTTCTGTGCCCCACCGCTGGTGGTAGAAACATCATTGTTCGTTGGGCTCCTCACTCCCATCGCCGGGTTTTGTAGGCTCTGCTGCCGGGCCTGGTCTGGTCTGTCGTTGGGCACGCGGCTTGGTGATCTGTGCGACGGATGCCCCTCTCTCTTTCCTGGCATTCCACAGCACATCTGCTCGGGCCGCCACCTCCTGGGGGTTGCTGAAATCTGCGTCGGACAGCAGCAGGCATATGTCCTTGGGCAGTTGCTCTAGGAACGCCTGCTCAAACATGAGGCAGGGTTTGTGCCCTTCAGCCAGGGCCAGCATCTTGTTCATTAATGCTGACGGCGGCCTGTCTCCCAAACTATCCAGGTGCATTAAGCGGCGTGCTCGTTCGCGCCGTGAGAGTCCGAAAGTCCTTATGAGCAGGGCTTTGAATGCTGTGTATTTGCCGTCCTCTGGGGGTGACTGTATAAACTCCTCAACTTGTGCAGCAGTCTCCTGGTCGAGTGAGCTCAGCACGTAGTAGTAGCGAGTGTACTCCAAGGTTATCTGCCGAATGTGGAATTGTGCTTCTGCTTGTTCGAACCATAATTGGGGTCGCAGCGTCCAGAAGCTTAGCAGTTTTAACGAAACTGCGTGAACAGATGCAGCGTCGGTCATCTCTGGTCCAAATATCGTTTGGGCCGTCGGGGTCACCAATTGTAGCGGTGTGCTACACACAGCGCTAGAGTAACCACACGGAGTTGGTGAGTTAGAGTTGCGATGAAAGAGATTTATTCAAACTTCGCAGCCTGCTTTAAAGCTTTCCCGTTCCCGCCCTCTCTGGGCGGGATTGCTGTGGGGAATGCATATTCCCAGACCCTTTCTGCGCGCGGGATTTTCCCCCGCTGGTGAAGATGGCCTGGCGCCCTTTTTAGGGCCGGCCCTCTGCCTGCGTGTGCTGTTGTGACCCGGTTCGTGCGTGCCAGAAAGTGGGTCGCCACAGTGAAATATTTTCCACCCTGAGTACTTAGAAGCGATATCATTTAAAATACAAAGGACTGAGCTCAAGTGAAGACTTAGTGTTTAAAAAAAAAATCAGAGGGATTAATGAGTACTAAAATTACTGAGCATGTTGGGGGCGTGGGTCGCTGGTAGTAGTTCCAAAGATTAGTTTCTCTAATTCAAAATTCACAGAACTTCTTACAGAGATGTAGGACTAGAAATCTCAGTGTCTGGAAACAAAGAATGTACGCGGAAGCAAAATGTAAAACTCTTCAGTGATGTTGCTGATAAGCTTTGACAATTTGACACAAATATTGACAGATTTGACCTGGATTTCTGACCTTTTTTTGCATCAAGGAAAAGAACTTTGCATCCTGCACAGACTAACTGCACAAAGGTCAAAGTAACACTATTCAAAACGTGAAAAAATAATGGATGGTCAGGAAGTGAATTGTAAGCACAAAATGGAGGTCCCTTAATTGATTCTTGGGATATTCTGTGCTTGAGTGACTACATCACTCATGCACATACTTGTCTTCAAATTAAACTGGGACTGCAGGCATGTCTGGCAGTTTCAGCCCTGAGCATCCATTATTCAACATCCTGTGAGTCTTGTTGTTTGTATTTACTTTGGTAACAGTTTATATTGAGAAATAATGCATTATTTAACATCAACAGGATAAAACAAGAAGGCAAGAATTCTGAAGGTAGTTTTGAGAAGCCCCATGGGATCCATTAAGGATGTATCTTGCATAATCGTCAAGTTCTTTATGCTTCAGTTTGAATTTTGATCTCTGTACTTGTGTTGAAAACTATGTGCACAAATCCAATAGGGAAACACAGTATTTGTTTGAAGTAGGAAGGGACCCATACTTTAAAGAAATATTTAAACCGAGTTTTATTCTTGATTGTTCTCCAGTGTCATTCATTGGAAAGCCTGTATGCAAACACTTTGAAACAATTGTCACAGATGTGACAGTTCCCAAACTAGAACATCATAAACACAAGAGATCTGCAGATGCTGGATATCTTGAGCAACACAGACAAAATGCTGAAGGAAAGAGTGTCAGCCCGAAACACTGAATGTATCTTCTCCTTCATAGATGCTGCCTACTTGCTGAGTTCTTCCAGAATCTTGTGTGTGCTTCCCTTAGTAGGATAGGCTGCCAATTTTCACTTTGTAAGTTCCTAACATGTGTTAAACCACTATCAGCCAATATCTATACAAAGAAAAACCTAGCTGAATATGAAGAAAAGGAAATAAAGGACACAACTTAATTATCTTGTAGTGCTCCTATAAGATGACAGTCCTCCTCTCTGGACAGGACATTGACCTGATTGAAAACCTTGTGTGCCATTAACTCTATGTGAAGGGAAATTAACTCATGTTAGAGCTGGGTAATTCAGGCAACCAGTGGTTCTCCAGCTGGTGACTTTTATATTACATCTTTGATTTATGTATATAAAAATGTTTTATTCCGGAGATGAGCCATTAACAAGTGTAAGTATGGAACGTATTTATCAATGAGTTTGACCATACTGTAATCCTATTGGACAGGAGAACTGACTGACTGAACAATGAATTCTCTAAATGTAGATTGAAAGCTGATATGTTGAGTGTTCAATATTGCAAGCAAACAATGACCTCTTTAGAGTCATAAAATTAAGATGGGATTTTTTTATTATTGTTGCATGTACTGAGATACAGTGAAAAAATTATGTAGGATACTATTCATACAGTTCAAATCATTTGACAGTGCATTGAGGTAGAACAAGGTAAAACTGATAATACAGAATAAAGTACGATGACTACAGAGAAAATGCAGTGCAGGGAAACAATCAGGTGGGTGGAGTCTTTGATTATGCTCACAAACACAAGAGATGCTGGAGATCCTGAACAATGTCAGATCAGTCAGCGTCTATGGAGAGGACTAAATTATCGCATTTTCAGACAAAGACTGTCTGATGAGGGATTTTGGCCCAAAATGTCGACTGTTGATTCCCCACCATAGATGCTGCCTAATCTGCTGAGGCAGCAAGAAGTATAAACCGTCCGTGGAGGGGAGGCATCTTTCCATGTTGTCCTGAGCTGTATCCCCAACACTGTAGTTTCTTGCAATCACGTGCAGAGCAGTTGCCAAACCAAGCTGTTATGCACGCAGGTAGGATGCTTTCTATCGTGCATTGATAAAAGTTGGTAAAGGTCTATGTGAACATGCCAAATTTCTTTAGCCTCTTGGGGAAGTAGTGGTGTGTGTTGGTGAGCTTTCTTGCCCGTAACATCTGCATAGTTAGACCAGGACAGGTTATTGGTAATGTTCACTCCTTGGAACTTGAAGCTCTTGACCTCAGGCAGGAGTGTGTGCACCATCTCCCTTTCTGAAGTCAATGACCAGCTCTTTTGTTTTGCTGACATTGGTTGTTTTCATGACATCATGGTAATAAGCTCTCTATCTCCTATCTGTAGTCCAACTCATTGTAATTTGAGATCCGGCCCACTACAGTGGTATAATCTACAAACTTGTAGATGGAGTTTGAGCAGAATCTGGCCATGTGGTAATTAGTGTACAGGGAGGAGAGTAGGGGAGCTGAAAACACAACATTATGGAGCACCAGTATTCAGAATAATAACTGCAGAGGCGATACTGCCTATTCGTACTGATTTAGTCTGTTGGTGTGGAAGTTGAGGATCCAGTTGCAGAAAGAGGTGCTGACCCCCAGGGTACAGGGTTTGATGAATTGTTTGCTTGGAATTACAGTATTAAAGCCAGAACTGTGGTCAAAAAGCAATAGTCTGACATTGGTGTCTTTGCTGTCCAGATGCCCCAGAGATGTGAGTAGGGTAATGAGATGGCATATGCAGAAGACCTATTTTGGCATTAGGTAACTGCAGTGGGCTGAGGTTGTCTGGGAGGCGGGAGCTAATGCATGCCATGACCACTTCATGGTGGTGAATGTCTGAGCTATTGGTTTCTGGTCATTAAAAAACATTATCTTCTTTTCCTTAGGGACCAGGATGATAGTGCTCTTCTTAAAGGAGGTGGGAACTACAGATTGCAACAGGGCGAGGTTAAAAATGTCTGCAAATACCCCTGCTGGCTGATCTGCACAGCAGCTAAGATCACAGGCAGAGACACCACCCTGGCCGGTAGCTTTCTGTGGGTGAACTCTCCGGAAAACTGATCTTGTGTTTGCAATGGTGATTGTGGGTTCAGGTGCACAGGACGCTGTTGTGGTGGGTGGTGACATATCCATTCCCTTCTTTTCAAAATGTGTATAGAATATGTTAAACTTATGGGGAAGGGATGTGCTGGTGGCAGTGATGTCATTTTTGTAGCCTGTTATAGCATGTAAGCCTTGCTACGACTGACTGCTGGTCTGGGACTTGATCTTGGTCTGGTACTGTCTCCCAGCATCTCTGATAGCCCTATGGAGGTCATATCTCGATTTATTGTAAAGGTCAGGGTCACCTGATTTGGACACTGCGGGGCTGGTCTTCATTAGAAGTGTATCTTCCAGTTCACCCATAGTTTCCGGTGTGGAAGCACTTGGTACACAGTCCTCAATACACTAGCTGTTGAAGTCACTGATGGTAGAAACATATTCATCTGGACTAGCAATTGAGTCGGTGAGCATGGATCAGCCTACTGACTCAAACCAGTAGCCATGATGTTCAGCTATTTCCTTTGAACAACATTGCGTGACTTTCTGTACTGGATCTTCATGTTTCAGTTTCTGTTCATGTACAGTGAGCTGGAGCACAGCCTTGTGGTCTGATTTTCCAAAGTGTGGACAGAGAGTGGCTCAGCGGTTATCCTTGATAGTTGTATAGCGATGGTCAAGTGTGTTTGGGCCTCTGGTGGGATAAAAGATATGCTGATATTATTTTGGTAACACACTCTAGAAGTTGGCTTGGTGATGTCACCAACAGTGATGAAAAGTGACTTGGAGTATCCCGTTTCAAGGCTGTTGACATTAGAATATAGTTTATTAAGTGCCGGCTTCATGTTCATCTGAGGTGGGATGTAGACTGCTGTCGGAGTAGCTGAGGAGAACACCTGTGGCAGGTAATATAGCTGATATCTGACCGTTAGATATTCCAAACTGGGTGAGCAGGTGCTTGACAGAAATGTTAAGCACCATGAGCTGTTAATTAAGAAGGAAACACCTCCATCTCTAATTTTGTTTAGAGCCTCAGTATGGTCTATCGAATGAATTGAGGAGCCCTCAGGTTGAAAGGTGTAAGTCAGCTGAAGTAGGGTGTCTGCCACATTTCAATGAGATCGAGCATGCAGCAGTGACTCACTTTTCTTTGCTAGGTCAGTCTTGCCCTTAGTTCATTTGTGAATATATTACACACACTAACCATTTAAAAGAACTTGTATTTAAGTAGCTGATTTAATTTGGCAGAGTGCTTCAAGCTGCTATACTGGATGATAATCAAATAAGTTATTTTACCAGCTTTGTACACATTATTATAAATAGCAAATAAAGAGGTAATTGTTAAGGTAAGGCTTAAAGAAGGAAAGAAGCAGTCAGATGACAATGTTTAGTTGGCAGTGAGGAGGAGGAAGGTACAGTTTGGAAATTTGAGGTCTGACAGAAGAATGTCACAATCTTCTCTGTGATCCACAGTTATAATTCTGTTAAAGTCAGAAACATTATGCTGGAATTATATCATGATTTTGCGATGGGATATATTAGGTTTGAATGATTGGTCAAAAACCTGGTAAATGCGTTTTAATATGGATCTATGCACTTTGGTCAGAGGAATAGTCAGCTGACTTGCTGATCATTATTGAAGTGAAGACAGACTGCAAATGAGTGAAGCTTAGAGTGATCTACTCCATGAATTACAAAATTTACAGAGAGATCCAATCAGTTGTTAGAGCAATTGGTATTGACCTTTATTCCAAATGGACTGGTGTGATAGAAGACAGGTCATTATATACATGTATAGGACGCTGGAGTTGGATAAATATTTGAAAGATTGATGAATTGAGCATTATGAGGAACTAGCACTGAAGAAAAGTTGAAGCCACATTGAATCAGTTCTTTGGTCGATAGGTTTGAAGGGCTTAGTGCCCCACTCCTCTTCCAGCACAAGGCCTTGTAGAGTCTAACCTGTTCTGTATTTTTTGCTGCAACTTTCAGTACAAATTAACCACACAAAATGTAACTTAAGCACCTGGATCAGATTAGTATTTAAAAGCAAGGGAGTTAGGTAAAATATATAGCTCATTTGCACACAGATTAATAAAACTAGAGCAAAAGTATACCAAAGATTTTTTTGAGGCTGATTGCATGCCTGAATGGTGTAGAAGTTCAGAATACTGGACAGGGAGCTCTAATTTCAAGGAAAGCAAAGGCCAAGTTGGATGTTCCCAAGGAAATACTTTATGTTTGGTTCTTCCTTTGACTAAAATGTGTTTCATTACACCAGCAGTTTCTTCTCTTCTTGCTTTCTTGAGTCTGAGTGCATAGCTACTGGCCACCTTATACTACTTTATTAGAGATCCTTAGTTCCTAAGTGATAACTGGATAGACTTGCATTTGGGGGAATGGAGCATAAACTACTGGTGAGTGGATTTAGAATGGTGTTTCCTACATTGAAGTCCCCTTCTATTCCTCAGGACTATTCTGTTTCCATTCCAAAGCTGAGAACTTTAACATCTCCATGGTGAAGCGTTAACTGGTGAAGCAACAAATTATAAAACTAGTTAGAAAATGGCAAAGAGAAACAATATTTTTCCAGTGTGTGATGCTGTTTCAAAATATTTCTGCAACATGATTCCTGATCAATATGTTTTAATAATCTTCTTCCAAATATGAAAATGGTTTTCATATGGGTAATTCATAGCAGTTTTATTTGGTTGTCCTGTTTCTTGTATTAATGGTATAGGTTTCCCCTGCTATACAACAGTAGAGCGTTCCTATGAAACCTTTCGTAAGCGGAAATGGTGTAAAGCAAAGAAGCAATTACCATTAATTTATATGGGAAAAATTTTGAGTGTTCCCAGATCCAAAAAATAACCTACCAAATCATACTAAGTAACACATAAAACCTAAAATAACACTAACATATAGTAAAAGCAGGAGTGATATGATAAATACACAGCCTATATAAAGTAGAAATAATGCATGTACAGTATAGTTTCACTTAGCAGAATCAGGAAGATTTAGCCAAAACTGATTTGTAGAAAAAAATTGGCATGTACACGCATGCGCACACACCTGTACACGCATGCGCACACACCTGTACACGCATGCGCACACACCTGTACACGCATACGCACACACCTGTCCACGCAAGGCTTCACAGTCATGGTAGTCTTTCTTGGGGTAAACATAAGTTTAAAGCGGGCGCCTTTTTTCGTAAAAGCAAAAATCCTCCGGATTTCTTTCAGTTAGCGAAAACAGGTACTAATGTAGGTCTTTCGTAAAAGCGAAGTGGCGTAAAGCGAACTTTCGTAAAGCGGGGGACACCTGTATGTGCAAATGAGATTGTGTCGAGTGATTGGGCTCCCTGAGGCAAATTTTAATGTTTCACTCATGAAGCAATTAACTTGTCCCTTCAAGCATTTTAAAATTGTTTTCATGCACAGTTACTTCTTTAGAAACAAAGACAACTGTTTGTCTCTGGTTAGTTAGGCTACGTCCACACTAGACCGGATAAATCCGTAACCGAAGCTTTTTCTCTTCGTTTTGACCTTCCGTCCACACTGAAATGGAGTTTTCCTCCCCCGAAAATGGAGATTTTCTAAAACACTCTCCAGGGTGTTTAAACCTGAAAACGCCAGTTGGGCGTTGTAGTGTGTACGGGGTAACCGGAGGTTTTAAAAAACCTGTCATCCCTTTCATCGGTGAAGAGACTATGGCTGTAGGAAACGTTTCCAGGGTGGCCCCTCTGTGGGAGTGGGGAAGATGTTGGTGGGGCTACCTGGGGGGGTCTGTGTGTCCATATGTGTAGCTATTGTAGTGGCTGTGGGGCTGGTATTGTGTCAGTTTTTCAATGTTCATCGTCAGCCGGGTCATACTGTCCGTGAACTCCCTGTCGGTTGCCTCCATACGATCCAGTATTTGTTTTTTCAGTTCTAAGTCCTCGTGCGCGAGAGCCAGCAGCTGTCCATCATTTGGCAATTTTCTTTTAAGTGTTTCTAGTCTGTAATTGGACAAATGTGCAGCAACTATACTGTTTCCTCTTTGCTTGTTTTCTGTAGATGTGTCCTGCGCATGCCCAGTAGGAGGCGATTCACCCAACTAACCATTTTAATGTGGACGGAGGTATTTTCAAAAACGCCTGGTGTGGACGCCTATCGTTTTTATGCAAAACCGGTGTTTTCAAAATTATATGGTCTAGTGTGGACGTAGCCTTAGGTAAGGCCAAAGGAAAGGAGTTGTGTTTCCAATGGTCTGGCAACACAACACCAGATAGGGTAATATTACATTGCATATAAATTATTCAGCCTCCTTGAAGTTCTCATGTTTTATTGTTTTACAACATTGAATCACAGTGAATTTAATTTGGCTTTTTATGATCAACAGAAAAGTCTCTTTAGCAGTGAAAACAGATTTCTACAAAGTAATCTAAATTAATTACAAATATAAAACACAAATAATTGATTGCATAAGTATTCACCCTATTTAATATGACACACCAAATCTTCGCTGATGCAGCCAATTGGTTTTAGAAGTTACATAATTAGTTAAATGGAAATCTGTTTTTGGAGACCTGTGCACAGTCAAGGTGTTTCAATTAAATATAGTAAAAATACACCTGTATCTGGAATGTCCAGCTCCTGGTGACTCAGTATCCTGGCAAAATCTACCCCATGAAACAAAAGAACACTAGTCACTGAATATCCCTTGGAGTACAGTTAAGTCAGTCATCAAGAAGTGGAAAGAATATGGCACAGCTGTAAATCTGCCTAGAGCAGGCTGTCCTCAAAAACTGAGTGACCGTGCAAGAAGGGGACTCGTGAGGGAAGCCACCAAGAGATCTATAACTTTGGAGAAGTTACAAACTTGAGAGGCTAAGATGGGGGAGACTGCGCATACAACAACTGCTGCCCAGATGCTTTACCAATCTCAGCTTTATGGCAAAGAGAAAGCCACTGTTGGAAAAAAAAAACTCACATGAAATCTTGCTTAGAGTTTGCCAGGAGGCATGTGGGAGACTCTGAAGTAAGCTGGAAGAGGGTTCTATGGTCTGATGAAACCAAAATTGAGCTTTTTGGCCATCAGACTAAATGCTATATTTGGCATAAGCCAAACGCCGCTAATTATCAAGAACACACCATTGCTATCATGAAGCATGGTGGTGGCTGCATCATGCTGTGGGGATGCTTCACTGCAGCAGGCCCTGGAAAGCTTCTAAAGGTAGAGAGTGAAATAAATGCAGCAAGACACAGGGAAATCCTGGAGGAAAACCTGATGCAGTCTGCAAGAGAACTGTGACTTGGGAGAAGATTTGTTTGCCAGCAAGACAATTGGCCCCAGGCAGGAAGCCAAAGCTATACAGGAATAGCTTAAAAACAACGAAGTTAATGTAAAATAAAATGCCATACTCTTCTCTCAATTAAAAATGCCTTCTCTCAATTCCTCCCTCTGTGTTGCATCTGCTCTCAGGATGAGGCTTTTCATTCCAGAGCAAATGAGATGTCCTCCAGAAAAAACTGGCTTCCCTTCCTCCACCATCAATACTGCCCTCATCTGTGTCTCTTCCATTTCGCGCACGTCTGCCCTCACCCCATTCTCCCACCACCCCACCGGTCTCCTCTTCCAACAAATAATTCTCTGTAACTTCTGCCATCTCCAATGGGATCCCACCACCAACCACATCTTTCCCTCCCTTCCCCTCCAGCCCCGTTTCTGCTTTCTGCAGGGATCTCTCCCTATATGACCCCCTTGTCCCATTCATCCCTCTGTACTGATCTGCTTCCTGGCACTATCCCTGCAAGCAGAACAGGTGGTAAAGCTGCCATTCAGGGGCCCAAACAGTCCTTCTAGGTGAGATGACACTTCACCTGTGATTCTGTTACTGTATCTGGTGCTTCCAGTGTGGCCCCCTGTTTTATCAGTGAGGCTCAATGTTATTGGAAGACGCTTCGCCGAGCACCTACGCTCTGTCTTCCAGAAAAAATGGGATCGGCCAGTGGCCACCTATTTTAATTCCACTTCCCATGTCAGTCAACGGCCTCCTGTACTGTTGTGATGAGGCCATACTCGAGTTGGAGGAACAACACCTTATATTCCGTCTGGGTAGCCTCCAGCCTGATGGTATGAACATCGATTTCTCGAACTCCAGTAATGCCCCCCTCCCTTTCACCACTCCCTTTTCCCTCTCTCAATTTATCTCCTTACCTGCCCATCACCTCCTCTGGTGCTCCTTTCCCTTTTCTTTCTTCCATGGCCCTCTGTCTCCTCCTATCAGATTTCCCCTTCTCTAGTCCTGTATCTCTTTCACCAATGAGCTTCCCAGCTCTTTACTTCACCCCTCACCCCTCCCAGTTTCACCTATCACCTTGTGTTTCTTTCTCCCCTCCCCCACTTTCTAACTCTGACTCCTCATCTTTTTCTCTCCAGTCCTGTTGAAGGGTCTCAGCATGAAACGCCAACTATACTCTTTTCCATAGATGCTGCCCGACTTGCTGAGTTCCTCCAGCATTTGAGCGTGTTCCTTGGGTTTCCACCACCTGCAGATTTTCTGTTGTTTGTGAAAGCCAATGTCCTGGAGTACCCAAGTCAGAGTCCCAACCTCAATCCAATTGAGAATTTGTGGCTGAACTTGAAAAGGGTTGTTCACTCTCAATCCCCATGCAATCTGATACAGCTTGAGCAGTTTTGTAAAGAAGAATGGGGAAAAATTGCAGTGTCCAGATGTGCAAAGCTGACAGAGACCGATCCACACAGACTCAAGGCTGTGATTGCAGCCAAAGGTGTATCTACTAAATACTGACTGAAAGGGGGTGAATACTAATGCAGTCAATTATTTTGTGTTTTCACTTTGCAGAGATCTGTTTTCACTTTGACACGAAAGAGTCTTTTTCTGTTGACCTGTGTCAAAAGAAAGCCAAATTAAATCCACTGTGATCAATGAAATATAATTCAGAGAATTGTGAGGTAATGCATTAAGGACTTCTAACAAGCCAAGAAACAGGAGGAGATTGAAAAGTTGTGGAGGTAGAAAGAAAACTTGGAGTACACATCCATTAATCCTTGAAGATAACAGGACTGCAAAATTGATGTGCATTAAATTATGAGGAGTCTCAAATGAAGCAATGTGAAGAACCTGTTTTCCTCAGTAAGGAATTAAAAAGGGAGGCACATATTGATAGGATTACGGGGAAAAGATTTTTTTTACCCAGTGTATGATATCAGTCTCGCTCATTGCAAGAACAGGGAAGCAGAAACCATGGCCATATTTAAAAGGTGCCTGGATATCGTGTAATATATTTGCTGAATGTGCCAAGGGAACTTGGAAGGATTCTATCCAGTAAAAAATTGATCACTTGTACCAGGAATGAGAGTAATTCAGTCGATCTTTAAGGCTAGCAAATTCTCCACGCTTGGAAAATTAGAGAATTGATAGTCTGATAAGGAAACCATCATATGTGATTCAGTTTAACATACATTTTAATGGTAAAGTATCCATTCAATGATTACCAAATTAAATGGTGCTGTATTTCATAAAATTTGCCTTTGGAATATTATAAAGTTTTGCCAATGTTTCCCTAAAACCTATGTCGTGTGTTCCCTATCAAAGCTTCGTTTTTGCAGTAATGAAGTCCACATTTCATTAATTTTCCTTCTCTGCTAGCAGGTGGATTTGGTGAAGTATTCATCGAGTAAAGAGAGCCATTGTATTCAGGCCATCTCTTCAGGACTATATTATAACTTTATTTACATAAATGTGAGTATGAAATATATTTATCATGCTGAATTTTCCCTTTATTTTATGTTACAAGTTATTGTATCAGAAGCAATATAATTTTTAGGTATATGAAATTATGATGGGTATAGATAAGAGTGAATGCAAGCAGGCTTTTTCCACTGAGGCAAGGGGAGAAAAAAACCAGAGGACATGGGTTAAGGGTGAGGGGGGAAAAGTTTAAAGGGAACATTAGGGGGGGCTTCTTCACACAGAGAGTGGTGGGAGTATGGAATGAGCTGCCAGACGAGGTGGTAAATGCGGGTTCTTTTTTAACATTTAAGAATAAATTGGACAGATACATGGATGGGAGGTGTATGGAGGGATATGGTCCGTGTGCAGGTCAGTGGGACTAGGCAGAAAATGGTTTGGCACAGCCAAGAAGGGCCAAAGGGCCTGTTTCTGTGCTGTGGTTTCTATGGTTCTATGGTTATGGTAATATCCAAGGCTTCTCTGTTGTAGTGCTTGAGTTACAATAATTTCAAGACTAGTATTTTTAAGATGGATCTCTGCTATCAAGTTGAGATTGTATGGGGTGATTAATATGTGTTTCTAACTGTGTTTATTGCCAATTCATTATAGACCTAAATGGCTTTTTGTCTGTTGTTTTCACCAAGGGATTTCTGTGCATATCTGCAGAAATAAAGTAAGGCTTTCAGTACTTCAGAATCCTCCTTTGGCAACTGAGGATTACTACTCATAACTTCAGAGAAGACTACTTGTGCTCTGAGTCTGCAGAGCCTCACCATACTGTTTGTAGATAATCCTAAATACCAACACTGCAATCCTTCAGCTGTCAAAACTGCATCCACACTGCCTGTTTCACATTCTACCAGGGCATTTATCTACATGTGAACACCTTCTTCTGTAGAATCCAATCCATATGTACTCCCAGCAGTTAACTTTGAAGGTGTGGGTCCCCATGCTTACAGGCTTTTATGTCATATTACTAAATATATTCATTCTGCATTAAAATCTGAAGTAAAAGCAGAAAATGCTGGAAACGCTCAGTAGGTTAGCATTTGTGGAAGCAGAAACAGGGTTAAGGTTTGACGTTGAAAACTCTTTGTCAGAATAGGATCTTTGCCGCAAAGGCTGCCTGACTTGCTGAATGTTTTTATTTAGCCCCTTTCTGTGATTCAAGTGGAGCAATTTATGTTGCCTTCCCGCTGCCCGGGTCTTTGGCCTGTCACTTCAACATAGTCAATGTAAATATCTCTACAGTCCTCTATCAAAGTTACTGTTCTTGAATGATTTGCAATATAAATCAATACAGTCAATTAAATCTGTGATTTCTCTCAATTCCGCTCTATGCCTCTCATACTAAGAAGCGCAAGGATAGCATGATCAGGCGTATTAATGCGTGGCTGAGAGACTGGTGTAGGGGTATGGCTTCCGGTTCCTGGACCATTGGGGCATCTTCTGGGGGAGGCATGACCTGTACAAAAAGGGCAGTTTACACCTGAACCCGAAGGGGGCTAATATCCGAGCAGGCATGTTTAATAGAGCTGTCAGGAAGGGTCTAAACTAATTTGGCAGGGAGATAGGAACCGGAGTGTTAGGGCTGAGGAAGGGGAAAACAAAAATAAATCAAAGATAGTGTGCCACAGAGATGATAGAAAGGATAGGCAGGAGTTGAGGCATAATCACAACCAGTGGGATGAGTTACAGGGCGATAGAGGCGTGGTGCAGTTAAAACAGAAAGCAACAAATACTGGACTGAAAGTAAACAACAGGAATTCTGCAGATGCTGGAAATTCAAGCAACATACATCAAAGTTGCTGGTGAACGCAGCAGGCCAAGCAGCATCTATAGGAAGCGGCGCAGTCGACGTTTCAGGCCGAGACCCTTCGGCCTGAAACGTCGACTGCGCCTCTTCCTATAGATGCTGCTTGGCCTGCTGCGTTCACCAGCAACTTTGATGTATGTTGCTGGACTGAAAGTGTTGTATTTGAATGCTCGCAGGATAAGAAATAAAATGGACAATCTCGTAATTCAGCTACAGATGGGCAAGTATGACGTTGTGGCCATCTCTGAAACTTGGCTAAAGGATGGCTGCCACTGGGAGCTGAACGTCCAGGGAAATACAGTGTATCGGAAAGATAGATTAGTAGGCAGAGGGAGTGGTGTGGCCCTGTGTGTAAGAAGTAATTATTAGAGAGGGATGACATAGGATCGGAAGGTGTAGGGTCTCTATGGGTTGAGTTAAGAAATGGCAAGGGTAAAAGGACCCTAATGGCAGTTGTATACAGGCCTCCAAACAGCAGCTGGGATGTGGATTACAAATTTGAGCTGGAGATAGAAAAGGCATGTCAGAAGGGCAATGTCATGGTAATTGTCGGGGATTCAAACATGAAAGTGGATTGGGAAAACCAGGCCAGTACTGGACCTCAAGAGAGAATTTGTAGAATATCTAAGGGATGGCTTTTTAGAACAGCTTGTTGTTGAGCCTAGTAGGGGATTGGCTGTGCTGGATTGGGTATTGTGCAATGATCCGGAGGTGATAAGAGAGCTTAAGGTTAAGGAAACCTTTGGGAACAGTGATCACAATATAATCGAGTTCACGTTGAAATTTGAGGAGGAGAAATTAAATTCCAATATGTTGGTATTTCAGTGGAATAAAGGAAATTACAATGGCATGAGAGGGGAACTGGCCAAAGTTAACTGGAAAGGAACACTAGCGGGAAAGACAGCAGAGCAGCAATGGCTGAACTTCCTGTGAAAAATGAGGGAAGTGCAAGATGGATATAACTCAAATAAGAAATTTTCAAATGGAAGAAAGACACTAACGTGGCTGCTAAGTGAAGTCAGAGCCAAAGTAAAAGCAAAAGAGAGGGCATACAAGGAAGCCAAAGTTAGTGGGAAGATAGAGGTTTGGGAAGCTTTTAAAAGCTTGCATAAGGAAGCTAAGAAGATCATGAGGAAGGAAAAGATGAATTATGAAAGGAAGCTGGCGACTAATATCAATGAAGTTACTAAAAGCTTTTTTATGTATATAAAGGGTAAAAGAGAGTTGAGGGTAGATATATGACAATAGAAAATGAGACTGGAGATATTGTAATGAGAGACGCAGAGGTGACAGTGGAACTAAATGCGTATTTTGCATCAGTCTTCACAGTGGAAGACATCTGCAGTATACCGGACATTCAAGAGTGTCAGGGAAGTGAACCATGTGCAGTGAAAATTACAACTGAGAAGGTGCTAAGGAAGCTTAATGATCTGAGGGTAGATAAATCTCATGGATCTGATGGAATGCACCCTTGGGTTCTGCAGGAAGTAGCTGCAGAGATTGTGGAGGCATTAATGATGATCTTTCAAGAGTCAATGGATTCTGGCATTGTACCGGATGACTGGAAAATTGCAAATGTTACTCCGCTATTTAAGAAGGGTGGGACGCAACAGAAAGGAAACCATAGACCAGTTAGCCTGACATCAGTGGTTGGGAAGTTGTTGGAATCGATTGTTAGGGATGAGATTATGGAATAACTGGAGGCACATGACAAGATAGGCTAAAGCCAGCATGGTTTCCTGAAAGGAAAATCCTGCCTGAATAACCTACTGCAATTTTTTGAGGAAATTACAAGCAGGGTAGACAAAGGAGATGCAGTAGATGTGGTGTAATTGGACTTTCAAAAGGCCTTTGACAAGGTGCTGCACACGAGGCTGCTTAGCAAGATAAGAGCCCATGGAATTACAGGGCAGTTACTAGCATGGGTGGAGCATTGGCTGATCAGCAGAAAACAGAGAGTGGGAATAAAGGGGTCCTATTCTGGCTGGCTGCCTGTTACCAGTGGAGTTCCACAGGGGTTGGTGTTGGGACTGCTGCTTTTTATGATGTATGTCAATAATTAGGACTATAGGATTAATGGATTTGTAGCTAAATTTGCCAATGATACAAAGATAGGTGGAGGAGCGGGTAATGTTGAGGAAACAGAGAGCCTGCAGAGAGACTTCGATAGTTTAGGGGAATAGGCAAAGAAGTGGCAAATGAACAATGTTGGAAAGTGTATGGTCATGCACTTTGGTGGAAGAAATAAACAGGCAGACTATTATTTAGATGGAGAGAAAATTCAAAATGCAGAGATGCAAAGGGATTTGGGAGTCCTTGTGCAGGATACCCTAAAGGTTAACCTCCAGGTTGAGTTGGTGGTGCAGAATGCGAATGCAATGTTGGCATTCATTTCTAGAGGTTAGAATATAAGAGCAGGGATGTGATGTTGAGGCTCTATAAGATATTCGTAGGACCACACTTGGCGTATTGTGTACAGATTTGGGCTCCTTATTTTAGAAAGGATATACTGACGTTGGAGAAGGATTAGAGAAGTTTCATGAGAACGATTCCAAGAATGAAAAGGTTACCATATGAGGAACGTCTGGCAGCTCTTGTACTGTATTCCCTGGAGTTCAGGAGAATGAGGGGTATCGCATAGAAACATTCCGAATGTTAAAAAGCCTGAGCAGATTAGATATGGCAAAGGTATTTCCCATGGTAGGAGAGTCTAGGACAGGAGGGCATGACTTTAGGATTGAAGGACATCTGTTTAGAACAGAGGTGCGGAGAAATTAGTCAGAGGGTAGTAAATCTGTGGAATTTGTTGCCACGTGTGGCTGTGATGGTCAAGTCATTGGGTGCATTTAAGGCAGTTCTTGATTAGCCGGGGCATCAAAGGGTTTGGGGAGTGGGGATGACCGGAAGAATTGGAGCAGACTCGATGGGCCGAATGGCCTACATCTGCTCCTATATCTTATGGTCTTATGCCAAATATCTTTTTAAAAAAAATACTTCTCTTATAACAGAAACATAAATATGTTGTCAACTTCATACAATGCACGTCCATGTTTAATAGCATGAATCCAATGCCTAAAATGTTGTTTATTTGAATGGAGGGTCAGGATAACAAGCTGAAACAACATTTTAACCATGTATTACAAACCAGTGCAGAAAGCACTGTTATAAGTTTTGCTCAGGACTGTCATTGAGTTACAGAGCACAGAAACGGGTCCTTCTAGTCCGTGTTGAATTGTTATTCCGCCTAGGCCCTTCGACTTCCACTTGGACCATAGCCCTCCATACGCTCCCATCCATTTACTTATTCAAATTTCCCTTAAATGTTGAAATCAAACCCACATCCACCATTCCACTGGCAGTTCTACATTCACATCACCCACTGAGTGAAGTTCCCTCTGAGGTTCCCTTTAAGTATTTCATTTTTTAACTTTAACCTATGACCTCTAATTCCAGTCTTGGGCAGCCTCAGTGAAACAATTTTTACTTGTACAGGTTTCCCCCGCCATCCGAAGGTAGAGCATTCCAATGAAATGGTTCATAAGCCGGAATGTCATAAAGCAAAGAAGCAATTACCATTAATTTATATGGGAAAAATTTGTGAGCGTTCACAGACCCAAAAAATAACCTACCAAATCATGCCAAATAACACATAAAACCTAAAATAACAGTAACATATAGTAAAAGCAGGAATGATATGATAAATACACAGCCTATATAAAGTAGAAATACTTTTCCACAATCATTGCGCACTGTTCTCCGTAGCTGCAATCTCACGCAAGGGCTCTTGGCAGAAACACGGCGCAAGCGCTCTCCAGTAACCTTTAAGCTATGAAGCTGCCAAATCATACCAAATAACACGTAAAAATACACAGCCGATATAAAGTAGAAATAATGTATGTACAGTGTAGTATCACTTACGGGAATCGTGAAGACATCGAGCACACTGATGATGGTGTGTTAGGCTGAGTTGTCGGAGTCTGGGGTGGTGCAGTGGCCCCCACCCTCCGGGCAGCGAACCGATACCAGTCCGTGAAGCATACAAGGGTGCAGCAGTGGCCGGGACGCACCCAGCACATCTTTTAAAAAAAAAAGCCGAAATAAGCAAGCTAATTAATTAATTAGTCAGCAATTGCCTCTGATCTGGGCTGACATTTACAAGCCTGGCGGCACCTAATTAATTAGCTTGTTTATTTCGGCTTTTTTTCTTAAAGATGTGCTGAGTGCGTTCCAGCTATCGCTGCATTCTCCGCGAACTGGTATCTGTCTGGGGGTTGGGACACTGGGGTGTTACCTCATTGTCGATCAAGGCAGGCAGGTCATCTTCTTCTATGTCTGCCTGCCTCGATGTCGAAGGTCGAGGATCGTCGTCTGCTGTAGCTGATTGGAAGGCTTGCTTGATTGCTTAGCCTTGCGCATTTTTTAGATCATACAGTTCTTTGTAAGCACTCAAACCATCCTGCAAATATGCCCTAAACCGACGTACCCTTTCAAAATTAAAGTCGCACTTTATCATTGCAGCGAAAATCTCATGCGGTTGCTTCACGTTTGGTTCCTGGATGACTTCACTTTTGCTACTGCATTCGGTTTCGATTGTTATCCTTTCCTCTTCCAATTGCATCAACTCTTCATCTATCAGTTCTTAGTCATGGCACAGCAAAACTTCTTCAGCCTCATCTTGGTCAACTTCCACAAGCCAAACTCACTTTGTCCTTACTTCGTTCACCATGATCGAAACGCTGAATTATGTCTAGTTTTACACTAAGTGTAACACCCTTACGAGCTCTTTGAGGCTCTCCGATACCTTAGAACGCATCTTGCAAACGGCTGCTCACACGCACGTGTTTAAGCAGTGCCGGCGAGGATGCCGTTCCAAATCCGGGGGAGAGCGGCTGCTCAGGGCGTGCGCTGCTTTTTTACGTGTGCTGCTTTTTTTGCGTGCTGCCTTTTTTCATAACAGTGAAAACACCTTCTGTTAGCAAAAACAGGTAACTAATGTAGGTCTTTATTAACAGTGAGGTTTCGTAAAGCGAACGTTCGAAAAGCGGGGTCACCTGTATTTAGCCTATCTATATCCCTCATAATTTTGTAAACCTCTATCAAATCTCCCGTATTTCTTCTATGCTCCAGGGGATAAAGTCCTAATCTGTTCAACCTTCCTCTCATAACTCTGGCCCTGTAGACCAGCTAATATCCTTGTAAATTTTCTCTGTACTCTTTCAATCTTATTAATACCTTTCTTGTCAGTAGGTGATCAGAACAACGTGCAATACTCCAAATTAGGTCTCATCAATGTTTCAAACAAATTCAACATAGCATCACAACTCATGTTCTCACTATTTTGATTTATGAAGGCTAATGTGCTAAAAACTTTCTGTTTCAACCTTGTCTACCTGTGATAGTAAATTCTAGGTCAGTTAGGCTGACTTCGCTGGTTGGGAAGATGTTGGAATCCATTAGGAAGAGTGAGGTTTTATGATACTTGGAGGCGTATGATAAAATAGACTGAAGTGAGCGTGGTTTACTTAAGGGGAAAATTGACTGACGAATCTGGAATTCTTTGAGGATATAACAGGCAGGATTGACAGAGGAGAATCAGTGGATATTGTTTACTTGGATTTTCAGAAGGCCTTTGACAAGGTGCCTCACATGAGGCTGCCAAATGAGTTAAGAGCCCTTGATATTACAAGAAAAATACTAGCATTGGCTGTTTGACAAAGGGAGTCCTTTTCTGATCAGTTACAGTCGTGATCAGTGGAGTGACTGTAACTTTTCACTTTATGTCAATGATTTGGGTCTTAGAATTGGTGGCTTTGTGGCCAAGAATGCTGACGATACAATGATAAGTGTATATGCAGGTAGTACTGAGAAAGCAGGGAGTCTGCAGAAGGACTTGGACAGATTAGGAGAAAGAGAAAAGAAGTAGTAGATGGAAGACGGTGTCAGGAAGTGTATGGTCATGCATTTTGGTAGAAGGAATAAAGGCATAGACTTTTTTAAAATTCAAAAATCAAGGTTGCAATGGGAATTGGGAGTCTTCATGCAGGATTCCCTAAAGGTTAACTTGCAGGTTGCATTGGTAGTAAGGAAGGCAAATGCAATGTTAGTATGCCATTTGAGGACTGGAATATAAAAGCAAGGATGTAATGCTGAGGCTTTATAAGATATTGGTCAGACCGCACTTGGAATATTGTGAGCAGATCTGGCCCTTTATCTAAGAAAGGATGTACTGGCATTGGAGAGGATCCAAAAGAGGAATAAAAATCTACGTTACTTCTCCATTCAAATGTGCAATGTGCAATTTATAGTAATTTGTAATAAATAGTACGTACAACAGGGTAGTCAATACAACATAGAAATACAGTTGCGTCAGCAGGAATTGAGTAGTCTGATGGCCTGGTGGTAGAAGGTGTCCCAGAGTCTGTTGGTCCTGGCTTTTATGCTGTGGTACCGTTTCCTAGATGGTAGCAGCTAGAGCAGTTTGTGATTGTGGTGACTCGTGTCTCCAATGTTCCTTTGGGCCCTTTTTACACACCTATCTTTGTAAATGTCCTGAATAGTGGGAAGTTCACATCTACAGATGTGCTGGGCTGTCCGCACCACTCTCTGCGATTGAGGGAGGTACAATTCCCATACCAGGCAGTGATGCAGCCAGTCAGGATGCTCTCAGTCGAGCCCCTATAGAAAGTTCTTAGAAATTAGGGGGCCATTCCAAACTTCTTCAACTGTCTGAGGTGAAAGAGGTGCTGTTGTGCCTTTTTCACCACACAGCCAGTATGTACAGACCATGTGAGATCCTCAGTGATGTTTATGCCAAGGATCTTCAAACTGTTCACCCTCTCAACCCCAGATCCATTGATGTCTATAGGGGTTAGCCTGTCTCCATTTCTACTGTAGTCCACAACCAGCTCCTTTGTTTTTGCAACGATGAGGGAGAGATTGTTTTCTTGACACCACTGTGTCAGGGTGATGACTTCCTCTCTGTAGGCTGCCTCATTATTATTTGTGATTAGGCCAATCAGTGCAATATCATCTGCAAATTTAATTATCTGATTGGAGCTGTGGGTGGCAACACAGCCATGGGTATACAGAAAGTAAAGGAGAGGGCTTAGTACATAGCCCTGAAGGGCATCTGTGTGGAGGGTCAGCGGGGCAGAGGTGAGGGAGCCCACTCTTACCACCTGCCGGCAATCTGACAGGAAGTCCAGAATCCAGCTACACAAGGCAGGGTGAAGGCCGAGGTCTCTGAGCTTCTTGTCAAGCCTGGAGGGAATTATGGTGTTGAATGCTGAACTGTAGTTGATTAACAACATTCTCAAATAAGCATCCCTCTTCTCCAGATGTGTAAGGGTGGTGTGTAGAGCTGTGGCTATTGCGTCGTCTGTTGATCAATTGTGTCGGTAGGCAAATTGTAGAGAGTCCAGTGTGGATGGCAGCAAGCTGCAGATGTGGTCCTTGACCAACCTCTCAAAGCATTCGCTTATTTTTGAGGTGAGTGCAACAGATCCGGGGAACAAAAGGATTTGTGGGCATGCATGCTCCGGGGTTCGCACCAGGCATTATTGACTATGAAGCATACCCCACCTCCTTTACTCTTCCCAGAGAGGTTTTTACACCTGTCCGTCTGGGCAGGGAGAACCCAGAAGGCTCAATAGCATGATCTGATTTCTCCTCCGTCAGCCAGGGCTCCATGAAGCACAAAACTTTGCATTCCTTTGTTTCCCACTGGTAGGAGATTCTGGCTCTCATTTTGCACAGCTTATTGTCCAAGCATTGAATGTTCGCCAGGAGTATGCTAGGGTGCGGTGGCTGATCAGCACACTGTCTCAACCTTACCAGGATGCCGGCCCTTCTCCTTGTCTCCGGCGCTGCTTCTGAGGTAGTGGCGTAGTAGGTGAGTCTCCCATTGATTACGCAAGCAGGGGATCCCAGTGTAGAAAATGCATCTTCCGGATGTTCAGGAGAGTCAGTCTATCGTATCTTATGTGACTATCAGCTACTTGAACAAGAAATGTGAAGGAAATCTCAGAAATCGAAAGTATACTGTAAAGTTGGAATGGAGCTTGCAACATGGCTGTGTATGCGGCGCCATCTTTTTTGGGCAGAACAGGTGGATTCTGCTCCTATGTCTTATAGTTTACATTAATATTTAAATTCCATGTTTGGAAATAATTGTACTGCGGTAATATGTCTGGCACAGTTAATACTAATGGGGAGAGCATACTGCTCAATGATCTAGCAGGTAGTTTGCTTGAACTTGTAAGTATTTTGCAAAGGGGAAGTAGTGTAGAGGTAAGCCACGCATTACAGAAGGGTGGGTGTTAAGTTCATAGAAAACTGTCTGTGTTATCATTTTCTGCTATACAAAGCGTGTACGTATGCATGCATCAAAAAACACAACTTTGGAAAAGTTTCACTTTTTTTCATTTAAGTTCTGGAGGAGCAAATTCTATACCTTATCTCAAATATTTGGGTAGTAATCTGAGTTCTGTAAGGGTAAATTTCTGTACCTTGAACTGCTCTTGTGTGGGATCACTTTTAGTACATACAGAGAATGAGTGTAACTTTAAGAACTGAATCTGTCATGTAATGGTGATTCACAGGTATACCGTTGTCCTGCTCTGGGTTTGAAGTTTCATTTATTATCAAAGTCTACAACTCTGTAATTCTCCTTCTCTGGGTAGCCGTGAAACCAAGAAACAAAAGAAATGAAAGATTGTGTGATCATCAACCCCAAAATCCCCCCACCCCACTCAAAAGAGCGAACAAAAACAGAACAGGCACATCACCTCTAAATCCCCACCCCGCACAAAAAATATGAACAAAAATCCCTCCTCCCATACAAAAACAAATGAACAAAACAGAATAGACACATCAACTCCCAAATACCACCCCCCCCGCACAAAAAATATGAGAGAGATCAGGCAACAAACAGAATACTGAAACAACTGTAAGACTGAGAAAAGTCTATAGTCCAAGTCCACATCCAAAATGCAGAAAACCTGGGCAACGTTCTCCAGCCACAGTGGCAGGCTGTCCCCTCTCCGGTAGCGTAGCAGAGTGATCCTCAGTGATCAAAAGGCAGCCAGCTGGTGCTCACCTTCTGCATTCGCCTCGATGTTTCAATCTCCCTCGTTTTAATCGGCAAAATGGAGTCGAACATTGGCTTGCACCCTATCCTATGGCCTGTCTGCCAAGAGGTTCCCGCACGCTGCCTTTGCCCCCCAGAATCCTCTCGGAGACTGCAGAGCACTGAAGCACCCAAACGATCACTAAACAGCAAAACACAGTTTCCAACAGTTCCAGAATCACATTCAAGATGAGAAATAGACATTAAATAAGTTAAATATGTGGTTTCATGATCTATCCAGAAGATGTCGACTGAAGGCACTATCTTGACTGGCAGAGACTTTACTGCCTTCAAAAGACTTGGGACTTGTTGAGCATCTGTTATCGGCTTTAATGGACTTCAACACTTCATCCGACAGATGCAGTAAATTGGATGATGTTTCATTGAATTGGACGGATAAATAACTGCAGAGCGAATTGAAGTTAAACATATAGACTTTAAGTAGAAAATGGTAACTGCAGATTTGAAACTGAGTCTATGTCTAATTTGGTGAGAAGAGGGCAGGTATGAAAGGGTTGGAATATGAGAGGAAGAGGTGAACTTGGGTGTAATAAACCACCCAAGGTCATGGACACAGCAACAAGTAATATTTCAAGAACAACCAAGAAAGGACAATCTGTTGCAACTATAGTGGTGGGAGCTCTTAAAGCAGGAAATCTCAAACTGTGGCAACACGAGAGGGCACAGTTTTAAGGTGCTTGGAAGTAGGTACAGAGGAGATGTCAGGGGTAAATTTTTTTTTATGCAGAGAATGGTGAGTGCGTGGAATGGGCTGCAGGCAATGGTGGTGGTGGAGGTGGATACGATATGGTCTTTTACATTAAGAGACTCTTGGATAGGTACAAGGAGTTTAGAAAAATAGAGGGCTATGGGTAACCCTGGGTAATTTCTAAAGTAAGTTCATGTTCGGCAAACACTGTGGGCCAAAGGGTTCTGTATTGTGCTGTAGGTTTTCTGTGTTTCTACATATCCTGAGTTGCCCCTATGCATACCTATTAGAATGCCTAGCTATTTCTGTTAACCATGGCAATGTTGTTTAGGGATTATTCAAATGATTGTGGCCATATCCTTACCAAACTGATGCTTGAAAACACCCCCAACATGGTGGAAAATTTTTTTTGAGTTAATAGAACACAGGCTGAGACTTAATTTATTTACTGCTAGGAGATTCTATAGGCATACCGATGTTTGACTGGTTTCAGGAAAAGCTCACAACCTTTGAGGTCAATAGGAAAGTAAACAGGATATCCTGAAGACCCAAGAAAACAACACTTTAAGTTTGTTTAGTTTTTCAAAGAAAAGTTTCTTATTAATTGATGTCAGAGGGGGAAAAACACATGTTTTAGCTGGATGGTGCTTGACACAAGGTGCACCACGGGAGGTTGTAATTGCTGCCTGTAAGTTAGTGTTGGCAAAACCTAGTACGACTACGGATGCAGAAATCGTAATGGGAATGCGTTAACTTAAGTGTGATAAAATGTGACAAGTGGAAATTGGGTGGTGCAGTCAGGAACTGCATGCAGGTGTAGGTCTTATAAATATGATGTGTAAAAGCTGTGTGATGTGTTCCCCAATGTTCATACTTCATTTTGTATAATATGCCAGCAGTTCTCAATCGAACAGCTTTGATAGCCAGCATTTCCAGCTGATGAATTAGGTCTAGATAAGAGCTAAGCCGCAACCTAATTTGAATGACCTTGATTGGTAATGTTAATTGGTCTCTCGTTGACCTTCAAGATGTGTTTTCCAGCTTACCTTGCCGCAGCAAGTATATGATCAATATCTTTTAAAGCAAACTAACTGCGAGATATCATGAGCTGAGCAATACAGTGCAAGATTTGTTTGTAGACCATAAACAATTACACTTGATGGAGTGCATTTTCAGACAGCAAATTGGGTAGAAAATTGGCTTGTTGGTGGGCTTTACCTGTGATGGACTGGGCTATATCCACTGCTTTTTGTAGAATTTTCTGTTCAAAGGCATTGGTGTTTCCATACCAGGCCATGAGCAACCAGTCAGTATACTCTCCACCACACACCTATATAAGTTTGCCACAGTTTAGATGTCATGCCGAATCTTCGCGAACTTCTGAAACTAGAGGTGCTGCTGTGCTTTCTTCATAGTGGCACTTGCATGCTGGACCCAGGACAGGCCCTCTGAAATGATAACATTGGAGAACTTAATGTTGTTGATCCTCTCCACCTCTGATCCCAATGAAAACTGGCTCATGGGCCTCTGGTTTCCCCCCCCTGAAGACAATAACCAGCTCTTTGCTTTTGCTGATATTGAGTGAGAGGTTTTTGTTGTAGCAGCACTCAGCCAGATTTTATTTTCCCTCATATGTACTGATTTGTCACCACCTCTGATTTGGCCAACAACAGCAAACTTAAATATGTCATTGGAGCTTGGCTTAGCCTCACATTCATAAGTATAAAGTGAGTAGAGCAGGGGGCTAAGCACACTGCCTTGTGGTGCACCTGTGCAGATGGAGATGGTGGAGGAGATGTGGTTGCCAATTTGAACTGACTGGGGTCTACAAGTGAGGAAATCGAAGATTCAGTTGCACAAGGAGGTATTGAGGCCGAGGTCTTGAAGCTTATTGATTAGTTTTGAGAGAATGATAGTATTGAATGCCAAGCTCTAGTTAATGAAAAGCATCCTGATGTATGCATACAACAGGAATTCTGCAGATGCTGGAAATTCAAGCAACATACATCAAAGTTGCTGGTGAACGCAGCAGGCCAGGCAGCATCTATAGGAAGAGGCGCAGTCGACGTTTCAGGCCGAGACCCTTCGTCAGGACTAACTGAAGGAAGAGTGAGTAAGGGATTTGAAAGCTGGAGGGGGAGGGGGAGATGCAAAATGATCGGAGACGACAGGCGGGGGAGGGATGGAGCCGAGAGCTGGACAGGTGATAGGCAGAAGGGGATACAAGAGGATCATGGGACAGGAGGTCCGGGAAGAAAGACGGGGGGGGGGTGACCCAGAGGATGGGCAAGAGGTATATTCAGAGGGACAGAGGGAGAAAAAGGAGAGTGAGAGAAAGAATGTGTGCATTAAAAAGAGTAACAGATGGGGTACGAGGGGGAGGTGGGGCCTAGCGGAAGTTAGAGAAGTCAATGTTCATGCCATCAGGTTGGAGGCTACCCAGACGGAATATAAGGTGTTGTTCCTCCAACCTGAGTGTGGCTTCATCTTTACAGTAGAGGAGGCCGTGGATAGACATGTCAGAATGGGAATGGGATGTGGAATTAAAATGTGTGGCCACTGGGAGATCCTGCTTTCTCTGGCGGACAGAGCGTAGATGTTCAGCAAAGCGGTCTCCCAGTCTGCGTCGGGTCTCACCAATATATAAAAGGCCACATCGGGAGCACCGGACGCAGTATATCACCCCAGTCGACTCACAGGTGAATTGATGCCTCACCTGGAAGGACTGTTTGGGGCCCTGAATGGTGGTAAGGGAGGAAGTGTAAGGGCATGTGTAGCACTTGTTCCGCTTACACGGATAAGTGCCAGGAGGGAGATCAGTGGGGAGGGATGGGGGGGACGAATGGACAAGGGAGTTGTGTAGGGAGCGATCCCTGCGGAATGCAGAGAGAGGCGGGGAGGGAAAGATATGCTTAGTGGTGGGATCCCGTTGGAGGTCTTTACTATCCAGATATTCCAGTGTTGAGTGAAATGAGATGGCATCTGCTGTTGATCTATTGTGATGGTAGGCAAATTGGAACAGATCCAAGTCACTTCTCAGGCAGGAGTTGATATGTTTTATCACCAACCTCTGAAAACACTTCATCATAGTGGATATAAATGCCATTGCACGATAGCTCGGATATTACTTTTACTGTTGCCCAGCCTAATTTCAGAAGTATGAAACATAACTTAATCCATTGATGTTGCAACATTCTCTTAGCATTATATCGCTTTCAATGATAAAATCTACTTGCTTTAACTGAGAACATCCCTTCGTGCTTCACAGATGCACAAGGGAAAAAAAATAGATGCTAAACCATAGGCAGCGATGAAGAGAGGTGATTAAATATATGGTTAAAGAGGTGGTTTTGAAAAGAAATTTAGAGTATCAGAGAAGTTCAGGAGCAAAATTTAACATTGTAAGGCATTTTTAACTAAAGGCATGATTGCAAGTTTTGATTGTGGAAATAGGCTTGAAATGGAACACTAGAGAATATTGGCAAGCAAGATTGGATTTGATATTGGAAAAGATAATGCGGATAAATGATCAAGGCCAAAAAGGAATTAAAACACAGATTGCTAGGAGTCAAATTGTGCATAGTTGGAGTGAGATTTCAGAAGGCCTGTGCTGCCAGTCAGGGCATTCTGTGCTCCACAGATCATGGGTTAATTAAGCACCCGGCAAAGTTGTATGAAAAGAAAATAGCTTTAAATGGAGTTCCCATTGTGGGATGGCCATTGTTGAAGTGGACCAGTTTTAGAATAGGGGAATTTGAGGCTTTGGATGCTTCAGGGGCAGGAATGGCTGCTGAGTGTGCCAGGCTTTAGATGTTTCAAAAAGGACCGGGAAGGAGGCAGAAGAGGTGGGGGTGTGGCATTGCTATTCAGGGATAGCGACACAGCTGCAGAAAAGGAGGAAGTCATGGAGGGATTATCTACTGAGTCAGTGTGGGTGTAAGTCAGAAACAGGAAGGGGGCAATAACTCCACTGGGTGCTTTTTTATTTTCTTAAAGAAAGCAATATATTAAGTAATAGACCACTTTTCAAATAAAACTTAATTACCAGTGTATGAATAAACAAAGATAACAAACAAGTGCTAATGATTAATAACATAATGAGTTGAATGAATTGCAACAGAAAGGGGTGTAGAAGAAATCAAAGTGGGCGAAGGAGAACCAGGCTAAAAGGTGAGGCCAAGAGTGAACATAGCAGCGAGGCACAAGGTAGTCATCCTGCATCAACCAGGTCTTTCCCAAGCCGAAATTTTGAGGCTGACAGGACTTTCAAAATGTGCTGTCAAAGCTCTTCTGAAGAAATGGGCAAGGTCGAGAGCCAGAAATACAATGGTCGGCCACAGAAACTGAGTGCAGCAGGTGGGATGAGAGATGCATCAAAGTGTTGTTCCTTCTAAATTAGAAGAAGCCCAGCACAGCTATCAGCTCTGAACTCACAGAAACCGTTGGAACCAAGTACGCTCCTCTGCATTCTGGAGACGTCTTCATGGAAGTGTTACTGTCAAAATGTCATTCCTCCTAAGTGAATGCACAAAATCTCAAGGACTGGGGTGCTGTACAAGCCAGCAAGTACTTTGGACTGACAAGTCAAAATGTGTAATTTTTAGCTTGAGCAAGGAGGCACTTTCTCCATAGAAGAGCTGGAGAGTGCTAAGGGGTGAATGTCTGCAGCCGGAAGTGAAGCACTGTGGAGGTTCCCTGTAGGCCTGAGGCTGCATTTCTGTGAATGGAGTTGTTGATCTGGTCATAATTAATGGAATCTTCAGTGCTGAGAAGGACAAGCAGATTCTCATCCATCACACACTACAATCAAGCAGGCATCTGACTGGTCTCCACTTCATTCTGCAGAAGGACAACGACCCCAAACATGGCCAAGGTCATAAAGAACTATCTTCAGTGAAAAGAAGAACAAGGAGTTCCTCACAGTTGGTATGGCCTCCACAAAACTCTCTTCTCAACATCATCAGGACTGCCTGGGATTACCTGGAGAGACAGAAGCAAGCAAGGTAGCCAAGTCTGCAGAACTGTGGCAAGTTCTCCAAAATGATTGGTGCAACATATTAGCCAATTTTCTTATAAAACTGCATGACAATGTACCTAAGAGAACTGATGCAGTTTTAAAGGCAAAGGGTGGCAACACCAAATATTGATTTGATTTAGTGTTTTCTTTTAAACTGTTTACAGCTCCTTATAGTATTTTTTGATATTTAGAAACTTCATTTTTTTAAATTAGTTTTGAAAACATCTTCGCTTTACAGATTTTTTTTATGTGCCTAAGACTTTTGAATAGTACTGCATTTAAAACACCCCTAACAGTGGGTAAGATGTTGGAGGATAGTTAATGTTGTTCTGTTGTTTAAGAAAGGCTCTACGATAGTTGGCACATCCATTTTGAAGATTCAGGCCCGTCCCACTAATTGGTGGCCATGTTTTGACGCCAAAATTTTAATTAAAGAACACCTGAATTGAGGTTCGGTGCTCAATCGTCAGCTCAGCTTTGGATTCTCATCTAGCTTCTAGTTTAGGACCCTGACCTCGTTTTAGTCTCATATCGTGTCTCGATTCTAGTAACGGATAGTCCAGCACTTGGGTCCTAACTGTCAGCAACGAGGTCTCGTCACAGGTGAGGCCTGATTTGGAGTATTGTATACAGTTCTGGTCACCTACCTACAGGAAAGATATCAACAAGATTCAAAGATACAGAGAAAATTTAAAAGGATGTTGCTGGGATTTGAAGACCTATGTTGTAGGGAAGTATACAATAGTCTAGGACCTTATTCCCTGGAGCAAAGGAGAATGAAGGGAGATTGGATAGAGGTACACAAAATTGAGCGGTAGGGATAGGGCAAATGCATGGAGGCTTTTTCTGTTGAGGTTGGGTGAGACGTGAACTAGAGGTCATGGATTAAGGGTAAAAGGTGAAATGTTTAAAGGGAAGGTGAGAGACCATAACAATAAGACATAGGAGCAGAATTAGGCCATTCAGCCCATCAAATCCACTCTGCTATTTCATCATGGCTGATCCCAGATCCCATTCAATCCCATACACATGCCCTCTCACCATATTCCTTGATGCCCCGACCAATCAGGAATCTATCCACAAACTTGGCCTCCACTGCAGTCTGTGGCAGAGTATACTACAGATTCACCACTCTTTGGCTAAAAAAAATTTCCTCCTTACTTCCGTTCTAAAAGGTCGCACCTCAGTTTTGAGGCTGTGCCCTGAAGTTCTGCATAACCCTACCATAGGAAACATTCTCTCTATATCCACCTTATCTAGTCCTTTCAACATTCGGTAGGGTTCAATGAGATCCCCATACATTCTTCTAAATTCCAGTGAGTACAGGCCCAACGCTGCCAAGTGCTCCTCAAATTCCTTTCATTCCTGGAATCATCTTCATCAACCTCTTCTGGACTCTGTCCAAAGCCAGTACATCCTTTCTGATATAAGGGGCCCAAAATTGTTCATAATACTTCAAGTGCGGCCTGACTAGTGTCTTGTAAAGATTTAGTATTATCTCCTTGTTCTTATAATCTATTCCCCTTGAAATAAATGCCAAAATTGCCTTTTCCTTCTTTACCACAGATTTAACCCATGAATTAACCTTCTGGGAGTCTTGCACGAGGATTCCCAAGTCTCTTTGCACCTCTGATGTTTGAATTTTCCCCCCATTTAGATAATAGTCTTCACTACTGTTCCTTTTATCAAAATACATTATCTTATGTTTCCCAACACTGTATTCCATCTGCCATTTTTATCCCCATTCTTCCGATCTGTCTAAATCCTGCTGCAATCGCATTGCTTCCTCAGCACTTCCTACCCTTCCACCTATCTTTATATCATCTGCAAATTTTGCCACAAAACCATCAATTCCACTATCTAAATCATTGACAAACTGTTACAAGAATCATCCTTGTAATAATTATCAGTGAGGCACAGAGAATCTGTATTTATCAACAAGTAACTTTTTATTGTCTCAGCTAAAATGCACATGGGATCATAAACTAATAACCTTGTGCACTCTACTAGAATCCCTGCTCCTCCATGAAAAGTCAATGAAGAGAGAAGATATTACCTGGGAAAGGAGCCCATGCTGGCCAGGCATTCCTTGTGGTCCTGATCTCCATGTGTCCGAGGGGTCCTCCTTATCTACAATGGTTGGCCTCTGGTTGCTGGAGAGTTATTGCCCCTGCAAATTTGGAGCTCCTGACTCTTATAGTGTTCCTCATCAATTGAACTGGTGGATCTCCATCCCATTGGCTCAAGCGCAAGATGACCTAACTGGGTCACCTTCTTACTAGTTCTTGTACAGGGCTACAACCAACATAGTTTCATAATTCTACCCACCCCAGCCTGTGTATTTGTGTCTTCCAAATCTGACTGGTCTAAACCTGTTAAATGAGGTGACCTAGACAGAGTCTAACAAAGTTACAGATTGCTCCTTTGGTAGGTCTGGCTTTTTACATAATAAGTGGCTACTCACCTGAGAATGATCTCAGGTTTAGCAGGTCATTACCTGAAGTTCTATGTGTCCAAATTCAATTAGATTATCCCCGAGCAAGAATCAGTTCAGAGTTCACAAAATGGGAAAGGTTGGGGGTGTGGGGGGAGCAAAGACAAGCAATACACACTCTTCTTCTGGCAGACTGAGTGTAGGTGCTCGGCAAAGTGGTCTCCCAATCTACGTCCGGTCTCATGCAGGAGGCCACACTGGGAGCACCAGACACAGTAGATGATCCCAACAGATTCACAAGTGAAGTGTCACCTGACCTGGAAGGATTGTTTGGGGCCCTGAATGGTACTGAGGGAGGAAATATAGGGGCCATTGTTAAATTGAATATGAAAAATGTATGGTTTATATAACATTGAGTGTGTCTCTGTTCTAGTTTTGTCAATAGGTTGGTTTTAATTTTCTAGACCTCTCCAAGTTCATGGAATGGATTCTGTGAATTTAGAAAGAAATCAAGACAATTCCTTTGTTTAAAAAAAAGGGAGCTAGAGGCTGTCTACTATAACATTTGTCAATGGGGAAAAAATATTAGAAGCTATTATTAAGGTGCATTTAGAAAAAAACCCAATATAATTGAGCAAAGTCCACAGTTTGACTAACTTGTTGCAGTTGCTTGAAGTAACGTGCTGCATGCAGCAGGTGAAGGAGAACAAATAGATGCTGATGCCAGAGGCTGCAGATGTGGCAATCTGAAGCAACAAAAGATTTGCTGTAGTAACTCAGTGGGTCGAGCAGGAGGAATTTTCAATATTTCCAGTCAAAACCCTACATCAGGATTGGTAAATGGAGTTTATTTAGATCTTCAGAAGGCATTTGATAAGGTGCCACAATTCAAAGATGGTTGGGGAAGGTAAGCTACAAGATGAATGTAAGGAGGATGTTGATTGCCTATTTGAATGGATAAAGGTCTGACAAATGGAGAATAATGCGTGAAATGTAAAATGTCAGTTTGTAAGGAAAAATAGACGAGTCAAAGAGAAGTGCAACACAGAAACCGGCCCTTCATCCCATCTAGTGCATGGAGAAGCCATTTAAACTGCCTACCCCTATCGACCTTCACCATGACCATAGCCCTCCATATCCCTACTATCCATGTACCTATCCAAACTTCTGTTAAGCATTGAAATCAAGCTCACGTGCACCACCTGTGCTGGCAGCTCATTCCACACTCCCATGATCCTCTGAGTGAAGAAGTTTCCCCTCATGTTCCCCTTAAACTTCTCACCTTTCATCCTTAAGTCATGGCCTCTGGTTGTAATCCTAACCTCAGTGGGAAAAAGCCTGCTTGCATTTACCCTACTACACCCTCATAATTTTCTATACCTCTATTAAATCTCCTTTTAAATCTTTTACATTCTAAAGAATAGAGTACTAAACTATTCAATTAAAGATTAATGTCTGTCTGTCAGTCTGGTGCTTATGCCAGTTTCAGTGGCATGAAGCGACTGAGAGTACGAGACTCCCTCTCCCCCCCCCCCCCGGATAGGACGCCAGTCTATTGCGAGGTTAACCCCCAGTATTTTTGCCGGTACCCATTCCCAGCTGGGTAGACTGGAGTATTGTGTGGTTAAGTGCCTTGCTCAAAGACGCACATGTTGCCTTGGCAGGGCTCGAACCCATGACCTTCAGATTGCTAGTCCAACGCCCTAACCACTTGGCCACACGCTATTCAATCTTTCCTTATGATTCAGGTCCTCCAGACTTGGTGACATCCTTGTAAACTTTTTCTGTACTCTTTTTCAGCTTTATTTACATCTTTCCTGTAGGTAGGTAACTAAAACTACACACAATACTCCACATTAGACCTCACTAATGCCTTATAGAACTTCAACATAACAAATCATAAGAGATTCCAGGACTTTGAATGTAGATCTCATTGTAGAGGGATTTGATTAGTGCATAGTTTGCAATAAGCCAGTATACATTTATTACAGGAAATTAGAAGATCTAACAAAATATTTTTGTTTACTGCATGGGAAAATTAAACACAAAGGTAGAGAGGTTATGTTTCATAGGGCACTAGTGAGACCACATCTGGAGTTTATTTTATTTACCAGATTGATAGCAGATTCACATTCAGATTCAGATTTTATTTATCACATGTACAAAAACATAGAGTGAAATGCATTATTTGGATTATAACCAACACACCCAAGGATGTGCTGGGGGCAATCCGGAAGTGTTGCTAAACATTCTGGCACCAACATAGCATGTTCAACAGAACAACGCAAGCAGAACAACAGCAAAAGCAGAGAAAACAACACCAGCAAATGAAGCCCCTTGCCCAGCCTCCCACCCAACCCCAGGACAGGCTGCCTTTGGGCTTCCAGTCCTTGGCTCCGGACTCTCAGACTCATAGACCTCAGATTTCCAACCTCCAGTGTCTGGCCTGGACTTGCAGACATTGGGCCTCTGACTTTTCGATAAGTCAACCCAGGGGCTTCAACTTTCATGCCTCAACCTCTAGACTCACTGACTTTCGTCTTTGATATTCCAGCCTCTCCCTCTGGATTTGCTGAGTTCTGAACTTTCACCTTTGGCTTTGCCCTCTGGGCTTTGACATCTGGGTATTGACCCCAGGACTCTCCAGTCATTGGTTTGACCTTTGGGCTCTGAGGAGTGTATATATCCTCCCTGTGGAATGCGTGGGTTCCTCCGGGCACTCCGGTTTCCTCCCACGGTCCAAAGAAGTACTGGTTAGTAGATTAACTGGTCATTGTAAGTTGACCCTGTGATCAGGCCAGGGCCAGTCAGAGATTGCTGGTGGCACAGCTTGAAGGCCTGGAAGAGCCCATTCCACACTGTAAAAAATCACAAGGGAACTGGTATCTGCTGGCGCTTAGATAAATTAGAGGCAACTTGATTGAAGCATATGACCCTGAGGGACCAACACTGAATGAGGATGAGTATGTAGGCTGAAGAGTTGGTTTCCCGGTATCAATGGATTGGAGAGCTCTTGGCTCTGTAAAATAGGGTGCAATGAAGGGTGCGTCCATGGGAGAGGCAGGAGTTATCTGAAAACACCTCCCAGAACAGCTTCCAAGATGTTTTATGCACATCGTTATGTTACCAAAGTTAGCTGCGGAATATATTCAAATTCAATCTAACTGAAATGAATAGAAATAACTATTTACCCTGGCTGTTTACTGTTTATCTGAGACAAGAAGTACTGACTGTGTTTCCATGTGTGACTTTTCAGAACACCAAATGTTTCATTGTAACTTTTTTTTTAAAGAGTATTGCTATTGACATTTTTTCCTTTACTTCAGTGCATTGTTTCTTGTCTTGAACAGGTCAACAACTTCGAAATATTTAAGGAAATTGTGCAGCTGGTGGAAGCAATTAAAAATGTTAAGCTTTCAGCTTTGTATCCTGTGGTTGTGACTGTGGTAGGTACATAAATACAAGTGTGCTGTATTCCCTGTAGAAACTTGTCTGATTTATTTAAAGCTATTGAATTCATTCTGAAAATCACTTAAAATTGAATGGTAGGCAAGGAAGTTAGCAATGCTTAAAATATTTGAATGTTTGTGCAAGATTTCAATGCAAAGAACATAGAAAAGGTGCTCTGAATATTTGAATGTATGGTGTAGTCGCATTGGTGGTTTGAAAGGATAATGTGAGAAAAAGACCATTGTGTGATCTAAAATTTTGCTATCAGTGCAAATTTGTTATCTGGCAATTCCATACAGGAGTGATGTTTATTGGACATTCCACCCACATTTGATCATTCTTTAAAATCGCTTGCATGCCCCTTTGCAATTTTGAGAGGTATATTCCTTGATAGGTGATTACCTTTCAGAATTATCTTTCTGGAATAATTTTAGTATACTGAAGCACAAACCTTTCTTGTTTTCTGCTTCTCAAACACCACCCATCAAAGAGTAGACGACTGGCCATGAGAAGTAATATTTGATACTGAAGACAGGGTTGAAAAGGGATAATAAATCAACCATGATGGAATGCTGGAGTAGATTCAATGGGCCGAATAGTTTAATTCTGTTTGTGTGTCTTATGGACAGAGATATAAACTCCAGCAGATAGTTCCAGGAGCAAACATGTGATTCAGCAGCTTCAGAGAGCTGAGGTGAATAGTAAGTTTGTGGCAGAATAGGAAGAGGCGGGTGTTGCGGATATTCTCCTGGTGTGTGACACTCTCCATCTAGCTCTCACGGTCGAGTGATAACACCTCGAGGAAATGCTGGCAAACCACTGACTGTACAGGACATTACACTGCATCAGAGGAGATTCAGTAGCTAGGAATATTGTCAGAAGCTTCTGCAACTGCCTCACTGAGGCATGCATGTCACATTGCCAGGTTGAATGACATCATTCAGCAGGTACAGATATTTATTTTGGGTGGTGAGCGCAATAAAGAGGGAGAGCCAAAAGTTCTAGTTCATTTGGAATCAAAACTGGGAACAAAAAGGATCAAGGTACTGCAGTGGGATTTCAGGACTCAGGAGCCAGATAAAAGCTTAACCCTGAAGGCAGTAAACTCTGGATTAATCTCATTTCCACAATAACATGAATTTAGCATGAGACAAGTTAATGCATGACAGGGGAAGTAGTGCTGAGAGAGGACCTCAGGCTTGGGCAAATAGAGCATTTTTTTCAATGATGATATGGCATTTTGAAATATAGTAAGAATGAGGACTATAGTTATGGGTCTTTGCAAGGCATGGACAATTTGCTTATGCAGACAAATGAATGCAGAAGAAATTTATAGAAACATAGAAACATAGAAAATAGGTGCAGGAGTAGGCCATTCGGCCCTTCGAACCTGCACCGCCATTTATTATGATCATGGCTGATCCTCCAACTCAGAACCCCGCCCCAGCCTTTATTGTAAAGAAGTGGGAGATGATTTATTTTGGTAGAAAAAATGAGGATGCAATATACTGTAAATCGAACTATACTTTTTACAAAGCAACACTCACAAAATGCTGGAGGAACTCAGCAGATCAGGCAGCATCTATAGACATAGAGAGTTGATGTTTTGTGCTGAGAGCCTTCATCAGAACTGAGAAGCAAGACACCAGAATAAAAAGGTGGGCGACGGGGAAGGAGAATAGATAGAAGGTGACAGGTGAAGCCAAGTGGGTGGGAAAGGTAAAAGACTGGAGAAGAAAGAATCTGATATGATAGGAGAAAGGGAAGGAGGCAGGGACCCAGGGGTAAGTAATAGACAGGAAAGAAGAGGTAAAAAGTCAGAGTGAGGAATAGAAAAAGAAGGGAGGGGGAGGGAAATAAATACTGCAAGGAGAAATTGATATTCATGCATCAGGTTGGAGACTACTAAGGTGCTGCTCCTGATGGTGGCATCATCTTAGCACAAGAGGAGGCCGTGGGCTAACATGTCAGAATGGGAATGGAAATCAGATTCTTCACCTATCACCTTCTAGATAGCCTCCTTCCCTGCCCCCCCCCCACCTTTTTATTCTGAGGTCTTCCCCCTTCCTTTTCAATCCTGAAAAAGGGTCACAGCCCAAAACCTAGACTGTTTGTTTATTTCCTAGATGCTGCCTGACCTGCTGAGTTTGTCCAGCATTTTGAACGTGTTGCATTTGATTTCCAACTACTGCAAAATTTCTTATTTCTACTTTTTACAAATATGTGAAATGGGAACAAGAGTGGACTATAAGGCTCTTTGAGCTTGCTTCCCTATTTGTTTAGATTATTGCGTACTTTCTACAACTCTCTGAAGTAGAGAATTCCTTTGAGAGAAGAATATCCTCCACAGTTCCATCTTGAATGACTGATATCCTTGAAATTGTGCTCCTAGTTCTCGGGGAACACTCTCAGAAACTTGTATTCACAGATGGCAGGAGGAGCAGGGAAACCTGCAATGGATAGTGCTAACACGAGGAAATCTGCAGATGCTGGAAATTCAAGCAACACACACCAAATGCTGGTGGAACGCAGCAGGACAGACAGCATCCATAGGAAGAAGCACAGTCGACATTTCGGGTCCTGGCGAAGAGTCTCAGCCTGAAACGTTGGCTGTGCTTCTTCCTATGGATGCTGTCTGGCCTGCTGCGTTCCACCAGCATTTTGTGTGTATGGATAGTGCTGTCATGCTACTCAAAATAAAAGGTTGTCACTACCCCAAACCAGGTTAAGTGGCATCTCACAGATTCTAAAAATATTGCATACCTTGTGTATGAACAAAAAAAATCCATAACAGTTCCTTAGGCTAGTTGATAACTGTCCGGTAACTTCAGAGTGGGAGAATCATTTGAAGATGTTAATTTAGTTGATTTGGTGAGAAAGCACATGAGCTCCTTGCATTCTTGGGAAGGAAAAGAGAAGGCTGAGGTTTAAGAAGATTGCACGCATTAGGGTAAAGAAGCCACGTTTATCATTGGAGAATGATTCTGGAATAGAGAACAATTTTGTCAGGTAAGAATAGTAGCCAATATTTACACGAAAGTTAATAGTTCAGTCAAATTTGACAATGAATGGCTAAAATAATTAGCTGCCATAAACCTTCATGTGGAATCTTGTAAACATAAGGGAGCAGTAATGAGAGGTATAGTAGGGAAGACAAGTGGACAAGGATGTGTGGACTGAGTCAGGAGCTGAAACAACGAGAACAATGAAAGACCAAAGGCTGAATAGTTTGGTCTTCAAAACTGTAATTATAGATTAAAGATGGGTTTTTTTTTCAGGGGTATATGCAAGGCAAATGGAGTTAGAAGGGTGAATGGAAATCTGGATGAAGTAAACAGATGTTGAATAAATGACCTCATGGGAAAATGAACTTGGAGAAGATTTGAAAGAAATGGTGGCCAGTTCATCAGTCAGAGTGATAGAGTTGCAGAGCACAGAAATAATCTCTTCAGATCAGTGAGTCTGCATCAACTTTTTTGCCACTCCATTCATAGGTATTAGGTTTATATCCTTCTAAACCCTGTCTATTCAGGTGCTTGCCAAAATATCTTTTAAATATAGTGATTCTGAGTGATTTCTCCACCTCCTCTGGCAGAGCATTCTAGATATCAACCACATTCTGTGTAAAAAAAAAACTTAACCCTCCGATCCCCTTTAAAACTCCTCCTTTTCTCTACCTAAACCTCTTGTTTTTGATACCCCCTTCAATCGACAACATATTCTGACTGCCCTGTCTGGTTCTCTGATAATTTTATTAAACTTCTATCAAGTCACCTCAGCCTCCTTCACTACAGGGAAAATATACCTGAATTCTCCAGTCTCTCTCTATAACCAAAGTTCTTCAATCCAGGCAATATCCTGGTGAATATCCTCTACAATTTCTCCAGCATAGCCCCATCTTCTTTTTACTGCAGTGATCAGAACGGCTCACAACCAGAATCAGGTTTAATACGACTGTCATGTATGATGTGATATATTTGTTGTTTCTCGGCAGCAGTACGGTACGTGCATAGGAATACTATAAAGTACAAAATAAAGAGTGCAGAAAACAAAAAGGAATGATGAAATACTGTTCATGGGCTTACGGACTATTCAGAAACCTGACGGCAGGAAAAGAAGCTGATTCTAAATCTTTGAGTGTTTGTCTTCAGGCTTTACTGCACAATGCTCCGAGCTCAGTTCAACTAGTGTTTGTAAAATTGCAACATAACCTCCCAACTTTTATATTCTGTGCTACATAACCTCCCTATTTTTATATTTAGTTATTGGGGCCTGTAACCATATGGAGGATGTGACATATTTATGTTTCCTCGTTCAGATGATGATACGATCTTACAGTAGCCAGTGCTTGAATGAGAGTTATTGTCAAATTGTTTGTCTGATTCTGATCAAACAGGATGTTTGTTATGATGAGGCTGTTATTCAAGTATTAAAATAATCTATTACAACTCATTTAACAAGCTTAAGTTTTTTCTCAGGGTCTTCCCCCTGCCCCAGCAGTTTAAGTCTGTCACTAATTGACATCCTTGTAAATTCAATAACTTAAAGCTGTTAAGCTGTTTCTATTTACAATAGACCAGGAGCTCAGTCTGTGGAGAAGCAGAGTATTGCTGACAGTGCTTGATTTCCATGTTAGCTGCACATACTTTGGGCTGCAAAAGCATTCTGTGGCATTGGAAGGAGTTAATTATTTTAACATGTAGTTCCTGAAATGGAGAATTTTTTAAAGCAAACGCTAGCTTTATAACCAGCAATTATGTTCTTTCTGTTGGTGATCACCTATCCTTTTCTTATTTTCTTTGCACTTTAGGGTCAGTTCATTTTTTTTCTAAATGTCAGCCAACTTTTTGATTGTGCGTGAAGATAAGGTGAATGGCCAGGAAAGAATGTTTCAGTTGTTGGTACCATTAACAACGACTTCTGTTTGCTTGATCCTTGTTCTCCTGTGGTGGTTCTTCTTTATGTCGACTATCTAACTCCATATTTAGGACAGATATCTGCTCATTACATGGGTTGATTTGAACATTTTCCACATAGGCCTTTGGGACTTTAAACATGTCACCAACAGTAAATTAATAGTGAAGTGTTTGGTACTTCTAACTTATGACTAAATGCCACTTGGTGCACTGAGTTGAATTATCCCCATGTTCAAAACTTTTAACAATATGCTGCTACAGGTTTAAGAGGACTACAATCAAGTTGCGAATGCTAGTTGTCATACTGGCATGAAGTGTGAAATTTGTCAGCACAGCATTAATTCTCAGTTGGTTGATCAAGTGAAATAGTAAAATAAATTGGAAGCTCCTTTATTGTGATAAACATAATGCTGGACAATAGCAAACTTTGATGTGAGATCAATATTTAGTAACCCCTTTCCCCAAATCATTTCCACCATGAATTTAATTGGAACCTTGGAAAGCCTGTCCATTTTTCCAAGCTGAAACTGTAGGAATGCATCGAATTGTGTACTTTTCAGAAGAATGTCAAGGACAAGGGAATCAACTAAGAAATGGTAATAGTTCTGACCTTCAAGAGCAGTAATCCAGAAGTATACAAGAAGTGCAGGTACAATGTACAGAAGGCTATTTTAAGGGTGAGAAAATAATTCTGATTGCAGTTAGAGACGGAGTCGGATGTACGTCAGCTCTGGCAAGGTTTGCAGACCATTACTTCCTACAAAGAGAAACTCAACATCATGAATGTTTGAGATGCCTCACTCTCAGATGAGCTCAATGCCTTTTATGCATGCTTTGAAAGGAAAAGTAAAACTACACTTGTGCGAATACCTTGTGATCTCTGTTTTGGAGCCTAACGTCAGAACATCTTTCAAGAGGGTGTACCCTTGCAAGGCATCAGGCCCTGACAGTGTAACTGAAAACCTGTGCTAGCCAACTGGACAAGGACATCTTCAATTTCTCACCACTGCAGTAGGAGGTTTTTTTTGACCTGCTTCAAAATGGCGACGGTCATACCAGTGCCCAAGAAGAGCTGGGTGAGCTGCCCCAACAACTACTGCCCAGTTACCCTCATATCTACCGTGATGAAGTACTTGGAGAGGTTGGCCGTGGCTAGAGTCAATTCCTGCCTACGCAAGGACACGGACTTACTGCAATTTGCCTATTACCACAAAAGGTCTACAGAGGAAGCAACCTCACTGGCTCATTGTGGCCAAAAAGTTCTATTCAAAAGGTTCAAAGGAACATCTAAACAAGCCTGATGCATTTTTGAACAAGCCTTGTGGACTGATGAAGTTAAAATAGAACCTCTTGGCCACAATGAGCAAAGGTATGTTTGGAGAAAAAAGGGTGCAGAATTTCATGAAAAGAACCCTTCTCCAACTGTTAAGCATGGGGGTGGATTGATCATGTTTTGGGCTTGTGTTGCAACCAGTGGCACAGGGAACATTTACTGGTAGAGGGAAGAATGAATTCAATTAACTACCAGCAAATTCTGGAAGCAAACATCACACCATCTGTAAAAAAGCTGAAGGTGAGAGGAGGCTGGCTTCTACAACAGGATAATGATCCTAACCACACCTCAAAATCCACAATGGACTACCTCAAGAGGTGCAAACTGAAGGTCTTGCCATGGCCTCATGGTCCCCTGACCTAAACATCATCCAGAATCTGTGGATAGACCTCAAAAGAGCAGTGCATGCAAGACGGCCCAAGAATCTCACAGAACTAGAAGCCTTTTGCAAGGAAGAATGGGCAAAAATCCCTCAAACAAGAATTGAAAGATTCTTAGCTGGCTACAAAAAGCGTTTACAAGCTGTGATACTTGCCAAAGGGGGTGTTACTAAGTACTGCCATGCAGGGTGCCCAAACTTTTGCTTCAGGCCGTTTTCCTTTTTTGTTATTTTGAAACTGTAAAAGATGGAAATAAAAAAAAAAGTTTTCTTGCTTAAAATATTAAAGAAATGTGTCATCTTTAACTTTATGCCATTTGAAAATCAGTTCATCTTTTACTCACTTAGCTACTCACAGTAACAGAAATTTTGACCGGGGTGCCCAAACTTTTGCATGCCATCGCATAAATATACTTCTTGTAATTTATAGCTTTTATTATTATGTATTGCAATGAAATTCTGCTGCAAAACCACAATTTTGATGACATATGCCAGTGATATTAAACCTGATTCTGATTCTGAACAGCTGTGGTAAAATAATTACATTAAATGTAAGTATCGCATTGTGGGAGTGTAAAAACTAAATGAAGATTTGTATTTATAGGTAAAACAAAATACTATAGCTGATTGTGAAAAAATAAAATGAACATTTATAGAATTAATTACAGTTAAACTTACAATTGACAAAATATAAATTACCAAAATTTACCTTTCTTCCTGGCCTTTAGAATGAATAAGACCAGTGAACAAGTGCCAAATCTAATTTGCTGCAGTTTCAAGGGGCAGGTTTCCTATCATAACTGAGGAGTTACTGCAGGAATATTCTGTTGCAGCATATTGGAATGGAATTAATATGTGACCAGCAAGGAAATCTGAGATAGTTTGCGGTTTACATGCGTGCAGACAGAAGTGTGTGAATCTAACCTTCCTGTCAGTTAAGTCAGAAGATCGCAGCAGTGTCCTGGAGTCTTTTTCACTTTTGTTGGGAAGGTTTGGAGCCTTAAAAATATTGATTATATGGACATTAGTTAATACAGGCGTAAAGAAAAGATTATTTTACTTTGATTACATTGAAACTGAAAAAGCACTTTCAGATTTCAGTTCTAAGTTAATGGTGGTTCACAAAGTGCCAACTTTACAAATACTGTACTTCAGTATCTTAGGACATGAGGTGGTCTGTATTCTGCATATCTCTAAGTTAAGAGTTGATGGCCTGAACCAGCATTATATTTTACATCTTATCATTCTTTTGTGGTTGGAAGGACTATTAGTAAATGAAAATCAGAAAATAAACAGCAGATGCTAGGATTCTGAAGTAAAAAAAACAAAATGCTGGAAACATCAGAAGGTCAACCTTGGTCTGACATGGTACCAAAAAAGAGATAACATTTCAAATTGTTCCAAGAGGAAGGGTCTTTGACCTGCAGTGTCAATTCTTACTTTGCAGATGCTGTGACAGTAAATTTAGGAAAAGTTTTAAATGTTTCTGTGTTAGGAGGTGATAAGTATCTCAGTTTAACTGCAAGTGATATAATTCAATATTTTTATTTGAATAATTTGAGTTTAATCAAATAAGTACTTCATATTATATTATCAAATTGCTTTTATTTGTTAAAGGTACACTTGAACAATACAGAAGCTTTATCTTGTGGTATTCAAAAGGACGACTTTGCTATTACCAAACAATTGGCAAAAGATGCATTTGGAAAAAATATTCTTATTTACAATCTACTGATTAATTATACACAGGTAGGATTTTTTTTCTCTGTTATGAACTTATTGTTTTAGAAAGGAGTCAATTTATTTCAAAAAAAGCACAATCAACTTGTTTGCAGTTTTTTTCTGTGGGTCGGTGTTGGAGCTGCTTCATTTTATGCTGTATATCAGTGACTTAGATGATGGAATAGATGGCTTTGTTGCCAAGTTTGCAGATGATATGAAGATTGGTGGAGGGGCAGATAGTGTTGAGGAAACAGGTAGGCTGCAGAAGGACTTGGACAGATTAGGAGAATGGGCAAGAGAGCGGCAAATGAAATAGAATGTTGGAAAGTGCATGGTCAGGCACTTTAGTAGTAGAAGTAAATGTGCAGATTATTTTCTAAATGAGGAGAAATTGCAAAAATCTGAGATGCAAAGGGACTTGAGTCCTTGTGCAGAACACCCTAAAGTTTAACTTGCAGGTAGAGTCAGTGGTGAGGAAGGCAAATGCAATGTTAGCACTCTCATTTCAAGAGGTCTAGAATACAAGAGCAGGGTTGTGATGCTGAGGCTTTATAAGGCACTGGTGAGGCCTCACCTTGAGTATTGTGAACAGTTTTGGGCTCCTCATCTAAGAAAAGATGTGCTGGCATTGGAGAGGATCCAGAAGAGGTTCACAAGGATGATTCTGGGAATGAAAGGGCTATCATACGAGGACCGTTTGATAGTTCTGGGTCTGTACTTGCTGGAATTTAGAAGACTGAGGGGGGATCTAATTGAAATCGTTCGAATGTTGGAAGACCTAGACAGATTAGATGTGAAAAGGATGTCTCCCATGATGGGGTAGTCTGGGACAAGCGGTACAGCCTCAGGATACAGGGGTGTCCATTTAAAACAGAGATGCGGAGAAATTTCTTTAGCCATAGGTTGGTGAATTTGTGGAATTTATTACCACAGGCAGGTGTGAAGGCCAGGTCATTGAATGTATTTAAGGCAGAGCTTGATAGGTTCTTGATTGAACATGGCTTCAAAGGTTACAGGGAGAAGGCCAGGGAATGGGGCTGAGGTGGGGAAAAAAAGATCAGCATGATTGAATGGCAGAACCCACTCGATGGCCCAAATGGCCTTATTCTGCTCGTATGTCTTACGGTCTTAATTTCTAAAACTTGGAGTAGAAGAGATTTGAAAAGCAAAATGGATGAACTGTCATGAGTTAATGTTTCTTTTTTGCATCTTGAAGTTGCGTACAACTTTACAGGTCCATCATGATATTTTGAGGAATGTCTACTTTAAGTTGGGTTACTGCTTTATTTAACATAAAGTATTATCAGTTTGTTATCAGCTTTTTTGATTGTATACCATAATAGACCATAGAGTCATATAGCATCAAAGCAGTCTGCACTATCAAACACCCATTTACACTAATCTCACTGTATTCTCCTCATTTTCACATCAACTTCCCCAATATTCTGCCACACACCTACACGCTAGGAGTGATTTACAATAGACTATTAAGCACCCAACCCACAAGATGGTATTGGACTTGGGGCTATGAGGTAGCAGCTCTACTAGCTGCATAGACGTGCCACTTGTTATCATTAAGAATTATTCAATGGTTAATTCAAACAATGGTTTCTAATATTAGTAGGTAGCTAAAATAATATCCTCAATAATGAAGCGCTTGGGCATGTACTATGGTCATTATTCAGAGTAAAGGAACAAAAATGTTAGTGCCTTCATTTGCAGAGATTTCCTGTTGCCAGTTAAAATTCTGATGAATAGTTCAATTAATAGTTTGGATAATTGAGTGTGCATTGTGATTATACATTGAGCTACAGAACTATCCATGTTTAAACTTGGTATAATGAGTGCTGTAGGTAATCCTGGTTGTTTTACAAGCACCTTTTCTTTTTCTCCTATATTTAAATTTACATAGTGTTGCTTTTCAAGGACGTACACTGTGCATTCCTCAATAATCCTTCAAATACAGCAGTTGCCAGGCAATCAATAGCACAGTTGGTTGATGTGACTTCGGGCTGGGTAATAAAGTGTGGAATTCTTGATCTTGGGTAGGTTTTCAGCTGAATGGCTGTTAGTGGATAAGGTGAGGAAATTAAAGTAGTACAGAAAATAAAAATTGTACAACTTTTTCTTCGTCTGGGTGATGGGTGAGAAAAATGGTCTGGGAAATTGGTAAACTGTCAAAAACATTTTATATTAATTTATTCATTTTAAGTAAATTGGTGGCAATTTCAAAATCCCCATATTTTTGTTAGTTACATTAACGATAATTGAGGAACGTCTCTTGTTGGGATTTGAATAATGTCTTTCTTCTCATTCCTAACCTCACACACTTGTTTAATTGAAGTTTGGGCTTGAGTGAATAAAGCAATTTTTCTGTTCCTATTCCTACCGCAGTTCACTTAATTAATTCAGCTGAGAACGCTTCATTTCCAAGTAGTTAATTTCTGCTTGTAAATTGGTTATCTTGGTCAAACCTTTTGCTGTACAAAACAAAACAGACAGAAGAATTTAACTGCTTTGGTGTGTTTATCCGTTCTTACATGCCGGAGGAGATTTACTTCTATCATCAATTTTACCTCTTTTTGTTGGTTGGTCAGCTTTTTCTTTCTGACTTAATTATTTATGAAGGCAAAACAGATCAATGAATTCTAGAAGGAAGAAAACACTTGAATTCAGCTTTTTTTTTTAGAATTAGCAGTAAAATTTTACATCATCAAAATCCACCGAGTACTGTGTCCCCATCCAGCTCTGCTTCCCTCCCTGGATGAGCTCAATTACTTCTACGCTCGCTTTGACCGAGAGAACAAGGAGGTCACCCTCAAAGTGGATCTCCCACCTGGTGAGCTGCCTCTCTCACTTTCCACCTCCGATGTTTGCGCCACCCTGAGCAGGGTGTATGTACAGAAGGCAGCTGGTCCAGATGGAATGCCTGGCCGTGTGCTCAGAGTCTGTGCAGAGCGGTTGGCCGGGGTCTTCACGGACATTTTTAATCTGTCCCTGGCCCAGGCAGTTGTCCCCACAAGCTTCAAGATCGCCACCATCACGCCAGTGCCGAAGCATTCCACTGCCACGGGCCTGAATGACTTCCATCCAGTTGCACTCACCCCCATCATTGCAAAGTGCTTTGAGGGACTGGTTCTATCACATCTGAAATCCTGTCTGCCCACTACCCTAGACCCCCATCAATTTGCCTATTGCACCAACAGGTCAACAGAGGACTCCATCTGCACAACACTTCACTCTGCCCTGACCCACCTGGACAGCCCCAACTCTTACGTCAGAATGCTGTTCATTGACTTTAGTTCGGCATTCAATACTGTGATCTCCTCCAAGCTGATCGCCAAACTTCGCCAGCTCATCCCTCTGCAATTGGACCTTGGACTTTCTGACTAACAGACCCCAATCAGTTAAGTTAGACAACCTCTCCTCCTTCACTCTCACCCTGAACACCGGCATGCCTCAAGGCTGTGTGCTGAACCCTCTTCTGTACTCCCTTTTCACCTATGACTGCGTTCCTGTACATGGTTCTAACTCCATAATCAAGTTCGCAGAGGACGCCACAGTGGTTGGCCTGATCAGAGGGGATGATGAGATGGCCTACAGGGACGAGGTCCAGCACCTGGCTGCGTGGTGTGCCGACAATAACTTGCCCCTTAACACCCAGAAGACCAAAGAGATCATTGTGGACTTCAGACATGCTAGGAGCCACACTCACGTCCCCATGTACATCAACAGAGCTGTAGTGGAGTGTGTATCAAGCTTCAAATTCCTTGGTGTCCACATTTCCGAGGATCTCACCTGGTCCCTGAACTCCTCCATCCTGATCAAAAAGGCACAACAGCACATTTATTTCCTGCGGAGCATCAAGAAAGCTCACCTCTGTCCCAGGATACAGATGGACTTTTACCGCTGTACCATTGAGAGCATACTCACCAACTGCATCAGTGTGGTATGGCAATTGTCCCGTATTGGACCGCAAAGCACTCCAGCATGTGGTGAAAACTGCCCAGCGGATTATCGGCACCCAATTGCCCACCATTGAGAATATCTACCATAAACGCTGACTGGGCAGGGCGAAAAGCATTATCAAGGATGTATCTCACCCTAATCATGGACTTTTTACTCTCCTCCCATCTGGTAGGCGCTACAGGAGCCTCTGCTCCCACACCAGCAGGCACATGAAGAGCTTCTTCCCTCACATCACAGCGCTAAGCTGTATTGCACCCATATTGTACTTCTATATTTGTGTGCTGTAGCACCTTTTATTCGCAGTTATTTTGTAAATAACACTATTCTTTGTATTTCTGGTCAGATGCTAACTGCATTTCATTGGCTTTGTATCTGTACTCAGCAGAATGACAATAAAGTTGAATCTAATCTACAAACCCCATTTCCAGAAAAGTTGGGATGTTTTCCAAAATGCAATAAAAACAAAAATCTGTGACATGTTAATTCACATGAACCTTTATTTAACTGACAAAAGTACAAAGAAAAGATTTTCAATAGTTTTACTGACCAACTTAATTGTATTTTGTAAACGTGCACAAATTCAGAATTGGATGGCTGCAACACACTCAACAAAAGTTGGGACAGAGTTAAAATAAAATTGAAAAGTGCACAGAATATTCAAGTAACACCGGTTTGGAAGACTCCACATTAAGCAGGCTAATTGGTAGCAGGTGAGGTATCATGACTGGGTACAAAAGTAGCATCCATCAGTCTGACTGAGCAAAGATGGGTCGTGGCTCACTCCTTTGTGCCAAAATTCGTGAGAGAATTTTTAGTCAGTTCAAAAGGAACATCTCTCAACGCAAGATTGCAGAGAATTTAGGTCTTTCAACATCTACAGTACATAATATTGTGAAAAGATTCAGAGAATTCAGAGACATCTCAGTGCGTAAAGGGCAAGGTCGGAAACCACTGTAGAATTCACGTGATCTTCGAGCCCTCAGGCGGCACTGCCTAAGAAACCGTCATGCTACTGTGACGATTATAGCCACCTGGGCTCAGGAGTACTTCGGAAAACCATTGTCACTCAACACAGTCTGTTGCTGCATCCAGAAATGCAACTTGAAACTGCATTACGCAAGGAGGAAGCCATTCATCAACTCTATGCAGAAACGCCGGTGAGTTCTCTGGGCCCGAACTCATCTCAGATGGACCGAAAGACTGTGGATCCGTGTGCTGTGGTCAGATGAGTCCACATTTCAGCTAGTTTTTGGAAAAAATGGGCATCGAGTTCTCAGTGCCAAAGATGAAAACGACCATCCAGCTTGTTATCAGCGAAAGGTGCAAAAGCCAGCATCTGTGATGGTATGGGGGTGCATCAGTGCCCACGGCATGGGCGAGTTGCATGTATGTGAAGGTACCATTGACTCTGAGGCGTATATTAGGATTTTAGAGAGACATATGTTGCCATCAAGGCGACATCTCTTCCCGGGACGTCCATGGTTATTTCAGCAGGGCAATGCCAGACCACATTCTGCACGGGCTACAACAGCATGGCCTTGTAGACACAGAGTGCGTGTGCTTGACTGGCCTGCTGCCAGTCCAGATCTATCTCCTATTAAAAATGTATGGCGCATCATGAAGAGGAGAATCAGACAACGGAGACCACGGACTGTTGAGCAGCTGAAGTCTTATATCAAGCAAGAATGGACAAAATCTCCAGTTGCAAATCTACTACAATTAGTATCCTCAGTTCCAAAACGATTAAAGTGTTATTAAAAGGAAAGGTGATGTAACACATTGGTAAACATGCCTCTGTCCCAACTTTTGTTGAGTGTGTTGCAGCCATCAAATTCTAAATTTGTGTATGTTTACAAAATACAATTAAGTTGGTCAGTAAAACTATTGAAAATCTTGTCTTTGTACTTTTTTCAGTTAAATAAAGGTTCACGTGAATTAACATATCACAGATTTTTGTTATTGCATTTTGGAAAATATCCCAACTTTTCTGGAAATGGCATTTGTAATATGATATTTTGAGTTTAAGTTGGTTGCAGACAATGATATTCAACAAAAAAAAAGTTAATTGTGAAGTGTAGAAGCATTAGATAGGATGTTTTCCTACCTTCCAATTGTCAGAAAAATGTCACTTCCAAGATCTAAAGAGGCAATTCTGGAGGAGATAAATAGGTGCTTGTGTGTGCCTCAAAAGGATTTGAATGGAAACACACCAGGTGATTTGTCATAATTTTAAAACATTTTTCTGGATGGGTACATTTTTGACAGGAGGTGATGGTAAGATAAACTTGAACTTGGGAATTTCAAGGTAAGTTTATTTGTCATTCAAGCATACGCAATACCCATGAATACGACAAATGAAACAGCGTTACTCTGGGGCCAAGGTGCAAAACACAGTACCAACAGCTATACAGTTATACAGAATGTATAAACTCATTTTGGGCTTCCAGCTGGGTACAGGTGTTGACTTTGACCGATGTTTCAATGACAAACTCTGCTGACTTCATCAGGGATGATGCCTAAACCTGTCTAGTCTGGTGGTTATATATATTCAGCTCCTGTTGTTCATTCCTCTTGACTGGTTAGTCCTCAACCAATCAGGTTTCCACTGTTCCACCTTGTTTAAAATCATATTCTAGTTCTTACTTAGAACAAGACCTTTGTCTTTGTTAAAATTCTTACTCCCTAGTTTTATTTCATTGGTTTCCTTCACCAGGCGGTCCTAAAAGCCATTAGCGCAGCTCAGTAGTTTTGTGCCATTGAAGTCAATCTTGTGGTCATTGGAATTGCAATATTCTGCTACCACTGACTTTCCAATGTAACCCAAACAGATACACCTCCAATGCTCCTTGATGCAGTTTCCACTGTGCACCCCATCTGGCTGATAGATGCTGCATCACATTCACATGGAATTCTGTAAACACCAGCCGTTCTGAGTTCCACGTCATCTTTGACTTTGCAGTTCTGGTGAAGGTACTCCCACAATGGTACTGGATAGGGAATTTCAGACAATCATTACCATGATAAGATTTCCAAGTCAGCATGCTGAGCGATTTGGATGGGAACCTGCAGGTCGTATTCCAATTTACCTGAAGCCCTTATCCATAAAGGTAGATATCATGGCTTTGTGAGTAGTCCAGGAGAGTAACTTCAATGCATTTTCTGGATGGCACTTACTGCACCAATAATGTTGGAGTCAATGAATATTTAGGTTTCTCCAATGATATTAGAGTTGCACTTGTCCAGTCAACTGGTTGTAGATGGTTGAAAGGATTTGAGATGTCAGATAGTGAATCATTGGCTACACAATACACAGCCTCTAACATGTACTTGTAGTCATGATATATATGTGGCTGCACCAAATGAGTTTGTGGTCAGTGGTAACTCCCAGGATAGTGGGATACCAAGTGAACGTAATGTCAATGAATGCCAGGGGAAGGTAAGTACATTCTCTCTTGTTGCAGGTAGTCATTGCTGGAAATTATGGTGACACAAAAGTTATATGCCACATTCAGCCTATAGTGTTAGGGGCTTGCAGATATGGACAGTGTCATTTGCTGAGGAGCATATGGAATTGTACATTGACAAGCATCCCCATCTTGACCTTATGGTGGATGGAAGGTCATTATTTAAGAAACTTAAGATGTTTGGGCCTATCAAATTTGCCCAAGGAACTTTTGCAGTAATCTGCTGGACTTGTAGTGGTTGTTGTCCAACTAACTTTTGTGACTATCTCCACTAGTCCAAATTATGACTCCAACCATTGGAGTATCTTCCCTTAGATGCTCAGTGATGCGACACTCTCTCAAATGCATTTATATTCCAATGTGTCAGCATATCTAATTTAACTCTGCATACAGTACATTTGAGAGACCTTGACATTATAGAAATAGCAGTAGATTCCCATAATAAAGTTGTGTATTGAAGAATATAGGAGAGGTGGTATGGTAGCTAGTAGTTAGAAAAATGCTATTACAGCACCAACGATTGACTTTCAATTCCCTCTGCTGTGTATAAGGAATCTGTACGTTCTCCCCATGAGCATTTTCCTCCCACATTCCAATTATGTACAGGAAGTTGTGGGCACGCTAATTTGGCAGGGAAGCACAGTGACACTTGCAGGATGCCTCCAGCACATATTCGGACTGTATTAGTTGTTGAAGCAAATGATGTGTTTCACTGCATGTTTCAAATTACATGTGACAAATAAAGCTAATCTTATTTTATACTGCACATTAATTATTTGATGGAATGGATATGTTGGTCTAAAAAGAGAGCAAAGTCTTTTCCATGAGATAGATTAGCCAAAGAAATCTCACTATTACTTACCAATGTCACACATAGTAATAACTGTAAAATTTAGGCCACATAGGTTACATAGGCCATGTGGAGGAAATTCTGACGCATTTCTGGGTAACTGTTCCAACCCTGTCAATCCTGCTACCACTTATATTTTAAAATGGATTACTAATTCATCCTCAGCCAGAGCATTTGACTGTTGGCTCTTATTCAGAAAAGTGGTTTGTCAGGTGCAATTACTACTGGTTTCTCATGGTTTTCAGGAACCTACTAACTGTTTTCAAACTTAGTTGAAGAATTGATCCGCATTCTGCTTCAGTAATTTTGACTTTTGCAGACCTCGAAACAATTTAGAAAATACATTGGAGAATCTGTCACTCCCTGTGGAGCAGCAATATTTATAATCACCTTAGGATTAGTAGTGTTCACCATCTTCTAATGTATAAATTCAACTCTTTCAGTTGGAAATGCCACTAGCCTCCTAACCCACAACCACTTAAACTGCAAAATTAAAGTAAAATTCAAGTATTATACTCTACGTATGGAACTTCCTCCTCAAATGTGATTATTCACAGCGATACATCAATTCCTTGTGCTGGATGTTAACCTATGATTGGACCTCCAAAACTTCCCGAGGGAGTCAGATTAATGGGAAACTGTTCGACCCACAATGCCTACACTCATACCCAAGGTCACCCAAACCACAGTAGTGGTTAGTGCATATGCAGACTACCCTTTTATTTATGTACCCTTGAAGGCTGAGCTCCTAGATACGGTTGACTTGTTCACTGGACTATAAGGGAATGTAGACCTTACACTCTACATCTGCAAGAAAAAGGTCTTCTATTGAATGAAAATCGAAAGAAAAAAATGCAAAACTGTAACGCAAAATGCTGGAATAACACAGCAGGCAAAGCAGCACCTATGGGGAGAGAAAAAGTCAAGGTTTGGATTTTCAAGCTTTTGCCCTCGAAGGTACTCTACAACCTGATTCTATTGCACCACACTGTCCTCTGATAATATAAGTTCATGATACCACCTTGGAAAATGTGGACCTTGTGTCATGAAATTAAATTGTATTGGGAATGCTTCTTCTGATTTCCTTTGTGCATTCTTTACTGGATACCTGTTCTATCTTGTTATTCACTGGTATTGACTGTTCCATTGTCCACAAATCAGTGTTCATTGGGTGTGATGCAAAGTGACTGATCTCCTCAGAGGCCCTGATTAATTTTTCAAAAAGTATGGAATTTGATTTAAAAATCACAGATTGACAATTATGTCTTGTTCTGAAATTGTGAAAATTTGTTATAATGAAACAAGAAAGTGTTTAAATCAAATCTCATCTGCATTCAAATATTGAACATTCTTTGTCTGGAAAATTAATCTACCTTGTCTGTGTGCAGTGTGTGCCTATCTAACAGACCAAACCCTGCAAGAAGTCATCATAAGGGTGTCATTTTTCTCAAAATGACAGAAGTTTCAAGGACGTTTGTTAGTGCCTCAACTATTCTTTATATTTTTTCATGACTAAATAACTATGTAGGGAGCTGTATATTAAAGATTGCCAAGGCAAAAATTGGTAGTACAGTTTCATTAGATGTAGTCAGAAAATTGATAAATTCAATGAATGGGCAAAGTATGACAAATGGCAAAGTTTGACTGAAGTGGATGGATCCAACAGTTCTTCAGATAGTGGGATGTTCAGAGCAGTGGCGGTCTTCCTGAATTTGTTTGTGGACTGTTTCTTTATCTCGGGAGATAAAAATTGTGCTGATTTGTACTATTATAAATGAACATTCCTATTTTGAACCTTGTGATTGAAGGAAGGTCGTTGATGAAGTCCACTACTTTGATGATAATCAAGAGTAGACTAATGGAGCTACAAATGACTGGGTTGGATTTTACCTGCTTCTTGAGGACAGGTCATACCAAGGCAATTTTCCTCATTTTGGAATGATGCCAGTGTTGTAACTTGGCTAAAGTGGCAGCAAATTCTGGAACACAAGTCTTAAACATTGTTGCAGGATGTGTCGTCAGGACCCATAGCCTATGCTGTATCCAGTGCCTTTAGCTATTTCTTGATATCACTTGGAGTCAATCAAAGTAACTGAAGACTGGCATCTATCATGCAGGAATCCATCATACTTGACACCATCGGAAGAGGTTGAGATGGATCATTCGGTTGGCACTTCTGGCTGAAGATCCTTACAAATGCTTCAGCTTTCTTTTTGCACTGATAGGCTGGGCTCCTCTTTTATTGAGAATGGGGATACTTGCGGTATACTGTTTAATTGGCCACCACTACTTACGGCTGGATGTGACAGATTGCAGAGTTTAGTTCTAATCTGTTGATTATGGGATCACTTATCTCAGCCTTTTGCATGCTGTTTAGGTTGTTTGGCAGGCAAGTAGTATTGTTTTGTAGCTTCACCAGGTTGTTTCTTCATTCTGAGGTACAGTATGCCCGATGCTGCTCTTGGAATGTCTCCTGCACTCTTTATTTGAACCAGCCTTGATCCCCTGGTTTTATGGTAGAGTGTGGGGCATACAGGTTGTGGTTGGGTACAGTTCTCTTGCTACTTATGGCCAACAGTGCCTCATGGATACCCAGTTTTGAGCTGCTAGATCTGTTTGCAGTCCGCACCATAAAGTATGGTGGTAGTGCTACGCAATATTAATAAAATATATTTTCACAGTGAAGATGGGATTTTATCTCCATGACTACAGTGTGATGGTCATTTCTACCAACACTGCCATAGCCAGATGCATCTTTGAGAGTTAGGTTGGCGAGGATATGTCAAGTTGGATATCCCCATTTTGTTTTGTCTGAATAAGCAGCATATTGCAGGGAAGGGCAGAGCATGGGGTAAAGGATGGTTAAAATCAGGAGAAAACCAGGCGGCATCCAAAATGAGCATCCATTCTGCTGCGATCCATTTTGCAAGCTCAAAGCTGAACATTTCCCTCTTGCTAAGTGACATTTTTTTCTATTATTCCAGTTGGCTGGTTAGCCATTCCCCCACTTGACAGTGGAAAATGTTTTTCCTGAGCTCCTATAACCCTTGATAATTTTGAATTGTGAACCTTCTAGTGAAATATTTCGTAACCATCGTCTCCCCACCTATTCTTAAGAGACTAATTTTTCATTTTCTCCATGGGTCCCAAATCTCTTGTGTCCATTATTATTTCGGTAAATTTTTCTCAGTAACCTCCTCAAACCCTTAAAAATTATGTCAGCAGGAGCTCAAACATAGTGCTATGCTTGGTGTAGCAAATGGAGCACATTCTTCAGAATTCATGTGTGACCTTGCCTTGTACTGACAGCTCCATGAAGTAAATGGAAAATATGAAATCAAACCTTCGAGAGTTTTCTCTGAATCTGACTGTATTGAAACATTGGAGCTCCACATAGAAAAACAGAACTGGAGGTTGGTATTTTGATCCAGGTCCACATACTTTGTACTTCTGACTTTATGACTCTGTATTAGCATGGTGCAACAATTTCAGCTGCAAGCAGAATATTCTGAAATGCAGTTAGTAAGTTTAAGATTGTTGATATTATGTATTATTTCTAACATTGGCCTCAAACTGTTTAATACTATAATGAAAGATGGCTAATAAAATCTTATTCGTAGTACGTACTTCATAGTTATGCTTTATAATAGTACTTGAATGGTGAAAAAACTTACCTGCATTTGCTGAATGTGGGATCCTGGAGAGGTAACTCGATAGATCCAAACGTAATACTTTGACTACATTGAAACGAATGGTGCTGATATCCTTTTATTCAATATCAAGCATAAATGCTAAAATATTATTCTAAGTGCATGCTTATTTACTTAAAATGTTTAATTAAATACTAAGCCTCTATTTTGTTGCCATAAGGTAGAAAAAAACAGACGTATGGTTTGATGTCGATTTTGAAATGGATTATACATAGCCATTTTCTACTACATACTTTCATTTAGAATTGTTCACTTATTAAAACACCATGTAGTTCTGCTCATAATCCATAATATCTCAGGTCTATATTGTGAAAAGCCTGGACATTCTGGGGAAAGAAGTGGCTAGGATTCCTGCTGCTAAGTCACTGAGTAGTTGTTTCTACGTTGCTAATGTGATTAACATTAAATCATACTTAATTTTTGCAAACCACCTTGTGATATGAAAGACACTATATAAATGCATGTCTTGCTTTTGCTGTTCCTCTTTTTTTTGTTGAGCAGCTGTTATTGGAACTTGTGTGTATGATAAGCGCAGTATTGTATTTGGCTGTATTGCTGCTAAATTTGAGTTGCTAATTCATTTCTAAAGAAATGTTTTTTTTCTGGTGAAGGGTGCAGCCTCAGAATAGAAGGATGTCCCTTTAGAATGGAGATGAGGAGGAATTTCTTTTAGCTGGTGGTGGGGGAGAGTTTGAATCTGTGGAATTCATTGCCATGGATGGCTCTGGAGACCGATTCATTGAGCATATTTAAAGTGGAGGCTGTTAGGTTCTTGATTAGTAAGGGCATAAAAAATTATGGGGAGAAGGGGATAATTAGACCATAATTATGGGGAAAACTAGGAGAATAAGATTGAAAGTGAAAATAAATCAGCCATGATTTGAATGATGGAGCAGACATGATGTGCTGAATGGCCAGATTCTGCCGCTATGTCATATGGTCTTAGCTATCAGGTTTCTGAACCTCTGAAGACTACCTAGCTATTTATCTTTCACACTATTTATTTATCTATTTAGCTTTTGTAACTTGCAGTATTTTTTATTTCTTATACTGTACAACAAATTTCGTGAAAAATGTCAGTGATAATAAACCCAATTCTGATTATGATTCTGAAAAAAGGTGAAATTTTCAGGAAAATGAGCAAAGAACAAATTAATATTAAAAGGCAAGACCGCAGCTAACAAAATAGTGCTACTTTTTAACCTGGGAAATAATTACAATGTGGAATGTTTTACCATAACTGGCATACAAAACAAAGATCACAACACATTCAAATAAAATAGATACAAGATGTATTTGAAAAGGAATAACATTAAAAGATGAGGAAAAAATGGCAAAATGCAGGTTTGAAAATAAGGAATATTAGGTTTGAAAGAAAAGAAAGTTGGAATGTACTTGATGGGTCAAATGGCTTCTTCCTTCGTTGTAATTTCTATTGTTTGATGATACTTTCATAGTTTATTTGGTTTACTGTTCAGCAGTAATTTGAGTATCTACAGAAATGGAAATCCAATGTTGGAGCTCATAACAAGTATCGAACTTAAATGGTTTCAATAATAAAGGGTGTATACAACTTGCATATAAATAGTTTAACATCAAATTTGGAGTTTGATATTCTTTATTATCTTAACCACTGATACATAATATGCAGAAAAGCTTTAAACATTTTCATTATTGATCTGTAAAAACGAAGGATAGGTAAATCTTTCAGACTTGGCATTTGCCCTTGTGATATTGTAAGCATTTCTTTTAATTTCCTCTGGTAGACTGTAAAATTATAATTACATGCTAAATATTACCATTGCATTCCTGAGAGATTAGTTCATTAAACAACAGATGTTTTTAATGGCAAGACCTGCGAACATTCAACTTCGAATGTTAATGAATTATGGTTTAAGAAAAATAAAACTGATCTGTATTTTATAGTTCAGCATAAAAAAACTGGTTCCATTAAGTCTGTAATAAGGACAGATATTTTATGAGCTATAATACAAATATGTTGGGAGAAAAAAGCCTTTACTTGAAATGTTGATGCTGAGCGCTATGGAATAAGCACCCAAATTTCAGGAAACACTTATGTAATCCAGTTTCCTATATTGTGTACCAAGATTATGTCTATTCTATCTTGTAGTTTATTTTTTCTGTTCTTCCTCTGATGGATTTTCCTTCCTTTGTTCTAACCCATTATTGTGTTTTCTACTGATACTTTTTAATGCATCCTATTCTAATTAAAAGCCATTTTTGGAACCCAAGCTTAAAATTTGATTGAAAGAATTGTGAGAAATGCATATGATCTTTTGTATTCCAAGCTTTGGGTAACTTCATCAATGAAACCTGTGGCTGCTCCTATAGCATCTCACAGCATGAAGCTGAATTCCATTTGCTTCATTCTGAGTTTTGAAAAACACTTTCTCTTTAAAGTTGTACTGGTGAGCTTCAGTTCTATTCAGTCACAAAAAAAAGTTACATTAAAGATATAATATGGTGCATATTATATAAATAAATTCCAAAATCAACAAACTCCAACTAAACATGATGAGTTCAAAAGCAAATAGCTTGTTAAGTAGAACAAATATATGGACATCAACAAATTCTTCAAGAAAGAGGGAAAAAGTGAAATGCAGAAATATTTTCAGTGTGAGCAAATGGTTAGAGAGAAATTTGGAAGAAGTTGTAGCAGTGGAGATCAAACATAATGCAAAACTATTTGTCCAGTATCACAGTGATTCTGGCTTAATTTGAAAATTTATTTAAATTGAATACCGTAGGGAAGATAGAGGAGTCATCTCTGAATGGGTTTAAAATTAAAAGGAGAAATTTAGCAGTCTTAATAGATTCAAAGTTCAACGTAAAACTTATTATCAGAGTACATGCATGTCACCACATACAACCCTGAGATTCTTTTTCCTGTGGGCATACTTAGCAAAACCATACAACTGTAACTGCAAACAGGATCAATGAACAACAAACTGTGCCAGTGGAAATATAAGTAAATAGCAATAAATTATGAGTATGAAATAACAAGATAAGAGTCCTTAAAGTAACACCATCAGTTGTCGGAACACCAGAAATAGAATGAGTGTAATCATCCCCTTTTGTTCAAGAGCCTGATGGTTGAGGGGTAGTAACTGTTCTTGAACCTGGTGGTGCGAGTCCTGAGGCACTTGTACCTTCTACCTGATGGCAGCAGTGAGAAAAGAGCATGCCCTGGGTGGTGAGCATCTGTAATGAAGGATGTTGCTTTATTATGGCAACATTTCATGTAGATGTGATCATTGTTTGGGAGGGCTTTACCCGTGATGTACTGGGCTGAATCCACTATGATTTTTTGGATTTTACGCTCAAAAGCATTGGTGTTCCCATACCAGGCCATGATGCAGCCAGTCATTACACTTTCCATCACACATCTATACAAGTTTGTTGAGGTTTTTGATGACATGCTGAATCTCTGCAGACTCCTGAGGAAGTAGAGGTGCTGCTGTACTTCCCTTGTGTAACCCCCCTCACCAGGCTCATAAGCAAGCTTGGCTCTTTAGCCTGCTCTGCTAACAGCTACGTGACTCAGCGGTGATGCAGCCACCTTTCATCAACAATACGCTTCTAGGGTTGGTATGATTTGGCGTTCAACCAAATAGGAATGTCTTCATGTTCCAATTAAAGAAACCTCGACAGGATGAATGCTGTGTAAATACTGTCCATGCACATTTATCGGTCGACAAGAAATAACAGATCATACACTGTACAAAATTGTAAAGCTATTTACTCATTTCAGCTCTATCAAACAGTTATTAAGAGAAAGAAAAAAATAAAAGGGTTCCTTACAGTTAAACCAGTCTAAATGTGCACACAACATTGGAGCTCATGTCTTCCAGAACTGTGTATTCAGGAGTGTATCTCCTCCTCTCACGTTGGACCCATAGTCTGTGTGAAAACACATGCCATCTTTTCAAATTCCCCTCAAAAACCATCTCAATCAAACGGTCCTTCCCTCCCTCCCTCCCTCTTATAACCCTTGGAGCCATTCATCTGCACAAAACACCTCTTGCAATGGGGACTCTCCTTTCCGCAGCATTCTGAGGCATCTTCCCTCCTGTCCTCTCCGCAGCTCCCGCCAAAAAGACTCTGAACCGGACTACTGTCCGTCACAAATCTCTCTCCACACTGCTCTCTCTAGAACTTTCTCCCAATTCCATCATCCTGATTGGCTGACTCAACATTCGTAAGTTGAGCAGCAGGGCTTCTTATCTTTAGCCGAAACCATAACATTCTTCCAGCAGGACCCACTGCTTTTGCAAAAACTGCTCAAATGAAATACCTACAGCATACAGCAGAAATCTTAACCAGGATATTACATTTGCAATTACGAGGGGTGATTGATAAATTCGTGGCCTAAGGTAGAAGGAGTCAATTTTAGAAAACTTGGCACATTTATTTTTCAACATAGTCCCCTCCTACATGTACACACTTAGTCCAGCGGTCATGGAGGCTATGGATCCCTTCTTTGTAGAAGTGGTCCACAGCAGGGGTGACTGATAAGTTTATGGCCTAAGGTAGAACTTCAAACTTTCTACATTATCACTCAAACAGCTGAACTGCGCATGCATGTAACGAGAGCATCGTGGTCCTCAGCAGGGGTGATTGATAAGTTCGTGGCCTAAAGTAGAAGATGAGTTATACAACTCCCGTTACATGCACATGCTGGTCAACTCTTTGAGTGAAAATGCAGAATGTTTGAAGTTAATAACTCATCTCCTTCTACCTTAGGCCATGAACTTATCAATCACCCCTGAAGTGGACCACTCTGGAGGTCCAAGATGCTGACTTCTACAAAGAAGGGATCAGTATGCTCCACGACTGCTGGACTTTGTAGGAAAAATAAATGTGCTAGGTTTTCTAAAATTGACTCCTTCTACCTTAGGCCACAAACTTATCAATCACCCCTCGGACATTTTTATGATGGGTCCAGGACAAGCCTCTGAAATAGTGACACCCTGAAATTTAAAGTTACTGACCCTCTCTACCTCTGATCCTCCGATGGGTACTGGCTTGTGGACCTCTGGTTTCAATTTCCTGAAGTCTACCATCAGTCTGTAATTCCATCAATATATCTATAAAATGTATGGCTGTTTCCAACAAAGCTAATATGGTTTTGTAGTGATTCCATGGAGAATCAGTCTGTGGAGGAAACGCTGAATGCAGTGCTCTGATTATTAAAATAAAAAAAAACTGCAGGTGCTAGCTACTGAAATAAAAACAGAAACTGCTGTTTAAAAACTCAGCAGGTCAAGAAACATCTGTGGAAAGAGAAACAGCTGTCTTGTCAGGTGGAAGACACTTCATCGGAGTTAATTGTATTGGTAACACCATCATGTCTAAAGGGCAAGGGAACAACCCGATACATGCCTGAAGGCTGAGGTCCAACAGCAAACACAAGAAGTAAAGGTGAGATGGAACGTAGAAATGTAGGAGGCCATGACATTTTTCAACACTGTTTAAGGCTGTTGAAAGCCCAATGGTAAAGGACCCAAGAATAAGAACTTATTAAGGGCTGAGAGGCCGTGAGAATTCACTGGAAGGAACACTTAAGAGAATTCCTCGCCTGTGATCATTGTCCTTTCTTGACACAATCCTCCAGCAAAGTATCCAGTCCAGTCTCACCACCTCTTCCAAAAGGAAAAGAAGTTAAAAAGGCTAAATGCCAAATGAGAATCAAAAAGGCTTCAAGAGTAGATGCTATTCCCCACTGAAGTTCTAAAACACAGTGGAGAGGAACTTCAGTCAGAAATTGAAAAAGAACACTTTTCCCAGAGCAGGCAATGTTAAAGGAGAAGGGAAATCTGATTGTGATTGCCACGGAGGGTCTTCTTGCTCTCTGCCACGGAAAAGTTATCACCACAGGGTCCTTCTCATCCACTTTCTCTAAGTGGCCAAATACCTGCTCTGTGAATCACAGTGTAGATTCTATCCACAGAGAGACATCATAGACATCACTTGTCAGCTCTGGGTGAAATACGGGAAGCAGCTTAGTCACTGTACTCGACCTTTTTTGGCCTCATTAAAGCCTCTGATTTTGTTGATCAAGAGGTACCATGGATTATCCTTTTCAAAATTGGCTGCCTACATAAAATTGTCTCCATTTTAGGTTTGCTTCATGTAATAGGTCCACAATGTCAATGTAGATTCCCATTAAGCAATGCTGTATCAATACCCAGTATTTTTCTCAGTCTTTATTGCTGTAGTGCTACACCTCAGTCCTAATGTGCTTCAGGTTGTGTGTAGCTAATCTGCTGGGCTAGTAGGGAGTAGTTCAGTTTGCTTTGTTACCACTCTAGAATCAAGATTATTGAACCCCCAGTCATCGAATTGTACATTCTTGCAATCTAGACTTTAAGTTCTGCATTGCTCATTCACTGGTATATAGAAAATGTGCCTTGCCTTCTATAAAATAAGTGTCTTCTGCTGACATGCCTCCACAGTCTCACACCTCAAAATTAAAGTCCATTGTGCCACCCTGGAAAACATGAATCACTTGTCATTACTTCCAACAGGGGCAAACAAGATCAGTCTGCAGACTCCTCCAAATCCACTGGTAGGATATGAACTATTCTTGTCAGCATTCCCTGATGAAACAAAATTCTTAATACTAAGGCCTGAAGTATATTTAATCACCTATAATTAACATTTAATTTGCATCCAATACTAGAAACTTGAAACAGATGCTTTATTGTTGGGGTGTCCTTTGGTTGGCATGGACATGCTGGGCCTAGTGTCAAATTTCCAGGCTGTTTAGCTTTATGGTCCCATGATTCAAATCATCAGATAAACACAGGAAATTGTTCAGGATTGTTCTCAAATTGTCCTTGAGAGAGTGTAACATTGGCATCAACTTCTTAGAGTCCCTGGCTCTTGACCTCTCAAGGTGATGAAGAGTGTTCAGGATTGTGTTGAGAATATTCAGTCCATGCATTGCCCAAACAACTCATCCTCCTGCCCTGTTGGGGATCTCCTGCCTCATCTGTACAAAACCTACAGATCCTACTTCCAATTCATTCAGCCACCTCAGGATCCACGAAATTGGAATAAAAGCATGTCCTCCTTGAACACAGGAGATTGCCCAAGAAGGAGGAGTTAAATTTGGTGCAGGATTCACAAACCAATTCACTTCAAAGAAAGGAAGTGAAAAATTAAGGTCAGTTGCATTATGTTTAATTGTTGTGATTTCAGTAATGTTTATAATGATTTAGGAATGTGAGCAAGTTTTACAAATGCTTTTAGATAATTTTCAATAGCTTTTCTTTAAATGGCAGGGGAAGCTAGGGCAGTAGATTTGCTGCAGTCCCAGCACATTCATAGGCAAGTCATTTTCTGACAAATCTCTTTGTTTTGTTCAGATAAGGGATTGGGCTATTTGGGTCCAGGACACTCTTAACCAGCAAACTTGACCCTGTATTGAGTAAGCACGAAGCAGTGGAGAATCCTAAATACTATGTGTTAAGAAGGACCCATTCATCAAAATCTCTGCCAATTCAGTTAAGTCTTTTTGCACAACAGCTTGTGTATTTTCAATATATGTCAATTTTAAATTTAAACCGTTACTCTGAAACTTGAATCAAAGTATGATTACATTGGCTTGCCATTAACTTTTACATTGTTAAGAATACTTATAAAGGAAAATGCCTTGAATCCAACAGACCCAAAATTTTGGAAGTAAATACATCTGGCAGCCTATGTTCTTGCACCTGTTAAATGCTGGAGACCATAAGGCAAATTTCTCACCCCATATCCCTCGTCTGGAGTTTTCAGCACACAGCAGGATTTATCGTAAGGGAATGCAGGGATCAACATGTTTCATGGGAAGTGTGAAACCATATCTTCAGGTATATATATTAAAAAAAGAGCATTATTTCTGTTGTTTGCCAACTCACTGTATCCCTACTCATCAGATGTTCACAATCAGCAAACCTAAAAGCTCTGGTGAGTCCTTAAAAGTGCCATATAATTGGAATAAGCTGGTATTGCATAAGCTGGAGCTATTAGAGGTGTATGATATTCTTCAGGACATTTAAAAATCATTCTTTAAATTAGATTTTGAGAGTACATGTACAGTATATTTAAATATGTAAAAGGAAAAGTCAGGAATTATATCAGGAAACCATCTGTTATAGTTCATTGTGTACCATTAACTTCCCAATACATCTGTAAGAGCAAAAATAATTAGATTCAGGGTAATCAGCCAAAGTCAACATGACTTCATGGAAGGAAAATCAAGTTTGACCAATATAATGGAATTTTAATGGTAATCATTGAACGTATTGTACTTCCAAACAGATTTGATAAGATGCTACATCATGCTCACTGGAAAATAACAAAAAAACTCATGGTGAAAGAGGTAACATATTGGCATAGGTGTAAGATTGGTTGGTTAACAGGAATCCTAGTTTAAGCATGAATGTGTCTTCCTAAACTGCACAATTAAAACAAATGGTTTGTCATAGGGATTAGTGCTGGTGCTGCAATTACATTTTTAGAGTTTATTCATATAACTTGAATGAAGGCACCAAAGATTTGTTGCTAAATTTGCTGAAGACATTAGTAGTGAAAGAAGTTTGAAGGGGACTTAAGAAGGCCACTCAGGGAAATAAGTATGTGTATATAATTTAATGAAGAATTGGGAAATGGAGAATAATGTTGGAAAAAATTAAATTGTCCATTTTAAAAATAAAAAAGCAAGCATCTTATAAAAATGGTGAGAAATTGCAGAGCTATAGGCTGCCTTGAATTTGCAAAAGGATAAGTATACAGTGAGCTCATTAGGGAAACTGGGAGGTGCCATGAATGTTGTTGTTTATTACAAGGAGAATCGAACACAAAAGTAGGGATATTTTGCTGGTGCTGGTGCAATCACACCTGAAATACTTAACTAAGGAAGATTGTTAATATATTGGAAACAGCTCAGAGAAAGTTTCTTCTCCTAGTATCTAAAATGGGCAGAATGTCTTCTGAGAAAAGGTTGGATAAGCAAGGCTTGTATCCATCCACTGGGGTTCAGAAAAGTGAGAAGGAACTTGACTGAAACATAGAAGAACATGAGGGATCATGAAAGGGTGGATGTATTCTCTCAAAGGAGAATCTAGAACTAGCATCACTGGATTAAAAACAACTATTACATGAACCTAATGAGGAAAACCTTTTACTCTCTAGGTTGTGACTCTTTGGAACTCTGTTCATCATTTTTGGTGGAAACAGTCTAGTATTGTTAAGGCAGAATTAGGTAATAAGCAGTGGGTTTGAAAGGCTACAGCTAGGAGTTTTGAATTTGGAGCTGAGATGCTGTTAAGTTCACCTAGTTCTCCTAATTCACTTATTTGTATGCTTGTATCTTGCTAAATTTATATCTCTCAATCAAAATCATAAGAGGATTTCTTCATCTTCATTACATTGCTGTTTGTGGGTGCGTGTAATACTCACATTGCTGCTACATTTTCTACTGCATGGTTTAAGGAAATACATTGAAGTGCTCTGTGATTGTGAAAGGTCTGACATAAATGTCACCCTGTTACTTTTTTTTAAATTATAATTTTTACACTTTTGCAAAGTCATGGCTAGTCATACTTGTGGCAAGTCCCAGGAATTTTAGCAGAAAAATCATAACTCTATACATCAACCATTGAAATATATTGCTTAGCTTAATCTGAATTCTCCTCCTTTGGTGAAAAGCATGAGATTAAGGCAAATGTGCATAATAAACAGAATGAGCAGTAAACAATCAAATTTAACCTTAATCATGTGATATGGAAACCAATTGCACAGAAACACATCCTAAGGAAGATTTTCACAGCAAAACAATTTCACCCGTACTGACTCAGCTTCAAAAATGCACTGTATTTGCAAGAGAAGGCTAAGAAGTTGAAGAATTACCCCATTGAAGTCGACAAAATTGTAGCTCTGCCAATTTGGCTGCCAGTAGCATTGCCAACCTGAGATATTAAGAAAAACCTTTGATGTAGGAGTAAGAATCAAAAATGCTCTGTTTGACTGTTCTACTGTGCAAATACAATGAACACCTGAAGCTATGTGTGTTGCAAAGCATTTATCTAATAATTGCATAAAGCTTAGATTAAACTTAATGAGTTAATTACCTATTGGTACTAATTAATGCTTTGAATCTCCATTGTAAATCTCAATGAATTTTCAAACTGCTGATTTACCCTTGAGAGAAAATCCTGAACTATAGTTATAAAAATTCAGCTTCAACAACACAGGCGATATCCAATTAGTAGATCTCATGACAGGAATGTGCAACTATTTCAGGAAGAATTGAATTCAAAACTGGGTTTCTTTCTCAATTTCTAAGAAACATTGGCTAGTTTGTTGTGTAAATTTCTTTTTTTATTTAGTTGCATCAGGAGTCACAAGTTATTGTTGGAGCCCATTTTAAGATAACTGTTGTTGATGATCATGGAAACAATGGTAAAGTGCATTTTAGTGTTGTCTTCAGGCACTCATTTAAAGAATAAACGCACTTGGAAGTAAAATGAATTTTTTTTGATAATACTTTTTAACTATGTAATTAAGTTTATTGTAGTTATCGATCATCAAAATACAGAAAATTGCTTTTTTAAAAATTTGTATCATAGTAGAACCTGGAGTGAATGTGAAACATACTTAGAAATGCTAGAACTCAAGCAGTGTCTGTGAAAGGAGAACCCCTTCAGTGGCTAACCCGAAGTATTGATTGGTTTCTCTTTCTACAGATGCTGCTTGACTATCTGAGCATTCCCAACATTTCTATTTTTGTTTCAGATCCCTGCATATGCAGTTTTACTTGTTTTCTAGAGTGAGTTAGTTATTTGCTGGTTTTGATTGATACTTGGGAATAGGAGCAGAATTGATTCAATTCTTCTTTAATACAAAGAAGCCACAGCACCGAAACATAGCCTTCTCTCCAGCTGGTATTTGTGATCCCTGTAAGTCTTGTCTGTTAACAATTCCATCACTTTAAATCCACCTTGTATTTTAAAATACATCAATTTAACATATTCAATCCCAATCTTGGTGGAATTGATGAATCTGAGCAAATATTGCATTCAAGTTACCACAGTTGTCTTCAAAGATAGGTGAAGGAAAATTAGAAGAGGTAGTTGGAGCTTGATTTGCAATTATTCACAAGTGAATCCTGCTGGAAAGTTTAAATATCAATGCTGGGTAAGAATGGAAGTAAAGATTTACATTTATTTAACTGTTATCACTATCTCAGTATGCCTGAAGTTTACAGATATTGAAATATTTGATTCCTTATTCTTGCTGAAGTTACTAGAGGAAATTCTGAGAGATCTACTAGCATTTGGATAGACAGAGCCATAATGACTCCTCATGTCAGGCTCAACTTGAGAGAATGTGTATATATAAATAAATAATAAATGGGGTACGAGGGGGAGGTGGGGCATTAGCGGAAGTTAGAGAAGTCAACGTTCATGCCATCAGGTTGGAGGCTACCCAGACGGAATATAAGGTTTGTTCCTCCAACCTGAGTGTGGCTTCATCTTTACAGTAGAGGAGGCCGTGGATAGACATATCAGAATGGGAATGGGATGTGGAATTAAGATTACTAATTACTAGCTCTTCCTTCATTTAGTCCTGACGAAGGGTCTCGGCCTGAAACGTCGACTGTACCTCTTCCTAGAGATGCTGACTGGCCTGCTGCGTTCACTGGCAACTTTGTGTGTTGCTTGAATTTCCAGCATCTGCAGAATTTCTCGTGCCATCTTGTGGTAACCATTTTCTTGCAGTCTTTCTGATTCCAAGCATTACCTTGTGTCTGCTTTTTCAGGCTGAACAAAAAAATGGATAAACGCTATATTTTGCTTAATCATGAACTGTTCTTTTCACCCCCTATCCAATCTGGCTTTAGTCATTTCACTCATATGTGGCACGGTTCACTGGAAGATCTTTGAATTATCTTTACTCTGGACATTTCACCACAAATTGCCAGCCAAAAGATTGGATACAGAAGCCAATAATTTTGATTAGTTTTATGCCTCAAAGTACTGAAAAATTTTGGTCTGCAGAGGCCTCATTGGTTCCATGGTAGATTTCATCTTCTTAGTGATATCAATATGATGTTTCTACTTATCGTACTAGTAGAAGAGAAGTGGATTTCCAGATATTTGAAAGTCTTTTGCTTACAGATGTTAACACCTCTCACAGTAAAAAAGAGATTTGCTGCCCGGGCCACATGCTCATCCTCTTCACTTGCACTGGACTGTCCTCACCCATCAATGGCAACCCTCCCCCATGTACATAATGGAGTCCAGTGGGGAGCAACAGATTCCCAGCCCGTGAATCTTTGATCCCAGTATCAATCACAGGCTCCGCACTAAGGATTTGATCTTGGACATGGTTTTAGAGCATTCTCAACCAAGCTAAAACCAAGTTTATCAAACAGATGACCTCAGGGGTCTGGGATGTTAAAAAAAATTAAAATTTGCACCATATGACAGTAAAACTCAACATGTGATGAAACTCAGATTTCAGTTTGTGCAAAACTCTGTCTGCAAAACTAGCCATGATCATGATCAGGATAGCATATCTCTTTACATAAAATCACAGATACTGTATGTATTCTTAACTTGTGGAGTCACAGAGTAATACAACATTGAAACAGGCCTTTGGTCCAATTTGTCCATGCTGACCAAGGTGCCTTCTTGAGCTTGTCCCGTTAGCCTGCATTTGGCGTACATCTCTCTAAACTTTTCTTTCACTGTTCCCCAAGGAGTCTGATAACAGATCCAAAAACTATTTTGGTGTTTTTTTAAAAAAACTCCTATCTGTACAGATGCCAGCTGCCATTTGACTTATTCTTACCACATAGTGAAAGGAAAATTGATGTTGTTGCTATATACATTAAGTGTCGTTGACAGGAGATAAGTAAAATAAGACAAGCTGCCAGTCTCTGGCTAACTCATTTTCAGAATGCTATTGTTTCAACCACACAGGTGGCATAAATCAGTACTTAAAGGATTGTTAGAAAGCTACCCCTATGATTGTAGAGCTAAAAAAAATCCTTAAAATAAAGACAAAGGACAAGAAAGCCTAAGACCATCTGAGTTTTAAGTCATATTTGCTTTGGACATAACTGATAAGAGGTTGGGATAGGGGAGGGGAAGAGTGGCAGTTATGGGTGTATTACAGGCTCAAAATAAACTGGGTCCAAAATATTTAAATAAAACTAATCATATGTTTCTAAAAATTCAGTGGTGCTAAACATGGAGCCATAGCAGGTATGTCCACATGGGATCCTAGAGTCTTTTTGACTGTAAGTTCTCTTATTGCCATTCATTGAACAGATCAGTATCATTGTGCCCAGCATTTGAAGGGTCTATGACTTTGGTGAATGAAACCAAAATGGAGAAGTATGCAAAATACCGTGTGCTGTTTGCAGCACTATTTCTTAATATTATTGGATCCAGTGCAGCCCCAGTTGTGTCGAATGGTTAACTCTTTCGACAGAGAGTGACTTTCTTACTAACAGGGCAGCACTTTAAAATAAATTGTTTATAGTTACTACATCAAAAAGGTATCAACTTAAAGGCCATTTTGCCATACATATTTGGAGTTTGTTACCAACTACCATGATTTCCAAGGGCATGAATACAGAGAGACAGGGCATTCAGGGTTTGATTTGGAGGCGTTCTCCTGGAGTTGGATATTTAACTTTCACACACTGAAAAGGAGGAGGAACGCAGTAGCTGAGAGATGACAACATATGGCTGGTCAGGATCCATGGAAAAGCATTCAAGAGCTCTCCAAGGGGTGCTGAGCCCCTGGTGGTAAGAAGTGTCCTCAGGCTATGCATGAAGTTGGGAGGCGAGGAAGGCAACAAGGGAAAAAGTATGCAGAAGAAACCAATGTATCAAGTGTAAGAGGAGATTATTGGCAGAAAGTTTAAGATTTAATTCAGATGGTCAGTGCCAGACATAGACATGAAACTGCACCACCATCAGTATCACTGTTGTTGCGTGAATGAAACCACCGGAGAGAGAGAGAGCTACTGGGAGATACAAAGCAGCTTCTTTATTCGACAAAACAAAGTACAGCAGACTTTTGAGACCCTTTTGGTAGAAAGGTCTGCTGGCCCAGTGTGGGGCTCGATATTTATTTGCTAAACACAAAGGACAATTCATATTTACAAAGTATAGACAATGCTTTCTTTTGAAGCTACATACAAAACTACACACCTTCTGATTACATTCATCCCACCGGCACCAGCAGCATCTGGACTGGTATTCAGGAATCCGTTGTTCGAAATCCGTTGTTCCAAACTGAATCCACAATATACTTATTTGGTATTTTACATGCTAAACATGAAGGACAATCGGTATTTACAAAGTATAGATAATGCTGTCTTTGAAACTGCATGCAAACCTCACACCTTCTGGTTTACATTCAGCCCAGCAGTGTCTGGACTGGTATTCTGGTATTCACAGCTTTTAGGAAATGCATTGTCAAGGAACAGAAGACTGGTGGCTGAAGCCATTTACTAAGTGTTAATGGCCTAAACCCAAAAATTATTCTAACGATCACAATCTCACTGAATTGTTTCTATCATCTAATTAAATCTTAGCAGATTGGAGATTGTTTCTATCATCTAATTAAATCTTAGCAAAGTTCAAAGAATATATATTATCAAAATATGTATACAGTACATCATTGAAACCTAATTTTATGAGATAAACTTCAGCCTTAGAATATGATGAATGTAAATTATACTAAACTTCAGAAAATATTTGTCTAAATCCCAGATGGTTTATAGAGGCCTTTACTGGGCATCCCATTTTAAGAAGAAAATCAAAGTCTTAGCATGAGCAGAGAGGGAAAAAAAAAATGATCGATGGGTAACAGAGTAAGGTTGGAGACTGGCCAGCTCTCTACAGATAACAGATTAGGGGACAGTTAGTTGAAGGTATTTAAGCTTATGAACAATTTTGAAAGGCTAATTATGGGGAAACATTTTCTCATGGCGTAAGGACCAGTAACCACAAGAGACCAGCATATGGCAATTGGTACATGAACTGCAGTGGCTACGGTGTGCATGGCAACATATTCTGGACTTACACATTTGGGTGAGACACCAGAAACTGCAGGTGCTGGTACCTGGAGCAAGAAAGAATCAGCAGGAGGAACTCAGTGAGTGAAGCAGCATTTCTGGAGGAGAAAGGAACTGCTGATGTTCCAGGTTGAGGTCCTTCTGCCATGAGAAACTGATGCAGGGTCTTGACCTGCCATGTCAACATTCCCATCCCCCCACAGATGCAGCTTGACCTACTGAGTTCCTCCAGCACATTTTCCACATATAGGCATTGCTGAATAAGCTGACGGCCATATGTGTCTTGTTCTGGTCTTGGGTGACTGGATGTTCTGACAAATCTGAGTTGAGTGGCTGAATGAAATTTACATTTGGCTTGTCAGCTTTACACTGGCTGCAGCTTGACACTTCTAGTGTGACCACATTCATAGCAATAGGATTGCTGACCTTCATTTAATAGGTGCTTAGGTGCTAAAACCCTTAATCATAAGATGTTTAAATCATCAGACCAATTGGGAAATGAAGAAAAAGGGTTTCTGAGTACAAAACCTGCACAACCTGTAATTAGAGTCAACATATGTTCTTTGGGCTTTATGTCACTTGTTATCTCATGGAAAAATAGGACAGGCCCTTGGGACTTTTTAGGGTGTAAAATTAGTGTGTGGCTGTGGGCCAGGAAGGACACCAACTGCAAGACACAGGCTAGAGGATCATCAGGGTTCAACATATTATGATCTTGAAAGCCCTGACAAAAAGAGCAGTGAAAGCAGATGCAATAGCAACTCATAATAAAGTTGGAGAAATGGTGTTTGGGGACCATTTTGTAGAACTGCAGGAAAGTATGGACATTAAGAATGGTTGGGTGTGTTCTTGAAAGGGAAATTATTTACTCTTGTGAATGTGATGACAGAACATCTTGAACAGCTGCAGTCTGTGTGTTGAAGGTACTCTGATACTGCGAGTATCAGATCTTTGACCTAGCTCATCAAAAACTCACTCTCAATATTTCCAAGTTTTATTAAGAGTGGATCTTGGAGCTCATAATGTTCTCATGCACCTGAGACTTATTATCCCTGCTAATCAACAGCAGTAAAGAATTTAGAAATGTGTGTGTAGAATAAAGGAACATAGCACCCACTCAGAACAATTTTAACATTGAATTTGGAGCATAGTTGCTCTGTTTCTGCACCATTTGGTTGATATCCTTACCTAAATATAATCTCCAGGTTTTGGCTTGCAAACAGCAGATGATTCAATATACACAACCTTAGAAATAGACGTTTATACACTTCTGTTCTCAATTCACTTTCAAATGGTCTTAAATGGAAATTGTTTCTCCATCTTCCCTGTTGAACCTCTTTTTTTAATGCTTTGAGTATCTTGATTGAATGAACCTTCCTCAATATTCTGTTGTGATACGTGTCTACAGAATTCCTCCATTTAATTTAGCCCATTGTCCTGGTAGCATTTGCACTGCGGACCGGTTTAATATTGACAATATTCTTGCAGACCGGGGAGGGGGGGCGGTGGGGGGGGGTGCTAGAGTTGCCTACGGACAAGAGTAGCGGTCAAATACGTTGGGTTTACCCCTAGAAATACCTGTGAGTATGTGCCGATTTTTTTCCTTCCACAAATGGTTTTTGCCGATTCTGTTGGGGGGGGGGTTAATCATGATCGGAATATAGGTGATAAGTGGGTAATACACTCAAATTTGCTTCTAAAAAGGTCTATCTAACGAACTTAATATTAAACACACAGTGCACATTTTCCTCGCATGAATATAGTGATAAGTCAATTATCAGGGGAGGACAGGGGAGCTTGAAATAAGTGTTGAATGAACTTCCAGTAGAAGTGGTAAAGACAGGTTTGATATTATCATTTGAAGAAGAATTGGATAGGTATATGGACAGGAAAGGAATGGAGGGTTATGAGCTGAGTGCGGGTCGGTGGGACTAGGTGAGAGTAGCATTCGGCATGGACTAGAAGGGCAGAGATGGCCTGTTTCCATGCTGTAATTGTTATATGGTTATAGAGTATGTCACTTATAAGTCAATAGCGTCGTAACATTTTAAGTAATGGTTGGATATTAAACACACGGCACATATTTTCCCTGTATGAACATATAAAATCACTACAACACACCAATATCGCTGAATCAGTGGGAGCCCCGGGCTTGTTTCCTTGCAACAAGACGGTGAGGGAAGACAGCGATACCCGAAGGGGGTTCCTTATGTCCAGTCTATTCCGCAATTTAGTTTTCATTGCATTCATTGCAGAAAACCTCGCTTTGCAGAGATATGTTGAAAATTGAAGCAACGTTTTCAGTGCTTTCGTGGCTATCTCAGGATATTTAGCCTTGACTTTGATCCAGAATGCCGGCAGAGATGTTATGTCAACATACTTTTCAACCCGCTGTCATTTGCGAGCTCGAGGAGTTGATCTCTTTCTCGCGCTGACATGGAGGATGTGCGGGTAATGACTTCGCTTGCGTAATGGCTCAACAGTGGGCGTGACAGGGAATGAAGAAAGGTTTCTTCGCAGCCTGGTAACTCATGCTTTGCAGCCCGGTGGTTGGGGACTGCTGGTCTAAATCAGGATGGCACCAAGTTGCTATCCAAAGAACAATATTTCATTTATCAGGTGCATTGACCAGTACTGAAATAATCATAGATAGGGACCAAGGTTCCAAATAGCCAAAGCCTTACTTGATATAAGGGTTCTAGATTCTATAAATATGTGATATTGATGTACTTAAGCATATATGGTTATGTGTCTATTCACCAAAATTTGGGCCAGTTGTCACATCCCACGAATCGGAATATTTTTCTTTTTTTCCTCTTCTAGCTGTCCCTATCTATGAACATATTACTGCAGCATATCACAAGGCATTTTTTGATTCTGTGTTACTATTAATATCACTCCCATTTTCAGCTTGATTAAATAAGCTATTTAAAGGATGTTGATTGAAGCCATTGTTAAGAATTATGTTATAGGAAGGCAATTGCAATGTTTAAAAAAGTTTAAAAACCTCGCTCACGAAATGAGGCTCAATTGCTTCCATATTCATCCTAGTCATCCTAGTCTTGACTGCTCACTGCCGTTTAATTGCATGGAAGAGTAAGGGGCAGGGTGGCAAGAAATTCCTAAATGTAGACAAATTTTACAGCATGGGATGGCTTGTACAGGATAATTGCTGAGAAGTTTGTTGAATAATTTTAAATACAGATTGGAAACAAAGATTTTGTAATGTTGAGGGAGTGCGAGGCAGTAAGATTAATTTTGGATTGCTACAGCGAGAAACAGAATAAGAACAAAGGCCTTCGTGAGAAACTGCTGTCCTGAAACTCCTGCCCTGAATCTCCTGCACTTAAACTCCTGTCCTGATTCTCAATCTGATCTGTGGGGCATCCACTGCTACTTGTACTTTTGCTTGGACAGTGATCTCTAGATAGTAAGGCTGGAAAAATTACTACGCAAGATTGAATTATTGCTTTGTGCCTTTGAAAAGGAACAAGATAAATAGTGGAACGAGAATCATTGACAGTAATAGCTGTAAAGAACAAGGAATTGGCATTAATAGGATTGTACCACAAGAAACTGACACAGTCTTAATGGACCAAATATCTTCCATCCTTTGACTACATTAATTCCTGTTGCATCATTTTAGTACAGTTGCTCTTTATGGGTACATAATTTGTCCTATTGTTTATTCATATAGTCTTCAATCTCTGTTTTTGTTATACTACCATTGCTTACTGCACTGATATCTCTGAACTGAAATTTAAAAATATTGTGCAATCTCCTTAGCATCTTTCGCTTATTCAGCAAAACTGAAATTTTTTGGTCACTGAAGTCTTTCTTTGAGACCGTAGGCTGCTGAAATACACATCCCTCATTGTTTAATCCCCATATTTTCTTCTATTGTGTCTAATATTCATTACAACCATACTAGAGTGTGGCCTAAAGTGTCTAGAAAATCTATTTCAAAGTAATCAGACAAAGGAGAGTGGAAACCAAAATAAAAAGGATTTTACATTCTCTATTCAGGAAGTAAAGAATCACAGATTACAGAACTGTCCTGTTTTGCAAAAGATTCTAGTCTTTTACTTAGTTGCATTGTTTCTTGCTAATGCTCACTGTGAACTTGAGGATTTTAGTTTTATAATTGCATGCTATTTTGTTGTGTGTTATAGAAATAACTGCAATACAAATCATTAACTTTCAGAAAATGCAGCTGCAAAAGTAGCCAGCCAAGTACATGTTTTATAGTTTGATTTGTTTCTTATTATCCTGGGAGTTATACTGCACAATATTGTATATTTTCTGTTCTATATGTGATGGAAGACGATTACCAGAACAGGAAAATAATTTTACTCCTTTCTTTCTGCTTCACTGCTGCTGATATTATAGGATGTTGACATGGCTGAAAAACAGTGTGATAGCATTACTCATCCTTCACTTAATCAGAATCAGGTTTATTATTACTGACATATGTCATGAAATTTGTTGTTTTGCTGCAGCAGTACAGTGCAATACATAAATATCTTCAGTTTATATGGGAAACTGAGGAGGTGATAGATAGGAGCTACAGGGAGGTAGTATCCCCTAAGTTGCTGGAGGCAGGTACCTGGATGACTGTCAGGAAAGGTTAGGGAAATGGGCAGCCACAGCTAAGTACCTCTGGCCACTTTGGATACTGTTGGGTGGACAACCTATCAAGGAGGAACCGCATCAACTGAGTCTCTGGCACCGTGGCTCAGAAGGGAAGTGGGGAGAGGAAGACTGCAACAGTGATAGGGGATTCAATAGTTAGACACGAGATTCTGTGGATGTGAAAGAGACATCCAGGTGGTATGTTGCCTCCCAGATGTCAGGGTCAGGGATGTCTCAGATCAGGTCTCACAGCATTCTAAAGGAGGAAGGTGAGTAGCCAGAAGTATTGGTATATATTGGCATCAATAACATATGTATGAAAAAGGAGAAGGTCTAGGGATTTGGGTAGAAAGCTGAAAAGCAGGACCTCCAGGATTGTAATCTCTGCATTGCTATCTATGCCAGATGGTTGTGAGGGTAAGAATAGGATGATTTGTCAGATGAATACGTGGCTGAGGAACTGGTGCAGGGGGCAGGGTTTCAGATTTCTGAATCATTGAGCTCTATTCTGGGCAAGGTATGACCTGTACAAAAGGGTCTGGTTTCACCTGAACCTGATTCTTGCAGGTAGGTTTACTAGAGCTTTTTGGGGGAGGGTGTAAGCTAATTTCTCAGGAGGATGGGAACCGGAGTGATAGGGCTGAGGATGGGGGTAGATAGTCTACAAGTAGATGGAGTGTGCAGTCAGACTGTCAGGAAGGACAGGCAGATGATAGGCAAAATTGCAGTTACTGGTTGATTTGAAGTGTAACAGGAGAAAAATTCAAAGAGGGTGATCAATACAGGACTGAAAGTGTTAAATTTGAATGCGCGCTATAAGGTAGATAATCTTGTAGTGCAATTAGAGAGTGGTAGATATGACGTTGTGGGCATCACTAAGCCATGGCTGAAAGAGGATCATAGTTGGGAGCTTAATCAGAGTCAGGTTTAATGTCATGCATGAAATTTGTTAACTTTACGGCAGCAGTACAATGAAATACATGACAAACAAATATAGAGGAAAAACTACTGAATTGCAGTAAATATACATATCTCTATTAAATAATTAAGTTAAAATAAGTAAGTGCAAAAAAAAACCAGAAATAAAAAAAGTAGTGAGGTAGGTTTCATGGGTTCAATCTCCATTTAGGAATTGGATGGCGGGGGGGAAGAAGCTGTTCCTGAATTACTGTGTGTATGCCTTTAGGCTATTGTACCTCATTCCTGATGGCAACAATGAGAAGAGGGAATGTTCTAGATGGTGAGGATCCTTAATGATGGACACTGCCTTCCAAAGGCACTGCTCCTTGAAGTGGTCTTGGATACCATGGAGGGTGGTACTCCAGAAGCAGCTGACTAATTTTACAAGTTTCTGCAACTTACTTTGGTCTTGTGCAGTAGCCCCCCACACCAGATGGTGATGCAGTCAGTCGGAATGCTCTCCGTGCTACATCTGTAGAAGTTTTCGAGTGTTTTAATTGACAAACCAAATCCTTTCAAACTCGTAATGAAATGTTGCCACTGTCTTGCCTTCTTCATAGCTGCAGCAATATGTTGCATCCAGGTTAGGTCCTCAGAGATATTGACACTCAGGAACTTGATATTACTCACTCTCCAATTCTTATCCCTCTATGAGAATTTGTTCGTGTTCCCTTGTCTTACCCTTTCTAATGTCCAAAGATCCACATTGTTTCGAAAAGACAGGCAGGTAGACAGAGGAGTTGGAGGGCTCTATTATTAAAAAAAAAGAAATCAAATACTTAGAAAGAGTTGCAATAGGATCGGAAGATGTAGAATCTTTATGGGTAGAATGAAGAAACTGCTGGTGTAAAAATACTCTGCTGGGAGTTATATATAGGCTTCCAAACAGTAGCCAGAATATGGGCTACAAATTACAATGGGAGATAGAAAACACATGTCAAAGGCAATGTTATGATAGTCATGTTACAATGGTCATGGGGTATTTCCACATGCAGGTAGATTGGGAAAATCAGTTTGCTGCTGGATCTCGTGAGAGAGAAGTTGTGTAATGCCTATGAGATGGCTTTTTGAAGCAGCTTGTTATTGGGCCCACAATTGGAAAGGCTATTCTGGATATGATGTTGTGTAATGACCCAGATTTGATTCAGGAGCTTAAGGTATTGGAACCCTTTGGAGGAGTAATCATAATATGATAGAATTCACTTTGGAGGAGCTAAAGTTAGATGAATCAGTACTACAGAGGAGCAAAGGGAATTATAGAGGCATGAGAGAGGAGGTGGCCAAAGTTGATTGAAAGGGGTTACCAGCAGGGATAATGGCAGAACAGCAATGGCTAGAGTTTCTGCGAGCAGTTCAGAAGGTGCAGGATAGATACATCCCACAGAAGAAATATAGTATTCTAAAGGCAGCATGACACAAATGTGACTGACAAAGGAAGTCAAAAATAGCTTAAAAGCACATCACCTGGTTAATACAATTACTTATATCAGGCTGCTATTTATTGACTACAGCTCAGCATTTAACCCAATCATTCCTCCAGGAACACACACCAGTCCTCATAGAGGAATCAGATGTGAAAATGATGAGCAGGTTCAAGTCCCTAGATGTCAACATCTCTGAGGATCTATCCTGGGCCGAACATATCAATGCAGTTACAAAGAAGGATCAACAGCTATATTTCATTAGGGGTTTGAGGAGAAATCGTACATTACCAAAGATACTCACAGATTCCTCAGATGTACTGTAGAGAGCATTCTAGCTGGTCGTATCACCGTCTGGTATGCGGGAGGGCCACTTTACAGGATTGAAGTAAGATGCAGTAAGTTGTAAACTTAGTCCAGTCCATCCTGGGCACTAGGCTCCCCAGCATTCCTGACATCTTCAAGAAGGGAGGAGCAATGCCTCAGAAAGGCAGCATCCATCATTAAGCACCCCTATCACCCAGGACATGCTCTCTTCTCAGTCCTAACATCGGAGAGGAAATATAAGAGCCTGAAGGCACACACTCAGTGATTCGGGAACAGCTTCTTCCCCTCTGTCATAAGATTTCTAAATGGACATTGAATCCTTGAACTCTACCTTACTACTTTTTTTCTCTCTTTTTGCATGACTTATTTAACTTTTAATATATATATTTACTATGATTTACAGATTTTACTATGTATTGCAATGTACTTCTGCCACATAACAATAAAGTTCACAACATATGCCAGTGATTTAAACCTGATTCTGATTCTTATGTATTATGATAAAAAATAGTAGGAAGCTAGAGGATTAGGAAGCTTTAAAAACTAACAGAAGGCAACTAAAAAGCCTTTAGGGGGGAAAAGATGAAATATGAAGGTCAGCTATCCAATAATATCAAAGTGTATATCAAAAGTTTTTTTCAAATACTAAGGAGTAAAAGAGAGTAGATATCAGATCACTTGAAAATGATGGAGAGGTAGTAATGGGGGACAAGAAAATGGCTGATGAACTAATTAAGTATTTTGCATCATTTTTCACTGGAGGCCTTAGTAATGATCTTTCAAGAATCATTAGATTCTGACAAGGTTCTGGAAGACTGGAAAATTACAAATGTCGCTCCATTCTTTAAGAAAGGACAGAACCTGACTTCAGTGGTGGGAAGGATATTGGAGTAGAATATTAAGGATGAGGTTTCAAAGTATTTGAAGGCACATGATAAAATAGGCCAAAGTCAGCATGGTATTGTTCAGGGAAAACCTTTCCTGAGAAATCTGTTGGAATTCTTTGAGGAAATAGCAAGCAGGATAGACAGAGTAGAATCGGTAAATGTTATATACTTGGAATTTCAGAAGGCCTTTGACAAGATGCTGCACATGAGACTGCTTAACAAGATAAGAGACCATGGTATTACAAGAAAGATAGTAGCATGGTTAGTGGATTGGAAGATTAGCAGGAGGCAAAGAGAGGTTAGCTGCCAGTGACTCTTGGTGTTCCGCAGGGGTCTGTGTTGGGACTACTTCTTTTCACGTTGTATGTCAATGATTTGGATGTTGAAATTGATGGCTTTGTGGCCAACTTTGTGGACAAAACGAAGATAGTTGGAGGTGCAGCTTCTGTCGAGGAAGCAGGGAGTCTGCAGAATGACTTAGACAGATTAGCAGACTGGGCAAAGAAGTGGCAGATGCAGTACAGTGCTAGAAAGTGTATGGTCATGCAATTTGGGAGAAGGAACAAAATTATAGACTATTTTCTAAATGGGCACATAATTCAAAAATGCGATGTGCAAAGGTCCTTGGGAGTTCTTGTTCAGGGTTCCCTGAGGGTCAACTTGCAGGTTGAGTCAGTGGTGAGGAAGGCAAATTCACTCAAGACGACTAGAATATTAAACAAGGATGGAATGCTGAGGCTTATAAGACACTGGTGAGACCTCACTTACAGTATTGTGAGTAGTTTTGGGCCTCTTATCTAAGAAAGGATGTGCCATTGGAGATTGTTCAGAGGAGGTTCCTGGGAATGATTCCAGGAGTGAAGGGGTTATCATGTGAGGAGCATTTGATGGCCCTGGGCCTATTTATAAGAATGAGGGGGAATCTCATGGATAGCAATCGAACGTTTAAAGGCATAGACAGAGTGGATATGGAAAGGATGGTTCCATTCGTGGGAGGGTCTCAGACAGAGGGCACAGCTTCAAAATGGATGTCCATTTAGAATGGAGATGAGGAGGGATTACTTTAGCTAGAGTGTTGTGAATCTGTGGAATTCATGGCCACAGGTGGGTGTGGAGGCCAGATCATTGACTGTATGTAATATAGAGGTTGATGCGTTCAAGGTTAGTCAGGGTGTGAAAGATTTTGGGGAGAAGGCAGAAGAATGGGGTTGAGAGTGAAAATGGATCAGCCATGATGAAATTGCGGATTAAACTTGATAGGCCAAATGGCCTAATTCTGCTCCTATCATTTATGGTATCATCGTCTATAAACATTAAGTTGTTTAAAATTAATATTAATTATATTTTTAAAAATCGGCTCCAAATACTCTGCTTATGGTTGTCATAAAACCTTGGGGCTGGATGGGAAATATTTCTTGTGTCTCAATTATACATATCTGAGTTTGACCCTGAACTTGATGTTGCCTCCTGTGATTGAGCATGAAGTAAGCTGTGAAATAGGACAGCTTTTTTCAGCTGAGAGACCTGCGGGTCTGTTTCCAGAATCAACAACATTACTGTGAGACTGTATTCGTGTACACACCAGCCTGGTTAATGTGACAGATTTCCTTCCTTTGAGGACAATATGCACCTTAACAACAGTCCTGTAACCTCACCAGCACCATTACTGCCCATAGCTTTAGCTTAAATTAGAAATTGTATTCATTCGCTTGTTAGTTCCTGTCTTAGCTTACCATTGACTGATAGTGGAATGTTTGTGTCAAGTTGTCTCCATGCTAGCCTTGTAGCAATTCCATTTCTCCAGCCCAATCACAAACTTGGTTTGGTTTGTATAGACCTCTCATTTCTTGCAGCATTTTTACAATGAGCTGTCTTCCTTTCCTGAAATGTGTTGAATCTCCACTGTGCACTGTCTTCAAGACTGTGCAGTTTAAGCAGAGTTTTTACCATTCCACAAGTCAAACTACAAACTTAAAAACTTTAAAATTGTGAATTGAACAAGGGGCATTGAAGCAAGGGGTTATTTTTTTTTAAAAAAGGGATATGCATAAGATGAAAGGAAGGAGTTTTAAAGGAGATCTGACAAGTAAGTTTTTACACGGAATGCTTGATATATGGAGCTTGTTGCCGGAGGGTTTGATGAAAACAAAGTAATTGGTATGGTTAAGTAGCATTTAGACAGACTCTTACCTAGAGAAGGCATAGAAGACTGTAGAAATGCTTTTTATATTTAGCGTGATTCCAGAGTGATAAATGGGATCAGTGTAGATGTGCAATAAGGTACAAAGATATGGTGGGTGAAGGGCCTATTTCTATGCTCTATCACTATGATGTAATGACAGTCTCCAAACTCTATATGATCTGTATTTTTACTGCATACACAACAGACAAAATTCTGCTGAGGTTTCCCTTCCTGGATTCCCCTAATTTGAACCAAAGACTAAAGCTGCAGCAGGAGCTCAAAGAACTATCTTTGACAATTTGCTTTAAAAGATGAAGATAGAATTATATTGTGCCTTTAGGATTTCCCAAAATCTTGTTTTGGTCTCTTATGCACTTTTAGTTAAGATATGGTTATGTTTGTAGTGCTGGAACTATCATAATACAATCCTGCAAAGGGAATGGAATCAAAGACAAGATAATGGATTTAGTTTTGCAGGTTGTATGTTAAACATAGTACATCTGAGACTAGCACTCTTCAAATAGTGCAATGTAAGATATTTTAACTACCTGAAAGGGCAGATATGGCTACAGCTTTACATTTCGTATGAAGCAGAATCTTTCAACTAAGGCCCTGATCTTCTGGCTCAAGGGCAAGTTAGGCCCTGGCACTGTGCTTCATAGACACAAGAGATTCTACAGATTCTGGAAATTCAAGACAACACCCATAAAATGCTGGAAGAACTCAGCAGAATTCCTCTAGTACAAGGGTTACAAATCTTTTTAATTCCATGGACCAATACCATTAAGCAAGCGGTACATGGACCCCAGGTTGGGAGTCTGGCATTTTGTGTGTGTGCAGCTCTGTCACTGTATTTTAATAGTTAAAATCTTTCTAAAGTTCACCCTCATATAATTTGCTGTATATTCTGTGATTATCTAAATTTGAGTCTGAAGCTATGATTAGAAGACAACTCTACAAAATTATGCACTACTTGCACCAGTTTAAAATATTTGGAACATGCCCCTACATGTAAATAGGAACCATTTAGCTCTCATCATGCCAATCAGTATATTTTCATAAAATATGTCTTTAGGCTTTAGAGACAAGCTTTCAACACAGAAAAATACAAACCATACGGAAACTCATGAAAGAACAAGCCAATTATTGTGAAGACTCAACTCATCTAGTCAAACTTGATTGATAGAGATGCTGTTGGCAACAAATTTACACTATAATAGTCAATAATAGCACCTTGTCTTCTGTCAATATTGAAGTAAGTGAACTCTTAAAATTCACTGATTTTTGTTAATAATAATACGAACAAATATTAGGCTTGAATTTGGTGGAATATAGCATCTCCGCAGATTATTTCCTGCAACTTTTGCCTGCATTTCTTTTACCTTGTAAACTGATTGGAACGCAGTCTGCAGCAACAGTATAATAGCATTACGGATGATACTGCCATTAAAGATGAGAAAGGCATCCTTACTCAATGAGATTAAAGAATAGAAAAAGAATCAGGAATGACTCAGAATCAGTATGAATTGGACTTGAAAGCGACATCAGTTACCGGAAAAGAGACAGGAGAATGAAGATCTACTTACCTGGCAGGGAACCATCGGTGATCAGGAGGTCCGAGGTTCCAGGACGAGGCTATCCCATTGCACTTCGGGTGAGCTGGTGCCTGCGATATCCTCAGATGTGGGATATTCGACCGCATAATTTGTGGTGGGAGGACTGCCTTCGTGCTCAGAAAATATTTACTTAGAAAAATAGAGACCTATACAGTAGGGTAATTCTAGGCAGTTCCTGGAGTAGGTTACATGGTCGGCACAACATTGTGGGCCAATGGGCCTGTAATGTGCTGTAGATTTCAATGAATCTCTATCTATAAAGTCCGAGCTCCAATGCCCCGAGTTGTAGCAGTATCAAACTAATCACCACATTACTGTGGTGCCCAGTATGTAAATAAGTATATGTTCAGAGAATCTTAAGACAAGTTTCTATCATTGATTTTTTTTTTTAAGTGCCCATACAAATGTGTTGCTTGATTCTGGTTTTAATATGTAGAATGTTAAAATGTAAGAAATATGGCAGAGTCATTGTCACATTTTGATCTCTTCAAAAAAAACGTAACAACAGGAATTCTGCAGATGCTGGAAATTCAAGCAACACACATCAAGGTTGCTGGTAAACGCAGCAGGCCAGGCAGCATCTATTGGAAGAGTTTCAGTCGACATTTCAGGCCGAGACCCTTCGTCAGGACTAACTGAAGGAAGAGTTAGTAAGAGATTTGAAAGTGAGAGGGGGAGGGGGAGATCCAAAATGATAGGAGAAGACAAGAGGGGGAGGGATGGAGCCAAGAGTTGGACAGGTGATTGGCAAAGGGGATATGAGAAGATCACGGGATACAGGAGATCCCGGGAGAAAGACGGGGGGTGAGGGAAAATAGAGGATGGGCAAGGGGTATATTCAGAGGGACAGAGGGAGAAAAAGGAGCGTGACAGAAAGAATGTATGTATAAAAATAAATAACGGATGGGGTACTAGGGGGAGGTGGGGCACTAGCGGAAGTTAGAGAAGTCAATGTTCATGCCATCAGATTGGAGGCTACAGGAGATCCGGGGAGAATCCTCTCATATCCCCTTTGCCAATCACCTGTCCAACTCTTGACTCCATCCCTCCCCCTCCTGTCTTCTTCTATCATTTTGGATCTCCCCCTCCCCCTCTCACTTTCAAATCTCTTACTAACTCTTCCTTCAGTTAGTCCTGACGAAGGGTTTCGGCCTGAAACGTCAACTGAAACTCTTCCAATAGATGCTGCCTGGCCTGCTGCGTTTACCAGCAACTTTGATGTGTGTTGCGTGATTTCTTCAAGTTGTCTTTGCCTTCCCAGAATCAGCTGTATAAATTTCATTTGTCTCTCATGAATTTTACGAACAGAAATGAGAAATCATGTGCAATGTAACTTGTTTTCCTGTTCCCCTACAGGTCAATCAATTACTTCGTTTACGGGAAGGTTTGTCATAAAGTTTCATTTTTAACGTTCAGATGTATTTGATATCTTTACTTGTTCAAGGGATCAGTTTAATTTTACATGTGAGGGAGGGAGCTACTTTGTAATCATGTAGTTTTTAGTGTTCAAAATTTAATAATATTGTATATATACCACACTTAATGGATTTAAGATGAAAATAATGTGCTCAAACGTTTTTTTTGTCAACCGATCTATTGCTTCCAAACTAAAGCAACCAGTGCTGTTAATAGATGAGCCATTTTGAAAACGTACGATTTTCCTAGTGCTTCATGGCACTGCTGTTTACGTTGGTTTCTGGGGTTTGAGTCTTCCTTGTCAAATTTCAATCTTGTGAGTAACGTAAAGAGCTGCAAGGGTGATGCAGTGGGTTTTTGCTTCTTATTTCACAGAATCCTGATGTTTTACCTTTTCTTTTTCAATATTTTTATTAATTACTTTCATAGACGAATACAAAATACATTGTGGTATTATGGAAACAGAAACAAGATTGAATTTCCCCATAGCTATGTATCGTAAATTAACCATAATATTGAAAAGGTATATTTTATTCTAATCTAAAGCAAAAACAAAACCCCATAATGAAATAGAAAAAAAAAGAAAGAAAAAAAGCTGTTTGGTTAAAAGAAGAGAAAAAAAAGTCTCTGACATATGGTCATAAATTCAAACATATAATAGCCATCATCATTGCTGGCCAAATTGAAAACAGTGAAAGTAGTTCCAAAAAGGTCCCCATAATGTGAAAAAATCTTGTCTGGGTATAGAAATAGAACACCTAATCTTCTCTAGATTTAAACGTGACGTTTACTTTTAAGCAATTTCCTCTCAGAAATGAAAAGAATGCTAAATGGATTTTTTTTTTTAATTCATAAGCTTCTGCACAGAATGCATTGGTTTGGCAGAAGCCTATCAATGAATTAAATAATTTATTTAAAAGAAAGTTCAGATGGTTCTAGGATTATCTGTGCTTGAAATAATACTGGTGCGTGAATTGTTTTCAACTTGCAGTCCAAATTATCAAAGGTATGTCCTACTCTCTTGTCTATTAAATGCTGTTACATATTTGTGCTGACTAACCCTGTTCATGTTTGTGGAAAGGAAGAGGAAGGAGGAAGTGGAGAAGTCCAGTACCTTCCCTTTCATTTATTGGGGTTGCTCAGATGCCACTGATGTTACTGAATGCCACAGAAAGAAGACAATCATGCATTCTGGCAGGTTACTGGCATGAAATTCTTTGTTGCGTTGATATAATTGTGCATGAGCTAGGCATCCAGGTTGAGGAACCCCTTCCAGTCGCAATCTATGGCAGAATTCGTTTTGTCGTACTCTGAATGCAATCAGTGGCTTAATAAATCATAGGAAGGACCACAATCCTAGGAAAGTTATAAGTTCCTTCTTTTGTTGAGATGGGAATAAGGGACTTACTCAGGATTTGTGGAATAGAGGGCATGTTCTGTATGCACACTGCTGACATTGTCACCTTAACAGGTACAGATACCAATGAACTGCGGTTGAGATGTACAGTGTCAGGTCCACTCTCCTCTCCTGTCAGATACCTTCTTATCCAGCCATCAACTTTTCCCACCCACCTGGCTTCATCTATCACCTTCTAGCTGGCCTCCTTCCCCTCCCCCCACCTTTTTATTCTGGCATCTTCCCCCTTCTTTTTCAGTGCTGAAGAAGGGTTTCAGCCTGAAACATGGACTATTTATTCATTTCCATAGATACTGCCTGACCTGCTGAGTTCCTGCAGCATTTTTTGCGCGTTACAGTGTAAAATATCCTTGCTGAATTTGTACATGCTTCAGGCTTTGCTTCTTTTTGAGATGCAAAGAGCAGCCTTATTTAATAAGGCTATCAAAAATATATAAAAATGCTAGAAAATTTGAAATACAAACAAAAAATGCTGGAAATTCTGAACTGCTCAACCAAAATTAAATACCCATGTTTAGAAGTACAGGCTGAGCACCCCTTATCTGAAAGTATTTTGAGTGCTGACATGATGTCACAAATGGAAAATTCCATAAAGTGCTGGGAAGGAATGCGCACCAGACAGTTCTGAAAAGTGACCTCAAATATGTAGTGAACAGAATTTAATGAAAAATGGTAAAACACTGCATAAAGTGAAAAATTAAGATCTCGATATGTGTATTGAAAGAATGGATTTGTCAGCGTCATAGTGAACATATGTATGCCTATGTATGCATCAGTATGCCAATCATGAAACAAAGATCTATCACGACGGACTGAAAGTTGTTAATTGTGAATATTTAGCAGGCCAGTTGTAGAAGTTTAAGAAGAGGCACGGCATCAAATTTTTAAACAGTTGTGATAAAGTGTCTACTGATCACAGAGATTCTCCTGATGCTGTTGTAATACTTTTGTTCCCCTGCACACATTAGATTTTCATTATGTCAATGGCAATTGCATCATACGTTGGGGCCAAAATAGATCCTCAGAGATGCTGACACCCAGGAACTCTAAACTGCTCACTCTTTCCACTGCTGATCCCTCAATGAGGTCAGGTGTGTGTTCCCTTGACTTCCCCTTCCTGAAGTCCACAATCATTTCTTTGGTTTTATTGACATTTAGTGCAAGGTTGTTGTTGTGACAACACTCAGTTAGCTCATCTATCTCACTCCTGTGTGCATCCTCATCACCATCTGAGAAATGGCCAATAAAAGCTGGCTTTTGAGCTGTGTTAAGCTGCACAGTCATGCGTGTAGAGAGAGTAGAGCAGTGGGCTAAGCAGATATCCTTGATTGTTAGTGAGGAGGAAATGTCCATTGACTGTGGTTTCCCAATGAGGAAGTCAAGGATGCAGTTGCAGAGGGAGGTACAGACACCCAGGTTTTGGAGCTTGCTGAATAATAATGAGAGTATGATGTTGAATCCTGAGCTGTAATCAATAAACAACAGCCTGATGTACATATTACTGTTGTCCAGTGAGCCAAGGCTGAGTGGAGAGCCAGCGAGATTGCATCAATGGTTGACCTATTGTGTTAACAGGCAAAATGTTGCAAATTCGGGTCCTTGCTTAATCAGGGGATGGTTCTGGCCATGAGCAACCTCTCAAAGCACTTCATCACAGTAGATGTGTGTGCAACTGGGTGATAATCATTGATATCTCAACCTGTTCTCTTTGGGCACAGGTATGATTGTCGCCATTTTGAATCTTCAGCTGCAACACTAAGAGATTGAAGATGTCCTTGAACATTCCTGCCAGCTGGTTGGTATAAATTTTAGTGTCCTACCAGGTACACAATCAGGGACTAATGGCTTGAGAGGGTTCGCCCTTATGAAAGATGATCTGACATCACCCTCTGAGACAGAGGTTACAGTGTCACCAGATACTGCAGGGATTCGCACAAGTGTACTTTTATTCTTTCTTTCAAAGGGTGCGTAAAAGTCATTGAGCTCATCTGGGGGTGAAGCATCACAGCCATTCATGATGTTAAGTTTTGCCTTGTAGGAAGTATTGGCCTACAAACCCTGCCAGAGCTGATGTGCATCCAATTCCATCTCTAAATTCAATTGAATTGCTTTTTCATTCTTCCATGGATTGTACCTGGACCTCTTGTATAGTTCTGGATCACCAGTCTTGAATGTCACAGATCTAGCTCTTATCCAGGAGACTACAAATCTCCTGCTTCATCCATTTTTGTTTCGGTATGGCTGGTATGTCTCAGGCACACATATCTTGATGAAGTCGGTGAGAACTGTGGCATATTCATTCAGATTTGAAGATGAATCCCTGAATAATGTCCTGCCAACTGACTCAAAGCAGTCCTGTAAGTGTTCCTCTGCCTCTCTTGACCATACCTCCTTGGTCCTCACCACTGATGTTGCAGTCTTTAGACTGTACCTATATGCCAGGAGTAGCAGTACAACCAAGTGATTGGACTTTCCAAAATGCAGGCATGGGATATCACGATAAGCGTCCTTGATGGTGATGTGACAGTGGTAAGTATATTAGCACTCTGGTTCCACAGGTGATATGTTGGTCGTAGTTGTTCAGGGACTTCTGCAAGCTGGCCTGGTTGAAATACTCCGCAATAATAGGGGAGGGATCAGGATGTGCTCTTTTGTAACTGCTGATCACGGTGCTCAGCTCCTCCAGTGCTTGCCTGACAGTGGCCTGAGGTGGAATATACAACTCTACCTGGATGATGACAGAAAACCCCTTTGACGTATAAAATAGACGACACTTGACCACTAGGTGCTCTAGTTGAGTGTGCAGGACTGAGAAAGAACCATCATGTCTGTGCACCATGGTAACTTAATCATGAAGTATTCTCCCTCTCCAATATCTTTAAAAGATTCAACTGACCTGTCTTTGCGGAGAATGGTGAAGCTATCAGGCTGCAGCACTGCATTCTAAATGGGGGTGAGCTATGTTTCCATGAAGCAAAGTACACAGCAGTCCTGATGTCCCTCTGAGGTCATCAATTGTTCTGACGTATTCAATTTCACTTGCCTGCATTTTGATTCCAAAAAGATATTGGTGCTATTAGAAGACAATCAGACTGTTGAATACATCTGCCTGAAAACTTCTTACAAGTTCACTTGGCACGAGGAAATTGGCTATACTGACACTGCCTGTACCCCTGTTGAAAAGGATGCTGCTACCACCCTCCCATTCCCATAGTGTGGACTTTTTCCTTTCTGATATTGATGAAAGTAGGTTAGGACTGAGTTGCATTGCAATCCTTTAACTGTAGTGGGAAATTTGGTCTTTATCATTAGTTCTCTTGAAACAGAGTAGTGCTACACGAAGGAGCAACTAGCGCTGCTTTGAAATAGTACAAGTGAATTTTGCAATTTTTTTCAATTAGTTTTGAAAATACATTAGGAAAATTGCAAATGCTTGAAAATTACTCATATGAATTTCTCGGCCAAAATGTTTTATTTGCATTATGGACTTCATCTCTGCCACACCTGTTCCCAGGATAAGGCTTTCCTTTCCTGGATATCAGAGATGTCCTTGTTCTTCAATGAACAGGGTGTCCTTTCCTCCATCATTGATGCTGCCCTCACCTGCATCTCCTCAATTTCCCAGTCTCCGCATTCCTTCCATCTTCCCACCACTTTGACAGGGCTAGAGTTCTACCTGTCCTCACCTATTGTCCCATGAGTCTCCGCATCCAACACATCATTCTCTGTAGCTTCCACCATCTTCAACAGGACCTACCCAAAACACGTCTTTACCTCCCCTGCTTTCTACTTTCTCTAGGGATAGTTTTCTCCATGATTTCCTTTGCCCATTCATCCCTTCTCGCTAATCTCTTTCCTGGTATATATTCCTGCAAGCAGCAGAAATGTTACTCTTGCCCATTCGTCTCCTGCAATCAGGGTCCCAAACAGTCTTTCCACTTGAGGCAACACTCGATCTGCAAATCTGTTGGGGTCGCCTACTGTATCCGGTGCTCCAGATCTCACCTGCTGTACGTTGGTGAGACCCGATGTGGATTGTGGGACTGCTTCCTCAGCTCCGTCTGCAAAAAGCAGAATTTCTCAGTGGTCAACCATTTCAACTCCTTTACCCATTCCCGTTCTGACATGTTGGTCTATGGCCTCCTTGTCTTGGGTTGAAGGAGCACACCTCATATTCCATCTAGGTAGTCTCCAACCTGATGGCAGGAACACTGAGATCTCCAACTTCTAGTAATTTTTCCCTGTTCTTCATTTCCCCACATTGGCCTCTTATCTCTTCTTCTCACCTGCCTATCATCTCCCTCGGTATCTCTCCTCCTTCCCTTTCTCCCATGATTCACTCTACTCTCCTATCAGCTTCCTTCTTCTCCAGCCCTTTGCCTTTTCAACTTATTAGCTTCCAGCTTCTTACTTCATTCCCTCTCTTTTACCCACCTGGCTTCACCTATCACCTTCCAGCTTGTTCTGCCCTCCCCCCACCTTCTTATTCTAGCATTTTCTCCTTCCTTTTAGTCATGATGAAGGGTCTCAGCATAAAACTTTCACTGTTTATTCATTTCCATAGAGGCTGCCCGACTTGGTGAGTTCCTCCAGCATTTTGTGTGTGTCGCTATGGGTATCAAGGATCTGCAGAATCACTCGTATTTATTATTACACACAATTAGTTTGACTGCATTGGATTGTTTTTACAGCTTTAGTTGATTATATGGAAATGTGGAAAACTATAGGCATAATGCTGCAAACTACTGAATGTACACACGCAAATGAAGTTACAGTTTTTTCCAAAATAGCATTCCAAGCAAAATTCTAATTTGGCTATGGCTGCTGAGAGAGGCTCTTGTATTTAATTACATATTGTTCATAAACACAATTTTGTACAGCCGCAGAAACATCTTAATGACATTTTAAAATTAATTTCTTAAATATTATGTTCTGTTGCAGAAATTAATATGCTTGACTCATTGAAGTATCTTTTACATATTATCCTCTTAAGATTTTGTTATAAAAGTGAATATATTTTTGTTCAGACCATAGCTGTGTTGAAGAGAAATGCCTGCGATCCATAAGAATATCTAAGTAATCAGATTACTTCCAGACACACATGCTGTGGGGATGCCACCTTTTGTGCGGGAACATTCAGGTGAAGTGAAATGTTCTCATGTTGTAAATATCAACATTTATATGATTTTGTGCAACACCCTTAAAATCCTGGAGGATTTCAGTGGGTCAGGCAGCATCTGTGGAAATGAATAAACAGTCAATGTTTTGGGCTGACACCCTTTATCAGGACTGGAAAGGAAAGGGGAAGATGTCAAAATAAAAAAACATGAGGGGAGGGACCAGCTAGAAGGTGATAGGTGAAGTCAGGTGGGTGGGAAAGCTAAAGGACTGGAAAAGGAGGAATCTGACAGGAGAGGATAGTGGACTATAGAGAAAGGGAAGAAGCAGGGGTACCAGGGCGAGGGAAGGAGAAGTGTCTCTGCCTGAAACATTTACTTTTTTTTCATTTTCATAGATGTTACATGACCTGCTGAGTTCCTCTAGCAATTAGTGTGTGTTGCTCTGGATTTCCAGCATCTGCACAAACTGGTTTGTTTTGTACAATTTGTCCTGGGTTTGATAGTTTTTGTTGTGTAGGTTATCTGTTCTACTTTAGGGATTGTTACTTATTGGTTATCTTCTGTTAGAAGATAATTTTTACTTTCCAATATCATTGTCTGTTCCTGAGGGCAAAAGGTGCTTCAGTCTTTGTGTTGTGTTGGATCTGAAGACTGCTGTAGTTCTTAAACAACCTGATGCTGCTGCTGCTCATTCTGCAGTGTTCATCACCTATCTGACTGATTCCCTCCACAGTGTTGTAACTAACTGCAACTCACTATTGGAGTTCATGAGTACATTGACCTCCCTTTTTCCCTTTTTTTTTAATTGTTCAACAAGTTCTTTGGCCAACTTCATTATTTTCAACAGTTTCATGGAGCTTTTTCCTAACCCCATTTGGCATTGTGAATGCTGGGCAATAACAAACACCAGTCCTCATCGAGGAAAGGGTGAACAGCTTCAAATGGGTGAGAAGGCACACCAGCAGCTCTACTTCATTAGAAGCCTCAGGAGATTCAGAATGTGATTAAAGGCGGATTTCAATAGATACGTAGGGGAGGGCATTCTGTCTGGTTGCATACACAGGATTGTAAGAGGCTACAGAGGGTTGCACACTTAGCCAGCTCCATCCTTACTAGATCCATCACCATCATGGAAGATACCTTATAGAGATGGTGCCTCAGAAAGGTAGCATTGAGCGCTAAGGAGCCTCACCCATCCTGGACATGCCCTCTTCTCATTACTAGCTTTGCATAGGAAGTACAGGAACTTGAAAATCTACACTTAACAATACTGAAACTGCTTCTTCCCTCCACCATCAGATTTCTGAATAGTCCCTGAACCGATGAATACTGCCTTATATTTCCTATTTTCTGCACTATTTATTTATTTTTGTAGCTGATAATAATATTACTATATCTTTGCACTGTACTGCTGCTGCAAAACAACATGTTTCATGTCATATAATAATTCTGATTCTGAAAATATGGCACTGTGAGATGACCAGACATCTTTGACAGAGTTATGTAAAGCAGAAGACACCCAAATGCCAATTAATAAACATTTACAATAAAGTATGCTTGAATTTTAATGCACCACTATCCACCAATACTCTTGGAGCAGAAGCTGAACTGAGATGTGACTGACATATTGATCTTCCAGCTTTCTTTATCATCCAAATGTCTAAAATCAGAAGGGCAAAGTTCATCTGGGGATGCAGCCTAATGACAGTTCTGATACTGGAAGCGTATGCTTACATAAAAAAGTTTTCCTATTATACTGCCTGAAGAATGTTATAAACTATATTAACGTATTTTAGAAAATAAAATGCAAGTAGATATGAGACAGCAGCTGCTAGAATCTGGAGCATTAAACAAACTGCTGGAGAAGCTTAGCGGGTCGAGAAGCATCTGTGGAGGCCAAGGGTTAATGTTTCAGGGCAAAATCCTCAAGAATTTGTTGCTACCTGTGGTTACAAAGCAACAAGCATACAAAATGCAAAACTTAAAAATAACAGTAGCTTTCCATTTTGAGGAATGCTTTTGGAATTAAGTGTATAGACCAGATATTCTAATCACAATATAAGCATTGAGCATTTTCTGACAGTTTGTTCCTTAATGAATTAGCTCATTGTTCTTGTTTGCAGTGCTTTAGGCTGTCAAATTAAAATATAAAAAAAGGCATTGTATGATTTCACCTCCTAGCTGGAACATGGATAACACTGGTACTTTTAAGTTCATTTTATAAACAATGATTGCTGCCTGTGGAAACACCTTGTCCTTTATTTTTTTTTGTAGTCACAAAACTCAACTGGTTGGGATTAGCTCCAAAGCATGAACCATTAGTGAAAAGAGCTTATGGATAAATAAGTGAAAAATGTGAATTTTACGAATGAACTTTAACAACTCCAATCCAAAAAGAAAGTGAGAATATCAGTAAGTGCAGCATGTGAGTTTCATAACTGAGAAAACTGTGAATTTACTTTTCAACTGAAATCATATAACTGTGCAATGTCAATAGCTCACTTTGTTGCCAGAAGGATAGAGTCAACAAAGCATAGAACAGGTTTAAGCAGAAGAGCAAATAGTGTACCTTAAATGAAGCACAAGAAATGCTGTCATCTTTCATATATTTTGGTTGATGGTTGTAACATATAATCAAAAATCAGACTGCTTGGCACCATCATCCTTGGGGAATTCCGAGCCTGATGTGGAATGACATTTATTGAACTATTGTTTTTTTTAAAAACCTCTTTTGCTGTTGTTAATGAGTCTTTTGTCAATGGAAGTTAATAAAATGTTACCATTAGCTACAGAAAAAGGAAATCAAAAGATGTTAATTACAATTCAGAAAGGTGAGTCAAATAGTCTGGTTTTGTTTATCTGGTAACACTACAAAGTAATCTGTTTGTTACTTTAGCTAAAATTGGTTCAGTCATGAGCTGGGTGGGCTATTGATTAGGGATGATGACACAAGGAACTCCAAAGCAGGTAGATAGAAATTTTTGTAGCATATGTGTTTGGGTATTCTTCAGGGAAAGAAATACAGGAAATTCAAAATTTCATTTAATAAACAAGGGTTTGAGAAAGAGGTGTTTAGTAGATTAGAATGGGGGTGGCACCAAACAGTTGGTGCTTTTTGATAATGTTAAGAATGAATATTATTTAATGATTGCATATTTCATAAGAAATACGTACCTTCTGACCAGCGTATATCCGCTGTACCACTGATATGTATACTCCTAGTGATGCCAGGAATTCTGCAGGGATCTGTTCTAGGACCTCTGCTCCTTGTGATTTTTATAAATGACTTCAGTGACAAAGTGAAGGGATGGGTTACTAAGTTTTCAGATGGCACAAATGTTGATGGAGTTGTGGATAATGTAGAGCAGATGTTCCCAACCTGGGGTTCAGGGACCTCTCGGTTAATGGTAGGGGTCTATGGCATAACAAAGGTTGGGCTTTTCTCTTCGGATCAAGAAGACAGCGGTAAGAGGCTAAGGATTTCCAGCGAGAAGACATTTTATTTCTCGGAGTAGGAGAGAGGCCAGACTGCACAGGCGCGTGACATCAGCCAGTTGAGCGCGAACAGTTTAAAAAGAGGAAGGAAGTCGCAGACTTTTTCTCTTCAGATCAAGAAGACAGCGGTAAGAGGCTAAGGATTTCCAGCGGGAAGACATTTTATTTCTTGGAGTAGGAGAGAGGCCAGACTGTGCAGGCGCGTGACGTCAGCCAGTTGAGCATGAACAGTTTAAAAAGAAAACCGCCATATCTAGCGGGCAGCGTCGGAGCGGGCTGCGGAGTGAGAGGGTGCAGAGTGAAAGGGGCTTCGGCAGAGACAGGAAGAGGCCTCCTGCGACCGTTGAGTCTCATAGTAACGGAGTAAGTTACAGTTTTTTGGTATTTAGTACAAACAGTAGTATTAGAGGTATGCATCTAGGATTAATGTTGTGCTTGGAGTGCCAGATGTGGGGACCCTGGTAGACTCCCAGCCTCCCCAAGGATTACATCTGCACCAGGTGCACTGAGATGAAGCTCCTGAAGGACCGTGTTAAGGAGCTGGAGATGGAAATTGATGACTTTCGGCTAATTAGGGAAAGTGAGGAAGTGATAGATACTACCTATAGAGAGGTAGTGGATAGCACCCCTGTGACAGTACCCCTCAGAAATCGATATATTGTTTTGGATACTGTTGAAGAGGCAGACCTGACAGAGGAGGACCACAGTGAATGAGACTCTAGCATTCTGCCCAGTGCTGAAATCAAGAGAGCAAGAAGAAATGCGGTAGTTATAGGGGATTCCATCGTAAGGGGGACGGACAAGAGATTCTGCGAGCCGGACAAGGATACCCGGATGGTGTGTTGCCTCCCTGGTGCCAAGGTATGGGATGTCTCAGATCGTGTCCAGAGTATTCTGAGGAGAGAGGGCGAGCAGCCGGAAGTCTTGGTACATGTTGGTACCAATGACATAGACAGAAAAAGAGAGGAGGTCCTGAAGAAAGATTACTTGGAGCTAGAAAGAAAATTGAAAAGCCGGACCTCCAGAGTAATAATATCAGGATTGCTGCCTGAGCTGCATGCTAATGATGGTAAGAATAGCAGAATTAAGCAGATGAATATGTGGCTAGGTAACTGGTGCAGGGGGCAGGCCTTCAAATTCTTGAATCATTGGGATCTCTTTTGGGGAAGGTATGACTTATACAATAAAGATGGATTACACCTGAACTCAAAAGGTACTAATATCCTGGCGGGATTGTTTAATATAGCTGTTAGGGAGGGTTTAAACTAAGTTGGCAAGGGGAAGGAAACCAAGGTATTAGGGTCGACGAAGAGGAAAATAGAAATAAGTCAAAAATACTATGCAGCAAAGATGGCAAGAAGGACAGGCCGGTGAATATACAGGATAATTTGCTGCAAAATAGAAATTTAGCAAAATCGACAACAGATACTGATCTAAATGTACTGTACTTAAATGCACGCAGCATTAGAAATAAAGTGGGTGACCTTGCTGCACAGCTGCAGGTTAAAAGATATGACATTGTGGCCATCACCGAGTCATGGCTAACTGATGGATGTGATTGGGAGCTGAATATCCCAGGATACACAGTGTATAGGAAAGATAGGAAGGTAGGTAAAGCGGGTGGTGTGGCCCTGATGGTAAGTAACGATATCAAATCAATAGAAAGAAGGGACATAGGATCAGAAGAGGTAGAATTAAGAAATGGCAAGGGTAAAAAGACACTAATAGCAGTTATATATAGGCCTCCAAACAGCAGTCAGGATGTGGACTACAAGTTGCAGCTGGAAATAGAAAAAGCATGTCAGAAGGAAAATGTCAAGATAATTATGGGGGATTTTAATATGAAAGTGGATTGGGAAAGTCAGGAAAGTAATGGGTCTCAGGAGACGGAGTTTGTAGAATGCCTACAGGATGGCTTTTTGGAGCAGCTTGTCCAGAAGCCCACCAGGGGACCAGCTGTTTTGGATTGGGTGCTGTGTAACGAACCTGAGGCAATTAGGGAGCTGGAGGTAAAGGAACCCCTTGGAAGTAGTGATCATAATATGATTGAGTTCAGTTTCAAATTTGAAAAGGAGAAGCTGGTATCAGGTGTATCGATATTTCAGTGGAACAGGGGAAATTACAGTGGTATGAGAGAGGAACTGGCCCAAGTCGATTGAAAAAGTAAGCTAAATGGAGGGACGGCAGAGCAGAATTGGATGAAATTCCTACAAGAAATAAGGAAAATGCAGGAAAAATATATTCCAAGAAAAAAGAAAATCATGAATGGAAAAATGGCACAAATGTGGCTAACGAGAGAGGTTAAGACAAAAATAAAAGCAAAAGAAATGGTGTACAAGGAAGCAAAAATTAGTGGGAAAAATGAGGACTGGAAGACTTTTAAAAATTTATAGAAGGAAACTGAGAAAGTCATTAGGAAAGAAAAGATGAATTATGAAAGGAAGTTGGCGATTAACATAAAAAAGGATACTAAGAGTTTTTTTTTAAATATATGAAGAGTGAAAGAGTGACAAGGGTAGATACGGGACCGATTGAAAATGATGCTGGAGAAATTATAATGGATAACAGAGATGGTGGAGGAACTGAATAAGTATTTTGCATCAGTCTTCACAGTGGAAGACATGAGCAATATACCTGATAGCCAGAGGTATCAGGGAATAGAATTAGGTACAGTCAAGATTACTAGAGAGAAAGTGCTTGGGAAGCTAAGTGGACTAAGGATAGATAAGTTTCCCGGTCCAGATGAGGTGCACCCAAGCGTTCTGAAGGAGGTGGCTTTGGAGATTGTGGAAGCATTGGAAATGATCTTCCAGGAATCAATAGACTCTGGCATGGTTCCGGAGGACTGAAAGGTCACAAATGTAGTTCCGCTATTTAAGAAAGGAAGGAGGCAGCAAAAAGAAAATTACAGACCTATTAGTCTGACATCAGTAGTTGGAAAGATATTGGAGTCAATCCTCAAGGACGAGGTTATGAAATACTTCGAGGTGCATGACAAGATAGGCCGAAGCCAGCATGGTATCATGAAGGGAAGATCCTGCCTCACCAACCTATTGGAATTTTTTGAGGTAATCTCGAATAAGATTGACAAGGGAGAGGCTGTAGATGTTGTGTATTTGATTTTCAAAAGGCCTTCGATAAGGTGCTGCATATGAGGCTGCTTAGTAAGATGAGAGCCCATGGAATTACAGGAAAGATATTGAAATGGGTGGAACATTGGCTGATAGGCAGAAAGCAAAGGGTGGGAATAAAGGGATCCTATTCTGATTGGTTGCCGGTTACTAGTGGTGTTCCGCAGGGATCAGTGTTGGGGCCGCTTCTTTTTACGATGTATATCGATGACTTGGATTATGGATTAAGTGGTCTTGTGGCTAAGTTTGCGGATGACACCAAGATAGGTGGAGGAGCAGGAAATGTTGAAGAAACGGAAAGGTTGCAGAGAGACTTAGTCAGTTTAGGAGAGTGGGTAAAGAAATGGCAGATGAGATACAATGTTGACAAATGTATGGTTGTACATTTTGGAAGAAGAAATAATCAGGCAGATTATTATTTAGATGGGGAGAAAATTCAAAAATCGAAAGTGCAAAGGGACTTGGGGGTCCTCGTGCAGGATACTCTAAAGGTTAACCACCAAGTTGGATCGGCAGTAAGGAAAGCGAATGCTATGTCGGCATTCATTTAAGAGGAATAGTGTATAAGAGTAAGGAGGTGTTGATGAGGCTCTGTGAGGCATTAGTGAGACCTCATTTGGAATACTGTGTGCAGTTTTGGGCCCCCTATCTTGGAAAGGATGCACTGATGTTGGAGAGAGTTCAGGGAAGATTTACGAGGATGATTCCTGGAATGCAGGGGCTAACATATGAGGAGTGTTTGTTGGCTCTTGGATTGTATTCATTAGAGTATAGAAGAATGAGAGGGGATCTCATAGAAACATTTTGAATGTTGAAAGGGTTGGACAGAGTAGATGTGGAAAGGTTGTTTCCCTTTGTGGGTGAGTCCAGGACAAGAGTCCATAGTCTTAGAATTAGAGGGTACCCAGTTAAAACAGAGATAAGGAGAAATTTTTTTAGCCAGAGGGTCGTGGATTTGTGGAATTCGTTGCCACATACAGCTGTGAAGGCCCGATCATTAAGGGTGTTTAAGGAGGAGATTGACAGGTATCTAATTAGTCAGGGTATCGAGGGATATGGGGAAAAAGCTGGAAATTGAAACTAGATGGGTGAATAGTTTAGCTCATGGGGGAGCTGCGGAGCAGACTCGATGGGCCGAATGACCTACTTCTGCTCCTTTGTCTTGTGTCTTGTGAACCCCTGATGTAGAGGGATGTTGTTGGATTCAGTGGGAAATTGACAGGATCCAGAGCTGGGCTGAGAAGTGGCAGATGGAGTTCCGACCAGAAAAGCGTGAAGTGATTCAGCTTGGAAGGTCGAATTTGAAGGCAGAATACAGGGTTAATGGCATCATTATTACCAGTGTGAAGGAACAGAGAGATCTTGGAATTCATTTCCATAAATCCCTCAAAGTTGCTGCACAAGCTGATAGGGCTGTTAAGATGGTTTAAGAGCTGCAAGGTAATGTGGCAGCTGTACAGTGAGAATATTGTAGACCAAACAATATTCTCTGGAACAATGATATTGAAATGTAAGATGCAAAGATTTATCTCTCTACTGTACACCTCTTCATAACTATCCAGTCTTATGGAGTTATTGGTATTTTTGGAGCTTTAATAAGCTTCAGAATCCTACAGCTAGAAGGTAGAAGCATTGGGTTTAGCAGGTACCCCAATCCTTTGAAGATTCAGTCTCGTTTCCAGACTCCCGTGAAGCTGGACATTCCTAACTGGACCCAGACTAGGTAAATTCTACTTGCTTGACTTACTTTGTATAGGTCCAGCAGGTTTAAGCTCTCCTTGCCAAGCTCCTCTTGAAGCTGGACGATGCCTACCATCCGAGTACTCGGTGTATGCACACTTACTCACTGACATGTTCACGGACACAGTCATCACTGCATTCATCCAGATTGCTGTCCCCACATGCTTCAAATCAGTCATCATCTTCTCTCTACCACAGAATTCTCCACCCTCAGAAGTAAACCACTATCGCCTGATGGCACTGACACCAGTCATCATGAAGTGGTTTGGTGGCTGGTGATGGCACATATCAAGAACTCCATTCCTGTTACACTAGACACTTGCCAATATGCGTACCAACAGAACCACACTACGACAGATGCCACAGCATCTGCTGTGCACCTGGCCCTGACATACCTAGAAAACAATGATTATGTGAGAACGTAGTTTCTGGATTTCATTTTGGAATTCAACACTATTGCTCCACAGACCCTGGTGGATAAACTCCTACTGCTCCGCCTAAATACACCACTCTGCAACTTGGTGTTGGACTTCCTAACCAATAGACCTCAGATAGTCAAAATGCACAACTGCTCCTCCCTCCCCATCATCCTAGGGCTGTGTGCTGAGCCCATTGCTATACACTCTGCTCATACATGACCGTATTGCCAAGCCCCTGAGTATTCACATTGTCAAGTTTGTCGATGAGATGACATTTGTGGGGCTCATCACCAGCAATGATGAGACGGCTTACAGAGAAGAAGTTGACAAGCTCCAGGCCTGGTGCCAGGAAAATAACCACTTCCTCAACAAGACAAATGAGACAGTGATCAACTTCAGGAAAATTTGCACAACATGCACTCCTCCCCACCTTGCTGACTCAACAGTGGAAATTGCAAGCAGCTTCAAACTCCTGGGAGTGCACGTCTTGCACAACCTCTCATGATCCAGAGCACATTCTGCTCGACCAGGAAAGCTACCGATGCCTCTACTTTCTGAGGTGGCTGAAGAGAGCAGCATTACGCACGTCTATACTCAGGTCATTCTACAGATGTGCAGTGCAGAGCATCCCAACAAGCTGAGTGACTGAATGGTATGGAAACTGCACTATGGCAGACAGGAGGGCTCTACAATGGGTAGTCAAAACTACCCACTGCATCACCGGCAATAGCCTACCTGCAATCAATGACACAGTATATACAGAAAGGTGCTGGAAAAGGGCTAGAATCATCATGAAGTTTCTCATCCACCCTGCTCATGGACTGTTTGTCCCACTCTCATCGGGGAGGAAGCTAAGTAGCATTCACGCCAGGACCATCAGACTCAAACAGTTGCTTTCTCCAAGCAGTAAGGCTAATCAACACCTCCACCCAGTAACCCACCCCTCCACACCCCTACCACCACTACTTTGTCTTTTCCTGTCGGAGTAACCTTATGTACAGATACTTCTGTGTCTAGTGTCACTTTATGGGCATACAATTGATTAATGTATATAAGCTAACTTGTGTATTTATATTTATTGTGTTTTAAGATTATTATTGTATCCTTTAACTTGCTGTGTGTGTGTTTTTTTTTGTGTTGCATTGGATCCAGGGTAACAATTATTTCATTCTCCTTTACACTCGTAGACTGGAAATGACATCAAACAATATTAAACAATCCCCTGTATCCTCTGCATTGGCATCTTAAGGACAAATGAATGCAAAGGCTAAACTTAACTGGAGCTTATCTGCCAACACCCAGTAATGCAGATAATGTGTCCAAAAATTGAAGTATGGAGAGAGGGCAGAACCAAGAAAAAGAGTCCAGATGAGAAGTCAAATGAGCAAATAAATGGAGAAGACCAATTTTTACAGGAGCACCATTGACAGTGTTTTGACCAGCTGCATCACTGTCTGGTACAAGAATTGCAAGGTATCTGACCACAAGACCCTACAAAAGATGGTGAAGACAGCTGAGAGTATCATCAAGGAATCTCTTCGACCCATCAGAGATATTTACGCGGAGTGCTGTATGTGCAGGACACTTGGCATTATCAGGGAACCCTCCTATCCTTCCTGCCATCTCTTTGACCCCTACCATAAGACAGGAGGTACTGTAGCATTTAGACAAGGGCTGTTAGGTTGGGAAACAGCTTCTTTTTGCAGGCCGTGAGACGCCTGAACTCCCTGCCACCACCCAGGTCTTATCACTTCAGAAGTGCCAGTAGTGTTAGTGTTGTAAATGCACATTATACTAAATGTCAGTCTTCTGGAATATATTTTCTTATTTGTTAAATTAGTTGTGGTAATATTACTTCATGTGTTGTGTATGAGTTATATGTTTCAAAGGTACATTTAATGTCAGAGAAATGTATACAATAGACATCCTGAAATTCTTTTCTTTGCAACCATCCACGAAAACTGCCTGTGCCACGCGACAGTGAGAGTAGGAATGCAGTGAGGTGGAGGATAAATGCGTGGCTGAGGGATTGGAGCAGGAGGCAGGGATTCAAGTTTTTGGATCATTGGGACCTCTTTTGGCGCAGGCGTGACCTGTTACACTTGAATCCTAGGGGACCAATATCCTGGCAGGGAGATTAGCGAGGGCTACTGAGGTGACTTTAAACTAGAATGGTTTGGGGGTGGGAATCAAATTAAAGAGGCTAGGCGAGAGGAGGTTAGTTCACAACAGGGGGATGGGAACCAGTGCAGAGAGACAGAGGGGAGTAAAGTGAGGGTAGAAGCAAAAAGTAGTAAGGAGAAAAGTAAAAGTGGCAGGCCGACAAATCCAGGGCAAGCATCAAAAAGGGCCACTTTTCAACATAATTGTATAAGTGCTAAGAGAGTTGTAAAAGAGCGCCTGAAGGCTTTGTGTGTCAATGCCAGGAGCATTCGTAACAAGGTGGATGAATTGAAAGTGCAGATTGTTATTAATGATTATGATATAGTTGGGATCACAGAGACATGGCTCCAGGGTGACCAAGGATGGGACAGATGATTGGACAGATGATGGACAGATGATTGGACAGATGATGGACAGATGGACAGAGGATCATGGGACTAGAGGCCCAGGGAGAAGGAAAAGGCGGGGGGGGGGTATAGTCGGAGGGACAGAGGGAGGAAAAGGAGAGAGAGAGAGAGAAAGAATGTATGTATATAAATAAATAACGGATGGGGTACGAGGGGGAGGTGGGGCATTAGCGGAAGTTAGAGAAGTCAATGTTCATGCCATCAGGTTGGAGGCTACCCAGACGGAATATAAGGTGTTGTTCCTCCAACCTGAGTGTGGCTTCATCTTTACAGTAGAGGAGGTCGTGGATAGACATATCAGAATGCGAATAGGATGTGGAATTAAAATGTGTGGCCACTGGGAGATCCTGCTTTCTCTGGTGGACAGAGCGTAGGTGTTCAGCAAAGCGGTCTCTCAGTCTGCGTCGGGTCTCGCCAATATATAGAAGGCCACATCGGGAGCACCGGACACAGTATATCAACCCAGCCGACTCACAGGTGACCTTACATTCCGTCTCGGTAGCCTCCAACCTGCTGGCATGAACATTGACTTCTCTAACTTCCGCTAATGCCCCACCTCCCCCTTGTACCCCATCCGTTATTTATTTATATACACACATTTTTTTCTCTCTCTCTTTTTCTCCCTCTGTCCCTCTGACTATACCCCTTGCCCATCCTCTGGGTCCCCCCCCCCTTTTTCTTTTCCCGGGGCCTCCTGTTCCATGATCCTCTCATATCCCTTTTGCCAATCATCTGTCCAGCTCTTGGCTCCATCCCTCCCCCTCTTGTCTTCTCCTATCATTTTGGATCTCCCCCTCCCCCTCCCACTTTCAAATCTCTTACTAGTTCTTCCTTCAGTTAGTCCTGACGAAGGGTCTCGGCCTGAAAGGTCGACTGTACTTCTTCCTAGAGATGCTGCTTGGCCTGCTGCATTCACCAGCAACTTTGATGTGTGTTGTTTGAATTTCCAGCATCTGCAGAATTCCTCGTGTTTACAAGGGAGTCACCATTAGGCAGCATCGTCTTTCTAAGCTCCACCCTTTTGTATTGTGATATGCACCTTAGTCGGAAGAACATTGCTCTAGTTGGCTATATTCATGAACATGGTTAAATGGCTTCGACTTGAACTTGATCATGGCTGCTTTATTTTCCCTCTCATCCCATTCTCCTTTCTCCCCATTGCCTTTAATGTCCTTACTAATCAAGAATTTACGAAGTTCTACTTTAGATTTACCCAGTGACCTGCTTCAAGCTTTGTTTCAAAGATTTCCACAGACTCACCATCCTCTGGTTAAAGAAATTGCTCCTCATCTCTGTTCTGAAAGGATGTCCTTCTATTCTGAGGTAGTGCCCTCTGGTCGTAGACACTCCCTGTTGCAAATCTCCTCTCCATATCCACTTTATCCAGGTCTTACAATTTTCGGTAGGTTTCAATGAGAACCCCCTCCCCCCATTTTTCTAAACTCCAGTGAGTGCAGGTCAGAGCCATCAAACACTCTTCATATGTTAATCCTTTTATTCATGGGATCATTCTTTTAAACCTCATCTTGTTCCTCTACAGTGCCAGCACATCTTTTCTTAAATACGGAGCACAAAGCTGCTTGCAGTCTGATTAACGTGTTACAAAGTCTCGGCATTGCATTCTTGGTTTTATACTTCTGTTCTTGAAATAACTGCCAATATTACGTTCCTTATTACAAGACTCATACAAAATCATTACACTGTTGGGTACTAATCCATAGTCTTCCATTGTTGCGAGTGTACTCTGGAGTTATGTGAATATAGCAGATATCAATCCAAACAAAAACAGTCTTCAGGTCTCAGTGTAAATTGTAATCAGTAAATTGAAGTTAAAAGCACGCCTTTCCAAATAAACAGTACTGTCTGTGTAACACTAAGGGATATGGTTTGCCAAATTGTGGCTATGAGACTCTTGCATATGCAACAGCCAAATGTTAAGACAATAGGGTCGTGTTAATTTCCTTGTATCTAACCAGGGTTTAAGTACTTCGTTTAAGTAAATTGCACCATTGTAAAGAAGTCCAAGGAACATTGCAGACCAGACTGATACCACCACTTACGCTACGTCCACGCTATGTCCACACTACACCGGATAATTTTGTAAACGCTGGTTTCGAGTAAAAACGACAGGTGTCCACACTAAGCGTTTTTCAAAATATCTCCCTCCACATTAGGTGGATATTTGGGCGAATCTCCTCCTACTGGCCATGCACAGGGCACACAGAAAACAAGCGAAGAGGGAACGATATAGTTGGTGCGTGTTTGTCCAGTTACAGAGTAGAAAAAACTTCAAAGGAATTGCCCTTGGCTCTCGCACAGAAAGACTTAAAACTAAAAAAAAACAAATACTGGAGCGTATGGAGGCAACCGACAGGGAGTTCACGGACGGTATGACACGGCTGACGACGAACATTGAAAAACTGACTAACTTTGTTGCATTAATAAAGCACCTTGTTAAATGTATCAAACATGTCTGCATCAGCGTTATCTTGTATTTCCATACAATGTTACATTAGGCTGTTACACATCTATTGTCAGAGAAGTACTTGCATAAATATGTAAACCACCTTCATACAAGCAAGGACAGAAAATGGAGCAAAGTGAGTATATTTATTTATTCAGTAACCTATAGGTCAAAGTATTTGGTGAGTACGTTTCTAACTCTTCTGGCTTCAGACTCGATGTTGTCTGTTCTGAAATTGTTAGGTTATGTAGGGGTTTGCGTTCAAGAAAACAACAAAATGCCGCGCTGCGGCTATCTGTTCTGGCACATCATGACAGAGTTTTTAAATAGTCAAAAAAGCTCACTTTACAGTTTAACTTTCACACTGACTGCGCGTTATAACAACCGTACGGCAGTGCTTGCGCAGTACCAAGCAGAAGCAGAAAAAGCATTGTTGTTGTGGTGTTGTCATGACAGCGTTTTTAAATCTCTCCGGTTACACCGTACACACTACAACGGATATTAGGCGTTTTCAGATTTATTCACTCTGGAGATCGTTTCTGAAAATCTCTGTTTTTGGGGGATGAGAACGCTGTTTCAGTATGGACAGAAGGTCAAAACGAAGAAAAAAAGCTTCGTTTTCAAAATTATCCAGCGTAGTGTGGACGTGCCCTTAGCTCTATCAATAGTTGGGCATCTGGTGTCAGAGCTTTTCAGAATATTTGTGCTAATTAGTTTCTCCCAGCAAAAGTGTTTGATCCTTCAAAGGTGTCTTATGAATTACAATATATTTCCACCGTAAATATATACAGTACCTCAAATGAACCATTTGTCAACCCAAGGTATTGAAATAAACAATGTTAGTTTTACCTATTGAAATTGTATTTAATCACTTTTGATTGTAAAGGTATAAAAATGTGACGTACTTTGAGTTTGTGAGACTCTACCGAGAGACTTTCCATGAGAATGTCTGTTTGTTGTGTTGAATAAAGACTTCCATATCTGCAGCTTCTCCAATTTCTCCACTGACTTAGTTGCAGACACACAGTATGCCTTGGCAATTCCAATGCTTATCCAGTTGCTTCTTACGTATTGTGGGAGTATCTGCTTCTCCCACCTCTTCAGGAGGTGCATTCTAAATTGCAATCACTTTCTGTGTGGAAAAAGTTGCCTTCAGATCCTCGCTAGCATCCTACACCTCATTTTAATCCTTAAAGGTCATCCGTCAGTTTCCTTCACTCGAAAGGAAACCCATCCTATCCAGTCTCTTCTTGTAGCTACAAAGCTTCATGGAGACTAATGATAAATATGTCAAAGTCTGCATGGTTTCTGTAAAGGGAAATCTTGCCTGACAGATCTGTTAAGAGTTTTTCAAGGAAGTAACAAGCAGGGTGGACAAAGGAGAGGCAGTGGATGTTGTTTACTTGGATTTTCAGAGAGCATTTAATAAGGTGCCACACATGAAGCTGCTTAACAAGATAAAATCCTATGTTATTACAGGAAAGATACTGCATGGATGGAGGAATGGCTGGCAGGGAGGAAGCAGTGTTTGGTAATAAAAAAGGGCTTTTTTTGGTTGGCTGCCAGTGACTAGTGGTGTTTCTCCTGGGTCAGTATTGGGACCACTATTTTTCACATTGTTTTTCAATTATTTAGATAATGGAATTGATGGCTTTGTAGCAAAGTTTGCGGATGATATGAAGTTAGGTGGAGGGGTAGGTAGTGCTGAGGAAACAATGTGATTGCAGCAGGACTTAAACAAATTGGAAGAATAGGCAAAGAAGTGGCCGATGGTTTTTTTTGGGTTTGAAGTCATGACTTGCACATGACTTGGATTAAAGTGAGGGAGAGTTGCGCAGGTTGTCAGCCTCACTCTCTTGTCCCGGCCCATCTGGACCCAGTGGCAAGACATAGTCGAGACGGCTGGAGATAGGTCAGGATGCAGTGGATGGCCAGCAGTGTTCTGTGTGTCTCACTGTGCCCTCTTAACGCTCCACGACGCATTACTGGGAATCGCCTTTCTGCCCGTTGAACCAGTGATGGTTTCTTCCGCGCAGTCCGCCAAATCCAGGCTTCACACGCTAGGTAGACAAGCCCTGAGTGTTGTGGGTCTACGGCAGTTCTTGCGGCGTGCTCGCAAGCCTCCATACCCATTGTTGGGCATCCTCATCCGCCTTTGCAGCCGTTGGGAGATGTCTCCTCTTCCGCCTGCTCCGCCGTTGGGATGATCACCTTGGTTACTGGCCTATGGAAGTGGGCTCGCGGCTCGCCGCCGCGCTGGCCGTACCAGGCAGCAGGGGCAGGTGGCAGCGGTCGCGATGAGCAGCAGGCCAGCTCCAGGCCTCGGGCCTCGCCCCCTCCGCCCGCCGCCGATGACAGTGCGGTGGCGGCAGGCGGCCCGGGGCCGGGCCCCGGCCTCGGCCTCACCAAGAGGTGGCATCAGGGTACGCATCTGCTGGGCCCGCAGCTGCTTGCTTTTTGTGCTGATTTCACCTTCAGTCTGCAGGCTAGAGCCCGCACTGAGCGCACCATGCAGGCATCCCTTGCACACCGAGTGCAGGCAGGGGAGCAGGCGGGGCCGGCGCTCCCGCAGCCAGCCCTTGCACACGCCGCAGCACTCCAGCAGGCTCGGGCTCGGCTCTACCAGCCTCACTGCGTCAGGATCGGCATCGGGGCCCGGCGGCGGCCCGTCCGCCCCCCTCCCGGGGCTCGACTCCCCGCTGCCCCCACACGCCAGCAGGTCAGCAGGCGTGGCTACAGTGTCCATGGCGCAGCTCCCCGCGCTCTGACCCTCGGCCGCTCAGCAGCGCTCCGCTCCATTGTACTCGACAGCCATCACCTCCATCGGCAGACAGTGCATCCGTCTTTCAATGGAATACAGTGTTGGGAAATGTATGATAATGTATTTTGGAGAAGGATCAATAGTGCGGAGTATTATCTAAATGGGGAGAAGGTTCAATGATCAGAGGTGCAAAGGGGCTAGGAGTCCTCATGTAAAACTCCCAGAAGATTAATTCACAGGTTGAGTCTGTGTTAAAGAAGGCAAATGTAATGTTGGCATTTATTTCATATAAAAGCAGGAATAGAATATAAAAGCAAGGAGATAATGCTGAGCCTTTATAAGAGACTAGTCAGGCCTCACTTCCAATATTGTCAAGAGTTTTGGGTCTCATATCTCAGAAAGGATGTGCTGTCATTGGAGAGAGTCCAGAGGAGGTTCACGAGGATGAGTCTGGGAATGAAGGGGTTAACATATGAGGAGTGTTTGGCATCTTTGGGCCTGTACTCACTGGAATTTAGAAGAAAGTGGGGGAATCTCTTTTAATCCTACCGAATGTTTAATAAACGAGATAGGGTAAATATGGAGAAGATGTTTTCTCTGGTGGGGCTATCCTGAACTGGAGGACACAGACTCAAAATCGAGGTGTGACCTTTCAGAACAGAGATAAGGAGGAATTTTTTTTAGCCAGAGAGTAGTGAATCTGTGGAATGCTCTGCCACAGTGGAGGCCAAGTCCATGGGTATATTTAAGGTGGAAGTTGATCGTTTTCTGATTGGTCAGGACATCAAAGGTTATGGTGAGAAGGCAGGTGTACGAGGTTGAGTGGGATCCTGAATCAGCCAAGATAGAATGGCGGAGCAGACTTGATGGTCTTTTCTATGGAATGACACTCATAATGCTACAAAATACCGTCAAGTATGGCCTAACCAGTGTTTTATCAAGTTGTGGTGTGACATTCCAACTATCTTTGACAGATTTAAGTTTTTGCAGCAGCACCAGAAGCATAGAATATAAGTAGTTGGACAGTTTCTGGGGGTTTTGTTTCTAGTGCTTCCAGGAAAAGACTATGTACAAAGACCCATTATTTTGCTCCTGCCCCAAAGCTATCCAAGAGATGGGTGCGTTCTTATACCAAGAAGACAGCTTAATAAACCATGGTTGACAAGTCCACAAAGGCTCCTAACATCAATTGCTTGGTTGTAAGGCTACAGTATTAATTGATGACTATGTTTGCCTCAACAGGACTAACTTGCTCCACTAAAGTATGAATCATGTCTGAATGCTTCAATGAGTGGATGTCAATCATTTGTGAATACAGAAAGGAAGCAAGTATTCAAGATAGCTTCTAGTCTTAATGGATTTAAGAAAAAGAAACTAAATTTAATAAACTTAGTAACACACAGACACACACAAAATGCTAGAGGAACTCAGTAGGTCAGGCAGCATCTATGGAAATGAATAAATAGTCGATGTTGTGGGATGAGACCCTCCTTCAGAACTAAAGAAACAAAGGTTCAATGTTGTTGAAAGATGAATCAAATAAGGGAGGAGGCCAATTACATAAATTTTCATAAAACAGATCGTGTGGGAGGTGGTGTAGCTATAGGGTACTGCAAGGCCATGGAAAGATTTATGGATAAGTGGGGTTGGAACTTGGTCAGGCAGGAATGGAGTCCTGGCAAACAGAATAAGGCATTTGAGCCAGTTCCATCATTCTACTAGATAATCATGTTATTGACATATACAAACCCTTTTTCTAGATACTTTGATATGCTTATTTAATGAAAAGCTATTCTTCAGTTGAACTACTATTTAATCAATATGCACTTTAAGAGTTGAGAATTTAAGTTTTATACTGAAAAATTGTTTTCTAATTTCACTCCAAGCTAGTTTCATTTTAATTCTAAGATTAAGTCCTCAGTTTTTTATTTCTTCACAATAAGTAATTTCTCTGTATCTAATGTTCTGAATGTGTAGAGGCAATGACTTATGAAGCTGTCATTAATAGATCAAGGAATGCAGGTGTCTGGGAGCAGGGTAGTCGATAGTTTAGCATCAGTAAGGATGGAGAAGAGGCTATAGATTAGGCAGAGCGAGGTCATGCAAAAATCCCAGTGCAAGAAGGGTAAGGCCAGTGAAATTTGGTCAGGAGTGACTTGGGGTCTAGTAGAACTAGTGTGGGAGAGCTGAAACAAGACAGAGGTGAAAGAATATGGATCAGCCACAGAGAAGGAAGAAGCAATGTTAAATAGGAAAAGTAGGTACGCTCTAATAAAGAGAATTTGGGGCTTTAAATTGCCTTGGGGTCACGCTAGATGTTGATGTTCTAATCTGTTTTGTTCAGCCTGATAAAAGATCAGAGACTGTGACGAAGTTGGTTGTAAGCCACCATATGAACGTAGGACTGTTATTTTGGTTTTGTATTGTTTAGCTGGTTGAATTGCAGATTTTTCTCGAGACTTGCCATTGGTCTAGGAATCTAACAGCATGGTGCATATTAAGGATGTGAGAGATAGGGCAGGCGATTGGTGTCACTTGGTTAGATATGAAAGAGAATCATTCATACAAGGTGATGTCACTAGGGGAAACATGAATAGGGACAAGGGAGAAGAGGGCAGGCAGGGTTTAATTCAAATGTGAATCAAGAGCAGTTGGTTTTGAGCAGGAAACCAAACTACTGATGCAGATCCACTGGTGCTTGGAAGTGAAACCAAGGGAAGACAATCCTCCCCAGGTGAGCAATCCAGGAGAGATGTTGGAGCAAAATTGTTCAACCAGTAATGATGAAGGTTGAGAAGAGAACAATAATCAGTTCAGGTATCATCACAGAAAGTACTTTTACATGGGGACCAAATTCAAACTGGAGTGGTGGAGAGGTGTTAATGAATCTAGGTTGTTATATATGACCAAGATCTACGCATGGAAAGGAAAGCTAGAGATGGAATGCGAGATAGTAAGAGCTGTAGGGCCCTGATCAAGTTACAGTATGCTGTTTGGATTTCTGTCTTTGATTTGCTTCACTCATTTATTTATTTTTCCAAGACTTTATAACCCTATTTTAGTGCTATATTCCTTACACTACAGAAATGTTAATAAGAGTTTCCATCCATTATGTGTAATTGAGATTTGCAACCCATGTTATTTTACCGACTATAAATTAACCTAATTACTAATCACCTCTGATGAATCAGAATCAGGTTTATTATCATTGCCATATACTGTATTATAAAATTTGTTGTTTTATGACCTCACTATGGCGAAATACATAAAATTACTATGTTGTATTAAGAATTTATATTAAATAAATAAATAGCATAAAAAGAGAGCAAACTAGTGAGGTAGTGTTCATGGGTTCATGAAATCTAATGGCAGAGGGGAAGAAGCTGTACCTAAAGCATTGAGTGTGCATCTTCAGGCTTGTATACCTTCACCTTGATGATAGTAAAGAGACGAGGCCGTGTCCTGGATGGTGAGTTGTCCATCATAATGAATGCACCCTTCTTAAGGCACTTTTTTGAAGATGACCTTGATGGTGAGGAGACTATTTGTTAATATTATATATTAAGAATTGCCATGATGCAATTGGCTGAGTCTACAAGTCTCTGCAGTTTTTTTCCCCTATCCCTTGCATTGGCAGCTTCACACCAGATGGTGATGCAACCATTCAGAATGTACTCCATGGTACATCTGTAGAAATTTGCTAGAGTATTTGATGACAGACCAAAGCTCCAAGACATGGGCTTCAATACCTCTTCATGCAACCAGATCTTTGATTTTGCAGCATCTCTAGGAAGAGGTACAGTCGACGTTTCAGGCTGAGACCCTTCATCAGGCCTGATGAAAGGCCTCGGCCTGAAACGTCGACTGTACCTCTTCCTAGAGATGCTGCCTGGCCTGCTGCGTTCACCAGCAACTTTGATGTGTGTTGCTTGAATTTCCAGCATCTGCAGAATTCCTCATGTTTGCAGATCTTTGATTTCCTCACTTGCAGACCCTAGTCAGTTCAGATTGGCAACAACATCTCCGCAATCGCCATTTTCACAGATACACCACAAGACTGGGAGAATCTCAGAGAATCAGAATCAGGTTTTTTTTCACTGGCATGTGACGTGAAATTTGTTAACTTAGTAGCAGAATTCAATGCAACACATAATCTAGCGGACAGAAAAATATAAATAAATAAAACATAATAATAAATGAACAACTAAATCAATTATGTATATTGAATAGATTTTTTAAAAATGTGCAAAAACAGAAATACTGTATATTAAAAAAAGTGAGGTAGTGTTCAAAGCTTCGAAGTCCATTCAGGAATCGGATGGCAGAGGGGAAGAAGCTGTTCCTGAATCACTGAGTGTGTGCCTTCAGGCTTCTGTACCTCCTACCTGATGGTAACAGTGAGAAAAGGGCATGCCCTGGGTGCTGGAGGTCTTTAATAATGGATGCTTCCTTTCTGAGTCACCACTCCCTAAAGATGTCCTGGGTACTTTGTAGGCTAGTGCCTAAGATGGAGCTGACTAGATATACAACCTTCTGCAGCTTCTTTCAGTCCTGTCCAGTAGCCCCTCCATACCAGACAGTAATGCAGCCTGTCAGAATGCTCTCCACAGTACAACTATAGAAGTGTTTGAGTATATTTGTTGACATGCCAAATCACTTCAAACTCTTAATAAAGTATAGCCGCTGTCTTGCCTTCTTTATGACTACATTAGTGTGTTGGGACCAGGTTAGATCCTCAGAGATCTTGACACCCAGGAACTTGAAGCTACTCACTCTCTCCACTTCTGATCCCTCTATAAGGATTGGTATGTGTTCCTTGGTCTTACCCTTCCTGAAGTCCACAGTCACAATGGGCAAAAACACCTTGCGAAAGGTCATAGGAGAATGGCCAGACTGGTTCAAGCTGACAGGAAGGCAACAGTAACTCAAATAATAATATGTTACAAGAGTAGTGTGCAGAAGAGTATCTCTGAGCATACGATATGTCAAACCTTGACGTGGATGGGCTATGGCAGCAGAAGACCATAAACATACATTCAGTGGCCACTTTATTGAGTACAGGATTGCTCAATAAAATGGCAACTGAATGTACAAGCTGGTCCCAGGGCAGATCTTCTGAAAATTTAATGCCAAGGAGTTTAAAGGTGCAGACCCTCTCCACCTCTGATCCCTTAATGGGGGCTCATGGGCCTCTAGTTTCCTCCTCCGGTAGTCAATAATCAGCTGTTTGGTTTTGCTGACATTGACCGAGAGGTTGTCGTGAAAATCAATCAGATTTTCAATCTCCCTCCTTTATGCCAATTTGTCACCAGCTTTGATTAGGGCAGCAATAGTAATATCGTCAGCAAAACTTAAATATGGCACTGGAGCCATAGCTAGTCATAAGTATAAAGCGAGCAGAGCAAGGGGATAAGCCACCAACCTTGTGGTGCATCTGTGATAATGGTGATTGTGGAGATGTTGTTGCCAATCTGAACCGACTAGGGTCTGCAAGTGAGGAATATTTAAAGCTGAAGTGTATGCCTGTTGTCAGTGACTATAAATGCTCTGTCTGCCAAATGTCAGTCATGTCCTTTGAGGTATCAGACCTCAGGTGCTGCAATCTGGAGCAAAACAAGCTGCTGGAGGAACTCAGCAAGCAGCATCTGAGGAGACAAAAGGATAATTGACTTTTCGACCTTGATGCGGGGACTCAGCCTCAATCATCAACTATCCCTCTGTCTTGACAGATGCTGCCTGATCCACTGAATTCCCCCAGTTTGTTTTTTAAATTACTTCAGTGCATTACTCATTTTTGTTGATACGCTCAAGCGAGGCAATGGACTTTGTACATAACAGATAGCCTTGGAGTGAATGTAGTTTTTAATTTATCAATAGAAGCTTTATTTTAATTTTTCAAAATTCGTTAGATTCTGGACTAGTTCCTGAGGATTGGAGGGTGGCTAATGTAACCCCACTTTTTAAAAAAGGAGGGAGAGAGAAACCGGGGAATTATAGACCGGTTAGCCTAACGTCGGTGGTGGGGAAACTGCTGGAGTCAGTTATCAAGGACGTGATAACAGCACATTTGGAAAGCGGTGAAATGATCGGACAAAGTCAGCATGGATTTGTGAAAGGAAAATCATGTCTGACGAATCTCATAGAATTTTTTGAGGATGTAACTAGTAGAGTGGATAGGGGAGAACCAGTGGATGTGGTATATTTGGATTTTCAAAAGGCTTTTGACAAGGTCCCACACAGGAGATTAGTGTGCAAACTTAAAGCACACGGTATTGGGGGTAAGGTATTGGTGTGGGTGGAGAATTGGTTAGCAGACAGGAAGCAAAGAGTGGAAATAAACGGGACCTTTTCAGAATGGCAGGCGGTGACTAGTGGGGTACCGCAAGGCTCAGTGCTGGGACCCCAGTTGTTTACAATATATATTAATGACTTGGATGAGGGAATTAAATGCAGCATCTCCAAGTTTGCGGATGACACGAAGCTGGGTGGCAGTGTTAGCAGTGAGGAGGATGCTAAGAGGATGCAGGGTGACTTGGATAGGTTGGGTGAGTGGGCAAACTCATGGCAGATGCAATTTAATGTGGATAAATGTGAAGTTATCCACTTTGGTGGCAAAAATAGGAAAACAGATTATTATCTGGATGGTGGCCGATTAGGAAAAGGGGAGGTGCAACGAGACCTGGGTGTCATTATACACCAGTCATTGAAAGTGGGCATGCAGGTACAGCAGGCGGTGAAAAAGGCGAATGGTATGCTGGCATTTATAGCGAGAGGATTCGAGTACAGGAGCAGGGAGGTACTACTGCAGTTGTACAAGGCCTTGGTGAGACCACACCTGGAGTATTGTGTGCAGTTTTGGTCCCCTAATCTGAGGAAAGACATCTTTGCCATAGAGGGAGTACAAAGAAGGTTCACCAGATTGATTCCTGGGATGGCAGGACTTTCATATGAAGAAAGACTGGATGAACTGGGCTTGTACTCGTTGGAATTTAGAAGATTGAGGGGGGATCTGATTGAAACGTATAAGATCCTAAAGGGATTGGACAGGCTAGATGCAGGAAGATTGTTCCCGATGTTGGGGAAGTCTAGAACGAGGGGTCACAGTTTGAGGATAGAGGGGAAGCCTTTTAGGACCGAGATTAGGAAAAACTTCTTCACACAGAGAGTGGTGAATCTGTGGAATTCTCTGCCACAGCAAACTGTTGAGGCCAGTTCATTGGCTTTGTTTGAGATGGAGTTAGATATGGCCCTTGTGGCTACAGGGGTCAGGGGGTATGGAGGGAAGGCTGGGGTGGGGTTCTGAGTTGGATGATCAGCCATGATCATAATAAATGGCGGTGCAGGCTCGAAGGGCCGAATGGCCTACTCCTGCACCTATTTTCTATGTTTCTATGTTTCTATTCCCACATATTTGTAATAAGGTATTTGAGAAATTGGGTACCAACATGGCTGACAGTATGATTCAGTCAGGCCACCCAAGGGGATCCAGCAAAGGACCATGGCTACACAGGGACTTGAATAAGTTATTCAGCCCCACACACTGTCTCTGATTCATGATATTTGGCTTAATTAGTTTACCCAACTTCATTTAATTTTCCTTGTTCAGCTTGGTTAACAAAAATCTTACTAATTGCAGAGCATTACACATCTATCACAAGGTTTTTGAGAAATAGAGTAAAGCAAAGGAATAATAGAAAGGTTTTCAAACTGGGAAAATGTGGTTACCGATGCCCCAAAAGATTCTGTGCTAAGAATGCAGCCTGTCCTGTTACCAAGGACTTAGATGGTAATTCAGAAAGTGAAAGGAAGTTCTATACAACTACTCATTATGTGGAGATGTGTTTCTTGACTTCACTTCTGAAAAGCTGTCCTTGTTTTTTTTTGGCTTCTTCCCAAGCTTTATATTTCTCAAGCAGTGCAAGTAGTCTTTTAAAAATTTCCTGACCTCCCTATCAGTTTCCCTCAATACCACAGAAAATTCAATAAAATCACCTTTTAAATTCTAATAACTAAAACTCTAGTTGTGTAATCCTTCACCAGAATTTAATCCTTGAAAACCAGGTGTAGGGGATAGGAGCACTCATGAAAATTTCTTGGCTGGAATGCTGTCTACTGAAAGTGATTACTGGTGTAATCGCTTCCGAGTTAAACTAATTTAAAATGAAATTTGCACATCAGAAACAGGCATGACTAGATCCAATTTCCCAGCTCCTTTAATGTCAATAGTGCATTCACTCAAGTAATAACCTAATAATTGAATTGTTGTAGTAGAATATCACATTTAGAACTTTTGAATAATGAAATATTATGCTGACATAATTGATAAATGTAGATAAGCTTCTCAAGTTTATATTATAAGAAAACAACAGAAAGGGGAAGAAAAATCAGCCATCACATGATATGTTTGAATGGATTTAATATAAATTACTGATTCATTAAGCACTACATGCAATATGGTTTACTCCAAGCAGTTACTAAAGTAGACAGTGTTAATTTACTAAAGTGAAGTATTTCTTTGAGAAAGGAATGATTGATAAAGGTGGTGAGAGGTGAGGGTTAACTTTGTTTAGTCGGCTGAAAGACCTTTTCCTGTTCCTAGAAATCCTTGCATTCTCGTTAATCATGCTTTGTAAATGGTGTCCACATATTAATTTTTCACTCAGGAAAATAAGGGTATAATATGTTTCATTTAATGTCAGAAAAATATATACAATAAAATTAATTTTCTTTGCAAACATTCATGATAACAGAGGAGTGCTCTAAACAATGAATGACAGTTAAATGTTAGAACCCCAAAGCCCCCCTCCAGCTCCCCCTCCCACGCACAAGCAGCAAAGAGGCAGCCCAGTCCAGCCCTCTCCAGCAAAAAAGTATCAGCACTATTCACTGAGCATTCAAGCGTGCAGCAAAGCATCAGTAAATACACAGACTTGCAGTACCCCAAAGACTACATGTTCACCCAGTAATTCAACATACCACAAGCTCTCTCTCTCCCTAATAAGGGAAAAAGAGGTGTCCCCGTTTCACAGTGACAGGGGAAACATAATAAACAGCTCGCTGATTTACAATGTTAAAAGTCTGCTGTGTCGCTTTTTCCAAAGGGCGCAGCTCTGCGGACACACAACCCCCGGTAGCTAGCCCACTGTTCCAGATGTTCCGTGTTCTCTCACGATGCTTCAGTCAGGGCACTGGCCTAGAATCTGCACTTCCCCAGAGCTGCGAAAGTCCGGAACTCTGAAGGTGCAGTCACTTGCCAGGCCGCGCTCTTGGGATATAGAAACACGGCCAGTCGTCAGGCCCTGAGAGCGGGTCCCATTCCCGCAAAGAATGAGTGTAACTCCAGGTCAGGGTCTTCAAAAGAACCTTGAAAAGGAAAAAAAGAGGTATCAAGTATAGAAATAGAGCTGTTCCTGAAGATGCAAACAAAGGAGTCACCATTTAGCGCCATCTTGACTTTGCCCCACCTCCAGATATAAAGGGAGGAAAGTTTATGCAGAGCATTAATTTTACTTAGATGTTAAAGATTTTCTGGATAAAATTGTTTTAAAATTAAAAATTAGAATTTATTGAATGTTTCATTCTGTTACTATGTTGACCTGTCCAACAGGTGTACGTTAAGATTCCTGTACCGCATAAAATCTCAGAAAAAGCACCATCTCACGTGCTTAACTACATCAAATTCCATAAATATTACAAAAAATCAATTTATTCTTAGTTTGAGAATATATTACACAGCTATTTTATTCCATAATTTGAAGTGACCTTGTGTTTATTCCCTATTTACCACTTATGTAAATTGACAGGTAAAATTGAATTTAACTGTTGATTATTCAACTACAAAATCTAAATTTTAAAAGTTGCAATAGTGGAGCACTGGTTTGATCTGTGCAGCGTCAATAGATTTCTGTTTGAATATCTTAAAGGTGAATGAACATGATTAATAAGTAAGAACATCGTTTTGTATTTTGTAGAGCAATAATTCTAAGGGCTTTAGCCGCACTGCAGATTGAAGTTTAATGTGCTAGAAATGTTCAAATACTTAAATTTATTTTTTTCTTTGTAATTTTGGAATATTTAAATATATAATATTCCAAGATGTTTGAGAAGATGCTTTTTATCGACTACAGCTCAGCATTCAATACCCTCATCCCCTCAAAACTAATCATAAGTTTCAAGACCTTGACCTTGATGCTCCCTTGTCCAACTGGATCCTCATTTTCCTCACTTGCCGATCGCAGTCAGTTTAGATTGCCAACAACATCTCCTCCATAATCGCCATCAGCACAAGTCAACTATGAGGCCGTGTGCTTAGCCCCCTGCTCTAATCACTTTGTACTTATGACTGTGTGGCTAAGCACAGTTCCAATGCCATATTCAAGTTTGCTGATGACACCGCTGTCATCGGCCGAAACAAAGGTGGTGATGAATCAGTATACAGGAGGCGGATTGAAAATCTGGCAGAGTGGTGCCATAACACCAAACTCTTAATGTCAGCAAGACCAAGGAGCCGATTATTGACGTCAGTAGGAGGAAGCCAGAGATCCATGAGCCAGTCCACACTAGGGGATCAGAAGTGGAGAGGGTCAGCAACTTTAAATTCCTCAGTGTTAGTAATACAGAGTCTGTGGTGGCCAGTGCTATCATGTTTGCTGTTGTGTGCTGGGGCAGCAGGCTGAGGGTAGCAGACACCAACAGAATCAACAAACTCATTCGTAAGGCCCGTGATGTTGTGGGGATGGAACTGGACTTTCTCACGGTGGTGTTTGAAAAGAGGATGCTGTCCAAGTTGCATGCCCTCTTGGTCAATGTCTCCCATCCACTACATAATGTTCTGGGTGGGCACAGGAGTACATTCAGCCAGAGACTCATTCCACCGAGATGCAGCACAGAGCGTCATAAGAAGTCATTCCTGCCTGTGGCTATCAAACTTTACAACTCCTCCCTTGGAGGGTCAGACACCCTGAGCCAATAGGCTGGTCCTGGACTTATTTCATAATTTACTGGCAGAATTTACATATTACTATTTAACTATTTATGGTTCTATTACTATTTATTATTTATGGTGCAACAGTAATGAAAACCAATTTCTCCTGGGATCAATAAAGTATGACTATGACTATTGTCCCAGGCTCAGTGCCTATACTTCCTTTGGAGTTTGTGAAGATTCTGCATGACATTTAAAACTTTGACAAACTTCTACAAATGTGTAGTGGAGAGAATATTGACTGGCTGCATTACAGTCTGGTATAGAAATATCAATGCCCTTGAATGAAAAATCCTACAAAAATGAATGGATACTTCCCACCATTGAGCACAAGCACATCAAATGTTGTCACAGGAAAGTCTCGTCTATCATCATAGACCCCCACCACCAGGTCATGTTCCCTTCTCACTGCTGCCATCGGGAAGAAGGTACAGGAACCTCAGACCTCACAACACCAGGTTCAGGAACAGATATTACCCCTCAACCATCTTGCACTGAAGGCGCTAACTTCACTCAACTTCACTTGCCCCATCATTGAAATGTTCGCACAACCTATGGACTCACTTTCAGGGTCTCTTCATCTCATGTTCTCAGTATTTATTGCTTGCTTACTTATTTCTTTTCGTATTTGCACAATTTGTTATCTTTTGCACACTTGTTGTCTTTCATTGATTCTATTATGAATTTAGTGAGTATACCCACAAGAAAATGAATCTCAGGTTTGTATATGGTGACATATATGTAACTTTGACAAATAAATCTACTTTGAACTTTGAGAAGATGGGAAAGCAATTATATTCAGATCTGCATCCTTGTTGATATCCGACATACAGAAGAAGTTGTTGATAGTGAAGTTGTCTGAAACGGAAGCACTGAGTAAATCCATAGTATCTAATACACTTTTACCAAGTTAATGACTTCAAATTAGGAGCGTTTCTCTTTGGAGCGTAGGAACACAAGAGGTGACTTGACAGAGGTGTACAAGTTGTTAAGGTGCATAGATCAAGAGGATAGACAGAGTCTTTTTCCCAGGGCAGAAATGGCTAATATGAGGGGGAATAATTTTCAGGTGATTGGAGGAGAGTATGGGGGGATGTCAGAGGTAGGTTTTATTATAGATAGTGGCGAAATGTATTGCCAGGAATGGTAATGGAAGCAGATACATTTAAGGGCATTTAATAGACTCTTAGATAGCATATGGATGATAGAAAAATGAGAGCTATGTGGGAAGGATAGGTTAGATTGGTCTTAGAATAGATTAAAAAGTTGGCACATCATGGTTAATCTGATAATGCATAAAAAAAGGAATTCATCTTTCAATAACACCATAATTGCAGCATTATTGTATCATTAGGAGAAATTATGATAACCGTAAGTATTCTACTGCCAAATTATGTTTCTTCAGGGGGGCATATTTAATGGAAGACACAATTTTAATTTAATTGCTTTTAATTACTTTTTGAAATAAGTAGCTTCATTTTACTGTAATTTATGCCAACATAGTAAACATAATAGTATTGCATTCCATTAATCATTAAAATCAAAACAAGTAAATGAGTGTGGGACGTGCCACTCTCCTAATGGGCAAATTATACTTTGACGTTTTCTTCAATGGCTTCAGATAAGATGCATGTGGTTTCCTGAGTTGAATTCAGACAATTTTCTAAGATTATCTCCAGACAATATCCCAGAGCAATTGAACTTTACATAGTTTGCAGTATAGTAAATTCTTGTTTAATCTTGATTAATGTATAATGTAACACCCTTTCAAATGCTGCTGTGCATTGATCTCCCCTCCCTCTTCAGATTTTACCCATTGCCTTGTGTTTCTCTCTCCCCCTGCCTTTTAAATCTACTCCTCAGCTTTTTTTCTCAAGTCCTGCTGAAGGGTTCAGCCCAATACGTCAACTATACCCTTTCTAGATGCTGCCTGGCCTGCTGAGTTCCTCCAGCATTTTGTGTGTGTTGATCACAAAATAGCACTCTTTTTCCTGGTCTTGGCAGCAAATGAAGCTCCTGGATCAATGCCATTTGCTGATCCCACCCCCTCCTCCTTTAATTTTTAATTTTACCAACTAAAAGTATAGTGTAATTTTGTGTAAAGTCCGAGATAAGAAGTGATGTTGACTTCGCATCAATAAACATGAACAAATGGTTTTTAATGTAGATAAAGCAATTTTCACTTGAAAAGTGGGAGGACTGGGGGTTCCGGTGATGTCATCGTTCAGAATGGCAGCTTAAATCAACAGCTCCTCCGGAAAAATGCATGTTTTGCCCCGTTAATCCATCAAGTATAAGATCTTTTGAAAATATCTGAATTGATAAGGGGGGCAAGAATTGGGAGAACGAATGGAGATAAAAAAAAAACATCACTGCGGAGTCTATGGAAGAGAGAAGTACAGCGCGCGGCTCTCCTACATGTGTGCGTGGTGGCGAGGCTGACGCGGGGCCTCGTGCAGGCGAAGCGGCAAGTATGATAAGGATTCTGGAGGAGATAAGGGAAGTCCAAAAAGATATAAAGCAGCAACTCAGTGATATAAAGTCGGAGCTTGCCAATGTCAATCAAAAAATAGCGGTGGCAGAGACTCGAATTCAGAAGGTGGAAGATCGCGTGCAAAACGTGGAACTGATACTAAGTAAGACGATAAAAGTATTAAATCAACAGGAAAGTAAATTGCTTGACCAGGAGGGAAGATTGTGACGGAAAAATATCAGGATTTATAATGTTCCCGAAGGAGTGGAGGGATTGTCGATGATGGACTTTGTAGACAAGCTGCTGCGGGAAGCGCTGGAGATTCCCCAGACTATGAAGATTGAAGTTGAGAGGGCAAATTGTTCGCTCGTCCAGCGGCCTCCCAGAGACAGACAAAGTAAACCACACTCAATAGTACTTAAGTTCCTTCGATTCAGGAGCAAGGCGGAGATTCTACGAAGGGCCTGGGGTAAGAAGTGGGTTTTTTGGAACAGGAAGTTAATATACTTCGATAATGATTACTTCCTGGTGGTCCTACAGAAACTGAAGGAATATTCCGAAGCAAAACGAATACTAAAGCAAGAAAAGATTATATTCCAAACTCCGTACCCTGCTAAACTGAGGGTATTTTACCAAGAAGGGATGTGATTGTAGCAGACGGTGGAGTAGGCAAGTACAGACATGAAGAACAGACGACTGCCCATTAACGTGGTCAAACCAAGGGAAAGTCTGGCTGAGCAGTTGTCCTGATCTACTTGGGAAATAGTAAGAGAACCTAGAAAGCAGAGGACGGGAGCAGGACGTGAGAAGGATATTAGGAAGAGACTGTCAGTTCTCCAAGGGCAGCCCTCACCTCCTCCAGAAGAGCCATAAGGTTTGGCTAACTTTAAAAGTGCTGATAAACTAAATGGAAGCAAAAATAGACGGTGATATACCTATCTTGAGAAATACGTGTTATAATGTGGATTTTATATACTCAATATTTTAAAATTCATTTATTCATTCCTTTTTCCCCACCTAAATGAGAATATATACAGGTGTCTCCCGCTTTTCGAACGTTCGCTTTACGAAACTTCACTGTTACGAAACACCAACATTAGTACCCTATTTTCGCTTTCAGAAGGTGTTTTCACTGTTACGAAAAAAACTCAGCGTGCGATTAAAAACTCAGTGTGCGAAAAAATCAGCGCGCGATAAAAGGCGGTGCGCGCCCCGAGCAGCCGTTCTCCCCCGGATTTGGAACTGCTTTGCTTTAACACGTGCCTGTGAGCAGCCGTTTGCAAGATGAGTTCTATGGTATCGGAAAAACCAGAAAGAGCTCGTAAGGGTGTTACACTTACAGTAAAACTAGACATAATTAAGCGTTTTGATCGTGGTGAATGAAGTAAGGGCAATGTGAGTTTGGCTTGTGGAAGCTGACGAACATGATGTTGAAGAGGTTTTGGCATCCCATGACCAAGAACTGACAGATGAAGAGCTGATGCAATTGGAAGAAAAAAGGATAACAATCGAAACCGAATGAGTAATGATAAAGTACAACTTCAAATTTGAAAGGGTATGTCGGTTTAGGAAATATTTGCAGGATGGTTTGAGTCCTTATTAAAGAACTGTGTGATAGAAAAATGCGCGAGGCTCAGCAGTCAAGCAAGCCTTCCACATCAACCACAGCAGACGACAAATCTCGACCTTCGACATCGAGGCAGGCAGAGATAGAAGAAGATGAGCTGCCTGCTCTAATGGAAACAGACGACGAGATGACACCCCAGCGTCCCACCACCCCAACCCCCAGGCCACGGGCAGATACCAATTCGCAGAGAATGCAAAAGTAGCCGGGAGGCACACAGCACATCTTTAAGAAAAAAGCCGAAATAAACATGCTAATTAATTAGGTGCCGCCGACACGTAATTGTCGGCCCAGATCAGAGACGACGCAATCGGAAATCGGCACTGATCTGGGCCGACAATTACGTGTCAGGCAGCACCTAATTAATTAGCATGTTTATTTCGGCTTTTTTCTTAAAGATGTGCTGTGTGCCTCTCGGCTACCGCTGCATTCCTGCATGCTTCGCGGCAATGTATCGCTCGGCGGCCCGGAGGGTGGGGGCCACTGCACCATCCCAACCTGCGACGACGCAGTCTAACACACCATCATCAGTGTGCTCGGCAAGCTGTCTTCCCGATTCCCATAAGTGATACTACATTGTACATACATTATTTCTACTTTATATTGGCTGTGTATTTTTACGTGTTATTTGGTATGATTTGGCATCTTCATAGCTTAAAGGTTACTGGGGAGAGTGTTCTTACCAACAGCGCATGCGTGAGATTTTCTGCCGATGGCGCTTGCGTGAGATTTTCGCTCCGGAGAACAGTTCAGTAATGATTGTGGACAAGTATTTTTACTTTATATAGGCTGTGTATTTATCATATCATTCCTGCTTTTACTATATGTTACTGTTATTTTAGGTTTTATGTGTTATTTGGCATGATTTGGTAGGTTATTTTCGGGTCTGCGAACGCTCACAAAATTTTCCCATATAAATAAATGGTAATTGCTTCTTCGCTTAACGACATTTCGGCTTACAAACCGTTTCATAGGAACGCTCTACCTTCGGATGGCGGGGGAAACCTGTAATCCACTTCGTCTTAGTATTTGGACATGGGATGAATACACAAGGAAATCATTTCTGTATAATGGACATAGTTTTTTTTACTTACTTACTTTTATAGGTCCTGCAACGGGGGCCCTCAACCCACAGGTAGGAGGGGCTCTCCCCCACGGCTAGACTTTTCTTCTAGCCCAACCCAGGGTCATCCAGAGACCCCAGCCTTGGAATCACACCTTTGTTACCTTTTTTTTATTATTCGCGTTTCTTGGCTCTTATTTGTTCAGGGAGTAGATCGATTAAGTTATATTCTGCAAATTTCAATGATATACTAACAGATATATACACATGGCTAAGGACAAAGTAAAATTAATTTCTTTTAATGTCAATGGGCTGTTGAATCCAGTCAAGCACAGTAAAATTCTATCAAAAATGAAAAAAGAACAAGCCCATGTAGTATATTTACAGGAAACTCACTTAAGTGATAATGAGCATGGAAAATTAAAGAGAATGGGCTTTACTAATTTTTTTTCTCCTCATATAAATCAGGACATAGAAGAGGAGTTGCTATTCTCATCTCCAGTAAGCTAAATTTTAAAAAAGTATTCGAAATAGGAGATAAGGAGGGCAGATATATTCTGGTAAGGGGAAATATAGGTGGAAATCCATTTACTTTATTGAATATATACACACCCCCAGGAAGTGATATTAGTTTCTTCCAGAAAATTACTAATATTATGGTAACGGAAACTGAAGGTCTCTTGATATGTGGGGGAGACTTAAATTTACAACTACGACCAAAGTTAGACTCTTCCAACAGAAAAACTTATGAAACAAAGTCCTTTCATAAGAAAGTTAACACTCTTTTTGAGGATGTTGGTCTAATTGATATATGGAGGGACCTTTTCTCCGACAGAAGGGATTACACTCATTATTCTGCCCCCCCATTCTGTATATACAAGAATAGACTACTTCATTACATTTGGAAAAGATAGAGACAAAACAATCACCTGTGGAATTGGGACAATAGATGTAAGTGACTATGCACCTATATATTTATCTGTTGATTTTGACCTGCAACCAAAGAATACTGTTTGTAAACTAAATTCAAGTCTACGCAATGATCCCTATTTTAAGGAACAAATTAAAAAAGAAATTGGTCTTTACTTAGAATTCAATGATAATGGAGAGGTTTCACCTCCCATTCTATGAGATACTCTGAAGGCTGTCTTAAGAGGGAAAATTATAGCAATATCTTCATATAAGAAAAAAATAAAGAATAGAACATTAGGGGAATCACAAAATAAGCTGAAGGAACTAGAAAAAAACACAAATTGAGTTTGGCACAGGATACACTGAGGAAATTTTAAAAAATTAGGTATGAAATTAATAGTTTGGCTACACAAGAAATTAGAAAAAAATTAATGTTTCTGAAACAGAGACACTATGAAAGTGGATCTAAATCTACGAAAATACTGGCGTGGAAACTGAAAAAAAAAATAGCAGAAAATATAATTAATAGAATAAGGGATCCAAGAACAAAAGTGATAAAAAAAATAAGCTAAGTGAAATTCAAGAAGCTTTTGAAATATTTTACAAAACTCTATATTCCAAAGTTCCAGGGGGAAGCATAACCCAAATTGACACCTTCCTGAATTCTTTAGAGTTACCCACTTCAAGCAAAGAACAAAATAGAACGATGACTGCTGACATAACTGAAGCTGAACTAAAAACTGCAATTAGTAGGCTTAAAGTAAGCAAGTCACCCGGATCAGATGGATATACGGCAGAGTGGTACTAATTCCTATTTTACTCCCCACACTGAACTGGACCCTAAGAAAGGCGCAGATGCCACCCAGCTGGAAGGAGGCGATTATCTCAGCGATACTGAAAGAAGGCAAAGATAAAATGGAATGTGAGTCATTTAGACGAATATCTGTTCTTAACGTGGATTATAGAATATTTACTTCCATCATGGCCAAACGATTAGAAGAGTTTCTACCCACACTGACACATAATGATCAAACAGGTTTTATACTACAACGCCAAACACAAGACAATTTACGAAAGACACCACATTATGGATCATATTAAAAAAATGAAATTGAAGCAATAGTGATAAGCGTGGACGCCGAAATGGCATTTGATTCCGTTAATTTGAATTTTCTTTACAGAGTTTCACATAGATTTGGTCTACATGACACAATTATTAAAACTATACAGGCACTATATGACAATCCTACTGCCAGGATTAAAATGGATATTTATCCAATAGTTTTACCCTAGAAAGGGGCACTAGACAGGGTTGTGCATGGTCACCGCTACTCTTCGCATTATATCTGGAACCATTAGCTCAATACATCAGACAAAATGAAGGTATGAGAGGAATTACTATTAAAGGGACAGAACATAAATTGGCCTGTTACGTGGATGACATCTAGGGCAACCAACATATTCTTTACCTAAATTGATGCAATCCTTTGAACAATATGGCCAATTATCAGGATAGAAGATCAACATAGACAAAACCCAACTACTTTCATATAACTATAGCCCACCAAGAGAAATTGAAACTAGATATCCTTGGGCATGGCAAACAGAGTCTGTCAAATATTTGGGCATTATTATGCCAAAAGATTTGGCAAAATTATCAGAATGCAATTATCAGCCTATATATAAAAAAATTAAGGAAGATATAACTTGATGGATCCTAATTCCTTTTCTTGGTCTCAGTTCAAGGATTGAATCTATTAAAGTGAATATACTGCCCAAACTCCTATATCTCTTTCAGACCCTACCAACAGAGATTAACCAAAATCAATTCAATGAATGGAACAAGATGCTATCAAGATATATATGGCAAGGTAAAAGGCCTAGGGTTCATCTCAAAACTTTGCAATTAGCCAAGGAAAAGAGGGGGATGGGGCCTACCTTCTCTTAGAGATTATTATTTTTCTGCACAGTTGAGAGCTGTGATATGCTGGTGCAACCCATCATATGGCGCTCAATGGAAGAACATTGAGGAGAGGATACTTTCCATACCCATACAGGCAATTTTGGCTGATGATAACCTACAAAGTTACATAAATAATATTGACAACCCGTGAGTAAAATGGACTCTTAAAATATGGAAAACTATTATAAAAGAATATAAACTAGAGAGAGACATTGCAATTCTCAAATGGTGTGCATATGACTCGGATTTTATGCTGAATAAACTGGATGCTAGAGTTAAGGACTGGACAGCTAAAGGAATAACAGCTATTTGCAATATAATGAAAAAAGGAACACTTCGGTTTTGAAATGCTCAAAGAGAAACACTTATTAGAAAAACAAGACTTTTACCAGTATTTACAGATACGACAGTATGTTAATAGGACAGTTAAAAATGTAACCAAGGCAAGTACATGTCTGATAGAGCTATTTAGAAAAGCATATAATTCAGACAACAGTAGTAGAATAATTTCAAGCGTTTATAAGGGATTGTCAAATCTTAAAACACATTCGACTTCATACATTAAAACAAAATGGGAGAAGGAAGGAGGGATAATAATATCTGAGGAAGACTGGACAATAATATGGAGGTATCAATGGAAGTGTACCAGTTCACAGAAATGGAGGGAGTTCGGGTGGAAAAACTTGATAAGATATTTTATTACATCCTCTCAGAAATCCCATTATAATAGTAACTCCCCTGCTTGCTGGAGAAATTGTGAAAATCAAAATACAAATGATTATCATAGTTTCTGGGAATGCCCTGTTATCAAAGACTATTGGAGTGGCACACATAATGCCCTACAAGACATCTTTAAATGTGAAATACCCTTAAGAGAGTAAGACCATTTTTTTTGGGTATACACCTCAAGAATGGTTGAAAAGAGATAAATATTTAATGAATGTACTGCTGGTACAAAAGACCCTTACCAGGAAATGGTTATCTCTGGAGAGCCCAACTTTAAATGTATGGATGGAAATTACAATGGACATTTGCAAAATGGAGAAGATAACAGCATCTGTTAATCATAAGTTGGAACAATTGTATTCATACTGGAAAAAATGATTTAACTACATAACACCTCATAGGCCTGATTTTATTCTCACAAGTCAATATGTTGTAAAAAAAAAGATCACTCCCTACTCTGTACATAGTTTTCTCCTTTCGATTGTTCTTTCTTTCCTCTCCTTTCTATAAGTGTATACCTCAGATAAATATTATATGGAGATTTGTGACCAATATGATTATATGATATATGTACAGTATCTGAAATACATCTTATGGAAATGTTTGTTTGATGATGAAATTCAATAAAAAATAAATTACAAAAAAAGAAAAGTGGGAGGGCTAAACACCTGGAGTGCTGCATGCTGGAGAACCTGACAATGCAATGCATGAATCATTTAATGACTGTGATCTGTGCCATGAGTCCTTTAGTTAAATAAATAGCATGGTGGAATCAATTGTTAGATTACTTAATAATTTGTGCCTCCCCTGAATTGTGTTATATAGAATAGTTTGTCCCATCAACTGTTAACAGGCTTTGATAGAGTGGATGTGGAAGGGATGTTTCCTATGGTGGGAGTGTCTAAAACCAGAGGACACAGCCTCAGAATAGAGGGGCATCCTTTTCGAATGGAGATCAGGAGGAATTTCTTTAGCCAGAGAGTGGTGAATCTTTTGAATACTTTGCCACAGGCAGCTATAGAAACCAAGTCTTTATGTATATTTAAGATAGGTTCTTGATTGGTCAGGGCATGAAGGGATAAGGGGAGAAGGCTGGAGACTGGGTCTGAGAGGAAAATCGGATCAGCCATGATGAAATGGCAGAACAGACTCGATGGGCCAAATAACCTAATTCTGCTCTTATATCTTGTGTTTAAAGAGGTGCTTGTTAAGTTGCAAAAGTGGCCCACAACTTTGAATGATTTGAATCAAAATTAGGTTTATTATCACTGTTTTATATAATGTGAAATTTGTGCCGTGCGGCAGCAGTACAGTGCAAAGTCATAACATTACAATAAATTACAAACATAAATAATCCTTGCAGGCAGAATTGCCAAAGCTGTTGGGGTGGGCTTAAGCTAGTTGGAAGGTAGATGGGAACTAGACTGATAGGTCAGACAATGGAGCAGTTGGTGTAAAGGTAGATGCAACACATAGAGAGACAATGAGGAAGGATAGGCAGTGGATAGGGCATAGAGGCCATTAATTGAATGAGTTGAAATGTGTTTAATTTAATGTGAGAAATATCAGGAACAATGGTGACCAAATTAAAGCATGGATCAGTACATGGCACTACAATGTTGTGGTAATTACAGAGACTTGGCTATTACAGAGGGTTTCATTCATTCATTATGTGCCGTACTGTATGACGTGGGTGATCATGGTCTTGACCATGATTGTTCTTAGCAAATTTTTCCTGCAGAAGTGGTTTGCCATCCCCTTCTGCTGGGCAGTGTTCTTATAAGATGGGTGACCCCAGCCATTATCAATACTCTTTCAGAGATTGTCTTCCTGGCGTCAGTGGTCGCATAACCAGGAGTTGTGATATGTACCAGCTGCTCATATGACCATCCACTACTCCCCCTACCCCAGCTTCATGTGAACCCGATCATGGGACAAGCAGGTGCTACACCTTGCCGAAGGGTGACCTGCAGGCTAGCGGAGGGAAGGAGCGCTTGACACTTCCTTTGCTAGAGATGTATCTCCAAACAGGGACACTGGGGAGCAGATTAAAGGCAGATTTTGTAAAGATGAAAAAATAACAGTTGTTTTAATGGATGAATTCAACTTCCATAGTATTTAGTGCAAAAATGTTTACATGGGGTAGAATTTGTCAGCTGTGACCAGGAAGGATTCCTGACACAATACATAAACAGGCTGACTAGAGAAGAGGCCATATTAAATTTGGTGCTAGGAAATGAACAAGGTCAGGTGACAGATGTCTCAGTGGGTGAGCATTTCGGATACAGTGACTATAACTCCCTGACACGTAGCATAGTCTTGCAGAGGGATAGGAGCAGATTGTGTGGGAAAGTATTTAATTGGGGGAAGGTGAATTATGATGTTATTAGACATGAACTTGGGAGTGTAAATTGGGAACAAATGTATGCAGGAAACATGGAGGTTGTTTGCGGAGTACTTGCAAGGGATTCTAGATAGGTTTGTCCCAGTGAGGCACAGAAAAAGATGGTAGGGTGAAGGAAACATGGTTGATGAGATGTAGAACATCTAGTTGAGTAGAAGCAGGAAGCATACTTAAGGTTTAGGAACAAGGATCAGATAGGGCACTAGAGAGATATGTTTGCTGGGAAGGAGCTTTAGAAGGAATTAGGAGAGCTAGAAGGGAACATGAGAAGGCCTTGTTGAGTGGGATTAGGGAAAACTCCAAGGCGTTTTACTCATTTGTGAAGAATAGTAGGATGACCAGAGTGATGGTAGGACCAATCAGGGATAAAAGAAGATAGATGCTCCTGGAGTCGGAACAAGTGGGATAGTCCTTGATGAATACTTTCCCTCACTGTTCACCAGTGAAAGGGACTTTGACAAATGTGAGCTCAGCATAAAAAACGCTAGTTGCTGGAACATGCGTATAACATATTCATTGAGATCCAATGATGAATGCCTGAATATGGTCCAGTCTGCTAATTCAAAGCTGTCCTACAAATGTCTCTCCACCTCTCTTGACCATTCCTCTGTGGTCCTCACCACTGGTGGTGCAGTCCTCATTCTTTGCTTATATGCTGAGATGGTAATGGGTTTGACATGAAATTCGAAACTCAAATGAAGATCTTAAGGTTGGGTTGAGTTGTTCTCCGATCTTGGCAATTTACTTGCAAATGTTTTGTCACCATGCAAGGAGACATCAGCAGTGTTCTTTTGATTGTGGCGTGTCCTCTGGATGCTTGGCCTTTATATGTTTTTCAATCAGATGATTGGTCATTATTTTGGAAACTCAATTGGGGAGGAAATCTTATTACTGATTGGTTGTGTGGTGAACCGTGCATTGTGGTCTGGAATTTTGCCTGCATTGGCTCATAAATAGGATTGCGGTCTACATGTTTATCTACAGAAGATCTTAAGCCCTATCCAATATAGATAGCTACATATAGACTCACTAAAGGGAGGCTATACTGTAGCTCCCTACTCTTCAAAGACTGGTTCACTTCCCTGTTTATCCTCCATGGCGGGTTTAGCTTCCAATGCTAACTATTTGAGCACTGGATCCCCACTTCCCTACAAAGGAGGAGAGACTTCCAGCTAACAAGGTAGTTTAAATACAGTTAATTTATTTTTAGTGAAACACATTTAAATTTAGATAAAAAACTTAAAACACATTTAAAACTCACAGAGGATTTCTATCTTAGAAAACATTTACAGATTACAAATGATTTCTAAAACACAAAGGATTTCCAAAACACAGGTATAGTTCCTATAAACTTAGAAGACATAACAATGAGTTGTAGACGAATAAATCGTACATCACAGAAACCAAAGGCAGAGGAATGGATTCTAGTGCACATTGTTTTTCTGTCATTTTTCTTGATACTAGACCATTCCTGACAAGACTGACTGCTTTCTTATATTTATACTATTTCTTTCCAATTGGGTGATTTCACATACATGTGATTTATTTTTCATGTTGACAGTCTAAAAGCTGACTTTCTTGAGTACACAAACCTTCCAACTATTAGTAGATCAGCTACTGATTTGGAAGTGATAATATCAATCTGGGTGCAAGCTTCCTTGAACTAAATAACTTAGCCAGTGTTGTCTGGTTTAAACCAAGTCAATCAGCATAACCCCATTGTCTTACACTGGACCTATTGTGCAGGCAGCCTCATGCTGTGGGCCAGCATCTGTTCTCTATATGCACCGCTGTTTGCAAAGCTGTCCTTTTAACTTAAGACTCTATTGCTCGCCATTTACATTAAGAGCTGAAGACTGGCTTGTGTTTACTACAAGAAGCTGAACAAAGAGTATTGGTTGGAGGTTTAACATACTCAAAAAAACCTTTTTTGATTTTTAGAAGTGTCAGCTGCTATGTTAGAAATCTGAGCTTGGCAAAAAGACCCCCTGGCCCCAAGCAGTGAATATCCATCACAGTGTCAACAATAGAAGTACAGCCAAGTGAATGGACTTGACAAAGTGCAGGTGTGCCATGGCATGGTACGCATTCCTGATGATGGTGTAACAGTGATAGAGTGTTTTGGCTCCTCTGCTTCCGCAGCTGACATGTTGGTAGTAGCTTGTCAGAAACTTCTTCACTCTGGCCTGGTCGAGGTTCCTCATGATGATTGGGAGGGCTTCAAGATGTGCTGCTTGTTACTGTTGATCACGATGCTCAGGTCTGCCAGTGCCATCCTGCGTTTGCCGGGACTAGAATGTACACCAGTACCAGCATGACGGTGATAAACTCTCTCGGTAGGTAGAATGGGCAATATTTGACTCCCAGATGTTCTAGTTCAGTTTATTTATCAGGTTTAATTCAGAAAATGAGAAGTTTCAGTGATTTATTCCTTCCATATGAACAGTGAATGCAAAGGACAAAATTTCTCTCTCCATAGATGCTACATGTATATTTGTAGGATTTAATGTTTTATTTCAGATTTCTAGCATCTCAAATATTTTGCTTTTAAATAAGTAAGAACCCATGTTCAATTCATGCCACTGTCTTAAGTATGTTCTCCCCGTGAACGCGTGGGTTTCCTCTGGTCACTCAAGTTTCCTCCCACAGTCCAAAGACATACTGGTTGGTAGGGTAATTGGTTACTGTAAATTTTCCTGTGATTAAGCTAGAATTAAATCGGGGGATTGCTGAGTGGCACCGCTCGAAGAGGCGGAAGAGTCTATTCCACTCTGAATCTCAATCAATCGATCAATCAATAAATAAATAAATAACAGAAAAAACTGAGGATGTAGTTGGGATTTCCAGTGACTAATTAGAAAATATTGAATGGTGCCTGTTTTTAAGCATCACTGATTTCTTAAGCAACTTGGCATATTCAATGATCTTATAACTGCTTCATGCATTTTATAGTCTGTTGTGGCAGATTTAATTAATGTGGACATTAGCTGAACATTAGTTGAAAATTTCTTCCACTCACACTTGTTTTATAGTTCTCATTTGATTCCCTCCACAGGTTGGTAGAGAGGAATTCCCAGCATTTTGTCTGGATGTCTTGGTGTTGGGTTTTTATTCTGTTTTGTTTTCTTCTCTGATAAGATTTTATAGTTAATGGGTGGAACTGGAGGAATTTAGGAGATGATAACGAGGAGCATATTCTCATTGTGAGAAGGTGGTTTGATTTCTTTTCCTGCCTTTCAACATCTCTACAGCCATGACTGTTATGTCTAGGTACAGCTCAAATACCATCTATAAATTTCCTGATAATACAAACATTGTTGGTAGAATCTCAGATGGAGATGAGAGGCCGTACAGGAGTGAGATATACCAGCTAGTGGAGTGGTGTTGCAGCAATAACCTTGCACTCAGTGTCAGTAAGACCAAAGAGCTGGTTGTGGACTTCAGAAAGAGTAGGATGAGGGGTCACAAACCAGTCCTCATAGAGGGATCAGAAGTGGGTAGAGTGAGCAATTTCAAGTTAGTGGGTGTCAGTATCTCTGAGGACCTAACCTGGACCCAACATATCGACGCAACTATAAAGAAGACAAGATAACAGCTATAGCTATTTAGACGTTTGAGGAAATTTGGTTTGTCACCTAAAACACTCACAAATTTCTACAGATATGCCATGGAGAGCATTCTAATTGGCTGCATCATTGTCTGGGATGGGGGTTGGGGGGGCCAACTCCACAGGATCGAAGTAAGCTGCAAAGAGTTGTAAAATTAGTCAGCTACATCATGGGCACTAGCCTCTGTAATAGCCAGGAAATCTTCAAGGAGCAATGCCTCAAAAAGGCAGCGTTCATCATTAAGGACCCCCAGCACCCAGCACATGCCCTCTTCTCATTGTTACCATCAGGAATGATTTCATGACATATGGTGGTGATATTAAACCTGATTCTGATTCTCATTCTGATCATAAATTTACACCTTTTTTGCAATGTGACAAGATTTAATTTCTGAGGCCATTTTCTAATATGTATTGTGTTTTCATCCTTTCCCTAATTTGATTAAACCCAAAAAAAAATCGTCATCGTTACTGTGAACCTTAGGGATTATGTTGCATTCTTACAGTATTTTACACAATTATCTGATTGGAATTTGGAACCTGATTTTGCAAGCATTTTAATGATGTTTGGGATTTAGGAGTTATGGAATTATGTGATTTTCCCAGTCTTCACTTCTTAACGTAAATTGCAAGCAGCAATCAGTTTGAAGTTGAAAGGACAGCTTTATAAACCAACAGTACTGTCTGCAGAACACATAGGCCCACAGCAGAGCATATCAAGAGATACGGTTTGCAAAGGAAGGTGACCATGAAATTTTCTTGTATGCATAAGCCAGACATAAGATAGTGGGTTATATGAATTGGCCTACGTCAAAGCTGGGGACATGGGCTAAGTTATTTTGCACCATAAGACATAGGAGCAGAATTACGCCATTCAGCCCATCAAGTCTGCTCCACCAAAACATCATGGCTGATCCCGGATCCCACTCAACCCCATACACCTGCCTTCTCACCATATCCTTTGATGCCCTGACCGATCAGGAAACGATCAGCTTCTACCTTAAATATACGCATGGACTTGGCCTCCACCGCAGTCTGTAGCAGAGCATTCCACAGATTTACTACTCTCTGGCTAAAAAAAAAATCCTCCTTACCTCTGTTCTAAAGAATTGCCCCTCAATTTTGAGGCTCTGTCCCCTAGTTCTGGATACCCCCACCATTGGAAACATCCTTTCCACATCCACCCTATCTAGACCTTTCAATATTTGGTAGGTTTCAATGAGATTCCCCCCTCCCCCCCGCATTCTTCTAAATTCCAATGAATACAGGCCTAAAGCTGCCAAATGCTCTTCATATGTTAACCCCTTCATTCCTGGAATCACCCTCATGAACCTCCTCTGGACTCTCCAGTAACACATCCTTTCTGAGATATGGAGCCCAAAACTGTTGACAATATTCCAAGTGCAGCCTGACCATTGTGACCAAGTTCAGGCAGCTTGCAGACCAGACTGATATCACATACCACATCCAACATGGTCACAGGCATATTTGCTCTATCAATAGCTGGGATATGTGTATACCCAGAGAGTCAGCCCCCATAACATTAATTTCAAGTGCCTGGATTCTCTTTAGAAGTTTTAGTCATAGTCATAGTCATACTTTATTGATCCTGAGGGAAATTGATTAAAAAAGTTAAGAAAGTAAGAAAAGTAAGAAAACTAGATGGAGCGACTGTAAAAGGCTGCATGCACGACCGGCGCATGCGCACAAAGCGCGAAGTTTCTAGACTACCTATGTTCTAGCAAAGGTGTTAGAAGATTCAGTGTTGTTTCCCACTGTAGATATGTAACTCAGTGGAAGTATTGTCAGGCTTGAAATATTGAAATAAACGATGCCGTTGAAACTATTGAAATAGTATTGGATCACCTGCTGGTACCTTTGTGAAATGGAAATAGACTGGACTGGGATGTGTGATTGCTCAGTGGTCAGACATTGGTGGTATTTGATTGGATTGGAATTAAACTGAGTGATCCTGGTTTGGTTCACAATTTGAATGAATTTGACTATATTTCATGTGAAGAATGGGTTTTTAATACCATTCTTTAATAGATTTAATACAGACCCCTAAGAAAAGTTAGCAACCAGATCCCCTCCATATTTTGTCACATTTATAGAAGGCTTGCTGACAGGGAACACAAATACTGATTGGTGCAAGATGATTCTCCTTTTCTTGTAACCTGTCCCATTAAAGTTTTTATTTGATCTGACTGATTTCACTCTCTAGTGAGCAGTTACCACCAGTCATGTTGCATTTTTGCCTGATGTCTTACCACATGCAGATTCCACCTATGAACTGCAAGCAGTGGCAATATCTAAGCTGTTGGCAGCAAGTCTTGAGAGCAAAGGATTGTGCCTGTCCATCATTACCACCTCCTTGGCATTACTTGGTCATGCAAGATGCAGTTCCTGCATATCTGAAGTAAGAGACGGAACAAGGGTAGAGAAAAGCGGATCTTGCATCATCTTCAGTTTTTAAATTAATACAGGTTAGGTTGAGTGGGAGCTGGGATACAAGAAAGCTAATTAGATATTATGGTTTTTGGTGGTTTTGATTTGTCTGCTCAGCATGGCCTGTGGAATAGTAGACCCAATAAGTGTCAGCATTGCCTGTTCCTCGTGTTACAAGACACACTGACCTCTGTTGTGCACCCAGCGGAAAGTAAAGTGATTTGTGTCAATATGCAATGGAGGAATGGTGATTTGAGTAATGTCTTAGGCTAGCCATCGAACTTGAAAATGCATTCACGGATGTGTGAGGTGATTGAATGTCATCCAGGTCCTTGTGTTTGACTCCTAACATTGGTCTGAAGGCAAACTACTTCCATCCATTTCTAACCATGTACTGTACATGGAGACTCCTTGGAGATACTGAACATTCTTTCTGCTTTTCACCTCCAGCAAGACCTCAGTGCAGCATTTGAAAACCTTAAAGCCTTCCTTCTTCCTTACAGTGCACCTTTTTCAATTTCCCATGTCAGGCTGATTACATTGGATGATGATCACCGCAATAATTTTTGCCCGATCACACGTAGTTTCGAATGGAAAATATAAATGTGTCTCCCTCAGTGAAAAGAGCACTTTCTCAAACTAAATTCCAAAAATATCATTTAATTATAAGTGTTGTTGAATCTGAGACACACAGTCCCATAAGACATATGTCAGATTTGTGTTTATGCACAAAAAAAGTCACAGAAACATAGCTTGCATTCTGTTCTGAAAATCCAAATGTCAAGTCTATAATGAAAAGTAAAATTGCCGTTTCTTCTATGCCCACGTGTAAAACTTGAATGCACATTTGACAGCAGCATATTTATTTAACAGTCTGCAGTGAAATAAAGCTCTCTTCATTTTCCAGGGAGTAATCAAATATCATTTGGTTTTCCGTATCTTGGCATATCTATTGAAAGCTTCTTTCCAAATGGTTTTGGCAATTGTGTGGACTTTTCCTCACTCTAACATAACACATGATTCCTGTTCTTGTGCCCTTCACAGCAGCTGATGGGCATTCATTGTTTCATCTAGCACAAGTTCTGCATCCTTTGCCAGTCTTGGAACATTTAGCAGTAACCCCACTTAGTGCATGCATATCTGGATTTGTACACGCTTCCTTGCATCAATATTCTACACCATCTTCAAGAATTTTATGAGATTCAAATAAATACAGATTCAAGATTCAAGTACATTTACTATCAAAGATGGTATAAATTATACAACCTTGAGATTTGCTTGCTCACAGGTAGCCACAAAGCGAGAAAACCCAAAAGAACCCAATTAAGAAAAAAAAGAACACAAATAAAAACAAAAGACCAACCCTTGATGCACAAGAGAAAGAAAAAAAACACAATTCATGCAAACAATTGAAGCGAACTACAGCATTCCAAACCAAAACTGAGTCCTGAGATCAGAAGCCCAGAGTAAGCCTAAGGCCTTGCTTATCCATCCATCATATCAGTGGAAACCAGGTACAGCAGCCAGGGCAGACTTCATAGCCTCAGTGCTATGGAGATGACCATTGCAGAGAAAGAGTGAAACTGGCTTCCGACTGACACCCTGTCTTTTCAGTCTATCTGGGCCAGCATTTAAGTTGACCAAACAACGGAACAGCAAAAGGCTCCGGTGCCCTGGAGAGAGGAGTGACCTTCGTGGAAAGTGAACGAAATGGGCTCTCGCCCCTGATCTGGGCTAGTGTTTAAACTGTCTAAACAATGTATCGTACCTTGCACTAGACCCAGGCACCAGTGCTGCGAAAGGCTCCGGGTTCAGACCACTCCGGGCCTAGATTTTGGCGCCCACCCGGAAGCTGCTCTCAAACTCTTCAGATCACCTTACGCCCAGAGTGATCCAACCTCGCTCCTGGGCCAGGTGTTTGGGCATCGGAACTCTACCTGCAACGATTCTGCAACACCCCATCTCAGATCATCCCCTGAACTTGCCTCGACATCACTTGCCCCTTCACCGTTTGCAGTGATAATTTAATACAATTTGCCTCAGAAGTGGTATTTTTAGTGATGTTTTTAGTCGGATTTCTTAGCTTTTTGACTAGCAGAAAGCTGTTGTACACATTCATTAGCACTATCTTAACCGGCAGTTAAGAAGCTTCTGAATATAGCACTGTTTCCTTGCTGTAGAGACCACGGGACCCAAGACCATTGACTTTGCGGAATCTCCCATATGGTTCTTAGAACATGTTGAAAGATCTATTTATTTGGCTAGACATGGTTTATACACTCACTTTACAAAAGCAAAGATATATAACCTTCTGGAATGGAAAAAATGCCTGAGACAAAATTTAGGTGCCGTTTCAATTTATTTTGATAATTCCCTGTAAGTCAAAATGAATTGTCAACTGACATTCATTTTAAAAGTGCCTGATACCATTAATTTTATTGATTTCAGTTTCCTGCACTTTTGAATGGGATCTTGTGTCCCAGGCACGAACCAGTTGAAGGATTTGAAGATATTCCTATTAAGTTAATTTTCCATCTGGTTTTATATTTGGAAAACATGCACATTTTGGCATTGAAGCTATGTGAAATATAGGTTTCAATTGGATAATTATGATCTCAAGTGGCCTTGATAACAATCGTGATAATAGAGCATAAAGTGGAAAAATGCATACAGATCCAAGCATGAAATGTTTTATCTTCCTGTTCATTGTGCTCCTGTGTCTTATAGTTTTATGGAAATTTAGCTTTCTGTTCTTGTTTGCTTTTATTATATTCAGACTCCTTTCCAACTATAACATTTCAGGGTAATTTTGATTTTGTATTTGTCTGAATCCAGCAGTAATAATTTTCCAACCCAATTATATTCAAGTCAAAGATTTATCACATGTAATCCTCTAACTATATCAGGATTGAATGTGTTCCACAGAATTTGTTCTTCATTCCAGGTTTTTGTCAAAGTTGAAATTAATTTACTATTTTTATCTTTTAGTGATGGGCAAAGTATTTGGAAGGATTCTTAGAGACAGGAATTATGAGTATTCGGAGACACGTAGTCTGATTAGGGATAGTCAGAATCGATTAGCGAGGGGCAGGTCATGCCTCATGAGGAAGGTCAAATGTGAAGCAGAATACAGAGTTAATGGCAGGATTCTTAGCAGTGTGGAAGAAAAGAGGGATCTTGAGGTCCAAGTCCATAGAACCCTCAATGTTGCCACACCAGTTGATAGGGTTGTTAAGTCACCGTATTATTTGTTGACTTTCATTAGTTGGGGATATCGGTTCAAGAGGTATGAGGTAATGTTACATCTTTATAAAGCCTCAGTTAGACCACACTTGGATTATTGTGTTCAGCTCTGGTCACCTCATTGTAGGAAGGATGTGGAGGATTTGGAAAGGGTGCAGAGGAGATTAACCAGGATGCTGCTTTGATTAGAGTGCATGTCTTATGAAGATAGGTTGAGTGAGCTAGGACTTTGGTATTTGGATCGAAGAAGGATGAGAGATGACTTGATGGAGGTGCACAAGATGATAAGAGGCATAGAAAGAGTGGATAGACTGAGACTTTTTCCCAGGTGGAGATGGCTAATACAAAGGGGCATCATTTTAAGATGATTGGAGGAAAGCATAGGGGGGATGTCAGAGGTAAATTCTTTACCAAGAGAATGGTGGATGCAGAGGCAAATAAATTAGGGGCATTTAAGAAGCTCTTAGATAGACACATAAATGGTAGAAAAATGGAGTGTTATGTAGAAGGGAATGGTTAGATTGATCTTAGAGTAAGTTAAAAGGTCAGCACAGCAATGTGGACTGAAGAGTTTATTCTGGGCTATAATGTTCTATGTTCTATATTTATCCTCAAAAATACAAAATATTTTAGTGGGTATTTGGCTTGTGAGTAAACATTTACAATATGAGACCACTCTCAGGTTGGAGGAGCAACACCACGTATTCCATCTGTGTAGCCTCCAAACCGATGGCATGATGATCGATTTCTCTTAACTTACACTAATTTCTCCCTCCCCCCCTCCCCTTCTTTCTTTTTCCATTTCCCATTCTGGCTTCCCCCACCCCCACCCTGACCCTTGCCTATCACCTCCCTCTGATGCCCTACCTCCTTCATTTTCTCAGACGGTCCTCTTTCTTCTCTTACCAGATTCCTTCTTCTTTAGCCCTTTACCTTTTCCACCTTTCACCTACCAGTTTCTCACTTCAAACCCCCTCCCCCGCTCACCTACCTTCTTCCTTACCTGGCTTCACCTATCACCTGCTAGCTTTGTACTCATTCACCTCCCCCACCTTCCAATTCTGGCTTCCTCCCCCTTCCTTTGCTGTCCTGATGAATGGTCTCATCCCGAAACGTCAACTGCTAATTCCTCTCCACAGATGCTGCCTGACCTGCGGAGTTCCTCCAGGATTTTGTGAGTCAGTATCCAAAACTATTGAACAGAATTTACTTTTCACTGAATTATAAATTTCACTTGGGATTCTGAACAATGAAAATTCTTAAGAAAACGGTGTCTCAGCTTAATGCAACTCATAAGTTAAATTGAAAACTATACATAAATCAATGTGCTATCAAAACACAACATTAATTGTATAAACATGACAATTGAGTGTAGTTATTCTCCACAGATATCTGTGAAGTATACATACTGCAAATGCTGCATGAAATAACACGTTGGCAAATTATTGTGTAAATTGTAGATGTTTTGTTGTGGGGCAAAATAAATATGAAACTTTATAAAGAAGGAAATAGCATTTTTTTCATGCTTTTCAAAGCAATTGGGCCTGCAAAATACATTTGCACTGTACTCTGTTCTGTATAGTTGGAAACAGGACCTAATGTACTTTTTCAACCTTCTTAAGCTATCGCTTGGGGTTGAGGATGACTTGCACTCCGAATTTTTGTGGATTATGAGGTGGCTAATAAGACCAGTGATGGAACCACAGACTCTTTGCTCATGAGTAGGTAACTGATGGTGCAGGGGGGTGGGTACTTCATAAAGTGGTATACTGCTTAGATGAGTCTTCTGTGTACTCTTGATGAGTCGCCTTTACATTCTCAATAAAATCCTTAGTACTGCTTTTCCAGATTGTGGGCCAGAGGTTTTCCATTATTACGGAGATGCTATACTTCTTGAAGAAAGCTGTGAGCACATCTTTGAATCTTGTACGCTGTCTGCCTGATAATCCACCCATGAAGAATTATCACTGTGAGGGTAAGCACAGCTCTAATGCAGTATTTACTGCCCAAATCAAAGGTGGTGATGAATCAGCATGTAGGAGGGAGATTGAAAAGCTGGCTGACTGGAGCCACAACAACAACCTCTCACTCAATGTCAGCAAGACCAAGAACTAATTATTGACTTCAAAATGAGGAAACTGGAGGTCCATGAGCTCGTTCTCATGGGGGATTAGAGGTAGAAGATCATCAACTTCAAATTCCTTGGTGTAATCATTTCAGATGATCTATCCTGGGCCCAGCACATAAGTGCCGTTACAAAGAAAGCACAGCAGTGTCTCTGCTTTCTTAGAAGTGTGTGAAGATTTGGCATGTCATCTAAAACTTTGACAGACCTCTATAGATCTATGTGCATATTGACTGGCTGCATCACTGCCTGGTATAGAAACACCAGTGACATTGAATAGAAAAGCCTACAAAATGTAGTGGATACACAGGTGAAGTCCTCCACAGCACTGAGCACATCTACAGGGAAGACTGTTGCAGGAAAGCATCATCCATGATCAAGTACCCCCACTATACAAACCATGCTCACCTTCTCGCTGCTGCCATCAAGAAGAAGGTACAGGAGCTTCAGGACCTACAACACCAGGTTCAGGAACAGTTATTAACCCTCAACCATCAGGCTCATGAACAGAGGGGATAACTTCACACAACTCCACTTGCCTCATTACTGAAATATGGACAACATATGGATTCACTTTCAAGGACTCTTTATCTCATGCTCTTGATATTTATTGCTTATTTTTTTTTTTGTATTTGCAGTTTGTTGTCCTTTGCGCATTAGTTGTTTGTTTGTCCGTCCTGTTGGGTGCAGTCTTTCACTGATTATATTGTGTTTCTTATATTTGATACGAATGCCCACGAGAACATGAATATCAGGGTGGTATATGGTGACATATATGTACAGTACATTGATAATACATTTACTTTGAACTTTGAACTTTGAATGCAGCCTCTCCTTTAGGCAAGCAAAAAAAAAGCTTGTTCAATGCAGTTGACTGAAAGTAACTGGGCCTCAGCGTTAGAGACATTGGAAATGTTTATGAAGGTTATCGTCACGTCAAGATTAGCATCAAGGTTGCAAATTACACACTTCAAATTTAAAGAGTGGCATGGTGAAGGATGAGCTGGATAGAATGACATTTCCATTAGTTAGGTTGTAGGAATTTTAGCTCTGATAGTGGTGAGATTAAGAAGAATAAGAGGATATGAATGCACAGAGCTTAATCAGTAAAGTTGTGGATGATACAAAATTAGGGGGTGCTGTAGATGGTGAAGAAGATTATCATACACTACAGGAAACTCTTGATCAATTAGGGAAATGGACTGAGGAATGGCAAATGGATTTCAATACAGATATATGTGAGGTGATGCATTTTGAAAGTCAAACTAGCATAGGAATTATATGATAAATGGTAGGACACTAGGGGTGTAATGGATCCGAGGAGTACATGGGCATAGCTCACTGAAGGTGTTGTCACAGGTGGACAGGGTGGTGAAAAAGGCATTTAGCACACTGGCCTTCTTCAATCAGGGGATGTGCATAGGAACTGGGAGTGGTATAAGTCATTAGTGAGGTTGCACTTGGAGTACTATATACAGTTTTGGTTACCCTGAAAGATGTGGTTGAACTGGAGCGACTGCAGAAATTGCCAGGACTAACGGGTCTGAGTTATAGGGAGCAATTGGCCAGGCTAAGCCTTTATTTCTTGGAATGTAAGAAAATGTTTATTATTGTGAGAGGCATAGATAAAAGTGGATAGCAACAGTATTTTTCCCAGGTTAGGGAAAAGTAGGGATCATAAGTTTATGATATGTGGAGAAAAAATTAACAATGACCTGAAGGGCAGCTTTTTCCACACAGAGGGGTTAAATGGATATGGGCCAAATGTAGGAAATTGGATGGACACTCTGGTCGGCGTGGACTCGTCGGGCTGAATAGCCTATATCTGTGTTGTATTGCTGTACCTAGGGTTAAATCCCATTGGATGGCAAGCCTGGAGGTCGAAGCTGAAAAGTCAAAGCCCGTAGGTTGGTGAGTCCAGAGGTCAGTGCTGAATGTCTGTGTTCAGGGCCACAGTCTGGAGGTCAGATGTCCGGCCGCAGCCTGCCCTGGGCTGGAGGCCTGTCTGTGTGTGTGGGTGGGAGGAGGGGGAAAGGGTTTATTTTGCTGTTTTTATCTTGACTGTGCCTCTTCCCATCCTGTCTCCTGTAAGTATGCTATTCCCTTTTCTCTGTTTCTTCTGTTTCAGGAAGAGGCTTTCCTTTCCAGGGCATCAGAGATGTCCTCCGTCTTTAAAGAATGTGGTTTCCCTTCCTCCACAATTGATGCTGCCCTCAGCCGCATTTCCTCCATTTCCCAGACAGCCGCCTCACTCCAGCTTCCTGCTGCCTTAACAGGGATGAGTTCCTCTTGTCCTTACCTACCACCATGAGCCTCTGCATCTAATACATCATCCTCTGCAACTTCTGCCATCTCCAAAGGGATCCTACCACCAAACACATCTTTACCTGACCCTATTTGCTGCTTTCCACAGGGATCGCTCCATCCGTGATTCCCTTGTCTATTTAACCCTCTCTACTAATCTCCCTCCTGTCACTTATCCCTGCAAGCAGCCAAAGTGCTTCCCCTGCCCATTCACTTCCTCCCTTGCCTCCATTCAGGGCCACAAGCAGTCCTTCCAGGTGAGGGAACACTTCACCTGTGAATCTGCTGGGGTCATCTATTATATCCGGTGCTCCCAATGCAGCCTCTTCCTTTACATTGGTGAGACCTGTTGTAAATTGGAGGACTGTATCGTCAAGCAACTCTGCTCCATCCACCAAAAGCGGAACTTCCCTGTGGCCAAACATTTTTATTTTGATTCCCATTACCAAATGTCAGTCCATGGCCTCCTCTTGTGCACGATGAGGCCATCTTCAGGGTGGATAGCAACACCTTATATTCCATCTGGGTAGCCTCCAACCTGATTGCATGAATATTGATTTCTCTGTCTGGTAAAAAAAACAATTTCCCTTCCCCTCCTCTCTTCTTCTATTCCCCACTCTGGCCTCTTACCTCTTCTCCCCTGCCTATCACTTTCTCTGGTGCCCCTTCTCCTTCCCTTTCTCCTATCATCCACTCTCCCCTCCTATCCGATTCCTTCCTCTCCAGCACTTTACCTTTCCTACTCAGCTGGCTTCCCCTCTCACCTTCTAGCTACCCTCCTCTCCTTCCCCCACCTTTTTATTCTGGCATCGATCCCCCTCCTTTCCAGTCCTGATAAAGAGTCTCGGCCTGAAATGTCAACAGTTCATTCATTTCCATAGATGCAACCTGATCTACTGAGTTCCTCCAGCACTTTATGTGTGTTGTTTTTGCTTTGCTGTTGTTGCTTGTTGGATATTGGCTTCATGCTTTTCAGCTTAACGTTGTGGGCACGTGGCTGGAATGTGTAGCAATGCTTGCAGGATGCCTCCAGTACATCCTTGCAAACAACACACTTCACGGCACAGTATGTTTGATGTACATCTTATAAATAAATAAATCTAAATCTAAATTTTGTAATGTTGAGTTGAAAAAAGAATACAGGCCTGAAAAACATTCATTAATAAAGGCATCAATTCTATTTTATGTGTCATTTCATTAACTTATTTACAAAAATAAGTAAGGGTTAGTGAACTGTGGGCATGCTATGTTGGCAGTGGAAGTCTGGTGACACTTGTGGGCTGGCCCCAGTGCATCCTTGGACAACGTTGGTCGTTGACATAAACAGTTCATTTCACTGTATGATTGAATGTCTCATTGTATATGTGACAAATAAAGGTAACCTTTATCTTTTAACTTTTTAAAATGAAGTTTTCCTTCCACTAAATCTTTATGTAGAATCTACGGCATAGTAATCGGTTATTGAGTCCAAATGATGTGTATGTGCATTCTTCTCATTAGCCTCCTATCACTTTCATTATCACTTCTTACACAGCCCCATTACGTTTCCAAGTGTGTTGGAACAGTCATCCACCTAAATATTTGAATGCCATGTATAAGAAGAAGTAGGTATGTTTACTTTTGTTTCTTTCCTTCTAGCTTTGATCTGATTTATAGAGTTTTTATCCAATAGCATAGTCCTATTGTTGGTGCGCAGAGCTTTAATCTTACTCTCAACTTTCTACCAGATTTTGGATGTACCCAATTAGACGTTACTACCCTTTTTTGTCCTTTCTCACCTGTCTGGGTTGAGGATGGAATTTACGTCTTTTAGATTCAGGAGAAGTATTGCCAGTCAATCCAAACTACATTGTTGTGAATCTAGTTGAAAAAATCTTGAGCGTTTACTTGTTTATTAACAAATGGTTTTATTTTTGGTATTACTATATTCACCTACACGAGTTTAACAGCGCATTCTTCCCTTGGTGCTTTATATTGAGGTGTCAATCTTGATTATGTGCTCTGAATCGTAGAGTGCCGTTTGCAATCAGTTTTTCTGATGCAAAGGCAAGATCGCTATTAATTAACTCAAGTGGATGCTAAATGCTTGTGGGTTAAACAAAAGTGGATTCAAGCCAGTTAGGAGCTAGACTTCTGTGAACCCAAGGCAAAAGCAAATGAAATATCATAAATATTCCATTCCCTGTTCAGATATCTTCAACTTCAATGAGCACAAAGTTCGTAGCCTCCCCCAAGAACACTTAATTATATGTTATTTGTTTTACAGACTTTATTGGAAAATTATGCAATTTATCATTTACATTTTTTTTACTGCAGCAAAATGTAACCAGATTTTATCCATGTAATTAAGATATCAACTGTAAATAATCTCAATTACAGCAATTATGTCATACAGACAGACAAGTAAAGGCGCTCTAGCCAGAAAGCTTAGAGTGGAAAACAACTGAGATCTGCACAGCAGCATGGATTTATAACCAAGGATCTTCAAAATGACTAATAGCAATTGCAGTATTTCCATATAAATACTCAATTTGATGGTGGGATCCATCTCAATACGAAATGGATATTTTCATAAAAGAGGGAAAACAATGTAGCTTCTAATTGCTTATTTAAATAGAGACTTTCTGATTTAATTACAGATGTCCCCCGCTTTTCGAACGTTCACTTTACGAAACCTCACTGTTACGAAAGACCTACATTAGTTCCCTGTTTTTACTAACAGAAGGTGTTTTCACTGTTACAAAAAAAGGCAGCGCGCGCCCTGAGTAGCCGCTCTCCCCGGGATTTGGAACGGCATTCTCGCCAACACGTGCCTATGAGCAGCCGTTAGCAAGATGAGTTCTAAAGTATCGGAAAAGCCTGAAAGAGCTTGTAAGGGTGTTACACTTAGTGTAAAACTAGACATAATTAAGCGTTTCGATCGTGGTGAACGAAGTAAGGACAAAGTGAGTTTGGCTTGTGGAAGTTGACGAAGATGATGTTGAAGAGGTTTTGGCATCCCATGACCGAGAACTGATGGAAGAAGAGCTGATGCAATTACAAGAGGGAAGGATAACAATTGAAACCGAATACAGTAGCAAATAAACCGAAGGTGAAGTCGTCCAGGAACTGAACATGAAGCACCTGCGTGAGATTTTCGCTGCAATGATAAAGTACGACTTTAATTTTGAAAGGGTACGTCGGTTTAGGGCATATTTGCAGATTGGTTTGAGTGCTTACAAAGAACTGTATGATAGAAAAATGCTCGATGCTAAGCAGTCAAGCAAGCCTTCCACATCAGCCACCGCAGATGACGAACTTCAACCTTCGACATCGAGGCAGACAGTCATAGGAGAAGATGGGCTGCCTGCCCTATTGGAAACAGACGACGATGAGATGACACCCCAGTGTCTCACCACCCCAATCCCCAGGCCGCGGACAGATACCGATTCGCGGAGAATACAGTGGTGGCCGGAACGCACCCAGCACATCTTTAAGAAAAAAGCCGAAATAAACATACTAATTAATTATGTGCGGGGTGGCACCTAATTAATTAGCATGTTTATTTCGGCTTTTTTCTTAAAGATGTGCTGGATGCATCCCGGCTACCGCTGTACCCCTGCATGCTTTGCGGATCAGTATCGGGTTGCTGCTTGGAGGGTGGGGCCACTGCACCACCCAAACTCTGACGACTGAGCCTAATACATCATCATCAGTGTGCTCGGCGCTGTCCCAATTCCGGTAAGTGATACTACACTGTACGTACATTATTTCTACTTTATATAGGCTGTGTATTTTTACGTGTTATTTGGTATGATTTGGCAGCTTCATAGTTTAAAGGTTACTGGAGAGAGTGTTTTTGCCAACAGTGCTTGCGTGAGATTTTCTGCCGAGAGCGCTTGCGACGTGTTTCTGCCAATAGCACTTGCGTGAGATTTTCGCTACGGAGATCTGTGCAGCCAATCGTTGTAGAGAAGTATTTCTACTTTATATAGGCTGTGTATTTATCGTATCATTCCTGCTTTTACTATATGTTACTGTTATTTTAGGTTTTATGTGTTATTTGGCATGATTTGGTAGGTTATTTTTGGGTCTGCGAATGCTCACAAATTTTTCCCATATAAATAAATGGTAATTACTTCTTCGCTTTAAGACATTCCGGCTTACGAACTGTTTCATAGGAACGCTGTACCTTCGGATGGCAGGGGAAACCTGTATTTGTGACAATTGATGGGCCACAGGTTGTAGGAAAGTACTATTGGGAATTGCATGCACCAGCAAGTTCAGGCTTTGAATGTGAATGCAGCAGTCCTGAAGTTACTGCCTTACCTTACCCAACAAATTACTAATGGCCAGCTGCCTCTGTAAAGATCTCCAATGCAGAGCACAAACTTGCTCTCACACTGCGGAAGTCAGTACATAGCAACTGCTACATGATCACAAGTCCATTCTTTTGCAAGGAGGTTTTATAGATTTGAGATAGAATGGTATGAACAAAGTAAGTTCCAGTTGTTTTAGTTATTTGTACTTACAGTAATTTTTTTAATCATTGAAGTATTGAAAGAATTTACATCTGAAACACATGTATTTTAAAAATGTTGTAGTTCTCTGATTTCTTTAAGAGCTTTTGAAGGTTCTTAAATATCAGGGAGATTCAGAAACATTCAAAGTGTAGCATTTTAGGCAGACATTAACAGTAGATCACAAGTTTCTCTCTGATCTAACATTCTCAGCTGTTTGTGGGCAGGATTTGGGTTCTCCACCAATATGACCAGACTGAATCATGTAAGGTCCTGGTGCCTTACAGTATCTTAGGTTCTTCTTTCCAGGAGGTTGACTATCAACCAGAAGTACGCAGGGACTTCACTGGTAAGTGCAGGAAGTGAATCACTTTCAGCAAGATTTGACTATTTGACCAAAAATTTATACTGCACGCATATTGGAAAAACATAAAACTGATATTTAATGGTGTGGAGGAGAGTTGTGTAGCAAAGGAATTCTGACCAAATTGAGGAAGTTGGAATTCAAACAACTTTACTTTCAGGACGTTGTTTTCTCACGGGTGGCCTAATTAACAAGTTGGCTGGTTTCCGAGCAGGAAAATTGCTGGCAGACAGCTTCAAGCTGAGTCTTTTGGGAGCAGTTCTCAGCAGTCCCATTCGAGGGGGAGACTAGATTAGAGTTAGTGGAAGGTTGTTGATCTCTGGAAAAAGAGTGAGGTCACAATCTGTGTGAGAGAGGCCATTGGTTTCTTTGAGCAACCAGCGGATGAGTTTCTGTTCATTTGGGGAGAAGAGTGTCATCAAAGGCACTTACCTGGTCAGTCAGGAAGCTTCTCTCTACTTTTTTGCTGCCTGGTTTCTCATGCTCAAGCAGCTGTTAAATTGTGTTCCCTGTTGGACTGTAAGAACCTGATTTAGTTATGTTAATGACTTGTCTTACCCTGGTGAACTAGGATGCTCGCTATCAATGTTCCCTGTAATTTGTGATGACCAGTATGGATAAATACCTTGTGCTGTGCAATTTTTTTGTCTAGTAACAACAATATGTGCATGCTGAATTTTTATGTGGAAGTAAACCTGAAGCTATTCTAAGGATAATAAACTACTAAGTCCAGTCTGTTGTTCATTGTTTAAAAGAAATAAATTAACTGTCAATAAGAACCTTGATCTCCTTTGGGTTTGATGGTTTTCGCTCTTGATCATCTGCGCTCTCACAAAACATATGTAGCAGGCCTACAGTGGGTAATGAAGGATTTTCTCTCCGGAGCTTTTTGCACACCATCCATATGTGATTTACTTGCTAAATGATGCTTTAAAAACTCCAGTTTCCAAATATCACTTCACTCCTTCCCACTTGCAAATTCTCCAGTAACTTTTGCATCGTGACAATACACGAAGGTAACACCATTTTCTGTATTGTACATAAATATTTCTCATAGCTGCACGTTCCTGACCTTATAAGCTTTTGGTGAATCAGATTCCACTGTTACAGTAGCCATTCCGGTTTAAATGAACTAGCAGTTTTTTTGTACTTCACACCCTTTGCTTTTTTGGAATTCGACATAATGAATCAATAATTTCTTCAATAGTAACAGAATGAATAAGCCAGTTCTAAGATCTGCAGACATATTATCACAAACTCCACGTTGTCAACATCGTCCACATCAGAAACCGGAAAAGAAAACGTGATTGTGTACGATCGTGAAATACACTTAACATGCTGATGAGGTAGTGGGAGACAACCTTTCGTGTGCTGTTTAAATTCCTTCTAACAAAAGATGTGTGCGTGCATGTGCGCACACTTTAGAGGGAACATTGCTTACGAACCAAAGTAACTGAACTAGTCGAGCAGATACACAGTCAGAATGGATTTCCCTTTTTCCCTCTCCATTCCTGGGGTTAATTTCAAGGACAAAATGTTTCACTTAAACCACTCAGATATTAAGACTTACACAAGAAAGTTAGCTCAAAAAATCAATCAGGGTTAGTAATGGAATTCATTTGAAACCAAAGAAGATCCTGCAAATATTTTTTTACTTATTTCTTGGAATATCATTGTTGGCATTAAAAAGTCATTTATTCCAATGATATGAAACAAAGTCCTTCATTTCCATGTTATTGCAAATTTTGAGAGTTATTTTTAATCAATTCAATGTGGTAATGCATTTCCTAGTCACTTCTACATTCTATGTTCTATGAATGTGTTGGCAAGGTGCCAGTATCCTATTATATTAGACTTAGTGAGAAGGCAAAATTCTTCTCTAATTAAAATGGACTAATTATGATTATATATAAACTTTTCAAATTACAATCTAACCAGATGCCATATCTTTTGGAGTATGAAACACTTTGCTTATAAACATTGTTTTAGGTGTAATTTCAGGAAGTGTTTTTATGTTATTGAACATTCAAATATTCTTAGTGAAAACCCTGCCGGTTCATACGTCTTTCTTTCAACCAATTCTCTTTGTTCCTCCTCCTGATAACGTTGCCTCCATTCTGAGCTGCAGTGCTTGGAGTGTTCTTCTCAAGTAGCCTCATCATGTGTTAACAGATTATTTAAACAGATTGTAGATCATTTCCATTTATAATAAAGTAAACCAAATCCACACTTACCAACACTTACGGCAAAATTTATATGTGCAGATTAAAATATTAAGAAAATGGATTTTCCTTCTTAGCCCAAAACTTCAGACATGGTGTCTTTTCCTTCTTGCTTAAGCCATGGTGCATGTATTATGAGTGATTGGAGCTTGGTAGAAAAAAATTAGAAGTCATATTTCACATAAATTATTTCACTTGAAGATATTTTTTGTCCCTACCTTTTTGTACATGACCTTGAAATTCCTTGTTACTCGGAAAAGTACTAAAATGCACGAGTACCTCTGATTTATATGTCAGGTTCCAATGAAAGACAGCTACATGTTCCTTCACAAGCTGTGCTGTTGCAGATTGAGTGAGAAAGGTCTGAAGTAAGTCCTCAGTGAGTCTGGGTCAGGATGCCTTGGGAGTGAAAAGGCCACATGTTTGTTAAGCATGAATTTGGGTCATTAACCACAGGTCTGAAGTTGGAGCATAGCCTTGTTTGGGCTTGCTGGGTTATGGAGAGTTTGGTCTTTAATTGGGGATAGTATTAAGAGGTTGGAAGCTCGGATTGGGGATACTGGAGTTAGAGTTAGGGGTATGGGAGGCAATTGTGTTATGAAAGTCAGAGTCAAGGAGCAATCAAGGTCTAGATCAAAGGGCGGTTTTGATGAGTGGGCTGGATCCGAGGGTGAGTTTTATGAAGGGATCGATCAGAACATGAGTTTCATGATGGGAGTGGATCAGAGGGTGAGATTGATGTGTGAAGGTGGATCAGAGTGCGGGATTCTTGATGGGAGGGAAACAGGGTGAGCTTTAAGATGGGAGTGGATCAGAGAGTGAATTTGATGTGTGGAAGTGGATCAGAAAGCGGGATTCATGATGGGAATGGATCAGAGAGTGAGCTTGATGTGTGGGAGTGGATCAGAAGGTGGGTTTTATGGTCACAAATGGGATTAGGAAATGAGAATGTTGGCGAGGAGGGGGGTTTAGAGGCACTGAGGCGAAAGGTGAGTAGGTGGAACTGGTTGGAGTGCGATTGATAAGTGAGGTGATTGGGCAATGTGCTGGAAATTCCCAGCCCCAAGCACGACATGTGCAGGAATTAAAACAGTTCTTATGAGAATACCAGCATCAGGTGCACCTTAGAAAAGTGTGACCTAATTTCCTGGGCAATGCCCTAAAGGAGTCTAGTACAGGAACTACATCAGCCATGGTGCAATTAATAAGGAAACAGCATCATCACTGCAATTGCAACTAGTGACCATATGTGCCTGCTCATATTTCTGAAGTAAAGCAAATCAACTCAGATATCATTTAGTAAAGTTTCATTGACAAATAGCTAATGTTCTTTTCTGTGCGACTTTAAACTTAAATGCAACACTAAGTAGTATCTTGGATATTGTGTGTTATCAATAGGATTCAACTGTAAACTGCAATATATGCAGTGATATACATAGATTGCTTCCAGGTGATCCTTAATGATTAAAGGGGAAAATTCTCCCTGATTATTGCCTGTTCTGTTTGTCAATTATTTTGTCTTTGCAGACATTATGACATTTTGTGACAGATCTTAACTTTTGAAAAACCTCATTATAAATTGGTGTAGCATTACACAAAACTGAAATCTTTATCAATAACATGATAAAAAGTAGCTTGTATATTTTTCTTTGCTGGGTAGTTCTGCACAATTCCCACTGCAGATAGGACTGACAACTATCTGTGGCCTGGCACAGCAAATGAGTTGTAGTTTATTTGCTTCCAGTTAGGCAACATTAGCCTTATTAACAAGGATATTGTTTGAAGTTAAAACAGTAAATGATGAACACAGCAGACTTTTTAAAGTAGAAATAAAGGCAAAATTTGAAAAAGGGTTGCATGTTGCTCAGGTTGAAAAGAAAATGATTTGATCAGAGGGTGGGTGGAGGTAATCTTTGCTCTACTGTTGCTTCATGACTGAAAAACACAAGTTAAGACAAAGATGAAAAGGCAAAATAAAAAATGCTGGAAATGCACAGCTAAGCGGAAACAATTTATTTTGTTGATAATGAATGACACCACTTATTGTGTAACCTTTTTATTTTTCTGAACTGCCAACTATCTGGTGTATAGCTTAACAGACATCCCACCCTGCAAGAACTAATTTCCGGGAAGTAGCACCCCGCCCCCCCCCACCCCCGGTCGACCTCCAAGGGTGTATGTAATACTTTGTTTAGTGATTTTGTCTAATCTGCAAACCAAGTTGGGTATATGCAGCAAATATGACATTAAAATATGTACTTACATTATATTATATTATCATGTTTATTCTATTACAACTTTAAGCAAGTCTACAGGGAGTTTGGCCTCATCACATAGGACATCAATAGCGTAGCTCCTTGGCAGCTAGCCAGCTAGTTTGTATCAGGGGTCTCTAACTTATTTTGCACCGCGGACTGGTTTAATATTGACAATATTCTTGCGGACCGGCTGACCCTGGGGGCGGGGGAGGGGGGGTGTTAAACGCGACCAGAATATAGGTGATAAGTCAACTATAAGTCACTTGTAAGTGGCTAATACACTCAATTTCGTTTCTAAAGAGGTTTATCTAACGAATTTAATATTAAACACATAGCGCATATTTTCCTCGCATGAATGTAGTGATAAGTCAATTATAACAGTGGTCCCAAACCTCCGGGCCGTGAAGAATGCAGCGGTACAGTGGTGGCCGGAATGCACCCAGCACATCTTTAAGAAAAAAGCCGAAATAAACAAGCTAATTGATTAGGTGCTGCCCGGCACATAAATGTCGGCCCAGATCAGAGACGATGCAATCGGCAATTGACTCTGATCTGGGCTGACATTTATGTGCCGGGCGGCACCTAATTAATTCGCTTGTTTATTTTGGCTTTTTTCTTAAAGATGTGCTGGGTGCGTTCCGGCCACCGCTGTATTCTTTGCGGCCCGGAGGCTGTGGACCACTGAATTATAAGTCACTTATAAGTCAATAGCATCATAACATTTTAAGTAACATTTGGATATTAAACACACAGCGCATATTTTCCTCGTATGAACATATAAAATCATTGCAACACACCAATATCGCTGGATCAGTGGGAGCCCTGGGCTTGTTTCCTTGCAGCAAGACGGTCCCATTGAGGGGTGACGGGAGACAGTGATACTCGAAGGGGGTTCCTTATGTCCAGTCAATTCCGCAATTTAGTTTTCGTTGCATTCATTGCAGAAAACTCCACTTCACAGAAATATGTTGGAAATGGATGCAACGTTTTCAGTGCATTCGTGGCTTTCTCAGGATATTTAGCCTTGACTTTGATCCAGAATGCCAGCAGAGATGTTATGTCAAACGTACTTTTCAGCCTACCGTCATTTGCAAGCTCGAGGAGTTGATCTTTTTCCCGTGCTGACATGGATGATTCACTGGGGACATTCACAAATGGGTCACTGACCCGTTCCTTTGCACGTCTTGGGTCACTGATGACCTCGCGTGTGTTAAAATTCAACAGTGCGTGACAGGGAATGAGGAAAGGTGCAGCTGACTCATATCATTTCATATCGCCAAATCATATCATGGATGGATACCACTCTTAGCATGAAGAGAGACCAATCAGGATGCTCGTTCTCCCTCTTCCTCTCCCTCTCAAAAAAATCTATTTCTGGGATATTGTATATAACTTCTGGGCGACGGGGAGCCACTATCGACATGGGGGAGACTCCCGGAACTTCCGGGAGAGGTGGGATATCTGTAGTTTCAGCACTTTTGTTTTATTTTGTTTCTCCCTTTTATAATAATTTAGTGAAAATAACCTTTCCAAACTATGAAACCTTCCAGGAGAGTTCACTGAATACTATTTGATTGATATACTATATTTAATGAAAATGGTCAATAGCACACATAGACCCAATGCTGGGAGCACCAGAGCATATTGCACAGGGCCTTATGAGCTCCAGGATGCTGGTAAATTCCAAAGTAGATGGCATGAATCAAGCATTTTGGGTATTCTGCCCACAGTTTAACTTACAGGTGATGATTTCGTGCAACTGTAACGAAAACCAATTTCCCCCTGGGATTAATAAAGTAGGATTATGACTATGATTGCACAAGGCCCATCGAGGACACTGATTAATGGAAACATACCATGAAATTGCTGCAGATCTAGATTAGTTACGTAAGTTGCAAATTATGGACAACACAGGGAGCTCTTAAATTCAAGGCCTTCTGCTGGTCCAGAAACTACACTGTGCAAAAAGAAAAGGGAGAAAATCTCTGATTCTCTGCAATGCTTAATTTCTTAACCACACAGACAGAGGAGAGAAACAAAAGAGAAAAGGTATGTGTAAATTTTACTGCAGGACCTTTTTATAGACTATAATTTGGATAACATTGTAAAAAAAAAACGCTTATCAACACTATGCCATAGAAAGATACCATCCATTCATCAGGTTTGTGCCAGTCTAGGACTATCCTGTCTATTCCATTTCAGTCCCACACTTGTTACTAAGCCATAAAGATATGAAACTCATCCACAATTTCTATAATCACTGGAGTTTTCCTTGTGGAATGTGTTAAGCTTTAGAGCAGTATCTGTAACTCACTGAAGAAAGTTATCAACTATTTTTGCTATTAATTCTATTCAATTAACACTTTAAAGCAGCTTTTGATTTCAAGTAACGAATGACAGTAACATTGATTGGATTAATGACAGGGAGTTTATTTCCTTGCCAGCTAGATAGAAAGAGATATTGATCCCAATCAAATCCCCATGTGCAAGAGAATTCTGTGTGCACTCTATGTGCATGGATGGACTACAATGACCAACTCTCCACCTGAAATATGAAAGTGTTGGGGAAAGCTTAGACTTCTCAGAATGTGTGGAGTGACCCTGTGTAAATGATTCTTCAGACAGATTAGAGTTCACGTGGACTATACTTGCATGCTATGTATTGTCAGGCCCAAGCAATGAGACTGACTACTCCAAATGTTTTTCCACCTCCTTCTGAACACAACATGTATTAAAACCCCTGAATTTATCTGTGGTAAAACTGACGTGCGCTGCTTTCCTTTTATAGTCATCTCCTGATGTTCTTCTGTTGCCTTTTTAGTTGTTCACATATACTTTAGTTCATTTTAATGTGTTTTTTTTATTGGTTGAAAAGACAGGTCATCTTTTCATCTCCCGGTTTACTTTTAAGTATCTGCTATTTCTTATTTTCAAGGAAAAGCCAAAACAAAAAACTGAAAATTTAAAGGTAGAATGGAAACTGTTGAAAGGTCTCAACCGATTAAGCTTTTGTAGCAAACTGATTGGTTTTGTATTGTATAAAGGGAGCCTATTCTGGTTGGCTGCCAGTGACTAGTGGTGATCCACAGGTGTTGGTATTGTCAGTACTTCTTTTAATATTATATAGCAACAATTTGGATGATGAAATTGATGATCTTGTGGCCAAGTTTGCAGATGATACAAAGGTAGGTGGGGAGCAGATGGTGTTGAGGAAGCAGAGAGTCTGCAGAAGGACTTGGACAGATAGGGAGAATGGGCAAAGAAATGGTAGATTGAATATACTGTAGGGAAGTGTGTGGTTGTGCACTTTGATGAAAGGAATAAAGGCATAGACTATTTTCTAAACAGGGAGAAAACTCAAAAATCAGAGGTGCAAAAGGAGTTGGGAGCCCTTGTACAGGATTCCATAAGACCATAAGACAAAGGAGCAGAAGTCGACCATTCGGCCCATCGAGTCTGTGCTGCCATTTTATCATGCGCTAATCCATTCTCCCATTTAGTCCCACTCCTCCGCCTTCTCACCATAACCTTTGATGCCCTGGCTACTCAGATACCTATCAATCTCTGCCTTAAATGCACCCAATGACTTGGCCTCCACTGCCACCCGTGGCAACAAATTCCACAGATTCACCACCCTCTGGCTAAAAAAATTTCTTCGCAACCCTGTTCTGAATGGGCGCCCTTCAATCCTTAAGTTATGCCCTCTCGTACTAGACTCCCCCACCATGCGAAACAACTTTGCCACATCCACTCTGTCCATGCCTTTCAACATTCGAAATGTTTCTATGAGATCCCCCCCTCACTCTTCTGAACTCCAAGGAACACAGTCCAAGAGCGGACAAACGTTCCTCATATGTTAACCCTCTCATTCTTGGAATCATTCTAGTGAGTCTTCTCTGTACCCTCTCCAACGTCAGCACATCCTTTCTTAAATAAGGAGCCCAAAACTGTCCACAGTACTCCAAGTGAGGTCTTACCGGTGCCTTATAGAGCCTCAACATCACATCCCTGCTCCTATACTCTATTCCTCTAGAAATGAATGCCAACATTGCATTTGCCTTTTTCTTTCTTTCTTTTTAAATCTTTTTATTGAGTAAGTATACAAAAAAGGTAAGCCATATAAACATTAATACAATGTTAAAGTACAATAAAATTCCAAAAGATAACAATACCAAAAAGAAAATACTACAAACAATGTAATTTAAGCATAAGAAACCAAGATAACATAATAGTATACTAGATTTTATATATATCAATGGAAAAAAAAAAGAAAAAAAAACCCCCCCAAAAAAAACCCACCGTGCAACTACCTAAAAGCAAAGCAAAGCAATGGGCTAACTTGAAACCAAACAGAGTTAAACTTAAAATCACGTCCTCAATCCCGACCTCCATTAAAACAGTGAAAAAAAAACAAGAAGGGTAAATATTACATTAAATGAAAATATCGAATAAAAGGTCCCCAAATCTGTTCAAATTTAAATGAAGAATCATAAAGGTTACTTCTAATTTTCTCCAGATTCAAACATAAAATCGTCTGAGAAAACCAAAAAAAGGTAGTTGGAGCATTAAGCTCTTTCCAATGTTGTAAAATACATCTTTTCGCCATTAAAGTAAGAAATGCAATCATTCTACGGGCTGAAGGGGAAAGATTACTAGAAATTTTAGGTAGTCCAAAGATAGCAGTAATAGGGTGAGGAGAGATATCTATATTTAATACCTTAGAAATAATATTGAAAATATCTCTCCAAAAAGTTTCCAAAGTAGGGCAAGACCAAAACATATGAGTTAAAGAGGCTATCTGCCCCGAACATCTATCACAGAAAGGATTAATATGCGAGTAAAAACGCGCTAACTTATCTTTGGACATATGTGCTCTATGAACCACTTTAAATTGAATTAGGGAATGTTTAGCACAAATAGAGGAAGTAACATTTGCCTTTTTCACCACCGACTCAACCTGAGGTTAACCTTAAGGGTATCCTGCACGAGGACTCCCAAGTCCCGTTGTATCTCAGAACTTTGAATTCTCTCCCCATTTAAATAATAGTCTGCCCATTTATTTCTTCTGCCAAAGTGCATAACCATACACTTTCCAACATTGTATTTCATTTGCCACTTCTTTGCCCATTCTCCCAATCTATCCAAGTCTCTCTGCAGACTCTACGTTTCCTCAGCACTACCGGCCCCTCCACCTATCTTCGTATCATCAGCAAACTTAGCCACAAAGCCATCTATTCCATAATCCAAATCGTTGATGTACAACATAAAAAGAAGCGGCCCCAACATGGAACCCTGTGGAACACCACTGGTAACCGGCAGCCAACCAGAATAGGATCCCTTTATTCCCACTCTCTGTTTCCTGCCAATCAGCCAACGCTCTATCCATGTGTGTAGTTTTCCCGTAATTCCATGGGCTCTTATCTTGTTAAGCAGCCTCATGTGTGGCACCTTGTCAAAGGCCTTCTGAAAATCCAAGTATACAACATCCACTGCATCTCTCTTGTCTAGCCTACTTGTAATTTCCTCAAAAAATTGCAATGGGTTTTCAGACAGGATTTTCCTTTGAGGAAACCATGCTGAGTTTTGCCTATCTTGTCATATGCCTCCAGGTACTCTGTAACCTCATCCTTGACAATCAACTCCTAAAACAACTTCCCAACCACCGATGTCAAGCTAACAGGTCTATAATTTCCTTTTTGCTTCCTTGCCCCCTTCTTAAATAGCAGAGTGACATTTGCAATCTTCCAGTCCTCCGGAACCATGCCAGAGTCTATTGACTTTTGAAAGATCATTGCTAATGCCTCTGCAATCTCCACAGCTACTTCCTTCAGAACACGAGGGTGCATTCCATCTGGTCCGGGAGATTTATCTACCTTTAGACTATTCAGCTTCCTGAGTACTTTCTCTGTCGTAATTGTGACTGTGCACACTTCTCTTCCCTGACACCCTTAAGTGTCCGGTATACTGCTGATGTCTTCCTCAGTGATGACTGACACAAAATACTCGTTCAGTTCTTCCGCTATCTCCTTATCTTCCATTACAATTTCTCCAACATCATTTTCTGTTGGTCCTATATCTACTCTCATCTGTCTTTTACTCTTTATATACTTGAAAAAGCTTTTAGTATCCTCTTTGATATTATTTGCTCGCTTTGTTTCATAGTTCATCTTTTCCCTCTTAATGACCTTCTTAGTTTCTTTCTGTAAGCTTTTAAAAACTTTCCAATCCTCTGTCTTCCCACTAATTTTTGCATCCGTGTATGCCCTAAAGGTTCCTTAAAGGTGAACTTGCAGTTGGTGGTAAGGAAGGTAAATGTAATGTTAGTACTCATTTCGAGAGGACTAGAATATAGGGGTAAGGGTGTGATGCTGAGGCTTTATAAGGCATTGTCAGATCACAGTTGGAGTGTTGTGAGTAGCTTTGGCCTCTTATCTAAGAAAAGATGTGCTGGTATTGAAAAGGGTCAAGAAGAGACTCACGAGAATGATCCCAGGAATTAAAGGGTTAATGTGTGAGGAGCGTTCGCTGGATCTGGGCCTTTACTCGCTGGAGTTTAGAAGAATGAGGGGGAATCTCATTGAAACCTATCGCATCTTGAAAGGTCAAGATAGAGTGGATGTGGAGAGTATGTTTCCTATAATGGAGGAGTCTCAGAACAGAGAGCATAGTCTCAGAATAGATGGGCGGCCATTTAGAAGAGAGATGAGAAGGAGGGTGGTGAATCTATGGAATTCATTGCTACAGATGGCTGTGGAGGACAAATTATTAAGTATATTTAAAGCGGTGTTTGATAGCTTCTTGGGTAGTCAAGGTGTCAAACGTTATGGGGAGAAAGCAGCAGAATGGGGTTGAGAGGGATAATAAATCAGCCAAGAAGGAATGGCGGAGCAGGCTCGATAAGCTGAATGACCTAATTCTGTTCCTAATGACCTAATGTCTATGGTCTCTTTCAGCTGTGGACTTTGCTACGACTGCCATTGCTTGGATTCTCTTAATAGTTTTACCTCATCTTACAGAATTTTTCCATTCATTAGAAGGAATATGACATAGAATGCTAACATCTGTTCTCTTTAATGATGCTGACAGATTCAGTGCTTTTTTTCACGTTTTATGTCCTTATTGCATTTTATTTTCCTTGTATCTAGCTAAGTCAATCTGTCTGTAGCCCAACCAGGGATGCAGTTTAAGATTTTATGGATAATTGTGGCTCAAACCACATCAGAATTGTAATCATTCTTAAGGAAAAAAAATTAACAAAACCATAGGTTTTTGTCATAACCAAATGAATAGATTGTGAATCATATGAGATTTTATTTCTTGGCATGCCTTCACTTTAACTGTTATACACTTTATAAAATATTTAACGAGCTCACACTTCTGGTGTATAGTTCCACAAGCCAGAAGTACAAATGCATAAATTTTCTATAGACATTTGTTGCAGACTTCTGACTTCATAAAATTGAGTCATTACCCATTTCAGTTGATGTTAGCTTATGCCAATGACTTCACAAACAGTGCTCTGGAGTATGTTTTCCCATTTGGTCCTGTAATTTTGCTATTGGATTTTATGGTATTTACAAAGAAAACCTAGCCAAGAAGAATAGTGTAAAAACAGTGTAATCAGAATTACACAAAGGCTGGAGGGTGGAACTTATTGTCACTTAGTAACATACACAAAATGGTAGAGGAATTCCCCAGGTCAGGCAGCATCTGTGGAGAAGAATAAACAGTTGACATTTCGGGTTAAGACCCTTCGTCAGGAAGAGTCACCGTGTTTCTGCCTTTCTACCATTTGCAGAAAAAGAAACCGGGCTTCAAAATCAGATGTATCCAGCGTCAACCCCAAAAATGTTAAAGTGGGCAAAGATTCTTATCGGTATCTTATTGAGATTACATGAATGCACTAAAAGCAAAGCAAAAATCTGAACATGAGGCTGTGGCCTGCACCAGCCACTCCAGGCTTCATGTCTCTACACTCAATTGAGGCTCAGCTTTTGGCTGCTCCGGGCTTCGTGTCTGAGGATTCTCTTTCATTCTCAACGCTATTTGCCTACTTTTACCGTATGCACAATTTGCTTTTTTTTCTTTCTGCACATTGGTTGTTTGACAGCCTTCTTTTTTATGGGTTCTTTTGGATTTCTTTGTTGTGTGGCTGCCTGTAGGGAGACTAATCTCAATTATGTATAATGTATACGTACTTTGATAATAAATGTATTTTATATTTACCCAATAAGTACTCTGAAAAACAATTTTGTTTTGACTTGATTTATTCCTTAAGGTTCTTCTGGAAGAGGTAATGTGCAGACTGACTTCTTTCTTCTTTACAGGGCAGTGACTCTGTTCTCTGCCATTGATGCTTATATTCTTTCCGAATGTTATAACCATTGGAAGATTCAGGATGGCACTCTTGACATACCATACAAGTGGGCAGGAGTCTTGTAAGGCACTCTTTGCTCTACAGAAACTTTAGGCTCAAATCTCTAGCAGGGCGAACGATTTGAATGTTACATTAAGAGATACAAATTGGAACTAATGATGGACCAGAAGAACACTTGATGCCAAAAGCAGAGAAGCCTTCACTGGATTTTCTTCCAAACTGGCTGGTTCATAGCCTGAGAAATATGAATTACACCAGATTTTATGAAGCATGATTCAGCTTATGGCAGAACTGCGATCTAACTTTTAATATTCAAGACGATCTTTTGCTAATCACAGCCACAGCCATCATTAGTAAGGCAGCAATTTCCTGCCACCACTCCACATTCCCTCCCCTTCCACCCGAGGCTAATGTGCATTTGAGTATGTTTCGGGCCGAAATCCTTCGGCAGGACTCTCTTCCTATTTATCAGGATTAAAATCAATCTTTTGTTGCTCTGTTCAACTAATCAAAAGAAGTTTGGAGAGCACTTGGATAGGAAGGATTCAGAAGAAGATGGGTCAGATATGGGGAAATGGGACTGGCTCATGTGGGCATCTTGAATAGCATGGATGAACATACAATGTAGAACACAGAATATTGTATCACAGGACAGACCCTTCAGTCCATGATATTTTACTGGCCATTTAAAATACTTTAAATACTTTAATATCAATCTAGCTCTTCCCTTTTCTGTCCTCCATGTGCCTATTGCATTTGCCTCTACCACCTTTGGGAGGGCATTCCACAAACCCAACTCTCTCCACATATGCCTTTGACATCCCCCCCCCCGCCATATTTTCCTCCAATCATCTTAAAATTATGCCCACTTGTATTAGCCATTAACACCCTGGGAAAAAGTTCCTTGCTATGCCTCTTATCGTCTTGTACACCTCTATCAAGTTACCTCTCACCTTTCTTCGCTCCAAAAAGAAAAGCCCTAGCTTACTCAACCTATCTATATAAGAAATGCTGTCTAATCCATGCAGCATCCTGGTACATCTCCTCTGTACCTTCTTTAACATTTCCACATCCTAACTATAATCGGGCAACCAGCACTGAACACAAGACTCCAAGACTCACAATACAAGACATCCTCTGACAAATGAAGGCCAACATCCTGTATGCTTTCTTAATATCTTTCTCAACTTGTGTGGCAACTTTGAGGGATCCATGGACATAGACCCTAAGATCCCTCAGATGTGTTAGATCAAAGGACCTGTACTTGTGCTGCAGATGACTCTGTCACCCTCTACATTAAGAACTAAGTTGTTCATATATATAATGAACATTAAGGGTCCGGGAATTGATGCCTATTGTACGTTACTGGTCACAGGCTCCCAATCACAAATGCAGCCTCTCTCCATCACCCTCTGTTGCCTGTTACCAGCCTGATTTTCGAACAAATTTACCAACATATCCTGGATCCCAAAGGCTCTAACATGTTGGACGAGTCAGCCATATGGGACATAATTGAAGTCCAATTAAACCACATGTATTGCATTGCCTTCATTAAAGTTAACTGCTTTAAAATTCAATCAGACTGATCAGATAAGATCTGCCCTTGATAAAGCCATGCTGACTATATTTGATTATTCCCTGTCTTTCCAAGTAATGATTAACCCTGTCCATCAGAATATTTTATAATATCTTGTCTATCACTAATATCAGATTGGCTTCCAATACCCCTGCTAACTTCTAGAAGCAAGGAAGAAATAATATATTTTTCTTGGAGTGGAGAAGGCTTGGGGCAGGGGATAACCTGATGAAGATGTACAGTATTATGAGTGGCATTGTTAGATTAGATAGCCATAAACTGTTGATCAATTTGGTATTATTGTAAGAATTTTTATCACTGAATGAATACATAAAAATAAGCCCCACTTATCTGTCATGATTTATTGCTGAGACAAGGAAGCTCAGTGTAAATAAGATCTTGAAAAGTAATTGAGTTACACCCAAAAAATAGTAACATTCCCCATGCTGTCTTGTAATATGCTTGTTTCTTATGCAAGTATCTTTTCCTTTTAATTCTCAGCTAGTTGGACTTTCTTATCCATAATTTCACCTCAAATTCTGTACAAGGCAAACAGCAATGAAAAGATACAGAAAAGAAAGATAAACTAAACATCCCTAATTCATTATTATACTTTACCTTCTTGTATCAAAATTCTCAGCTCTTTAATATATCTAAGCCTAGAAATTCTTTGTACCATTGCCAAAAAAGTTGCTAAGTTGACAAATTGCTTTGATACAGAGTGTGTAAGGCAATTTTACTTTCTTTTTGGATATCTTGGCCAATGGGTATCAATTTATGCTCATTTATGGACCAGATTTTCATATTTACATTTGTATTTCAAACTTTAAAATTACCCAAATAATGCCAGTAATAATATTGTTCTCAAAATTTTCATCCATGTCAGGTTAAAGAGACAGCCCCATCTCTGTTAACTCAGAGATGAACTAACTTTTTAAGAAAGCTGAAAGCTCAGAAAGAGCACGTGTATGAAAGGCTGATCACACTAAACCTGCATTCACTATCAGACTGTTCTACAGTAGTACTCACAGCTTATTCTGCATGATGTTTGCATTGAAGATGAGCCATTTCTTACAACTTCAAATACCTTGCTGAGGCCAATTTTTTTTTCCCAATGGCCATTTCTCCAGACCTACCATTTACTTGATAGATGATAAGGCACTTCTCAGGGACTCATAAAGACCATGCCAATCAAAGTCAAATTTAATACCTTTTGCACAAGTACATGTATGCAAAGGTACAATGAAAACCTTAGTTGCAGTGGCATCACAGCCACATAGCATCATATATTCATGCTGATGCCTTCTTGAGGCATCACCACCTGTAGATACTGCTAATGATAGGAAGAGATGTGCTCATGATGTATTGTGCAGAGTCCATTACCCTCTACAGCTTCATATGTTCCTCCACATTTCAATTGCCATGGTGGACCATGATGCAATCAGTCAGGATACTATCAACAGTACATCTGTAGAAGTTTGTTAGATTGTTTTAGATGTTTTTAGGAGTTGACTCTGGGACTGCAGGAATGGTTTGACAACTCCGGACATCTTTGTTCTCATTTTCTCGGATTTTCCTCTCTGGATCTACTTTGATCCATTCTCTCCCAGTCCTGGCTTCTTTCTCTTTCTTTATCTTGCTCTCGATCCCTTTCTCAGTTGTGCTCCCTTTCCTTATCCTTGGTTCTCTCGCAATCCTTATCACAGTCTCGCTCATGGTCCCAATTTCACTCACACTTTCGTTCTGAGTCTTTTTCCTTCTCATGTTCCTTCTCTCTTTCTTGCTCGCATTTTTTTCTGTCTCTTCTCTCCTTTTCAACTTCTGGTCTTTTTTTTTCTCGCCTTCCTCTTTCTTCTGGTTTCTTATGAGTATCTGAATTTACTAATTTCTCGAGAAACTAGGTCTCATTTATCATCTTCCTTTCCCATAGTACTTATGTCATCCTCCTCTTTTTTTCCCTTTGTCTTTTTTCTAGGATGTGTGTCTTGATCTTGGGAAGGTGCATTTAGTTCACTGTAGTATTCTCTTATTAATCTTTCTATTGCTCTCTTTACGATCTGATCTCTGTGCTGGGTTTCCTAATCCACAACATCATCTGATAAATCTTCTGTTTTTGTAGCTCCATTGACTCCTTTCTTTTTGGCTTTTCGTTCATTCAGCTGGACTCTTTTTGGCTTTTTATTCATTCAGCTGGGCTTTGGTCCTTGCATCTACATTTACAAGCAGCTTTTGGCTCCCACTTGAAGTTCATGCGATGACCTTAATTCATGCTGAGTAGATTCAGGTTCTTTATACTCACAAAAGCTGAACGCTTGCAGCTTACCTGAAACTACTTCAACTCTCTTGCAGCTTAAAACCAAGCCACATTTTGCGAGTAACGGTCTGATTAACATATCAGAATCTCTCTCAGATAAGTTGTCTACAAAAATTGTTATAGTCGGACCACAGCTTTGGTCACTTTCATGATTCTCCTAAGCAACATGGTCCTTCCTTGGTCTAATATGCTTTCCAACTAGAGGCAATGAGGTAGACACAGACCCTAGTTTGCCCTGTGTTGGGCAATGGTTCACAGTGTAGAGCATGGAGACAATTGTGGCATCATCCAGTACCTTCTTTAATTTGTTTTCAGTTGACTCTTGCAGGGGCTGTGATGTGGAATACAAATGTGGATGGATCTACAATCCAGTTGTAGTTGTCTCAGCCAATCGTATCCACACAATGCTGGCCTCCCTGTTTTTATAACATACAAGCCTAATGTGGCTTGTTGTTGTTGTATTTTACTATTACAAATATCACTGAAGTTATTTTTTACTCCAGTATAAGTTCTTAGTTGGATATCTGCAGGCTTCAGTTTAGTATCTTAGAAATACCATTTAAACTCATTTTGTAGAATGACTGAGGCTACGTCTACACTAGACCGGATAATTTTGAAAACGCCAGTTTGATAGGCGTCCACACCAGGCGTTTTAAAAAACATCTCTGTCCACATTAGAATGGATATTTGAGCGAATCACCTCCTACTTGGGCATGCGCAGGACACACAGAAAACAAGCGAAGAGGAAACGGTATACTTGGTGCGTGTTTGTCCAGTTACAGACTAGAAAAACTTAAAAGAAATTGCTGGGGGAGAAGATGGCGGCGTGACGGCAGCACGCGGGGCCACTTCGGTGATGATATCTGTTATCTGTCAAGTAAGGGACCGTGCACAACTCTGATTTGATGGAGACAGACGTGAGAGCACGGAGGAACATCTGGAAAACTTCTGAAATGCCCGCTTCGCTGCCGCTGCTACTGTGTGGTAACCGGAATCTCCGGAGCTGAAGGCCCCGAAATCCTCAGCTTTGTGTGTTTCAGCAGCTGGGGAGAGGTCGAAGGCGCTCGGCAGAGGATGGCACTCGGGAAGCTGTATCGGACGGGCTGGTCGGAAGCATGAAGTTTTCGGACGGATGGACTCAGTGTCGGCTGTGGTCGGCTGCTTCCAAGGTATCGGCAAGTTGACGGTGCCTGGGGGTTTATGGCAGGGAGTTTCTCCCTTTTGCCGCCTGCTATCGGGGACTCGGGAGTCGATCGACTCGGGACATTGAGACTTTTTTTTACTGTGCCTATGGATTGTTCTTCATCAAATTATGGTACTGCTTTGCACTGCTGTAACTATATGTAATAATTATGTGGTTCTGTCAGTGTTAGTCTTTGGTCTGTCCTGTTTTCTGTGATATCACTCCGGAGAAACATTGTATCATTTCTTAACGCATGTATGCATTTCTAAATGACAATAAAAGAAGACTGAGTGTTCTCATAATCTAATTACAATATTACTCAAATACTACTGAATTATTAAATATACAACAGGGGTAATAACTGCTCCTAAACATAGTGCTGTGGTCCTGAGGCTCCTGTACCTTCTTCCTCATGGCAGCAGCAAGAAAAGAGCATGGTGGGCATTCTTTATGATTAATATTGCTTTCTAGTGATAGCACTCCATGTAAGTGTGCTCCTTGTTCGAGAGGGTTTTACCTCTGATGAACCGCACCATATCAACTACTTTTTGTAGATTTTTCCATTCAAAGGCATTGGTGTTTCCATACCGCGGTGTGCTTCAGCCAGTCAATATACTATCCACTGTACACCATGGTTACAGGAATAGAGGTGGCCATTTTTTGAGACTGTCCTTGCAGCCGCCATTTTGTGAATTGCTTGATGAACTCATTCTTGGTCTGGGACAGCTTAATCAGAGTATTTGAACATGGACACAATGAGTTTCTGCTGTTGATCTGCTTATCCTGAAACCATTCTCAGATAAGAAGCTGTTTATTATGTAAAGTGGCAAGCATGCAGAAGGAACAGCCTGTGATCTGGTTTTCTGGACCTAATGTTTGGCTGACCTGGTTACACTAGTTTTAACCAGTCTGAGTTGGACAGAACAAAAGAAATCACCTAAGGCACAAGGGTGAATGGAGAGCCATAAAGCAATACTTCTTGTAGCCTTGGGCCACATCCAATAAGAAGCTGACAGAGGCCAGTCGGATGACCCTCAGGCCATGAAATTGAAACATTAGATTGTTGGAGGATTTGGGGAGTACAGGCAGTGACAACTCTGTGGAGACCAACCATCATGGAAATGGATGATCCTACATCAGAAACGTAGAAGTTACTTCGGGATCAAGAGAACACTTGGCAAGCATAGACTCCTTTTCCCAGTTATTACCTTTTCTATTCTTTGACCACTCATGGAAGGTCAGGGAAACCTAAGATATTTAGTTTGTAAATTCACATGCTTGTTTGCGGAGACAATAAAGATCCCTGTATTGTCAGTAAATACAGATTCTCTCTGTGCCGAACTGATCATCGTTATTGAGAGGTAATTCTTGTAATGGCAGCGGTGAGAAGAGTGCATGTCCTGGGTGATGGGTGTCCTTAAAGAAGGATGCCAACTTCTTGTACCACCTCCGTTTGAAGATGTCCTCGATGCTGGGCAGGCATGGTGGAGCTGGCTGAGTTTGCTGTTTTCTGCTGCTTTATCTGATCCTGTGCAGTGGTCCTTCCATACCAGACGGTGATGCAACCTTTTATAATGCTCTGCACAATACATCTATAGAAATTTGTGACAGTCTTTGGTGATATACCAATTTTCCTAAAACTCCTAATGAAATATAGTTGCTGTTGTGCCTTTCTTTTTAATTGCATCAATATGTTTGGCCCAGAATAAATCTTCAGAGATGTTGACACATGGGAACTTGTAATTGCTCACTCTTTCCAGTGTTGATCCCTCGTTGACGACTGGTGTGTTTCCCTTGACTTCCCCTTCCTGCAGTTCACAATCAATTCCTTGGCCTTACTGAGGTTGAGTGCAAGGTTGTTGTTGTGACACTACTCAACCAGCTGATCTATCTCACTCCTGTATGCCTCCTCATCACCATCTGAAATTCTGCCTATAATGGTTCTGTCAATGGCAAACTTACAGGTAGCCATATAGTCATGGATGTAGAGAGAGTAGAGCAGTGGGCTAAGCATGCATCCTTGAGGTATACCAGTGTTGATTGTCAGTGAAGAGGAGATGCTATCTCCAATCTGTGCTGTTGTAGTCTCCTGATAAGGATGTCAAGGATCCAGTCACAGAGGAAGGGACAGAGGCCTAGGTTTTGGAGCTTGTTGATTAGTACTGAGGGTCTGATGGTGTTGAATGTCGAGCTGTATCAATAAACTGCAACCTGATGTGCATATTCCTATTGCCCAGATAATACAAGGCCAAGTGGAAAGCTAGTGAGATCGCATCCAATGTAGAAATTGAACATAGAACATAGTACAGCACAGGACCAGACCAGTCAGCCCACAATGTTATGCCAAACCAATTAAATTGGTAATCAAATGGCCAATTAAATTTATCTCTTCTACCTACACAATGTCCATACCTTTCCATTTACTTCACATTCATCTGCCTATCTAAACCTCTCTTGAAGGTCTCCAATGTTTCTGCCTCTATTACTACCCCAGGCAGCACATTCCAGACACCCGCCACTCTTTGTGTAAAATCTCCTTGGAAATTACCCCTCTCACTTTAAATGCATGCCCTCTGGTATTAGACATTTCAGTCCTTGGGGGAAAGATATTATCAGTCCACTCTATCTATGCCTTTCATAGTTTTATAAACCTCTATCAGATCTCCCATTGGCCTATGTTGTACCAGAGAAAACAACCGGTTTATCCAATCTCTCGTTATAGAACATGTCTTCTAATCCAGGCAATATCCTAGTAAACCTCTTCTGCACTCTCTCCAAAGTTTCGACATTCTTCCTAAAATGGGGCAACCAGAAATGTATGTAATTCTCCAAATGTGGCCTAAATGTCTTATGGTCTTATGGTCTAAACAGAGTTTTACAAAGTGCAACATAACTTCCTGATTTTTGAACTCAGTGCTTCAACTAATAAAGGCAAACAGGCTCTATGCACTCTTAACCACCCTATCAACCTGTGTAGCTACTTTCAGGGGGCTACGAACTTGGATTGCAAGAGCCCTCTGCTCATCAACACTGTTCAGGATCTTCCCCTTAACAGTATACTTTCTCTTTGCATTTGATCTACCAAGATGCAACACTTCACATTTGGCCGGGTTAATTTCCATCTGCCATTTCTCTACCCATGTCTGCAGCTGATCTATATCCCATTGTATTCTTTGCTGTTTTTACTCTATCCACAACAGCACCAATCTGCAAACTTACTAACCCACCCATCTACATTTCCATCCAGGTCATTTACAGTATATGCATCACAAATAGCAAAGGTTCCTGTGAACACCTCTCATGTCAGACCTCCAGCTAGAATAAGCCTCTTCGACCATTACCTTCTGTCTTAAATGGCCAAACCAGTTCTGATTCCAAACAGCCAATTCTCCATGGATCCCATGCATCTTAATCTTCTGGATGAGCCTTCCATGAGGGATCTTGCCAAACCCCTTACTAAATTCCACATGGACAACATCCACAGCTCTATCTTCCTTAATCACCCTTGTAATGTTGTCACTACCTCTATCAAATTGGTAAAACACAACTGGCCCTGCACAAAGCCATGCTGGCTCTCAGTATTTTGGCCATGGTTTTCCAAATGCTCAAAAATCCTATCCCTAAGAACACTCTCCAGTTTCTTCTCTACCATTGATGTGAGACTCACCGGTCTATAGTTTCCAGGAGTATCGTTGTTCCCTTCTTGAATAATGAAAAACATCTTCTACTCACCAGTCCTCTGGGACCTCGCCTGTGGCTAGAGAGGACATGAAGATATTCGTCCAGGCTCCAGCAATTTTTTGCTTCTTTCAGTAACGTTGCATTTATCCCGTTAGGCCCTGGAGACTTATCCACCTTAATGCTCTTTAAGAGACCCAACACTACCTTGACCTATTGTTGTGATAGCCAGGTCTTTGCTTAAGCAGGAGTTAATTCTGGCCATGAACAACCTCTCAAAGCACTTCATCCATTAGATGTGAGTGCAGCTGGGCCATAGTCGTTGAGGCAGCTCACCCTGCTCTACTTGGGTACTGGTATGATTGTCATCATTTTGATGCTAGCGGGTGCAAAACTGCAGCAGTGAGAGATTGAAGATGTTCTTAAACACTCTTGCCAGTTGGATGGCAAAGGTTTTCAGTACCCTACCAGGTATACCACGAGGGCCTGGCATCTTGTGAGAGTTCACCTACATGAAAGATGTTTTAACGTTGGCCTCTGAGACAGGGATCACAAGGTCACAAGTTGTTGCAGAGGTTCACATCGGCATAGTTTTATTCTCCCTCTCAGAAAGGTGTTGAGCTCATCTGGGAGTGAAGCAGCAGAGCTATTCATGATGTTAGGTTTTGCCTCGTCAGAAATAATGGCCTGCAAACCCTGCCAGAGTTGGCATGCATCCGATTCCTTCCCTAACTTCAATCATAATTGCTTTATTGCTCTTAAATGGGTTTTTTGCAGAGCTTCTTGTATAGTTCTGGATCACCGGTCGGATGCCAGAGATCTCGCCCCCCCCGAGACTCTTCAAGCTGGCCTAGCTGAAATCCCCTGCAATGATAGGGAAGGCATCAGGGTGTATTGTTTTGTGCCTGCTGATCACGGTATTCAGCTCCTCCACTGCCTGCCTGACTTTGGCCAGAGGTGGAATGTACACCACTACTAGGATGATGGCAGAAAACACCCTAGGCAGCTAACATGGACGACATTTGACCATTAGATGCTCCAGCTCGATTGAGCAGGACTGAGATAGAACTGTTACATCTGTGCACCACAATGAGTTAATTATTAAGCATACTCTACCTCCTCTACCTTTATAAGACTCAACTGTCCTCTCTTTGAGGTGAATGGCGAAGCCCTCAGACTACAGTGCTGTGGCCAAAATGGCAGGGGTGAACCATGTTTCCGTGAAGCAAGTATGCAGCAGTCCCTCTGATAATGCAATCTTGCTCTGAGGTCTTCAATTTTATTTTCCAGAGACTGTACAATGATCAACAGGATTGTAAGGAGTGGAGGAGTCAGGGCTCTGCGTTTCAATTGTACCTGCAGACCAGCACACCTTCCACGCTTCCTTTTTCATAAAGGAAAACTGTACTTGCAACCTGAATCTGCTGTCAGTGGTTGGCTGTTTTTTTCTTAAAATGTGTTGCTTACTGGAGCTGTGACTGGATTTCATATGTAGTCATGCTAAACGGGAATATTTGGTTATTTGCATTGGAGCAAAAAGTGTTTAGCATGTTGGCCTTCATTGATCAGGGCACAGAGTGCAAGATTATGTTGCTGCTATATGTTGGTAAGGCGACACTTACAGTATTACATACAGTCTTGGCCACTCTGTTACAGGAAAGATGTTATTAAACCATGGAGAGTGCAGAAACGCTTTATCAGGGTGTCTGAGTTACAAGAAGAGGTTACATAGACCAAGAATTTATTTCCTGGAATTTAGTAGATTGAGGACATAGACAGAGTTCTCCCAGCAAGTGGGAAACAAGAGGCATACATTTAGGACCAGAAGTAAGAGTGTTAAGAGGGACATCAAGGGCAAATTCTTCAACCAAAGAGCTATGTATTTGGAATGAACTGCCAAAAATAATGGACAGGGCAGACACGTTAATAATTTGTAAAGGACATCTAAATAAGTACGCAAATGGGAGAGGCTTAGAGGCCAAACTCAAACAAATAGCACTAGGTCACTGGGCGACATAGCTGGGATGGGTGGGTTGGGCCGAAGGGCTTGTTTCAGTGCTGTATGACTGATTCTAATAATAATCAGAGAATTTTCAATCTACCCAGGGGAAACAGTGAAAGTGAAACCGTCTGTAGTAGCCTGGAAAACAGCATTAAAGCAAATGACACTGGACAGCTTTATCTGATTTGCAACACATGTAGTTTCATTTAAGGTGCAAAAGTGTAGCAGGAAGGTCGCCCAACTACAGACTGCAAGACAAATTAAAGGTAGTATTAACTGACAAAAACAGCTTGAGATGTTACCAGTAAAAGCAATACACCCAAGTATATGCCGACTTTTAGAATACAGCTCTGATGACTGGAAAATTGATAAAATATGAGAAGATGGAATAGGAAGCCGTGCCCATTAAACATGTCCTAGGACTAATTCTCTTGTTTGGACTTCAGGGCAGATCAAACTTTAAGGTGTCTGAGCTTTAATAAGAAGATCTATCACTTACTTCCTCACATCCACAAGCTCAATATCTCGCAGTATCTTTTGCAAAATTATATGAGGGGTGTCATTGGTCATTTTATTGAAAGTGGGTGGAAGATATTTCATGCCCTCTTACCAAAGAGCAGCAGGAAGGAATAGCACATAAGATCTTCAGGCTTCTGTACCTTCTCCCTGATGGCAGTTTCAAGAAGAGGGCATGTCCTGGATGGTGAGGGTCCTTAATGATGGATATCACCTTCTTGGGGCACCGCCTCTTGAAGATGTCCTTGATTGAGGGTTGTGTCCGTGAGGGAGCCTTCATGCCAGGCTGTGATCTAACCAGTTAGTATGCTGTCCATCCATATTATCTATTTGAAATTAGACAGAGCCTTTGTTGACATTCCAAATCTTCTCAAACTCTTAACAAAGGGGAGCTGCTGGAGTGCTTTCTTCAAGCTTGCATCAATATGTTGGGCCCAGGGTAGATCATCTGAGATGTTTATGCCCATGTGCTTGAAATTCATCACCAATTTCACCGCTGATACCACACACTAATGTGCATCCTCCCAACTTCCCCTTCCTGAAGTCCATAATTAATTCCTTGGTCTTGCTGACATTGAATGTGAGGTTGTTGTGATGTCAGTTAACCAGCTGATCTGTCTCATTCCTGTATGCCTCCTTATCACCGTGTGAGATTCTACCAGCAGTGGCAGTAGAATCTAGGTTCTACCAACCTATGTCTTATGGTCTTATGGTGTCATCAGCACATTTATTTAATGGTACACAGTCATGAGTGAAGAGAGAGCAGCAGCAGGCTTAAGGTGAACCTGTGTTGATCATTAGTAAAAAGGAAATATTATTACCCACTTGCGGAGACTGTGCTCTCCATATAAGGAAGTCAAGGATCCAATTGCTGAGGGAAGTACAGAGGACTGCAGACATGTTGCAGTGGAAGGTGAATTGTAGCAGGACCAGGTTATTGCTCAGGTAGAAGTTAACTCTCACCATGACCAACCACTCAAAGCACTTCATCACTGTGGATGTGAGTGCTGCTGGGTGATAGTCATTAAGGCCGCTCACCTTGCTCTTCATGGGCACTGGAATGATTGCTGCCCTGTTGAACCTGGTGGGAACTCAGGTGGCAGCAGTGAAAGGTTGATGTCATTGAATACTCTGGCCAATTGGTCTGCACAGTTTTTCAATACCCTGCCAGGTACACTGTTGGGACCTGGCACATTGTAAAGGTCCATTTTTTTGGATGATGTTCTGACATCAACCTCCAAGACTAAGATCACAAGGTCGCTGGATGCTTAGGGATTTGCACAACTGTGTATTATTTTCCCTATCAACGTGTGCATAAAAGATGTTGAGCTTGTTGGAGAGTGAATCATTAATGCTGCTGTTAAGGTGCATCAGGTATACAATAATAGCTGCGCTGCTACATTCAATCCTCTGGCAAGCTGAAACTGTGATTCTCCTGACAAGTCTCAAGATTCATGGCACTTTGCTACACAATGTATAATATGAAGGGAGAATCTTCGCCACCTTGGTACAGTGACAAGCTTGCCTATTGAAGTTGTTATCTGAATGCTGTGGCGGAACAGATGTGTGAATTCTCCTTCCTCCGAAGCTCTAACTTGTGCTGTGCTGTCTAAGGTGTGGGTCACTTATGTTCAGTTTATCCTTGTGTGGCTCCTGCTTCTAAATTGCATGCAGTGCTAATAGAGAAGCTGAAGGCTGTGGCTGTGAAATTGAACGAGCAATATTTTCTTTCTATTGCTCGTGTGCTTGGCTAAGAACAAAGGTTGTGCTGAGGGAAATGCCTATCTCCACCATCAGGATATGAGTCTTCCAGTGGTGCCAAAGGAGTAAGGGTGCAGTGGAGCAGGTGAATGTATGGCATGTATTGATTGATGGGGTGTAGGGATGTAAACATATCTGAGGCTAATTGGAAAATTACATTTGAAGATATGTTCATTGACTTTAGACCTCTAATATGAGGTCACTAACTTTCTTGCCTCTAGATCCTTATGACTTGACTTCTGGCATTGACCTGCACAGTTATCTCCTTCCTCAGTATATGGATCTGCAGGCACATGAAATTCTTGGAGTTTGCTTTCTCCCATGTTGTGCCTCTCTTCAATGTTCTCCAATTCAGGTTCACTTCTTTTTCTGCTGCCATTACCAACTACAATGCAATTTCCCTTTATGTGCAGGCTTGCGTTTAGCAATGGCAACTGGCTTTAACTACAGCTAGCCACTCATGGTACCTTGCCTTACAGATGCCTCGATGTGTGCATCTCTTTCAGCATATGGATGCTAAAATTCTGTAATCAATGAAATGAGCAGTCAGTATGATTCGTTAGTGTGCTCCCTAAATTGCAAAGAATGAGCGTAGATAATCATCTGTTTTTGAAGGTTATCACATTTAGTCCAGGTACCTTTGAAAGTAGCTCCATCCATGAAGGTACTATGATAAATTCCTCTTGTAAATTACATTCTATTAGTCCAAACAAGAGAAAATCTGCAGATGCTAGAAATCCGAGCAATACACACAAAATGCTGGAGGAACTCAGCAGGCCAGGCAGCATCTAGGAAAAGAGTACAGTCGATGTTTTGGGCTGAGACCCTTCAGCAGGGCTGGACAAAAAAGGCTGAGGAGTAGATTTAAAAGTTGGGAGGAGGGGAGAGAGAAACACAAGGTGATAAGTAAATCTTGAAGGGGGAGGGATGAAGTAAAGAGCTGGGAAATTGATTGGTGAAAGAGACAGAAGGCCATGGAAGGAAGAAAAAGGGGGAGGAGCACCAGAGGGAGGCAATGGGCGGGCAAGCAGATATAGTGAGAGAGGGAAAAGGGGATAGAAAATGGTGAAGGAGAGTGGGTGCTGTGGGGGGGGGGGCATTACCAGAAGTTTGAGAAGTCAATGTTCATGCCATCAGGTTAGAGGCTACCCAGACAGAATATAAAGTGTTGTTCCTCCAACCTAAGTGTGGCCTCATCATGGTAGTGGAGGAAGCCGTGGATAGACATATCAGAATGGGGATGGGAAGTGGAATTAAAATGGGTGGCCACTGGGAGATCCCACGTTTTCTGGCGGAGGGAGTGTAGTTGCTGGGCGAAGTCATTCCCAATTTACTTTGTGTCTTACTGATGTACAGGAGGCCAGGCCGGGAGCACTGGACACTGTAGATGACCCCAACAACTCACAGGTGAAGTGTCACCTCACCTGGAAGGACTGTTTAGGCCCTGGATGGTAGTGAGGGAGGAGGTGTAGCACAAGTTCCGCTTGCAAGGATAAGTGCCAGGAAGGAGGTCAGTGGTGAGGGACAAATGGACAAGGAAGTCACGTAGGGAGCGATCCCTGCGGAAAGCAGAAAGCGGTATATTCTATTGTTCTTTTGTTTGTCATTATACATTGAGCTGATTTCCTCAGTACAGCTTCAATTAGCATTGTGTTTCTATTAATATTAGTGATCAGTTAATGGTGCTTGTCTCCAAACACAGAACTATGATGTTTATTCAGCACAGATTTTTAACAGTAATGGGAAGAAGTCAGATATAACTTGTGGAGCATACACAAGTTTTGCCATTGCTCAACTGTGTGTTTTACTTGGACTGTACATCTCTAATTGATCTAGAGCAGGAGTTCCCAACCCGCGGGCCACGGACCCCTTGCTTAGTGGTATTAGTCCATGGCATAATAGAGATCATAAGACTTAAGAGCAGAATTAGGCCATTTGGCCCATTGAGTCTGCTCTGCTATTCAACCATGGCTAATCCTTTTCTCTTCTTCTCAACCCCATTCCCCAGCCTTCTCCCTGTAACTTTTGATGTCATGTTCAATAAAGAGCCTATCAATCTCTGTCTTAAATACGCCCAACAACCTGCCCTCCACAGCTACCTGTGCTAACAAATTCCACAAACTCACCACCCTTTGGCTAAAGAAATTTCTCCATATCTCTGTTTTAAAAGGACACTCCTCTATCCTGAGGCTGTGCCCTCTTGTTCTAGACTTCCCCACCGTAGGAAACATCCTTTCCACATCTACTCTGTCTAGGCCTTTCAACATCGAAAAGCTTAAATGAGATCCCCCCAGCAAGTACAGATCCAGAGCCATCAAACGTTCCTCGTATGATAACCCTTTCATTCCCAGAATCATCCTTGAGAACTGCCTCTGGACCCTCTCCAATGCCAGCACATCTTTTTTTGATGAGAAACCCAAAACTGTTCGCAATACTCAAGGTGAGACCTCACGAGTGCCTTATAAAGCCTCAGCATCGCATCCCTTGAAATGAATGCTAACATTGTATTTGCATTCCTCACCACCAACTCAACCTGCAAGTTAACCTTTAGGGTGTTCTGCACAACAACTTCCGAGTCCCTTTGCAGCTCAGATTTTTGGATTTTCTCCCTGTTTAGAAAGTAGTCTTCACAGTTATTCCTACTGCCAAAGTGCATGATCATGCATTTTTAAACATTGTATTTTATTTGCCACTCTCTTGCCCATTTTCCTAATCTGCCTAAGTCCTTTTGCAGCCTACTTGTTCCTCAACACTACCTGCCCCTCCACCAGTCTTTGTATCATTTGCAAACCTGGCAACAAAGCCATCTATTCTATCCTTGGTATATAGTACAAAAAGAAGTGGTTCCAACACTGACTGACCCCTGCAGAACACCACTTGTCACTGGCAGCCAACCAGACAAGGGTCCTTTTATTCTCTCTCGCTGCCTCTTACCAATCAGCTAATGCTCTAACCATGCCAGTAACTTTCCTGTAATACCATAGACTCTTAACTTGGTAAGCAGCCTCATGTTTTGCTCCTTGTCAAGGGCCTTCTGAAAGTCCAAATATCCAACGTCTACTGCATTCCTTCTATCTATCCTACTTTTAATCTCCTCAAAGAATTCCAACAGATTTGTCAGGCAAGATTTTCCCTTAAAGAAACCATGCTGACTTTGTCCTATCTTGTCCTGTGTCACCAAGTACTCCATTACCTCATCCTTAACAATCCAACATTTTCCCAGCCACTGAGGTCAGGCTAACTGGTCTATAATTTCCTTTCTGCTGCCTTCCTTCTTTCTTAAAGAGTAGAGTGACATTTTGCAATTTTCTAGTCCTCTGGCACCAAGCCAGAGTCCAATGACTTTTGAAAGATCATTGCTACTGCTTCCACAATCTATGACCCCTACCTCTTTCAGAACCCTAGGGTGGCTTGTGTACCCTTAGGTCTTTCAGCTTTTTGACCATCTTGTAATAGTAACTGCACTCACTTCTCTTCCTTCACACACAACATCAGGCAGACTGCTAGTGTCTTCCACAGTGAAGACTGATGCAAAATCTGCCATCTCCTTGTCCCCCATTATTATATAAAGGTTGGGAACTCCTACTCTAGAGCAGGGGTCCCCAACCTTTTTTGCACCGTGAACCGGTTTAATATCGACAATATTTTTGCAGACTGGCCAACCGGTGGGGGGGGGGGGGGGGGCAGTGTTCAAGTAGGGTTAAACTCACCTCAACATGTCTTTTACAGTTAGGTTTGCCAACTTTCTCACTCCCAAATAAGGGACAAAAGTAGCAGTCAAATCCTGAGGAAGGGCCCTGGCCCGAAACATCAACTGTACCTCTTCCTATAGATGCTGCCTGGCCTGCTGCGTTCACCAGCATTTTTTGTGTGTGTTGACGAGACACTTGTGTTTACCCCGAGAAAGACTACCATGACCATGAAGCCTTGCGCGGGCTCCTGTGTGCAAATGCGTGACGTTCGCATATGTGACATGCGCATGCGCGTGCATGCCGATTCTTTTCCCCCACAAATTGCTTTTGGCTTAATCTTCACGACTACACTGTACATACATTATTTCTACTTTATATAGGCTGTGTATTTATCATATCATTAATGCTTTTACTATATGTTAGAGTTATTTTAGGTTTTATGTGTTATTTGGTATAATTTGGTAGGTTATTTTTTGGGTCTGGAAACGCTCAAAATTTTTTTCCATATAAATTAATGGTAATTGCTTCTGCGCTTTACGTCATTTCGGCACGAAAGGTTTCATAGGAATGCTCTACCTTAGCAGGGGAAATACGGGACAAGGGCGGTCCCGTATGGCAGCGGTCCCCAACCACCGAGCCGCAACCGGTACTGGGCCGTGAGGAAGCGATATGAGTCAGCTGCACCTTTCCTTATTCCCTGTCACGCACTGTTGAACTTGAACATAGGGTTGCCAACTATCCCGTATTTGCCGGGATATCCCATATATTGGGCTAACTTGTTTTGTCCCGTATTTCCTCCACTAGGGTAGAGCGTTCCTATGAAACCTTTCGTGCCGAAATGGCGTGAAGCGAAGAAGCAATTACCATTAATTTATATGGAAAAAAATTTTGAAAAAAAATGAAAATAACCTAACAAATCACACCAAATAACACATAAAATCGAAAATAAATAACACTAACATATAGTAAAAGCAGGAATGATATGATAAACACACAGCCTATATAAAGTAGAAATAATTTACAGTATAGTCGGGAAGATGAAGGCAAAACCGATTTGTGGGCGAAAAAAAATCGGCACTTATGCGCATGCACACACAGGTGCCCACGCAAGGCTTCATGGTCATAGTAGTCTTTCCTGGGGTAAAGTGTCCCGGGATTTGACTGCTACTTTTGTCCCTTATTTGGGAGTGAGAAAGTTGGCAACCCTACTGTAAAAGACATGTTGTGGTGAGTTTAACCCTACTTGAACACCCCCTCCCCCGGTCGGCTGGTCCGCAAGAATATTGTCAATATTAAACCGGTCCGCGGTGCAAAAAAGGTTGGGGACCCCTGCCGTATGGGACAAACCAATTTAGCCCAATATACGGGATGTCCCAGCAAATACGGGACAGCTGACAAACCTATGTTCAAGTTCAACAGTGCGTGACACAGGGAATGAGGAAAGATGCAACTGACGTATATCGTTTCCTCATGGCCCAGTAGCGCATGCTTTGCGGCCCGGTGGTTGGGGACTACTGCTCTAGACGTCTTGTCTTAAATGAGTTTGCTTTCAGTCTGTCATGTTTAATTAGTTCAGCTTTTAGCACCATCTCAATGAGAAAACATTGTTTATTGAATCATTTATCATGGACCATGGCCTGTTTACATTTATCCAAGCTTTTTAATGGTTAGACCTTAGATAAAGTCAGACTGAAATCAGTGAGGGTTTTATAAGCATGCATATGGTAATATTAATAATGCATTTCACTGTAACTCAAATTCAACACCTGACATAAAAAATTGTAAATCATATCACTACTCTATGTCTCTATGGCTAAGTTAAGTATTAAAGTTCAAAGTCAAAGTAAAATTTATTAACAGAGCACATACATGTCACCACATACGACCCTGAGAGTCTTTTTCTGCGGACATACTTGGCCAATCTCTCGAATGGTAACTGTAAACTGGATCACCAAGGACAGAGAGAGAGAGTAACTTAGAAGACAATTTACCTCGCCCAACCTGATCTCGCCTAAGCCAGATGAACCAAAGCCACTCTAAACATTGGCATACTCACAAGAATGGCTGCTCTGCTTGCACCTGAATTATATTTATTGACCCTTTCTGTTGAATCCCTCTTGCTAATGGGTTGCTCCTCAACTCAGAGGAAATGTCGCGAAACTCTGCCTTTTGGAACCTTGACCGCCCTTCTGATTAAAAGGTAGCTCTTTTTACGCAGCACTGATGTGGATTGTACAACTCAGGGGAAACTGGCACGAAGCTCTATTTTTAAATTGGGACGCCAACTTGATTGAAAGATAGCTTTTTTTTACACCAAATATATAGATATGTTTCATGTGCTCAATGATTGGGAGGTTTTATCCCTGATGTACTGCTTTGAATTGAATGCACTACCATTTGTAGGATTTTCCATTCGAAGGCATTGGTGTTCCCATACCAGGCTGTAATGCAGCCAGCCAACACACTTTCCACCACACATCTAGAGAAGTTTGCCAAGGCTTTTGATGACATGCTGAATCTTCACAGACTCCTGAGGAAGTAGAGGCGCTGTCTTGCTTTCTTCACAATTATACTTATATGATGGGTCCATGACAGCTCCTCTGAGATAGTGACACCCAGGAATTTAAAGTTACTGACCCTCTCCACTTCTGATCCTCTGATGATTACTTGCTCATGGACCTCTGGATTCCTTCTCTTGAAGTCTACACTCAGTTCCTTGGTCTTATTGACATTGAGTGAGAGGTTGTTGTTATTATAGCACTCAGCCATATTTTCAGACTCCTTCTTGTATGCTGATTCATCACTCCCTTTGATACAGCTCACAACAGTGGTGTCATCAGCAAACTTGTGTATGGTGTTGCTGTACTTAGCCACGTAGTCATAGATGTAAAGTGAGTAGAGCAGGGGGCAAAGTACACATCCCTGTAGTGCTCCTGTGCTGATGGAGATCTAAGTCAATTATGCCTTGTGGAAACTCAGTAAATTATCCTGTCAGCTGACTAATGCGCTGGAGACTCTCTTTTAGTGCTGTCCCGCAAAATGGAGCCATCCTAAAAAGCAGAAACAGTCTGCAAATGTGATTAGGCATCAAATGGTGAATCTTGAGGTCCTGCTAATGGACTGACCTGTTGGCCTTGTGACACCTGATAATTAGAGATATTTGAAATAGATTTAAGTAATTTCAATATATTAAAAAATAATTTCATTTTAAACATAATTAAGTGATATAAATTCATTAAATGCATTAATATTACTTGCAATAAAAATCACTTATTTTCATGGACATTTTCCATCCAGGTTTATGACATCATTCAATGAAAGGCTGCACTAAATTGTGTCAGACATGCCTCGAACAAAGCTGAGGGCCGGTTGTGAAGTTTATGTACCACAAAAGCAGCATTAAGGATAATCACACCCTGGATAGAATAACCAGATACATGGGCATTGGAGTCAGAATGGCTGCCCCATAAAGGAGCAGGCATCAGGAGGTGACTGGTACCTCAGGAGCACCACTTACCTCTGGTGAAATAAAATCATCCGATTTTGGTCTTTTTCTTCATGACACATTTTGATTCTAACTAATTGGAAAGTTTCTGTTGCTTTTCCATTCAGGCATGAGTAAAAGTTATATTGAGGTTTCAATTCATAATTGATCCAAAATTTACATATTGAAATCTTTTGATGTATATCTTAACCACTTTCCAAATGATTTTTATAAAAGTAATGATCTTTGGGTGGCCCAAGAATAAGTAGAATTCTGCCAGGGGAACTATTTAAACCTCCCCTATCATATGTCTGAATTTGAACATTCACACACAAATTCTGTTTTCTGTTTCATATGGTATTGGATACATGGCTACAATTATATTGCAGAACTGCTTCCACATTGCAACCACTTGCAATGTCTGTTCATCTTCAGGGCGTCTCTGTACCATTTGCTACATGCAGTTTACTGAACTAATTGATATCAAAGTTGAAACAGTCAACTTTACATGCTGTTTTAAATGCATTTTTATTCCTATGAACATAGATTTAAAAAGAAACTTGTGGCAGGATTTCTAATGAACCCCCCATGAATATTTTCAATGTACTATTTAAATGGTAACTCCCATGTGTCTGTGACACATCTGCTTCTTTATGGGCCAGCCATTCTGACTCCCGTGTGGAAGTTATGCATAAACATTGAATTCCTCATAATCCTCAGCAAATGTTTGGTTAGAAGCATTGGTTTATATTCATCTGTTAACTGAAAAGCAAAAAAAAATTGTCCTTGAAACTACATCATGTGATGTCTAGTAAGAGAATGCATCTGTCATTTCAGCATGTATCACGCAAACTACCTGAATGCTTCCCAATCATAATCATCATACGGCCCTCCTAATGTACAGACCTCTGATGAGCCACTGTTTGCTGTGCGTCCATGCAGTCCGTTAATGCCAGGTTTTCCTTGTCATGCAATTTCTCCCTCCACAATTAAACAGGAAGCTCCATGTCAGAAAATTGTATTTGTCTATTGCACTAAGTGATCTGAGAATGCAGATTCATAATTCCTTTAAAGTGGTATCACAGGTAGATAGGGTCATAAAGAGAGCTTTAGGCACATTTGCCTTCTTAGAACAGAGTATTCAGTACAGGACTTAGAATGTTTTGTCGAAGTTGTATAAGATGTTGGTGAGGCCTAATTTGGAGTATTGTGCGCAATATACAGCACAGGTGACCAGGTTCAATTCCTGCCGCTGCCTGTTATCAGTTTGTAGGTTCTCCTCCTAAACCGCGTGGATTTCCTCCAGTTGCTCCGGTTTCGTCCCACGGTCCAAAGTTGTACCGGTTGGTAAGTTAATTGGTCATTGTAAAATTATTCTGTGAATATGCTAGGATTAAACTGGTGGGTTGGGGGGTTTCTGGCCAGTGTGGCTCGAAGGGCCAAAAGAGCCTAAACCGTGCTGCATCTCAGTTTAAGTAAAACTTATAGAAAAGATATCAATAGGATTGAAAGAGTAAAGAGAAAATTTACAAGGACGTTGCCAGGACTTTAGGACTTGAGTTATAGAGAAAGTTTAGGACTTCTTTCCCTGGAGCATAGGAGAATGAAGGGAGATTAGGTAGTGTAAATGCAAGCAGGCTTTTTCTACCAAGGTTGGGAGAGACTAGAATTAGAGGTCGTAGGTTAAAGGTGAAAGGTGAAATATTTAAGGGGCACTTCTTCACTCAGTGGGTGGTGCAAGTGTGGAATGAGCTGCCAGCAGAAGTGGTGTCCTCAGGGTCGATTGCAACATTTAAGAAAAGTTTGAATAAGCACATGGCTGGGAGGGGTATCAAGAATTATAGTACAGGTGTGGGTCCCTGGCATAGGTAGAATAGCAGTGTGGCCCAGACTAGATGAGCCACAGGGCCTGTTTTTATGTTGTAGTACACTATGACTCCATGCCTAAGATTGTGATTTACAATCAGTACCAAGCAGCCATGTTTTATTCTAGATATTAAACTAGACATATTTTATGTTTCTTGCTTACTATTATTACTTAATTATGAACTATGGAGAACTGACAGAACCCTAACCCTGCCCAATTTCTAACCCACAGAATAAATTACACTCCACTAAATAATAAATCTTTCTGCTTCATGTGCGAAACAGATGTAGATCTCTACTTGTTACATTTTGTAACTCTAAAACTTTAAACTAATTAAAAGAAAGACACGGGACCAGGGATGCAAGTCTAACTTTGTTTTTTTACTTTAAGTGAGGCGCACGTGTATTATGTGGTGGCATCATGAGGAATTCAATTCACATATTTTGATATATAACCTGTAATGAATTGTTTAAATGAACAAGAATGCTTAATCAAACAATATATTTACAATATTACTCAAATATTACTGAAATATGAAATGCACAACACTCCTTCCTTAGCTATAACCTCCAACTCAATATAGAATGCACTTCAACTACATATGCAGTATAATACAACTACAATACAGACATCCAAAGCATTTAAGTTTTAAATTGTCTAATTCAGGCTTAAAGATTTAATCATTGTGCAGGGTTTCCTAATTTTGTGTGATAGTGTCTTTCCTTACAAGGGGGATCACTCTTCTTGGCAGCTGAGACTTGGGGCTGTAAAACAATCTCAGGGGCCTTCTCTATGGTGGATGTAGGAGTTGAGTCTGAGACTGCAGGAAGTGGTTCTAACAGCTCAAGATACTTTACTCCTTCATTTTTCTTCTTCACATCTTGATCATGGGAAGGCGCATTTAGTTCAGTGGAGTATTCTCTTATTAATCCTTCTTTTGCTCCCTTTATGATCTGATTTCTCCTGTTGTTTTCCTCATCCACAATGTCATCTAAAGAAATCTCTATTTTTCTATCTCCATTGAATCCTTTCTCTTTGGCCTTTCATTCGTCTGTCTGGGCTTTGGTCTTTGAACCTACACTTACAAATAGCTTTTTCGTCTCCCAATTGAAGTTCATGCAATAACGTTAATACACACAGAGTGGATTCTGGTTCATTATACTCACAAAAGCTGAATGCTTGCAAATTTTATGAAGCTCCTGAAACTCTTTTGCAACTCAAAACCAAGCCACCTTTCTCAAATATGTTACCTACAATAACTGTTGTAGTCAGATGACTGATTTTGTCACTTTCATGCTTTCTCTGAGCAGCATGGTCCTTCCTCGGTCCAAAGTAATTTCCAACCAGAGGCACAAAGGTTGACACCAACACCTGTTTCCCTCTGTTGAGCAACAGTTCATGGTGTACATGGAGGCAGATGTGTCATCATCCAATACATTTCTTAATTCATTTGACTCTATTACAGAGGATGTTATGCAAAAGGTGGATGGATTTCCAATCTAGTTGATGCCTCAGCCACTCATGACCCCATAATACTAGTTTTCTTGTTTTTAACCATGAGCAAGCCCAATGTGGCTTGTTGGTTGCCATATCTCACTGTTACTAATGTCATTCCCACAGGAGTTATCTATTCTCCAATATAGGTTCTCAGTTGGATATCTGCAGGCTTCAGTTCAGTATCTTTGAAATGCTATTCAAACTCATTTTTGGGAACGACTGAAACAGTCAAGCCAGTGTCCATTTCCATTTTAATTAATTTGCCGTTAAATTCTGGTGTAAGCCATATTGCTTGTCTATTGTTAGTTTTCACATGTGAATCAAAATGCTACTAAGTCCTTTGTCATTATCAACATTATGTGACTTTTCTTCAACAGCATGCATATTAGTGCTCTTTTTGAAACTACAACTTGACTTTTTATCTTTTATCGCTTTCACTTTCAGTCCATTTAAAACTTGCTGCTCTGAAGAAAAAAAATGTACTGCACTTTTTAAGAACTTGCATGTTTTGCTACACTTTCTTTTAACTTGATCTGTGCTTCCACAGCTTGGTAGTCATCTGGGATTCATTTAAAACTTCCTCATCACCACTGTTATGTTTTGAGAACATTAAACTAATTGAAAGAAAGACATTGGAGATGCGAGTCTAACTTAATTTTTTTTTTAATTTAAGTAAGGCATGCACATATGACATGGTGGTGTCATGACATATGCAATTCACTTATTTTTACATATAAGCCATAATAAATAATTTAAACAAGCAAGAATGGTTAATCAATGTATTTACAATATTACTTAAATACTACTGACATATTAAATACACAAGACCTCTGATCTGAGATTATGCTCAAATCAGGAGGATGATATATTTTTATTTAATTCATGCATCATTTAGCAGATTTTTTTGACTCACAGCAAATTAAAAATGATTTTCTAACTAATTGAATTGAATGTTATTTGTGTGGACATCTGAGCATTTATTGTGCAAATACAATACTTTAAGACTAGCTACTTGCCCAGTCTATCTGCCTCAAACTCATTAGCTTATCTTCAGACCCTTTCAGCTGGTTACAATAGTATTGATTGAATGATGAATTTGATTCCATATGCTGCACCTGACTAAGAATATGCAGGGATAAAATTACACAGGTTTGGCATTTATACAGTATTTTCAAGGAAACAAAAACCTGCAAACAATTGTGTCAAAGCATGCCAGCTGAAGCTATTAAATCAGTGTTTTCCTCACTCAACATGGGTTTCTATTCAAAAATTTATCGTTCCTCATGGGCCGGCATTTCCTAAGGATGACAGAAGAGCAGATTGCATTCCTTATTCAACTTCTTGATGTTTCTGTTTTAAGCAAAAAATAATGGATCTTACAGAACTCTCAAGTTTTGATTGTTCCAATTCACATCTGGTTTTTAAGAGTTCAGTAACAAAAAAATACACAAATGCATTCATAAAAATAACTGAAGTTTTAGGATGGCTTGTGTGTCCTATAAATATGTTTAAATATATTAGTTCTACTGTATTAAACTGCAAATTATTTTTTATTATTATCTGTTGCCAACTTCAAATTCAAATGAAAAGAAGTTTCAGAATTGCTGTAATTTTATTCATCCTGCTACTCCGGAATCTTTTGATTCCCGTGCTGCTATTTTAACTCTGGGATGTAACTGCGCAATAGTTATTAAGCCAAGGAAGCCTACTATTCCAGGAATAAAAAGAGGGTGAGATGTGACTGATGGTTTGGTCATTAATCAACTGGGTTTACTCTTAAAATTGTTCTGGATTAATGACTATCTAATGATCTGTATAATAGATGAAATTCTTTATTGACATCTGAGTGTAATTCCAAACTGCCTTGATTCTGACTGGAATGTTTAGACACTATATTTCTTCTGAGAAAATATCTCCAAATTCTTCCTGATAAAGGTGCGTCCAATTTTTAATATTCTTTTTTTCTTTATGTTTCTTTGCGTATTGTGAAATTACTGGAATCTGGTGTTAAAGTGATAGAAAGCCACCGACAATATAGAATACAAGAGCCTGACTTTGCAATAGATGGCTAAACTACAATCATCCACGGTTTTATAAATAATTTTAAATTGCATTGCAAACACAGCTTTTATTCCATTGAAATAATATCAAACACCTGGTTTTGTATTATTTGTAAATTAAGTGAACAAAAGTTGTTGACACAATGGCAAAAAACTATCATGTACTAAAGGAAATCACATTTATTTCTTATTGCTAAAATATTATCCTAGAAGCATATATCTGTTTGCTCTTTGGCTCACTAAGTTAAAATTTAGTTTCATCTATTTGCAAGGACCAATTCACACCTTCAGGACAATGAAACATCTTAAAAGTAATGCACAAGTTTGTTTGCTGACTGATTTACAGGTATATCTGGCTATGACAGGAATTTGAGATTATTTTATCAAAGATTAAAATTAACAATCTGCTTTTTACAAAAGGTTAGCAGTAAAATATATTCCATTGTTTATAGAGATTGAAAGCCAAAAGAATCACTGGGAACTGAAACTTACAAACAAGAAATGGGTTCTTTTAGTCCACTTGCTGACTGAGATACCTATCTACAAACGTACATGAGATTCAGATATGTGTGTGTGTGTGTGTGTGTGTGTGTGTGTGTGTGTGTGTGTGTGTGTGTTTGTCTCTATCCATGTATACTATGTATATATGACTTGGATGAGAATATAGGTCAGCCTCTGCATCCAATACATCATCCTCTGCAACTTCTGCCATCTCCAAAGGGATCCCCCCACTAAACATCTCTTTACCTCCCCACCCCTCTCTATTTTCTGCAAAGAAGGCTTCCTTCATGATTACCTTGTCCATTTGTTCCTTCCCATTAATCTCCCTCCCGGCACTTACCTCTGCAAGTGGCCTAAGTGCTACACCTGCTCAGACACCTCCTCCGTCACCTCCATTCAAGGTCCCAAACAGTCTTTCCAGGTGGGGCAACACTTCACTGGTAAATCTGCTGAGGTTGTCTATTATGTCCAGTACTCCCAATGTGGCCTCCTCTATATTCGTGAGACCCGTCGTGAATTGGGGGACTATTCATCAAGCACCTCTGCTCCATCCACCACAAGCGGAACTTCCTGGTGGCCAAATATTTTAATTCCAGTTCCCATTTCCGATCCAACTTGTCAGTCCATGGCCTCCTCTTGTGCCAAGATGGCCTGAAATGTGGACTGTTTATTCATTTCCATAAATGCTTCCTGACCTGCTGAGTTCCTCCAGCATTTTCTGTGTTGCTTTGGATTTCCAGATCTGCAGTCTTTCTCCTGGACTGATTATTATGTTTGCTGACAACACAAAAATTCCTGGAGTACACATACCAAAGGTTCTGTAAGATTTCGGCTGGACATGGATTATCTGGAAGGTTTGGTAGCAAATGGAATTTAATTCATGCAAGTGTGAGGTAATGTACTTTTCAAAATGAAGGTTCTAATAGGACAAATAAAGTAACTGAGCCTTGGAGCATTCAAATACAGAGAAACCTTGGGGTGCAAATATATAGCTCCCTGAAAGTGATGACACAGGTGGGTTTTGTACAATTGCATTCGTAACCTGCGGCATTTAGTATAAGGATTGGGACAATCAAGTTGCAGTTGTACAAATGTTGGTTAGACTGCATCTAGAGCATTGTGTACAGTTTGGGTTACCACACTACAGAAAAGTTAGAGAGAGTAGTCACAGAGAGAGAGAGCAGTAGAGAGAGTGCCAAAAGATTCACCAGGGTGTTGTTTGGAATGCAGGGTTATAGTTATAAGGAGAGATTGGATAACTTCATAAATAGAGGGATAGTAAATCAATCAGCCATGTTGGAATGGTGGAACAGACTCGATGGGCCAAATGGCCTGATTCTGCTCCAATGTCTTATGGTCTTATGCCTTGTGTTTACTCTCACTGGAAATTTATGAGGGGCATAGATAAGATACACCAAATCTTTTTCCTGTGGCAGGGGAGTCTGGAGCTAGAGGGCACAGGGTTAAAGTGCGAGGGGAAATCTTTAAAGGGAATTTGGGAGTTGTTAAGAATTTTTACACAGATGGTTCTGCTTTTCTGGAACAAGTTGCTGGAGGAAGCATTTATAGAGTTATGCAGACAAACACAGGCCATTGTATAAAGTAAGCAATTACTTATTTACTTCTCCACTCAAGGAAATAAATAAAATTGGAATTATACTTTGATATCATCGAGATATTTGAAATGAATCACTTGGTTCACCATTGTCCTACGGGATATGGAGTTTGCCATTCTTACCACTCCGGTCTAAAGTCATGTCCACCACTGCAGTTAACTGTTAACTTCTCTCTAAAATGGATAAGCAAGCCTTTTGAATCAATTAGGGAGTGGCAGTCAATATCTGCCTGTCCACATCCCTTGAATTCTTTTAGGAGGATTCAGAGCAATGTAACCTGAAGAAAACAGCAACACACACAAAATGCTGGGGGAGCTCAGCAGGCCAGGCAGCATCTATGGAAAAGAGTACAGTCGATGTTTTGGGCCCAAACACGACCAGCATCTGCAGATTTTCTCTTGTCTGTGAAGAAAGCAGTGTTGGTTAAGCCTGTCCTTGTCTGAAGTTGAGTCTATGTGTGGAAATCCAAGTGTTTTGCAAAGTAATTGTTCCATTATCCAGTGAACAATCATCACATCCATCCTATTTGGTTTTAAGATTAACACTTGAAACATGTGTTAAGTATAATGTTACCAATTACTGGTATTTGAATAAATTACATAATGGGTGCAGTAACTGAGGACCTCTGATTTAGCTGAACATATCAACATTACAAAAGAGTTCGTATTACCAAGGACCAAGAACTATGTGACCATTTTGAAATCACTCAGTTTTTATGTGTGTTTTTTTTGTAGAAAAGTAGAGTTTATTCTACAAAAATGAACAACAGCAACAACAGGGCAGTTCAGTAGAGTAGATACTTCATTAAAAAAAATCAAAAATGAACTGTAGATGCTAGAAGTCTTAGAAAAACAGTATGTTGAAATTTCCATCAGCCTCTGGGTCTAGCACATAATTCTCCGAAACTTCAACCACTTCCAACTGGATCGCACCACCAAGCACATATTTCCCTCTCCCCAACTTTCTGCCAGCCGCAAGGATCGTTCCTATGGGACTCCCTTGTCCATTCATCCTTCCCCACTGATCTCCCTCCTGGCACTTATCCTTGCAAGCAGAACAAGTGCTACATCTACCACTATACCTCCTCCCTCACTACCATTCAGGGCCCCAAACAGTCCTTCCAGGTGAGACGACACTTCACCTGTGAGGCTGTTGGGGTCATATACTGTGTTTGGTGCTCTTGGTGTATCGGTGAGACTCGATATAGATCGGGAGACTGTTTCACCGAGCATCTCCACTCTGTCCGCCAGAACAAGCAGGATTTCCCAGTGGCCACCCATTTTAATTCCAGTTCCCATTCCCATTCCGATATACTTTATACATTATTGTTGCCAAACAATTGATACTAGAACGTACAATCATCACAGCGATATTTGATTCTGCGCTTCCCTCTCCCTGGATTACAAATCGATATTAAATATTAAAAATTTAAATTATAAATCATAAATAGAAAATAGAAAAATGGAAAGTAAGGTAGTGCAAAAAACAAGAGGCAGGTCTGGATGTTTGGAGGGTATGGCCCAGATCCGGGTCAGGATCAGTTCAACAGACTTATCACAGTTGGAAAGAAGCTGTTCCCAAATCTGGCTGTATGAGTCTTCAAGCTCCTGAGCCTTCTCCTAGAGGGAAGAGGGGTGAAAAGTGTGTCCGCTTGGGGGGGTCGTGTCCTTGATTATCCTGGCAGCACTGCTCCGACAGCATGCGGTGTAAAATGAGTCCAAGGACAGAAGATCCTTGGTCTCCTCCACTGTCAGGATAAGGGCACACTTAGGTTGGAGGAACAACACCTTATATTCCATCTGGGTAGCCTCTAACCTGATGGCATGAACATTGCAGCCTGGGCAACAGGTCTGGCTGTTGACTCAGGATTTGCCTCTTTGAGTGGAGTCCAGGAAATTGGTGCCCAAGTTCATTGGACCCTTCAGGATTCTCAGGAAATTAAGCCCAGTGGCTTACACCTTGTAGCTCCCCTAGACCCACTTTCCACGTTTCCAAGTTAAAGCCTGTGAACACCAGCCCGTAGGCCCACCACCATCAGCCCTGCTGCCACCCAGATTTGTTGATGGGGAACAGGTCTTCACCGTGAGAAGAATTTTGGAATTGCGTACTGTTTGAAGTTACTGACAATATCTCGTGGACTGGGAAAGATTCGGACTGGTGGAGAGGTGCTGGGTGCCTGAAAGAGACACCTTAGATCCAGTTCTCATCCACGCCTACAATCACCGTCTCTCCAGGCAGCCAGGGCTGTCTAGAGTCAACCATAGGGGAGAAGACCCTGTTACGACATGTACCCATCCAAGTCAGCTTCCAAGGTTTAGATACTATCCCGCATATGGATAGCTGGCGGGCTCCTTTAAAGATTCAGGACAGTCCTGCTAATTTGCAATCATGTTTTTGGTGCCAAGGAATGAGAATTTAAGGACCTCTGAACTGTGGTTTGGTGTTCAATCGCAAGCCTTACTAGTGATTTCATCTGGTGTTTGTTGCGTGCTCAGTTCTCAATTCAGTGTGATACCATGTATCGATCCTTGCTTTAGATACTCCAGTATTTAGGTCCAAGCCATCCTCATCAAGGACTCTCGTCACAGCAACACATTCAGGCTTCACCATTGCCCTTTTAATTTTTAGAGTTGCTAACATGTGCATCGCAGGAGGATAATGCATGAATAACATCAAACACAATAAAGCAGTACAACTAAATTTCTAATGCAAAAAAAATGAAAACATTGGAAATATTCAGGAGAGGGAAGCAGAGTCAATTTTTCAGGCCAATGAACATATGTCAGAATTGGGGAAAAATAAGAAAAGAAACATTATTAAATTCCAGAGAAAGGGGAGGTGTGAAGGCGACAGAAGGAATTTCTTTGATAGGCTGGAGACCTAGAGAGACTGACATAGATGTTAAAAACAAGAGAAAATCTGCAGATGCTGGAAATCCAAGCAACACACACAAGATGCTGGAGGAACTCAGCAGGCCAGGCAGCATCTATGGAAAAGAGTACAGTCCATGTTTTGGGCCGAGACCCTTCAGAAGGATCAGCCATCCTCACTGATCTCCCTCCTGGCACTTATCCTTGCAAGTGGAACAAGTGTTACACCTGCCCCTACGCCTCCTCCCTCACTAGCATTCAGGGCCCCAAACAGTCCTTCCAGGTGAGGTGACACTTCACCTGAGAGTCTGTTAGGGTCATATATGTGTTTGGTGCTCCCAGTGTGGCCGTCTGTATATTGATGAGACCCAACACTGATTGGGAGACCACTTCACTGAGCACCTAAGCTCCATCCACCAGAAAAAGTGGGATCTCCCAGTGGCCACCCATTTCAATTCCACTTCCCATTTCGATATTTCTATCCATGGCCTCCTCTACTGAAGCGGTGAGGCCACACTAAGGTTGAAGGAACAACACCTTATATTCCGTCTGGGTAGCCTCCAACCTGATGGCATGAACATCGATTTCTCAAACTTCCAGTAAATGCCTTCCTCGCACCTCCCAACCTTCACCATTTCCCATTCCCTTGTCCCTCTCTCATGTTATCTCCTTGCTCGCCCGTTGTCTCCCTCTGGGGTGCTCCTCCCCCCTATCGCCTGGTGTTTCTATTGCCCCTCCCCCCACCTTTCAAATCTACTCCTCAGCTTTTTTTTAGCAGTCCCGCTGAAGGGTTTCGGCCCAAAACATCGGCTGTACTTTTTCCACAGATGCTGCCTGGCCTGCTGAGTCCCTCGAGCATTTTGTGTGTGTTGCTTGGATTTCCAGTATCTGCAGATTTTCTCCTGTTTGTTGAAATTTCACAGCAGGTGGAGTTACATAGAGTGAAAATAGAGTTAATATTTCAGATCAACGTATTAACTACCACTTCCTTCTCACCAAAGGTGGTGTCTGACGTGTTGAATATTTCCAGTATTCTTTGTTATTTTGTTTCAGATTTCTAACTAATGCAGTATTTTATCTTACAGTTCCAAGATTGTTTTACACCAGTCTTTTATTAATCTACTTCGAATGGTATCTATTCCAGACCAATTCAAAGTTAGCATACCTTCACCACTCTCTGAGCTAAAGGCACCAACACAAAATGCTGGAGGAACTCAGCAGGCCAGTCAGCTAAGTACAGTCGACATTTCGGGCCGAGTCACTTCAGCAGGACTGGAGAAAAAAAATAAGTACGCTTAAAAGGTAGGGGGAGGGCAGGGAGAGACACAAGGTGGTAAGGGCAACTGGGAGGGTTGAAGTAAAGAGCTGTGAGTTGATTGGTGAAAGAGATACAGGATTGGAGATGGGGTATCTAATAGGAGAAGCTAGAGGCCCCTGGAAGAAAGAAAAGGGGGGAGGAGCACCAGAGATGGGCAGGCATGGAGATATGGTGAGAGACGGACAAGGGGATAGCCCTTACTTCAGCCTTCCAGGTAGAAGCTAACAAAATCGCCCTTGCCCTAGTCCATCTCTCCTTGCAACATCAGACGAGACCTTCAGCTGCAGGAACTCCAACCTCAGCCTCCTGCTCAGGGAAGAATGGTGGAGAATACCCAAATTGGCACTCGAAAGGAGACATCCTGTGCGCCGAATGCGGTAAAGTGATGTGGGCGACTTCTGCCCACAACAAATGTTTGCTCTCTCGTTGGGTCTTGCAGACACCAGGCATCTGAGGGTACATTACATATCTTGGTTCACTATTTACATCTGGCTGTTGGATGGTGCGTGGAACCCAGAGGAAAGACTTGCTGTTGCCTAATCAGTTTGCAAAACACCCTCCAGAAACATGATGTGAATTGCAGGTCATGATCCAACGCAATATCACTGGTGAACCGTGGATCCTGAAGACCTGCTGCAGGACAGTCTCGGCTGTCTCCACCATAGGTGGAAGACTGTCCAAGGAGATTAATTTGAAGACCGTCGGAAAATGATCCACAATTAACTTGAAAACAGGCTCCCCTTTGGAAGGAGGATGACCCGTGACAAAGCCCATGGTGATGTAAGCCCATGGTCTTTCTGGAACTGGCTGAGGGTGAAGGAGCCCTTGAGGTAGGGTGCAGAGTTCCTTATCCCAGGTGCACACTTTGCATGCCTGCATGTATTGACAGACCTCCCTCACCATTCCAGGCCACTGATATCTTCTCATAATGAACTCGAGGGTCCTCTCAATCCTTGGATGAGATGTCATTCTCGATGCATATCCCCATTGAAGAACTTGAGACTGGACGGGACTAGAAACAAACAACCGACCTGGAGGACTGTTCTGAGAAATCTCCTCTTGCTCCTGGGCTTTGTGAACAAGTGTGTCGAACCCCCGACGAATAAGCGCTATCACCTTGGCTTTGGGCAAAATGGTGGTAGACTGCTTTTCTTGTTCAGGTTTGTCAAACTGATGGGACAAGGCATCTAGCTTCTAGTTCTTAGATCCCAGTCAGTAGCTCAGGAAGAAAGTAAAACATTTAAAGAAAAGAAACCACCTGGTCTGCCTGGAATTCTGTCTCTTGACCCTCTGAATATAAGCCAGGTTCTTGTGGTCTGTCCATATCATAAAAGTGTTCTTGGCCCCCTCAAGCCAGTGATGCCATTCCTTCAGAGCCAACTTGACCGGGCTTAGCTCCCAATTCCCAATGTTGTAATTCACCTGTGCTGGGGATAGTCGCCTCCACAGACTTCGAGGAAATTAGGATGTCTAGATTAGGTGATAATAAACCTGATTCTGATTCATCCAAGAAGACGAAGGTGTACTTATGGAGAGCATTCTGGAGTACATAATTTATAAAGGCCTGGAAAGTTACTGCTCACAAGGCCGAAGAGCATGACCAGGTACTCATAGTGCCCTGTCGGTGTGTTGAATGCCAGTTTCCACTTTTTCTTTAATATACTTAGGCCTGAGAGCACATATAATTGTTCCTGTGGAGGACATGTACCTGGCAGTAGATCTATAGCACAGTCATAGGGTTGGTGTAGTGGAAGAGTTGAAGATTTTCCTTTACTGAAAACCTCTTCCAAATCTTTGTGGATGGAAGGGATTTCTACCAGCTTGGGTGCTGCAATTACCCCTGAACCTTCCTCCGAGAACAACTCCTGAGACTCCGTTGGTAGCAGGGATGATTTGGCAGTGCCCATAGGTCCGTAAGAGTCTTTAATAAAACCAGAAGCCAAATCACAGTTCATATCCTCGTCCGTCTCCTCAGGCATTGGCAGCGAGGTATGACAAATGGTCCTTGTGCTGATAAATAGTCCATTGATCTGGAAGAAATGTGGATATAAAGGAGAAGTTGCTCATTGAGAACAAATTCAACCAAAGGAAGGCGGTGGTAGAGAAGTCTACTTAAACCTCTGCTCAGAGGAGAACTGGAGGGTCCTTAAGCTGCTTGTATCACCCCCTGGTATGGAGGCTGCAATGCATAAGCTGAAAAGAAGCTACAGAGGGTTGTAAACTCAATGAGCTCCACCATGGGCACAAGTCACTTCACCATTCACGACATCTTCAAAAGGCAGTGCCTCTAGAAGGTGGCATCCATCAGTAAGTCTCTCACCATTCGGGACATGCCCTCTTCTCATTACTACCATCGGGGGGGGGGGGTGGGAGGTGCAGGAGCCTGAGGATGTATACTGAACATTTTAGGAACCGTTTCTTTCCCTCTCCCATCAGCTTTGTGAACAATTCATGACCTCATGAACACCACCTCACTGTTCCTCTTTTGTACTTTTTTTTATTGTAATTTGCAATCATTTTTTAATATCTTGCACTGTACTGCTGCCACAAACACATTTCATGCTATATGCCAGTAATGAATCAGATCTGATTCTGATTCTAAAGTTCAGGGACTTTGCCCAATTATTTCTTGTTAGTAATATGAATTACTTTATATTGTACATGGAATTATTTTAGGAGGCACAATGCAGACAGTTCCTGGGATATGTAAGGATTCTATTCCCTGAGAATTGTCCATTTGACCATTCCTCTTAGACAGGAATGTCAGATTTCAATATACTTGTTATATTTCTCTACATGCTTGCTATTAATCTTTCATTTCATTGAATAATCACCTAAACACTACCTATAAGAGATTATTTAGAGATGGTATTATAATTATCTGGTTAGACAGGGTCTGATTAGGAACAGTCAACGTGGATTTGTGCGTGGAAGGTCATGTTTGACAAATCTTACTGAATTTTTTGATGAGGTTACTAGGAAAGTTGATGAGGGTAAAGGAGTGGATGTTGTCTGTATGGATTTCAGTAATACCTTTGACAAAGTTCCACATGGAAGGTTAGTTAGGAAGGTTCAGTGGTTAGGTATTAATATTGAAGTAGTAAAATGGATTCAGCAGTGGCTGGATGGGAGACGCCAGAGAGTGGTGGTGGATAACTGTTTGTCAGATTGGAGGCCGGTGACTAGTGGTGTGCCTCAGGGATCTGTACTGGGTCCAATGTTGTTTATCATATACATTAATGATCTGGATGATGGGGTGGTAAATTGGATGAGTAAGTATGCAGATGATACTAAGATAGGTGGAGTTGTGGATAATGAAGTAGGTTTTCAAAGCTTGTAGAGAGATTTAGACCAGTTAGGAGAGTGGGCTGAAAGATGGCAGATGGAGTTTAATGCTAATAAATGTGAGGTGCTACATTTTGGTAGGACTAATCAAATTAGGACATACACGGTAAATGGTAGAGCATTGAAGAATGCGGTCGAATAGAGGGATCTAGGAATAATGGTGCATAGTTCCCTGAAGGTGGAATCTCATGTAGATAGGGTGGTGAAGAAAGCTTTTGGTATGCTGGCCTTTATAAATCAGAGCATTGAGTATAGGAGTTGGGATGTAATGTTGAAATTGTAAAAGGCATTGGTGAGGCCAAATTTGGAGTATTGTGTACAGTTTTGGTCATTGAAGTATAGGAAAGATATCAACAAAATAGAGAGAGTACAGAGAAGATTTACTCAATGTTACCTGGGTTTCATCACCTAAGTTACAGAGAAAGGTTGAACAAGTTGGGTCTTTATTCTTTGGAACGTAGAAGGTTGAGGGGGGACTTGATAGAGGTATCAAAAATTATGAGGGGGATAGATAGAGTTGACGTGGATAGGCTTTTTCCATTGAGAATGGGGGAGATGCAAACAAGAGGACATGTGTTGAGAGTTAAACGGCAAAAGTTTAGGGGTAACATGAGAGGGAACTTCTTTACTCAGAGTGGTAGCTGTGTGGAACGAGCTTCCAGCAGAGGTGGTTGAGGCAGGTTCGATGTTGTCATTTAAAGTTAAATTGGACAACTATATGGGCAGGAAAGGAATGGAGGGTTATAGGCTGAGTGCAGGTCGGTGGGACTAGGTGAGAGTAAGAGTTCGGCACGGACTAGAAGGGCTGAGATGTCCTGTTTCTGTGCTGTAATTGTTATATGGTTATATAATTAAACTATTAGAATGTATGGTATATCCAGTTATTTATGAATACCATGAAACATTGTTTTTGTAAACATCAGTAATTTGTAAAAAATATTTTCAAATGTGTGGAAATGGGAGTATTTGCCTAGTTGGATTTCCATTAAGTCAGTCATTTCATAACCCAAGGACTTGTGAGAAATGCACTGACTGTCACTGCAATATTGAATTGAATGAGTAATTTGGACCATGTATTGTGAATGTTCTTTGTGGTAAGTGAGAAGGCAATGGGATATTTTATGCTGAAATTGGAGTGTGTGTCCATGATTAATGTTAAAGAATTGATGCTTTCATCCAGTGTTTTAAGGTAATGATCATTGGTGTCAGAGAGCCAGATCTGTTGGTTGGAGAGAACACATGTGCTAATTATGGTAATATTAAAACTGAATGATTTTGAGACATCGACAGTCCCTTAAAATGTGGTTATTTAATTTCAGATTTGTTTCCTGGAGGAATGCCAAATTCATTATTTATGGTGGGAAGCGATCTTTGAACCCTATTTACGAGTCATTTAAATAACTATTTGTGCTCATTGGGGCAGTGATACAAACATATAGGTTTTGTTTGTACTACTGATTTTTGGAATATCAATTTTTTGTGTTAATGGTCTTATATATTGCTATTAAAATAAAACTGAAAATGATTGTCTTATGGATGACGGAAATGGTGGAAGAGTTCACATGTTCCTGACTCTGACTTTTTCATTGAAATGCAGGTAAGTAGAAACCAGAAGTGGTCATGTCACTCAACACTAGTCTAACATAACACTAAAAGAGAATTAAGTCTCCCAAACCAATATCGAAGGTTTTATACCATTGATGTTCTTTCAGAATAATAGGTGTTTTAATGAATGGATTAGCCTGGAAGATGACAGAGAAAAATGTGTCTATAACTCCGAGCAATTCACTTGTAAACAAATATGATCCATGCTCTCTCAGTCATTGTCTGGCCTTAAGAAAGATAAGACTTATTTTTCTCTCCAGAAGGAAATACAAAGCATTGAAGCACTAGAGCCCCGATAACCCAAACATCAGGGCCTCAGGCACTGAGTGTTGGCAGTGAGTTGAGACATTCAATCCTATTCCCACAGTTATACTAACTTTATCAGGTCCCATCATCCTATCTGCCCCTGTTATAAGGTAAGGTATCAGTACATTAAAAGTATGTAATTTAAGTCAAAACAGCAACAGGACTTCCTCTGATGTTTCTGCCAGGTTGGTGGTAAAGATGCATGCTAAAAATATATTGTGTCTTCCTTATATAATTTTATCTTGAGTGGTTTTAGGAATTGTGCGCTTCCAGACAAGTAGCAGGTAAAGAGAATTCAGTAGACAGACTCATGAACAGGGAGGGCCTAGAGGAAAGCAGACCGCATTCAGGTAGATGGAATTCATTAGATGGTCATTTCAGATGTGGTGGGCCAAGTGGCCTGTTTCTGTTTTGTACTGTTCTATGTCAATACTGTAGGTATAAAAGGTTTAGTTGTATTCCCAAGCACTCAACACAAATGAATCCAAATGCAAAAGACTCGATTTGTGACCTGATCTTCATCAGTGTTGCTCTGTAGTTGACTGAAGAAGAACAGATCCAAGTGAGCACAGATGAGACAACAAATCTCAAGTGAAGGAATGGACTGAGGAAATGATTAAGATTTCATCATATGAACACATGTTGGGAAGAATTAACAGTGAGGGAAAAGTGCAGGACGTGTGGGATCAATTTTGGTTGTATGTTAATTTAAACTTAAATTAGAACTTCTTTCTGTCTCTTAAGTTCTATTTGTTTTCCTGTTATGGGATGGCTGTGTAAATATGCTGTACTGTATCTGCCCTATGATATGCTGTGCTGCTTTGTAAAATAAGAATAAATAATAATAAAAAATTGAATTATAAAAAAAAACAAAGCTCTCTTTGGGGTATGGCTGGACTTTGTTCGTTTTAACACCAATCAAGTTTATTGTGCACAAGTATGGTGAGGTACAGTTAACAATGAAAACCACGCTTGCAACAGCATAATAGGCAAGTAGGTGAGACAACACAAAGAATGTAAATTATAATGATAGTGAAGAGAGAAAAAATGTGCAAAAGAAGTCACCTTCTTGAGGCAGCACTAATAGATGCTCTCAATGGTGGGGATGACTTTGTCATTGTGACTGAGGTAAATTATTTAGCCCTTTTTTCTACTTTTGCTGCATGACAGTGAGGAGAGGTTACATACTTTAAAAAAACCTTGATTACCAGTGCAACCACTAAGCACAAAAATTGTTTAAACCACGTAATTGATTTTCTGTCTCTTAGATTCAGTTCTCCCTCGTGATGTTCAGCCTTTCTAATAAATGATTCATTTTCATTAACCAAAATTAAAATTTCCAGTGCCGAGACAGATGTTGATGTAAATAACGAACAGAAACATATTGTAATGCAGCAGGGAGTCTATTGAAATAAATTAGAGTCTTTGATTTTATTGCTGTTTGCTTTCTTTCTTTGTTCCTGGGACCTAATAACTTTACTTGGATCTGCATGTGTAAGTTTTTATTTTCCCTGAAAATACCAGATTAATTCTGAGTATCGTGCTGGGTTATTTGGAGAGCTTAAAGACAATGATTAGCCTTTGTCTACGCATAATCACTCCTTCACATTGTAAAGAGTACAGCTTGCCTTTTAAAAATGGTCAAGATGTAGTAGTTTGTATCAAATCTCTTTTCGTCTCACAGCTGTTTTGAATTTGTTATAGTTGTTTAATGAATTATACCGATCTCCATAGATTGCAACATTCCTTGGATATACAGTAATGTAAGCAACAATTTATCCATGGTTTCTAAGGGGCTTTTTTCAGGATTTTTGTTGAGAAATATTATAAGGTTCAACAAAAGTTGGGATCAATGGCTCTGGGAGTGTATTCAAAGAACCCTTTCAATTGAAAATTGAGACAGGATATAGATGGTACATGGATTATAACACTGGCTTTCTTGCACTGCTGTGAAACTATCTGAAAGTAGTGGGATTAAAAGTCTCTTTAATTTGTTGGGTATTAGTCTGATGTGAAATAATTTTAGACACCCTGTCAATTTTTCCCACTTATTTCACTTATCATTCTCTGCCTCCACTGCCTCCCACAGATCTCCTGATTTTGATCATCATCAGATTTCGTTTTCCTGCATTGGCTGTGGTAATTTTTTAATTATTTTACCTCTCAGGGGTTTGAATGAGGTGAGAACATAAAGGAAAATGGAGGATTACAATGTTTACTTCCAGGATGACAGTTTGTCTTTCCAATTCTTCATTCTTCATACTGCCAATGATGAAAATTCTCTTGACATAAGGAATCCAGCCATAAACGTCCTCCACCAGTCCGATGAGCAAGTGCAGAGGAACTGGAGAAGACTGTGCCGAATTGAAAAGGCAGGCAGAAAATATCTTGTCCTTGGAACTCAATTTCAAAGAGGATAATCCATCCAGGCTGTGTAAAGTGAAAAGAATCAATCCATTCCAAACAAATAACTCCCATCTTGAGGAGATTCACCAGATATGAGCATTATTAAAGATATTATGGATCAGAAGTCTATTTTCAATAATTTTAGTATTTAAAATGTTGAGTTGGTAATAGTTCAAATTCAGCAATAAAAATAACAGGCTGAAGTAATTAGCTGCTGCTAAGGAAATCATTATTATTAAAACCTTTGAATTTTCTATATACTTAAAAAAAGATTGTGTTGTCCAGATCTAGGAATGTACTCTTGTCCAACTTCGTTCTCTTTCTGCAGTTGGTCTTTCAATGTAGAAAACCGATATTTTAAGATGTTTTCAATTACTTGGAATACTATCAAAATCCTTTTGGGCTGGTTTCTAGAAAAAGGTCTGCACAGAAGTCCAATCATGATAAAATGAAGGAGATGAAGCAGTTTGTTGGCAGTGGAGGTGGAAAGGGAGGAATCAGAATTCGGTTTATTATCACTGACATATTTGAGATTTATTACTTTGCGGATGCAGTTCTGTGCAAGACATAAAATATTACTATAAGCTACGATTAAAAATAAATAAATAGTCCAAAAAAGGAATAGCAGTGTAGTCTTCATGGGTTTATGGACCATTGAGAAATCTGATGGCAGATTGGAAAGAAGTCGTTCCTACAATGTTGAGTTTGGGTCTTCAACCTCTGCACCTCCTCCGACAGTAGTAATGAGAAGATATCATGTTCTGGATAGTGAGGGTAAGTGGAAAATGATGAAGTCCCTAAAAGCATTTTGTATCAGTCTAATACCCAGCAAATTGTGGAGATTTTGAATACACTTCATAGTGTCAGTTTTAAAGGTATTGTCAGATCCATTAATTTAAGTATTATGAATAGATTTTGCTCACTTCTACTGTATAATCTATATTTCATTGCAGAATGATCATTTGTAATACCATAGTAGCTCACTGGTGTGATGTATGGGTGAAAGGCACAGGCTGCCACCGAAGCAAATATCTGCACATTCAGCAGGCTCCAGCTTGGATTTTGGGCTCAACAATGAACATTTTTATGTTGTGTCGAATAGCCAATATTGCTTTTATCGAGAGAGAGAGAGAGAGAGAGAGAGATAAGCTAAAAGTAAGGTTGAACCACAAACCAGAGAAATAGGTGTGCAACTAATGATGCCAGTAAAGAATATAAACTAATTAATCTACTTACTTTAAAATACTTTACAAAATAAAACTCTGGATCATAGTAAGAGAAACCTCTTCAGAACAATTTTTTGGCAATATGTGGAGTGGATTGAGTGCACAAACCAAAACTTTTACATCATTAAATTGCCAATTAGATGGACATTAGGCTTTTGTTTGGCTATTAAAACAAACACCATGCCATCTTAAAAATGTCTTCCCCCAGGCAGTTAATCTAATCAACCATTCCAGTTAGCCCCCTACTGCCCTCTATCTATTATCCCTATCACTCCACTGCACTGTAGATCCTCGAAACCACTTTTTATAATGCAATGTAACCACTTTTTACATTGTAGATACATGCTGTTATTTATTCATTTATGCTTATTTTATTCCACATCTGTCCCTTAATCTCTAACGTTGTTAGTTTTTTTACATAATTATTCTATAATTATCTTTTCTTTATAATTGTTGAATGTTTTTTATGTTGCGTGTCATGACTTGATTAATACACCACAACAAATTCCTAATACTTGTAAATGTGTAATGTTGATTAAAGGTGATCCTTGATCCTTGTTTGGAATAGGCTGTATGATGTTCATTGTTTGTGATTATCTTATAATTGGTACAGAAATCACTTGTGATATTGGGATAGGATTTTGTCTTCATGTATAGATGGTTGCCTGGTGAAGTGGTTTTCTACCAATATAGAACCTACTTACTTTAGATATGATGGAATGGAAATCTGGGGTAGCAGAACACACTGGGTTGATGAGAAACTGTTGTCTGTAGTATCATTGCCAATCAGTGAGGATAAAAGTCATTGTATGGTGTCAGTTTTTTAGGTATGATCATATCTGTTAATTTGCATACAGATGATGGATATCACTGATTCCTACTATAACATCTATATTTTCCAGTAGAATTGCTCTATACAGTATCTATGTAAACCTATGTTGTGTAAAATTAAGTATAGATGAAAGACACAGTCTTCCAGTAGTTTGGGTCCATATTTATAGATATTGACTAATGTAACTTAAAAGATGAAGAATTTACTTCATGACTTGGCATAATCCAGGCAGAGTGAGTGTTGATCCAATAAAAAGTGACATTTGGATTTAATGGAAATCAAGGAACTGGCCGATGAATTAAATGGTTACTTTGCATCAATCTTCACAATATCTGGTATGAACAGAAATAAATGCAAATCAAGAACTGAAAGGGACAGAAAAATTACATTACCAGGTAACAGATGAAGAACAGGTTGTTGAAGCTGTAGACTGACAAGTCTCTGGACCTTGATGTATTTTACCGTAGGTTCTTAAAAGAAGTATTCAGTGAGATTGCTAATGCATTTGTTTTAACTTTACAAAATTCTCTGTGTTCGATAAGTTTCTGTTAGACTGGAAAGTAGTGAATGTTAATCCTCTGTTGAAAAAAGGGAGACACACAAAAGAGGTCCATTCTGAGTTTCCAGTTCCCTGTCATTTCAACTGCCTTCCCATTCTTTCACTAGCCTGTCTGTCCTCAGCCACCTCCACTGCCAGGGTGAGGCCAAATAACATGTCATATTCCAGTGGAGGTGGCTGAGGACAGGCAGGGTAGTGAAAGAATGGAGAGGGCAGTTGAAATGATATGGAACTAGAAACTCAGAATGGACCTCTTTTGTGTGTCTCCCATCAGATTCCACTTGTGTAACCAAAAGCCTAATGGTTCGAACTTTGAATTTTCCATTTTCAGGTAACACCTACATCCTTGGGTTCCTTTCTTACTCTTACTGGTTCCCCTAGATTCTCGCTCCCTTTGTTCACCTTTTCCATTCCTCATTATCCCCCTCCTCTAGGAAACTTTTGTAACCTTTCTCCACCTGGTTCTATCTAGCTATCATCCCTCTTTTAAATAGTTGCATTTATCACCCTCTATCTTCTCCCTCTTCTCTCTACCTCTGATTCAATTTGCCTACTTATTTTTCCCCTTTTCATCTCCCACTAGCTTCTCGTACAACTGTCCAATCTTTGTCCACTACCTGGCCTTGTCTGCCTTTCATCCCCCATCTCACTTGGTTCCACATTTCACTTACCAGCCTATTTTATCACTTAGCACGTGTTGCTTCTTTACCCTGGCACTTCCCCTCTGCACATTCAGTCCTGATGCGGGGTCTTGACCCAAAATATCAACCATTCCTTTGCCACCACAGAGACCACTGCGTTCTTCCAGCAGTTTTTTTTTCTGAGTTAACTTAATTTTTGTATTTGGAAAGTTGTTGGAAGCCATGATTGATGGTATTATAGATGGGGACAGTTAAAATAAATCAAAGCAGTAAGAAAAAAATCAACATAGTTCTGCTCAAACTCAAGCTGGAGGCTTGCCTGCTGCTGCAGTCCAGGTGAGGAGGCACTGAGTCAGTGCTCAGCTGTGGGCTGGCCCTCCTGTTGGTGCTGCCCTCCAGTGTTCAATAGGTAGAACAACAGGCAGGATTGCTGGGAACTGTACCATCAATTTGCAGGATGTCACTCAGGGACTTGGACTATATATGTGTTTTCTTACATGACTATGTTTGTTTTCTTGCTATTTTGAATATTGCTGTCTGTGTTTTGCACCTTGGACCCAAACGAAAGCTGTCTCATTTGGCAGTATCCATGTATGGTTGAATGATAATTAAACTTGACTTGATTTTTGATTTGAATCACATCATAATTGACTAATTTATTGGACCTGTAATGTGTTATGGATAAGCAAGAGCCAATAGTTATCCTTTAGTTGCTATTTCCAGAAGGCATTTTATAATGTTCTGCATCAAAGCTAATTACGGAAAAAAATAGGCTCATGGTATAGGAGATAACATATTGACATGGAGAGAGGATTGGGTGTCCAATTGGAAATGGAGATAGGCCATACATAAATGGGTCTTTTTTTTGGTTAACCACATATAATCAGTGATGTGATCTCATTTTTTTCTTAATTACATGAAGGCATAGTAACTAAATTTGCTGACTATTCAAAGATATATATGAAATTATGGTAGGAAAAGGACATAAGAAGCAATTGTGGAAAATATCCATATTTCACTTTAGTGCACTAAGGCATTTGACCTTAGGCACAAATGAAGCTTTCATTGGACCCATCCAGTAAACCCTGAGTAATTCACTGGTTGTTCAGGTATAGGGCATTGCTGAGGCCATTTCTGGAGAATTATGCACAATAATGGTTCCCTTATTTAAGCATACAGATGTATTGGAAGCAATCCAAAGTGTGTAACTAGACTGACACTGGGAAGATTGTCTTTTGAGATCAGTTAGGACAAGCCATCCTTTTATCTATAGGAGCTTAGAAGAGTGAAAAAAGAATTTGGTTAGAATGTTTAAAATCTTGACGTGTCTTGACAGGGTGGATGTGGACAGAATGTTTCTCTTGTGAAAAAATTTGGAAATAAAGGACAGTATAAAAGTAAGAAATCACCCATTTAAAAGAAAGATAAGTTGCAACCTATATTCTCAAAGTATCATGAATATATGAGGCTACCTTCAAGAAAGTGCAGTGAAAGCAGAATCTGAATATTTAAAGGCAGAGGTGAATAAATAGTTGATAGGCAAGGGAAAGGTTACCTTGCATATCTGGGAATGAGAGTCAAAGTTACAATCAGATCAGCATAAACTTAGTGTGTGGCAGTGCTTTTAATGCTCATGACATCTTTGTGAGTCAAGGATTTTAGGAACCTTGTGTAAAGAATCATTGCCTAAACTTCCAGTGCTCTAGGGAATAGGTTAAACAAATGCTTCAACAGTGCTTGGGGCTGCAGACTCAACATTGTATGTTTTCCACACTGAAGGTTTGTAGCATTCAGCTGTAGCATTCGGAGTTGAATCACTATCAAAATCAGGTTTATTATCACTGACTTATCTCTTGGAAGTTGTTGTTTTGTGGAAACAGTATGATTCCAGGCATGAAAATTACTGTAAGGTACAAAAAAAAGTAAATAGTGCAGAAGAGGAATAACAAAGTGGAGTTCTCATCTTTTTGTCCAGTCCTGATGAAGGGTCTCGGCCTGAAATGTGGACTGTTTATTCCTTTCCATAGACGCTGCCTGACCTGCTGAATTCCTCCAGCATTTTGTGTGTGTTGCCTTGGATTTCCAGGATCTGCAGATTTTCTCATGTTATAACAAAGTAGTGTTTATGGGTTCATGGACCACTTGAAAATCTGATGACAGAGAGGAGGAAACTGTTCTTGAGATGTTGGGTGTGGGTCTTCAGGCTCCTGTGAGTCTTACCCAATGGTAGCAATGAGAAAAGGGCATGTCTTGGACGGTGATAGATGTTGCCTTCTTGAGGCATTGCATTTTGAGGGTACCCTCGATGGTGAGGGGGTGTGTACCTGTGATTAAGCTGGCTGAGTCCACAACCCTCTACAGCCTCTTTTGATTCTACACGTTACAGTCTCCATACCTGGCTATGATGCAACCAATTAGAGGTCTCTCCACTTTACATCAGTAGAAATTACATGCCAAATCTCTTCAAAGTCTAATAAAGTAGAGCCACTGGCATGTCTTCTTCAGGATTACACTAATGTGTTGTACCCGGGATAGATCCTCTGAGTTGATGACACCCAAGAACTTGAAGCTGCTCACTTTTCCCAAAGAGGAGTAATGTGTGTTTTCTCAGCTTCACCTTCTTGAAGTCCACAATCAATTCCATGGTCTTACTGACAATGAGTACTAGATTGCTGTGCTATGATATCGTGACAACAACCTTTCCCTCAAAGTCAGCAAAACAAAAGAGCTGGTCATTGACTTCGGAAAAGGTGGAAATGGTGCACGTGCTCCTCTCTACATCAATTGTATTGAGGTTGTAAGTGCTGAGAATTCACATTCTCAGGGGTAAACATTACCAATAGCCTGTCCTAGTCTAATCATGTCAACTACATGGTCGAGAAATCTCACCAATGCTTCATAAAGACATAGAGTCATCGTACACTACAGCACAGAAATAGGACCATTGGTTCATCGAGTCTGTGGCAAACTATTTATCTGCTTAGTCCCATTGACCTGCACCTGGACCATAGCCCTCCATACCACTTCCATTTGTGTATTTATCTACTTACCTAAATTTCTCTTACATATTGAAATTGAACCCGCATCCACCATTTCCATTGCCAGAATGGCTCCTACCACACTCTGAGTGAAGTTTCCCCCTCATGTTCCCCTTAAACATTTTACTTTTCCTCCTTGACCCATAACCTCTAGTTCTAGTCTCACCCAACCTCAGTGCCTCATAATTTTGTATACCTCTATCAACCTCCTGCAGCATGGGAGATTGGTCGGGAAGCTTCAGTTGCCTGGCATTCAAGATGAGGTAGTAATTTAGATTAGGCATCTGCTTTGTGGTGGAAGCCAGACAGTGGTAGTAAATAGTTGCCTCTCTGACTGGAGGCTGAGATTGGTGGAGTGCTGCAGGGACCGGTGCTGGGTCCATTGTTGTTTGTCATCTATATCAATGATCTGGTTGATAATATGGGATCTGGATTAGCTGGAAAAATGGGCTAGAAATGGCAGATGGGATTTAATGCAGATAAGTGCAAGGTGTTCCGCTTTAGTAGGACCAACCAGAATAGGTCTTACACCATGAGCGGTAGGGCACTGAGGAGTGTGGTAGAAAAAAGGAATACAGGTCCATAATTCATTGAAAGTGGCTGCGCAGATGGATAGGGTTGTAAAAAATGCTTTTGGCACATTGGCCTTCATAAATCAAAGTACTGAACTCACTTTGCAGGACCTTGTCACCCTTCCAGTGACATGGACCACGATCTCTAGCTGCTCTTCCTCCCACTTATGAATGTTGTGGACACAATCTGAGATGTCCCTGACCCTAGCATCTGGGAGACAAGATACAATCTGGGAATCTTATTCTTGTCCACAGTACCCCCTGTCTGTTTACCTAACAATTGAATTCCCTATCACTACAGTTTGCCTCTTCTCCCCCAGTCTTTCTACGTCCTCGTGGGGGGGAGGGGGGTTAAGAAATTTAGCAAATACCCATTGATCCGTACCAATTTTTAGTCAGTACACCATAGAAAGCATCCTATATGGATGTATAATAGCTTGGTATGGCAGCTGCTCTGTCTGATACACAGAGCTGCAGAGTATTGTGGACACAGCTCAGCACATCATGGAAACAGGCCTCCACTTTATATTTGTCTCTAATTTCTCACTGTCTCAGTAAAGCAGCCAGCATAATCAATGACCCCACCCATCCCGGACATTCTCTCTGCTCCGCTCTCCCTTTGGGCAGAAGATACAAAAGTTTGAACATATGTACCACCAGGCTGAAGAAGAACTTCTAAACTGCTGTTATAAGACAATCGAATCATTACCTAATATGATAAAATGACTCTTAACTTCCAAGTTCAAAGTATGTTTATTTTCAAAGTATGTGTATATTATACCACCTTGAGATTTGTCTCCTTACAGGCAGCCACAAAACAAGGAAACTTACAAGAACCTTCTATGGTTAAGAAGGTATACGGTGTATTGGCCTTCATCAATTGTGGAATTGAATTTAGGAGCTGGGAGGTAATGTTGCAGCTATATAGGACCCTGGTCAGACCCCACTTGGAGTACTGTGCTCAGTTCTGGTTGCCTCACTACAGGAAGGATGTGGAAACCATAGAAAGGGTCCAGAGGAGATTTACATTGCCTGGATTGGGGAGCATGCCTTATGAAAACAGGTTGAGTGAACTCGGCCTTTTCTCCTTGGAGCAACAGAGGATGAGAGGTGACCTGATAGAGGTGTACAAGATAATGAGAGGCGTTGATTGTGTGGATAGGCTGAGGCTTTTTCCCAGGGCTGAAATGGCTAACACGAGAGTGCATAGTTTTAAGGTGCTTGGAAGTAGGTACGGAGGAGATGTCAGAGGTAGGTTTTTTACACAGAGAGTGGTGAGTGTGCGGAATGGGCTGCCAGCAACAGTGGAGGAGGTGGATATGATAGGGTCTTTTAAGGGACTTTTGGATAGGTACATGGAGCTTAGAAAAATAGAGGGCTATGGGTAAGCCTAGTAATTTCTAAGGTAGGGACATGTTCGGCACAACTTTGTGGGCTGAAGGACCTGTATTCTGCTGGAGGTTTTCTATGTTTCTAACCCACAAAAAAAAACTATCAAACACCTAATGTGCAGAGAGAAAAGAAAATGTATCGTGCAAACAATAAAAGTAAGCAAATAGCATTCAGAACAAAAATGAGTCCATAAGCATGAAGCCTGGAGTAGGCCACAGCTTCAGCCTCAGTTCAGCACAGAGCCGAGTAAATGTTACGGAGCAATGAACAGAACTGGCCCGACCCTTGCCTTTTGTCCCAACACCCTGCCTTTTCAATCCATCTGGCCCAGGGTTTAAATGGTCCAAACATTGGGCCATTTCTCGCAATAGGACTCAGGCCCTGTTGCATCAATATGCTCTGGGCCTGGACCCTGCTATGTTTCAGCCTGTACCCAACCTTTCCAGATCAGCCAAGGAGAGAGTATATAATAGAGCAAAAATTCGTGCAAAGTTAGAGGATTGGGAAGCTTTTAAATACCAACAGAAAACAACTAAAAAAAGTCATTCAGAAGGTGAAGATGGTATATGAAAATTAAGTTAGTCAATAATATTAAACAGAATACCAAAAGTTTCTTCAGATACATAAAGTATAAAAGAGAGGTGAGAGTGGATATCAGACCGCTGGAGAAGTAATAGTGATATTGGAGAAGTAGTAGTGGGAGACAAGGAAATGGCAGATGGACTGAATACATATTTTGAATCAGCCTTCACTGTGGAAGAACCAAGCAGTATGGTGGAAGTTCCAGGTGTCAGAGGTCATGAAGTGAGTGCAGTTATCATTGTCAGGGAGGAGGTTATTGGAAAACTGAAAGGTTTGAAGGTAGATAAGACACCTGGACCAATTGGTGTACACCCCAGGGTTCTAAAAAGGTGGCTGAAGAGATTGTGGAGGCATTAATAATGCGTTTTCAAGAATCACTAGATTCTGGAATAGTTATGAAAGACAAGAAAATTAGAAATGTCACTCCACTCTTCAGGACAGGAGAGAGGCCAATATTTTATATTTTATGCGAGTTTCTGACCTCTGTGATAGATATCTGTGATAGTGAAGATGTTGGAGTCAATTGTTAAAGATGTGGTTTTGAAGGACTTGGAGGCACATGATAAAATAGATCATAGTCAGCAAGGTTTCTTCAAGGGAAAATATCTGCCTTACCAATCCTTTGGAATTCTTTGAAGAAATAACAAGCAGAATAGACAAAGGAGAATTGGTTGATGTTGTATACTTGGATTTTTAGAAGGCCTTTGACAAGGTGCCAAACCTGTAGCTGCTTAACAAGCTATGAGCCCATGGCATTACAGGAAAGATTCTAGCATGGATAAAGCAGTGGCTGATTGGCAGGGGGAAAAGAGTGGGAATAAGGGAAGCCTTTTTCTGGCTGACTGCCAGTGACTGGTGGTGTTCCACAGGGGTCTGTGCTGGGACCAGTTCTTTTTACATTATATGTCAGTGATTTGGATGATGGAATTGATGGCTTTGCTGCAAAGTTTGCAGATGATATGAAGATAGGTAGAGGGGCAGGTAGTTTTGAGGAGATAGGCTACAGAAGGACTTAGACAGATTAGCAGAATAGGCAACAAAATGGCAGATGGAATATAGTGTTGGGAAATGCATGGTCATGCACTTTGGTAGAAGAACTGAAAGGTGTGACTATTTTCTAAATGGAAGAAATTACAAAAATCTGAGGTGCAAAGGGATTCGGAAGTCCTTGTGCAGGATTCTCCTATTGTTAATTTGCAGATTTAGTCTGTGGTGAGGAAGGCAAATGCAATGTTAATGTTCATTTCAAGAGCACTAGAATATAAATTCAAGGATGCAATTCTGAGGCTTTATAAAGCACTGGTGAGGCCTCACCTGGGGTATTGTGAGCAGGTTTGGGCCTCTTATCTTAGAAAGGATGTGCTGAAACTGGAGAGGATTCAAAGGAGTTTCACAAAAATGATTCCAGGATTAAACAGCTTGTCATATGAACAGCACTTGATGGCTCTAGACCTGTATTCACAAGAATACAGAAGAATGAGGTGTGACTTCATTGAAACCTATTGAACGGTGAAAAGCATTGATAGAGCTGATGTGGAGAGGATGTTTCCCAAGGTGGGAAGACCAGAGGGCACAGCCTCAGAATAGAGGGGCGTCCTTTTAGAACAGAGATGAAGAAGAATTTCTTTAGCCAGAGAGTAGTGAATCTGTGGATTTGTTTGCCACAGGCAGCTGTGGAGACCAAGTCTTTATGTATATTTAAGGCATAAAGGTTGATAAATTCTTGACTGGTCAGGGCATGAAGAGATATGGGGAGGGATGACAGGAAAATGGGGCTGAGAGGAAAAATGGATTAGCCGTGATGAAATGATGGGGTAGACTCGAAGGGCCAAAGGGCCTAATTCTGCTCCTACATCTAATGGCCTTATGGAAATCGATCAGACCTTGCCCTTGGTGTAGTTGGAGGATGGGCTTCACATCTGCTTCTCCTCCACTCTGACTTTGCTCCACTCTGCTCACCCCAACTTTACCTTGAACATGCCTCGTCCTCGCCTCAACTTTGCCTTGCACCTGCATGTGGCGACCCTCGACTCAGCCTCGCCTACACTCACCTCTCCATTGTTTGCGCTGATCGGTTACCTTAAATGATCATTCTAGCTCAGTAGGATCCTGCACTTCAATAGTTACCTGCATTGCAATATCCCTATAGCTTTTACACATTATTTTACCTTATTCTGGCTTAATGCACTGTGAAATGATATGATCTGTAAGTATAGTATGCAAGACTAGCTCTTCACTGAATTTTGTTACATGTGACAATAATTATCCATTTTCAGTTCCAAACACAACTAGGCAATCTCACTGCTATACACTTCCTCATCGCCATCTGAGATTATGCCATCAGCGAATTTATAGATGGTGTTTGAGCTGTGCCTAGTCGCACAGCCTTGAGTATAGAGAGAGAAGAGCAGTGGGTTAGGCACTCATTCGTGAAGTGCACTTGTGTTGATTGTCAGCAAGGAGGAAATGTTATTACAGATTTGCATTGATCATGGTCTCCCAATAAGGAAGTCAAGGATCTAGTTGCAGGTGGTGGTATGGAAGCCCAGGATTTGAAATTTGTTGATTAGTAGTGAGGGGATGACGGTGTTGAACACTGAGCTGTAATCACTTAACAGCAGCCTGACGTTTGTGTTGCTGTTTTTTAGCTACTCCAAAGTGAGTGGAGAGCCAGTGGGATTGTGTCCACTGTAGACATGTTGTGGTCGTGAGCAAGCCGCAGCCAATCCAGGTCCTTGCTCAAGCAGGAGTTAATTCTAGCCCTGACCAATCTCTCAAAGATATTCATCACAGTAGATGAGGGTGTGACCAGGTGATCGTCACTGTGGTGTTCACCTCATTGGTTATTGGACATCAGTGTGATTGCTGCCCTTCTGAAGCAGCTTGGAACCTCCACCTGTAGCAGTAAGAAATTAAAGATGTCCTTGGACCCTGCAGCCAATTATTTGGCTAGGTTTTCAGTAACCTTCCTGAACAGGGTGAAGTATTCAGGTGCTGCAATGGAGGAGTGGTGCGGTCTACAGAATTGGCATTTTGGAGAAAGGATGGGTTTAAGGAACTGGTATTTTGTGAGCTTGGGGAAATAGAAGATTAAGATAAGGGAGGAAGACTGTGGAATAGCAAGTGGCAGCGGAGATTAGGATAGGGACTGGGATCAGCAGAATAGATGGTGTGGATGGGCAGCAGGATCAGGAGTTAAATGGAGATGGATTGGGATTGTGAGCTGGATAAGCAGAATGAATCTTGTAGTCAAGGGGATTCAGGATTGGCACTGGAAGAATCCATAAGATAGTGGGAATTCTAGGCCCAGGAACCAACACCATATATAAGACCATAAGGTATAGGACAGAATTAAGCCATTTGGCTCATCAAGTTTGCATCGCATTTCATCGTGGCTTATCCAATTTTCTTCTCAGCCCCTATCGCCCTGTGTTCCTCCATGCCCTAACCAATCAAAAATCTATCAACCGCTGCCTTAAATATACATAATGGCATGACCTCCACAGCTGTCTGTGGCAAGGAATTCCACAGATTCACCACCCACTGGCAAAGAAGTTCCTCCTCATCTCTGTTTAAAAGGACATCCCTCTATTCTGAGGCTGTGTCCTCTGGTCTTAGACTCTCACACCATAGGAAGCATCCTCTCCACGTGCACTCTATCAAGGCCTGGAGAGGCAGTGAAGTCAGATATCAGAACAGTGCAGGCTATGGGTATACAATATTAATACAAATAATTGCTTGCCATACAGGTTTCCATTTAAGAACCATGGCTGATAAATCTTTTTGCACGCAGCGTTGATCATCTTTCTCTGTGATATTCCAAAAGAGATTTACACAATCATCAAGATGGCACTGTATTGATGCAGTGCCAGTGACAACACAACCAATGGCGATGTCCTGCAGACCCTCAGCAAGCTACTTCTTCTTCTTTCAAATATGATTTTACTACGAGGCTGCGTGCAATCGGAACCTGTGATTTTGATGGTGTGTTTTTGGGCTGATTGAGCAGTCTGGCACTTCGCTGTCTCCAAGGGATTTCGGTGAGATTTGGAGCAGAGTTTGAAGCCTGGAAGCCTGGAGATAGGGTGCAAGTCCACGAATGACTTCATTGTTTCTCACTGATTGAGGCGTCAAGCAAGATTGACGTCGACAAGGATAAAAGTGGCGGGTGTTCAGCGCCACCTCTCTGCATTTGACCGGTCTTTCTCTCCCTCTTGCTATCTGCTGACGGAGGAAAGTGCAGGAGTCTTGGGATCCGTGTTGCAAGGGCTGATCATTGAGGCAGTGGACTGGTCTTGAGGGACTTTCAGCTTCATGTTCCATGTGTTTCTGGATTCTCGTTCCTCATTTTTGCTGTTTTTGAGTGGTTTGATTGGCATAATCATTGTGTACAGGGGCACTTTGGTGAAGAATGGCTTTATGGCCTGTAGTGAGCTAGCAGCATGGTGCTGAACTGAACTAAACTAAGTACTACTGGACTCCTGGTCTGATGTTTGATATTCTGAGTGTTGTTCACTCACTTTTTGCCATTTGTGCAATTTGTTCTTTTTTCATGCATTGGGTGTCTGATGTTTTCTTGAATGGGTTCCATGGTATTTTTTTTTTGTTTCGTGGCTGCCTATGGGAGGACACATCTCAGAGTTGTATTCTGTATACACACTTAGATAATAAATGTACTTTGACTCTTTGAACATCCTAAAAGATATGTCAGGAGTGTAAAGGAAATCTGCTACTGAACGGGTTCTATCAGATTTCCAGCCTGAAGCTTGTTGTTAATGTTTCACTCTAGGCCTAGGGTGAAATATGTTTCAATCGCATCATGCTGAAGTTGGATGTAATTGGATTTCTAGGGAGGTCGGGATGTATCTGAAGCTCAGTGATATCCATATATAGTTTCCTTTCTTTATGCGGTTCTTTGACAAGTGGCTCCTTGAGCAACTGATTGTTCGTCTGAGCGGACAATCTCAACACACTCCATTTTCCCAATTTGCCATTTGTAAATTTAGGATGATGGAGTTGGGGGAAGTATCATTTTCCTAGCCAAGGCACAGGAAATGGGGGAATCAAATTAGTTACAAAAGGGAAATGTGAAATAGAGTAATTGATTAAAGCAATACAACTTTGAGAAATGATTCCTAGAATATAACGTCTTAAAATTTAATTGAAGTAATATTAATCTCATTAGCTTGCGTATGTTATGGCAATATTAGATAACATTAAGTAAGTAGAAAAGCACTCATTTCTGAACTCATTGATTGCATTGGCTGAAGCAATGTTGTGGAGAAGCTGAGTGAAGGAGCCTTGCTACCAAGTTCTGTCCCTACATCAGAAGACAAGGACCTTCCTCAAGCTATACCTGCCACTCCCAAGAACCAGGTTTGTAGGGGATGGAAACGTTTCAGTAATTCAGCACGTGCTCCCTACCCCCAACTGTATTCAAAGCACAGAGCAGACAAAGAGGCGCCAGCAGTAGTCCCAGAACTGTGATAGGAGATACTGCTTGGCCTCAATGCACAGTTTATTACCCTAACTATGAAGGAAGACCTAGGTCTTAATGTCAGCCTAAGTTACAAGGTCAAAGGACTACTAAGTGCTTTACTGCTGTTATATTTAAGTTTCCAGTTTGCTTTTAAATAGCATCAATTAAATGCAGCATCTAATAGAGCTTCCACTGTAGCCCGGCATCATTTTAAATCTTTCTACCCACCCAAGCAAATCAAGGCATTGTATCATGTAATGAATAATTGGACTTGCATTAATTTTAAACAATGCAAAACTCCACTGGCAAACTCCACCCATAATGTCAGTTAAAAAACAAAGAATAATTTGTGTCGTTTGAAATAAAAATACTTTCCTGTCAACTCTGAAAATGCAGTTTCAAATGTGGTATTAAAATGGAGAAAATAATGCTTTCTGTTCCACAGTTCCTAGCATTTTGAGGATAAGTTCAGCAAGAAACTGTTCTTAGCCTCAGTTGAACTGGAGCCATTGGTATTCTGCTTTCTCCAATATGCACTTAGAATCTTTTCATTATAAGGCAAGGAAAGACTTACGTGGGTCAAATATTTATGTGAAAACTTAGAAGTGATGCATGTTTCCTGCACTAAGTAAATCAGTTGTTGCTGCCATTTCTTGAGAGGTGATGGACAGATGGAACAGCTATTAAATTACAACACCGGCATTATTGGCCTCCTGAGACTCTATTAAAAAGTGGAATTAAATGAAACCTAGTTTGAACCAATCTCTGCTTATTTAAGAATAACCTTACTGCTCAGGTTTTTAAACAGTGATTGATGGAGACGAAATCATTAAATAAACTTTTAAGAGTAATTTTATAAATTCATGCTCCTAAGGTGGAATAATATCCACCGGGAATGCATTCCTTTTTTTAGTGTCAGCTTCAGGTCACAAGTCAAGTGGAACTTGGCTGCAGAGGTCAAAAATACTGCACAAATTTCTGCCTGAAATGACCTGTTTCTACTTTGTATAAAGTTGTGGAAAATTACAAATTCCAATATACTACATTATTTCTTGTGGTTGTGGTATGTTGTTTTAAACTTAAAAGTGCAGCTTACCTTTTCCTGTAACTGTCCAACAGATGCTACTTCACTAGGGTTGGTACGTTTTCTAATATACAACAAAGTTGAGAGGCATGAGCTTCACACTTAATAAATTCAGAATCTTGCCAAACTTGTTGGGCAAAGGGAGCTCAGAAGTATTTCTTTTTCTTTATTTATTACAATTGTCTCACGGGGAACAGTCTGTCCGGGCCCCATCTAGTAGAGAATAACGCAGCTGTCTAGCTAGGGTGGTTCTGGGTGGTAGTGGAAAACAAAGGAGCGGGTCGAGAAGAGGATATGGAGTGATTCAGGTGCTGAGAAGAGGCATGTGTTAATCATTCTGCATGTTACTACTTAATGCATTCAGAAAGTATGTCTCGTTTCAGACTTCATTGTTAACATCAAGCTGTCAATGCAGAGATTTTTCCAATTCAAATATTTTGAATGTCTATTTTAAAATTATTGACGGACCATAAACAACTTTAGTTAAAGCTGACAGTTGTAAGGATTGACTATCTTTCTCCAGAAAAATGTAATTGCTTAGTGTGGGACAGAATGTGCAAATCAATCTGTTAGTGCTTTTTGAAAGGCTGGAGTACATTAAGACAGTGTATGAAATTAAGTGAATTTATTGTGATAACTTTTATTATATATACATGGAAACACGTCAGTCTGTTTTACAGACTTTCCCACACCAAGCTACTGAAAACTCCACAAAAGTGAAATTTGGTTTCTTCTTTGTAGAGTCTACACAGTATGCAAACGTTTAATTCCAGAAAATTGGACACAGGTTTGCAAAAGGCCAAGCTTGGGAATCTCCAGATATCTACAAGATATCTTCTGGTTTAAGGTGGTGCATCTGAAGTTGTGCAACAGCTTACAGGTAGTTCAGAAGGCAAGAAATACCACTAAAACATCATTAATAACACTTTTTATGGGGTAAATTGTGGTATACTATCAATGCATACAATCAAGAAGAGAGCGGAGATGAAGATGACTTGAGGGATGAGCCGTATGTTGCAAAGTCAGGGTGCAACGTGCTGAGGCAGTTTCGGAGATGGAGATGGAGTTGTGGCAAGCGATTCAAAGAGATGTCGAGGCAGAGAAGTTTTGGTGTCTGTCCATCTAACCTGGGTGCGAGGTTGGATCGCTGTGCCAGTTTGGAGAGGTCGAGAATGGCTTCGGGCTCGGCGGTGAAGTGCAGGCTCTACGCTGGGGTCTGGCGGGCATAACCCAGTGTTTGGTCGATTTAAACGCTGGCCCAGATCGACTAGAAAGACAGGGTGTCAGGACCGGAGGCGAGAGTCAGGTCAATTTTGTTCACTTTCGCACATTGTTCACTCCTCTCTCCACGACACTGAGGCTGTGAGTCTGCTCCCGTTGTCACGTGCTTTGTAGCAGCCTTCCTTGTTATATAATGAATTTGAGACCGAGGCTTTGGGACTACTCTGGCTGCTCTGGGGATTCGGGTCTATGGACTCAATCTGGTTCAGAATGCTGTTGCTTGCTTCTATTGTTTGCATAATGTGTTTTTATCTCGTTCACTGTGCATCCATCAGGTGTTGGTCTTTTTTTTAATTGGGTTCTTTCGGGTTTCTTGCTTTGTGGCTGCCTGTAAGCAGACAAATCTCAAGGTTGTATAATTTATAAATACTTTAATAATAAATGTACTCTGATTCTTTGCGTACTGACATATTTTAAGCGAGGAAGAAGATTGCTGAGCCTCTGCCGATGATCTTTACATCATCAATAAGGACAGGAGAAGTACCAGAGGATTGGAGGGTTGCAGATGTTGTTCCCTTGTTCATGAAAGGGAGTAGAGATAGCCCAGGAAACTATAGACCAATGAGTCTTACTTCAATAGTGGGCAAGTTGTTGGAGAAGATCATGAGAGGCAGGATTTATGAGCATTTGGGGAAGCATAATCTGATTAGGGATGGCTTTGCTAAGGGCAGGTTGAGGCTTACGAGCCTGATTGAATTCTTTGAGGATGTTACAAAACATGTTGATGAAGGTAGTGCAGTGGATGTAGTGTGTGTGGATTTCAATAAGGCATTTGACGAGGATCCCCATGCAAGGGTCATTCAGAAAGTAAGGAGGCATGGGATCCGAGGAGACCTTGCTTTGTGGATCCAGAATTGGCTTGCCCACAGAAGAGAAAGTGTGTTTGTGGATGGTTCATATTCTGCATGGAGGACGGTGACCAGTGGTGTGCCTCAGGGATCTGTTCTGGGACTCCTCCTCTTTGTGATTTTTATAAGTGACCTGGATGAGGAAGTAGAAGGGTGGGTTAGTAAGTTTGTTGATGACACAGAAGTTGGGGGTGTTGTGGATAGTCTGGAGAATTGTCAGAGGTTACAGCAGGACGTTGATAGGATGTAGAACTGAGCTGAGAAGTGGCAGTTGGAGTTCAATCCAGATAAGTGTGAAGTGTTCATTTCGGTAGGTCAAATTTGAAGGCAGAATATCGTATTGAAGGTAAGACTCTTGGCAATGCGGAGGATCAGAGAGATCTTGGGGTCCGTGTCCATTCGACACTCCAAGCTGCTGCACAGGTTGACAGTATTGTTAAGAAGGCATATGGTGTGTGGGCATTCATCAACTGTGGGATTAAGTTCAAGAGCTGGAAAGTAATGTTGTAGCTACTGCATGGCCTTAGTTAGACCCCACTTGGAGAACTGCGTTCAGTTCTGGTCACCTCACTACAGGAAGAGTGTGGATACTATAGAGAAGAGTGCAGAGGAGACTTACAAGGATGTTGTCTGGATTGAAGAGCATGCCTTATGAGAATAGATTGAGTGAACTTAGCCTTTTCTCCTTGGAGTGACAGAGGATGCGAGATGACCTGATAGAGGTGAATAATATGATGAGAAGCATTGATTGTGTGGATAGCCAGAGGCTTTTTCCCAGGGTTGAAATGGCTAATACAAGAGGGCATAGTTTTAAGGTGCTTGGAAGTAGGAACAAGGGGGATGTCAGGGATAAGTTTTTCACATAGAGAATGTGGGTGCATGGAATGCACTGCCAGCGATGATGGTAGAGGGGGATACACTCAGGTCTTTTAAGATAGGTACATGGAGCTTAGAAAAATAGAGGACTATATGGTAGGGAAATTCTAGGCAGTATCTAGAGTAGGTTACATGGTCAACACAACATTGTGGGCCGAAGGGCCTGTAATGTGCTGTAGATTTCTATGTTCTATGTTTAACCAGATATATTAGTACAGCTATTCTGCCTGTTGCCATAGCCTTAGCTAAGTAACGTCGTATACAATCCATTTCTCCACAACATCTGAATCATTGAATAATTTCACTTGTATCGGCTTTCCCAAGCAAATTGATGTCTAACCTATTGGCGAGTGGCAAGGCACTCTGCACTACTGAGGATCTTGTTATTTCCCCAAGGACGTTCGCAACTTTGTTGCCAAGCTCGGGAATTGTCAATTATTGAATGTAGCTATAAGTAGCTTAGAAGTTCAATGTAAATTTATTATCAAAGTACACACGTCACCATATGTAATAGTTTAATTGTTCAATAGTTCCATTTAATATCAGAGAATGTATACAATATACAACCTGAAATTCTTGTTCTTTTTCTGACATCCATGAGAACAGAAGAGTGCCCCAAAGAACGAGTGACAGTAAAAATGTTAGAACCCTAAAGCCCCCCCTCCTCTCAAGCACAAGCAATAGTGAAGCAGTGGCCCACCCCTCCCCCACTTAAGTCAGTGAAAAGCATCAACACTCTCCACCCACCAAGTAGGCAATAGCGAGGCCCCCAGGAAAGATCATGATCTGCAGTACAACAAAAACTAATCATTCACCCAACAATTCAACATACCATAGGTTCTCTCGCTCCGTAATAAAAGAACAGAGAGTGTTCCTCTTTCACAGCAAAAGGGGAGACTAAAAAAGACTAGCAACTTGCTGATTATGACGTTAAAGTCTGCCACGTCGCCTTTTCTTCCCCCCGAGTTCCCCAACTCGAGAGTCAGCAACAAACTCTCCCCTATCAACGAGAGAAAGAGAGACAGCAAGCTATTCCCTTGAAAGCTGATCTGCTGTTCCCAATGTTCCACTTTCTCCCGCTACTCTTCAGTTGGTGACACCGGCATAGAATTGGCTCATCCCCAGGGCTGCAAAGCCTTGGAACCCCGAAGGCATCCTCACCTTCTAGGCCGGGTCCTTGATATTGAGAAACGGCCAGTCATGAGCCTCCAGGTGTGGGTCCCAATGCTGCAAAGAACCAAATTTTGAGGTCAGGGCCTTCGACGGAATCCCATCCACCTTGAAATGGAAGAAGAGAGACATTAAATGCAGAAATTCACAGCTGTTTCCATAGATGAGCTCAAAGGAGTAACTGTCAAGTGCCAGCTTAGCTCCACCCTCACCCTGAGATTCATTTTCTTGCAAGCATACTCAGTAAATCCATAATGGAATAATAACTATAATAGAACCAATGAAAGATTGTACCAACTTGGGCATTCAACCAATGTGCAAAAGACCACAAACTGTGAAAATACAAAAAGAAAGGAAAAATACAATAATAAATAAATAAATAATCAATAAATATTGAGAACATGAGATGAAGACTCCTTGAAAGTGAGTCCATAGGTTGTGGGAACATTTCAGTGATGGGGCGAGTGAAGTTGAATGGAGTTAACCTTTTGGTTCAGAGCCTGATGATTGAAGAATAATAACTGTTCCTGAACTTGGTGGTCTGAGTCCTGAGGCTCCTGTATTTTCTTCCTGATGGGAGCAGTGAGAGGAGAGCATATCCTGGGTGGAGGGAGTCTCTGATGATGGACGCTGCTTTTATGCAACAACACTTTATGTGGATGTGCTCAGTCTTGGGGAGGGCTTTACTGTATCCACTACATTAAGGTTGTCATAGCTGATGGTGGTAATGGGGACAAGCTCCCAGTACCTATTAAATGCTCCCTATGGCGTGCACCTCAAAGGGTGTCCATCTCCTGGTCTTCACATATGGTTTAGCTACTAAGCCCGGTGGAATCATTTCTACTGACAGGAGAAGGGGAACAGATGGGTTACTGATGCCATAAAACCAGTTGCTTCGGGCAGATGTGGCTCATCGGCCATGGTTGTCAGCTCATCTGGGAGGAGAAAAACTCTGATCTCAAACCTCCACTGCCTTGCAGCTATATCCACACATGGGGAAGGCTTCGGGAATAAACCCTAAGGATAAAAATCCGGAGCTGGACTCCCTAAGGCAATCCTACGTTGAGTTCAATGCTGACTAGTAACTCCTGCGCGCTGCTGGTACCAAATTGTATCGGACACTGCCGTTCTTTTTGGTTCATCAGATGCGTGGAGAGGGGGAGCTTGCTACATTAGCAACAGCTTGCTTCTCCATATTGTACTGCCCAGGCTTGCATATCTAGACAGTTAGGAGGAAATATCCATGGCCAACTCTGACAGACGGAGGTCCTCACCTCACATTTTGTAGGATTCCCATTCAAGGGCATTGGTGTCTCCATACAAGCTCTGATGCAGCCAGTCAATATACTCTCCATCACATATCTATAGGAGTTTGTCAAAGCTTTAGATGTCATGCTGAATCTTCGTAAAATCCTAGGGAAGTGAAGGTGCTGCTGTGCTTTCTTCGTAATTGCACTCAGATGCTGGGCCCAGGACATGCCCTCCAGAATGATAACACCAGAGGAATTTAAAAATTGCTGACTCTTTGCAATTCTGATCCTCTGACGAAGACTGGCTCATGGACCTCTGGCTTTCTCCTCCTGAAGTCAATAATCAGTTCCTTGGTCTTGCTGACATTGAGTGAGAAGTTGTTGCTGTGGTACCACTCAGCCAGATTTTCAATCTCCCTAATATGTACTGATTTGTCACCATCTTTGCTTTGGCCTACATCAGAGCTGTGCTTAGCCTTACAGTCATAAATGTAAAGTGGGTAGAGCAGAGGGCTAAGCACACAACCTTCCAGTGCACCTGTTCTGAAGGAGGTTGTGGGGGAGATATTGTTACCAATCCGAACTGATTGGGGTCTGCAGGTGAGGAGATCGAGGATCCAATTGCAAAGGAGATATTGAGGCCAAGGTCTTGAAGCTTATTGATCAGTTTTGAGGCTTTGATGGTATTGAATACTAATCTGCAGTCAATAAAGAACCTTCTCTTGTATGTGTATATTTGTTGTCCTGAAGTTCCAGGGTTGAGTGAAGAGCCAATGAGGTGGCATCTGCTGTTGCTCTGGTGGACAAATTGGAGTGGATTGAAGTCACCTGTCAGGCAGGACTTGATATGTTTCAACTCCAACCTCTCAAAACATTTCATCACTGTGGATGATAGACATTGAGGCAGATTACCATGCTCTTCTGAGGTACTGGTATAGGTGAAGCCTGCTGGAAGGAGGTTGCACCTCTGACTGCCGAAGTGAGAGGTTAAAGATCTCAATGAGCAGTCCAGCCAGTTGATCACCACAGGTCTTTATTACTTGGCCAGGCATCCTGTCTGGGACAGATGCTTTAAATGGGTTCACCCTCATAAAGGCTGCATATATGTCAGCCTGTTAGACTGAAATCACAGGATCAGTGGGGTCTGTCAGCGTTCGTGTTGGTTCCTCCATGCCTTGATGGTCAAAGCAAGCTTGGAAGGCATTGCGTTCATCTGGAAGCAAAGCCCTGTTGTCGCCTATGTTGCTTGATTTACCTTTATAGGAGGTAAAATCATTCAAGCCCTGCCACAACGGTTGAGCATTTTTCATTGATTCAGATTTAGTTTGGAATTGCCACTTCATATTTGAGATGGCTTTCCAGAGATCATACCTGGACCTCTTGTAACTTTCTTGGTCATCAGATTTTGAATTCCTCTGATCTGGCCCTCAGCAGACTGCAGATCTCATGGTTCATCCAGGCCTTCTGGTTGGGAAAGACTCTGACTGATCTTGCTTGGCACACTTGTCTGCAACTGTTTTAATAAAATCCATGACAGTCATGGTGTATTCGTTCAGATCTGCAATGAGTCCTTGAACAGGGCCCAGTCTACTGACTTGAAGCAATCAAAAAGCCACTCCCCTGCCTCCCACAACTTGTTCTCTGGTATCCTAATCTCTGGAACTTTGCTCTTTAGCCTCTATGCCTCTATATAGATAGGAGGTGGACAGCCAAGTACAGGTTTCCTGAAACATGGTCTGAGCATGGAATGGAAGGCATTCCTTATCTTAGTATGGCAGTAGTCTAGTGTGTTGAGACATCTGGTGCTACAGGTTACATACTAATGGTAACTGGGCGGGGATCTCTCCAAACAAGCCTATTTGAAGTCCCTGACTATGATCTGAAATACATCAAGATGGACTGTTTCTTGTTTAGAGATGGCATCATGCAATATCTCAAGTGCTTGATTATAGCCAGCTGCTGGTGGTATGTAAACTCTGGTGAGGGTTACGGATGAAAATTCCTTAAGAAAATAGACATATGGCATTTGACCATTAGGTGTTCAAGGTCAGGTGAATGTGAGTTTGACAAAATTGCCACATCAGAGCACCAATGGGATTTGATTATTATTATTTTGATTATCACCACTTTTTGCCTTTCCCAAATGAGTAATTCGGTCCATCCTGTGAATTGAAAAGCCTTTGGGTCTGATTTCCCTGTCTGGAGTGCTGTGAGTGAGCCATGTCTCAATTACACATAGAGCACAACAATTTCTCTTTTCCCTCCGATTCAGCAATCTTGCCTTTGAGTCCTCAACTTTGTTCTCCAGCAACTGATGCTAACAGGATGCTGGGTAGAGGTGGCCTCGTTCCTCTGTGTTTTAGCTTGGCTTGGAGCCTCCTCCTCCCCCTCTAAGCCTCAGTTCCAGTCATGGGGATAAACCTTAGTCCACTTAAAGATGCCATACCTTCTCATGGCCATGACTAATTGCAGACTTTAAAACAATCAGTTTGAGATTCATCTTATTATGTTGGCCTTTTGAAGATCAGATTCCAAAGTCCTGGTGTGAAGGAACAACTGACTGTCTCTAACCCAGCAATCCAACTGAGTTATTTTGATCAATGGAAAATGCCTGAAAATAAGATTCAGGTAAGGAAAGTCACAAATCTCCGTCAGCAAGCACTGGCAGTTTTGTAAATACCTTATTCAGGAAAAAAAGCTGGAATATCTTGCAGGCTACTAATGAAAGAAAAGAATTCATTTATCTTAATTTTAGAAGACTTTAAAGCATTTGGCCTCAGATTAAGTCGTTTTGAAGTATGGTTACTGTGGAGTTGTAGAAAATTTGGCAACCACCAATGCACAGCAAAATCACATTGCTACTCGTGGGATAAGGAATAGATTCAATACTGGAAAACACACCATACCGGGACTTGCACAGAAAATGCTGCTGGGGGATCCAATGCCATTTTCACTTAGGCTTGTGGAGAAATGATTTTCATGCAGAAAACAATGTCCAATGGACCATGGAAGAAAGTGGTGCAATTGCTAGACCTGTATATGTACAATATTTTGCCACAGCAGGATCATTTAAGTAGTTCCTGTCAATGAAAACTAAAAGGCAGAACATGTTCAGGGGATTTGGAACTTCTATTGGTAAGAGCTGTGGATGGGTCACACGATGACAGCAAACTGTGGACTCCCCAAGTAGCATTGAAGCAGCAGGTTCACATCTGCCTTCTACTAGGTTGTGTAGTAACAGTCAAGTGCCTAATGCTTCCTTCTAATGTTCACACTTTAGTGTTCCAGCAGCAGCCTTGAACATGTGCTCTATGTCAAAGACAAGTGTTCCCCCATAATATCTTTCAGGGTCTCCCCCCCCAACCAGAAGCCCTGGATGAACTATGAGATCCGCAATCTGCTGAGGGCCAGGTCAGTGGTGTTCAGGTCTGGCGACCAGGTAAAATACAAGAGGTCCAGGTATGACCTCCAGAAAGCCTTTTCATATGAGTGGCAATTCCAGACCAAACTTGAATCACTGAAGGATGCTCGACAGCTGGTAGCAGGGTTTGAATGCTGCCACCTCTTACAAAAGTGAAACCAACCATCATAAGTGGCAATAAGGTTTCACTTCCAGATGAGCTCGCTTTGACTGTCAAGACATGGAGACACCATCACAAACTCTCACAGCATTCAACGACTGTGATTTCAGTCTCTGAGGCCAACATAAGAGCATCTTTCAGGAGGGTGAACCCAGGGAAAGCATCTGGCCCAACAGGGTATCTGGCCAAGTACAAGAGATCTGTGCTGAACAACTGGCTGGAGTGTCACTGATACCTTAATCTCTCACTTCAGCAGTCAGAGGTGCCCACCTGCTTCAAGCAGGCTTCAATTATACCAGTGCCTAAGAAAAACGTGGGACTGTGTTTGGCTGTTCACCTGAGATCTGCTGCAAGCTCTCGTCCCGGTTCATTGGTCCTTTTAAGGTTATCAATCACATCAGCTTTTACCATCTCCAGCTGCCACCGTCCCACAGGATTGCACCTACCTTCCATGTGTCCTACCTCAAGCCTGTTGACCATGGAGCACTCAACCCACCTAAACCTGCTCCTCTGGAACTAACAATGGTGGAAGGTGGTCCAATGTACTCAAGTCATCAGTTGATGGATCCACTTCACTATGGATGGTGTGTGTAGTACCTGGTCGACTGGGAAGGGTACAGTCTGGAGGAGAGGTCTTGGGTGCCGTCCAGTTTCATCTTGGACCAATCACTCATTGAGGAGTTCCACCAGATCCATCCTGATTGCCCTGGGCCTTCAGGTGCCGGCTGTAGGAGAGGGGATTCTGTCAGGCCTGCACAGGCAGGTATCTTCCAGTCTGCACTCAGCTAGCAGGATTCACCTGACATGCGTTTCCAACTCATCGCCTGTGGCTTGTTCACCCATTGAACCAGCTAGCCTCAACCAGTTCCTACTTGCCTTCAGTTACCTTGTTGTCAGTTGTGTTCAGTATCTGTTCTCTCTTGCCTTCTGGTCTTCTGGTCCCCTTGTGGTTATTTTGTAGTTGATTACTTCAGTTATCACTCACTGCTAAGTCATCCCTGCTGCTCTGTGTTTGGGTCAAGCCTCCTCTACATTTCCTGACAACAGCCACTCTACCACAGATAAATATTCTTATTAGAATGCACATGAACTTTAATAATTGGAGCCATGGACGAACCACGCCCACTGTATTTTTGCTTTGTAAGATTTCAGAACAGTTCACCGTTCCTGCTTTGCATTTTTAATCTTTTTATTGTAACTTATTATTTTTTATGTCTTGCACTGTACGCCTGCCACAGAACAACAAATTTCATTATACTTGTCAGTGATAATAAACTTGATGCTGATTGTGAGATCTTGAAACATTTTTACCTGTAAATTATTAGATGTTGGAGAAGATTATGAAATAAGATTTTTACCTTAGACTAGTTTCTAGGTTATCAGAAAGACTTTAAAGTATTTTTTGTAAATGTCAAGCAAGCAGTTTTTTAAACTGAACATTTAAGCAACTTGATGATACTTGTGAAACCATGGTTGTATTATGAATCTAAAGAGTGGAACTAAAACTGGCCTGAATTTCCTCAATTAGTTATTTTGCCTAACATTGATACAGCCCAATCAATCACAGGCAAAACCCTCCCCATCGCTGAGGACATTTACAAGAAGTGCTGCCACAAGAAAGCAGCATCCGTCATCAAGGATCCCCACCATCTGGGCCATGCTGTCTTCTTGCTGGTACCATCAGACAAGAGTTATAGGAGCCCTAAGTCCCATAACTTCATTCACCTCAATGCGGAGCTGACCCTACAACATACGGACTCACTTTCAGGGACTCTACAACTCAGTATTATTTGGAAAAGAGTACAGTCAAAGTTTCGGCCTGAAACACTGACTGTACTCTTTTCCATAGATGCTGCCTGGCCTGATGAGTTCCTCTAGCATTTTGTGTGCATTGCTTGGATTTCCAGCATCTGCAGATTTTCTCTTGATTGTACTCAGTATTACTCTTTTTCTTTGCACAATTTATCTTCTTTTGCACGTTGGCTGTTTGTTTGTCTTTTGTGATTTAGTTTTTCTTAATTTATTTTTTTTCCTGTAAATACCTGCAAGTAAAAGAATCTCAAGGTAGTATATGGTGACACTGAACTTCGGAATACCAATAATTTCAGCAACTGTTAGTCAACTTTTTCTTTGAAGTAGGCCTTTGATGTTTCTCAGCAGAAAGGTACTTACCTTAATTATACTGAAAGTGAAAACCAAACAGTTACTGAAGAATAGAGTTCTTAAAGCAAAGTCAGCCCACTGGCTCTTTAAGTGAGCAATGTCGTGTTAATTTGAGCCCTCCCAAAATTCTGAGGTTGTACCCTAGCTCAGAAGAAGTTCCAGCATCAGATACACTTATATTTGCTTTGTTGGGTCCCAATTAAGCAATGTTTTGCTTTTAAAATATATTTCCTTGTAATTAAAGTTCTTTACACCCTCATTTCTCCATGTGTCTCTCATCTGTCCAAATGCTTTAAGCATCCAATTCTAAGTTCAAAGTACATTTATTATCAAAGTATGTATACATTATGCAATCTTGAAATTCGTCTCCTTATAGACAACCACAAATCAAAGAAACTCAAATGAACCCACATAAAAGGACAGTCAAACACCCAGTGTGCAGAGGAGGGAGAAAAAAGTAAGCAAATAGCATTCAGAACAAAAGTGAGTCCATAGACACGAAGTGTAGAGGAGGCCACATCTTCGGCTTCAGTTCGGCGCAGAGCCGAGTAAATGTTGCTGAGCCCACAGACACAAAGCCCAGAGCAGGCCATAGCCTCAGCTTAGTTCTGATTAATATTCATCCCTGGTATTCACCATTATCATATTGGAAGCCATGCCTTCTCCAGACTAGATTTGCATTCTAGAATTCCTTCTCTAATTTTTTGCACTTCTGTAAACCCATGAGCCTTGGTGTCTTAGTTTGTTCCTATGAAATGAATCGGGATACTTTACTAGGTTAAATGTTCCATGGAAATGAAAGTGGTTGTTGTTGAGAGGTCAAACCTCCAAGACAAGAAAGATAAAAATTTAGAGATGTGATTAAGCTCAGAGACTTTATTTCAAAGTGCAAATGTGGAATTACCTCACAATCTGGCCTTTGCAATTCAATCCATGCTCAAAATTTAGCTTCCATTAATTTCAGCTTAAATGCCCAGTCCATTGTATCTCGGGATCTTTCTTTAAGTCATATTGGGACATCAACACTTCCATATTATTAGAAATGTGCAGATGTTTTGTATAACAATTGCAGTTAGTTTAATTAAAATTTTAAGATTTATTTATAGCATTAAAAATATCTTACTGTGGAGGCCTTCCAGATGCTGCAGTGTAATTGTGGCAATCAAGCTTAGTTGACTGCATTTGGACTGCTTGACCAATGCCTGAAAGTTTAAACTAAGCCTGGACTTGAGAGCAGGAAATAGGTTGACATGGAACTACACTATTTTGGGACAAATAATCAGAATCGGAACCAGGTTTATTATCAATGGCATGTGTCGTGAAATTTGTTAAATTAACAGCAGCAGCTCAATGCAATATATAATATAGAAGAAAAATAAATAAATAAATCAATTACTGTATAAGTATATTGAATAAATTAAAAATCATACAAAAACCAAAATAATATATATTAAAAAATTAGCACGTGCTCATGGGTTCAATGTCCATTTAGGAATCGGATGGCAGAGGGGAAGAAGCTGTTCCTGAATCGCTGAGTGTATGCCTTCAGGCTTCTGTACCTCCTGCCTGATGGTAACAGTGAGAAAAGGGAATGCCCTGGGTGCTGGGGGTCCTTAATAGAACCCAGGATGGAACCAACTAAATTTACGACCCTCTGCAGCTTCTTTTGGTCCTGTGCAGTAGCCCCTCCATACCAAACAATGATGCAGCCTGTCTGAATGCTCTCCATGGTACATCTATAGAAGTTTCTGAATGTTTTTGTTGAGGTAAATCACTTCAAACTCCTAATGAAGTATAGTTGCTGTCTTGCCTTCTTTATAGCTGCACTAATATGTTGAGACCAGGTTAGGTCCTCCGAGATTTTAACACCCAGGAACTTGAAGCTGCTCACTCTCTCTACTTCTGATCCCTCTATGAGAATTGGTATGTGTGCCTTCGTATTACCCTTCCTGAAGTCCACAATCAGCTCTTCCGTCTTACTGACGTTGAGTGCAAGGTTGTTGTTGCGATACCACTCCACTAGTTGGCATATCTCACTCCTGTACGCCCTGTCATCACCACCTGAGATTCTACCAACAATGGTTATATCATCAGCAAATTTATAGATGGTATTTAAGCTATGCCTAGCCACACAGTCATGGGTATAGAGAGAGTAGAGCAGTGGGCTAAGCACACACCCCTGAGATGCACCAGTGTTGATCGTAAGTGAGGATGAGATATTATCACCAATTCACACAAATTGTGGTCTTCCAGTTATTGCAGAGGGAGGTACAGAGGTCTAGGCAGAAAATGCTGGGAATACATAGCACTCTGACACTATTTGTGGAAAGAGAAACAGAGTTAGTGATTGAGTTCAGAGACTGTTGGCTAAATGATTAGAGGATGTAGCTGTGAGAGTAGTAAAGGTAATTGAGGTGACACCACTGGTTCGTTTGAAAACAAGAGCAGAAATTTTAAAATCTAGGCATTGTTCTATAAGGAGACAATGTCAGTCAGTGATCACATTATCTATTTTTTTTTGTGATAGCAGCATCTATTGCTCTTGTAAAGTCTGTGGGGTGACTTCAGATTCAGCCAAAAGATTCTCAAAACCAGTTTTATGATGATATGTTTTGTGTGGACATTGTTACTAAGGCTATTGCAAATTGAATTTTAATTCCATAGTTGACATAGTGGAATGTGAACTTATTTTGTTGGTTTATTAATCACAGTGTAATAGAGCAATACAGTCCTTCAGCCCAATGAGTCCATGGCAACCATGATGCCCACCCAACTCGCCCTAATTTCCTGCATTTGGCCCATATCCTGTTTGTCCCGTGTTTCTTGTGATATCATTCTGGAGGAACTTTGTATCATTTTTAATGCATGCATTTCTAAATGACAATAAACAAGGACTGAGAGTCCTCATAGCCTAATCTAATCTAATATCCCTCAAAGCCCCACCCTTTAATGTACCTATCCAAGTGATACAGTTATACCTGCCGCAACCACTTCCTTTGTCATTTCATTCCATACACTCACCATGCTCTGTGTCAAAAGGTTGCCTCACAGATCTCTTTTACATATTTCCTCTTGCACCTAAATCTTTGCCACCTGGGTTTAGACTCTCCTACCCTGAAGAAATTACTATTGTTGATCACCTTATAACTTTAAACATTTAGACATTTGAATAAGGTTGCCCCTCATTCTCCTATTTTCCTAGGAATAAAGACCTGTAGTGGCCACACTGCACTACAACTAGGGCCTCCTAGTTTTGCAACATCGGCATAAATCTTTTCTGCACCCTTTTCAGTTTAACCTTATCTTTCCTATAATGGTCACCAAAATTGTACACTGTACTTGAAGTGTGGCCTCACCATTGACTTAAGCAACTGCCACATAGTATCCAAACTCTCAGACTTAGTACACTGACTGATGAATTCATCCTTTTTTTTCACCTCCCTATGTGCATAGTTTGTTGAACCATGGTTCAACCAGCTATGCACAAGTACTCCAAGGTGCCTTTGTTCCAATACACTCCCTAGTGCTTTACTATTCATAGTGTAAGCCATATTCTGGTTTGACTTTACAAATTACATCACCTCACATTTACCTGTATTGAATTTCATTTGCTACTCCTTTGTCCACTTTCCTAAGTGATCAAGATCCCCTTGTAATCGACAATAAACTTTTTCACTGTTGGCAACACCTCCTAATTTCATGTCATCCATAAACTTCCTGATTTTGCATCCAAATCATTGATATAAATAATAAATAACAAGGGTGAAACCACCAACTCCTATGGCACACCACTAGTCATCAGCCTCTATTCTGAGGACCAGCCTTCAACCACCACTTTCTATTTCCTACCTCTGAGCCAATTTTGAATCCACCTTACTTGCTTTACCTGGATTCCGTGTGAGGCCTTCCAGAGCAGCTTACTATTGTTACGTACCCCGTAACTGGGTTGCCAAACCAGCAGAAATGGATCACTCAGTTGGAGTCTGGAGTACTAGAACTAAGAAAGTTTTATTAAAGAAACAAGCAACACAGTAATCGAAAGGATAATAAATGCAACAATTCAACTATGATAACCACACATGTGCACAGAATTAAGATAACAGCATCAATCAAGCTCTATCGTTGTCTAGGGGTAAATGACCAATTTCAAAATGACTCAAAGTTCAGTCCAGTTTGTAGTTCAGTTCGCAGTAATCGTTGCCATGGCGATGGACAAGGTGGGGGAAGAGAGACAGAATAGGAACAACTGATCATTCAGAACACTGCTTCACTCACAGACCAGCGGGATGGCTCACAAACAGCATTTGGGCAGGTCCTTGGTGATGTCACCTGAGGTCACCGACTGTGACCCCTCCTCCAGATGCGGTCGATCCTCTGCAGTGAACCCGGCACCCAGGCAAGGGCGGACACACACCGGGTTCCCGCTGATCGTACCTTTCCACCCACTCGTGAGAAGCGTACCGCTTCCAGGGTCTCGTTACCTCGGGTGGCGTGTGTCTGTCTTAGCGAACCTGTCCCTTTTTATCCCCCTGCTGGGGTATCGCCTGTCCATCACTTCAAACAGTTCAGGGTTCAAAGGGGGGGAGCTGCTCCAGACAGCTCTCCCTCCCACATCCCTTCATTACACATCTCCAGACGCTGCTCCATTGTTCCTTATCTCTCCTTCCCCTGAGGGCAGGTGGCAGACCAACTGCTGATGCCACTGATGCTAGCCCAGGCCAGCAAACATCTTAATTTTATGTGTATTCTCGTAACACTTCCCCCCTTTAAGGATTTTTACCGGGAGGTAAAAATTACAAACATGACTACATTATCTGATACATACACAATATACATCTTTAACAGTTATTTAGCTAATACAGAGAATTTGAAGCTGTCAACACCTTGACAGACAGTCATCACATTTTCTGTTCCTTTTACACGTGTTATTAATAATCCCTTAGACCAGGCTCCAACTCAGCAAACTTCATAGTGGCCAAAAACACTGATGAATTGCGACCAATGTAACCTCTCATTTGGTTTTGTCCCGGACCACAATAACAAGGGTCGTCCCATTCCGACTCAATTTTCTCTCGCAAGGGCTTAGTAGGAGGGGGACGGGTATTGACCGCAGAGTTATTGCAAAACTTCCTGCAGTACCCCACCATCTCCAAGAGCCTTCCGAGGGCCCTCTTGTCTGTCGGGGTTGGGAGGTCAGCGATAGCCTGCACTGTAGCTTGCATCACTGCCAGCTGCCCCTGTGTCACCACAATTCCCAGGTAAGTGACTCTCGTGTGGCCGAATTCATTTTTTTCAAGGTTCACTATCAAACTGGCTTCAGACAGCCGTATTAAATTGCCAATACACACCTCTGTGTTCATCAGCCCTTTAGTCACTGAATTACTCGAAAAATATGGGTGTTGTTTACTTGGCTGCCCTATTGTAACAGACATAACCCAACGTCCCAGTTCTTTGCATTTCCTCGGGACAATCAAACACATGGGTGCGAGTCGTTTAATTACTCCTTCGGGGATTAAGGGAGAGACCTTATCAGTAGACCTGGCCAAAACAATAGCCTTCTCCCATCTGACCGATCCCATCCTAATCTTTTCAAAATGGTTTTTTCCTCTTATCAAGGGGCCCCTAGCATCATTGATTTCCACACTAACACCGACTAGGTTTGTTAGCATATCAAAAGCCGGTGACCGTCTCAGTTCGCGTCGGTCATGATCAATAACATTCTTCCCCCTGGGCAGCCGGTAAATCTCTTTCATGATTCCACCAACTGTTTCCTCCAGCACCGCAAAATGTCCACCGGGGGGTACCTCGTGGGCCATTTTAAAAACCTCATCCCCATAACTCTTTTGCACCACCCCCCACTCCTCATCTGCGGATGCTGTACTTGATTTCCCTTTCTTCCTTAGCACTTCCTCATCCGCACAATAGCTTGTCAAGGCTGTGTCAGAGAGAGCGGTCTCGGCAAAAACCATCAGCCCCTCGTCTCGCTCCTGCGTCTGCACAAATTCTTTCCTGGCTACTGCTACGTCCGTCCCAGCTCCCTCACTACCTCTTATCTCACTACACCCTGTCTCATACAAGGTTGGCAGAAATGTTTCAGCCAAATTCACCATCGCGGGCGGGGCCTCCATGCTGGCAGGCTGACCCGTCAATCTCACGACTGGGAACACGATTCCTCCGGCGATGTCATTACCGAGCAAGACTTCCACGTCTTTCATCGGTAATTCGGACCTCACCCCAATCGTGACTAGTCCAGAGACCAGGTTGCTCTGTAAATGTATCTGGTGCAAAGGGACTGACTCTGTCCCTTCCCCAACACCTTTGACCTCTACCTCCCCAGTCTGGGTCTCTGAGCTAAACTCTAATACACTCTTCAGTATTAGTGACTGACACGCTCCCGTGTCTCTCCAGATCCGCACTGGAACTGGTTTTAACCTCTCCTTCACTGACACCAGTCCGGCCGAGATAAACCTCTCGCGCCCTTCCTGGACTTTTTCAGACCTGTCCTTCCCTAGCGGTTCGCTTAACAGCTCAATACAGCCATTCAAAATTTCCGCTTTTCCTTTCCCCGTCTCCTTCCTTGGGGCAAAGCACCTGGACGCAAAGTGTCCGACTTTCCCACAATTATAACAGACGACCCCAGGAGACTTCCTACCAGACTGCTCCCGGTCTACCTTATCCTTTTCACTAGTCCCCGGCTTACTTTCTGACTTTTCCGGCGGACTCTCCCCTTCGTCCTGACTACCCTTCTGGTAGCCTTTACTCGGGGCAACCTTCATTTTATGCGTCAACGCATACTCATCCGCTAACTTAGCAGTTGCGGCTAACGTGGCTGCCTCTTTCTCATCGAGGTAGGGTCTCATACCCTCAGGGACACAACCTTTAAACTGCTCAATCAGAATCAGCTGCAGCAGTCTGTCATAATCCCCCTCTACCCCTTTCGAGGCGCACCAACGCTCACAATATGTTTGCATCTCGCGAGCAAACTCCAAATACGTGCGGTCCCACCGCTTCCTTGCATTCCGAAACCTCTGCCGGTATGCCTCCGGGACCAACTCATAAATCCTGAGGATGGCCTCCTTCACCACCTCATACTTCTGGGCATCTTCCGGGGATAAAGCGGAGTAAGCTTGTTGGGCTTTCCCTTTCAGTACACTCTGAAGTAAAACAACCCACTTATCCCTCGGCCAGTCCTGACTTATAGCTACTTTTTCGAAGTGGAGAAAGTACCGATCCACATCGGTATCGTCAAAAGGGGGAACCAGCCTAACCTCCTGGGTCGCCCGGAACCCTCCACCTTGGTTCGGCACGAGCCCCTGCTCGGCCCTTATCTTTAACTTCTCCAGCTCAAATTCCCTTTCCCTCTGTTTCTCCTCTCTCTCCAACTGTCTTTCTCTCTCTTGCCTTTCTACCTCTTTCTCTCTCTCCCGCCTTTCTAACTCTTTCTCTCTCTCCCGCCTTTCTAACTCTCTCTCTTTCTCCCGCCTTTCTAACTCTCTCTCTTTCTCCCGCCTTTCTAACTCTCTCTCCTTCTCCCGCCTTTCTCTCCTGCCTTTCTAACTGCTTCTCTTCGTGTTCTAACTGCCGTACCCGGAACTCGTGCTCGAGTCTCAGTTTTTCAAGCTGTACCTGTACCGCGTCTCCAGCAGGTTTTTCAATAGACACCACCCCCAGCTCACCTTGGGGAAACACACCTTTAGATACATAGTGCTCTACAATAGCTCTGTGTATCTCCTCTCTCCTCATTGTCGACTTCACCTTGGCAAGATTCACCCGTTTGGCCACAGCTATCAATTCCGATTTCCTGGCATCCTCTAATGCCTCCAAGGTCGGCGCCTTTATAAATTCCTCAACCTCCATTTCTGCTGTTTGTCTTTTCTTTCTTTCGGGAATTTTAACCCAATCAATTTACTCCGTCCCAAATTTAGCGTTCAAAATCGCGGACGAGAACCCCACTTATGTTACGTACCCCGTAACTGGGTTGCCAAACCAGCAGAAATGGATCACTCAGTTGGAGTCTGGAGTACTAGAACTAAGAAAGTTTTATTAAAGAAACAAGCAACACAGTAATCGAAAGGATAATAAATGCAACAATTCAACTATGATAACCACACATGTGCACAGAATTAAGATAACAGCATCAATCAAGCTCTATCGTTGTCTAGGGGTAAATGACCAATTTCAAAATGACTCAAAGTTCAGTCCAGTTTGTAGTTCAGTTCGCAGTAATCGTTGCCATGGCGATGGACAAGGTGGGGGAAGAGAGACAGAATAGGAACAACTGATCATTCAGAACACTGCTTCACTCACAGACCAGCGGGATGGCTCACAAACAGCATTTGGGCAGGTCCTTGGTGATGTCACCTGAGGTCACCGACTGTGACCCCTCCTCCAGATGCGGTCGATCCTCTGCAGTGAACCCGGCACCCAGGCAAGGGCGGACACACACCGGGTTCCCGCTGATCGTACCTTTCCACCCACTCGTGAGAAGCGTACCGCTTCCAGGGTCTCGTTACCTCGGGTGGCGTGTGTCTGTCTTAGCGAACCTGTCCCTTTTTATCCCCCTGCTGGGGTATCGCCTGTCCATCACTTCAAACAGTTCAGGGTTCAAAGGGGGGGAGCTGCTCCAGACAGCTCTCCCTCCCACATCCCTTCATTACACATCTCCAGACGCTGCTCCATTGTTCCTTATCTCTCCTTCCCCTGAGGGCAGGTGGCAGACCAACTGCTGATGCCACTGATGCTAGCCCAGGCCAGCAAACATCTTAATTTTATGTGTATTCTCGTAACACTATGTAGAACTGTGTTGAAGGCCTGGGTGAAATCCAAATAGATAACACCTGCTGTCCTTCCCTCATCTACCTTTGTGGTTACTTCTTCAAAAAACTGTCCAAGTTTTGTCAAGAATGAATTGGCACGCACAAAGCAAAGCTGACCCCTCGTAATCGACTGTCTATCTAAATGCTGGCAGATAATGTCCCTCAGAATTCTCTCCAGCATTTTCCCCACTTCTGAAGTCAGGGTGACTGGCCTGTAGTTTCCTCACTTGTCTTTGCTACCCTTTTTAAACAATGGAACAACATTAGCCATCTTCTTTTCTTCAAGAACTTCACCTAACATTAGTCCAGTAATTTATACTCTGTACCATGACAATAACCCATTATTTCTGAATTGCTTTATTATTGTCGAAGGTACTGAGGTACAATGAGAAACTTTGCTTTTCAAGTATTCATACAGATCATTTCAGTAGGTCAAGGTAGTACAATGTAAAAACAATAACAGGATGCAGAATATAGTCTTACAGATTAATTACCATGCAGGCAGATGAAGAAATGCAAAGCCATGACAAGGTAGATTGTGAGGTTTAGAGTCATCTTATGATACAAGAGATCCATTCAATAGTCTTGTAAAAGTGATCTGGAAGTTGTCCTTGAGCCCAGAAATATATGCTTTTCTGCTTTTGCCCAATGGGGTGAGTGAGGAAGTGAGAATATCTTGCTTTATTGAGACAGTGAGAAATATTGACAAAATCTCTGGAGTGGAAGCTGGTTTTCATGATATGTTAAGCTTCGTCCACAAGTCTCTGGAGTTTCACTTTCATAGGGTGCTGGGTGCCTTCCCATATACTTATAGAAACAGAAGGTCATAAACTCTATTTTCTTAGATGCAAGATAATCTTTTGGGTCATCGATGAAGTTAATTTTTTGCAGGGGGACTTTGAGGATATCCTCACTGTGTTTTGCTGTGCTGGAAATCTCTTGTCAGCATAGATCTCCCTTTGAGTTGTAGTCCTTTAATTGCTGTCTCAATTGCAAGCTGCCATTGTAGAGAAGAATCATTCGTGTGAATAAATGTCTTCTTCAGGCACCTCTTGCGGTTGCCACAGTGGTAAACATATAGTGAGGTCAGAGCACCAAACAAAGGAAAACAATACAAAAGTAGTGAAAAGAAGAATGCCAGGTAGTACCTGTACTTCTGTGCAAATAATTTATCATGGAATAATAACTGAGATCTCACATTATGAGAACTGGTCTGCAATGGTGGTTAGCATAATGTTTAGAATTAATGAAGAGTGAATAAATTTGCTGAATGTGTTGGACGAAGCCAGGAGGAAGTGATCACAACCGAAATTTTAATTGATATATCTGAGTATTGGGAATAAACTAAGAATGTGAATATTTTATATATGTTCAGTTGCTAAAAGGGAGTGGATTACTTCAGAGTTCCAATTCTCTGCATTTCTTTTTTTTAATGCCAATGACTTGTTAACAAACTTTCACTTTTTTTTGCAGAGCATGGACAAAGCTCAAGAATCCGTGAAGGAAGGAGCCTTGATCATTGAAACATTAATAAAGCAGCGAAGTCCTGTTCTAACGGGGCAGCTCCTTGTGGTATGAAGGCAGCCATTCATCAGACTTATAAAAGTCATAAGTAGATGCTGTGATATCTGAAGGAACATACTGCCCTCTGATGATGACGATGAAAAGCTACACATATCCTCTCTCTTATTCTATCATGAAATCCAGCTTTGAATGGCAGAAAGTAATTAAGTCACTAAAAGCAATAAAGCAGAAACAACTTAACTGTCATGTCTCACATTGTTCTTCAGAAGAATCTGACTATTGATACTCCTTTTAAGAATCTTGAGGTTCTGCTCTCACTTTACAAATGTTTACTTACTATTCAGCCCTTCTAGTCCATGCTGTCTCACATGAGCCATCCCAATGATCCTGTTCCACATTGGAGCAAAACATATAATTTTCCCTCATATATTCGTCAACACCCTTTTGATTCTTTTACCACTTCCAAACATTTAGAGGTAATTTACAGAAGCCTATTAACCTAACAGCCAGCACATGGTTGGAATTTTGGAAATTTGAGCATGTGAACGAAAGCCATTTTAGTCATGGAGTGAAAATTTAAATTCCACTTAGACAGTATGAAATGTCCCAGGAGCAGTGAGGTTACCACTCTGCCTTTAAGAGAACAAAACCTAGAAAAGAAACCTCCACCATTACAGAATGAAAAGTCCATCAGCTCTAGCTGTTCTCCTGGACTTCAGTCAAGCATTACATTATTGAGGTGCAGAAACAAAGATTTATATAAACTCAGTTCATTTGGATTTTAAAGTCCTGCAATTTGCAAAATCTCATTCAGATTTTTACAGAAGAGGGAGTTTTTCATTATTGTTCTAATTGGATAATTTAAAGCAGTAAGAAAATAATAAAATGATTGTATTTTGTAAATGAAAGGCTTGTCTGTGATTGATGTCAACCAGTGTTAACAGTACTGTACCTGCATTCTATATGTTGGAAATTTACTAAAACAAGCAGTCACAAGACTTTCATTTCTACCAGGTGCAGACTGAAGCTGTAGTCTGATGAAATTTGGGGAAGGGAGGGGTGGAAATGATGGGGTGGGTGGATGTATAAAACTGAGGTGCACGGGAACTTCTCACTGAGGTAGCAAACCTCAAAAATTCTGTACTCCAGAAGATTGTGGGACTAGATCATCATATGTATTTAGGAAGCAGTATACAAAGTGAAGATTATGGAGTACTGACGCAAAAGAGGAGATAGGGCCTAGGGTAGAGTGGTCATGACCATTACTGAGTGGTGGGGCAGGCTTGTTTGGCCGAATGGCTTACTCCTGATCCAATTTCCTTATGTTTTGACCACACTAGAACCTGGTATCCTCTTGGTGTGTGGTTGTATTCTTATTGCCAGTATTGCCTTGGTGTTGTTTTACCTCAGCTGATAATATTACTGTTGTACAAATGATGCACATATGCAACTTCCCCTTCAACTTTGTTTTGCTCTATTTTCATTTTTGTTTTTTTTAATTTTGCATACCGGCACCAAAACAGACGCGAGTGCTTGGTCTTTTGCTGCCCGGACAAGACTAGATGGAAGAGCCAAGAAAATCTGCAAAAGATAGTATAAAAACACAGGAAAATATGAAAGGAACAAAATTTGAGGAAAATATCTAAACAGTGGGGAGAAAACATTGGTGTAGGAGGATGATGATGGCAATTGTTCAACAAAGAATAAGATTCACACAGTAGTGTTAAAGTTAATCAATCAGGAACCAAGGTGGGTTGTTAAGCATGCAGATGATAGATGTGTGTTCCAAACAAGAATGGAAATCCATATAAGTATTGGAGACCAGACCCTGCTACATTTAATTTAATCATTCATGAAAGAACCTTTCCATTGATATGCCAGTTAATCAGATAATTTTATTCTATTTATATTTTCTGTTTTTTAAATACAACATTCAGTAGAAAGTACTCAGATTTTCATATGAATTTGCCTGGATGAGGGCAGCATAACTAAGACTAGATAGGGAGTGGTGAAGAATTGGTGAAATTGGACAAAAATCAACAACAAAAAGTACTAAACAGAAGAGGTAAAGTTGGAATACTTCTCTGTGGAATGCTTTTTGAATGCCTCAGAAAGCTGGGGAGGTTGAACATGGAAACAAAATAAGGCAGGAATGAAAGGAAAGAGCTGGAACCACCTTAGTTTGATAGCCTTTGATAGTGTCATTTAAATTATAAACATCTAAATATTTAGATGTGAGATTTATTTGATTTATGGTGTTACGTACCCCATAACTGGGTTACCAAACCAGCAGAAATGGATCACTCAGTTGGAGTCTGGGTTACTAGAACTAAGAAAGTTTTATTAAAAGAAACAAGCAACACAGTACTCTAATCAAAAGGATAATAAATGCAACAGTTCAGCAATGATAAACATACATGTACACAGAGTTAAGATAACAGGATCAATCAAGCTCTATCGTTGTCTAGGGGTAAATGACCAGTTTCAAAGTGACGCAAAGTTCAGTTCAGTTCGGTTCACAGTAATCGCTGCCGTGGCGATGGACAATGGGGGGAAGGAGAGAGAGAGCAAAACGAATGAATATTCAAGGCTTCCACACAGACCTTCGCAGTCAGCTTTCGGGCGAGTCCTTTGTGATGTCATCTGAGGTCACCGACCGTGACCCCTCCGTTTTCAGATACAATCGTTTCCCTGCGGTGAACCTGGCACCCAGGCAAGGGTGGACACACACCAGGTTCCCGCTGATCGTGCCTTTCCACCCTGTGCGTCTATGGCCCGGTACTTCCCACTGACTTGTGAGAGACGCACCGCTTTCAGGGTCTTGTTACCTCGGATGTCGTGTGTGTCCTGCCTTAGCGAACCTGTCCCTTTTTATCCCCCTGCTGGGGTATCGCCTGTCCATCACTTCAAACAGTTCAGGGTTGAAAGAGGGAGCCGATCTTGACAGCTCTCCTTCCCCTTCATTACACATCTCCAAATGCTGCTCCATTGTTTTCCTTATCTCTCTCTCTCCTGAAGACAGGTGGCAGACCAACTGCTGATCCCACTGGTGCCAGCACAGGACAGCTACATCTCAATCTATGTGTATTCTTGTCACAATGGATAATCCTGCTGCATAAAATATCAGCAGAAGTGAGTGCTGTTGCTATTACTAGGGAGATGGTGCTTGGGAAACTGCGTCGGAAGATAGATAAGTCACCTGGACCAGATGTACTACACCCTAGTGTTCTGGAAAAGGTAGCTGAAAAGATTGTGGAAGCATTGGTATTGATTGTTCAATAATCAATAGATTCTGACATGGTTCCAGAGGATGGAAAATTTCAAATGGCACTCCACTCTTCAAGATGGAAGGGAGACAGAAGAAAGGAAATTATAGGCCAGTTAGCCTGACCTCAGTGGTTTGGAAGATGTTGGAGTCAATTGTTAAGGATGTGATTTTGGGATATTTGGAAGCACATGACAAAATTGGTCAAAGTCAGCATGGTTTCCTGAAAGGAAAATCCTGCCTGACAAATCTATTGGAATTCTTTGAAGAAATAACATGCAGGATAGACAAAGGAAAATTGGTGGATGTTGTTTACTTGGATTTTCAGAAGGCCATGGACAAGGTGCCACACATGAGGCCGAAAGTAAAGATAAGAGCCCATAGTATTACAGGAAAGATACTAACATAGGTAGTGGATTGGCTGATTGGCAGTAGGCAAAGAGTGGGAAGAAAGGGATCCTGTTCCGATTGGCTGCCAGTAACTATTGCTGTTGAGCAAGGGCCAGCTTCTTTTTGTGTTTTACATCAGTGATTTGGATGATGAAATTGATGACTTTGTGGGCAAGTTTCTGGAAGATACGAAGGAAGATGGGGATGCTGGTAGTGTTGAGGAAGCAGAGAGGCTGCAGAAGGGTTAAAACAGATTAGGAGAATGGGCAAAGAGGTGGCAGATGGAGTTCAGTGTTGGGAAGTATATGGTCATGTACTTTAGAAGAAGGAATAAAAACATAGACTTTTTTCTAAAAGGGGAGAAAATTCAAAAATCGGAAGATAAAAGGGATTTGGGAGTCCTCATACAGGATTCCCTAAAGGTTAATTTGCAAGTTGAGTAGTGCTGAGGAAGGTAAATGCAATGTTAACATTCATTTCAAGAGGACTAGAATATAAAAACAAGGATGTAATTCTCAGGCTGTACAAGGCACTGATGAGGCCTCATTTAGTGTAATGTGAATAGCTTTGGGCCCCTTATTTAAGAAAGGATATGCTGACATTGGGGAGGGTTTGGAGGAGGTTTATGAGAATGACTTCAGGAATGAAAGGGTTATTACATAAACAACGATTGAAAGCTCTGGGCCTGTACTCGCTGAAACTTAGAAGAATGAGGGGAGATCTCAATGAATCCTATTGAACATTGAAAGGTCTAGATAGAGTGGATATGAAGAAGTTGCTTCCTTTGGTGGGGGCATCTAGGACCAGAGGGAACAGCCTCAAAATAGAGGGATGTCCATTTAGAACAGAGATGAGGAATTTCTTTAGTTTGACGATGGTGAATCTGTGGAATTCATTGCACAGGCAGCTATGGAGGTCAGGTCACTTGGTGCATTTAAGGCAGAGTTCGATAGGTTCTTGATCAGTCAGGACATGAAGGGATATGGGGAGAAGCCAGGAGAATGGGTTGAGAGAAAAATGGATCAGCCATGACAAAATGACAGAGCAGACACGAGGGACCAAATGGCGTAATTCTGCACAATGTCTTATGATCTTAATTCCTCTTCCCTTGTATTTGGCTCAAAAATACATTATTTGAGACTTTACAAGAGATCTATCCTACAACAGAACATAATGGATTGTGATCATGTAGTTTAGAGAAATTATCTGTGAGTGTGACTGTAATTTTTCCCTCTCTTTGAGCTAATGGATGTGTTTCAGTCAGTTGTCTGTAGTCTAGCAACTACTTAGTCTTTATTAATATCACTCTTAATATTTTTTGTGTATGTAATTGGCTCTCTCCAAAGGGGATATGGAAACACCCTACACATGATTTTGTATCTCAGGCCTCATTAAAATAAAGCCATTGAATCAGAGTTAGGTTTAATATCACCAGCATGTATCATGAAATTTATTGTTTTTGCGGCAGCAGTACAATGCAATACACAATAATAAAATCTGTGAATTACAGTAGATATATATATATAGCTAAATAAGTCATGCAAAAGAAGTAGTGAGGTAGTTTTCATGGGTTCAATGTCCATTCAGAAATGGGATAAAGAGGGGGAAGAAGTTGTTCCTGAATTGTTAAGTGAATTCTTCAGGCTCCTGTACTTCCTTCCTGATAGTAGCAATAAAAAGAGGACATGTCCTGGATGCTACAGAGGCTAGCGCCCATGATGGAGCTGACTGTGTTCACTGCTTTCTGAAGCTTCTTCCAATCCTGTGCAGTAGCCCCCACTCCCCCACCCCCAATGCTAGATGGGGATGCAGCTGGTTAGAATGTTCTCCAGAATATATCTAAGTTAATTTGTGAGTGCCTTTGGTTTCATGCCAAATCTCCTTAAACTCCTAATGACATACAGCCAATATCGTGCCTTCTTTATAATTGCATTGATGTGTTGGGCTCAGGACAGATCCTTGGAGATGCTGACACCCAGAAACTTGAAATTGCTCACTCTTTCCTCTTCTGGTCCCTCTATGAGGACTGGTGTGTGTTCCCTCATCTTCCACTATCTGAAATCCTCAATCAGTTCTTTGTTAATGCACATTTCAATGTTCTTTACAGCTTCCAGCTGTCAACATGGGATTTTATTCTACTGCATCACTGGCAGTATGCAATATGGAGTGGTGTATTGGGCAGGGGAAAGAGAGTTAGAGAAACATAAAATTTTCATATTTAGAAGATCTCATTTCAGCTTGGAAGGAGATCTGGTGGTGGTTTTGGTTTATTAAACTGAGGTAGAGGGGAGAGCAGCAGTGGCTGGGTGGACCTACAGGTCATGAAGAGAGTAAAGAGATACATCAAGGGAATATCAATAGGCTAAGTGAATGAGGAAGGACATAATTTATGAAATATGATGTGCCAAATATGAGGTCATGAACTTGGTAGGAAAACAGGAAGGTGGTGAATTTTTAAATGGTGTAAGATTGCAAGAGAAATCTGGATGCCCTTGTACACAAATCACAAAACAAAAATCATGGAAGTACACTACATCAAGCAATTATGTAGGACAATGGCAGTATGTTGTTCTGGTCTCCATGTACATGGGACAGAAGCAGTGCAACAAAGGTTCATCAGGTTGATGCCTATAATGGGGGGAGGTTTTCATACAATCTTGAGTTTCGAGGAATGAGAATTGATCTCACTGAAGTATACAAAATCCATATGAACCTTCTCAGTGTAAAGGTAGGGATGATGTTTGTCCTGGTGTGCCTGTTTAGAACCAAGGTAAGGTGTCAGCTATTGAGATAGGAAGAATTTTTTTTTCAACCTACAAGGAACTGAATCTTTGGAATTTTCTATCCAAGAGTTACTGAGTTTCTTCAGGGCAACAAATGAAAGATGTATTGGTATTAAGGAATGTGCCTTCAGTACAGGAAAGAGGTATTGATGCAAAATATAATCTTTTAAATTTGAACAAAGTGTTTGAATTAAATGAGTCAAGTGGCACTTGTGGTCTAGCTCAAGGATCATGTGGAATCACTGAATGATGAAACAATTGCATGGGATCAAATGGCCTATTCCTATTGCATTTTGTTATTTTATTAGGATAAATATCTATCACTGGGGGCTGACCTACCTGCCACATGCCTCCGAATAGCACTGCAATCATAACAGCCATTGAATTGTTCAATGATTTGCATTGATGATTCATTTGATGAATGCCTGCTCCCAGTGGAGAGTTTTTCCAGTAAGGAAAATTAAGAAATGGATGGCACACTGCAAAAGTTTTCCCTTGTGTACTTGCAAAATTGACCCCTGTTTCGATCTCAATTTATGTTTGGACAATATAATTAAATCCAGAAGGTAGTTTGAAGGATATTTATGACAATATCAAAACTTGTCTCTTTCTGTTTTGGCTACTTCCAACAGATCCATTTTGTTTTTCAATATTTGCATTTGTTACAGTTACTATTTTGCACCATCAGTAATCCTTATTAGTTGGTTAAATAATAGTATTGTGAAATTTGGCTCTATTGAGCCTATATTTAGGTACTATAGTTTCAACGTTTTCCAGTACAGCATTCAGATTGTGAGCTTCCCCATCAAGCATGAGTGCTGTGCATGACACATTCATCACATTGCATGTGTTACAAGTGAACCTGGTGTTGAATTACAATGAGAGTTTCCCTTCGCAGGAACTGAGATTTGAAGCAACAGGCACAAGAGTTTAAAAGAGCTCGGTCTCAGGACTTGCTGGTGAATTTCCATTAACAGGAGCTGGGACTTGGAGAGAGAGGCATACTTGCAAATTTTTTAGTTAAGTTGATTGACTAATAAGCTATTTAACAGCAGTCAATAAAAACCAGCAGCCATGTTGAATAGCCATTATGACAGTGGGATAATGTAAGAGTGGGGAGCTGAGGCTTTGGTGCAAAGGCTTCAGTGTGAAGAGGAGAATTAAGTGGCTCAAGTGTGGGGAATGAGAACAACTCTTTGAAAAAGTCTTTGGTGAGAAATCACAGGTATAATTGGGTAAAGCTGTATTTTTATTATTCATACTTATCCTTGATTCAATATAGCTGATGTAGTTATGAATCCTGATGAAGGGTTTGGCCTGAAATGTTGACTGTACTCTTTTCCATAGATGTTGCCTGGCCTTCTGAATTCCTCTAGCATTGTGTGAGTGTTGCCTGGATTTCCAACGTCTGCAGATTTTCTTTTGTTTCAATATAGCGAGGATGGAAATTAAAGCAGTGGAATGCTCCTCTGTAAGATGTGAGAATTCAGGGGACCTCATGGTCTCCCTGATGATTACATCAGCAGGGAGTACACTAAGATGCAGCACCTGACAGACTAGGTCAATTAACCTGAGTTGGATCTGGAGATACTCAGGATTAACCGTGAAGCTGAGGGCTTCGTAGATGAAACTTCTACTGAGGTGATCTCAGCCAAGGTACAAGCTTATGATTGGTGAGCACTAGGAGAATTAAGGGGAGTAGGCAGTCAGTGTAGGGTTGAACTGTGAGCATTCCCCTCAACAACAAGTATGAGCTAGGCAAAGTTAGTTGGGAACCAGCTGTTCTTGGGCAAGTCCACATCTGATGTTTGGAGGGTGCTTAAAGATCAACAGCACAGTGTACAGGACAGGTACTTTATGTTGCAGTAATAAGGAAGGACAGGGATGTGGGCAACACACAAGAAATGGTGGAGGAACTCAGCAAGCCAGGCAGCATCTATGGAAATAAGTACATATGACATTTCAGGCCAAAACCCTTCGGCAGGACTTTTGGATTACTACACAGTGAAGTCTCTTACAGGGATATCTACCCTGAAGAAGTTTGAATCTTCTTCCAGCAGCTGCAGATTTTCTCTTGTTTGTGAGGACACGGATGGTAAGGTCAGGGAACCTTGGCTGCTGAGAGAGGGAGGTAGTGACTTTAGTTAAGAAGTAAAGGAAAATGAATGTAAGGTTTAGGATTGTAAGACTATAGCAAAACCAGAAAAGAATTTGAAGCATATTAGGTGAGCTTGGAAGGGTCATGACAAGTCCTTGGCATGTAGGATTTAAAAAAATTTCAGGGCATTCTATGCATATATGGAGAGCAAGAAGATAACTAGCGAGCAGATAGGGCCACTCAAGGTTAAAGGAGGGAAAGTACTTGGAGGCAGAGGATAGGACTGTGGTCCTAAATGAGTACTTTGTATCTGTATTTACCAAGGAGAAGAACACGGAGGATAGGAAGATCAGTGTGGAGCATGCTAATTTGCAAGGACTTTTTGAGATAACGAAGGGGATAGTATAAGGTCTCTTAAAGAACATTAAGGTGGATAAGTCCCTATTGTTTGATGGAATGTACTGGAGGTTATTGAAAGAGGCAAGACATGCTTGGGCCCTGACCAATATCTTTGTGTCCTATCTAGCCATCTGTGAGGTCCTGGGTGACTGGTGAGTGGTGAATGTTGTTCCTTTTTCAAGAGGGAAAATAGGAATAATCCTGAAAACTATAGGCTAGTATCCCATATCAATTACTTGATCAGAATCAGGTTTAATATCAGCGGCATATGTCGTGAAATTTGTTGTTTTGGGGCTGCAGTATATTGCAACACAATAAAAAAAACTATAAATTACAATAAGGAATATATAAAAATGAAATAAGTAGTGCAAAAAAGAATGCAACTAAGTTAGTGAGGTAATATGCATGGGTTTATTGTCAATTTAGTAATTTGATAGCGAAGAGGAAGAAGCTGTTCCTGAAATGTTGAGTGCATGTCTTCAGGCTCCTGTACCACCACCTTGAAGGTAGCAATGAGAAGAGGGCATGGAGTGGTGGTGTTGGGGGGGTGGGGTCATTAATGGTAGATGCTGCCTTTTTTGAGCAATTGGAAAGCCATAACTTTGTGTGGGGCAAGTTATACCTTACGAACTTGATTTGAGTTTATCAAGGAAGTGATGAAGGTAGCACTGTGGATGTCATCTACATGGATTTAAATAAAGCATTCAACAAGGACCCCATCCAGAAGAAGGTTCATCCAGAAGATTAAGATGCATGGATTCCAAGGTGAATTGTGTTGGATTCAGAATTGACCTGGCCATAGAAGCTAGAGGGTAGTATTTGATAGGAATTACTGGCCGGTCAGGCTGGTGGATTGTGACTAGTAATGTTCCTGAGGGATCTGTAAAGGAACCTCTGCTATTCATGATATACAGTATTTAAATGACATGAATGAAAATGTAGATGACTATGTTAGTAAGTTTACAGACAATATGAAGATTGGTGGTCTTGTGGATAGCATAGAATACTGGTAAGGGATACAGTGGCAAATGATCACTTGTAGATATAGGTGGAGAAATGGCAGATGGAATTTACACAGCCAACTGAGAATTACTCCACTTTGGGAGATCAAATTTAAAGGGACAGTACATTTAAAAGGCAAAACCTTAATGGTGGTGTGCAGAGGAATCTTGGGTCCTAGTCCATAGCTCACTGAAAGTGGGTGATAGGGTGGTAAAGAAGGCATATGATATGCTAGCCTTTACTAGCTCAGGAAATGAGTTCAGGAGTTGAGAAGTATGTTGCAGCTTTCTAAAACTTGTTGGGCTGCATTTGGAGTATTGCATTCATTTCCATTCACCCATTATAGAAAGAATGTGGAGAGGGTTAATCAGGATGCTGCCTGGATTAGAGTGCATGTGCTACAGCGAGAGGTTGCACGAACCTCTCTGGCATGATGGAGGCTGAGGGGAGATCTGTTAGAGCTTTTTTAAGATTATAAGAGACCTAGATAGAGTCGGCAAGCAATATCTTTTTCCCAGGATTGACATTTCCAATAGCAGAGACATGCAATTAAGGTGAAAGGGGTTAAATTCAGAGGAGGTGTGCAAGGCAATTTTTAAGAGTGGAATGCACTGCAAGAGGTGGTGGTGGTGGAAGACAGGTATTATAGATGCTTTCATGAGGTTCTTGGGTAGACAGTTGAATGTGCAACAAATGGAAGGATATAGACATTATGTAGGCAGAAGGGATTAGTTTAGTTAGACATTTGATTGTGTTGGATTATGGTGTAGAATTGTTATTCTTCTAGCTTAACTTTTGTATGCTTGCTATGCTCTGTAAAATCACCAAGCTCCAAAACCCGGGTCTCTGTACCTCCCTCTGCAGCTGGCTCCATGACTTGCTCAATGGGAAGTACCAGTCTGTGCGGATTGGGAATAACATCTCTTCCTCACTGACAATCAACACTTGTACGCATCAAGGATGTATGCTTAGCCCTCTGCGCTATTCTCTCTACACTCATGACTGTGTGGCTAGGCGCAGCTCAAACCCCATCGATAAATTTGATAATGACAAACTATTGTTGCGGAATTTTAGATGATGACAAGGAGGTGTACAGGAGCAAGATACAGTAGATCAGTTGATTGAGTGGTGTCAAAACAACAGCCGTGCACTCAACATCAGTAAGACGAGGGAATTGATTGTAGACTTCAGGAAGGATAAGTTAAGGGAACATACAGCAGTCTTCATTGAGGGATCAGAAGTGGAAAGCGTGAGCAGTTTCAAGTTCCAGGGTGTCAACACCTCCAAGGATCTATCCTGGGCCCAACATATCGATGAAATTACAAAGGTACAATATCAGCTATATTTCATTAGGAGTTTGAGCAGATTTGGTATGTCACCAAAGGCACTTGCAACTTTCTACAAATGTACTGTGGAGAGCATTCTAACTGGTTACATCACTGTTTGGTATGGACGAGCCACTGCACAGGATTGGAAAAATCTGCAGAATGTTGTATTTAATTTTATATATACTTATTGTAATGTAGTTTTTATTTCTATGTATTGCAATGTATTGTTGCTGCAAAACAACAGATTTCAAGACACATACGAGTGATATTAAACCTGATGCTAATTGCTTATAATTTTTAATAGAATCACTTGTATTTATAATTGTTCAGTAAATTTTCGTGTAATTGTAATATAGCTGATTCTGTGTTTTCTCTAAGTTGATCAGTTTTTTTTCTGCAACATGTGTCACATAACTTGAGTCTGGCTATTTCATAGGCTTCACTTGTCAATGAAATGTGCTTTTTATCTCTAGTCTGAGCATGAGATGACTGCAACGTCTTTTTCATTGTCTTCTTTCTTTGCTTGGTCATTCTTTGTTCTTGTAACACTTAATGAAGAGAATATAACCACCAAGTTTTATACCTCATTCTTGACTTCTGAAGAACCTCTGGATCAATATCAGCAGATCCAACAGTGAAGTTGAATTAGTTCAGCATGATGTTGTGGGCCAAAGGGCCTGTTCCTGCGTGGTACTGCTTTGTTCTAGCAGAAGGAATTTCATTTTTTTTTAATGTTCAGCTGGTGTTCAACTACATAAAGCAGGTCAATGCCTAGTACTCCCCCAGCACCAAATTGCCTTCATTTTGTGGAGTCTTCATTTGAACCTTAACATATGTGTGATTATTTAGACTTCGGAGGCTATCTCAGACCACCTAACTCTTGGCTTTGGAGTGCAACGTCTGTGGTGAGCTCAATGATTGCACTACTTGGACTGCCCCAGTAAGGACCTACACTATTTGTCAGAAAAAGTATCAAACTTATTTTGGTTGACTGTTCACTATCATGAGGGCTTAATCTGTCCAATCAATATATGGTCAACAGCTTCCTTGAATGCAGGTATCAGAGCCATAATAACAACAGTGGTCAAAGTTTGCACTGCCACACTCAAGCACCAGCTGGCTTCTGTTTTGTAGTAGAAACTCCAGTACTGTGCAAGGTGAGCCTTGTGATTATTGAATCACTCGGTACTTGCTAAAGTACCAAGCTTAGTAAAGGAATTGCTTTGCTGTAAAGGATGACTTCCAAAATCAACATAAGGTTACTGTGAGGCTTTGCCTTGCTGCTTGGGTAAGTGAGCAAGCTCTGAGATAGGTTTGGCTGCCAGTTGACTGAACATTTTCTGTGTACACCCAGAAAGCCTTTTCCTGCAGGCTGCTATGAGGAACACTGAAACTTTTGCAGCAGAGTTGAAATGGGAATCAACGCACACAAAGCTGGTACCTGTCGCACCCTTTCCCCATGCATTAGTGACAGACTGTCCTTGCCTACTAACTCCCAGTCAGCAGGCTAACCTTTAAGTGCAAATGTCTGTGCAGGAGCTTACTGCTAGCGGAGGTGTATTAACTGCCGGTGCAATTTTACCCTTTACTTCCTTCTCAGTCCTCCAACACTGCCTGCTCAGGTTACCCTTCTTGGCTCACTCAGTGTCATGTTTGTGCTGAGTGTGAAGGTGGAAAGCAAGGGAGGCAACCTTACACCATCTGCAGCTAATTTACGTTTCCCTCTCAACCCAATTGTGCTGCCTTCTCCCCATAACCTTTGACACCCTTACTAATTAAGAACCAGTCAACCTCTGCTTTAAATATTACCACTGACTTGGCCTCCACAGCCACCTGAGGCAATGAATTCCTTACCATCGATTCAATCTGCACATTAACCTTCTTAGAAACTTACATAAGGACTCCCAAGTCCCTTTACACCTCTGTTTTATGAATTTTCTCCTCATTTAGAAAATAATCTAAGCTTTTATTCCTTCTACCAAAGTGAATGACCATAGACTTCCCTACACTATATTGCATCTGCCATTTTTTTGCCCATTCTCCGAATCTAAGTCCTACCGACTCCCTGCTTCCTCAACACTACCTATCTTCATATCATCTGCAAACCTGGCCACAAAGCTATCAATTCCATCATCCAAATCATTGACACATACTGTGAGAAGAAGCAGGCCAAAGACCAACTCTTGCAGAGCACCACGAGTCACCGGCAGCCAATCAGAGAAGGCCCCCTTTATTCCCGCTCTTTGTACAGTAGCCATGCAGCATGGAAATATGCCCTGCTGGTATGTATCAAGCAGCAATCTGTGCTATTCCTATATTTCTGTTCACCTGCCCACTAACTCAACACCATCCTGCTCACTACGGTATTCTCCAGCCACCCACCTACACTAATGGCAATTTACAATAATCAATTAACCTATCAACAGGCATGTCATTGGCATATAGGAGAAAACAGAAACCCTGGAAATTTGTAGAGTAACGGGAGAATGTGCAAATTCTACCCAAGCATCACCCTGAGCCAGGATTGAATCTATGAGACAGTGACATTAACTCAGGACCACGGTGCCACTCTAATATAGTTAATCTCTCAAGATATTGGATAAGCAGAATCTGTGTGTCTTTTTCAGTTGCCTGGCTTAACTCTTCAGAATCCAGAAAGTTAGATACTCCTCTGACTAAAATACATAGAGCAAATTTGTCAGCCATGTGGGTCTTTACCACCACCTGCTGGATCTAATTATGCTACTCAAACACAAAATGGCAATAAATGGGGACAAGTTGAACAAGGTAAACTTGCCACTGGCAGCATAGATTAGTAGATAAAATTAAACTATCCAAATTATTGGGTCATTCCCGTTACAATAATTGTTTAGGATTTAAAATGAATAAGCAAAGTTCAGTATCACAGTTTCAAAGTTAATTAAATGTGATAAGCTAGGCTTAAGATGCATTTAACAGAACTGTGAACTTGAACATTACAGAAAAGACCCAGGGATGTTGTCCAGTCAGTGTTCAAGGAGCTGCTCTTGTTGGCATAGCACTACTCAGTAATTTTCTTCTGTTAGCATAGTTCAATGCATCTTTCCATCATTATCAATGAAGAAACACAAGACTAAATATGCATGTTAGATGCCCATTTTTGCAGGAAGTGTGTATAATGGCTGATTACTGGTATGATTTCCACCAGAATATCACCTACCAGAAGAATTTATCCTTACTGAATCTCTGATATGATAGCCTGATGAAAGTCATTTTTCAAAATCATCTTGTCACATTTTAACATTTTTAAGCTTCTATTGTCCTGATCTTGAGCCAGTGACTGGTAGTGTGCAGGAGTGCCTGGACACTACTCTCCAATAGTGTCTCCTAGCTTTGGAGAATAAGCTTCCAATGTTTCTACAGAGCGAAATTGACAGAATTAGAAATTATCACATACAGAATTGCTCAGGGGAAGGAAACATAGCTCAGAGCTGATTTCGAATGTGTTTTCCTCAAGGTAGTTGTGTGGTCTAGGATGTTTACACACCAAGAAGTGTGGTTGCATTAGGGCTAGTGGTACAATTACCTTGAAACTAATCCCAAAACACATCAATTTATTTTTATCTGTATAGCTTTTAAACTTTATGACACAAAACTTAAAATAACTACAACTAAAAACTAAAAGTATTTTCAATTAAAAATATATTTTTTAGTTCAATAACACATAGTCATTGTATCTTTTATCTATTGGGCACTATGTTTAATGGTATAGTAGCAAAATAAAGGAATTTTTTTAGCACACATAGGGATCAAATTTACTTTTTAACCACCATTTATATTAACAACTCCCTGATGTATCCCTCGTGTCAATATCAATTATGGTAAATTGCTCTTTGCATAGTCACTTACAAGTAGCAGGTGGCTAAGCTATTAAATGGTAACCTTTCACCTGTGGTCACCGTTGTACAACTTGTGTACACCATCCATTGAAATCAAAAGGATGCTTTTGTCTGGCGTGGTTTTAAAAAGAAGACAACAATTATTAGCAACACACTGAATATGCAATCAAAACCAGTTGATTGTAGACTATAAATTCAAAATTATTTCAGGATTTGAATATTGTGTATTGATAATTGCATTGTGTACTATAACATTTAGAAATTCTTGGCAGATTAATAGAAAAAGTAAAAGGAAATTGCAAATCATTTAGAAACATTTTAAATGACCGGTGTGAATCATGGTTTGTTTTGCAATGCTCTCCATTATAAACAGGCTAATGTTAGCTAGCACTAATTCTAATAAAGAAAATTTAGCTTTAAACAATGCAGTGATTAATTGTTCCCATATGATTAAAAACATAATTTCTTCTTCAGTTATTATCAGTGTGCAGCTTCTGTCACTGCTTTTATTTAATTATACAGTGGATTCTGGATAATTGGGCCATTGGTTATTCAGGACAGCCGCCTATTTGAGACAACTCTCAAAAAACAAAAACTTATTGAGAAAATTCCCTTTGTTTATTTGGGAGACAATGCCACTTAATTGGGGCAAGGGACTTGCCAGACAGTTTCTAACCAGTGTCAATCATGGTCACTTTGTGTGACTCTACGCTGTGTGTAGTGTGAACAGTTTTTAAACGGTGCCAGTTACGTGTGCTTATGTGAAAAAGCAGTGATTTTTGTCACTGATAGTTGGTGAGAGATAAGCAGTAAGGCCAGTCAGAACTGTTTTGCTCACTGCGGTTTCAAGTATTCACACTTGGAGATGCCAGAAATCGCCAAGAGTGAAAATGAAATGATTTCACTAAACTACGAAGAACTTGAAGGTACTGTATCAGCAATCGTCTTGAATGTTAAGATGAAGATGAAGATTTGGAGGATGTAATCATCGAAAGCATTGTATGAAGGCAGTCCATTATCTAAACTAGGTGTCTGTGCTGATTTTGTTCATTTACAGTCAATCAAAAGAACATGGCAGTGTATACTGGATCTGTCATTAACAATCAGAAACTAATAGAGTTTCATACTACTGAAGTAAGAAATTTGTTCTGTATTTCATTTAATTCATTTCATTTAACCAGAATCCATTGTATTTTCTGAATAATTTAATTTTATACCTAACTGCAAAATAACATTTTGATTACTATCTCTATCGGCACATTTATTTAGACACTTAATTTCATTTAATCTTGAAATCAGGAGTACAGAAAAAATAACCAGTCCTTTCTATAAAACCTTTCTACATGTCACCATGTCAGAATTATGGCTATACCATTAAAGGAAATCTTGTGAGACAAACAAGAGCAAATCTGCAGATGCTGGAAATCCAAACAACACACACAAAATGCTTGAGGAATCAGACTAAAATTAGTCTCCAGCCAGACTAAAGTTAGCTGAAAGGAGCTATAGAATAGTGTGATTTATTATCTCAGAAAGGTGTAAGCTTCCATAAATATCTGAATGCAATTAAGTGAGCTAAAGTTAGCAGTCATGTGACCTATAACAAGGTGCCTAATGAGCAGCACACAGCTTAATTTTGACAGCTTCAATAATGACTATTTTCCCAAGTTGTTCAAGGTAATGAGCCAGGTTTTCCGTGTGATGTACCTGTTGTGTGAATGAAGTCATTGGAGAAAATTACTGGATCCTCTTTATATGATTATTTACAAGGTACGGCAAGCATCATAGGTAGTCATTTTTGGTGGAAAGGTCTGGCTTTGCCCAGCACTACACGTTTTGTATGCTAAAGATCAAAGAAAGTTCAGGACAATTCAAACAAATCCGTATTTACAATGCCATCTTGAACTAGATATGTAACAGTTTAATGTCTGGATTTTCCCACTATCACACCCAAAATAAATGTTAATTACTGTTGTATCCATGCAATGGGATGTTGATTGGATTCCTCAATATGCATACAACCAGATAAGTGCCTGTTTCCTGGTTTGTCTGGTCTTTGATTCAAGGCTTTTAGGAACCTGTTGTCAGAGCTGTATTTTAAACTAAATCTACCACTCACATATTCAGATTTGAAGATTAGTGGCCGAAGTTATTTGCTGAACGTAAAAGTGCTAAACCTAAAAATTGCTCCAACAGCACCTAGAAAAGCTCTGAATGTTATTTGTTTTTCTTGGATATTTTTTCTGTGTTCCCTGTTTTGTGGTTTAATTTAGTAGTGATGAAGACCTTAAATCAATCACTAACTTGTGCCATCCAATTGTATGGCAAGTTGTACTTTGTAGTCTGAGAATCCACCACAGGACACATAATCTTTAGGTATATAGCTAATTTCTGAAGGTGATATTGTGTAACTCAAAGGGTCTAAATGGCAACACTCCCAGTTCTGCTCTGTCAAACCAAGAGTTGTTTTCTGGCTGATGTTCCTATTTCATTAACATTCCAACAGCATGCAGACAGAGGGAAAATAGCACAAAGATACTGCAACCCAAAGTTTCTGGAAGTATGTGAATAGCAGCTGGCCAACTAACAAACAATGGACTTCTGACAGGTTGTGATGATTTTGCAAGTTTCATTGGTTTTGCATGAGGAAATCCTAAAATTTCAATATAACCGCTAAAAATTTGGAGAAGGGATCTTGAAGAGGAAATAAATGCAACTTTTTACTCAGTCATCAAAAAAAGACTTTATGATGTAAATGTAATCAGATGTATAAGAATGCCAGCCACATTAATACCGTGGCTATGAACAAATCTGAGAGTGAATGTTGTATCTATCCTGTGTCTTCTGAATTGCCTCCAGAAACTCCAGCCATTGCTATTCTGACTTCACCTCTGCTAGTGTTCCCTTCCAATCAACTTTAGCCAACTCGTCTCTCAAGCCTCTGTAATTCCCTTTACTCCATTGTAATACTGATGCATCTGACTTTATTTTCTCCCTCTCAAGTGGGACGGTGAATTAAATCATATTATGATCACTGTCCCCTAAGGGTGGTATTACTTTTGTTTCAGGTCTTCTTGGGCCTTCATTCTCAACCCTTTGTCCAGTATATTGATAGCAGAACTGCTTTGACTACATGCAGAACTCTGAAAGTTTCATCAGTTTTGTTGCTATTTCCACCTCGTTCTCACTTTCACATGGTGCACTTTTCCCTTTTCTTCATCTTGGTTGAGAGTGACAATCCCACTGACTCCCATAGTTGTATCCACTACACTTCCCTGCAATGTACCTTCTGTAGAATTATTTTCCTAATTTCTAAATCTGTCATATTAGCTCTAATGCTAAGACTTCTCACACAAGTGCCTTCCTTCTTCCTGAACTGCGGCTTCCCTTCTGTAGTGGTCGACAAACCTCTTGTTTCCTATTTGTTTGTTCTCACCCCTTTTCCTCCCAGACAGAGCAAAGAAAAATTTGCCAGGTCATCACCCTCCACTCTATTATTAGCCTTTCTCATTCAACATTCATCCTTGTGGTTTATGCCAGCTCTAATCCAGTACCGACAGGAAGGACATAAGCCGGGAAGATGTGGAATCGATATGGGTAGAGCTGCGTAACACTAAGGGGCAGCAGACGCTGGTGGGAGTTGTGTACAGGCCACCTAACAGTAGTAGTGAGGTCGGAGATGGTATTAAACAGGAAATTAGAAATGTGTGCAATAAAGGAACAGCAGTTATAATGGGTGACTTCAATCTACATGTAGATTGGGTAAACCAAATTGGTAAAGGTGCTGAGGAAGAGGATTTCTTAGAATGTATGCGGGATGGTTTTTTGAACCAACATGTCGAGGAACCAACTAGAGAGCAGGCTATTCTGGACTGGATTTTGAGCAATGAGGAAGGGTTAATTAGCGATCTTGTCGTGAGAGGCCCCTTGGGTAAGAGTGACCATAATATGGTGGAATTCTTCATTAAGATGGAGAGTGACATAGTTAATTCAGAAACAAAGGTTCTGAACTTAAAGAGGGGTAACTTTGAAGGTATGAGACGTGAATTAGCCAAGATAGACTGGCAAATGACACTTAAAGGATTGACGGTGGATATGCAATGGCAAGCAGTTAAAGGTTGCATGGATGAACTACAACAATTGTTCATCCCAGTTTGGCAAAAGAATAAATCAAGGAAGGTAGTGCACCCGTGGCTGACAAGAGAAATTAGGGATAGTATCAATTCCAAAGAAGAAGCATACAAATTAGCCAGAGAAAGTGGCTCACCTGAGGACTGGGAGAAATTCAGAGTTCAGCAGAGGAGGACAAAGGGCTTAATTAGGAAGGGGAAAAAAGATTATGAGAGAAAACTGGCAGGGAACATAAAAATGGACTGTAAAAGCTTTTATAGATATGTAAAAAGGAAAAGACTGGTAAAGACAAATGTAGGTCCCCTGCAGACAGAAACAGGTGAATTGATTATGGGGAGCAAGGACATGGCAGACCAACTGAATAATTACTTTGGTTCTGTCTTCACTAAGGAGGACATAAATAATCTTCCAGAAATAGTAGGGGACAGAGGGTCCAGTGAGATGGAGGAACTGAGCGAAATACATGTTAGTAGGGAAATGGTGTTAGGTAAATTGAAGGGATTGAAGGCAGATAAATCCCCAGGGCCAGATGGTCTGCATCCTAGAGTGCTTAAGGAAGTAGCCCAAGAAATAGTGGATGCATTAGTGATAATTTTTCAAAACTCGTTAGATTCTAGACTAATTCCTGAGGATTGGAGGGTGGCTAAAGTAACCCCACTTTTTAAAAAAGGAGGGAGAGAGAAAATGGGGAATTATAGACCGGTTAGCCTAACGTCGGTGGTGGGGAAACTGCTGGAGTCAGTTATCAAGGATGTGATAACAGCACATTTGGAAAGCGGTGAAATCATCGGACAAAATCAGCATGGATTTGTGAAAGGAAAATCATGTCTGACGAATCTCATAGAATTTTTTGAGGATGTAACTAGTAGAGTGGATAGGGGAGAACCAGTGGATGTGGTATATTTGGATTTTCAAAAGGCTTTTGACAAGGTCCCACACAGGAGATTAGTGTGCAAACTTAAAGCACACGGTATTGGGGGTAAGGTATTGGTGTGGGTGGAGAATTGGTTAGCAGACAGGAAGCAAAGAGTGGGAATAAACGGGACCTTTTCAGAATGGCAGGCGGTGACTAGTGGGGTACCGCAAGGGTCAGTGCTGGACCCCAGTTGTTTACAATATATATTAATGACTTGGATGAGGGAATTAAATGCAGCATCTCCAAGTTTGCGGATGACACGAAGCTGGGTGGCAGTGTTAGCTGTGAGGAGGATGCTAAGAGGATCCAGGGTGACTTGGATAGGTTGGGTGAGTGGGCAAATTCATGGCAGATGCAATTTAATGTGGATAAATGTGAAGTTATCCACTTTGGTGGCAAAAATAGGAAAACAGATTATTATCTGAATGGTGGCCGATTAGGAAAAGGGGAGGTGCAACGAGACCTGGGTGTCATTATACACCAGTCATTGAAAGTGGGCATGCAGGTACAGCAGGCGGTGAAAAAGGCGAATGGTATGCTGGCATTTATAGCGAGAGGATTCGAGTACAGGAGCAGGGAGGTACTACTGCAGTTGTACAAGGCCTTGGTGAGACCACACCTGGAGTATTGTGTGCAGTTTTGGTCCCCTAATCTGAGGAAAGACATCCTTGCCATAGAGGGAGTACAAAGAAGGTTCACCAGATTGATTCCTGGGATGGCAGGACTTTCGTATGAAGAAAGACTGGATGAACTGGGCTTGTACTCGTTGGAATTTAGAAGATTGAGGGGGGATCTGATTGAAAGGTATAAGATCCTAAAGGGATTGGACAGGCTAGATGCAGGAAGATTGTTCCCGATGTTGGGGAAGTCCAGAACGAGGGGCCACAGTTTGAGGATAGAGGAGAAGCCTTTTAGGACCGAGATTAGGAAAAACTTCTTCACACAGAGAGTGGTGAATCTGTGGAATTCTCTGCCACAGGAAACAGTTGAGGCCAGTTCATTGGCTATATTTAAGAGGGAGTTAGATATGGCCCTTGTGGCTACGGGGGTCAGCGGGTATGGAGGGAAGGCTGGGGCGGGGTTCTGAGTTGGATGATCAGCCATGATCATAATAAATGGCGGTGCAGGCTCGAAGGGCCGAATGGCCTACTCCTGCACCTATTTTCTATGTTTCTATGACACCTTTCAAGTATTCCCCTGCCCTCCCCTTTCTCATGCCACAGAAATTGTGTGATTAAGCTGAGCTTCCATCAATTTCTACTTTTATGCAGACTTTCAGCACCTATAGTATTTTGATTGTCATTTGCAATTATCAACCCTTCAACACTCTTCCTCAGCCAACAACATCACCTTTTAAAATGTGGTGTCCATTATATCAGTGATTTCCTCATACAGCAACATACAGTATATATTTATTTCCTATTTTTCCTGGTTCTGATGAAAAGTCATTGATCTGGAACGTGAACTCTTTTTCTCTCTTACCAGGTGAATTATAATCTTCGGAGAATCCTCTGTATCTTCTGGTTTTATCCTTGGATCCACCCTTTTAAAATCAGATCAGTTCTCTGGAGAGTAAAGGTCCTGTCTGTTAAATATTCTCTCATCTGGGAATCAACGCATCCCACAAATCAACCTGATGAACTTCAGTGGCAAGCATATTCTTTTTGTAGATAAGGAAGTCAGACCTATACATAATATCCCAGGATATTATGCACTGCTTTCACCTCTCAATATGAGGAGATCTCACCAGGACTCAAATGATTTCTTTAAGATATTTTTACTCTTGTACTTACATCCTTAGACAATAAAGGTCAGCATTCCTGTACATTAATTTCCAAAATTCTTTATTCTTTCTTGGAAAATGTAAGATCCAAACTGGATGTAATCTTTTACTTGAATCCCAGAAAGGTAGATGCTACTAGCTATATAGGGCATATTAAACCAGACATCCCACCTCTCCCGGAAGCATATTGATAGTAGCTCCCTGACACCCGGAAATTATATACAATATCCGGGAAATCGATTTTTTTGAGAAAGAGAGGGAGAGGGTGAGCAAGCATCCTGATTGATCTCTCTTCGGGCTAAGAGTGGTCCCCAATCACCGGGCCACGAGGAAACAATGTGATTTGGCGATATGAAATGATATGAGTCAGCTGCACCTTTCCTCATTCCTTGTCATGCCCACTGTTGAATTTGAACGCATGCGAGGTCATTACGGACGCGTCATCCATGTCAGCATGGGAAGAAGATCAATTCCTCGAGCTTGCAAATGATGATGGGCTGAAAAGTATGTTTGACATAACATCTCTGCCAGCATTCTGGATCAAGGTCAAGGCTGAATATCCTGAGATAGCCACGGCTGAAAACGTTACTTCCATTTCCAACATATCTCTGCGAAGCAGAGTTTTCTGCAATGAATCCAATGAAAACTAAATTGCGGAATAGACCGGACATAAGGAACCCCCTTCATGTATCGCTGTCTCCCATCACCCCTCGATAGGACCATCTTGTTGCAGGAAATCATGCCCAGGGCTCCCACTGATTTAGCGATATTGGTGTGTTGCAATGATTTTATATGTTCATACGAGGAAAATATGCGCTGTGTGTTTAATATCCAAATGTTACTTAAAATGTTATGGTGCTATTGCCTTATAATTGACTTATCACTATATTCATGCAAGGAAAATATGTGCTGTGTGTTTAATATTAAATTCATTAGATAAACCCTTTGAGAAATGAAATTGAGTGTATTAGCCACTTATAAGTGACTTATAGTTGACTTATCACCTATATTCTGGTTGTGATTAACACCCCCCACCCCCCAGTCGGCCGGTCCGCAAGAATATTGTCAATATTAAACCAGTCCGCAGTGCAAAAAAGGTTGGGGACCCCTGCTAAGTAGACCTATCATTTTTCTCTGTGGGCGGGCTTTACAGTCGACCTCAAAAATAATGACAGTGTTGCTCGCTGCACTGTTTGCAACAGTGACTTTTCTATTGCCCATGGTGGGTTAAAATGTAAAAGACATGTTGAGGTGAGTTTAACAGGTGTCATTCGTTCATTAGCATAGCTAACGTTATTTAAACTAGCTGGCTGGCTGCTAAGGAGCTACGCTATTGATGTCCTACGTGATGAGGCCAAACACCCTGTAGACTTGCTTACAGTTGTAGTAGAATAAACATGATAATATAATATAAGTACATATTTTAATGTCACATTTTCTGCATATACCCAACTTGGTTTACAGATTAGACAAAATCACTAAACAAAGTATTGCATACACCCTTGGAGGTCGAACGGGAGTGTGTGAAATATGGGGTTGCGGGGGGGAGGGCGGGGGTGCTACCTCCCTAAAATGGTGATGCTACCTCCTTGAAATGAGTTTTTGCAGGGTGGGATGTCTGTTTAACTTAGGTTCATAAATAACTCCAGACATGTTATAGAAATTAAATTGTCATCTTAATAATTCACTGTAGAATGTAGAATGTTTTAAAGTGATCTTCTATCTCTGTCCAGCAGGAGGAGTAATAATACCAGTGAAAACGAATGTATCAATCCCAATTGAACAGTCATCTGGTCTGATTTAATGAAATAAATAAACACAATACTGCTTATATTTCATTAGTTCTTCACTCAACACTGGAACATCGAGACAGTGAAGATGCATATGTCAGGATGCTCTTCATTGACTACAGCTCTGCATTCAACACTATCATCCTCTCAAAGCTACAAAACCTAGGTTCAGTACCTCCTTGTGTAATTGGATACTTGATTTGCTTACTTGCAGATCTCAGTCGGTTCAGATTAGTAACATCTCCTCCACAATCACCATCAGCAAGTTGCACCACAAGGCTGTGTGCTTAGTCCCCTGCTCTACTCGCTTGTATAACTAGCCTCTGTGAGGCTAAACACAGCTCCAATGACATATTTAAGTTTGATGACACCACTGTCATTGGCTGAATCAAAGGTGGTGAGGAATCAGAATACAAGAAGGAGGTGGAAAATATGGGTGAATTCTCCCACAATAAGAACCTCTCACTCTATCTCAGCATAACCAAAGAGCAAGAAGTGAATGTATTTGCTAGTATAAGGAGAAGGTAATTAGAAATCTGAAAAGTCATGTCGCCTGGACCAGTTGGACTACACCCCAAAGTTCAGAGGTAGCTTGCTAGTTGAATCGGTAGTAAGGAAGGCAAATGCAAGGATGATAGGTTCTTGGTTAGTCAGGACATCAAAGTTTACGGGCAGAAGGCTACAGAATAGGGTTGAGAGGGATAATAAATCCACCATGATGGAATGGCAAAGCACACTAGATGGGCTGAATGGCCTAATACTTCTCCTCCATCTACAGGAGGAGGAAACCTCCTCCTGCCCTCATCAGGGGTGGAGAGAGTCAGCAGCTTTGAATTCCTCAGTGTTGTCATTTCAGAGGATCTGTCCTTGGTCCAACATGTAAGTGCCATTACAAAGAAATCACAGCGGGGCCTCTACTTTCTTTGAAGTTTGTGAAGAGTCTGCGTATCATCTAAATCTTTGACAAACTTCTATAAGTGCGCAGTAGAGAGTATAGTGACAGGCTGCTTCACTGCCTGGTATTGAAACACCAACGGACTCGAATGGAAAAGCCTACCAAAAGTGGATACAATCCAGTCTATCATGGGTAAAGCCCTTTACCCCATTAAACACATCTACAAGGAGCATTATCACAGGAAAGCACGTCCCTCATCTCGGACCCCCACCATCCAGGCCACACTCCCTTCTTGCTGCTGCCATCAGGAAGAAGGTACAGGAGCCTCAGGACTTATACCACCAGGTTCAGGAACAGTTATTATTCCTCAACCATCAGGCTCTTAAACTAGTAGAGATAACTTCACTCACCTCAACTCTGATCTGCTCCTACAACCCATGGACTCACTTTCAAAGACTTTTCATCTCATGTTCTCAATACTTATAGCTTATTTGTTTATTATTATTTTCTTTTTTTCTGTTTCTATTTGCACCGTATGTGGTCCTTTGCACATTGTTTTTTTGTCCATCTTGTTGTGTACAGTTCGTTTTGCAGATTCAGTATGGTAACGGGCTCTTCCAGCCCAACAAGCCTATGCTGCCCAATTACACTCATGAGACTAATGAACTTTTTCACCAGTATGTCATTGGAATGTGGGAGGAAACCCAAGTGGTCATGAGGAGAATGTACAGACTTCCTATAGACACTGGCGGGAATTCAACCCCAGTCACTGGTGTTGTAGAATGATGTGCTGGCCACTATGCTACTATGCTGTTTCATTGATTCAATTGTATTTCTGTGTATTTACTGTGAATACCTGCAAGAAAATGAATAGGGTGACACATATGTAAGGGAGTTCCGTCGTTTACTGCGTAGGCTAATTAAAATGGCTTCTTTGTTATGTTATACTTGGGAATGCTTCTTTGTTATGCTAAACCCTGAGAAAGTTTTTGCGCTAGCAGCTTGTTTTGGGTTAGGAAGTGATAAGAGGATGTTACGAACCAATTGGGATAGTTGTTATGATTTTGGCGTATCTGGAAGATTTGTATGCGCGGGGTTTTGGGGCAGAAGGCAGGAGAGAGAGACAGAGGATGGACCAGGTGCTGTGATGTCCGCTAACGGGGTCGGACCCTGAGGAGGGCGTTCGGCGAGGAGACAGAGACAGACTCGTGTGGAGCGTCTGGTCGACCACCGTTGTTGGTCCCAGGCGGCCAGTCGAAGTGGTCCGAGGGGTCGCAGGGTGAAGAAGAAGGGTCCTGAGCTCCAACTGTTTGTGCACCAAGAGATTGAACTTTGATAAGTGTGGCACCTTTTATTTTCCCTTTATATTTTATTCTCTCTTAATTGTATAGTTCAAGTAATATCTATAAACTGTAAATCATTTAATCGTATCTGGTGCATTGTCTGTTATTTGGGCGGGGTGGGGTACATCACACAGCATCCACACAAACTAATTACCCAGTTTGGCGGGGCCAAGGGCTGTTTCCCTAGACGACAGCGAACCGAGCGACCCTGAGGTTGGCCGGGGGGCTACATATATGTACTTTGAAAATAAATTTACTTTGAAATTTGAGTTTTGACCTTTGAAGTCTAACAGCTGTTGAGGTAAATCTTGAGAATCTTGAGAGTAACTGAGTCTACAGTATGTTTAGAACATACTCCTACAGTAACGGTTCCAATTGTATAATTGAGGATGTTGGCCTTTAAATTGTTCGGATCATAACCCTGGTGATTTTCAATTGTACCTGAAATGTCTGTCTAGCACAGGCCGCTGGAACCTTCACCTCACTAGAATGGTCAGTTTGGCAAACTGTCACTCTCACATTCTTTGCATCAATTCGAGATTCCATTCCCTAACATTTGCTCTTCATTTTGTGCAGGTTGCCAAGCTTTCCCAGTGATTTATGAGACACATTTCCATACATTAAGCTCGGAGTCCTGCCCAGATAACTTTAATTTTCAAATTGTTTCCACTTGTGTATATTTTTATATCAATGCTATTGAATCCCTTTATGATTTAAGCACCTACTTTCACTCCTCACCCTGCTGAACTGGAAAGAATGCACAAGCTGTTCTTGGGTGCAAATGAATTTGATTTTCTTTTCCAAAACAAATCCTTCTTGAATTCAACACCAAAACTGAATGACCACAGAAGGCTCCATAGGACTGAAATCTTGCTCTTCCCCACAATATTCCAATTCCTGTTGATGTAAATGCCCATCTTCCACTTGCCTTATTGAGCATTTTGTGTATTAGTGGACAAGCTCTGGTCCAAGTAAAAGTACCAATTCAAACAACCTCTCACTAAAAATCCAATGATGAAACTTCAATATATTATTTCTCCTGCTTTAGATCCATCTCTGAGACCATACTAACACCAAATTTTACCAAAACGATTCCGGCAATGGGGATGTTCAGTTATGTAAATAGAATGGGAGAGGCTGGGGCTAATCTCTGTGGAAAGGAGGAGGGTGAGATGTGATCTGCCAGAGGTACTTGAAGGCTCTGGACTAGAGAGTACTGTATAGCCATGGGGAAAATAAAATTGTTGATGGAACAGTTAAGAACTAAAGGACAAAGAATAAAGATAATTAGCAAAAGAAAAACATATGGCTTAAGTCAGACTATCAAGAAGGACAGACAGATGATAGGACAAAATTGCAGTCAGCAGGGTGACTATTAGGGAAGCAAAATCAAAAAGGGTAGTAAATACAGTACTCAAAATGTTATATCCCAATACACGGAGTATAAGAAATAAGGTGGACGATCTTGTTCCACTGTTACAGATTGTCAGGTATGACCTTGTGGCCATCACTGAATTGTGGCTGAAGGATATTTGTAGTTGGGAGCTGAATGTCCAAGGTTACACATTATATTAGCAGAGTGGGTGGCATGGCTTTGCTGGTAAAGAGTAGCATCAAATCAGTGGAAAGATGTGACATAGGATTGGAAGGTGTTGAATTGTTGTGGGTTGAGAGAAGAAACTGCAAGGGTAAAAGGACCCTGATAGCAGTTATATACAGACCTCCAAACAGTAGCTGGGAAGTGGACCACAGATTACAACAGGAAATAGAAAGGACACGTCAAAAAGGCCAAGTTATGATGGTCATGGGAGATCTTAACGTGCAGGTCGATTGGGAAAATCAAGTTGGAAATTGATCTCTAGAGAGAGTTTGTTGAGTGCCTACGAGATGGCTTTATAGAGCAGTTTGTCATTGAGCCTACTAGGGGATCAGCTATACTGGATTGGGTGGTATGTAATGAACCAGAGAAGATTAGGGAGGTTAATGTAAAAGAACCCTTAGAAGGCAGTGACCACAATATGATTGAGCTCAACTTGAAATTTGATACGGAGAAAGTAAAGTCTGACATAGCAGTATTTCAGTGGAGTCAAGGAAATTACAGTGGTACGAGAGAGGAGCTGGCCAAAGTAAATTGGAAGGTGAATCTGGCAGGGAAAATTGAGGAAGGTGCAGACAGGTGTACTCCAAAAATGAAGAAATACTCAAATGGCAAAATAGTATAACTATGGCTGACGAAGGAAATCAAAACTAATGTAAAAACAAGAGAGGGCATACAACAAAGCAAAATTAGCAGGAACATAAAGGATTGGAAAGCTTTTAAAAACCTATAGAGATCAACAAAAATCATTAGAAGGAAAAAGATGAAAGCAAGCTAGCAAACAATATCAAAGTGGATAGTAAAAGCTTTTTCAAGTATGTAAAAAATAAGAGATGAGAGTGGATATAGGACCGCTGGAAAATGAGGCCAGAGAAATAATAATGGAGGACAAGGAGATGGCAGATGAATTAAATGAGTATTTCACATCAGTCTTTTCTGTGGAAGACACTAGCAGTGAGCCAGATGTTGTAATGTGTGAAAGAAGAGGAGTGAGTGCAGGTACTATTACAAGGGAGAAGGTGCTCAAAAAGCTGAAAGACCTAAAAGTTCATAAGTCACCCAGACCAGATGAACTGAAAGAGGTAGCATTACAGATTGTGGAGGCATAAGCAATGATCTTTCAAAAATTATTGGACTCTGGCATGGTGCCAGAGTACTGGAAAATTGCACGTCACTCCACTCTTTAAGAAAGGAGGAAGACTGCAGAAAGGACATTATACACCAGTTACCTTGACCTCTGTGGTTGGGAAGATGCCTGGAGTCAATTGTTAAGGATGAGGTTGTGGAGTACTTGGTGACACAGGACTAGGTAGGACAAAATCAGCATGGTTTCCTTAAGGGAAAATGTTGAACCTGTTGGAATTCTTAAAGGAGATTCTAAGTAGGATAGATAAAGGGGATGCAGTGGATATTGTATATTTGGACTTTCAGGTGCCACACATGAGGCTGTTACCAAGTTAAGAGCCCATGGTATTACAAGAAAATTACTAACATGGTTAGGGCATTGGTTGATTGGTAGGAGGCAGTAAGTGGGAATTAAAGGATCCTTGTCTGGTTGGCTGCCAGTGACTAATGGTGTTCCATAGGGGTCGGTGTTGGGACCACTTCTTTTTAAACTGTATATCAATGATTTAGATGATTAAATAGATGGCATTGTTGGCAAGTTTGCAGATGATATGAAGATTGGTGCACGGGCAGGTAGTATTGATGAAACAGGTAGGCTGCAGAAGGACTTAGACAGATTAGGAGAATGGGCAAGAAAATGGCAAATGAAATACAATGTTGGAAACTGCATGGCCATGCACTTTGGTAGTAGAAATAAATGTGCAGACTATTTTCTAAACGGGGAGAAAATCCAAGAATCTGAGATGCAAAGGGACTTGGGAGTCCTAGTGTAGAGCAACCTAAAGGTTAACTTGCAGGTTGAGTCGGTGATAACGATGTCAAATGCTCTTATATCTTATGGTCTAAAACTTGGTTGATGCAGTAAGTGATCAGGAATACATTGATGAGGAAAGGGGAGTTGGGGAAAGCATAGCAACCCAGAGTCAATTACAGCATTCAAAAGACTTTAGAAAAGGAAATAAAAATGCAGGTTATTAGGAAGTGGACAAGTGAGTAGGATTTGCTGACTATGTTCTTATATAAAGTTGGCCTACATTTGAAGAGTCAGGTATCATTCTTTCATGTGGTAACTTGTCCTGATATTGTGGTATAGGAATTATTGTGTAAACTATCCAATTGCTACTATTGCCTGTGATGGAAAATATGGAGCTTCCTCCTTTGCTGTGGCGAACAGGAAAACTCTACAAAGGGTCATCAAAACTGCCCAGCTGCTCAATGCTCAAAGCCAGCCTACCTGCCATCAGGGACATATATACAGAAAGGTGCTTGGAAAGGGCCAGAAACATCATGAAGGATCCTACCCACCTTGCTCATGGACTTTGCCCTACTCCAATCAGGGAGGAAGTTATGCAGCATCCACGCCAGGACTATCACACTCAATGTTACTTTCCCCAAGCAGTAAGGCTGATCAACACCTCCACCCACTAACTCCACCACTACTTTATTATTTCCTATCAGTCACCTTATGTACAGCCTGGTGTCACTTTATGGACACTTCGTCGAGCACCTCTGCTCCGTCCGCCACAACAGACAGGATCTCCCAGTAGCCACCCACTTCAACTTTGCTTCCCACTCCCATTCGGATATGTCCATACATGGCCTCCTCTACTGCCATGAGGAGGCTAAACTCAGGTTGGAGGAGCAACACCTCATATACCGTCTAGGTAGTCTCCAGCCCCTTGGTATGAACATAGAATTCTCCAACTTCTGGTAATTCCCTCCCCCTCCCTCCCTCTATCCCTATGTCACTCTGCCCCCTCCCCCAGCTGCCTACCACCTCCCTCTTGGTTCCGCCTCCTTCTACTACCCATTGTGTTTTCCCCTATTCCTTCTTCACCTTTCCTGCCTATCACCTCCCTGCTTCCCCTCCCCCACCCCTTTATCTTTCCTGTTACTGGTTCTTCACCTGGAACCTACCAGCCTTCTCCTTCCCATCCTCCCCTCACCTCCTTTATAGGGCCTCTGCCCCTTCCCTCTACAGTCCTGACGAAGGGTTCCGGCCTGAAACGTCGACCGATCTTTTCCATGGATGCTGCCCGACCTGCTGAGTTCCTCCAGCGTGTTGTGAGTGTTGCTTTGACCCCAGCATCTGCAGATTATTTTGTGTTTACAATCAATCTATGTATTTATGTAAGCTAGCTTGTGTATTTATATTCATTGTGCTTTTATTATTATGGTGTTCTTTATCTTTTTTGGTGCTGTGTTGAATCCAGAGTAACAATTATTGTGCTCTCCTTTGCACTTGCGTACAAGAAATAAAATTATACAATCTTGAATGTATATAAATTTTACCCAGCACCATTTCTTCAGTTCTTTTTGTGTTCTTCGTCCAGTGAAGATGAGTTCATCCAGAGGAACTCATCTTCATTATGGTTCCTCTTTATTTTAGCCACTCTTAGGTCAGCATCGCAATTTCAGCTTCATAACTGTTTTCTATGGCCCTTTAAATTTGAGTTTTATGAAGAGGTAGCAGTAGTGTTCTGGTGTTCACTTAGTGCCAGTAGATAATGTCGAGCTGTTTCAGTCCCCTTACTGTTGGACTAAAGGCTGATTTATACTTCTGCGTCAAATCGACGCCGTAGGTACGGTGTAGCCGCGAACCCTTTGCAGAGCCTACGCGGATCCCTATGCCATAGCCTGACGCGCACCTCTCCCAAAATGTAACTATGCGTTGCGGCGATGCAGACTGCAACAACAGTGATTGGTCCGCTTGGTAGCATCACATTTCCTCCTACGCTGAAATAGCTTCCCATTGGGCGACCGAAGGGCAGGGAAGAAACTCTGGCTGCAATGCTTTCCATAAAGATTTACAGACCTCCAAAATTATGGAGGACACATTTCGCCTTTACGAGAAAAGACGCTCGCTTTAAACTTGTTTACCCCGAGAAAGACTACCATGACCATGAAGCCTTGCACGGGCAGGTGTGTGCGCATGCGTGATGTGCTTGAATTGCAGAGCGACACAGACACACCAACGCACAAGTATAAATACTCACAACACGCATAGGCCACTTGCATACGTTATGGCGTCCATTTGATGCAGAAGTATAAATCAGCCTTAAAACTGCACCCTGTCGAAAACCTGTGTGGTAACTGGTATGGAACAATTGCTCCATACAAGGCAATTTCCACTTCACGCAATGAAGTTCCCAGTCTGAAAGCCTCATGAATAATCTCAAGAAATGCAACCATGAACCGTGCTCTGCTATCACAGCTTAGGAACATCGGAGGTTTGTTGGGCAAGCGATGGCCAGTTTAAAGAGCAAGGTGGTAGATATACATTCTTCTGAAGCTGCAAATCAGAAGAATAATGCTGTTGTCATGAAGTAAACTTTGGCATTAGGAGATAGAGTGCACAGAAGCCCCGTGTGACTAAGTGCCCACCTATACATGCTGTCAGTTACTACCACACACCCCCCCACCATCTGTAGAAGAGTCTGTAGTCCTCGTGTTGGTCAAATCACGGGGACTACAGCCACCTACAAAACTAGAGTGGAATTAAGTCGCCTTCAGAGTCAGGAGACTACCAGAGAACAAGCGCCCTATATTTTTCCACCTCTGCTGAAGGCTTATGTGTGCAAAGAGGTAGCTGCCAATTATGGATTTTAATATTGAATATTAACAGCTGTTCTCCTGAGGAAGTTATTGCAAGTAATGCATCTGTCTTTCAATACAGCACTAATCTTATACCTCTTACAGTTCTTGCATGATAGCCACAAGGAGGGAGAGTTCTGGACAATATTTCTCTCCAGTTTCCTCAGCCAAATGTAAAGATTACTGCTGTTAGCTCAGGGAGAGACTAGCTCAATCTCTATAACCCCAGGCTAACATCTGTCACTTCCACAATCAACATGATTTCATGCAGATGTATGTTGTGACATGTTTTCACTGTTTGCTGCATAATCTGCCTGAGAAATCTTCGGCAGTTGAAAGGGGCACGACTGCGCAAGCATGTGAAAGTCAGACCATGAGGCAGCAGGAGAGTTTAAAAGCGATCAGATTAATGGAGCGGGTGACGTTGTAGCGGGCAACGGAGTAGTGGGAGACAGAGAGGAAGGCTTTGGCTCGAGAGGCTTCAGAGAGCAGAGGCTGAGGATGAGCTTCACTCCAAGTGAGGTAAGGTTGGGTAAGTTCCTTCAATTAATTTAATTACCTTAGGAGTAGGTCATGGAGGCAGCAATTAGGGCAGTTGGGTGCTCCGTTTGCAGTATGTGGGAAGTCAGGGCGAGCACAATCGTCCCTGATGACTACACCTGTGAAAGGTGCATCCAGCTCCTGACAAACTGAGTTAGGGAACTGGAGCAGGAGCTGGATGAACTTCGGATCATTCGTGAGGCAGAGGCAGAAATAAACAGGAGTTACAGGGAGATAGTCACCCCTAAGAGTCAGGAGACAGGTAGCTGGGTGAGTGTCAGGAGAGGGAAGGGGAATAGACAGAATGAGCAGAGCAACCCTGTGGCCGTTCCCACCAATAATAAGTATATCATTTTGGATACTGTAGATGGGGACAACCTACCAGGGACAAGTTGCAGTGGTTGCGTCTCTGGCACCGAGTCGGGACCTCAGCTCAGAAGGGAAGGAGGGAAAAGAGGGGAGCAGTAGTGATAGGGGATTCAATAGTTAGGAGGACAGAAAAGAGGTTCTGTGGGAGAGATTGAGAATCCCGGATGGTCTGTTGCCTCCCTGGTGCCAAGGTCCACGATATCTCAGATCGAGTTCTCAGTATTCTCAAGAGGGAGAGTGCGCAGCCGGACGTCGTGGTCCATGTAGGGACTAATGATGTGGGTAGGAAGAGTGAGGAGGTCCTGAAAGGTGAGTTTAGGGAGTTAGGTGCCAAGTTAAAGGACAGGACCCCCAGGATAGCAATCTCAGGATTGCTACCAGTGCCACATGCAGGCGGGTTTAGAAATAGTAAGATGGCGCAGATCAACACGTGGCTGAAGACATGGAGCAGGAGGGAGGGCTTCAGATTTATAGATAATTGGGCAGTTTCCAGGGAACGTGGGAGCTGTTCCCGCAGGACGGTTTACATCTGAACTGGAGGGGGACCAATATTCTTGCAGGTAGGTTTGCTAGAGAGGCTGCAGTGGATTTAAACTAGATACAAGGGGGGAGGGGAACCAAAGTGTAGGAACAGATGTAGGGGAGAAGGAAGAAAAAGAAAATAGTAAAGTTGTTTGCACCATTAGTGATAAACAGAGTAAGAAGTGGAAAATTTCTTAAATGCATTTATTTTAATGCTAGGAGCATTATAGGAAAGGTGGATGAGCTTAAAGCATTAATTGATACCTGGAAGTATGATGTGGTAGCTATTAGTGAAACATGGTTGCAGGAGGGGTGTGATTGGCAACTAAATATTCCTGGATTTCGTTGCTTCAGGTGTGATAGAATTGGAGGGACAAGAGGGGGAGGTGTTGCATTGCTCGTCAGAGAAAATGTTACAGCAGTGCTCTGGCAGGATAGATTAGAGGGCTCATCTAGGGAGGCTATTTGAGTGGAATTGAGGAATAGGAAAGGTGTAGTAGCACTTATAGGGTTGTATTATAGACCACCTAATGTGGAGCGAGAATTGGAGGAGCAAATTTGTAAGGAGATAGCAAATATCTGTAGTAAGCACAAGGTTGTGACTGTGAGAGATTTTAATTTTCCACACATAGACCAGGAAAACCATACTGTAAAAGGGCTGGATGGTTTGGAGTTTGTAAAATGTGCGCAAGATAGCTTTTTGCAGCAATACATAGAGGTACCAACAAGAGAAGGGGCCGTGTTGGATTTCCTGTTAGGGAATGAGATAGGTCAGGTGACAGATGTACGTGTTGGGGAGCACTTCGGGTCCAGTGATCACAATGCCATTAGCTTCAATGTAATTATGGAGAAGGATAGGTCTGGAACCAGGGTTGAGAGTTTTGATTGGAGAAAGGCTAACTTTGAGGAGATGTGAAAAGATTCAGAAGGAGTGGATTGGGACAATTTGTTTTATGGAAAGGATGTAATAGAGAAATGGAGGTCATTTAAAGGTGAAATTTTGAGGGTGCAGAATCTTTATGTTCCTGTTAGGTTGAAAGGAAAGGTTAAAAGTTTGAGAGAGCCATGGTTTTCAAGGGATATTGGAAACTTGGTTTTGAAAAAGAGAGATATCTACAATAAATATAGGCAGCATGGAGTAAATGAGGTGCTCAAGGAATATAAAGAATGTAAAAAGAATCTTAAGAAAGAAATTAGAAAAGCTGAAAGAAGATACAAGGTTGCTTTGGCAAGTAAGGTGAAAATAAATCCAAAGGGTTTCTACAGTTATATTAATAGCAAAAGGACAGTGAGGGATAAAATTGGTCCCTTAGAGAATCAGAGTGGACAGCTATGTGCGAGCCAAAAGAGATGGGGGAGATTTTGAACAATTTCTTTTCTTCGGTATTCACTAAGGAGAAGGATATTGAATTGTGTAAGGGAAGGAAAACATGTAGGGAAGTTATGGAAACTATGATGATTAAAGAAGAGGAAGTACTGGCGTTTTTAAGGAATATAAAAGCGGATAAGTCTCCAGGTCCTGACAGGATATTCCCTAGGACCTTGAGGGAAGTTAGTGTAGAAATAGCAGGGGCTCTGACAGAAATATTTCAAATGTCATTAGAAACGGGGATGGTGCTGGAGGATTGGCGTATTGCTCATGTTGTCCATTGTTTAAAAAGGTTTCTAAGAGAAAACCTAGCAATTATCAGCCTGTGAGTTTGACGTCAGTGGTGGGTAAATTGATGGAAAGCATTCTTAGAGATTGTATATATAATTATCTGGATAGACAGGGTCTGATTAGGAACAGTCAACATGGATTTGTGCGTGGAAGGTTGTGTTTGACAAATCTTATGAATTTTTTGAAGAAGTTACTAGGAAAGTTGACAAGGGTAAAGCAGTGGATGTTGTCTATATGGACTTCAGTAAGGCCTTTGACAAGGTTCCATACGGAAGGTTAGTTAGGAAGGTTCAATCATTAGGTATTAATATTGAAGTAGTAAAATGGATTCAGCAGTCGCTGAATGGGAGACGCCAGAGAGCAGTGGTGGATAACTGTTTGTCAGATTGGAGGCCAGTGACTAGTGGTGTGCCTCAGGGATCTGTAACCCGTTTTACTACTTCAATGTTGTTTGTCATATATATTAATGATCTGGATGATGGGGTGGTAAATTGGATGAGTAAGTATGCAGATGATACTAAAATAGGTGGCATTGTGGATGATGAAGTAGGTTTTTAAAGCTTGCAGAGAGATTTGGGCCAGTTAGAAGAGTAGGCTGAAAGAAGGCAGATGGAGTTTAATGCTGATAAATGTGAGGTGCTACATTTTGGTAGGACCAATCAAAATAGGACATACATGGTAAATGGTAGGGCATTGAAGAATGCAGTAGAACAGAGGGATCTAGGAATAATGGTACATAGTTCCCTGAAGGTGGAATCTCATGTGGATAGGGTGGTGAAGAAAGCTTTTGGTATGCTGGCCTTTATAACTCAGAGCATTGAGTATAGGAGCATTGTGTTGGTGTGTGGCCAAGTGGTTAAGGCGTTCGTCTAGTGATTTGAAGGTTGCTAGTTCAAGCCTTGGCTGAGGCAGTGTGTGTGTCCTTGAGCAAGGCACTTAACAACTTAACATTGCTCTGCGACGACACCGGTGCCAAGCTGTATGGGTCCTAATGCCCTTCCCTTGGACAACATCGGTGGTGTGGAGAGGGGAGACTTGCAGCCAGGGCAACTGCTAGTCTTCCATACAACCATGCCCAGTCCTGCGCCCAGGAAACTTTCCAAGGCGCAAATCCATGGTCTCATGAGACTAACGGATGCCTATGATTATAGGAGTTGGGATGTAATGTTAAAATTGTACAAGACATTGGTAAGGCCAAATTTGGAGTATTGTGTACAATTCTGGGTACCGAATTATAGGAAGGATGTCAACAAAATAGAGAGAGTGCAGAGAAGATTTACTAGAATGTTACCTGGGTTTCAGCACCTAAGTTACAGAGAAAGATTGAATAAGTTGGGTCTTTATTCTTTGGAGGGTAGAGGGTTGAGGGTGGACTTGATAGAGGTATTTAAAATTATGAGGGGGATAGTTAGAGTTGACGTGGATAGGCTTTTTCCATTGAGAGTAGGGGAGATTCAAACAAGAGGACATGAGTTGAGAGTTAGGGGGCAAAAGTTTAGGGGTAACATGAGGGGGAACTTCTTTACTCAGAAAGTGGTAGCTGTGTGGAATGAGCTTCCAGCAGAAGTGGTAAAAGCAGGTTTGATATTGTCATTTAAAGTAAAATTGGATAGCTATATGGACAGGAAAGGAATGGAGGGTTATGGGCTGAGTGCAGTTCGGTGGGAGTAGGTGAGAGTAAATGTTCGGAATGGACTAGAAGGGCTGAGATGGCCTGTTTCCGTGCTGTAATTTTTATATGGTTATATAATATGTGATAGTATACCAGATAGCCATCAACTTAAAAAAATAATTCACCACAGATACTGCCTGACTAGCTGGCTATTTCAAGTATATTCTATTTATATATTAACCATTTAAATTAGTCATTAAGTGAACTGGTTTCATGAGAAAATTTTACTTCCAGCCAGGAGATCAGAATGCAAATTAAAATTTGTAAGTATGAATTTTCCAAACTACAAGGGAAACTTGCAAACAGCAAGCCAGATGTTTGTAAGCTCCAAGGTAAAAGCTCAAATGAATTCCTTCATTCCCTCCGGTCATAAATTAAAATCCATTGAATCAGAATTAGGTTTATTATCACCAGCATGTGTCGTGAAATTTGTTAACTTAGCAGCAGCAGTTCAATGCAATACATGATAATATCAAAAGAGGGAAAAAAGTAAATCAATTACAGTATGTATATATGTATATTAAATAGATTAAAATAGTGCAAAAATAGAAGTAATATGCATTTTAAATAAAAGTGTTCTTGGGTTCAATGTCCATTTAGGAATTGGATGGCAGAGGGGAAAAAGCTGTTCCTGAATCGCTGAGTGTGTGCCTTCAGGCTTCTGTACCTCCTTCCTGATGGTAACAATGAGAAAAGGGCATGCCCTAGGTGATGGGAGCCCTTAATAATGGACTTCACCTTTCTGAGTCACCAGTCCCTGAAGATGTCTTGGTTACTACGGGGGCAAGATGGAGCTGACAGATTTTACAACTTTTTGTAGCTTCCTTCAGTCCTGTGCAGTAGCCCCGCCCCCTCATACCAGACAGTGATGCAGCCAGTCAGAATGCTCTCCACGGTACATCTATAGAAGTTGTCGAGTGTTTCAGGTGACAAACCAAATCTCTTCAAACCCCTAATGAAATATAGCCACTGTCTTGCCTTATTTATAGCTCTTGATCGTCAGAGATCTTGCCACCCAGGAACTTGAAATTGCTCATTCTCTCCGTTTCTAATCCCTCTGAGGATTGGTTTGTGTTCCATTGTCTTACCCTTGCTGAAGTCCACAATCAGCTCTTTCGTCTTACTGACATTGAGTGCAAGGTTGCTGCGACACCACTCAACTAGCTGATATATCTCGCTTCTATACACCCTCTCATCTCCATCTGATATTTTGCCAACAGTGGTTGTATCATCAGCAAATTTATAGATGGCATTTGAACTGCACCTAGCCACACAGTCATGGGTATGGAGGGAGTAGAGCAGTGGGCTAAGCACACACCCCTGATATGCACCAGTGTTGATCGAGGAGGAGATGTTATCACCAATCCGCTTGAGTGCCGTCTTCTAGTTAGGGTTACAGAGGCCCAGTTTCTGCAGCTTTTCAATCAGAACTGGGAATGATAGTGTTAAGCACTGTGCTATAGTTAACGAACAGCGTCCTGACATAGGTACTGTATTTGTATTGTCCAGGTGAACTAAGGCTGTGAGAAGAGCCATGGAGATTGCATCATCCCACCTACCGATGTGGTAATAGGTAAATTTCAGTGGGTAAATTTGGGAATGTACAGCAAGTTTTCCTAAGCACACACTCATCCACACGGTTTTAATGAAGTCAGTAACAACTGCAGCATACTCATCCAGATTTGAAGATGAATCCCTGAATACAGTCAAGTCCACTAATTCAAAGCAGTCCTGTACGTGCTCCTGTGCTCGTCCTGTCCATACCTTCTTGGTCTTCACTATTGGTGCCGCAGTCTTCAGTCTCTGCCTGTACTCAGGGAGTAGAAGTACAGTCAGGTGATCAGGCTTTCCAAAGTGTGGATGTGTAATAGCAAGGTAGGCTTTCTTGATGGTGATGTAACAGTGGTCCAGTGTGTTGTTTCCTCTGGTACTACAGGTGATTTGTTGATGGTAATTATTTGGTGACTTTTTCAGGCTGGCCTGGTTAAAATCCCCCGAAATGACGGTGAAGACATTTGGGTGTGCTGTTTAGTGCAGGCTGATCCCATTGCTCAGATCATCCAAAGCCTGTTTGATATTGGTCTGAGGTGGAATGTACACCACTATGAAAATGATCACAGACATCTCCTGCGCAGGTAAAATGGACAACACTTAATTGCGAGATATTCCAGGCCTGGTGAGCAGAATTGGGACAACACTGATGCGTTTGTGCAGCAAGAGGAATTGATCATGAGGCATACACCTCCACCTCTGCTTTTAAGTGGCTCAGCAGTCCAATCCATTGACCTGTGCTGTACGAGATCGCTGTCTTCAAGGTGCCCTGGAATGTTGCTTCTTATTTTAATCATAATCAGTTGAGTTGTAAGTCAAATGAAAAGGATAATATATGGAGTGCAGAACATTTGGATACAGTTATGTGGATTTTGAGAAGGTACTTGGTTGTTTTAACATTTGACCAGACTGAGGAAAAGAAAAGCGCTTTTCTGACTCTAGCAAAGTGACTGATATTAATAACCCATTAAATAGATGGCTACATGTGAAACCTGGCATTAAGCCAAATGATGAAACTGAAAAAGCTGAGGAAAGCCATATTGTCCCTCTTTTCTGGTCCACACAGAAATAGCCTATATTCCCCCATTGTACTTTCTAGATGCTTTGGAAATTATTACTGGAACGTTGCCTTCATGATCTCAGTCAGAGCCACAGTCCAGACACCGATCACTCTTTGGAGTTGATGTCGACAGTGTCGAGGAGGAAAATGGGAGTAATGGAATTGGTAATGTTTTACAACTCTTTTGATTTTTATTGCCATTGGTTCCTGATGATGTACTCTGCAATTCTCCTGCTAAGTTCTCAGCAGGTGATTGGGAGGAGCTCTAGTGGGATATCACTTTACAGAAACTGTTCCTTTGTTGGAACCCTAGGAGGGCCCCACATCTGCTGACCAGGTGTACTTGCACTACTACACTCTATATCCCAAAGAAGGCAGAGGACTTACTCTGGCACTCCGTTTAATCACGTTCAGGTCAACCAGTCATGTGAATGTCCTCAAAGATAGGTTCAAGCAGTGTTCTCAAGAGATCATTTCATGTGCTTTGGTGCCAGGCCAAAATCTGCCATTCCTCGGTGCCAAGCTTATTTCCGGTTTTTCTAAACAAAGTCTTCCCCATCCTTACTGCCTCTGAACCTTGGGAGCATTTTGGTGATTTAGAGTCCGTAGAATCCACTTCTCTTTTTAAGCTTCCCTCTTAAGTTCCATTCTCTTGTATCCTTCCCTTTTTAAGTTTCTTGGCAACACATTGTACTTCTCAGTCCTCTCAGACTTTGATTTCCCCCAAGCTGTGAAAGCCCAAGTATCATTTCACAGAACCCCTCCTCTCTCTGCCATATCCTTTGCTTTGTACATCTCACACCACTTCCTCAGTGTAACTAAACCCCCTTCATATTGCATGATTGCTAACTGCACGTTAAATAATAGAGAAAGTTAGCTCTTACTGTAGATTCTCAGCTTTAAATACTCCTTAAATAAACATAGGTAAGATGTATAAACTTTTTTTCAAAAAAAACTTCTTTACATGTGCAAACGTTGTTTATGGTTTCTGAACATAATGGAGAGAATCACATAATTTAGTTCCCAAAGCCCCAGTAAAAAATCCAGAAGACTATGTGATAAAAACAGGAATTGTCTGCATTCAGTACCATTGACAATATTCCCCTTATGTCATAAGGGCTTCATTGTTAGAAAACAATGTATCCTTAGACACACTGTGAGCAATGTCAGGGGAGATCTGCCAGTTACATGTTCTACAAACATAAAAGGCATCAGGCAATGAAATTAGAAGTTAAATACTGCAGATGCAGGAAAGCTGAAATAAAAATGGAAAATGCTGGAAATACTCAGCCTGTTTGAACTATTTTATATAATGACCTTGGCACATGTCATTTCCATTTTTTTCCCCTGAAGCTCTCTGGCTGTATATTGTGGTGACATTTCCCAGTTCATTGTAATAGTAACCAGCCTTGGAAGCAGACCCGCACTAGGAAAATCTTGATGCTTGCTGGACTTCTCTGGCTTGTATCAAACCACATCTGGTATGCATGTTTTATACATGACATCATTTTGTGCTACTTTTTTCCTTCCCTTTTTAAGTCTCTTGCCAACAAATTCTATTCTTAAGCCAGAAGGAACAGATCATTGGGTTGGGGATGGATTGAATGACACAACAAATATTGTCTAATGATCAGTTGATTTCCATTGATTGAGCATAAGTACAATAAGGTTGCTGATGGTTTTTCAATTCCAGAATCCTGGCCTCTTTGGGGCCACAATTTAAGGTGAGAACTTTTAAGATCCAACCAATAAGCTAATGGGAAGATTCTACTTACCTTTTAGCCAGTGGGTCCTCACAGTAGCTCCTTACAAAATTCTTCCTCTGGAAGATCAGGATGGTAGTGGAGCCAAAGGAGAAGGGAGAGATCTTAAATGGATTTTTTTTGGATCTGCATTTACTTGGGAGACAGACACAGAGTCTATAGAAGTGAGGCAAAGCAGCAGCGAGGTCATGGAACCTATACAGATTACAGAGGAGGAGGCGTTTAAGGTCTTGAGACAAATTAGGGTGGATTAATCCACAGGGCCTGTCAATGTGTTCCCTTGGACTCTGTGGGAGGCAAGTGCAGAAATTGCTGGGTTCCTAGCAGAGATACTTAAAACATCGTTAGCTACAGGTGAGGTGCCAGAAGACTGGAAGATAGCCAATTTGTTCCACTGTTTAAGAAAGAGCCTAAAAATAAACCAGGAAATTATAGACTGGTGAGCCTGACATCAGTAGTTATGGGAAGGTATTCTAACGGACTGGTTATATGAGTCTAGGGTAGACATGGACTGATTAGGGATAGTCAGCATGGCTTTGTGCAAGGTAGGTCATGTCTAACAAATCTTTTAGATTTTTTCAAAGAAGCTACCAGGAAAATTGATGAAGGCAAGGCAGTGGAGATTATCTGCATGGACTTTAGCGAGGCATTTGGCAAGGTCCCACATGGGAGGTTGGTCAAGAAGGTTCAGTTGCTCGGCATTTAAGATGAGGTAGTAAATTGGATTCGACATTGGCTTTGTGGGAGAAGCCAGAGGGTGGTAGTAGATGGTTGCCTGTCTGACTGGAGACCGGTGACTAGTGGAGTGCCACAAGTATCGGTGCTGGGTCCTTTGTTGTTTTTCATCTATATCAATGACCTGGATAAGTAAATTAAGTTAACTGGATCAGTAAATTTTTGGATGACACCAATACTTGGGTGTAGAGGAGAGCAAGGAAGACTATCAAAGCTTGCTGCAGGATCTGGACAAGCTGAAAAACTTGGCTGAACAATGGCAGATGGAATTTAATGCAGACAGGTGAAACGTGTTGCGCTTCATTAGGACCAGTCAGAGTAGATCTTACACAGTGAATGGTAGGGCACTGAGGAGTGCGGTGGAACAGAGGGATCTGAGAATACAAACCCATAAGTCATTGAAAGTGGTGTCACAGGTAGATAGGGTCATAAAGAAAACCTTTGACACTTTGGCCTTCGTAAATCAAACTATTGAGTACGGGAGATGGGATGTTATATTGAAGTTGTACAAGATGTTGGTGAGGCCTGATTTGGAGAATTGTGTGTAGCTGCGGTCACCTACCCACAGGAAAGATGGAAACAAAGTTGAAAGAGTATAGAGAAAATTTACAAGGATGTTGCTGGAACTGGATGTCCTGAGTTATAAGGTAGGATTGAATAGGTTAGGACTTTATTCCTTGCAATGTAGGAGAATTAGGGGAGATTTGATACAGATATGCAAAATTATGAAGGTATGGATAAAGTAATGCAAGCAGGCTGTTTCAGCTGAGGTTGGGTGGGACAACAACTAGAGATCGTGGGCTAAGAGTGAAAGTGAAAATTTTAAGGATAACATGAGGGGAAACTCCTTCACTCAGAGGGTCATGAGAGTGTGGATCAAGCTGCCAGCGCAAGTGGTTCATGCGAGCTCGATTTCAACATTTAAAAGTAGTTTGGATAAGTAAATGGATGGCAGGAGTATGGAGGGCTATGGAAGTAGGTTGACGGAAGTCGGCTGTTTAAATGTTTCGGTATGGATTGGATAGGCCAAAGTGCCTGTTTCTGTGCTGTATTTTTCTATGATTCCATGACTCTAAATATCAACTACCCTCTATTTGCCCGTCATGTTGCACTGAGTCCAATTGGAGAGCACAGGCATACTCTAAAACAGTGCAATGTGCACTTTGGGCCAGCCCTTCAGCTTCAGCTAATTATAAGTAGGTGTTTTTTTAATTTTGTTTTATCTGAATGTTTTAAATTAATTTCCATTTCCTAGAGGTGTTTTTAATTACATTGTTTCAAGTTATAGTCATAATTTGAACGTGTGTGATTAAAGTTCAAGTTTAATTATCATTCATCTTTACATGAATGTTGCCAAATGAAACAACATTTCTGTGGGGCCAAGGTGCAAAGCACATAGCACACAGCACACTGCACACTGCACGTAGCATATATGGTTACAATTTCAGAAAAATGTACAGTCACAAAGAGAAAACAAAAATAGCCCAAGTCCCTGAGTTGTCCTGGTTCAGCTTGTTCTTCCACGATCTAACACTTGAGGGCAGCACCGAGCAAACACTGAAGGACAGCACTGACTGGAAGAGCCAGGCCCCAACCCAGTGCAAAATCCACCAGCTCACTGCCAGGTGTGGCGTCTCCTTCGGATAAACAAATATACCTTTGATTGGACCTGGAGAGACTGCTGTGTTGGAACGTGCCGCCATCTTACTGGAAGGTTGTTTAAACTGTTTTGTAATTACTATGACTATTGGAGACATTTAAAAGTAGTTGCAAAGACCTTTGTCTGTGGGAAAATGTCCACAAGGCCATCTGAGAATTCAGAGGCAGGCCCTCAGCGTTTCTCATCTGAGACCCATTCACCACTTGTGGCTTGCTCTGGTGTCGGGTGGTGACTTGGGTATGAGATTTATCTCAGCCAATCCTTCATGTCTGTTCCTGTTTAGTGCAGGCATATAGGCCCTGTTGGCAGAGGGTTCTTGCAGCAGGCCAGAATATGGATGATCCAACATATTAGAGTACAGAGTGGGACCCACAACTTCTTGCACTTTACTTAGAATATCTTATTCAATAGTGTTTCTGTACTTGACCAACAAAAGTCTCGATTGAAAGCTGGTCAGTTTCTGACAAAGAGCACTCTTTGTTGTTTCCCTTCAGATCACTGAGTCATTCCTGAAAATATCCATCTCTACTGACTGGCTGTATTTTCCAGCAAAGAGTTTGGGGAATCACATCAGATTATATTTAGTTTTGGAAAATAATATTGGCTCATATTTTTACCAGCTGAAGGCCAGCCATTCTGGGACTTCTATGCATACATAGCAAAATGCAGAAGGCCTAATCTGATCGAGTTTGCTGGGTGCAAAGTGTTTCAGTGTGCTCCACTGCTGTTGTCTGAGGAGCTTCATTCTGCCGACCTTCCTCAGTATTTTACACAATACCCAACGACTCCATGGTAGTGTAGTGGCTAGCACATTGCTGTTACAGCTCAGGGTGTACCAGGATTCAGACTTCAGTTCCATGCCATCTGTAAAGAGGTTGTACGTCCTCCCCATGGAATGCGTGGGTTTACCTGGACGTTTGGTTTTCAGTCTAAAGACATACTGGGTAGGACCAATTTTCAACTGGGCATTGAAAATTGTCTCGGGATTAGGTTAGGGTGAATTGGGTTTGTTTGGAGTTGATAGGCTGGCATGGCTAAGGAAAAGAAATAAAAGGGAGGCCCTTTTTGAATGAACATAGTTTTGATTTTATTACTTTTTATTCCACCATGATATCCATCAGCACAGGAGCACCATAAAGCTGAGTGCCTCACCCCCTATTCTACTCACTTTACATTAAGCACAGCTCCAATACCATATTCAAGTACGCTGATATCACCACTGCTGTAGCCTGAATCAAAGGTGGTGACGAATCAGGAGGGAGATTGAAAATCTGGCTGAGTGATGCTATCATGACAACCTCTTACTCAATGTCAGCAAGAACAGGAGCTGATTATCGTCTTCAGGAGGAGGAAATCAGAGGTCCATGAGCCAGTCTTCATTGGAGAATCAGAGGTGGAGAAGGTCAGCAACTTTAAATTCCTCCATGTTATCATTTTGGAGGAGGTGTCTTGGACCCAGCATGTAGGTGTGGCATGAAGAAAGCACAGCAGCTCCTCTACTTCCTGAGGAGTTTGCAAAGATTCGGCATGACTTCTAAAACTTTGCCAAACTTCTATAGATGTGTGGTGGAGAGTATATTGACTGCTGGCATCACATCCTGGTATGAAACACCAATGTCCTTGAACAGAAAATCCTACAAAAAGTAGTGGATATGGACCAGTCCATCACGGATAAAGCCCTTCCTATCATTGAGTACATCTATACGAAGCATTGCTGCAGGAAAGCAGCAACATCATTAGGGATTGCCACCACCCTGGTCATACCCTCTTCTCGCTGCTGCCATTGGAAAGAATGTACACAAACCTCAATGCTGACACCACCAAGTTCAGGAACAGTTATTAACCCTCAACCATCAGGCTCTTGAACCAAAGGGGATGACTTCACTCAACTTCACTTACTCCATCACTGAAATGTTCCCACACGTCACTTTCGAAGACTTCATCTCATGTTCTCAATATTGATTGCTTATTTAATTTGTTATTATTATTTCTTTCTTTTTGTATTTGCACAGTTTGTTGTCTTTTGCACAATGGTTGAGTGCCCAAGTTGGTGTGGTCTCCCATTGATTCTATTTTGGTTATTATTCTATTATGGATTTATTGAGTATGCCCACAAGAAAATGAATCTTTGGGTTGTATATGGTGACATAAACAGTATATACCTTGATAATAAATTTACTTTGAACTTTATTTAAAACATTTAATTTAATTCTGTGAATTATTAATTTTATTTTTAAATAGCCAGTAAATGTTTCTGAAAGTCAGTAGCAAGTCACTGTTCTCTTGCAACTGAAGCTTGGATGAAGTTTCCACAGTGAACTAGTTTGTAAGGCCCCTCCAAATCTGTTCCCTCCTTCCCTGTGATCTCCCTGACCCACAAAACTTGCATGAAAACTGTCCAATCGTTAAGCCATTGCTTCTGTCTTATCTACTGTAAAATACTTTGATAGGATCGTATTTTGTTGACATTCAAAATTAAAAACTGAAGAAAAAATAATGTCATCAGACATGTAAGACACTCAAATATTTAAAAATAAAACACAAATGAATTTATGTAATTCAGTCAAATTTTTGTGTGAATATTAATCCTTGCCTTCACACTTGCCTACAAGCCCACTTTGGTTCCTTTGAAATTGTTGGAGTTGAAATCACTGGCATAGATTGCTTCAATGGATCCTCCAGACTTAAGTGTACTGGAATTGTCAAAGATTGTGATTCACTTCTAGAGTTCAACAACAGGCTGACATCAGACTACAGACAGCAAAATGCCAGAGAACAGCTGCCAAAAGGTTTGTGACTTCTGTGTTTGTGCACAGATGTGTGGCAGACGCGAGAGCCCTTCTTACCAATAGATGAAAAACCTTGGGAAAATATTCAAACCAGATACAATTATTTCAAATGAGAGTATCATGACTAGCTAATGTTTAAAAAATGTACTTCAAATAAACTGAGGGAAAAAAAATCCCTTGAACCCTTCAAGATTTCTGGTTAACTGTATGTCAACTTTAGCAGCCAGCTGACCCTTCAGTCAAATTTTGTCTCACTAGACTGCAATGTATGCCCAGTACAATATCTCCTATAATAACATATTAATACAACTTGGAAGAAGAGTTAACATAAATATCACTGATATTTAACATTTTGATTTTAAATACATCATGTCCATGAATCAAACTGCACAGAAAGAGACTCATAGAGTAATAGAGAAGTACGGCACAGAGACAGAGACTTTGGCCCATCCAGTCTGCGCCAAAGCACTTAAACTGCCTAATCCCATTGACCTGTACCAAGGACCATAGCCTTCCACATCCCTCCCATCAGTGTACCTATCCAAACTTCTCTTACATGTTTAAATTGAGCTTACATGTACCACTTTTGCTGGCAGCTTGTTCCACACCTTCATGACCCTCTGAGGGAAGAAGTTTCCCCTCATGTTCCCCTTAAACTTATACCTTTCTCCCTTAACACATGACCTCTGGTTGTCATCCCACCCAACCTCAGTGGAAAAAGCCTGCTTGAATTTACCCTATATATCTCTCATAAATTAGTATACCTCTATCAAATCTCCTCTCAATCTTCTATGTTCTGAGGAATAAAGTCCTAATCTATTCAGTCTTTCCTCATACTGTAACTCTGGTCCTCCACCCCCTGCAACATCCTTATAAATGTTCCCTGTACTGTTCCAACCTTATTTACATCTACATATAGGTAGGTGACCAAAACTGCACACAATACTTCAAATTAGGCTTCACCAATGTCTTATACAACTTCAACATAACAGCCCATCTCTTGTACTCAATACTTTGATTTATGAAGACCAATGTGCCAAAAGCTCTCTTTACCTGTGATACCACTTTCAATGAATTATGGACCTGCATTCCCAGATGCCTTTCTTCTACCACATTCCTCAGTGCCCTACCATTCACAATGTAAGTCCTACCCTGGTTGGATCGACTGAAGTGCAACACCTCACACTTGTCTGCATTAAATTCCATCTGCTATTTTTCTAGCTGGTCCAGATTCTGCTGTGAGCCATGACAGCCTTCCTTGCTGTCCGCTACACCACCAATCGGTGTCATCTGCAAATATGCTGATCCAGTTAACCACATTATCATCCAGGTCATTGATTTAGATGACGAATAACAACGGACCCAGCAACGACTTCTGCAGCTCTCCACTAGACACAGGCCTCCAGTCAGAGAGGCAACTATCTCTGGCTTCTCCCACAAAGCCAATGCCTCAACTTGAATGCTGAGCAACCGAATCTGCTTGACCAACCTCCCATGTGGGACCTTGTCAATTGCCTTAAAGTCCATGTAGACAACATTCACTGCCTTGCCTTCATCACATCCTCGAAAGCCCCTATAAGATTGGGTAGTCATGACCTATCATGAACAAAGCCATGCTGACTATCTCTAATCAGTCAATGTCAATCCAAATACTTATATATCCAGTTCCTCAGAATACCTTGCAATAACTTTCCCACTACTGCTGCTGTCAGGCTCACCGGCCTAGAGTTTCCTGGTTTATTTTTTGAGCCTTTCTTCAAACAGCATTGGCTATCCTCCAATCCTCTGATACCTCACCTGTCGCTAAGGATGATTTAAATATCTCTGCTAGGGCCCCAGCAATTTCTGCAGGCCTCGCGCAAGGTCCAGGGGAACTCTTTGTCTGGGGATTTATCCTTCTGATTTGCCTCAGGGTAGCAAACACCTCCTTCTCTGGAAGCAGTATAAAATCCGTAAAGTTGATGACGTTTTGCCTGTCTTCTATAGACTTACTGTCCGTTTCCTGAGTAAATATAGATGCAAAAAAAAATTTAAGATCTCCCCATCTCTTTTGACTTCACACATAGGTTACGATTCTGATTTTTCAGAGGACTAATTTTGTCCCTTGCGATCAACATTTTAAAATGCTTTTAACATTTCTGTAGAATCACAGGATTATCTTTCACCTCATGCCTTCTTTTAGCCTTCGTTATTTCTTTCTTAAGTGTTCTCTTGCATTTCTTATACTCCATAAGCACCCCATTTGTTTGTTCCCGACAACGCCTGCTATGCACCTCCAATTTTTTTCTTAACCTGGGCTTTAATTTCTTCTGAAAACCAAGGTGCCCTACATATGTTATCTTTATCTTTTATTCTGACAGGCACAGACAAGTATATGTTCTCAAAATTTCACTTTTGAAGGCCTCCTACTTACCTAGTACACCTCTACCAGAAAACATCCTGTCCCAATCCACACTTGGCTGTTTCTTTCAGATACCTTCAAAATTGGGCTTTCTCCAATTTAGTATCTCAACCTGTGGACCAGACCTATCTTTGTGCATGTTTACTTTGAAACTTATGGCATTGTGATCACTAGATGCAAGGTATTCTCCTACGCAAACTTCTGTCACCTGCCCTGTCTCATTCCCTAATAGCAGATCAAATATCGCACATTCTATCATTGGGACTTCTACATACTGATGTGACAAGTCCTTGATAAGAATGACTTGGACCCAAATGCTGGAGTATGGATGAGAGCCGGATCTAAGATGTCTCTTTCAGGCACCCAGCACCTCTTCTCCAGTCCGAATGCTTCCCAGTCCATGAGATATTGCCAGGCACCTTAAACAGCAATTCCAAAATTCTTCCCACAGTGAAGACCTGTTCCCCATCAACAAATCTGGGTGGCAGCAGGGCTGATGGTGGTGGGCTAATGGGTTGGTGTTCACAGGCTTTAACTTGGAAACATGGAAAGTGGGACTGATCTTAAAGGTCTTGGGAGCTACAATGTGTAGGGTTTACTTTCCTGAGAATCCTGAAGGGTGCAGTGAACTTGGGCGCCAATTTCCTGGACTCCACTCACCGAGGCAAATGCTGAGTCAACAGTGAGACCTGTTGCCCAGTTTGCAAAACTGGTCCCTGTCTTCTCTTGCAGTTAGCCTTTACTTCAACCTTCTGGGTAGAAACTTAACAAAATCTCCCTTGCCCTGGTTCATCTCTCCTTGCAGCGTCAGATGAGATCTATGGCAGCAGGAACTCCAGCCTCTGCCTCCTGTTCAGGAAAGAATGGTGGAGAATACCCAAAGTGCAATTCGAAAGGAGACATCCCGTGCGGTGAATATCATAAAGTGTTGTGGGCGACCCCTGCCCACATCAGATGGATACTCCACTCATTTAGTCTTTCAGAGGCCAGGCACCTTAGGATACATTCCATTTCTTGGTTCACCCGCTCTGTTTGGCCATTAGACTGCGAGTGAAATGCAGAGGAAAGACTCGCTGTTGCTCAATCAGTTTGCAAAACATCCCGAGAAACGTGATATGAATTGCGGAGCGTGATCCAACACGATGTCCACCGGAAAACTCTGGATCCTGAAGACCCGCTGCAGGGCAATCTCAGCCGTCTCCGCTGCAGATGGAAGTCTGTCCAAGGAGATGAATATGCAGGCCTTCGAGAAACGATCCACAATTACCATGTTAACCGTCTTCCCCTTGGAAGGTGGAAGACCCGGGACAAAGTCCACGGAGATGTAAGCCCATGGTCTTTCCGGAATAGGCAGAGTGTGAAGGAGGCCTTGAGGTAGGGAGAAGGCTCCTTGTTCTGGGCGCACACCTCGCATGCCAGCACATATCGACGGAACTCCCTGGCCATTCTAGGCCACCAGTATCTTCTCTTAAAGAACTCAGGGGCCCTGGCAATCCCTAGGTGAAATGTTAATCTCAATGCATGTCCCCATTGAAGAAACTGAGACTGGACGGGGATAGGAAAGAACAGCCGACTGGAGGGCCATTCTGAGAAATCTTTCCTTGCATCTAGACTTTGTGAACAAGTGTGTCGATCCCCCAACAAATAAGTGCTATCACTTTGGCTTGGGGCAGAATGATGGTAGGCTGCTTTTCTCATTTGGGTTCATCGAACTGATGGGAGATGGCAACCGGCTTCTGCTTCTTCAGTCCTGGTCGAGAGGTCAGGATGAAATTAAAATGATTAAAGAAAAGAGACCACCTAGCCCGCCTGGAATTCAGACCTCCTGAATATAAGCCAAGCTCTTGTGATCCGTCCATACGATAAAAGGGTTCTTGGCCCCCTTGAGCCAGTGATGCCATTCCTCCAGAGCCAACCTGACCGTGAGCAGCCCTCTATTCCCAATGTCGTAATTCACCTCTGCCAGGGATAGTCACCTGGAAAAGAATGCACATGGGTTCAGTTTATTGTCCAAAGGTGTCTGTTAAGACAACACTGAACCCACACTGACTTCCGAGCCATCCGCTTCCACAATAAAGGGCAGGTCCGGGTTAGGTGCGACCAAAGTGGGAGCTGTCGTGAACCACTGTTTGAACTCTGTGAAAGCAGCCTCCCCTCGGTAGTCCAAACAAAACGGCCCATGCATCTCTTGGTTAGTGCCATCAACGAAGCCACCAATGAGCTGAAATTTCTGATAAACTTTTGATAACAGTTGGCAAATCCCAGGAATTGTTGGACCTGCTTCTCACTGGATGGTTGTGGCCAGTCTCTGATTGCCTGTATCTTACTAGGGTCCATCTCGAGATTGCCATTAGAGATGATGATGACCAATAAAGATATAGTGGTTACATGAAATTCAGTCTTCTCCAGCTTGACGTAAAGCCCATGACCAAGAAGCCTCTTTAGGATCTCTCTGATGTGAGCAACGCTCTTCTCCATGGACTTCGAGAAAATTAGGATTCATCCAAGTAGACGAAAGTGTACTTATGGAGAGCGTCCCGGAGCACCTCATTTATAAAGGCCTGAAACCTACTAGCATGCTCACAAGGCCAAGGAGCATTACCAGATACTCATAGTGCCCTGTCGGTGTGCTGAATGCCATCTTCCACTCATCACCATCCTTTTTGCGAACCAGATTGTATGCACTCTGTAAGTCCTGCTGTAATAATATTCTTGCTCCTTGGAGAATCTCGAAAGCAGTGTTCATGAGTGGAGGAAGATAACGATGCTTGACCGTTATGCGATTCAGCCCTCTATAATCAACGCAAGGCTACAGACTCCCATCCTTCCTCTGTTCGTAGGAGAAGGCAGCAATGGCTGAAGAGGTGAATCCCAGGGCAAGAGCCTCCTTAATATACTCCTCCATAGTTCTTTTCTCCAGGCCTGAGAGTGAGTATTATCAACCCCGCAGAGGACATGTACTTGGCCGGCTTGTCTTCCTTTGAGGGTAGGACTGGGTTTCCTGAAGGATCCAGGTTACCCTGAGCAGGTCTGTCCCTTCAAAGGTTGCTGATCTGTGGAGAGTCTGCGGGTCAGAACATCAAGCTGAAAACAAAGTCTCTTAGAATGGCTGGACCAAGCTGTGATTCTCCCTTCCCTCCAGTCCACAGATGGGTTATGCTGAAACCGCCAAGAGTACCTGAGGACCAAGGGTATGAGTGGAGAGTCAATTATGTAGAAAGTAATGTCTTCCACATGATCCCCTATCCTCATTTGCAACATCACACTCTATTACTCAGCAGGCAGCTGTTCAAGACACTTGTGGAAAAGGACTGACTCAACTCTTGCAGCGGTATGTCAAACTGACGGGTGGTTCCCCTATCCAGAATTTGTGCCCCGAAGTCCACAAATCCCCTCACCTGCCTTAGTTTCTTACCCCAGGTTAAACTCTGCCTTCAGCACAAAACCGGGGGGTTTGGGCGTAATGGCTGCTACCGTCATAGTTCTCCTGATGTTGGACAGTCTTAACAGTTTCCCAGCTGGTTGCAGCTTTGGACGTTTGGCCTGCAGGCGACCTGCTTCCCTGCAGTAAAAGCAGCAACTTCGACTCTGGCGCTGGAACCTCTCATCAATGGATAGTGGAGTGCAACTGACCTGCATGTGTTCAACTGGATCTTGAGCAGGTGACGGGCTGGTCATGGTCTGAGGTTGGCGAGTGGAACAACAATGTGATGAGTCCGGGCTTGACCTCATCATGTAGTCTCACTCTCACTTTGCCAGACAATTATTGAGATGGATAGACCGGTTGATGACAGCTTCTAAGTACTCTGCTGGCTCTCCCAAGCCGAGGGCATCCTTCAGTTTATCTCAGAGTCCACGGTGGCGTAGCGTGTTCCTGTTCTTCCCTGTTCCATCCACTCTCCTGGCCAAGGTCTGAAATGCGTAGTCAGCCGCTGACCATCCTTCTTGTCAAGCCTTTATCAGGCTGACTGAGGCTCGGCTGGCTCCAGCAGATGGGGAAACACTTCCCTCATGGCGCCCATGAATTCCTCCGTGTCTGAGCAAATCTCCGACCTGCATTCCCAGTGCGCGGTGGCCCAGACCAAGACTCTTTCAGTCAGAAAAGAGATAACGTAGGTCACCTTTCCACACTCTGAGGGGAGCTGGGATGGCTAGAGCTCAAACACTAATGATCACTGGATGAGGAAGTGGCAGCAAGAACCTGGGTCTCCGTCGAATCTCTTTGGGGTTGGAAGAAGCATTGGCCCTGGAGATCCCAAGCCTCACTGGCCTCCTCCTTGCAGAAGCTGACACATGGCTACCTGGATTTCATGTATCTCCAGGCTCTGTTGGGAAATATCTTCACTTTTGCTGGTCACAGCGGACAGAATACTCTGATACCCCTCTGGATCCATACTGGCTCAATCGTACTGTGACGAGAGCCTTTGTGAGAATTACTTGGACCCAGATGCTGGAGTGTCAGTGGTTAGGATCGAGGCATGGCTTCAAACTGGATCCAGAATCGGAGTGCCAAACAAACACTACACAAAATCACTAGTAGGCTTATGATTGCACACCGAACCTCTGTTTAGGTGCTCCTTAAATTATCAATCCTTGGCGCCCAAAACGTGATTGCTAATTAACCAGACTGTCCTGAATCTTTAACAGGGCCGCACCAGCTCTCCATAATCCAAGGAGTTAGACGGCTAAACCTCGGAAGATGACGTGGATGGGTATGTGTCCTAACAACTGATTAAGGAAACTTTCCTGAACAGTTTTGACAGACTGTATCCCTTCGAGTCCTTTTACAGTATGGGAGACCCAGTCAAGTGGAAAGTTAAAATCACCTACTGTAACAACCTTATGTTTCTTGCAACAGTTGGTGATCTGTCTGCAAATGTGTTCCCCTAAATCCCTCAGGCTATTGGGTGGTCTGTAATATAGCCACATTAATTTGGTCATATCTTTCTTATTTCTCACTTCCACCCATAATGCCTGACTAGTCGAGCTCTCCAGTCAATCCTGATTGAGCACTGCCGTGACACTTTCCCCGACTAGTAATGCCACCCCTCCTCCTGTAATCCCTCCTGCACTATTGAATTGACTTTATTTCTTTCATCCTTCACATACATGAGGAGTAAAAATCTTCATGTTACGTCTCTGTCTAAATGTGCAATGTGCAATCATAGTAATTTATAATAAGTAGAATAGTCAATGTAATATAGAGTATACACAAATCAGCGTGAGTTAATCAGTCTGATGACCTGGTGGAAGAAGCTGTCCCGGAGCCTGTTGGTCCTGGCTTTTATGCTGCGGTACCATTTCCCAGATGGTAGCAGCTGGAATAGATTGTGGTTGGGGTGACTCGGGTCCCCAATGATCCTACGGGCCCTTTTTCCACACCTGTCCTTGTAAATATCCTGAATCACGGGAAGTTCACAACTACACATGCGCTGGGCTGTCCGCACCACTCTCTGCAGAGTCCTGCGATTAAGGGAGGTACAGTTCCCATCCCAGGCAGTGATGCAGCTAGTCAGGATGCTCCCAATAGTGCCCCTGTAGAAAGTTCTTAGGATCTGGGGGCCCATACCAAACTTCCTCAACCGTCTGAGGTGAAAGAGGCGTTGTTGTGCCTTTTTCACCGCACAGCTGGTATGCACAGACCGCGCGAGATCCTTGGTGATGTGGATGCCGAAGAAATTAAAGTTGTTTACCCTCTCAACCCCAGATCCATTGATGTAAATAGGGACTAGCCCATCTCCATTCCTCCTGTAATCCACAACCAGCTCCTTTGTTTTTGCGACATTGAGGGAGAGGTTGTTTTCTTGACACCACTGTGTCAGAGAGATGAGTTCTTCCCTTCTAAAACAACGGAACCCCAGAATATTGAGCTGCCGGTCCTGCCCCTCCTGAAACCAAGTCTCACTAATGGCTACAATATCATAATTCCAAGTGTTGAGTCATGTGCTAAGCTCATCTGTCTTTCCTGCGATACTTCATGCATTGAAATATACACAGCTCAGGACATTAGTCATACCATGCTCAACCTTTTGATTCCTGACTTTGTCTCAAGTCTTAACAACATCTTTCTCCACAAACCCTTCATAATCTGTTCTCGCACTTTGGTTCCCATCCCCCTGCAGCTCCAGTTTAATCCCCTTTGTGCAGCACTAGCAAGCCCTCCCACTGGGATATTCATGCCCCTCCAGTTCCGGTGCAAACCACCTCTTCTGTACAGGTCCCACCTTTCCTGGAAGAGAGCCCAGTGATCCAAAAATCTCATGCCCTCCTTCCTACACCAACTCCTTAGCCACGTGTTAAACAGTATAATCTTCCTATTTCCGGCCTCGCTAGCACATGGCACGGGTAGCAATCCTAAGATCACAAACCTGGAGGTCCTGCCCTTTATCTTAGCACCTTACTCCCTGAACTCACTTTGCAGAATCTCATCACCCTTCCTTCCTATGTCATTGGTCCCATATGGACTATAACTTTTGGTTGTTCACCCTCCCACTTAAAAATATTGAAGACTCAAACCAAGATGTCCTGGACCCTGACACCCAGGAGGCAACATACCATCCGGGAATCTCGTTCTCGTCCATCGAACCTCCTTTCTATACCCCAAACTAATGAATCCCTATCACCACGGCTCGCCTCTTCTTCCCCCTTCCCTTCTGAGTTGCAGAGTCAGACTCAGTGCCAGAGATCTGACTGTTGTGACTTTCCTCTGTTCAGTTAACCTCCCTAAACGTATCCAAAGTGATATAGCTGTTGTGGCGGGGGAATGGCCACAGGGGTACTCTGCACTGGCTCCTTAACCCCTTTCCCTTTCTGACTGTCACCCAGATTCCTGTGCCCTGCACCTTGGGTATAACTACCTCTCTTTCTGTCCTATCTATCACCTCCTTAGCATCCTGAATGATTCAGAATTCATCCAGTTCCAGCTCCAACTCCTTAATGCAGAGTGTTAGAAGCTGCAGCTGGATGCACTTTTTGCAGTTGTAGTCGTCAGGGACACTGGAGATTTCCCTTCTTCCCACATCCCACACAAGAAGCATTCCACTACCCTGCCTAGCATCTCTACTGTTCTAACTGAGCAAATATAAAGAAGAAAGAACAATAAACTGTGCGGGTGATGACTCTACCTACCTACCTACAGATTTTTTTGCCTTCTGTCTCTGAAGCCTCTCCTCACTGAAAGCCTTGAAGAGCTAAACCATTAAAATCCCCCCTCAAACAACGGCTGCTCTGCTCGACCCTCCCATATTTTAATTTCTTCTTGCCAATCAATTCCAAATGCTGATTGGCCCCTGGACAACACACCAAACTGCTGCGCGATGCTGCATTTTCTATTCAGTCGGTGAATCTGAGTGACCTACATCTCTCAGGCTTCAGCCCACTGTTTCCATGCTAGCCACTAAGCACCTGTCAGATCCAGGTTTGTTATCACTGACGTATATAACATGAAATGTTGTTTTGTAGCAACAGCACAATGCAAAGGTTTAAAGAGTGCTATAAATTACAAAATAAATAAATAGTGAAAAAAAGGAAACAGAGGTAGTGTTCATTAGTTTATGGATCATTAAGAAATCTGATAGCAGAGAGAAAGAAGCTATCCCTAAAGTTTTGAGTCTGTGCCTCCTCTCTGATGTTAATACAGAGAAGAAGGCATGTCCTTTGCGGTATGACCTCTTGAAGGCGTTCCCAATGGTGGAGATGTTTTTGCCATGATGGAGCTGACTGACACTATGATCCTCTACCGCCTTTTTGCATTCCTGTGCAATGGAGCTTCCCCTGTTCATCTATAGAAATTCGAACAAAATTACCTCAAATTCCTAATGATGAGGAGCTGCTAACATGCCTTCTTCACGATTCCATCAATGTGTTGACCCCAGGATAGATCCTTTGCATTGTTAAGCCCAGGACAGGAACTTGAAGCTGCTCACCCTTTCCATCACTAACCCCTCAATGAGGATTGATATGTGTTCTCCTGACTTCCCCTTCCTGAAATCCACAATCAATTCCTTGCTCTTGTTGACAGAGAGCAAATCTATACTAATCCCATTTTCTAGCACATAATCTTTGCAGTCCATGCCATAGTAGTAAAGGAATTTAAGTTACTTTCTAAATATTTCCTAAATGTTGCGAGAGTACCGGCCTCCCTCAAGCTCTACATTCTACATTTCAACTACCCTCTGTGTAAAAGATTTCTCCCTCATATTCCTCTAATTCTGTACTCCTCACATTAAATTAATGTTCTTTGTTTATAAATACCTCCACAAAAAGGGAAAAAATCTATCTGTTCCTCTTGTATTTTTTATACCTTTGGGAGGTTTCCGTTTAACCTTTTTCACTCCTAAGAAAACCATCTCAGCCTATCCAGCAACACACATCAAAGTTGCTGGTGAACGCAGCAGGCCAGGCAGCATCTCTAGGAAGAGGTACAGTCGACGTTTCAGGCCGAGACCCGTGTCCTGACGAAGGGTCTCGGCCTGAAACGCCGACTGTACCTCTTCGTAGAGATGCTGCCTGGCCTGCTGCGTTCACCAGCAACTTTAATGTGCGTTGCTTGAATTTCCAGTATCTGCAGAATTCCTGTTGTCAGCCTATGCAGTCTCCCTTCATAACTCTCCATCCCAGGCAACATCCCGATGAATCTTCTCTGCTCCCTTTCCAGTGCATCACATATTTCCCATATTATAGTGATCAGAAGTATACACTGTACACAGTTATATGGCCTAACTGATGATTTAGATAGTTGTACCATAACGTCTTTACTCTTATATACTTCGATTAATGGAGGCAGGTATTCTGTAGGCCTTCTTACCCACCTTGCCTACCTGTGCTGCTGCTTTTAGGGATTCTTAGGCACATCCATCAAGCGCCCTCTGTTACTCAATATCTCCTGCACTTTTTCTATTTTGGTATGTCTATCTTGGCCTGAGGAGTTCTCACAAAATACACCATCACATATCTCTCAGGATTAGGTTTCATCCACCTTCTCTCTGCCCATTTTACCATCTCTTCAAAATCTTCCCATTTTAGCCTTTCTCGCTATCACTGACAACGCCAATATTCACATCATCTTGATTTTATTGTGCATGTATAATTTCAGATAATTTTGTGGTTACCTATGAAATCTACCAAGCAGATGTCTATTTGTAGTCTTGTTTTTGCTGATTAAGGGGGTGTGCACTGCAGCTGAAATAATTCTTGCACGAATCTGTACTTTACATGATGGCTGGTTATAACAACTGGATCAAATTGCAATCCAAAAAAGTTCAACATAAACAAACTTACAGTACAACAAAGGATTTGTTTAAATCTGTTTCTGGTTAGACAAATGACTTCCTTTCAGTGTTTAAAAAATCAAATGTCTTTTTTTATATGTATAAAACCATGAAACAATTAATTTTAAAACCGCTCTTTTTATTATCATTGATGTCGCTCCAAGAGATTACCCATAAGTACTCCAACAGCTCTCTCCAAACAGGTTACTTTCCAATTTCGTGCTACTATTTGATAGGTTTGTTGCAATTGTGTTTATTGGAAATACAGTCATACACTCTGCATGTTTTTCTATTTATTTTAAATAAATATTGGTGATTAATCCTTTCATACTCACCACTGTTCATATGAAGTTAACGTCTTCCATACCACCTCAGTGATGGATTCCAGTGAAGACACCTAATACCCTGTCCAGGGAGTAAAACTGGTTCTTTGGACAAACTGAGAAGCTTATGCCCACACGATCTTCCCAGAATAAGCTGCTAAGAAACTCTAAAGGCTATATACGCAAATTCAATTAAGCCGCAGGAATTGACCAGACTTCCGTATCGTGCTGCAGCTGACATTTAAAATAACAGATCAGCCACTGTCTGATAGAGAAGTCAAAGTAGTTGCAGGAAGGAGCAGGGACCCAATTTTAGAACTAAGTTTGAGGTGGCTGATGAATTGAACAATTAATTATCTGCTTGTATTTTAAGTAGCTTTTCTATGCACGTAATGTTTAATGTCTCCAGTGGCTTTCCAAAGTATAATTCTGGAAAGCTCTGAGAAAAGGTGCATACTAGGTACAGATAGGTAGGAACAAATGAGGTGCTTACAGAGTACAAGAAATGGAAGAGAACACTTAAGGAAGAAATCAGGAAGGCTTAAAAAAGGCATGAAGTTGCTCTAGCAGACAAGGTGAAGGAGATTCCTAAGGGATTCTACAGATATGTTAAGAGCAAAAAGACTGCAAGGAACAAAACTGGTCCTCTGGAAGACCAGAATGCCAATCCATGTGCAGAGCCAAAACAGATGTATTTACTTGGGAGACAGATACAGAATCTATAGAAGTGAGACAAATTGGTGTCAACTTCATGGACCCTGTACAGATTACAGAGGAGGAGGTGTTTACTACTCTGAGGTAAATCAGTGTGGATAAATCCTCAGGGCTTGACAATGTGTTATCTTGGACCCTACAGGAGGTGTGCAGAAATTGTCGGGGCTCCAGATGAGATATTTAAAACATCCTTAGTAACAGATGAGGTATCAGAAGATTGGATTATAGCCAATATTCTTCTGCTGTTTAAAAAAGGCTCCAAACAGAAACCAGGAAATTATTGGCTGGAGAGTCTGACTTTTGTTGTGGGAAGTTATTGGGCCGTACATATATGTATTTGAATAGACATGGACTGATTAAAGATAGTCAGCATGGCTCTGTGCATGGTAGGCCATGTCTAACCAATCTTATAGAGTTTTTCGAGGAAGTTACCAGGAAAGTGGATGAAGGCAAGGGAGTGGATGTTGTCTACATGGATATTAGTAAGGCACTTGACAAGGTCCCGCATGGGAGGCTGGTCAGGAAGGTTCAGTTGCTTGGCATTCAGGATGAGGTAACAAATTGAATTAGACATTGGCTCTCTAGGAGAATCCAGAGAGTGGTAGTAGAGGGTTGCCTCTCTGACTGGAGGCCTGTTACTAGTGGTGTGCCACAGGGATTGGTGCTGGGTCCTTTGTTGTTTGTCATCTACATCAATGATCTAGATGATAGTGTGGTTAATTGGATCAACAAATTTGCAGATGACTCCAAGATTGGGGGTATACGGGACAGTAAGGAAGACTATCATGGCTTGCAAAGGGATCTGCATCAGCTGGAAAAATGGGCTGAAAAATGACGGATGGAATTTAATGTAGACAAGTGAGAGGTTTTGCACTTCAGTAGGACCAACCAGAGTAGGTCTTACACAGTGAATGGCTGGGCACTGAGGAGTGTGGAAGAACAAATGGATCTGGGAATACAGGTGCATAATTCACTGAAAGTGGCAACGCAGGTGGCTAGGGATGTAAAGGAAGCTTTTGGCCTTCATAAATTAATGGATTGAGTACAGAACAACACACACAAAATGCTGGAGGAAATCAGCAGGCTAGGCAGCATCTTGGAAAAGAGTACAGTCGATGGTCTGGGATGAAACTGCAGTCGAAATGTCGACTGCACTCTTTTCTTAGATGCTGCCTGGCCTGCTGAGTTCCTCCAGCACTTTGTGTGTACTGTTTGGATTTCCAACATCTGCAGATTTTCTCTTGCGTATTAAATAATGCAGTTGGGATGTTATGTTTAAGTTTTATTTAAATGTTGGTGAGGCCTAATTTGTGTGCAATTTTGGTCACCCAGCTAAAAGATGTAAACAAGGTTCAAAAAGTGCAGAGAAAATTTACAAGGATGTTGCCGGGTTTAGAGAAACTGAGTTATAAGGAAAGATTGAATAGGTTAGGATTGTATTCTTTAGAATATTGAGAGGAGATCTGATAGAAGTATACAAAATTATAGAGGGTATAGTTAGGGTAAATACAAGCAGGCTTTTTCCACTGAGGTTAGGTGGAACTACAACGAGAGGTCATGCGTTAAGGGTGAAAGGTGAAAGGTTTAAGGGGAACATGCAGGGAAACTTCTTCACTCAGAGGGTCGTGAGAGTGTTGAATGAGCTACCAGCACAAGTGGTGCATGCAAGCTCGATTTCAACATTTAAGAGGTTTAGATAGGTACATTGAAAGCAGGGATAGGGAGGGCTATGGACCCGGTGCAGGTCGATGGGAGTAGGCAGATTAAATGGTTTCAGCAAGGACCAGATGAGTGAAGGGCCTGTTTCTGTGCTGTACTTCTCTATGATTCCATGACATTAAGTCTCTTTGTTCTGCATTATTTGATAAATTGGTTTATCATTGCTTAACTTGGTACTGCAGTATTGAATAAGTGCTTCTTCATTGGTTGGCTCTTATCTACAAATTTGAATTGACATTTTCCTTTTCTCTGTGGGTATAAAATAAGTAAATATAAGGCAGCAATATCTTAATGTTCATCTTAGTATCTTAATCTCTTATCTTTAAAACCTCTGCTACTGGCTTGTGCTCCTGTTTCCATGCTTAATAAAACAACCGTGAAGCAACAAGATTTGTGCCTCATTCCTGACTTCTGAAAGTACCTTGGATTAAAACACCAGATTCCAACAAGTGGTGTAGTCATCAGGATTTTGTAGATTTAGAACTTGCAACATTCGAGTGCTGAGTTCTAAATAAATGAGATTCAGCTTCTTCTCGTACATCATTGGATGGGAGTTAGGAGTGAGGAACTGCTACATTCCTTTCGAAAAACAGATCTGTAAAAAAGAAACACAACCCGTTAGAGCCATGTGCAAAACTGGTAAAGTGCAGATTTAATATGCAAGCCAGTAGCGCATCAAAAATTAAATTTGTACAAATTTGGATAAAAAGATAATAAATTCATGCAAGCCAGTGGAGCATATGAGAAAACCTGAATATCTACATGCTAACAGAACATGGGAAAAAAAGAATTAAATTGAGATTGCAGAACAATCTATTAAAATTTCAACTGCAAACTATTAATATGTCAAGATCAAAGTAGTAAATGGATGTATGAATGAAGAACAAATCAAAACCATGGCCAAAGTCATGAAATCTTCAGTTACATGTGATCAGGTAACTGTGGGTTTGAGCTCCTACTTGAATAAATCATTTCAGTTTGATAAAGCTAATGAGTACATCCGGACAGATTAAGCCATCAGCGTTGAATCTAATGAAACATGGCTCCCAGATGATATCATGAAAGTGTGGGATGAGAGCCAGAAAATACCTGCTACTGATTTAAAGAAAAGACCCTGTAGTTGGTTTGATTGAATGAGTGAGTGATTGAAAGAGTAAATGGGATGAGTAAATTCTTCTACTAATCGAACTAAATGCAAAACTTGAGATAAACTACAAAAACAGCATGATACAGATAGTGAAAAATGTCTAAAGAGTAAATCTTTGCATTACCCAAATGTGCAAAAGCACAATGCAGTAGTTCAATTGAAGTGCATTAAATGGAGATCAGTAGCCAACTTAAAAAAAAATGGAAAAGTGCAGCTGCGACTTCAAGTGGCTGGTCCTGCCAGTAACGCTTCCAGTGACACTACTGCTGGTGCTCCGCCCTAGGAAATTCCTGCCCAGTTTAATATGCCTCTAGTGGCAAAACAAAGTATAATTCTGGAAAGCTCTGGAAACATCTTTGTTCTGCATTATTTGAAAATTCTTACATCTCATGCATGTACCGTTAAGAAACAGCAAAATTTGTACCACAAAAAGCAATTTTTATCAGAGCTCTTTGATGAATATTTAGTTAAATATTTGAAGATTTAGGAATGTGCTACAAAGATAATTTCATAGAACTGAACTTCGGAAAGAAAGAAGATTATGTGAATATCATCCAGTTTCTGACATCATGATTAACATAAAAATGCTAATCAAGTCAATTTATCCATTTACATGGACTCCCATAAAGAAGGTCTGATTTAATGAGCCTGAAAGTCACAAGACAGCTATGGAGATTTTGAAGCTAATGGCACAAATGACCAGGTCATGTTGAATGATAATAAAATGGCAGATGGAGTTTAATTTAGACAAGTGTGAGGTGTTTCACTTTGGTAGGACCAACCAGGGTGGGTTTTACATAGTGAACAGTAGGGCACTGAGGAATGTGGTGTAACAAAGGGATCTGGGGATACAGGTCCATAATTCATAGGTACATAGCGTCGTAAATAAAGCTTTTGGCACATTGGCCTTCATAAATCCAAGTAATGAGTACAGGAGATGGGATGTTAGTGGTGAACAAGTGAAGTCAGAGCCAAAGTAAAAGCAAAAAAAGAGGGCATACAAGGAAGCCAAAGCTAGTGGAAAGATAGAGGATTGGGAAGCTTTTAAAAACTTGCAGAAGGAAATTAAGAAGGTCATTAGGAAGGAAAAGATGAACTATGAACAGAAGCTGGTGACTAATATCAAAGAAGATACTAAAAGCTTTTTTAAATATATAAATGGTAAAAGAGAGTTGAGGGTAGATATAGGACCATTAGAAAATGACGCTGGAGATATTGTAATGAGAGACGCAGAGATGGCAGAGGAACTAAATGCATATTTTTCATCAGTCTTCACAGTGGAAGACATTTGCAGTATACCGGACATTCAAGTGTCAGCGAAGTGAAGTATATGCAGTGAAAATTACGACTGAGAAGGTGCTCAGTAAGCTTAATAGTCTGAGGATGGATAAATCTCTTTGGACCTGATGGAATGCACCCTTGGGTTCTGAAGGAAGTAGCTGGAGAGATTGTGGAGGCATTAACAATAATCTTTCAAGAATCGATAGATTCTGGCATTGTACCAGAGGACTGGAAAATTGCAGATGTTACTCCACTATTTAAGAAGGGTGGGAGGCAGCAGAAAGGAAACTATAGACCTGTTAGCTTGACATCGGTGCTTGGGAAGTTGTTGGAATTGATTGTTAGGGATGAAGTTACGAAGTATCTGGAGGCACATGACAAGATAGGCCAAATCCGGCATGGTTTCCAGAAAGGAAAATTCTGCCTGACTAACCTACTGCAAGGGTAGACAAAGGAGATGCAGTAGACATGGTGTACTTGGATTTTCTGAAGGCCTTTGACAAACTGCCACACATGAGGCTGCTTAGAAAGATAAGAGCCCATGAAATTACAGGGAAGTTACTAGCATGGGTGGAGCATTGGCTGATCGGCAGAAAACAAAGTGTGGGAATAAATGGATCCTATTCTGGCTGGCTGCTGGTTACCAGTAGAGTTCCACAGGGGTCGGTGCTGCTTTTTACAATGTATGTCAATGATTTGGACAATGGGATTAATGGATTTGTGGCTAAATTTGCCGGTGATACAAAGACAGGTGAAGGAGTGGGTAGTGTTGAGGAAACAGAGAGCCTGCAGAGACACTTAGATAGTTTAGGGGAATGGGCAAAGAAGTGGCAAATGAAATACAATGTAGGAAAGTGTATGGTCATGCACTTTGGGGGAAGAAATAAATGGATGGGGAAAGAATTCAAAATGCAGAGATGTAAAGGACTTGGGAGTCCTTGTGCAGGATACCCTAAAGGTTAACCTCCAGGTGAAGAAGGTGAATGCAATGTTGGCATTCATTTCTAGAGGTATAGAATATAAGAGTAGGGATGTGATGTTGAGGCTCTATAAGGCAATCGTGAGACCACACTTGGAGTATTGTGTACAGATTTGGGCTTCTTATTTTAGAAAGGATATACTGACATTGGAGAGGGTTCGGAGAAGATTCGTGAGAATGAACACAGGAATGAAAGAATTACCATATGAGGAACGTCTGACAGCTCTTGGGCTGTATTCCCTGGAGTTCAGCAGAATGAGGGGGATCTCATAAAAACATTCCAAAAGTTAAAAGGCCTGAACAGATCAGATATGGCAATGTTATTTCCCAAGGTAGTGGAGTTTAGGACAGGACTTCAGAATTGAAGGATGTCTAAATTGAACAGAGATGCGGAGAAATTACTTTAGTCAGAGGGTGGTAATTCTGTGGAATCTGTTGCCACAAGCAGCTGTGGAGGTCAAGTCATTGGGTGTATTTAAGGCAGAGATAGATAGGTTCATGATTAACCAGGGCATCAAAGGGTATGGGGAGAAGGCAGGGGAATGGGACGACTGGAAGAATTGGATCAGCCCATGATTGAATGATGGAGCAGACTCAATGGGCCGAATAGCCTACTTCTGCTCCTATATCTTATGGTCTTATGGATATGTTGATATTGTACAAGACACTGGTGAGGCCCGATTTGGAGTAGTGAGTGCAGTTTTTGTCACCTACCTTCAGGAAAGATATAAATAAACTTAAAAAAGTACAGAGAAAATTTACAAGGATCTTGCTGGGTCTGTAGGACCTGACTTATAAGGGAAGATTGAATAGGGTAGGACTTCATTCTTTGGAATGTAAAAAATTGAAAGGAGATTGGATAGAGATATGCAAAATCATGAGGGGTACAGATAGGGTAAATGCAAGCAGATTTTTCCTTCTGAGATTGGGTGGGTCTATAACCAGAGGTTATAGGTTATAGGTGAAAGGTGGAAAGTTTAAGGGGAGCATCTGGGGAAACTTCTTCATTTAGAGAGTGGCGAGAGTGTGGAATGAGCTGCCAGCACAAGTGGTGCATGTAAGCTTGATTTTGATATTAAAGAGAAGTTTGGATAGGTACATGGATGGTAGGGGTATAGAGGACTATGGTCACGGAGCAGGTCAAAGGGAGTAGGCAGTTTAAGTGGTTTGATATGGACTAGATAGGCTGTTTCTGCATTATACTTTTCTATGTCTCTATGACCTATCATTGAGGACAAAACGTTTATTCTTAGTGTCCTAGTCTTGCTGTCGATTTGTTTCTGTAAGCTTACATAAACATTAACACAGAAACTCCGAAGTGTACTGAACTGCTTTTTCTGTTTCTACCTATCTAAAACTTGATAACTTTACTTTTGGTCTGGAGTCCTGCTTACAGCGAATTCAAATCACAGAATTAATTAGCAATATCAGCTCATTTTCTGCTCACTTGTTTTCTCGTATTAGGTTTGTCCATCACCATATTTGTCTGACAAGCCTCCACCTTCAGCATTGGCCCAGAAACACTTGATTTGATAGGGGTTCCCAACCATTTTTATGCAACAGAACAATACCATTAAACAAGGGGTCCAATGACCCCAGGTTGGGAACCACTGCTTTAGAATTTTACTCAATTACCACAGTGGAGACTTGAGGAACTTGCTTGCAGGAGGTCGGATAGGTAGAGCTTGAAGGACTTGGGTTCCTTCATAACTATTGTTAGTTTAGCTGTATTAATCTCTCTATAGATACCTACAGTTATTTTCAAATGGAAGGATAGGCTTGTTTCAAAGGTAATTGAGAATTTTCTTTCAGTATTGAATATGCTTGTGTTATGCAATCACTTTCTAAAGTTAGACTAGGCTGATAAAACAAAAATACAAGTAGATCCAGATACAGTACTTTCAGATCTTCCTTTTCCAACATTTGTTCTCATAAACAACGTGAGCTGTTCAAAATCCCTGAAATTTCTGGGTTCAAGACTGCCAGAAATTAATATATAAAGGTACAATTCTGGGAGCTGGCCATATTTCTACACCTTTTTGATGACAAGTTCACTGGTTAGTTTGATCTTCTATTTCAGGGGAAATATTTTGACAAGATGAATTCATTAGCTTGTCTTCTTTGTGACGCATCTTTCATTTAAAAGACAGTGTTTTAGGAGACAGATATTATACCTCCTGACTGTATAATATTATGAGAAATAATTGTTTTACTAGTTAAAGATTTTAAAACTTGTTTAGTGTTATGCAACACATTGGTGAGGTGCTCATAGAGGCCTACTTTACAGTGATGATCATCTCAAAGTTCAAAGTAAATTTATTATCAAAGTACATATATATTTCTTGCAGACATTTACAGGAAAAAAAGAAATATAATAGAATTTTATGAAAAAACTATACATAAACAAAGATTGTCAAACAGCCAATGTGCAAAAGGCAAACCGCAAATAATACAGAGAACATGAGCTGTAATGAGACCTTGAAAGTGAATCTGTTGGTAGGAGAATCAGTTCCAGAGTAGTAGCGAATGAAGTTATTTACACCAGTTCACAAGACTGATGGTTACCCTGAACCTGGTAGTGTGGGTCCTAAGATTTCTGTATCTCCTGCCCATGGTATGAATGAGAAGAGGGCATAATCTGGATGGTGAGGGTCTTTGATGATGGATGCTGCTTTCTTCTGGCAGTGCTCCATGTTAATGCACTAAGTCGTGGGGAGTGCTTTGCCTATGATGGACTTTCTGTAGCCCTTTCCATTCCTGGCCATTGGTGTTCCAATACCAGTGTGCCTTGACATTTCTTCCCTGTTCATAACATGAGGGGTGAGATTTGTATGGAAGAGAGGTTTGGTAATGAATTTCTATTGAAGACTATTCTGATGAACAAAGTAATATTATTAGACCATGTTCTACATATTTAAAACAATTCTTAGCCATCTAGTACTGAGATTACCAAAAGGATAAAAGGTACATTTTATCTGAACAATATTTAGTTAAAAGCCTCTTGTGGATGGTAGATGTATGAAACAGAAGCAGGTGTTGCAATCAATTCTGCAACATTAATTGGCTAGATAGCTTTAAGTAGTGAAAAAACAAAAATATTAAAGAATTGAGGGAAAGTGACTATTGTTAGATCCGATAATATACCTATGTTAGCTGCTCAGCATTGGAGATCCATGTGAAAACTTGTTTTTGAATCCAGGTAAGTTACCCACTATCCTGGGTTCAGACTATTCCACTACTCCTTCATCATTGCTGTGTCTAAATTCTGGAACTCTTCACTAATGGTACTGTGAAAGTACCTTTACCAGAAAGACTACTGTCATCCAAAAACACAGGTCACCACCACCTTGTCAAGGGCAATTAAGGAAGGGCAATAACACTGAAAAACAAAGATTTTGCTTCTTGAATATTTTTTGGTGTATCTTATGGATTTTTGGCTGCTGATCATGAAAATCGCTATGAAATTTCCCTATCACAATATTTTAAAAAAATCAATTATATTTGTTATTTCAGTTCCTAATTCAAGTCATTTAAAATGTTTCCCACAATGTAAGGTGCAAAGTGTAAGGGGTTTCTTCCTTTATGTTACTGCGTGGGCTAATTAAAATGGCTTTTTTAGATTATGAGAACACTCAGTCCTCTTTTATTGTTATTTAGAAATGCACACATACATTAAGAAATGATACAATGTTTCTCTGGAGTGATATCACAGGACAAACCAAAGACTAACACTGACAGAACCACATAATTATAACATATAGTTACAGCAGTGCAAAACAATACCATAATTTGATGAAGAACAATCCATGGGCATGGTAAAAATAGTCCCAATGTCCCCGAGTTGATCGACTGACTCCCGAGTCCCCGATAGCAGGCAGCAAAAGGGAGAAACTCCCTGCCATAAGCCTCCAGGCACCATCAACATGCCAATGCCTTGGAAGCAGCCAACCACAGCCAACACTGAGTCCGTCCATCCAAAAACTTCGAGCCTCCGACCAGCCGCTCCGATACAGCCTCTTGAGCGCCATCCTCTGCCGAGTGTCTTCGACCTCGCCCCGGCCACTGAAACACGCAAAGCCGAGGATTTTGGGGCCTTCTGCTCCGGAGATTCCGGTTACCACACAGTGGCAGCGGCAGCGAAGCGGGCATTTCAGAAGTTTTCCAGATGTTCCTCCATACTCTCACGTCCGTCTCCATCAAATCAGAATTGTGCACGGTCCCCTACTTGACAGATTACAGATGTCATTCATTCACTGGAGAGGCCGCGCCCACTGCTGTCGCGCCGCCATCTTCTCCTCCTTCTTTGTTATGTTAACTGCTGAGGAAGTTCTCTTGCTAGCAGCTTGTTTGGGTTATATTATTGATAAGAGAGTGAATGAACCAATTGGGATAGATGCTATTCTTTCTTGTGTGTCTGTAAGCTATTGTATGCACAGGTTTTTGGGGCAGAGGGTGCAATGGGGAGAGAGAGAGTGGATGGGGTGCTGTGAGCTGGCTAACGGGGTCGGACCCCGAGCAGGAGTCCAAGGTCCAGGGTCTTTGACAAGGAGAGGAGATGAAGACAGACTCATGTGGAGCGTCTGGTCGATCACCGTGGTTGGTCCCAGGTGGCAGGTCGAGGTGGACAGAGGGGATCGAATGGTGAAGAGAGGATTGTTACTAGAGCTCCAACTATTTATGCATGAAGAGATTGAACTTTGATAAGTTTGATGCCTTTTATTTTCCTTTTATATTTTATCTATTAATTATATAGTTTCAGTAATGTCTATAAATTGTAATCAATTAATCATATATGATGTTTTGTCTGTTATTTGGCAGGGTGGAGTACATCACACAGCATCCACACAAACTTAATTACCCAGTTTGGCAGTGCCGAAGGCTGCTTCCCTTAAACCAAAGCGAGTTGAGCGAACCTGAGGCTTACTGGGGGAGCTACAAAAGTTTTCTCTCTTGTCCAGACATGCCTGGGCATGCTTAGGCAGGGTGGATGCTCCATGGCAGGACGGGTTTTAGAAAGACTACAGAAGCATAATGCGAACAGCCTTCTGTGCATTGTGCTTACAGGTAAATCGGTTTGTGATCACATTGATGCACATGCTCCTCATGCACAGTGGATTGTATTTACTCATTATAATAAAGTGATTATATTTTCAGGAGGATTTGCGATTGCAAAGTGACTCACCAACGTTGTAACAGCCGCAATAATTTCTGTTAGATTTGTGGTGAGTATATGCTTAAATCTCAAAGACTGAGCATGACTCCTCATATTAAGAAAGCCTACGAGCTCTACTTTAGGTGTAAATTTGGCGACCAAGACAAAGCCCAGGCTCCTCACATTTGTTGCACAACATGCGCAGTGCATCTTAGAGCTTGGCTCAGAGGTGCTTGGAAGCCAATGCTGTTCACTGTCCTGATGAGAGCAGAAGGATTATGTAACCAACTGCTATGTCTGTCTGATCAGTGTGTCTAGTTTCTCTGTTAAAAACAAGAAATCCATTGAATACTCCAATCTCCCTTTAGCCGTGAGTCCTGTGCCGCATGACGATAGTCTTCCAGTACTGAAGTACGTGGGGTCTAGAGGAGTCAGACGAAGATGCCATGATGCAAGAGCCGGGAATGAATGACACGGATACTGATACAGATTTTGAACTCCTTATGTCAAGTGAGCCTCATCTGATTACTCAGTCTGAGTTAAATGACCTGGTCAGAGACTTGGGTTTGTCAATGGCAAAAGCAGAATTACTGGGTTCAAGGCTGCAAGGATGGAATCTGTTATCACCAGACACACAATCTCTGTCTCTGCACTAACGTTAATGGGCTTTGGATCATTTTAGGCTTCCAGCGTGACCCTCAACAGTGTATTCTTTTTGTGGATTCTTCATTGTTAAGCCTGAAAGTTGAGCTGCTACACAATGGCAATGTCTACCCTTCAATACCAATTGGCTATGCAGTACATATGAAAGAAAACCACCGAACTTTGGAAGTCTGGTTGCAACACATACAATACAGCACTACAACTGGAACATCTGCAGTGATCAGAAAGTAATAGCACTGCTACCAGGATGGCAGCTCAGATACACCAAGTACTGTTATTTCATTTGCAATTGGGACAGCCGTGCTAAAGAATCTGATTAGATTAAAAAGGATTGTATACTCCGTAAACAGTTGGTTCCAGAACAAAAAGTGTGGAACATAAGCCACTTGTAGACCTAATGAAGATATTTTTGCCTCCTCTTTATATAAAACTGGGGCCTATGAAAATCTTTCGGAAAGTGATGAACAAATAATGTGAAGCATTTCAATATTTGAGACATATGTCACCTAAAATCTCTGATGCCAAGATCATGGAAGGCATTTTTGTTGGTCCACAAATCAAACAGGTCATCAATGACAGGCAATTCAAAGAACTTCTAATGGGACCAGAGAAAATCACATGGAGGGCATTCAATGATGTTACTGAAAGTTTTCTTGGCAACTACAGGCCACCAAACTACGTGCAGCTGGTTGACAATGTGCTTCAGGCGTACAAAACCATGAAGTATAACATGTCACTAAAGATTCATTTCTGCATTCCCATTTAGTCTTCTTCCCTGCAAATCCTGGCACAGACAATGATGAGCCTGGTGAGAGGTTCCACCGGATATTGTTGTCAGGAAGAAACCTCAGACACTGAGTACAAGTGAAAGTCATCAACCTAACATTTTGAGCTTAGTTGAACTAGTGCAAAGCGTCAGCACTGTTAATGTAATTAAATGCATTATATTCAATATGCAGTAAGTTAACTTCTTGTTTCTCCAAATACGTACTAGAATCAAAAAGTCTGAAATTATATTTGTGTTCAGCTTCAATTAGTCCATCATAACCACAGAACATTTCTGAAGAAGCAACACTTTCAAAAATATTTGCTGTCCGGTGTAATTTTCTTCTCAAGTCACATGGTGTGGCTAACTAATTCAAGTCGTGCTTCAGACACCCAGGTTTGATCCTGACCTTGGGTAGTGTGTGTGCCCTGCTTTCCTCCCTGCTGGTAGGTCAATGGGCTACTGTAACATTACCTGTAGTAAAGGTGCGTGGCAGAAGAAGCAGAGAGTGAATGGGCATGAGAGAGAGAATAGATAGCAGAGAATTAAGAGGGGGAAAGAAATTGATAGGATTACTCTGCTGGTAGCTGGCATGGAGACAATGTGCTGAATGGTATCCTTCTATGTTGTGACAAGTAAGTTTGCCAGCACAATTCACATCTTGCAAATGCACAAAATAAAGCAGTAATCAGTCGTCTACCACTTCTAATCTGCTACAATACACTAGAAATTTCTGTTAATCTTTATATTGTCATGGTGTGCCCTCGGAGAACAGCCAAGTGAGAAGGAGTAGCAGGCTCTCGGTCACAGGAAGCACTGACAACGATACGAGCCCAGGAGCGGAGGGCGGCAACCTCACGACTCGACAGGACCGGAGGGCGGCTACCTCACGACTCGACCAGGAGCGGAGAGCAGCAGGGTCAGGACTCGACCAGGAGCGGAGAGCAGCAGGGTCAGGACTCGACCAGGAGCGGAGAGCAGCAGGGTCAGGACTCGACCAGGAGCGGAGAGCAGCAGGGTCAGGACTCGACCAGGAGCGGAGAGCAGCAGGGTCAGGACTCGACCAGGAGCGGAGAGCAGCAGGGTCAGGACTCGACCAGGAGCGGAGGGCGGCAACCTCACGACTCGACCAGGAGCGGAGGGCGGCTACCTCACGACTCGACCAGGAGCGGAGAGCAGCAGGGTCAGGACTCGACCAGGAGCGGAGAGCAGCAGGGTCAGGACTCGACCAGGAGCGGAGAGCAGCAGGGTCAGGACTCGACCAGGAGCGGAGAGCAGCAGGGTCAGGACTCGACCAGGAGCGGAGGGCGGCTACCTCACGACTCGACCAGGAGCGTAGGGCGGCAACCTCACGACTCGACCAGGAGCGGAGAGCAGCTACCTCATGACTCGACCAGGAGCGGAGAGCAGCAGGGTCAGGACTCGACCAGGAGCGGAGGGCGGCAACCTCACGACTCGACCAGGAGCGGAGGGCGGCTACCTCATGACTCGACCAGGAGCGGAGGGCGGCTACCTCACGACTCGACCAGGAGCGGAGGGCGGCTACCTCACGACTCGACCAGGAGCGGAGAGCAGCAGGGTCAGGACTCGACCAGGAGCGGAGAGCAGCAGGGTCAGGACTCGACCAGGAGCGGAGAGCAGCAGGGTCAGGACTCGACCAGGAGCGGAGGGCGGCAACCTCACGACTCGACCAGGAGCGGAGAGCAGCAGGGTCAGGACTCGACCAGGAGCGGAGGGCGGCTACCTCACGACTCGACCAGGAGCGGAGGGCGGCTACCTCACGACTCGACCAGGAGCGGAGGGCGGCTACCTCACGACTCGACCAGGAGCGGAGAGCAGCAGGGTCAGGACTCGACCAGGAGCGGAGGGCGGCTACCTCACGACTCGACCAGGAGCGGAGAGCAGCAGGGTCAGGACTCGACCAGGAGCGGAGGGCGGCAACCTCACGACTCGACCAGGAGCGGAGAGCAGCAGGGTCAGGACTCGACCAGGAGCGGAGGGCGGCAACCTCACGACTCGACCAGGAGCGGAGGGCGGCTACCTCATGACTCGACCAGGAGCGGAGGGCGGCTACCTCATGACTCGACAGGACCGGAGGGCGGCTACCTCATGACTCGACCAGGAGCGGAGGGCGGCTACCTCACGACTCGACAGGACCGGAGGGCGGCTACCTCACGACTCGACCAGGAGCGGAGGGCGGCTACCTCACGACTCGACCAGGAGCGGAGGGCGGCAACCTCACGACTCGACCAGGAGCGGAGAGCAGCAGGGTCAGGACTCGACCAGGAGCGGAGAGCAGCAGGGTCAGGACTCGACCAGGAGCGGAGGGCGGCTACCTCACGACTCGACCAGGAGCGGAGAGCAGCAGGGTCAGGACTCAACCAGGAGCGGAGGGCGGCAACCTCATGACTCGACCAGGAGCGGAGAGCAGCAGGGTCAGGACTCGACCAGGAGCGGAGAGCAGCAGGGTCAGGACTCGACCAGGAGCGGAGAGCAGCAACCTCACGACTCGACCAGGAGCGGAAGGCGACAGATTCTCCATGAAGAGATGGAAGCAAAAGTTTAGACAGAACCAGGGGGGAGCGACTGAGTGGCACTGCAAAACAATTTGTTCTCTCCAACCCAATGACTCCGCTAAGGGACTAAACGAGAGTCCTCTTTAAATAAACATAGAATGCGGGAAACACTTGCCAGTCACAGTTAACTTGACCAGATTAAACCCAAAACACAAAGGTTTAACAGCTCTAATTAAGATAACGATTAGTACATACAGGTGCTCAAGAACTCTATGAGCTCAATGCTCTGTGGCAGTGATCCCCAACCACCGGTCCGTGGACCGATACCGGGCCACGAAGAATGCAGCGGTGCAGCTGTAGCTGGCACCCAGCACATCTTTAAGAAAAAAGCCGAAATAAACAAGCTAATTAATTAGGTGCCACCCGGCATGTAAATGTCGGTCCAGATCAGGGTCAATAGTGAAATTGGCAATCGCCTCTGATCTGGGCCGACATTTACATGCCGGGCAACACCTAATTCATTAGCTTGTTTATTTCGGCCTTTTTCTTAAAGACGTGCTGGGTGCGTCCCGGCCACCGCTGCACCGCTGCGTGCTTCGTGGATCGGCATCAGTCCATGGCCCGGAGGCTGGGGACCACTGCTCTATGGCAAGCCACAGAGGACAATGCATTAAGTAGTGTTGAATTACATTTCTTGAAACCAATAGGACTGTTGCCTCTGGTGCAGCCCCTCCCTGCACAGTAGTGGAAGAACCCTGTACTGCAGTCCCTCCCCGCCAAGCCCTTGTGCTGGCTGCAGCAGATCTCAGTGCATTCCTCAACACAATCCCCTGCAGCTTGGAATATGCTGGTGAACAGCATTCCTCTATGAACATCTTGATATGCTGGCAGACCCGAAAGTTCTAGTCAAACCAAAGCGCATCTTCTTCCGAGCTGATTGTCAGCGGCACTTGGTGTCTGTCTGTCCCTGGGATCAGCCTGTAGATCAGAGAGTCCCTAGTCATGTCGTTGCTCAGGATAAAACATGATGCACGGCCCGGCATCCTTCTCCACACCCTCTTCACAAACTCACACTCCCTATTACATATTAACATACCATTGAGGGCATGATGCTAGTTTAATGTGCGAATCCAATACACCCATGAAGAAGCCCCAGACAATACATCAATTGTTGCACTTTTGGCATGGACTGTGCTTGTCTGTGTTGCTGGTCTTACAGACTCCTTCAGTACTCACGTAGAAAAGGGGCCCAATGCAATTCAGTTTCCATATCTAGGTATTATATTTTCAGTCATCCGTGAGTCACTGTTATGTGCAAATAAGCTGGCAGGCTTACACTGATCATGGTAGAAACTGCACTTCAAGTGTAATTGCTGAGAGTTAGGCATTTTGTAGTGTCCAGAGAATGTGAAAGATGTTACTCAATGCAATTTCTTACTCTGCCTATGCCAAAAGAATGTAAGAAGGGCTTAGTTCATTCAGCACTTTGCGCCTGCCTGTCATGTGAAGGGTTAGTTTACTAGTCAGTCAAAAACCGCTTCTGCCATCTTGGTGATCGGTTGGCCTGCTCGAAGGATGCAGCTGCTCTTCCCCATTGGTTGTCATGTGTGTCACGGCACCAGTGTCCAGTTTCAGGTCCTTCAGGGGCATTCCTTTGTCCCCGGCCACTCATTGCCATACTGAGATCCTGAGCAGTGCTGAAGAACCACGGGGAAGCATGCTGTAGTTATAGGAGGGCCCATGCGCGCTCTTTGCCAAGTACAAGTTTGTTGAATGTTTAGTTTTGTAACTGTATAGTCTGGGGAGACTTAATGAGGTAACTGTTGAGTTTGTAGTGTTACTGAATGACTAGTCTCGTAGTTTGTGTAACCTAGCGTGGCTTAGATGTTTGGTCGAAAGTTTTACTGTTTGCCTGTAAATAAATAGTTTATGTGCTTATTTGTAATCAGTGTCTTCTCTCTCACTTACCAAACCTATGAACCTGCTTTGTCACAACACTGCCCTCCAAATTATTCAGCCTCACATACACATGAAACTTCTCAATATCCTCCTCAGACTTTATATTTGCCAGCCAGCAAAACTTCCCTGTTAACCTGGGTTTCCTCATCCATATCACTGAAACACATTGTGAACAGCTAGGGACTCGACTCCAATCTCTGCAGCACCCAAGGATTACATGTAAAGAATTCATTCACAGTTTACACATTCCTTTAATGTATTAAATTTGTCCACCTGTAGTTAACATGAAAAGTTAATGATAGCAGTAGAACACAGGAAAAGACTGATATCATGGGCAAAAGGAGCACAGAGTCCGAGGAGAAATTAAATTCACCCTTAATCTGAAACTGTAAAACATCTCCTACCTGCTCTTGGCCTGCAATTTGCGGAGAGGCGTGGAACTAAAGGGTGGATCATTTGTGTGGATGGGCCTTTTTTGCATAACTTTGATGGACTGCCTGAATGTTTGGAACCAGAGGCCTTCTCATCAATTGCGGACAGAGATGGAAATCAGCAGCCTCAACCTAATGCTGAATTATCAGTATTTTTCACACAAGGGATTAATAATGGGTGAACAGTTAACTAGCAGGAACAGTTCTCCAACAATTTGCAGATCTTTGCAGTCAGTTCTTTTGGTGCAAGATTTAGGAGGATTAACGATGGGTGGTCGCACACAAAGTATGCTTCCTATTAGTCCAATCACACTGAAATATGGTCCGATGTACAGTATAAGATCTGATTTGCACAGAAGCTCAAGTCTGATCTATATTGCAGCACAAGTTGACTATATTCTCTGTTACTGGCACCTGAACAGTCAGTTAATCTCCCCCTAAATCCTCCCATATTAAGTCAGGGACCAATTAAAATAGGCCCTATTGAAAATCCCGAATTACTTTGGGCAGAATGGATTCCTCTAAGATGTATTGACTGCCATTAAGGTTTTTAAGCTTGAGAGGCAATTAACATGCAGCAAGCTCACACAAGTACAAAGCAAGTCCTATTTCTAGGCATAAATTGGTTAAAGAATTATGCTAATGAATTAAATAACAGGATTAAAAGAAGCTGAAAATACAGATATTTTGATGGTATTTGTTTACAAAGGAATTTTAAACATTAAACGCTGGGACCTACTGATGACATATGTCCAAAAGCTTTTGGCATAAATCCCATTTTACATCATTCCCAGATCAGCTCACCTGCAAGTCAATATGTATTTTTCAAAGTTGCTGAGCAATAGTTTATATTGTTTTGCATTTTATTCCCCATTACAGCTAAGAGCAGACAAGTTGGAAGAAAAGCTTTGCAAATTACCAATCACTCTTGAAGTAGTCACCCAAGATGGATAACTTAATTAGTTCAGTCCACTTAAAAAAACATTTATGAGCAATGTGTTCATTTAAACTTGATATCTTGCAATATAAGACTTTTGACAGCAATCATGACAATGCTTGAGACCAAAGTCAGGCAGACAATTTCCTTGGGTTGAATATAAGTAATGCAGCTTTGTTTAAGCCAATATCATGAACTGGTTGGATTTTCCTATGGGTACTCTTAACTTAATCTATAGCAATTAGAGCCAAGAACTGGGCTTGGTAAATTTTTTATGCCATTAGTCATTCCTGCCACAGCTAATTAAATTCAGGCAAAGCACAAAGTCTATTGCAGGGCTACATATTAACTATCTTGATGGCCACAACTTTCAACACTGGGCATGTGGTTAGGAGTGATTTTATATTTTTAGTCAGACTTATTTTAGTAACAACAGGCTTCTGAAACTTAATAATCTATACTTGGTTAGAAAGAAAATTATAATTATTATTTAAAGGAATTAACCATTTAGTATTATATTCATAAAACAGCTACCAAGGACAATATCTGCTGTGGAATTCTTATTCATCATTGGCAGAACCAACAATAAATGACATCGACGACTGCATTGGCGCTGCTTCCTGCACGCATGCAGAACTCGTTGACTTTATTAACTTTGCCTCCAACTTTCACCCTGCCCTCAAGTTTACCTGGTCCATTTCCGACACCTCCCTCCCCTTTCTAGATCTTTCTGTCTCTGTCTCTGGAGACAGCTTATCCACTGATGTCTACTATAAGCCTACTGACTCTCACAGCTATCTGGACTATTCCTTTTCTCACCCTGTCTCTTGCAAAAACGCCATCTCCTTCTCGCAATTCCTCCGTCTCCGCTGCATCTGCTCTCAGGATGAGGCTTTTCATTCTAGGACGAGGGAGATGTCTTCATTTTTTAAAGAAAGGGGCTTCCCTTCCTCCACTATCAACTCTGCTCTTAAACGCATCTCCCCCATTTCACGTACATCTGCTCTCACTCCATCCTCCCACCACCCCACTAGGAATAGGGTTCCCCTGGTCCTCACCTACCACCCCACCAGCCTCCGGGTCCAACATATTATTCTCCGTAACTTCCGCCACCTCCAACGGGATCCCACCACTAAGCACATCTTTCCCTCCCCCCCTCTCTCTGCATTCCGCAGGCATCGCACCCTACACAACTCCCTTGTCCATTCGTCCCCCCCATCCCTCCCCACTGATCTCCCTCCTGGCACTTATCCGTGTAAGCGGAACAAGTGCTACACATGCCCTTACACTTCCTCCCTTACCACCATTCAGGGCCCCAGACAGTCCTTCCAGGTGAGGCATCACTTCACCTGTGAATTGACAGGGGTGATATACTGCGTCCGGTGCTCCCGATTTGGCCTTTTATATATTGGCGAGACCCGACGCAGACTGGGAGACTGCTTTGCTGAACATCTACGCTCTGTCCGCCAGAGAAAGCAGGATCTCCCAGTGGCCACACATTTTAATTCCACATCCCATTCCCATTCTGACATGTCTATCCACGGCCTCCTCTACTGTAAAGATGAAGCCACACTCAGGTTGGAGGAACAACACCTTATATTCCGTCTGGGTAGCCTCCAACCTGATGGCATGAACATCGACTTCTCTAACTTCCGCTAAGGCCCCACCTCCCCCTCGTACCCCATCTGTTACTCATTTTTATGCACACATTCTTTCTCTCACTCTCCTTTTTCTCCCTCTGTCCCTCTGAATATACCTCTTGCCCATCCTCTGGGTCACCCCCCCCCCCGTCTTTCTTCCCGGACCTCCTGTCCCATGATCCTCTCGTATCCCCTTTTGCCTATCACCTGTCCAGCTCTCGGCTCCATCCCTCCCCCTCCTGTCTTCTCCTATCATTTTGCATCTCCCCCTCCCCCTCCAACTTTCAAATCCCTTACTCACTCTTCCTTCAGTTAGTCCTGACGAAGGGTCTCGGCCTGAAACGTCGACTGCGCCTCTTCCTATAGATGCTGCTTGGCCTGCTGCGTTCACCAGCAACTTTGATGTATGTTGGTTGAATAAATGGCCATCCTTATTTGCCCTTGAAAAGGCAATGAAAATGTATTACTTGCACCACTGTAGTCTGTGGTCACATACCTCCACAGTGAGTGAAGGAGTTGAGTTGACAGGCAGGTTGTGCCCAGTAGGGGACAGGAAGGGTGAGGTTGTTAGACAGTGGAGATGGTCAATAGATGGAGACAGACAATGAGAGGCAGAAATCACAGAGGGGGAGTAGTGAGAAAGGGGTTCATTGAACTTCTGTCAAAGAAAAGATTTAAACTTCTGAATGGTAGGCTTCCCTCAAAGAGACTTCACAATGGAGCAGCAACTCATAAACACAAGAGATTCTACAGGTGCTGGAAATCCAACACAGCACACACACAGAACATACTGGAGGAACTCAGCTGGTCAGACAGCATCTACGGAAATGAACAAATAGCACACGTTTCGGGCTGAGACCCTTCATTAGGTAGCCTCCAACCTGATGGCATAAACATCAATTTCTCCAACTTCCAGTAATTGAAGTAGAAACCAGAACTAAAATCTTTAAAATATTTTTTGAAAGCAACAAAATCATTAGAAATATAGAATAATGCATTGCTGAATGCTAACTAAAAAATAAGTTAAATATAAAATCTTAACCTATGGCTTCCCCTGCTGTAATTGAACACGTTTGTTCCACTCAAGCTGAGCTACAGTATGTTCAGAATAATTGAAATGTATCCTCCTGAATTCTGGATAAATTTGTTAAACACCTATACTTACATTTTTATGGTGATATGCAGTTTTGATCATCTTTGATCATATATATATATAAAATTAGGCTACTTCCAAAAATGTAAGGGAAATAGGTATAACTGATTTCTTCTCCGCTACTGATGATTTAATCTTCTTACTCTTTGACTTTCATAGCTCATATGTTAAAACTGTAAAACTGAAAACAATGCAAGCAGGTGGAGAACTGTATTTCTGATAACCCCAGAAACAACACATTGCTACTCCTTTTGTAAGGAAATGTAATTAACAATTCTGACTCACACTATGATCCTGTTTGTGGTGTACACGTTACCGTCGGCAACCGAGGGTCTCAGAGGGCCGGGAATCCCCTGCTACTTGGAGTTGTCAGCCCCCTTCACTTTAGCCACACCTGATCCGTGGCATTGTAATTTAAGTGTTAGATATCCAATTTAATATTAGTGGAAACCCAGCACTTCAGCCAATTCATGGAAAGGATTAGAAAGTTTGGACCCAAAAATATAGTTTTCCCAAAGCAGGCGATTGTCAAATGGCTATCTTTGCTTTATATTGTATTATTTAATAATATCAAAAATAATTGGTGAATTGTGAAATAAAAAGTTTAAAATCTGTTAGCAGGTAATATAAATTTAAACAACACAGACAAATTGCTGGAGGAACTCGCAGTCCAGGCAGCATCTATGGAAAGAAGTACAGTTGACGTCTCGGCCCAAAACGTTGACTGCATTTTCTTCCATAGATGCTGTCTGGCCTGCTGAGTTCCTCCAGCATTTTACGTGTGTTGCTTGGATTTCCAGCATCTGCAGATTTTCTCTTGTTAGTGATTGAGTATAAGTTTATAAATTTGTGAATTCAAAATGATTGTGAATGAAATGTTTGGATTCTTTTGTTGATAGGCGATTACTGTTGGCAAAGGCAATGCAGTCACATGGAAGTATACAGTATACTTCAAAGTTCAAAGTTCAATTTATTATCAACGTTTATAAATGTTGCCTTATTCAACCCTGTGGTTTGTTTTTTCAGTGGGCATGCTCACTAAATCCAAGAAACGCAGTAGAATCAATGAAAGACCACTCCCAATAGAACGGACAAACAAACAATGTGCAAAAGACAGCGAACTGTGTAAATAAAAAGAGAAATATAATAATAAATAAATGAGCAGTAAATAGAGAGAAAGTGAGACGAAAATTCCTTGAAGTTGAGTCCATAGGTTGTGGGAAAAGTTCAATGATGGGGTGAGTGAAGTTATTCCTTCTGGTTCAAGGTTGGTTGAGGGTAATAACTGTTCCTAAACCAGGTAGTATGGGTCCCGAGGCTCCTGTATCTTCTTCCTGATGGTAGCAGTGAAAAGAAAGCATATCCTCTGTGGCGGGGGTCCTTGGTGATGGTTGCTGCTTTCCTGCGACGGCGCTTTGTGTAGATATACTCAACGGTGGGGGGGGGGGGGGCGCTTTAACCATGATGGACTAGACTGTATCCACTACCTTTTGTTGGATTTTCCGTTCAAGGGCATTGGTAATTCCATACCAAGCTGTGATGCAATCAATCAATATAGTCCATCACACATCTATAGAAGTTTGTCAAAGTCTTAGATGTCATGCCAAGTCTTCCACATACTTCTAACAAAATAGAGGCACCGGTGAGCTTTCTTCTTAATTGCACTTACATGCTGCGCCCAGTACAGATCCTCTGAAATGATAACACCGAGGAATTTAAAGTCGCTGAATCTCTCCACCTCTGATCCCCCAATGAGGACTGGCTCATAGACCTCCGATTTCTTCCTCCTGATGTCAATAATCAGCTCCATGGCCTTGCTGACATTGAGTGAGAACTTGTTGTCTGGTTAAAACCAGATAAAAACTTACCCAGTTTGGAGACTTTGTTTATCTTTTCTGTTTCGGGATATGAAATGTGGAAGAGGCAGGTTTGTAAAAATCACTTGCGATGTTGTAATCAATAAAAACCGAGCAGAGCTAAATCAGGTTTGTTGCAACTTGAGTCAAGTATCAGGAATTTCCTTTGGGTTTCTCTTATTTGCTCATGGTAACTTTGGAGGAAGATCAATGGAACATGAGTGTACATCTTTTACACAGGTTTCTGCCAAGCATCCATTGCAAGAATCTCCCAAGAAATTCCCAGTAACAATTTGGTCAAGTTGGAATGGTGGCACGTGATTAAAGTCAACCAATCAGAAATGAGTTTGGAAAAATTGTTTAAAACAAGGACTCAATAGAAAGATTTAAATACCACCTTTCATATCACTACCTTTCTAAAATATTCCACCCACAATAAATAACACTAGGTATGTGTACAGTTAATATATTTTGTACAACAGGGCCCCTCAGTAGAGGGGAAAACAAACACTCATTTTCAGACACTTTTTCTGTGTCATCCAGATATCCAATGGTTCTATGAGCTTAAATATGGATAATGCAATTGTTTCTAAGTGTAGTGGTTTTGTTTGACAGATAAACATAGAAGACATTTTGCACACAATAGAGTGCAATATATGGAAATAAATACATGACAGGATATAGGAGTTATTTTGGCCAATGCATCAGAATAGCCTCTAAATGGTGGACACAAATAGAAGTCAGATCGTTGAAAGCCTAAATTTAGCATAAGTTCGAATCCTCATTGCTGATCACTATAAAGTTCAAAGATGCTGAGCAAAGTATTTGTGGGTAGAACACCCTAGTGATGCTTAAAAACATTGTTAGCACCAGACTGATTGGTTCTTTAGACCCAAATGTTTCACATGGCTCATAGATCAATGAGATTCACAGGTTCCCAGATACCTCTGGCTTCCTTGGCCTCTAATACTCAAACCTGTTAGTAAATTCAGTAGGTTTATCCTCCATTATTGGGGAAAATTACGTCTTTGACTTCCCAAAGCATAAAGTGACACTGAAGCCAGGTGCAGTCCTTGTGTGCCCTTTCTCCTGGGCTTCTCTTAGCCTTTAATATCCATTTGTAGTTTAGCCCTTTAAATACTTTTGAGATTGCATCACATCTATTTTGAATTGTTCATTTGTGCATAATCAACAGGAGATCTTGAAATTACTTGCTGACCATCTTAATGCCTTAAGGTTCTACCAAAAGAAGCATCTGAAATTATTTCTTTATGTTACACTTGCTATCAGACCAATTACTCTGCCATTACAAGTATGCCACAGATTTAATATTATACCTGAGTCCTATGGAGCAGTCTAGAACTAATTTTCATGTTCTTGTACATGGATGAAAGGAAATTAATTTTCAGTTTTCAATTAATAGCAATTATTATGACATGTTTAAAATTGTGTGTACTATAAATGGGGAATGTCAGGTGGTATTTACAATTTAATTAGAGATCATTAATAAGGTGCATGTTAATTTAAAGAAATTGCATACCTATGCATTTGTCTTGCTTAATTCAGTTCATTTCAGAATTCAGTTATGCTTTTGGACTAAAAACGAGAGGAGTGAGTTAACTAAACTATTTAAATTTAAATCTCCACATATCATGCACAATTAACCCCAGCATAGAACCTGTTCCACTTATTCAAACTCTACTATATTCCATCATTAAAACAAGTGTGGAAGCAGATGAATAACTGCTGCTCTGAGATGTGAATAAGGTAAATCCAAAGATGGAATCTAAATGACCAAGGAAGTATTTCTTCTCATTGAGACTTGGCAAATGTTAGCAAATGTTAGCAATATCAAGATGTTCACACTGAGCACATTGCTGTGCATTTTTTATACACAGTTCAAAACAGAAGCCAACTCTTGAGCCCATAGCTATTTTAAATGTTGAACACATTACAATTTTAAATGTTTACAATACTTCATTTTGTTCATTTAAATTTGAATTGAATTTAGATTTGAATTGAATCTGTGAAAATTAGGAGATACAAATTTACTAACTTTAAAAGATTCTTCCTTTATACCAGTCATTGATGGATTGGGGGCTAATTTTATCTTTTATTAGTCCATAAGTCTATATGACATGGGAGCAGAATTAGGCCATTCAGCCCATTGAATCTGCTCCACCATTCCATCAGGGCTGATTTGCTTTCCCTCTCAACCCCATTCTCATGTCATCTTCCCAGACCCTTTGACCTCTTACTAATCATGTACCTATCAATTCCGCTTTGAATATATTCAGTGACTCGGCCTCCTCAGCCTCTGTTGCAATGAATTCCACAGATTCACCACTCTCAAGCTAAAGAAATTCCTCCTCATTTCTGTTCTAAAGGGATAGTACTGTGGAAAGGCCTTAGGCACATATGATATAGATACAGCTATGGTGCCTAAGACTTTTGTACAGTACTGTACTTGTCAACATGGAGTGGAGAGTGAGTTGGTAAATTTGGCGGGAGCAAGGGATGTTGGTAATGGTGAGGGTGGAGCACTGCTGGAGGGATGTAGGAGAGGTAGCAGGGAAGGAATGGTGCTGGTGCAGACACACCCAGCCCTGGGACACCAGGCAAGGCCATTTGATTCCAAACAATGAGTTTGGAATCAAAGGACTCTAAGTTAAGTGACAGTGATGGAAAGAGGTGAATTATAAAATAAGAAATAAGAACAGAAAATGGAGAAAAACAGCAGATTTTTGGAACATCTGTGGAAAGAGAAACAGTCAACTTTTAAGGCCTGCACTAACGTGCTGCCACTTTTTTTTTTCACCCAGTGCTATAGAATTATTATATTTTGCCTTTTATATGGAACTAATAAGGGATAAGATCGATTAGATCCTCTCAAGGATTGAACTGGTGGTACAAAATGACCCCCAGTGAACACAAAAAGAGTATCCTGCAAGACATGGAAAGACATCGTGAGTAAATGCATTTCATGAAACTAGACTGGGATGTCTGGGCTACTTTAGGAATACAGCTGTGAAAGGAGTATCAGAAATCATTGACCAATGTTTCCTCTGTTAACATGGAAACATAGAAAATAGGTGCAGGAGTAGGCCATTCGGCCCTTCGAGCCTGCACCGCCATTTATTATGATCATGGCTGATCATCCAACTCAGAACCCCACCCCAGCCTTCCCTCCATACCCGCTGATCCCCGTAGCCACAAGGGCCATATCTAACTCCCTCTTAAATATAGCCAATGAACTGGCCTCAACTGTTTCCTGTGGCAGAGAATTCTACAGATTCACCACTCTCTGTGTGAAGAAGTTTTTCCTAATCTCGGTCCTAAAAGGCTTCCCCTTTATCCTCAAACTGTGACCCCTTGTTCTGGACTTCCCCAACATCGGGAACAATCTTCCTGCATCGAGCCTGTCCAATCCCTTTAGGATTTTATACGTTTCGATCAGATCCCCCCTCAATCTTCTAAATTCCAACGAGTACAAGCCCAGTTCATCCAGTCTTTCTTCATATGAAAGTCCTGCCATCCCAGGAATCAATCTGGTGAACCTTCTTTGTACTCCCTCTATGACAAGGATGTCTTTCCTCAGATTAGGTGACCAAAACTGCACACAATACTCCAGGTGTGGTCTCACCAAGGCCTTGTACAACTGCAGTAGTACCTCCTTGCTCCTGTACTCGAATCCTCTCACTATAAATGCCAGCATACCATTCGCCTTTTTCACCGCCTGCTGTACCTGCATGCCCACTTTCAATGACTGGTGTATAATGACACCCAGGTCTCGTTGCACCTCCCCTTTTCCTAATCGGCCACTATTCAGATAATAATCTGTTTTCCTATTTTTGCCACCAAAGTGGATAACTTCACATTTATCCACATTAAATTGCATCTGCCATGAATTTGCCCACTCACCCAACCTATCCAAGTCACCCTGCATCCTCTTAGCATCCTCCTCACTGCTAACACTGCCGCCCAGCTTTGTGTCATCCGCAAACTTGGAGATGCTGCATTTAATTCCCTCATCCAAGTCATTAATATATATTGTAAACAACTGGGGTCCCAGCACTGAGCCTTGCGGTACCCCACTAGTCACCACCTGCCATTCTGAAAAGGTCCCGTTTATTCCCACTCTTTGCTTCCTGTCTGCTAACCAATTCTCCATCCACATCAATACCTCACCCCCAATACCGTATGCTTTAAGTTTGCACACTAATCTCCTGTGTGGGACCTTGTCAAAAGCCTTTTGAAAATCCAAATATACCACATCCACTGGTTCTCCCCTATCCACTCTACTAGTTACATCCTCAAAAAATTCTATGAGATTCGTCAGACATGATTTTCCTTTCACAAATCCATGCTGACTTTATCCGATCATTTCACCGCTTTCCAAATGTGCTGTTATCACATCTTTGATAACTGACTCCAGCAGTTTCCCCACCACCGACGTTAGGCTAACCAGTCTATAATTCCCCGGTTTCTCTCTCCCTCCTTTTTTAAAAAGTGGGGTTACATTAGCCACCCTCCAATTCTCAGGAACTAGTCCAGAATCTAACGAGTTTTGAAAAATTATCACTAATGCATCCACTATTTCTTGGGCTACTTCCTTAAGCACTCTAGGATGCAGACCATCTGGCCCTGGGGATTTATCTGCCTTCAATCCCTTCAATTTACCTAACACCACTTCCCTACTAACATGTATTTCGCTCAGTTCCTCCATCTCACTGGACCCTCTGTCCCCTACTATTTCTGGAAGATTATTTATGTCCTCCTTAGTGAAGACAGAACCAAAGTAATTATTCAATTGGTCTGCCATGTCCTTGCTCCCCATAATCAATTCACCTGTTTCTGTCTGCAGGGGACCTACATTTGTCTTTACCAGTCTTTTCCTTTTTACATATCTATAAAAGCTTTTACAGTCAGTTTTTATGTTCCCTGCCAGTTTTCTCTCATAATCTTTTTTCCCCTTCCTAATTAAGCCCTTTGCCCTCCTCTGCTGAACTCTGAATTTCTCCCAGTCCTCAGGTGAGCCACTTTCTCTGGCTAATTTGTATGTTTCTTCTTTGGAATTGATACTATCCCTAATTTCTCTTGTCAGTCACGGGTGCACTACCTTCCTTGATTTATTCTTTTGCCAAACTGGGATGAACAATTGTTGTACTTCATCCATGCAACCTTTAAATGCTTGCCATTGCATATCCACCGTCAATCCTTTAAGTGTCATTTGCCAGTCTATCTTAGCTAATTCACATCTCATACCTTCAAAGTTACCCCTCTTTAAGTTCAGAACCTTTGTTTCTGAATTAACTATGTCATTCTCCATCTTAATGAAGAATTCCACCATATTATGGTCACTCTTACCCAAGGGGCCTCTCACGGCAAGATTGCTAATTAACCCTTCCTCATTGCTCAAAACCCAGTCCAGAATAGCCTGCTCTCTAGTTGGTTCCTCGACATGTTGGTTCAAAAAACCATCCGCATACATTCCAAGAAATCCTCTTCCTCAGCACCTTTACCAATTTGGTTCACCCAATCTACATGTAGATTGAAGTCACCCATTATAACTGCTGTTCCTTTATTGCACACATTTCTAATTTCCTGTTTAATACCATCTCCGACCTCACTACTACTGTTAGGTGGCCTGTACACAACTCCCACCAGCGTCTTCTGCCCCTTAGTGTTACGCAGCTCTACCCATATCGATTCCACATCTTCCCGGCTTATGTCCTTCCTTTCTATTGCGTTAATCTCTTCTTTAACCAGCAACGCCACCCCACCTCCCCTTCCTTCATGTCTATCCCTCCTGAATATTGAATATCCCTGAACGTTGAGCTCCCATCCTTGGTCACCCTGGGGCCATGTTTCTGTGATCCCAACTATATCATAATCATTAATAACAATCTGCACTTTCAATTCATCCACCTTATTACGAATGCTCCTTGCATTGACACACAAAGCCTTCAGGCGCTCTTTTACAACTCTCTTAGCCCTTATACAATTATGTTGAAAAGTGGCCCTTTTTAATGCTTGCCCTGGATTTGTTGGCCTGCCAATTTTACTCTTCTCCTTAGTACATTTTGCTTCTACCCTCACTTTACACCCCTCTGTCTCTCTGCACTGGTTCCCATCCCCCTGTTGTGAACTAACCTCCTCACGCCTAGCCTCTTTAATTTGATTCCCACCCCCCAACCATCCTAGTTTAAAGTCACCTCAGTAGCCCTCGCTAATCTCCCTGGCAGGATATTGGTCCCCCTAGGATTCAAGTGTAACTGCGCCAAAAGAGGTCCCAATGATCCAAAAACTTGAATCCCTGCCCCCCGCTCCAATCCCTCAGCCACGCATTTATCCTCCACCTCATTGCATTCCTACTCTCACTGTCACGTGGCACAGGCAGTAATCCCGAGATTACTACCTTTGCGGTCCTTTTTCTCAACTCCCTTCCTAGCTCCCTATATTCTCCTTTCAGGACCTCATCCCTTTTCCTACCTATGTCATTGGTACCTATATGTACCACGACCTCTGGCTCCTCACCCTCCCACTTCAGGATATCTTGGACACGATCAGAAATATCCCGGACCCTGGCACCAGGGAGGCAAACTACCATCCGGGTCTCTGGACTGCGTCCACAGAATCGCCTATCTGACCCCCTTACTATCGAGTCCCCTATCACAACTGCCCTCCTCTTCCTTGCCCTACCCTTCTGAGCTACAGGGCCAGACTCTGTGCCGGAGGCACGGCCACTGTCGCTTCCCCCGGGTAAGCTGTCCCCCCCAACAGTACTCAAACAGGAGTACCTATTGTTAAGGGGCACAGCCACCGGGGTACTCCCTATTACCTGACTCTTCCCCTTCCCCCTCCTAACCGTGACCCACTTGTCTGCCTCCCGTGGCCCCGGTGTGACCACCTGCCTGCAACTCCTCTCTATCAACTCCTCACCCTCCCTGACCAGACGAAGGTCATCGAGCTGCAGCTCCAGTTCCGTAATGCGGTCCCTTAGGAGCTGCATCTCGATGCACTTGGCGCAGATGTAGACGTCCGGGAGGCTTGGAGACTCCAGGGCCTCCCACATCTGACACCGAGAACAGCAAACTGCCCTCACACTCATACTGCCCCTCTCCTCAAATAACAACAGAAAATGAATGCCAAACCTTCCTCACCTCGCCCGTTTCCGCCTAAGCCCGTTGAGCCGAAGCCCTTAAGTCTTCACTCTGCTCCCGGCTCACTCCGCCGCATGCAAACTACGCTGCCCGCTCTATGAGGCTCTGTTCCTTTTAAATCTGCCGCGCTGCACTGCCCGATGTCACACGCCTACGCAGTCCCGCCTCTCAGAACGCCGTTGGAGAAAAAAAAAATAACGAAAATTTCAAAAATGTCTTTCTCGGCACTCCCACTCAGACTCTCAGACTCCTTCTTCGAACCACAGAATTGTGGAGGGAATCATTTACCTCATTTGGTCACATTACCATATTCCATGGGATACATGAAAATTGATCAGCTCTCTATATCTAACTGTAATATTTCAGTGTTAGCCTCTGCTTGGCCCATCTCAGTGTGACTCAAGCAATATTTGCCAATCTGCTACCTGAACTTTCTCCAGTTTTATTCAGACAATTTAGTTATACATTTGATACAAAGAATCGATTAAGCCTTGTTTGGATTACTTTTCATCATCATCAGGTGCTGTGCCCAGTCCGAGCTTTGACTGCCATGGTCCACACACTCCTGTTTCGGGTCAAGTGGATCAATTCATTGGTATTCATTTCCAATTCTCTGGCTGCTGTCTCCATCATCATTTGTCTTTGTCTTCCTCTTGCTTTCTTCCCTTCAATCTTTCCCATAATTACCGTGCATTTCTAACTCCTCTTTCCTAATCACATGTCCAATGAAGTTACGTTGCCTTTTCATGATCTCATACATTATTTCTCTTTTTGTGTTTGCTCTGTTCATGACATCCTTGTTAGATATTCATTTCATCCATGATATTCTTTGCATCCTTCTCAAAAACCACATCTCTGCTGCTTCAATTTGTTTCCTCATATTGCTAGTAATTGTCCAACATTCTGAGCCATATAACATAACTGGATAAACGTAACATTTCAGTACTCTGAGGCAGGTTGTCATGCCTCGTTCAGTGTTAGTCAGTATACTCTTCATTCTCATAAAGGTGTCTTTTGCCATCCGTATTCTTCTTTTGATGTCCATATCACACCTGCCATCTGATTTCACCCAGCTTCCTAAGTAGCAAAAGTTCTGTACTTGTTTTATGTCTTCTCCATTTATTCTCAGCCTGCAGATAGGATTCTCCTTCTTTTTGGATATCACCATACATTCTGTCTTTTTGCAATTAATAGATAGACCCATTTTTGCACTTTCTTCAACAACTATATCTATTATTTTAATATTTTAGGACATGGGGCAATATCAGAAAGAGTGCTCCTTGTTAGATTCCGAGGACAACTATTTGATTTAGCAATTATGCAGGTATATGCAGCAACAATAGATGGAACAAATGAGGATATAGATAAATTCTATGAAGAGCTTGAACAAGCAAAGAATGGATTACTTTTACTCTAGCTAATTAAAAAAACAGAAGTTCATCTGTAGAAATCATCTTTTCTAATGAGAGCTGTTGAAGGCACTCAACATTTCAACGGATGATTTCCATCTCCAAATACCCTATAGCTTTAGGAACTGGGCAAATGAAATCTATAACAATTCTGCTACAAAAGCCCTGTTTGAGATGCAGCTAACTATGCTTAATACTAACTGTATTTTTATTCAGCTGATCTCAGGAGTGATTTGTTTTGCATGCCACATTAATCCTCTCCACATTTTCTGGAACCAGATGGTCAGAATTCCACTTGTGAGGCTTTTTATTAATACAATATCTGAAGCAAAGCAACGCAGATCCAAGCCTAACCGATTCCTCCAAGGCTACAAGCAGAGTGACCTGTTTTAAAAATACACAATAAAGACACAGACTATGGCCAATATTCCTGGCGTTCTAGGCTCATGGCTGGAAGAAGATCCAATTGTCTTTGAGTAATTTGGTTGCAATTAAGTCGAGCAGTGATGTGGTGTGTAGAAGTACTCAACAAAGCAGACTGAAGATCAATGACACCACGGCACCAAGTAAAAAATGAGTAGGAACTTTGTTAAAGCAATTGTTATGACTATGAATGAGTAAAATTAATGGCAAAGACAAATAGTGGTTATGTTTCTAGTTTAGTGTGGTACTGATATGAGTACCATAGAAACATAGAAACCCTACAGCACAATACAGGCGCTTCTGTCCACAAAGCTGTGCCGAAAATGTTCCTGCCTTAGAACTACCTAGGCTTTACCCATAGTCCCTATTCTTCTAAGCTCCATGTAGCCATCCAGGAATCTCTTAAAAGACCCTATCGTTTCCACCTCCACCATTGCCGCCGGCAGCCCATTTCACGCACTCACCACTCTCTGCATAAAAAACTTACCCGTGACATCTCCTCTGTACCTACTTCCAAACACCTTAAAACTATGCCCTCTCATGCTCGCCATTTCAGCCCTGGGGAAAAGCCTCTGACTATCCACACGATCAATGCCTCTCATTATCTTGTACATCTCTATCAGGTCACCTCTCATCCTCCATCGCTCCAAGGGGAAAAGGCCGAGTTCACTCAACCTATTCTCATAAGGCATGCCCCCCAATCCAGGCAACATCCTTGTAAATCTCCTTTGCTCCCTTTCTATAGTTTCCACATCCTTCCTGTAGTGAGGCAACCAGAACTGAGCACAGTACTCCAAGTGTGGTCTGACTAGGGTCCTATATAGCTACAACATTACCTCTCGGCTCTTAAACTCAATCCCACGATTGATGAAGGCCAATGCACTGTATGCCTTCTTTACTACAGAGTCAACCTGTGCAGCAGCTTTGGGTGTCCTATGGACTCTGACCCCAAGGTGCCTCTGATCCTCTACATTGCCAAGAGTCTTACCATTAATGCTATATTCTGCTATTATATTTGACCTACCAAAATGAAACACCTCACACTTATCTGGGTTGAACTCCATCTGTCACTTCTCAGCACAGTTTTGCATCCTATCAATGTCCCGTTGTAACCTCTGACAGCTGTCCACACAATCCACAACACCCCCAACTTTTGTGTCATCAGCAAATATACTAACCCATACCTCCACTTCCTCATTCAGGTCATTTATAAATATCACACATTTGTAATATTATTACATTTTGAAATAGCTTAATGGAATGATTAATTTGCCTTCATATCTCCCTATTGCATTACAAGGTAATTCTCCTTCTATTTGAAAGCGAGGAAGCAACACTAACCAAATGGGATCTCTCCTGGATCTGTAGTAAGGAGTTTGTACGTTCTCCTCATGACCACATGGGTTTCCTCTGGGTGTTTTGGTTTCCTCCCACAGTCCAAAGACGTACTGGTAGGTAGATTAATTGGTCATTGTAAGTTGTTCTGTGATCAGGTTAGGGTTAAATTGGGGGCTGCTGAGCAGCATGGCCCACAGGGCTGAAAAGGCCCATTCCACAGTGTAGTTCAGTACATAAATAAATAAATAAACTGCTGGATTTCAGTGAATAATTAAAGTTGCCTAAACTTGAGTATATGCTATTAAAAAGATTGATGGCATTGAGTTAGTGCATATTTTGCTTCCTTCCTGGAAAAAATATAAAAAGTAGCTGATGGGATTGTGATGGTCCAGGCAGAGTGGCATCAGAGAGATGCAGCCAGTCACTCTAGCACGTTTTTTAAAAAATATCAGTTTACATGCAGTATCTGCAATTTCCCTTTGCACCAACAAGCTACAATTAGATGGATAGCTTAAAGGGAAGGGAAAAATGAATATCAAGAATCACAAAGTGTAGGTGATTTTTATAGACATTCCAACACCTCTGGAGAACTTGAACTCTCACCAACAGGTCTGACATTCATTTGCAGCTACACTAATGCTTGAAAACATATGCACTTGCGCACACACGCACACATGCACAAATGCTTCTTCACAATCACTTTAGACTCTAAGAATTGTTAATTTTAATTATTATTTATTTTCTTTTGTAAACTTGAGATGATATCCAGAGCTGCAATACGGTTCCTCTGAAGAAAATATCTCTTGCTTGCCATTAAAATAAATTAAGATCTCATAAATTAACTGAAGAACTTTGCATTGGGCACTCATCTGAGTGGCTACTTCGAATGAAATCAAATTTAAAAAACTGCCTTTATCCGTTTTTTTTGGAACTTATCACAATATCAATAGCTAGACTCATAGTTCAATGCTGCATTTGGGACCATGTTATTAAATCTTTAACTTGAAATATCTGATGGAGTGTAATGTGACAAAGGCAGCCATTAATACCTGTGCCAATACTGTCCATACAATCAACTCTTTAGCATGGCTTCTCTTTCTGAGTGTACAGGAGCTGGTTTCTATTTGTATTTCGGGTCTGCTAACCACATATCAAAGGAAGGATTTGAAATGTCAGAGTTATTGACCCTAAAACCCTCACTAATTTTCATAGAAGCACTGTAGAAAGCATTCTTCTAGGGTACATCACAACCTAGTATGGAAGTTGTCCTGTCCAAGACCGGAAGAAGCTGCAGAAGATCGTGAACATGGCGCAGCACATCACACAAACCAATCTTCTGTCCTTGGACTCACTTTACACCGCACACTGTCGGAGCAGTGCTGCCAGGATAGTCAAGGACACGACCCATCCAGCCTACACACTTTTCATCCCTCTTCCCTCCGGGAGGAGGCTCAGGAGCTTGAAGACTCGTACGGCCAGATTTAGGAACAGCTTCTTTCCAACTGTGATAAGACTGCTGAACGGATCCTGACCCGGATCTGGGCCGTACCCTCCAAATATCCGGACCTGCCTCTCGGTTTTTTTGCACTACCTTACTTTCCCTTTTCTATTTTCTATTTATGATTTATAATTTAAATTTTTAATATTTACTATCAATTTGTACTCCAGGGAGCGCTAAGCGCAGATTCAAATATCGCTGTGATGATTGTACGTTCTGGTATCAATTGTTTGGCGACAATAAAGTATAAAGTATGAAGTATTGCTGTGCTTCAGGCTTGTAGTGCGGATCCTCACTCAGTAATTCCATCTCTCGACGTATTTGATAATATCCTGCATTTCTGACCAATAACTGCCATGGTCCTATTGTTTTTTCAGCTCTGTTACATTTTGTTTCCTCCCATCAAAGCCAATACAGCACAAAAGAGTTCCCAACAAGAGCAAGTAGGAAGTATTCTATCAAGCTGCTGCCCTTTGTCTTGTAGGTAGTGGAAATGCTCTTAGGTGTCAGGAAATGAGATAATTGCCAGAAGATAGCCAGCCTCTGACTTGTTCTTGCACACACATAACATCTCTGTGGTTGATCCAGTTCAGTTTCTGATCGATGGTAAACACAAGCGTGTTGATGGTGGGTGACTCAGTTTTGCTACTTTCACTGAGTATCGAGAGTGAGTGGTTAAACCCTGCCATGGTGAAGATGGTCATTGGCTGGGACCTGTTGTCTGTTGCCAACACCTCTATTGGCTCATTGTTATTTAGATCTGCTGAATATAGTTCAAAGTTCAAAGAACATTTATTATCAAAGTACATTCTTGAGATTCATCACCTTACAGGCAGCCACAAAAACAAGACACCCAAAGTAGCCCATATGAAAAAGACCAACAAACACCCAATACGCTGAAAGAGAGAGAAAAAACACAAACAATACAAGCAAGCAGCAGCACTTGGAAATAAGTGAGTCCATAGACATGAAGCCTGGAGCAGGGCCACAGCCTCAGCCTCAGTTCATCATGCAGTGGAGCAAAACATCGCAGAGCTCACAGACCTGAAGCCCAGAGCAGCCTCAGCCTCAGTGCAGCACAGAGCATAGCAAACATCAGAGAGCAGCGAGCAGAAACAGCTTAACCCTTGTCTCTGGACTTGACACCCAGTCTTTTCAATCCATTGGGTCCAGCGTTTAAATCATCCAACATCTGGGTTGTTCCTTTCTATGCCTCACACCTGCACACCTCGACCCTGCAGTCAACTGCTTCTTCATTGTTTGCAGTGATCATTTATGATAATTTTTGACAGAAAAAGGGTTATTGATTGAGTAATTAGTTGCATTTCTTGCTTTTCAGAATCGCCAGTAAGTTGTCGCTCATCTTCAGTAGCACCATGTTAAACCAGAAGAGGTGTGGTCTGTTACATTTGCTATGAAATTCAGCATTGCTTGATCATTAATACATATCTAACACAAGATGTTTGGGCCTAGGACACTGACGGCATTGAAGAGCTCCTTAAATGATGTTCTGAGGATGAGAGAATAGACCTCAAACGATCACAACCACTTTCTTTTGCATAAATATGACGACACATTGGAGTGTTTCCCTTAGGTTTCAGAGCCTTGATTCCAGACTTGTGCAAATATTGCCTTGATGTCAAAGGCAGTCACCCTCTCACTTCAGCTTTGGAGTTTGGCTCATAAATCTGTGTAGACCAAGGCTGTGATGAGATCTGGAACTGGGTGATCCTGATGAAATACGTACGAATTGGACAAAAGTGAGCTGGTTATTGGGTAGTATATGCTGCTTGATAAAACCATAGCTTGGGCAAAGAATGAGAGTAGAATGACTGGATGGTAATTAGTCAGGCAGTGTTTTGTGAATAGGATCTAGGTAGGAAATTTCTGTCAATAAAGAAGCAGAACATTTTAGAAGCACTCAGCAGATTAGTCAATGTACATAGAGACTGAGAAAGACAGAAAACAAGTTAGTTTTAAATTAAAGGGTAGATGAGTGATGGAAAGGATAAAGGTAAAAACTGATGGAATGAGTTCAGGGTTGGCATGGGGATTAACTGTCAGTGTAGTTATCTGTTGATTAAATTATCTGTTTGATGGGTTAATGTGGACTGTTTGAGGGAGAGAATACAATAAATAACACGTTTCTCCATTTTTATTTAGAAATGGCTTTCTGTCTCTGATTCAGAGATAAACTTTAGATGAAGTCAGCCAGTTAATGAAGAGGGGGAGTGGTGTGGGAGTGGGTAGGGGAGACAGTTAGAGAGAATGCACTAAAGAAGATAAAGAAAAGCTATGTTGTGAGGGCAGTTAAAGCTAGGAAGAAAGAGGCCACAAAATGCGGAGCATGAATAGTTTGTGGGATGACACTATCAAATTAGGCACTATTGTAATCCCAGTCTGCAGATATGTGTGGGAAGGGACAGCAAAATCTATGAATTTGCCTTGTCAAATGTTGGGCCTAGATTGATCTTTTGTTCTATCTCAATGTAGGACACTTAAGATCATGCATTGATCAAGTCCAGATTATAAATAGAAATATTAGATCCAAAGCCTGCACAATGAGAATTGAACTCGGACCTTTGGATTCTGCTCCTGGCTTCTGTTTTATTCGGCAGGCAACCGAACAGCAGCAACATTACCATCTATTGTTAACCTTCGGTGTTGCTCTGCTGCTGGGGTTTGGGCAGAATCAGGTATTTAAATAACAACTTTCTATTACTGTGCTGCTGATCATCAAAATACTGTGTAATTTAGGAATGTCTTGGATATATCCCAGTTTGTTGTTAAAAGTCAGAAAGTGACTGCTTATAATCCTTTTAAGGAATATAATTGGGATAATTTCCTACCATTACTTCATTTTCATTTTCAATTCTATTGCATTCCTGCAATAGATACTCAAAACTTTTGCCAAATGATGGTCCTTTAAGTTTGCTGATGCTGAGTAGTATGAATGCCGGTATGAGCAAACAAACATCCTTTTCATTTCTGCATGGTTTGCCATCATTTATTTCTTCTTCAATGGATGGTAAAGGTCTCTTTACTTCTTCCTGCAAATACACTTTCATCTCAAAGGCAGTACATTTCTCTGTTATCAACTTGTTGCAAATAATAATATTAAATCATATAAATATTTTTTTTACTAAAACTATTCCTTACTCTAATTTTTCTTGCATATCAAACTTAAAACCATGACCTTCTTGAAGGCGTTTGCGACACTGAGCAGCCTCGGTTCAATAGGTTGACTTGGTTAGGTCTTTATCCTCTGCAGTGCTGGAGAATGAGAGGAGATTTGATCGAGGTTAACAAAATGATGAGGGGTATGGATAGGGTAAACTCAAGTAGGCTTTTTTCCACTGAGGTTGGGTGAGACGAGAAATAGAGGTAATGGGTTAAGGGTGAAGGGTGAAATGTTTATGGGAAACATGAGGGAGAACTTCTTCACTCAGAGAGTGTTGAGAGTGTGGAATGAGGTACCAGCAGATGTGGTGAATGCAAGTCCAATTTCAACATTGAAGAGACGTACATGGATGGGAGGGTTATGGAGGGCTATAGTCTGGGTGCAGTTTGAAGGGGCTAGGCAGAATGATAGTTTGGCACAGACTAGACGGGCCCAAGGGCTGGTTTCTGACTGTAGTGATCTTTGATTGTATGACTTTTCTAAAAGGAGAAGGAAGGTTAGCCACTTTGGATGCTGAAATTACCTTCTTCAAAATATTATCACTTTGTTTACAGCCTTACAGAAGAAGCTTCTGAGAGACATGCATCGATGTTAAGATGGTCTAAAATCTTTCACAGGACATTTCCATGACACAAAGGAAAGAGTTTTTCATCACGTTGTCTGGGACAGCTTTAAACGAAGTCCTAGAGGTTACAACCTATCCCACACCTGGACTGATTTTCCTTCCCTCGGAGAGAAGGGATGACTACTGTACAGTGATAATAAGCAGACAAGTGCTGGGTCATTGCCACTGGGGTTTACTGCACTAGCTTTGTTTATGTAGAACTAAGGAAAGCTGTGAGTGTGACTGGAATGTCTCCCCTAGGTATTTGCAAACACAGTAGTTATGTTTCGATTTCCTCCTCCACACATGTGCCAAGGAAGTTAATTGTGTATCGCATCCTGTCTCGCCCAAAAGCTGGACTTTAAAAAAAAACAGCAGCCTCGGCTTAGTAAGAAGAGTTGGAAGCTGTTAAGATCATAAGACCATACGACATGCAGGTAGAGTTTGGCCATTCGGCCCATCAAGTCTGTTCTGCCATCATGGCTGATTTTCCCTCTCAACCCTATTCTCCTGTCTTCACTTCATAAACCTTTGATGCCCTTACAAATTAAGAACCTATCAACCTCCACTTTAAATGTACCCAATGGCTTAGACCCAGCAGCTGTCTGTGGCCATGAACTCCACAGACTCTCCATTCTCTACCTAAAGAAATTCCTCCTCATCTCTCTTCTAAAGGGACGTCCTTCTATTCTGAGGCTCTGCCCTCTCGTCCTAGACGCTCCCACTATTGGATACATCCTCTCCACATCTGCTTTATCCAGGCCTTTCAATATTCAGTTGGTTTCAATGAGATCCCCTTATTTTTCCAAACTCCAGCGAGTACAGGCCCATAGTCATCAAACATCCCTCATATGTTAACCCTTATATTACCAGGATCATTCTCGTAAACCCCCTCTAGACGTTCTCTAATATGAGCACATCTTTTCTTAGATAAGGGCACAAAACTGCTCTCAATACTTCGTGTTGTCTGATCAATGCTTTATAAAGCCCTGGCATTACATCTTTGCATTTATATTCTAGTCCTCTTGAAATGAATGCTAACTTTTGAGTGCTAATAATTGTATTTGCCTTCTTTACTATTGACCAAATCTGCAAATTAACCTTCAGGGAATCCTGCACAAGGACTCCCAAGTCCCTTTGCACTTCTAATTTCTGAATTTGCTCTCCGATTAGAAAATAGTCTACATCTTTATTCCTTCAACCAAAGTGAAAGACCATACACTTTCTTACATCATATTCCATGTGCCAATTCTTTGCCTTTCTTAATCTGCTTAATCTGTCCAAGTCCTTCTGCAGACCCCATACTTCCTCAACATTACCTGGGCCTCCACATATCTCTGTACCCTGTCACAGTGGTGTCAAGAAAACAACTTCTCCCTCAATGTCACAAAAACAAAGGAGCTGGTTGTGGACTATGGGAGGAATGGAGACAGGCTAATCCCTATTGACATCAATGGATCTGGGGTTGAGAGGGTGAACAACTTTAAGTTCCTCGGCATACACACCACCGAGGATCTCACATGGTCTGTACATACCAGCTGTGTGGTAAAAAAAGCAAAAAGCACCTTTCACCTCAGACAGTTGAAGAAGTTTGGTATGGGTCCGCAAATCCTAAGGTCTTTCTACAGGGGCTCAATTGAGAGCATTCTGAATGGCTGCAACACTGCCTGGTATGGGAACTGTACTTCCCTCATTTGCAGGGAACCACCAGAGAGTGGTGCGGACAGCCCAGCGCATCTGTAGATGTGAACTTCCCACTATTCAGGACATTTACAGAGGCAGGTGTGTAAAAAGGGCCCAGAGGATTATTAGGGAGCTGAGTCGCCCCAACCACAAACTGTTTCAGCTACTACCATCTGGGAAACAGTACTGCAGCATAAAAACCAGGGACAACAGGCTCTGGGACAGCTCCTTCACCAGGCCTTCAGACTGATTAATTCAAGCTGATACAATTGTATTTCCATGCTAGACTGACTGTCCTGTTGTACAAACTATTTGTTACAAATTACTATAAATTGCACATTGCACATTTAGGCGGAGATGTAACGTAAAGATTTTTAATCGTCATAAATGTGAAGGATGGAAGTAATAAAGTTAATTCAATTCAATATTGTTCTCAAACCAACCCCAATGAACACCACTAGTCACTGGCAGCTAACCTGAAAAGGCCCCAATTATTCCCCTTCTTTGCCTTTTGCCAGTCAGCCAATCTTCTGCCCATGCCTGTGTCTTTCCTGCAATGCCATAGGCTCCTATCTTGTTTAGCAGTCTCATCTTGTCACAGGTGTTCTAAAAATCCAAGTAAGCAACATCCACTGATCCTCCTTTGTCAATCCTGCCTGTTATTTTCTCCAAGATTTCCAACAGATTTCAAGTCAAGTCACTTTTTATTGTCATTTCGACCATAACTGCTGGTACAGTACACAACGAGATAACGTTTTTCAGGACCATGGTGCTACATGAAAAAATACAAAAACACACTGAACTACGTAAAACAACACAAAAACTACACTAGACTACAAACCTATCCAGGACTGCATAAAGTGCACAAAACAGTGCAGGCATTACAATAAATAATAAACAAGACAATAGGTACAGTAGAGGGCTGTAGGTTAGTATTGGTCCAGGCTCTGGGTATTGATGAGTCTGATGATTTGGGGGAAGAAACAGTTACATAGTCTGGTCGTGAGAGCCCAAATACTTTGGTGCCTTTTGCCAGATGGCAGGAGGGAGAAGAGTTTGTATGAGGGGTGCGTGGGGTCCTTCATAATGCTGTTTGCTTTACGGATGCAGCGTGTGGTGTAAATGTCTGTAATGGCAGGAAGAGAGACCCGATGATCTTCTCAGCTGACCTCACTATCCGCTGCAGAGTCTTGCAATCTGAGATGGTGCAATTTCTGAACCAGGCAGTGATGTAGCTGCTCAGGATACTCTCAATACAACCTCTGTAGAATGTGGTGAGGATGTGGGGTAGGAGATGGACTTTTCTCAGCCTTCGCAGAAGTGGAGACTTGACTTGTCGGACAGGTCGGACAGGATCTCCCCTTGAGGAAACCATGTTGACTTTGGCCTATTATATCAGTATGTTTTCCAAAAGCTCGCCCTTAATAATGGACTCCAACATCTTGCCACCACAGAAGTCAGGCTAACTGACCTATGATTTCCTGTCTTTTGCATCCCTTGCTTCTTAAAGAATGGAGTGACAGCTGAGATTTTCCATTCCAGAATCTAGTATATTTTGTAAGATCACTACCAATGCCTCCACAATCTCTTCAGCTACTTCTTTCAGAACACTGGGCTACAGTACATATAATCTAGACCCTTCAGCTTTCCAAGCACCTTGCTCTGAGTAGCAGCAACTACACTCACTTCTGACCCCTGACTCTCTCGAATTTCTGGCATGTTACTGATGTCCTCCACAGTGCGGAATGACACAAAATACAGTACAGGTACCTATTCAGTTCATCCAGCATTTCTTTCTTCCCATTACTACCTCTCCAGCATCATTTTCCAGTGGTCCGATATCCATTCTTGCTTCTCTTTTGCTCTTTATGTATCTGAAAAGAATTTTGGCATCCTCTTTTATAGTATTGGCTACTTTACCTTCATATTTCCCCTTTTCTTTCCTTATTGCTTTGTGGTTGCCTTCTGTAGCTTTTAAATGCTTCCCAATCCTCTCATTTTCCACTAATTTTGCTATGTTGTATACTTTCTCTTTTGCTTTTATGTTGTCTTTGACTTCCCTTGTCAGCCAAGGATGTCTCATGGTCCCTTTAGGATGTTTATTTTCACCTTTGGGAGAAACTGATCCTGCATCTTCCAAATTACTCTCATTAACACCAGCCGTTGCGGTTGGACTATCATCGGCCACTGTCCCCTTCCAGTCAACCTTGACCTGATCCTCCCTATGCCTCTGTAGTTCCCTTTCCTCAACTCTGATACCAAGTCATCCAATTTTAGCTACTCTCTCTCAAGCTGCAAGGTGAATTCCATCATATTATGTCACTGCCTCCTAAGAGTTCTTTAATTTAAGCTCCCTAATTAAATCCAGTTTATTGCATAACACCAAATCCAGAATTGCGCTTCCCCTAGTGGGCTTAACTACAAGCTGCTCTTAAAAGCAATCACATAGGGATTCTACAGATTCATTCTCTTGGGATCCAATACCAAACTGATTTTCCCAATCTACCAATTGTTGCCATGTTCGACTGCAAGGTTTTATGTGACTACTTTACAATAGTTTGTTTGGAATTGATTTATATAATATTCATTGTCATATGATCCTGGTATTATTATTAAGCATTTTCTTCTTTTAAAACCTAGTAATGCACATTAAAAATATGTATTAACATAACAGCATTTGCTGGGATATTTTGCGTGTTTTAATTTCCTTTCATGACATACTGTATATAAATGTAACAGACAATTTGCACACAGAAAACATTTTTAATTTGCATTGAGATAAATTAGCAGATCGGAAACTTCAATAATGTTGTATGATAAATAAATTTTGGACTAAGCACTGGAAGAACTCTTGCCTCTGGATTTTAATAACCTCTTAAATTAATGGATGGAGCCTGGATTTAACCTCTCACCTGCTCCTATCTGAATGCACACATATGGTATCAGCTAACAATTGCACTGCTTCTGAAATTCAGGTCCATTTTCAACAGAACACATAACTGCTATTACATTTAGTTCCTGTGACTGAGGACAAAGTTCCAACACATCTGCTACCACAGCTGGTCTATCAATACCACATGGTAGACCAAGACCATGTTATCTTCTCAGATGTTTGCAAAGATCCTCGCATCTCATCATCCAGACTCAAACACAGGAATGCCACCACTGAGTAGATCTGATATTATGGCAAGTTATACTTTCCTTTATTAGCATTTTATTTTAATATAAAATTATTCAGTTTAATCATACAAACTGCACATATCCTCAAAACTGTACTGAAAGATAGATTGGGCAGCTTCAGGCATGAAGGAGTTGTAGGTGCAATGATCATTAGAACGAGGACGATCAAGCCTGGTTCCAAATGGTCCCTCTTTAAATTTAATAAGATGTAACATCATTAAGCTCCACAGTTTTTTGAATAAAACTAATATTGTGTTACTTATCTTACCAGATTCAACACATGAATAAGCTTAGGAGGAGTGAAGGGTTTTATTAGAATAGGGAGAGGAAATTGAGATATTTCAAAATTAAGGTGGAAGTATTAAAATATATTTTTTTAAAACTTCAATTATCACATGTCCTAAGAGTGGCCATCATCACCCTGTGCATGATGGGATCTATTTCTATTCCGGTCATTGGAACTTCAGAAAAGCTCCTGCTGGAAATCTAAAACAAACCTAGGGGCCTCTAATGAGGGTTTAATGTTTATTTAAGGACCATTTGCAACTTTCCTTTATCCATCATAAATAAATCAATAAAACTAAACAAGACTTCATCTTATTTAAATTTGGACAGTGGTTTAAGTAAATTTTATGCAGAGAGTGGTGAGTGCATGGAATGGGCTGCTGGCGACGGTGGTGGAGGCAGATACGATAGGGTCTTTTGACATGGAGCTTAGAAAAATAGCGGGCTATGGGTAACCTTAGGTAATTTCTAAGTAAGTACATGTTCGGCACAGCATTATCGGCTGAAGGGCCTGTATTGTGCTGTAGGTTTTCTATGTTTCTATGTTTCTAAATTAATCTTAAAATGAAAAGGGTAAGTTCATCCTCAATCACAGCACTTAATGTGCAATTTAGTACTTCATGCACATCATACACTACTGCCTAGGCTTGATTCCATTGAAGTCAAAGAAGCTAACCTTTTTAAAGCAATGTCCAATATGGAGATAATTTAATACCATAAGATCTGAGGATGAAGTTGAAGCTATGTCTCTATTCCAAAGGTTCTAAATGGATTGATTTGATTACAAATTTCTTTGTTGAGCAACCAAGGACAAAAGCCATTTATGTAAGATGGAGAAAAGAAGAAATTTCTTCACTCAGACATAACTCTCCATCCCAGAGTTAGTAAATATATTCAAGGCAAAAAAAAACTATAAGAAAGTTAAGGGATGCGGAGTAGGCTGATATTTGATTAAGTATGATCTTGTTGAAAAGTGGAGTAGATTTGAAGGACAGGTGGTCTGGTTCTGTATTGTAAGTTTTTGTGTCTTGTGAAACTGCCCTGATCATGGTCCAAAGTGATGTACACAAGAATAATTCTTAAATTAGAAGCACTTTTGACTACTTGAACTTTTTTGAAACTCTGTTTTGTTTACATTATATCCTTCATTTTAGGCTCTGGAATGAAGACCAGATCTTAGCATTGATCAACCTTTAAGAGAACTTTTATATTTTAAAGAGCTTTCATGGATGAATGTAATTACCATCACAGCATCAAAATACTGAATTTAATTTTAAAACATAGAAACATAGAAAACCTACAGCACAATACAGGCGCTTCGGCCCACAAAGCTGTGCCGAACATGTCCTTACCTTAGAAATTACCTAGGGTTACCCATAGCCCTCTATTTTTCTAAGCTCCATGTACTAATCCAGGCGTCTCTTAAAAGACCCTATCAAATCCGCCTCCACCACCATCGCTGGCAGCCCGTTCCACGCACTCACCATTCTCTGCGTAAAAAACTTACCCCTGACATCTCCCCTGTACCTAAAGTGAAATGATAAACAAAGATTTCAAAGTCAATTCTGCAAATAAAAACCATGCCCTTAAAAAAAACTGTTTCAACTCATTTTTAAGTACATTCAGAATATATTTTGAAACCCATTTTCTTAAGCATGTCAATATTTCCTTTGACTAAAGAACAAAACGTTTTTTTACTAATTAGACTACTGGAATTTAACACTTTTTGACATAATGCTGATTTTGGCATCAAAACACTTGACTCCAGACCAATATTACTAAACAAAACTTTATTTCCCATCTAAATATGCACTGTGATGGTAATGGCAAAATACATTTGACATTGGCAAACAATGGTTTTGCTTTAACATTAACTCTGACAAAACATTTATCCAAATGGAAGCAGTGACACTTTCAATTAAAAACACATCCTTACAATCTGCACTCACTACTTATCAAAGTTCCATCAGAGATCACAGTTCTTAAGGCAGGCAGCTAGAGAACCTTCTTAAAACATCCACGTGAAACATGAATGTAGGCATTGTCTCGTCTTGTTTAAAAAAACCAACAGGGCTTACAAAAACATCTGCCCAACTCTGGAATAAGCAGCAATTCAAATTTCAAACAGATTATAGGGATCTTTATTTTTCAACTGCCCATAAGAGTGAACACTTTAGTAGTGCTGACAAAACACTTATACAACCCTCTACACACATTTTTAGTGGTAAGACTTATAAAAACATTCACAGAAGTCTCAACAACTCTGATAAAGCAACACTTGAAATTTAGAGCATCCTCTTATAGTCTCCATTAGTTCATTATTCAGGTTTCTGTGAGAGAACACACCTATTCCCACACAGTCACAAGAAGCATCATGTGTCTTTTGAATCCTGATGAAGAGTCTCAGCTTTTTTCCCATTGATGCTGCCTGGCCTGCTGAGTTCCTCCGGCATTTTGTGTGCATTCCTTGGATTTCCAGCATCTGCAGATTTTCTCTTGCACTTGTCTTTTTGTGACTGTTTGAGTCTCTGGGACAAGGTGAGGAGCAGAGAAGATCCCCTGTCATAGACCAAAGGAAGTAATTTCTCCCAATCCGGCTCATTGTTTTGACAAGGCTACAACTTTCTGCATCTACATCCTGAATGATGCCAGGATGCATATCCTGATCATATTGGATGACACATCATTGTCCTATGAGTTGATCTGTGATCTCTGAAAGTAGGACTAAGGCTGTTTACTGTGGGTCAATCTCTGGTATCATCAGATCCACGGGTAGTGTATTTGGCTTACCTCTGTGAATGACCATTGCCTGTAGGTTATAACACTTACACTTAGAGATTGTGTAAGAACAGTGTATTAGGCCCTTGGTATTTACATGCATATGTTTCTTCACTTTCATTTTTGGAGATTTGTTCAGCTTCTAGGAGAGGCTGTTGTACCTTTACTTGTACTTCTCCATCTTTCTCAAAGTGTCATCAAGCTTCACATTGGCTTCAGTGAGATTGTGGTATTGGCGTTAGATCACATTGGCCCTAGCTCTGTTTGCTCTCACCTCTTTCCTGGTGTCATGGATTCTTGATTACCTGACTGGCAGACCACAGTACGTGTGCTTGCAACATTGTGTGTCCAACAGAGTGATCAGCAGTACTGGGGCTCCACAGGGGACTGTCTTGTCTCCCTTTCTCTTCACCATTTACACCTTGGATTTCAACTACTGCACACAGTCTTGTCATCTTCAGAAGTTTTCTGATGACTTTGCCATAGTTGGATGCATCAGCAAGGGAGATGAGGCTGAGTACAGGGCTACGGTAGGAAACTTTGTCACATGGCACGAGCAGAATTATCTGCAGCTTAATGTGAAAAAGACTAAGGAGCTGGTGGTAGACCTGAGGAGGGCTAAGGCACTGGTGACACCTATTTCCATTCATGGGGTCAGTGTGGACATGGTGGAGGATTACCAATACCTGGAGATATGAATTGATAATAAACTGGACTGGTCAAAGAACACTGAGGCTGTCTACAAGATGGGTCAGAGGTGTCTCTATTTCCTGAGGAGACTGAGGTCCTTTAACATCTGTCGGACGATGCTGAGGATGTTCTACGAGTCTGTGGTGGTCAGTGCTATCACATTTGCTGTTGTGTGCTGTGGCAGCAGGCTGAGGGTAGCAGACACCAACAGAATCAACAAACTCATTCGTAAGGCCAGTGATGTTGTAGGGATGGAACTGGACTCTCTGACGGTGGTGTCTGAAAAGAGGATGCTGTCTAAGTTGCATGCCATCTTGGACAACGTCTCCCATCAACTACATAATGTACTGGGTGGGCACAGGAGTACATTCAGCCAGAGACTCATTCCACCGAGATGCAACACAGAGCGTCATAGGAAGTCATTCCTGCCTGTGGCCATCAAACTTTACAACTCCTCCCTTGGAGGGTCAGACACCCTGAGCCAATAGGCTGGTCCTGGACTTATTTCCTGGCATAATTTACATATTACTACTTAATTATTTATGGTTTTATTACTATTTATTATTTATGGTGCAACTGTAACGAAAACCAATTTCCCTCAGGATCAATAAAGTATGACTGTGACTATGACTATGAGATGTTTCATGGTGTATGTTAGACCTGTCAGAAGGCATCGGTGAAGTCTCCGGCAGATAGAGGTTATTCTGTTCTTGTCGCTGGCCTACTGGAGATTCTGGCTTGGTATTCCCTGCTATAAAACTTTGTACTGCCTGTCCTTTCTTATCAGCTGCCCTTTTGTTTCTTTGTTTAAGTCTCCATTGTTGTCCTTTCAGTCTCTGTTAGCACTTTGGTATTGTGAGATGGTGTTAAATGTCCTGTCTCCCTTATGTTTTTGTATCTCTCTCTTTCTCTTTCAAGGTGCTTCTGATTTTTCACTGGGTCTTCTTTAACTGCATCTCTGTTTTTTTTTGATTGGCCTGCTGATGTTTTTGTGGCCATCTTGATAACTTCAAACAAAAATCAGATAAGTTTATTTTAGGGTATATTACTCAAGTGGAAGATTGTTGAATTTAATTAAAATCACTGTAATTTTAAGTTATACTTACATCTTATAATTATACTTTAATAGAGGTAAAGTTGATAAACTAATGCACTGTCTGCAGGGCTGGTGGGGCCAGTGCCCCTGGGCTGGAGGCCCTGATGGGCCCCTGCCGACACCGTAAAATGCTGTTGTACCAAGCGATAAAAGGCAAGAACAGGAGCAAAGGTCGTACAGGTCTAAATATCAAAGCTGTGGACCAAGACACTGGTTTAGTACAACACGTAGGCTATAAACTTACAGGCCTTAAGAGGGAGGACAGAAAGTAATGCAAATTCTTAGTTTGAAGGACAGCATCGAAAGCACTGAAAAATTGACCTAGGCTTAGTTGGCTTAGAAAAGTCATGAGGGAGACGAAGTATGATGTACCTAATCTTACATCTTTATTTAGTTATTGCTGCACATACCATAGGCCTTGTTTCTCAAACAATGCCAAAGCATTTTTATCTGATATTTTTCCTCAACCATGTGTTCTGAGAAAGTAAAATGGAAATGAGAGACAAAAAGGCCAAGAGAGATGGCACTATGGCAAACCAGGAAACTTGACAATACTCCAACAATCTTTTTGAAAAATGAGATCTAGCACATACTAACCTATTGCTGTGCTGTGTGGTTTGCAGAGTAAAGACCACTTATTACTTACTAAGTTTGTAAACAGTCAACCATTAGCCTATTGCCACAAAAACAGGAACAGCACTGACACACAAGTCTAGATATTTACAAAGTCAGATGCTTGCTTTTCAAAATTAAAGCCTAGTTCTTCTGGATTTCTTCGCAGCAAAGTCCTTGATCAGATCACTAAAATCCAGTTTCCGAACAAGATCACTTTCGAATGACATCAGAGTAAGATGATTCACCCTGTCCTGTCCTATTGTGGATCTGAGCCTGTTCTTCACTAGCTTGAGCGTGGAGAAAGATCACTCACCACTTGCATTTGTGACAGGGAGAGTCAGGTAAAGCCTCAAAGCAATTTGGGAAGATGACCTGCAAGTTGTTGTTTTTTTTTCACTGATGAAGCATAAAAGCTCTGTTGCAGATGAAATATCTTTACCACTTACTAATTCCCTGAAATAGACAATCTCCTCCACAAAGTCTAACTCCAGGTCAGTTGGATATCTGCTTTGGAGATCAGATGCTCCCTTGCGCAGATCTTGTACAGAGAAAGAAGGGATATTGTTTAGGATGCCAAATGTGTTGTTAAGGTCATTATATGATGCAAACTGCAATCAATTTCTGCAAGTAATCTATCCATCACTACCTAAAAAACAGTAGCTGAGAATTTTTCTCTGGCTGGCAAGCCAAGATCAGGTGTTATGGATTCATCCAGAAAGGCTTTATGTTTTCTTTGTCGTTGAGTGTCTTCTTTGTACACTTGTGAGACTGTTGGAGACATAGTTTTAGCGTGGGTCTCAAAATTATCAAATCAATCATGCAAGCTTGCTATGTATCCCTGTAGTGATCTCACCAAATCCACAGCATTACATAGGTCTAGATTTACAGCTTGCAATGCAACACTTGCACTTCCAAAGCGCTGAAGAATGCAATGCCACAATTTGCTCAGAAAAGCTATCTCAAGCTTGTCCATTTTTTTTTTGTATAGTGATCTTGCTTCATTTCTAGTTGCCACATTCCTCTTCCCTCCAGGAGAAGGATCAGGAGCTTGAAGACACGTACGGCCAGATTTGGGAACAGCTTCTTTCCATCTATGATAAGACTGCTGAACGGATCCTGAACTGGATCTGGGCCGTACCCTCCAAATATCTGGACCTGCCTCTCTGGTTTTTTTTCGCACTACCTTACTTTCCATTTTCTATTGTCTATTTATGAATTATAATTTAAATTTTTAATATTTACTATCAATTTGTACTCCAGGGAGCGGGAAGCACAGAATCAAATATCGCTGTGATGATTGTACATTCTGGTAGCAATTGTTTGGCGGCAATAAAGTATAAAGTATAAAGTATTCTGACTAATGTCGTCTACAATGCTCTTTATCGAATCTTGAATATTGGCATAATTTCCGCACAATACCTGTGTGGCTTCTGCACGTGCAGCCATCTAGTATTAGAGAGAGACTTCAGAGTTTCAATGCACTTGTTCACATTAGGCTTAAGTCCTGCGGTCTCCACCTTCCACCTAAAAGTTGACAGAGCAGAAGTTGAACACATTCTGCACGAAGCTGAAAAATCAGCTGTTTCAACACAACAGTTGACACTGTTGATTCCAACGGGATTCAGTGTGTCTGCTGCACATGGAACCCACTCAGCAAGCGGATTGATTTCCTTGATCCGGGATTGTAAGCCTTTGTATGCACCGGACATATTTGCAGCATTGTCATAGCACTGCCCCTGCAGTTGCTTATGTCAATATTCATCTCTCCTAAAACTTTGAGCACAGACTCACATAAAGCCTTCCCTTTGTGGCTCTCAGTGGGTAGAAATCGTAAGAATCGCTCCTGAATGTTTCCATCAGTTGACTCATAACGTAAAATGAATGTGAGCTGATCTATGTGTGCAACATCTGTGCTTGAATCGATGCTAATAGAAAAGTATTCAGCCATTTTGACTTCATTTGACGATCTCTGACAGAACTCGATCGCTCATGAGCTCAATAAACTCCTCACATGTTTAAGGTGAAAGATATGAAGGGGTGCCTAATCCTGCATTTCCAAATTCCTGTATGTGCGCCTTCAAAAATGGGTCAAACTCACTTATTACCTCTAGAATGCCCAAGTAGTTGCCGTTATCAGGTCTACCAAATATGTCACTGGAGCCTCAGATAGCCCAGTCCCCTCTTGACCAAAAAATTCACAACCGCCACCACTCTTCTCAATACGTCGGTCCAGTAAACACACTCTGACTCGAACTGTTTTTGCAGCTCTGTATCTATTCTTCCACTGTCAGACGCCAATGTAACGTAGGTCAGTATCGTTTTCCCGTGGTGTTCACTATTTTCATGCTCTCCTATGCGCTTAGCGGCATGTTTCCAGTCGCTAAAGCGAGTTTCGAAGATGGACTGACAGTTACCATCACTGAAGATGCGGCATGCAAAACAAAGCACACAGCCGGTGGAAGGAGAATATAAGAGCCATTGCCTTGCTATTGTACTCACCTTTACGAGCTTGTGTTTGAAGTGAAATTTAGAGAAAAAACGTCTCTGCTGTTCCGAAGCTTTGATATCCACATCCTTATTCTGGCAGGACTCTGTCCCTTTCTTAGCCCAGTACACTCAGAGTGAATCATCTAACGTTTCCTTTCCCCAGCGAGCAGGATCAGTGTTGTAAGCATCCTCAGTAGCGGTAACGTTAACATTAATGGCGGCCCGACTTGGTTGTTCGGAGGCCTCTGTGGTCGGGAATCCCAAGGTCATGCTCTCTGCCTCTTCAACGTTAGCTGCTGACTGCGGCAAGGATATTGGTCCTGTGCTAACGCTGGTGCTAGCGCTAGCTGTTGAACAAGTCTCCATTTGTCCACCGGTCTCAGACTGTGACAAGAGCGATAGTACTGCTGCATCATCGAAAACAGGTTTAAAAAATTCTTTCAATTTCAATGTCTTTTTTAATGCTTCTTTCTCACGGTCCTCTTCTTCTTCTTTCTTTTATCTTTTCTGTGCTCCTCTCTCATTTTTTTTGTCCGCCATGATGATAGTTACCTATTTTGGGCCCCTCTGCAGCTCTGGCCTCTGGGCTGCAGCCCAGCCTAGCCCTGACTAAAGTCTGGCTCTGACTGTCTGTAACATCACTGTATCTTTATCATCACAGCCAGTTGTGTGATGGCAGTGACATTCCTCGCTTCCTAAAGAAAAAGTTGGCTAAGTCTTGCATTCTTCTACTCAACTGTATAAAGACAAAGTGAAGTTACTTATTTCTCAGTTAAAACTCTCAAATATTAACTTATTTGGTAATGACATATACTAAACATACTCCTGGATCAGGAGGTATAAATCTTTAAATTGTTCACATTTCTGGACATCAAAATGTTAGTCTTCTGCCATGACAGCCACATGCTCCCTTGTCACTTTTCATTTCCATGCAACCACATAAGCAGTTGTTTGAGAAAACTTGACTGGTCTCTCAAATATGTTCCATGTTGGTACTGACAAAAGTGTTGGGGATAGCACTTTCTTGTCCTAAAAAACGTACAAATTGTATTAAAAAAAAATTCACATGAATTTGACATGTGTTTTAAAATTTCTTGTGAGAAAATACAAATCAAAAGTTTCATGAATTTAATACTTATTGTTACTTTCTTTTGAAGACAAAGTAACAGAGTCTGGGTAGGGGACAAGTCCAAAATAGGGAAATTCTGGCGCATTCAGGTTTTCAACTCAATTTAAGAAAATACTATTTAGGAAGCATACTGAAAAACGTTTAGAGTTACTATTACTTAACTTTTAAAACTACAGTACTTGTTTTTGTAAAAGCTATTTTTTTTTTCTTGAAAACCTACCCCAGGGACAGAAAAGTTACCCTAATTAAAGAATCACCCACAAGCTCATACTACAGAATGGTATTATAGATATTCCTTTCCGTGTTGTGGAATTGTGGAAAAAAATATTAAAGTAAATTCTAGACTAAGGTTTGGTCAGGAGACTATAGACAGAATGGGCTGGCAATAGGAATCGAGAATTGAGTTGGTACCTAAGTCAGGCACTATTGGTTAGAAGAGGCCTCCAGTAGGTCATATCAGGACCTTGTGTGATGAGTCAAACTGATTATGCCTCATTTTGGGTTCAGATTAATGTGTTGCTTGTCAGGGGCAGACTTGGATGGCAATGAAGAGTTGAAGGAGAAGAGTTGTAGCAATCAGAAATCAAGGTGGAGATATCGGGGGCGGGGGGTGGAATGTTTTGCACTGTGGTGGAGAGAAGGTAAGTATGTAAGCCCATGTGTACAGGATTTCCAAGAGGCAGGCTGGGGTCTGCACAGGCATCAGCACAATTAAACCTTGGTTCTTCTGTAAGTGCTGAGTTGACACGCTCACCATAAAATATCTTGACCCAATTTCCTGGTCACTCCTGATGCATTTGTAACGGAAGTGTGTGTCATCAGTGCAAGTGCTGTCTATGAGGAGGGTGCCCCATCTATTTCTGTCGTGCTACTTTTCACCCTAAGAATTATTGCAATCTCATTCTGCACAGTCACATCCAGGAGATTTTTTTGTGTAAGTTTGAATAACAGTAGGGTCAAAATGCATCAAAAACCTTCTATTTAAAATGCACAAATTATACAGGAATAAAGGCAAAATTAAAGCTGCTGCACTCAGTCTGTGTTTGGACACAGCTATGTAGCAAAGCTAAAAAACTTTTCAAAAATCACGTTAGGCAGAAGCCTTGTTTCTGGGATTTTTTTTTATGAGATTTCATTTCTTTTGTGAAACCGCAAAGAGTTAAGTATGTATTAAATTCAATACAGAATAACCACGCACCTGAATATGCTAATACCATTGTTTCAATGGCAAATAAAGAATGGAAGTCTTCACACTGTGTGTTTTAAATCACAATCAAAAGGTATTAAATAATCCCGTACACCAATGAGAAAATTATACATTTAACCACTTATGCTGAGCATGCTCTGGAATTATAGATAATGTGACCTACAAAACAGCTACAAGTGAAGCAGTACTCTAAAACTTATTCATCTCAAAATGTTTATTGAAACATGGTTACAATCCTTTGCTTAAGGAAGGAAAATATACACTTGAGAAAGGACCAGAGTCCATTTCCTGTGATTGGTGAACCATGAAAATATTGCATTGCTTCATTGAGTTTTATGGATCTCCCCAGATTAAGTTCTTTATTTGGGTATTCAGATATTTTAGATGTGAGCTGGAGGTGATGTCTTCACCGCTAATCTAAAGCTCCTTTTATATTCTACCTATCAATCAATGTTGTAGTCCTACACGGTATAACAAATCAACTTCTACTGCTGCCGTTATTCTTCAGAATACAACAGTGTTGACTCTGGAGATTCCAACATAAATAGCTGATGCTCGTAGCATCATGACTGGGTTTCACTTTACTGTATGACGAGAGTTTTCAGTTTGCGCAAATCCAGCAAATGACAAATATTTAATGGATTCAGTTGAATTAAAACTTGAGTATAATTGTTTTAAATGTTTTGAGTAACCGTAATAGTCCTGGCTCATAAGCAATATAAGCACTAAGTTTCTGGGTGTGCAAGTGGAAGAATTAAATGACTTTGATTGAAAGATTGTGGGCCAGAAATTGCAACCCAGGCCCCAATGTAAGTGGGAATCTCAGAGTATCTGTGTTGGATTGCCTTTGTGAACCTGATAATGTAATGCTCATTTCCTGCCACGTCATAGTGCTCCAGGAGGCCACATTATAGAGAATTGAGGCTCAATCAACAAATTAGGAGATGACGTTGTCCTGAAGGTTCTTCGGAAGTCAAGAATGGGGCATAAATCTTATGGCTATAGGCGTTTCATTAGATCTTCATCATACACCGTCAGGCAGGGTCAGACTACACCGGCGACTGTGACTGGCTGTAACTAAAGAACATGAGCACACTGTTTCCTTTTATAATCCAACTGGTTTAGGCCAGTTTAAATAAGAAGCTAGTTCAGCCAGTACTGACTAAATCACTCTTCAGATTTGAAGACAAAGACACGACAGAAGCATGGAACCAAATATACTGAAAGTTACTGGAATTCTACAGTTAACAGGTGATTATATGAATATTTAGAGTGTAAAGAAAGGTAAAACTACAAGGAAAAGCACAATAAAAAAAATCCTGTACCTTATCCAACAGCACAGTAGCACAAACGCTACGGTTGTGTTTTTGTGTGGCATTAAGTTATGCAAGGGCTTAAAATGGAACTTAGGAACAGAAGTGGGATGTTCGGATCCTGCAGCCTCTTACATGAGGGGTCCCCAACCTCTTTTGCACTACGGACCGGTTCAATACTGACAAGATTCTTGCGGACCAGTCGGCGGGGGTAGGGGGGGGTTGTTCGAGTTCAACAGCGCGTGACAGGGAATGAGGAAAGGTGCAGCTGACTCATATCTCCAAATCATATTGTTTCCTCGTGGCCCGGTAGCACATGCTTTGCTGCCTGGTAGTGGTCCGCGGCCCGGTGGTTGGGGACCACTGTCTTACATGGTGGATCACTGCTGATCAGTAATGCAACTCTGCCTTTATTGATTCCGGAGGACTGGAAGATTGAAAATGTCACTCCGCTATTTAAGAAGGGGGCAAGGAAGCAAAAAGGAAATTATAGACCTGTTAGCTTGACATCGGTGGTTGGGAAGTAGTTGGAGTTGATAGTCAAGGATGAGGTTACAGAGTACCTGGAGGCATTTGACAAGATAGGCAGAACTCAGCATGGGTTCCTTAAAGGAAAATCCTGCCTGACAAGCTTATTGCAATTTTTTGAGGAAATTAGAAGTAGGCTAGACAAGGGGAATGTTGTGTATTTGGATTTTCAGAAGGCCTTTGACAAGGTGCCGTACATGAGGCTGCTAAAAAAGATAAGAGCCTATGGAATTATGGGAAAGTTACATACGTGGATAGAGCGTTGGCTGATTGGCAGGAAACAGAGAGTGGGAATAAAGGGATACTATTCTGGTTGGCTGCCGGTTACCAGTGGTGTTCTACAGGGGTCCGTGTTGGGGCCACTTCTTTTTACATTGTACATCAACAATTTGGATTATGGAATAGATGGCTTTGTGGCTAAGTTTGCTGATGATATAAAGATAGGTGGAGGGGCTGGTAGTGCTGAGGAAACAGAGAGTCTGCAGAGAGACTTGGATAGATTGGGAGAATGGGCAAAGAAGTGGCAAATGAAATACAATGTTGGAAAGTGTATGGTTATGCACTTTGGTAGAAGAAATAAATGGGCAGACTATTATTTAAATGGGGAGAGAATTCAAAGTCCTGAGATGCAACGGGACTTGGGAGTCCTTGTGCAGGATACCCTTAAGGTTAACCTCCAGGTTGATTCGGTGGTGAAGAAGGCAAATGCAATGTTGGCATTCATTTCTAGAGGAATAGAGTATAGGAGCAGGGATGTGATGTTGAGGCTCTATAGGCACTGGTAAGACCTCACTTGGAGTACTGTGAGCAGTTTTGGGCTCCTTATTTAAGAAAGGATGTGCTGACGTTGGAGAGGGTTCAGAGAAGATTCACTAGAATAATTCTGGGAATGAGAGGGTTAACATATGAGGAACATTTGACTGCTCTTGGACTGTACTCCTTGGAGTTTAGAAGAATGAGGGCGGACCTTAAAGAAACATTTCGAATGTTGAAAGGCATGGACAGAGTGGATGTGGCAAAGTTGTTTCCCATGGTGGGAGAGTCTAGTACAAGAGGGCATGACTTAAGGATTGAAGGGCGCCCATTCAGAACAGAGATGCGAAGAAATTTTTTCTGCCAGAGGATGCTGAATCTATGGAATTTGTTGCCACGGGCAGCAGTGGAGATCAAGTCATTGGGTGTATTTAAGGCAGAGGTTGATAGGTATCTGAGTAGCCAGGGCGTCAAAGGTTATGGTGAGAAGGCGGGGGAGTGGGACTAAATGGGAGAATGAATCAGCTCATGATAGAATGGCAGAGCAGACTCGATGGGCCGAATGTCCAACTCCTGCTCCTTTGACTTATGGTCTTATGGTCTTTATTATTTTCTATATGAAAACCCCGCAATTTCTGGAAATTACAGTTCACTAACTTTCAACAGGCTTCAGATACATTATATCTTTTGAACAGATCATCTCTAAGTGTGGTGCAGCACAGCTCCAGTGTCCCAAGCTTGATTCTAACCTCTTCTGCCTTTTATGTGGAGCTTGCCTGTTCTTGTTGTAACTGAGTGGGTTTTCCCCTAGTGCTCCAGTTCCTTCCCTCATCCACAGAGCAAATAGGCTAATTAGGTATTCTAAGTTGGTGGAAGGAGAATTAGGGGTAGTTGATAGGGTTGTGAGAAAGAATGAATTTATAGAGACGTACTAGGGAATTTAACCAATAGGAATGTTTGGAGAGCTGGCATTGTTTAGACCAGCAGAAGTGGCTCCATCATCTTGATAAGGAAATTTTATAAATGCATATGATGTATTGCACAACCGGCTCTTGTAATTTAACTTTTCCAGACCACTATTAAAAAAGCAACATACGCAAAATATTGGTGAGACTCAACAAGTCAGGTAGCATCTATGGAAATGAATTTTGGGCCAAGACCCTTCTTCAGGGCCGGAAAAGAAGGGGGAAGATGACAAAATAAAAAAGATAGGGGAGGGGAAGGAGAATAGCTAGAAGATGATAAGTGATGCCAGGTGGCTGAGAAAAGTAAAGGGTTGGAGAGGAAGGAATCTGAGGAGGGTGGACTATAGGAGAAAGGAAATAAGGAGGAGCACTTGGGAGAGGTGAACACACACATTAATAAAGATATACTTAAGTCAAATAGCCCAGAAAGGAGTACTTCTCTGTGGGTAAAAACAACATCCTTTACACCTGTAGCATCTGCCATCATGATTAGTATTTCTGATAATGTTTTATACCTGTTCCCTGGATTTTACTGATTCATACATATGATCACCCAACCCCGTCTTCCACACTATTAAGTATTTCCATTACAACTTTTCCCATTCTCTTCACTATCTCCTGCTATAAATTAACACTTAAAACAACATAAAGATACATTGTATATTTTCATTCCTGTGATCGAAAACTGCAGTTCCTGCACAGCTCACCTGGTCCATTAGTAATACTCTTGTGTCCCCTACACTCTGTCTCCAATCTTGAAAACAATGGAGATTACAAATCCAAGTTACATGTTCACTGCCAAATCTGTACATATTTTTGCTTGTTATTGATCTTCTGGAAGCGAGTGCCATCTGGAACTCCAAAGAGCTGCATTCACAGAAAGTTACCATTTCTAGTAACCTCTTCCAAATATCCAAACAATTTTGTCATGCATTATTAAAATCTGATACATTTATACATACTTTTTTAATCAGTACAGACCTGTACATGTGGTCTTTACATATTTTGAATACTAAATGAATTGAGGGATATGGAGTTAGTGCAGAAACGTGGTACATGGTAAAAGACTCTCAATTTCATTGACTGGTTGAGCAGGCGCAAGGGGCTTAATTCCTGTTTCTATTCCCGATGTTCTTATTTTCCCATGAATTCCAGAACCCTTGAAAGATTTGATGTAAAATTGGATAGCCTTTAACTTGTTCATTTCTCCTTCCCTTCTTAAACTATCCAGAGATGCAATTTGTTAAGCAAGAAAACGATTGAAAACTATGATCTAATCAGCTGTAATATCTGAAAGTGGTTACCAGCAGGTCCTAAAAATTTGACTTTCTCAAATTTTATTATTTGTTGCATTAATAGTTTAGTTTTACTCATATTAAGTCCATTAACTCAGTTTTACTTTCCAGTTTCATTGTGATGCTAGTACCTTTCCTCTCTTCAATGCAGAAATATTGTTGATGCAAAGGATTAATGTATAATCCCCTTACTGTTTATTACAGTCTCATCTTCATGTGCCTTCAATGGTCAATCACACTTTATTCTTTCGACACCTTAACCACTCCTCTAGATTCTAAAACTCACCTACTCATTTAATACTCTTAATGGTCTAGCCTCCACATGTCTCTGTAGTTGAGAATTCCAGGGATTCACTATTCTCTGCAAGAAGGAATTTCCATGTGACTAGCCCCTTTATCTTTAAACTATTTTTCCCATTCAAGACTTGATATCTACCATCGTGCCTTCTCAGCAGCATAAATATTTCAATTAGATCACCCTTTCTTCTTCTAATCTCAAAAGAATAGACAATTCATTTAGCCTCCCTTATTAGGATAATATTTTCATCCCAGGAGTTAGCCTGGAATACTGTTGGGAATCTAAAATATCACTGAAGATTCTGGGGGAACAAAATATTAACAGGTCCAGAAGCTCTTATGGAAAGATGAGAAAAAATATCTGAAATCTCTTGGCAGATGTACTGGAAGGCCGGATATGGGAAGTTTCAGCAATTGCTGTGTATTTGATTTTGTTTGCATTTACACCATCCAAGGACTGCTACCGTCAAATTTCCCATCATCAATATCCTGGGAAACATTATTTGTTCAAAGAGTTTAATTATACCAGCCCTATCAATACTGGGGTCACACGCATAAGAATACTCCATGGTGAGTGGCTTAACACTGGAATCACAAAAATCTTCACACTATGTTTAGGACATACCAAGAATGCAATGTAATATTCTTCACTTGCCTGCAAGAATGCAGCCTTAAAATATTTAACAAGCTCTGTACCATCCAGGACAAAATAGCTTTCTTGACATCTCATCGACTTCTTACCAGAATCATTGAACTATACACATAGGAACAAGCATTACTGTACCGCCTCTTCCATGTTTATCCACACTAATCCCATTGGCCTGCATTTGTCCTATATCCCTCTATGCTGTGCCTCACCAAGCACCTCTCCAAATGCCTTTTAAACATTGAAAATGGATCTGTCTCCCATCATCTCTTCTGACATCTCATTTCTAGATATTCACCACCTTTTGCATGGAAAAGCTGCCCCTCCAATCTCCTCTTAATCTTTTCCCCTATCCCCTTAAACCTGCATCCACTTGCTCTAACAACAGGAATTCTGCAGATGCTGGAAATTCAAGCAACACAAATAAAAGTTGCTGGTGAACGCAGCAGGCCAGGCAGCATCTCTAGGAAGAGGTGCAGTCGACGTTTCAGGCCGAGACCCTTCATCAGGTCCTGACGAAGGGTCTCGGCCTGAAACGTCGACTGCACCTCTTCCTAGAGATGCTGCCTGGCCTGCTGCGTTCACCAGCGACTTTTATGTGTGTCCACTTGCTCTAAACTTCATTTCTAAGGAAAAAGACTATAAAATTATATCTATGCACCCATCATTTTATAAATTTTTAAGGTCATCCCCTCATTTCAGATTTTTCAGGAAAAAATAAATCCAGCCAATCTAATCTTTCCTTACAACCTAAGGCCTTCCATTCCAGCCAGGCATCCTGGTGAATCTTTTCTGCACTCTGTATTGTTACAACATCCTGTATTGTAGTGACCAGAACTGGACAAAATGCTGCAAATGTGGTCTAAGTGACATCCCAGCTATTATACTCAATACCTTGGCCTATGAAGCTAAAAGCATCAAATGGAATCTTTACTGTCCCATCCACCTGTGTCACCATTTTCAGGGTGAGGTGGACTTGCACTCCATTTTCTCTATTTATGTTCTTCAGGTTCTGATTTTGCATTTCCCACCAGAATTTGACTTCCCAAGGTGCATCAGTTCACTCTTGTTTGGATTAAGTTCCATCTGCCACCACTCTGCCCAACTTTACAGCTGACCCACTGTGAACTTGGATAAACCTTTTCATTAATAATGACCCATCAAATTTTGTGTTGTCTGCAAACTTACTAAGTATATCACCTTGTAATGAGAGAATTAAAAACAACTCTTTAAAAAAAAACAGAATGGAGTTGTCAGTCCACAGCCTCCACAAAGAGCAGAAATATTATTCAGGGAGACAAGTAAAACAAAAGGTCTGAATAAATAGGGTCCTTGAGGCCTTGAAGCATGCAGATTTGAGGCATTAAGGAATGTGAAATGACAAGATCACTTGTTTTTCTTGGGCAATGTAAAATTAATTAAGAAATAATTAGTTTTAGAATTATAGCTGACTGGAAGGCATAAATGAGATAAGAAGTGTGGGTTTTCTTGATTATACAAATGTGTGTGGCAAACAATCTCATTGGACTTCTAGTTGGACCAGAATTGTGATTGGAGTCAAGGACTGCAGAAATTTTCCAGAGCAGTCGCGATAAATTAGAGTCTCTCATCTTAACTCTCACTCTGTTCTGAATACTGATGAGAAATATTTATTTAGGATCTTGAACATATCCCCTGGTCATATGCATAGATTATTCCTTCCATAGCTAACCTCTTGCCTCTAATATACATAAAATGCTTTAAGATTCTCCATAATCTTACTTGACAAGGTCATTTCATGGCTCCTTTTTTGTCCTTCTAATTTTGTTCTTAACTTCTTAAATATTTACTCGCTCTACCATTGGTCCTTCATGGATGGTTTAATCCATACTATTTACAAAATAAAATCCAGCAACTCGCCAAGCTTTCTTCAACTGTCACACATTTCAACATTTCACAGTTGAAATGTGTGATCTCAATTATCTCAAGGGACAGAATGAATTCAAACATTACCAACAGCAAATTTCCTGCCAAGTCACACACCATACTGGCGTGAAATTAAATTCAATTTCTTCATTGTCGTTTTGTCAAAATCCAGGAACTTGCAACTTTCCAGTTCTGTGTGAAGAACTTCAGTGCTTGGACTGCTGAGTCTCAAGAAGGTAACCTGCAGCCACGATAAGAATGACTAGGGATGGATAAGTTCCAAGTAAATTCAAAGTTCAAAGTCAATTTATGATCAAAGTATATATATTCACCATATACTATCCAGAAGTTCATTTTCTTGCAGGCATTCACAGTAAATAGAAAGAAACACAATAGAATCAATGAAAAACCATACACAAGAGAAACGGACAAACAACCAATGTGCAAAAGACAGCAAAAAAAAAGATAATAATAATAATAATAATAAATACGCAATAACTAGCGAGAACACGAGTTGTCGGGTCCTTAAAAGTGAGTCCATAAGAGGAATCTATTCAGTGTTGGGGTGACTGAAGTTATACCCTCCGGTTCAAGAGCCTGATGTTTGAGGGATAATAACTGTTCCTGAAATTGGTAGTGTGAGATTTAAGGCTCCTGTACCTTCTTCCTGATGACAGCAGTGAGAAGAGAGCATGGTCTGAATGGTGGAGGGTCCTTGATGACGAATGCTGCTTTCCTGTGACAGCACTCCTTGTAGATGTGCTCAATGATGGGGAGGGCTTTGCCTGTGAACTGGGCTGTATGCTACTTTTTGTAGACTTTTCTATTCAAGGGCATTGGTATTTCCATACCAGGCTGTGATCCAACCCATCGGTATACTCACCACTGCACATCTACAGACATTTGTCGAAGTTTCAAATGACATGCCGAATCTTTGGAAACTTCGAAGAAAGTAGAAGTGCTGGCATACCTTCTTTGTCATAACAATCACCTGCCAGACCCAGGACAGATCTTCTGAAATGATAACACCAAGGAAGTTAACGTTACTGACTCTCTTCACTTCGGATCCCCAGATGAGGACTGGCTCATGGACCTCCAGTTTCGTCCGCCTGTAGTCAATAGTCAGCTCTTTGGTTTTGCTGAGAGGATAACTGTCAAACTCCCATAGGCTAATATAAAATAATTTCTACTTTACAACTAGTTATTCAACTTTGTGGCAAGGTGAATTATTTGACTGCGTGGCTGGACACAGCTCAGATGCCGTCTATAAATTTGCCAATAACACATTATTGTTGGCAGAATTTCAGATGGTGACGAGGAGGCAAGATTGATCAGCTGTTTCAGTGGTGTCGCAGCAACAACCTTGCACTCAATGTCAGTAAGACCAAAGAATTGATTGTGGACTTCAGGAAGGGTAAGTTGGGGGAACACTCACAGTCTTTATTAAGGAATCAAAAGAGGAAAGAGTGAGCAGTTTCGAGTTCTCTGAGGATCCATCCTGGGCCCAACATATTAATGCAATTACAGCGGCTATATTTCATTAGGAGTTTGAGGAGAAGTGGTACAGCATGTCACCAAGGACACTTGCAAGTTTCTACAGATGCAGAGCATCCTAACTGGTGGCATCACCCCCTGGTGTGGAGGGGCCACTGCACGGGATTGAAAGAAGCTGCAGAAAGTTGTGAACTCAGCCATCTCCATCATGGACACATGTCTCCTCAGTATCCTGGACACCTTGAAAAGGCAATGCCTCAAAAAGATGACATCCAACATCAGGAACCCCGTCACTCAGGAAATGCCCTCTTACTGCAACCATAAAGGAGGTGGTACAGGAGCCTGAAGCCACACACTCGATGTTTCTTCTCCTCTGCCATCAGATTTCTGAATGGACAATGAACCCATGAATACCTCAGTATGTTTCCCTCTTTTTTGGCATTATTTATTTAATTTGTTTTATATATATATATATATACTTCTTATTGTAATTTATAGATTTTATTACTGTGTATTGCAATGTACTGCTGTCACAAAGAAACAAATTTTACGCCATCTGCCGGTGATGTTACACTTGATTCTGATTCTGAGTGGAACCTAATAGTGCTTTAAAAAGTAGAATAAATGTGTAATGCTTCTGCTTTAAAGCTGTATTGTTGACGGTTACATGGTATGCAAGACTACCACCAAATGGCCATTCTAAATTGGTTAAAAGGTGAAAGCCCCTTCGCGATCCACAGCAATTGCACATTGAAGGTATTCCTTCACTGCAATTGCTACAGTATAATGGCCTGGATTTTGCCAGGATCTGCAGCAAGTTGATACAAAGCTACTATTGCTTACTTGTATTTTGCGGGAATACAGAAGACCAAAATTTGCTAGCTAGTCTCCATTGCTGAGCTCCATTTGAAACTGGAGACTGCTGGAGTTGCCTTGTGTTTACTTTGGGGAGTTTGCTCTCAGATTCCATGTAGATTAATAATCTGAGTGTGCAGTAACATTTTTAATTATTCAAATCTGTTTAAGGTGGCCTTATGTTTAAGTTTTTAAATGTGTTTTTGCACAATTTTAGATTGTGTTTTTAATTTTTCATTGTTTTGGGATACTTCTAAATTTCAAAGACAAGCTTGGCGGTTTGTAGCTGTGTCAGACAGCTAAGTTAGATGACTTGTTGACACTCAAATGTTTTCTCAGCAGTTTAATGGGAAGGGCTTGTTCTGGCCCTCACACAACAGCAAATATTTCACACGAGATCTTGGTGTCACTCATAGCTTTAGAAAATAAGTACAGAGCCAAGTTCTTCTTGAAGTACATACAAGGCAAGTTCAGAAGAGATGCATAGTTCAGTGGCATGTGTTTATATTAGACCTCACCGAGAAAAATCAGCGTCAAATGAAGGAGTGTGCTGAGTAATCAGTAATATAGATGAGCGGACATGAGTAAGTGAGTGATGTAGCCACCTGAGCATTATCAAGTGCAATACGAGGGATTTTAAGTGCAATAACAGTAACTTCCAAAGTATTAGATATTATTCCACTCTGCAGTACCAAAGGTGAATCAATATGTAGAATCACACTGGACAACAAAGATTTTGCTCCCTGGATACTTTTGGTGTACCTTATGGATTTTTCATTGCTGATCATGAAAATCATCATGAAATTTTGCTACTGTGCACCATTTTTTTAAATCAGTCGCTGATATTTGTTATTTCAATTCACAATTTAAGTCAGAATAACTGATGCAAAGATTAAGAAAGGCATTTTTTGTTGGTCCATAAATCAAACAGGTCATCAGTTACAGGCAAGTTGAAGAAGTTCTAGTGGGACCAGAGAAAATTGCATGGAAGGCATTCAAGGATGTTGCCGAAATTTTTTTTAGCAACTATAGAACACCAAACTATTTGCATCTAGTTGACAACATTCTTCAAGCATACAAGACCATGAAGTGCAACATATCACTAAAGTTTCATTTTCTGCATTCCCATTTAGACGTCCCTGCAAATCTTGAAACTGTTAGTGAGGAGCGTGGAGATAGGTTTCACTAGGACATTGCAGTCATAAAGAAACAGTAAAAGGCAAGTGGAATCCATCAAAGTTGGCTGATTATTTTTGGACACTTAATCAAGAAGCCTCAGACACTTAATACAAATGAAAATCATCAACGAAACATTTTAGCTTATTTCAATATTGCAAAGCATTAGCACCATTATTCAATTAAATGCATTATATTCAATAAAAGTTAATATCTTGCTTCTCCAAATTCCTACATGATACAAGTAGTCTGAACAAGGACTTGTTATTTCATGCTCGTTATTTATTGCTATTTATTTATTATCTGCATTTGCACAGTTTGTTTACAGTTTACAGCTGCTGTTCTGTAGATATGCTAAGTATGCCCGCAGAAAAAGATCTCAGGGTTGTATGTGGTGACATGTATGCACTCTGATAATAAATTTTACTTCGAATTTGAACTTTTTGAACTTTTAAGTTATACTTGTGTCCAGCTTCAAGTGGTCTATCATAAATAAAAAAAAACAATTTCTGAAGAAGCATGTTGTCCCATGTAATCAATTTCTAGATTATGAATAAAGAGATCATCTCAGTGCTGCTTTCCAAGATAGAATAGGAGAGGTTCGTAGTCTGTAAATTGAAGTAATGATGAGATGACAAAGCAACAAGTATGAACTCTTGTAATTTACATGAATATACAAGCTAGTTCAGATTATGGTACTGAATTGAATGGTCCTATAAAGTGAACACTAGGATTGAGGTTGATAATTAACTCATCATCTTATTTTGCATTGCCGACAGTTTGTGTTGCCTCCTCATTACTATTTATTCAGCAACTAATCTGCACTCCATCATGAGGTATTGTTTTCTGAGTAGTTAACCCAGTTTCAGGCTAGATTGCACTGCTTATAAATAACTTGCATCTCATATAGAGAAATGTATCTCGGCAATGAAGGGGATGAAATGTATTTCAGAGGACATTGCAGCTTGCCATAAAAAATATATAAGATGGGACCAGACAAAAACCATGACAATATTTGACTAAGCCTTGAAGGTATCAAGAAGGAAAAATGTCCTTAATCTGCAAAGGGACTGTTGTCCTTCTGTGTATTTGCTGAAAGTTCGCTGTGGGACTGAATACAAGGATTAGAGGCCTGGGCATCTGGATTTGGTGCCACACAACGTTCCATGACTTCACTTGTGTAGTCAAGGGTCAGTTAGTACCTTTTCAAATGCTATGACCAACAAATTACAGACTCAGTTTCACTCATCCTTATTTTTAACCTCATGCCAATTTCTGTTACCACAGTTCCAAAATCAAGCATATGCATCAAATCAGCTTTGCACGTTGTTGGATGCAATGATCTGCTTACGTTGCAGATTTTTGATAATGGTGCATACTATGTATTCTGCTGCCTTCACTAAGAAACTATCCAGGATGATTTGACTCACAAATACGCACAAACCTCATTTCTAACTAGCCCAAAACTGTGCACTATCAATCCACATTGTTTGCACAAAATTTGTATCAAATTACTCCCTTCCACACCCCGTTCATTTTACATCCATTATATTCCCATGAAAATTTTCCGCTTCTAATTTACAGTATTTACATTTTGTTATCACTCGCCACAAGTCATTGCATTCCAGTAACTTTTATTGAAACTTTACAGTAACTTTTGCAACTAATATTGAATATATTAGAAAAATAAATGTAGTTAATAATGCATCAAAAATATACCACAAGTATTACAAATCCAAATCATCTAATTACTGTGTAAGTGCTCCAGTTCCAATGGATATACAGTGGAAACATGCCTAATCAATTTAGCACACTGAATATTGTAGCATAATGAACAGTAAGTCATGACTATACAGGGCTTACTTCTCTACTTCAGCAAAGTCTCCTCGCCAATTACATGCCATGTCTCCAGATGAACAAAATATGGAATTAATGTAATTATTAAAATTACTGAACAATTCGTAATATCTTTATAATAGCTTTAGGTAAAGAAACAATTTATTTTGCAATATGTGGGTATCATTAACAATCAATGAGTTGATTTAGAAATAAGAGGGGAGCATTAAATAAAGGAGTGGCGTATTGTTTGTATACTGAGACTGAGCACAGAGTTCTGTTAATCAGATTTTTAAACAATGAAGGCCTGTTTCTTATTAACAGACCAATGTGGTTTGCTACGATCAATTACCAATTCAAGAGATCCACATTATGAGATATTTCCTGAGAATATCTCACATGTTTCGCTTACCAATTTGTGACTCTATATGTTACATATGCAGGACTCTTTTCAGGTATCCTGCTTAGATGATAAGGGTCGCAGCTGTTCTTCAATTAATTGGTTTGAATATAGTTGGCAAAATAGTATTTATTTTCTCATATCTAAATAATGTTTTGCTGGCTTTTCTTTTTGCTTGGAACATTTTTACTTTTATAGTACATCTAGAATGAATGATGAGATCCGGAACTTCACAACATCTGGTGCATACATGAAATCAGATGAAGACAAACAAAACCTTATGATTATTTTAAAGATATCTTTTCTGTGGCTAGCTTCATGTAAATACAGTGGTCTTAGGGACCAATGCCAGAGTTCCCCAAGCATTCTTCTGGGGGAGGGGGGATTGACTCCTATCCTATGAACATTGAACCTCACTACGTTTTTTAAATTTCTGTTTCTGAACTACTTATGTTATTGAACTATTTAAATACGTATACAGTATAAGCTTAATGTAGTTCACAGTTTTTTCCTTAAATTTACTGTGTACTGCATTGCACTGCTGCCGCCATGTTAACAAATTTTACATCACATGCCGGTGATATTAAACCTGATTCTGACTCTGATTTAATCTGTCCTGGCCAGCCTACCTTCCCCAACACTATTCTATGTAACTGATTATTATTTGGGGTTTAAAATTCTGTTTTCACACTTAAATGTGTCGCCCACATAAAATGTAAAATTATATCATATATTAAACCTGATTCTGACTCTAATTTAATCTACCCTCGCCAACCCACCTCCTTCAAAACTATTCCATGTAACTGATTATTACTTGGGTTCTAAAATTCTGCTTCCACACTTGTATGTCACCCACATAAAATGTAAAATTATATCATATTAATCCTTACTAACTAATATTAGTTACGAACTGTTAACCCTTACTAACAACAAGGTATCCCTTACCAACTAATATTGTCTCATTTACAGAAAAAGGGAATAGTATAATTAATGTGACCAGATCAAATACTTTCTCCAGCTGAGTTTTATTCTTGTTATTTTTTATCTATACTTACATTGATTCTATTTCCTCACCTTTTAAGCGATTATTTCTTGTATCTGTTCACTTTAAACCAACCTTATCTGTTTCCCCTCTTTTCCAATACTGTCTGTTATTGCGCTCAGTATCAAGTGCCCTGTATAAAAATGTTAAATCATGTCTATATATTGTTTAAATGGCTATTAGATAAAACTTAGACTTACTTGTGCCATTATTCCACTTGTCCTGTTAAGAGTGCTTTGAACCTTTATATAAAGTGCTTCTAACTTGAACTACTGCACAGGATCAAAAGAAGCTGCAAAAAGCTGTGAACTCAGTCAGCTCCATCATGGTCACTAGCCTCCATAGCATCCAGGACATCTTCAAGGAGTGATGCCTCAAAAAGGAGGCATCCATCATTAAGGAACCCCATCAAACAGGACATGACCTCCTCTCATTTCTGCCATCATGAAGGAGTTACAGAAGCCTGAAGGCACACACTCAATGATTAAGGAACAGCTCCGTCCCCTCTGCCATCTCATTTCTGAATGGACATTGAACCTATGACCACTACCTCATTACTCTTTTTTGCACTACTTCTTTAACTACAAGGTATATATATTCTGATTCTGATTCTAAATACCACTATCTTTCTCTTGATCTGACCCACTGACGCACATTGAGTGTGAAAATCACTAACAATTGATCAATTACCAAATTGAGAATACCACGTCACGTCTTGAGAGCATCACTTGCAAATGTGTGACTCAGTCCATTATAGAGACAAATCTGTTGCTTTCTGATCCTAAACAAATGTGGCTAGATCAGCTGTTGGTTGCATCCACCTTTGCCCAGTTGACAGTGGAGCCAGCTGTGCGGGCGTGAGTACAACTGAAAGATGATAACCTTGCAGGTTACAACACTGGCGAATTTCTCTTGCACTGTTCCTTCCTTATCATTACCCAAATTGTTACCCAGCCCTATGACCTTTTCCATTTTTAAATATGATTCGTTGATTCGTTCCCCCAACATCTTTTTAATTCAAAGCCCTTTTTTAAGTTGGTATGAAAGGGAGAACTCACACAGGAGATTCCAACTCCAAGATGAAAAAGTCAAAACTAAAACTACCTTGAGGAATAGCTGATGAGTCATGAGTGGAAAAATTGGACACCAAAGGGAAATGGAAAGAATGAAAAGGGAGGTTGAAAGACATTGAGCAAGCTAAAAGGAAAAAAATGGTTGATATATTATTAAATGCTGGAGGAACTCAGCAGGTCCGGCAGCATCTGTATATTTTGCACAAATACTCTGATTGCCAACGTTTTGTTTACTGTAGAGAATTAGAATGCTATCAGTTCAGAACCAATAACTTGCAATGAAGGCATAAGGTGCAGCAATTTAAAGTCACCTATTTATGTAAAATGGTAATGGTTCTAGCTTTGAAACATTTTTCCATTAATAATTTTAATATTCATTTAAGATTTTAATTTTAATACCTGTGAACCTATCTCCCTAAATTCCTCATTATCTAGCACCTTTTCTTTCACTACCTTCATATTTTAATATATCTTAGATGTATTGGCATTGAAGTTATACAAAGATACGGTTTCTACTGCATTTTAAAAAATAGAGGGAAACTGTTCTGAAAAAATCTGTGTTCTCAAAATTGAATTTGTTTCCTTCCCCATATTAACCACTGATCAATATTTCTACAATAACCTACTTTGGTTATTTGAACTTGGTATAGTTCTGTTTTGAAGCAAAATGCACACATGATAATTTACCAAAATAAACAGTAGTAAAAAGCATTATATTGTAATGCAAATGAATTTACTGTTGAACAAAGAAAGTAAACTATCAACAATTAAAGGTGAGATCTTAATTAAAGATGAGATCAGGATGACAGTGAGAGATGTTATAAGGTCGAAGGAGTAGAATGTTGAATACATCTGGGTAGAGATTAGAAACATAGAAACATAGAAAACCTGCAGCACAATACAGGCCCTTCGGCCCACGAAGTTGTGCCGAACATGTCCCTACCTTAGAAATTACTAGGTTTACCTATAGCCCTCTGTTTTGCTAAGCTCCATGTACCTATCTGAAAGTCTTTTAAAATACCCTAGCATATCCGCCTCCACCACCATTGCCGGCAGCCCATTCCAGGCACTCAGCACTCTCTGAGTAAAAAACTTACCCCTGATATCTCCTCTGTACCTACTCTCCAGCACCTTAAACCTGTGTCCTCTTGTGGCAACCATTTCAGCCCTGGGAAAAAGCATCTGACTATCTAAACGATCACTGCCTCTCGTCATCTCATACACCTCTATCAGGTCACCTCTCATCCTCCATCACTCCAAGGAGAAAAGACTGATTTCACTCAACCTGTGCTAGAGGATTGGTTAACTAATAGAAAGCAGAGATTTGGGGTACATGGGTCTTACTCTGGTTGGCAATCAGTGGTGAGTGATGTGACGCAGGGGTCAGTGCTGGGCCTGCAACTGTTCACAATATACATTAACAATCTGGAAGAGGGGACCGAATGCAGTGTATCTAAGTTTGCTCATGATACTAAATTGAGTGGAAAAGCGAATAGCGTAGAAAATATGGAGAGTCTGCAGAAAGATATCGATAGGTTAAGTGAGTGGGCAAGGGTCTGGCAGATGGAATACGATGTTGGTAAATATGAGGTCATCCACTGGATGGAAAAATGAAAGAGCAGGTTATTATTTAAATGGTAAAAAATTGCGGCATGCTGCTGTGCAGAGGGACTTGGGAGTGCTTGTGCATGAATCACAAAAGGTTGGCTTGCAGGTGCAGCAGGCTATCAAGAAGGCAAATGGAATGTTGGCCTTCATTGCTAGACTGATTGAATTTAAGAGCAGGGAAGTTATGCTATAACTGTACAGGGTACTGGTGAGGCCACACCTGGAGTACTGCATGAAGTTCTGGTCTCCTTACTTGAGGAAGGATAGACTGGCTTTGGAAGCGGTGCAGAAGAGGTTCACCAGGTTGATTCCAGAGATGAGGGGTTAGACTATGAAGAGAGATTGAGTACTTGCCAGAGTTCAGAAGTATGAGAGGAGATCTTATAGAAATATATAAAATTATGAAAGGGATAGATAATACAAAGACAGGAAAGTTGTTTCTACTGGTAGGTGAGACTAGAACTAAGGGACATAGCCTCAAGATTTGGGGGAGTAGATTTAGGATGAAGATGAAGAGAAATTCTTTTCCCAGAGAATGGTGAATCCATGGAATTCTCTGCCCAATGAAGAAGTGGAGACTACCTCAGTAAATATACTTAAGACGAGTTTGGATAGATTTTTGCTTAGTCGGGGAATTAAAGGTTATGGGGAAAAGGCAGGTCAGTGAAGATGAGCCCATGGCCAGATCAGCCATGATCGTATTGAATGGCAGAGCAGGCTTGACGGGCCAGATGGCTGACTCCTGCTCCTATTTCTTATGTTCTTATGCCCTTAATTTATTAATTTTTGCTGGAAATTGATAAAACACAGCAACATCTCTATATAGTGAATACAGAGATTAACATAGGTAGTGCAGCATAGTCTTACAAAACTGAGATTGCTGGAAAATAAAGAACAGAAACCTTGGACTGATAGTTGTGTTCTTATTTTTATTATGAAGCATTATCTTGAAAAAAGCAGAAGATGCATGACTAAAACTTCTACACCACAGATTAGATTAATGCTTACATTTCCAGGGCACATACACATTGACATACACATAGACACTATGCATGCACGCAGATGCTCACTTACTTCCTTGACATTAAATATTGATGCAGCATGAGTATTTGAGTTTGAAGTTGGAAATATAATCCTGTAAGGGATATCCCTGTCTTAAGTAAATTGATCTTGAATTACTAAATCTGGGGAAGACTGTCAATATGAAATATTGACTATATTTGTATGAAATATTGAAATATCAGAAATGATTTGTACATCATATTGAAAACAAACTGAAGAAAAATTGACAATTTATTTATGATTATCTGTAAGTGATTTGTTCCGCTGTGTTGCAAAGTCATGCAAATAAACTGAATTATGACCTTTTCAGTGTAACCTTGTGCATCACCCATATTTGATGCTTCAAACAATTCTAATAACTACAAACTACTTCCCAGAAGGGCATAAGCAGATGTCATCATTATTTCAATTATATTAAAACAAGATGCATCTGAGGCAACCAGTTAATAATTTAAAAGCAGAGAGCTGCTGTTGCATGCAGAGAGCTACCTGGAGCCACCGGTGAGAGCTAAGTGTCTAGTGGAGACCAAAGGTGAATGAGCTGCTCCAGAATTGACACAACAAGCCCCCTCACTACAGATGCCACCCCTCCCTGGACACCCCCATACACTCCATAATATCTTCCTGTATTATATTTGTAGTTATATGAAATACATCTAGACCTTTAACAGGTTCAGAAGAACAATACGTCTTGGAAGGAAAGTAAAACACGAAATTAAGTCGATTGTGTTTGTTGACATTTCCAAAGACATATGGGTTAGTAGGTTAATTGGTCACATGGGTGTGATTGGGCTGGACGAGCCTGTTACTGTGCTGTATTGCTAAGTAAATAAATAAATAATTGCTTAGTCATTGAAAATCCTTTGATGGATCTATTTCTATACCACCCATTCTGAAGAATATATATATATGTAAAGAAAGCAAAAGCTGATTTGATCACAAAATTGTATTCATTATCACTGTGGGCCTCCTGTAAAAGTCTTTGTTCTATTCTTCCATTTCCTCTAGTTCCACCACATTGTTTCTAATGACAACATTTTCCACACCAGTGCTTCCCAGATGTCTTTTACTCTCTTACTCTGCCATTGTTGATAAGGCTTTCAATCTTCATTTTCAGTACTTCAACATACATGACTGCTCTTCCCACTCAGGGCAAAGATAAAGATTTGCTTATCCACATCTTCCATCCCAACAACGTTTGCATTCAGTAGATCATCCTCCATTAATGTCTTTGATCATCACGATGGTGCCAACTGCAGATACTATCTGCTCTCCCCTTTCAGCATTCCAATAGAACCATCGCCTTCTCAATTCCATAGTTCACTCTTCCCTATCCACCAATACTCACACCTCGTCTCATACTGCAACAGCTGCCCCTTGTACCTTTGCTCATCCCTCTTTCCATCGACCTAAACACTATTTCCAAGTGATAATGGACTTAAGGTATAATCAGATATGCAGCACTCATTGAATCAAATAGGAGACATCAATGTGGGTTGAATTTTCATTTAAACAGAATTTGAAGCATCAAAAGCCATGTAAATGTACAGTCACAGTATTAAAATGGATGTAAATTAATACAACACCAGAGATCCCATGTCATCTTCCAGCACAGTTCTTGATTTGCTTGGCACCAGAATAGAATGGATGCCGGGAGAGTTACTAATTGCCAACTGAAGAGCTCTACCACTTTTGCCTTAGGGTATCGTAAGACGGAAGCTTATAGTTTATCTTCTGGATTTGACTCACTGAGACTGAACCTTGTACGTGAAAACAACCAGATTTTTCTTGCTGTCCACACTTCTTTGATAGAATACCTGCACGACCACAGCCACATCTGCTTTGTCACTAGGTGACTTCTGAAGCCACTGGCAATGGTTATTCTCTACTCTAACATTTTTCACTGGAGAAGAGGAACAAATCCCTCCTGCTTCTTGAAAAATTACTCCATGGGATATAAAAATAGAAACAGTTTCTGGTGTCATATGCTGTGATATATAAGATTAGTTTGCTGTGAACTCCTTACTATGTCCCACCAACCATATCTATCCCCCACCGCCCTTGCCCTTCTTTCTTCATTTTCCCTCTTCTACTCCTTGGTTTCTCTCAACCCAATAGTAGATATAGTTAACTGATGGTTTAGGTAACAACCTTCCACCTGCTAACCATGCCAGGTCCCACAGGTTTCTTGCATTGGGTGCTATATTAATTTAGCCTCCTAATTTCTGCACGGTTTTCCTATCACTTTATAGTTAAAGGCACTTTATGAATACAATGAGATCTAGACAGACCAACTGGGACTGAGAAAGCTCTGAAGGCTATTTATGTCTGCTGGGTTCTGCACTGCTTTGCCATTTGAGGGGAGGAATGTGAATTAACCTGACAAATTGGAAAGCAAGTATGAATACTGCTGAGAAGGGAGAAGAAAACCACTGAGAGCTTGTTGAACCAGATGTGCATTTAGCATTTGTTATCCTACTCCTTCCTGCAGTGTCACTTATTTTGGACGCCATCCAAATCATATTTCTGTCTGGTCCCATCAATTGAAGCATGAACTAGCCTCTGCATATTTCCAGGAATCTAATTAAGATGCTCTCCTTCCCTTCTCACTGAGTTGCATTGCTGATCTGAAGAATGGCACAGCTGAGGAACATATGCTGGAAAGGCCAAGACTGAGGCCTGCAGCTTGGTGTTGCAACAATTTAAATGGGAGTTCACCAAATTCTGCACCGAAAGCCATTCTACACATAAAACCTCTCTAGGGTTGTGGTATAAATTGTAGGAATGCTATTTGATGGGTGGGAGATAACAAACTCCAGCAACAATCCACCAGAAGAGATGGGTCTTGGTGTAGGTGGCTGCAAAGTTACATTGCATGATTAGCTTCCGAAAATCTCAACAAATGAGGTAAGTGAAGAACTAGAATTGAGGGAGTATCTTCTTTTTTGTCGTCCAGCCATATGAACACTTATCATTGTTGAATAAAAAGATTTCTACTGACGCAGTCCGACAATTTCAAATCAATATTTTATTAAATATTAGTTGGAGTAAAAATCATTTCATCATTCTTTTAAGTCTAATTGTGAAAAGATCCCATTAATATTTGGAAATTCCACATTCCAAAGTGGCTCTGAGGCATCACGATCTTTCGTGCAGTCACTGAATTTACTCATGTTGCCAACTTCTGAAAACTACAACTGAATGGAAAAACTAACAGTCAGCATTTTCCACTTGGATCCTTTGCCTAGTTTCAGAATAAATGTTAGAATTCTCAGAGCCTGCTTATCTGTTCAACTGAAACCTTGGCGGTGCAAATTTAAATGTTCAATTTAAAATAACAAAATCAAGTTGTGGTGTGCTTTGTCAATCGCTGTTTTGCCTCATTTCTTGATTACTTGGCCAGGAGAGATATTTTAATTAGGTTGCTTCTGAACCTTTATGTAAAAGAGAGAGAGAGAAAGAGAGAAAGAGAAAGAAAAAGAGAGAGAGAAAGAGAAAGAGACAGAAGGAGAAAGAGAGAGAGAGAGAGAGAGAGAGAGAGAACCTAAATATTAATATGGAAAACAAGCAGAAGAATAGTTCCACAATTTCTAAAACATTTTTTATTTTAAAAAATAAAATTGGATGCAATATTGCAGTCACTTACTGCTGAAAAACGGAAATTGTGTTTTTCCCATTTCACCAATAACAACTTATTCTGACTTCACAGTAACTGCAATTTCCCTGTCAGCTCAATCACCTATTGAAACCTCAATGTTAATCACTCTTTGATACTCCGTAGCTATTCCCCTTAAGTTCCAAATTATACTATACCTCCCACTAATTCAGTTCTCTATCTTGTGCAGTAAAAACTTAACTATTCCAACAGCAAATAATAACACAAGCTATTGCTGTAATCAGATTTGAGAAACTAGTTTTTAAAATAAAACATGGTGATTCTAGAGTTGAGTGCATTTCTGTCTCCTTGCATGATCTGTACCCTCATCTCACTCCACGATTGAATCTGCCCTAAAAGGTGGTGGGTGTATACTTCCATCCGCTTTACCCTGGTCCCAAAGTGCACCTATTGGCCTTGAGATGTTGTTCTAATTATTTGTTTGGTATTCATTCTAAGAGGAACGATAAACCCATGATTATTTCTTCTCATGTATTGTCATTTTTAAAGTCCAAAGTTGTTAAATTTGCACTGTTTCCTCTACTTCATGACTTGGAAAATGGAACAAATGACTTCATAGTTATCTGTCCCTCTGTAAAGAAACAAATTTAACAATAGAATAATGTTATTTATATCATTTTGCACTGTGTCATTTTCTTGGCCAGAAATTCAATCAGAATAATTGCCAAGAATTTCTTATGTAATCCATTAATGTTTTGGGATCTTTATCCCTTCCTTGTAAAAGTAATGCAAACTGATGGGATTAACATCATGTACGATCTCTGTACATGTGATACAAAGAGGATGTTATGCATTACAGTTGTTAATGTAATAAATAGAGCACTGGGCTGAACTGTACAAAGACAAGCACTGTATTATATAATTGACGGTATATTTTCACTGAATGCATTACCTAAAGGTTATCAGATGTTGTAAGTAAATTACTAACTGAATGACCATCTCACTGTTCAAGTCCATCATAATGTATGCAGATAAGGCGCTACTTTCGGGGAGAGCATCCCTTCAAAATCAGACACTTGACAACCATGAGTAGGAGCTGCTCGACAATCCTGCTGCTGATTGAGTGCTGCAGATGTCTGCCTCAGCAGGAAGCCCTTCCCCCTTCCTTAATGGAGCTCAGGGGAATGCAGAGGATCCTGGAATAAAATCCCGTCCTTCCCTTCCAGCCTCCTCCCCAGACTCCTGCTGAGATGGGAAAAGAAATCCATGCCATATCGAAATATTTCTATGGCACTATTTCCTGACAACAATGTAAATTGTCAGTATTATAGCTGATAATTAAAATATTTTACCTGTGTTTGGGCTTAGATACCGAACAAAAAAATGTGTTCAGAAGTAAAGATGAAACTGCCCCCATTAACTCATTTGTAAAACACAGTGTACACTTTTGCTCTATATCCTCCAATTGTTAAAACTTACTTCGTTGAATAATTTCTATACGAGTCAAAAGATTTATTAGGGTTACAAAATTAATTAACAATATATTAACCAACTGCAATAAAAGCCCTCTAAATCATACAAAGGGAAAATACGTAGAAATGTTTATCAAACATTAAAACTTTATATGCTTTGAACCACATACATAAATGTGTCATATGACAGATACTCAGATTCATTTTTTTTTTAATTTCTTTTTAATCAAAATGATTAAGTAATCAAATATATGGAGACATTTTACACTATATTCATTAGAAAGTGACTTGATATATAATTTTGATTAAATACAGCTTCTGTTTATTTACCAAAACTTTTTGACAATGGACTGAGGAAGTCAGTAGCTTAGAAGTCATTCAGCTAAAAATTATTTTTATCTGCTGGCTTACATAACAGAGGTTCCCAACCGTTTTTTTTGCCATGGAGCCTTACCATTAACCAAGGAGTCCGTGGACCCTAGGTTGGGAGCCCTTGTCTTAGAGTATGATTGGTGTGTGTTAATGTTCACAAAGGTGACAATGTATTTCTGAAAGTGATTCTTTTAGGCATTATCTCAGTCCTTCTGTTTTCTATCAACAATGAGTACACAACTGCATTCAGAAAGTTTGTACTTCGTTATTCTGTGATTAACCTTTTGAGTATTTGTTGATTTTCACTGATAAATTACTCAGATTTATTATTATTTAATTCATTTTTGGTTTTACTCAGTCCAAGTTTTGTGAATGCTTTCTCCATATGGCTTTCTGAGATCTTGAGAATTCACGGCCAAACCATGCCAAATATCATTTACAGAAACAATTCAAGTCTGTTGTCTGATTATTTTTTGTTGATTAATTGATTATTGATTGATGTAAAATGGAAGGAATAGTTAAATTACAGATAAGTATTAAACTATTTTTAACTAAACTGATTCGAACTTACTGAATTTTCCAAGTCTGATTCTCTATTGTGCAATAAATAAATGCACATCCATAAAATTAAATTTCATGTACTTTTTTACTTTATATGTTAAACTTTCACCTTAGCCCTTCAAGGGTTAAGAGCATTGGAAGTAATATCAGTGAGAAGGCTAGTAAATCTGATCAACTGACTCAAAGGAAAACACTTAGAGAGAACGAAGTTCATTGTCTATTGCGTTTATTAACAGTATTCGAAAAATCCACAAGTTCTATTGAAAGATACATTCATACAATATCCCCCATGCAAATTAGAAGCTGGCAAAATACAGGAGATGAAGTTTATTGGAATAGGGTGTTGCTTCTGACAGATGGAAGTTCAATAACTTTCATCTCAACATTTCTAAAATATTATGCAGTGTATTTGGCCTTCAACCCGTCATGTACACAATATACTGTTTCCCAAACAGGATTCTCTTCCTCCCAAAAGAGTTTCTGTAGATTCAATGGATCACAGATTTACTCTCTTTGTAACTCAAATGACTTCCACACTCTTAACCCTTGAAGGACTAAGGTCAATTAAAAAAAATTTCTGCTAACTATTTTGACTTCTGTCAAAAGAGACATAAACACAATTGTTCCAAATATTCAACAGTCTACTTTTAAAATATTGAATGCCTCATTGCTTGTTATGTCACATAGAATTTTCTGATTTGGTAACATGTGGAATACGAGGAGATAAAGATGGCACCAGAGGTTTTTGCAGACCCAAGCGACTTCTTCCAGTTCATGCATGAAAGCTTCTTCTTCTTTTATCATGTCTCTTTTTCCTTTTCAAGGTGGTTGGGGTCTTATCAGAGTCCATGATCTACAGTTGCAGTTCAAACTATGGTTCGTCATGGGCAGTGAGTTCTCATTCTCTGACCCACCAGGTGGCCTGGCATATCAATATCTCCAGGTATGGCCTGGAAAATGTGCGTCTTTGGGGGTGCAGTCCCATGGATGACCCCGGTTCCTCGCCAATGTCACCACTAAAGCATCGTGGGAGATCGAAACATCGAGGCAGCAGGCAATGTACTTTACTGTCGAAAGGCACCTGAACTCGAGTGATCTCTCTCTCTCTCTCTCTCTTTCTCAATGGTGAGTAGGAGTCTGTTGGTCCTCGAGTCAGGAAACTCAGACAAGTGATGTGGCAGATTGTAACATCGAAACAGTGAGCTGCTGGTCTCCTGAAACGACGTTGCAGGAGCTGTATCTCTTTCTCCATCACTAATGAGAGAGAGAGAGAGAGAGAAATCCTGGCTGAGATGTCAAAGTGTCGGAATGGACAGTAGTGTTTAGAAGGACTCTAGATCATAGTCTCTTTGAAGGCTTTGCTATTGTTTACATGGGGGGGTGGGTGGAGGATTGACACTTTTGCTGCTGTTTGGGAGGGGGAGGGGAACTTTGGGGTTCCAACAATTCCTTGGCATTTTTTTTCTCTTTCATGGATGTCTGTGAAGAGTAAAAAATTCAGGTTATATACTGCATACATTCCCTGATATTAAACGGAACCATTGAAATTGAATTGAATGCTGACTGGCTAGCACTTAATGTGTTTCTATATACTAAGAAGGTGGTAGTGAACACCTTCTTGAACTGGTAGCTCTTATAATGAAGAGCAGGCAAGGAGTTCCAAAGTTTTGATCCAGTGCTGATGAAGGAACCATGATATGACTGTGTTATGGGAATGTGTGACTGAGCGTGTTTTTCAGCTGGTAGGCTGGCCATATACCCAATGACTTTGCCCTTCTCGATGGTAGATATAATGGATTTGGAATCTAATGTTGAAGAAGTTGTGGCTATTTTGTTTTTTACGAAAGTAGACATGATAGACTATTAGTGGAGGAAGTGAACATTTGGAGTGAGTAACGTGGTGTCAGTCAAGCTCTAGCTTCTGATTTGTTGCTAGAATTTTACTCATCCAGCATGTGGAGAGAATTTCCACATCATAAGACCACAAGATATAGGAGCAGAATTAGGCCATTCAGCCCATCGAGTATGCTTTACCATTCCATCATGGCCGACCCCGGATCTCACTCAACCCTATACACCTGCCTTCTCGCCCTATCCTTTGACGCCCCCACCGATCAGGAAAAGATCAACTTCCACCTTAAGTGACATGGCCCTTATCACAGTCTGTAGCAGAGCATTCCACAGATTTAATACTCTCTGGCTAAACCTCTGTCCTAATGAGTTGCCCCCTCAATTCTGAGGCAGTGCCCTCCAGTTCTGGATATCCCCACCATAGGAAACATCCTCTCCACATCCACCCTAGCTAGTCATTACAACATTCAGTAGGTTTCAATGAGATCTGCCTCCCCCACCCCCACCCCCCCCACATTCTTCTAAATTCCAATGAGTACAGGCCCAAAGCTGCAAAATGCTCCTCACATGTTAACCCCTTCATTCCTGGAATCATCCTCATGAAGTTCCTCTGGACTCTCTCCAATGACAACACATCCTTTCTGAGATATGGGGCTCGAAACTGCTGACAATACTCTAAGTGCAGCCTGACTAGTGCCTTATACAGACTCAGCATTATCTTCTATTATATTTTATATTCTATTCCCCTTGAAATAAATGCCAACATTGCATTTGCCTTCTTTACTACAGACTCAACCTGTAAATTAATCTTCTGGGAGTCTTGCACGAGGAACGCACAAGTCCCTCGGCACCTCTGATGTTTGAAACTTCTCTCCTTTTGTATAATAGTCCGCATTATTGTTCCTTTTACCAAAATGCATTATCATACATTCCCAACACTGTATTTCATCTGCCACTTTGTTGCCCATTCTTCCAATTTGTCTAAGTCCTGCAATCACAGTGTTTTCTCAGTACTACCTACCCCTCCACCTATCTTCATATCATCCGCAAACTTTGCCACAAAGCCTTTAATTCTATTATCTAAATCATTGACAAACAATGTGAAAAGCAGCAGTCCCAATACTGACCTCTGAGCAACACCACTAGTCACTGGCAGCCAACCAGGAAAGGCACCTTTTATTGCCACTCTCTGCCTCCTGCCTGTTAGCCATTCTGCTATCCATACCAGTATCTTTCCTGTAACGCCGTAGGATTTTACCTTGTTAAGCAGCCTCATGTGCGGCACCTTATCAAACGCCTTCTGAAAATCCAAGTAAATGACATCCACTGCCTCTCCACCCTGCTTGTTACTTCCTTGAAGAACTCTAACAGATTTGTCAGGAAAGCTTTCCCTTTACAGAAACTCTGCTGACTTTGACTTATTTTATCATTAGTTTCCAAGTACCTTGAAACCTCAACCTTAATATTAGACTCCCAGCACTTTCCCCAACCACTGAGTTTAGGCTAACTGGCTATAATTTCCTTTCTTTTGCCTTTCTCCCTTCATAAAGAGTGGTGTGACATTTGCAATCTTCTAGTCTTCCGGGACCATGCCAGAATCAAGTGATTCTTGAAAGATCATAACCAATGCATCTGTTATCTCTTCAGCAACCTCTCTCTGGAATCTGAGATGTAATACATTTCCTGCCATGAGTATTGCAGATGGCAGAGAGGCTTCAGAAAATCTGGTTGAGGCTTAACAATCTCAAGCAACCTAACCTCCACTTGCAGCCTTATTACTTACATGATTGGTTTCAAGTAACAAAAGAAAGTTGTAGCAGGAACAATACATAGAGCATTGGAGTAATTCAGTGGGTCAAGCAGCATCTCTGGAAGGAAATGGACAGTCAATGTCTTGGACCCCAATACAGGATCTTGACCCAAAACATTGAATGTATATCTCCCTCTTATATGCTGCCTGACCCACTGAGTTCTTCCAGCACTTTGTGTGTTACTCCACATCCCAGCATCTGCAGGATCTTGTCTCTTCAAAATAGGACCAAGATTAGGCTGCTAAGCTCTCCATTCAAAATGATCATGGCTAATCATCCATCTGGTATGGGAGCAGTTGAAAGGAGTCACTGTACAGGATCGAAAGAAGCTGCGGAAAGCTGTAAACTCAGTCAACTCCATCATGGACACTAGCCCCATCAGCGTCCAGAACTACTTCAAGGAGAGATATCTCAAAAAGGTGGTATCCATCATTAAGGACATGCTCTCTTCTCATTTCTACCATTAGGGAGGAGGTACACATTCAATGATTCAGGAACAGCTTCTTCCTGTCTGCCATCAGATTTCTGAATGGACATTGAACCCATGAACACTACCTCTACTTTTTTTCTCTCTTTTTGCCCTAATTTAACTTTTTAAATATCTATACTTTTTACTGTAATGTACACATTTTATTATTATGTATTACAATGTACTGCTGCCACAGAGCAACAAATTTCACGACATATGCCAGTGGTATTAAACCTGATTCTGATGTCAGTTGTTTGACAATCATGATTTATTTTGCCACATCAGCACACTTATGACTATTATTCAAGTGTGGACTGCTTCATTACCTAATGAATTACAAACAGGGTGTAACACCTTGTAAATATCAGAGAATGTTCCTGAAGCTGATCCTATCACGGAGAGAAAGTTATTGAAGAAGCAACTGAAAATTGCTGGATCTGAAAAGCTGTCTGAGTAAAATCCCACACCAATCTTCTGGAGCTGAGGTAACTGGCCTTCAGCAATCTTCTCATGTGCAAGGTTATAACTTCAATTAGTGAAGAAATCTTTTCCTTCTTATTTCAGTTGACCTCGATTTTAATAAAACTCATTGATCCACAGAGTTAAGTGTTTCGAGTGGATAGTTGCATCTCACTTCAGGAATTTGGCACTTTCCTCTGTTTTTCATCCAAGGCCTTAGTGGGCTCCAGAGCTGAGTGTCCGAGGAGCACAGCTCCCTCTAAGTTGCAAGGGCGTGCAACCACGCAGTAATTGAAATGCTCCCGTTCACATAGCCTTTGCTGCAGTACTGCTGGAATTTTCTTTTATATAATGTTAAAACAATGTAGGCATCCATTAGTCTTGTGAGACCATGGATTTGCACCTTGTTCCAGGATGCAGGCCTGGGCAAGGTTGTATTGAAGACCAGCAGTTGCCCATGCTGCAAGTCTCCCCTCTCCACGCCACCGATGTTGTCCAAGGGAAGGGCACTAGGGCCGATACAGATTGGCACCGGTGTCGTCGCAGAGCAATGTGTGGTTAGGTGCCTTGCTCAAGGACACAACACGTCGCCTCAGCCGAGGCTCGAACTAGCGATCTTCAGATCACTAGACCGACGCCTTAACCACTTGACCACGTGCCAACACTAAAAATAATGTGCCTTGCAGTTTTAAGGCCATGAAAAAATTTCCTGCTTACAGCAATAGTTGATCCACTCAGCTATAAAAAAAAATGAGGAAACCAAACTGAACACTTTTGAGCAGATTACTGCTGAAAAAAATCCTACTTGATGGCAGAGTTGACATCATCTTCTATCACTTTGCTGAAGATTAATTATAGCTTGTTAAGCACAAATTGGCTGGTGCTGTTGTTTTGTACAAAGGGCACATCTGGACAGCTTCCACACTTGTCAAATGAATACTGATGTTTTGTGTTGTATTTGTCCAGCTTGGCTAAGTCTGTGGCTATCTGATAGGAAGTAACTAGATGTTTAGGGTATGAGTGATACTAAACACTGAAGGATGTTTTGTTTTTGAGTTTGAATGAAATCAAAGAAGAATCTTTGCAAAATTATTATTTCACACTTTTTTGAGTGATGTAACTCCTGGATCCTCCATTTCTCCAGCAACACCTTCCCAAATGTATCAAAAGACTAACATTGATTGTGTATATAACCTTAAAATTAAATGCTTAAGCAGTTCTCTTTTCCTCAGCATTATCTGTGTGCTTCAGTCTTTTGGACAACAAACAGATTCAAAACCATTTGATCTGGAAGGAAGATAAAGTGAATCATTCGTACTCAAAGTTCAAAGGATGCTAAATCTTCTGTCTGATGTGTTGGTGGAAGATGAATATATACATAGTTGTAAAGTAATAGAAATATATTTGAAAACAAGCAATAAACAGTTTCAAATTAAGTAGGTGGAATTAATCACAATTGACCTTTCGAAGTCTGTATAAATTAAACAGATTAATTATCCTGTTAGTTTCTATATATCTTTGAATTTATGATTGTATTTTTGTTGTATCACTAGATTTGAAGAAAGGAGGAAGCAAGCAAAAAGGTAAGTATAGGCTATTAACCTGTGTTCGGGCACAGAAAAATTGCTGTAATCTGTTATTAGAAACATGGTAACAAAACATTTATTTAATTATAACAGGGCTGATGAGAGTCACAACAGATTTATGAAAGGAAAATCCTGTTTTCTAAATAGATGGGCTGGTGGGAGAGGAAGGGAACCAGTCACGGTAGAATAATGAGATTTTCAGGAGGAATTCGTATAAGGGCACAGAAGGGATGATGACACAAAAGGATGGTTCTTACAACTGAAATGACCCGAAACTTCGACTGCACTTTTTTCCACTGATGCTGCCTGGCCTGCTGAGCATTTTGTGTGTGATACTTTTAAAAGGTGCTATTTAGAGGGGCCTGGGTGTGTTTGTATGCGAATCACAGTTAGTTGTTATGCTGCTGCAACAAGAAATGAGAAAACAAATAGCTTATTAGCCTTTAGTACAAACAGACAGTAATATAAATGTAAATAAGTCTTATTGCAATTATATAATGCCTTGCTGAAACCAGATATGAAACACGATATACAGTTACCAAGCATGTAGGGGTTATTTTACACGAGAGATTGAGAAGGCACCATGGTAGCATGAGGCTATTACAGCTTGTGGTGTCGCAGTTCAGAGCTTAATTGTGATGTTACCTGTTTGTCCTCACCATGGAGTGTGTGAGTTTTCTCCAGGTGGTCCAGTTTCTTCCCAAAGTACAAAGGCATACCGGTTAATAGGTTAATTGGTCATTGTAAATCGTCCTGTAATTTGGCAAATTGGACCATGGTTAGGCTTGGGTTAAGTTGAGGGTTGCTGCGTGGTGAGACTCAAAGGGCTGGAAGTGCCTATTCTGTGCTGTATCTCAGTAAATAAATAGATAGATAAAGTGTGTGTATGTATGTATGTATGTACCGATTTCCTCTGGAGTTTCGAGGACTCAGAGGTGATCTCACTGCAGTTTCATTTTTAAGAGCCGGACAGATACTTTTCCTAGCCAAGAAGTTTACAATTAATGATCCTGGTCTCAAACTGAGGTTAGCTTTTTAGAACAGAAATGAGCAGAAATTGCCTCATGAATGGATTACAAATCTTTGATTATCTCCAGTGGTATTGGAACCTTTAGCCATTCGGCATGCATGAGGCAAAGAACAATAGATTTTGAATTTTAAGGGAATCTGGGGACAGAGTGCAGTGATGCAGAGGTCAGACCAAAGATCAGTTACAATTTTATTAAATGGCAAAGTGTGCTCAAAGAATGGCTTTTTAGTGTTATTTCTCATGTTGCCATGATAGGGCTTGGAATACTCTACTTTTAAATAAGGTAGAAGTAGAATTTATAACAGCTTTTAAAATGGGAGTGGACGTGAAGTTTTTGTTAACATTCAAGAGGGAATTTGACACACCCTGGGTGTGTTTCATGCATTCCCTTAAGGATTTTGGTTGGACATGAACGGTGTCATTAATTATCATTTTTCATGGAAGCAAACATTTTGTCTTTATTTGGTCTGATCTAGAGCTTCAGTACAAAACCAATGGAATTGACTTTAGTCCTCTAATTGGAGAAGACATTTGTCTGTTTGAAAAAAAAAGCCAATCAGTACCTTCTTAGGACATGTGATCAGCAAGAAATATTTAAGATAATTGTCTACTATTTTCAGATTGTTAATGATGCAAAACGACCATCTTTTGCTACAATTATACAAGTGGCCTGTTTATCTGTAGTTCTTTGTACATGGGAATGGTGTCTGAAGTGCTAAAGGAATTTGTAGTTAATTTACGACTTCTGCCCAGGTCAGCTGTTGTCAGCCCAGGTGCATTAGTGGGCATTGCCACTGGCTTGCAGCATGACTGGAAGCTATAGTGGCAAAGCTAGGGGAGCTGCTGCCTTCCAGTTCCAAAGACCAGGTTCAATTCTGACCTTGGATGATGGATGCATGTAGCCTGCATATTCTGTCTGTGACTATGTGGCTTTCTACTGGTTGCTCCTATTTCCCACCATGTCCCAAAGATGTGAGGGCTGGTAGGTTAACTGGCCACTCTGAATTGTGCAGAGAGGAATGATGCAACCTATGGGGTTGATAAAAACATAGGGAGAATAAACAATTGGATTAATGTAGGATTGGTATAAATGGAAGGTTCTTGGTTGGCATGGACTTGATCAGCCTAACTAAGGGTTTGTTTCCATGACAATCAATCTGGAATGAACATACTGTGCAAAACAAGCTACTTTAAAATAGAGGAGGGAAGGACAAAAGACACTCAGCAGAAGACCATATCCATCTAGGTTTTTCAGGGAAAGATTTCCCCTTTGTGAATCTAAGGGAGAAGCAATGTGTGGGACAGAAAAAGGATTGTCATTCAAATCTCCCACCTGCTTCAACTTTATAGTCCACTTGAGGATGTTGTAACAGTCAACGACAAGAACAGTCATGCACTGAGATCCTTTCAAGCTAAAGGAGTGATGTTTACAACATCTCACCATCTCTATCTGTTGCTGGATAGAACAACAGAAATATGAAAGAGTGAAGCACTCTGTTTATTTTCTCGTGCTGGAGAGCAGCAGTTGGAATGAGCACATGACATGGCATTCATTTGATCATATGTCCCTGGATTTGCAGGCATCGCAGGTCAACTCAGGGATGTGTACGACCTTACCATACAAAATGTGTCTTATTAGTCAATGCCTGAATTCTGGGTGGCATCGCAATACTTTCATTCCCTGTTGATCCTCATCCTCTTCATTTGACTGACTAAAACAAACTAAAAAATGCATAGAAGAAGTAGTATATCCCATAGTAAGAGTGATGAATGAATAAATTCTTCTCGGACTTCCAGCCGGGAACAAGTATTAATTATAAATAGAGTTACAATGACAAAGTCTGCCACCTTCATCATCTTCATCTCCGATGAAGATGGCAGAGCTTGTCATCGAAATGGTTATAATTGATACTCATACCTGGTTGGAAGCCCAAGGAGAGTTTATTTGTTATATACACTGGGAAAGCATTTTGTAAGAGAGATGATTTTAAACACAGTATGTTCAAGCAAAATTGCTTCTTTGACCACTTGGATAGTAAGAGATTTGTGAACATTTGTGCATTATTAATACATTTTCAACCTTTCCATTTTGCCAAAATAGCAAGAAGTGGAAGGATGAGCAGAGGAAGAAAATGGATGCCAAAGCCAAAGAAGAGAAAGCAGAGTAGGCTGATCAGATGATCTTGATTACTGGGTTCTCCACAAAAAAAAACTTATTCCTCTGCATTGCCATTAAACTGTTGTTCAGATGCCAAGAATACATCATTCCCCTGTTATAGTCATAGAGCACAGAAACAAGCCCTCCAGCCCATCTAGTCCATGTCAAACTATTATTCTGCCTAGTTCCATCAACCTGCATCCAGACCATTGCCCTCCATCCTCTTTTCATCTATGTTCTGATCCTAATTTCTCTTAAATATCAAAATCGAACCCGCATTTACCACTTCTGCTGGCAGCTTGTTCCGCACTCTCAACACCCTCTGTTTCCCTTAAACATTTCACCTTTCACCCATAACCCCTGGCCTCTAGTTCTAGTCTCACCCAACCCCAGTGGAAAAAAAAAATTACCCTATTTATAAACTTTAGAATTGAGTGTACCTTTATCAAATCTCCCCTCATCCCCCAATGCTCTAGGGAACAAAGTGCAAGTCTATTCAACCTTTCCCTACAACTCAGCTCCTCAAGTCACAACAACATCCTTGTAAATTTTCTCTGTACTCTTTCAATCTTATTGATATCTTTCCTGTAAGTAGGAGACCAGAAATGCACACAATACTCCAAATTGGCATCACCAATTTCAACAAAGCATCCCAACTCCTGTACTCAGTACTTTGATTTATGAAGACTAACGTGCAAAAAGCTCTCTTTATGACCCTATCTACCTGTGACATTACTTTCAAAGTTCAAAGTACAAAGTACGTATACTATATACAACCTTAAGATTCGTCTCCTTGCAGGCAGCCACAAAACAAAGAAACCCAGTAGAACTCATTATAAAAAGACCATCAATACCCGAAGTGCAGAAAAAACCAAATTGTGCAAACAATAAAAATAAGCAAATACCATTCAGAACTCAAGTTGACAAAAGTGAGTCCACAGACACGAATCCAGTCACAGCCGATCCAGTAGCCCGTTAGTTGCAGGACACTGCCTCAGTTCAGTGCAAAGACGAGTAAATCTTGTGAGCGGTGAGCTGAAAACAGCAGTGAAATAAAGCATGGAATTTGGGAGTCCTTATTAATGGAGATGAGTGATCAGGATGCATTGTTCAAAGCCAGCGCTGCTATAGTGAGATACAATATTTGAAAATCATTAACTTTACCATACAGGTGAGATCATTTTAATTTTAGAGCCAATGTATCAGAGTGGTTGGGTCCTGCCACTGACCGCTCAGTTTTCCTTCCCAATGTTTTTGCAGAATATACTTGCAGAGCTTCCCGCTACCCTGCAACTGCAGGCCTGTTATTATGCTGACAACGGCAGCACAGTGTTGGTAAATTGTGAGAGTTGGCTTCCCGGCATGTTGTGTCATTCTTCAATATCTCCCAGGTTAGTGCAGTTCTCCTTCAGGCAGTGCAGTCTGGCTGTAAATTGTGGAGGTGAACTTTACGTTACAGTTGCCACTCATCAGATTGGACCCATGCTGAGCTATTAACACAATGATCAGCATTTTTGAACTGAGTCAAAGTGCAGGCAGCAAAAAAATTACTCACATCAGATTCAAGGTTTCTGATTAATTGTAGGTTATAATCCTCCCTTCCGTTTTTGTGGACCATTCAATTCAATTCTCGAAGATTTCAAGAGTATTTGTGATCCATTCACACTTAATTCCAATACAACCCTGCTTTGTCTGTTACAGGACAAACCTGTGGTTAAACGCATAAATGAAAGATCTTGCAGAAAGTTTGTACACATATCAAAATATATTGTATTCAAATCAAACAGCTTAGTTTTCATCAGATGCTTAAAAGGAAATAAAATAATGTCTTCTATTTTAAACATGGTCACAAAATAGGCAACAGCTACTGTGATATGTTGCACCTAATAGAAATTTCCTGTAATAAATCTTAAGTATTCTGTGCATTGATATTTTAAAAATGTATACGTGTGTCTAAACTTTGTGAATTTCAATAACAAATGACAAAACCTAGATTTGGCAAATTAGTTACAGTATTATTTATCTTCCCCATGACAGCATTGTAAATGTAAAGAAAATTCTAAATCTAGAGATCAGCATGTTTCTCTGTATTGGGATTAGCTTTACTGAATCTGGTTATATAGGAGACGTGTTAGGGCAGCATCTGCACTGAAACCGACCATTCATTCAATGACTAATGATAAGGGACCAGAGTGAAAGTGAAAGTCAAGTTTAAAATAATGTACAGAATTATCAAATGTATTCTAACAAAGATATGGAAGAATAAATATTAGATACGTTCTCTGAGTTCAAGTCAACTGTTAATTATGTAGAGACAACGGCCTTTTCGGTGAATATTTACTCTTCATTTCTATTGGCTTTGCTCCCCAATTGCTTAGTAAGTTGTGCTTTTCACATGTTCAGTTTCATACATGTTTTTTTTTCCAAACTGAGAGAAAGGTCTGGAGACTTAAAGCTCAGAGGCAGGTTAAATTAATATCCTAAGGCTGGTGTTCTTTTCATTTTAACTTCCCACCAGCAAGAGTTTGATATACATCTCCCCATGACGATGTGGCTGAGACTGGAAAATTCACTCTGAGGAGAACATCGAGCATGACACTCTTTGTTCAGTCCGTGACACTCCAAGTGGTCTAATGCATTGTGTCACAAAGTCACTGATGTAATCTCATCATACGTTAATGCTGAGAAGCGATATCCCTTATGAACACCAGAGGCAAATGATGCCGCGATTGTAGATCACGTAACACTTTCCAGCTCTCCTGGCCTTGTATTTACCTTGAAGCAAAAACGCTGACCATATTCAGCAGTACAGCGGCACCCGTGCCACAAATGGATGGACAGGTGTTTCAGGTATAGTAAATGTTTCAGTTCACTCCAATACACAAACTCCTCTGCCCTTCCAGGAAGCCAACTCCAGCATTTTCAGCATTTGTTTCAGATTTCGCGTATCTGTTCTTTCTCTCTTCCCGTATTTCTCCTCGGCTTTTCCTCCCTTTCCCCATTTTCACCCTTGTATGTCTGTCCATCCTGTGTGTGCATATGAAGAGTTTCCTACATGTTTAGCTGTGTTTGTGTGTGCGTGCGCGCTGCCATTGAAATTCACCTCTAGTGACCATTTCCACTGTCACATCAGTTCTTCTTTACGCCATTGAGTGCTCGTGTCATTCAGCACAGAGACAGGCTCTTCCGCCCACCACGTGCATTCCAACTATTAGGTATTTATCAGCACTAATCCCCTTTTCAGCATCTGATCCACAGCCCTCTTGGCCTTGGTGATTCAAATCCTGGTGCAGATTATTTGTAAATGTTACGAGGGTCCCTCCCTTGAACCCCCTCCTCAGTCAGTGCATTTCAGCCTGCAATTTCTTTCTGGAATGAAAAAAAATCTTCAGAAGCCCTCTCATCCGCCTACTGTTTGCCGTAAACCTATGCACTTGAATAAATTCGATAAATCTGATCGCTTCCTGCCTTCATTCATTTCACTGCGCGTTTCCTTGGTCAGCATAGTAACACTGCTCCGGCGACCCGTATTGAACTCTGATTTGTGCGGCATTTGGACGACCACCTGGGTCTCTCTCCCCACCCCCGAGTGCTCCGTTTTTCTCCCACACCCCAAGCATATTGGTAAGTAATTGTCCGCTGATAAATTCCCTTGGTTTGTAGGCGAATGTTAAATCTGGGTGGGGTTGATGTGAAGGTGGGGGGATTAGAGAAAATGGGTGTTTGATGGCTGGTGTGAACTCAGTGAACGAAATGGCTTGTGTCCCCAGCTTTACATTTTCACAGGTGCGCACACTACGACATGTGAGGATTCACTACTTTTCAGTGTTGCTGAAAAACTAATCACTCTGATTCCGAGTTTGGGGATTAATGAGATGCACTTTCTTGCGTAGTCTCTCTGACCCCTGTTTCCCCAGCCCTCGGGCAGACTGCCTTAGGGAGTCCGCCACCTGCCTCACGTCACTTCAACAACACCATCGCCTAAATTTAACAACGCTTGGTGCCCTTGATGTGGATGGTAACAAACAAACCTCAAAGGACAACTTTTTTTGCATTTTTTCACATCAAAATTCAGGCAATTTTTTTAGAGTTACTTTGAAGGTAACTTAAAATAATCTTTTTCAAGCAAGAATGCGTTTCGTTCTTTTTCCGAAAGAAGGAAACGCGTTCAAGCACTGCAGCAGTAAAATAAAGGGTCCTTTAACAAGGGAAGTGACCCGCAATTGGAAATTGTGAATATTGTAATGGTTATCGGTCGCGCCATTCCAAAGCCAAGGCGAGAATCCCCAAGGTGTCTCCGAGCGTCAGGAAATCGTTCAGAGTAGGCAGATTTTCCTCCGTATTGTGTAGACTCCAGAAGAAAAAGTTTATTAGGCAGACCAAGTTTAAAGTGCCCAATAAAATTTGCCCGTCTCGTTCTTTCGACTCGCCCGGCTTCTCATTTTAAATAGCAAACATGATTTTATTAAAAGTTGATGCCCTGGCCGTAAGATTCCTGTAGTAGAGGAAAAGGTTGGCTTCCTTGAAAGCAAATAAGTTTAATATCAGGAAATTTACCACAACAATACTGTGACAAAATAGTTTAAATTCAACCTCCAAAAATCGTGAATAAAAATCCGTTCGAGACTAACTAATTAGAGTAGCTGCACAGAGGATTCTGCTGACAGTAAGACAGAGACTGCTGAAATCGAAGCATCCTTCGGTATGTTTAATAATATTTACTTCATGTAAAAAAAATAGACGAACAACGGACGGAAACACCTGAGGTCCGCTTGTGTAATTTAACCGTGAGCATCGTGCAGTTGTTGGGCGGGTTTATTTTATGTGCCTGTTTTGCCATTCACTAAAATAGTCAAAATAAATTTAGTCGGTCAGGGATTAGCAGAAGTATCGACACAGAAAGGACTTTACCGTGACCAGGTTGGAATGAATGGAAGAAAACCCACCCTTGCATTAATTTATCCCTGAAACTTGTCCGCTGTTGTATGCGTGAAGATGAGACTTCAAATGCATGTGAGATATATTATTCAAATAATTGTATGATGATGACTATTATCGAACAGCCGCAATTATTATTCCGTTCAGTTTAGTTTAAAATACCTAAAACGCTGCTTTCAATTCAATTGAAGAACGAGTACATTACCTGTCGGTCTGTAGTCAATACTTTCCACAGCTGCCCTCCCGTATTCCGATTGAATTAAGTTTCTGGCACCGATATGACCGAAACACGAATGGGAAATTCAGCAGAACAGAGAGAAGAACCAACCGGGACGTCATGGCCCATAATGATAATCCTGATATTGGATCAAGCACTCGCCCATTAGAAGAATCAGTTCTAATTCTCCCACATACTTTTAAAAACCAACAGTATCGAGCCAGCACCTTGACGGAGCGATAGCGAACATGCGCTTATTATGGGTGCTACATGCTGGCGTTACTTTCAGATCAGTCGCTATTATGATTTATAACTACACTTTGAAATATGCTATTGATTTGCATATTAAATATGTACTTCAAATAGTTTAGAGAATTCAGAGAACTACTTTGCTCATTTCATGGAGCTTATACCAAAGAGTAAGAATTTCGATGCTCGTTTAAAGCATTTCATCTGCAATGAAAGACACCTGAGAAAAGCCTTATTATGTCAAAGTTAAACAGTTACACTAGAATTTTCCTGTTCGGTAAAGGATGTAAATATTGTTTCCATTTTATCTAAAGTACCTGTTGCATTTTGTACTTATTGTTATTTTAAACAATAGATCTTAACCCAATTAGTTTAATCGCTAAGTTTGTTTAATATTAATTTGGCAATAAATTTTAAAAACTATATTTACCTAGAATTTAACCGTATTTGAGACAACTTTCCACAATTCGGCTTAGACGAAGTTCAACGCAAACATTATGAACGTTAGAAAACTATTGAAAATAAATAATTAAGCCGGAAAGTTTTCACTTAGATTTAAAATTAAATTTAAATTCAATTAAAACTATGCAAATAACAAAATAAAGTTACGACAGAGTTGCCGAATTAAAAAAAAGTTTTGGATTGGGAATTCAGATTTTCGTAATGCACGATATTAAAATTAGTTCATAATTCATCGGTTCAGATTTTATCCTATCTTCTGAAGTTGTAATTTTCTGTCTGCTTTATGGGGAATTATGTCAGGGCACGCCCTCCCCCCTCTCTCTTTCACACATATATACACACACGCACACGCCGTTCTCTCATTCCCTGCCGCTTTACTTGAAGACCCCGGTGTAAAAGCTGCAGTCAGAATTCAAACTCTCGCCAATTCCTGAGACTCTGATTGACAGCCACAGGTTTCTCCGAACCCCCCTCCGCCCCCTCCCTCCATCCCCCGAGGTACAAACGTTCTGGATATCTGAAACCCTGGAGGTGCCAAGAAATTTTTTGGAAATAAAACAGCCCGCCTCCTCTTCCACCTCAACCGTTAACTGCAAACGCACCAAGTTTTAAATTCACCAGCAGCAAATCAAAACAATCTATCGCGATGCAAAAAAAAGGAAAGCTTCCCCTTAACTTTGAGAAAAGTTGTTTCTCTGCGCCTGCGAATTTCCGGTCGTTAATTGCCATGATTTATAGGGCTGATTTTTTTTTGGAGGTAGCTTCACATGTGGTTAAGACCTCGCCTAAGATCCAGCCCCCCTCTCACGTTACCAGCTATTTATATATCTTCCACGATTTCCCCCTTAAACTAGCTCCTGGGACAACGTGCGATTGGCTTCACTTGTCATCCGAGATTCAGGGTTAGCTGGTGTGTGTGTGTGTGTGTGTGTGTGTGTGTGTGTGTGTGTGTGTGTGTGTGTGTGTGTGTGTGTGTGTGTGTGTGTGTGTGTGTGTGTGTGTGTGTATGTGTGTATGTATGTGTGTATATATGTGTGTGTGTGTGTGTATGTATGTGTGTGTGTATGTGCGTGTGTGCGTTTACTCTGAGATCACCGGCTGTTAAAGAGCGATTGATCCAGATCGCTTTTAAAGACCCTTGCATTTTTGGAAGCTGTTTACTTTGAAATCGAAGGTGCTTTGGATATAATTCCAGCCTTTTGGAATTTGAAACCCTGCTACCATGGATCATACAATATTTAGCTGCCTGCGCAGCTCACATACCCCAGCCCAGAGTCTGCACCACTTCTCTCAATCTCCACTAGCTCTTAACGGAAGATCAGACCATGTGGCTTTTCCAGACCTGTCTTCTTCTTGTATCATAGCTGGATTTCCTAATGAAGAAAACATGTTTACAGCTCAGCGTCATCATCATCACCTACATCATCACCACCGAGGTCACCAACAGCAGCAACAGCAATCAGCTGCCCAAGCTACCTGGCACATCCCCCAGATCTCCTCGCCCCCTCCCCTGGCCAGGCACGCTCTCTGTGTCCAACCGGAGTCGGGCCCCCCCGATCTAGGGTCGAATCCTCCAAACTTGGTGGACTGCAACCCCAGCTTGACTGCCAACAACCCCAACGTGGCATCCAGTGTTCCTGGGGATTACGTGAGGCCGCCGGACACCCCCGTGGAATCGGAGAAAAGGAACCCGAAGAGGAAAAGCGATGGCTCAGGTAAGGAAGCCAGCAAATCGGGGACATGGGACAACGGGTCAAACCCGCAACTATCGATGCACCGTGCAATCCGTCTATTTCTGATCAAACATCTACAGATTCTTCAGAGTCAATTGATCCTTTGTTTGGAATAAGATCGTGCAAATACTGATTCATCGGATTGGTCCCACCAACTAATGGTCATTATCAAATCCAAAATTTGATTTTGTTTTCTCGGAGATTAGTTTTGGGTTAATTTGCAAAATGTGATTACTACTAGATTCTCTCTTCGCAGAAGAGTTCTGTTGCAAATGAAGCAGCGTTTTAACTGCGGATTAACACAATTAGTCCGACAAACAAATACAGCGTTAAGTATTGCACTGTATAGGTTACTTGCAGAGCGGCGAGAAGGCTCTTTCAGCGAGTGAGGCTGCTGAATCTCAGGCATTGAACCGAAGTAAACTGCGAAGGGATTTTAAAATTAATTCCGCGATTCAACCACGGTGTCACTTTCCGAATCAAGTGAAATTAAAATCCAAGCTATCGGTACTTGTTTCACGTGCATTTGAAACTGAACCAATTTGAGTACAATCAGTTTCATATACACCGAAATGCAGGGTTTGGTACTCGAGATTTTACTCATGTCAACATTGCTTCATTTTAACGCAGTGAACTCCAATTTGCAATAAATTTACGCGAATATACCTTTAGAAATAATAACTTAACTTCTTGAACGTTCCATTTTAATTCATGCCCTGATTCTGTTCGATAACCTCCATGTACGTTCCTGCAGTTTCGTTTCCGGGCGTTACAAGGTGCAGTTTTTCGTGGTTTCATTATCTTCATCAATTCTAACCGATGTAGACAATTCTAGTGAAGAAGTTTAATAGTTAATAGGTAGTAATATTTATAACCGAAATGGTCACTTCGCTGGATACCCAATCAAGCTTTAAATAAGGAATCATGGATATCAGGAATAGACTTCTTTACACTAAAGTACTCGAGTTTCACTAAAAGCAAATAAAATATTTTAAATATATAATAGACACCCCTCCTTTTTACTTTCTATTGGAGAAGATTGCTATGTCTTTTATAGCCTTAACTGGGAAAAAGTAAAAATGATTATTTTAAAATGTAACTGGAAGAGCTAGATCAAAGGAGACGGAACACGCGGAACGCAATATATCCTCTTCATAGAAACAATTCTCCTGAAGGTTTATGCCAACATTTACTGAGATTTACTTTGTAACATAAATCTATCGTCGGTTAATGGGCTACATTTCCTCCGATTCCCACATTCATCACCGAATCTTACAGAAATAGAGCATAGGCAGGAAATATAAAAGTCCTTTTCAGTTTCACTACAAAGACTGAAAGTTGAAGTTGCAAAGGCGCGGGCTTTATGGAGTGTTTTTACACCTGCCGTCGGCTCCATTTTGCTGCTCGGATTATTTGTATTCCTTTCGCGATGTAAACAAAGATGCAGGTTTTCAGTCGGAGGGAGACGTGGAGAAGCTGCTCTGTCTCAGTAATTACCTCAGTCTCTTGGAGATCGCCTTCCTGAAGTCCACTCAGTGCTAAGTAAATAGAATCAAAAACTTAAGAGACCGAGAAGATGTAAATAATTTGCGAAATTCTGCAGAATAATTCAATGTAGTGTAAGGCAGTCACTAAATGCAAAACGGCAAGTCATTAAGATCGTGTCCAAGTTTCGTTTGCATATTCTCAAACTAAAATTACTTTTCATTCATTATATTATTTAAATAAACTTTAGTTTATAAATCAGGCTATAACTTTAATGCGATGTTGATAGTACGTTTACTAGCGAATGTAACAACACACAATACTAAATACAAGAAGTTTATTTTAAAGCTTAAATATCCATATTCTTTTTAGCAAGAACTTTTTATCTCAAAGATATCTGGAAATTTGTGATGTCCTATTTTGTTTTTGTTGTCTGTTTTGGAAGCAGCCAATGAATGCATCAATGTCTGCCTTGGCCATGGGCGATGAGGGTTAATTTCTGTGCCGTATATCCATGATCCTACGTTTCTAATTAATTGTTCGATTAAATAAAGGTAATAAGAAAAGTAGATTATCTGGATTATTATAATTCTTTTGTGACATGTTAAATAATCAATATATATTTTGAAAAATTAATATGATATTTCAGAGGAATGTGCTAAAAAGGTTATTGATCCTAAAATAAACCATTCAATTTGCATTACAAACATACAGCATGCAAATAGGTTCATTGAGGATATAATATTTATTAAAATATTATGAACAATAATTTTGATATAATTTGAAAAGATTGATTTAGTTTGAAAAGATGTGATTTTATATCTATTTGTGGTAAATGTGACTTTGGTTACCAGGTAAGAATTACTTTGCCAAAGTCTTGCAATGACTTACCAATGTCTCCCTCTGGTAATTCTGGTACTGCGCTGGAAGTCCATACAGATTTGCAGATTTCTTAATCCAAGAGATCTGCTGAGATATGTATTTTAATTCATAGAGCATTTCTTCATTAACTTGTCGATGTGCCAGCAGCATTGGGTAGTAATTATAGTGAAATGAAGTACTTTTCTTGGCAATAACTTTCAAGTCAAATGGCAATACATGTTGTTAGTGAAAAAATCACAAATAAAGAGCAATTATGAACAATCAGCACCAAATATTCAATATGTATACTTGATTATGGCACTGTTTTAAAAAGGTTCTCGCAAGATGTTTTGGCATTTTATACAATCAACATTGATTATCCATTTTTAGTGTTGAAATACTGGCGCATATATATTTAGTTACAATATATTACAGTATAATACTCAAGAAATGTCGGGGGCCAGATACTATACTTCCGAAATGAAGTCACATCTGCATTTCATACAGCTGTTAAACACAGGACAAAAGCCTTATCTTGGACAAAGGTGAGGAAGTTCTTCATGATAATTGGACAACGTTTATCTCTCACTTACATCACCAATACAGTAATTACTTAGACATTTTCATTTTGCTGTTTACAACACATTTACACACACAATTGGGCGGTCATATTTCCTACAACACAATCTTTGATATGCATCAAAATAACACCATTAGCTTTAACATTGCTGGAATATCCTAAGGATTGTTTAAGGCATTTTAATAAGGCAGGGTCTTTTTAAAAGTAAGTTTAGGTTTGTTGCTGAGGTGAATATCAGGAATTTAAATTGTACTTCTTATTGTCCTGGTTATAGAGACGCAAGACAGCAGTTACAAGGGAGAGGTGAACAGCAAACCAAGGAAAGAAAGAACAGCCTTTACCAAAGAACAGATTAGAGAATTGGAAGCTGAGTTTGCTCATCACAATTATCTGACTAGACTGCGAAGATATGAGATAGCAGTAAATTTGGACCTCACTGAGAGACAGGTAAGATACCTATTGATTTCAAATATTTTCAGGAATTCAACAGAGGCAGAAAAATGCATATTTTTCTGAATCCAGCATGGACTGACAAAGATAAATGATAAGTGTAACAATCAATTAACCTTTACTGAAATTATATGACCAGAGTTTTAATATGTCGCAGAAATGTCAACTTAGGTCTCAAGTTTACCGACTCATTTCTCTTAACGTGCCATATTGTACTGAAATCAAACAAGGCAAGCCAGTTCTAGACTGATGTGCATCAAGCTATTCTGGTCTACAGTTATGAGCGGAGAGAGGGGTTGCATTAGGTAGCAATATGTCAATTTCCTCTAAGTAATCATTTTCTGTAAATTTTTGCTCTAATTTTAGCCCCTGTTCAGTTACTTTTTCATCATCTCCATCCATGGCTCCATTTTTGGTTCTTTTTATATTTTAATTATACAAAGTTCTATGTGTTATTTTAGTTTAATTTCTCCTTAATTTGATGTGTCTGTTTAAAAAAATAAAGAGGGTTAAATGTAATTATCCAGTCAGATTGTGGCAGGAAAGGGATCAGGTGATTTTAAAGGAATATTATTTCTCTGTAAAGTTATTAGAATTTTTTCCCTATTATAAACATGTGGAATAGGAGGCTATAATCTGTGTTGAAATAATGTAGTTTTTGTCAGAAAACATTACTTCTTTGCCACTTCACATGGTAAATATATGACTTGTTGATTTTCTTCTTCCATTCATTAAGGCAATAATTTCCTTAAAAAAATTGAAGCGAAGTATTTATTCTACTATTGTACTTACTTAGGCGTCTAATTAAAAAAAATCACTTGGATGAAACTTCTCTCAGATATTGGAATGAAAGCTACATCACCATCATATCATGCACACCCATTAGTTTATTTGCAATGATATATGACTGTGCCAAATATTGAGCTCCTAATTTTACAAGAGATTAGGATTAAGAATATACTTATGCCAGCCTGAGGTGAATTTCCCAACTTGTAGCCCGCACAAGACTCTGAGCAGGAGGTGAACATTATTTGCTATAAAGTTTGATCTTAGAAATTAACACCCCACTGTTTATACATCCGTAGTTTCCTTGATTGCGTTGTGAAGTGGTAATGAATGTGGTACACGTATGAATAGAGTGCAAACTATAAATTACTGGTAAGTAAAAAGCACTGAATAAAGTAAAAAAAAAGAAGTTTTGCAGATTTTAATTTAGTCTGTCATCAAATTCCTACAGTTACTCATTCATAATAGAAAAGTAATTATTTAATAAAAAGAAAATATTCATGAATATAACAAAATCCCAATTAAAATTATCATTATTACTCACAACTCCTCTAGCTATACATAAACCATGAAATATACTTAAGTGCTACTCCTTGATCTTTGTCACCTCTTAAATCAAGCTCACACACTTTCAGCTAAATTACTGTTGTAAAGGAATGAGAGGCTAGAAATCATTCTAGTATAACTGCTCAAAATGTTTTAACTCTTTGGCTGCAACATATAGGGAAGTATTGCGTATTCAAATAGATTTTTAGAAGTTTATTTTGACGAAGTGACATATAGGGCAGGGTTAAAATATTGAATAAGAAACACAGCAGTGATGGCTAAATTTTTGAAAAAGTACATCACTGGATCTCTTATAGTTTCTTAAAAAGAAAGTCTGAAGACAACTCAGGGTACCTATAGTGTACTAATATAAATGCACAGTGTCATATCAATTTTCCTCAAATGCTCAAAGTGAATGCGTTTTGTTAACATAATCTCATAACAGATTTTATCAGTTCTATTGAAAGATCAAGCTGAAATGTTAACCCTTGTTTCACATTCCAATTTTCTGACTAACTTGCTGCACATTTCCAGCATTTTCTATTTCATTAACTAAATAATGACTTCCTGTGATATTTTGGTCCAAAGTTTTATACCAATTTTCGTAGTTTTTTCTACAACATGCATCAATACTTTAAAATACATCTGGTAATCTGTATATTTAGGATTAAATGAAAATTATAATAAAATTAAAATAATAGAGCATTATATATGAATATATCTCAAAAGTCACACCATTTATTGATGGTAATGCAATGTAACATGTTTTGATAACTTTTAGAGAAATAATAATATTTTCTCTTGAAGTAAATAACATTTAAGCAATTTAAAAGGATTGTATTATTTTGAAATTTAAAGTACAAAAATGATTCACACGTGTACTGTTGAGACTCATTTTAATCCTTGAATGATTTCTATTGTATTGCTGAAATAGTAATGAAATTACTCTGCTTTGCTTTTACAACATAGGTCATCCCCAAAACATAACTTAAACATAATCTAGGGTTAAAAATAGTGAATTATTTAGTTTGCCATCAAAATCTCATAACACCTTACATTTTACAGAATTGCAGTGAGAGCAGTTAAAAAATAGCATTATCTTTAGAAAGTTACACAAATGAATAAAAGTAGAGCTAGTAATATAACCCCTGATAGTATTTGGCATGTAGTAAATGAAGGTAATTTAAATGCTGCTTTCTATCTCAAAAATAAAGTGGATCTTCACACCATTTATCTGACAAAGTGGCTCTTCTACACCTCAAAAGGCAACACATAAACTCCACAGTCCATCGTCAATGTTGCCTTCTACACACAAATTATTTTCACACAATTCCAACAAATGCACAGATAATTATTATATTTCCTGAATATTTCATGGAAATGGGGTAGTTACAGCTTTATTTAGCTGGTTGGACAGACCTTCTGAACAAACTCATAGCTTGGCTCTCTTCAAATCAGGCTTACGAATGTGTAATGATTTCATCATCTACCCCATTAAGTCATTTCATCTTGGAAGTATCTTGAATCTAATTGGAGTTCAAATTAAATATAATCATTCATATTTTGTTTGCATTTTTCCTGGATGTTGTCAAGAATAAAGGTAGTGTAACTCAGGAATAGCTTCATGATTAATCACCAGTTTTTACTGGAAACATTCTGACCTTAATGGTCTTCTGTACAAATCAGGAGCCTGTTGAAAAGACTTTAGGTGTCAATGCCATCTGGAATTTTAACTGAGCAGCTAAGCAAGCGGTGTGTTTCAAGCATTGCGCAAAGCCTGCAGTATTTTATAGAGCAGAAATAGTGGTTAAAACAATATTTCACTACAACCTGTGATTTCAGTTTGTGCAGTATCGAACATTAAGTTATAACACAAATGATTGCACAATATCTTTGATTATTAATTAATTTTGTCAGGCTATTACAATGCTTGTCATTACTGTTACTTTGTCATTTATATACAAAGGTTATAGATTTCTGTTTCTTGAAATCTTTTTAAAATATAGGTGTAGCAAAAAAAAAATCAATGTAAGGTATTGAAAGCTGAAATGAGAAATGCCAAGGATCATAAGAAATTAAGAATAGTGTTCTTTATTTTTTAATTTTTCGCTGAGGCTGTTTAAGTTTTGCCCCAAAATCACACCTTATCATCATGCTTTATCAATATTAATGAAGAATAGTAAACTATACTTTAAAATAAATAGTAACTTCAGGTTATCCCACTATAAAAAGCAGTTTTCTAATGCTCAGCATTAATTCTGGCATTGTGATTATTTGGCATCTCAAGATCCGATTCAATTCTTTTGCGATGTTCTCAAGATAAATATTATTTCAAGACACTGAGTAATACAGCATGGAAATAGTCTGAAGTCCCAGTGAATCTGTACCAACAATCAAACACTTACTTACATTAATTTAATACTAATCCCATTCAGTTATTCTGCCCACATTCCTATAAGCTCTCCCCAAAGCCTCCAGAGGCCAATTGGTCTATTAATCAGGGTGACGTTGGAATCTGGGAGGAAATCAGAGTATCTGGGTGAAACTCACACAATCACAGGAAGAAGTAAAAAATTCTATATGATCAGCACTGGAGGTCAGGACCGAACGCACATTACTGAAGGTGTGAGGCAGCAGCTCGACTACTTGTGCTATTGTTTCATCCTTTTCTTTCGATGTTAGCATACTTACATCACCAATGATCTGTCCCAGATATTTTTTTCTACAGAAACCATTCTCCACAGATTAGAACATATATCTAATTCTTTAATTTGTGTCTAGGAGCTGCAAGTGTTGGCAGCCTGTGCTGAGAGAATACAACCATACCTTTTAGAATTAAAATATTGAATATTTATTAGATAACAAACCTGAGAAATGAAGACTATAATTAAAGAAACTGAATAATATATAACTTTCTCTAAAGATACACAAATCTATTCGTCTTGTCCTAAGTAAACTTGTTTAATATTATTAAGTCCAATCTGATTTTGAAATAAACATTACAAATAAATGCTCACAATTCTAGACTAAATGTCTTGATTGATGAAGTAAAAGTGGAGGCTATGTAAGTAGAGTGGATGAGGAAAGGTTGACCAGATTATTCTTGCATCTGTTGATATCTAGAAGCAGGAGAAGGGACTTTATTGAAACATATGAGCTCCTGAATGGCAGAATTGATGTGAAAAGAATGTGTTCTCCTGTGGGAAGACTTGGACTAGTTTCACTGATTAAAAACAAAGGTTGACCATTTACGTGATGAGGTGAAATCCTTTATTCAGAGGATCAGTCTTTTGACTCTGCAACAACAACAACAGCATCTGCAATCTCTTGTGATTTCATCTTTGGAGCTCTTCTTCAAAGTGCAGTGGTAAAAGAGCCTCATAATATTTTTTTTCAGGCAGAGGCAGATTGATTTCTGGTGAAAGACTACTGCAGGTAGATGGGCATGTAGAATTGAATTGCAATTGTGATTTTAATAAATGGCAGATCAAGCTTGAAGGCTGGAGTGATCTCGTGTTGACATAATGGTTCAATATTGAGAATGCTCAATGGGTATTGGAATCTGACCAACCCATATCCTTGTCCGATAGGGTGTATTTTTACAATGCTGCTCCATCAGCAGGTTTCCACCAAAGTGCTGGATCTCCAGAGATGACCGAGATTAATAAAGCATGTTGCAGATGTTTTCATCTATGACCACTCCGATTCAGCAACCATCTATCAGCTTCATACCTTTTTGACAATATCACACCCACATACACCCACACACCCACACGCACACATACACCCACACCCACTTACGCACCCACACACACCCACATACACACACACACGTGCACACACACAGTCACTCTAGCATAGATTTGTTTCTATTTAAAACATAAATCTATGTACACAGACACACACACACAGACACACACACACACACACACACACACACACACACACACACACAGAGTCACACTAGCATAGATTTGTTTCTATTTAAAACATAAATCTATGTACACACACGCCCGCACGCATAAACAAACACACAGACACACACACAGAATCAAACACAGGTACATACTCACGCAGGCACTCTTTTTTTTTACAGGTAAGTGAACTATTCATGTCTTTGTCTAATAAAGCTAATGACTATATTAAGGAATATATCAAATTCAAGTTCAATTTCAGGCTAATTGTCATCTGACTGTGCAATCAAACGGAACACTAGTACTCCAGACCATGGAGTACCCACAGAACAAAAATCACACACAGCACATAAACCAAAATATTACCATAAATATGTTAATAAAATATAATTCAAAATGAATGCAGTGTGAAGCAGAGGTAAACAGTAAACAGCACAGTAGACAGTAAACAGCTTGCTGTCCTAATGATGGGACCTCAGTGGTGGCAGGGTATTCATTAGTCTCACAGTCTTAGGGAAGAGGCTGTTACCCAGACTGGCAGTCATAGTTCTGATGCTTCTGTACCTCCTTCCTGATAGTAATGGGTCAAAGAGATTGTGGGGATCCTCAACAATGCTTTAGGTCCTTCATCTGCAATGCTTCTAGTAAATGTCACAAATAATGGGGAGGGAGACCCCAATGATCCTCTCGGTGGTTTTTATTTATCTTCTGTAGGGTCTTGAGGTCCGGTGCCTTGCAGCTTCCACACCACACAATGATGCGGACAGATAGGACTCTTCTGATGGTACTTCCGTAGAAAGTTGTTAGAATGGGGCCAGGGAGACTTTCACGCCTCAGTCTCCTCAGAAAGTGTAAATGCCACTGTGCCTTCTTGACTAGTGAGAAAGTTAGATTGTCCGCTATGTGCACACCAAGGAATTTTGTGCTCTTCACTCCCTCCATGGCAGAGTCATTGATGTGCAATGGAGAGTGGTCGACCTGTGCCTTCCTCAAGTCCACAGTCATCTGTTTTGTTTTGTCCACCTTGAGACTCAGGTTGTTGTTCTCACACCATTTGATAAGCACCTCTACCTCTCCTCTCTGTATGCTGACTCATCATTGTTGCTGATGAGACCAATTACAGAGGTATCATCAGTGAACTTGATGATAGTCATAGTCATAGTCATACTTTATTGATCCTGGGGGAAATTGGTTTTCGTTACAGTTGCACCATAAATAGTAAATAGTAATAAAACCATAAATAGTTAAATAGTAATATGTAAATTATGCCAGTAAATTATGAAATAAGTCCAGGACTAGCCTATTGGCTCAGGGTGTCTGACACTCCAAGGGAAGAGTTGTAAAGTTTGATGGCCACAGGCAGGAATGACTTCCTATGATGCTCTGTGTTGCATCTCGGTGGAATGAGTCTCTGGCTGAATGTACTCCTGTGCCCAACCAGTCCATTATGTAGTGGATGGGAGGCATTGTCCAAGATGGCATGCAACTTGGACAGCATCCTCTTTTCAGACACCGCCGTGAGAGAGTGGGTGGTTTGAGTTGGATCTGACAGTGCAGTCACGAGTCAGCAATGTGAACAGTAGTGGGCTGAGCACACAGTGATGGAGCACTGCATGATGGAGCTTGAGATGTTGCTGCCAACTCGGACTGACTGGGGTCTCTCTGTCAAGAAGTCCAAGATCCAGTTACAGAGGGCTGTTGAATTCCAATGACGATAGTTACTAACCAGTCTCTGCGGCATGAGAACCTTAAATGCCAAGCTGAAGTCGATGAACAACATCCTGGCGTATAAAGCATTGCTTTCTAGGTGGGACAGGACAGAGTGGAGGGCTGAGGCTATGACATCATCAGTGGACTGACTGAATGGTAGGCGAACTGGAAAGATCCATTGTAGCTGGAAGGTAGGATCTTATATGATCCGTTACCAGCCACTCAAAGCACTTCATGATTATTGAAGTCACTGCTACTGGGAGGTAATTGTTTATGTCAGTTACTGTTGCTGTCTTGGGCACTAGAATGATGGTGACTGCCTGCAGGGTCAGTGGATAGAGATATTAAAGATGTCTGTTAAGACCTCTGTCCGGTGACCTCTGTCTGATCAGGTATATTATTGGATATATATTTCAGATATATATCTTGAATATAAGGTCACACACAAGGTTTTTGAAAGCAGGGTCACTATTTTAATAGCTGAAATTGCTCAGTGAGGGATAGAAACCGAAGTGTGAGTTGTCTGACACCTTCAGTGCCAAATAATAAAGCAATAACCAGCTCTGCCTTCACGTCATTGTCTTTATCTTGTGTGATTGAAGAAACCAAATACAATGTACTTCCCAAAATAGAATGGATTTATTTGGAACTGAACGGGTAATCAGAAGATAATAAAAAGGATTATTTTTAAGTTTTTGTGCCAGTTAGAAGATTGAAAACATAATTATTCTTTTGCATATTTACTGAAAAAGAAATCCTTCTATTGCATAATTGCGAAGTATAAATAATCCATTGGTTCTGCAACATAGAGCCTTCAGTTAGATATCCTTAATACTTGATTGACTATACATTGCCTAACTGTGATTATTTTCTGCTTATTATTTGATGGCATAAATCTAGGAATTCCTAATACTCACTTCCTGATCTACTTCATACATCTCTATAGGTGAGATTTTACATTTGATAAAGTGATTTTATATTTATTATATGACATCTATGTTTTTGAAATTCGGCAAAATTAACTGCATGGTCCCATCTCACTTAAGATCATAAGAAAGCAATAATGCTGGGAAATAAGGGGGATTCTTGAAAAGAAACTTTCAAAGTAGAGTGTTTTTTTTTAAATCATCTAAATTTGTGAAAAAAATTACATTCTGAAGGCTCCACATTGTAAGAATGGTAGTCTTCTTCTGTGCAGTAAATCAGAAGAACAGATGGTGATGCTAGCATTGGAATTTTGGAATTTTCCTGAAGATGTTTCCTTCCTCTTTATACTGAATCTCCAATGTGATATTCATTTCACGTCTTTTAAAATGCCAAGTTCTTTAATGCACTGAGAATCAAACTCAAATAAAACTAACAATGACCAGTTGTTTGGTTGGAAGATTCAATACTAGATACAAAAAGGTAAAACCGATATATTGCTGGCAGAAGATATTTTGAGAGGACTTTACAGTTTATCCCACAGAATGAAAGGCTGTAACATTTAAATTTACCAGGAGTTCATTAGGATTTATATTGGTAAAGTTTAAAAAAAAACATAAAATGTTTTTTTCCCGAGCATTCAGGCAAGTCATCTCTTTTAAAATGTGCAGAAATAATTAAATATTTAATACCCCTGAAAAAAAGCATCTGTATTCAGGTGAAATAATTTTGGGAATGATAACGTAAATGTTTAAATCACCACTACTTAATACTTGCTTTCATTGATTTTTTTTACAGATTTCCTTCTCAATTTTTTTGAATAGATAAGGCTGTTCATTTTATTCATTCTTCCTGTCCCTTTGCTTGTAAATGGAAATACTTGTGAAGCTGAATAATGTCCTCATTGCTTCATAAACTATCCTTTAGTCACTTTAAAATACCTAGCTCAATTTGTATTAAACATATCAGATAAAAAGTCGATCACAGCAATCCTATAAAATGAGCAAGCAATGAAAATGGGGCAAAAACGAAAATAACAAAAGTACTAAAGTAACTAAAGTACCAATCTGCGAAAATAAGTGGGAAAATCTCTAAGGTAACTTACAACTTCACTTTTAAATTTGTTTGAATTAAATTGACAATACCACTTTGTGTAAAATTCTGCACAGTCTTAAAAATTATATTTGCACTATTAGCATGGCTTGGGAAAAGTAATCATTTATGTTCTTTCCTTGGGATATAACTTCAATTCCATGACAGAATAATAAATAAGTGAAAGGTGTAACTAAGCAACTAAGGGGTTAAGGCCAATCCCAAGTCGCTTAGGAGGTCTTGCTGCATTCCATGTTTGAAATGGACTTTAGAGTAAAATATTTGCTTATAAGCAAAATAAATAATTTAATTGCCATCCACACCATGAAAATATCTTAACATATATCACACTGTGAATCAATGTTTTTTGAATCAATTGACTCCTGTTGTTGGGTAAACACAGCGGCTAGCTGCACAATGAGTAATGACTAAATAGCCAGCAGGACCATTTTATTTGGCAACGCTGGTGAGGAGAGGAATGTTGACCACAACATTTGGAGAAACCCTCTGGTACTTCTTCAGATAGTACTTTGAGGTCTCTAACAGCCTTCGGATGTGCATGCAGGTTTTTATTTTAACAGTCAAATTTAAAGACTTTGTCAGTAACGTTATTTGGGTTTTGCTTATGGTTGTAAAGTTTTATGGTCAAGATTATGGTGGGAACAATAAAAAAAACTTCACTAAAGATTGACATTACAATTGTCCATTTAAATTGAATAAGTCATTGAAATACAAGCATTGATTCCTTAATATCTTTGAGTTCTTCTCAGTAGCTTCTTCTTAATTTAGAGTTAAGATAGGGAAAATTACATCAGTCTATGCCCAAGAACAGTGGATATCTGAAATCCAAGCAATGAAAACAGCTGCCTGAAAAGGAATCACCTGGATTTTCTTTCATTTAATTTGAGCGGAAGTGAAGCTCATTGGATTACAGGAATACTGCTTGACCTGCCCAATTTACTGATGATCACGCAACTGATTTTAACTGATGCTTTTGGGTGCAGACCCAGGAAGGCTTCCCCTTATACTGACATACTTGTCATTTCAAAGGGAGTATACTCTTTCAGAGATCTCGGACTATAACTTTCTGATTTATAGAAGTTCATTTTTCCCACTGTATTTTTAAAGGCATATTTTACACAAATGACAAAAATATTAGCAGAAAACTGGGAGAAAGCTATGTATGGTAAGGATTGAATGTGATAATGAATGAGCCCATTTTACAATTTGGCTGTAAAGTTGTACAGACAATTGAAATAACTAAATGTGTGATATTCAAACATTCCCTTCCTCTGTCACTCTCCTTCACTTACTGAACATTTTCTTACAGTGAACAGCTTGAGCTTTGCCTCCACTCAGTTTCACTAAATTAAACTGTTGGCCAGGAGAACTCACATGGGTCCAAGCTATGCCTTTCTCTTTGTAGGAGACATGGAACAGTCCATTATTCAGTTCTACTCAGACATGTCCTCACAGGAAACTGGAGCACTTACACGAAAACCAAATGGTCATGGAGGGAATGTGTAAACTTGGCAAAGACAACAACTGAGTTCAGGATCGAACCTTGTCCTTGAAACAGTGAGGCAACTTCTGTAACAATGAGTATACACAGCATCCTCTTTTATTTCACTTTTATTTATTCAATCATTCATTCAATTCATCTGCTTGATTGTTTGTTTGTTTATTTATTGATTGATTGATTGAGGTCCATCCTGGAGTAGGCCCTTCAAGCCCTTTGAGCCGCTCACCCAGCAATTCCCAGATTTAATCATAGCCTAATCATGGGGCAATTTACAATGGCCAATTACTCTATCAACTGGTAGTTCTTTGGACTGTTGAGAGGAAACCGGAGCAAACCCATGCGCTCATGGGGAGAATGTACAAAGTTCTTACTGTAATATTTTGCTTCTCACACAGCTGGCATTGTTTGCTGCTTTTCTTTCATCTCTTTCAGGTACACCTTTTCTGGAGAAATCAGCACTCACCATTGTCTCTTGGACAGCAACAATTGTGGTTGTGTCATTTCAATTCTCTTGCTTTGTGTCCTAATACAGATATTCCCTTTATCCCCTCTACCTGTCTCCTTTCCCTGCAGCTTAAAACACACCTATTGTTTCAGTAGTGCCAACATGAATTTCTCTAATTTCCTGTAACCACTCTGTTATGTTCCACCTCCCCCCCCACACACATCTGTTTTCCCTTATACCTTGCACTTTCTCTTTTTCTCTTTTCCGTCCCCCGTCCTCACGACCTGCCTATCACGCATAACTCTCTTTCACTGGTTACCCACCTCCTCTCCTTTACTCCATAGTCCACTGTTCTCTCCTATCAGATTCCACTTTCTCAAAGCTTTCCCCTTTTCAACTATCAAACCCTTGCTCCTCATATCACTCCCACTTCACCTCCCCCCACCCCCACCTGTTCATCTCTCATTTGGATTCACCTCTGACCATGCTGCTACCCACTAGCCACCCCCTCCCCTCCCCTCCCCCCATCCCCCTCCAATCCACTTTTATTCTGGCCTCCGTTTTCTTTATTTCCAGTCCTGAAGAAGAATCATGGCCTGAAATGTCGACTGCTAAGATGCTGCTAAGCTCCTCCAGCACTTTTTGTGTGTTGCTCCAGATTTCCATGATCTGCAGTCTTTTTTTGTGCCTATCGTACTCACTTTTTTCAATTCTGATAAAATATCAGTATCAACTGTTAAAAAGATAAACTAAAAATTACAAACATGACCGATTCTGCAGATGCTGGAAATCCAAAGCAACACACACTCAAAATGGTGGAGAAGCTCAACAGGTCAGGCGGCACCTATGAAAAAGTCAATGTTTTGGGCCGCGACCCTATGTAATATGTTCAGGATGCAGTTAGACATTTACGGTGACACACCAGACAGCAGTGTAGCTGTCTCACAGCTCCTGTGACCCACGTTACAGTCTGCTCTCTGATGCTGTCCGTGTGAAGTTGGCAACTTCTCCCTGTGAGTATGTGGGTTACCCCTAACTGTTCTGGTTTGCTCCCACGTTCTAAAGATATGTGGGCTGGTAGAGTAGTTGGCCACTGTAAATTGTCCCTTGTGTGTAGTTGAGTGGCAGAATCTGGGAGAAGCTCGTGGGAGAACAGTCACTGTAGGAAGAGTGTATGAAAGATACACTCCCATGACAGTTGTCACTAACATGACAGTTAGTGCAGTTTCTAAGGGCCAAAGACTATATGACTCCAATGGAGACTACGAGGCTTCCAGATTTAGTCACTGAGATGATTGCCAATGTTGGATCTCTGCTGGACTTCAGGAGGGTCACTCTACCACTACGGATAATGTGCTTTAAAGTCAGGGATGGGAAAATTATTCTGAGCTTCCATTCCTGGTCATTAGCCAGTGACTACAGCTGGAAATGCACATGTGCAAACACCAGGGGCACAGCACAGAAGATTGATGGCCCCACAGCCGACTGATACTCAGTGTTAGGGAAATGATGCAAGCCAATTGTTGCAGAAGGAAATGTATTCCAGTAAGCAATCAGGAGGGAAACAGGAATAAATCTGGTGAGAGAAAAAAAATCAAACTCTGGGAATTTCAAAGCATAAATTCCAATTGACTTTCATTTCTAACCCAATTAATAAACATCTTTGGTAAGGAGCCTCTAATGGTAAAGCACACAAGGAAACAGGAAGAGAATTAATATCACAAGAATTTATATCTCAGCCAAAATGCTGACCCAAGCATCGATTTCCATAGTGTCAAACCTCTCCCTAAATACTCCTTTTATTTATATAGCGTTAAATTCAAACAATGAACATAGAATAGCACAGTACAGGAACAGACCCTTTGGCCCACAATGTTGTGTTGAACCAGCTAAAAAATAAATTAAAAAAAACAAAAACTAATCCCTCCTACCTGCACAATGTCCATATCCTTCCATCTTCCACATATTCATGTGTCTTTCTCAACGTCTCTTAAAAGCCTCTAAAGTGTTTGCCTCTCACTCTACCAGGCATCCACCTCTCTCTGAGTGTAATATCTTATCCCGCACATTGCTTTGAACCTACACCCCCTCACCTTTAATGCATGCTCTCTGGGGTATCTGTAGGCACTTTATATTGCTGCTTACTTTGAGCGGCAGAGCAATCAAGTGAACATAATTTGTTGAAAGCAGAAGCTTTTCAACTAATGGCAACATCTGATACAACAATGTAAGAGGGATACAGTATGGTATATTCTGTTCCTTAAGCCACATCTACATTGGAAATCCCTCACTACTAATCTAAAAACAGTAATAAACCCACACCATCAATGTAGGTTTATAAAATGAAATGGTTCTTTGTTTTATTAGTGCAAATTCACTCTATCATGACTATTCACTGAAGTCTTCAATCTGAGCAGCTGTTACTAACTCTAGAATTTCCACTCCATTTATTAGTGGTTTAAAGATAACGTTAGGGCTATACACATCTGGTTTTATATTCTGGTCTGTAATTGTTGTTATAATACTGTTTAATTAATTGTAAGTACTGTACAATACATATCCTTGGCCATCATCTGCTTGGTGTCACCTGTATACACTAAATTGTTCACATGAAATTTTAGGTAGGGGTTTATCACATAATTCTTTAGTGGTACAGCTAGTAGATTGGTTGTCTCACAGTGCCAGAAATTTGGGTTCAATCTTGACTTTGGGTACGGTACACATGATCTTTGTGGGTCCTCCCTGTGACTGCATTGGTTCCATTTGTGTGCTCCAATTTCTTCTCACATCCTGAAGATATGTGGGTTCGCAGGTTAATTGCCTATTGTAATTTGCCCTGATGTGTGGATGAGTGGTAGAATCTGGAAGAGTTGATGGGAATATGGGGAAAAGTAAATAGGATTAATGTAGGATTAATATAGACAAATGCTTGATTGTTGAACTAGATTTAATTAGCCAAATGAGTTGTTTCTGTACTATGTGAATTTATGATTTTAAAACTCCTGGTTTTTATAGCTGGGGGCGCTAGTGGGAATAAGCACCCACCGCCTTTTAAATTCTCTGAATGGCATGTGTGTCAAATAGCCTCTGGCAAACCAGGTTCAGCTTTTGGCCTTCAAGCGTGGCTTAGCTACTAAACCCATTGAAGCCACTTCTACTGACAGTAAAAAGGGCAGATGCGGGTTACACGCACCTAAAAACCAGTCACTTAGAGCAGATGAGGCTCATCAGCCGTGATTGGCAGCTAATCTAGAAGAAGGAAAACTCTGATCTCAAATCGCTGCTGCCTTGCGGCTATACTCACACATGGGGAAAGCTTCGGGAGTAAACCTTGAGGAAAAAAAATCAAAAAATCCAGGTCCTTAAGGCAGTCCTACATTGAGTTCATTGCTGACTAGCAGCTCCTGCAACACTGTTGGTGCCAAATTGTATTGGTCTCTGCTGTTCCTGTGGATTCATCAGCTGCGTGGGGAGGGGGAGCCTGCTACATGAGCAACAGCTTGCTCTCCATATCGTACTGCCTTGGCTTGTGTATCATGTAGACAGCTGGGACACAATATCTAAGGTCGACCCTGACCAACGATGGGCATCATAACTCTTTCCATTTACTAGAGTAGTTGTACATTGTGTTTGATATATTAATTAGATGCTGTGAACTCAGTTGAAACAACTTCTAATATGCTTGTTTTAAAGATCTTGTGCCCCTACGTTTTCCCTGTCTTGCATCCTGACTCCTCGGCCTCCCTGCAGACACTGGCCCCTTTCTTTTCTGCTGCACCTTTTGAAGCCACAGTGCTATCTTCTCCACCTTTCCCTTTCTTGATCATTTCTAAAACTCTAAATTCTGTACTGACTGTTTTCAATCTGTCTGTCACCATCTCTTGAAGAGAAGGAGGATGAGAGGTGACAGGATAGAGGTGTACAAGATGATAGGAGGCATAGATAGAGTGGACACATTCCCAGCATGGAAATGGTTAATACAAGGGGTCATAGATGTTTGGAGGGAAGTATAGGGGGGATATCAGAAGTAGGGTTTTTACATAGAGAGTTGTAGGTATGTGGAACACACTGCCAGAGTTGGCGGTAGATGCAGGCACATTTTGGAAATTTAAAAGACCCTTAGATAGACACAAGGATGGAAGAAAAAATAGAGAGCTATGAGGGAGAGAAGGGTTAGATTAATCTCAGAGTAGGTTAAAGTGTGTGCAGCATCGTGGGATGAAGGGCTGGTGCTGTGTACTGTTGCATCTGGCTACACTCTGTTGGGCTGACAGTAGTAAATGCACACCTTCTGTGACATCCCATATAGAATCTGCAGAATAGTTGAACTGTCGCTGCTGTGCAATATAGAGCAGTCCACTCGGTCTACTCTTGACTTAGACCAGGGCTTCCCAATGTTTTTTATGCCATGGACCAATACCATTAAGTAAGGGGTCCATGGACCCCTGACAGACCATTCATGGAAACTGAAAATAAGTACCTGGTAAAAATTGAGCTCTCACACAAAAATTGGACATTCTCACTGACTGCATCAGTATTCTTTGTACCAGAAGCAACTGAATTTGCTTCAGTACAGCGTCTCGTGCTGACCTTTTTGCTTTTCATTTGTTAATAGTCTCATGGTGTGACACAGTTACTCTGAATTGACTCTGTCATACGGTTAAACCGTCTGTATTGTCATCAAAGTTTGTGTAAAGTCTCTTTGCTCAAGTTGCTATTCAAATGATGCCTTTGATTGGGCTACCAATAATGCAGTGTATTTTATGGGCTCTTGACTCACGTAGGCTACCCCTCCGGGAGACTTCATTTTGGCCTCATTCCCTTGCTTTGCAAGTCTGTTTCATAACCTTGTGGTGGCCTCTGCAGGCTGATTCCTAACTGAGGAAGGGATAAAAGAATGGATAATATTATGTTGTCATGGTCTCAGAGAACTTAATGTGCCTTATAGTTTGTGAACAGAGGTTATGGGAGGAATTGAAGAATTCCAGCCCTGGGTCTTGGACAAGCAGTTCAATGCATTTGGATCACTGAAATGGTCAAGGATGGTGGTGAGGTGTAAGAACATATGATCATATCCGTGTAGATAACAATGTGTTTGTAGGTGACGTTGCTGAGGAGCAACCAGATGTACAAATAGTATTGGAAGGTTAAGAATTAATCCTGGACAATGATGCAGCGGTGAGAAGTTGTTACAGATAAGATAGAAAGAAATGATACCAAGTCATCCAGTTTGGCTGCAGTGAAGAGCAGTTGGAGCAGGATGGCGTGGTTATGCTTATTAAAGGCGGCAGATTAGTCAGGAAGGTTTACATAATCACAGTCACAAGCAATACCATTTATGCTTTTGGAAAGGGATAATTCAGTGAAATGAATTTACTGAAATGATCCAGTAAATCTCTGCAGAGGTTCAAACATAAAATCACAGGACCTGGGAAGCTATAACATTTTGGAGAAATAATAGTATTTGGAGAGGAGATAGCAACTCTTGTAATTAAAGGGTTTAGAGTGAACTATGAAAGATGGATTGAAGGGAATAAGAAGAATACCTGAGAAAAACCTGAAGAAAACCTAATAATATCAGTTAAAACTGTGGATCAGAAGGGGAATTGGCTGTCCTGCGGTTTCGTAGGAATAGGGTTAATTGGGTAGTTCCTGGGCAGCATGGACAAGATTTCCTTGGAGAGGGTTTTATAGGAATGAAATCAAAGAAACATATAGGTCCAGGGCTGTCAAGATTTGTATGGAAAATGTGTTTTGGTGGTTGAGAGTGAAAGGGAGGGAAACTGCAAAGGCAGTTGAGAAGTGGGGCAGAACGTTGTCCTCAACTTCTTGCCACAAACACACTGACTTAGTGGTCTCTCTATGTTGTGTCCTGTTTTTTGAAATTGACTTCCTCTGTAATCTGGGACAACATTTTGAAAGTCAAATGCAATATACAACTGCAACAATATACAGCATGTACATTTTGGGCAAATGACTGATATGAATTTCAACTGCTGATTTCCATCTTTTGTTATCAGTAATTTAGCGACAGTTGTCATATTGGTAACTGTAGAAGTAATTTGCGAAGTATGATCTCACAAACTATAATTGGATGAATGAAGTGTTCGTTTTAGTTGATGCTTTAAACAGAGGTGAGGGATTAATTCTTGAGGTCTGCACTTGCTTCATACAAATATTTAGCATCACAAGCAATTAAGTTTATTTAATATACAGTCATTTGATTTTGATTTTGAAGCATTTCAAATTGGTCATCCAAGTCATGAAGCAACTTTCAAATACATGGAGCATAAGGAAAGAGAGAGGGATGAAAGAGGAAGAGAAGAGGAAAGGAGCAGAGAAAGGAGAAAAGGAAAGGGTGAGAGAGAAAGAAAGAGAAACAGAAAAAGTGGGGGTTTGTGGTCAGCTACTTCTGAGCCCAAATTGCAAAAAGAACCTTCAGACCCTTAAACAATGTTCCAAATCCTCAGGAATTTCAGCTGTAACTCCAAAATTACATTTTGTAGTATAACAACATGAAATAGTATCAGAGCTATGAAGGAAAAATACATCATTTTGACCAACTTATTAAATGAAATGTACAAATAGAAACATCATTTTTTGGATGTAAATTATTGGCAATTTTCATATGACATTACAGCACAATGTAGCATAATATGATCACCATTTTTATATTCCAAAATTATAATTATGGACTCCAAGCAATTCAAAGGAATAATTATGACTTAAGTGTGGTTTTAGTCACATTTTTCAAGAATAATGTGGCACTAATATTTTTGAAAAATGTCAAAAGAAAAATGCCCTGCCTTTCAGATAAAGGTGGGGATGGGGAGAGAAGTGAGGAAATGATTTTGGATGAGAATAAAGCGAGTGTGTAAGGAAAGACAAAGGGAGCAGGGGAAGCAGGAATGAACATGGGGCAGACAGTGACTTATCAGAAAACCAATTGATGGAGATGGAGAGAGAGAGATAGTGAGAGAAGATAGAGAGAGAGAGGAGTTGGAGGGAACGCTGACTGAGCGAGTGGCTGGAAATTGAGAAGCAAATCAAAGACGGGCCCTCAACCAAGGACATCTGGAGCCTTGGACTTCTCTGCATTGTCAGCTGCTTCTGTACATTGATATCTCCCATTTTCCTTCCTCCCCGCTCTCTCTGTCTCTCTGCATTTCCTCTCTTTCCATTTTCCCCAACTTCCTCATTCATCCTCCCATTTTCTCACCCAATCCTGCTCTCTCAAACCTTGCTCTTTACCCACTACCCCCCCTCTCTCTTGTTCATCCACTTCTTTTTCTGTCTCTTTCTTTCTCTCTCACCCTTTCCTTTTCTCCTTTCGCTGCTCCTTTCCTTTTCTCTTCCTCTTTCATCCCTCTCTCTTTCCCTATGCTCCATCCCTCTTTCTTATCACTTGCTGATAATATAAACTGATACCAGGCTCCTTTCCCATTGGCCAGTAAATTGCCTCTTTTAAACTCATGATTTTCATCCCAAAACTTCCACAGGCCCTTACCCATGATCTTTAATAGAGCCTGATCCCAGATCATGGCCCATCCCTAACTATTAGACCTGAGAGTTGGGGTAAATGGAGCTGGGAACTGCAGAATTTGGGTGTTTAGGAATGACAGCAATAGAATCAGGGCATCAGGAGTCAAGCAGCTTAACTGGGAATGTCAGAAGCTGGTGTAGGAGGAGTTTGAGGCCATGAGTGTCACAGAGTGATGAGAGTTGTGGAGCAGGGAAAATCAGGACAGCAAGTATAGGATTCACAGGTGGTAAAGTGAAGAATTAGCAGAAATCAAGAGGACTTCAGGGCTCAATGGTGTCAGGAGACAGTGGGAATGATGTCCTAGGAGTCATAGTGGTTTGTGGGAAGCTGGGAAATTATGGTAACTAGGGGGCACCATAGGTCAAAGGATAAATGGCATTCAGTGGGAGGTGGTGATGGCTGGAGTGGGGTTTGTGGCCGATGTAGTTTCAGAGCAGTAGGTTAATGCTCATGAGTGTTGAGGGGTAACAGCTTCTATCAGGGATGCAGCAGTTTCGGTGGGTTCAATGTGTCATACGTGTCCTGGGGATGATTCCCCACAAGGTACTCACTTTACAGCTGTAAGATTCCAAAATGTTAAAAAAGGCAGTCAAAAGCAAAGAACCTCACAGGCCTCAGTGGGTTTGAAAATGTCAGTCAATCTTGCTCTTAATCTTCTCTATACAAATGTGAAAATCGTCAGCTTCTCTTCATATCTGAATTCTTTCAAACCAGACTCCATTCCAGTAAATCCCTTCCTCTTCCTCTGTCAAACTTTTTATCCTCTCTAAACTAGTATGAGTGTCTGAACAAAGTTTTGAATCGTATTCCTTCTGAGTCAGGCATGTGTATCATCTGAGTCAGCCAAAAACTAGCTCCAACTGCCATAGGAAAGTAGTTACTGCTGTAATTAAATTAATAAGTGTAGTTTACTGAATGGAATGTACAATTTTATGGATTTCCACTGATAGTATTACCCATCAGGAATGCAAATGGTGTTTAATTTGATAAGTGCGAGGTTTTGCATGTTGGAAGGTCAAATGCAAGTAGGACTTCCACAGTGGATGGCCAGGCCCTGGAAAGTGTGGTAAAACAGAGGGATCCTGGGTTACAACTATGGCTCATTGAAAGTGAAGTCACAGGTAGACAGGGTGGTGAAGAAGGCAGTTGGCACACTGGTCTTCATAAGTTAGGACATTGAGTATAGTATTTTGGAATTGATGGTGCAGTTGGACAGGTCGCTGGTGCAGCCACACTTGAAACATGTTGCTAAACTGGAAAGGATGTAGAGAAGGTTTACAAGGATGTTGTCAGGTCTTGAGGGTCTGAGTTATGGGGAGAGGTTGGCTAGATTAGAACTTTATTTGTTAGAGTGTAGGACACTGAGAGGTGTATAAAATCATGAGGATCATGCAGTACTGTGCCAAAGTCACTAGGGTGGCTAAGACTTTTGCACAGTACTGTAGATAGGGTGAAATCACTCAATCTCTTTCCTAGGCTTAGAGGAATCAAGAACTGGAGGGCACAGGTTTAATCTGAGAGGTAAAAGGTTTAATAGAAGCGTGAGGGGCAACTTTTTTTTTTACACAAAGGATGATAGCTATGTGGAATGAGCTGCCAAAGGTTGTGGTCTCTTTCCATGCTGTATAGCTCTATTAATTGGTCTCTCACTCTCTCTCTGACCCAATGATTACTTCCAGTGTAGTGCTAAAGAGTAAACTTTTGCTCATTCAGCAATCATCACAATGAAGACTCTCTACAGACTCTAATCACATACTAGATTACCGATGTCCATCAAGAGGAACGAATGGCAAGTGGTCAGCTTGGGTAACATTGGCACTAATTCTTGATTTCATTTGAAAGTGTACATGTCAATGCAAAGTCAGGATGGAAGTGATCAGGTGAGATGCAATCAGATTGTTGCTAATGTTCTGCCATAGCTCGCCTTTGATGAGACCTCTCAGCTGACATAGCAGGGGATGGCCACTGAAGTAGCTCCATTGTTCAGACAGGTATCTAATACAATTGGTGAAAATTGTATCAGATGATCTACACTTTGGCTGGAAAATTGTGTGGAGGGTGTTATCACATTGCAATGGAATAAGTTATGCTAGTGAATTAATGTATGCCTGATAGGTAATATTGCCAGTGGAAATCTATAAAATTGTGCAGTACATCTAGTACTATTATTGCCTGTGCCAGTTCAGTCCAATGTCCCATTATATGGCTATGTTCTCTGGGATGCAACAGAGACCTTTTGTAACTGGTGGACACTGAGACATAAGGATGACTAGGTGCTGTAACTTTCAGTTTGATGCAAAACATCAGTGCACCGGAGGAGAAGACTGCTCTTTATAAACAGAAAATGTACTCTCCCACTTGCCCCATTCTATATTGTAATTTATATAGGAAAAGGTATTTAGGGGGTTTAGGATTTAGGCTTAAGATTTTTTGAGGCCAGATGTGCGTGAGGCCTTCTTAATGAATCATTTCTTGAGGTAGGCTTCAAGCACATGTAGTCTCATATCCTGTTCCGTCATTCTAAATTTCACATAATTGTCTTTATCCTCATTACCATCCATTACAGTCGGCAGATAGTGTGATACATTTTGTAAACATCAATATTAAACTTAAAACTTAAGAAGCCAAAAGCTCATAACCAATGACCATAGTAGCCATAAATACACAGTTACTTCATACTTTTATAGAGAACACAAGCTCAATCTGTGCTGCTTCAGGATTTCCATCTTTGTGCCTCTTACACTGTATTTCATACTGCATTGCATCCCACTTTGAGTTTCTACATATTCTGAAACTTTCCTGTTGTCCTTTTTGAAATAATGAAGTCATCTTCTCTAACTTTTCCTTCCTGGATTGTCTTTAGAACTAGCTAGGTCTCTATGGCTTTTGATGTCTCTTTCTCCTGTTGTTACCAGTTCAGTTCAATGTCTCATTATATGGCTGTGTTCCCTGGGATGCAATAGAGATCTTTTGTAACTGGTTTACACTGAGCTACATCAGTAAATTATAGCACTCTGCGATATCTTTCTTAGGATATTTACAGGTTTTGAATTGCCCCAAATCTCTATGTAGTTCTCACTTAAAATATTCAACTCAATCACTGCTTGATTCAGTACTTTCAATAATATTGTAATGGCAACAGCCTTGTAAGCACTGAGGTCTTTCCCAGAACTGTCAGGAAGTCGAGAGGAGATTTAGCCCAAATGCAGAGCAGAGGAGATGATTTAGCAGTGAGCGATAATCTTAATAATCAACTGCAAAATACCAAGCCTCAAGGGGCCATGTAACAAGGGAGAACAGATACAAATCCCACAGGCAACAGGATAACTGAAAGCTAGGACCAGCTGGTTGAGGCAGGCTAGTTAGTATGAGTGAAAAAGGACTGTGGATGATAGCTGGGTTTTAAATGGGCTGCAGGTGACGAGTTAGAGGTGAGTGGCAAGTGACTCCTGTTAACTGAACGTAGACTGGGAAGAGCCTGCATGTGCAGACCTGACAAGACCCCTCCGCCCCCAACCCCCAACCCCCATGGCCAGCCTTGGACAATCTGGATGGGTCCAGTGGTACTCCTCGATAAGCGATGGATCCAAGATGTAACAGGGTGGGCACCCAAGACCTCTCCGCTGGGCTGTACCGTTCCTAGTCGACCAGGTACTGCACACCCCATCCACGACGATGTGAATCCATCAACCAGTACACCGTATACAATGGACCACCTTCCACCATACTTGTTTCCAGAGGTGCTGGCTCAGGTGGGTTGAGTGGCCCATGGACAATGGGCTTGAGGCAGGACATGTGGAAGGTAGGTGAGATCTTAACGGATTTTGGCAGATGGAGGTGGTAAGTGACCGGATTGATACAATGGGTAATCTTGATGGACCCAATGAACTGGGGCAACAGCTTGCCTGAGTCGGTGTGCAAGGGTGGATCACGGGTATTCAGCCTGACACAGTTCCCAGGCCAGACGACCTACTCCTGCTCCTATTTCTTATTTTCTAGCTGCATGGGTTCTGCAGGCCTTAACACTGAAGGTCCTGTAGCCTGAAACGATTCTGGGAATGGAACTGAAGGTCTATCTGATGATCTGGAGGGTTGCTTCATAAGATGCTTGTTAATTTGAAATGCAGAGTGATGAGGCTTTCACGGTGGATCACCTGGGGAGACAGCTGATCTTTAAAGTGTTCTGAGTGGCAGTGATGGTGATGGGCCAGCAGTGATTCCACATTCTATCTGTACTCCACCAAGGTGGTCCTGAATTCCTCTATGTAATCGAGCACCGAGCGTGAGCCTTGATGCAGGCGAAGTATCCGATGCACTCCCCTCTTCCACTTCCCGGATGGTTGACAACCTGGTGCGTCTCAGCAGTGAATTCCTCATATTTATTGCAAATGGTGGTCTTATTGTCCCAGTTAGTGGCGGCCCAAGTCACTCAGTCAAGAAAGAGATGATGAAGGCAATCTTGGCTCATTCCGCGGAATACACGAATAGCTGGAACTCGGAAGTGTAAGTTGCACGAGGACAGTATCGGGTGGGGGATCCGAAGTGGGAGCTCAGTGCTCAGAGGCAGGAAGCTGACTGCCGTGGGGTGCTGTGTCAAGATGGAGAGCTGGTGTAGAGTGGCAAGCAGGTGGTCAATGGCTCCCTGCTGCTTGCGGATCGTGTGCTCATGTTGACAGACAACTTCCTTTAAACGAGCACACTCTGCTGGGTGAATTGATGGTTCACTCATCCTGTCAGGAGATGTAGAGGAGGCTTGACCTGAAACAGAGCAGTGGATATGATTTAGTGATGAGCGATAACATAGAACATAGAATGGTACAGCACAGTACAGGTCCTTCGGCCCACAATGTTGTGCTGACCCTCAAACCCTGCCTCCCATATAAGCCCCCAACTTAAATTCCTCCATATACCTGTCTAGTAGTCTCTTAAACTTCTCTAGTGTATCTGCCTCCACCACTGACTCAGGCAGTGCATTCCACACACCAGCTACTCTCTGTGTAAAAAAACCTTCCGCTAATATCCCCCTTGATCTTCCCACCCCTTACCTTAAAGCCATGTCCTTTTTTATTGAGCAGTGGTGCCCTGGGGAAGAGGTGCTGGCTATCCACTCTATCTATTCCTCTTATTATCTTGTACACCTCTATCATGTCTCCTCTCATCCTCCTTCTCTCCAAAGAGTAAAGCCCTAGCTCCCTTAATCTCTGATCATAATGCATACTCTCTAAACCAGGCAGCATTATGGTATATCTCCTCTGTACCCTATCCAATGCTTCCACATCCTTCCTATAGTGAGGCGACCAGAACTGGACACAGTTCTCCAAGTACAGCCTAACCAGAGTTTTATAGAGCTGCATCATTACTTTGCAACTCTTAAACTCTATCCCTCGACTTATGAAAGCTAACACCCCATAAGCTTTCTTAACTACCGCATCCACCTGTGAGGCAACTTTCAGGGATCTGTGGACATGTACCCCCAGATCCCTCTGCTCCTCCACACTACTAAATATCCTGCCATTTACTTTGTACTCTGCCTTGGAGTTTGTCCTTCCAAAGTGTACCGCCTCACACTTCTCCAGGTTGAACTCCATCTGCCACTTCTCAGCCCACTTCTGCATCCTATCAATGTCTCTCTTCAATCTTTGACAATCCTCTACACTATCTACAACACCACCAACCTTTGTGTCATCTGCAAATTTGCCAACCCACCCTTCTACCCCCACATCCAGGTCGTTAATAAAAATCACAAAAAGTAGAGGTCCCAGAACAGATCCTTGTGGGACACCACTAGTCACAATCCTCCAATCTGAATGTACTCCCTCCACCACCACCCTCTGCCTTCTGCAGGCAAGCCAATTCTGAATCCACCTGGCCAAACTTCCCTGGATCCCATGCTTTCTGACTTTCTGAATAAGCCTACCATGTGGAACCTTGTCGAATCCATATAGATCACATCCACTGCACTACCCTCATCTATATGCCTGGTCACCTCCTCAAAGCACTCTATCAGGCTTGTTGGACACAATCTACCCTTCACAAAGCCATGCTGACTGACCATGATCAGACCATGATTCTCTAAATGCCCATAGATCCTATCTCTAAGAATCTTTTCCAACAGCTTTCCCACCACAGACGTAAGGCTCGCTGGTCTATAATTACCTGGACTATCCCTACTACCTTTTTTGAACAAGGGGACAACATTCGCCTCCCTCCAATCCTCCGGTACCATTCCCGTGGACAACGAAGACATAAAGATCCTAGCCAGAGGCTCAGCAATCTCTTCCCTCGCCTCGTGGAGCAGCTGGGGGAATATTCCGTCAGACCCCGGGGAGTTATCCGTCCTAATGTATTTTAACAACTCCAACACCTCCTCTCCCTTAATATCAACATGCTCCAGAACATCAACCTCACTCATATCGTCCTCACCATCATCAAGTTCCCTCTCATTGGTGAATACCGAAGAGAAGTATTCATTGAGGACCTCGCTCACTTCCACAGTCTCCAGGCACATCTTCCCACCTTTATCTCTGATCGGTCCTACCTTCACTTCTGTCATCCTTTTTTTCTCCACATAATTGAAGAATGCCTTGGGGTTTTCCTTTACCCTATTCACCAAGGCCTTCTCATGCCACCTTCTTGCTTCCCTATATTCTTCAATAGACCCATTTGATTCTTGCTTCCTAAACCTCATGTATGCTGCCTTCTTCCACCTGACTAGATTTTCCACCTCACTTGTCACCCATGGTTCCTTCACCCTACGATTCTTTATCTTCCTCACTGGGACAAATTTATCCCTAACCTTCTGCAAGAGATCTCTAAACATCCACCACATGTCCATAGTACATTTCCCTGCAAAAACATTATGCCAATTCACACCCGCAAGTTCTAGCCTTATAGCCTCATAATTTGCCCTTTCCCAATTAAAAATTTTCCTGTCCTCTCTGATTCTATCCTTTTCCATGATAATGCTTAGTGCCAGGGAGCGGTGGTCACTGTCCCCCAGATGCTCACCCACTGAGAGATCTGTGACCTGACCCAGTTCATTACCTAGTACTAGATCCAGTATGGCATTCCCCCTAGTTGGCCTGTCCACATACTGTGACAGGAATCTGTCCTGGACACACTTAACAAACTCTGCCCCATCTAAACCCTTGGAACTAATCAGGTGCCAATCAATATTAGGGAAGTTAAAGTCACCCATGATAACAACCCTGTTATTTTTGCACCTTTCGAAAATCTGCCTCTCAATCTGCTCCTCTGTATCTCTGCTGCTACCAGGGGGCCTATAGAATACCCCCAATAGAGTAACTGCTCCCTTCCTGTTCCTGACTTCCACCCATACTGACTCAGAAGAGGATCCTGCTACATTACCCACCATTTCTGTAGCTGTAATAGTATCCCTGACCAGTAATGCCATCCCTCCTCCCCTTTTTCCACCCTCTCTATCCCTTTTAAAGCACTGAAATCCAGGAATATTGAGAATCCATTCCTGCCTTTAATAACTTTAATAATCAACTGCAGAATAACAATCCACAAGGGCCCATGTAACAAGAGAGAACAGATTCTAAACTTACAGACAACAAGGTACCTGAAGGCTAGGAGCAAGTGGTTGGTTTGTATACTTTATACTTTTATACTTTATATTTTATTGTCGCCAAACAATTGATACTAAAACGTACAATCATCACAGCGATATTTAATTCTGTGCTTCCCGCTCCCTGAATTACAAATCGATAGTAAATATTAAAAATTTAAATTATAAATCATAAATAGAAAATAGAAAAATGGAAAGTAAGGTAGTGCAAAAAAACCAATAGGCAGGTCCGGATACTTGGAGGCTATGGCCCAGATCCGGGTCAGGATCTGTTCAGCAGTCTTATCACAGTTGGAAAGAAGCTGTTCCCATATCTGGCCGAATGAGTCTTCAAGCTCCTGAGCCTTCTCCTGGAGGGAAGAGGGAGAACAAGGATTGTGAATGAGAGGTGGGTTTTAATGGGTTACAGGTGATGAGATAGAAAAAATGGTTAACTGAATGGAGATTGGGAGGAGTCTGCACGTGCAGGCCTTACAAGAACTTGTACAGCCTTAACTTCTGTCCCTCAGTATTGTATGTACCAGACTTAACGAAAGTTGTCACACTATATGGTTCTATACTGAGCCTCTTGACTCCACTGTCCATAGATTTTTGTAATGGCAGAGTGGTTGCTTGATGTTGCAATGAACTGGACCCCTCACTCACACTGTTTGAACATATTATGAACTCATCCTATGAACTGATGCTTACCATGGACTGTCCTTCATTGCAGACATCTCACCCTGCTATAACTTTCTGATTTTACTTTGTAAACTTCTTTCTCAATCCTGGGATGAGCCTCCACCACTCATGTGCATCTTAGGTAACACCCTTTTGCAGTATCCCAAGTAGTGGCTCCTGAATCTTCCCACTGAAATACAGTTCCTGATTTCTTTACTTCTGAAGTGTCCTCCTCTTTGTGGGGTTTAAATTGTTAAAAGTTCGTGTTGTTTCAAATTACAAAATAAATTAACTGATTAAAAGACTTTTCCATGAATAATAAAGCTTCAAAGCTTAGAAATTAGAAGGAAGTAGGAAAAATGTTCTCCAATGAATGTATTATAGCCATTAGCCACGACATATCAACCCTTTATATGTGATAACAGTGCAATAAAATTCACAATGATGCCTTGGATTATTTAAACACTGTTCATAATTTAATCATGGCAATAGTTAGGAGGAACTTTGAAAAGTTGATTATTTAGAGTATGAGGCACGTTTATTTAAACAGACCTGTTTTAATAACTCAAATCTTACAGCTAAAAGTTTGCCATTTGCCCACTGATACATTCTTCAATTCATAAACTGTAGCGTAGGTTGGCATTTAAAAAAGTAACTAATTTGTCAAAGTCATGGCCCACAAGGACAGCAAAGATCCCAACTAATAACTATTCATTAGCTGTTTTTCTAAACAACAGCTTATTTATCATTCTGTGGTGGCATCCATTAGTCTCGCGAGACCATGGATCTGTGCCTGGAAAGGTTCTCCAGGGCACAGGCCTGGGCAAGGTTGTACGGAAGACCAGCAGTTGCCCATCCAGCTAGTCTCCCCTCTCCATGACACCGATGGTGTCCAAGGGAAGGACAAGGGCCGATACAGCTTGGCACCAGTGTCGTCGCAGGAGTTGCCAGAATGAGGTTGAAGGCAACGTCGGACTGCCTTAGAGACTCTGTAAGGCTTAGGAAATAGAAGAAACATTTGATACTCTTCAACAACTGGATTAATACATCAATTTTTCATATTACTTTGCCTCTAATAAGCTTACATGCCTTTGTCTTTATTAATATGAGTAGTTCCACATCAAAGTTCAATCTTTTCCCCAAAAGACACAAACTTTTTGGAATTTAATGCAACAAGCATTAGCCGACAATAAGAACATCCTGCTATCTTGGCCTGCCTGACTGAGTGGGCCAGTCTCCCATGCTAAGTGCCACAATGTAATCTGATCTTTTTTGCACCTGGCATCTACCTCTGCAAACTGGCCAGAAATGCATTTGATATTTCACATTTTCTAATGGCTTAGAAGGTGGTCATTCAGCTTATCAAGTCTATGCTGGCAACTGAGCAATTCCATTCTAATTATTTTCCTGTGATGTATCTTCACTTACATGTCATCAGCTCTGTCCTGATTCCCTTCCCATCCACCAACACTAAGGGTAGTCTCCATTGGTCAATTAATCTACCAACCAGAATATCTTCGGAAGAAGTAAGAAAATTGGAGCATTAGAGGCAACATACTGGAAGAGCATGAAAATTTCACATGGACAGTACGGGAGATCAGAACTCCAGCTTGCTTGGAGTTAATATGTACTATTTTCCAGCAAACAGGAGAAAATATTCAGGATTGGCATTTCTCTCTTCAACCAATCCATTATTAATTATTACATTTCCTCCCACAACAGTAAAGCATAACAGACCAAGGAGCAAGCTTTGACTCTTCATGCTCATTCTGCCATTTGGTAGATCACAAATCATTCTTCCAATCTCAAGGGACCCCAGACCAAAAAAAATACAACTGCTGGTAGAAATCAGGCAGCATTTGTGGAAGCCAAGGGAGAGTTGACATTTCAGTTTGAGACCCTGCACTTGGGAGTGGTTATTCATTTGATTCCACAGATGTTGCCTGACCTTCTAAGGTCCTCCGGCAGTTTGTTTTTGATTTACTCCAGTTTACAGCATCTGTAGTCTCTTGCATTTCAAGAGACTAGAGGTTTAGTCTGCTTAACCTCATAGGACAAATAAGACATCAATCCAGTGAATGCTCACTGTCTCTATCAGAAGGAATATCCTTCCTTAGAAAGGATTTTTCCACATTATATTGCAAGTATTATGTCCTCACCTATGCACACTGAATTAAAGATATTATACTCTAACCTGTCTATATCTCCCTGAACCCTCTGTGCATCAGCCCTACGGTTGACTCTGGCACCCATATTTGTAACAGCATCCTTGAATATGTTATAGATTTCCCCCTCATTCAAATCGTTACTGTGATTGTGAACTTCTGGGGCTACAACACCTTATCAGAGACACCATTTATTCCCAAAATCTGAATTTGAAATTGACTCATTTATTTTTACTCCCTTTGCTGTGTGTTAGCCAGTCTGTGCTAGAATATTACTCCATATTTTGTGTGTCAGACTGTTTTTAAATAATATCTTGATTGGAACTCTTTTGAAAGTCTTCTAAAGGTACAAACGTACTGCTTTGACTTTATCTATTCTAATAGTTAAAATCTCAAAAAGCTCTATAGATTTACCAAATATGACTTTTCCTTCATAAATCCAGGTGAACTTTGTCTATTTCTACTATTATTCTCTATATGCCTTCTTACCACTTCCTTAATAATAATAATAATAATAGTGTTGGCGCGTGGCCAAGTGGTTAAGGCATCGGTCTAGTGATCTGAAGGCCGATAGTTCGAGCCTCAGCTGAGGCAGCGTGTTGTGTCCTTGAGCAAGGCACCTAATCACACATTGCTCTGCGACAACACCGGTGCCAAGCTGTATCGGCCCTAGTGCCCTTCCCTTGGACAACATCGATGGTGTGGAGAGGGGAGACTTGCAGCATGGGCAACTGCCAGTCTTCCATACAACCTTGCCCAGGCCTGCGCCCTGGAAACCTTCCAAGGCACAAATCCATGGTCTCACAAGACTAACGGATGCCTATAAAAAAATAATAATATCTAGCATTCTCAATACTATTCATGTCACACTAATTGATCTCAGATACAGTTTATTTTCTTCCCCTCCTTCCTTAAAAACTCTTATCCAGATTGTGGTCAGTAAAAATGGATAACAAATCTAAGCCTTTCAGATCTCTGTGGGTGAACTCCACTGTAGCCATTAAGCAGGCATGTATGGATTTAAAACTAATAATACAGAGTACCCATTCAGTACTTAGCAGTGATGATGAGGTTGAATGAATTCACTTCACCGTTGTTTGAAATGAAATAGCTTCATTGCATTAGTGTCCATCTCATTTTCTAAAACAACCTATTCATATTGCCAATCTATTATTCCTTTGGGTTTCTTTGACTTTTTGTCCTATGTATCTATTCAATACTATAATCGATTGTATTCTTGAAACATGTCCATACTGTCTCAATGCTTTTCTTGACCTTCTCCGGAAGCACTGCCTCTTATTCAAGCTATTTTCTTATGTTGCAGTTTGAGATGAAATAATTCTTTCTTGTTTTTGGCTCATCTGGGAGGTGTTATTCCATTTTTTCATCCAAGGACAAGTCATTTTTGGTATTTTGGGTGTTCATTATCCCTGAGTTATCTCAATTTCATCTCTGAAAATGTGGTTATTATCTTCAGTAGCCATACTCAGGTAAATATGTTCTAAAATTTTAACATTGTTAAAGTAGACCGATTTTTGTTAGGAATTAGTCTAGTATACCCTCACTAAATTAATGTAATTTTTAAACGAAATGATTAAGATAAGCTAATTCGCAGCTGATGTATAGGGCACATACACTTAACGTAAAAGTACATTTTTAACCCATAAGTCTAGTTTAGCTGCACTAATAACACTACATCACTTTACTGCTTTTAAGCACAATTTTAATATAGTAGTAATAATTTTAAAATAAGTTTAAAATGTATTTTTGTTTGAAGCAGAATTTTATGTTTGTGATTATATTTGAGATTTTATATTGGAAAACTGAGTTCAAGTTTAATTTGTAACTATTTGTGCAGAAAGTGGAAATTCATCCCCTCTACCTCTTACACCTCAATATTATTATTATTTTGTTCAGACTAAACTCTGCTGATCTGGTGGTGTTCTTTTGTATGTAATTATGAGAAAGATTGTGAATCTACACTTTATAAATATTGTCGCAACAACCTAGAAAGAGTAGTCTGCAGCAGGGAATGGTTGTGGCGGGGAACAGATAACAGGATGCCAGAGAGAGTTAACTATGATTTTCCATCTAGTATAATTAAGGAATAGAAAGCATATGGACTGTACATCTGTGATTTCCTGAGATGGACTCCCTGCTAACACACCCTGTTGGGAATGCTGGAGTGGAAAATTGCCTCAGTCTTCCTTGATTATAAGTTACCAACGTACAAAAACTGTGACTATTTCATCCTTAACATGCAAATTAAAGTTTTTTTTTGCAGTGAAGTAGATTTCTCTGTTGAAATAAACAAGTAAAAGTTTGCCAGCTATCAGAAGACTCTTAAATGAATAGGTCAGGACTTTATTCCTTGGAACATAGAAGATTGAGGAGAGATTTGATAGTGGTATACACAATTATGAAGGGTATAAATAGGGTAAATGCAAAGAGGCTTTTTCCACTGAGGTTGGGTGGGAGTACAACTTGAGGTCATGGGTTAAGATAGATAGATGGATATTGATCCCAAAGGAAATTACAGTGTCACAGTAGCATTACAAGTGCACAGATATACAAATAGTAGAAGAGAAGTAAGAAAGAATAAAAAAAATGTTACTTCAAAAACTTAACAGGACGGGTCATCACTTCCCAGGCTGTAGGTTGTCTCATTATAGAGCCTGATGGCCGCGGGTAAGGATGGCCTCAAATAGGTCTTTGGAGCAGTTCGGTTGTCTTAGTCTATCACTAAAAGTGCTCCTCTGCTCAGCCAAAGTGGCATACAGAGGGCAAGAAACATTGTCTAGAATTGACAAGATTTTCCATAGGGTTCTTTGTTCTACCACAGCCTCCAGTGTGTCCAGATTGACTCTTATAACAGAGACAGCCTTTCTAATCAGTTTATTGAGCATGTTAGCATTGCCCAGGTTGATGTCATGGCTTCAGCACACCACTGGATTAAAGATTGTTCTGGATGAAGGAGAGGTCTGCATACTCCAAAGGACCTCAGTCTCCTCAGGAACTTCTTGTACACAGCCTCTTTGTTGGTGCTCCACTCAAGTCTGTCATCCAGGTGCACCCCCAGGTACTTGTAGGTCCTTACCCCATCCATCTCCTCACCATCAATAGGAACAGGGAGCAGTGAAGGCTTAGTCTTCCTAAAGTCCATCACCGTCTCCTTTGTCTTACTGATGTTGAGCTGCAGATGATTCAGCTTGCACCATTTGACAAAGTCCTCCACCAGGGCCCTGTATTCATCTTCCTATCCTCCCTTTAAAACCCAACTGTTCCTGAGTCATCAGAAAATTTCTGCAGATGACATGACTCAGTGTCGTTTCTGAAGTCTGAGGTATACAGGGTAAATAGCAAGGGAGCCAATACAGTCCCCTATGTGGCCTCACTCACTTATAACTATGTCTGACACACACTGGTCTGCCAGTCAGGTGGTCCATTATCCAGGATACAATAGAAGTGCCAACCTGCATCGATTAGAGGTTTCCCCCAGCGATGTGGGCTGTATGGTATTGAAGGCACTTGAGAAATCAAAAAACACGATCCTCGCAGGGCTGCCCTGCTTATCCAAATGGAAGTAGGCTCTGTTCAGCAGGTAGATGACAGCATGGTCAACAACATTGTGCTCCTGGTCGGCAAACTGCAGGGGAACGAGGGCCGATCTGACCAGGGGTCAGACGTCAGCCAGAACCAGCTTCACTAGGGTCTTCATGATGTGTGATGTCAGGGCCACTGGACGTTAGTCATTCCAGTCTTTTGGTTGGCCCTTCTTGGGTACTCAGACAACACAGTCGGGGCCCTTTCCAGGCTGAGACTCAGATAGAAAATGTGCTGGCGAACTTCACACAGTTGCTCAGCACTCTCCTTCAGGACCTTGGGTTTCATACCATCTGGTCCCAATACTTTGACGTGTCTGAATTTCCCCAGAGCTCTTCTCACCTGATGGCTGGGAGGTGGGAGTTGGGAGAGATGAAGATTGGGACGATAGCAGTTGGTATGTGGAGGTGAGGATGGTAGGAACAGGGCAAGGAGGGATGTAGACAGAGGTAGCCTATGTTGCTTATCCATGTGTTGAACTGGAGGGGGGAAGGCAGGGGAAGGAGGGGAGGTGGTGCTGAGGGAGCATTGGGTGCCTTGGCACCTGGCTGGTGTGCTGAGGGGGTGCAAACAGGAAGCCAATTATCAAACCTATTAAAGAATTGGTCTCACTCATCAGCCCATTTACGGCTGCATACAGCTAGGCTGATTAAAGCCACTGATGTTCTTCATGCCTTTCCACACCACCCATGTGCTACTCTGCCCAAGTTTGTTCTCCAGCTCTCTCATGTATTCCTTTTTAACCACCGTGATCTTCTCCTTTAGCTCCCTCTGCACATGTTTCAATTCCTCCCTGCCTCCTGATCTAAAGGCTCTTTTTTAAGGGTTAAGGATGAAAGTTGGGAAGTTTAAATGGAGTGAGGGGAAACTTCTTCACTCAGAGGGTCATGAGAAAGTGGAATGAGCTGCCAGCACAAGTGGGGCATGCGAGCACAATTACAAAGTTTAAGAGAGGTTTAGATAGATACATAGATGCTGGGGGTATGAGGGCTATATTCCTGCTTTATGCAAATTGTTTGTTAGTTTCCACCAATTTCAATAAATTTTATGGCAGCCATTATGAAAAATCCCTGAAAAAGTTCTAGTCTGTGTGTTTTATAAACACAAGAGATTCTTCAGATGCTGGAAATCTTGAGCAACACACACAAAATTCTGGAAGAACTCAGGAAGTCAGGCAGCATTTTATGGACAGGAATAAACAGTTGCCTTTTCAGGCAGAGACCTTTCATCAAGACTAGTGAAATGTTGTGTGTTTATTTCCCTCCAGAGGTGCTGCTTGACTTGCTGAGTTCCTCCAACATTTTGTGTGAGCCTGTGCATTTGGCAGTTAGACAATTTTAATGATTTATCACTGAAATGTATTCAATTTGTGACGGTTATAAAATCCTTATCACTTCTTTCAACTTTGCCGCCTAGTTGTGCAGTCTAAAGGCAGGTGTCATGCAGAAGGTCAGCACTTTCTCATGAGGCGAGAAGAAAGCATAAAAGAACGAATGAAGGGAAACCATCTTCAGAAGCCTCCTTTATTCATAGGCCAAGAGTAGCCCGGAAGAAGCTTTGGAACCAGGAATGACTGGAGGTGAAAAACGGCTCAAGCCAGAAAAGAGAACACTGTAGTCAAGATGGAGTATAGAGAAAAATTTCCTTTCTGCTTTTAATTTTATACTTGCTCTGTATTGGCTTAGTTTCCACTTTTCCCTTCAAATTGTATCCAGACCATCTGCATAGTACGTGCACCTTTATTTAAGAACTTTATTTATTCATTTATTGCTCAAGGCACCCAAGGCAAAGCTAACATTTTTGTTTGTTTAAGCTCCTGAGCTGTGGAGGCACACTGTAAATAGGCCATCATGGATAAGCACGGCAGATTTCATTCCATGAAGCATTTTAGATAGTTTGTTTTTTTGCAGATAGTCCAGAAGTTTATCATGATTGTTACCATCATTATATTTCTCTGAAAAGTATATTTTTTAATATATTTAATTACTTCATTTTAAATTCCACTCTGGGATTTGAACTCATGTCTCTCAATCATTGGTTCAGAACTCCAGCTACAGTGTCAGCACATGCCATCCAATAGTTTGATAAAATGATTGATCAGTTAATAACTGCTGCTGCCTGTAAGGAGATTTTGCATGTTCTCCCTGTGACTACGTGGGTTTTCTCTAGGTGTTCCGGTTTCCACCCACAGTCCAAAGACGTACTGGTTGGTAGGTTAATTAGTCATTGTAAATTGTCCGATGACTAGGCTAGGAGTAAATCGGAGGATTGCTAGGCGGTGCAGCTCGATGAGGCGGAAGGACCTATCTTGCACTGTATCTCAATAAATAAACAAACTTCTAGATCAGCTCAATGGGCAAAAGGTAGACTTGGTGCTGCAAGAACGCAATACATCTACTGTAAAGATGAAGCCACACTCAGGTTGGAGGAACAACACCTTATATTCCGTATGGGTAGCCTCCAACCTGATGGCATGAACATTGACTTCTCTAACTTCCGCTAGGCCCCACCTCCCCCTCGTACCCCATCTGTTACTCTTTTTAATGCACACATTCTTTCTCTCACTCTCCTTTTTCTCCCTCTGTCCCTCTGAATATACCTCTTGCCCATCCTCTGGGTCACCCCCCCCCCCCCCGTCTTTCTTCCCGGACCTCCTGTCCCATGATCCTCTCGTATCCCCTTCTGCCTATCACCTGTCCAGCTCTCGGCTCCATCCCTCCCCCTCCTGTCTTCTCCTATCATTTTGCATCTCCCCCTCCCCCTCCAGCTTTCAAATCCCTTACTCACTCTTCCTTCAGTTAGTCCTGACGAAGGGTCTCGGCCTGAAACGTCGACTGCGCTTCTTCCTATAGATGCTGCCTGGCCTGCTGCGTTCACCAGCAACTTTGATGTGTGTTGCTTGAATTTCCAGCATCTGCAGAATTCCTGTTGTTTGCTTTTAAATTCACTACTGCGAAGCCTCTTCCGGTGATGCCTACACCGAAGAAGTTTAGATCCTCTCTTCGACGGGAGTTCAGTGAAACCATCTCTCACTGCTCCCCATCTGTGATTTCTTCGGCTCTTCAACTTTTCGACCAGACTTTGACTCAAACTCGCTATCACTGCCATGTATCCTTTCTTGGAACGTGCCTCCGTCGCCAACTTACTCCAGTTGGCTTTAGGATTCGTTTCCAAGCCTCTCAATTTGGACCTTCTGAGGATCCCAGGTACTCACATTTCATTGACTCTGCCTCTCGCCGCTTCTCCCGTCAAGCTCTGAAGGCGACTCTCTCCGCCATGAGGAGGTACTTGGTGTCCCTATCCCAGACCCTTCCACACCTTCGGGACACTTTCTTCGCCGTCTGTAATGGTCCTACCGGCTATTTCATCCTCTGTCGGATCCACGCCTGCAATCGCCGTTTCTTTGACTTTGTCATGTTAGGCAAAGATCGCAAGATCTTACATCTACGGACTGCAGAGCCTGCCGGCCCCGACGCTAGCAGACATGAACTTTCGGTTGCGGCCCCTGCCGTTGGTCTCGGCGGCTCCAACACCTCAGGACATATTCAAAACCCGGACTCCAGCAACGACCATGGAGACATTCAAAGCGATCGCGCAACCACCAACTGCGACTCCAGCCTTGAACTCCAGGCCGGGTCTTTATGTGCTGCTGTTGTGACTCCCGTCTCCCCTTCCCCCACCACCACTCCGCAGCCCCGTCTTCCTCAGATCCCACCGTCAGCTCCTGGGCCCTCAGAGGCTCCATCTTCCTCTCACCCCAACCCTCCCCTCTCCATTGACACCACCAGCCTCCCCCCTCCCCCCTCTGATCCCAGCTCTCATCCGTGCCGGGTCTTTACCATCCCCTCCGACCTTCAACTGTCGGAGGCAGAACGCTCTGTTCTCAGTAAGGGCCTCACGTTTGTCCCCCTTCGCCCACACCTCAGCGAGTTCCGTGTTCGCCACGATGCGGAACTTTTCTTCCGCCGTCTCTGTCTCCGAGCCTACTTCTTCGGCAAGGACTCTTCCACCCCCACCGATGACCCCTTCTCCCGTCTTCATCCCTCCTCTTCTTCATGGACACCCCGCTCTGGTCTTCTGCCTGCTCTGGATCTCTTTATTGCCAACTGCCGACGGGACATCAACCGTCTCGACTTCACCGCACCTTGTCCCCATTCCAACCTCACTCCTTCGGAACGCTCTGCTCTCCACTCCCTCCGCACTAATCCTAACCTTATTATTAAACCCGCTGATAAGGGGGGTGCTGTTGTAGTCTGGCGTACTGACCTCTACCTTGCCAAGGCACAGCGACAACTCGCGGATACCTCCTCTTATTTACCCCTCGATCGTGACCCCACTAAGGAGCACCAGGCCATTGTCTCCCACACTATCAACGACTTTATCCGCTCAGGGGATCTCCCATCCACTGCTACCAACCTTATAGTTGCCACACCCCGCACTTCCCGTTTCTACCTCCTACCCAAGATCCACAAACCTGCCTGTCCTGGCCGACCTATTGTCTCAGCTTGCTCCTGCCCCACCGAACTCGTTTCTGCATACCTCGACACTGTTTTATCACCCCTTGTTCAATCCCTTCCGACCTATGTTCGTGACACTTCTCACGCTCTTAAACTTTTCGATGATTTTAAGTTCCCTGGCCCCCACCGCTTTATTTTCACCTTGGATGTCCAGTCCCTATATACTTCCATCCCCCATCAGGAAGGTCTCAAAGCTCTACACTTCTTTTTGGATTGCAGACCTAATCAGTTCCCCTCTACCACCACTCTGCTCCGTCTAGCAGAATTAGTCCTTACTCTTAATAATTTCTCCTTTTGCTCCTCCCATTTCCTCCAAACTAAAGGTGTAGCTATGGGCACCCGTATGGGTCCTAGCTATGCCTGCCTTTTTGTTGGGTTTGTGGAACAATCTATGTTCCGTGCCTATTCTGGTATCTGTCCCCCACTTTTCCTTCGCTACATCGACGACTGCATTGGCGCTGCTTCCTGCACGCATGCAGAACTCATTGACTTTATTAACTTTGCCTCCAACTTTCACCCTGCCCTCAAGTTTACCTGGTCCATTTCTGACACCTCCCTCCCCTTTCTAGATCTTTCTGTCTCTGTCTCTGGAGACAGCTTATCCACTGATATCTACTATAAGCCTACTGACTCTCACAACTATCTGGACTATTCCTCTTCTCACCCTGTCTCTTGCAAAAACGCCATCCCCTTCTCGCAATTCCTCCGTCTCCGCCGCATCTGCTCTCAGGATGAGGCTTTTCATTCTAGGACGAGGGAGATGTCTTCATTTTTTAAAGAAAGGGGCTTCCCTTCCTCCACTATCAACTCTGCTCTTAAACGCATCTCCCCCATTTCACGTACATCTGCTCTCACTCCATCCTCCCACCACCCCACTAAGAATAGGGTTCCCCTGGTCCTCACCTACCACCCCACCAGCCTCCGGGTCCAACATATTATTCTCCGTAACTTCCGCCACCTCCAACGGGATCCCACCACTAAGCATATCTTTCCCTCCCCCCCCTCTCTGCATTCCGCAGGGATCGTTCCCTACACAACTCCCTTGTCCATTCGTCCCCCCCATCCCTCCCTACTGATCTCCCTCCTGGCACTTATCCGTGTAAGCGGAACAAGTGCTACACATGCCCTTACACTTCCTCGCTTACCACCATTCAGGGCCCCAAACAGTCCTTCCAGGTGAGGCATCACTTCACCTGTGAGTCGACTGGGGTGATATACTGCGTCCGGTGCTCCCGATGTGGCCTTTTATATATTGGTGAGACCCGACGCAGACTGGGAGACCGCTTTGCTGAACATCTACGCTCTGTCCGCCAGAGAAAGCAGGATCTCCCAGTGGCCACACATTTTAATTCCACATCCCATTCCCATTCTGACATGTCTATCCACGGCCTCCTCTACTGTAAAGATGAAGCCACACTCAGGTTGGAGGAACAACACCTTATATTCCGTATGGGTAGCCTCCAACCTGATGGCATGAACATTGACTTCTCTAACTTCCGCTAGGCCCCACCTCCCCCTCGTACCCCATCTGTTACTCTTTTTAATGCACACATTCTTTCTCTCACTCTCCTTTTTCTCCCTCTGTCCCTCTGAATATACCTCTTGCCCATCCTCTGGGTCACCCCCCCCCCGTCTTTCTTCCCGGACCTCCTGTCCCATGATCCTCTCGTATCCCCTTCTGCCTATCACCTGTCCAGCTCTCGGCTCCATCCCTCCCCCTCCTGTCTTCTCCTATCATTTTGCATCTCCCCCTCCCCCTCCAGCTTTCAAATCCCTTACTCACTCTTCCTTCAGTTAGTCCTGACGAAGGGTCTCGGCCTGAAACGTCGACTGCGCTTCTTCCTATAGATGCTGCCTGGCCTGCTGCGTTCACCAGCAACTTTGATGTGTGTTGCTTGAATTTCCAGCATCTGCAGAATTCCTGTTGTTTGCAATACATCTACAGTAGTTTAGAAAAATAATCAATAGCTGCTCCAGATGACAGCTTCTTCAATACAAAGTGATCCCAGTAATTGGCCTCACTATTCCTGTGGCTGTCTGAACACATGTTTCCTCCTCTGTGACAGTAGTAATGTCTGTCACAGAGACTAATGATCTCAACAGATGTTCAGCCCTGTAGCATATCGGATAATACCAAGCAGGCAGTTTAGTTTAAATCAGGAATGTCTGGCTTGAGGTCTACAAATAGCTGATAACTACATTTTGTTAGCTTGTCTAATCCTGCAGGATTAAATATGGATATAATATGCAAGTGGATCACAATTATTTGGGAATGTCCTAATATATTATCTTAATTTATGAAGGAAACACGTTGCAGTAATTTTATATATCATTAGTATTTCTTTCATTATATAGGTTTGCTTTCTTCTTTAATTATTCGGCCAGGCACGAAAGACAAATTAAAAGATTTATTTTATCATTTCATATGCCACCCTTCCCCTCATACTTTGTGTATTATTTTGCTTATAATAGAATCTGACTCTGGAAGGCAAACGTGAAATGTACTTTTTAGAGAGTATAACGTGCCTTATGAGAACGGGTTGAGTGAACTTGGCCTTTTCTTCTTGGAGCGATGGAGGATGAGAGGTGACCTGATTGAGGTGTATAAGATGATGAGAGGCATTCATCGTGTGGATAGCCAGAGGCTTTTCCCCAGGGCTGAAATGGCAAACACGAGGGGGCATAGTTTTAAGTTGCTTGGAAGAAGGTACAAGGGGGATGTCAGGGGTAAGATTTTCACACAGAGTATGGGGGGGGGGGGAGCGTGGATTGTACTGCCAGCAATGGTGGTGGAGGCAGATACAATAGGATCTTTTAAGAGACTCTTAGATAGGTACATGGAGCTTAGAAGAATAGTGGGCTATGCAATAGAGTAATCCTAGGCAGTTTCTAGAGTAGGTTACATGCTCAGCACAACATTGTGGGCTGAAGGACCTGGAATGTGCTGTAGATTTCTATGTTTTGTGCTCTATAGCTATTTGCAAATAAGTACTCCACAAAGATACCTGTACCTGTTATCCCATTGATATAGATGAATTATATTCTGTAGCTAAAAGCCATTCAACCTATTGAGCAACGTCAACTTTTCCAAAAATGTTTGGAATCACGCTTCGACTCTTAGTTTGCCAGGTCTGTAAATGACCATAAGACACAAGATCAGAATTAAGCCGTTCAGCCCATCAAGTCTGCTCCACCATTCCATCATGGTTGATGATTATCCCTCTCAATCCCGCTCTCCTGCCTTCTCCCCATAACTGTTGATGCCCTTAGTAATCAAGAACCCAACAACCTCCGCTTTAAATATACTCAATGACTTGGCCTCCACAGCCACCTATGGCAATGAATTCCACAGATTCACTATTTTCTGGCTAAATACATTTCTCTTCATCTCCATTCTAAATGTACTTCCTGCTATTCTGAGGCTGTACCCCCTGGTCCTAGACTCACCTACTATAGGAAACATCCTCTCCACATCCATTCTATCTAGGCCTTTTATTATTCAATAGGTTTTGGTGAGATCCCTCCTCATTCTTCTAAACTCCAGCAAGTACAGAGTTATTAAACACTCCTCATATGTTAATCCATTCATTTCTGGAATCATTCTCATGAACCTCCTCTGGACCCTCTCCAATGCCAAAATTTTTTTCCTGAGATAAAGGGCCCAAAACTGCTCACAATACTCAGAATGTGGTCTGACTAATGCTCTACAATGTCTCAGCATTATGTCCCTGCTCTTACATTCTTGTCCTCTCAAAACGAATGCTAACTTTGCATTTGCCTTCTTTACCAATGACTCAACCTGCAAGTTAACCTTTAGGGCAGGGGTTCCCAACCTTTTTTATGGCATAGAGCCTTACCATTAACTGAGGTATCCATGGACAACAGGCTGCTTTAGGGAATCCTTTGTACCTCTGATTTCTGAGGTTTCTCCCCATTTAGAAAATAATCTACACCTTTATTCCTTCTACCAAAGTGCATGATCATATACTTCCCTGTACCATATTCCATCTGCCACTTTTTTGCCCAGTCTCCCAACCTGTCCTTCCATAGACTCCCTGCCTCCTCCTCACAGCCTGCCCCTCTCCAGATAGTCCACAAAGCCATGAATTCCATCATTGAAATATAACGTGAAAAGAAGTGGTTCCCACACTGACTATTGCAGAATACCACTTGTCACTGGCAGCCAACTGGAAAAGGCCCCCTTTATTCCCACTTTTTGCCTCCTGACAATCAGCCAATCTTCTATCCATGCTACCTTCCCAGTGATACTATGGGCTTTTATCTTTTAAGTAGCCTCATGTATGGCACCTTGTCAAAGGCCTTCGGAACATCTGAGTAAACACCCACGGACTCTTCTTTGTCTATTCTGCTTAGTATTTCCTTTAAGAATTCCAACAGATTTGTCAGGCAAGATTTCCCATTAAGGAAACCATGTGATTTTGGCCCATTTTATCACGTGACTCCAAGTACCCTAAAATACCATTCTTAATAATGGACTCCAATATCTTCCCAACCACTGAAGTTAGGCTAACTGACCTATAATTTCCTTCCTTCTGCCTCCCATCCATCTTAACGAGTGGAGTGACATTTGCAATTTTCCAGTCATCCAGTACCATTCTATAATAGAATAATTCTTCAAAGATCATTACTACCAACATTCTCGTAATTCTGGCCTTCTGCTAGTGTCTTTCATAATGATGAGTGACACAAGATACTTAATAATTTCATCCACCATTTTGTTGTCCCCCTTTATTACCTCTCCAGCGTCATTTTCCAGCAATCTGATGTCCACTGTTGTTTCTTTTTTACTTTTTATATATCTGAAAAATTATTGATATTTTCTTTTATGTTATTGGCTAGCTTACCTTCATGTTTCATCTTTTCTCTTTTTATGGCTTTTTAGTTGCCTTCTGTTGGTTTTTAAAAACTTCCCAAACTTTCAACTTCCCATTAACTTTTACTATTTTATATGCCCCATCTTTTGCTTTTATACTATCTTTGACTTTCCTTATCAGCCACAGTTGCTTCTCCTCCCTTTAGAATGCTTCATCGTCTTTGGTATGTATCTGTCCTGCACCATCTGAATTTCCCTAGCAACTCCAGCCATTGCTGACTGCCATCCTCCTGCAAGTGTCATCACATTTGGCCAGCTCTTCTCTCATGCCTCTGTAATTCCCTTTACTCCACTGTAATACCGATACATAGGACTTTATCTTCTTCCTTTCAAGCTGCAGGGTGAATTCTATCACATTATGATTACTGCCTCCTAAGTGTTCCTTTACCATAAGCTCCCTAATCAAATCCAGTTTATTACATAACATGCAATCCAGAATTGCTTTTCCCCTCATTGGCTCAGCTACAAGCTGCTCTACAATGCCATCTCATAGGCATTCTACAAACTCTCTATCTTGGGATCCAGCACCAACTTGATTTTCCCAAACCACCTGCAAGTTGAAATCCACCATGACTATTGTAACATTACCCTTTTAAAATATATTTTCTATCTCTCATTGTAATTTGAATTCCATGTCCTGGCTACTGTTTGGAGGCCTGTATACAGCTCCCGTCAGGGTCTTAGTACCCTTGTAGTTTCTTTAACTCTACCCACAAGGATTCTACATCTTCCGATCCTATGTCACCTCTTTCTAAGGATTTGATTTAATTTTTTTTTATCAACAGAGCAACCCCACCCTATCTACCTACCTGTCAGTCCCTTTTGAATAATTTGGACCTGTAATGAGACATCCCCGGGAGGCAAAATACCATCCAGGTGTCTTTTTCATGTCCACAGAATTCCCTGTCTGCTCCTCTAACCATGGAATCCCCTATCACTGGTGCACTCAAGGTCAAGGTTCAAGTCAAGTTTATTGTCATTTCGACCATAAGCTGCAGGTACAGTACACAGTAAAAATGAAACAACATTCCTCCAGGATCCTGGTGCTACATGAAACAACACAAAACTACACTAGACTATGTGAGACAGCACAAGGCTACGCTAGACTACGTAGAACAACATAAAAACTGCACTAGACTACAGACCTGCATAGGACTACATGAAATGCACAAAACAGTGTAGGGCAGTACAGTAATTAATAAACAAGACGATTAGCACAGTAGAGGACAAATTACAATATAATAAGTGATGTAGATGTCAGTCTAGACTCTGAGTATTGAGGAGTCTGATGGCTTGGGGGAAGAAACTGTTGCACAGTCTGGTCGTGAGAGCCTGAATGCTTCGGTACCTTTTGCCAGATGGCAGGAGGGAGAAGAGTTTGTATGAGGGGTGTGTGGGGTCCTTCACAATACTGTTAGCTTTGCAGGTGCAGTGTGTGGTGTAAATGTCTGTAATAGCGGGAAGAGAGACCCCGATGATCTTCTCAGCTGACCTCACTATCCGCTGCAGGGTCTTGCGATTGGAGACGGTGCAATTCCTGAACCAGGCAGTGATGCAGCTGCTCAGGATGCTCTCGATACATCCTCTGTAGAATGTGGTGAGGACGGTGGGTGGGAGATGGACTTTTCTCAGCCTTCACAGAAAGTAGAGACGCTGCTGGGCTTTCTTGGCTGTGGAGCTGGTGTTAAGGGACCAGGCAAGATTCTCCATCAGGTGAACACCAAGGAATTTGGTGCTCTTAACGATCTCAACGGAGGAGCCGTCAATGTTCAGCAGAGAATGGTCACTCCGTGCTCTCCTGAAGTCAACAACCATCCTCTTCTCCCCCTTCTTTTCTGAGCCACAGAAGCAGACTCGGTGCCAGAGACCCAGCTGCTGTGGCTTCCCTCTGGTAGGTCGTCACCTCGAACAGCATCCAAAGCAGTAAACTTATTACCGAGCGGAATAGCCACAGGGAAACCCATTCCCTTGCACTGGCTGCCCATTCCCTTTTCCTCTCCTAACAGTCAGCTAGGTACTGGCCTCATGCAACTTAGGGCTAAATACGTCCCTGTAGCTCCTGTCCATCTCCTCCTCATTTTCCCATATGACCCGAAGGTTATTGAGCTGCAGCTCGACGCATTTCATGCAGATGTAGTTATCAGGGAGACTGGAGGTCTCCCAGGTTTCCCACATCTCACACAAAGAACATACCTCTGGATCCGTTCTCAGTGCACTAGAAAAGAAAACTTACTAGAAATTTAGTTAGAACCTCTGCTTGTGCTTGCCCAAGCATGTTGAACCAAACCCACCTATTGCTTTCTTTTTAAGAATACATTTATTTTGAAATTTATATTTGAATATTCTTCTACTAGGTTTTCAAGCAATAAATTCTAGGTTAAAAAACTTGCGTTAAAGGTATTTTCATCATCTTCCATCTTTTTTTCGTCAGTTATGTTAAACAGTTTCCAACATTGCAGCTTGTGGAAAAATATCTTGTTCAGTTTCTCAAAACCTTCCAATAATTTTCAAAAGTGTTCTTAAATCATTCTCTGCTGATGGGAAAACAACCTGGACATTACTGAAGTTTCTTGTTCTTGAGAGTACTTTAGCAAATCTAAACTGGATGCTCTCCAAAATCTAGAGTTGCTTCTTAATGCTCAGGTTTGGAAACAACATTTTACTTAAGGATTAAACAGTGGTTTGCTTATGCATTTGTTTTGAACTTAGTGGTAATTTGCTCTGTTTTCATCTTTTATGTGTAATTCTGTAATCAAATTGACTTATGTGAGGCTTGGAGTGTCGTGCACTTCTGGTACCCTGGTTTGAAACAAAAAGCATCTCCAGGTTGGTTTTTAACATTCTTAGGTGACTCCTATGTCCCATCAATGTGCTGAGTTCTAACCTCAGGAGAATTCTATATAAACTAATGATATTTTCTGTCATAGTTATCTGTGATCTCTGTGACTGACATGGAAGATAAATAGCACTTCTCTGTAATTGCATGTTATCCATTTCATGCCAAATAAAAATTGGAATGAGAGCATGTCAACTGGCTTGGTATGAGCGGTTTTGCACAAAATACCTTTGGTCTGATTAGCCAGATCAATGCTTGAACACAAATCTTAGGGAGCTAAAAGGACCCTCAGATGAAAGATCTTAGGGAGATGAAAGTTCCAGCCAACCACAAAACCCTTTTGGTTAGATCTTGCTCAAGCCCTTCTCCTTACCTTTTTCTATTCTGGCTATCTCCTCTCAATTGTTTCAGTCCAGATGAAATATCAACAGCCCATCTCCGTCCACAAATGCTGACTGACCCACTGAGTCCCTGGAGTAGTTTGCATTTTGCTCCAGATTCTGGATCTGCAGTCTCTAGCATCTCCATCAAACCTGTTTACTACTTTAATCAGAAATTACATGCAAAGTGTTATTCTCAATGTGGAACTATCTTGCCAATAATGTGCTGAATTGGGTTAATAGAGAAAAGCAAGAAGAGAAATAGTTCTTTGTCTTTTTTTGGAATCGTTAATAAATGAGTTGCAATATGATTTATGTGAAAATGCATTGATGCAAAAACATAAAAAACATTGATCTCTTGTCACCAGCATAATGTATAACCAAAACTGGCATCCTTTTAAATGATAACCTGCTCTAATTTATTTTAGGTGAAGGTGTGGTTCCAGAATCGGAGGATGAAATGGAAACGTGTTAAAGGAGGCCAACAAGGAGCTGTTGCAAGGGAAAAAGAACTAGTTAATGTGAAGAAAGGGACATTACTGCCCTCCGAGCTCTCTGGGATTGCCACATCAGGTGGTCATCATGCTGGAGACATTCTATCAAATGACGAAAGCCAGGACAGTGATCACAGCACTGAGCTTGGCCATTTGTGATGCAAGGAGAAAGAGAGCAAATCTCAGTAGATACTCAGGAAAGTAATGGCACAAGGAGGAAGCAAATCATATTGTCTTACAGCTTCCATGTGTGAATTCCTCTTGTGGACATGGTGCAAACATCAAAGCCTCTGAGCATTCCATATTTGCATTTAACAGTTGCACGATTTTTTGAATCTATGCTTTGATTTCCACTGTAAATAAAAAAAATGGAAGTGATGTTTAAAAAGCAAAATGAAAGTTACAGAGAAACCCAAGGAAGAACAATGGGAAAGCTTTCTCCAGTGTAATGAGTGAAGCAAAATAATCAACAAGTTTATAAAGAATGAGTATACAATCTTGGCATAGAAGAAATCTACATCCATAATGGGAAATGTAGCATTTCAATGTAATTGAAAATTTTAAATAGAGCTCTGAAAGAGACAGCTACAAAATGCAAATGCCTTCACCAGTTCTTTATTATAGGTGCAATACTTATTCAATTACAATAGAAAAGTATCTATTAGAGCAGTAGCCACATACACACTATTGATACATATATATGGATTGTCCTGATACTGTACATACTGAGAAGTTGATGAAGTTAAAACAAGCATCTGCTCAACTAAACCTTGAAACACATCTGCCTTAGTGATACAGCAATGATACCAAAATCAAGAAATAATATTTTAGCTTGTAGCCCTCTCAGTCATTTCAGTTACATCAGTGATATCAGTCAACATTCTGCCTAGTGTTGGAAACTGAAATTTTATGTTTAAATCTTAACAAATTCTCTCAGAAAAATACACGGCATGTACTTAGGTTATACAAACATGAAAAATTTGCTTTGCTTGTCATTTATCTTAAAAATTCAATAGCATTTCAAAAACATTATCAATTTTTGTTAAATAGCTTCTACAGTCGCTATTTCTAACAGTTAAGAAAATATTATGAAGGAATATCTATTCTATGCAATGCCCTAGGAGACTTTCCAATACAAAATTGATAATACTCATATTAGTGTTAGTTCAATGATGAACACTTGATTAACCATTTTACCTGTGGTTAGCAAGATAGCCTCTTGGCATTTTCCAGCGTCTGTGAAGTTTATATAGTATTTCCAAAATATGTAATGTTGACAATCAGAACCATTTATTGCACTCATGTTTAATGCATGCCAGATTTAGAGGTGTAAAAATAGCACTGTAGAATTTTTTTTTGGCTCCAAAATAATTATTTGGCATTGTTGATGGGAGTAACTTATGACGCTACAAAGGCTGTACTTATTACATGTTACACATTTTATTGAAATGTAATAATTTGTTGAAACCTGTGCGCATCTGCCCAATCAAATTTCAATCACTGTCTCATTTATGGTATGTATAGAATGAAGAGCAATCAAGGGTGAAATACAAATTTAGACATCAGTTGAAAAATTGAGGATGTAATTCCTGATTTATCAGGAAATGGAAAGATTTAAACTTGGCGTTAGAATAAAGTGAATGACAAATAGAGAGTGGGTCTTGTATGTAATGTTCAATGACAGGATGAACTAAGTGGCCAAATATTCCTCCTTTGTTCCTGCTTTATTATGTATAATCAATAAAATTAACAGCAGAATGATTTATAAATGCTATCTGATTTCAGAGATTAGATCATTTCCTGTGTTTTGTTTTACTTTGTGTTATGGAATTTTGATAAATTTACAGTCAGTATTTTGAGTACGTTCCCAATGTAAACATGCATTTAGGTTTGACAGTGTATAACTGTAATGACTTCAAGATAATTTCATACCTTTGTATCCAATATACCACCATGCTTTATAAAATTGAACTATGTATCATTAGTTGCAAATGATATCTAAAGTTTACAGTTTGATTAATTACATTGCAAAGTTTTGAATATTTCTGGTAAATGATTGTCCTAACTCTGAAAAAGTCTTATTCATGGGGAATACAACCTTACAATAAAGCTCAGCAAATGTATTTGCCTCAAAATTAAGAATACTGGTAACAATAAAAAAAAATCCCAGGCAACCTTTGCAGCCTGTAAATGAATAGTATTATCAGAAAGCATACTGGACCTGAAATCTGCAATCAGAGTGGTAGATGCTGCTGTATCATTGTATTTTCCCACTGGACTCCATGTCAAGTCTAGTGGCAGTCTGGCTAAGGTTTCCTAGAATTATGTTGGGGAATCGTTCCTCTGATCTTGAGTTACTTTGGGCTTGGTGATATTTTGGAATCCCATTAGTTTGAATAGGGATGCTCAGTGTGCAGAACAGGAAAATTAAGTAATTGTTAGAACCTAGACCAGTACAACACAGGAACAGACCTTTCTGCCCAAGATGTCTGAGCTGACTATGATGGCAATTTAAGCTGTACATCTGCCTGCATGTAGTCCATCTCCCTCCATCCCTACCTGTTCCTGTGTCTAACTACCTCAAGTGTTGTTATCATATCTGCTTCCAGCACTTCTCCTGGCAGCGTGTTTCAGGCATCTACTATTCTCTTAAAAATCTCCTTTAAACCTTACCCCTCGCTTGTTTAAAGCCATGGCCTCTAGTATTTGACATTTCCACCTGGGTAAAGGACTCTGACTCTCTAACCTAGGCATGTCTCTCTTTATTTCACACATCTATATCAGGTCACCTTCCTTCAACCTCTGAACCAATCCAAAGTCTGCCCAACCTCTTTTTATAGCTAATAGTTTCTAATCCAGGCAAGATCATTTGCACCCTCTTCATAACCTCAATACCCTAATAAAATGCAGTGACCAGTTCTGCACAAAATACTCAAAACATAACTTAATTAAAGATTTACACAGCTGCAACATAACTTTCTGACTTTCATATTTAACACCCTGACTAATGAAGGCAAGGATGCCGCATGACCTCTTTACCGCTCTTCCTGTTCCCACTTTCAGGAAGCTGTGGACTTGAATCCCAAGCTCCCTCTGTACATCAATGTTAGACCATAAGACATAGGAACAGAATTAGTACATTTGGCCAATCGAGTCTGCTCCACCATTCAATCATAGCTGATCTTTTTTATCCCCCTCCTCAGCCCCACTCCCCGGCCTTCTCCCGTAACCTTTGATACCATGTCCAATCTAAAACCTATCAAGCTCTGCCTTAAATACACCCAACAACCTGGCCTCCACAGCTGCCTGTGGTAATTCCACAAGTTCACCACCCTCTGGCTGGAGAAATTTCAACACATCTCTGTTTTAAATGGATGGCTCTCTATCTTGAGGCTGTGCCCTCTTGTCCTAGACTCCCCCATCATGGAAAACATCCTTTCCACTTCTACATGTCTGGGACTTTCAACATTTGAAAGGTTTCAATGAGATACCCCCCCACCCCTGCATCCTTCTAAATTCCAGCAAGTACAAGTCCTCGTATGAAAGCCCTTTCATTCCTGGAAATATCCCTGTGAACCTTCTCTGGACCCTCTCCAATGCCAGCACAGCTTTTCTGAGATAAGGAGCCCAAAACTGTTCACAATACTCAAGGTGAGGTCTCACCAGTACCTTCTAAAGCCCCAGCATCACATCCCTGCTCTTGTATTCTAGACCTCTTGAAATGAATGCTAACATTGTGTTAGCCTTCCTCACCACTGACTCAACCCACAATTTATCCTTTAGGATGTTCTGCATAAAGACTCCCGAGTCCCTTTGCCTCTCAGATTTTTGGAAATAGTCTGCACATCTATTTCCTCTGCCAAAGTGCGTGACTATGTATTTTCCAACATTCTATTTCATTTGCCACTTTCTTGCCCATCCTCCTAATCTGTCTAAGCACTTCTGCAGCTTACCTGTTTCCTCAACACTATCTGCCCCTCCACCAATCTTCATATCATCTGCAAACTTGGCAACAAAGCCATTTATTCCATCATCTAAATCACTGATATACAGCATAAAAAGAAATGGTCCAAACACTGACCCCTGCAGTGTTCCTCAGTCTCCTGACATTTACTGTAACTTTCCTCTTACATTTCACTTCCCAATGTGCAATGCCTTCCGGAAGACAGCACTGGTAAGTAGAGACTCTTTGCCTGCAGCTCTGATGGGAATCATCAAATATTCCCACTTCGGACTACTACAGCAGAAATCCACGGTCACAACTATGGGTACTTCAGTAAGCAGCATTGTATTAAGATATTTTTAAAAATCTATCGATACTCAAAATCGATGAACCTTGAACACAGATGCAGGTCACAAGTGTAGTTCCCCTTTTTAAAAAAAAGAAGTGTAGATGGCATACCAGTCTGTAAATGTGATTGAAATACTGAGGCTATAGATCCCTACTCCTGACTATACCACTGGTGAATGTACAGTTCCTGGAAAATAAAACTGAAGACTTCAAAGCAAGATTGCAGTACCAGAAACACATCAGACACAGCTGTGTACTTTGCTTCATGGGAATATGGCTATCACCTGCCATTTCTGATGCAGCACTGTAGCCCAAAGGCTTTGCCATTCTCTGCAAAGTCAGTCAGCTCAGTCTTTTAAAGGTGAAGGAAGTGGAACATGCTTTATGATTAGCTCATCATGGTGAACAGGTGTAGTGATTCTGTCTCTGCCCTGCTGACTTGAGCTGAACATCTTGCTGTCAAATGTCATCCTTTTTATCTGCCAAAGGAGTTTTTCACCATCATCCTGGTAGTGGTGTATATTCTACTTTAAGTCAGCATCAGGCAGGTGCTGAAGGACCTGAGCATCATTATCAGCAGGCACAAAATAGTGCACGAGGATGCCTTCCCTGTCACTGCGGGGGATTTCAACCAGCCCAGCTTGAAGAAGTATCTGAACAACTATCACCAACATATCACCAGTGAAACCAGAGGAGCCAACACACTTGACAACTGTTATACAATCATCAAGAATGCTACAGTGCCATCCCATGCCTACATTTTGTAAAATCTGATCACTGGCCATAATTCTACTCCTGGCATACAGGCAGAAGCTAAAGATTGCAGCACCAGTTTTGAGGACCAAGAAGGTATGTTCAAGGGAGGTGGAAGAGCACTTGAATGACTGCTTAGAGTCAGTGGACTGGACAATATTCAGAGATTCATCTTTCAATATGAGTGAATACACTACAATTGTTCTTCATGACCTACGTGGATCAGTGTGTGCCTTCAAGAACATACTGGACATTACCAAACCAAAAGCCATGGATGAACAAGGAGACTGAAAGTCCACTAGACCTAAGGCATTCAAGACTGGCGATCCAGAACTATACAAGAATCCCCGGTACAATCTATAGAAAGCTATTTTAAGAGCAAAAAGAAAACAATTCGGATTGAGGTTAGAGACAGAATTGGATGCAGGTCAGCTCTGGCATGGTTTTGCAGGCCATTAATTCCTACAAAGAAAAATCTAACGTCATGAATGGCAGTGATGCTTCACTCCCAGATGAGCTCAACACCTTTCATGCATGCTTTGTAAGGGAGAATAAAAAGACATCTGTGCAAATGCTTGCAGGACCTGGTGACCCCGTGACCTCTGTCTCCGAGGCCACACAACATCAATTCCTGACCCTTATCAACTATCTTTGTCTCCTCCTCAAAATAATCTATCAAATATGTACGCTATGACCTCTTCTGCGCGGTCCTATGCTGACTATCCCTTACAAATGTATGCTTTTTCCTGGTGTGAGCAGATCCTGTCCCTTAGAATCTCCTCCAATAATTTCCCTATCATTGATGTAATGGTTCTTTAATGGATTTATTTTATTTTACCATGACTAATAATTTGTGCATATGATTTAATGAACTTTCATTCTTGTTAAATAACTTTTCTAATTTTAGCATTTCTTAAATTTGCCTGAATGACTGACAATGATTCCTATGAATTCCTTAAGTTTTTGATCAGCTCTGACAAAGAATTAAGCTCCAGCTCTCAGTTTTGTCTTCTATCAGAGGCATTTGCTGGAGGTTGCCGGGTGTACAGGAATAGCACTGTACTTCAACGTTTGCCATCTTTGACCAGGTTTCTACTGAGGCCTTCATCCACTTCTCTGAATGCCTTATAAATAAAAATCCTGCATTTGTTGTCTGTGATGATTCACAAAAGAAAGGATAAATGCATGATTGACAGAAAATTTACCTGAATTGTAAGCCAAAGGACCAGCAAGTTTCCAACTATGCATTCATAACAGCTGGACCTAGAAAACAAGCCCATTTATTAAGTGCTGACTTGATATTGAACAAGCAAAGAAATGAAAAAAAAGTTTTGGCAAAGATATTTTCATGAAGGTGTTTTCCCTTTAAGCAAATAATTCTCATAAATCTTGCTTCTCAGACTTATGTTACCATTCATTAATTAAGAGCTATGGTGGATTTTTGATGATCTCTGCATAAAATATAAAGAAGATTGCAAGTTACCAAACTGGAACTGTTCAATTAGCTACCCATCTGAGATAATTATTCTGCTATTTACTTAATAGACTTCAAGCAGATTTAAATGCAGTATATTAAATAGCAATTACCTGAGAAATATGTGAATTCTTTCTTGCACAGTGGAAATGTGCAGTAGTCAGACCTTCGCTCCACATTATTTATTAAGTTCTAGGTACTTTACTCTTGTTCACCAACTTTCCTCTAAGCATAAAACTGTCTTAATAGGTTGTGGCACAAACAAAATGCTGGTCAGGCAGCATCAATGGAAATGAGTAAACAGTCGACATTTCAGGCCAAGACCCTTCTTCGGGACTAGCTTATATGTCATGAGTTGGCTTATGAACGAAATAGTTTTGCCTGCGTTTTGTTTCCTCAGTTTAATGAAAAGATTATTAAACCAGTTTGAAACATGCCGAGAATAAATTCACACAAGCAACAATCAGTAGGGCACATGTAACTATCTTAAGAATTATGTTGCATAATCATTATTTGTTAAAGAATTACATCCAAAGTACATGCTCTTAGTAGTCACTTTATTAGGTACACCTGTGCACCTACTTATTAATGCAAATATCTAATCAGCCAATCATATGGCAGCAACTCAATACATAAAAGTATGCAGACTTGATCAAACAGTTCAGTTTGGCGGTAATGCACCATTAAGCTGGATGCTAACCGCCATAAAACAAGATACAGACAGACAGACAAACAGTTCAGTTATTGTTTAGACCAATGCCAGAATGGGGGGAAAGAAAAGTTATCTAAATGATTTTGACTGTGAAATTGTTATTGGTGTTAGACAGGGAGACGTAAATACCTCAGAAACTACTGATCTCCTGGGATTTTCATGCACAACAGGCTCCAGAGAATGGTGTGAAAAGTAAAAGAAAATTCAGTTACTGGCACTTCTTTAGATGAAAATGGCTTATTAATGAAAGAGGTCAGAGGAGAATGATCAGACTGTTTCAAGCTGATAGAAAGACTCAAGTAGCCATGCATTACATTAATGGCGTGCAGAAGAACTTCTCTGAATGCATGACACACTGAACCCTGAAGTGGATGGGCAAGAGCAGCAGAAGACCATAAGCATGTACTCACTGGCCACTTTATTAGGTACAGTGGCCACTGTCTGAATGTTTCGGACAGTCCTAAAACCAAGAGAACCAGACTCATCAAATGTATTTTAAAGTATCAATTTTGTTCATTTTTTAAGGATAAAAAAGAGAAGATATAACTAGCCAGATAGTATCAACGTATGTTTTGGCACTGCTTATCTTTGCAACCACCTTTCAGAAAACAAAAGCAAGCAGCAGGTATTAAAGTGTGGAAAACGAGCAGGAGATAGTTCCAAGAGAAAGAAATTCATTGCAAGATAATAGCAATTCACTTTGTTTGTATTCTCATGCATGACAAATCATTCTGGCTCATGTAGATACAAGAAAATACAATGCAGACACCATGCTTTGCACCAGAGGCTGCCAGGACACTTACAATTGCAGATGTTCCAGCTGAGTTGCTTTTCGAGGGTTTTTTGCCATGGACTCCTACCATTAACCGTGGTGTCTATGGACCACAGGTTGGGTACCCCTGCTTTAGTTGATTGTATAGGCTGTGATGGTATTGGATCGCAGACGGTGAAGATCTAAACTGAAACAAAGACCTTAAGCCCTATCTGATACAGATGGCCATGAGTACCATCAGTAAAGGGAGATTATACTGTAATCTTCAAAGATGAGTTCACTCCCCTGTTTATTCTCCATGGTGAGTTTATTTGCCAATACCCACTATTTGAGTGGTGGGTCCCCTCTCCCTACCAAGGAGAAGATACCAGCTAACAAAGTAGTTTAAAACACTGTTCGTTTATTTTCACTGATACGCATTTAAATCCAAACAACATTTTTAAAACAAATTTAAAACTCAGAGGATTTCTATCTTAAACAATTCCAAATTACAAGCCATTTCTAAAACACAGTGTAGTTTTACAAAACACAGGTACAATTAAGTCCATAAGAACATAAGATACAGGAGCAGAAGTAGGCCATTCGGCCCATCGAGTCTGCTCCACCATTGAATCGTGGGATGATCCAATTCTTCCAGTCATCCGCACTCCCCTGACTTCTCCCCATACCCTTTAATGCCCTGTCTAATCAAGAACCTATCTATCTCTGCCTTAAATGCACCCAGTGGCTTGGCCTCCACAGCCACTTGTGGCAACAAATTCCACAGGTTTACCACCCTCTGATTAAAGTAATTTCTCCGCACCTCTGTTCTAAATGGACGTCCTTCAAACCTGAAGTCATGTCCTCTTGTCCTGGACTCCCCTACCAATGGAAATAACTTTGCCATATCTAATCTGTCCAGGCCTTTTAACATTTGGAATGTTTCTATGAGATCCCCTCTCATTCTTCTGAACTCCAGGGAATACAGCCCAAGAGCTGCCAGATGCTCCTCATACAGTAACCCTTTCATTCCTGGAATAATTCTTGTGAATCTTCTCTGAAACCTCTCCAACGTCAATATATCCTTTCCAAAATAAGGAGCCCAAAACTGCACACAATACTCCAAGTGTGGTCTCATGAGTGCTTTATAGAGCCCCAACATCACATCCCTGCTCTTCTATTCCATACCCCTAGAAATGAATGCCAACATTGCATTCGCCTTCTCACCACCGACTCAACCTGAAGGTTAACCTTTGGGGTATCCTTCACAAGGACTGCCAAGTTCCTTTGCATCTCTGCATTTTGAATTCTGTCCCCATCTAAATAATAGTCTTCCGATTTATTTCTTCCACCAAAGTGCACGACCATGTACTTTCCAACATTGCATTTCCTTCGCCACTTTTTTGCCTATTCCCTTAAACTATCTAGGTCTCTCTGCAGGCTCTCCGTTTCCTCAACACTACCCACTCCTCCACTTATCTTTGTATCATCGGCAAATTTAGCCACAAATCCATTAATCCTATAGTCCAAATCATTGACATACATCCTAAAAAGCAGCGATCCCAACACCGACCCTGTGGAACTCCACTGGTAACCGGCAGCCAGCCAGAATAGGATTCCTTTATTCCCACTCTGTTTTTTGCTGATCAGCCAATGCTCCACCCATGCTAGTTACTTCCCTATAATTCCATGGGCTCTTATATTGCTAAGGAGCCCCACGTGCGGCACCTTGTCAAAGGCCTTTTGAAAATCCAAGAACACCACTACTGCATCTCTTTTGTCTACCCTGCTTGTAATTTCCTCAAAAAAATCGCAGTAGGTTAGTCAGGCAGGACTTTCCTTTCAGGAAACCATGCTGGCTCTGGCCTATCTTGTTATGTGACTCCAGGTATTCCATAATCTCATCCCTAACAATCTCTCCAGCTACTTCCTTCAGAACCCGAGGGTGCATTCTATCAGGTCCAGGAGACTTATCCACCCCAGATCATTAAGCTTCCTGAGCACCTTCTCAGTTGTAATTTTCACTGCACATACTTCACTTCCCTGACACTCTTGAACGTCCAGTATACTGCAGATGCCTTCCACTCTGAAGACTGATGCGAAATACGCATTCAGTTCCTCTGCCATCTCTGCGTCTCTCATTACAATATCTCCAGCATCATTTTCTATTGGTCCTATATCTACCCTCAACTCTCTTTTACCATTTATATACTTAAAAAAAGCTTTCAGTACATTCTTTGATATTAGTCACCAGCTTCTTTTCATAATTTATCTTTTCCTTCCTAATGACCTTCTTAGTTTACTTCCGCAAGTTTTTAAAAGCTTCCCAATCCTCTATCTTCCCACTAACTTTGGCTTCCTTGTATGCCCTCTTTTTGGCTTTTACTTTGTCTCTGATTTCACTTGTCAGCCACAGTAGTGTCCTTCTTCCATTCAAAAATTTCTTTTATTCGGAATATATCTGTCTTGCACTTCCCTCACTTTTCCCTCAATTCCTATAAACTAAATGATTTACCAATGATGGAGATGAACAAGTTGTCTCTAGCAGTAATTGAAACCAGAGGAATGGATTCTAGTTCACCCCAAGTTTCTTTCAACCCCATTCTTAATAAGCCTGAACTGCTTTCTACGTTTATACAGTTTCTTTGCCACTTGGGTGATATTGCACATTTACAGTATGATATTTCCTCAGATACCTTTTTTACACAACAAGTCTAAAAGTTTTTGGGGACACAGTGCCCAGCTACCCATAATTAATGCTGTAAAGCTAACTTTTCAGAATATAAAAAACTCCCAATTCTAAACACAGAAGTTATTTGATATACTAAACGATATCATCTATCTGCTCTGCAAACTTTCTTGAACTAAACATCTTGGTCAGCTTGTCCGTCTGGAACCAGCCAAATTAGATAACCCATTGTCTCACACTGCAACTCTTGAGCAATGATAAACCAGGTGCAGAGACCAATGTCCTAGTTTCTTTTCTACAGGGCCTCTGCTACATTCCGAGCTTCTTTGCAAAGCTGTGTTTTCAAACTTCAAACTGATTACTGGTTTCCATTTACATTTTAAGAAATGAAGACTGGCTTTTTCTGCCACTCACGCATGGCTTCTGTGTGCTACCAATGCATGGACTTGTGGTTCTCAGGACCCAAAGAAAATGTTCCTTCTTCACTCTGAGTATTCATGGTTGGAGATTCTCAGGAGTCTACAAAGATATTGAGATTTTTTTAAAAAGAAACTTTGAGAAAATACGAATCTGTTCCTTTGTTCAGCTGGTCTGACAGTGCTTTGAAAAGTTCAAGTAATGTAGCTTATACAACACATGGGAATGTATGAGATATTGTGAGTAGATTTATGGATAATATGAAAATCGGTGGTGCACTTAGTGATGAAGTTTTTGTAAGGCTATATCATGATAGGGAGGCGTTGGAGTCAATTATTAAGGATGAGGTTTCAGGGTACCTGGAGGCACATGATAAAATAGGTCATAGTCAGCATGGTTTCCTCAAGGGAAAGTCCTGCCTGACAAATCTATAGGAATTTTTTGAAGAAATAACAAGCAGGATAGACAATGGAGAATTGATTGATGCTGTGTTGTTGGATTTTCAGAAGACCTTTAGCGCCCCACACAGACTTCTAATTTTCAGCTTGTAAGGCATGAAAATGCCTGACGCAGGCCTCTTATGGTCTGAGTCGACGTCCCCTCCCTTTGACAAGGTGCCACACTTGAGGCTGTCTTACAATCTATGGGCCCATTGTATTACAGGAATGATCCTAGCATGGATAAAGCAGTGGCTGATTAGCAGGAGGCAACAAGTGGGAATAAAGGGAGCCTTTTCTGGTGACTAGTGGCGTTCCACAGGGGTCTGTGTTGGGACTGATTTTTTTTATATTCAAGTCTAAGATCAGAGGACACAGCCTCAGAATAGAGGGGTGTCATTTTAGAACAGAGGTGAGGAGGAATTTCTTTAGCCAAAGGGTGGTGAATCTGTGGAATTCTTTGCCACAGGCAGTTGTGCAGGCCAAGTCTTCATGTATATTTAAGATAGAGATTGATAGATAATTGATTGGTCAGGGCATGAAGGGATACTGGGAGAAGACAGGGGATTGGGGCTGAGTGGAAAATTAGATCAGTCATGATGAAATGGTGGAGGAGAGCCGATGGGCCAAATAGCCTAATTCTGCTCCTATATCTTATAGTCTTAAAGTCTCACACCACCAATCTCAAGTACAGCTGTTGTTGCTGAGAACAGGTACAGACAACGTGCTGGAGGAAGTCAGCAGGTTGAGAAGCATCTGGGGTGGAAAAGGAACCATCAATGAAATCCTGCATCAGGACACTCCCCCAACATTGTTGTTTTTTTCCTTTCAAGCATCTTTTCACGACCAACTGGAAAAAACTCTAATCAGCACAGTGTAGCAACACTTTGAACACCTTTAGTATTTTGTGCTAAATTGGACAATTTTTGTTCAAATGGTATTCTTTTGAAAAAATATTTTCTATAAGTTATGCTTTATTTATGTTTCTCTTGTGAATGCTGATTATATGATGCTATGTGCCTGTGACACTGCTCCAAGTAAGTTTTTCAATGGACTTGTGCATATACATACTTGTGCATATGACAATATACTTGACATTAACCTTGTCTTTAGTACCAGTACTCACCTAAGTTACTTCTCCCACTTACAACGCTGAAATAAGGGATCTCCCATTGGCCATATGATTGGTTATTCTTCTCTCTATCCTGGGTGGGAGAGGGTGGTCTTCCTTGTGATAGTTAGTCTCTGGAGTTCTCCCCCATTTCACTCATTATTCTCCAGAGTTCACACTGCTCTATCTCTGAAACTCTTCATTTTTATACATTTTACTTATCAGTTCTGCACCATTATACTTTGATTCCATTGGTTCTGATTTTTTGGGCTAACCTGTGTCTTCTTTTCATTGGCTGTAGCCCAGGTCTACAGGTAGCATTAGCTCATTGACTTCTCCCAAATAAGGAAATGCTTCTGATGTCATTCTTTTGATTTTCACCCCTGAATCAGACCATTTCAAGTTTGTTAAATCCAGTTCAAGTTAGACACTGCACTGGTCTCAGGTTATTTCAGTTCACAAGCACAGACTAATCTTCTTGTAAATCTGTATTGATTATTTTACCTTATCAAAGAGCAAATAACCTCTTACTTCTAAATGAACTCTAGTTCAGGAGATTAACAATAGGACCTTTGCTATATCGATTTTCAATTACTTAAATCCAGAAAGAGTTAATTCAGAATATCAGTTCACAAAGTGGTGGTCACAAGATTAGTCCCACAAAACAGTAGCTTTCACTTGCACATTCCTGCTATATGGCAAAAATAAAAGACTTCTGTTTGCTGTACTTGTCTATTGTCCTTGACTTGTTCCAACTAGCTGTTTTGCAGAATTTTAAATACTTCAGGCCAATAGACCAGTTTTTTTTTGTTCATTCATAACACAGCTCAAGACTTTTCTGGATATCAAGGAAATCAAGGCTTGTAAGGGTATTCCTGGAAAATAACTCTGAAGTGGATGATAAACCGTAATCTAGAGTAGGGATTCCCAACCTGGTGTCGATGGACTCCTTACTTAATGACATAAAAAAGGTTGGGAACCCCTGATGTAGAGGAGTGGAGGAGCACACTTGAAGGACAATGTTGCCTGCTCTTGCTCCTACTTCTTATCTTCTTATGTATGCTGCTTAAGACAGTGACATCATATTGTAATACTCCCAATGACCTCTTTATTAGGTACACAGGTACACTTGTTCTTTAATGCAAATATCTAATTGGCCAATCATGTGGCAACAAATCAATGCATAAGTGCACGCAAACATGATCAAGAGGTTCAGATGCTGTTCAGATTTAACATCAGAATGGGGAAGAAATACCATCTAAGTGATTTTGACCATGGAATGCTTGTTGGTGCCAGATATTTGAGTATCTCAGAAACCGCTGATTTCCTGGGATTTTCCACACATAATTATCTCTAGAGTTTACAGAGAATGGTGTGAAAATCAGAAACATCCAGTGGGTGGCTGTTCTGTGGGTGAAAATACCTTGTTAATGAGAGAAGTCAGATGAGAATGGCCAGACTGGTTCAAGCTGACAGGAAGGTGACAGTAACTTTTAAAACCACATGTTACAACAGTGGTGTGCAGACAAGTATCTCAGAACACACATGTCGAACATTGAAGTGGATAGGCTACAACAGCTGAAGATCATATTGAGCTCCACTCCTGTGGCCACTTTATTAGGTATACTCCTGTACCTCATAAGATGGCCGCTGAGTGTATGTTCAAGGGAATAAAGCATTAAATTCAGGGAAGTCAGAATTTATTACTGTGGTTCCAAAATTATAGCTTACAGAGGAAGTGGCTGTCCATGACAGTAGCTTCTGGACTTTTGCCTTTAATTATGCATGGACAGAAATCATAATTAGCTACTAGTAATTTCGCAATGTTATGAAAATTTCTGAATAATTTTACAATGGAACCACAAGATGCAATTAATATTCATCACAGTACAACACCATAAACAATGTAACCAATGTGGACTTCACACTTTGCCTACACTGCATGTGGAATTCCTTCAGCCTGCATCTCAAGGCACTGGAGACATGCCACTCAAAGTTGCCTCTGAAAAATCTTCCAAATCCACAAGGAAGACAAGGTCAGTGTTCAATCCCAGGCTAACATTAGTATGAGAGGATCCTAGTAGCACTCAGGTTATAAAGTTCCATGTCTTCTGTAGCTATTTGCTCCAATCTCATTTACTGCAGTAGGTCTATAGCCCCCTATACATTGGCAATTCCAGGACTGGTTTAGATACATATTAAATGCCATGTGAAGTCTGCCTCCAATAGCTCTTCAGGTATCGTAGTCCAGGGTCCATTTATGTGAATACATTTCTTCCCTAGATCCACTCTAAATCTCCTCTCTCTCATCTTGAACTTAAGCCTTCTTGTCAAAGACATCCCTCCCATGACATAAAGATTACTACCCAGTCTATTTGTCCCTCTTATAACTTTATATACCTCACGAAGGTCATCCCTCATCTTCCTCCGCTCCAGAGAAAACAAGACCAGCCTTTTCAGTTCCTCCTCACAATTGTAATGCTGTAACCAGCTTTATGTTCTATGCGACAGACAATGAGGTAAGCAGTCTGTGTACATTTCACATCAACTTGTCCACCTTCAGGGCTTAATGGGCTCTTAACCTGACCTCTCTCTGTTCAGCACCCATAGTGGGTTAATTATGTCTAATCAAAATGCATCACCTTGCATTTGTAAGATTAGGTTCTATTTGCCATTTCTTTGACTAACCTTTCAGCTGCTGAAAAGATGCTGGCATGCTTCCCTCACGTGCTGGGCTCATCACAGGTCACTCAGTTTGTAAACACTCAAGAATTTAAAGTTGCTCTCTCTGTACCACCAATTCCCCAATGTAGGCTGGCGCATTTTTGCTGTGCTTCTCCTTCCTGAAGTCAACAATCAGATCTAGAGGTTTGCTGACATTGAACGAGAAGTTATTGTTGCAGCACCAATCAACCAGGTATTCTGTCTTGCTCTGGTAATCTGACTGATCAGCACCTATGATTCATCCAACAACAGTAGTGTCATCAGCAAATTCGAGGATGGTATTGTAGCTGTGCTTAGCCACACAGTCGTGAGTGTATAGAGAGTAGAGCAGGAGCTAAGCATGCAGCATTAAGATGCAGCCGTGTCGATGCTCAGCAAGGAGGAGACATTGTTACCACTCCTCACTGATTGACTTCTGCCAATGATAAAGTTGAGTATCCTGTTGCAGAGGAAGTACAGAGGTACAGAGGCCCAGGAACTAAAGCATTTTGATGAGTTTGGATTTGATAATTGTGTTGAATGCCAAGCCATACTTGATGAACAGCAGCCAGGTGTATGAGCTTCTGTTGTTCGTAAAGTTCAGAGTAGATTGAAGAGCTAAAGAAATCCCACCAGCCATTGACCTGTTGTGATGGTAGGCAAATTGGAGTGGATTCAGCTCATCTCTGAGGCAGGAATTGATTTGTGGCATAACCAACCTTTCAAATCACTTCATTATAGTTCACGTGAGTGGCACTGGACAGTAGTCATTGAGGCAGTTTGCCATGCCCTTCCTGGACACTGCTACAATGGGTGCCTTTTGAAAGGGGTGACAACCTCAGAAGGAAGAGGTTGAATATCTTCCTCCAGCCGGAAACAATAGCGTTCAGGAATTGCTGAGTTGGAGTCAACATAACTTACATGGCTAGTTGCATTGATATAAGAAAATTGATACAATAAAGTTGTGAGTAGTTTGAATTAATTAGGACTTCTGTAGTTGTTTGCCTAACTTTAGTTAGTTGACCAAGATAAGGGCTCAAAAGAAAAGAGGGTCTGGAACCTTGGTTTGAGTTGAACTATCACATAGGCTAGAAAGTTAGGATATTAAAACGGGAAATTATCTACTGAGTTACCTTTGCAGGGAAGTGAAAACAAAACCTCCCTGAAAGAGTTAGAGATTGAGAGAAATAATTCACCAATATGGCCAGTCTGAACACATGATGGAAGTTGGAAATTTGTCATAGACTTTCGGAAACTAAATAAAGTTATTCTATTAACTGCCTTTACTATAGCCACAAGTCCTGAAATCATGATTAAGCAAATGCTTCCCTGTGCTGGACATAAATATTGGATTTTGGCCTGTTCCTCTGGAAAGGGAGTGTTAATCCAAATTTACTTTCACTTGGAAGGGACAACAGTAAGCCTGGATAGTCTTACTACAAGCGTTTCTTAACTCTTCCTCTATCCTTTTATCAATACTCAGCAAATGGGATGAACAGTTTTTCAACTCCCCCGTGTCTAATCAAATATATAGATGAACTGCTGTTACAGATAGGCACCCAGGAGGGGCACCAGCAATTTTTGAAAGAACTGCTGCAACTATTATAGGGATAGGGTTCAAATGTTAACTTCAAAAGAGTTCAAATCGTGAAACAGCTGGTTAGTTATTAGGGACAAGAGAAAGTCTGCAGTTGCTGGAAATCCATGCAACACACACAAACTGAGACCATTCGAAACTTCAGCTGTACTCTTTTCCATAGATGGTGCTTGGCCTGCTGAGTTCCTTCAGCATTTTATGTGTGTTAGTTACTGGGGACTAGTTATGTCTCCTGGGAGACTAAAAATTGATAAACAATATGTGGATATAGTGGCAAACCTCCTCCCCATGACTGTGAGAGGGTTGAGGTGATTTCTAGGTTTGGGGAGGTATTGTCAGAACCTTACATATGGCTTTTCCACTTAAGGCACACTCACTTCAGGAACTCTTGAAGGAAGGTGTTCCATAGGATTTGAAACTAGAATGTGCTATGGTAGTATGAGATCTTAAAACTAGTCCGATGGAAGCACCTACTCTGAAGGCCCCAAAACCTTCCAAGACTTTTTTTAAGAGGTCATTTCCACTAGTGGCACAATTTCAGCTGTGTTACTCCAGGAGGCGCATGGCCAACTGGAGCCATTGGCGTATGCACCTTAGGTGCTTAATCTGATAGAAAATGGATATCTAACATATGGACACCAGCTGTTAGTGGTCTGAGGTGGGTTCATGAGGGAAGAAATGTTTCCTCATCTCAGTTCTAATCAGTCTAACCCTTTTATTGAAACAGTGCCTTGCAGTCTTAACTCTGACCTAGTTTAGTATCATGACTGAACTTGGAAATGTGACGTTAGGTCCCCTCAGCCACCTATTTGATATAAATTGTGGAAAACTTGGGTGCAAACACTGATCCCAATAGGACTCAGCCTCTCGCAGGCTACAAACCTGACAACAATCCATACAGTCTGTAAACAATTCTCAACTAATCATTAATTGAACATCTGAATTAATGATAAATTATGTATGGAATATTCTCATAATAATTTGATATGCTTGGTTATGTTGATGGTGTTTTAGAGTCTGCCCATGCATGAGTTAATCTTTATTTTTCTCACTCAATTTTTTTTTAGAAAGTTAAAAATTAGACCGCTGGCTTTATAGCTGTCCAACTGAATGGGAGTGGAAATCTGATAGAGTGCAAACTAGCTGTGCAGTGTGACCACAGCCCATGTTTAACATCCAAGCTTTTCTTGTTATCAAAATAATAAAAAAACAGCTGCTGAAGGCTGCATCTACAGAACAGTTAACATTTTGAGTTGAGATCCTGGTTCAGAAATGAGAGTCTAAAGGGACAATAACCCTCCAGAAAATCATGAGGTGAGATGTAAAACGAGAGTTGGCAAGGGATAGATGAATCTAGATGTGGAGGGTTTGATTTGCAGTAAGAACTAGGTGGGGGATGGGAGAGTCAAGTTATATACGGAGGAGGGAGGTAGTTTGCGGCGATAATAAAGGCTGCAGATAATAGAATCTGATAAGTAAGGAAAGTGATAAATGGAGACCGATTACGCTACAACCGTCAGACTCCTGGACCGATGTGGAAAACTTCACTAACTGTATGTCTGAACTGATTTCATAACCCACAGACTCAATTTCAAGGACTGTACAACTCATGCTCACAGTGTTATTTATTATTTATTTGCACAATTTGTCTCCCTTTGCACATTGGTTGTTTGTCAGTCTTTGTTTATGTATTTTTTTCATAAATTCTATCGAATTTCTTTATCTTTCTGGAAATGCCTGCAAGAAAATGAATCTCAAGGCAGCATACAGTAGCATTCATATGTGCTTTGGTCATAAGTTTGACTCGACATTCTTTGACTTTGTTTACTCTGCTGAGGAATTTAAGACGGGGGCACAGTTTCAGAATAAGGGACAAGCCATATAGGACTGAGGTGGGGAGAATTTCTTTTCACTCATGTTGGTTAACCTTTGATGTTCTCTACCTCAGAGTCCTGTGGAACTTTGTTCAAATCAGTGGTACATTTCTGGGCATTAAGGATATCTAAGGAATGTAGGGATAGTGTAGGAAAATGATATTAGTAAAAGATCAGCTGCGATTTTAATGAATGGCAAAGCAGGTTTGAGGGGTTGAGTGGCCTAATCTTTCACCTATTTCTTATGTTTTATACAGACAAAACTACCTCAATTGGCATCTATTTTTGATAAAACTTTATGCTGTTATAGAAAGAATTTCCTTTCTGATGCTAAATCTTATTCTTGTCTTTTCAAAGGGTATTACTGTAGCGTTTTTATAATACTTCAATGACGTCACAATGCACAAATAATGAAACGTATCATAGATTGCATTCAGTTCACAAAGTATTATTTTTTCACTCTTGGATTCAAACATATGATGTTCATAACCAAATACCGTCTTGGAAATGGAAGTTTTGTTGATATGATTTCAAGATTCTGTCATAATTGGTAGGATGTTTGATAATATCAGTAATTGATATTGTCTGTCATTGAGTGTTATAATTGACTATGTGACTGAGTTGATCAGTATGTGTTATAATTGGGCCAGTAATAGTGTAATGAGCAACGGATGTGTTTAAATGAATGCTCTTGGATTGATGTGAGGCTGACGACATACACACCCATTCAGCACAGGCCAATGGGGAAGCCAAATTTGTGCAAAGACCATTAAACTTAGTAATTGCCTTTAAATGATATGCTACAATTGGAGCATCTGAGTTGTTTCAGCCCCATGACAGTTATTTGGAATTAAAACTCAATGGAGGAGATCATTAAAAAAACATGGACAGCAGGACCCTTTGTTTGACCTTAACCTGTGCTTCTCATAATGTGAGAAATAGAGCACTACTGAATAATGCAAATAATCTGATGCATTTTTTCCTGGTATGGTTCAGGCTAACTTGAACTGTTCAACTAGAGCTCAGTGAAAACTGAATCTGGTTAGGTGGAAACTTTCCACAGAGTTTTTTATTCATTAAGTCAACAGATATCGTCTGTAGCGTGAGATCTTTGTAGGTGTTGGTTACTGCTGGATTTGTGGCTCTTACTAGTCAGAAAACTGACTACTTTTACAAGTGCATTATTACTCAGTGCAACAGACTGCAAAGATGTGAATAGGCTGGAACAAACCTAGGATATGACTGCAACATTCAGGACTTGATTACTCACAAACTCCAAAAATAGGCTGTTAACAGTTACTGCACTAAATTTAATGCCCCCTATAATAGACAGCAATGAATTGTAGAAATGACAATGAGGGATTAATGTTCAAATTGAACATCAATTCCTGCTAATTGCAGCTTTTCAGCTAGACAGACATCTGGATACTAAGCTACAGCAACACCTGAAAGAGAATCTGAGTGAAGCAAGGTATATTGTTGAACTTGGCAGAATGGGGCTTGTCTATTCTGGTCGAGGTAAACTTTGATTCACCAGCAATTGACCTCACTGCCGCTGAAAATTAATTTTGACAAGATTGGAATCACTTTCCTTTATTTTGCAATTATATAAGAAATGTGAGCTTTATTTTAGTTTTTCTTTCCTTTTTCTCTCTCTCTTTCTTAATCCAATCTTTTTTTGTTGATTTTGTCTTCTGTTCAAGATTTGACTGTGAACTAAATATTTCTATGAGCACCTGTGGGTTTAGAATGTATAGCTTATTATATTTCTTCACTGAACCAGTTTAATTGACAAACAGTTAGTTGTTCTATTCACACAGGTCCCAGAGCTCCAGCATAAGAATAAATTCTTAATCCATACAAATACCTTAAGTGGTTCCAGAGCAATTAACAATATAACAATGATCTGATAGTTTAACTGGTCCATTATGTTTTGTTGCTAAAGAATCTCAGAATTTGAAGCCAGAATAATGTCTGTTCTGGTCCTGAATTAAAATGTAACAGTATTAATTTCCAGTTTAAAATGTTTCCAGCCATCATCTGTAGGCTCATTATAATATGTCTGAAATGTATACCAACACATAGACCTGTAGCTCCTGCTTATATATTTTTGGAGCTTAATCCTGTCACCATCTTTCATTTGGGATTTTCTCATCTTTAGTTATTGTTCAACAGAAGACTTGCTTCTCTTGGCAGTGGCTTTCAGATGAAGGCACTGTTCACAGTCCAATGATTATTAGACTGATAACTCCTTATTTCTCTAATGGAATTGATAACTTAAAATAATTTCATGAGTGCAACAGGGTCTAACAAATAGAAAATGATGGAAATAGTTAGCAGATAAGGAGACATCTATGGAGAGGGATAGCATTTTAGATCAATATCTTTTCAAGGATTATGACAAGTGGCTGTCAGTTTTGCAGGACAATTTTGTTATATTATTGCAATGAAAGTTCATTCACGAAAAACCTCTGATTGTAATTTATTTCAGTTTATAGTTATGCTATCTCCATCATGGGGGCTAGCCTCCAACCATTGAAATCATCTTCAAAAGGTGACAGCTCAAGAAGGTGGCATCCATCATCAGATACCCTCACCATTCATGTCGTACCCTCTTCACGTGACTGACAAAAACGATCATGATAAGGAAATGTCATGGTGATTTTCATGATCAGCAGCCTAAAATCCATAGGATGCACCCAAAAGTATTCAGGAATATTTTTCACCCAGTGTTATTTTACATGTTTCAAACATGTATGATTTCAACTGTCATCAGCGTAATGATGTTATCAAAATATTATGTGGATTATCTTCATTACAGGCTGAGTGATATTTCGTTTTCAGTTTCTCCAAACTTGCAAGCAATTAATTGCGTAAAGTGTTGTTGTTGCTTTAAAAGAAACTGGAGCAGCAGGAAATTTGCGCATAGTCAGTAGGTGGCAGCTGAATCAATTGGTTTTGCTAGTGTTTCGGGTATAACCAAACAATAAGCACCAGTGGAATTATCTGCACTTCTTTCAAATGACAGCACATTTGACAACACAACATTGTCTCTGTAGCGGGAGGTCAATTGTAAGAGGCCCCTGTACCACCTCCTGATGGTAGCAATGAGAAGAGGGCATGCCCTGGATGGTGAGTATCCTTAATGATGGACAACACCTTCTTGAGGCATCACCTATTGCAGATGTTCTCAGTGGTGGGGAGGCTAATGCCCACGAACTGTCTCAATTTACAAATCTCTGCAGCTTTTTCTGATCCTGTGCAGTAGTGCCTCCATATCAGACAGCGATGTAATCGGTCAAAATGCTCCCTAAAGAAATTTGCTGGAGTCTTTGCTAACATACCAAATCTCCTCAAACTCCTAATGAAATATATCTGCTGATGTGTCTTAGTCATGACTGCATCAGTATGGTGGGCCCAGGATAGATCTTCTGAGATGTTGACATCTGGGAACTTGAAACTGCTTACCCTTTCAATTGCTGACCCCTCGATGCAGACTAGTATCTATACTCCCATCCCCGTCCCTCCTGAAGTACATCACCATTAATGCAAATGGCATGCTTTCCTTCATCAGTCAGTTTTAAATAGAAAAATAGGGTAGTTATGTTGCAGTTGTATAAAATTTTGCATAGGCTACATTTGGGGTATTTTATACAGTTCTGATCATTACATTACAGGAAAGATGTAGAGGCTTTGAAGAGTATGTTGAAGATGTTCACCAGGATCGTACCTAGATCAGAGAGTATTTGCTACAGGAGAGGTTAGGCAAACTTGCAATGCTTTTTCTGAAGCATTGGGGGTTGTAGGGCGACCTGATCGAAGCATATAAAAGTAAGATAGATAACTGGCTAAAAGACAGGAGGCAAAGAATGGGCTTAAAGAGAGCCTTTGTACACAAAATGATGGAGGAATTCAGCATGTCAGGCAGCATCTATGGAAATGAATAAACTGTCAATGGTTTGGGCAGAGACCCTTAATGAGGACTGGAAGATGGAAGATGCCAAAATAAAAAGGTGGGAGAAGGGGAAGGAGGACAAGCTAAAAGGTGATAGGTCAAGCCATGTGGGTGGGAAAGGTAAAAAGCTAGAGGAGAAGGAATCTGAAAGGAGAGAAGAGTTGGCCATGGGAGAAAGTGAAGAAGGAGGGGCACCAATAGTTTTTTTCAGTAGTTCCATTTAATATCAGAAAAGTGTGCAATAACATCCTGACATTCTTGTTCTTCATAGACACGCACAAAAACAGAAGATTGCCCCAAAGATTGAGTGGCAGTTAAAATGTTTGAACTTCAAAGCCCCCTTACTCTCCCCTCCCATGCACAAGCGGCAGCAAAACAATGACACCCACAGCCCCACCCAGCTCTGCTGAAAGCATCAACATCCTCTACCCACCAAGCAAGCAATAGCAAAGCCCCCAATAAAGACCATGATCTACAGAATAACAAAAACTAATTGTTCACTAGACAATTCAACATAGCACAGGCTCTCTCCCTCCCTAATAAAGGAAAAATAGGTGACCCCTTTCACAGAGAGAGGGGAAACATAAGAAAACAACTCACTGGTTTATGGTGTTTAAAGTCTTCTGTGCCACTTTTTTATCTGAGTTCTCCGCCTGGAGAATTGGCAACAATCTCTCACTCACCAACGAGAGAGAGAGAGAGAGAGAGAATGATTTGTTGAGTACAGCGCTTCCAACAGTTAATCTACTGTTCCTGATCTTCTGTTCCTTCCCACAACACCTCAGTCGGTGCCAGTTTAGAATCAGCTCATCCACAGGGCCGCGAAATCCTGAAGCCACCCTCATCTTCTAGGCTGCGTCCTTGGGATATCGAAAAGCAGTTGACCATGAGCCACCAGGACCGGGTCCCACCACAAGTCTCAGTGTAGCTGCTGGTCAGGGTCTTCAACAGAACCCCATCCACCCCGAAAAGGAAAACAAGAGACATCAAAGGTAGAAATTGAGCTGCATCGCAATTTAGTGCCATCATTACTCCACCTCACCAAGGGAAGGTAATAGGCAGGTGAGGAGAAGAGATGAGAAGAAGAGGGAAGGGGAGTGAAAAAGAAAAAAAAGAGAAAAATATACCAGAAGGAGAAATCGATGTTTATGAAATCAGGTTGAAGGCTACCTAGATAGAATATGAGGTGCTCTCCACCAACCTGAGAGTGGCCTCAACTTGGCAGAAGAGAGGCTGTGGACCCACATGTCAGGACGGAAATGGGGTTCGGAATTTAAATAGTTGGTCACCAGGAAATTCTGCTTTTGGCAGATAGAGCAGAGATGCTCAACAAAGCCGTCCCCCATTTTAACCTGCATCTCACCAATCTAGAAGAGAATATAACAGACAACCCCAACAAATATGCAGGAGAGGTATTGCCTCAGCTGGAAGGGTTGTTTGTTCACCTGAATGGAGGCGTGGGAGGATGTGAGTGGGCAGGTGTAGCATTTTTGTCAAGGCAGCAATTTGTTCCAGGAGGGAGATTTGTAGGGAGACATGAATGGACAAAGGAATCACGAAGAGAGCAATCCCCGTGGAAAGTGGAGATTGGGGTGTGGGAGGTAAAGGTGAGTTTTGTGATAGAATCCCACTGAGGGTGCAAAAGTTACAGAGAAAGATGGGGTAGTAGATAAGGATGAGAGGAACTCTACCCTTGTTAGGGTGTTGGGATGATGGAGGTGAGCGCAGATGTCCAGGAAATAGAGGAGATGTGGGTGAGAACAGCATCAATGGTGGACGAAGGGAAACCCCATTCTTAAAAGAGTGAGGACATCTGGAAAGAAAATACTCGTCCTGGGAACAGATGTGGTGTAGACAAAGGGACTGAAAACATGTTATAGAATTTTTACAGGAGACAGAGTGGGAAGTGTGAAGATAGCTGTGGGAATCAGTAGGTTGATAAAAGATGCTGGTAGACAGTTTGTCTCCAAAGGTGGAGACAAGGCTACCCACTGAACCTGGAGAAAGTAGGCGGAGCCAAAGGAAAAAGTGTTGAGGGCAAGGACCGGTTTTGCCAAATAGAGGAGGGTAGTGGTGGAGGGTAACTGGTTGGGTCTTTGTCGAGAAAGAAGTGGGGTGCTTTAAGGCCTTTTGTTGGGGGATAGAAGTGTTTAGGGACTGAACATCCATGGTGAAAATGAGGCCAGGGAACTGTTGAAGAGACAGAGAGCATGTGAAGTGTTGCAGATGTAGGTGGGAAGGGACTGAGCCAAGGGAAATAGAATGGAAACAAGGTCTTTGGACTTGAGTTCATTGGGGGTTGGGGAGCAGGCAGAGAAAATGGGCTTAACTACACCATCAGGTTTGTGGATCTTGGGTAGGATTAGAAGCAAGCAGTGTGGGGTAATGGAACTATATGTTTGGTGGCAGTGGATGATGGTGCAGGAGATAGTGGCCTAATGGTCCAGAGTGAGGTCCCTTTCAAGGGGTAAGGAACAGGAGGTATCTGAGAGCTGGCACCTGGCCTCAGAAGGTAGAGGTCAGAATAGCGCCCCCTTGGTCTGTGGGTATAATGGTAAGGTTGGGATTGGTGCAGAGGGCAGTGCGTTCAGAGGGGTAAGGTTCGAAGGCAGAGAAAGGTGCTGAAATTGAGCCAGTTGATGTCTTGTTGGCAATTAGAGATGAAAAGATCCAGAGCAGGCAGCGAACCAGAGTGGAGAATCTGAGAAGAGGAGGAGGGTTGGGGTTGGGAGGAGGGGTTATCGGTGTGAGACGGGGAATTCTTACCAAAGGAGTGGGCTCAGAGACGGAGGCAATGGAAGACGAGCTCAGCATCGTGGCAGGCGTGGAACTCACTTAAGTGTGTGGGCAGAGGGGGACAAAGTTAAGTGCCTTGCTGAGGACAGGTCTTTCCACCTCAGAAAGGGGAAGATCGTAGGGAATGGTGAAGACACCGCAGGGATTAGATCTGGAATCAGAGGGGGTAGGAGAGTTAGTAGTGTCTGTGGAGGGGTGAGGCTTGGGGTTTCAGGGAAGGTAGGGTGGGAGGAAGATAGAGGCTCTGAAGACACAATAGGAGACAGGGGAGCCTAAGAGACCCAGGGTTGGAGAATGGTGGTAGGGGAAGCAGAGCCCAGGGGCCCAGTGGCAGTGAGGAAGGTCTTGGCCTGGAGGTGTTGGTATCCAAGGGAGGGGCTGGAGACAGAGCTAGAGGCCATGTAATTCCCAGTCTGTTGTTGGATCCGGAGTTGGAGATGGCAGGATCGGCAGTCTCGAGGCATCTGATCAAATTGAGGTATAAGAGGGAGGCAGCATGAGCCACAACCTGGAGTTCTCTATAGCTATCAGAACTGGAGTGGGAGACAGCAGGATCCACAGTTTGTAGATGAGCGGTCTTCCAATTCTTCCTGGATGCGAGGAAGGCAAACAGCCAGCGATTGAATGCGTGGATTTGGCAGAGGGTGAAATATCAGAGTGGTCCATGGCAGGCAGAGGAGAGTGCGGACCTGAGCTCTCAGCCCAGAGGTATCTCTGTATAGCAGAGCGGGTGGCACATAGAATTTGGAGGGAGAAGCAGCAGGAAAAGCGGACAACTGAATGCAGGGACTTGGGATCCTCAGTGGGTCCAAACTAGGAGACCTGAAAACATTGCTGGAAGCCATGTGGAACAAAATGGCGGCAAAGACTAGTTCCCAGGAAGGATACATGGATGTGGTAGCGGGACTGGGTGAACACTTGGTCGAAGAGTTGGTGGGCAGCAGAGATCACAGAGGGTGAGCAGTGAGAGACAGTTTCACTGAGCTTCAGTCGAAGAGAAGATTTAAACTTTTTCAGGGTAGGCATCTCTAGAAGAGACTTTGCAGTGGAGCAGCAAATCATAAACATGAGAGATTCTGCAGAAGCTGGAAATCCAAAGTAACACACACAAAATGCTGGAGGAACTCAGCAGGTCAGACAGAATCAAGGCCTTCTTAACATTCTAGTGTGTGGAAACCTGAGACCCTGAGAGTATATTCCCTGAACATGGTCTTGCCCAAGGACAAAAAAAAATCAGTTTAAAAATACAGACCAAAGTGAATAATTCGGAGCTAAAGGCAGTAGTCAAGATAAGATGGGCTTGGAGTAACAGCAAAGTAGAGTCATTCCTGGTGACAAGGAAGTTCATGAGCTCCTTGCACATGCTGGAGGTGGACAGGGAATAGACAGGAAGGACAGTTGGAGAAGATCGCACGCAACTGTAAAAAGAAGGTAGGATGATGTGATAAGCTGAACTTTGCCAGACTGCAGCAGGCCCAATTTTATATGAAATCTGAAAAGGTAAACCACTTCTTAACCATATTTATCTGTATCATTTTGAATAAAGGAACTGAGAGCTTTTCTTTAGCAATGGCCAGGGCGGGGGAGAATAGTGGCCACATGAGAGAGTTATCCATAAGATAATGATGTATGGAACTGGGTATAATATATTAGCATGGATAGAGGATTGGTTAACCAATAGAAGGTAGTGAGATGGGATAAATGGGTGTTTCCTGGGTTGGCACACAGTAGTGAGTAGAATTCTACAGGGGTTGGTGCTGGGCCTGCAACTGTTCATGATACAAATTAACGATTTGGAAAAGGGAATTGAGTGTAGTGTGTCTACAAGTAAGTTTGCTGATGACACAAAATTGAGTGGAAAAGCAAAATGTCTGGAGGATGCGGTAAAATACAGATAGGTGAGTGGGTGAGGGTCTGGCAGTTGGAGTACAATGTTGGTAAATGAGAGGTCGTTCACTTTGGAAGGAAGAATAGAAGATCGGATTATTATATAAAAGTGAAAGATTTCAGGATGTTGTTGTGCAGAGGGACTTGGGGGAGCTTGTATATGAATCACAGAATGCTGGTTTACATGTGCAACATGGTATCAGGAAGGCAAATGGAATGTTGGCCTTCACTGCTAGAGAAGTTGAATTTAAGAACAGGGAGGTTATGCTGTAACTGTACAGGGTACTGGCAAGGTCAATACCTGGCTTACTGTGTGCAGTTCTGGTCTCCGTACTTCGTGAAAGATATACTGGCTTTGGAGGCGGTGCAGAGGAGGTTCACCAGGTTAATTCCAGAGGTGAAGGGGTTAGACTACCAGGATAGATTAAGTCGCCTAGGACTTTACTTACTGTAGTTCAGAAGAACGAGGGGTTATCCTATAGAAACATACAAAATTCTGAAAGGGATTGATGGGTTAGAGGCATGGAAGTTATTTCCGCTGGTAAGTGAGAGTAAAACTAGAGGACACTGCTTCAGGATTCAGGGGAATAGATTTGGGATGGAATTGAGGAGAAATTGCTTTTTCCCAGAGAATAGAAAATCCGTGGAATTCTCTGTCTAGGGAAGCAGCAGAGGGTACCTCATTAAATATACTTAAGACTCGGTTAGGTACATTTTTGGATAGCAGGGGAATTAATCTTTATGTAGATAGAGCTGAGTCCATGGCCAGATCTTACTGATAGGCAGAAAACACGAGGGGCCAGCTGGCCTACACCTGCTCCTATTTCTTACGTTCTTATGTTAAATGTCAATTCAGGCACGAAAATGTAAGATAAGGTTATGGTAGAGCAGAGTAGTTGCTGCAAAAGTCATGGTGTGGTAAGTAAAAACAGGACTGAAATTTTGTAAGTATAGCTCCAAATAAATTGGGCAAAAGAAAATAGGGCTGGAAAGGGGACAGGTTATCTGTTTGGGGTCAAGATGCAATCAGGTATGATTTCTTGAAAGCGGAGGTTTTTGGAATAGTTTTACTCTGTGTTGCGAGATTTTCAAGTTTTGATTGAAGATGTAGAGGTGGGTTTTCTAAGTGACACTATGTTGCTGAGAATAGAATTTATTTCTCTTTGATTCTATACAAATATTGTTCTCACAATTATCAATGATAGAAACTGAAACAATACTTCTTTCTTAAATTATCCTGATTACAATATTTAGTTTAAATTAGGCATTGAAAGCTTATTGTTTGGAATTGTACAGTATTATGCTAAAGTCTTAGCACATATATATATATATATATATATAGTTAGATGTAGAGTGGAGAGAGGGTTTGTAAATCTGGCAAGAGCAAAGGATGTTGCGAATGGTGCCGGTGCAGACTCACCCAGTTGTGAGACACCTGCAATTTGATTTGATTCCAAACAATTAGTTTATTGATCATTGTGGAATATCCCTCTGGTACTTCCCGCTCCCTCCCATCTCCCTTCTCCTTTTCCCAAATATGATTCCCCTCTTCCTGCCCCTTTCCCACTCTGTTCACAATAGACACCAATATCAGAATGAGGTTTATCATCACTTACATATGTTATGAAACTTGATTTTGTTTTGTGGTAGCAGTACAGTGTAATACGTAAAATTACGACATTATTAAATATAGTAATAAGGTTACTATATAGATATATATATGTGCCTTAGACTTTTGCACAATACTATATATGAAGCAAGAATGTAAGATTATGATAGATTATTCTGTGTACATTCTCAAAGCTGTGACCTATTTCGTGATTACTTGGCTTGTTTGAAATTTTAGTGTGAGCTGTGACTCAGTGATGATAAGTTGCAAGATTGTGAATTCAGCACCTCCTACAGAAACTTTGAGCTCGTTTTCTGGGCTGATGCTTCAGTGAAGAGGTGTTCTGCAGTGTTACTGCTTTTCACATGAAACATGAGACATTGCTTCAATCTGCACTCCCAGACAGAATGGAAAAGATCCAATGGTACTCCCTGAAGAATGGTAGGCGAGTTGCTGCTAGTAACCAGTTGTATATTTATTCCTCAACCAAAATCAATTTAAACTGATTTTATGTCATTGTTGCAATGTTTGTGGGACCTTGGTTTGTGCAAATAAGCTGCCACAATCACTTAATTACAAGAATTGAAACTACCCATTGATTGCAAAAACTTTTGGAATGTTTGGAGGTACAGGGAATGGCAAAGCCTCCAGTTGCCCTGCGAGTCTCATGAACAAGCTTCTGGAATTCACTCAGTAGACCCTCTCCCCACAATCCCCACTTCATGGGACATAAAACATCACATCACATGGAATATGTTCTCTGTATACACATAACCCATCACTAGGTGGCACAAAGCTTTTACCCAACAATCTGTCGAACTATTGCATCTAAATGGGCTGGATTTTCTAGCAATAATGATGGCAAATCAAAGATATTCCTTGCAATTAATCTGGGAATTAGACACAAAATTTTACTGACTGCCTGTGTGCACTTACACACACAAATCCAAATGTTGCCCTCCGAGTAGTTTTGCTCCACCAAAGGTTTTTTGAAAGTACCTTGCCTTCTGACCAAATATCTAACTATGTTTAAAGGAGTGCAATTCCAGCCTTAGTCCTCAGATATTGACCAGAGTCATCAAAATAAATTAGAGATTGATTTTGGTTATATTATTCTTTCCCATTTTGTATTTGATTTAGCATTGAAATCACTATTCTAACGTACATCTCCTGATTCCAAACTTTAATTGACTCTTCATTCTGACTGTCTAAGGAATAATTTTTGACTTTCACTTTCAAACCCTCTCTGACAAACTTTTGTGAAAGCACCATTAAAAGAGTGGCACAGCTTTACCCACTAGCTGGAAACCATTCTACATTTCAAAAATCTTACCATGGAAAGTGCTTTATATTAGTCGATTCAAACAGATATTTTTTCACAACAAAACTCGCAAAAAGACACTCTTGCATTTACTTAATACCCTTCACAAGCTGAAGAAATCCCCAAATGCTTTATAACCAATGAACGACTTTGAAGTGCAATTAATATTGACATAAAGTTCTTTAAATTATTATCAGGAAAGCTGCAGTGGGCTGCAGTTTCTGTGAGTGCATATGTAAGTGTTGTGAGAGGAAGAGAACTATATCTTAGTGTGACTATAATTTTAATGAGTACACAAAATGACAAGACCAAATGGCCAAAGTGAATAACTAAAGGATTTTAGCAATGAAGTATTGTTCACTTAACATCTCATACTATAACAAAGGAATCTGAAAACATCTGTAATCTATTACAAAAATCAGCAGAACCTTGTTGAATGCTACCTTCACATGGAGCTAAACAAGAATTGGAACAGCGAGAAAACTGACAATTGCAAGCTGACACAAGTGGCAAATCTGAAAGTCAGCAATCAGACAATTTATAGGAAAGTTTTCCAACTCATAGCATGGATTAGTTAATGAAAAGGACAAGTAAAAAATTAGATTTTTTTCTTTGTCTGCAGAGTGACAATACTTGATAACTCGATTCGATTGGGAGAAGCACATAGATGCAGCTGCTCGTCGTCATGCAAGACCGCTGAGAAGATTTTAAAGTGAGGAGTTTCTTACAGCTGGAGGTTCGATTGGGAGAAATGCACAGATGCAGTAGCTCATCATCACGAAAGGCCGCTGAGAATGTTCCGCGATAAAAGGGAGACACTGCCTAGCGGAGCAGTCGTCGAAGGAGTGGTTGTCGTAGCATGAGTCAGAGTAGTAGGGCTTTGGCTCATTGGGGCTTTGGCGAGGACAGGCTGAGGCGAGGTAAAGCAGTAAGTTACTTTCATATCTTTTTTTTCCTCTAACTTAAGAATAGTGGGTATGACAGTAAGGCTAGTTTTCTGCTCTTGGTGTCAGATGTGGGATGTCCGGGAGACTTCCAGCCTCCCTGATGGCCACATCTGCGCCAACTGTATTGAGCTGCAGCTCCCTAGAGGCTGTGTTAGGGAACTGGAGCTGCAGCTCATTAACCTTTGGCTTGTTAGGGAAAGTGAGGAGGTGAGCGATAGGAGCTGCAGGCAGGTAGTCACACTGGGGCCACTGGAGACGGGTAAGTGGGTGACTGTCTGGAGATGGAAAGGAGAGTGTCAGGTAGTGGAGAGCACCCCTGTGGCCGTCTCCCTTAACAATCAGTACATCATTTTGTGTACTGCTGAGGGTGGGGGGGGGTGACCTACCCGGGGGAAGTAATAGTGGGCATGCTTCTGGCACTGAGTCTGGCCCTGTTGCTCGCAAGGGTAGGGAATGGAAAAGGATGGCAGCAGTAATAGGGGACTCTATAGTTAGCAGGGTTGATAGGTGATTCTGTGGGTGTGAGAAAGAAACACAGATGGTGGCTTGCCTCTCAGGTGCCAGGGTTCATGATGTTACTGAACACATCCACAATATCTTGAAATGGGAGGTGAGCAGCCTGAGGTTGTGGTAAATACTGGTATCAATAACATAGGTAGAAAAGGCAGGAGGTCCTGAAAGCAGAATACAGGGAATTAGGAAGGAAGCTGAGAAGCAGGACCTCAAGGGTAGTTAATCTTGAGTTTGCTGCTTGTGCCACACGGCAGTGAGTATAGCAATAGAATGAGGTGGTGGATAAATGCGTGGCTGAAAGATTGGAGGAGGGGGCAGGGATTCAGATTTCTGGATCACTGGGACCTCTTTTGGGGCAGGTATGACCTATACAAAAAGGACGGGGTGCACTTGAATCCTGGCGGGAAGTTTGCTAATGCTGCTGGGGAGGGTTTAAACTAGATTTGCAGGGTGTGGGAACAAAAGTGAAAAGGCAGAGGGTGGGGCTGTAGTGCACAAGTAAAGACAACGTAGGGAGTTTGTGAGGAAGGGTAGGCAGACGATAGTGCAAAGGTGCACTCAGCCTGATGGTCTGACGGTTTGAGATGGATATATTTTAATGCAAGGAGTATGCTAAACAAGGCAGATGAACTTGGAGCACAGAACAATAGGTAGAACCATGACGTTGTGGCCATTACAGAGATTTGAATGTTTCAGGGGCAGGAATGGCTGCTGAGTGTGTCAGGTTTTAGATGTTTCAAATAGGACCGGGAAGGAGGCAAAAGAGGCAGGGGCGTGCCATTGCTAATCAGGGATTGTGTCACGGCTGCAGAAAAGGAGGGAGACCACAATCTGTGCAGATTGGTGATAACACTGGTGCACCTCAGGGGTGTGTGCTTAGCCCACTGCTCCGCTCTCTCCACACCCATGACTGTGTGAGTAGGCATAGCTCAAATACCATCTATAAATTTGCTGATGATACAACCATTGTTGGTAGAATCTCAGATGGTGACGAGAGGGTGTACAGGACCAAGGTAAACCAACTAGTGGAATGGTATTGCAGCAACAACCTTGCATTCAATGTCAGTAAGATGAAAGAGCCGATTGTGGACTTCAAGAAGGGTAAGACGAAGGAACACATACCAATCTCCACAGAGTGATCAGAAGTGGAGAGAGTGAGCAGCCTCAAATTCCTGGGTGTCAAGATTTCTGAGGACCTAACCTGGTCTCAATATATCGATACAGTTATAAAGAAGGCAGTGACTATACTTTATTAGCAGTTTGAAGAGATTTGATATGTCAACAAATACACTCAAAAACTTCTACAGATGTACCATGGAGAACATTCTGACAGGCTACATCACTATCTGGTATTGTGGGGGTGGGGTTCTACTGCACAGGACTGAAAGAAGCTGCAGAAGGTTGTAAATTTAGTCAGCTCCATCTTGGGTGCTAGCCTACAAAGTACCCTGGATGTCTTCAAGGAGCGGTGTCTCAGAAAGGCAACGTCCATTATTAAGGACCTCCAGCACTCAGGGCATGCCTTTTTCTCACTGTTACCATCAGGTAGGAGGTACAGAAGCATGAAGGCACACACTCAGCGATTCAGGAACGACTCCTTTCCCTCTGCCATCCGATTCCTAAATGGACATTGAACCCTTGAACACTACCTCACTTTTTAAATATATATTATTTCTGTTTTTGCATGATTTTTAATCTATTCAGTATACATATACTGTAATTGACTTACTTGTGTATTTATCATTATTATTTTTGATTTCTTTATTATGCATTGCTTTGAACTGCTGCTGCTGAGTTAACAAATTTCACCATACATGCCAAGGAAAATAAACCTGATTCTGATTCTGAAGTCATGGAGAGATTATCTGCTTAGTCAGTGTGGGTGGAAGTCAGAAACAGGAAGGGGGCAATAACTCTACTAGGTATTTTTTATAGACCCCCTAAGAGTAACGGGGTTATTGAGGAACAGATAGGTAGGCAGATACTGGAACATTGCAATAATAATAGGGTTGTTGTGATGGTAGATCTTAACTTTCCTAATACTGATTGTCATCTCCTTAGAGCAAGGGGTTTAGATAGGGTGAAGTTAGTTAGAATGTGTTTTGGAAGGTTTCCTGACACAATATGTAGATAAGGTGAGGCTGTACTTGATCTGGTATTGGAAATGAACCTGGTCAGGTGTCAGATCTCTCGGTGGGAGGGTATTTTGGAGGTATTGATCACAGCTCTATCTCCTTTCCCACAGTGCTGGAGATGGATAAGAGCAGACAATCTGGCAAAACGTTTAGTTGGGGTAGGGAGAAATATGATGCTATTAGGCAGGAACTTGGGAACATAAATTGGGAGCAGATGTTCTCAGGGAAATGTATGGCAGAAATGTGGCAAATGTTCAGGGAACATTTGAATGGCATTCTACATAGGTATGTTCCATTGATGCAGGGAAAGGATGGCAGGGTAAAAGAATCATGGTGTACAAAGGATGTGGAAAATCTAGTTAAGAAGAAAAGAAAAGCTTACCAAAGGTTCAAGAAACTAGGTACTGAAAGAGTTCTAGAAGATTACAAGGTTGCCAGGAAGGAGTTTAAGAATGAAATTAGGAGAGCTAGAAGGAGCCATGAGAAGACCTTGGCAAGCAGGTTTAAGGAAAACCCCAAGGCATTCTACGAGTATGTGAGGAGCAAGAGAATGAGCTGTGTGAAAACAGGACCAACCAGGTGTGATAGTGGAAATGTGTGCATGGAGTCAGAGGAGGTAGCCGAGGTAGCGGAGGTACCTAATGAAAACTTTGCTTCAGTATTCACCAGGGAAAAGGACCTTGGCAATTGTGGAGATGACCTACAGAGGACTGAAGTGTTTGAGCATATAGACATTAAGAAAGAGAATGTGCTGGAGCTTTTAAAAAGCATTAAAGATAAGTAAGTTGCTGGGACCAGATGAGATATGCCCCAGGCTACTTTGGGAAGCGAGGGAGGAGATTGCTGAGCCTCTGGCGATGATCTTTGCATCATCAATAGGGACGGGAGAAGTACTGGAGATTTGGAGGGCTGCAAATATTGTTCCCTTTTTCAAGAAAGGGGGTAGAGATAACCCAGGAAATTATAGAGCACTAACTCTTACTTTAATGGTGGATAAGTTGTGGGAGAAGATCCTGAGAGGCAAGATTTATGAGCATTTGGAGAGACATAATCCGATTATGGATAGTCAGCATGGCTTTGTCAAGGGCAGGTCATACCTTACGAGCCTGATTGAATTCTTTGATCCAACTCTGGCCAATAATGCTCTTTGGAATTTTAAGCCTACTTAGAAGTTATCAAAACAGCACTGCCACTGACACACCCTAAGGCCCCAAAACACCTGAACCAAGAAGCATGAAGCACTTAAAATACTTAAAATAATTAATTTTTTTTTAGTGGATGGCAACAGAAACCCAGACCTTATTTTGGAGTTTCTGTGATTATGCTGTTTCTTCCCATAGTAAATCTCAACAAATTAAAGAAGTGGAATTAGCTCTTCAATCTCATGAAAAGCTAAAACTGATTGAACTATTTGACAAATCTTTCACCAGTTTAATTTAAGTATTTTAAGTGTTTTTGATCTGTGCTTTGAAAAAATATAGCGTATATTCAAAAATAAAGGGTACAATGTGAATCAGTTAACTTTTATAAAATGTCGATCTGTGAAGATTATTTCAGATAGCAAATCAATATCATGGTACATTAAGGTCGGTGTCTTAATCTAGTATTGATAGAAATACTTTCTGTCTGATCTTACACACTATATTTGGCTTCATGCTTCTTGGTTCAGGTGCTTTGGGGCCCTAGGGTGTGTCTGTGGCAGTGCTGTTTTGATAACTTCTAGGCAGGTTTAAAATTCCAAAGAGCATTATTGGCCAGAGTTGGATCAATGAAGCAGCAAACTCTTGATTCAACAGTCAGTAACTCATTCTGCAGACACAAGTGCAAAGAGGAAAACTTAGCCTGATGTCAGATTCCAAGGTGAGTTGTAACAGTTCTTGTCACTGCTGAAGTAGTACTGATATTTGTTTGGGGCGTTGTTTTTCTAACTTTTGCTTCTACCTACAGCTTTGTCACTCAAGCTGGTTCATGTGGCAGTAGTGACGTCATGACTCCCATGAGGAAGACCACTGTGTACAGAGTAACATCAAACAAGCAGATTTGTGCTGAGAGCCCAAGAAGGACCAAAATAAATGCTGTTCCTCAGCTGATGACCATAAAACTCACTGAAATTAAAATAGAGTAAACGAGAGCAGTCTGATTCAAAATTCAGCAGGTGTCATAAAGTTAGGATAACCTCTGCTTCTCAGATACTTAAATATAAAAATCAATTAGACTGTGGCATATGAACCAGAAAATATGCCCCTCCATATAACATACTTTGCCTCTGTAAATCTCTGCAACACAAAGACTTTTGGGATTAAAGCATTGGCAAGCACTGGTGACCATGGGACTGGTGTAGATTTCAGTGATCCAATTATAGTACACATTGAGTAATTCAGATGAATATCTACAATTAGCATCAACAAGTGAGCACACCAGGCATTTGATAAGATGGATTTCACAGCAGGGTTTTAAAGTATAATATTTGTATGTATGTGTACTTGTAATGTGACTGTTACGCTGTAATTTCCTTTCAGATCAACAGAGTATCTATCTATAACTATACTGGTCATCTCTCACATCATTTCAGTGACGTCTCACATTTGTATATCTGTGCACTTGTAATGCTACTGTGGCACTGTAATTTCCTTTGGGGTCAATAAAGTATTTATCTATCTCTGTTATATTCAAGCTAAGCTCTACATCCAAAGGGGCTTAATGATTCTTCCTGTTCAACTCTTAGTCACTCAGAAATATGTTTAAATGTGCCAAGCCATTGTAGGATACAACTGTACCACAACTGGGAAGAATGCATGACATGCAGCCATGCTCTTGAATAAACATTTCTTACGTAACAGTGAAGCTAAACTGGATTTGACCAGCTGTGGAAAACAAGGGGTATTTCTGAATCTGAAAAGGGCATGATTGCTGTGGCATAATAATGCAGCAAGGAGTTCTGCAACATGTAACCTTGGCAAGGCAGCAGTGCACAACAAACTGCGTAAACTGGCAGAGATTAGTAGCAGCAATTTGGAAAGGTCCTGAGGCAGGAAGTTATGAGTGACTGTGGCTTTGCTCTCCATGAGCAAGATAATCCTGGTGGATGAGGATGCATTTAGGAGGTCAGAAATTGCAGGTGGTTGAATCGAATTTAAATGTTCTTCCTTTATTTGGCACAGAAAAGATGAATGAGACATGGTTCTGAGTTAATAAGCAGTATCATTTTTGATGCTACTGGCTTATTTATATTGTTTCTATTGAAGAAATTATTGATTCATTATGTCAATTCCAAAGAAACAAAGGACGTGAGGCTCAAATGATCTGCTAGTATATTTAAAGTGGAGTGGCTTAATGAAACAGTAGAAACTGCTGTACTGAAAGCTCATGAGGCCAGGAATGTGCAGCTACAAGATATAGTTGTGTATAATACAGAAATTGGTGCTACCTGTGTGTATTGTCACGATGCAAAAGTTGCTGGAGAATTTGCAAGTGGGAAGAAGTGGAGTAATATTTGGAAACTTGACTTTATAAAGTGCTGTTTAGCAAGCAAATCACAAATGGACAATGTGCAAAGTTCCAGCAAGAAAATCCTTCATTACCTGCTACAGGCCATCTCTGTAAGTTTTGTGAGAGTGCAGATGAGCGAAAGTGAAAACAATCAAACCCAGAGGAGAACCAAGTTCTTATTGACAGTTATTTTACTTCTTTTAAACAATGAGCAACAAAATGGACTTGGTAGTTTATTGTTCTTAGAAAAGCTTTAGGGTTTTTTCTACTTAAAAATTCAGTGCACACATATTTGTGTCAATGGGCAAAAAATTGCACAGCACAAGATTTTTGTGCATGCTGGTCATTTCAAATTAGAGGGAAGATTGATTGTAGGTGGATTTATTATGTTCCCAACTTCAGAAATGTTGAGTGGAATAAAGAGGTGGTAGTTTAGCGTAATGTCTCAGTTTCAAAATTTGAAAATTCATTCATTTGGCTTTCTTCTCTTAGCATGGTCCTTAAACCATTTCATGTCCTTGTCTGATTTGTCAAGTTAGACCAAACAGAGTATATTTTTAATGAGCTGGTAGATACATACAGATTCAGATACAGAGATACGACATGGAATAAGCCCTTCTGGCTTTTCAAGCTGCATTGCCCGACAACCCACCAATTTAACCCTAGCCTAATCACGGAATAATTTACAATGATCAATTAACCTTCTAACCCACATGTTTTTGGACTATGGGAGAAAACCAGAGCACCTGGAGGAAACCCACACACATACAGAAACGAACTTACAAAATTGCTTACAGAGGATGCTGGAATTGAACTCTGAACTCCAATGACCCAATCTGTATTAGTGTCACACTAACCACTGTCCAGCCATGTAATCTTTTTGTTCACTCTGGTAGTCCCTAATTCTATAATATTCTTAAGCTCTGGAGTATGAGGGGACAGTATGATGTGCTGGGCTTGTATTGCCAAGACTTAATCTAACTGTCTTGAAATGTCAAATCTCACTAGGGAATTAAAAGAATTCAATAATTCTATAATTGGAGAAGTAATATATTATAAATAATGGCAAGAAGCCATCTGACCATAAGCTCTAAAAGCAGAATTAGGCCTTTTATCCCACTGAGTCTGCTTCTCCATTCCATCATGGCTGATTTATTACCCCTGTCAATCACATTCTCCTGCCTTTTCCCTGTAACCACTGGTGCCCTTACTAATCAACAACCTATCAACCTCCGCTTTAAATACATCAAGTGGCTTGGCCTCCAACGATTGACAGATTCACCACCCTCAGGCTAAAGTAATTCCTCCTCATCTCTGTTCTAAAGGGATGTCCTATTTTGAGGCTGTGCCCCTGGTCCTAGATTCCCCCACGATAGGAAACATCCTCCCCACATATACTCTACTCAGGTCTCTCAATATTTGATAGGCTTCAATGAGTTCCCTCCTCATTCTTCTAAACCCCAGTGAATACAGGCTCGGAGCGATCAAATGTTTCTCCTATGCTAACCCTTTTATTCCTGGGATCTAGTGAACTATCTCCAGACTCCGTCCAATGCCAGCATATCGCTTTCTTAGATAAGGGGCTCAAAACTGCTTACGAGTGCTGTCCGATCCCTGCCTTATAAAGCCTCAGCATTACATCCTTGCTTTTATATTCTAGTCCTCTCTAAATGAATGCTAACATTACATTTGCTTTCCTCACTAATGACTCAACCTGCAAATTAACCTTTATGGAATCCTGCATGGGGACTCCCAAGTCCCTTGCACCTTGGATTTCTGAATTTTCTTCCTGTTTAGAAAGTAGACTACCTCTTTATTTCTTCTACCAAAGTGCACGACCATACAATTCCAACACTGTATCCCATCTGCCATTTCTTTGTCCATTTTCCTAATCTGTCCAAGTCCTTCTGCAAACTCCCTGCTTCCTCAACATTACCTGCCCCTCTACCTACTTCGTATACCCTGCAAACTTGGCCACAAAGCCATTAATTCCATCATCCAAATCATTGAGCTATATAACAGGAAAAGAAGCAGCTCCAACACCAACCACTCGAATCACCACTAGTCACCTGCAGCCTCCGACTCGCTGATGTCCTTTGTCCCACGAGACCTGTGGCCCCAGACACAGAACAATGTAGCAAACTCTTTAACTGAGAGAAGCAAGAGTCGATTATTCAGTTCCTTGTGCCTACTCAGCACTTCACTATGATCATTGTTAGTTTCTTACTTGGGTGCCATGTGCATTTCGTAATCCAATATTCCTTGAATCTGTTAATATAGTGTGCTCAACAGGTCAGATAGCATCTGTGGAAATACAGTACGCACATTGCTAATAACTGGACAGTTCCCTTGCTGAGAACTTCAATCATTTTCTGTTTTATTTCCGACTTCGAAAATCTGCAGGTTGCTACTTAAAAATAAATAACAACATTTGCCATTCTTCAACAACCCCTTTGCATTTTTGCTACTAGTATGTTGTAATCTCTTTGCTCATTTCGAAAGGGCACGGGATGTTTACGTCCTTGTTCTATTCCCCATGACCTGTTCTTCGGACCGCCTTCTTGCCTCGCTTTCCAGCTCGGCTCCTGTCATGTGTCAGTGGGAACTGTGGCTTGCTTCCTGGTGCGAGGGAACGGCTGTCCTTCCCCGATTCCTGCGCGAGCTGCGTTTCCTGGCTCCCATCTCTTGGCAGCACTAATCATGCTGCAGCCCTCTCAGTTCAACCTGTCGCTTTCGCAGGGGATCAGGCTGTTGTTCTACGGGCTGACCCCCAGCGAATCCTCCTGCAGCGAGCTCGAGGAGGTGCAGGACTACGTGCAGCAGGTGAGCCGCCCAGCTTCGGGTAACCCCATCAACCGTTTGCATTGCCTTTCTGCTTTGCTTCGGATCAAACACTTCTTTGAAGCAAGTTTCACTAATAGTTCCTTGTCAGCTGCCCGCGGCGTAACTATACTGCACTCTATACCAAGATAACAAATCGACTGGGCTGTTCCTGGGTGTTACAAACTGCGGCAGGGCGAGATTATATGAACACAAAAACAACCCACGGAATATAGTAGAACAATTTCTCCTTGCATCCTTGCTCTCTTTTTGCACTAATATATATATTTCTATTGTAATTTATAATTTTGACGTGTATTGCAATGTACTGCTGCCGCAAAAACAATCACAAATTTCACGATATGTCAGTGATATTAAACCCGATTCTTATTCTGTTACCTTTCCATTTCCATCTTTGTCTTCACAGATGGACAGCAGTGGTTAGCAGAATACGGAGCTCCATATATTGTCCCGCTAGGGTGGAAGTGAAGTCAGAGTTTGCTTATCTGCTACAGTTAACAGTATTATTATACAGTACAAGGCCTTTCAATCAGAAGTTTGCTTTGCCTGAGAGAGAGAGAGAGAGAGAGAGATAGAGAGATAGAGAGAGAGAGAGAGAGAGATAGAGATAGAGATAGAGAGAGAGACAGAGACAGAGACAGACTCCCAACATCTGTATTTTGACATATGGAAATTAAGTTAATTATTTGATACTTGGTTTATTTAGAGGAACAAAAGGGTAACGAGACCTAATTACACACGTGGCCAATTAACTTACTAACCTGCACGTTTTTGGAATGTTGGAGGAAACCATAGCACCCAGAGGAAACTCACACGATCATGGGGAGAACATACAAGTTCCTTAAAGACAGTGATGGGAATTGAACCTACATCATAAGACCATAAAGATATAGGAGCAGAAGTGGGCCATTCAGCCCATCAAGTCTGCTCCACCATTCAATCATGGGCTGATCTAATTCTTCCAGTCATCCTTACTTTCCTGCCTTCTCCTATACCCTTTGATGTACTGGCTAATCAAGAACCTATCTATCTCTGCCTTAAATACACCCAATGACTTGGTCTCCACAGATTCCAAAGATTTATCACCCTCTGACTAAAGTAATTTCTCAACATCTCTGTTCTAAATGGACATCCTTCAATTCTGAAGTTGTGCCCTCTTGTCCTGGACTTCCCTACCATGGGAAGTAACTTTGCTTTAGCTAATCTGTTCAGGCGTTTTAACATTCTGATTGTTTTTATGAGAGCCTCCCTTATTGTCCTGAACTCCAGGATATACAGCCCAAGAGCTGCCAGATGTTCCTCATACGGTAACCCTTTCATTCCTGGAATCATTTTCGTGAATCTTCTCCGAACCCTCTCCAATGACAGTATATCCTTTCTAAAATAAGGAGTCCAAAACGGCACACAGTACTCCAAGTGTGGTCTCACGAATGCCTTATAGAGCCTTAACATCACATCCCTGCTCTTATATACTATACCTCTAGAAATGAATGCCAACATTGCATTTGCCTTCTTCACCACCGACTCAACATGGAGGTTAACCTTCAGGGTATCCTGCACAAGGACTCCCAAGTCCCTTTGCATCTCTGCATTTTGAATTTTCTCCCCCTCTAAATAATAGTCTGCCTGTTTATTTCTTCCACCAAAGTGCATGACTGTACACTTTCCAACATTGTATTTCATTTGCCATTTCTCTGCCCATTCCCCTAAACTCTCTAAGTCTCTCTACAGGCTCTCTGTTTCCTCAACACTACCCGCTCCTCCATTTATTTTTGTATCATTGGCAAATTTAGCCAGAAATCCATTAATCCCATAATCCAAATCGTTGACATATATCGTAAAAAGCAGGGATCCCAACACCGACCCCTGTGAACTCCACTGGTAACAGGCAGCCAGCCAGAATAGGATCCCTTTATTCCCACTGTCTGTTTTCTGCCGATCAGCCAATGTTCTACCCATGCTTGTAACTTCCCTGTAATTTCATGAGCTATTATCTTGGTAAGCAGCCTCATATGCAGCACCTAGTCAAAGGCCTTCTGAAAATCCAAGGACACCACATCTACTGCATCTCCTTTGTCTACCCTGCTTGTAATTTCCTCAAAAAATTGCAGTAGGTTTGTCAGGCAGAATTTTCCTTTCAGGAAACCACGCTGGCTTTGGCCTATCTTGCTATGTGCCTCCAGGTACTGTGTAATCTCATCCCTAACAATTGATTCCAACAACTTCCCAACCACTGACGTCAGGCTAACAGGTCCATAGTTTCCTTTCTGTTGTCTCCCATCCTTCTTAGCGGTCTTCCAGTCATCCGGTACAATGCCAGAATCTATCGGTTCTTGAAAGATCATTGTTAATGCCTCCGCAATCTTCCAGCTACTTCCTTCAGAACCCGAGGGTGTAGTCGATCAGGTCCAGGAGATTTATCCACCCTCAGACCATTAAGCTTCCTGAGCACCTTCTCAGTCATAATTTTCACTGCACATACTTCACTTCCCTGACACTCTTGTATGTCCAGTATACTGCTAATGTTTTCCACTGTGAAGACTGATGCAAAATACGCATTCAGTTCCTCTGCCATCTCTGCGTCTCTCATTACAATATCTCCAGCGTCACTTTCTATTGGGTATATATCTACCTTCGACTCTCTTTTACCCTCTATGTACTTAAAAAAGCTTTTAGTATCTTCTTTGATATTACTCGCAAGTTTTCTTTCATAATTCATCTTTTCCTTCCTAATGACCTTCTTAGTTTCCTTCTGCAAGTTTTTAAAAGCTTCCCAATTCACTATCTTCCCACTAGCTTTGGCTTCCTTGTATGTCCTCTCTTTTGCTTTTACTTTGGCTCTGACTTCACTTGTCAGCCACTATAGTGTCCTTCTTCCATTTGGAAATGTCTTCTTATTTGGAATATATCTGTCTTGCACTTCCCTCATTTTTCAGAGAAACTGCAGCCATTGCTGCTCTGCTGTCCTTCCTGCTAGTGTCCTTTTCCAGTTAACTTTGGCCAGTTCCCCTCTCATGCCATTGTAATGTCCTTTATTCCACTGAAATACCGACAGATTCGATTTTGGTTTCTCCTTCTCAAATTTCAAAGTGAACTCGATCATTTTGTGATCACTGTTCCCTAAGGGTTCCTTAACCTTAAGCTCACTTATCACCTCTGCATCATTGCACAACACCCAGCTTAGCACAGCTAACCCCTAGTGGGCTCAACAACAAGCTGTTCTAAAAAGCCATCCCTTAGACATTCTACAATTTCTCTCTCTTGAGGTCCAGTACTGGCCTGGTTTTCCCAATCCATTTTCATGTTAAAATCCCCAACGATTATCATGACATTACCCTTCTGACACGCCTTTTCTACCTCCTGCTGTAATTTGTAACCCACATCCCAGCTGCTGTTTGGATGCCTGTAGACAACTGCCGTTAAGGTCCTGTTACCCTTGCCATTTCTTAACTCAACCCATAGAGTCTCTTCACCTTCCGATCCTATGTCATCCTTTTCTAATAATTTAATATTATTTTTTATACATAGGGCCACACCACCCCCTCTGCCTACTAACCTATCTTTCTGATGCACCATATATCCTTGGACATACAGCTCCCAATGCCAGCCATCCTTTAGATAAGTTTCAGAGATGGCCACAACGTCATACTTGCCAATCTGTAGCTGAATTTCAAGATCGTACATTTTATTTCTTATGCTGCATGCATTCAAATACAACACTCTCAGTCCAGTATTTGCTGCTTTCTGTTTTAACTGCACCACGCCTCTATTGCCCTGTAACTCATCCCACTGGCTGTGATTATGCCTGATCTCCTGCCTGTTCTTTCTATCATCTCTGTTGCCATGCTACTGACTTCCAACTCTGCTGAACTCTGTGATGTTCCAGCAGTGAGTTAGTATGATAGTTCATTTTCTTTGAGTTTTTGGATGCATAGCTTTCTACAAGGTATTAGCTACATCTGAATTTTAATTCAAAGAAATGAATTTCTTAAAACCTTGGCATTTGAAAGTAATTAGGGGAGCGTGTGGAAATATGAGTGTGAGTACGTGCTGATCTTTTGCTGTGGTATTTGATATTAAGAGGAGCTGGGTATCTGTTGAAGCCAAATATATCTTCTCCTTTTCTGTCCAGAACTGCACAGTGTCCTTTAGTTCTGATAGGAGAGTCAGAGTCAGGTTTATTTTCATCTGCACAAGTACATGTATGCACAGGTTTAATGAGGAAACTTGCAGCAGCATCGTATAATCATATACGCAGCATGTCTCTAACCTAAAATGTCAACTCTTTCTCCTCCCACACATGTGGCTGGGCATGCTGAGTACTTCCAGCATTTTATGTTATTATTTTAGATTTTCAGCATCTGCACTCTTTTTAATTATTTTCAGCCTTCACAATGATACTTTTTTCAAAATTTCTAACCAGAAGAAACTAAAAGGATTTCAGAACATTCAATTTCTCAGTGACTTTAGAAGATGTAGAAAAGCACATGGATGTCATCGATTGCCGAAGTGAGTTATAACTAGATTAACAAAGATGTTGGAAGGTGTGGAGACATAAGAGACTGCAGATGCTGGAATCTGCAATAAAAAAAATACTAACTGCTGGGGGAACTCTGAGGATTGAGCAGCATCTGCAGGAGGAAATGATTTTTCAGTGTTTTGGATCAAGAAAATGCATCAAATCATCCTATTCTTCCCTTTGCTTCCCCTCTCCACTCTCTGTGCTGACACAAGAAAAATATGACGTGCAAAACCTATTTATAAAATAGTTAAAAGTGATATATATTACTGAGCAAATTAAAAATAATTGAAAGTATAAGGTTTTTTTGAATAATTCAAAAACTTTTAGCTATATTCAAAATAGGAATATCTATAAAATGTGATCAACCTTTTTCCCTGGATCTGTACTTTCCCACCGAGTCAAATAGAACTGCTGTTTCAGTGCCAAGCATTTTGTACTTGAAGCTGGACTCCAAAAAAAGTCCATCATCAGGCACCCAGCTGTGAAATTGTCAGTGAAGAGTGGTCAACACTTACGATGAATTTGATGGAACTTATTCAGAGAAATGCTGCCAATTTTAATCAGAATTGTCAGCATCTCCCTGCATGATACGGCTGATCAGAGCAAAATACGTACAAGATGTAAAGTGTTGCCAACTGTGGTTTAACCTGGAACAGGAAGATCTTACAGATGGAATGTGAGAACAAGGAATGATTACATTACCAGCCTGTGTCAGTTGCTTATGAATGTATACACTGTTTATCAACCCTGAAGTGTGAAAGGTCTAGACACATCACTGATGAGATGTTGGCCATGTGTATGTCCAAAGGAGTGAGATGAGAGGAGGGAGAGTGACTATAGAGTGAGTTGAATGAGCTTGTTTTAATCTCAGAAGTTATATCTAAGGTCAGTTGTTTTTACTGATTAATATTTTTGTAGCTTCATTCTTTTTACATTATAGTTTTAGCCAACAACACTTGGCCTTCCACTCTAGAACAAATCCAGGTAGTGAAAGGTGGTTTAACAGATTTTTTTTATATTATGTTTATTGTGGGAAGAAGGATTATTATGTGTAAGTAAATATGCTTTTAAGCAATTATAAACCGGTTGGAAATATCAAGCTCATAAAATGTTAAGTTTACACATTTTGGAAACTGCTACCTCCTACTAAATTATCCTTAACTACAATATTGCCATGCATGTGCAGACATGAAAAAAGCAATAAGTGGGAGTAATTTAAGACTCTTGAAGCTATTCATTCAAGTTGTTTGCATCATTTTAATTACACATAATATGTGGCATAAATTTTGATTCTAAGGAAAATAAAATTAAATAATTATGGCAATTTTAATCTAATTTTATGCAAGAATCTTTTGCAACAATGAGTGGCATGTGAAAATTTCAAGGTGGAGGACACAATCCTATTGAAGTATTAAAGTGGAGGGTGACCTGAAATAATTGTGTTAATACTCATTCAAAATGTGAATGATCTGAATGATATAGAGGCAGAGGGTAGAAAACTGAATTAAATCTTCAATCTTAACTGTGTGGACAAAAGTAAGCAGAAGAACATACAAGACAAATTTTTTAATTGCTGTCCAACATCTCCAACAGCAGGGATGTGATGTTAAGGCTCTATAAGGCACTAGTGAGATCACACTTGGAGTATTGTGTGCAGTTTTGGGCTCCTTATTTTAGAAAGGATAAACTAACGTTGGAGAGGGTTCAGAGAAGATTCACGAGAATGATTCCAGGAATGATAGGGTTACCATATGAGGAACATCTGGCAGCTCTTGGGCTGTACTCCTTGGAGTTCAGGAGAATGAGGGAGGATCTCATAGAAACATTCCAAATGTTAAAAGGTCTGAACAGATTCGATATGGCAATGTTATTTCCAATGGTGAGGACGTCTAGGACAAGAGGGCACGACTTCAGGATCAAAGGACATTCATTCAGAACATAGATATGGATAAATTACTTTAGTCAGAGGGTGGTAAATCTGTGGAATTTGTTGCCACAAGCAGCTATGGAGGCCAAGTTATTGGGTGCATTTAAGGCAGATATAGATAAGTCCTTGATTAGCCAGGGCATCAAAGGGTTTGGCATGAAGGCAGGGGAGTGGGGATGACTGGAAGAATTGGATCAGCCATGATTGAATGGCGGAGCAGACTTGATGGGCTTAATGGCCTACTTCTGCTCCTATGTCTTATGGTCTTATCGAAGAAACAGTGTTGTAAGAAATTCTTTGTAGAAGTGCAGAGGCAGGATTGATGGTCATTGTGTTGTTGACTAAGACTTTGAATTTTTAACATACTTGTTTTAAAAGCTTGTGTAACTTCTAAGTTATGCAGATTGCATATTTTGTCATTATATCACTGTTAAGGGCAAATTCATGGTTTCATGGCATTACACCATTGTGCCCTGCAAGTGTGAGTGGATGAGTTGCACCTTATGTGTGCATGTCTTATTTGCAAGAAATGACCAGAAGGAAGACAAACTATTTGGTCCATTGAGCATGTTCTGTCAAAGTTCAAAGTAAATTTATTATTAAAGTATGTATTTTGTTACCATATACTACTTTGAGATTAATTTTCTTGCAAACATTTATAGGGTAAAAGAAATACTATAGAATTTACAAAAATCAATGGACTGACAAGCAATCAATGAGAAAAGAAGACAATAACAAAATAATGCTAATGATCGTAAGGAGTCCTTTAAATTTGTAGGTTGTAGAATCAGTTCAGAATAGTGGCAATTGAATGTATCTGCACTGGTTCATCCGATAATGTCATGTTTGTTCCTTTTTCTGACTCCATCCTTATAACCCTTGATTCCCTTTTCTGATTTTAAAATCTAAACATCTCAGCATTGGATATATTCAAGGATTCTACCTCCACAACCTTTTTAGGGCAGGGGATTTAAAAGAGTCACAACTGTTTAGAAAACAGAATATAGAGCAATACAGCACAGGAACAGGTCCTTCACCCTGTGATCTCTGTGCCAAACACAATGCCAAATTAAACTAAATCTCATCTGCTGACATGCAATCCATATCACTCCATTTGCTACCTATTTGTGTGCTTATCTGAAAGCCTCTTAAAATGTTACTAACATACCTGTTTCCAAAACTAGACTAGCCATCTACCACTCTGTGTGTTTAAGAAAAGAACTTAACCCCATACTTCTCTCTTAAACTTTCCCCTCTCTCACCTTAAAATTTGCACTCTAGTATTTGACATTTCTAACCTGAGAGAAAGATTTTGACCATCTATACTATCTCCCATAGTTTTATAAACTTGTATCGTGTCTCCTCAGCCTTTGATGCTCCAGAAATAACGTCAAAGTTTGTCCAGCCTTTGCTTATAACACATACTTTCTAATCCAGTGTACTCCATCTGCCACTTACCTGCCCATATCTATCCATATTGCTGTATCCTTTGACAATGTTCATCATTGTCCACAACTCCACTAATTTTTGTGTTGTCTGCAGACTGACTAACTCACCCATCTGTATTTTACTCTAGTTTAAATACATCAGAAACAACAGAGGTCTCCATACCGATTCTGGTGGAACACCAATGACGACGGACCTCCTACCAGAATATTACTCTTTCATCACTACCCACTGTCTTCTATGGGCAAGCCAATTTTGAATCTAAAATATCAAGTGACCAGGGATCTCATACTTAATCTTCTGGAATAGTCTACTATGAAGGACCTAGTCAAATACCTTACTAAAGTCCATGTAGACAACATCCACAGCTCTCTCCTCATCAAAAACCTTGAGAGAAGAAATTCTTCCTCATTTCAGTCTTAAATGGACGCAACCTTATTCTGTAACCATGCCTTTGATACTAGATTCTGATAATGATAATATACTGTATCTTTCTTTAAATAAGCTAAGCAAAGTTTCTAGTACTATAGATATGGTGTCACTAGTTTATTCTACAGTTGTAGCAAGAGTTTGCTACTTCTACACTTCACGACCATTGCTTTCCTAAATACCTACTGCATCTGTGCAGGTTTACTGTGTTTCATATATGAGGGTGCTCAAATCCCTCTGTGCTTCAGCTTTCTTTAATAATCTATTTTCTCAGTCTTGCTTCCAAAGTGAATAACATTACATTTTCAGAGATCATACTGCATCTGCCAACTCCTTGCCCTCTCACTTAACCTCAAAATATCTCTTTGCAATTTGTATGCAACCTCCTTGCAGCTTTCTTTCCCTCCTATTTTAGTATTGTCTGAAAAATTTGCTACAACTGCTTCTTTTTTCTAAATCATTGATATGTAGTTTAAATATCTTTATTTTTGCGCTGATCTGCGTGATACCTGCTGATTACAAGTTGCCATCTTGGGAATGACCCCATTCCCATTCAGCTTGTATCACCATTTGGCGTGGCAACTGCTCTGCCGAGAGCTGTAAGAAACTGCAAAGAGTTGAGGACACAGCTCAGTGCATTATGGAAACCAGCCTCCTCTCCATGGACTCTGGCTATTCTTGCTGTTTCGGTAAAGCAGCCAGCATAATCTCCCATCTTGGCCATTCTCTCTCTTTACCCCCTCCTCCACAACAGCGCAGAAGATAGAAAAGTCTGAAACATGTTCAAGGCTGAAGGACGCCTTCTGTCCCTCTGTTATAGCTTATTGAATGGACCTCTTGTATGATAAAATGGACTCATGATGTCACAATCTACCTTGTCGTAGCCTTACACCTTATAATCTTCCTACACTACACTCTGTCTGTAACTATAACACTATATTCTGCATTCTGTCATTGATTGTCCCTCGTACTACCTTGATGAATGATATGATTTGTATGGATGGCATGCAAAATAATATTTTTCTCTGTCCTTTGGTACACATGAAAATTTACCATTGACTGCGTCCTGCTAGATAGCCAATCCTCCATACATGCTAATGTATCTCCTCTGACATCATGAGTTGTCAGCTTATGAAATAACTCAGTGTGTGGCACCATGATGAATACCTTTTAAAATTCCAAGTATATTATGTCTATTGGTACCCCTCTCAGCAATCTTTTTTGATATTTCTTAACCTGCTGGCATAATATTAATATGAAATAGCCACCTGTACAGCATGTGGGTTTACAGAAAAGTCCATTTCAGTGAAAGCTAGTGCCAGGCAAGCTGAGTCATTATCTTGAAATTTTTTTTAGCATTTTGTGTAATAGGAAATTTATGTAACACAAACTTTTCCAAAACCAAAATTGTTCTAGCCTCAATAATTTAGCTGCAATAAACAGATGACTTTTACATTTTACTGTACTTGGAGGTCAAACTCCGAGGTGTTGTTGACTCATTCATTGATAGCATAGGCCTTAGACTGATTATCTCCAAGACCTAAGTCCTATATTAAGCTGTCCACACTCTGCAACATTATCCTTCAACAAGGAATATTCATGGAGTGTTCCTTGAAAACTCAGGAGCCACCTCTCACCGAAGGCAAATATTGATGGGATTTATCATTGCCTTGAAAGAGCAAGTACGGCCATTAGTTGATTAAAGGAAAAGTATTTGATAATCTGGTCCTGTAATTTAACATAGAACTTACAGTCTGTCTGACTGTACTGATCCCTGTATTCCTGTATGTCTGAACTACATAGAGAAGTCCCCTCAAGGCACTGGCAACATTCCACAATGTTGTTTTATGTCATGGATAAGTGAACAAATGTTCTCTTCAAGGTCAACATCACCATCACTGGCCCTAATTACATGCAGTTGAATATATTGTAACAATGTGCCTTTTGCAAAGTCCCCTAATATGGAGACTTTGTTTCAAACTTTGTTCTGGAAACAGATTCTAAGGTGGACAGAAGAAAAGATTTTTCAGGCATGCACAAAGTCTGGAAAATGCAACATTCCTACTGACTTGAAAGAATTCTAGTCTCTTCACTGCTCAATGTGGAGAAGGAGCATTTGAGGTGTTATTAAGAATGTTCTGCCCCTCTGTTGGGAGCACACAGAAGCCCAGCAATAAAATTGAACCACCTCACAATCTATAAAACTAACAATACACTTCCTTCCTTCCTCACCTACTCCCAAAGCAAACCACTTAACCCTCCCCCTTCTCCCTTCCCCATCATCACCATCATCAGAAGCCTTTTGATTCATGGTTCCCACATTGGCTGATCAGATACTTCAGAACCCATAGAACCAGAGTGGAGACAAACTAGTTTTAGTCATATAATTTATGTTATATGTTTATCATATATTTTGTTCACAGATTTTTGATGAAGCAAAGTTTTAATGTAAATGATATCTAAATGATCATTTGAGTTAATTGTTGCATGTTAAAGATGTATATTTTGATTCCTCTCCTCCAAAATTCTCAGCTAATTTGCTTTCTTTCTCTCTTCTGAGCCTTAATACTGCATCCAATCAATGTATATATTTCATTTACACATTTGTCTAAATGACATTTTATCTGGATTTTTCCCCCCAGAGGAATGGCGTAGGTGTAGAGAGAGATTTGTTCACTCAGAAAAACATTGTTGTGAAAGAGTTTGTTTTTGACCTGCAGAAGTTTTAAAGAAAAGAACACATCTTATACCGTTTCACTACATTATGTAATGGTTGGCCCTTTTCTCGAACCCCATCTGATTAATAGTACAATTGAATAGTACAATAGTACAATTCATAAGTTACTTTTTATTAAATTGATTTTGACATATTAAAGAAACCCCGTTCTTTAAAGAATACAAGTGCTCTGTTTACTCCTGGAACCCTGATTTCAGTAAATGACTGAAATAGCCTTTAGAAGATTATGAGGTGGTTGTGCATTGGTCAGATTGAGTCCAAATTAAAATCATTCCTTCTTTGATAAATTATTCACTTTGCTTATTGTTTTCATCGGGAAGACTGGGTAAGCTAGTAGTTGTAGGACAGCCATTTTCATTACCAGTAACAATATTTATCGGCTTCATACCCACAATTTTCATCACACAGTCTTTGAGGAGCTTAAAGAGTATTTCCTTTTTATAAATATTTACTTACTTAAAGATTCTGAGTCATTACAGTTTGATTTAATTTTGGTTTTGCCAAAGGGCATATTTTCTACAATGTATATTGACCTGAAATATTGACTCGTGTCTCATTTAATGTAATGCTACCATAGTGAATTTACTTGGAATTTGAATTCAAAATTAAAAGCTAGTTCAAAGGTTCTTTACTTTATAATCAGATAGAATTTATTACTAGCAAAAACAAACTGCTGGAGGAACTCAGCAGGTCGGCCGGCGTTGTTGAAGGCAAAGTGACAGCTGATATTTTGGGTCAGGACGCTGCATTTGGACTGGGAGGTCAGAAGGGAGATAGCACCAGTATAAAGAGGTGAGGGGGAGGGGTGAGGTAGGCACTGGTAGGCACTGGGTGGTAATAAATAAGGAGGGTGATGTGAGGCAGATGGAATTAGGTGGAGAGGGGGAGGAGAGTGGAGGTAGAGACAGTCGGGAAGGTGATAAGCAGAGATACAAGAGGCTGCAAATGCTGGAGTGTGATGAGTAAGGAAGGTAGTAAGTTGAGCCAGTTGGGCGAGGGTATAGGAGATCCACTCATCTGACTGTGCTGGTGATAGGCAGGTGGAACCAGGTAGGGGAATGGAATAAAACTGGGTGACAGCAGCAGAAAGTTGGCTGGGATAACCCCTTTTTTTCTGTCTTTCCTTCTCTGTACCTGCCTATCACCCACTAGCTGGAGTTTCCCAATTCTACCTATTCCCTTCCCTCATCTGGCTCCAATCAATTTATTGTCACCTCCCCCACCAGGTTTCACCTAGTGCTTGCCAGCCCTTGCTTGGCACTCTCCCTCACCTCTTCACACATACCGAATTATACTGAAAAGCTTTGTGTAGGATCCAGACAGTTCATGCCATGGGTAATCACATTGAGGTAGTAAAAAGAGAACAATGCAGAATATAGCATTGCAGTGACACTATAACCTCATATTCTCTCCTGGTGATGAAATGCCTTAACATATTGGTTGCTTAACATATGAGGAGTGTTTGATCTCTCAAGGTTTCTACTCAAGTTCAGATGAATGAGGGTCATTTCATTGGAAAGGCCTGGATAGAGTGGACATGGAGAGGATGTTTCTATTATTAGAAGATTCTGGGATCTGGAGGGCACAGACTCAAAATAAAGCAGTGGCCCTTTAAATCTGAGATGAGGAGGGATTTCGCAGGCCAGAAGGTGGTGAGGCTGTGGAATTCATTGCCACAGAGGGCTGTGCTTGCTAAGTTATTGAGCTTATTTGAGGCTGAGATTGATAGGCTTTTGATTGCTAAGGGAGTCCGGTTCTGGGGAGAAAGCGGAAGAATGGTGTTTTAAAAAAATCATCCATGATTGAACGGTGGAGTGAACTTGATGGGCTGAATGGCCTAATTATATTCTTATATTATGGTTTCCAGTTATGGCTTATAAGAATAAATAAAGAAAAGCAAAATTGATTTGTTCCTGATGGTGTAAATGATGTAAATCTTGGAATTACTAATTTTCAATGCACAATATGCAAATATTAAAACATTTTTAAAGGGTAATTGTAAAGAATATTCAGAAGCTGAACAAAATAAATAACAAAACTAGACTAGATCTATTGATGAATACTTAATAACTTCTAATTATGCATTCAGTGTCTACATTATTAGGTACCTCCTGTACCTAATAAAGTGGCCTCTGAGGGTATGTTTGTGGCCTGTCCACTGTACTGTACTACTGTAGCCCATCCTCTTCAAGATTCTTTCAGAGCTGTTCTTTTGCATATTGTTGCAATGCATGGTTAGTTGAGTTACTGTTGCCTTCATGACTCCTGTGGTCCCTCTCATTAAGAAGTTGTTTTTGCCCACAGAAGTGCTATTCATTGAATGTTTTTTTTTGTTTTTCACACCATCCTCCATAAACTTTAGAGACTGTTGTGTGTGAAAGTCACAGGAGGTCAACAGTTTCTGAGATGATCAAACCACTCCATCTGGTACCAACAATTCCACAGTCAGTCACTTAGGTCACATTTCTTCACCATTCTGATGTTTGGTCTGAACAACAGCTGATCTTCTTGACCATGTCTGCATGCTTTTTTGTATTTAGTTGCTGCCACATGTTTGGCTGATTAGATATTTGTATTAATGAGCAGTTGTACAGGTGTACCTAATAAAGTGACCACTATGTGTATATTTCACTACACTATTAGCTCACAGAAGCAATTCATGACTAATACCAGAAATAATTTGCACGTATGGTAAATTTTAAAAGAATAATTACTATTGTTTTTTTTAGATTATGAGAACACTCAGTCCTCTTTTATTGTCATTTAGAAATGCATACATGCATTAAGAAATGATACAATGTTTCTCCGGAGTGATAGCACAGGAAACAGGACAAACCAAAGACTAACACTGACAGAACCACATAATTACAACATATAGTTACAGCAGTACAAAGGAATACCATAATTTGATGAAGAACAGTCCATTGGCACAGTAAAAAAAGTCTCAAAGTCCGGAGTCGATCGACTCCCGAGTCCCCGATAGTAGGCGGCAAAAGGGAGAAATTCCCTGCCATAAACCTCTAGGCACCGTCAACTTGCCGATACCTTGGAAGCAGCCGACCACAGCCGACACTGAATCCATCTGTCCGAAAACTTCAAGCTTCCGACCAGCCCCACTGATACAGCCTCCCGAGCACCATCCTCTGCTGAGCACCTTCAACCACTCCCCGGCCGCTGAAACACGCAAAGTCGAGGATTTTGGGGCCTTCTGCTCCAGAGATTCCGGTTACCACACAGTAGCAGCGGCAGCAAAGCGGGCATTTCAGAAGATTTCCAGATGTTCCTCCGTGCTCTCACGTCTGTCTCCATCAAATCAGAATTGTGCACGGTCCCCTATTTGACAGATAACAGATATCATCACCGAAATGGCCGCGCACGCTTGATTAAATTTCCAATATTTCAATTCAAGTTGCAGACACTTGATACAGCTATCTAACTTCAGCGCAGGTAACTAAGTAAATTACAGATTACTACCTACTAATTTACTCCCAATCTATAATTTTAGATATGCTATGTAGTAGTGGCTGTGTGTTCTACTTCTGCAATTTGATCCCTTCCAGCTCTAACAATGGGATGAAGCTCAAAGCAAGTTGAATACTTTGGATGGTCAAAGGTGTTTGATCTAAAGTGTGTTCAGTTGATCTTTTTCATCCACTGAGGGAATGAGGGCCGGAAAGTTGGTTTACTGATGTTTAGCAAAGAAGAACTGTGGCCCCAACCCATTCTTTGTCAAATGTCAAACTACCCACCACTCCCCCGCCCCCCACCAATCACACAAATGGCAACAAAAAAAGGAGGGAAAAACAAATATAAAACACAAAAGGCATATTTCAGTACAGTTCAGCTCAGTGTTTATAATCTGCAAGCTGCCCCAATGCCTCAATAGTAGTAACAAAAAATAGAGTGACCGGAACTAGAACTAGTTCAGTCATTTTGGAAATAGCCATGTGTAATTTATTTTAAGGGGTAAGGGAAGTCACTCTTACCTCATTTAAATCCTTGGGATATTCATCCTTTGACTTCTTTCTGTGTCCATCATATTTGTGTGGCTGGTGCACTTGAATGATAGGTTACTGATGCTGGAGGATCCAGTGGTATAGTGATGATAATGGATAATGTTAATGTTACTGGTTCGACCCTCTTTTGTTGAACTTGCTCACTGCCTGGCACTTGTGTGATGTGAACAATATTCATTGCTGTTCAGATTATGCATGAATGTTGTCTAGATCTTTCTATAAACAGTCATGCAACTGGTTCATTTTGTAAACAGTTGCAGTTGCATCTGAACATTGTGTGATAATCAGCAACTATTAACATTTCTGAGCTTATGATGAAAGGAATGACATTAATAAAGAAGGTATTTGGACTTTGGACTCTGCTGAGGAACTCCCTGGGTGAAATTCTAATGGGATGATTAAAGTTCTATACGCACAATCACTTTCCTTTGTATCAGATATGGTTCCAGCTGTTGGGGTGTATTCCCCTTGATGCCCATTGATCCATTGTACAAGGGCTTCCTGATGCTGTGCTCCATCAAATACTGTTTTGTTGTTAAGGAACGGCACTCTTACCTCATCCTTAATGTTTAAATCTCTGGTTTGTGTTTGAATCAAAGTGCTAACACAAACTGAGTGATTCTGCCAAAATCTACACTGTGCATTGGGGTGAGTAGGTTGTTTGGTGGCATAATTGATGTCATATTCAATCACTTTTCTCATGATTCAGAGTAGATATGATTGAGGTGGAAATTAGCTGGACAAAGTTTATCTGCTTTTTGTGAACATTATGAGTATGCAGCTGATAATGACACACTCAATGCTGTTTAACATTTTGTTGTTGCTGGTAAAGGATGGGGCTGTTCTGCAGCCACTCACTTGTCAGACTGCCTGATGGAAAGCAAGTGTCAAGTGAACTAATAACCATTAAGGAAACTGTTTTACTTTACTTGCTTAATTATTCACTGCATTATCTGAAAAATGCCAGGAATCTGATCAATGCACAAATGCTTTGTGGTTTAATCTTCTAATGGCTATCCAGTGACAGATGTTGGTTACTTTCTCCAATTATGCCTTTCAGAACAGTTGTAACACCCCTGTATTCCTAACAAACATTTTTTCCCAGGACTACTCAGCTCCAGACTTCATTATAGCTGGAGCATTTTTCCACATTGTAGGGGTGATGTCACTGCTGTATATACACCATTGGTGTAACTATATTAGTTCAGCTTGGCTGGAGATGCTAGTCCTCTAGTGCAGTACCATAGCTGGGATATTTCTGATCCCATACCCTTTCCTGTATCCGTTGTTCACAACCTTTTGTTTATACATTATTACATTAACTGACTCAAGTTTGGCTGAAGACTGGCTTATGTGATGGTGGAATTTCAGGAGGAAGCCAAAAAATGGATAATCTACTTGGACTCGGCTAAAGAAGATTGAAAATGCTTCAACATTGCCTGTAGTAATCAACTGCTTGTGTCTGTCACTATTGCCGAGAGAGATATTCTTGGAGCCCTCTTCCGTAGCTTGATAGACACCCATCCTTACTCCTTTTATTCATTCGTTTTATTAATACAGTGGAACATTTAAATTGAGTTAGTGATTAGATTTTATGTGTTTTCTGAAGAATGTCATTTACATAGGATCAATGATGACGATTTATTTCTTTTGGAAGAGCATGGTTGGAACTCCACATTGGAGACTTCAGCACAATTTAGGCAGATAGTTAAATGCACTGAGGTATGGATGTTACATTGATGGACATACTGTCTTTTGGATGAGCCTTTCAACTAAGAAGAAATTGATTTGGTGTTGCCATGTTTTGAAATAAGCATATTCTGGAATGAGTGAATAAGCATATTCTGGATGAATGAAAATGTAGTTTGAGGAATCTGTAGCCAGTCTCCATTACACATTGTGAAGACACAATAACAGCCTTAGTATGAATTCTAAAATTAAATCTTGCCATGGAAAATAATGGGAAATATTCAAAATCAGTCACAGCTTAACTGTGAATTGTACTCATCAAAAGCACGTGCATAAAAAGCCTAAAGCTAGCATTTTCAATTCTGTTTCACCAATGCTTACCACTGTACGATGCTCCCTCGAGGCCTTCAAAGACATAATAGATCAGTATGCTGTCTTTCACATCCGAAACCAGAACTTGAGTCTGGTCCAAGCTGTTGGAGTGAACAACGCACTTTACTGTTGGCATTAATGATCCTCTGAAGTTAGTTTGGCTAGACATATTCTGGTTCCTACTGGGTAAGAGTCTACAGCACAGAATAGCCAGCAAGCTGACATGATTTGGCAATGTCTGAATGTACGAGGAATGATTGATAAGTTTGTGGTCTAAGGTAGAAGGAGTCAATTTTAGAAAACCTAGCACATTTATTTTTCAACATAGTCTCCTCCTACATTTACACACTTAGTCCAACAGTCGTGGAGCAACCTCTAGAAAGTGTCCACAGCAGGGATGATTGATCAGTTCGTGGCCTAAGGTAGAAGGAGATGAGTTATACAGCTCTCGTTACATGTACATGCAGTTCAACTCTTTGAGTAATTATACAGAACGTTTGAAGTTAATAACTCATCTCCTTCGTATAATATTGGCCAGCTAGGCTGGATGCAGTGATCTTGTTTATCCTCCACACCCAAGAACCAGGTGACGAGGCTTAGAAACCCCTTAGCAGGGAGTTAGCATCAAGGTGCTTAATCTTGAAACCCCTCTCCTGGATCACATTGATAACCTTCTACAGGCAGAACCTTGACTTTTATTGAAGCCTTGAAGGCTTTTGCTACATCTTTTAAATGAGGGCCACTCCAAAAACTTGAACACATTGCAGCAAAAGGGAGTGATGTATTGTCAGAGGCACCTTAAGTAAGATACTAATATTAAAATTCTAATGAGCATTCTACCCACCTTCTCTCCCATCACATCATAAGAGAATTCCAGCTGAGCTCCAGCCCTATAATTCTCCCTCAAGCCATGTCCAGTCATTATGGGAGGTGCTACTCATGGCTTTCACTCACCTTCTTTCTGTTTTCACTTCAGCTGGATGTTTAGCGATGTCTCACTGACCCTTCCCATTCAGGAGTCAGGGGCTTAGTTAAGGTTCAGGTCTTTTAATCCCGAACACATCTTCTCACATTTCCTTGATGATCTTTAGCAGGAGAAAAGGATGGGGCAGAGCTTTGAAACTTCAGTGTTAATCAGATTTTAAAACCAAAAATTTCATCTGTTTCTTCATTGGGTTTTTGTCTTCTTCCTGATCAGCACGAGGTTATGTGGCATCTGCTGCTGATTTGGATGCTCCTCGGATTGTTGCTTCATAATCAGATTGGATTTGATTAACACAAGAGTTTTTGCATATTCTTTCATCTGTTCTTTGTTCTGTAATGTGGTGTTTGGAGTGGACAGAGCTAAACCAGAGAACACTTAATCAAAGTTGACACTATTTTCTTGAATGATGTTTATCTTTTGAAGTGTCTTGTCTCTGTATCAAGTTTCTCCTCCAGCATGATTGCATGATGTCTCCTAATACCTTTGTGCACGATTGCAAAAGCAAAAGTTAAATTATTTCAACTTACTGACATATGGTGACTATAACAATTGCAACACTAAAGGTAGCTGAATGTTCCACTCATCCTCCTGTTTAAGTATATGTAGCTGGTTCCTTAAGGTTGTCATAGCCAGGTACAGTGGGGAGGTAGTGACGGTAAGCTCTCAGTACTTATTAAGTGCTCCCAATGGTGTGCGTCTCAAATAGACTCTAACAACCAAGTCCAGCTCCTGGCCTTCACATGTGGTTTGGCTACTAAGTGCAGTGAAACTGTTTCTACTGACAGGAGAAGGGGCAAAGGCGGGTTACTGTCACCTTAAGACCAGTTGCTTTGGCAGATAGTGTTCATCAGACGTGGTTGGCAGCTCATCTAGGAGAAGGAAAACTCTAATCTCAAACCTCTGCTGCCTCACTGTTATACCCACAACCACAAAAAGAGAGTCATTAGATCAGGTGACAGGGAGGAATTGAGACATGTGCAGAGGGAGCTAAAGGAGAAGATCAAGGTGGCTAAAGAGGAATACAGGAGAGAGCTGGAGAACAAACTTGGGCAGAGTGGTACACGAGAGGTTTGGAGAGGCATGAGGAACATCACTGGCTTCAATCAGACTAGCTGCAGAGCCTCAAACTTCAGCTGTGAATGGGCCAATGAGTTAAACCAATTCGTCAATAGGTTTGCCAATTGTCCTCCTGTTCACACCCCCCCTCAGCACACCAGTCCAGGTGCCGAGGCACCTAATGCTCCCTCAGCACCAACACCGCCCCTCCTCCCTCCTCTCCCCTCCAGTTCAATATGTGGATAAACAACACAGGCTACGACTGTCTACATCCCCTCCTTGCCCTGCACCTACCATCCACATCTCCACATACCAACTATCGCCCTGATCTTCAACTCCCCTAGCCCCCACTTTCCACCAACATCCCAGTCATTATTGACTCACCTTCACTACTGAGCAGATGAGAAGTTCTCTGGGGAAAGTCAGTCATGGCAAAGCATTAGGACTGGATGGTGTGAACCCCAAGCATTACAGGATGGTGTGAATCCAGTAGGCGCTACAGGAGCCTCTGCTCCTGCACCAGCAGACACAGGAAAAGCTTCTTCCCTGAGGCTGTGACACTGCTGAACCTCTCATCACAGCGATAAGCAGTATTGCACCCATATTGTACTGTCTCAGTACTTTAATATTTGTGTGCTGTAGCACTTCTTTTATTTGCAGTTATTTTGTAAATAACACTATTCTTTGCATTTCTGATCAGATGCTAAATGCATTTCATTGGCTTTGTACCTGTACTCGGCACAATGACAATAAAGTTGAATCTAATCTAATCTAATCTAATCAAGGTCCTGAAAGAGTGTGCTGAGCAGCTGTGTGGAGTTCTCCAGTGCATTTTCCATCTGAGTCTCAGCCTGGAATGGGTCCTGACTGTGTGGTCCCAGTACCCAAGAAGGGCCAACCAAAAGTCTTGAATGACTACCATCCAGTGGCCCTCACCTCACACATCATGTACATCCTAGAGAGGCTGGTCCTGGCTCACCTCTGACCCCAGGTCAGATCAGCGCTTGTTCCCCTGCAGTTTGCCAACCAGGAGCACACTGTAGTTGACCATGCTGTCATCTACCTGCTGAACTGAGGCTACTTCCATTTGGATACACAGGGCAGCACTGCGAGGATCGTGTCTTTTGAATTCTGAAGTGCCTTCAAAACAAAACAGCCCTCATTGCTGGGGAAAAGCTCTGTTTCATGCAGGTTTGCACTTCCATTGTCTCCTGGATAATGGACTACCTGACTGGCAGACCACAGTTTGTGCAGCTTCAGAGCAGTGTTTCAGACATGGTTATAAGCAATACTGGGTGCCACTGGAGACTGCATTGGCTCCCTTCCTGTTTACCCTGTATACCTCGGACTTTAGATACAATCTTGAGTCATGTTATCTCCAGAAGTTCTCTGATGACTCAGCAATATTTAGGTTTTAAAGGGAGGATGGGAGAATGAATACAGGGCCCTGGTGGAGGACTTTGTCAAATGGTGCAAGCTGAATCATCTGCAGCTCAACATCAGTAAGACAAATGAGATGGTGATGGACTTTAGGAAGACTAAGCCTGCGCTGCTTCCTGTTACTACTGATGGTGAAGGCGTGGATGTGGTGAGGAACTACAAGTACCTGGGGGTGTACTTGGATGACAGACTTGAGTGCAGCACCAACACAGAGGCTGTGTACAAGAAGGGCCAGAGTTGCCTCTACTTCCTGTCTGATGTCCTTTCAATAGTGCAGGCCTGCCCTTCATATGTTCTACCAGCCTGTTATCGCCAGAACATTCTTCTATATGGTGGTTTGCTGGAGCAATGGCATAATCACGGGTGATGCTAACAGGCTCAATAAACTGATTAGAAAGTCCAGTGCTGTTATAGGAGTCAAACTGGACACACTGGATGCTGAGGTAGAACATAGGACCCTACAGAAAATCTTGGCAATTCTGGACAATGTTTCTCACACTCTGCGTGGCACCTTGGCTGAATAAAGAAGCACATTTAGTAATAGACTAAGACAACTGCACTGCTCCAAAGAATACGGCATGAGGTCATTCTTACCCTCGGCCGTTAGGCTCCATAATGCTCAACGTACAGTCGGGGAAGTGATAACCCTCTCTTGTTAGATAGTTTGAGGTAACTTATTTTTAAAAATTCTTTCTTTCTTCTCTTCTATTATTTGTTTATCTGAGGACGTGTGATTCTACTGTGACATGAACTTCCTTTGGGATCAATAAAGAATTTATCTATCTATCTATCCACTCATGGGGAAAGTTTGGGAATAATCCACAAGGAAAATTCAGCGCTGGAGTCCCTAAGGCAGTTGTTCATTGAGTTCAACACTGACTGGCAACTCCCGTGACATCACTTGTGGCAAATTGGACTCTGCCGTTCCTTTGGATTCATCAGCTGTGTGGAGAGGGTGAGCCTGCTGCATGGTCAACAGCTTGCTCTCCATATTGTACTGCCCTGGCATGCATTCTGGCTTTCATATCAACTTCAACAGCTAGGAAGCAACATCAGTGGTCAACTCTGACCAGCTGAAGTCCATCGGTCTGCAAAAGAATTGCAAATTGGGATTTTTAATGTAAAACTGAATTTGTGTCAATTGGTATAGAATGTGGGGAGTACCTAGAACAAAGGACGCAGAGTAGAATAGCAAGGAACATGCCCTTTGGCCCATGAGGTTGTGTCAAACAAATTAAACTAGTAATTAAATGGCTAACTGAACATTCTGCTGATAAATGTCCATATCCATCCATTCTCTGCATAATCATGTATGTATCTGAGAAGCTTTTAAACACTTCTGTCATATTTGACACCACTACCACTGGCATTCTTTCTGATATTGTCCAATGTCCTAAAACACTTTTTGCCATGTTTTCATCCATTAGAATTCCTACTCCATTAGTATGGGATATTCCACAAGAATAAGTTAGTGTTTTATTTCTATTCTGACATGTTCCAGCACCTATGCAACGAACTTCGCTAGTTCCCATGATGTTAATCTTTAGCAACACTCACAACACGCTGGAGGAAATCAGCAGGTCGGGCAGCATCCGTGGAAAAGATGAGTCAACATTTTGGGCCGGAACCCTTCATCAGGACTGAAGAGGGAAAGAGCAGAAGCCCTATAAAGAAGGTGGGGGGAGGGTGGGAAGGAGAAGGCTGGTAGGTTCCAGGTGAAAAACCAGTAAGGGGAAAGATAAAGGGGTGGGGGAGGTGATAGGCAGGAAAGGTGAAGAAAGAATAGGGGAAAACACAATGGGTAGTAGAAGGAGGCAGAACCATGAGGGAGGTGATAGGCAGCTGGGGGAGGGGGCAGAGTGACATAGGGATAGAGGAAGGGAGGGGGGGGGAATTACCGGAAGTTGGAGAATTCTATGTTCATACCAAGGGGCTGGAGACTACCTAGACGGTATATGAGGTGTTGCTGCTCCAACCTGAGTTTGGCCTCATCATGGCAGCTTCTACTATCTATTGTATTTTCTCCTATTCCTTCTTCACCTTTCCTGCCTATCACCTCCCTGCTTCCCCGCCCCCACCCCTTTATCTTTCCCCTTCCTGGTTTTTCACCTGGAACCTACCAGCCTTCTTCTTCCCACCCTCCTCCCACCTTCTTTATAGGGCCTCTGCCCCTTCCCTCTTCAGTCCTGACGAAGGGTTCCGGCCCGAAACGTTGACTCATCTTTTCCACGGATGCTGCCCGACCTGCTGAGTTCCTCCAGCGTGTTGTCACTGTTGCTTTAACCCCAGCATCTGCAGATTATTTTGTGTTTATGTTAATCTTTAGTAATTCCATTTCATTTATCACATTGTCCAATCTTCCTGCTTGTTATAGGGTTCGTACATTCCGAGATTGTTATGAGATCATGAAAAGGCAATTAACTTCATTGGACATGTGATTAGGAATGAGGGTAATTATGGGAAAGATTGAAGAGAAGAAAGCAAGAGGAAGACAAAGACAAATGATGATGGAGACAGCAGCTAGAGAACTGGAAATGAATACCAATGATTTGATCCACTTGACCCGAAACAGGAGTGTGTGGACCATGGCAGTCAAAGCTCAAACTGGGCACAGCACCTGATGATGATGATGACCACTGACATTCCTGGCAGTGCATTCTGGGTACCCACCACTCTCTGTGGAAAAACCTTCCCGGCACATCTCCTTTGAACTTTCTCCCTCTCACCTTAAATGCACGCCCTCTAGTAATAGACATTTCGATCATGGAAAAAGGTACCAACTGTCTATCTCTGCCTCTCATAACTTTATAAAATTCTGTTGCCCTCTCAGCCTCTGAGGCTCCAAAGAACACAACCCAAATTTATCCAACTTCTAACAGCATATGCCCTCTAAACCAGGCAGCTTCCTGGTATACCTCATCTGTACCATTTCCACATCCTTCCTATAATGGGTGACCAGAATTGAATTCAATGTTCCATGTGTTCTGTTTTATGAAGCCATGTTACTTTCCTCATTCTTCCTCTATTAAAACTCAGATTGGGCATATGGTTTACATTTACTCTTAATGGTTCCTGCACTTGGTATGCTTGTCATTGTGATTCTCCATTTATAAAATGAACTGCACTATTATTAATTGTCTTCTTTAAACAACTATCTCTGTTAAATAACCTTTATCGTCACTAGCCTGAAACCATCAATGTGCTTACATTTTTTGAGTATGTGAAATATTGTTGTCACATTTCTATGCATTGTCCTTTTGGACAAAATGTAAATAAATTGCCAAATGAAAAGATGAATTAATAAAACAATGTGTTATATTTTGTAGGCTACGCCCTACTTTATTGGACTGATGGTCATAGAACTAATAATTACGTGGTTTCAGAAGGGTCAGATGGTATTTCGGGTGAATGATGCACTAACGTCCATCAGCGCAGGAATCATCTCGAAGCTCCCAGAGTAAGTACCGTAAATTATCACCCTATGGCTCCCTTTTCTGGAATGTGTTTAGAATAACAGAAAAGATACTAAATTTTATGTTGTTTGTTAGCTAAAGGTAGATTAAACTAACAAAATGTAATATCCATTTTGGATGATGGTGCAGCAGGCAATGTACATTTTATGCACCATGTGAACTATTCCACAGAAGGTGGAGTGAGATCTTCTTGAAGCACTGTGGCTCTTCCTGTGATGAAGTTCCACCAACGCTGTGATTTAAGAAGGTGTAAGATTTTTAATGTGACTTTGAGTTCATGGCATTATTTCCAAGCTAAACTGGTGTGTACCTTGGAAGAAAAGTATTTTTTTAAGCTGGAAGGTACAGTACCTTTGTAGTAATTTTAATTAGTTACTACATTTCTGTGGACTTCTCTTTGAGTACTGTTGCGGGGAACGGTGTACCTGGGGGAAGCAACAGTGGCCGTGCCTCTGGCACAGAGTCTGGTCATGTGGCAAAGAAGAGTAGGGAAAAGAAGAAGGCAGCAGTAATAAGGGACTCTATCGTTAGGCACATTGGGCAAGTGGCCAAGTGGTTAAGGCATTCATCTAGTGATCTGAAGGTCGCTAGTTCGAGTCTCGGCTGTGGCAGCGTGTTTGTGTTCTTGAGCAAGGCACTTAACCACACATTGCACTAGTGTCTATGCGGGGAGTGGCGCCCCACACAGACTTCCAATCTGCACCTTGTAAGGCATGAAAATGCCCGACGCAGGCCTCTCATGGTCTGAGTTGATGTTCCCCTCCCCTATAGTTAGAGGGTCAGACAGGCAATTCTGTGGACGCAGGAAAGAAACATGGATGGTAGTTTGTCTCCCAGGTGCCAGGGTCTGGGATGTTCCAATAAGGCAGGAAAAGGATGGTAGTGTACAGGAACCGTGGTGTACAAAGGCTATTAAAAATCTACTCAAGAAGAAAAGGAAAGCTTACGAAAGGTTCAAAAAACTAGGTAATGATAGAGATCTAGAAGATTATGAGGCTAGCAGGAAGGAGCTGAAGAATGCCAGAAGGGGCCATAAAAAGGCCTTGGCGAGCAGGATTAAAGAAAACCCCCAAATCATTCTACATGTATATGAAGAGCAAGAGGGTAAGACGTGACAGAATAGGACCAATCAAATGTAACAGTGGAAAAGTGTACATGGAATCGGAGGAGATAGCAGAGGTACATAATGAATATTTTGCTTTTGAAGACGTGAGTGAACATGCTGATGAAGGAAGAGCAGTAGATGTAGTGTATATGGATTTCAGCAAGGCATTTGATAAGGTACCCCATGCGAGGCTTATTGAGAAAGTAAGGAGGCATGGGATCCAAGGAAACCTTGCTTTGTGGATTCAGAATTGGCTTGCCCACAGAAGGCAAAGAGTGGTTGTAGACAGGTCATATTCTGCATGGAGGTCGGTGACCAGTGGTGTGCCTCGGGGATCTGTTCTGGGACCCCTTCTGTTTGTGATTTTTATAAATGACCTGGATGAAGAAGTGGAGGAATGGGTTAGTAAATTTTCTGATGACACAAAGGTTAGGGATGTTGTGGATAGTGTGGAGAGCTGTCAGAGGTTACAGCGGGACATTGAAAGGATGCAAAACTGGGCTGAGAAGTAGCAGATGGAATTCAATGCAGATAAGTGTGAGGTGGTTCATTTTGGTATGTCAAATGTGATGGCAGAATATAGTTTTAATGGTAAGACTCTTGGCAGTGTGGAGGATCAGAGGGATCTTTGGGTCCGAGTCCATAGGATACTCGAAGCTGCAGCACAGGTTGACTCTGTGGTTAAGAAGGCATACATGCATTGGCCTTCATCAACCGTGGGTAATGTTAAAGCTGTATCGGACTCTGGTCAGACGCCACTTGGAGTATTATGCTCAGTTCTGGTCACCTCACTACAGGAAGGACATGGAAACTGTAGAAAGGGTGCAGAGGAGATTTACAAGGCTGTTGCCTGGATTGGGGAGCATGCCTTATGAGAATAGGTTGAGTGAACTCGGCCTTTTCTCCTTGGAGCAATGGAGGATGAAAGGTGATCTAATAGAGGTGTATAAGATGATGAGAGGCATTGATAGTGTGGATAGTTAGAAGCTTTTTCCCAGGGCTGAAATGACTAACACGAGAGGGCACAGTTTTAAGGTGCTTGGAAGTAGGTACAGGAGAGATGTCGGGTGATTTTTTTACGCAGAGAGTGGTGAGTGCCTGGAATGGGCTGCCAGTGACGGTGGTGGGGGTGGAAATGATAGGGTCTTTTAAGAGACTCCTGGATGGATACATGGAGCTTAGGAAAACAGAGGGCTATGTGTAATCCATAAGAAGATAAGAAATAGGAGCAGGAGTAGGCCATCCAGCCCATCGAGACTGCCCCACCATTCAATAAGATCATGGCTGATCTGTCTGTAAACTCAGCTCCATCTACTTGCCTTTTCCCCATAACCCTTAATTCCCTTACTATGTAAAAATCTATCTAACTGTATCTTAAATATATTTAGTGAAGAAGCCTCAACTGCTTCCCTGGGCAGAGAATTCCACAGATTCACCACTCTCTGGGAAAAACTGTTTCTCCTCATCTCCATCCTAAATCTTCTCCCCTGAATCTTGAGGCAATGTCCCCTAGTTCTCGTCTCACCTACCAATGGAAACAACTTTCCTACTTCTATCTTAGCTATCCCTTTCAAAATTTTGTATGTTTCTATAAGATCTCCTCTCATTCTTCTGAATTCCAGAGAGTATAGTCCCAGGTGACTCAATCTCTCCTCATAGGTTAACCCCTTCGTCTCTGGAATCAACCTGATGAACCTCGTCTGCGCTGCTTCCAAAGCCAGTATATCCTTCCTCAAATATGGAGACCAGAACTGCACACAGTACTCCAGGTGTGGCCTCACCAGTACCCTGTATAGTTGCAGCATGTCCTCCCTGCTCTTGAATTTAATCCCTCTAGCAATGAAGGCCAACATTTCATTTGCCTTCTTCATAACCTCTTGTACCTGCAAGTCAACTTTTTGCGATTCATGCACAAGCACTCCTGAGTCCCTCTGCACAACAGCATACTGCAATCTTTCACCATTTAAATAATAATCACCACTCCTTTCTAAATGTTTTGCTGTTTCTTCCTTAATGACAGCTTCAATCATTTTCCCGACTACAGATGTTAAGCTAACTGGCCTATAATTGCCTGTCTTTTGCCGACATCCTTTTTGAAAAAGAGGCGTGACATTTGCTGTCTTCCAATCCACCGGGACCTGCCCAGAATCTAGAGAATTTTGGGTAAATGATTATCAACGTGTCTACTATAACCTCCGCCAATTCCCTCAGCACCCTGGGATGCATCCCATCAGGACCAGGAGACTTAGCTACCTTCAGGCCCTCTAGTTTGCTCATCACTACCTCTTTAGTGGCAGAGATTTTATTCAGGTCCTCACCTCCCATTTCATCCATAACGTCGTTCTTTGACATATTAGACGTGTCCTGCACTGTGAAGACTGACACAAAATAGTCGTTCAATGCCTCAGCCATTTCCTTATCATCCAATATCAATTTCCCCTTATCGTTTTCCAAGGGACTTACATTGACTTTAGCCACCCTCTTCCATTTTATATATTTATAAAAACTTTTGCTATCTGTTTTTATATTTTGTGCTAATTTACTTTCATACTCTATCTTTCCTTTCCTTATTTCTTGTTTAGTTGTTCTTTGTTGCTTTTTAAAGTTTTCCCAGTCCTCCATTCTCCCACTACTCTTTGCAACTTTGTACACATGAGCTTTTAATTTGATACTATCTTTCATTTCCTTAGTTATCCAAGGCTGGCTCTCCCCACACTTACTGTCCTTACTTTTGACTGGAATATACTTTTGTTAAGCACTGTGAAGAATCTCTTTGAAAGTATTCCACTGTTCCTCAACTGTCCTACCAAATAGCCTGTGCTCCCGATCCACATTAGCCAATTCCTCCCTCATCCTGTTGCCTCTCTTGTTCAAGCATAATACACTAGTTTTAGATCTAACTATTTCATCCTCCATCTGAATGGGAAATTCATTCATACTATGATTACTCTTTCCAAGAGGATCCCTGAATACAAGATCGTTAATCTTACCTGTCTCATTGCACAGGACTAGATCTAAGATAGCATTTTCCCTTGTAGGTTCACTAACATGCTGCTCAAGAAAGCCATCAGGGATGCATTCTATGAAGTCCTCCTCAAGACTTCCTTGACCAACCTGATTCACCCAATCTATGTGGAAGTTAAAATCTCCCATGACAACTGCCATTCCGTTCTTACAAGCCTCAGTTATTTTTTGGTTAGTCGCCTCTGCCACTGCAATATTTTTATTAGGTGGCCTATAGACAACTCCCACCAGTGATTTTTTTCCCTTTACTATTCTTAATCTCTACCCAGATGGACTCAACATTCTGCTCCATAGATCTTATATCGTCTCTCACAATTGCCCTGATCTCATCCTTAATTAAATGCGCCACCCCACCTCCTTTGCCTTCCGGCCTATCTTTGCGTATTACCTGATACCCTTGAATATTTAATTCCCAGTCATCTCCACCTTGCAACCAGGTTTCTGTAATGGTCACTAAATCATATGCTTTGGTACTGATCTGTGCCACAAATTCACTATCCTTGTTTCTAATACTACGGGCATTTAGATAAAGTGCCCTTATACTCACTGTCCTTTTAGAAACTAGTGACCTATGCGATTTGTGCTTTTTACTTTTATGCACTCTTACTTTTTTCTTCACTAACTCTAGCATTGACCTCTGCATCACTTCCCTCTTCTTTTCCGTGTGGGTTCCCATCCCCCTGCCATATTATTTTAAAACCTCCCCAACAGCACTAGCAGACAATCTTCGTAGGGCATTGATCCCGGCCCTGCTCAGATGTAGACCGTCTGGACAGTACTGGTCCCACCTCCCCCAGAAGCGGTTCCAATGCCCCAGGAATCTGAAACCCTGCCTCCTGTACCATCAGTCAAGCCACATATTCATTCTAGCTATCCTGCTATTCCAACTCTGGCTAGCATGTGGTACCGGTAATAATCCTGAGTTTGTTACCTTTGAGGTCTTACTCTTTAATTTATCTCTTAGCTCCCTAAATTCAGCTTGTAGGACCTTATCCCGCTTTCTTCCTATATCGTTATAACCCACATGCACCACGACAGCTGGCTGCTCACCCTCCCCTTTCAGAATGCCCTGCAGCCTCTCCGAGACATCTCTGACCCTTGCACCCAGGAGGCAGCACGCCATACAGGAGTCCTGTTTGCGGCCACAGAAGCTCCTCTGTATTCCCCTTACCGTGGAATCCCCTACCACCACTGCTCCACCACTTTTTTTCTTGCCCTCATGTACAGCAGAGCCACCCATGGTGCCATGATCCTGGCTACTGCTGCCTTCACCTGAGGAGCCATCTCCACCGACAGACTCCAAAGCGGTATATCCGTTTTGGAGGGAGATGACCGCAGGAGACTCCTGTACTACCTTCCTGCTACTACTCTTCCTGTTGGTCACCCAGTCCCTATCTTTCCTTAGATCCTTAAACTGTGGTGTGACCAACTCACTAAATGTGGTATCCACAACATTCTCAGCATCTCGGATGCTCCAAAGTGAGTCCATGCGCAACTCCAGTGTTGCTATGCGGTCTATCAGGAGCTGCAGCTGGACACACGTCCTGCACACGTGCTCTTCAGGGGCACTGTCAGCCTCCCTGAGTTCCCACATGGCACAGGAGGAGCATGGTACGGGTCTGAGCTCACCTGCCATGTCAGAGCAATGGATGTTAGTGGAAGGGGACCGGGGAGAAAGGGAAGAGTCGGCTGGGGAAGTCTAAGGCTGTTACCTGTGAATCTCTGCGAATCAGTTCTTTGCTGAAGCCCCGTTTGAGCCAAAGCCCTATCACTCTGCTACTCTCTCACTCCGCTGCCCGCTGTATAAGGCGGTCTTCTTTTTAAACTCCTCTTGCTCTCTACTGGCTGACGTCACGCGCCCGCGCAGTCTTGCCTCTCTTTACCCTGAGCCTTCTTTCCGAAAATCCTTTCCACTCACAGTCTTCTTGCTTTGAATTTAAAACCAATAAAGAATCCTTGGCTTTTTAAGCTCTTCCCGCTCTTTTCTAGCTGACGTCATGCACCTGCGCAGTCTTACCTCTCTTTACCCCAATTAATTTCTAAAGTAAGTACGTGTTCGGCACAGCGTTGTGGACAGAAGGGCCTGTGTTGTGCTGTAGGTTTTCTATGTTTCTGTGTTTTTCTACAATTCTGTGTAAGTTGTACATAATATCCTCAGACAACTGTTGAAAGATAGAGCACTTTTGCAGCCAGTAACTAAGAGTCCCTATAGAACTCCGCCTCCTGCCATACTGGTATCTTTCCTGTAATACCATGGGCTCTTATCTTGGTTAGCGTGGCACCTTGTCAAACGCCTTCTGAAAATCCAAGTAAACAGTATCCACTGATTCTTCTTTCTCTATCCTGCCAGTTATTTCTTCAAAGAATTCCAACAGACTTGTCAGGCAAGTTTTCCCCTGCGGGAAACCATCCTGACTCTGCCTGCTTTATTATTTGCCTCCAAGTACCCTGAAACCACATCCTTAATAATGGACTCCAACCACTGAAGTTAGGCTAACTGGCCCATAATTCCCTGTCATTTGCGTCCCTCCCTCCCAAGAATAGAGTGACATTCACAATTTTGCAGACCTCTGGAACCATTCCAGGATCTAATGATTCTTGAAAGGTCACTGCTAACGCCTCCACAAACTCTTCAGCTACCTCTTTCAGAACCCTGGGGTATAGTCCATCTGGTCTAACTGATTTATCTACCTTTAACCCTTTCAGCTTTCCAAGCACCTTCTGTTTAGTAATAGCAGCTATACTTACTTCTGCCTCTGACACTCTTGATCTTTTAGCATACTGTTGGAGTCTTTCATAGTGATACAAAACTGATGTAAGCTATTTATTAAGTTTGTCCGCTTTTTTGTTCTACATTACTACCTCTCCAGTGGCATTTTCCATCTGTCCAATTGCCTCCTTTACCCTTTGTACAGTACTATATCTGAAAAAAGCTATTGATATTCTCTTTTAGATTATTGGCTTTCTTATTTGCCTTTTGTTGGTTTTTAAAAACTTAGCAATCTTCTAGCTTCCCACTAATGTTTGCTATATTATTTGCCCTCTCATTTTATTTATGGGCCCGGTATGGGCCCCTATCCAAGGTTACGGATCCCACTGCCTTGTGGGTATCTTCGGGAGGAGAGAAGGCTAAGGAGTAAACCCTACACAAATCCGGAGTGGAGGCCCTAAGGCGGTTGGATGATGTATCACATCACCTCTCAGCTTCTAGATCTCTAACATTACCTAGCTCTCTGAACCTTTTGTAAGCTTTTCTTCTTGACTAGATTTATTACAGCCTTTGTACACCACGGTTCCTGTACTGGAACATACCTATACAGAACTTCACACAAATATCCCCGGAATATTTGCCACATTATATCTGGGGGATGATTATGTTGAATGTGGAGGTGTAGTCAAAGAAGAGCATCATGATGTATTCACTGCCCAGATGTTCCAGGGTTGAGTGAAGAGCCAAGAAATCAAATCTGCTGTTGACCTGTTGTAATATTTGGCAAATATCAGGAGTCTGAAATCACAGGATTGTCATAGGCTGTGGAAGTTTGTCTGGGTCCCTCCATGTTGTGTTGGTCAAAGCAAGCCTAAAAGGCTTTGAGCTTATCTGGGAGCGAAAACTTGTTGTCACCTATGGTGTTTGGTTTTACTTTGTAGGAGTTGATAGCATTCACACCCTACTACAGCTGTCTAGCATCCTTCTGTGATTCAAGTTTGTAATACTGATACATCTGATTTTAGCTTCTCCCTCTCAAACTGCAGGGTGAATTCTATCATATTGTGATCACTGCCTCTTAAGAGTTCCTGTACAGTAAGCTTCCTAATCAAATCTGATTCATTACACAGCACCCAATCCAGAATTGCCTTTTTCCTATTTGGTTCAATAGTCATAGTCATAGTCATACTTTATTGATCCCAGGCGAAATTGGTTAATTGGTTAATTTGGAACCACAAGCTGTTCCAAAAAAAAAGACATCTTGTAGGCATTTTACAAATTCCTTCTCTTGGGATCCGGCACCAATCTGATTTTCCCGATCTACTCGACTATTGAGATCCCCATGACTATCATAACATTGCCTTTTACATGCCTTTTCTATTGCCCCTTGTAATTTGTATTCCTACATCCTGGTTACCGTTCAGAGGCCTGTATATAACTTACGTCAGGGTCTTTTTACTCTTACAATTCCTCAACTTTACCCATAAGGATTATATAATTTCCGGTCCTATGTCACCTCTTTCTAAGGATTTGATTTCACTCTTTACCAACAGAGCCACCCTCTCCCTCTGCTTACTTGCCTGTCCTTTCGATACTATGTGTAACCCAGGATGTTAAGCTCCCAACTGTGATCTTCTTTCAGCCTCCACTCAATGATGCCCACAATGTCATATCTGCCAATTTCTAACTGTTATAGAAGATCATCTCCCTTATTCCATATACTGTGTGTATTCAAATATAGCACCTTCAGTCCCCATGTTACCAGAAGTTAAATTTTCTATATTCTGGAGATTTTTCTAACCTTTCCTGTACTTCCTTTTTATTTTATCCTCACTTTTCCAAACTGTTGAATCACTGAACCTTGCAAGTCCATGGATCTGTGCCTGGAAAGTCTTCACTCTCCAGGGCGCAGGCCTGGGCAAGGTTGTATGGAAGACTGGCAGTTGCCCATGCTGCAAGTCTCCCCTCTCCACGACACCAGTGTTGTCCAATGGAAGGGCATTAGGACCCATAGAGCTTGGCACCAGTGTCGTCGCAGAGCACTGTGTGATAAAGTGCCTTGCTCAAGGACACAACAAGTTGCCTCGGCTGGGGCTTGAACTCACTACCTTCAGATCACTAGTCGAATGCCTTAACCACTTGGCCACGTGCCCACACATTGCTCACTGAACTTACTATTCAGTTTAAAGACACACTTCAGTCTGTCCCATTGAGTGCAATTTTGCCCTGAGATGAACTTAGAGCATGGATGATGAACTCAAAGCATGGATCAATACGTTCAACTATGATTTTGTGGCCATTACAGAGACTTAGATGGCTGATGAGTGTGCCAGGCTTCAGATGTTTCAAAAAGAACAGAGAGGGAGGCAAAAGAGGTGGAGGCTTGGCATTGTTAATTAGGGATAGTGTCATGGCTGCAGAAAAGGAGGAAGTCTTGGAGATATGGTCTACTGAGTCTGTGCGGATCGAATTCAGAAACAGAAAGGGGCAATAACTCTACTGGGTGTTTCTTATAGATCCCCCAATGGTAACAGGGATATTGAGGAGCAGGTAGGGAGGCAGATTCTGGAAAGGTGCAATAATAATTGGGTTGTTGTGATGGGAGATTTTAACCTTCCTAATATTGATTGGCATCTCCTTAGCGCAAGGGGTTTAGATGGGGTGGAGTTTATTAGGTGTGTTCAGTAAGGTTACCAGACACAATATGTAGATAAGCCAACTGGAGGAGAGGCTGTACTTGATCTGGTATTGGGAAATGAACCTGGTCAGGCTTCAGGTCTCTCAGTGGGAGAGCATTTTGGAGGTAGTGACCACAACTCTATCTCCTTCACTATAGTGCTGGAGAGATATAGGAGCAGACAATTTGGGAAAACATTTAATTGGGATGGGGGAAATATGATGCTATTAGGCAGGAACTTGGGAGCAGATGATCTCAGGGAAATGCACAGCAGAAATGTAGCAAATGTTCAGGGACCATTGGCATGAAGTTTTGCATAGGTATATTCCATTGATGCAGGGAAAGGATGGTAGGGTAGAAGAACTATGGTGTACAAAGGATGTAGAAAATCTAGTTAAGAAGAAAAGAAATGCTTACAAAAAGTTCAAGAAACTAGATACCGTTAGAACTCTAGAAAATTACAAGGTTGCTGGGAAGGAGCTTAAGAATGAAATTAAGAGAGCCAGGAGGGGCCATGAGAAGGCCTTGGTGAGCAGGATTAAGGAAAACCCCAAGGCATTTCACAAGTATGTGAAGAGCAAGAGGATGAGCGGTATGAGAATAGGACCAATCAGGTGCAATAGTGGAAACACGTGCATGGAGTCGGAGGAGGTAGCAGAGGTCATTAATGAATACTTTGCTTCAGTATTCACCAAGGAAAAAGACCTTGGCAATTGTGTGGATGACTTACAGCAGACTGTAACGCTTGAGCATATAGACATTAAGAGGATGTGCTGGAGCTTTTGAAAGGCATTAAGTTAGGTAAGTCACCGGGACCAGATGAGATGTACCCCAGGCTACTGTGGGAAGCAAAGGAGGAGATTGCTAAGCTTCTTGCGAAGATCTTTACATCATGAATAGAGATGGGTGAAGTACTGGAGGATTGGGGGGTTGCAAATGTTGTTCTCTTGTTAAAGAAAAGGAGTAGGGATAACCCAGGAAATTATAGACTGGTGAGTCTAACTTCAGTGATGGACAAGTTGTTGGAAAAGATCCTTAGAGGCAGGATTTATGAGCATTTGGAGAGACGTAATCTGATTAGGGATAGTCAGCATGGCTTTGTCAAGGGTAGGTCGTGCCTTACGAGCCTGCTTGGATTCTTTGAGGATGTAACAAAACACATTGATGAAGTTAAAGCAGTAGATGTAGTGTATATTGATTTCAGCAAGGCATTTGATAAGGTACCCCATGCCAAGCTCCTTCAGAAAGTAAAGAGGTATGGGACCAAGGAGACCTTGCTTTGTGGATCCAGAACTGGCTTGCCCACAGAAGACAAAAGGTGGTTGTAGATGGTTCGTATTCTGCATGGAGGTCGGTGACTAGTGGTGTTGCACAGGGATCTGTTCTGGGACCCCCCCCCCCCTTGTGATTTTTGTAAATGACCTGGATGAGGAAGTAGAAGGGTGAGTTAGTAAGTTTGTTGATGACACAAAGGTTGGGGGTGTTGTGGATAGTCTGGAGGGTTTTCAGAGGTTACAGCGGGACATTGATACGATGCAGAACTGGGCTGAGAAATGGCAGATGGACTTCAACCCAGAGAAGTGTGAAGTGGTTCATTCTGGCAGGTCAAATTTGAACACAGAACTTAATATTAACGGTAAGACTCTTGGCAGTGTGGAGGATCTGAGAGATCTTGGGATCCGTGTCGATAGGACACTCAAAAGCTGCTGCGCAGATTGACAGCATTGTTAAGAAGGAGTATGGTGTGTTGGCATTCATCAACTGTGAGACTGAGTTCAAGAGCCGTGAGGTAATGTTACAGCTATGTAAGACCTCGGTCAGACCCCGCTTGGAGTACTGTGTTCAGTTCTAGTTACCTCACTACAGGAAGGATGTGGATACCATAGAGAGAATGCAGCAGAGATTTACAAGAATATTGCCTGGATTGGAGGGTGAACCTTATGAGAATAGGTTGAGTGAACTTGGCCTTTTCTTCTTGGAGCAATGGAGGATGAGAGGTGACCTGATAGAGGTGTATAAGATGAGGGGCATTGATCATGTGGATAGCTAAAGGCTTTTTCCCAGGGCTGAAGTGGCTAACATGAGCCGGCATAGTTTTAAGGTGCTTGGAAATAGGTACCGAGGGGTTGTCAGAGTTAAGTTTTTCACTGAGAGACTGGTGGGTGTGAGGAATGCACTGCTGGCGGCGGTGGTGGAAGTGGATAAATAGGGACTTTTAAGAGACTCTTAGATAGGTACATGGCGCTTAGAAAAATAGAGGGCTATGCGTTAGGTAAATTCTAGGCAGTTTCTTGAGTAGGTTACATGGTCGGCACAACATTGTGGGCTGAAGGGCCTGTAATGTGCTGTAGATTTCTATGTTCTATGTTCTATCATCTACCATTCCTTCCTCACAGTCTTGCTACACATTGCATCTGCTTGTACACCAACTGCCCCATCCTCTGCCTTTTCACTCCAGTTCGCCTCCCCCTTCCAAATTAGGTTAAACCCTCCCCAATAGCTCTAGTAAACCTGTCCAGGAGGATATTGGTCCCCTTTGGGTTCCGGTGTAAACTGTCCTATTTGTACAGATCATACCTTCCTGAGATGAGATCCCAAAGATCCATAAATCTGAAACCCTGACCTACCCCCCATACCAATTCCTTAGTCATGCAGTCATCTGTCAAATCATCCTATTCTTACCTTCACTGGCACGTGGCACAGAATGCAATCCAGAAATTACTACCCTGGATGTCCTGCTTCTCAGCTTTCTACCTAGTTCCCTATCAGCCCTATTCAGAATATCATCCTTTTTCCTGCCTATGCATTGAAACCAGTATGTACCATGACTTCTGGCTATTCACCCTCCCCCATCAGAATGCTCTGCACCCGGTCCGAGGCATACCTGATAATTGGGAGGCAATAAACCATCTATGTAACATACATCAAAGTTGCTGGTGAACGCAGCAGGCCAAGCAGCATCTATAGGAAGAGGCGCAGTCGACGTTTCAGGCCGAGACCCTTCCATCTATGTGTCTCTTTCATGCCCACAGAATCTCCTGTCTGCTCCTCAAACTGTGGAATTCCTTGCCACTACTGCACTCCTCTTCTCCCCCTCCCCTTCTGAGCCACTGCACCGTCCTCGGCCAATCATTGTTTACATCCTATCCTAATTACAGCAGATCACTTGACATGTATGTAGCAGGTTTGAATTCGCAAATTAATTCGATGTTCAAGTTCAAGCTGCCTGCATGGACTGGTGGAGACAATCTTTGTCTATCTTTTGCAGTGTGTAGTATTATACTTCAGGGCTGCCACTTCGTAAATATCCTCTGTCCCTGGGCTGTCTGACATACCAGCAGCACAGTGAGGATTTGGGGAAATGAATGTCGGCATCTTCCCATCAAATCTGGTGTCAGATAAATTGTCCTATTATTCCCAATTGTATTAATGTAAATGTGACTTGAGGCATGGAAAGGATATCTCATTGTTTATTGAGTGGTATTTGTTTTTGTTGTGATTACTTTGCAGACCTTTGTTTAAAAAAATCTTTTGCCATTTTGGTGGAAATTATTGACCTTTTGAGAAATTGAACTTTTCAGAGAGGTATTTTCCCTCGGAGTTATATATAAGCAAAGGAAAACGAAAGGCTAGTCATTTAGACCAAGATAAAAACACTGTCTGATCTAGAGATTGATGGATATTGGTATCTGTGATCACTGATCCAGGAGTCGTATAAAAGTATTCAAGAAATACAGTGCAGAATTGTTCTGACAGACACAGCAAGTGTAATAGTTGACGTGAAATCTTCACCTCGAGGGCTTTGTAAGTAAGCCTGCTAAATACTGACATAGCAGATCAGTAGCATTCCTAATGAAATGCTGTACTTGATAGTGTGACCATGTCAAAATAACCATGTCAATAAAGTGACTGCAATATCAACAAAGTGTCATAATTGCCAGATGATATGTGGGCATGTGACCAATTCAATTAGCTACCCAATCCCACTTCCTGCACACTCAGAGTGTACTCTCTGAAGACTTGGAAATGTTAAGGATGTTGATCTGAGGAATGCCTGCAGCATTATGAAGACAGATTTCAAATAAAATACCACCGTTTTTGTTGAGTAAGATGGAAGTTGGAATGGATTTGTTCAGAGTGCAAATGTGGGCAAAAATATGTTCGACAGTGGTTATGTTTCATTGTGTGTTTGAGGAGATTTGGTATGTCACCAAAAACACACACAAATTTCTACACAGATGGACCATGGAGAGCATTCCCACTGGCTGCATCACTGTCTGGTATTGGTGGGGCTTGGGGTGCTACTGCACAGGATCAAAATAAGCTGCAGAGTTGTAAACTTAGACAGTTCCATCATGAGCACGAGCCCCTGTAGTCTCCAGGACATCTTCAGGGAGCAGTGCCTCAAAAAGGTGGTGTCCATCTTTAAGGACCCCCATCACTCAGGTCATGCCTTGTTCTCATTGCTACCATCAGGAGGGTGGTATGGAAGGCTGAAAGCACACACTCAATGATTTAGGAACAGCTTCTTCCCCTCTGTCATCAAATGTCTGAATGGGTATTGAACCTATGAACACTACCTCACTACATTTTAATTTCTATTTTTGCACTTATTCATAATTTAACTATTTAATACTTACTGTAATTCAGAGTTTTTTCCTCTGCTATCATGTATTGCATTGTCTTGTTGCTGCAAAGACAACAAATTTCATGATGTATGCTGTGACATTAAACCTAATTTTGATTCTGATTCTGACTCCTCCAGAGTGAAAAGATAGTGAATTGGTAAGAAAATGACATTGAACATGCCATCTGAAAATGTTTTACAATGTAAAAACCTACAGCTATACTCTACAGTATATTTTTGTGTCTTTCCTGTCAAATAATGTTTCCCTAAACAAATTTTATGTGAGATGTACAGAGGGAAAAAAAACCTACTTCCCCAGAAGCAACAGGAAGGAATATGGAAAATCACACTGCTTTGCAAGTAAGTTAAAATTTCTGAAAGCACTTGCCAGTTGGACAAGGAATAAATAGACAGAATTTGGACATTACTTTAAAAAGCAAATTATGAGAAAATGTGCTGGGATTTCACTTGCTTTTATTTTGATTAGCACTTGAAAAATAGCTGATTTTATGCATTACTAGACAATGGGGTGACCAGTTGGGGCACCCTTTGAGAGAAGGGTAGTGCAGTCTGATGTCACCAGAATGAACATTAAATTTTCCTGAATGCTATTGGTATCGCTTTGCTTTGGAAACTGAAGTAGAAAACCTCAGTTTATTAAAGAAGAACGACGTGTAGCAATGCAAATATAGCTCCTCCTCGTTTAACAAAGGACACTTTTGATGGCATCGTTTCTGGTTTATCTGTTATCCTTGTGCCTCTCGTTGTCATTCTGGAGACATGCAGTCCTTTCATCCCCCGTATTTTCATCTCTTCTGCTATTTGTTCTTTGTCTCTGATCCTGGAGATGTGCATTTCTCAGCTCCTTTGTCTCTTCCTCTCTCCTCCTTCTGTGCCTGTTTTTTCATTCTGGAGACGTGCAGCCCTTTCATCCCCTGTCTTTTAGTCTCTTCTGCTGTTTGTTGTTTGTCTCTGATCCTGGAGACATGCATGCCTCTCCTCCTCTGTCTCTTCTTCTCTCATCTTTTTTTGTCCTGACTCTTTGACCCTGGAGTCATGTGACCCTGGCCTCAACCGATTCTTGTTCTCTCCCTCCCCTTGCCGCTTCCCGACGACGTTTTGGCATCATCTCTTGACCATAATGTCCCCCTTCGCTTTCCACGTGGCATAATTTGGCTGACCATATTTTTCCCTAATGCTGGATAGAAGATATGAAGCAGTAACACCAAAGGATGCTGATTATTCTTGATGATGTGGTTGACGCTCTCCTAAATGGATGTGATATAGTCACCACTGTCCTTTGACTGCAGCAAAGGGTTTTATGGGTGTCTCGAAGTACGTCATTACAATAAGATTTAATTATCTCTTATTGATGGGTGGCAGTTAGATCTGTCCCAATCCTCCACATGCTGATGGTGATTAGCAGAATGTGACCCCTTGAAATAGAGCTGCCCTGCCCTTTTGCTCCAGTAGGTGTTGCTGCTGAGGCTGGCCGTGTGCATGTGTTGGGCTGTCGTGTCCGGATTTCCATGATGGCGGATCGGCTCTCGGGTGAAAGAGAGCCTGTTGATTTTTGCGAATGAGCAATTTTATAGGAATATATAACCCTGAACTTTGCCTGCGTTCTGTAAGTTAGCACATTTTAATTCGATTTAGCCAAAAAAAGTGCCGCTGTAATGCACTGTTTGCGCTAATTGGAGGTCACAAACAGACGGACAGAGCATGAGAGTTTTAGTAGTATATAGATTCCTGGTTTCGGATCTGAACTCCACCAGCAATATTTATTGTAAATGAATACAGCAATCTGAGCTCAGGATTCAGCCATTTGTAATGTCTTGCCAAGATGCTAGATCCCCAGAAATCAATTTACAGCAACTGCACATTCACCATAAATTTAATTGTACAACTTATTTAACCTTACAAGTTTTAGTATGCATTTCACCATGTGCAAGAGTTGAGAATATGATGTATTATCTTACAATCTCTGTTTATTTAAATAATATGTGAATGTTATTAAGTAAAAACAGGCATTATGCTGTTGTATAACTATTTTTTTCTTTTATTGTCAGTTATATGTATGTATTCGGTAGGATTGGCAACCTTTGTGGGTTGGCTGAGAGTCTTTTAGAATTAATTAAAGCTACTCGGAGAGCTTTGGGATCAACCTGGGAGATCTATTGACTATTCAGTGTACAGATTGAACCATCCTGCTATGTGCATGTAAATGACCAAACCATCCAAAAATTGCGAGGAAGCTAAGGGGTGAGTGAATGGCATGAATATATGGAAAAAAATGTTGGCCTTCACCACTGGCCTGAAAGTAAAGCAGGAAGTTGTAGACCACTTCAAATTGTGATTGCGTTGGGAACCCTGCCCATCCTTGGATTGGTTTATCCTGGCCCAGCATATAAGGGAAATTGTGAAAAAGTATGGCAGCACCTCTACTTCCTTAGGAGTTTGCAATGATTTTCCATTACATCTAAAACTTTGACAAAGTTCTATAGACATGTAGTGGAGAGTACATCGACTGGTTGCATTACAGCCTGGTTTAGAAACATCAAGGCCCTTTTACAGAAAATCCATTGAGCTCATCTCCATGAAGCGTTGTCGCAGGAAAGCAACATCTGTCATCAGGGACCCCCACCACCCAAGTTGCATTCCTGGTGGGTGAGTGTCTGGGCCAGATCTCATTACTCTTCCACTAGGTAGATCCATTTGAAGAATAAACAGTCAGCATGCAATGTAGTACGTACTATTGCTTTTGCAGCTGTAGTCACCTTCTTTTTCAATTATTTAGATGTTATTCAGGTCCATGTTAAATTAGCATTAACTTTAGTCTTAAGCTGTTAAATATTAAAAGAAATATAAGTTTTGGAGTAGAGTGGTGCATTACTCATCATCATTCAGGACACATTAAGAGCAGTAGCACTGCATTCACCTTTTACACAAATGGCCTGCATTGTTTACCATTTACTTCAATTTTTTACAAAAAACAGCACTTTACTTAGAGGTAGACAGAAAATATTCAGATAATTGATCTATAGATTCCAATAATATAGTGACTGTATGCTTTCTATGACAATGTTGTTGTAAAAAAAATGTCTTGCATTGAATCCATTGGCAGCGAGTGCATATGATGTCTTCTACTGAGTAAAGCCAGCAATGATGTTTTGAAAGGCATCTTCAGTGATGCATTTCTTCCAAGGAATTTATAGAGAGACCAAAGGGAATAACTTCACTCAACTTCAATTGTCCCATCATTGAAATATTCCCACAACCTCTGGACTCTTCATCTCATGTTCCCATATTTATCAATTATTTATTATTATTATTATTTCTTTCTTTTTGTATTTGCCCAGTTTGCTCTCTTTTGCACACTGGTTGAGTGCCCAAGTTGGTGGGTCTTGCGTTGATTTTATTATGGTTACTATTCTATTGTGGATTTATTGAGCATGTCTGCAAATAAGTGAATCTCAGGGTTGTATATGGTGACGTATACATACTTTGATAATAAATTTACTTTGAATTTACTTTGAATTTCGAACTGCAGCTCCAGCAACCCGGGTTCATCCCAAGAAGTTGCATGTTGATCAGTTATTTGGCCACTGTAAATTGTCATAACCAGAGGAAGGGATGGCAACTCTGGGGTGGGATTTATGGAATGAAGGTAGAATGGAGGTTTAGTGGGAGAATGTTTTGACAAATGTAATTTTGTAACTCAGGGAAAAATTAACCTATTTTTCCCATAGATGGGACCTGACCTGCTAAGTGTTTCCAGTATTTATTTGTTTTTGTTTCAGCCATCTGTAATACTTGGCATATATTAAACGTATGGGTTGGAACAATCTCGAGGCTTGGAAGATGAGAGTAAGGTTGACCTTGACTTCAGTTGTGTGAGCTCTCATGGGGTTTCAGAAGGTTCCTCCTGTGTAGAAAATACTGTAACTTCTGCTTTTACATCTGGGTAAGAGTGCAACTCCCCATGAAATCTGGGTGACAAAAGTGTTGGGTGTTGGAGTATTCCACGTGGATTTGTTGGAGATGAATGTCATCCATTCAGAGTAGTGGTCAGTTTAGACAAATGCCCATGGTATCAGTGTTGCTGGTAGCAAAGTGTATGTGGGTGTAATGAAGGCTCAATCTTCAATATGAGCAGTGTACATAATAAGTGACCAGCTTGCATGATTATGTTCAGGTTTCTGGCTATAGATGCTGTTTGTTAGTGACCTTTGAACTAGAATTGAACTAGAACTAGGCAGCATTGGTAATAGTTGGTTCATCTGTGTGTGAACTGTGACTGTTGGTTTTCGGGTAAATATGCTCTGAAATATAGCCGATGATGTGTTTTGGGTATCGCATTACTGTTGACAATATTTGGGATTTTTTTTTCTGTCAGAAGACAGAATAGAGGGACACAGAGACACCAGAAGATCTGCTGCCTTTCAGTTCCAGTGACCTGGGTTCAGTCTGCACCTGGACTGCTGCCTGTAGAGTTTGCACTTCCTCACTGTGACAGTGTGAGTTTTCTCTAGGTGCTGTGGATACCTCACAAATCTCTGAATCTCAATCAGGTTTATTATCACTGACTTACATGATATTAAACAATGAAGGAGTGTGTCTCAGCGATGTGACCACTGAATTGCTCAAGTTTGTTGGCGAATTGCAGGTTCTGAGGGGAGTTGATCGGAATGTGAGGAGAATATAAAACATTCTGGTAAATGTAAATACGTACTTGATGGTGAACGTGGACTCAATAGACCAGAAGGTTTGTTTTTGTGCTGTTTGTCTCTGACTCTAAAAAGGCAATGATGCCAAACACAAAATTTATGCTAGTAAATGAATAATTCATTGTAGCGACTAGCATCATGATATCAGGAAATTTGAAATGTGGACAGAATTTATTCACTGTACAGTAATCCCTCATTTAACTTTAGCACATCTCTGTGTTAGTTTCATGCAGATGTACTTCCAGGTGAAGTTGAGTAAATATTCATTTGAAGGTGCAGATAGAGTCACTGGAAAGTCCTCCTTGTGTTTTGTTTAGTGTAGTGAACTAATGTGGGTGTTGAAAAAATATCCCTGGAAAGTCTGGTAATTCCATTTACCAAATCAGACACACTGAATGACAATTCCAAATGTCTACATGGGAATCATGGAGAATATGCAGAGCTGAGTACTTCACAGAGTGTTCACCCATGAAAGTTCCCTTTGGACAGTTAAGCCACTGGCAGCTTGGCACCATTTTCACATGGGTTAGCCAGTGCCAGATAATAAATGTTGTTAAATAGAAATATGTACGTCTGCAAATGCGTTATCAAAATGAAAATCAAAAACAGAATCCAAGAGGGCTGTGGAGGTCCTGCCATTGAATCCATTTAAGACAGTGTTCACCAGATTATTGAATACTCCAATAAAATTCTGCTAGTCCACCATCTGACTCTGGAAATCCTGATGGTTTGGCATTTGATTGACTGGAAACCGGCTTGCTGCACTCTTGTTCCACCGAAGGGTCAAAGCTGCTACAATCAATTTGAACCCCCTTGATTCTGTTTCCCTTCCTCCATTGTAACTTGCTTGTTTCTGATTAACCTGGTCACTTGTAACTCACCTAGCTTGATATCCCATGCTCCTTGGAAACTTGCTGGGGCCTTGTATGCCGTGCTGCATGTAAACTTATAAGGTTTACTGGAACACCTTAAGAAAAGTGAATGACATGTGTGTTGGGTTATTTATACGAATAACATTTGATTGTCTGGAAATACTGTTTGTCTGCTACCAGCAATGTCCCGTGCGTGCTGGAATAATGGAGTTTTACTGCATGAACTTCATGTGAGAGAGTGGTGCAAAGGTCAAAGGTCAGCACACCCCCCCCCATCTTACAGGCACAAAGGACTAATTCTTAATCCATGTCCGTCTATTATCCAACCCACTCACCAATCTAATTTTGCACAGTAACTCCTTATAAGGAAATTTATCTGTGGCATTCTGAAAATCCAGAGTTTTTTTTTGTTTATTGAGATGCAGTGTACAGGCGGTAGCGGCAATTGAACCTGGATCGCAGGTACTGTAAAGTGTTGAGCTAGCCATTAAAGTTGTCATATCCATTAGTAGCCTTATCTACTTTACAAGTTACGTCATCAAAAAAATCTCCTGTAGGTTAGGCAAATGAGATTCATAGTGCTCTGTTGAAGATGTACAAAATGATTTTGTTAATGTTTCCTGTTAGCACATACTATCTATGAAGCCTTTATCTCTTTCCTGAAGCGTAGTGCCCAGTACTGGACATAATATTTGAGTTGCAATCAAACTAACTCTTTCCAACCATTCATTCTGCTTTCCTTGTTCTGAAATTTTGTCCCTGATGTGTATCAGGTCTTTGACCTGAAACATTAAACCTCTTACTCTTTTTACAGATGATACCTGACTTTCTGAGCATTTTCCCCACTTTCTGCATTCTATTTTATTGGACAGCAGTGTTGACCAACTAAAGACGCTGCTTTGCAGATAAAATTTGGATTCTTGGATTGATTGTTAATATCAAAGATATTTGAAATTTGTTCAAAGTTGGTGGCAGTAAGTATTTGGGTAAAATCACAAATAACGTGTAAGAAATGAATAAAGAGATGTAGATCATAGAGGAAGAAGAATGAAAGAGATCACTTTCAAAATTTGAAGTCATGCTAGATTAGAGTTGAAATGCAAATAGTGCAGACTTCTGTCCAGGTTTGGAGTCTGTCCCAAGTGAAGGAAATGTTTTCATAATAATAACGGAACATGTGGCTGTCTCCTCTCCTGAACCTAAGCTCAGGAAAGATTACTGGGCAGTACAATTTTAATTAGCTGCTGGTGACAGGAGCACCTCTCTCACTCTGCATATTTGCCTTGTGAGTCTCTTTTGGGCTGTCTCCACTGTCGTTATCTTCTTTCATAAGTAAGAAGACCAAAATTATGCACAGTATAAAATGCACACTGCTTATAAAAGAATGTGGGCAAAAGACTGGTAACTGTAGGCAGTTAGCTTAATGCTTGTAGTCAAGAAATGCTTGAAGCGATCATTAAGGAAGAAATAGCGAGACATCTGAATAAGAAATGGTTCCATCAGGCAGACACAGCATGGATTCATGAAAGGCAGGTCCTGTGAGACAAACTTACTGGAGTTCTTTAAGGACATCATGAATGCAGTGGATAGAGGGGAACAGGCTGATTTCCAGAAGGCGTTTGAAAAGGTGCTGCATAAAAGACTTATTCATGAGATAATGATACATGAATTAGCATGAATAGAAGATTGGTTAACAAATAGAAGGCAGACAATTGGAATAAATTGGTCTTTCTCTGGCTGGCAGTTAGTGGTGAGTGGGATGTCATATGGGTCAGTGCTGGCCTGCAATTGTTCTCAATATTCATTAACAGTTTGGAAGAGGGAAGTATGCGTAGTGTTTCCATGTTTGCTCTTGACACTAAATTGAGTAGAAAAGCTAATTCTGCAGAAGATCTGGAGAGTATGCACAGAGATTAAGTGAGTGGGAAAGGTCCGGCAGTTGGAGTACAATGTTGGTAAATGCGATGTCATCCACATTGGAAGGAAGAATAGAAGAATAGTATATTTAAATCACGTAAGTTTGCAGCATGCCATTGTGTGGAGGGCCTTGGAGGTGTTTGTGCTTAGACTATCAGGAGAGATTGAATCATCTGGGACTTTCCTCACTGGAATTCAGAAGAATGAGAGGGATCTTTACAGAAACATATGGAATTATGATAGACAAGGTAGGGGGAATAGGTTCAATATTCAAGGGAATAGATTTAGGACAAAGATGAAAAGAAACTGTGTTTTTCCCAGAGAGTAGTGAATCTGTGGAATTCTCACCCTGGAGAAACAGTAGGAGCTACTTCATTAAATATATTTAGGACAGAGTTAGATTGATTATTGTATAGCAAGGGAATTATTGAGTAAAGGCAGGTAAGTGGAGCTGAGTCCAAAGCCATATCAACCATGATCTTATTGAATGGAGGAGAAGGCTTGGCAGGCTAGTTTCTTATGTTCTGATGTGTTCCATGTGTGGTCTCAACATATGTATGGTCATATAATTGTAACAATACTTTTCAATTTCTGCAATAAAGGCCAATATGCTGTTTGTCTTCCCAACCATATTGCAGCTGTCTGCTAACATCTTGTCATTCATGAGCACTATGAACCTTCTGTACTTCACTCACTTGTAAGCTTTCTCCATTTCGATAGTCATCTGCTGATAGATTCTTCTTACCGAAGAGCATGACATCACACTTTTCCACATCAAACTCCATTTGACAGGTTTCCCCCACTCACTTAAACTATCTATATCAAATTGCAGTCTTCGTATCCCCATTGCGACATATCCTCCCATTTCTGTGTTATTCGTAAAGTATTGGATACTTTACACCCTGTCCCTCTTGCAGGTCATTAATATAAATAACAAATCACTTAGGGTTGAGGACTGATGCTTGGGACACTGGTTATATGCTTCCTTCCTGAAAAAGAGATTCAAGATTCAAGATTATCATTTCCAGTACAAAAGTTTAAAGGAGAGTAAAATAATTGTTATTCCAGATCTGATGCAGCACAAAGAAAAACACAATAAGATAAAGAACATTATAATTAAAAATCACAATAAATATAAATACAAGGGATAGGTTATATACAAAGATCGATTGTATGTCCATAAAGTGGCGCTAGGTGCAGGAGTGTCTGAGCATTATGTAACTCTGACAGGAAATGATAAAGTAGTGATGGTGGGTTAGTGGATGGAGTTGTTAATTAGCCTTACTGCTTGGGGAAAGTAACTGTTTTTGAGTATGGTGGTCTTGGCATGGTTACTACCTACCCTCCGCTCTAATGGGAGTGGGTCAAATCGTCCATGAACAGGGTGATGAATTTATTGCAAATCTGTGTCCTATGTGAAGAAGAATATTCAATCCATTTTAAAACACTGCGCCAGCACCAAGAGCTCTTATTTGTTCTATACCCTTTTTACATGGCACTCGGTCAAATGCCTTCTGAAAATTCAAGTGCACTGTATTCACAAATTTCCTTCTCTCTACAGTGCATATTCCATCTTTAAAGAACTCTAGCTAACTTGTATTTGAAACCACTGTTTATTTTAGTAATACTTTCTTATAAGATTTGTACCTTTTACCAAACTCGTGTATTTTTCACGGTCACTGGCAGAAAATGGTATAGCAGCTAAACTAACAGTTTATAACCTTTCTCATTTTTCATTGGTTAAGTATTAGCTCATTATCTATGTGATGTAACTGATTTAATTATGTAGCCTATCAGCTACTTCATCTCTATCTAAGGAATCTTATCTATAAAATTCTAGATTTTTGAGAAGATCCATCTTTGTTCCTTTGTCTTACTCTCCTGAGCATTAATTCTCCTCAGCATTGTTTTGCAGCCCTTTATTTAATTTGCTTAGTATTTGTATGTCTGTTTGTACTCTAAAATAAACTGAAATCCTGGAATTAAGACTGCTGTCCATTTTTGAATCCTGGAAGAACCCTAAGGACCAGAAAATAAACAGAGATCCAACACTTGCCAAACATAATTTAACCTTTATGTTGATTGCATTAAGTTTATTGTATTGACTAACTATCTTTTCTTTGGTTGTAGATGCCAGGATATTGCCAACAACAAATGTTAAACTAATAATCTATAGTTACTGTTTGTTGTTTTTCTCCCTTCTTGAACACTGGAGTAATTTGTGATTCTCCAAGCTACTGTCACCTACCTAGAACTCGAGAGTTTTGATGAAAGTTCAGCCAATGGCTCCATTGTTTCTGCAGCTCCTTCCTTTAAGGCACTTCGGTGTAGGCCTTCAGATTTGGACATCTTGACTGCCTTTAGTCCTATTGTTTTTGTTAGAATACTTGGCCCCGTGTGGCTGGTACAAGTTCTTCCATGCTGTTTGAGACTAGAAAGTGTATACTGAATCCATTAGAAGCAGGTCTTTTGTATGATTTGTTAAGCTGTTCAGTTGAAGTTATGTACAGAGTAATTCCCTAATATGAAGAAGCTAATCATACGCAAGATCAGGGGTATAGTCAGTCATGTCGACCCATCCCGAATGATTGTTTAAAAAACTGAAGAGTGGATGAATTTTAGAATTTCTGGAATAAATTTCTCTTTTTTTCCCATATTTGGTCAGTTTGGGCAATTGGCTATTTCATTGTGACCTTGATGTTAATTTTAAATTAATTTTAATTGCTGAAATTAAGTAATCAGTCTGCTATCGGGTCAAGAACTTGAGTAGCCTATTTGGCCAGGGGGGTCTTTACTATTATTTATGATCCGTTGAGGCTTCTTCCCACACTGTTTGGTCTTACGTTATCAAAAAATGCCTCTTTCTTCCACCCTTGAGATTATATAGCTTCCCATTACATATATCAAGTTCAAATTCAAGTTTATTGTGATTCAACTGTAAATGTGTATACTACCAAATGAACTGACATTCCTCTGGGCCACGGTTCACAACACAGTACATATAACTCAAATACAACACAAAGTTAGATTACCACAAATAAATTAACAGACAATAAGATATATTCCAGAAGATTGACATTTAGCATATCAGTGTCACATGCCTCCATGACTTTTTACGGCATCACATTCCACATTGTATTTTCCATAAGGAAGTTACTGTTGAGTTCCCTGTTGGATTTGTTAGTTACTGAATTATGTTCATGATCTCTAATTTCTTTTCTTATCAGTGTAAATCTTTTTATATTTGTAATATAAAACAAAACTTTTAATTTCTCAGTGAGCCTCCTCTGTTTTAATTGTTGAAGGAAATTGTGTTGTTTTCTGTCTAAAGGACAATTTTATTGTAAGGCATGGATAGAATTCCCTCTGCCTCCTCAGTAAAAGTAACGTTGGGGTATTTATGATGCTGCACTGTGGTACTTATAGTGCAGAAATGGACCATTCAGCTCAAAGATCCGTGCAGTGCTTATGCTCTTCCCTCCTTTTACATCAAATTCCATCAATGTGCAACTTTTATGTCTTTTCTTTCTCTTCCATTTATCTATCTTCCCTTAATTATATTGTATTGAAGTTTTGTGGCATGAACTCCTCTTTGCGGTAGTAAGTTCTACAATCCAATCATTAAGTTTCTGATGAATCCTCTCATGGACTCAACAGTGACTGTCATATACTACAGCTCCTTGCAATGATCTCTCTAAAAGTGGAAACATCTCTACATGAGGAAGGTCATCCTGTTGAAATGGCAGACTTTGCAGCGAATATTTTATGTAATCAGAGGCTCCTAGGTGGAGGTAAAGATGAGAAGAGTCCTATCCCTGATATGTTGGCAGGAGATTGGGGTGAGGTCAGGTATGTGTGAAATTGAGGAGATGCAGGTGAGGGCAACATCAATGGTGGTGAAGGGAAACCCCATACCTTGAAAAAAGAGGACTTCTCATATGTTCTAGAATCAAAAGCCTCATCCTTAGAACTGTTGCAGGTAGCCTCCAACCTGATGGCACAAACATCAATTTCTCTAACTTACAGTAATAACTTACCACTTACCCCTTCTCTACCATTCTAGTCCCCATTTTGTTTATCTTCTCACTCCTTTTTTTCTCACCTGCCCATCATCACTCTTATTCCCCTCCACCTTCCTTTCTTCCATGGTCCATTATTGTCTCCTATTGGATTCCTTCTTTTTTAACCCTTCCTCTTCTCCACTCATCTCCCAACTTCTTATTTCATCATCTCACCAACTCCTCCTCACCCCACCTTTCTTAATCTGTGCCTGGGTAGTCCTGGTTGAAGAACTAAGATTTAACTATTGTGTACACAAACAAAATTGAATCATGTGTTTGGAGCTCGGTTATGAAGTCAGTTCACTGAAATATTGAAGTTAAATCTGCTCTGTACATGTAAGCCTGTCAGAGATATCAGCTGCATACCCAAACAGATCGCCTGTGGTTTAGCTGACTGTATATTAGACCAGTAGAAGAATCAGATACATTGTAGTCTTGAATGGATACATAACTTTTACCTAGAGTCTAGAAGTTATGTATCCATTCAAAGCTACAGTCTATACAAGACTAGAATCTCAAGTTCACGTTTATTGTCATTCACCTGTACACATGTATACTGCCAAATGAGACAAATGTTCCTTCAGACCAGGGTGCAGAATGCAGCACGTATAACCTAGACACATAAAGTAATATTACTATAATAAATAGATAAATAATAAGGTACATATATGACACAAGTTAAAAAGTAAACAATATAATGCTACTGGCGCTTCATATATGCTGAGACGTGATGAGACTTGCATGATGGCAGGGATACCAGTAAGCTTATGGCCTGGTGGAAGAAGCCGTTTCCCGTTCTAACAGTTCTTGTCCTAATGCTACAGTACCTCCTGCCTGGTTGTAGGGGGTTCAAAGAGAATGTTGGATGGATGGGAGGGATCACTGACAGTGCTCAGGGCTCTGCATACATATAGTGCCTATAAACGGTATTCACCCTCCCCTTGGAAATTTTCATGTTTTATTGTTTTACAACATTGAATCACAGTGGATTTATTTTGGCTTACTGTTCAACAGTAAAAGACTCTTCCATGACAAAGTGAAAACAGATCTTTACAAAGAGATCTAAGTTAATTAAGAATATAAAACCACAAAATAATTGATTGCACAAGCATTCACTCCCCTTTAATATGACCCACCAAATCATCACTGGTACAGACAATTGGTCTTAGAAGTCACATAATTAGTTAAATGAAGATCCATGTGCAGTCAAGGTGTTTCAATTGATTGTAGTAACAATACACCTGTATCTGGAAGGTCCAACTTCTGGTGAGTCAGTATCTAGCAAAAACTACACTATGAAGACAAAAGAACACTCCAAGTGTAACGTTTCGTTATATTGGCTCGTGTATGTCTAGGGGAAATCCAGCCCAGCACCCGCCTCAACGCTCCCCACAGGGTTGGTGGCCGCCCAAATCAATCACAACATCAATCATCAGCCAGCACACCCAGTAAATTTTAACAAATACACTTTATAGATATTACTAATTCTATGACATTAATATACATTTGATACAGAGAGAAAAGTAATGAAAAAAAAAGGCGCCAACACTTATCAAAGTCCAAAGTCCAAGTTCTTCGCACGCTACCGTTGGAGCTCAATTCGACTTCAGACGACCACCCGAATTCCGTCGACTCACGGCTCGGGACCACCCCTAGTTATCGACTGGAGCCTCTCCGCATGCCCAAGGTCCTCCTCGTCTCTCCTCCGACTCCCCGCCAAAATTCAGTCCACAGTCATATCATACAGCATGGTATCCGAAAACAAAACAATACATAACCACCCACTGGCTAATAGAACCCTGCTATCTCAACTTAATGTAAAACAAACTGCTAGCGCAAACTCTCTTCAGCATTAAAGCACAACAAAGCCGCATTCCCCAGATTAACATAACAAAGTCACCATTTTAAATGTAACAAAAAAAAGACCCCATACACAAGCAACTCCATGAAAAGGTTATTGAAAAGCACAAGTCAGGAGATGGATATAAGAAAATTTCCAAGTCACTGAATATCCCTTGGAGTTCAGTTAAGTCAATAATCCAGAAATGGAAAGAACATGCTACAGCTGTAAATCTGCTGTGCCGTATTTGCGCAGTTTGGTGTCTCTTGCACATTGGTTGCTGGATGAGGTCTTTCATTGATTCTGTATGGTTCTTGGATTTACTAAGTATACCTACAAGAATACAGACTCAGGGTTGTATACGTTGTATATGTTTGATAATAAATTTACTTTGACTTCTGCTTTCCTATGCCATCAGGAAGGCTAAACGGGATTATTCACTGAAATTACACAGCCGTGTCTATGATGCCAGAGACTTGAGGAGCATTGTGGCAGGGCATTCAGACCATAACAGACTACAAGATCCACCCTGCAATTAAACAATAGTGATGCTTCTCTTCCTGATAGGCTGAATGTCTTTTACGCTGGTTTGATGCATGGAATGATGTCCCGGTGAGGAAGGTGCTCCTTCCCCCGAGGTGCAGGCACTCTGTCTGGCAGCAGCTGATATGAGGAAGACCCCAGCAGGGCCAACCGATGTAAAGTTGTGGGGCTTGGTAGCATACCTGGTTATCTAGACTTACAAAGCTCTTTGATTCTTTGACCATGTACTCACTACTGCAGCTATGTAACGTTCCTGGAAACTTATCCTCTCCAGCCCTTTACCTTTCCTACCAGCCTGGCTTCACCCATCACCTTCTAGCTATTCTCTCTCCCCTTTCCCTACCTTTTTATTCTGGCATCTTCCCCCTTCCTTTTCAGTCCTGAGGAAGCATCAGGGCCCTAAATGTCAACTGTTTATTCATTTCCATAGATGCAAGACAATATCTTCTAAGGACGCTTTGCAAAGCCTTTAGAGCAAGGATACACTTTTCTTCATTGCCACTCTTCCAAAAATACCCATTCATGCAAGGCCTTCATCTCCAGTTGCAGCCACTGACTTGTGCAGCTCATTCAAAGTGACCATTGGTGTCACAGTAGTCAGTCTTACAAGTGCCATTTGTCTCCGGTGACTAAGTTTAGCGGGGGAGGGCGGTGGCCTGACCTAGGCAGTGTGGTTGTGGCTTCACATTTTTTCCACTTTTCCACTGTGGACTGCACTGAGCTCTGAGCTATGTTCAGTGACTTTGAGATGGTCTTGTACCCTTACTCCGATTTGTGTTTCTCTGTTATGATTTCCCTGACTTGTCTTGAATGCTCTTTTGTCTTCATTTTGGTTTGTACTGTTGAAAATCTATCTTACTGTTGGATCTTACAGGGAGTTAGGGTATGATTTCATTGAAAGCAGGTGATCCTCCAATTTTCTACATCAACAAATTGGATGAATTGGTAAGGTAATTGTTGTACAGTATGTTGTAGCTGAGGAAAGTTAGCATTGTAATTACAGAGGGTATGATTACTTCTTCAGCCTCACCATTTTGGTTTTTGATTTTTAGTAAATTGTTGACAGGTTTGGTATCTTTCTCTTGATTTGGTATGATGCTCCATATTTTTTTTAGATTTGCTCTAAAATCCTTCATTATATTTAAAATTCAGAAAATGAAACTGTTGTGTTATGGCAGGTGTTCTTCTCTTCACACTTCTAATTGGTTGGCTTGATTCATGATGGGAGCGGCAGTCACGACTCTGTCCATTCAGGAGCCGGGGTTGGATCAATCTTCATCTAGTATGAGACAGTAAAATACAAAAATAGCTATGGGGAGGGCTGAATGCTTTTTCAAAGCACTATAAGTAGTTACATTTATTTCATCAGTGGTTTCTATTTCAAACTCATAATCTGGTGGTTCTAGCTAAGGAAAATCAGTGGATTCTGGTTAATTGGGCCATTTAATCGGGGCAGTCGCTTTTTGGGACAACTCTTAAAGGACAAAAGCTAATTGAGAAAAGTGCCAGGATTGTCTTCATTTATTTGGGATATACTATGCCACTTAACTGGAGCAGGAGATTGCTGCTGAACAGATTCTAACCAGTGTTAATCGCATGCACTTTTGTTGCTATTAGACACTACGCTGTGCTTTGAGCAAACCGTTTTTAAATAGCTTCAGTGTGTACATTTGTGTTCAAAAGGCAGTGATTTTAGTCACTGATAATTGGTGAAAAATAAGCAGAAAGACAATTCAGAATTGTTTTGCTCACCGTGGTTTTAAGCATTCAGGCTTGGAGATGCCAGCAGTGGCCAGGAGTGAAGATGAAGATTACTTCAGCAAGTTAGGAACTATGAAGGATTTGATGGTATCGGCAATCATCCTTAATGTTACAATGAAAATTAAGGTTTGGAGGAGGCAATCGTTGATAGCATTATGTGAAGGCATTTCATTATCTGCACGTGGTGTCTGTGTTGATTTTGTTCCTTGCGTGCACTGGATGAATTTCTCCTTTGATAACTATTAGGAACTATTACACAGTTTTATAATACTGTGTACTATTAGTAGTGTTCTAATTTGTTCTGTGTTTCATTTAAATACATAATTTGTTACTAAGTTTGTCTTTTTTATACCTTTTTAACTATTTCCGTGAAACTTCATCTAATTGTGGCAACCGCTTAACTGGGCGAAAATGTACTGGTCCCAATGAGTCCCAATTAACCAGATGCACTGTATTTAAAAACTCATATCATTTTGAGCCATTATTGGCTCTCTTTTCAATGTCAATGATTAGTGATCCCAAACATTCTTGTTGCCCAAATATCCAGGGTGCAAAAACTATTGCCTCAGGTGAAATATCGACAAGTCATCCACTTTTCCAATCGGCAGCAGGAATTTAAAAAATTGTTAAGTCTTCAGGAGCTTGAAGACTCGTACGGCCAGATTTGAGAACGGCTTTTTTCCAACTGTGATAAGACTGCTGAACGGATCCTGACCCGGATCTGGGCCGTACCCTCCAAATATCCGGACCTGCCCCGCGGTTTTTTTGCACTACTTTACTTTTCATTTTTCTGTTTTCTATTTATGATTTATAATTTAAATTTTTACTATTTACTATCGATTTGTAATCCAGGGATCGGGAAGCACAGAATCAAATATCGCTGTGATAATTGTACGTTCTAGTATCAATTGTTTAGCGACAATGAAGTATGAAGTATAAAGTATAAGTTAGGTTGTCATGAAAAAAGGCAGTTTTAATAGCAAGATTTCTTAACTGTTTTTCGGTGAAACAATTGAAACAGATGCTAGTGTCTCCAGAAACTGGCATTATTTCAAAGATACCTTTACTGTGGGCTGATGATTGAGGCTTGCACCAGGTCTGCGTAAAGGGAGGAGTTAATGGTCATTGCCCATCCTCTCTCATTCACTTCTGAGCAATGGAAGAGAAAATTGGAAGCTAAATGTTTGTAGATTTCATGGAGAAAATTAGGAACAAAAATTCATCAACGATGAAGGAACCTGAAGTTTAAATCAAAAATGCAATTTAAAACTGGAAAATGTTGGATGTAATGCTTTTCTTTCTGCTAACACAGAATGACATATCAGCAACCACAGTTTCCAGATCCCACTAAGAGCCGACTATTGTCAGAGAATAAGAAGTAGCAACTATTTTTTAAATTTGAGTTTTATGCCTTCTCAGCATGTTGTTGTCTGGCAAGTTGCTTCCCATTTCCCTGATGATCCACCAGGATAAGCATATATCTCTCTGTAGTCATGCTTGGAGGCAGTTGTATCCTGTAACATTATGTCTAATCTATCATACATCACTAACAGATGGAAGGCAAGGCATCTTATTTCACTAACTTGAGAAAGTGTGCAGATGCTGGAAGTCCAAAGCATCGCACACAAGATGCTGGAAGAACTCAGCAGGACAAGAAGCATCAATGGAAATGAATGAACATTCAATGTTTCAGGCCAAGACCTACTGCAGGACTGTGAAGCACAGGAAAAGATGCCAGAATAAATGGTGTTGGGACGGAAAGGAGGATGGCTAGAAGGTGATAGGTAAAGCCAGATGGGTAGGAAAGGTAAAGGGATGGAGAGGACAAGTTCCCAGGAAGGATATGCGGCTGTGGTAACAAGTCTGAGTGAACGCATGGTTGAAGAGTTAGAGGGCAGCAGAGATCACAGAGGGGGAGCAGCGAGAGAAGGTTTCACTGAGCTTATATTGAAGAGAAGATTTAAACTTCTTCATGGCAGGCATCCCTCAAAGAGACTTTGCAGTGGTGCAGCAAATCATAAACACAAGAGATTCTGCAGATGCTGGAAATCCAGAGCAACACAGTCTGCCACAGTTACTCTGGGGATCTCCCATCCACTGCCACCAACCTCATAGTTCCCACACCCTGCACCTCCTGCTTCTACCTCTTACCCAAAATCCACAAACCTGCTTGTCCAGGTAGACCCTGCTGCCCTGAACAAGCTGCATACCTTGACTCTGTTTTATTCCCCTGGTTCAGTCCCTTCCCACCTACATCCGTGACTCTTCACACGCTCTTGATCTTTTCAAGGATTTCAGGTTCCCTGGCCCCCATAATCTTACTTTTACTGTGGATGTCCAGTCCCTATACACTTCCATCCCCCACCAGGAAGGACTCAAAGCTCTCCGTTTCTTTCTGTACACCAGATCCAACCAGTTCCCCTCCACCACCACTCTCCTCCACCTGGCGGAGCTTGTCCTCACTCTTAATAATTTCCGCTTTGAGTCCTCCCACTTCTTTCAAACAAAAGGGGTAGCGATGGGCACTCACATGGGTCCCAGCTATGCCTGCCGGTTTGTCATCTATGTTCCAAGCCGACACTGGTGACCGTCTTGCACTTTTCCTACGCTGCATCGACAGCTGCATTGGTGCTGCTTCCTGCACCCATGCTGAACTCGTCAATTTCATACAGTTTGCCTCCAATTTCCATCCGGCCCTCATATTCACCTGGTCCATTTCCAACACTTCCCTTTCCTTTCTTGATCTCATTGTCTCTATATTTGGAGACAGCTTATCCAGCGATGCCTATTACAGCCAGGGATAGGGTTCCTCTTGTCCTCACCTACCACCCCACCAGCCTCCGCTTCCAGCACATAATTCTTTGAAACTTCTGCCACCTTCAACTGGATCCCACCACCAAACATATTTTTCCCTCCCCCGACTTTCTGTAGGGATCGTTCCCTACACGACTCCCTTGTCCATTCGTCCCTCCCCACTGATCTCCCTCCTGGCACTTATCCTTGCAAATAGAACAAGTGCTACACCTGCCCCTACACCTCCTCCCTCACTACCATTCAGGGCCCCAAACAATCCTTCCAGATGAGGTGACACTTCAACTGTGAGTCTTTTGGGGGTCATTTACTGTGTTCAGTGCTCCCTGTGTGGCCTCTTGCATATCGATAAGACCCGACGTAGATTTGAAGATGGCTTCGCAGAGCACATATGCTCCATCTGCCAGAACAATCAGGATCTCCCAGTGACCACCCATTTTAATTCCACTTCCCATTCCCATTCCAATGTCCATTCATGGCCACCTCAACTGTCAGGATAAGGTCACACCTTATATTCCGTTTGGGTAGTCTCCAACCTGATGGCATGAACTTCGATTTCTCAAACTTCCAGTAATGCCTCCACTACCCCCCCCCCCCGCCCGATTTCCCATCCCCTTGTCCCACTCTCATCTTATCTCCTTGTCTGCCTATCGCCTCCTTCTGATGCTCCTTCCCTCCTCTCTTTTTTCTTTCTTCCATGGCCTTCTGTTTCCTTCACCAATCAACTTCCTAGATCTTTGCTTCATTTCTCCCCCTCCAAGTTCCACCTATTGCCTGGCATTGTTCTCACCTTTCAAATCTACTCCTCAGCTTTTTTTCTTCATTGCTGCCGAAGGGTTTCAGCCTGCAACATCAACTGTACTTTTTTCCATAGATGCTGCTTGACCTCCTGAGTTCCTTCAGCGTTTTGTGTGTGTTCAACATAGTCGAAGTGCTGGAGGAACTTAGAAGATACTGTAAAGACATGGAAGATGGCCTTATTGTCAGATGAGATTAAAGTGAAACTTTTTAGCACTAAGCGGTACATGTAGTGTAAAACTAATATTGCACATCAGACAGGTAACACCATCCATCATTCTGTGGGGATAATTTTCAGTAGCAGAGACTAGAAATCTAGTCAGGATTGATGGGAAGGTGAATGCTGCTAAATATAGAGAGATTCTGAATAAAAATCTGCTAGCCTCTGCCAGAAAGCTTCAACTGGGGAGGAAGTTCATCTTTCAACTACCTAAAGCACACTACAATTACAACCATGGAGTGGCTTCAGATGAAGAAAATTGATGTCCTTGAGTGGTCCAGTCAGAGTCCTGACCTTAATTCTATCAAACATATCCGACAAGACCTCAAGATTGCTGTCCACTGCCACTCCACAACTAACCTGGCACAGCTTGAGCAATTGTCTAAGGAGGATGGGCAAATCTTGCTCCATTACGATGTGTAATTAGAGGCTTATCTGACAAGACTGCTGGCTGTAACACATGAAAATCTACAGATGCTGGAAATCCAAGCAACACACACAAAATGCTGGAGAACTCAGCATGCTAGGCACCACCTATGGAAAGCTTAAGCAGTCGACGTTTGGGCTGAGATCCTTCATCAGGACTATTGGTTGTAATAGCTGTGAGAGGTGGTTCAACCAAGTACTGAGCAAAGGGGGATGAATACTTTTGGACGGCTGACATTTCAGTTTTTGAACTTTTAGGTTTTAATGCTTTACAATTTTCCTTGCTTTTTGGGCTGTGGAAAAAGGAGCATATGATTCACAGATAAAATTTTTCAGTAAAATTGAACAAAATCCCTGGTTGTAATACTCATTTATGTGAACAAAGAGTTGGGGGCTGAATACTTTTACATGGCACTGTATAGTTGCAATGCAGAATAATCTAAATAAATAAATGTTAGGCACTCGATCATAATTAGAGGACATGTACTGGGATCAGATTTCTAACTGAACTGTAAACCTGCAGATGTCTCCACATCTGGTAAAAATCAGAGTCTGAAGCAATGATAATACCACATTCGAGTGGCTATTTGGGACACTGATTGGCTGCCATTGTTTACTCACTGTAAGCACTAAGGCAAATTAATTCAGAAGTGGCAAATCTACTCAAGCTGCAGCAAAAGCCATGAAAAAGTTTGTCACCAGAATATGTTAGGATGGAGGATTATTGATGGATCAGGTCACTTTGATTTCACCTTCAGGTGAGATACTAATTTTTTTCAGTGTTGGGAAAATCAATATAGGGCCAAAGCACAGATACTCATTTGCAAGTGGTCTGGAAGAGAAATGCTAATCATTTAACTTCTACAACAGCACATTATTATCTAACCTCACATTCCATTATTGGACTCAGCACTGAGTCTGGAGCTGGAACATGTGTCCCAAGATGAGGGGCCAGATAAACTCTGCATATGACCCCTTAATTTTACAAAAACAATGCTGGCAAATTTACTGTATCTTCACTCATTTGAATGGGTTCAGACAGAAAAAGTAACACGCACAAAATGCTGGAGGATCTCAGTAACTCAGGCAGCATTTATGGAGAGAAATATCTCATTACATTTTGGGCCAAGACCCCTCATTAGACTAAAAAGGTAGGGGGTTGAAGCCAGAACAAGAAAATGGAATGAAGAGAAGAAATACAAGCTGAGAAGTGATAGCTAAAACTAAGTGAGGGGGAAGGTGGGTGGTCAAGGCTGAATTATGAAGCTGGGTGGTGGTTAGGTAGAAGAGGTGAAAGGCTGAAGGAGGAATCTATTAGGAAAATTCAGTGGACCATGGAAGAAAGGGAAGGAGAAGAGGAACCAGAGGGAGGTGATAGGCAGATAAGGAGAAGAGAAGGGGTAACCAGATGAAGAGTGGGAAAAAAAAGGAGGAGGGAAGGGGAGGCAGTTGTCCTAAGTTAGAGAAGTCAATCTTTATGTTACTAGGTTGGATACAACCAAGATCAAATAATGAGGTGTTGCTCCTCCATCCTGAGTTTGGCATCATCATGGCAATAGAAGAGGCCATTTATAGACAAGTCAGAATGGGAATGGGAAATCAAATTGAAATAGGTAGCCACCAGGAGATACTGGCTCTTGCGATGGACAAAGTGAAGATGCTCAACAAAGCAGTCCCTCAATCTGTGTCCAGTTTCACTGATGTACAGGAGGCTGAGAGAAAAGGGAGGTGGTTTTGTCTTACTTTACTTTTCATAATGTTTTATAGGATGACATGTTAAAATGTGACTTAAATATAAAACTCTAAATTTGAAATATCTGAAATTTTAAAAGGCTGTCAAAAAGATTACAGGTAGATCCTCAGTATCCATCATGCTAGAATTAGAATTAGATGAGATTTATTATCACAAATTTATATGCTGTGAAATCTTGTTTTGTGGCAGCAGTACACTGCAAAAGTATAAAACTATCTTGTTACACAAATAAATAATGCACAAAAAGGAATAATGAGGCAACATTCATGGATTCATGGACTGTTCAGAAATATGATCGTGGAAGGGAAGAAGCTGTTCTCTGAATCATTGAGTGTAGGTCTTCAGGCTCCTGTACCTTCTCCCCAGTGGTAGGAATGAGAAGAGAGCATGTTCTGGAGAATGAGTGTTCTTAGTGATGGATGTGGCCTTCTTAAAGATATCCTTGATGGTGATGGAGTTTGTGCCCATGATATAGCCTATATCTCTCTGCTACTTCTTGAAATCCTGTGCATTGGAGCCTCCATAGGAGGCTGTGATGTAACCAATCAAAATGCTCTTCACCGTACATCCATAGAAATTTGTAAGAGACTTTGGTGGCATACTAATTTTTTTCAAAGCCTTGATGAAGTAGAGTTGCTGGCTTGCCTTTACGGTGATTGCATCAATATGTTGGGCCCAGGATATTTCTTCTAAGATGTTGGCACCCAGGAACTTGAAGCTGCTCACTTTTTCCGCCACTGACCTCACAGTGAGGACTGCTATATGCTCTCCCGACTTTCCCTTCTGGAAGTCCACAATCAGCTCCTTGGTCCTACAAGCTCCTCAGACTCACAGTATATTAAAACTTTGATAATCTGCAATGTGATGAGAAATCCCTAGGTTTTGGCATTGGCTCACCAAGTGATGTTTCTTTTGCTTCCTTTGAATTCACTGGGGCCCTGCTTTCGACATTCCCTTTAACTTGCACTGCTACCAAATGTCACGATCAATGTCCACAGGCAAAGTGCATCCCTGACTCTGGAATTTTTCTCCTTTATTACTGAACTGGAATATGTAATTTGCAAGGCCTGAGCAAGCATATAAAAGCAGATTCTCTGTATATTCCAGCATCTGAAGACCCTTGAGTCTCCATTTGGGCTTCTCAATGTTCAGTGACATTCCAGACTTGGCAAGCTTCTGTATAAATATTCTGTGCAGATTGGAGATCACTTCTAGTTTATGAATGGTGGACAGGTTCTCTTTTGTGTTTTTATTCATAGAACTAAAACTTAGAGAAAAAGAATCAACATAGATTAGTTAAAGAAACTCAACAAGTCAGACAGCATCTATGAAGGGGAATGAACAGTTGACATTTCGGGCCAAGACCCTTCATCAGGGGATGAAGGGTCTTGGCCTGAAATGTCAACTATTTATTACCCTCTATAGATTCTGCCTGACTTGATGAGTTCCTCCACCATTTTGTGTGTGTTGCTCAAGATTTCTGGCATCTGCAGAATCTCTTGTGTTCAGATTAGATAGAGGCCACTTTAATCTCGGACTGCCTTGATATAAAAAGTTTCCAAAGTTTCCCCAACAGGCCTTCAATATGCAGATAGTTACCTTGTGAACAGTGTTTGGGAATGAACCAACTTAACTTAAATTCTGTAAGATCGCACACAATAACTCCAGCAAATCAAAAAAGAGTATATCTTCCTCTTTTAAACTCAATCACCTAGCAACCTGTTATAACTCATGGGGTTTACTTATTGCTGAAAGAGTCCAATGTTCAGTTCTTTGCCCTGCTGCTTAACTAATGGCATCACAGTAGTGTAGCAGTTAGCATGACACTATTACAGCTTTAGGTGTTGGAGTTCAAAGTTCAATTCCGATGCCATCTGTAAGGAGTCTGTGGAATGCATGTATTTTTTCCGGGTGCTGCTGTTTTCTGCCACAGTCCAAAGATGTTCTAGTTGGTAGGTTAATTGGTTATTGTAAATTGTCCCGCAATTAGACTAGCGTTGAAATGGGTTGTTGATGCAGTGCAGCTCGAAGAGCTGAAAGGGCCTACTCCGTGTTGTATCTCTAAATAAAATACGTAAAAAGAAACTAATCTTTGAAATCATTGACTAATGGGACATGTTCACAGTTCCAATTGGCTAACAAGAGATGAATTTTTCCAAATGTTAAATCAATTTTATATTAGTGTTATCTTTTCTAGTGAATAAAATATGAAATAAATACAAAAATATGGATGCTTTAGTTACTGAACATTGTAAAGCGTTTGTTGTGAATGTTGAGGATCAGAGAGGGGAAAGATTAGAAGTGATGGTGTGGGGGTAGAGCAGAGATGGGGTCAGTTGAATTGGAAAAGAGAACGAAAGATGGGAAAGGATACTGAAATCCAAGAGCTGTTGACGTATGCCATCAAGGACTGAAGATCTGAGCTGAACAACTGGCTAGAGTATTCACTGATGTCTTTAACCTCTGGCTTCGGCAGTCTGAGTCACCCACCTGCTTCAAGCAGTCTTTACATACCGATGCCCAAGAAGAACTTGGTAATCTGCCTCAATGACTATCATCCAGTAGCACTCGCATCCACAGTGATGAAGTGTTTTCAGAGGTCGGTGATGAAACATAGCAACTTCTGTCTGAGAAGTGAGTTAGATCTGCTCCATTTTGCCTACCAGAACAACAAGTCCACAGCAACTGCTCTTTATTGATTACAGCCCAGCATTCAATACCTACCTTCATCCCCTCAAATTTAATCAATAAACTCCTAGACTTTGGGCTCAATACCTCCATTTGCAATTGGATCCTCAGTTTCCTCACTTGCAGACCCCAGTCAGTTTAGATTGGCAATAACATCTCCTCCACAATCTCCATCAACACAGTTGAATCACAAGGCAGTGTGCTTAGCCCCTGCTCTAGTCATGTTACACTTCTGAGTGGGTGGCTACGCACAGCTCCAATGTCATATTCAAGTTTGCAGATGACGCCACCGTCATCGGCTGAATCAAAGGGAGATTTATAACCTGGCCATAACAACAACCCATTACTCGATGTCAGCAAGACCAACAAGCTGGTTATTGACTTCAGGAGGAAGAAACCAGAGGTCCATGAGCCAGTCCTCATCGGAGGATCAGAGGTGGAGAGGGTCAGCAACATTAAATTTCTTGGGTGTTATCATTTCAGAGAACCTCTCCTGGGCCCAGCACATAAGTACGATTACAAAGAAGGCACGGCAGCACCTCGACTTCCTTACAGGCCTGCAAAGATTCAGCATCACATCTAAAACTTTGACAATCTTCTATAGACATGAAGTGGAGAGTATATTGACTGGCTACATCATAGCCAGGTAGGGAAACACTTCAAGCAGTCAAGCAGTCTTTACATACCGATGTTACATACCGATGAAGCCCTTGAATGGAAAATCCTACAGAAAGTAGTGGATGTGGCCCGGTCCATCAGGGATGAAGCCCACTCCATCACCGAGCACATCTACATGAAACATTGTCACAGGACAGTAGCATCCATCATCAGCCGGGCCATGCTGTCTTCTTGCTGTTGCTGTCAGGAAGAGGGTGCACGAGCCTTCGGACTCATATCACCCTGTTCAGGAACAGTTACTACCCCTATACCATCAGGCTCTTGAAACAAAGGGTGTAACTTCACTCAACTTCACTTACCCCATCGTTGAAGTGTTCCCACAACCAATAGACACAGTTTTAAGGACTCTTCGTCTTATGCTCTTGATATTTATTGCTTATTGATTTATTATTATTTTTGGTCTCTTTTTGTGTTTGCAAACTTTGTTGTATTTTGCACACTGGCTGAATGCCAAGTTGGTGCAGTCTTTCTTTAATTCTGTTGTGGTTATTATTCTCTGGATTTACTGAGTATGGTCACAAGAAAATTAATTTCAGAGTGGTATATGGTGACATATTTGTACTTTGATAATAAATTTACTTTGAACATCTGAAAGAAGAAAAATTGTTTGTTGCAGCACTGAATATGACAGAAAATAAATGCAAACCACAACAGCTTTGAGATAGAGAGAGTTGGCGTTGCAGAGATCGAAGGTGTTAATGTGCCAACGCATGGGGGAAAGCAGAGATCTCAGAATGGGAAGAGAATACTGCCTTGAAAAATGCTTAATAGTTTGTAACATAGTTGTGATCCTAGGTGGAGCCAAATTGAATTGAAATTGATGTGGGTTGAGTTGAAGCCTAAGACACTTTCCAAGGAAAGATATGTGGCTGTACGAGTCATTTTCAGACAAAACCTAGTCAAAGACTGGAAGGAAAAGGGAAATCAATGAGGGTGAAGAAGGGAATACAGAAGGGTTGAAATCTTGCTGGAGAGCAGAGAAAATCTTCCTTGAAGATTGGCATTCCTTCAAGCGGAATGGCAGAGAAATCAGTAGTACATATAAATTAATGTCACGGCTTTTTTTTGCTTAATACTGCTTTTATCTACATTTTTGTTAAGCATTGGTAATTAGTAATTGGTTTATTATTGACGCATGCACCAAGGTCTTGTGGAAATCTTTTGTTTGCATGTGTAGTCCCCCGGCCACCCTCAGGGTCGCTCGGCTCGCTGTCGTCTAGGGAAACAGCCTCGGCCCCGCCAAACTGGGTAATTAGTTTGTGTGGATGCTGTGTGAGGTACCCCACCCCGCCCAAATAACAGACAATACACCAGATACGATTAAATGATATACAGTTTATAGATATTACTGGAACTATATAATTAAAAGAGAATAAAATATAAAAGGAAAATAAAAGGCGCCACACTTATCAAAGTTCAATCTCTTCGTGCACAAAAACCGTTGGAGCTCAAGGACCTTCTTCTTTACCCTGCGACCCCCTCGGACCACCTTGACCGGCTGCCTGGGACCAACAACGGTGGTCGACCAGACGCTCCACAGGAATCCGTCTCCATCTCCTTGCCGAACGTCCCGCTCGGGGTCTGACCCCGTTAGCGGACTCACAGCACCTCGTCCATCCTCTGTCTCGCTCTCCTGCCTTCTCCCCCCAAAACCCCCTCGCAAACAGTATCTTCAAATACACCAAAACCATAACAACTATCCCAATTGGTTAATAACGTATTTCTTATCACCCTCTAAACCACAACAAGCTGCTAGCGCAAACTTTCTCAGCGTTTAAGACAACAAAGCCGCATTCCCCAGATTAACATAACAAAGACGCCATTTTAATTAGCCTCCGCAGTAACATAAAAATCGAAACCCCCTTACACATGCTATCATGACAAATCGTTCTATACATGAATACAATGGAGAAACAAAGAGTACAGTGTTACACTAATAGATAAAGTGGACTGCATGTAGACAGATAATGCACAAAGGCCACAACACGGTAGAAGATTGAGAAATCAAGAGTTCATCTTTATCGTCTGTTGAAGAGTCTCACAGCAGTGAGGTAGAAGTTCTCCTTGAGCCTGGTGACACTCATAAGCTTTTGTGTCTTGCCTGAAGGGAGGGAAAGAAGAGAAAATGACTGGGAATGACTGGGGTGGGTGAAGGTCTTAATTATGTTGGCTTCTTTCCTGTGGTAGCAGGAAATATAGACAGAGGTAATGAAGGGGAATCTGGTCTCTGAGGTAGTCTGTGCTGCATTCATACTCCCAGAAATTCCTTCTTGTCTTGGCCAGAGCAGTGAGCTATGGTTCATTTCTTTGGGCAACAAATGATAATATTTTAAAATTTGATCTTATTAATCAGTTCTGATTCATTTGTTGAACAACTTTATTCAGAGCTGATTATGCAATGAATGCAGCAGTACAGAATTCTGGATGGATGCACATGTCAGTAATTTGGAGATAGTTTGGTTTCTAATGCTGATGACAATATTCTCCACTTCAGATTGATTTGTCACTAAGGTATCATTGCCAGGACATCAGACTCAGTTTTAGTGAAGCAAAAAATGAATTCCAAGAGCGCATAATGACACAACAGCTGGCTATTGAAACACATAAGACGCTGGAGGAAATCAGCAGGCCAGGCAGCCATTGGCACGGCACAGTAGCCTTGTACCGTTGAAGTCAATCCTATGGGCGTTACGAATGCAATGTTCTACTACCGCCGATTTCTCTGGGTAGCCCAAACAGATACACCTCCTGTGCTCCTTGATAGACATTTCCACTGTTGGTCCCATCTGGCTGATATACACTGCTCCACATTCACAGGGAATCCTGTAAACAACAGCCGACCTGAGTCCCGGATCTTCGTTGACCCACATAAGCTGTGACTTGAGCTTCCTTGCAGGTTTGTGGATGGTATTAATCCGGTGTTTCTTCAAGATTCTGGCGATCCTTCCAGAAACCGTGAAAAGTGTTGGGAAGACAGGTGGTAACGACAGATACTTCCTCGTTAATAAGTTTTCTGTTTTTCTTCTTTCATTCCTTTTAATCCTGGCATTTATAGGATTTCATGTGAATGTGGAACAGCACATATGGGTCATTAATTGCGTGTAACTGGGAACTCTGTCTAATGCCCCTCTTCCCCCTCGTACCCAATCCGTTATTTATTTATTTTAATATATTATTCTTTTTCTCTCTCTCTCCTTTTTCGCCCTGTGTCCCTCTCACTATACTCCTTGCCCATCCTCTGGGCTTCACCCCTCTCCCTTTCTTTCTCCCTGGGCCTCCTGTCCCATGATCCTCTCATATTCCTTTTGCCAATCAACCGTCCAGCTCTTGGCTCCATTCCTCCCCCTCCTGTCTTCTCCTATCATTTTGGATCTCCTCCTCTCCCTCCCACTTTCAAATTTCTTACTAGCTCTTCTTTCAGTTAGTCCTGACGAAGGGTCTCGGCTCGAAACGTCGACTGTACCTCTTCCTGGAGATGCTACCTGGCCTGTTGCATTCGCCAGCAACTTTTCTGTGTGTTTCCAGAAACGTTTGGTCTGTTTGTCTAAAAGGGAAAAATATGATGTACATGTGAAGTCACCCAAGTGGCAGAAAAACAGTATACTGTAAATGTAGAGAGCAATCAGGCTTATTAGGAATGGTCCAGGAACACCAACAGGAATGACAGAAAGACAGGGAATTAGAATCCTTCCTTTGCTTTCAATTTCTGCAATGGGCGATTCATCAGAATCAGAATCAGGTTTATTATCACCGGCATGTGTCCTGAAATTTGTTAACTTAGCAGTAACAGTTCAATGCAATGCATAATATAGAAGAAAAAAAAAGTAAAAAGTATATCAATTCCAGTTTACGTATAATGAATAGATTACATTCGTGCAAAAACAGAAATAATATATATTAAAAAATGAGGTAGTGCTCATCGATTTAATATCCAGTTAGGAATCGATGGCAGAGAGGAAGAAGCTGTTCCTGAATCACTGAATGTGTGCCTTCAGAATTCTGTACCTCCTATATGATGGTAACAATGAGAAAAGGGCATGCCCTGGGTGTTGGGGGGGGGGTCCTTAATAATGGACGTTGATTTTCTGAGATACCGCTCCTTGAAGATGTCCTGGGTACTTTGTAGGCTGGTACCCAAGATGGAGCTGACTAAATTTACGACCCTCTGCAGCTACTTTCAGTCCTGTGCACTAGGCCCCTCCACCTCCCCATGGCAGACAGCGATGCAGCCTGTTAGAATGCTCTCCAAGGTACATTTATAGAAGTTTTGATTGTTTTTGTTGACATACCAAATCTCTTCAAGTTCCTAATGGAATACAGTCAGTATCTTGCCTTCGTTATACATAGCTGCATCAAAATGTTGGGACCAGGTTAGGTCCTCAGAAGTCTTGACACCCAGGAAGTTGAAGCTGCTCACTCTCTCCATTTCTGATCCCTCTATGAGGATTGGTATGTGTTCCTTCGTCTTACCCTTCCTGAAGTCCACAATCAGCTCTTTTGTCATACTGACATTGAGTGCAAGGTTGTTGTTGTGACGCCACTCCACTAGTTGATATATCTCGCTCCTGTACACCCCCTCGTCACCATCTGAGATGCTACCAACAATGGTTGTATCCTCAGCAAATTTATAGATGGTATTTGATCTCTGCCTAGCCACACAGTCATGGGTATATACAGAGTAGAACAGTGGGCTAAGCACACACCCTTGAGGTGCATCAGTGTTGATTGTCAGCAAGAAGGAGATGTTATCAACCATTTGCACAGATTGTGGTCTTCTGGTTAGGAAGTTGAGGATGCAATTGCAGAGGGAAGTACAGAGAACCAGTTTCTGTAACTTCTCGGATCAACATATGCTGAGCTATAATCAATAAACAGCATCCTGACATATTCATTTGTATGTGACTCATGGGTATGTCTTTCTAGCTTATAGGAATTGTATCTGTATTTTGGAAATGCTTTGTGTTTTAGAAAATGTTTGTAATTTGAAAATCTTTTATAAGGTAGAAATTCTCTGTGAGGTTGAAATATGTTTTACGAATTTTGTCTGGATTTAAATGTGTATCACTAAAAATAAATGAACTTGTTTAAGCTACTTTATCAGGAAGAAGTATCTCCTCCTTGGTGGGGGTGGGGGGAACCAACCACTCAAATAATAGCTGTTGGCAGCTAAACTCATCATGGAGGATAAACAGGGAAGTGAACAAGTCTGTGAAGAATAGGTAGCTACAGTATAACCTTCCTTTAGTGAGTGTACCTGTAGCTATCTATATCGGATAGGGCTTAAGATCTTCATTTGAGTTTAGAACTTCGCTGTCAGCAAACCCAGTACAAGCACAACTGCTCAACACTGGTTTTGATCTTGTCGTGATTCAACATCTACGTATGCAGGTGATGTACATAACAACAAGGCAATTGTTAAGAATATTAATAAAACAGACAAACCTGACTCAGTTTAATAAATAATTCTTGCCCTCTCTTCCTCTCCCTTCTTTTCTTCCCCCTGGAATATATTCACAAACCTCTTGAATTGGATTAATCATGTGAATTACTTTGTCTGCATTTTTAATTTGGATTGCTCAATTCACTAATTTGTCCTTGTGATATAAAAAAAATGTTTCCTTGAACATCCCACTTCCTTGATTTGAGTTTCTGGTCCTAGATAATTAATTTCCCACAACATTTTCCAAAAATTATACAACAGTTGTCAATCTTGGGTACACGGTTAGTTAATCCATTACGTTAGTGCAGTTTTCAGTGATTATTGTGAGGGTATTGCCCAACCATATGCTAGAATAAACATTCTTATGATGCACTGCTTAATGCCAAATCAAAGAAATTGTACTAATTTTATTTTTGGGCAAAGTCTATATGGAAGATATTTTTTTTTAATATTTGCTTTTGCTTCCTACGTAAGACATTATTGTGATTGTACAACCAAAATTTTCCAAACCTTTTTTGTCTGATATTATTTCAAGTATTTGGCAGAAATATTGATGAAATATTGGTCAATAGGGCAGAGTGTTGTTTGAAGTGGTTTATGAAAGATGGTGCTTTCTCTTTCCCTTGATGCTGCTCCTTTCTCTTTGGGGTGGTAGAGCTGAGTCTGGATACAATGCAGCCCTTTGTTATTTAGTTAAAGTTCATAAATCACATTATCCAGCTTCCTGCTGATACATCAGTGTAACTCTATTTTCCATCCATACTGCCCATCATGTATATCTGATTAGAGTTAGGGAATCTGTGCCAATGGTAGTGAATTAAAGTCGGCTTCAGCCTGTTAATATGATTCCAGTAGAAACTAGGTTAACAATGCCCTAGCTTGAATTGGATTTAAACCAGCTGGCAAAAAGATTGGAAACTAGAAATTGGGGCCACTTGCACAGATTCCATATTTTGAAAATTATGCATAAGTGCATTTTTTACCTTGGGTAGATTATGCGAACAATTATGTTCATGTGGGTGACATCAGGCTCACTTGCGAATTGGCCTAGGCCCTCAGTTGTCCAATTATACTTTGGCTTCCAATATATTTGCCTGGTGCCAATTTCACTTTGGTAGTTCATGCTTATTTAATTCTTAGTTGAAATTATAGCCTTTGGGTTCAACCTACTACCTTTGATATTCACTCACAGTAAATCTTGGAGAAGGTTATGCATAGACTGGAAATGATCTGGAAATTAAAGATGAGCACACAACATCTGGTTTTCAGTGGTCAATGTTATGAGAAATGAATCAGAGGTCTTCCCATCACTGGTTGTATCTTCATTGTGAAAATAATTCCATGCAACATGTGATTACTGACCCATTGTTTAACTTACCACCCTAGTGTGGCATGGTGCCACTCACACTATGGAGTTAATTGGCTCAGACAATCACTTGGTGAGTGTCTTGATACAAAGAAGCACATCAGACCTGACCTCCTCCATGATTTTCTCACCTGTGTGGCAGCCTTTTCTTTTGTGTTAGTGGCTCCCATGGGGAAAGTCCTTTAAGTGTAAGCTTCCCAACTATCCACGCAGCAATACTGTAACTTGAAAGCTACGAGGACTGTCTGGCAACTCCAAATTGGGAGCAGTACAGGTTCAGCTTGATTCTCTGTGTAATATACCATCCATCTGCTTTAAGCAGATATTTACTTAATATCATGAATATCTTTGAGTATTCTGATAGGGAATTATGTAGGAATTGCTTCTCATCTGTTTAGTTTTGCTTTCGGCCAAGAACAGAGGTGAAAGACGTGCTCAATTGCTCCTTCCCTGGCTTGGCAAACAATGAAAATACAAATGATAGCTTTTTATCAAATATTTAAACAAGTTTTTAAAAAGTGAAAAGTGAAAGAAAAAGAAAAGAAGCACTAATTTGATCGGTATTCGAAGAAACAGCCAAAGGACAAGGTTTGGATGATAGTGTCAGCAATGATGCCATCATTAATAGGTTAAATATAGTTGCTGGGTCCAGATAAGTCATCTTCTAGAAAGCCGGGGAGAGTAACAGTCAGAAGCCAAAAGTTCAAAACTGTTAATCCAAAGCAAAACTGTGTATTTGCTGGAAATTTGAAATAAGAATAGAAAATGATGGAATAAAGAAATTTTGGGTTGATGGTTTTTCATCAGAACCTCTCAAATGAGAAATAAATCTTAAGTTGCAGAGCAAAGGAGGATGAGCAGAGCAAACAAAAAAAGACGTGATGTCATAGTCTGGAAACCAGGAGATGAACACGTGAAGATATTGCTAGTTGAAAGGAGTATCTGGAGGAGGTGTGGTTGGGAAGAGATAGTGAAGACTGAAATATCAGCAGAAGAGAGTGGGTGAAGAAAACAAGCTGAATGCTGGAAATGTGAAAAATAGAGAAGAATGGATGACCATCCTGCTACCAGTTCCAATCTGAAACCCAAGGGTTTGAGTGGCTGCTCTTTGAAATTGTGCTAGCCCCCAGTGGCGATCCCCATGCCCTGGCACTGCCCTGATGTGGTCTTTGAAGAGCTTTTAAATATCTGCTGTGACCACTAAATACAAGGAAAACAAGTAACACTGTATATGCAATATGTTTGCCTATACTCCAATCAAGGATGAGGCCATGCAAGACCTTGTTGTTGGGAAAGGAGCTTGGCCAGGTGGTTGAAGTTTTAGTGGGAAAGCATTTATGAATAATGATCAATTTCCCAGAAACTTTCAAATATGATGCTCAGGATTACCATTAGATACATGAGCAAAGTTAGGCTACTTGGCCATTTGAGTCTGCACTGCATCGAATTTTCACCTGCTTTCTCCCCATAATATTTAACCTCCTTTATCAATCAACAACCTATCAATTTTTGCCTCAAATACATCCAGTCATTTGGGCTCCATTCTAATGTTAGTTACAGAGACCATTGTATCCTGTTCCGCCACAGGTAAGGTCCATGAGGACTGGAGAATAGATCATGTTGTTCCTTTGTTTAAGAACAGTCGTAGGAACAAATCAGGAATTTATAAAGCTGGTAAGCCTGACGAGTCTGGTCGTGAAATTATTGGAGAAGATTATCAGAGATAGGATATACATGCCTCAGAAAAAAGCATAGACTTATTAGCGATAGTAAGCATGATTTTGTTGGGGGAGGTCAATTGATTTAGTTTTTTGTGGAGGTGATAAAAAAATATTGTGGGTACAGCAGTGGATATTGTATATATGGTCTTCACTAAAGCATTTTGACAAGGTCCTTCATGGTAGGTTGATCCAGAAGAATTTGGTACTGTACGTGGGACTCATGGTGACTTGGTAGATTGGACTCAAAAGCTGACTTGCCCTATAGAGGACAGATGTTAGTGGTGGAGCAGTGTTATTCTGACTAGAGGTCTGTGGTGTTGCAGAAGTTTCAGTTTTTTGGCCTCTGTTGTTTGTGATATACTGTTTATAAGTGATTTGGAAGAAAATGTAAATTGGTGTTTCAGTATATGTGCAGATGTTACTAAAATTGGTGGGGTTGTGAACAGTGTGCAAGGTTGTCAAAAGATTGAGCAGGATATAGACTAGTTGGAAATGTGGCCAGAGAAATAACAGATACAGTTGTGATGGTCTGGAGAAGTGTGAGCTGTTGCACTTTGGGGGATTAAATGTAAGGGGAAAGTGCATAGTACATGGCAGGATCCAAGGAGTATTGATGTACAGAGAGATCTTGGGTTACAAGTCCAAAACTCCCTACAAGTGGCAACACAATTATGTAGACTGCTAAAAAGGCATTTAGCATACCTGCCTTTATCGATGGTTGGATTATTGAATATACCATTTAGGAAGACATGATGCAGCTATATAAATCTTTGATTTAGCTACATTTGGAGTATTGCATGCAGTTCTGTCACTACATTACAGAAGAGATATGAAGACTTTGGAGAAGATGCAAAAGAGGTTCACTAGGACATTGACTCAGGTTCAGACTTGGATATATTTATCACAGGTACATCAAAACATACAGATAAATGCAGTGTTTGCATTAACAATCAAAACACCTAGAGATGTGCAGGGGCAGGTCACAAATGACAGCACACCTTCTGCGACCAACATAATAGGGCATCCGTTTTCAACAGAGCAACACAGAACACAAGAAAACTGAATGCAGAAAGCAACAAAACAACAACAGCTAAACAATCCCCTTTGCTCTCTGCTTCCCCCCCCCCCGCACCCACTGTACACACATTACACACGTACTGTTTCGAGAGTATTAGTTTACAAGGAGAGTTTGAACAAAGTTGAATTGTTTTCGCTGGAGTGGCAGGGTTTGAAGAGTGCCCTGATAGAAATATATAAAATTTTATGAAGTATGCAGTGCCTTGTAAAAGAATTCAACCCTTTGTTCACATAAATGAGTAGAAAAACCCGGGGTTTTCATCAATTTAAATGAGAATTTTTATTTGTGAATCACATGATCTTTTCTTTACAGAGCAGCCCAAAATACAGGGGAGTTTGTAAAGCATAAAAAACTAAAAATTCAAAACCTGAAATGTTAGTAGTTCAAAAATATCTGATGGAGAAAGATTTGCCATTCCTCCCGGCAAAACCGCTCAATCTATGCCGGGATAGCTGGGGAGCAGCGTTTGCCAGCAATCTGGAGGTTCTCTCAGAGATGTTTGATTGGTTTAAGGTCAGGTCTCTGACTGGGCCACTCAAGGACATCAATTTCCTTCATTTGAAGCTACTCTATGGTTGATCTGGTTGTGTGCTTTGGTCATTGTCCTGCTAGATGATGAACTTCCTCCTCAGTTTAAACTTTCTGGCTGAGGCTAGCAGGTTTTTATCCAGGATCTCTCTGTGCTTAGCAGCATTCATCTTCCCATCAATGCTGACCAGATTTCCAGTTCCTGCTGCTGAAAATCATCCCCATAGCGCACAGTAGGGATGGTGCTACCTGGCTAATGCACACTATTAGATTTGCACCACGCGTACCAGTTAGTGTTGAGGCCAAAATATTCTACTTTATTCTCATCTGACCACAAGACCATCTTCCGGCATCTATCTTTACAGTATCTTCTACGTGACACTTTGCAAAGATATGCTTTTCTTTTTTAGCCAGGGCTTCTTCCTTGCCACTCTTCCATAAATAACTTTTTTGTGCAAGGCCTTAGAGTTAGAAGAGTTGTGAACTTTATCTCCAGTTGCAACCACTGACTTCTGCAGTTCACTCAGAGTGACTGTGGTGTCACAGTAGCCTCTCTTACAAATGCCATTCCTCTGCAGCAACTAAGTTTAGAGGGGCAGCCTGACCTAGGCAAAGTATGGACTGCACTGAGTTCTGAAGTATGTTCAATGCCTTTGAGATGGTCTTGTACCCTTCTCCAGATTTGTGCTTCTCTATTATCATTTCCTTGTCTTGTCTTGAATGTTCTTTCGTCTTAATTTCATTTTGGTCAGTTGAAAATCTACCATTCTGTTGGACCTTACAGAGTGAGTGGGTATTTATACTGATGAATTCAATTAAAACAGGTGGTCCTCCAATTTTCCACATCAACTAATTGACTGGGTTGGTAAGGTAATACCTGTGCAGTATATTGCACCTGTGGAAATTTAGTGTAGTAATTACAGAGAGGATGAATACTTTTGCAGCCTCGCAATTTTAGTTTTTAAATTTTGGTAAGTTGTTGACAGGTTTTGTAATTTTTCTTTTGATTTGACATGATGCGCAATGTTTTGTAGATCAGCTCAAAAATTCAAAATTCAATATATTTTAAATTTAGAAAGTGAGACAGTAAAATGTGAAGAATTGTTGTGGGGCTGAAACTAGGATAGATAGTCAGAGTGTTTCTTCCCAAGGTGGAGATGTCAAATACCAAAGGACATGTGCTTAAAGTGTGGGGGAGAGGAGTTTAAAGGAGCAAGTTTTTTTTTACACAGAGTGGTGGGTGCCTGGAAACTGCTGACACGGAAGGTAGTGGAAGCAGATGTGATGGCAACATTTAAGAGACGTTTAGACAGACAGATGAACACACAGGGAATGGAAGGAATATAGCCCATCTGCAGAGGGTTGTGCAGTTTAAACTGGCATTATGTTTAGCACAGATATTGTGGGCCGAAGGATCAGTCCCTGTGTTGTATTATTCTATGTTTGATGTTTCTATGTTGAAAATACTAAGGTCAAGTAAAATAAAACAAAACACCATCATTTACCTTTGTAGGCAAGTTGTAGACCCTCATTCCAATAATGGATGAAACTTGCTGTTGGCAAAAAGCTAAGAGGCCAGATCTGTGCTCTCAAGCTATATGTGTTCCATTTCAGGACATTGCTGAGGTCTACAGGAAGAGATGACCCACATGTTGCACCCAGTTAGCTGTTCTCTGTAGAACCACCTGATCAAGAACAGCATGGTTTGACCTGTTGTTTTCAGGATCTGTTTTTATTTTGACCAAGTTTGACCATGCCCTTGTGCAGGAGAAAGGGAGCTTGGGCAGTTAGCTCTTTGCCTAGTTTTGGCTTTTGGCTTATTGGCAGTTGCAGATGTAGCGTCTTTGCCTTTGTTAGTGATCTGTGTGAATTAGGAGATGATGTTGGCATTTGATCTCTACTCATACACAGGAAAGGAGGGGGCCATTGCTGCTGGAACTCTAATGAGTAGGGAGAAACGGCTTTGCTGCAAAATTACATAACATTGTCTTATTTACAAGAAGGAGTTTTTTTTCATGACTAAATTTCATCTATGTTTGTCTGGAAGCTAGAGCAATTTTTTCTTCAACTTACGTGCAGCCTGTTTGCAATAAACCAGTAATTATTCAGAGATTGCACTAAAGATGAAGTCCGTCTGGTCCAGCAAATTGTTAAGTGCAGATGTTGGAGAGAATACAGGGCTGAAATTCTGCGTCAATGGTTTTAGTGAAACACAAAACTAGAATTTCTCGATCTTCTGCTGTTTCAGTAAAATTGTTAACAGAAGGAATACCGTTCACTTTAGTTTTACCTAGTATTTACATGGCCTATTTTCTGAAGCCCCCGTAACAGTATAGAAGTGACTAGAATTCTAAGAGCACAAGGAAATGAGATTTGCACATGTGAGAAGCAGGTCGGTCAGACCTTCATAATATTCTTGCTGTTTGTGAATAGAGTACAGCTATTTGTTTCATATAAATTAGGAACAATCATTTTTTACTACATTATGATCACCAGTTACTTTACAGGGTAATTGCTTAAAACATCTGTGGTACTGGTTTGTAGCTGGCCGGCTGGGCAATTAAGTGGACGTCTGTGCTAAATCTTTGCACCTGACAGGATATAAAACTGAAATTAAAACAGCTTCAGGTTAACTCCACTTGCAGCTGGGAAATTTGTTTTTTAAAAGATTTTTGGCTTCCCTCGTTTTATTAAAACCATTTTATCAAAAGGTCCTTTTATTGGAGAACTGGCTACCTCTAACGAGGAAACGCTGTAAAGGTAGATGAGATACAATAAACCATGTGAGAATGTTGTGCTACAAGAAAGCAAGCAGCTACAGTAGGCTGTTCCTTGTGGGAGAGCCATTCTGTGCAATCCAAGCTATATTGTACCAGAAACGTAAAATAAAACCTGGTTTGTTTGATTTGCTTTTACTGGGCCAAAGTAATGGTGTTCCTACGTGAAAAAGGGCATATGTATCTCATAGTAAGAGGGAGCAGAGAGTATTTTGTATCCCTTTGCCAAAAGATCATTATCTATGCTTTCTTTCAAACCACATCCAGTGCAATTTAACATTGGAAAATAATACCATTTGAAGAGTCACTGTGCTAACCATATATATGGATTGATGCACAAACGCTTAGTTAGGTGGGTCAGTCGACTTTAATCTTCCATAACAATTCTTTCATTATAGCTGCATTTCCTGTACATCAACCTGAATTCTTGCCTGAACTGTGGACCACACTGCTGTTATTCAGCAGTGTCCTGAGATGTTTTGTTGAACAGAAGTAAATCTGAAAGATTTCTTTATTCATATGAAACTTTTTCTTTGTAGTGCCATTGAAAAATATAGCAACTTTACCATTTAACAGAGCTTTTCTTGGACATGGATCACAAAATGTCAAAATCGGCTGCTTTGCCTGTTAAATCGGTGCCAGTCTTTTTCTGTATGTGAAATGTGGCCTTCTTTCTCTGCAATGAGCTAGATATATTCAAATTGTTAACGTGCTTATCTTTATCGCCAATATTCTTCAATGTGAAAGGAAAATAGGGTTGGCCTTGATGTGTCCTTTCGCACAAACAGATGGTGTTTCTCTCTGATGGTCTACATGTTGAGTTTGTGAAGCACAGCAGCTACTTTGTGCAGATTAAGGTAAGGTCAGAAAACAGCATGTGAATGAAAGATATCTGCTTCTTTGTAATATTTAAAGGGGAAAAAAATGACAGGATTTCCCTCCTTTTGAGATGATCTTCTGAGCAGACAGAAGGATATCACATCACATTCAGCAACAGAGTTTTCCCTTGCTGTAACAATGAAGTGTTGGTCAAGAGTTCCTGTTTAATGGTAGTGAATACTGCTTACTGGCTGAGAGATGGGATGGCTTCCAACTGAGCCAACATGACTGTAGTATTCATTTTCAAACAGTTGTGCAAATCCTTTTCTGTGGAGAAATTGTGTTCTGTGAAGCTTCAGCCATTATAGGTAAGCTCCAGTTACGGTTTCATTATTTACCAAAGCATTCTTCCTGTTGTATGTAGCTACTTCGTCTTTATTGTAGTAACTTCTACTTTGAAAAAGGCACGCTCGACAACTTCATGCCCAAGAAACAACTTTATCTCGAACTTCAAAACCGTTATGCATATACAGAGGCTTTCACAACCTGTACGGCATGGCAGGCACACACTATATACAAAGCCCACCGGAAGTAAAAAGAACAAAAGTAAAACCCCCCATTATCCTAATTAGTATTAACTTACTTATAGTAATGCTCACATTACAATACTTCTCCCCCTTTAAAATTCAACATCCCCAAATGTAAAAAACTAGGAAATAGTAACAGTGGTGTTATTAACTTGCGTACCCCTGAAAACTTATACTAGTATCTCAGCAACAATTTATCAGTACAAAATATCTGGAAAATGTGACAGATTCAACATTCAATCTAACAACAACAAAAAAAAAGAACTGTCCTGTCAAAGGTTCAGTCTGTCAGGAGGTTTACGAGTGCGCGGTGTTCTGCACACTATCCCTGGTGACCCAGCAGGCACTGCTGGTGAGGGTGTTTTGGGTGGATCTGGTGTTGGGGGCATGAGAGGGGCCTGTGTGTCTACGTGAGAATGTCCCCCCACCCCTTCAGGGGACCCCGACCCCTCTGCCAGCATTTCGCGCTCTGGCAAAGTCACTGGTGGACATGCTTCCACTGTAGTCTGTCTCACAAATGGAAACTCCATGGAACTGTCTGCCTCTGAGCCGGTATCATGACGCAGGCGCACATGGTCCTGATGTCTGCGGAAAACACGCCCATCAGTCAGTTTAACAACATAGGAGATGGGACCACTCTGCTTAAGAATAACCCCAGGCAGCCATTGCTGATTGTTTCCCACATAGACATTATCATCTGGTTTTAACTGCCTCTCTCGCGCATGTTGATCATGTCCCTCCTTCTGCTTTTCCTGCTTTCTCTCCACTTTCCCCTTCATGTCCGGGCGCAGCAGTCCAATCTTGACTTGTGCCTACGCCCCATCAGCATCTCTGCTGGAGTGCGGGCAGTCGTAGTCTGTGGCATGAGGCGGTATTTAAACAGGAAACGTGAAAGCCGAATGCTGAGAGAGTCCCCTGCCATGCGCTTCAGGCCTTCCTTCACTGTCTGAACAGCCCACTCAGCCAAACCATTTGAGGCTGGGTGGAAAGGGGCCGTCCGAATGTGACGAATGCCATTCTGCTGCATGAACTCACTGAACAGCTCACTGGTGAACGTCGGGCCATTATCAGTGACCAGAGTGTCAGGCAACCTGTGGACTGCAAACACTTGCCTGAGTTTGTCTGTGGTTGAGGGGGCTGTGATGTTGCTTATGATGTGAGCTTCGATCCATTTAGAATGCGCATCTACCATTACAAGAAACATCTGCCCCATGAAAGGGCCAGCAAAGTCCAAATGTAGCCTATACCAGGGGTGGTCTGGCCACCCCCATGGATGCAAAGGAGCTGGTGGTGGCATATTCACATGATGTGTGCATGATTTTACCTTGTTTTCCAGATCCTGATCCATTCCTGGCCACCAAACGTAGGATCTTGCAAGGCTTTTCATTCGAGACACTCCTGGGTGAGTCTCATGAACTTGCTCCACAATCTGTGAACGGCCAGGGGTAGGCACAATGACCCTTGCCCCCCAGAAAATGCAGCCATCCTGCAGACTGAGTTCTGTCTTGTGTTTGGCATAAGGCCTCAGTTCCTCTCCTTCCGCGATTCTGGGCCAGCCTAGAGACCTGATTCACTGTAAGCTTATAATCCCCACATATCCTCAACGTTTTGTCTGCCTTATAAACTGGAACAATGGGAGCCGCCCACCTTGAAAACTGGACGGGCTCAATAATGCCCAGCCTCTGTAGAAGTTCCAGCTCCTCCTTGACTTTGCCTTTCATGGCATAGGGCACCGACCAGGGCTTAAAAAAACGTGGTGTAGCCTCAGGGTTGACATGGAGTTTCACTGTCATGCCCTTTAGTGTTCCCAGCTCGTCCCTGAAAACGTCACTGTACCACTGCAGAATGTCCTCCGTCATGTGTACATACTTAATTTCATGCCAGTTTAGCCGGATTCTGCGAAGCCAATCGTGACCCAAAAGACTGGGCCCCCTGCCCTTAGCTATCACTAGCCTGGCTTCAGCCTTCTGACCCCCGGCTGAGATGTCCACATATAACACCCCTAAATGAGGTATGGGCTGCCCAGTATAGGTCCTAAGTTTGAGCTTTGATGGTCTGATGGGAGGCAGGTTGGACCCCCATGTCCTCCTGTAGGTCTCCTCACTAATGACCGATGCAGTAGCCCCTGAATCAATCTCAAGCTTAATGTCCTTTCCCCTGACAGTGACTGTGGCATATTATGGTTCAGGTGGTTCCTCATCTGTTTCCACTACAAACATGTTGTAGGCACACGCTGCCTCTTCATCTGCTTCTTCTAGATGGTGTGTGGCTGCCTGAGCCTGTTGAGCATTCCCCTGCCCAGGCTTAATCTTACCCTTTGAACTTCTGCACTTTTTAGCTGAATGTCCCTTTTTGCTACAAGCATGGCAGACAGTGTCTTTGAATTTGCAATCATTTGCATAGTGCGTCCCTCCACACTGGAAACATTCCACCTGCTTTGCCTGTTTACCAGTCTCCCTCCTGACTTGGTGCACTGCCACCGACTGCGACCACCCATGTCCTTTCTGGATATCCTTGACATTATTAGCAGCCATCTCCATGCCTTGGGCAATCTCTAAGGCTTTCTTGAAAGTCAACGGTGGGGTTTCCCCTAACAGGCAGCATTGTATGCCGTTATTATTAGTGCCGCATACCAATCGATAACAGAGCATGTTTTCCAACGCCGATCCGAAATCACAATGCTCCGACAGCTGCCGAAGCTCGGCCACGAAATTGGCCACAGACTGACCTGGCTTCCTGAAACGGCTGTGAAACTTACACCGTTGAATTATCAGAGAAGGTTTCGGATTGTAGTGGTTCCCCACGAGCTTGACCGGTTTGTCATATAGAATGTCCCCCGGTTTCTGCGGTGCGGCTGTATTCTTTATTAGCTTGTAGGTCTTTGCCCCACACACACTCAGGAGAATAGAGCACTTCTTAGCCTCCTCAGTAATTCCATTAGCACAGAAAAAGTGTCCCAACCTTTCCTGATACTCCGGCCAGTCCTCGTTTCCTTCCAGAAATTCACCAATAGTTCCAAATGTAGCCATCTGAAATGCAAAGCTCCCGTTCGAAAAACGTGTCGATACGTTCACAAACCCAGTTCACCTCGTCGCCAAAAATATGTAGTAACTTCTACTTTGAAAAAGGCACACTCGACAACTTCATGCCCAAGAAACAACTTTATCTCAAACTTCAAAACCGTTATGTATATACAGAGGCTTTTACAACCCGTACGGCATGGCGGGCACACTATACAGGTTTCCCCCGCTATCCGAAGGTAGAGCGTTCCTATGAAACGGTTTGTAAACCGGAATATCGTAAAGTGAATAAACAATTACCATTTATTAATATGGGAAAAATTTTTGAGCGTTTCCAGACCCAAAAAATAACCTACAAAATCATGCTAAATAACACATAAAACCTAAATTAACAGTAACATATAGTAAAAGCAGGAATGATATGATAAACACACAGCCTATATAAAGTAGAAATACTTTTCTGCAATCATTGAAGCATTGTCTAGCGCAGTGAAAATCTCACGCAAGCGCTCTCATCAGAAACACTCGGCACAAGCGCTCTCAGCAAAAACACTCGGCGCAAGTGCTCTCGGCAGAAACACTTTCTCTAGTAACCTTTACACTATGAAGCTGCCAAATCATACCAAATAACACGTAGAAATACACAGCCTATATAAAGTAGAAATAATGTACGTACAGTGTAGTATCACTTACCGGAATCGGGAAGACAGCGAGCACACTGATGATAGTGTGTTAGACTGAGTCGTTGGAGGTTGGGGTGGTGGGACACTGGGGTGTCATCTCGTCGTCATCTGTTTCCATCAGGGCAGGCAGGTCATCTTCTTCTATGTCTGCCTGCCTTGATGTCGAAGGTCGAGGTTCGTCGTCTGCTGTGGCTGATGTGGAAGGCTTGAAAAACGACAGTATGGTTGACTGCTTAGCCTCGCACATTTTTCTATCATACAGTTCTTTGTAAGCACTCAATCCATCCTGCAAGTATGCCCTAAACCGACGAACCATTTCAAAATTAAAATCGTACTTTTCTGCAATCATTGTTATCAATTGCAGTGAAAATTTCACGCAGTTGCTTCACGTTCAGTTCCTGGACGACTTCACTTTCGGTCCGTTTGCTACTGCATTTGGTTTTGATTGTTATCCTTTCCTCTTCCAATTGCATCAGCTCTTCATCTATCAGTTCTTGGTCATGGGATGCCAAAACTTCTTCAATATCATCTTCGTCAACTTCCACAAGCCAAACTCACTTTGTCCTTACTTCATTCACCACGATCGAAACGCTTAATTATGTCCAGTTTTACACTAAGTGTAACACCCTTTCGAGCTCGTTTAAGCTTTTCCGATACCTTAGAACTCATCTTGCTAATGGATGCTCAAAATAAATCAACATTAAGCACAGATGCTCACAGGCACGTGTTTAAGCAATGCTAGCTAGAATGCAGTTCCAGGGGAGGAGCTGGCTGCTCGGGGCACGCGCTGCCTTTTTTCGTAACAGTGAAAACTCCTCCTGTTAGCAAAAACAGGTAACTGATGTAGGTCTTTCGTAACAGCGAGGTGTTGTAAAGCGAACGATCGAAAAGCGGGGTACACCTGTACACAAAAACACACTGGAAGTAAAAAGAATGGAAGTAGAAACCCCCCATTATCCTAATTAGTATTAACTTACTTCTAGCAATGCTCACATTACAGCATTTATGAACAAGGCTGAAATAAACCAGCAGGATAAATGAGTAGTTTACCATATAACTACTGGAGTTTGAAGATTGGTAAAGTCTAGGTAAAATAAAGTTGAATTAGTTTGGAACAGGAAATTTCATTGCATCTTGGTATATGAGGCAATTAACTGATCCGAACCTGATATCGAGGGATTTAACTTCTTGGTAATAAAATATTTTGAGATTATTGCAGAGCTTTGAAAATAAAGAAAATAACAGGATCATCTGTATAAACCACAGCTGACAGGGAATTAATAAATGACAGATTTTATTGCCCTGAAGAATATATTCGGGATGGGATCCCAGAACCTGCAGAACTGATGTAAAATTGCTTCTTGATACTGCGTATGTAAAAAATGGGAGCATAAATGTATGATTTGAAATTTAGTTAGAGGAAGATTGGGCAATTCTTAAGTATTGTGAGGAAATAAGAAATTAATAATTTCTGTTTCATACAATTTTTTTTTGTTTCGGAGTGTTTGAGTCAACCACTTTCAGTAATGATCCAGTTCTTTTAACGTCATTAAAGCAAGCTACCCTGTGGCACTAGAAACAACAAACCACTTTTATCCAGATTCAGTAATGGATGGCATTAACATTGCTTAAACTTAGATCCCATGTTTTTGTTGAACTAACTTGCGTAAATGTGGAAATGGCTGGTTGTGACAGCTAGAGTGGGTATTTTGTGAGTTAACCCAGACATATTCTGAATGATGCCATTACATTGAGGCTTTTCAGTGGTGGGACAAATTCTAGGGTAGAGTGAGGGATGTAGTAGCTGACATCCCACCCTGCAAAAACTCATTTCAGGGAGGTAGCACCATTACCTCCGTTCCCCGCCCCCCCAGTCGACCTCCAAGGGTGTATGTATACAGGACAGTCTCAATGCTAATAGCTAAATGCTAATGCAAATAGATTTTCTATTTCTTTTGCAAACTTTCCTTGTACTGTGATGTGGCTTGCTTGGCAGACTTGAGCATTTTGCCAGAAGTCTCAACCTCATAGCAGTTTGTGTCAATGAATTTGTTAACTTTGCAAGACATCAGATTCACAAGCGTTTTGTAAGACAGTTGTCTTCTGAATTCTGTCTTAATGTGACACACCATGCTGAATGCCCTTTCTACATCATACTTAGAGTAGTCTGGGGTGAAGTATGTTTTATGTTTTCTTTTTTTTGGAACACTCTGCCATGGCGCTGCAGGACACTAAACTGAACTGATGGACAATGAAAGAGAGAGAGAGGTTGACTATAAAACCCGCCCACAGAGAAAACTGATAGGTCTACTTAGCACAAAGAGAGACCAATCAGGACGCTCTCTCTGTCACTCACTCGCTATGTCTGTCTGTCTGTCTATCTGTCTGTCTGTTTCTCTCCCCCCCCCTCCCTCCCCCTCCCCCTCTCCCCCTCTCCCCCTCAAAAAAATAGATTTCCGGGATATTGTATATAATTTGCTGGCATCAGGGAGCCACTATCAATATGCGGGAGACTCCCGGAACTTCGGGAGAGGTGGGATGTCTGCAATAGAGTAAGGTAGGTAAGTACGTGTAACTAGTTGTATTTCTTTTTGGATTGTGAATGAGATGGGTATCACTGTTAATTTTGACAAATGTTTATTGTTGTATAGTGGACAGTATCCTAACTGGCTGCATCATGGTCTGGAATGGAAACACCAGTGCTCAGGAATGGAAAAGTCAGCAGAGCGTGATGGATACAGCCCAGTTCATCACATGCCAAGACGCCCCCACCACTGAGTACACTTACATGCACAAAAAGCAGCATCCGTCATAAGACCATAGGACACAGGAGCAGAATTAGGCCATTCAGTCCATCGAGTCTGCACCACCATGCCATCATGGCTGATCCTGGATCCCACTCAACCCCGTACACGTGCCTTCTCACCATATCCTGTGATGCCCCGACCAATCAGGAAATCATCAACTTCTGCCTTAAATATTTGTACAGACTTGGTCTCCACCACAGTCTGTTATAGAGCATTCCACAGATTTGCTACTCTTTGGCTAAAAAGTTCCTCATTACTTCTGTTCTAGAGGGTTGCCCCTCAATTTTGAAGCTGTGCCCTCTAGTTCTGGATTCCCCAGCACAGGAAACATCCTTTCCACATCCACCCTATCTAGTCCTTTCAACATTTGGTAGGTTTCAATGAGATCCCCCGACATTCTTTTAAATTCCACTGAGTACAGGCCCAAGGCTGCCAAACACTCCTCATATGTTAACCTCTTCATTCCTGGAATCATCCTTGTGAACCTCCTCTGGACTCTCTCCAGTGACAATGCATCCTTTTTGAGATATGGGGCCCAAAACTGTTGCCAATACTCTACGTGTGGCCTGACTAGTGTCTTTTAAAGGCTCAGCATTATCTCCTTGCTGTTATGTTCTATTTCCCTTGAAATAATGTTAACGTTGCATTTGCCTTCTTTACCACCGACTCAACCTGTGAATTAACCTTCTGGGAGTCTTGCACAAGGACTCAGTTCCTCTGCACCTCTGATGTTTGAACCTTCTCCTCACTTTGATAATAGTCTGCACTATTGTTCCTTTTACCAAAATGCATTATCATACATTTCCCAACATTGTATTCCATTTGCCACTTTTTTGCCCATTCTTGTATTGCTTCCTCAGCACTACCTACCCCTCCACCTATCTTTGTATCAGCTGCAAACTTGGCCACAAAACCATCAGTTCCATGATCTATGTCATTGACAAACAATGTGAAAAGCAGCTGTCCCAATACTGACCCCTGAGGAACATCACTGGTCACCGGGAGCCAACCAGGAAAGGCTGTTTTTATTCCCACTCGCTGCCTCCTGTCTGCCAGCCTTGCCAGTATCTTTCCTGTAATGCTATAGGATTTTATCTTATTAAGCAGCCTTGTGTGGCACCTTATCAAATGCTTTCTGAAAATCCAAGTAAATGACATCCACTGCCTGTCTTTTGTCCACCCTGCTTGTTACTTCCTCAAAGAACTCTTAACAGATTTGTCAGGCAACATTTCCATTTTCAGAAGCCATGCTGACTTTGACTTATTTTATCATTAGTTTCCAAGTACCTTGAAACCTTATCCTCAGTAATAGACTCTAACACTTTCCCAACGACTGAGGTTAGGCGAACTGGCCTATAATTTCCTTTCTTTTGCCTTCCTCCCTTCTTGAAGAGTGGAGTGACATTTGCAATCTTACGGTCCTCTGGGACCATGCCAGAATCAAGTGGCTCTTGAAAGATCATGACCATGATCTTCAAGGACTCCCACCATCCAGACTATGCTCTATTCTCAGTACTACCATCAGGCAGGAGGAACAGGAGCCTTAGGTCCCACATCACCAAGTTCAGGAGTAGTTATTACGCTGCAACCATCAGGCTCTTAAAGTGGTGTAGATAACTTCACTCATTGCAACTCTGAACTGATTCCACAATCTACAGACTCACTTTCAAGGACTCTACCTCTCATGTTCTCAGAATTAATGATTTCTTATTTGCATGATTTGTCTATTTGCATGATAGTTGCTTGTCTTTGTTTATGTATAGTTTTTCATAAATCCTATTGCATTTCTTTATTTTCTTGTAAATGCCTGCAAAAAAATCTGAGTTGTGTACGGTACCATATATGTACTTTGCATGCAAATTTTACTTAGACTTTGACTTTGAAGTTGCCTTAGGGAAGCAGTGTACCTTAGGTTTGGCGAAAGACATGGGTGGTTCAAAACGTTGATGACACTGTGCAAATATAAGTGATGTTGTGGGAAGGAAATTCAAGGTGCTGATTCAGTGACAGTGAAAGAGTTGCAACTATTACCTGGAACAAAGAAATATCTCTCAGTACTTTGCCTCTCCTTCATAAATACTTCTCAGCACCATGACAGTTTTCTGCATCCTGAAAGCTCAGAGTTGCCAAATGCTTGTAACAGCATTTAAAGCTGAAAGAGTGGATGTGGAAATTTCACCTGAGAGCTCCTAGTGTGCAATTAATAATCTCATCAGAGAAAATTAAGCTATATAATTATTTTATGTTTCTGTTGGAAAGAAGATGAAATAGTTGGATGTGCTAAATTGTACAATAGTTATCAATTTCAGACCTGTGTAGCAGTATTTTAGCTGGTGCTGTGGATTATTTCCATAATCTGTAGAGAGGGAAAACTTGGCACCAGTGATGAATATTACTATGACAGGAGTATGATAACTTTTGAAGCAGACAGCACACATTATCATCTGGCACCCTGCTAATGCATATTATTTCCAAGCAGAAAAGGCAATGTGTTTGATTTTAATGCACCAAGCCAGCTGTTTACTGACACCCGTTTTGCTTGTCAACTAAGTTGCTTAGGTTAGGATCGTGTATTGGTCAGCCTGTGCAAGGTCGGCATATTTCATTCCCTGAATTACACTAATGAGCAAATTGGGTTCTTATCACATTATCAATTTCTTTTGAAATAAAGTGCAGGGGATATGGCCACTGTGATAGCTTGAACAAATTGATTGGAGAGATACTGAAGCTAATGAATATAGAAGTGCTTTATTCAGCAAAAATTAACAACAGGCATCATATTGAGACACTCTTGGAAGAAGAGGCCTGCTTAGCCCAATATTACATGATATTTTTCTATGCTAAAGATCAAAGGTAACAGCGGGATAATTCTATAGTTACAATGTAAATGAAATGCTTCCTTTGAATTACATATAGTTTTCAAACACATCCTTCTTCACACCCACAGTCCAAACACCCAAAATAAATGTTAATCCTCACAGACTGTTTCTGGATTCATACATATGCAGACATTAAGTGAATGGTTGACTCCTGGTTTGTAATCAGCCCCAATCTGCAGCTCCAGGGAGGCTTTTGTTCAGAGCTGCGTTTTAAATTCAGTCTGCAATCCACATTCAAATCTAAAGATTTGTTGCTGCTGAAATTAACATTTGCTATATACCCTAACTCCAGAATATGCCCAAACAGCCGGTTAGATTGCTCCTACTTTAAATCATTATGAATTCAATGACCAGTCTTGGATGTTGCCTACATTATAGAACATGTCTTATGAAGGAAGGTTGAGCAAGCTTAGACTTTTCCTTTAGGAGTGAAGGCGGATGAATGGCGACTTCATAGAGGTGGATAGGATTGTAGAGTGGACAGCCAGTGTCTTTGTTTCCAGGGTGACAATAGTTCATTCAGGGTGTGTCGAGGAAAGTTTAGAAGAGATGTCAGAAATAAGTTTTTTACACAGGGAGTGATGTGTGCTTGGAATGCATGACTGGGGAATGTTGTAGAGGCCGATACAATCAGGACCGTTAGACTCTAAATAGGTACACAGATGTCAGAAAAACAGAGGGTTATGGACTGTGTAGGAAGGAAGGGTTAGATTAATTGTGGAGTGGGTCTGTATACAGTCGGTCAGCTGGAAGGCCTGTACTGTGCTGTACTATTCCCTGTTCAATAGACTTCCACTTGTGAATCATTCTGTGATTTATGCTTGATTGTTACTAATGCTAGATCCTTTTATTTCAAGCTTTGCCTAATTGAATTAGGTTTTTGATGACATTTGAACTTGTGTTTCCATCAACTTAGATACACAAATACTGGGACAGTAACAACCCCTATAATGCTGCATCTAGGAATCAAATATCAGTTCATTTTTAAATTCAGGCGCTGGCTGTGATGCCTCAAATGAAGGGCAATAACATAAATTAATCTCTATTTCAATGCAAGATTTCATTATCAAATTGATTAAGTTGCACTTACTTCATGAGCAGGTTTATTGTTTTTCATAGATTCATAGAGTCACAGAAAAGCACAGCACAGAAACAGGTCCCTCAGCCTATATCATCCATACCAAACCATTTAAACTGCCTTCTGCCGTCGACTTGATCCGAGACCATAGCCCTTCATACTTTTGTACTTTGCTAATTAGTGTCTGGTACCTGACCCAATCATTACTTTAAATTTGTTTGTCTATCTGTCTACTTGCTTATCTCTCTGTCTGTCTACTTACCTGTCTTTCTGTCTGTTTGCCTATCTGTTGATTGAGATGCAGTGCAGAAAAGTGCTTCTGGCATTTCAAGTCATGCTGCCTAGCAATACCTCAATTTAACCCTAGCCTAATCACAGGACAATTTATAATGACCAATTAACCAACCAACCAGTATGCCTTTGGACTGTGGGAGGAAACCAGAGCACCTGGAGGAAACCATGTGGTCACAGGGAGAACATAAAAATCCCCTACAGGCAGCAGTGGGACTTTAACCCTGGTCATAGGCACTGTACTAATAACTATGTGTGCTAACCACTACAGTACCGTGTCACTATCTTCAAATATTTGAATACTTCTGTCTTTTCTTGCATCTCTATAGACTCTGGGTTCCATTTAGTTTGTCTGTTTTTCAGTTTTCTTCAAGATGTGTTACTTCATGATTTGCTGAGTTGAATGTAAGCAGGATTTCTATGATTTCCCCAGTCTGTCTCTTTGAAGTTGACAGAACTTGGATATGACAATAATAATACTCCACTTTTGATCAACAACTGAGGATGCTTGTGGTAATAAGCAAGTCAACATGACTGGATAATATACCAATCTGGGCTATTATGGCACAGTCTGGCCTGTCCCTACCTGGGACTGACAACAAATACATGACACAATCCAAACTGAATCCACGTATTTTACTTGGTTTCATTTAGGCTTGGGCTTAGCGCTGAGGTATCTTTTGAAACTTCCACTGCAGATGCTCTACATTGATGTAATGACAGTATCAATAACTACCATTGTAACCATGACGATACAAGCAAGTTTCTGCAATAGTTTACAATTTCTTAATTGGAAGAGAACAAAAGTGTTCATTGAGAATGGTTCCATTTTGTCAGTATGTTTTTAAGTAATTTTTCGTTTACCCAGTCTGCAGATTAATCATTGCCAGCATTGCTATTTTACCTTGAACTGTTTTAATGTATTTCTTCTGCAACTTCTTCATGATGTGGTCATTAAATTCTGTTGCAGCAGGATGCAGTAGTGAAATTCTAATTGTTAGTTCACAAATTTCCTGCACCTCAGATCATGCAGGTGGTCTGAATGTTTATGATAAATACTGAGCAGCTGGTATGCAGTATAACAAATCCTTTTCGTGATGAAGTGCAATTCAGATGTCTGCATTCTGTCAACACCCTTTCTTGCAGTTTCTTTTATAAAAAAATATTATAGCCCAGTGAGCTTTTGTACTCTGATTATTTTTTTTCCCAAAAGATTGTTGTTTAGATCTTTGACATCGTGCTATGAAAAGTGTTCACTATTTTTAATGTTGATCCTGCCTAAGTTTTTTTGTATGCCAGCAGGCTCACCACTTTTGTGGTGACAGCTGATCCAAAGACCACTTTTCACTTTCTAGGTAATAATTCATACATCTGGCCAATTGTTACAACATTCTAGGCCAACATTGTTTACCTCTAAAATGCAAATTAAACATAATTGTTTTCTTAACTCTATATAATGTTATTTTACTCACCCTGCTTGAAGGATATGTCAGCATTAGTATACGTCTGCTTGAAGTTCAGCTTTAGAACTATGATAGTAATTTGTAGGTTTTCAAAGCCAAATTGGAGCTGTTAATGCTAATTCTGAGGCCTTTTAAAAGGTTTTTCGCAACCCAGATAAATCCAAAGAGAAAAGGCAACGTAAAGTGAAGCTCATACAAAATGCTGGAGGATCTCCACCTCCCCTCCACACTTTCTGCTTTCCGCAGGCATCGCACCCTACGTGATTCCCTTGTCCACTCGTCCTTCCCCACTGATCTCCTTTCTGGTTAGGGTTGCCAACTTTCTCACTCCCAAATAAGGGACAATAGTAGCGGTCAAATACGGGACACTTATGTTTACCCCAAGGAAGACTACCATGACCATGAAGCTTTGTGCAGGCACCTGTGTGTGCATGTGTGACGTGCATATACATGACATGCGCATGCGTGTACGTGCTGATTTTTTTCTACAAATTGGTTTTGGCTTAATCTTCCAGATTCTGTTAAGTGAAACTACACTGTACATACATTATTTCTACTTCATATAGGCTGTGTATTTATCATATCATTTCTGCTTTTACTATATGCTAGTGTTATTTTAGGTTTTATGTGTTCTTGGTATGATTTGGTAGGCTATTTTTTGGGTCTGGGAACGCTCAAAAATTTTTCCCATATAAGTTAATGGTAATTGCTTCTTCGCTTTATGCCATTTCGGCACGAACGGTTTCATAGGAACGCTGTACCTTAGCGGGGGAAATACGGGAAAAGGGCGGTCCTGTATGGGACAAACCAATTTAGCCCAGTATACGAGATGTCCCAGCTAATACGGGACAGTTGGCAACCCTATTCCTTGCAAGCGAAACAAGTGCTACATCTGCCTCTACACCTCTTCCCTCACTACCATTCAGGTCCCCAAGCAGTCCTTTCAGGTGAGATGACTCTTCACCTGCAAGTATGTTGCAGTCATCTACTGTATCTAGTGCTCCTGGTGTGGCCTCCTGTATATTGGTGAGACCCAGCGTAGATTGGGAGACTGCTTCACCAAGCACCTACGCTCCATCTGTCAGGAAAAGCGGCATATCCCTGTGGCCTCCCATTTCAATTCCACTTTGTGTTCCCATTCCGACATGTCAATCCATGGGCTCTTCTACTGCCGCAAGGAGGCCACACTCAGAAGGCAACACCTTATGTTCTGTTGAGGTAGCCTCCAACCTGATGGCATGAACATCAAATTCTCAAACTTATGGTAATTGCAATATCTGCCCCCCCCCCACTTCTTCTTTACCAGTCCCCATCCCTGTTTCCCTCTCTCACCTTATCTGTTTACCTGGCCATCATCTCCCTGTGGTGCTCCTCCTTCCTTTTCTTCCATGATCTTCTATAGTCTCCTGTCAGATTCCCCTTCCTCCAGCCCTCATTTCTTTCACCAATCAACTTCCTGGCTCTTTACTTCACCCCTCTTGGTTTCACCTATCACCTGCCAGCTTGTACTTATTCCTCCCCTCCCCTTCGTACTCCGACTTCTTCCCTTCCTTTTTAGTCCTGAAGAAGAGTCTCTGTCCGAAACGACAACAGCTTCCCCTTTTCCATAGATGCTGCCTCGCCTGCGGAGTTCCTCCAGCATTTTGGGTTTGTTGCTTTCGATTTTCAGCATCTGCAGATTTTCTTGTGTTTGTAAAATGTAGTTACTGGGGCAGCTAAAATGTAGGCACTGCCAACTGTTCGCAAAGGTGCTTCTCAGACGAAATTTTAAAAAGGGTCTTGGCCCGAAATACTGACCATGCTCTTAAGCCTTTTACTGAAACATTAAGGTGCAAAAATAGGTAATAACTTGCTACTTTTGGCTGAAGTTGAATAATCTTTCATTGGGAAGAGTTGAATGCTTACTAGTAGAAGAATAATTGTATTCATCTCCTAGTTTCAACTAATCACTGGTGCCTGGCCTGCTGAGTTCTTCCAGCATTTTGTATGTGTTCATTTGGATTTGCAGCATTGGCAGACTTTCTTGTGATTAAAATGAACTGCTGCATAAATGGGTGTGCTCGCGTGAGATGAATTAGTCCGTGCAACCTATAATCTGTAAATATCCCATGTAATTATCCACATGCAACACCCCATCTAATTCATATCTTTCAAGTGTGAGAACAGATGCTTGGTATGGGGAGGCTAAATATTCATGTGGTCAGCAGATGAGATGTGGCAGTATGATGGAGTAGTTGGTGTTGATTTTCACAACTCCACCGACTTGTGTTTGATTCTGTTTGTGTAATTTATAGCTTCTCCTGAAGGCTACATGGCTTTTTGCTCAGTCGCCTGATTTCCTCCCATGCCCTATAGATATGTTGGGAGATTAATTTGTTATTATTATTTTATCCTGGAGTAGACCAGTAACAGGAGATTTAATAGACATGTAATAGAGAATAAATTGAATGAAAATTGAGGGATGGGACTGATGGGAGCATATTTGTTGTGATGAAATATGAAAAAAAATAAATAAATATGATAGAATTGTAGAATTAAATTCTTTCCTTCCTAGTCCCACTTCTGGAACCCTGGAATCATCTTCAATGTTTATCACTTTATTTTGCTTGGACCAGGCATTAAATCAATGAATTAAATGCTTTTTTTATTAACTGAATGTCACAGGGAGCTATTTTGTACTCTAAAGTAAGACCCGCAGCAAACTATTTGTAGGTAACATGACAAGATTTTCGCTGAATATTCTGATGTAACCAGGTTTCATAAAATTGATATTGAATACATTTACTGATGGAAAAATTGATGGCAGAGTTATTTTACAATGAGAGGTCAGGAGTTTAATAGCAGAGATTAGTTGAAACTAGGAGATGAATACAATTATTCTTCCACAGGTAAAGCAGTCAACTCTTTCCAATGAAAGATTATTCAACTTCAGCCAAAAGTAGCAAGTTATTATTTATTTTTGCACCTTAATGTTTTAGTAAAAGGCTTAAGAGGATTGGATTCTGAAAGTCACAAAGAATTAGCTCTTTTACTGCAATTCAGACTGATTGGAATTTATTTATGAAATGTAATTGTCCAATAAGGATTTTCCCAAAAGTTTTGAATTGTTCAAGAAATGTCGTAAACATAGAAAGGTGGACTTTTGGCTCATTTACTTAAAAGAATCATTATTTTGCAGAAGGCTGCAACAAAATATCACAATACCCAAATTAAAACTAGTAATAAAGCAAAGACAAGAATCAGGTTTAATATCACTGGCACATGTCATGAAATTCGTTGTTTTGTGTTAGCAGTACATTGCAATACATAATACAGTAATAAAAAATATAAATAACAATAAGATATATATATGTATATATATATATTAAATTAACTTCAACAAGTAGTGCAAAAAGAGAGCAAAAAATATTGAGGTAGTTGTCACGGGTTTATTGTCCATTCAGAAATCTGATGGTGGTCGGGAAGAAGCTATTCCTAAAGTGTTGAGTGTGTGTCTTCAGGCTTCTGTACCTCCTTCTTGATGGTAGCAATGAGAAAATGGCATGTCCAAGGTGATGGGGGTCCTTAATAATGGGTGCCACTTTTTTGTGGCATCGCCTTTTGAAGATGTCCTCATTGCTGCCATAATGAAGCTGGCTGAGTTTACAACCATCTGCAGCTATTTCTGATCCTGTGCGGTGGCCCCTCCATATCAGACAGTGATCCAGCCAGTTAAAATGATCATCATGGTACATCAGTAGAAATATGCGAGAGTGGTGTCATACCAAGTCTCCTCAAATTCCTGATGAAATATAGTCGCTGTTGTGCCTTCTTTATAATTGCATCAATATGTTTGGCCCAGGATAGATCTTCAGAGATGTTGACATCCAGGACTAGTTAACTTAGTAGTTAATCAATTCATAACAAAGACAGAATGCTGGAATTACTCAGCATGTCAGTTTGTACCTGTAGACAGAGAGAAATATAATTAATATTAAACAGAATTTTTGACAGAATTAGGAAACTGGAGGTAATTCAAGCTTTAAGATGCGGAGAAAGATGGGAGCTGGTTAAAAGAAGAAGAAAAGTTGGTGATAAGATGGATGTTAAACTATGTATATAACTATGTGCACTAACCTAAGATCTTTTGATGTCCTTGATATCTAAACAAGACGATCGGAGGATAAGTAAGAAACAAAAGCACAATTAGGAAAATAATTTATAGAAAATTGCTGGTGGACCAGAAATTAATTCTAGGAATTTGGAATAATAATGCAGGAAATCCTTCCAGAATTCTCATTAAGCTTCTTAAATATTTCCAATACTTAGTGACACAAATTGTAGTCCTATTGTAGAATAAAAGAGTTTTGTAATTCCCTTTCTATCACAGTAGAACGTAAATGGAATTTTAAAAAATTAACAAATGTGGCTCCTGGAATGAGCATTTTCATTGATTAGGAAGGTTCCCTCAATTTCTTTGATGGAATTTTATAGAGGTATTGGAAAATCCCAGACTTTTTAACGTCTGTTGAACTTGAAATGCAAGCTGAAAAAAATTGGATGTAGTAAAGATTTTATTATTGTTTATTAAAAGAGTTTCTTGTTTAATTTGAATTTTTCTCCTGATTAAGAGTTTAACCTTGGTGTTTACTTAACAAGATTGTGGCTTAAACAAGCAGTGCTAGAATTATATTTCTATTTTTCCTCTTAAATCCCATTAATGTTGTGATTTTTCATAATCTTGCCTCTTTTGATTGTTTTATGATTCAGCATTGATTCCCAAAGTATCACTTACTGAATCATGAAGATAAGAGAATAGATGGACACAAATACTATACCTTCAGAGGAATAGGCCAGGAACTACCATAGGTTATGTTTATGCGATCAAAGGCAAATAAAGATGTTTGGCATCACTGTCGCTTTTAAATGTAGTCTTTTTGTAGTATTCGGGTATAGTTTGTCACACTGACAGATTGAGTTCATAATATTTAAGGAAAGGAACCTAGCTCAGTATTCATAGAATAGAGTGTTTATAGCATTTTCAGTTTTGTCAGGATTAGTTTTTTTTGCTTTTGCCAAATATGCATCCACTTTAGAAAAATATATTGCCTACTAATTTTTTGTATTTTCCTTTTTTTGCTAGATTATTTGGGAGAGGCATTGAACTGACTGGTTATATCTATATCTGGGAGAACTTTAGACTCTATGTACTTCCTTGGAATTCGCCTTGGACTTGGTGGTTGGCATTTATAGGAGTTGATTTTGCTTATTATTGGCTTCATCGAATGTCGCATGGTAAGTAGATACTGATGGGCTACACTGATGTTATGAAAGATTATGGCATTCTTATTGCATAATATCTACCACATATGTTTAAAATTAAATTGAGACTCCATCCATAAAACTTAAACTGCAGTAATCTTAAAGTAGTTGGATATGACAGTAATGTCGTGGTTTGATGAACATAATCTAACACTATTAGATTATATTACAAATCAGAACGGGCCATTTAGCCTATTTAGTGTTTGCTTGTGTTGCCTTACAACGTCTTGCTAGATCCTTTTGTGACAGCAGTCCTGTGTAATGGCAAAGAAACCCATTCTTTGTATGAATGATCAGACATGCATTAAGCCAATGTATAATGTTTGAGTACTGGGACATGTAAGTTTCTTTATGAAAATGGATGTTCCATGAGTTTATGATTGAAATATCTTGTTTGGTAATAAAAGAATTAACACGTTTGTCACTATGTTAGAAAGTCAAGACCTGTGTGTTGAGAATGATAAAATATTCTGGGTAGAACTTGCAGTTATGACAGCTGCACCTTGTCAGTTTTCAAAGCTACGTATTTTCAACTAAGTTAGTAAGATTGACAGGCACATCACCATAAAGTCAATGATCCCTTAAAATATTAGCTACAGGTAACCCTTGTGTTATGGGGTGTTTCATTCCTTAAAAGGCACACACTGCATCCAGGACTTTCCATAATATACAACTCTGTCATCTGCACATGTGTCAAGAAATGCAGATTGAAAAAATTAACTTGATTTTGATTTATTTACTTATTTCCCATTCAAATATAGTGATGCCAAATTCAAATTTTGTATAGTGATTTGTGAATTCTGCAAGTGTGAATTTCTATAACCCAAACAGCTTTGGCATGGGGTCACCTGTAATAACCACACTGGAGAGCAAATTTTTTCAAAGGTGTTGCTGCCTCAGAATTTTATTTTTGTAAACTGCTTGAAGCTTAACACCGATATAATTTCAAGCTATTTGTATCATATAGGAATTTGGAGAAACAAGAAATTAACTTTTATTGAATATAATATATTTAATTGAATAATAGTGCTGATGCTTTGCAATAGTTCGGCTAAGCTAAAAATGTTTTTTTGATGATTTTCGTTAATAGTGGATGAGGCTTCTCGTTTAAGTGTCCAATAATAATCAGCCAGCATAGATGGATTCCAATTGCCCTGATACCATTCCTCCATGACAGCAATGTCCTGGTGGAACTTCTCACCAGGCTCGTCATTGGCAGCACCAAGGTTTGCAGGGAAAATGTCTAAATAGCAATGCAGAAAATGAATCTTTAGTGACATGGTTCATGGTTTTGTATGCTTGAAGCATGTTGTCAACCAGCTGCACGTAGTTTGGTACTCTGTAGTTGCCAAGAAAATTCTCAACAACATCCTTCAATGCCTTCCATGTGATTTTCTCCAGTCCATTCTTGCAGTTTAGAACCCAGTAATTCTGCTTTTGCCTTTGTCAAACCCAAGTCTCTGACAAGGTTGTTTAACTCAGATTGAGTTATCGGATGAGGCTCAGTCGATATAAAGGGTTCAAAATCTGTATTGGTATCAGTGTCATTATCCATTCCTGGCTCGTGTATCATGACATCTTCGTCTGCCTCAGCTGGGCTCCACGTCTCTGGTGGCTTTGGTACTGGAAGACTACCGTCATGTGCTCCAGGTCTCATAGCTGAAGGGAGATTGGGTATTCAGTGAATTTCTTGAAGTAGCAGTCTGCCACATGATCCTTCCGCTCTCGCCATATCATCAGGACAGTGAACGGAATTGACTTCGGAGTACCTGTGAGCCAGGCTTTAAGATTGACAGCACCCATTGCACAAGAATTATGAGGAGCCCAGGGTTTGTCTTGGTCACCAATTTACACCCAAATTAAAACTCACTGGCTTTCTTAATAAGAGGAGTCATGCTTCGTCTTTGAGATTTAAGCATATACTCGCCACAATTATGATTTAAAATATCGCGACTGTTGCAACATTGGTCAGACATGTTGTTATTACAAATACTGCTGAAAATACAATTAGTTTATTATAATCAGTAAATACAATACATAGCGTGCGTAGAGCACGTGCATCAATGTGATCACAAACCGATATACCCTCTACATATAAATGAAATGCACAGAATGGTGTGTACATGATACTTTCATAGCCTTTCTAAAATCTGTCCTGCCATGCTATATCCATCCTGCCTAAGCATGCCCAGACAAGATCGAAAACTTTTCAGCTTATGTTGTGGGCAACGTTTTAATGGATTTGAATTTTGAATTGAAATAACAATACAGGCGATTTCAAAAGTATTGAACACGACAAGGAAATATGGTGATTTTCATGAACAGCAGCCCAAAATCCATGAGATACTCAAACTATTCAGGAAGCAAAATCTTTGTTGTCCAGTGCTATTTGAGTTTACCAGTAATACTCGTCACAGCAATTATTCTGTTAATAGCTCTGTTAATGTGGTTTGTCAAGGAAAATAAGGAGAGAACAGAACATTTTGTCTGTTTCCCACCTAATGCAGTAAAGTATTACTCAACAACTCTTATAGTATTTCTACAATTTATTAAATTGCACATTAATCATTTTCATGAATTTTTGAAGCTCCTACTTGCAGAAAAGAAATTGGAAGTGCATTTATTACATTTTAAACAAGGCTATAGCAAAGGTAGATCGTGCAGTTCTTTAACTCAAAGTAGTCCAGTGATGCCTGGCATTGTGAACTTCAGTTCTGAATGCTGTTTGCTTGCTTCTATTGTTTGTACGATTTGGTCTTTTTCTCTCTCTGCACACTGGGTGTTTGACAGTTTTCTTCTGTTTTTAATGGGTTTTATTGGGATTCTTTGTTTTGTGGATGCCTGTAAGTAGCACAAAACATATCATGATGCAAGATGAGCAGGTGGTGGACAGTGCAAACCATTTAAGAGCAATTCTTTGATTATTATGTTCTGTCTTGAGCAGCTTCTCGTTATAATCTTTCCCTAGAAAAACAAATGATTTTACAAAAATTACTAATCACTTGAATAAATCTATTTAAAAACAAGTAATTTAATAACAATATTTGTTAATGAAATACATTTTAGATCAAGTTGCTGTTTTATTATCTTTATAAAGGAACAAACATCAGGTCTTTGGGATAATGGAGATACCAGAGTATCTAACAGAAATGTCTTCATTATTCGAGAATGTGTAAACTCCACAGATAGTACCTAAGGTTAGGACTCCTGAAGCTGTGGGGTAGAGGCTGCTTCTTCATCAAAATGATTTCTTTTGGATCAAACATCAGCTGAAATAACTGTGTTGGAATGGTGAAGGATGATTAAATCCTAGGTATACACATGGCATTCTTTGATTGATATTCTTGACGATTTAGCCATCATAATTTTGACCTCTGAGAATAAGTATTAAGATTTAGCGCATTCATTTTACTTTGGTAGCACCAAAAGACAGAATCATACTTTATCTTGTAGACAAAAAAAAACCCTTTAAGCCTTATTGCTACAATGAGACAATAGGAAGGAAACAAGTTCCGAAAGTTCAGGTAAATGTTTTCCAAAGTTCTGACTTTGTCTCAACATTTTCCTCAGTACACTGAGAATCCTTCCCTGTCTCTATCTTTGCAGTTCTGAATGAAAGCCATCTATTCATGATGGTCTGTTGGATGTTGAATGGAAAACTTAACAAATAATTCCACACAATTCCAAATCCTGAAATCTGAGACAGTCTGGGACTGTTGGTTCATTGGTTTTGGGGTTGGAGCGATGCAAATATAGAGAAGATACTTTTATCCAGGATGCTGGGCTACTGTCATTATAAAGGATCAAAAGAATAGTATTGATTTGTACGCGGCTATTGTATAAACTGAAATATTGTTCCTGGTTTGAGAAGAATGCTTGTAATGATAACACAGCCTCAGTTGTCCTGGCAACAATGTAGCAACTTCTATTTTCTTGTTTGGATTCTGAATATACACAGATTGAAGCACGTACAAAAGAATCAAAAGTGTCAGGAAGCAGTTTCCCCATCATACATGTGAGATTTAGTTCTAAAATAACACTGCCATAGCCAAAATTGTGGTTCTGCATTGGAATTTATTTTGTGATAATATAACAGCTGATGTAATATTTGACTCTTTGGATATAACATGCACATTTTTCCTGAGGTGTTTAGATTTAAAAAATGTTCTTTGCCAAGCTATTCATGAAAAAACAGGCATTAAAATCTCAATATGAATTCTCTTTTGCTCATTGGAATAACTGATTTTTTAATGTTTTTGATGCCTGGTAACAAGGTAAACTTACGATAATTTTATCAGATTAGCACAAAATGCGAGCACAAATCCTACCTTACATCTGAAAAAGTTGCTGGATGCTAAATGTTAGAAATCATCATTCTTTCCTTACTATCAGGCTACCAATGAGTTTTTATTGCATATTCATTTAAAGCTTTGGAAATTGTATCGTTATTTCACTTATCCCTTGCCGCTAGGGCGGTCTCCTGGCATCAGAGGAGGATAAGTGGATTTTCAGTATATCCACTATGGCACTAGGTTGGAAGGTCCTCGCCCTTTTTGTCTCCATCCAATTTCATTCCATATGGCATATTTAGAATAGTGGTTTAAATTCATCAATGAATTGTCATGTCTAACTTTTTAATGGAACAGCTGTAAATGCAATGACACTGCACTGATGGTAAAGAAAGTGCTTCACTGCCAACTATGACTGGAATTTAAGGCTGCAGTTCCAAACTAAATAAACTATGTCCTGTACTTGTGTTTCAATTTCCACAAAGTGGAATTCGAGAATTTTTCAGCATAGAAAGAGTCCACTGAAACTGTGCTAGTTCTCAAATCGTTGTACTGATTGTTTGTTATTCCATGATATGTATAGCATTCTCTCAAAAAGCAGATCAAATCAAATCCAGTTTAATTGTCATTCAGACCATACATGGATACAGCTGAATGGGACAGCATTTCCCTGGGGCCAAGGTGCAAAAACATACACATTCAAAATAAAGAGAAAGGGGAAAAAAAAGAACATGGTCACATAAGAAAACACATTTTCAGTCCAAGACTTGAGCGACAAGTCCTGCAAATTGATGGTTACCAGCAGTCTAGCCTGTAATTCCACCAATCCAACACTGGAAGACGGCACCGAAGGGAGAGGCTGCCCCCAACCGAGCCCGGATGTCATGCTACAATGCAAGCCCCAGGATTGAGTCCTAGTCCTTGCTACAGCTGAGGCGACACTGCTACCTCGCCACCTGTCTCACCACCGAACAAGGGAAGTAGGACAGGCAACTGGTTGTCCATCTGACTGGCTGCTTCAGGGAAATAGGTTCTCAATATAGGTGGGACCCTAGCGTATAATCTGTCTGACTGCAAAACTGCCCTATGTCATGCTCTCCACCATACCTCCTGAGGCATACTGATTTCAATAAGTTTCTAAGTGAAGGGGAAATTTAGTTTGACCTTAAATTAAGAGTTTTGTCTAGAAATATACTATAAAATAATAGTAAGGACTTCTAAGGACTGTCTGTATTTCTGCTAATACTAGACCTGCATGCAGTAATAAACTGTAATTTCGATACTATCTAAGTGAAAACAAAAGGGAAATTAAGATCTTTAGCAACAAATCAGTTAATTGGACTTATTTGAACCAGAGGAGTTCTGGAGGGGCCATTGATTATGAAATGTAGGAACATTATTTAACATGCTATTAACTAGAAAACATATTTATAAAACTAACATGCTTCATACACGATTAGACATACTCATCACCCAGTAGAGAAGCTGATTTGTTGAATAGACAACCAGCAAAATACACAAATGCTGCCTTGGTTAGTATCGAATGGAATGTAAAAAGGGTTTTTTTTAAAATGAGATAGAGGTTGTCAGGTTCGAGTGTTTCGAAGTAATCAAAAAAAAAGAAATAAAACCACTTTTGATTGTTGAAGCATCCATAATAATCATGACTCCTTCCAAAAAAATCATTAATGCATTTTGAAATTAACTCTACAACTCATTTACCATGGTAACAGAATTTGGTATCAAATTACATTCATGCCTGAACCATATAGACGTGGGTAGAGATTCTTCTGTTGTTCTAATTCATGTCTTTTGGGTTGCTCCTCAAAACTTCTCAGCCACACAATCAGAAATATAGCACTCTCATTGCAATTACCTTGCATTGCTGAAGGAAGTCAATTTCCAAAGCAGTAATGGTGAGCACCAGAGGACATTCTTTTAATGTTGAGGAGAGTATCAGAGCTAGATTTTTTATCCAGAGAGTGGTAAGTGCCTGGAAACACAGTGGTAGAGATTGATACAATAGGGACATTTAAGGGACTCTTAGATAGACACATGGATATAAAAAACGGAGGGTTTTGCACTGTTTAGGAGGGAAAGGATAAATTGATCGTGGAATAGGATTATATGGATTGGCATAATATTGTGGGCCAAAAGGCCTGTATTTTGCGGAGATGACAGTTCTTGGCAAGGATGGTTTGGACCCAAACGCTGGGGTATCCAAAGCAAGAATCGAGACAAGGTATCAAACCGTATCTGAGCACAAAAGAAACTCTAGATGATATCACAACTAGGGCTTATGATTGAGCATCTAAATCTCAGAAGCTGGCACAGTTGGGAGCGTTTCGTAACAGTTTGTTGTACTGTTCTATGTTCTATGCGTATGTAGAATTCCTGTTGACTGTCCTTGATAAATATGTGCCTTTATAAATGAAAACTTATGCTAATACTTATAAATCCAATAATTTACTTAACACTGATATTAAATTAACTGGCCTCCAGTCACTTTATTCTTTCTTCCTTTGTAGCAATCCTCCATTCCTCAGGTACTGCACCTGTAGCTATGGAGGATTAAAACTGTGGTTTGAAACTTTGAGTTTTCTCCCTCTTTCACTTTGTCCACCCCATCTAATGTTTCCTGTTTGTCCATCCCATCCAACATTTCCCATTTGTCCACCTTAACTCTAACATAAATATCATCCACCCCTTCCATGATATCAATGGCAAAATCTTCATTAGGAGCCCTATCGGCATTCTTCTCCATATTCCTTCCGTATATGTTAATTATCCTCCTTACATGAGAAACATATTTAAAGTACCATTCTAATGCCTATTCATGTAAGAAATTTAGCACCATTGGTAGAGTATACTAACCGGAATATTTTGCGGAAATGAACAGAGGTCTGAGGGTGCAGACACTTTTGTTTGTACAAAGTTTGATATAAATCAATCCTTGCTAAAGATAATGTAGAATATGAAAATATTTAAATATCTCTAATCTTTTGTGGCAATGTCACCTGTATTGCACTCATTTGTATTACTACCTGTGGGAATTTAACTGAAAAATCTGAATACTTACTCAACAATACAGAAGCCCTTTTTTCATCTAAGGATGCTTTGAGCTTTCAGAGCTGGGTTGTTAGCTGAGAACTTCTCTGCTGTTCTGAACCCACCCATTAAGTTGAGCCTTAATCATATTGCAGGTAAACAGGCGTTTTGACCCAGCACATCCTTGACAGTCTTCAATTATCTATTGGTACTGATCACAGAAACAAGCACCTTCTTTCCTTTCCTTTTATGCACCTTCTTTCCTTTCCTTTTATGCCTCATAGGTAAAACAAAAACTTTTCACTGTCTTTTGGCAGTAATGCCCATAGTGCATGCAATTGTTGGTTACTTTGGCTCACACCATAGTGCCTTTGTATAGACTAATACTGTAAGGTAGCAATGGTGCTTCAGAAGGTGCTGTGTTAGATGGATGGATTGAATGAAAGTTTGTCTCAACTGTTGTGTCCTACCTTCTACCTGTAGTGTGTGTAAGAAAGGAACTATGTACTGTATATAACTGAAGAAAATAACTTCACCCATTGTTTGAATTTCTCATCTGCCTTATTTATCTCCCCTATTGAAATTAATCATTATAAAAGGTTGGTGTGTTGCAATTTTATAAATGTTCAACTTTATTTAGTTTTCTCTGATTATGTTTGCACTGCAGCTTCATTACATTGCTTATATCTTGCAATCCAGCGCAGTAGAATTGTTCAAAGTGAATCAGCTCCTACCATCAATGTAACTTTTACAAAGTTTGGCTTTTTCCAGTTGAACTTCTGTGACTTATATCAAGTGTCTCACTGAATGCAGAAGCAATTAAGTAACGCCTGTTTTGCTAGTATACTTGTTGTTAACAAAATGTGGAAATGAAGAGCCTTGATACACCTGCTTTAACATCTGTAGCCTGTCGACTACTTACAATCTATTATCCTCAAAATTTGATAATCTTGTGAAAATCTGATGTTGACTTTCCTGAGTCATCAGTGAGTAACTTCACTGTTTAGAATATTATTGAATTTTAGGGGTAGTGCAATAAAACTTGGGTGTCCTCGTACATTAATTGCTAAAAGGAAGCATTCATATGCAGCAAGTAGTTAGAAGTGTATGTTGGACTTCATTGCAGACATATTTGAGTTAGAGGAACAAGGATGTATTGCTGTAGCTGTGCAGGGCCTTGGTAAGACTATCTCAGTTTTGAGTACAGTTTTGATCTTCTTATCTCAAGAAGTGTGTTCCTTCCATGGTGGAACTGCAATAAGTATTTACTAGGCATTATTGTGATGGTAGGACTAATGTGTGGTTTAGCGTTAAATTCATTGGAGAATGCAAGAGTGAGAGGGGGATATATTGGGAACCTATATTATTCAATTAGGATTAGAAAGACTAGATAGAGGGAGAACATACCCAAGGACCGAAGGAACCTAAATGAGATGGCAGAGCCTCAGGGTATGGGGAAGAACCAATCTTCAAAGAAACAGCTGTACTCAGAAGATGGAAATCTGTGGACATCTCAATCACAAAAGGTGATAAAGATAATATCATTAAGTATTTTCAAGAAGAAGGTAGAATGTATTGCTTAATGCTAATGGACAAGGGACATGAAAAGGAGGCAAGATACTCAATATGATCAGCAATGATAGTTTTGAGTGATGGAACAATCCTGAAGGGTCGAATGTTTTACTGCTGCTCTTATTTTCTCTGCTTCTGTGATCTGTGGGTTCCAAGTTTGGTCAATGATCTTGGCTGCCACTAGGATCACTCCTTCTTAAAAGAACTTCATCTGCACACAAAAGATTTTGCAGATGCTGGAAATCCGGATTAGCGCACACAAAATGCTGGAGGAATTCAGTATGTCAGACGGCATCTATGGAGTGGAATAAACAGTCAACGTTTCAGGCAGAGACCCTTCATCAGGACTGAAAAGGAAGGAGAAAGAACCCTAACTAAGAAGGTGTGTAGGAGGGGAAGGCTGGCAGGTGAAAGGTGACGCCAGGTGTGGGGAAAATAGGTGAGTTAGTGGGGGGGGGGTGAAGTGAGAAGCTCCAGGTAATAAGTAGTGAAAGTAAAGGGCTGTAAGGTGAAATCCGATAGGAGAGGAGAATACGCCATGGGAGAAACGGAAGAAGGAGGAACACCAGTGGTAGGTGATAGGCAGGTAAAGAGAAGATAAGGGGTAAGAGAGGAGCCAGAATGGGAAATGGAAAAAGAGAGAAGGGGGAGGAGAAGAAATTTCTGGAAGTTCAAGTAATCGATGTTCACGCTGTCAGGTTGGAGGCTTCCCAGATGGAATATGTGTTGATGCTCCTTCAACCTGAGAGTGGCCTCATTGTGGAAGTGGAGGAGGCCATGGATCAACATGTCGAAATGAGAATGGGGAGTGGAATTAGAATGGTTGGCCATTTAGAAATCCTTCCTGTTGCAGACAGAGCAGAGGTGCTTGACCAAGCCGTCCCCCGATTATAGTCAGATCTCACCACTGTAGGGGAAGCCACACCGCGTGCACTGTATAGTAGTTGACACCGACAGACTCACAAGTGAAGTGTCGCCTCACCTGGAAAGACTGTTTTAGGGCCCGGAGTGCCTGAATGCTGATGAATGGGCAGGTGTAGCATGTGTGCCACATGCAGGGATGAATGCCAAGAGGGAGATCATTGGAGAGGGATGAATGGATAAAGAAGTCAAGGACAGAGTGAACCCTGGAGAGTAGAGAGTGGGGGGGGGAAGATATTTAGATGTAGGATCTCATTGGAGATGGCAGAAGTTGCAGAGAAACTTCTAAAAGCTAACAAACAGAAATTTTGTCATGTCTGAAACCAGTAATTGGTTTAACAATATCCACATTATTTGGTCCAGGGATAAACAAGCTGAATCAGGATTATAAATCCCCTCAGGTATATTTTTCTGCTTTTGCCATATTTTGAAATACTCAAACTACTATTATTACTTTTTAGAAAAATGTGTAGCAATATTGTAGTGATGTCTGATCTCCCCTCAGCCCTCATGTTTTTCATCTATGTTCATGATATCAATGAAAGCAGTTCAGGGATTTACAATGTCCATATCATTGGCTCATTGTCAGTGTACCTGTTGGCTAAGAGAATCTTCAGAATGGTATTTGTATTCTTAGCCGCTAGAATTCTTTTGATTCACTTGATTTGTTGATTTAAAGGAGAAGATGGCGATGCGACGCACCTTGAGTGGCCACTCCAGTTGAATGATACCTGTAATCTGTCAAGTAGAGTGCCGTGCACAATCCTGATTTGATGGAGACAGATGTGAGAGAACGGAGGAACATCTGGAGAAACTTCTGAAATGCCTTTTTTGTTGCTGCTGTTACTGTGTGTTCCAGAATCTCCGGAGGGGAAGGCCCCGAATCCTCATCTTTGCTTGTTGCTCGGCGGCCGGGACGGGGTCGAAGTGCTCGGCAGAGATGGTGCTCGGTGTCGAAGGGCTGGTCAGGGGCTGGTCAGAGGCTCGAAGCTTTCGGATGGACTCAGAGTGGGCTGTGGTTGGGTGCTTCCAATGCATCGACAGTTGTCGGTGCCTGGAGGGTTATGGCAGAGAGAGTTTCTCCCTTCTGCCGCCTGCTATCGGGGACTATCAGGAGTCGATCGGAACTTTGAGACTTTTTTTACTGTTCCCATGGTCTGTTCTTTATCAAATTATGGTATTGCTTTGCCCTGCTGTAACTATATGTTATAATTATGTGGTCTTGTCAGTGTTAGTCTTTGGTTTGTCTTTTTTTTTGTGGTATCACTCTGGAGGAACATTGTATCATTTCTTAATGCATGCACGCATTTCTAAATGACAATAAATGAGGACTGAGTGTCCTCATAATCTAATCTGATTAACTTTAATTTTGTCACTTTCAATGAGATGAAAGATACTTCCACTTCTGCTTCCATTTTCTCTTGTGTAATATCTCCTGCTACTTTTTTAACCAGGCTAATGTAGCCAACAACAACTCATTTTTCATTCAACAAGCTGTTGCTTTTGGCTTTGGCTCAAGCTATTCACTGACATGAAATATGTCAAATTGATTCCTAAAGCACTATTGCCATTTCAGCATGACCGTGGGTCACTTGCTGACCCTGACATTGCCAACTGCCTGGCCTTGGGATTGCACTGTGCACCTCAGCTTGTTCCTGGTTGACTCCGAGTTAATTAGCATGGCCCATTTCGCTGGGGGACTGGAAGTTGCTGTCTCCAGTCACAGAATGGCTTTGACAGCTGGTGACACATTGCCCCCAGCTCACTGGCTGTCAGAGTAGTCACCGAAAGTAAATAATTCTGGATGAATTTGATACCAATAAACTATCTTAATATCACTTTTAAAATTTATTATTTTTTCAAAGCAAAACACTGAGTTAATTTTCATACACACATAAAAATGAATGTATTGTTTAAATTAACTGGATTAAATAAAATAAAGTTTTAGTTACATTTCTCTTGATTGTTGTCTCTTCCCATTCATTTCAATGGGCTGATTCTAATTTTGCAGTATTTAACTTGGTAAGGACTCAGCAACAGATTTTCCAGCCTGATGTGTCTTTTGGATTGCCTCCAGTGCCAGTATATCCTCTCCTAAATAAGGCGATAACTTCAGCTGTGGCCTGCCTGCTGCCCTGTACAATTGTAACAATGCTGTCCTACTCCCCAATTTAAATACTTTCACCAATTATTTAAATGGACAATACAGGCCAATATGTCTTTTGCCTCTCTGATCACTTGATGTACCTACTTGCTTTTGGTGGTTTGTGCATAAGGACACCCAGATCCATCCGTACTCTGCTTATGCTACATGGTTATGGATCAAGAGGTGTGACCCATGGACCAATGCAGCTGGGATGCAAACAGAGGGCTGATCAACCCTGGCTGGGTCACCTGGGCAAAGCTGCCTGATGCGGAAAGACCCAAAGCACCAGATGACCCCAGGTTACATCCCAGCACACCCTAGGATGTATCTCAGCATCATGCAATCTTTCTTCATTTAGGTAATACTCTGCTGCCTTTGGATTCCTCCTTTCCATCCTCAGAGTTTCCCGCATTAAATTTCATTTGCTGAGTTATTTTCTGTTCAGTCACCCTATCTTTACCCTGCCTGATATCCCCATTGCAAGATGTCTTCCCAGCTATTTCTGTGCAATTAGCAAACTTGGAAACCACACACACTGTCCCTCCTTTGCAACAAAAAGGATCTTTCTTGAATTATTGAATTCACAATTGAATAATTTATATGATAATAAATGATAAATCCATAAAAGAGATGGCAAGATTTTTAGAGTTAAGGAAAAGTGTTCAATGTAAAACAAGTGGATAAGAATTGGTCAAGAGAATATAGAGCATTATTTGTATTCATTTAAGCCTAGACTGAAGTTCCATTCAGTATTTGGAGAGTTTGGCACTGTGTGAAGCACCACTATTTGGTTAAGTTGTTTGCTGAAATGAATATAAACAGTGCCCTACTAGAAAAATAGAAGAACTCATCCTGACCAATTCTTTTTCTTTTGAGTGTCATTTAGAAACATTATTATTTTTAGTATTCCAACACTGAACTTGAAATGCTTTGTAACATTTTGAAGTCAAATACTTGCCCAAGACTGGGTAAAATCAGGTAGGTTTCACATTAGGGTTGAGTTAGAGCAACAAAAAAGATAATCCTAATGTTGGAACTGATTGTAACAATTACAGTACTGCATTCTCCTTGCGTACTGGAAATGACATTAAATAATTTTGAATCTCAAGTCTTGAATTTGTTGGGGATGAATTTCTTTGGGTTGCTGCATGTGTCATGGTATCATGAAGATCTCTTCTGGTCAGTTTTCTGAAAAACTTGTGATGCAGATTTCACTGAGGAAGTGTAAGTCATTAGATTAGATTATGAGGACACGCAGTCCTCTTTTATTGTCATTTAGTAATGCATGCATTAAGAAATGATACAATGTTCCTCTAGTGTGATATCACAGAAACACAAGACAGACCAAGACCGAAAAACTGACAAAAACCACATAATAATAACATATAGTTACAACAGTGTAAGCAATACTGTAATTTGATAGAAGAACAGACCATGGGCACGGTAAAAAAAATCTCAAAGTCTCTCGAAAGTCCCAACATGTCATGCGGACGGTAGAAGGAAGAAAACTATCCCTGCCATGAGCTTCCAGTGCCGCAAACTTGCCGATGCAGCATCCTGGAAGCACCTGACCACAGTCTGACTCTCAGTCCGTCTGAAAACTTCGAGCCTCCGACCAGCACTCCGACACCGAGCACCGAGCACCATCTCTGCCGAGCGCTTCGACCCCGGCTCCGGCTGCCAGCAACAGGCAAAGCCGAGGATTTGCGGCCTTCCCTCCGGAGATTCTCGATCGCATAGTAACAGCGGCAGTCATAAGTATAGTTTCATAAATGCAGTTACATAATGGTTGCACACAACAACAGCAATTCTCTCCTTCCCTTTGCCTTTGCCTCAACTGTGGTGTGACAGGTAATTCTCCTAACATAAGCAGTAACAAAGTACATGCAGGTTAGGAGGTGCAGATACTGGAATTGATAATGTATTCTATGCACTTTTTATGCTTAACATGCCGAAATAAGTCATTTTTAACACATGGTTTTGTGAAGTATGTATCTTTCTCCAGACTGTATGTTAAAGATTTAGCATTTCAACATTAGTATGTGCCCTTTCGGAAATTGGGGAATCTCTGGAAGGTTTTAAGTTTCACAATTTGTGCATAGTGAAACACTTCTGGGAATTGGCCCTTTCTCTCATAGTTTTATTTGTGCTCTCTCCAATAAGCTCCAATACCTTGGCATCAATACCTCCTTGTGCAATTTGATCCTGGATTTCCTCCCTTGTAGACTACAGTCATTTTGGATTGGCAACAATATCTCCTCCATGATCTCCATCAATACAGGTGCACCACAAGGCTGCGTGCTTTGGTTTACTTCCTTTACAATTATAACTGCGTGACTAAGCACAGCTCCAATGCCATATTCAAGTTTGCTGATGATACCATTGTCTTAAGCCAAAATCAAAGGTGGTGATGAATCAGCGTGTAGGAAAATCTGACTGAGTGGTGTCATAACAATGACCTCTTACTCAATGTCAGCGAGACCAAGAAGCTGATTATTGACATCGGGATGGGGACACCAGAGGATCATGAGCCAGTGTTCATTTGAAGGATCAGAGGTTGGGAGGGTGAGCAACTTTAAATATCCTATGTGTTATTATTTCAGAGGACCTGTCCTGAGCCCAGCATGTAAATGCAATTACAAAGAAAGCGTGGCAGCGTCTCTACTTCCTTAGGAGTTTGTGGAGATACAGCATGACATCTAAAACCTTGACAAACTTCCACTGATGTGTGGAGGAGAGTATATTGACTGGCTGCATCACAGCCTGGTATGGAAGCACCAATGCCCTTGAATGGAGAATCCTACAATAAGTAGTGGACATGAGTAAAGCCCTCCCAGCCATTGAACACGTGAACATGAAACGCTGTTGGAGGAAAGCAGCATCCATCATCAGAGACCCCCCCCCCACTACACAGGACGGCTCTCATTTTGCTGCTGTCTTCAGGAAGAAGGTACAAAGACCTTAGGATTTGCACCACCAAGTTTAGGAACAGTTATTACCCCTCAACCATTAGGCTCTTGAATAAAGGTGATAACTTCACTCAACTTCACTTGCCCATCATTGAAATGTTCCCAAAACCAACAGACTCGCTGTCAAGGGCTCTTAATTTCATGTTCTCTATTTATTGTTTATTTATTTATATTATTGTTTCTTCTTTTTGCATTTCCACAGTTTGTTGTCTTCGGCACTCTGGTTGAAAGCTGTTTCTGTTATGGTTACTATTCTGTATATGTTTTTGAGTTTGCCCACTAGAAAATGAATCTCAGGGTTGTAAATGGTGACGTGTATCTACATTGATAATAACATTTTCTTTGTACTTTGTACCGTGTTTATAAGCTGAAAGTTGCACATTACTCAAGTTGTAGTAATTGCCCATCTAATCATACATGAGTTAATAGTTTTCCTCATATTTATTCATTACAAAAATATACATACTAGTAAATTAAAATTTAGTAAAAATATGAAGTAATTTTTCAGAATCCATGTTCATTTAAGATAATCAACGTTCTCAAAATATTAACCTTAATTTGATCTAGAGTTATTTTTTAAACATTCATTCAGCTTTGACAGTTTCATACGGGAAATAAGCAATCAAAATAACCATGAAAGTCACGGAAACAATGTTGTTTAAGAAACCTAATGAAGTGTATCTGTGCAGATCTAGAAAGAAATTGCCTCCATCATCAACATGAACCTGAAACAATTTCAGAACTCTTCAGTTCCTACCATGTAGGCCTTTCTGGATGCTGTCATTTGCCCATGTATATGTGGTACAGGTCCTAAAGTTTATCTTTTGTGAATGCTGCTTTGATTGTGCGAACGGGATTGATTCACAGTGCCTTTTACTGATTTCCTGTGAGTCTAACCCTTGCGTTTAGGAGAGACGACGGTACATGCGCCTCGAGCTCCATTTCATGCTGACAAATCGTGCTTAAATTGAAAGCGTGGGAAGAAATGACCAGGATCTCAATACATTTGGATGTAGCTTATGTTTGTAAAGACTCCTGGGAATCTAAAGTGCTCTTTATGTACACTTTAGAGTTGACAATAACTTGCCTCGAGCAATATTACATTGCATTGGCTCAACACCATTTTTCACACCTATAACTAGAAAAATAAAGTAAACATTTGCAGACTATGGGGAATGAGAAAGGGAATGGAGCCAATTAGATTGCTCTTTCAAAGTGTTGGTGTAGGCATCTGAATATGTGCACCAAGAGTTGTAGTAGATGATTGACCTAAAGCCTGCTCCACTATTTATTAAAGTCATAGCTGATCTGACTGTAACCTCAGCTCTGCATTTTTGTCTTTTCATAGCAATCTTTCATCCCCTTTCTTTTCAAGTGTCTCTCTTGAACATATTCAAAGACTCTGTTTTCACCTCCCTTTAAGGAAAAGAGTTCCAAAGAACCATGACTTTCTAAAGAAATACATTTATCATCTCTCTGCCATAAATGGGCAACCTCCATTCAGCAATTGAGAAACAGCTTCTTTCCCTTTGTCATCAGATTTCTGAACGGAACATGAACCAGTGAACACCACCTCATTATACTCTTCTTTTGCAATTTTAAAAAGTTTGGAACTTATAGTGATTTTATGTCTTTGCACTATAGTGCTGTTGCAAAACAAGCAATTTCATGCTATTTAAATCAGAGAAATAATAAACCTAGTTCTGATTCTGAGCATTCAAGCATTCATATTTTGATACTAATTATTAAACAGTGATCCCTAATTCCAGATTCTTTTTTTCAAGAGGAAGCAACCTCTTTATTTACACCCTATCAAAATTCTTCAGGATGTTGTTTTCAAATCAATTCCCCTCCCACTTTTTTTTCAACTGAAGTAAATACAAGCATTGTTAGTTCTGACTTTCCTCATTGGGAAGTGCAATTATATGAAATATTGGTTTAACAAATGTCAACTAGTACCATGTCTGACTATCCTTTCTTGAATAAGGAGACCACTGCAGTCTGTAGTACCCCAGATACTCTGTATAATTGATGCATAACCTTTTGTTGTTTTTGTATTTCATTCTCCTGATAATAAATGATGTCCTGTCAACTTTCTCAATGATCTGCTTTAACTGCAGGCCAACCACTTTGAATCATTCTTGAAGACAGCCAGATCACTTTGCATCTCCAATATAACACTGTTGATAATATCATGTATTTTTAACTTTTGCTGCTGAAATCAACATTTTCACATTTTCCCACATTATACTCAATTTGTTGCATCTTAGCCTTCTCGGTTAATCTATTTATATCTTTTGTAGCTTCTGTATATCTTCTTCAGAATTAAAATTCCAACCCACATGTGTGTTGTCAGTAAATCTAGCGAGCATTCCTTTGGTGCCATCATCCAGGACATCTCTCTAAATTATAAAATGTTGAAGCTTTGTCACGAATCCATGTGGCAAACCGTTTGTTAACATTTGCCTGCCAGAGAAAGACTCCTCCACTTTTTGTTGACCAGCTGGTCTTTGACCATACCAAACCAATATACTACAACTTACACCGTGACTGGTCGATTTGCCAAGTTGTATGTAAGGTTCTGTAATTTCATTTTCGTTCTCTATTTACTTAATTTTAAGCTCTCCGGGTATGATGGTAGGATTTGAACTCATCTCTGTGGATTAATAATGCAGAATTCTGTATGCAGGTCCAGTAGCTTAACCATGATGCTTCTGCAACCAGGTCATCAACTTCCTTTGAATGAAAGAAATCCATATACCAGCAATGGTTGGCATAGAGAAGAGGATCTGTGTTGAAATGTAACCTGCTCCTCACATTAGCATGACTAAACTTCACTCCTGGATTGGTAAATTGCTAAACTGGCTTATTACTGTTATATGTACTGAGGTACAGTGAAAATCTTAGATTTAATATTGGGTGCAGGTAATAATGCTGAAGGTCAGAGTGATGGTATCTTTCCAGCCCCTCATTCCACACTGATATGCTGTAGTGTGTAGATGTGGGAGTCAGGAATTGTGACCTACGTAACATTGTTAACTTGCAATTTTTTTTGTTGAATTGTCAACTGAAGAGGAACATGTTTAAAAAAAATTCCAACTTTCAGTATCCAATAGCTTTTACATTTTTTTTTCTGTTTGATCTTCAAATTCAAAGTTGAAAGTAAATTTATTATCAAAGTACATGTATGTCACCATATACAACCCTGAGAGTTGTTTTCTTGCAGGCATACTCAGTAAATCCAAGAAATGCAATGGAATCAATGAAAGACCGCACCCAACACAGCGGACAAACAACCATTGTGCAAAAGATAACAAACTGTGCAAATACAAAAGAAAAAGAAGTAAAATAAATAAATAAACAAACAAACAAACAAACAAACAAACAAGCAAGCAATATATATCGAGAAAATTAGATGATGAGTCCTTAGGTTGTGGAAACAGTTCAGTGGTGGGGCAAGTGAAGTTGAGTGAGGTTACCCCCTCTGGTTTAAGAGCCTTATGGTTGAGGAGTAATAACTGTTCCTAAACCTGTAGGTGTGAGTCCTGAGGCTTGTGTAGCTTCTTCCTGATGGCAGCAGTGAGAAGAGAGCATGATCTGGGTGGTGGGGGTCCTTGATGATAGATGCTACTTTCATGTGACAGCCCTCCGGGTAAATGTGTTCAATGGTGGGGAGGGCTTTACCCATGATGGACTGGGCCATATCCACTACTTTTTATAGGATTTCCTATTCAACAGCATCGAACTCCAGCTGCTATCAATGTTTTTCAGTATTTACTTCCAACTTAACTCTCAGAGAAATCACAGAGGTAATCTTTTAGTCCAATACAACAATAAAAGTTTTTAAAAACCAAATAAATGTCTTTCATTTTGAATATTAGATTCTGTGAAGTTCTATTATGCGCAGATTCTATAACAGTTTACATGAATTTGAAAGTGCCAGATGTAACCCCATTAATTAATATAGAAGAGAGATAGAGCACATTTTATTACAGACCAATTAGTCTCATATCAAGAGTATAGCAAATGTTGGAATCTATTATTAATGAAGTAGTAACAGTTCTCTTTAAAAATAAACTTAGATTAGGTAGAGTCAATTTGGATATGGGAGAATAAAATCATGCTTGACAAATCTGGTGTTTTTTTTAATTGTAACTTTGGTAAGGTGGTTGTCCATCATGTCTGTAAAGGAAAGGAAACCTGTGTGGAAGAGGTTTTAAAGTGGGAGAATCATTGCACTGGGGCAGTTCCACTCTCTCAACCTCAGAAGTCTGGGTCCAGTGGTACGAACAAACTTCACAAACTGGGGTCTTCCTTGGTTGGAGTGGATGACTATAATGCCTTCTGTGCCTTGTCATGCCCTTCACTCTCCATGGAGCGTTGTAGTACTGCCTTTCTGGCTGTAGCTCTCACTGTAGATCTCATCTGCCCAGTCCACCAGGGTTGACTTCGCATGCTAGGACAGGCATGTCCCAATCTCACTGGGGTACGAGGCTGCCGGCTACCCTCGCCTGTTGAAGCTGCGTACTGGGTGTGACCGCTGTCGCATGCAAACAGCCACTTGGAGCCGCAGGTGAGAGCTGAGTGTCCGGTGAGTGAGCTACCTCAGAGGAGAGACAACAAGCCCCTTCACCAGAGGTGCAACCCCTCCCTGGCCACCCCATACACCCTATGTTATAACTAACACAACAGTAAAGGGTGAACCAGTAAATGTAATGTATTTTGACCTTCGGAAGGTCTTTAGGAAGATGCCACACGAGAGCATTAAACAAAATTAGAGCACACAGTTTTGGGAATAATGTGCGAAGATGGATTGAGATTGAAATGGATTGAGAATTATAAAATGGACAAAAAAATAGAGTTGGAATAAAAGGATTACTTTTGGGTTGGGAGGCAGTGATCACAGGGATAAATCAATGCCTGGAAGAGACAATCACAACTAACAAAATAAATTGACAGTGTTAACTGTGAGAAAGGTGCAGAAAGGCTTCAGAAAGATAAGGGTATGTTAAGTGAATGGGAGAAGATGTGTCAAATGGAATATAATGTGGAAAAAGTGAGATCAATCATTTTGGTGGGAAAATTTGTGCGAAATTCATAGGTGTTCATAGGGTTTTTTTATGTAAGTCACTGAAAGTTAACACCCAGGTACAGCAAGCAATCAGGAAGGCAAACTGTAAGTTGGCTTTTATTGCAAGAGGATTTAAAAACAAGAGCAGATACATCCTGCTGTAATTGTAGAAGATCCTGTTGAGACAGCAGCTGAAATATTATATTTCAGTCTGGTTTCCCAATTTGAGAACTGATATTTCTGTGATAGATGAGGCTCAGAAAATGTTCCCCATGTTGATTTCTGTGATGATGTGTAAATTGAAGAGAGATTAAGCGGGCCTTTATTTTTTTCTTCTGTTTGGAAGAATGAAGGATGATTACATTAAAATATTTTTAAAAAATCTTACATGGCTTGATGGGGATGATGCCTGCTGTCTGGGGTAACAGACGTTAAATAATGGTTCAATTATTCAGGACTGAGGTGAGCAGAAATGACTTCAAGTGGATAGTGCATTTTTGGAATGCTCTGTTTGGGAGGGTTGCAGATGTTAGTTGGTTGACTGTATTTACGACAGGTTAATGGTTCCAGAAATATAAAAAAGAATCAATGGACTGGGGATTATTGCAGGAGAGTGGTATTGAGGTAAAAGGTCAGCCGTGATCTTTTGAGTGGTGGAGCAGCTGAATGGCCAACTTCTACTTTGGTTTATTATGTTCTTAAGAACTCTGATGGAAACACATTGGGTAAAATATTGCTCTAAAAATGACTAACCACTATTTATACAATTCACAGGAAAACTTCCTTCACCATTACTGACGTACACAGACACCTGCAGATATGTGTACAAATACCTGCACGCATGTGCAAGCATACATAAACACACACACACATATTTTTGCTGTGAACTTACAGAAATAACAAAAAAGACAGCAAAATGCTCTGTATCTTAAAATTCATAAAATGTGAAACAAAGTAGGTGCACTGATAGTACAAACCAAATCAAATGAGTATGATTTGGTTACCATGGTTGCAGACATGCCTGCAGAATGACATAAGATGAGACCTGAACATTCAATATGACATAACATTTAGGAAGGTTGGGCATATTGGAAAAACAGAAGAAAGTCTCTGTTGATTTATGGTCATAATGTATTCTTTTTCTAAAGTAGCTTCTCTGGACTTGCTTCCACTTTGGTTTGTGTGATCTATGGTGACGGATAAAACCAAAGCGGGATCTGCAGACACTTCCCACAGGCAGGGAAGAAAGTGGCTAGCGATATGTAGGTGGTTCATTTGTGATGTGGTGTATTTCTTCTACTGCTTCCATGGGGCTTGTGTGGACTCTCAGTACATGGTGCCTGAGTGCTGAATGCTCCTTTTCATTTTGAGAGGCCTTGGGTCCAGGATTCCCAGTGGCAATGGGGCATGGGGAGTGCAACTTTTCAAAGAGCCTCTAAGTATATAATTGAATCTTTTTCTCTGTCTGCCTTGTTATTGCTATTTTGATGTCTTATCTGTAGATTGCCTGATTGATTGAAATATCATGCTCTTTTTTAAATGATCTAACAGCGCTTATACTTGGCAACAATTCTGAATAAACATTACACCATATGTTTGAGGGAAGCTCTTGGCTGTAGTAGTAAAGGGGACCATACTTCATTGGCAGCTTCAATGTATCTTCATGCAAAATGTCTGCAAACACAACGGCAGAAGATGTAGTGGAAGATGGGGAAGGGGTGAAGCGATGATTGTGATGAAAGTGAAGTTGATAATGCGTGATATCTTGATATCAAGTTCTGGATCATGATACTTATTATGAGTCCTGTCCAGTGTTGTCTAGATAGTGAGAACGCAAACACGGCTGTTGCCAAATGGCCAACTACAAGGTAGTAAGCATCCTTTTTGATAACTCTTTTAATGGGGCAGGCTGGTTCTTACACTGAGGCAGCAAGTGAAAAAGTTTAAGATTGACCATCCCATCCCATGATGAGAAAACTGATAAGTGGACGTCTGAGGTCGTTTTCAGGACTGTGGTGGAAACTACCCAGCCAATTTACTTGCCATGCAATTGTTTGAAAGATGGAGCTGTATTTGAGAATTCTTCTTCTTCTCTATATCTGTGCAATGACCTTTTTGGATCAAAGAACTAATAGATGAAGTGGACTGAGGAACAAAATGAAAATTAACAGAATTTTAGCTTATTAATATCTGAAAACACTGTTTAGTGAGTGTCTGCCTTAGCTCTGAGACTGTTGTGATTCTTTCCCTGTTGAATGACCCAGGTCACTTTGGATTGGCAAAGGTATCTGCTCTACGGTCTCCATCAGCAGAGATGCACCACAAGGCTGTCTGCTTAGCCCCCTGCTCTACTTGCTTTACACTTATGACCATGTGGCTAAGCACAGCTCCAATGCCATACTTGAGTGTGTTGACGACACCACTGCTGTTGGCCGAATGAAGGGTGGTTACAAATCAGCATATAGGGGAGAGTTGAAAATCTGGCTGAGAGGTGCCACAACAACAATCTCTCAGTCAGTGTCAGCAAGACCAAGGAGCTGATTATTGACTTCAGGAGGAGGAAACTGGAGGCCCATGAGTCAGTCCTCTTCAGGGGAATCAGAGGTGGAGAGGGTCAGCAACTTAAATTTGCAGGTGTTATCATTTCAGACGATCTGCTGTGGGTCCAGCAAGTAGTAGATACTGCTGTGTAATTAATATTTCAGTAATATTTGAGTAATCTTGTATGTATGTTGTTTGATTATGCTTTCTTTTTCATTTAAATAATTAATTACACATTATATATAAATTCGTGAATTGCATCATGCGTGCTTCGCTTGAGGTAAATACAAAGTGAGACTCACATTTTGATTAGTTTAATATCTTGAAATTACAAAGCATAACAGATATGGCCCAGTCCAAGCTCTCCCCACCATTCAGCACATCTACAGGAAGCACCGTTGCAGAAAAGCAGCATCCATCAGTAAGGACCTCCGGTACCCAGGCCATGCTCTCTTCTTGCTGCTGCCATCAGGAAGAAGGTGCAGAGGCCTCAGGGCCCACACTATGAGGTTCAGGAACTGTTATTACCGCTCAACCATCAGGTACTTGAACGAGGATGGATAAATTCACTCAGCTTCACTTGCCCCATAACTGAACTGTTTCCATAACCCATGTACTCACTTTCAAGGATTTTCATCTCATGCTCTAGATAGTTATTTCCTATTTATTTATTATTTTTTTTCTTTTTGTATTTGCACAGTTTGCTTTCTTTTGCACACTGGTTGTTTGTCTGTCCTGTTAGATGACGTCTTTCTTTGATTCTGTTGTGATGCTTGGATGTACGGTGTATGCCCGCAAGAAAATGAATATCAGGGTTGTATGCGGTGGCATGTATGTACTTTGATAATATATTTACTTTGAACTTTGAATTTGGATAATTATTTATTTCAGGATGAAAACTTGCACCTCAGTACTGGACAATAAAACTCAAAGCAGAACTATTAATTCCTTTGTATCTGGTTTACGGATTACTTGTTACCAGCAACCCCTTATCCTTCATAAAACAGAACCTTTGACAGAAAATTTCTCGCAGTGATTAAATCTGCAAACACTCATGCCAGTTTAAGAGCTTAAAAGCTTAGATTTCGACAAAAAATGTGCAGCTGCTTCAATGCACATTTAACCTAAAGCCCAGGTTGCCTGGAAGGGAATTAAGATGGTGTTGCATCTGTATAAGTCTGTGACTAATTTTTGGAAAACAAAGTGCGAGGTTAATTCAAGACAGAAACTTTGTTTTATAGAAACTTTAACGTATGGTTAGCTGAAATACAGAAAACAATGGCTACCCATCTGAATTAACTATTGGATATACTGTATATGCCTGGAGGTATTTTCCAATTTATAGAATTAAAAGTGCTGTGTGATAGTAGCAATTAATTGTGTTCTATTTCTGAATTTTGGAAATGGAGCACAACACATTGCTGTTCTGTGGTAAATGTATAGTAAGTGCTACTGACTGTGTATGGCTTCCAGGTATAGTTCTTTGCTTAAGTTATTCTAAAGTGAATTAAATTTCTGTTTATTCAGTGAATTTAACACAAAGATGTTCTAATTACTGAATCTTCTTTCTTTAGAACGCTTGAATTGTGGAAGAGGAAAATGCTGAACTGGATATGTTGTTAAACGGATTGTTGTTCCTTTCCGCGCCTTGGGGCGCATCGGGCGGGAATCATGCTGTTTCTGTAGCAGTTTGTCTGTTTTTTTTATGAGGCTGAGGTGATAGCTTGATGCTCAACCCAACGCGGATGGAAAGCGTGCAAAGAGCCGGCTGGATTAAAACCCGGGACCACTCGCCTCGAAGTCCATTGCGGGTGCCACTATACCACCGGCTGGCCAATTAAACTGATTGTGCTGACATAATTGTACTTATTTCCAGAACAAAGGAAGGAGTTAGTCAAAGAGTCGGTGTCCAGGAGTCAGGAAGAGCTATTTTACTTTGCAGCTTCTCTGGCATTCCATTGCTAAAGGAAGGATCCAGGCATTAAACAAAGCAGCATTTGTTTAAATAACATTTTTAACTTTCTGAAAAGATCCTGTGCAGTTTGCAGGAATGTTGTTAAACAAAGGAAGGAAATTAGACAGAGAGGCTGAGAAGTTTAGGGAGTGTCAGAGCCAGGAACCTCAGCAACTGATGGCACAATTATTGATTCTGTGGACCAGGTAAAATCAGGAAGGATCAAGAGATTAGAATGAGAACAATGCGGTCATCTTGGAATTTTTATTGAAATAGACAAAATGACAGTTCAAGGTTAGAATATGAAGGGATTTTTTAAAAAGCAGTATGGACATTTTAAAATTAATTTGTTGCTTAATCAGGAGAAGATAAAAAGGAGCAAGCACCAGGCCGCTAGGAGAACGAGAATTAGTGTGATTTAGGGTATAAGCAGAAATTTTGGATAGACTCGTGCTTATGGAGAATAGGAGGGAGGCCATCTGGGTTTTGAATTACTGTCTAGAAATAAAGAGGCATGGAAAAAGGTTGCATTAGCACATGAACTGAAGGAGGGGTGATGATTGTTACAGAGGTGATGATGCATATACAAAGTCCGAAGTGCAATTTGTGGCGATAACTTTGTAATTGGTTTGACTTTGCATCAGATGGTTAGCGGGGAGAAGATTAAAGTTCATGTTAGAAACAGTTCTTTTTCATGGGCTGGAAATGATAGACAAGTTGTCCCCATGTCTGGCGGGAGGAAATTCCCTTCTTGCCTAGAACTGGATGTGAGAGAATCAGACAATTAAGAGAGTAGAGAGAAATGTTCGTAAGCATCAACACTGATGGATGTAATCAGTATATACAGTAAATGAAAGCTGATGTCACATTTTCAAGTGATGTTTCCAAAGGGCATTATTTGCTTGAGGGAATGGTAGGGTGAAGATTAAATCTTTGAGCTAACCGGAGAGGCCAGAGGTAATTTGAGAGAGTGCAACATAATTAGAGGCTTTGGAAGAGGAAAGAAAATTGGAACGGGAGCAGAAGTTTCAGGGGTGAAAGTGAACCATCAAGTGATCATTACTGCATTTGGAATATGATTGTATCTATGAGGAATTTTTCACAACTGTACCAGAAATAAATTTCTTATTTTAATCCCTAGATAGAGCATGGATGAGGGGAGTCAAAGGTTTTTCTTGAGACATCCTGTGATATGACAGCAGATTTTCTGGATGGAGGCCGTTCCTGAGGGAGATTGAGCAGTATCACATGAGGCTCAGGAGGGGGAGATGAGTGGTTTGCAATTTGTGGGAACCAGGGATGAGGCAAATTGGCAAACTAAGTTTGGAATGGGTCTGAAACTAAAGGAAGATGTTTGCTTGGGGTAGGAATGTTGTGGGGGCTGTTTGAATTTTGTCCTGATGAACTAGAGGAAGGAGTGGAAGTGGCAGGGGCAAGTGACAAAGTAGCTCCTAGATTCTTACCACCTTCGGGAGATGGGGAAGAAAAAGGTGGAAGAGGTTTAATTTCAAAAACAAAAACAACAGGAATTCTGCAGATGCTGGAAATTCAAGCAACATACATCAAAGTTGCTGGTGAACGCAGCAGGCCAAGCAGCATCTATAGGAAGAGGCGCAGTCGACGTTTCAGGCCGAGACCCTTCGTCAGGACTTTATTTGACAGCTTTCAATAAAGTGTTGAAGATGTGACTTATGTTTTCTGTTATCTGGTATTGAGCTGTTTTGATAGATATGAGCTTTATGTGATCCAGTGAGATCTAATGATGTATGGCAAAAATGACTGTGTACCATATCCATTGTGTTGCAAATTGTGTTGGCATTGGTTGTCCCCTTCAGGACAACTTCAGCTAATCCTTACTTGTTGATAAGTATTTTGGGGCATTCTGTTGAGAGAGGTAGGTAATGCCCTTCAGCCAGATAAATGACACTGCTGAGCTGAGGGTATGTGACTTTTTCCTACTTCTGTATCCATGTTGTATCTAAATCTTCATATTGCAGATAAGAGCCCTTTCTTCTCTATGCTGAAACGCTACCATTCATTTTGCTGAATGAATTATCCACTGTGATGAGATCATGAACTGCTACATAGATTCCTGTATTTCTGTTCCTTTCCTTTAAAAGATTAACAAAACTGGAAAATTTTCCCTGAATTTCCTCTCCTCATCTTTAGGGTCTTGAAACCAGTGTCTTGTCTGTTCTTGTCCTCTCATCTAATATGTAGTTCACATTTACTTCAGTCAGAACTCAAAATTATAATAATCAATGAAATAATTATTGTAGTAATCCCTGCAACCAAAATCAGCAGTGATAAGCTATTTGCACAGGAGCATTTGGATGTTTTAAATGATTACAGAGACACGAGAAACTGCAGTTACTGGACATCTTTAAGCCTGCACATTCAGGCGCCTCCAGTCTCCACCCAGCTAACAGGAGCTTACCTGCTGCTTGTTTCTAACTTATCATCTACGTTCCTTATTCAGTCATATGAACCAGCCAACCTCAACCAGCTGCTGCTAGGTTTCAGTTACCTTGTTGCCCTGTCGCGTTAAATTTCTGTTCTCTCTTGAATTGTGCCCCCTCGTGGCATGTTAATTTGCAGTTTATGATTAAATTTATTGCTCACCGCTAAGTCATCTCCACTACCCATGTGTGGGTAAAGCCTCCTCAACATTTCGTGACAGGAGGAGAGAACCAATGATTGATCCAGCGGAGTTTGCTTAACGAAAGGAAGCTGTCTGTCGACCAATACTCTGTCGTGATACAGCAACCCTGCGCCAGTCAGCTACCTCCCTCAGAGCCTGAACGCTTCAACAGATCCCCAATCTGATGCTGTAACTTCCTGTCCCAGTGTACCTTCCACTTCAAGCTCCAGCCACCTCTCTATGTTAGTGACGAGATTGCCTTCGTCATTTCCCTCTTGACTGGGCTAGCTCTGACCTGGGGCACCGCTAACTGGGACAATAAAATCATGATTTCCAACCACTGTGAAGATTTTACTGCTGAAATGCACTGGGTTTTTGATCATCTGGGAATTAGAAAGGAGGCTTCTGTTCAGTGCTGGATTAGACAGTAGAATTCAGGATCCTCATGGCTAGAATTTGGAACTACTGCTGCCCCTTACCATCATGGCCTCTCAGAGCGCTTGAAAGACGAGCAGTCTCCCCCAGACAATGCCCACCCAGCTCATCACTCTGGCCCTCTGAATTGACAACCAGCTTATGGACTGACCCTCCAAGTCATCAGCTAGACTCCCAGTTCAGTTTCCAGGATCTTCATGACTAACACTTCCAGAAATCATGCAGTTAGAGACAGCTCCCTTAATTCCTCAAGAGCATGAGCTTTGGTGGAGAAACAACTTGTGTGCTTTACTGTAGAGCAGCCAGTCACCAATCCATCAAATGCCCACTGTGTCTGGGAAACTGTTCAACCAGGTGGAGATGAGGGGCCTTTTATCTGCTAAGCTCCCCCCGGTCCCTCATTCCAGCACCAAAGCTGATTCACTCTCTCTATCCTCTTCCACACCCCAAAGGCCTCATTCCCTCAGGAGACTCTGGTGGATTCCAGTGTGGCAGGCAACTCTCTGGAGCAGGCTCTGTGTGTGGAACTCTGCTGAGCCTTATAATCACCCCTTCAGCACCACGCCATTGACGGACGTCTCTCGAGGTCTGGGATGGTCAGAGTGCACACACAGCCTGTGCACACGGCCATCAGAGAAGGCTACGAATCCATCATATTTCTCCTGATTGTCTCACACAACACTCCTCTCATCTTGTGTTACAATTGGTGCTCCATTCATGACCCTCACTTCACTTGGTCATCCAGTCCATTCCTGAGTTGGTGACCCACCTGCCTCACAACCTTTGTTGACCTTATCACATAAATCTGTGGAGATGGAAGAAACCCTTGACCTCACCAAACTCCCACAGGACTTTGTCATCGCCATCAATAAAAGGGAGGCCAGCATTTTGCCACCTCACAGACGACATGACTGCCTGATTGACCTCCTCCTGGACACCTCCCCTCCCTGATGACATCTGTCCTTCCTCGCCCTTCCTGAGAGCCAAACCATGAATGACTATATTGCTGAAGTGCTACAGCATGTCTTCATTTGATCATTCCAGTCCCCAGCTGGTGCAGGATTCCTCTTTGTCAAGAAGAAGCATGGGAGTCTTTGTCCCAGAATTGACTGCCATGGACAGAACAAAATCACCATTAAGAACTGGTACCTTCTGCCCTTGATAGCACATTTGAAACACTATGAGGAGCTCAGATCTTCAATAGATTGGATTTATGGAGTGCAGATAACCTGACCCGCATATATTTGTAATTAAATCACTTGGTAGAGATCTGTTTTCTGTTGATCAATGTCAAAAAAAAGCCAAATTAAATCCACTGTGATTCATTGTTGTAAAATGGTAAAACATGAAAACTTCCAAGGGGGTGTGAGTACTTTGTATAGGCACTATAAATTTATTATCGACCCTGAGACACATTTTCTTGCAGGCATACACAATAAATCAATAATAGAATAATAACCAAAATAAAATCAATGAAAGACAGCACCAACTTGGACATTCAACCAGCGTGCAAAAGATAACAAACTGTGCAAATACAAAAAGAAATACAAAAAAAAAGAAATAGTAATAATAAATAAATAAATAAACATTAAATATCAAGAACATGAGATGAAGAGACCTTGACAGTGCATCCATAGGTTTTGGGAATAGTTCCATTATGGTGCAAGTGTAGTTGAGTGAAGTTATCCCTTTTGATTCAAAAGTCTAATGGTTGAGTGGAAATAACTGTTCCTGAATCTAGCACTGTGGGTCCTGAAGCTCTTGTACCTCTTCCTGATGGTATCCACAAGAAGTGAGCATGTCCTGATGATGTCCTCAGGTCCCTGATGATGGATGCTGCTTTCCTGTGACAACACTTTGTGTGGATGTACTCAATGGTGGAGAGGGCTTTACCCATAATGCATTGGGCCATATCAACTGCATTTTGTAGGATTTTACATTCAAAGGCTTTAGTGTTCCCATACCAGGCTGGAATGGAAACACTATTTTCCATCTTTTGATGGTCAAAGCGAGCATAGAAGGCTTTGAGTTCATCTGGAAGCAAAGCCCATTGTTGCCTATCTTGCTTGATTTAACATTATAAGTGGTGATAGCATTCAAACCCTGCCACAGCTGTCAAGCAACCTTTGTTGATTCAAGTTCAGTCCAGAATTGCCACTTTGCCCGTGAGGTGGTTTACTGGAGATCATACCTAGACCTGTTGTAACTTTCTCTGCCTCCAATCTGGACCTCAGCAGGTTATGAATCTAGGACTCTGAATAATTTTGTGGGGGCACGCTCGTCTACAACCGTTTTACTGAAGTCCGTGACAACAATGGTGTGTTCATTCAGATCCATAGATGAACCCTTGAACACGACCCAGTCCACCGACTTGTAGCAAACATGTAGCTTTTGCCTCCCGTGACCACCTCTTTGTTGCCCTAATCTCTGGAGCTTTGCTGTTTGGCCATTGCCTGCTTGCAGGTAGGAGGAGGACAGCCAAATAATCAGATTTACTGAAATGTCCTCCGGCATGTAACGATAGGCATTCCCTAACCTATTAAAACAGTGGTCTAGTGTCTTGGAGCTTCTAGTTGCTGATGTTCCTACAATGGTTTGAAATGTGTCAGGATGGACTGTTTCTTTTTTGGTGACGGCATCATGGCAGTATCTCAAGCACTTAATTATAGCCAAGCTGGTGGTTTGTAAACAGGGTCAGGATTATGGAGGAGAACTCCTTTGGTAAATAGAAAAATGGCATTTGACTGTTACATGTTCAAGGTCGAGGGAACACGAGTTTAATAAAGTGGCCATATTGAAGCACCACTGAGAGTTTATCATGAAAAACACACCTCAACCTTTTGCCTTTTCCGAATCAGCAGTTTGGTCCAACCTGTGAATCGAGAAGCCTTTGGGTCTGATCACCATATCAGGTGTGCTGGGGCAAACCACGTCTTGGTCAAATATAGAATACAACAATCTCTCATTTCCTTCTAATACAGCTATCTTGCCCTCAGGCCCTCAATTTTGTTCTATAGTGACTGCATGTTTACTTGGTAGAGCAGTCTCATTTCTCTGTGTTTCAGTCTGGCTTGGAGGCCCCCTACCCCGCCTCGCTTCTGAACATGGCGATCAACAACTTAAAGGTGCTGTAACTGGTTGCTTGAGAGTTGAGTCCACTGAGTACTTCGTAAGATCCTGAAATCGGTAGGTCATTAAGTTGTTTACATCCTTTCAACTCAAGGCATAACTTTGGACTCAGAGAAAGTGCATGCCATGGTTAAATGGTCCCGATTGCACTCCCTCAAACAGCCGCAGCGCTTATTGGACTTCTCCGACTTCTACCACTGGTTCATCAGAAACTACAGCCAAATTGCCCCTCCTCTCACCTCCCTCACCATCACCTACCTCATGGACAACCTGGTCTGCTACACAGGATCATTCTTTCAAGAAGCTCAAGAGACGCTTCAGTACTGCTCCGGTTCTCTGCCTTCTGAACCCCTCTGGACCTTTTGTGGTAGACATGGGTGCTGGGGCTATCCTCCCCTAGTGAGGAACTGATGGGAAGAAACAACCTTGTGCCTTCTTCTCACGCAAGTTCAAATGCCGTTATGGAGTAAGAGACAGGGAGTCACTCACCATCAAATGGCCTTTGGTGGACAGGAGATATTGACTGATGGGAAACTCTGTGCCCTTCCTGATCTGTACTGATCACCGGATCCTTGTATTCACTCAACTGACCTGACAACTGAACCCATGTCAGGCTTGCTGGGCCCTCTTCTTTGAGCAATTCAAGTTCGCCAGCTCCTTCTAACCCGACTCCAAGAACACGAAGATGGACGCCTGTCACAACAGCTCAATCCAGCTGAAATGGAGGTCAACCCTCGGCCCATCATTCCATCCTCCCAGATTCTCGCCCCGATTGTCTGTGACCTTGAGAACCAGATCTGCCAGGCCCTGCAGCACAAGCCTGCTCCAGCCAACACAGCTGACAAACGCATGTACATGCTGCTGACCGTGCACTCTGAGGCACCAGTGGACCTACTCCTCACCCCTCTCCAGCCATCCAGGTTCATATCTGACTGAATTTGCTCCATTGCCGGTTCTGGGTGGCACACCATGATCACAGATCTACGTTAGTTTGTTGCTGCCTACCCTAAATGTGCCGAGTCCAATTCCCCCAACTAGTGACCCTCAGTGCTCCTGCAGCCCCTGCAGGTCCCTCGACACCTGTGGTCACACATCGCCATGGTGTTAATCACTAACCACCTTCCAATGGGGCCCACAGTGATCATGACACTGCTGGACTGGTTCTCCAAGGCCGCCCACTTCATTGCTGTCCCTAAACTTCCGCCAGGCGCTGACGCGGTGGACCTGGTTCTCTAGTACGTAGTTCACTTCCTCAGCTTCTCCCAGGATATTGTCTTGGAATAGGGCCCACAATTCATTTCAGGTTCAAGTTCAAGTCCAATTATCATTCACCATGCATGAATATAGCTGAAGAAAACAGTGTCCCTCTGGGGGCAAGGTATAAAACACATTACCAAAGCATACTGCATACGGCACATTGTACAGAACACAAATAACACATATTGTTAGGATTTCAGAAAAAACATACAGTCACAAAGGACAAAAGAAATATAGCCCATGTCCCTGAGCGGCATGACTGTAGAATTGATGGTAATTGTCCTGGTGCAGCCTCCCTTTCCATGCGTGAACACCAGAGGCCAGCCTCCAGCCCAAGTATGGATTCCAGCACACCTTGAATGGGCTCTCCCATACCACCTCATCATTTCCTCTCCTCATTGGCAGCAACAGGCAACTCTGTGGGCTTGGCCTAGTCCTTTCCACAACCAAGCCAGCGCAGCTCCCTTGCTGTCAAACTCGCAAATGAACCAGTGAACTGGACTTGCAGTATCTACATAACCAATGTCCAACAGAGTCTTGTGATCACAGTAGAAAAGTCTGAGACAATCACTTGCAGTACACACCATCCAATGATACATCACAGGTCCAGACAACAACACAACAATGGTACACTGTAAGTCTAGCTCCATCACTGCTGAACAACTTGCTGATGGGATAGTCCTGCTGTACTTGATGTTGCTAGTATCCAGCAGTGATTTGCGATCATAAAAAAGACATACAAATACACCTTTGATTGGACTCGGTCATCTTGACATATTGCCATCTTACTGGAAGTCTCCTGCTTGTGAGCTTTCTGCTCTTTCTTCCACACCTTAGGGCGTTTGTCTTCTAGCTATCATCCATAGACCAATGGCCTGTCTGGAAGAGCCAATCAACAAGTGGAGAAGTTTCTGCAATGCTTTGCTACCTCTAACCCTTCCACATGGAAGAAGTCTCTGTTCTGGACCGAGCTGTCCCACAATCTACACATCTTTTCTGCCTCAGGTATGTCACCCTTTGAAGTGCTTCATGGCTACCAAAGCCCGTTCTCTGTGGAGAAGTCAACAGTGGAGTTTATATCTGCCAGGGCCCCGGTTTGGTGATGCTGGAATGCTTGGAAGAGGGCACGGAGGTCTATCTTTGCTGCCAACTGTGCCCACTGCTGCCAGGCTAACCGCTATAGTCATAGTCATAGTCATACTTTATTGATTCCGGGGGAAATTGGTTTTCGTTACAGTTGCACCAAAAATAATAAAATAGTAATAAAACCATAAATAGTTAAATAGTAATATGTAAATTATACCAGGAAATAAGTCCAGGACCACCCTATTGGCTCAGGGTGTCTGACCCTCCAAGGGAGGAGTTGTAAAGTTTGATGGCCACAGGCAGGAATGACCTCCTATGACGCTCTGTGTTGCATCTCGGAGGAATGAGTCTCTTGCTGAATGTACTCCTGTGCCCAACCAGTACATTATGTAGTGGATGGGAGACATTGTCCAAGATGGCATGCAACTTGGACAGCATCCTCTTTTCAGACACCACCGTCAGAGAGTCCCATTTCCATCCCCACAACATCACTGGCCTTACGAATGAGTTTGTTGATTCTGTTGGTGTCTGCTACCCTCAGCCTGCTGCCCCAGCATACAACAGCAAACATGATCGCACTGGCCACCACAGACTCGTAGAACATCCTCAGCATTGTCTGGCAGATGTTAAAGGACTTCAGTCTCCTCAGGAAATAGAGACGGCTCTGACCCTTCTTGTGGACAGCCTCAGTGTTCTTTGACCAGTCCATTTTATTGTCAATTCATATCCCCAGGTATCTGTAATGGAAACGGGGGTCGCTCGTACCTTAGCTCTCCTCAGGTCTACCACCAGCTCCTTAGTCTTTTTCACATTAAGCTGCAGATAATTCTGCTCACACCATGTGACAAAGTTTCCTACCGTAGCCCTGTACTCAGCCTCATCTCCCTTGCTGATGCATCCAACTATGACAGAGACAACAGAAATCTTCTGAAGGTGACAAGACTCTGTGCAGTAGTTAACTATCGGCATCTAGTTAAACTGCTCCAGCCTGGAGAGTTTGTCCAGCTGTCCACCTGGGATTGTCCCCCGTGCACCAACTCCCACAAGCTCTCACCCCAGTTCATTGGTCCCTTCAAGATTATCCATTGTACGTAATGTACTGGTTGGGCACAGGAATACATTCAGCCAGAGACTCATTCCACCGAGATGCAACACAGAGTGTCATAGGAGGTCACTCCTGCCTGTAGCCATCAAACTTTACAACTCCTTCCTTGGAGGGTCAGACACCCTGAGCCAATAGGCTGGTCCTGAACTTATTTCCTGGCATAATTTACATATTACTATTTAACTATTTATGGTTTTATTACTATTTAATTATTTATGGTGCAACTGTAACGAAAACCAATTTCCCCCAGGATCAATAAAGTATGACTATGACTATTGTATCAATCCAGTCAGTGGCCGTGGGGGCTGGAGGAGGATGTTGTGTTTGGTACTGTTGTCAGCGTTTTACGTGCAGGCTCCTCCCAGTCTCCACCCAGCAAACAGGAGTCACCTCCACTCCTTTCCAACTCATCACCTGCAGCCTATTTAAACCCAGCTCTGATCCGCAATCTTTGTTCACTCATATGAACCAGCCAGCTTCAGCCAGTTGCTGCTAGCCTTCAGTTAACTTGTTGCCCTGTCATGTTAAGTGTCTGTTCTCTCTTCTAGTCCTTCATGGCTTGTTATTTTGCGGTTTATTATTAAAATTATTGCTCACTACTGAATCATCTCTGCTGCTCTGCATTTGAGTCATGCCTCCTCTGCATTTCTTGACAAAATCAGGAACACACGCACAAAATGCTTAATGAACTCATCAAGTCGGACAGTACATTTTACTATTTTGCATTGCCTCTCTTTCCCCATTTGATAGGTAACTTGGTTCGCAGTAAGCATAATTGAACAGCTCTTCTCAGGTCACCACTGCAACCAGCTCCTGGGAGATGGGCACCTCTCCAAATTACTCACTGTTCTGATCTGACTTACTTCTCAGTTTATTCTTATTGAGATGAATGGAAAGGTATTTAAAATGCAGACCATATTCCAACCACTTTGCTGCAGTACATTCTGGTATTGCCTTGTTAAATGTCATGACATGCAATTTATTTTCCTGCTTAGAGAATGTAGAAATTCTATTATCAATTTTTTTCTTATATAACTGTAACTCTCCTTATTTCAAAAGTCTGTGGTACTAACCAAATAATATGAGTTGAACAATGCCTTTGATATGTCTCCAAATCTAATTTTAGATGATCTACATTGATTTTACAATGAATTATACACATTACAAGAAAAATGTTCATAAGAACATAAGAACATAAGAAATAGGAGCAGGAGTAGGCCATCCGGCCCATCGAGCCTTCCCACCATTCAATAAGATCATGGCTGATCTGTTCATAAACTCAGCTCCATCTACCTGCCTTTTCCCCATAACCCTTAATTCCCTTACTATGTAAAAATCTATCTAACTGTATCTTAAATATATTTAGTGAAGAAGCCTCAACTGCTTCCCTGGGCAGAGAATTCCACAAATTCACCACTCTCTGGGGAAAACAGTTTCTCCTCATCTCCGTCCTAGATCGTCTCCCCTGAATCTTGAGGCAATGTCCCCTAGTTCAAGTCTCATCTACCAATGGAAACAACTTTCCTACTTCTATCTTATCTATCCCTTTCAAAATTTTGTGTGTTTCTATAAGATCCCCTCTCATTCTTCTGAACTCCAGAGAGTATAGTCCCAGGCGACTCAATCGCTCCTCATAGGTTAACCCCTTCATCCCTGGAATCAACCTGGTGAACCTCCTGTGCACTGCCTCCAAAGCCAGTATATCCTTCCTCAAGTATGGAGACCAGAACTGCACACAGTACTCCAGGTGTGGCCTCACCAGTACCCTGTATAGTTGCAGCATGACTTCCCTGCTCTTGAATTCAATCCCTCTAGCAATGAAGGCCAACATTCCGTTTACCTCTTCATAACTTGTACCTGCAAGCCAACATTTTGTGATTCATGCACAAGCACTCCCAAGTCCCTCTGCACAACAGCATGCTGCAATCTTTCACCATTTAAATAATAATCTGCTCTTCTGTTATTCCTTCCAGAGTGGATGATCTCACATTTACCAACGTTTTATTCCATCTGCCAGACCTAGGCCCACTCACTTAACCTATTTATATCCCTCTGCAGACTCTCCACATCCTCTGTACAATTTGCTTTTCCACTCAGTTTAGTGTCATCAGCAAATTTTGCTACGCTACTCTCAGTTCTCTCTTCCAAATCATCAATGTAAATGGTAAACAGCTGCAGGCCCAGCTGTTCAAGTTAACAATTGCTATATTCTTATACTTAAACTCATATGAAATTTGACTGTTACATGTAAAGGTTCCATGTATTTTTTTTAATTAAAGAGAACCTAGAGTGGGATAACCTGCTTGCATTTAAAATTGTTGTATTGCCTAGAGTGATGAAGTAAAACAGGACAAATTGGGTATATCAGTGTGATTGTACACTGTGATTCAGTGGAGAGTGAAATTACGTATTTTCTTTGAAAGTGAAGATTACCTTCACGTAGTTTTATCTCAGGTATTTGGTGAAATCATTCGTGGTACTAAACCATCTACCACACAAAGTGCAGGAGAGCTCCAAATTTGGGAAGCTGACTGACTGGATGTGTAGATACAATTATTTGACATTGCTTTTGACTTCTAGGGTGCCAGAGTCAGGGACGCTGTGGATCGAGTCCACAGCATTCTTAAGTGGGGAGGGTGAGCAGCCAGAGGTCGCGGTCCATATTGGTATCAGTGACGTAGATAGGGAGGGAGACGAGGTCCTGAAAAATGATTTTGGGGAGTTAAGTGATAAGTTATGCATTGGGATCTCCAGGATTGTGATCTCAAGATTGCTACCTGTGGCATGAATCAAGATTCTTTCTTTGGACAAGGGTGTGAATGCAAAACGACGATTTTCCATTTTCCTCCACAGATGCTGCCTGACTCATTGAGTTCCTTCAGCATCTTGTGTGTTACTCCAGATTCCAGCATCTGCAGTCGCTTGTTTCTTTAGTTGATGGATGGGTGGGCTGTTATCATATTTAAATGGATGGCTAAATTGATCATTTTGGTAGCTTGCAAAAATAAATGAGTAAAGTCAAGAGACATTGCCAAACTGACTTGTGTTGCTGAATTTTACAATAAATGCAGCAAAATCAAATTTGCTGCATGCTGGATTGATCTGTGTTTAGCTGAAATAATGCAGAATACACCTGTGATCTCTAACTGAGTCATTCCATGTATGTACAGTTTGCACTTGTCACTATCTCTGTCAAAAAAATTGCAAACCTGTTTTGTTGAATGATAATTTTCCAGTGTTGTATTTTTCTAATTATAGCTGCTTGGTTTTGATCCTGATTAGGAATGTTGTCATTTAAGCCTCATGTTTTACGCATATTGTGATCTTACTTCATTGTTTTGCTTCTTTTTTTTTGTTTCTTTTGTACTTTCCTTTGATCTTTCTCTGGTAAAAGAACGATTATTGGAACATTTTGTAGCTGTCAAATACTATTGGAAAATGGAACATTAGAAAATAAAGCACAGGAACACAGGTAGAGTATTTGTGTCCATTATCATCCCAGTAGAACAGTGGTCCCCAACCACCGGGCCGCAAACCATGTGCTACCGGGCCGCGAGGAAACGATATTTGTCAGCTGCACCTTTCCTCATTCCCTGTCACGCACTGTTGAACATAGGGTTGCCAACTGTCCCGTATTTGCTGGGACATCCTGTATATTGGGCTAAATTGGTTTGTCCCGTATTTCCCCCGCTAAGGTAGAGCGTTCCTATGAAACCTTTCGTGCCAAAATGGCATAAAGCGAAGAAGCAATTACCATTAATTTATATGGGAAAAATTTTTGAGCATTCCCAGACTCAAAAAATAACCTACCAAATCATACCAAATACTTTATACTTCATACTTTATACTTTATTTTAAGAAAGTATAATAAGTAACACATAAAACCAAAAATAAATAACAGTAACTTATAGTAACAGCAGGAATGATATGATAAATACACAGCCTATATAAAGTAGAAATAATGTATGTACAGTATAGTGTGGAAGATGAAGGCAAAACCAATTTGTGGGGGAAAAGTCGGCACATACGCGCATGCACACGTCACGTCACGCATGTGCACACAGGTGTCCGCGCAAGGCTTCATGGTCATAGTAGTCTTTCCTGGGGTAAAGTGTCCCGGGATTTGACTGCTACTTTTGTCCCTTATTTGGGAGTGAGAAAGTTGGCAACCCTAACTGTAAAAGACCTGTTGAGGTGAGTTTAACCCTACTTGAACACCCACCCCACCCCGGTTGGCCGGTTCGCAAGAATATTGTCAATATTAAACCGGTCCGCGGTGCAAAAAAGGTTGGGGACTCCTTTAGTAGAATGTATAAAAAAAAGTTACCCTCCACATCGCCATTGAATTTACCCCCTTATGCCTTGCATGAGTGTCCCCTAGTATTTTAACATTGGGAAAAAGGAAAATAGAAAATTAATACTGAAGAACATGTATGTATTTTTTATATATACAGTAAGTTGTATAACAAATTTGTTTTGGTTTGGTGTGCCCATTTTCAATAGGTTCTCATGGGAAGTTGTACCAGGCACTTACAAAGGCAATTCACTTCAGTGTGTGTCATTTCCTCATTGCATTCTCACACAGGAGGATGTCTTCATTTTGCAGTGTGATCTACATTCTTTGACGTCCTTATGCAGAAAGTCAGGATCATTGGTTGAAGTAAAGGATCCACATTGATTTTCAGACATGGTGTGACAGTTAGCATTGGCAAAGGCTTGTAGGATCTCTACGCCAGATGCTGCTGTTTGTGACTGGTGGTTGCTATGGAATACCGTGATTATAGAATAGGGCCTGTTGTGCTACTTCATGGCTCAAAGAGCTTCATTAGCCAGCACAGGCTATTTAAAACTTTCTTCCTCTCTCCATGCAAACTCCATTTTTACCCCTTCCCATTTCCCCCCTCCTATTTCCTTCATTCCTATAGCGACTTGAGTGGTTTCTGCTGAGAGCTCTTTCACTCTGCTGGCCTGCCTGCCAGCAGGATATGCACAATTTAGATAGCGACTTCTCTGATAGTGCTGAAGTTGCCTTCTAATACTTTTAAAATGGAAGAAAACCATGATAACAATTTATCAAGCAAGAATATTCTATTCTGGCAGTTTATTTTTTGCTGACTTAGTATGGGTTTGGAGCAAATTTAAATGTACATATAATGTACCAGAAATGAATAAAAGCCAAAATATATGCCAGAATTTTTATAAATTTGTGAAAAGCATCTGCTATATGTGATTTATACTATGAGCAGAAACTGCAGTTCGGCATCTGAAACCAAGATGACTTCTGTTGTTCTGCTCTGTGAGCATGTCACTGCCAACAATATCACCATAAACCCAAAAATAAATAAGAAACAGCATGCATTTAATAGCCTGCACAGTTACTCACATATTTTCAGAATGACAGAAACAATATTTCTGAAATTTGACCCTTTTAAAGGAATTTTTTATACGCAGGCTACAGTAAGATGATCAAAATTTATTATTTTCACACACGATAGAGTCATGGAGTGAGGCAACTCAGAAGGCAGTAATTCTGGCCTGGAAGCTTATGGTGGCCCGGAAATAAGCCATTCATTCTCATCCTTTGCTTTTTATTCACCAAAGCCCTTGTTTTTTTTTCAAAAATTAAATACTTCTTTTTAAAATTACCATTGACTTATCCTCTGCCACCCTTTCAGGTAAAGTATTTTAGAAAACAAGAATTTGAATATTGTTTGGAAGTTTGGTTGATTTCCTTTATTGATTTATTTGTCTATTATGTATATTCAACTGATCCTAAAATTTAGTGAAGAATTACAAAGGGTCAAGGCACACAGCCAGCATATCTACTTGAAGTTAGGTTCAAGGGTCAAGGGTCACTTATCCTTATCTACACAAATAGAGGGTGCAGAAAAGGTTCACTAGGGTGTTGCCTAGATTAAAGAGTATTAGTTATAGGGTGAGAAGGGGAAAGTTTAAAGGAGATGTATGAGGCAAGCTGTTCTGGTCTCTGGAGGTGCAGTTCATATTGTATGAATGTCACTTCCTTGATGTTAGCTTTTTTTTATACTAGTTCACTGCATAGTTGTGTCCATGTGCATGCTGAGGGTGGTAGATTGAAAAGACAGATCATCTCCAAAGGCATCACGTCAGACTGGCAATGTGTCTCAATGCCATAGATAACAATGTCAACTTCTGTCCCGAGCAACGTTGATTGCCAAGACCTGGAGGTCAGGTCAGAGTGTGGCTCATCTACCTAAGGAAAATGTCCAAGTGCATTTTGGCTGTAAAAAAGAGAGTGCTTCAGCTCTGCAAGGGGAAGTTTTCCACACCATGCAGCCAATATGTCTTTCGCATAGTCCAGGTATTGACCCACAACATCTCCTTCACAGTTGCATCTCAGTAAAGACTTCAGTCAAGAGTTGCTACTGATGCCAATCCCACTTCACAGACAATTATTTACTAATTTTTCATTGAGATACAGTGGGGAACAGGCCCTTCGAGCCACACCACCCAGCCATCCCCCAGTTTAATCCTAGCTAGGGTTGCCAAATGTCCCGTATTAGCCGGTACATCCTATATACTGGGCTAAATTGGTTTGTCCCATACGGGACTGCCCTTGTCCTGTATTTCCCCCCTCTAAGGTAGAGCGTTCCTGTGCAACCGTTCGTAAGCGGAAATGGCGTAGAGCGAAGAAGCAATTACCATTAATTTATATGGGGAAAATTTTTGAGCGTTCCCAGACCCAAAAAATAACCTACCAAATCATACCAAATAACACACAAAACCTAAAATAACACTAACATACAGTAAAAGCAGGAATGATATGATAAATGCACAGCCTATATAAAGTAGAAATAATGTATGTACGGTGTAGTTTCACGTAACAGAATCGGGAAGATTAAGCCAAAACCAATTTGTAGAAAAAAAACTAGCACGTACACGCATGCGTATGTCACGCATCCATACACAGGTGCTTGCGCAAGGCTTCATGGTCATGGTAGTCTTTCTCGGGGTAAACACAAGTGCCCGTATTTGACTGCTACTTTTGTCCCTTATTTGGGAGTGAGAAAGTTGGCAACCCTAATCCTAGCCCACTCGGGGGACAGATTACAAATACCAATTAACCTGCTGACTGGTATGCCTTTGGACTGTGGGAGGAAACTGGAGCATCTGGAGGAAACCAACGTTGTCACAGGGAGAACGTACAAACGCCTTACAGGCAGCAGCAGGAACTGAACCCAGGTTGCATTTACTGTAAAATGTTGTGTTAATTACTATGCTACTGTGCTGTTCCTAAACATGGACATAATGAAGTTCCATGCATCCCAGGACACACGTTTGGCAAACATGTCTCCACAACGCTCTCATTCAGGAGCCGCAGGTATATTAGATTTGGCTTGGTATTTGGCTTGTTGAGACCTAGTCACAGCAGGACTAAAAGTGTTTGACAACCAGTCTGCCAGTCATCCATTCCGGAAGTCAAGCTTTTGCAATGGCACGGAAGGACTATGTCTCAAACCTAGCGAAGAACTTTACCTTTTCTGTGTGGCTTGCTGGGCAGTCACTGCAACATGTAAGAATGGTTAGTCCAGTTCATATTAATAGTACAGCTATCAGTGTACAACTGCTGTGGCAGAGGCTGGACAAATGCAACACACGCAAAATGCTGGAGGAGGAGGCCGAGCACCATCTCGGAAAAGAGTACAGTCTACGTTTCAGACTGCCTGGCCTGCTGAGTTCCTCCAGAATTTTGTGTGTGTTGCTCAGATTTCCAGCATCTGCAGATTTTCTCTTATGGGTGGACAAATGCTATGGCTCTCCAGAGGCAGTTGAAGAATCTCTCTTCAGTAGACCGGATAATTTTCCAAAGGCCTCACACAAAGAATCGCGGAAGCTGCAGGAGCTTGCTGATCTGTTTTTGGAACTGCACACTACAAAATCAAGGGCTACCGCCTCGGACTGAGTTTCATGCACATGGCAAAACTGATGGCTGTTATGAACTCCGATAGACAATGCCCTGTCCATATGAAACCTCACCCCTGTAGGAAATATAGAGGATTCTGAAAATGACACCCACAGATTGAAGATACTTTCTTCAAGAAGTTTTTCAATGGTGTGCTTCAAAAGCACACCAAGCACTGATCATTCATGGCAGTGAGTGCAACACTGGCCAGCACATATCAGCACTTCACTCAGGGCCAGCACCCCAGGCTGTTACTGACTCCAGCACAACTGCAACAGAGCGCAGCAGGAAGCCAGCTGAGCATCCATCAGAGGTAGCTACTTTTTCATGCACAGAGGTATACGGGGAAAGCTTCCAAGGCAAATCCTACTCTAGGATATGTCTGGCCAACATCTCTGCAAAAAGACATACTAAGCAAAAAATAAAGGCACATGTGATATTAGATGATCAGAGCAATGTGTCATTGGCAAAATCAATGTTCTTTAACATATTCAGTATTCAAAGTTTTGTTTCCACAAACACTCTAAAGGTGTGTCCTGGAACACCAGAAGAAAAGTCAGTGGATTTGTCGTGGAGTCAATAGGAGGGGGAGTTCTGCCTATCCTTGCCAACCCTCATTGAGGGCAACCATATTTCCGACTACAAAAATGAAATCCCGACTCCTGAAGCTGCATGTGCTCATTCACATCTGTATTATTAGACAGGTTTTAGCTGCCTGGGGAAATAGTGGAAGCATTTCCAGTAGCAATGTTTAAGAGGCATTTAGATAGTCATGTGAACTACAGGTATTAAAAGGATAGCGACCATTTTCAGGTAGTTGGGAATAGTTTGCATTGGCGTCATGTTCGGCATAGACATCATGAGCTGCCGGGCCAGTTCCTGCGCAGTACTCTTCAATGTTCTTCAATGACTGATTGCATAATGTTCAGAGACATATCATTCTCGGATGCTCTAAATATTAAAATCAAATCAAAACCTATGTCAAGAAAATTTGAATAGAATACTTAGGATAAATATAGATGAGAAGTTTTCTTGGCTGAGGAGCCCAGAACCATCACCATCTCAAGATACACTGAAGGCCATTTAATACAGAAGTGAGGAGAAATTTCTTCACTCAAAGTGTCTATATCCTTTGGAATTCTCCCCAGAGAATTCTGGAGGTTCAGTTAGATTGCATTCAAATCAGATTTCCAGATGTTAGAAGTACTGAGTAACATGGGGATAAGGCAAGAAAATGGTTTTGAAATGGAAGATCATCCATAGTGTTGCTGAATGATAGAAGGATTGAGGAACTGAATCACCTAATCATGCTTCTATTTCTTTTGTTCTTATTTTCTTGATGTTCCTTAGCAACATATATAGACAATTGATTAAAATTCTGAATATTTTTATTTGACGTGTTTTAGTACAGTTTTGTAATTAAGCTTTTATAAAAATGGCAATATATTATTATCCCCCCCACCCCCATCTGTGCTTTCCACGGAGAGCGTTCTCTCCATAGCTCCCTTGTCCATTCATCCCACCCCTCCCGGCATTTATCCTTGCAAGTAGGACAAGTGCTCACCTCCTCCCTCACCACCATTCAGGCTCCAAACAGCCCTTCTTGCTGAGCTGATACTTCACCTGTGAGTCTGCCAGTCTTTTCTAGCATATCTGGTGCTCCCAGTGTGGTCTCCTCTTAATCAGTAAGACCCTATATAGATTGGGGGACTGCTTTTTCAAGTGCCTTTGTTCAGTTGGTTACAAAAGCTAGGAATTCCCTGTGGCTACGCATTTCAATTTGACTTCCCATTCCCATTCTGACATGTTGGTCCATGGCCTCCACTATTTCCTTGATGAGGCCACACTCAGTTTGGAGGAGAAACACCTCATATTCCCTCTGGGTGGCCTCCAACCTGATGGCATAAACATTAATTTCTCTAACTCCCAGTAATTTCTCTCCTTCCCCGTTCTCTGTTTTTATATTCTGTATTCTGTTTCCCTTGTCATCCCTTCTCTTCTCAACTGCTAATTACCTCCTCCTGGAGCCATTCCATTTTTCCAGTGGTTCACTGGATGAATTTGTGTTCTTCTGCCTAGAGCAAGAGAGGTGAAAGGGGGAGACCTAATAGAGGTGTTCGAGATTATGAGAGGCACAGATAGGGTAGACAGTCAGAAATTTTTTCCAGAGTAGAAATGTCAAATATCTGAGAAAATGCTTTTAAAGTTAGAAGAGGAAAGATTGATGAAAGGGGCAGGTTTTTAATGCAGAGAGTGTAGGTGCCTGGAATAGGTTTTGGGTAATAGTGGAAGTGGGCAGTTTGGTGGAGTTTAAAATACTTTTAGATAATCACATGGACATGAAGGGAATGGAGGTTTGTGGATGATAAACAGGAGGAGAACATTCAGTATAGATTTGCATCAGGATTGGCACATCATGGGCCAAATAGCCTATCTTGTGCTGTGCTGTTCTGCTCTACCCAAACCACCAACCTAGGTACTGTATAACTCCTAGAAATCTGTAACTAGCCTTGCAAGTCACTGTTTCTCCAAGTTCTGTGTCACCTACAAATTTGGAACTTGTGCCCCATGCACCCAACGCCAAGTCATTATTACATATTAAGAAAAGCTGTAGTATAGTACTTACCTTTGGATACTTCAATATACACTTCCCTCAAATTAAAAAAAAACATCTTTTTCTTCTGTTTCCTGTTGCTTAGGCAATTGCTCACACATTCTGTTACAGACTTCAATTGATGGCAAGTCTGGTGGATCCTTCCCTGTCAAGCTCCTTTTGGAAGCCCTTGTGTATCATATTTCCCTTATTAATCTTGTTTTATTTATTAAGGGAAGTTTATGTTCAACTATCCAAATAATACTTTGGTGAAGTTTAAGTATTATTGGGATAGTTGAACATAAATTTCCCTTAATAAATCAAAGCTGGATTTCTCTAATCAATCTGTTGTTGTAGGAACTATTACTTCCAGGATTTTATTGAGGTTAAACTGACCAAGAAGCTTGCTGTACTTTGTCAGTATTTGGCTGCTAAACTTGCCAAAGAAAGTTAAGAAATTGCCCTCACAAATGTAATTATTCTCTTTACAATGTGATAAATATTAGTGACTAGCATTCCACCTCCCTGGCACAGGAAAAAACTAAGTATAAATAGTTTACCTCATTCCTTCAGATTTTGGAGAGTGTTTAAAAATATTCCGGTTTATGTTGCCATTCTGATTTTAGCTTTCTCTCTCCTTTCTCTTATCCTTAATTGTTGTTTCTTTCCCTCTCAGTTTCTCTTTGTGTTCTTTTGAAGTACCCTTTTCTCTGGCTTTTCTTCTATAGGACCATAAGAAATAGGCCGTTTAGCCCCTCGAGTCTGCTCCCCCGTTTCTTCATGGTTGATCCAATTTTCCTTTCAGCCCCAATCTCCTGCCTTCTCCCCATATCCTGTCATGCCCCAACTAATCAAGATTTTATCTATGTCTGCCTTAAACATACATAAAGACTTGGCCTCCATAGCTGCCTGTGGCAAATAATTCCATGGATTCACCACACAATGGCTAAAGAAATTCCTCCTCATCTCTGTTCTAAAAGGTCACGCCTCTATTCTGAAGCTATGTCCTCTGGTCTTAGGCTCTCCCAATATAGGAAACATCCTCTCCACATCTACTGTATCAAGGCCTTTCACCATTTGATAGGTTTCAATGAAGTCACCCCTCATTCTTCTGAGATCTCTGAATCATCTCCAGTTTCAGCACATCCTTTCTAAGATAAGGTGTCCAGACCTGCTCACAATACTGAGGCCTCACCAGTGGTTTATAAAGTTTCAAAATTACATTTTTGCCTTTATATTCTAGTGCTCTTGAAATGAATGCTAACATTGCATTTGCCTTCCTCACCACGGACTAAACCTGCAAATAACCTTTAGGGATTCCTACCCAAGAACTCCTAGGTCCCTTTGCACCTCAGATTTTTGTATTTCCTCTGCATTTAGAAAATAGTCAACCCTTTCATTTCTTCTACTAAAGGGCGTGACCATACACTTCCCAACACAGTATTCCATCCGCCATTTCTTTGCCCATTCTCCTAATCTGTCTAAGTCCTTCTGAGCCTCACTACTTTCTCAAAACTACCTGCCCCTCCACCTATCTTCATATTGTCCACAAACTTAGCAACAAGGCCATCAATTCCATCACCCAAATCAATCCAAATTCTTTCAGCCTTGATAGGTGCTGCACCATTGCAGCAGATTCTGATGCAATGCCTGAACGATTGGGTAAAGAAGTTGTTCTGCAAGAACATGCTTTGGCTGTCCTACTAAATCTTCATTGACACTCCAAACAATGTGTTTGAACTAAAGATGAGATTATTCTTTTCTTTGAACATTTGAGTATCCTGGGCTTCCACGAAGGTCCTTTGGGCTACTGTCTCTGTACTGACCATCAATTTACATCAATCCCATTTCTCCTCTTGCATCCCTGTTCATTCCCTCCATTTTATTCTCCTGCCTCGTGTCTACAAAAGGGGAATTTCCACACCTAATATTAATTTAGAAACTCACATGCATATAGCATAGATCAGTAAACCATAGTGTTGCAGAAAAAAAATTGCGGTCATAGGGAGAACATGTAAATTCCACAAAGAAAATATCCAAGGTCATCATCGAACCTGGATCTCTGGAACCTATAGGTAATGTTACTCTACTGTGCTCCTCACTTATCTTGTTAAGTAAGAGTATTGCACTTGAAGTTCTAAAGGAAATTCTGTGTATTGATGAACTTCATCAGAGGGCTATCTTTGCTCTTGTTTCAAAATTCGCACCATCTTTTTCTGCATCTCTTCTGAGCATTTTTATTTCTGTTGGAGATGTATGAGGCCCAACGTAAATGGTACAGGTTTCTGAGGGTGCAGAATGATTATAATAAATGTAGTGAATGGATCTGCTGAAGCCATTTAACAGTCACCATGCTGCATTGCCAACTTGGAGATCAGCAGGCAAATGGGATTAGTTGGATTAGCATCATTACTGGCACAGGCATAGTGGCTGAAAGGATTCCTGTGCTGCACTATTCTATGTTCTAAGTTAAAACACTATTTTGGGCAATACATGCATATTTCAATTTGCAGTCTTCCATACCTTCAAAAACCCTCTAACCATTAGTCTGCCACCTCACCATTGCCCAGTGCTTGGCCCTCTTCCTCCCTATTATAGCTCGGATATTGTGCTATAGTAAAACTGCATGTTGTGTAAATTGTAATTATAATAAAGAAATGTTGATGTCATGAGCCACTCTAACTTAAATTTATATATTCTACATGTATTTGTCTCAGAAAACAGCTTTTGCTTCATCAGGTTGCTCCGTCCAGATCCTTCCACAAGCTGAACAATTCAAATCACTTCAAATGCATACTGTATTTATTTACATTGTGTATCGTCCATTATTGACCAAACATCAGTTTCATCTTCAGACTAGTGAATGAGTTAGGAATACTTGTAGAAGTATTAGCGAAGCCAATAAATGAATTCTTAGTTATGCTGCTGAAAATTTACTTTTCAGTCAAAAAATTAGTTGCTAAAATATAGGGAAGAACCTTATTGACAGAGCAATGCAAAAATGTAAAATGTATGTCACCATTAATGGTAATGCCAGAAATGATGGATGCTCACTTACGCAGTGTCCTGCTCTTGGTGTCAATTAAAAACAAAGTGACTGAATTTCTCAATTTGCCGCCAGTTTTGAAGTCTCCTTTCTTGAAGTTCAAAGTACAATTTTTAATCAAAGTGCATTTATTATCAAAGTATGAATACATTATACAACCTTAACAGGCAGCCATGAAAGAAAGAAACTCAAAAGAACCCATAAAAGAAGACCCAATGTGCAGAGAAAAGAACCAAATCATGCAAGCAATAAACACAAGCAAATAGCGTTCTGAACTGAAGTCCAAAAGCAGAGTTTGTCCATGGACCCTTAGTTCAGTGCAGAGCAGAGCAGTGTTCCTCAGCGATTATCATTGCTTCAGACTTCAGACAGGTGATTGGGTATTGGGTAACAGCATGCCTCAGATGATCATTTATATTCACATGGTGAAAACTGATAAAGTATTCCATCATAGAGCTTCTCAGTGATTCGATATCTATTCCTCATGTTTAAAATAAGGTAGAGAGATCATACTTTAATCGTACTACTAGTAATCATACATACTTCAGTCAATATTAGTTTGTAATTTAGAGAATTTTCAAAACTTCAAATTTCACGTCATATCAGTGATAATAAATTTGATTCTGATTCTGAAGCATGTTTAACTCTGTTGTACTCTGAAATTCCATCTTTTGTACTATATTTTGCTCTTTCTCGAACCATTTTCTCTGCTGATCATTATTTTTTTCAGATTGGTTCAGACATTCTCTGTAACACTGGACAACAAAGATTTTACTTCCTGAATACTTTTGGGTGTATCATGTGGATCTTGGGCTGCTGATCATGAAAATCACCATGAAATTTCCCTATCATGCACCTTTTCACTGAAATCGCCTATGTTTGTATTTCAATTCATAATTTAAGTCATAATAACTGATGCCAAGATAATTTTTGTTGGTCCACAAATCAAACAGGTCATCAATGACAGGCAATTTGAAGAATTTCTAGTGGGACCAGAGAAAATCACATGGAAGGCATTCAAGAATGTAGAAACATTTCTTGGCAACTACAGAGTGTCGAGCTTCATTCAGCTGGTAGATCACATGTGTCGAACATACAAAACCATGAAGTGCAACATGTCACTAAAGATTCATTTTCTTCACTTGCATTTAGCTTTCTTCCCTGCAAGTCTTGGTACAGTCAGTGACAAGCGTGTTGAAAGGACACTGGGGTCATGGAGAAAGGGTATCAGGACAACTGGAATCCATCAATGCTAGCTAATTATTGTTGGGCACTTAAGCAAGAAGCCTCAGCCACTGAGTACAAATGAATATTATCAACAAAATACTTTTAGCTTAGTTGAACTATTGCAAAGTGTTTCAGCACAATTATGCAATTAAATGCATTATATTCAATAAAAGTTAATTTCTTGTTTCTCGAAATTCCTGCGTGATACAAGTAGTCTGAAATTATATTTGTGTTCAGCTTCAAGTGGCTTATCATAAACAAAGTGTATTTCTGAGGAAGCGACACTTTAGAAAAGAAATTGTTGTTAAGTGTAATTTTTAAAATATTCTCTTCTATGACTTGAGCAATCTTTCAATAATTTAGGAAAATGGGACTGCAATTATCCTGAAGTGGATCCACTCCCTAATAATTTACTGGGTTGGTGGCATTTCTCTCTCATAGTAACCATTTACTCTTTGGTTAAACTTCCATCAGTAAAGTAGAAAAAAATTAGCTGTAACTCAAAGTGCTGTTTTCAACTTAGCATTAAGTCAAAATTACAGACACTTGAAAAAATTGCTGAAGTAATTTGCATGTTATAACATGCAAGTGTAGTCTATGCTGTTTGAAGTTTAGCAGTCTAAAGGTTGTTTAATCTTACAACAGGTGCATTATAGGCTCAAAGGTTTTGCAGTGAGAGTGCAATATAATATCCATTCAAAGTCCAAAAATGTTTGCAAGTACCGTTTTGATCCTAATTAGGCAGCATCTGAAAATACTGTATGTCTCATAAGTAGTACTTTGCCTTCCACTTAAGCTACCAATTTCTTCACTCTAGCCAATTACATAAATGAAATTTTTGTCTTGTTCAATAAATACCACAAGATTATTCCATGCTCTTGTGTTCTCTTTTCAGTGATTGAGACAGGGGAGTTACTTTAGGTTACTACAGTGCTGCTTAACTGGCCAAAACTTTAAATAGAAAGTTCACTTCCACCCAGTGAGAGGATCAAGGAATAACATCTGACAATGAAAGTGATTTGCTCAATTTTGATATTTAACTCTTTGAGAATAGAAGAAGTCAGTTGTTTAAAACAGATTAAGTGAAATAAAACGAATGGTGCTGCTTCACCATAAGGATTCCACGTCTCCATTTTTTTAATAATGGCTGTGGGTGATGCATCTCTAAGACTGTAATGGATTTCACTGACAGCACTGTGGAAATACGGCTTTCTGTGCTCCTGTTAATGGTGAGCAGCAAGTAGATTGTGTCAAATACACAAGAGTGAACATAATGTGTAATTTGCATTGTAATATTGCAGAGCAACGGAAGAGAGTTTAACCTGTCAAATAATGGAATAAACCTCTGTAATGAGATCATGACCTGTTGGCCTCTTATGAGGGGTTAAAAATGCTAACATTTTAATGAAATTTGGTAGTCCCAGTAGACAGCCATGCCTTCTAATCTCTACCTTGCAGCCCAGTGTGCCTTTCGTCTTGTTACACCTATTAGCGTTGATCATCAAATAGGAACTAATGAAGTGAAATGTCTAATTTAGTTACAGAGGACGTGATTTTATTAAGATTTCCCTGCTGCATTAAGTGAATAGATTTTCATGCTTTTGTTGCTTGATATGAGCAAATAGAGGAGAAATAAAGTTGCTTTGAGAGCTCATAATTTACAGTCTCCATGGTAAACTGTATTGCAAGTTATCTATAATAGACACCCTGAGCCCATGACTCAGGGAAGGTAGGATTCATAAATGAAATAGATCAACGAGAAATAATTGAGCAATTAAAACAGGTTCCTGAGATTAAGCATAGTTTGACTGATTTCACTTTGAAAACTTTAGTGTGTCTTTCCTCCACTCTATTCCAAACTATCTAAATTGCTTTGCTAATGCTTTTACTTTTACAATTTTTTTTATCAGTTCTTTCTTTTATTAAATTTATCAGCTATCTGTGCCCTCTTGGAGCTCTTGAGTTCAGACTGTAAATGTATCCACATGCATTGCAACCAGACAAGGAGTTGCTGTGTGCACAATCCCAAGTTTTTTTTCTCCATGGGATAATGTATTAGAGACCAGTTTGAGGGTTGGTTTAAAATTTCAATCTCAATGAAAATGAATGAAAACTAAAGTTGACCAGGAAATTGTACCACCATCTGAGTTTTATTGCATCATAAGTCTTTCATTTTGTCAGCTGGTTAAGCAAAGTAAGCAGATAATTTGAAGAAAAAGATTAAACTTTATGTTCTTTTTATTTGTGGTAAACGCAGCTTGACAGGGCAGTTCTGTACTGACGTTTAACTATTCCGCTGAACAGAGGGGAATGGCCATGACTAAAGTTCAGAAGCAATAAAACTGAGAATGTAAATTAAGAGTACTTTGGTGATTTTTTAAGATATGTCGCATCCGTAATTTTCCGGTTAGCGGGCGATTTCCTTCCACGCCGCTCTGACATATTGGGAAACCTTGTACGAGGCAAGTTACAGCAGTGGTTTGCCATTGCCTTCTGCCGGATGAGTTTTTTTTTAAGAGATCACCAGCTCTTAACCCAACATGGATGAAGAGATTGCAAGGGTGCCGGCTGGAATCGAACTCGGGACCTCTCGCCCCGAAGTCCAGCGCTGATGCCACTACGCCGCCAGCCGGCTACTTTGGTGATAGTGGGTGTCAGTTTTATTAGGATCTGAAGGGAGACCAGTTGTAGTAGAACAAGAGACTTGAATAATTCTTAAATGCCTCAGTTTGAATGACTGCTGTTTTAAATTAGAGAGGATCAACCATGAATGTTGTGTCCTAGCTGACTAGATACGCAAGCCTGGGCAGTACAATATGGAGACCAAGCTGTTGCCCATGTAGCAAGCTCCCCCTCTCCACAGCTGATGAATCCATAGGAATGGCAGAGACCGATATACAGTTTGGCACCGGCAGCATCGCAGGAGTTGCCAGTCAGCATTGAACTCAATGTAGGACTACCTTGGGACTCCAGCTCCGCATTTGTCCCTTGGGATTTACTCTTGAAACCTTCCCCATGAGCGGATATAGCCGCAAGGCGGTGGAGGTATGAGATCAGAGTTTTCCTTCTCCTGGTTGAGCTGCCAACCACGACTGACGAGCCCCATCTGCTTGAAGCGACTGGTTTTAAGGTGCCAGTGACTGGCCTTTGCCCCTTCTGTCAATAGAATCAGTTCCGCTGGGCTTAATAGCTAAGCCACATGTGAAGGCCAGGAGCTGGACTTGGCTGTCAGAGGCTTTTTGAGGTGCACAAAATTGGGATCATTTAATAGGTAGTGGGAGATTGTCCCCATTATCACCCCCAGTTAATGGTAGGGGCATTGGGCAAGGTGCTTCGATGAGGATATTTCCTCAATGTTTTCCTATTTATATTCTGATACATCTAAGTCAGGAAGAACAATAGCTATAGCTCTTAAAGAAAGAACATAACATTAGAAATGGGATCAGGAACAGACTGCTTGGTGCTTGTGTAAAGTAGCAAAGTCATTGCAGATCCCACAACTCAGGTTCATGTTTCTGTAAGATCCACCTATCACTGGCAGTCCTCATTAGTAAAAATACATCAATTTTAGACTTGAATATAATGACCGAGCATCCACAGCCCTCTAGGGTAGAAAATTCCAGAGATTTACAAATCTCTGGATGAAGAAATGTACCCTCATCCTAGACCTAAATGGGCAACTCTTATCCTGAAGTTGTTTACTGAATTGTAGACTCTCTATCTGAAGCAACAAGCTTCTAAGCATTTATCGTTTCTGAATCTTGTAAATGCTACAGAGATGGCCTCTAATTCTTGCAATCTAGCAGTAGACCAAGGTATATTTTTTGGTAAAAATTGTTTTTTTTTTATTTCTTCTTGCAGCAGTAGGAATATGAACAGTCTAAGTGTGAAAGACACAGTATAGAGTGCCTTGCAAAAGTATTCGGCCCCCAACTATTTGTTCACATAAATGAGTATTACAACCAGAGATTTTGATCAATTTAGCTGAGAATTTTTTATTTTTGAATCGCATGTTCCTTTTTTCACAGTAGAGCCCAAAAAAAGGGAAAATTGTAAAGCATGAGAAACTAAAAATTCCAAAACGGAGATGTCAGCAGTTCAAAAGTATTCATCCCTCTTTGCTCAGTACTCAGGTAAAGTGCCTCTCATGGCTATTATAGCCAGCAGTCTGGCTGGATAAGTCTCCATTACCTTTGCACAACATGATGGAGCAAGGCTTGCTCATTCCTCCTTGCAAAATTGGTTAAACTGTGCCAGGTTAGTTGGGGAGCGGCAGTGGACAGCAACCTTGAGGTCTTGCCAAAGATGTTTGATTGGGTTAGAGTCGGGACTCTGACACTCAAAGGCATCAATTTTCTTCATTTGAAACCACTCCATGGCTGCTCTGGCAGTGCCCTGCTGAAAGATGAACCTCCTCCCCACTTTAAGCTTTCTGGCAGATGCTAGGAGATTTTTATTTGGGATCTCTCTGTATTTAGCAGTATTCATCTTCCCATCAATTCTGAACTCATTTCCAGTTCCTGCTGCTGAAAAGCATCCCCATAGCTTGATGCTACTTCCACTATAAGTAGGGATGGTGTTACTTGGCTGATGTGCAGTATTAGAATTATAGCACATGTACTGCTTAGTGTTGAGGCCAAGAAGTTCCACTTTAGGCTCATCTGACCACTAGATCTTCTTCCACATCTTTACAGTATCTTCTAAGTGACGCTTTACAAAGTTTTTATGGGCAAGGGTCTGCTATTTTTTAGCCAGGACTTCTTCCTTGTCACTCTTCCGTAAATAACCTCTTTGTGGGGCAGCGTGACTTGGGCAGAGTGCCTGTGGTTTCATATTTTTTCCAGTTTTTCACCAGGCATTGCACTGAGCTCTGAGGTACATAGGGTGACTTTGAGATGGTCTTGTACCCTTCCCCAGATTTGTGCTTCACTATTATCATTTCCCTGACTTGTCTTGAATGCTCTTTTGTCTTCATTTTGGTTTGGTCTGTTGAGAATCTACCATACTGTTGGAGCTTACAGTAAGAGGGTGTATTTATTCTGCTGAATTCATTGAAAGCAGTTAATCCTTCAATTCTTACATCAACCGATTGAGTGAGTTGGTAAGGTAATACCTGTATTTGCACCCGAGGAAATTTAGCGAGGTACAGTAATTACAAAGGGGATGGATACATTTTCAGCCTTACAATTTTGATTTTTAATTTTTAGTAAATTGTTGACGGGTTTTGGAATTTTTTGATTTGGCATGATGCACAGTTTTGTAAATAAGCTCAAAAAATCCTACATCAATATATTTTAAATTTAGAAATTGAGCTATTAAAATGTGAAAAGAGCTGTGGGGGCTGACTTTTTCGAGGCACTGTAAGTGCATGTTTGTTTGCTCTTCCAGTTACTAAGAAACATGTGCTTCTTCATCATTAGAGACATTTATATTTTTACTGAAGATCTGAGAACGCATGATATTAGCATATGGATTTAGACATAATAATTTCATATGGAATTCACATGGGCCTTCTGCCTTTCAGTCAGGCATTCTGCATTTCATTTCTGCAGCTTGCCTGCAATAAACTGTGCAGAATTTTATATACCATATTTGTCTTAAACAGTGATGATTTAATTTAAAACCATGTAGATTCTGTCTGGTCATAATTCATTGTTATATTTGTGCTTTACTCTGCAACAATTTTCATAGCTCCTGTGAGGCCTCCAGGTACTGGGGACAGAGTTCACTCCATCATTGAAATAATTGCCTTGCTTCATGTCCCTGAGTGAGTTCTGTACAGTGCTGGAAATGAGAATGTAGCAGAATTGAAGAACACTAAGAATATATTATTTATACAGCTGGGTGTCATTTGATTGAAGCTTATACATAATTTATGATGGGAAGTAAATGTTTATAAAGTGGGAGACAAGTCTTTAACCTGTGAATTTCTTAGCTCCTTGGCACATTTTAAAAGTGCTTTGATGAGGAAGTTTCCTCAGTGTTTTCACATTTATATTTCACCTTGGATGGTCATTGAAGATGCTTTGTAATTTGTTCTCTCTTCACTGCATTGATTCATAATCACAACATTTAAGAAATATCTATGAATGACCTGAAGGAGTATTATTGTTTTTTGAAGAAGCAAATTGGTTATCAGAAAGCACTTCAGATTGTCCTTAATGTCAGGTAAACAGAAGATGCAGGAAATCTATGGGTCGAGCAGCAACAACCGTAAAAAGAGAAACAGTTCAGGTCATTGACGTTTAATTAAGAAGTATTTTGTTGTGGATTTTCAACTTTTAGAAAATATTGCTTGGTGATTTATGCACGTTCCGAGACATGCAACACAACAAAATGCCTCAAAAGCTACCCACGGACCCCACCCCCCACTCCCCCAGCTGAGCAGTGATCTTCTGTGACAGCAGCAGACGTGAGAAGGAATTTGCCTAGTGTCTACCCTGGTAAGGTGGCCAGATTGGACAGCATCCCAGGGTGAATACTCAGGGAGTGGCACCCCAGCTCCCTGACGTCTTCATGGACATCTTCAACACTTCACTCAACCAGACTGCTGTCCCCACATGTAGCCGTCATCGTCCGTTTACCAAAGAATTCCGCTGCTTCAGAACTAATCGACTACCACTTGGTGGCATGGACACAAATCATCAGTGGCGATGGCACATACGAAGAACTCCATTTCTGCCATATAATTACTGACAGAACTGCTGTACAACAGATGCCACAACATCTGTATTGCACTTTGCCCTGACACATCTAGAAAACAAGGACACTAATGCCAGAATGCTGCTTCTGGATTTCATTTCGACATTCAAATATTGTTGTCCCATAGAGCTCGGTGAGCAAACTCCTTCTCCTCAGTGCAAGTTCACCACTGTGCAACTGGGTGTTGGAATAGACCTCAGATAGTGAGGATGCACAATTGCTCCTCCTTCCCCATCATGCTCAGAGCGGGTGCACTCCAGGGCTGTGTGCTGAGTCCATTGATGCACAGTCTGCTCACACACCACTGTGCATCCAAACTCCCAAGTAATCACGTTATCAAGTGTGCTGATGACACAGTGGTGGGTGGGGAGGGGGGCTCATCACCAACAACAGTGAGACACCCTGCAGTGAGGAGGTGAAAGAGCTCAAGCCCTTGCACCAATCAAACAACCTCTTCCTCAACACACACAGAATGCTGGACGAACTCAGCAGAGCAGGCAGCACCTGTGGAAAAGAGTAAGGCCAAAAGATATAGGAGTAGAATTAGGCCATTCAGCCCATCGAGTCTGCTCCACCATTTCATTGTGGCTGATCCCGGATCCCAGTCAGCCCCATCCACCTGCCTTTCCTCATATCCTTTGATGCCCTGACCAATCAGGAAATGATCAACTTCCGCCCTAAATATACGTACAGACTTGGCCTCCACCACAGTCTGTGGCAGAGCATTCCACAGATTTATTAGTCTCTGGCTAAGAAAATTCCTCCTTGACTCTGTTCTAAAGGATTGCCCCTCAGGACTGCGCAAGCGCGTGTACGTCAGCGAGTTTGACCAGGGCAGGAAGGATTTAAAAGAAGACAGCTTTATGGAGCGGGCATCAGAGGAGCAGGGGTCAGAGTACAGAGAGACAGAGTAGGAGGGCTTTGGTTCATCGGGGCATCAGCGATAACGGTTTAAGGCAGAGTAAGCTACTTGTGAGGAATAGGAAGTGTGTCTGTGAGGACGGTGTTCTGTACTGGGTGTCAGACGTGAGATGTCCGGGAGACGGCCACATATGTGCCAGGTGCATCGAGCTGCAGCTCCTTAGGGACCGGGTTAGGGAAATGGAGTTGCAGCTCGATGACCTTCGACTGGTCAGGGAAAGTGAGGATGTGATAGAGAGGAGCTATAGGTAAGTAGTCACATCGGGGCCTCGAGAGATCAATAAGTGGGTAACAGTCAGGAGAGGGAAGGGAAAGAGTCAGATACTAGAGAATATCTCAGTGGTTGTCCCCCTCAACAATAAGTGCTTCTGTTTGAGTACTGTTGGGGGTGACGGCCTACCTGGGGGAAGCAACAGTAACCATGCCTCTGGCACAGAGTCTGGCCCTGTGGCTCAGAAGTGTAGGGAAAGGAAGAAGGCAGCAGTGATAGGGGACTCCATAGTTAGGGGGTCAGACAGGCGATTCTGTGGATGCGGAAAAGAAACAGGATTGTAGTTTGCCGCCCAGGTGCCAGGGTCCAGGATGTTTCTGATCGCGTCCACGATATCCTGAAGTGGGAAGGAGAACAGCCAGAGGTCGTGGTACATACTGGTACCATCAACATAGATAGGAAAAGGAAGAAGGTCCTGAAAACAGACTACAGGAAGTTAGGAAAGAAGCTGCGAAGTAAGGCTGCAAGGGTAGTAATATTGGGATTACTGCTTGCGCCGCGCGACAGTGAGTATAGGAATAGAGTGAGGTGGAGGATGAATGCATGGCTGAGGGATTGGAGCACGAGGCAGGGATTCAGATTTCTGGATCATTGGGACGTCTTTTGGGACAGGCATGACCTGTACAAAAAGGACGGGTTGCACTTGAATCCCAGGGAGGGCAATATCCTGGCAGGGAGGTTTGCTAAGCCTGTTGGGGAGAGTTTAAACGAGAATTGCTGGGAGGTGGGAACCGAACAGAAGAGATAGAGGAAGGGGCGGTTGGCTCACAAATAGAAAGAGCTTGTAAACAGTGTGAGAGGGAGAATAGGCAGGTGATAGAGAAGGGATTCCCACAGACTGATAGTTTGAGGTGTGTCTATTATAATGCAAGAAGCATCATGAGCAAAGCGGATGAGCTTAGAGCATGGATCAGTACTTGGAGCTATGATGTTGTAGTCATTGGATGACCACAAGACTTGGATGGCTCAAGGGCAGGAATGGTTACTTAGAGTGTCAGGCTTTAGATGTTTCAGAAAGGACAGGGAGGGAGGCAGGAGAGGTAGAGGCATGGTACTGCTGATCAGAGATAGTGTCATGGCTGCAGAAAAGGAGGAAGTCATGGAGGGATTGTCAACTGAGTCTCTGTGGGTGGAAGTTAGGAACAGGAAGGGATCAATAACTCTGCTGAATGTTTTTTATAGACCTCCCAATAGAAACTGGGACATTGAGGAGCAGACAGGGAGACAGATTCTGGAAAGGTGTAATAATAACAGGGTCATCGTGATGGGAGATCTTAATTTCCCAAATATCGATTGGCATCTCCCTAGAGCAAGGGGTTTAGATGGGGTGGAGTTTGTTAGGTGTGTTCAGGAAGGTTCTCTGACACAATATGTAGATAAGCCCACAAGAGGAGAGGCTGTACTTGATCTGGTATTGGGAAATGAACCTGGTCAGGTGTCAGGTCTCTCAGTGGGAGAGCATTTTGGAGATAGTGATCATAATTCTATCTCCTTTACCATAGCATTGGAGAGGGACAGAACGGACAAGTTAGGAAAGCGTTTAATTGGAATAAAGGGAAATATGAAGCTATCAGGCAGGGACTTGGAAGTATTAATTGAGAACAGATGTTCTCTGGGAAGTGTATGGCAGAAATGTGGCAAATGTTCAGGGGATACTTGTGTGACATTCTGCATAGGTTTGTTGCAATGAGACAGGGAACGGATGGTGGGGTACAGGAGCCGTGGTGTACAAAGGCTGTTGAAAATCTGGTCAAGAAGAAAAGAAAAGCTTATGAAAGGTTAAAAAAAACAGGTAATGACAGAGATTCGGAGCAAGAAGGCTGCGAGTCAATGGTTGATTTTTGGAGCCAAGGCAGTTTTTACCACTCGGGGTAAAAGAAAGGCAAGATTGCACAAGCACATGACGTCAGCCAGTAGAGCACGAAAGGTTTAAAAAGAAGACCGCCGTATCCAGCGGGCAGTGTTTGGAGCAGGCAGCAGAGTGATAGGGCTTTGGCTTAACGGGTTTAGGCAGTAACGGGACGAGGCAAGGTAGATTTACTGGTGTTATTTGTGGAAAGGAGGAAGTATGTGTGTGAGGCCAGTTTTCTGTGCTGTCAGATGTAGGAGGTCCTGGAGTCTCCCAGCTTCCCGGCCAGCCATATCTATACCAGGTGTGTCGAGCTGCAGCTCCTAAGGGACCGAGTTAGGGAACTGGAGATGCAGCTCGATGACCTTCGCCTGGTCAGGGAGGGTGAGGAGGTGATAGAAAGAAGTTATAGGCAGGTAGTCACACCGGGGCTGTGGGAGACAGACAAGTGGGTTACAGTCAAGAGAGGGAAGGGGAAGAGTCAGGTACTAGAGAGTAGCCCTGTGGCTGTACCCCTTAACAATAAGTACTCCTGTTTGAGTACTGTTGGGGGAGACAGCCTACCTGGGGAAGTGACAGTGGCCGTGCCTCTGGCACAGAGTCCAGCCCTGTGGCTCAGAAGGCTAGGGAAAGGAAGAGGAAGGCAGTAGTGATAGGGGACTCTATAGTTAGGGCGTCAGACAGGCGATTCTGTGGATGCACGAAAGAAACTCGGATAGTAGTTTGCCTCCCAGGTGCCAGGGTTCAGGATGTTTCAGATGGCATCCAAGATATCCTGCAGTGGGAGGGAGAACAGCCAGAGGTCGTGGTACATATTGGTACAATGACATAAGTAGGAAAAGGGAAGAAGTCCTGAAAAAAAGAGTACAGGGAGTTAGGAAGGAAGTTGAGAAGCAGGATTACAAATGTAGTAATCTCGGGATTACTGCCTGTGCCACGCAACAGTGAGTATAGGAATAGAGTGAGGTGGAGGATAAATGTGTGGCTGAGGGATTGGAGCAGGGCGCAGGGATTCAGATTTCTGGATCATTGGGACCTCCAATCCCTCAGCCACACATTTATCCTCCACCTCACTCTATTCCTTTTGGGGCAGGTGTGACCTGTACATAAAGGACGGGTTGCACTTGAATCCCAGGGGGACCAATATCCTGGCGGGGAGGTTTGCTAAGGCTACTGGGGAGAGTTTAAACTAGAATTGTTGGGGGATGGGAACCGAACTGAAGAGACTGGGGAAGAGGAGGTTGGCTCACAAATAGAGAAAGCTTGTAGACAGTGTGAGAGGAAGGATAAGCAGGTGATAGAGAAGGGATGCACTCAGACTGTTAGGTGTGTATAGGAGGGTTTCTTGACACAATATGTGGATAAGCCGAGAAGAGGAGAGGCTGTACTTGAAGTGGTATTGGGAAATGAACCTGGTCAGGTGTCCGATCTTTCAGTGGGAAAGCATTTTGGAGATAGTGATCATAATTTTATCTCCTTTACAATAGCATTTGAGAGAGATAGGAACAGACAAGTTAGAAAAGCGTTTAATTGGAGTAAGGGGAATTATGAGGCAGGAAATTGGAAGCTTAAATTGGAAACAGATATTCTCAGGGAAAAGTATGGAAGAAATGTGGCAAATATTCAGAGGATATTTATGTGGAGTTCTGCATAGATACGTTCCAATGAGACAGGGAAGTTATGGTAGGGTACAGGAACCATGGTGTACAAAGGCTGTAATAAATCTAGTCAAGAAGAAAAGAAAAGTTTACGAAAGGTTCAGAGAGCTAGCTATTGTTAGAGATCTAGAAGATTATAAGGCTAACAGGAAGGAGCTTAAGAAGGAAATTAAGAGAGCCAGAAGAGGCCATGAGAAGGCCTTGGCAGGCTGGATTAAGGAAAACCCCAAGGCATTCTACAAGTATGTGAAGAGCAAGGGGATAAGACGTGAAAGAATAGGACCTATCAAGTGTGACAGTCGAAAAGTGTGTATGGAACCGGAAGAAATAGCGGAGGTACGTAATGAATACTTTGCCTCAGTTTTCACTACAGAAAAGGAACTTGGCGATTGTTGGGATGACTTACAGTAGACTGAAAAGCTTAAGCATATAGACATTAAGAAAGAGGATGTGCTGGAGGTTTAGGAAAGCATGAATTTGGATAGGTCACTGGGACCGGATGAGATATACCTCAGGCTACTGTGGGAGGCGAGAGAGGAGATTTCTGAGCCTCTGGCATTATCAATGAGGATGGGAGAGGTTATGGAGGATTGGAGGGTTGCAGATGTTGTTCCCTTTTTCAAGAAAGGAAGCAGAGAAAGCCCAGGAAATTATAGACCAGTGAGTCTTACTTCAGTGGTTGGTAAGTTTATTGAGAAGATCCTGAGAGGCAGGATTTATGAACATTTGGAGAGGTATAATATGATTAGGAATAGTCAGCATGGCTTTGTCAAAGGCAGGTCATGCCTTATGAGCCTGATTGTGACTAAACACATTGATGACGGTGGAGCAGTAGATGTAGTGCTTATGGAGTTCGGCAAGGCATTCAATAAAGTACCGCATGCAAAGCTTATTGAGAAAGTAAGGAGTCATGGGATCCAAGGGGACCTTGCTTTGTGGATCCAGAGTTGGCTTGCCCACAGAAGGCAAAGAGTGGTTGTAGACGGGTCATATTCTGCATGGAGGTCGGTGACCAATGGTGAGAAGTGGCAGATGGAGTTCAACCCAGATAAGTGTGAAATGGTTCATTTTGGTAGGTCAAATATGATAGCAGAATATAATATTGGGTAAGACTTTTGGCAGTGTGGAAGATCAGAGGGATCCTGGAGTCCTAGTTCATAGGACACTCAAAGCTGCTGCACAGGTTGACAGTGTGCTTAAGAAAGGCATAGGGTGCATTGGCCTTCATCAACTATGGAATTGAGTTTAAGAGCCGAGAGGTAAATTTAGGACCCCGGTCAGACCCCACTTGGAGTACTGTGCTAAGTTCTGGTCACCTCACTACAGGAACAATGTGGAAACTATAGAAAAGGTGCAGAGGAGATTTACAAGGATGTTGCCTGGATTGGGGAGCATGCCCTATGAGAATAGGTTGAGTGAACTTGGCCTTTTCTCCTTGGAGCGATGGAGGCTGAGAGGTGACCTAAAAGAGGTGTATAACATGATGAGAGGCATTGATTGTGTGGATAGTCAGAGCTGAAATGGCTAACATGAGAGGGCATAGTTTTAAGGTGTTTGGAAGTAGGTACAGAGGAGATGTTAGGGGCAAGTTTTTTACGCAGAGGATGGTGAGGGCATGGAATGGACTGCCAGCGATGGTGGTGGAGGTGGATACGATAGGGTCTTTTCAGAGACTTCTGGATAGGTACATGGAGCTCAGAAAAATAGAGGGCTATGGACAACCCTCAGTAATTTTTAAAATAAGTACATGTTTGGCACAGCATTGTGGTCCGAAGGGCTTGTATTGTGCTGTAGGTTTTCTGTGTTTCTAATTTTGAGGCTGTGGCCTCTCGTTCTGGATACTCCCACCATAGGAAACATCTTCTCTACATCCACCCTTTCTAGTCCTTTAACATTTGGTAGGTTTCAATGAGATCCCCCCCGTATTCTTCTAAATTCCAGTGAATACAGGCCTAAAGCTGCCAAATGCTGCTCATATGTTAACCCCTTCATTCCTGTAATCATCCTCGTGAACCTCCTCTGGACTCTCTCCAATGACAACACATCCTAAAGTACAGTCGACGTTTCGGGCCGAGACCCTTCAACAGATCCAGCATCTGCAGATTTTCTGTTGCTTGCGATTGAACTTATTCCTCAATATCAGCAAGACAAAGTTCAAAGCAAATTTTTTATCAAGTACATATATGTCACCGTGGAATCAATGAAAGACTGCCCTTGACAGGACAGACAAGCTGCCAATGTGCAAAAGACAATGAACTGTGCGAATACAAAAAAAATAATTAAATAAGAAATAAATATTGAAGAGTCCTGAAAAGTGAGTGCATGGGTTGTAGAAACAGTCTAACGAATCAAGTGCAGATTTCCACACTGTTTCAGGAGTCTGATGTCTGAGGGGTAATAACCCAATGGTTCAGTGATTCCATTTAATATCAGAGACTGTATACAGTATACAATCTGAAATTCTTGCTCTTCACAAACATCCATGAAAAGAAGAGAACTGAAAAGAGTGAATGGCAAAAGCATTAAAACCCCAAAGCCCCCATCTCCCCACTCCCATGCAGAAGCAGCTGCAAAGCATCAACTGTCTCCCCCCCCCCACACACTTATTCCAGCAGGAAGCATCAGCACCCACCACCCACCAAGCAAGCAATAACAAAGCCCCCAAAGAGAGGCCATGATCTTCAGTCCAACAAAAACTAAAACCAGTTGCCCAAATCCAAACTGTAAGGCTGATCAACAACTCCACCCATGAACCCACTCCTCCACACTCCCCACCACCAACACTTCATCATTTCCTGTTGGAGTCACCTTAGGTACCGATATTTCTGTGCTTTATATACTTTATGGACATATAATGAACCTACAGTGTATAATGCTGAGTATATTCTATGATGCGCTGGGACACATCATCAGTGATGTAACTTGGGGTCATCGAGTGTTTCAGCTCTTTCAATGTCAACCACTCTCGCCCAGGCGACCCAGCCAGGGTTGATCATACCCTGGTTCATGTCTCAGCTGTATTGGTCCAAATGTTACACCTCTTGATCAATAGCCTTCTGGAGGTTTGCTCAGCAGCCTCTGTGACGGTCCTGATGGCTCTTTCCTTTGCAGCCCTGTAATGCCAAGGAGAAAGTAGGTATTTATATTTATTGTGTTTTTATTACTGTTTTCTTTATTTTATTATATTGTCTTTGTGCTGTAGTGGATCCGGACTCACAATTATTTTGTTCTTCTTTGTACTCGTGAACAAACCTTCTCATTACATGAACAAGTAACAATGACTTGCAGAAAGCCACATGCCTTTCCCATCTCTTTCAAGATAACCCAAAGCTCTTTGTGGCCAATGAAGTATTTTTTAATGTAGTTACTGTTGTCATTGTACAAAAAGTAGCAATTTCCCACAAACAATGACTAGGTACAGTAGCATGCAAAAGTTTGGGCACCCCTGGTCAAAATTTCTGTGACTGTGAAAAGTTAAGTGAGTAAAAGATGACCTGATTTCCAAAAGGCATAAAGTTAAAGATGACACATTTCTTTAATATTTTAAGCAAGATTACTTTTTTATTTCCAGCTTTTACAGTTTCAAAATAATAAAAAAGGAAAAGGGCCCAAAGTAAAAGTTTGGGCACCCTGCATGGTTAGTACTTAGTAACACCCCTTTGGCAAGTATAACAGCTTGTAAACACTTTCTGTAGCCAGCTAAGAGTCTTTCAATTCTTGTTTGGGGGATTTTCTCCTATTCTTCCTTGTAAAAGGCTTCTAGTTCTGTGAGATTCTTGGGCTGTCTTGCATGCACTGCTCTTTTGAGGTTTATCCACAGATTCTCAATGATGTTTAGGTTGGGGGACTGTGAAGGCCATGGCAAAACCTTCAGCTTGCGCTTCTTGAGGTAGTCCATTGTGGATTTTGTGGTGTGCTTAGGATTATCATCCTGTTGTAGAAGTCATCCTCTTTTCATCTTCAACTTTTTTACAGACGGTGTGATGTTTGCTTCCAGAATTTGCTGGTATTTAATTGAATTCATTCTTCCCTCTACCAGTGAAATGTTCCCTGTGCCACTGGCTGCAACGCAAGCCAGAAGCGTGAATGGTCCACCCCCATGCTTAACAGTTGGAGAGGTGTTCTTTTCATGAAATTCTGCACCCTTTTTTCTCCAAACATACCTTTGCTCATTGCGGCCAAGAAGTTCTATTTTAACTTCATCAGTCCACAGGACTTGTTTCCAAAATATATCAGGCTTGTTTAGATGTTCCTTTGCAAACTTCTGACGCTGAATTTTATGGTGAGGATGCAGGAAAGGTTTTCTTCTGATGACTCATCCATGAAGGTCATATTTGTGCAGATGTCACTGCACGGTAGAACAGTGCACCACCACTCCAGAGTCTGCTAAATCTCCCTGAAGGTCTTTTGCAGTCAAATGGGGGTTTTGATTTGCCTTTCTAACAATTCTACGAGCAGTTGTCTCAGAAAGTTTTCTTGGTCTTCCAGACCGCAACTTGACCTCCACCGTTCCTGTTAACTGCCATTTCTTAATTACATTATGAATTGTGGAAACGGCTAACTGAAAATGCTTTGCTGTCTTCTTATAGCCTTCTCCTGCTTTGTGGGCATCATTTATTTCAATTTTCAGAGTGCTAGGCAGCTGCTTAGAGGAGCCCATGGCTGCTAATTGTTGGGACAAGGTTTGAGGAGTCAGGGTATTTATAAAGCTTTGAAATTTGCATCACCTGGCCTTTCCTAACGATGACTGTGAACAAGCCATAGCCCTAACAAACTAATTAAGGTCTGAGACCTTGGTAAAAGTTATCTGAGAGCTCAAATCTCTTGGGGTGCCCAAACTTTTGCATAGTGCTCCTTTCCTTTTTTTAATTCTAAAATTGTACAAAACAAAAATTATACATTAATCTTGCTTAAAATGTTGAAAAGAATGTTTCATCTTTAACTTTATGACTTTTGGAGATCAGTTCATCTTCTACTCACTTAGCTATTCACAGTAACAGAAATTTTGACCGGGGTGCCCAAACTTTTGCATACTACTGTATCTCTCATTAGTACTGGTAATTGAGGATTACATTTTTGCCAGATGCTGGGGATAACCAGAGATCTAGTGTAGGCTTGGTTCCATATCTCAAACAAAAAGGCTGCTTTTCTGAAAGTATGGCATTTCCTCTGTATCGCACTCGACTGTTAATGTTGATTTCTGTAAAGATCCCTCAATAATTTAAATGCCAGGCATTACGTATATTCAGTGTTAGATGTGCTTGGATAAACTTTGCCATTACTTATGAAAGAAAATAAAGCAGGGTTTGCTAACTGTGTCTGCTGGGAATGTAAATAGATGTACCTTGTCGAGATTTTGCTTATTTCAGGCTTTCATTGTGGAATTGATTTTATTCCGAAAGCTCAAAGGTTACTGTGCTGCAAGGCTATTTACCATCCTGTTCTGTACTGCAGTATTCTCTACAGCTTTCACGACAGCTGCAGGGGCACTTAGGGAAATGCAAGCCTCAAGAAAAAGGAAAGTTGGAATGCAGTTAGGTTCCAATAAGCTCTTTTCTAGGTATAACAGAAAAGGTTTTGGATACTGCCAAGAAACCTCATCAAGTCTAAGGTTTTCTATTTAGATACAGCTGAGAACTTATGCAATTAATTTTCATGGGAGATGCTGAAAATGTATTTCAAAATTATTTATAACTTGGCTCCTAATTTGACTGGATGAATTTCCCTGGGTTTTGGGGAACTATCAAGGGGGACAGGAAAAGTTTGATCATCAGTTCTTGTAGGTACATACACTTGTTAATCATTCCATCTGACTGGCATGTCGCTTATACACTGCAGTTTGTACTGCTGCCTCATTGCTTCATGGGCTTGTGTTTGATCTTACCTTGGGGTGCTGTCTGCAGAGTTTCATAATTTGTCTTTTCCCATGTGGGTTTCCTCTGAGTCCTAAGGTTTCCTCCCTCATCACAAAGGTATACTGGTTGGTTCATAGGCTACTGTAATTTAGATTAGGGTACTGCAGATTAATGAGTAAAAGAGTCAATGGCCATGTGTGAAAGACAATTTGCAGGTTACAGGGAAGCAAAGAGCATTCGAAGGGGACTAGTGGGATTGCTTCCCCAGAAATGGCACATATCAAATGGGCTGAATGGCCTCCTGTACTGTTACAACTATCAATTTTCAATTGCTGTCTCTTTCTCTCAGGCAAAGATCTATTTGCAGCCTGGGAGGCCATCCATGGCGATGATGTCAAACTACTGCCATCAATGGCAGTGATGATGTGGTGGAGAAATGTTTGTAAAGGGGAGGGAGGTCAAGGGATTCATTGCTTGTCGACAGATTAAGACAATATAGAGGATGAGAAGGGCTATGAGGATCTGTTGCCCATTGCCAGCCCAGTATTGTTGTTATAGACACCCTAACATCACATCTGGTGACCTAATGTGAAACGTAACAAATAAAGTCTGAGCAGAGGCACCCAACTGTGTCCCTCTCTTTATAAGAAATGGTTATTTAATCACTCACTGGTGTTTCCCTAATGGTTTCAGCAGATTTAGACTTATAGCATGCTTGTGGTGTGCAAACTCTTGGTATTGAGCCACTGTGGAGAAGTGCGACTATTAGGAGGAAAGTAATTTACTCAAAGCACTTGTCTGATGGAGGGAGCAATATTTAAAAAGTAGGAGAACTTGGAGTGAAGTTGCCACTTACCAGGTTTCTTGGCACTAGGGCAGTGACAGTTAGCTTTTTCAATTATGGTGCAATCCAACTGTGACATTCCTGGCAAGTTTTAAGGCTATGAGTAAGATATTGATTTTCTTCCTTAGGCTGATGGATTAGTTGGTGAATAAGGATTGCTTTGCCATATTATGGCCTCAGAAGAGTCATTGAGAACCTTATGGGAAGCCTGCCTCTCAGTGGTAGACATTCTAAGAACACTTCGCACCACTAATCTCCGAGTGATTGAATTAGAGTCCTCAATCCTCACCCCTATTGATTGGGATTGAACCTCGCAGGGAGTCTTTCAGTAGCTGGATAGGTTGTTGATACAGTTTCAGCATTCTTCTTAATATTAGTTTGAGGAATTTATGACAAATGTTCAGCTAATTAAAGCTTGGGGAGGGGTATATGAAGGAAGTAGAGAGATTAGTATCACTTTGATGTGATTGCACTGGTATAGGAGCTAATAGCATCCTTAAGAGAATTGTTCATCAGGGAGGGAAGAAAAAAGAATCCAAACTTATTTGTGGATGCAATCATATTGTAGGTGGCAGAAATGGTAGACAGGTGACCTGAAAAGGCAGAGACTATTGTATGAAAGAATTAGAATTAAACTTATAATACATATGTATGGATAATTAATATTGCAAGCACAGCCACTCTCAAGCTTACTGTAATGGCTTCATTGCTCCAAAGTTGCATCATCTGAACAGTAGCTAAACAAGGAAAATGCCATGGTATGTCAATGAAGGTTCAGCCAGAGACTCATTCTTGATGCTTTCCATTTGTGATGTAATAATCTGAGATTTACAGGTTTTCACCCTTCAGACTCTTAATAGAAGCAGGAGAAAGGACAAAGAAGAAGGTAAGGGATGTCCAGAGAGAGAATGAGATGAGACCACTGCCTTGACCAGGAGAAACTTGCATAATAGTATTTTAGTTTAGTCTCACGTGTATATCAGATTTGTTCTTCTCAATTATGCCCATTAAACTTTAAATAAAAAGTTTTCAAAAAGAAGAAAATTGTTTCCCCTCTTGAACTAGTAGAAGGTTTCTTCTGTGAAATGAACATAAGGGAATATTGTGACTTTTATAATAAATCTGATCTGAGAATTGCTGGATTTAAAAGATCATTTCCAAACTGCTGGTGAAAGCGGCCCCAGTCTCTCTTTAATGATCATAGCAGCTTAGTTAAAACTTTAAAGCCTTTGGCAGAATTTAATGCACAAGTCCAGCTCTCAATCGAATTAGGTTCTCTTTCCTGTGGAGCTCTGATAGTCACATACCATTACACAGTGAATAAAACAAGCTTTGCATCACAGAACTTATTTCCTGTGATTCTAAGCCATAATGCTCATAAATCAACCAACACCATTTTAAAGTTTAAAAATGAAAAGGGCTGACAAACTGAAAATCCCATTTGGAACACAATCTGCTGCAGAAATTGTTATATTTTTTCTCTGAAGCTGAGGCTGAAAATTGCTAATGTATACAATATCCAACAAATCACATAGTTAAATTTGGTTCTGTGATGTTTGATCCAGACTCGCTGATTGGGCCTGATTAATGTTGCAAAATATGATACAATTTCCAAATGCTGGAAAAAAATACTCCCGTTCTAAAATTCCATTTGATTTCATGCTTGTTCTGACTGAGCTCAGCATTGGATTTATTTTATTGGAGAAAAATTGGTTATATTCTCCTTGCAGTTGCATAATGCTTCCTCCACTTGATGTGTTGGAGTTGCAAATCAAAATCCTCTGCTGAAGAACTTCTGTAATTTTTTTGGAGCCAGTCCCAAGGAACTTCCACACAGTGGGTGATGTTTAGTAACTTAAACTTCCTCAAATTACCAAATTTCAGGAAATCAACCTACACAAATTTTAACTGTGTATAGATCTGCAGAGAGAAGAAAAATTTGTGCAAATGTTAAAGAGTATATTAGTTGAGTGTTTTTTACTCATCAATATGAAGAATGTTAGAGCTGGGAAATGAAAGTCCTTTTCCAATTTTCCACTGTTGGAGTGAAGTATTCCTGTGTCAAATTTTACACAGCTAGTTATTCTTGTTGTATTTTCTTCCCTCAGCTTCCCATGGGAATTGTACATATAATCTAGGCTGACACTTCAGAAGGAAAACATTTGTATTCACGTCCTTCGAGTATTCAAGATATTTCATGGCCAAAAAATTCCCAGAGAAGTTTAGTCAGTGTTCTTCTGTGGGCAAAGCATAATATTGTCAGAGTGCTTCAGTGTTGTAGATCTAAATTTATAACTTATTCTGCAGATCAACAGTGCAGCTCACATTGTGGCCACTTGGTCCACTGTCTGTGCCAGTGCTTTCAAAGAGCTATCTTATGAGTCACATTCATAACATAAGAACATAAGAAATAGGAGCAGGAGTGGGCCATCCGGCTCATCGAGCCTGCCCCGCCATTCAATAGGATCATGGCTGATCTGTCTGTAAACTCAGCTCCATTTACCTGCTTTTTCCCCTTAACCCTTAATTCCCTTACTATGTAAAAATCTATCTAACTGTATCTTAAATATATTTAATGAAGAAGCCTCAGCTGCTTCCCTGGACAGAGAATTCCACAGATTCACCACTCCCTGGGAAAAACAGTTTCTCTTCATTCCCTTCTTTTTCCCCACAACATTGACTTCTTCCCCTCCTTCAAGCATTTATCAAATTTTATTTGAAAGTAACCTTTTTTTGTTTTTATTGGGCTTTCAACATCTCGGAATCACTTTTAGAATAATATAGATTGGGATTTTTTTTCTGCTTTTTATTTTCACTGCACTTACAGTAAATCTGTGTTCCTCAGTTGCTGATCCACTGGAAACAGAACAAGTAAAGGCTATCAAAACAAGTTATGCAGCTGAGCACTCTTATAATGTATTCATCTTCACAGCGGTAGATTCATTGGTTTCTCGACATGATTTGAATCTTGACATTTACCATGGTATTTTAGTAAATCTCTTCTGCATCTTCACTAAGGCTTCAATCCTTCCTGACATGTGTGATTTGGAAATGGACAGAAATCCCCAGTTGAGGACTTAAAATGGATTATGAGGATATAGAGGTTTAGATTTACTTTCTTGATTTAGTATACTATGGGAAATTAATGAAACTGTAGATGTTGGAGCCTAAGACAAAGTGCTGGAAAAACTCAACCAGTTAAGCAGCATCCGTGGAAAGGGAGAAAAAAAATGAACATGTTGGATCAGGGACCCTTTCCGAGAACTAGGGAAGCCTAGAAAGGGTTCAGTTTGAAAAGTAGATTTGACGGAAGGTGTGAGACGAAAGACTGTAGATCAGGTGATAAGTTTTAAAGAAACAAGGTGCAGAAGGAACTTGAGCATGATAATGGGAAACAATGAGAGAATTGTCAAATTCAATGTCCACTGTTAATTCCAGAAGGTTGCAAAATAGAAAGGAAGTGTTGCTCCTCTAGATCAGATTGGGCCTCATGATAGCAGTGGAAGAGGTCACATAAACAGGTTAGAACAGGAGTGGGATGAAGATCAAAGTGTCATGCAACAGGAATTTTAAGACCACCCGTACAGACTGAGAGCAGGTGCTCTGCAAAACGATCACCTAATATGTGCCACACACATCAAAGTTGCTGGTGAACGCAGCAGGCCAGGCAGCATCTCTAGGAAGAGGTACAGTCGACGTTTCAGGCCGAGACCCTTCGTCAGGACTAACTGAAAGAAGAGCTAGTAAGAGATTTGAAAGAGGGAGGGGGAGGGGAGATCCAAAATGATAGGAGAAGACAGGAGGGGGAGGGATGGAGCCAAGAGCTGGACAGTTGATTGGCAAAGGGATATGAGAGGATCATGGGACAGGAGGCCTAGGGAGAAAGAAAAGGGGGGGGGGAATCCAGAGGATGGGCAAGGGGTATAGTGAGAGGGACAGAGGGAGAAAAAGGAGAGAGAGAAAAAGAATGTGTGTCTATAAACAAATAACGGATGGGGTACGAGGGGGAGGTGGGGCATTAGCGGAAGTTTGAGAAGTCAATGTTCATGCCATCAGGTTGGAGGCTACCCAGACGGAATATAAGGTGTTGTTCCTCCAACCTGAGTGTGGTTTCATCTTTACAGTAGAGGAGGCCGTGGATAGACATAGCAGAATGAGAATGGGATGTGGAATTAAAATATGTGGGCACTGGGAGACCCTGCTTTCTCTAGCGGACAGAGCGTAGGTGTTCAGTGAAACGATCTCCCAGTCTGCATCAGGTCTGGCCAATATATAGAAGGCCACATCAGGAGCATTGGACGCAGTATATCACCCCAGCCGACTCACAGGTGAAGTGTCGCCTCACCTGGAAGGACTGTCTGGGGCCCTGAATGGTGGTGAGGGAGGAAGTGTAAGGGCATGTGTAGCACTTGTTCCACTTACAAGGATAAGTACCAGGAGGGAGATCGGTGGGGAGGGATGGGGGGGACGAATGGACAAGGGAGTCGCGTAGGGAGCGATCCCTGCGGAAAGTGGGGGGGGGGAGGGAAAGATGTGCTTAGTGGTGGGATCCCATTGGAGGTGGTGGAAGTTACGGAGAATAATATGTTGGACCCGGAGGCTGGTCGGGTGGTAGGTGAGGACCAGGGGAACCCTATTCCTAGTGGGGTGGTGGGAGGATGGAGTGAGAGCAGATGTACGTGAAATGGGGGAGATGCGTTTGAGAGCAGAGTGGATGGTGGAGGAAGGGAGGCCCCTTTCTTTAAAAAAGGAGGACATCTCCCTTGTCCTGGAATGAAAAGCCTCATCCTGAGAGCAGATGCGGCGGAGACATTGTGAGAAGGGGATGGCATTTTTGCAAGAGACAGGGTGAGAAAAGGAATAGTCCAGATAGCTGTGAGAGTCAGTAGACTTATAGTAGACATCAGTAGATAATCTGTCTCCAGAGATAGATTCAGAAAGATCTAGAAAGGGGAGGGAGGGTGTCGGAAATGGACCAGGTAAACTTGAGGGCAGGGTGAAAGTTGGAGGCAAAGTTAATGAAGTCAACGAGCTCAATATGCGTGCGGGAAGCAGTGCCAATGCAGTTGTCGAAGTAGCAAAGGAAAAGTGGGGGACAGTTACCAGTATAGGCTTGGAACATGGACTGTTCCACAAAGCCAACAAAAAGGCAGGCATAGCTGGGAACCATACGGGTGCCCATAGCTGCAGCTTTAGTTTGGAGGAAGTGGGAGGAGCCAAAGGAGAAATTATTAAGAGTAAGGACTAATTCCGCTAGACGGAGCAGAGTGGTGGTAGAGGGGTCCGCTAGATGTATGTGTTTGCTTTCTACAGTTTGGACCACAACAGACAGGAAAAAGAGATGAAGGAGGGGATGTGAATAGGGCTGACTCAAGGAATATTCCACATAGATGCAGTACGAGATGATGAAGATGGTGTCAATTACTTGAAGGAAGTGGATAAACTGAGATGCCAGAAAATTTGTTCAACGAAAGAACAAGTTGAAGCAGTTGAGCAGAAGGGATTGATGGATCGTTTTGGGCCTCTGTTTTGCTAGGTCGGCAGTGCGATCACTCAGGTTTAGTATGATGTTCTCCTAAGTGGTTGTCTATTAGTTGTTCCTCAGGTGGCTGTAGAGGCTGATTGGGGATACACATATTTTGATGCAGTGTGGGAAAGAGTAAGTGGTGGTTATGGTTAATGGTTGGTTTCTCCTTTAGCAGCTGCTGTCTGTTTAGGAATGTGGTGGGGCTTGGAGCTTTGGTTTGAGATTAGTGTGTTGGTCCTGTCTCATCATCAGCAACAAATGAATATAGAATTGAGTCAGGTTTTATTAAAAAACATCAACATTTATTAAATTGCTCAACAATAGCGAAAAGTATTCAAACGACTAACTTAGCCGGAAGTTAGCTGCTATACGGCAACTCTGGAACAGTTCTTAAAGTGGTAAATTCGAACAGTCTTAAAGTGGTAAATTTGATCACAGTGTTAAAATGGTAAATTCGAAAGTCCAAGTGATATACACAGTCAATAAGGAGGGACTTCTCTGAAATAGATTTCTTCAAAGACGTGACGTTACTGCTGATTCTCCAAAGGATTCACGACGAAGGAGATAAAACGGTTTAAAGGAACTGACCTTTTCCTGGCGAATGAACACTGCACAAACCTTCCTGATCTTACAGGAGTTATCTCAGATGCAGGTCACTATTTCTGAACAAAGATTCAATCAGGTCGATCCTTTGTGAAACCGCCAAGCGACAACAACCTTCCTCAATCCTTCAGGTTCCCGTACTTTAGTAAGGTCTTCACTCTCCAATACTAGACTTAGAATAGAAAATAAAACTCCACTTTAAAACGAAACTGCATCATGAGACGAATACACAGCATAACGGAGTAACTGATGAATTAAACAATGAATCAACTGCGTAACAACAGGGGTTTCCAGTTATATACCTATTGAGAACATGTCATCACGTGACCTCACACTGGTGGGGAAATTACATCACCCCACTATCACAAGATCATTACATCATGCTCACAAGATACTGAATTACATCAAGGTCATAAAACAGTCACAAGATATCCACGAGGTACGTAACAGTCCTGCTTTACGAATATGGCTTCTACATACTCCCATCACAATGACACAATGTAGTTGGTGCCTCCCTGGTCGCTCCTCCCCCATTTATCTTGTCACAGTCCAGCAACTTCTCCTGGGTCAATGAGGGTGTTACAATTTTTTTTATTGAGACTTCGAGAATGCTTTTGAAATACTTTTTAGAGATAACACTTTAGCAAAGTTTCTTAAGTGAGAGGCATGTTAACGTGGTGCATTCAGCTATAAATGTGCATTAACGTTGCCTTGAAAGCACAGTGCAAGTAATAAGTATTTTGTTTATTGGTCAATGACTAAACCAAGCAGATCTTCTTGATGCAGTGTCAGGTTGCTAGGTGTTACTCCCTGCCGAACCCACCATCGTACCACTTCGTCAGTCAACCTATTTAAAATGAAATATTTCAGCATCATTTTTACACCAAACCCAGCAGCAACCTTTTCTCTTAGCACTTACATTGTTTTCTTGCAACAGATTGGAAACAACATCTCCTCCACACTCACCATGGGCACAGGTGCATCGCAAGGCTGTGTGTTTAGTGCTCAATTTATTCACTTTATACCAATGATTGTTTAACTAAGTACAGCTCCAATGCCGTATTTAAGTTTGTTGGTGGCACTAGTTGAATGGTGCCACGAAAACAACTTCTCACTCAACATCTGTAAAGGCAAAGAGCTGATTATTGACTATAGGAGGAAGAAGCTGGTGGTCCAGGAGTCTGTCCTCATTCAGGGATCAGAGGTGGAGAGTGCCAGAAAATATAAATTCACCATGTCATCTAAAACTTTGACAAACTTTGACTCACTTTCAAAGTTTGTCTAGGGGAAACAGCCTTTGACCCTGCCAAACTGGGAAATCACATTTGTGTGAATGCTGTGTAATGTACCCTCAGTTACAAACCCACAATGCAAAATATCAGACAGTACATCATATGCAATGAAATGATTGAACTTTATGAATCTTAATCTGAATATAGGGTTAGTAATGAAAATTTTGAAAGTCAAAAATTCACGTTGGAGCTCACTCAGTAGTTACTCTTCCACTTTCTGTCTCCTCTGAGCATTACTGACCTTTGGACCCTCAGATCTCAGTCCACTCCATCCGGTGGTCTACCAGCTCTCTCCACACGCGTCCTCCCTCTTCATCTCTCCTCGACAAAAGACTGCGAGAAAACACCCTTCCAGATTCACGAGACAGAGCACCAATCTCCGATTGGCTGACATGCACAACCACAGTCCTGTTATCTCCAGCCATAACCCAAACACTGCTGCTACAGAGAAACCGTTACCTCAGCAGTGAAACATCACAAAGAAGCCATTACATTAGCAGTGAATATTACAGCACGTTACAGACGTTACGACTGAGTATTATTGATTTCATTATTTGCACAATCTTTTTTCTTTTGCACATTGATTGTTTTTTAATCTTTGTTTACAGATAGTATTTCATAATTTCTATTATATTTCTATATTTTTCTATTAATGCCTGCAAGACAATTAATCTCAATGTAGTATAGGGTTACTTTGATATAAAACTTTACTTGGACTTTGAGACTAGTGCATTGCCAAACTACCTAATAGCACGAGTGAAGAAATGTATGTGGAAGGCAACAACTTGTTGCATTCCGTACTAGAAATTTCAGGTTTTAGCCATCAGGCTTCAGTTTACTTTTAAGAGATATTATTTGATGGTAAGGAAGATGAGATCATCTTTTGATGATTGGATAAAGGGAATAATTATTTTAAATTTTTGAGATTGTGCTTTTGCAGTTTCTTAATTAGTGGAAGGCATATAAATAATCAGGTGCCTTGAAATAATGAGTGAATTCTAGATGTAGTTGACTTGTCTTCAAATGGAAAGCAGTTATTGAAAAGCACATGAGAAAAAAATGTGCGTGTAAAGTCCAGTTACTTTACCTCAGGGGAAGTAATAGATGAGTATGTTCACTTATGTTTAACAGGTTACATCATTCATCCATCCTCAGGTACTACCCTGGGCGCCTAAGCCTCAGTGCACTGCCTGCTGGTAACGGAATGCATTAGGAAACGGTTGACACGCTATGCTATATTCTTTGGAGGATTACAGCTACAAAAGGAATGCAATACCATCAATTTTCTCCTTGTATCCAAGTAGATTACTTGGTTTCCTTTGCTACCAAATGTTTGAAGTAAATTGCGAAGACAGAAATTACTAAACCATATAATGAATAAAATGTGTAACATGTTCATTTTTATTAACCATTCAATCACTAAATTTTCCACATAGTTAAGTGAAAAGAATCTATGTCTGTGCCTCTTGGAAAAAAAAATCAATTCAGAGGACTGACATTAATTTGCCATATTCTTTGCTGCCCTTTTTATGAGCATTTTTTTGAAAGAACCAAATGTCTGGTCTATATGATAGAATGTTCAGAAAAGGTCTGCTGATTTGCATTGATGTAACACAAAATTTTAGAATTACTTCATTTGCTGTAAAGTGCTTGGTAGCATTTATAAATTGACCAAATGTGTGAATTAAATGCAAGATGTTTTCCTTTTTTTTAAGCTGATACAGCTTAACATTTGAATTATTTCAGATTATAATTGATGATTTGGAAGCTTGCTGAGCTGGGAGTAGATCAGAAAACTGCAAAGTTTTCCTGCTATGACTGACTCATATTTTAATGCAGATTTATTTTTGGAAATTAAATGTCATGAGTATGATAATCAAGCTGAAACACAATCATTTATGGATGAGGCTCACCATTTGCCAGACTCTTCCAATAAACTTCATGTAATGTCCTGTCCTAGCTACAGGAGAGATCCACAAAATGTGGTGGTACTGTGGTATATTGGCAAGAGAGTGTAAACCTAGGAGTTTTCAACATATGAAGCCTAAATACTGGAGCTCACCAAGTAATCACACTCTAGGAGTATTTCACCAGAACGAATAGTGATATTTGTGAATATAGCTCACCAGCATCAGTCCCACCCACAGAATGATCCACCAGATTTTTTTGTACAGTGGTATACAGGCAAGGGAGTGAGGAACAACGTTCTTGCAATGGGGTGTTCGCAATAAGACTAAAAAAGCATAATATATATCAAGCTCCCAGTTTACTTATTCTGTTTCACTCTCTCAGACTGTTCCCTCTTTTCTACTTATCTGACTCCCTCGTTCTCTGCACCTGTAACCAGCTTACTTTCTCTCTTTCCCGGTTCTGATGAATTGTCTTAGACCTAAAATGCTAACTGAGTTTCTCTTTCCAGAGATACTACTTGACCTTTTGCATATTTACAACTTTTTAAAAATTTCAGACTAATCGCATCTGGAGTAGTTTTCTTTTGATTTTCATTGGGAGAAATTTGTTCATTTGGATAATGAACCTGTGGAATTCTCTGCCACAGTTTGTGAACCCTGTAGAATTTTCTATTTCTGCGTAAATATGACCTACAGTGTGATCAGATCTTCACATACGTCCTAGATCTAGATAAAGAGAACCCAATGAAATAAATAACACAAACAACATTATACTTGTTCATTTATATATTGAGAAAAATTATCCAATATTATATATATTAGAAAAAGTGTGTGAACCTTTGCTTTTAGTAATGGCGTGCCCCCCGCCCCCCCCCCCCACCCCACCGCTTGCCCGGCGATAACTTCAACCAAACATTTCCAGTAACAGTTGATCAGTCCTGCACATTGGCTTGGGTGAATTTTAAGCCATTTCTCCTTACAGAACTGATTCAACTCAGGGATATTGGTGGGCTTCCTTGCATGAACTGCTTGCTTTAGGTCCTTCCACAACATTTCTACAGGACTAAGGTCAGGACTTTGACTCGGCCATTCCAAAACACAAATTTTCTTCTTTTAAACCATTCCATTGTTGATTAATCTTGTCTTTCAGATCATTGTCTTGTTGCATTATCCAACTTCTATTAAGCTTCAGGTGATGGACTGCTACCTTGATATTCTCCTGTAACATGTCTTGATACAACTTTGAATTCATTGTGCCCTCAATGATTGCAAGCTGTCTGGGCCCTGAGGCAGCAAAGTAGTCCCAAACCATGATGCTCCTTCCACCATGCTTCACAGTTGGGATGAGGTACTGGTGTTATAGTGCAGAATGGTTTTTCCTCCAAACATAGCAATGTTCATTTCTGCCAAAAAGTTCAACTTTTGTCTCATCTGTCCACAGAACTTTGTCCCAGAAGCATTGTGGAACATCGTCCCGGAAACATTGTAGAACATGTGGTCTTCTGCAAACTTGAAACATGCAGCAATGTTTTTTTGGAGAGCAGTGGTTTCCTCCGTAGGTGTCCTTCCATGAACACCATTCTTGTTCCGTGTTTTTCTTATAATGGACGCATGATCAGAGACTTTAGCAAATTCTAGAGATTTCTGCAGATCTTTTGCTGTTACGCTGGGCTATTTTTTCACCTCCTTCAGCACTGTACATTGTGCTCTTGCTGTGATCTTTGCCGGTTGCCCACTCCTCGAGAGAGCTTCCTGCATTTATAGACAATTTCTCTTACTGTGGACTAATGAACACTCAGGGTTTTAGAATTGCTTATATAGCCTTTTCCAGCTTCATGTATCTCTACAGTTCTTCTTCTAGTGTCCTCTGAAAGTTGTATTGATTGAGGTATGGTGCACTTAAACAGATCATTCTTGAGAAGAGCAGGTTCTGTCAGTAAGCTGACCTTGTGTGTCTTTTTTATAGGGTAGGGCACCTGTACAATCCACACCTCCAATGTTATCTCATTGATTGGAGCATCTGTCTCTAAATAGCTTTTGTAGAAGGCATTACCCCAGAGGTAGGTACAGAGGAGATGTCAGGGGTAAGTTTTTTCCCCCCCCACGCAGAGAGTGGTGAGTGCATGGAATAGGCTGCCGGCAACGGTGGTGGAGGCGGATATAATGGGGTCTTTTCAGAGACTCCTGGATAGGTAAATGGAGCTTAGAAATATAGATGGCTATGGGTAACCCAAGGTAATTTCTAAAGTAAATACATGTTTGGCACAGCGTTGTGGGCCAATGGGCCAGTATTGTCCTGTAGGTTTTCTATGTTTCTAGGTTCACATATATTTTCCAACAAATAGATGTAATGTTGGATCATTTTTCTCAGATAAATGAAGTACAGGTTGACCTTCTATAATCTGGCACCATTGGGACCTGAGGAGTGCCGGATTAGTGAAAATGCCGAATTACAGAAGGATCACATTAAGCAATAGCTAACCACCTGATCATACCTTTAAATTATCAAAGGATTCAAAGGTTCATTTAATGTCAGAGAAATGTATACAATATACATCCTGAAATGCTTTTTCTTCTCAACCATCTACGAAAAGAGAGGAGTGCCCCAAAGAATGAACGACAGTTAAATGTTAGAGCCCCTAAGATCCCCCCCCCGTTTCCCTCCCTCCCGCGCGTAAGCGGCAGTGAGCAACAGATTCCCCCTCCCCACTGGCAAAAAAATAAAGCGCACCCACTACCAGCACTCAAGCTTGAGCTAAGCGATAGCAAAGACACAGACTTGCAGTTACTCCAAAGACTAAATTGCACTGGCAGTTACTGAGGGAATCCTCGTTAGTTTCTTTTCCTCTGCTTAGTAATCTGCTTAAATTCAGCCGGTCACCACGTCTGATCTGAGGTCGTAGGCAGAAGAGAACGGAGCGCTGGTCGGGTGACGCCAGAGGGCAGTGCGCAACTACCGGAAGACAGGTGAGAAGGCAGACTGACCCAGCGCACACCAGCTCCCCCGCTGCTGGCGGGTGAGTCGGGCGGGTGCCGGGCGGCCACGCCTCATGTAAATGATATGAATAAATGCAGGAAAACAAGCAGGAATCGCCTGTCTGTGCTTACAAGAGTGCGCTAACACGTGAGCAGATCTAGCGCAACCAAAACAATGCGCAGCAAATTGGTACGGTGGCCCGGAAAATTTGAAATCAGTGTGGATTATCGAAGGAACCGGATTACAAGTAGTCGGATTAGTGAATGTTGACCTGTACAATTTTTCTGTGTTATTTATTTAATTGGGTTTTCGTTATCTAATTTTAGGGCTTGCGTGAAGATCTGATCACATTTTAGGTCATATTTATGGAGAAATAGAAAAAAAATTACAGGGCTCACAAACTTTTGATCACCACTGCAAATATATTCAAGGATGTAGACAACTTTTTAAATTAGAAAATGCTCAAAGAGTATAAAGCAAATGTGCAAACAGTGCATACACTTGGATTATTAGCTGAATGGCTGAGCAGCCCTGAAGTTCTGAATATCACTCTTCAGCAGCAGTTATGGTATCTGCCCCACAATATGGACAATTGACTAAGTGTTTCTTATCTAAATGAAGGGCAAAAGGGGGACCATCTGCATAACTACTGCCCAAATTGTCTACTTTCGTTAACTGGCAAAATGATGGAAGATGCCATTGACAGTGTTATCAAGTGCATTGGCTAACGCTGACATGCTAAATTTGGGATTTACCAAAACCACATCATTACAACATTGGCCCTAACAAAGAGCTAAATTCAAAGGTGAAATGAGTGTTACTAACTTAGTTATTAAGCTGTATTGTCTAAAACTGATAAATCTGCATCAAGACAAAAACACTTCAGTAGCAGGAGACATACCTTGCAGAAATTAAAATGGTTATGGTGTACAAGTACAAAGCATTAATTCTCTCCAACAAGAGAGAGTCTAATCACTTACCTTGACATATCATCTCCAAATTCCCTACCGTCACCATCCTGAGTTGCCATTGTCCAGAAACGTAATGGTTCAGTCACATAAATCCTGTGGCTGTGGGAGCAAGTCAGAGATTCAGAAGCTTGTTATCCTTCACTGAGTAGCTCACCTCTTGACAATCCAAAAACTTTCCATCATCTGCAAGACACATGTCAGGATTATGCTGGAATACATGTCACTTGCAGCTCTGACACCATTTAAGGAATTTTGTGTAAGTATTCTACTTGAGTATAAGAATAAGGAAGTCATGCTGCAGTGGTATAAAACTTTAGTCCAACCACATTTGGAGTATTGTCTGCAGTTTTGGATGCCCATTATAGGAAGGATGTGGAGACTGTGGAAAATTACGGAAGAAATATACTGGGATGCTCTCTAGATTAGAGGGTATGAACTATGTAGACACGTTGGTCAAACTTGGTTTGTTCTCCTTAGAGTACCTTTCAAAGTTTAAAGTGAATTTATTATCAAAGTAAATTTACATCACCATATACAGTACTGTCCTGAGATTCATTTTCTTGCAGGCATTCAGAGTAGAACAAATTAATGCAATAGAATCAATGAAGAACTACAAAGAAAACTGACAAACAACCACAAATACAAGAAGCAAACATACAAATAAATAAATAATATTGAGAACATGAGTTGTAGAGTCCTCGTAAGATGGTCTATAAGATGTAGAATCAGTTCTGAGTTGAGGTGAGTGAAGTTATCTATGCTGGTTCAGGAGCATGATGCTTGAAGGGTAATAATGTTTTCTGAGCCAGGTTGTGTGGGATCTGAGGCTTCTGTACCACCTTCCTGATGACAGCAGAGAGAAGAGAGCGTGGCCTGGATGGCAGGCGTCCTTGATGATGGATGCTGCTTTCTTGTGGCAGTGCTCTTCGTAGATATGTTCGATGATGGGGAGGGCTTTGCCTGTGATGGACTGCATCCACAACTCTTTGTAGCCTATATCCGTTTTTGAGCATTGGTGTTTCCATTCTAGCTTGTGATATTACCAGTCAGGATAATCTCCACCATGCATCTAAAGTATTAGATGATGAATTGTTACAAACTTCTAAGAAAGTAGAGATGCTGTCATGCTTTCTTTGTAATGACACTTACGTGCTGGTCCTAGGTAGATTCTCTGATATGATAATGCCAAGGAACTTAAAATTACTAACCCTCTCCACTTCTGGCTAATGATCCCCTAATGAGAAGCGGCTCATAGACCTCCAGCTCTTTGGTTCTGCTGATGTTAATTAAGAGATGATTGCTGTTGCAGCTTTCAACCAGATTTTTAAAGGCGTCAGACACTGAGGGAATATCTATGTGATAGAGGTTCTTAAAACTACAAGAGGTATAGACAAGGTAGACAATCAGGATCTGTTTCCCAGGATAGAAGTATCAAACACTTTTAAGGTTAGAGGGAGGAAGTTTAAAGGTGATGTGTGGGACAAGTTTTTCATGCAGAGAGTGGTAGGTGTCTGGACTAAGTTACCAGAGATAGTAGTGGAAACAGGCACTTTGGTGGAGTTTTAGGTAGATACATAGGGATGGGTGATAAACAGGAGGGGGACTTTAGTACAAATCTGCATCTATGTTCTATTGATTGGCACCACATTCACCACCCTAAATATTCATTTCCATAATATCTGTGCACATAAGTGACAAGATGTGCCACCTACAATGTGTACTGCATTTACCAACCTTTGCTACTACCGCCCCCCAGCCCCAAATCTTCGAGGAAGACAAGGGTAGAGGATTATGGGAATTTTGCCACCTGTACATTCCCCCCTGCCCTAACTCTGTCAACATCCTGATTTGGAAACTTGTTTTTTCCTTTATCATTAGAACTCCATCCCTGACAGCATCGTGGGACTGCTGGAGTTAAGAGAAAGGTGACTGACTACTTCGGAAGGATAATTTGGGAAGGGCAGTAACTCTGGCCTTGTCAGCCACATGCACATCCACGCGCTATATTTATTTACTTAGCAATGCAGCGCAGAGTAGGCCTCTGTGGCCCTTTGTAGCCATGCTGCCCCAGCAACCCCGCCACCCTGATTAACCCTAGCCTTATCACGGGATGATGATTATTTAACCTACCCAGTACATCTTTGGACTGTGGGAGGAGACCAGAGCTCCTGGATAAAACCCACGCACCCCACGGGGAGGAAATACAAAGACTCCTTAAAGAACGGTGCCAGAACTGAGCTTCGAACTCTGGAATGCCCCAAGCTGTAATAGCTTCACGCTAACCGCTACACTACCATGGCGCCCAAAAATAGGAATAAATAAACAATGTAATATATCTGGGCTGTTTAATTGACAGTACCACTTTAAGTTATTTATTTTGGAAAGAATGATTCTGCTGTAAAATAATATGACTGTCTTTGTATTAGAAAGTGCACTGTTATGTCTGGATTAAAAAAATAATGAACATGAATTCGCAGTGAAAGCAAGAGTGAAGCTGTCAGCACTCAGTATTACTCAAGTGTAAATTGGACAGCAACTTTCAACAACCTTAAAGGTGGAATTTCAAATGTTGCTTTTTCATTTGCCTTGATTCTATCGAAGCTCTAGGTAGTATTTACCAGTGTGAAGAGACATACCTTAAGAATGTTAATAATATTTGAATAATTGTAAAAGAAACCTGTGACTTAGTGAGTTTTGTCTCTTAGTCCTGTTTTCTTTCCCTGATTTCACTTTGCTTTTGATATAATTTCATCTAATTTGGCACTTAATTAATAATCCTAACTGGCACTTCCTGATTCAGGTTATGATTACCTGGAGAGGAGTCATTCAGTCAGATTCATTAAGGAGGTACACAAACTAATGACTCTCTGTAGAAGGAAGTGTCAGAATAGATTTCTAATCATCACATTCTCCAATGTAAAAGCCCAGATAAAAATTGCATGCTAATGAAAATGTAAGGAGCAGTCTGTTCTATTTGTTTGCAGTTGATATTCCTTTGTTAGAATCCTTGATTACTATGGAACATTTCTTTTATTCTCTTAGTGAATATGCAGAAAGAAATTATACCACACACTGAAAAATAGTTTACACCCAGAGCTATATTATATTGTTTTGGAAACTCAGTGGATTAATCAGAACTGAAATCCATCACCAAGCTGACATTCTATGTTACATACTGTTAGTCAGGGGGCACGTTTTCTACTTTCAGCACTTCCACACAAACATACCATCATAATCATACCATCAAACACAGATGGTTCCTTCAGTGGCTTATTTGCGACTGTAATGCTGGATGTGGAATTAAGATAAACGGACTGGTGCTGGGTTCATTCTCTGGGTAGTGCGTAGTCAAATGGTTGTAATGAGAGCAATAGTCAGAACTGTCAGACTCAAAGGAGATTTAGTCATCTCTGAAGCATGGCCAAGGAATCATTGTTTGAAGATGCATATTGAGCAATGGTGGAAAGAGGATCAGGATTGATGGTAAAGGCACCCGTGATCAGGTTGTGTTCTGATACCCACTATTTAGTTTCACTCTTGTAGGCGGCATACTTTAGTTGGCTATTGGCCATGAACTGCCTCAACCCAAGTCAAAATCTTTGACAGAAATGGGAGAACGTTGGAATGAAAATAAAGCAATGCTTTCTGTAATTCATCTACTACAGTCAATCAAATGACTCAAGATATTTATACTAAAGGAATGAATCACACCATATTTAGATTCAAGGTCCAAATTATAGTTTAATGTTTTTCCCTTCTATGGAGATTCTATGGAGGTTCCTCCTTCTCATTTAAACAAGCATTTTGCCTTGTTATTTTTAAGTTAGCTTACAATTAAAAAACATCATAGTCATAACTTAGATTACTCATATCTGTGTATCCTGAATTATTCTTTGTTGCTTATTGTTCTGTGAACGAAATACTTTGATTGAATATTTTGTTCAGGTTGATTTATGATGAGAATCAGTTCATTTGCTTGGAAAGTACTTGAACCAGAAAATGAAGGCTAAGTTTTAGAGCGGTGGATGTGGCGTTTCTGGATTTTGGTAAGGTTTGTAATAAGGTTCCCTATGATGGGCTCATTTAGAAACACAGGAGGCATTTGACCGGGAAACATGCCTGTTTGCATACAGAATTAATTTGCCCATAGGAGTCAGAAGTTGTCTGTCTGGAGGATGGTGACCAGTGGAGTTCTGCAGGGATCTGTTCTGGGACCCATAGGACCATAAGATCTCCACTTTAAATATATCCACAACCATCTTTAACAATGAATTCCAGCGATTCACCACCTTCTGGCTAAAGAAATCCCTCCATATCTCTGCTCCAAAGGGCCATCCTATTCTGAGGCTGTGTCCTGTGGTCCTAGACTCCCCCACTATAGGAAACATCCTCTTCACGTCCACTCTATCTAGGCCTTTTAATATTCGACAGACCCCTGCTCTTTGCGATTTTTATAAGTGACTTTGTTGAGGAAGTGGAAGGGTGGTTTGCAAGTTTGCAGATGATACAAAGTTTAGTAGAGTTGTGGATAGTATGGAGGGTTGATTTAGGGACATTGACAGGATACAGAGCTGGGTTTAGAAGTGACAGATGGAGTTCAACCAGTAAAGTGTGAAGGGATTCATTTGGAAGTTTGAATTTGAAGAGGGATTAAAGGGTTAACAGCAGGATTTTTAGCAGTGTGGAGAAACAGAGGTATCTTGGGGTCCACATCCATAGACCCCTCAAAGTTGCTGTGTAAGCTGATAGGGCTGATAAGAACATGTATGGTGTGTTGGCCTTCGTTAATCGGTGGATTGAGTTCAAGAGCTGCTAGATAATGTTGCAGCTGTATAAAACCTTGTTAAACCACACTTGGAATATTGTATTCAGTTTTGTTTGCCTTATTACAGGAAGGATGTGGAAGCTTTAGAGAGGGTGCAGAGGATATTTACCAGATTGCTGTTTGAACTAGAGTGCATATCTTATGAGTAGTTTGGGTGAGCTCGAGCTTTTCTCTTTTGAGTGAAGGAGGATGAGAGATGACTTCATAGAGGTGTACAGGATAATAAGAGCAGAGATTGAGTGGATAGCTAGAGACTTTTTCCCAGCTGAAATGCCTTATTCAAGGGGGCATTATTTTAAGGTGATTAATGGAAAGTATTGGGGGGGGGCGGATATGTCAGGGATAAATTCTTTACACAGAGGTGGTATATGTGTGGAACACCCTGCCAGTGTTGAGGGTAGAGGCAGATACTTCAGGAGCATTTAAAAAATCTCAGATAGACACATGGATGATGGAAGAGGGCAGATTGTGTAGGAGGGAGTGGTTAGATTGAACTTAGAATAGGTTAAAAGGTCAGCACAGCATTGTGGATGAAAAGGCCTGTACTGCGCTGTAATGTTCTATGTAATATGTTCTAAGAATGGGAATTGTATTTTTAATGTGTGTTTAACCCATGTCTTTTCTTTCTGATGTAGACAATATTACACATTTGTTCTGCTTGTTGATCTATATCTTTGCTGGTTGCTGTAACACATGTATTTTTCCTTATTTCCTAAAATAATTGTGGGTGGTTAACAACAATCAATATTAGATCATATTGTTTAATCTCAAATGCCAACTGTTATTGGGGAAACCCCAGAAAATACTGCTGATGCTGGAAGTCTGAAATTAAAACAGGAAATGCTTGAATTACTCAATAAGTTAGCTAGCATCTATGAAGAGATACAGAGTTAAATTTTCAGTTTGATGACTTTTCAATTTGGGCTTGAGCTGCTCTGGTTAATTCTGAAGCAGAGGCACACTATAGCTGCAGCAAAAGTTGGGAAGTTTTATGGAACAGGATTCAGTTGGGCTTCCAGACAAAAAACTCAAAGATAGTGGGTAGGGAGAGCTGTGGTGGTCATAGCCAGGATTTAAACCCTAGGACATGTGTTCATGGCTGCGTGAGGTTCGTGACTTCAGGTAATTTGTCAGTGAATGGATCATCAAATGCCACAAACACCATTAGCCTCAGCTGCTGCTCAGTTCACCAGGCACCTGTGGATGTGTGGAGTCATCTCCCAATAAACTATGTCAGTCAGAGCTTGACCATTATCCATGTGCCCTCATTGACACTACTGAAAGCTTTACACTGAAGTCTCACGTCCATTGTCAGGAATTTGTGTGATAGGCTCAATACTCTATTTACAACATCCCTCATTCTTGCAGGACTACGTGGTGCATAAGCACGGGTTCAGTAGCTAATGGGCTGGAGCTGATAGAGCTACACTTCCTTTCCATCATGGAATCATAGAAATAGCAATCCAAATGGTGGTATTTTATCACACACTAGATGGATACTGACAGACTAGCATCTCTTCTGGTTGCAGTGCATCTGTTGAAGCCACAAGATAATATTTAGTCATTATCACCTTCCACCTTTGGGAAATCTGCTGTACCTGCTGTTATCTGGCAACAGTGAATGAAATGTACTCATTGCTCTCTGAATAGACGGCATATGTGATTCAGTAATAGAACACCATAAAGCATACAAGATATTGCAAAAATCTCAAACCTCAGCAGATGACACTAACTGGTGGTGTCATAGTCAACAAAGAAGGTTATCAGGAATTACATTGGGATTTTGATCAACTGGGTAAGTAGCAAGTGAAGTCTGATACAGTTAAGTGTGAGGTGTTGCATTCTGGGAAGTCAAACCAGGGTAGGGTCTTCATCATGAATGACAGGGATGTGCAGAATGTGGTAGAGCAGAAGGACCGAGGAGTACTCGTTCCCTGAAAGTGGAGTCACAGGTAGACAGGGTGGTGAAGGCGGCTTTTAGCCTGACTTCTGGTCATTGAGTATAGAATTTCAGAAGTCGTGGTGCAGTTGTAAAGGTTAGTGGTGAAGCTGCTCTTGGAGTATTGTGCTCAGTTTTAGTCACCCTGATATAGAGAAGTTGCCATTAACTTGGAAAGAGCATAGGAAATATTTATAAGAATGTTACCAGGACTCAAGGAACTTGGTTATAGAGAAAGGTTGGAGCAGAGGTGACTAAGGGGTGATTTTAAAAGGGTGCATAAAATTATGAGAGATTTTTCCCCCCAGAGATGGAGAATCAAGAATTAGAGGGCACAGGTTAAAGGTGAAGGGGAAAAGATTTAATAGGAAACAAGGGCAACTTTTTGAACACAGAGAGTGCTGTGAATATGGAGTGAGCTGTCAGAGGATGTGGTTGTGGCAGGATTAATAACAATCTTTAGAAAAGTACATGGATAGGAAAAGTTTAGAGCAATATGGGGCATAAAAAAGGACAAATGAAACTCGGTTGGATGAGCACCTTGACATGGATGTCTCAGGTGGAAGGAGACAAATTCAACTACTTCCTGAAGCTCAGGTGGAGAGAATTGTCCCTGAAATACTTTGGACAGACATGGCCTTATGACAAAAACTCTCATCCTCTAATGCCTTCTTTCCTCTTCTCTTACCTTGACCCACTTTGTGTGTCCTTTGCTCGTTTTCCCAATACAGCGCTACTCTAGGGAGAATATTTGTGAGCCTAACAGAAATTGGGAGCCATTGGATTTTACAGTCAATAAAATAAATACTTCAGCACCTGGCATTCTACCCTACCTAGACTTCAGGAAATTTGAGAGCTCTAGAAAATATCAAATACTTGCAAAGCTGTAACATTAGCCAATAGAAATCATTTTTACTACAATGTTATCTCCCTCATTCTGTATCTTTTTATATTCATCTTTCCTTGCTTTTCCTCTCTCCCTCCTTTTTACCCTCTCTCTCACTCTCTCTCTTTGACTGCAGTGTCTTTGTCCTGCATCATGTTTATAATTGCTTATTTCTTATGCTTTAGTTGGAACTTAATACCTGGGCTCTGCTTTGCACATGTTCTGCATTGGTGTGAATTTGCTTGTGAACTATTCTGCAAGAGATTTCAAATTGGTGTCCTTGAGAACAGGAAAGAACATAATCAGCTTCCCAAAGAGATTTTCATTTATATGAAGTCTGTTGGAGTCTCACTTTTATACATGCTGTTTGAGGTATCTTCAATTTACGGAAGAAATTGGCACCAAAGATTGCTCATAGATTAATGCAGTGTAATCCGGGTTGCCAAATATTTGCTGATGATACAACCTTATTTAAAATTATTATTCAATAAATAGCATGTGAATAATTCTTAATTGTCATCTTAAAGATAGGACTGATTTAAGTGCATTCTTCGTACATGTGTAACTTGTAAGAATTAAAAGCAACTTCACCGTGGAATAAAAAGCAAACTTATTGTGGACAACCTTTGTCTTGCTCACAAGACTAAGCAGTGCTGTATGATGTTCCTCCACTTAAACTTTTAACTTAAGATTTCAGTCTGAAGCTATAAGCAGCAGGCAAGGGGAAAATGACTGAAATCAAGATTAAATGAAGAAAGATTAAATATCAAAGCTCTGCTCTGGACATATTATGAAAATGGTTCCTTCACCTGAAAGACTGGCAATCTTGTTCTGAATTTTACAAAGTTTTTACTTATAATTTATGGGCTGGTTCTTTACACACAGATGTTCCAGATATCATTTGTAACAACTGGGCAATAGCTACAAACTCAACGTGAGCATATTTATGTATCTGCAATCTCAGTAAACTTTGCAAACAAGATCAGTAAACCCAACTCCTCAAGTTGGTATCCAATGTGGTCACATTATACCATAAGTATTATTTAGGAAATAATTATTATTTATCAGTAGCCCAACTCAGAGATCTCTTGGCACTACAAAATGGCTGACACCCTGGCTCCAGTAGTCGCACAGGCAAGTGTGTTAATAATAGATCAGAAATATGGGATAATGCTCTGACTGCCCCTCAGATTGAACATGATGAATAATTTATTCTTCAAATCAGAAACAGAAATGATGAAGGAATAGAAAATGGAGTAGGATTAAGAATAGACAGACCAAACCCCGCTGTACGACCTGCTGAACTCAGATCATCACAATGTGTACCAGATCCCAACAATGTAGCAATAATTTGTGATTCATGGAGACAAATTGGCTCCTTTTTGGATAGAAACCAAACACTCGGGTGGGGACCACATGCTTATGTGATAGAACCTGGTGACCCATATGTTAATCCCAATGCCTGGGAATATTATGTATTCCTTCCAGGCACACATGAGGTAGCGCCCACACCAGTAAGTCCCAGAGGAACTAATGAAATCTGGAGAACAGATGCTTGGGAGCATGCACTAGAATTAGTGAAAAGATTGACTGTAGCCAGTAAAAGAATACAGGACCTGTTCCTGTACAGGGATCTGCTGCAGCTTTCCCAGTACAAACTTCCAATCATGTTTCTGGCTGTTCAGAATTTGCAGGCAGTATGCACCACACCTCGAGCTGATGCTGAAGGAATTCTGAACTGTCTATTTCAGAATGCCAGGAGGTTATAGGCCTTCTGGGCCAGTCATGATCAACATATTCAGCAATTCTTATTAACGTCATTTTCCAGAGCCTTAGTACCACCTCCACATCAGTGTGAAAATCCGTATCAGATATATGTCTGGATTTATAACCAAACTAATAGTGGAGATTTCCACGGAGAACTTAGTACTGTACTGAGTGAAATACTGAACAGCTTATAAGATTGGAGAACAAATGGCAAGGGCAGACTGGGACCTAATGTAGTTCATCATTCTATAATGAGCTACCTTTATCACAGTGAAAATCTCCACAGAATGTGCGGAATAGCCCTTTACAACACCCAATACATGAACGATTTTAGGTTGTTGAAGAGATCACATGGCAATCGCAGGATTACCACTCATTCCCACCCAAGGGCAATGAGTGCCGGCACAGGGTCCTCCCCTTTTCCCTCTAAAGGAAATGTTGGGTCAGTAACATTGCCATCAAACCAATCTCATCTCTCAGGTTCATCACATTCACAGCATACTTGTACAACAGCCCCTCAGCAGGGAGGACACATCAGCAAACCAGGCAAGTTCCCTGGAGACCACCTGCCTCAGGCAGAGATATTCATCCATAGTCTGCATGGCTGGACACCAGGTATAGGCTACAACATTTATCTCCAGCCCCTTTCTTTGAGGAAGAAAGTTTTAGACCAAGGTATTCCTTCTGGGACAGAGGGAAAATTCAGAGGCCCCATCGATATGATGGAGAAGAGTAGGAAACTGACCACACACCACGAGACCCGCCTCACCTTTCACCCTCTAAAGAGACAAAGAGACAGGACCCATCCCAAATGTTCACTCCCTCCCCTGCAGCTCAGGGAATGTTAATGTAATAGAGATTGCACAGGCGAATTCCAGACACAATTCTACTCAATGCTCCCACTGATGAAGTGGATCCAGGCATATCTGGTCTCACCTTTCTGTATGCCAAAGCTCGTATTTTTTAGCAAAATTGCAGGTATACAAGGAAACAAACTAAAGTGCCCAACTTTTAAAGTTCCCGTACAAGTATATGGGATTAAACAAACAATAAAAAATAGCCGTAAAGCCTTTATTCCAGTTTGCCCCAGATTATGATAAACTAGCACTTCTAATAGGAATACCGGATGCTTCCTGTTGGGTCCATAATATAATTAAATTAACAACTGATGCAACTACATCAGATGAATGAGACACACATTTAGAAACAGCTTGATTCTCATCAGGATAAAAAAGATCAGAGTGAAATTGAAACATATTTTGCACAAATGTTATGACCACCAACAACAACATCCTAACCACCATGAGATGGCTGATGTTAAACTGACTAAATAGGATGCAATCCTTTCCCATGTCAAAAACAGTGGCATATTCTCAAACATATTGGAAAGCAATCCCTATAGGAAACTGTAGATTTCCTCTGTAAACAAGGTATTTTGATAAAAGAGCCGTTTCAACTGAACCTGCCATGTTCAGCGTAGCAAAGCCTGATGGACAGTAGTGACTGGTCATCGACTACATCATCCTAAATAAACACATCATCCTGATTTCATCCCAGCAACCATTACAACAAATGTTCCAAAGGTTGACTCATAAAACGTATAAATCTTGCATAGATCTGTCCAATGGCTTCTGGTCACACTGATTTCTTGAAAGTGATTGACATTAAACAGCCTTTACAGCATCCAATGGCTCCAAATATCAGTCTTCAAAGTTCAATGTGTTACGTACCCCGTAACTGGGTTGCCAAACCAGCAGAAATGGATCACTCAGTTGGAGTCTGGAGTACTAGAACTAAGAAAGTTTTATTAAAGAAACAAGCAACACAGTAATCGAAAGGATAATAAATGCAACAATTCAACAATGATAACCACACATGTGCACAGAATTAAGATAACAGCATCAATCAAGCTCTATCGTTGTCTAGGGGTAAATGACCAATTTCAAAATGACTCAAAGTTCAGTCCAGTTTAGTAGTTCAGTTCGCAGTAATCGTTGCCATGGCGGTGGACAATGTGGGGGAAGAGAGAGATAGAATAGGAACAACTCATCATTCAGAACGGCTTCACTCACAGACCAGCAGGATGGCTCACAGACCAGTGAGATGGCTCACAAACAGCTTTTTGGGCAGGTCCTTGGTGATGTCACCTGAGGTCACCGACTGTGACCCCTCCTCCAGATGCGGTCGATCCTCTGCAGTGAACCCGGCACCCAGGCAAGGGCGGACACACACCGGGTTCCCGCTGATCGTACCTTTCCACCCTTGTCGTTGTCCGGTACTTCTCACCCACTCATGAGAAGCGCACCGCTTCCAGGGTCTCGTTACCTCGGGTGGCGTGTGTGTCTGTCTTAGCGAACCTGTCCCTTTTTATCCCCCTGCTGGGGTATCGCCTGTCCATCACTTCAAACAGTTCAGGCTTCAAAGGGGGGAGCCGCTCCAGACAGCTCTTCCTCCCACATCCCTTCATTACACATCTCCAGACGCTGCTCCATTGTTCCTTATCTCTCCTTCCCCTGAGGGCAGGTGGCAGACCAACTGCTGATGCCACTGATGCTAGCCCAGGCCAGCAAACATCTTAATTTTATGTGTATTCTCGTAACACTTCCCCCCTTTAAGGATTTTTACCGGGAGGTAAAAATTACAAACATGACTACATTATCTGATACATACACAATATACATCTTTAACAGTTATTTAGCTAATACAGAGAATTTGAAGCTGTCAACACCTTGACAGACAGTCATCACATTTTCTGTTCCTTTTACACGTGTTATTAATAATCCCTTAGACCAGGCTCCAACTCAGCAAACTTCATAGTGGCCAAAAACACTGATGAATTGCGACCAATGTAACCTCTCATTTGGTTTTGTCCCGGACCACAATAACAAGGGTCGTCCCATTCCGACTCAATTTTCTCTCGCAAGGGCTTAGTAGGAGGGGGACGGGTATTGACCGCAGAGTTATTGCAAAACTTCCTGCAGTACCCCACCATCTCCAAAAGCCTTCTGAGGGCCCTCTTGTCTGTCGGGGTTGGGAGGTCAGCGATAGCCTGCACTGTAGCTTGCATCACTGCCAGCTGCCCCTGTGTCACCACAATTCCCAGGTAAGTGACATTCGCGTGGCCGAATTCATTTTTTCCAAGGTTCACTATCAAGCTGGCTTCAGACAGCCGTGTTAAATTGCCAATACACACCTCTGTGTTCATCAGCCCTTTAGTCACTGAATTACTCAAAAAATATGGGTGTTGTTTGCTTGGCCGCCCTATTGTAACCGACATAACCCAACGTCCCAGTTCTTTGCATTTCCTCGGGACAATCAAACACATGGGTGCGAGTCGTTTAATTACTCCTTCGGGGATTAAGGGAGAGACCTTATCAGTAGACCTGGCCAAAACAATAGCCTTCTCCCATCGGACCGATCCCATCCTAATCTTTTCAAAATGGTTTTTTTTTCTTATCAAGGGGCCCCTAGCTTCATTGATTTCCACGCTAACACCGCCTAGGTTTGTTAGCATATCAAAAGCCGGTGACCGTCTCAGTTCGCGTCGGTCATGATCAATAACATTTTTCCCCCTGGGCAGCCGGTAACTCTCTTTCATGATTCCACCAACTGTTTCCTCCAGCACCGCAAAATGTCCACCGGGGGGTACCTCGTGGGCCATGTTAAAAACCTCATCCCCATAACTCTTTTGCACCACCCCCCACTCCTCATCTGCGGATGCTGTACTTGATTTCCCTTTCTTCCTTAGCACTTCCTCATCCGCACAATAGCGTACTAGTTCCCTTGTCAAGGCTGTGTCAGAGAGAGCTGTCTCGGCCAAAACCATCAGCCCCTCGTCTCGCTCCTGCGTCTGCACAAATTCTTTCCCGGCTACTGCTACGTCCGTCCCAGCTCCCTCACTACCACTTATCTCACTACACCCTGTCTCATACAAGGTTGGCAGAAATGTTTCAGCCAAATTCACCATCGCGGGCGGGGCCTCCATGCTGGCAGGCTGACCCGTCAATCTCACGACTGGGAACACGATTCCTCCGGCGATGTCATTACCGAGCAAGACTTCCACGTCTTTCATCGGTAATTCGGACCTCACCCCGATCGTGACTAGTCCAGAGACCAGGTTGCTCTGTAAATGTATCTGGTGCAAAGGGACTGACTCTGTCCCTTCCCCAACACCTTTGACCTCTACCTCCCCAGTCTGGGTCTCTGAGCTAAACTCTAATACACTCTTCAGTATTAGTGACTGACACGCTCCCGTGTCTCTCCAGATCCGCACTGGAACTGGTTTTAACCTCTTTTTCACTGACACCAGTCCGGCCGAGATAAACCTCTCGCGCCCTTCCTGGACTTTTTCAGACCTGTCCTTCCCTAGCGGTTCGCTTAACAGCTCAATACAGCCATTCAAAATTTCCGCTTTTCCTTTCCCCGTCTCCTTCCTTGGGGCAAAGCACCTGGACGCAAAGTGTCCGACTTTCCCACAATTATAACAGACGACCCCAGGAGACTTCCTACCAGACTGCTCCCGGTCTACCTTATCCTTTTCACTAGTCCCCGGCTTACTTTCTGACTTTTCCGGTGGACTCTCCCCGCCGTCCTGACTACCCTTCTGGTAGCCTTTACTCGGGGCAACCTTCATTTTATGCGTCAACGCATACTCATCCGCTAACTTAGCGGTTGCGGCTAACGTGGCTGCCTCTTTCTCATCGAGGTAGGGTCTCATACCCTCAGGGACACAACCTTTAAACTGCTCAATCAGAACCAGTTGCAGCAGTCTGTCATAATCCCCCTCTACCCCTTTCGAGGCGCACCAACGCTCACAATATGTTTGCATCTCGCGAGCAAACTCCAAATACGTGCGGTCCCACCGCTTCCTCGCATTCCGGAACCTCTGCCGGTATGCCTCCGGGACCAACTCATAAGTCCTGAGGATGGCCTCCTTCACCACCTCATACTGCTGGGCATCTTCCGGGGATAAAGCGGAGTAAGCTTGTTGGGCTTTCCCTTTCAGTACACTCTGAAGTAAAACAACCCACTTATCCCTCGGCCAGTCCTGACTTATAGCTACTTTTTCGAAGTGGAGAAAGTACCGATCCACATCGGTATCGTCAAATGGGGGAACCAGCCTAACCTCCTGGGTCGCCCGGAACCCTCCACCTTGGTTCGGCACGAGCCCCTGCTCGGCCCTTATCTTTAACTTCTCCAGCTCAAATTCCCTTTCCCTCTGTTTCTCCTCTCTCTCCAACTGTCTGTCCCTCTCTCTCTCTTCTCTCTCCAACTGTCTGTCCCTCTCTCTCTCTTCTCTCTCCAACTGTCTTTCTCTCTCTTGCCTTTCTACCTCTTTCTCTTTCTCCTGCCTTTCTAACTCTCTCTCCTGCCTTTCTAACTGCCGTACCCGGAACTCGTGCTCGAGTCTCAGTTTTTCCAGCTGTACCTGTACCGCGTCTCCAGCAGGTTTTTCAATAGACACCTCCCCCAGCTCACCTTGGGGAAACACACCTTTAGATACATAGTGCTCTACAATAGCTCTGTGTATCTCCTCTCTCCTCATTGTCGACTTCACCTTAGCAAGATTCACCCGTTTTGCCACAGCTATCAATTCCGATTTCCTGGCATCCTCTAATGCCTCCAAGGTCGGCGCCTTTATAAATTCCTCAACCTCCATTTCTGCTGTTTGTCTTTTCTTTCTTTCGGGAATTTTAACCCAATCAATTTACTCCGTCCCAAATTTAGCGTTCAAAATCGCGGACGAGAACCCCACTTATGTTACGTACCCCGTAACTGGGTTGCCAAACCAGCAGAAATGGATCACTCAGTTGGAGTCTGGAGTACTAGAACTAAGAAAGTTTTATTAAAGAAACAAGCAACACAGTAATCGAAAGGATAATAAATGCAACAATTCAACAATGATAACCACACATGTGCACAGAATTAAGATAACAGCATCAATCAAGCTCTATCGTTGTCTAGGGGTAAATGACCAATTTCAAAATGACTCAAAGTTCAGTCCAGTTTAGTAGTTCAGTTCGCAGTAATCGTTGCCATGGCGGTGGACAATGTGGGGGAAGAGAGAGATAGAATAGGAACAACTCATCATTCAGAACGGCTTCACTCACAGACCAGCAGGATGGCTCACAGACCAGCGAGATGGCTCACAAACAGCTTTTTGGGCAGGTCCTTGGTGATGTCACCTGAGGTCACCGACTGTGACCCCTCCTCCAGATGCGGTCGATCCTCTGCAGTGAACCCGGCACCCAGGCAAGGGCGGACACACACCGGGTTCCCGCTGATCGTACCTTTCCACCCTTGTCGTTGTCCGGTACTTCTCACCCACTCATGAGAAGCGCACCGCTTCCAGGGTCTCGTTACCTCGGGTGGCGTGTGTGTCTGTCTTAGCGAACCTGTCCCTTTTTATCCCCCTGCTGGGGTATCGCCTGTCCATCACTTCAAACAGTTCAGGCTTCAAAGGGGGGAGCCGCTCCAGACAGCTCTTCCTCCCACATCCCTTCATTACACATCTCCAGACGCTGCTCCATTGTTCCTTATCTCTCCTTCCCCTGAGGGCAGGTGGCAGACCAACTGCTGATGCCACTGATGCTAGCCCAGGCCAGCAAACATCTTAATTTTATGTGTATTCTCGTAACAAATGTAAAACTATTATCGAAGTGCATATATGTCACCATGTATAACTTTAAGATTCATTTCCTTGTGGGCATACTAAATAAATCCTATAACCAGGATAGAATCAATGAAAGACGGCACAAACAGGGTGGACAACCAATGTGCAAAAGACAGCAATCTGTGCAAATACAGAAGAAATAATAAATAATCTAGAAATATCAAGAACATGATATGAAGAGTTATTGAAAGTAAGTCTATAGGTAGTGGAAATGTTTCAGTGACGGACCAAGTGAAGCTGAGTGATGTTATCCCCTTTGGTTCAACTGCCTGATGATTGAGGGATAATAACTGTTCCTGAACCTGTTGGTGTGTGTCCTGAGGCTACCATAACACCTTCCTGATGGCAGCAGTGAGAAAGGAGCATGACCCTGGGTGTTGGGGATCCCCAATGATGTATGCTGCTTTCCTGTGACAATGCTCCCTGTAGATGTTCTCAATGGTGCTGAGGGGTTGACCTGTGAAGGGCTGGGGCATATTCACCACTTTTTGTAGGATTTCCATTCAAGGGCATTGGTGTTTCCATACCAGCATGTGATTCCACCAGTCAATATACTCTCCACTGTACGTCTATAGAAGTTTATCAAAGTTTTAGATGTCTTGCCGAATCTTTGCAAAGTCCTAAGGAAGTAGAGGCGCTGTTGCTTTCTACATATTTGCACTTATGTTCTGGGCCCAGGACAGATCCTACAAAATGATAACACTGAGTAATTTGAAGTTGCTGATCCTCTTCACTTCTGATCTCCCATTAATAACTGGCTCATGGACCTCTGGTTTCCTCCTTCTGAAGTCAATAATCAGATCCTTGGTCTTGCTGACATTGAGTAAGAGCTAGATATTTTGGCACCACTCAGCCAGATTTTCAATCTCCCTCTTGTATGTTGATTCGTTAGTACCCATGATTCAGCCTTCGACAGTGGTTTCATCAACAAACTTGAATATGGAATTGGGGCTGTGCTCAGTCGCATAGTCATAAAATGTAAAGCGAGAAGCCCTGTGGTACACCTTTGCTGATGGAGATTGTGGAGATGTTGTTTCCGATCAAAACTGACTGGGGTCTGCAAGTGAGGAAATCGAGAATCCAATTGCACAAGGAGTTATTGAGGAGTTACTGAGTTATCTGAAGCTTATTGATTAGTCTTGAGGGGATGGTAGTATTGAATGCCAAGCTGCAGTCAGTACAGTGCATCCTGATGTATGCACCTTTGCTGTCCAGATGTCCCAGGGTTGAGTTAAGAGCCAATGAAATGGCATCTGATTTGGTCCTGTTGTGCTGGTAGGCAAATTGGAGCAGATTCAAGTCGCTTCTCAGGCAGGAGTTGGTATGTTTCATCACCAACCTCTTAAAACATTTCACTACTGTATATGTAAGTGCTACTGGATGGTCGTCATTGTTACCATATTCTTCTTAGGCATAGGTATAATTGAAGCCTGCTTAAAGCAGGTTGGTACCTTAGACTGCTGAAGCAAGATGTTAAAGTTCTCAGTGAACACTCCAGCCAGTTAATCAGCACAAGGCTTTTGTACTCAGCCAGATACCCAATCTGGGCCGGATGCTTTCCGTGGGTTCACTCTCCTGAAGGATGTTCACACATCGGCCTCAGAGACTGAAATCAGAGGACTACACTTCCACAAGGTTTCCAGAATGGTGCACTGATATTTTTTGCAGGAGTCATTGAAACTCCACAGGGAATACCAGATATTTGTGTGTATAAGGATGACAAATACCTCAAAGCTGGCACACTGAATGAGCATTTAGCACATATTAAGACTGTCATTAAAGGTTGAAGACAGAGGCTATGTAATTAACATTTTAAAAATCCTGAATTTTGACAAAAGATCCCTCAGGTAGGATATCCAAAGGCCCTAAAAGCCTTACAGTCAACCCCAAGCCTATTGAATTATGGTAGAGCTTTATCAGCTGATTATGCTCAATAGTCAAAGCTATTATACGACAGATGTACAAAGACAAATGAAAAACCTTGCGCTTTTACCCCAGAAGATTATGAGGTACTAGAGAAATTGATGAATACAGTTCAGCAAGCAATGGACCTCTGGACAAGGGGCCTAACAAAATCTCTTGTCTGCAAATTTGTGTTTCTGCAAACACCATTGTAGCTGTCTACTATAATGAGGGAGAAGAAACACAAGGTCCCATGCACTATGCTTCGTATAATTTCACCCTCAGAAATTTACTGCCTCAGAATGATGTCTTACTATGGTATTGCATACACTTACTGCAAGGGAACAAACCAATTATACAAACAGAGATTGTAGCTTTGAAAATAATAACAAATTACCAACTGAATGGAGAGCTACCACAATTAGTTATGGGGAAGAGCAAACACTTTTACAAGATGACACCTTCAATTAGGAATATGTTCCTGAGACCTGTGACTTACAGTCCTCACCTGCCATGGAAGATGCAGAGCCATCTTCTCCATGACCCAATATAGCACAATGTCCTTTTAGTCACTTTTCTCAAATAAGGGACTGTGCTGGATCAGCAGTGACAATCCATGAAGATGGATCCACACAGTTACAGGGAAGAGCAGGAACTGTAAAAGTAAAATTTTTATCAGAAGCTCAAATTGAATCACAGGAGTTGCAAATGTATCCTTTAGGGAATCACAGAGCACAATTTGTAGGGGTTAAAGCCCTAGAATTATGTCGAAAACAAGTAAATATAACAGAACCAGTGTTGATATGTACTGACTGTACTTATGTTAAGGAATGTGGTAGAAAGAAATCTCCCCATCTGGTCAACTACCGGATGGAGAACACACAGAGGTAAACTACTTCCACATTTGTCCATGCAGAGGAATATTTATGGATTATTATTGACCTGACCATTAGTACTGGTGGTACACCTCCTGGAACATAGTGCTGGCCTCTTATGCAGATATGGTAATAAACCAGACAAGGACAAACAAAATAAGCTGTCAGGATAGTCCTTACTCTGGTAAAGGAGGCCAGGGTTTTGGAAGTAACAAACCAACAGATTAAAAAAAACCCGGACAATGTTTTAGGAATTTTCCTAGATACTCTTGAACTCAGTTTCAAAAGGATTTCCAACATGGTACAAACATGAAGCTGATGGTGAAGGTAAGGTTTGGGTATGCCACCCTAAAAAAGATGAGAAGCAAATACCTCCTGCCCACAAATGGGAAGCACTAAGTCAAGAAGCCTACCGAGGATTCGAACACAGTCATGGTGGGGGACAAGTCACTGATGTGAAATTAGCCATGTAATACTGGTGGCCTGTAATGTTGAATTAGATTTGTGGGTTTGGCAAGTGATACAGAAAGCAGTGTATTAATCATTTGTTACCAACAGTAAAAATTTTACCAAACATTTGTCATAATGGGGGCGTGCTGGGAGCAGACCCAAATGCAAGACACAGACACTGAAGTACTAGGAACAGGACTAGGTGTCAAGAAAGCAAGGGAAGTGGGGAAGGAAATGACACTGGACAAGACACAGGCCCTGGTGAGACTAGGATATGGGGCTTGGGCTACGACTAGACCAGGAAAGCAGGACCTGGATGAGGAACAAGGAACTTTGAACCTGGACAAGGACACCAAGCCAGAGTCTAGACAGGGACCTGGAAGCTGAGTCTTGACTCAGGCTTGGACCCCGGATCTAGGTGAGGACAAGCTGTGGCTACATGACAAGGAGTGGCAACAAGACTGGACGTGAGACTCCTGGACAGGATGAGGGAACCCCAGTACCGGGCTGGGTGAGGTACATGGACAGGACGAGAACACGAAGCCGAGCCTTGGTCGAGGGAGACCAGGAACGCAGAGCCTTGGTCAAGGGAGACCAGGAACGCAGAACACAGAGCTAGGACCCCTCCTTGGGAACAGGATCCCTCCTTGGGAACTGGATATAGGGCCAGGACTCATACACAAAACACAGAGCCAGGACCCCTCCTTGGGAACAGGACATAGGGACAGGACTCACACACAGAATACTGAACACAACGAGACAGTTCTCAACACAAGGTAGCAGCGAACAGCCAGACCTACCTAGCAAAGGCATGGACACTGAGACAGTTCCAAACAACAAAAGACAGTTCCTTATCTAGACGCAGCAAGACCCCGATCTTGCCCTGATGGTTGAACCTGCCAGCATTGCAGGCAAGACTTCAGAAGGAAGGGGAAGGGGAATGAGAGGGAACAGTCCAGCAAATGAAGCTGAACCCAGGAGCTATTTATGTAGCCAGCCCAAAATGAGAATCAGGTGCTTCAATTAGAGCTCCCAACAGAACAAGGGAAAACCAGAAAACCTGGAATAAGGATCGATGGACCAGTCCGTGAACCGGAATGCAGACTTCATGGACCGGACCATGACAACATTCATGTTCCCCAACTTACAGACACTACAAAACTGAATATTCAACAAATATACTTAGTTAAAAGTGCACGTAGAGAATACCTTCTCAATGCCTTAAATAAATGAAGGAAAGAACAAGCCCCTTCCGTGTGATATTTTATATACTCAGGATATTTGAAACGAGATACCAGGCATCTATCCAATGGGAAAAGCAGTTGCAGCTTCTAAACTAACTAATCACAATGGAAGCAACTTCTGACAATCAGAATAAGGCATGTACCCACAGGACATGGCCATACATGTTGAGTGGCTGTAAGTAATTTGTTGAAAATTGTAAAGAATATCTGGGATATAATAAAGGAGCAGTTACAAGACCACCTCCTATAAGACAAACAAATCCAACTGCACTGATGTAGGTATGGCAATTTGATTATACGGGCTCATTTCCAGCCTCACAAAGTGACTCACCTTATTGGAAATCTAATAGGTATATTCTTGTGATAATTGACCAATGGTATGCTGGCATTCATAGCAAGAGGATTCGAGTACAGGAGCAGGGAGGTACTACTGCAGTTGTACAAGGCCTTGGTGAGACCACACCTGGAGTATTGTGTGCAGTTTTGGTCCCCTAATCTGAGGAAAGACATTCTTGCCATAGAGGGAGTACAAAGAAGGTTCACCGGATTGATTCTTGGGATGGCAGGACTTTCATATGATGAAAGACTGGATCGACTAGGCTTATACTCATTGGAATTTAGAAGATTGAGGGGGGATCTTATTGAAATGTATAAAATCCTAAAGGGATTGGACAGGCTAGATGCAGGAAGATTGTTCCCGATGTTGGGGAAGTTCAGAACGAGGGGTCACAGTTTGAGGATAAAGGGGAAGCCTTTTAGGACCTTTTAGGAGAATAGGAAAAACTTCTTCACACAGAGAGTGGTAAATCTGTGGAATTCTCTGCCACAGGAAACAGTTGAGGCCAGTTCATTGGCTATATTTAAGAGGGAGTTAGATATGGCCCTTGTGGCTAAAGGGATCAGGTGTTATGGAGGGAAGGCTGTTAAAGGGTTCTGAGTTGGATGATCAGCCATGATCATACTGAATGGTGGTGCAGGCTCGAAGGGCCGAATGGCCTACTCCTGCACCTATTTTCTATATTTCTATGTATGGAGTATACGTGGTTGGTCTCCATGGCTTCTTGTAGTGAGGCTGCAACGGTCACGATACTCCAAAACTCCATATTCCAAATGCTGGCACCCATATTGCATATATGCTGAAGAAGGGTGTTCCTTCGTAGGTAAAGGCTTTCAGGCCATGTGTGAGCAAACAGGCATATAAGTGGAGTACAGCACTCCATTCCACCCACAATCGAATGCCACGGTGGCGTGAAGGAATCAAGAGACTAAGGAGGCCTGGAAAAACTGACCTACTCTAGAGGCCAGAAGTAGGCTACACTTGTCCTTGTAGTGCAACTGTCCGTAAACAACATACCAGTTGCAAAAATAGGAGTGCTTAAGAATGTTATTACTGAGCAATGTCCACCTCAATGCATCCCTGATGGCTAACTCAGGGCAGTCTTCAAGGAATTGAAAGAGTTCATGGGAATTCAAGAGAAATCAAAAAACCTGACAAAAAAGTTTGGATACCACAAAAAGAGAATGAGTCCAAGAAAAGGAATTCTATAAAATAATTTTGACCCTTGTTTCCATCCTAAATGGAAACCTCCTTGTCTTGTTCCCCAGGTAATAAATGATTAGACTGTGGATTAACTGATACCAGGAGTGAAAACAAGACTCCCAGTAAAATTGTCTCCAGAGAGAACATCAAACATGCCCTAGCAGGATTTATTCTCTTAGAATGAGTGGAACTCTTATATTAAACCAGTATAGGGGTCCAGCACAGAACTTCTACTCAGCAATGAGAAGGGGTTGAGATGTATTAAAAAGATAAAAACATGTAAAATTTCCAGTTCTCCTGATGAAGATCTCACAGATGCATTGCCCAGGGATAACATATCCAGGATGTGTTGTTTTCAGAGTAAGAAAGATTCAAACTCCATGAAGAAATGCCACTCTTATTATACTTTACATTTAATATTTGTACTTGTAATAATATTATTACAAGCTGCCTTACTTACCACTTACTATTGAGCAGACAAAATCATATTTACTATGGAAATAGTCTCATTTGGCTCAGACACTCCTAAACTTAATGACTCAAAAAATATTAGATTAAGAAGATCTGCAAGCAATGATGATTCTAATTTAAAGATCCCCAAATGGCCCTTACCTGTTGGTCATATGTGGAGTAATTCATTGGAACCCTTAGTTCTTGCCTTTGCCAAAGTGATTGTTCCTGTCCACTTCACATTCGCTCTGACCAGATGGAAGAGAAAATGAACAAAGATACGTGGCAAGACAAAGAATCACTTGTGGAAATGATTAATGACACCCTGACAAAGCTGAAAGATTCCAGCCCAGATATTGAAGGTAACCTGATACTGGAATCCCTAGCCATGGATCCATTTACACTTGAAGAAAAGTATAGACACTGTTACATCACTGAATGGTCCTACTCATGGATAAATTCTAATGGATTTAGAATTTCCAATGAAACCCTGAATCCGGTTTTTGCATGGGACAATAAGATGGAAGGATGCATTGATGATGTATTCCCCAAATAGGCAGTGTTACATGCATGGACAAGCTTTCAATTATTACTATGTATTCAGTCATATGGTATTACCATCAACAGGTGAAAAAAATTCTGTCCCTCAACAATTTTCATGGTATTTTCTAAAATGGTAGAGTAAAACTGACTGTATAGCCATACTTTAACAGTGGTCACTCTCAGAATAGCACTGGTGTGACCCTTTGGTTCACTCAGAAGGCCGAAATTTTTGGTGATAAAAGTTGTTCAGACATACCGCTATCAGTAGATCACTCACCTTTAGAAGGCTTATGAAGGAAATTACTTTTAAAGTAATCTGATTAGTCAAATCTGTGTTGCGTTTCTCCAGCCAAAAACACAAGCCCAATTTTAAGGAACGATTTGTGATAGATGCAACAAAGAATATTCCAGAAGGACTTGGACTTGATATTCATCAATAATAGCTAGAAGGAATTCAGTCCAGTTCAAGAAATATTTCTGAGAGCACTACTAGAGTAACTAAACTGATAATCAGACAAGTGAGGCACCTCCTTTTACAAGTTTCCTTTGCAGGCCCGTACTAAGCCCCTGACTGGCTTAATGTTCTTGCTAAAACAATAGCTAAGACCTTTTCAGCTGTTAGAAATTTACCTTCCACAGCAGCAAATTAGGTTCAAGATTTTTTTTTGTTGCAGTTTTCCAATGAACGATTCCCCTAGCCATTGGAATCATTCGTTCTGTAGTGTTCCTCTGTTTAATGTTGAAGCCTGTAGGGACTGAAATTTGGTGACTTCTGCTTTTTGTATAATTTCTCCACTCCTAAGACTCTGCTAACTCCAATACCTAACCTGCACTACCATGGATTAACTTTTGTATGTCTGCTTTGCTCTCCACTGCCTCATACTCGCCTTTTCCTCCAGTTCATCCTCAATCCTGGAAGAGTGAAGAGCAGGGACTGACCTGTTATGTGTGTGAAATCACCCAAGTGTCAGAAAAAAAAGTGTAAATGTAGAGAGCAGTCAAGCTTATTAGGAATATCACGAGGATTGACAGAAAGACAGGAAACAAGAAACCATTTCTTTGCTTTCAATTTCTGTGATGGTCTACTTGACTCATTGGTATGTCTTTTTAGCATTATCCGTGTTGTTGAGATAATTTTTTTTGAAATGTTTAACATTTGAAAATCTTTTATAAGATAGAAAACCCCTGTGAGTTTTAAATGTATTTTAAGAATTTTGTCCGGATTTAAATATGTATCACTAAAAATAACTGAACTGTCTTTACTGTGTTAGCTGGAGGTGTCTCCTGTTTGGTAGAGATGGGAGACCCACCGCTCAAATAGTGGGTACTGCAGGTAAATTCACCATGCGGGATAAACAAGGCAGTGAACTGGCTTTTGAAGAATAGGTAGTTATAGTATAACTGCCCTTTAGCCAGGGTACCCGTAGCTATCTATGTCAGATAGAGCTTAAGATCTTTGTTTGAATTTAGAACCGCACAGTCAGCATACCTGATACCATTGCATACCACCACCCCGGTAACATGTTTCATGTGCCCACCACTCTCTATGTAAAAAAAAACTTACCTCTGATATAACCCTTTCACTTTCCTCCAATCACCTTAAAATTCTGCCCTCTTGTATTACCAGTTTCCATCCTGAGAAAAGTCTTTGGCTACCCACTGTCAAAGCCTCCTATCATCCTTTACACCTCTATCAAGTTACCTCTCATCCCCTTTTGCTCCAAAGAGAAAAGCCCAGCTCACTCACCCTTTCCTCATAAACATTCCTTCTAATCCTGGCAGCATTCTGGTAAATCTCCTCTGCACTATCTCTAAAGTTTTCACATCCTTCTTATAATGAGGTGACCTGAACTGAATGCATTGCATAGCATTAATGTTGTCTATCATCAATTTACAAGGTTTAAACAAAATTTATGTGGGCAATGGCAGGAGGGAATTAAACTGTGGCCCTTCCCTCTAAGCCCTGATTCTATTTTTTTGCACATTATAAACATATTTACAATGCTCATAACAATTTGAGATTAAGGAGCAATCCTCGCTTTTTAAATTAATCTAGCCCCTGTGATCCCTGTCATTCTGGAAGGCATGTGGTCAGCCGGTGGCACTGTGGATGTACATCTACATCATGGACTGCAGCAGTTAAAGAAATGCAGTAAATCATTACTGTATTTTTGAAGGCAACTAACATTGATAGCAGACTCTTCTTTCTGTATATGAATTTAAAAGGAGGCATTATAACTAAACCCTTCCAAATGAAAACAAATTGCATCTATCTTGGAATGACCAGAGGAAAATTTCCTTTGGGCACTGTTAGTTGTAAATCACAAAATGTTCTTTGTAAACAGTTTTATGGCTCCGTTACACAGCACACAAAGGAACTCTTCCCTTGGTAAACGCTAATTGATTTGCCAGTCGTATTTGGGAGAGCGGACTGTTTAGACTGGCTCCTTTTACTCATTGAAATTCTTCTTCCACTTGCAATCTGGGCCTTTTATTTAATTGCTTTAATATTGTACAGGCTTAAATCTCAAAATATTTCCTGACTAGTTTAGTACAACATTACAGTTGTGTTACAGTGTTGATGTGAGTTGCTTGAAAATTGGCAGGTTTTCATCCAGATGCTTTTAGTGAATCTCCGAAAATACTAACACATTTTAAGAGTCCCCTATATTTATTTCAGATTTTAGAACTTTTCTTTGGTCTTCCTCTTTTCCAAAAACTCATTCTGATATAGAGAATAAATGTGATATTCTCACCCAAGCTTTTTCCAGTGAAAAATCTATCACTAGGTGGCAGGCAAAAGCAATCTAGATGATTTCCTGATATCTTACAAATAAAAGCGTTAGCCTCCATGCTTCGTTTTGACCAAGTATGTGCTGGTAGTTGCTTGTAAATTACCAGGCTGCTTTTGTCTTACACTGTACCCTTAGATTCAGCATCCAGTTTGCAGTTTGTTTCGCTCTCCTAGGCTGCTGGATACAGTGTATTTGTTATGTAAACATTGCATTCACAATCAAAGTTCAAAGTAAGCTTATTATCAAAGTACATATATGTCACAATATACTATGTTGTAAATCATAGGGATTCTCAGAGCAAAGAAATACAAAAGAATTAGTGCACACAAACGTTAATTCACTCTTGAACTTCTCAAGTGCTCCATTGTAATTTGCTGTTTTAAGCTTTTAAAACCTTTGCCCAAGATTTTGTCATATATTCTGATTGGACTAGATCAAAGTAGTGAAAGTTGAAGGTTCCAAATGGCACCATTGACACTGTGCTAGTTTAAAGGGCAGGAAATCCAGGTCTTCAGCACCTGCACTCTCATGCATGGAAATCTGGGACTTAAAAATTCAAATTGTTGAACATAAACTTCTGTCTGTCCCCTCCTCCTTTAGCTCTTGCAGAACAATGCAGAACCCAGCAATGTTTGGTTCTAAGAACCTGGGACAAATTGTACCAAGAGTGCATTCATTTCAATGAGGTTTTGGGTTAGAAGGCAAAGGGGAAAGTAAATTCCTCTTTTATTCTATTATTTCACTTTATTTTTAAGCCCTTGATTGTTTACATATGACTAGGTTGTATATAATTATACATTTGCATTATGTTTTATCTTACTGAGCATACTGATACTTGATATCTTAATGAACCCATCCCTCTGGATATTTTTTGTGTTGGAAGTAGCATATATCACCACAGGCTATTAAATAGGACACCTTAGACACTTGTAGTCTTCATTTCCCTTCAGTTTTAATTACCATAATACAATAAGGTACCATTAAAAGAATGGAAATATCCTTAAATATTTGTGTTATATCGCCATGATGTCAAAATTATGCATTATTCAGTGCAAACAATATTTATAACATGCTATTAACAACATAATTTGCATTTTATTTGGAGTTTATGGTTTGAAGTGAAGTGAAATAGCGTGTCTATTTTAAATATAATTATACTCATAATTCTTGTGACCCCCTCCTGGAAACTTGTAAAGAACTTGTGGCTGTAAGAAGCTAATAAAAGTTGATGATGCTTGCTGCTCTCATGAGGTGAGATTTGGCAGAAGACTCGGTATGTTTTGTTTGCAGTGCATTAAAAAGAGATAAGAGAATTTACTCATATGAAAATATTGCTTTCTTCATCACATTTGGACAAAAAAATTAGTGAAAAGGAGTTGATGTGCTTAAAATTTCTGAATTGTGTCAACATTCAGCACATCATCCATCCAAATTGTGCTGAGTTTGAAAATGATAGTTCATGATTGTTTCAATATACCGCAACATTTTTTTTCAAAAGGAAAATGTTTTAATTCTGTTATTGTTCAGCAGATTGGCAGAGCTGCCTGTCAGCACCCTGCCGCCTCACACAACTGCGCGGTCGACCTCCCCCCGGGCACCACCCCTCCCAAGGGTTGTCTGTTCTCCCTCTTCCCGCTTGAGGCCCAAGCCATGAGTGACTACGCTGCTGAACTGCTACAGTTTAGCTTCAGTTGAGCATCTGACTGCTGAGCCAGTGTAGGATTCTTTTTTCGTAAAAAATAAAGATGAGTATATCTGTCCATGCATCGCCCACCATGGATTCAATAAAATCACCATTAAGAACCACTATCTTCTCCCCTTGATAGAGAGCGCATTCCGTGGGACCAATTCTTCACCAACCTGCATCTATGGGATGTGTACAACCTAATCCACATTCACCGGGGAATGTTTGGGAGATGGTGTTCATAATACCCACTGCCCACTACAAATACTTAGTGATGCCTTTTGGACTTTCCAGCAGTCCAGCTATTTTCCAAGCCTTCAATAAAGAGATCCTCTGAGACATGCTACACAAGTATGTGTTCCTCTGCCTTGACAACATCCTCGTCTTCTCCAAGGACCCCCAAGACCATGAATGTCGCATCCATTTAGTCCTTCTGTGTCTCCTCGAAAACCAACTGTGTTGCAAGTTAGAGCAATGCCAGTTCCATACCCCAGTCACTTCTTTCCTTGTTTATGTCCTTTCATCCCAAGGCATAACCATGGGCCCAGAGAACGTGCGGGCAGTCATTGGATGGCCCTGGACACACTCCCTCAAACAGCTACAGTGCTTCTTCATAAACTACATTTCATCATAAACCACAGGAAATTACCACTCCTCTCACCTTTCTGACCATGTCACCTACTTCACGGATAACCTGGTCGCCTCCCATGGACCATGCTTCGAGGAGCTCAAGAGATACTTCACCACTGCTAGCATTCTCTGCCATCCAAACCCCTCCAGACCTTTTGTGATAGATGAGGACCACATCTGATGTAGGGGCTGGGACCATTGTCTCCCAGTCCAGTCACGCCTTCTCCAGCCAGGGCCATCTGACATGGGGGCCGGGGCCATGGTCTCCCAGCAAGGACCGGTTGGGAAGGCATACCCTTGTGCTGCTTTTTCACATAAATTCAACTCTGCACCATACCGTTATGGAGTAGGAGACAGGGAGCTACTTGCCATTAAATGGGCCTTCGTGGAATGGAGACATTGCCTGATGGAAACACTGAGCCCTTCCAGATTTGGACTGACTACCAGAACTTCTTATCCATACAACAGACCTGCCGTGACAGGCTCTCGTCTTTGAGAAATTCTAATTCACCATCTCCAACGGACCCAGTTCCAAGAGCACTAAGGCACTCTGTCATGAAATTTTAACCCAGCAGAAATGGAGACCAACCCTCAGCCCATCATCCCATTGCCCCAGATCTTCACCCTGATCATCTGGGATCTTGAGAGCCAGATCCACCAGGCCCTGCTCCAGCTGACACATCTGACAGCCATGACCTCCCGGCGGCCATGTGCACTGAGGCAATCTACTGGGCCCCTTCAGTCAGAAAGACCCGGCCAGCAAGTGGATGAGTTTCTCCAATGCTTCACCAGCTCTAACCCTTCCACATGGAAGAAGTATTTGGCCTGCGCTGAGCTGTCCCACATTCTACACACCCTGTATGTCACCCTTTGAAGTGCTTCATGGCTACCAACCCATGTTGTTTCCCTTGGATGAGCCAACGGTGCATGTCCCGTCCGCCAGGACCCTGGTTCTTTGCTGCCATATATTTGGAAGAGGGCACGGAGGGTCATCCTGGCTGCCAATTACACCTACTGCTGCCAGCCCTACTGCCCACAGCACCCAGCTAGACTTGTCCGGACTGGGCACTACGTCTGGCAGTCCACCTGAGGTCTTCCCCTGCGCACAAAGTCACACCCCTTCAAGATGATCATTGCATCAGTCCAGTCACTTGCTGCCTCCAAGTGCCGCCCTCTCTCAGGGTCACATCCACCTTCCCTGTGACCTGCCTTGAGCCAGTTTTCCACAGGCCAATCAGCTCACTGGAGCCTGCGCCTCCAGAACTAAGGGTGGTGAAAGTTGGTGCAGTGTACGTGGTTCTCCGATTGATGGATTCACGTTGTTGTGGATGGAGTCGACTTGGAGGGGGATGACCTGGAAGAGTAGTAGTGGTCTTGGCTGCCACCTAGTTTCATCTAGGATCCATCATTCATTGAGGAGTTTCATCAGGCCCATCCAGATCATCCTGGGCTGTTGGGTGCGGCCCATGGGAGACGGGGTCCGGACTGACCTGCGCAGGCAGGAACTTCCCAGTCTTCACCCAGCTAACACCCGCCGCTGCTCTGCCTTTGGATGAAGCCCCCTCTACGTTTCCTGACACTGCCTTCTTTTAGTTGATTTAACTACTGTTTGTGCCAATCTAGAAAAGTAACAGAAGTAAGCCAACAGCTCTGAAAGGACCATGAGTTTAGGGACGTGCATCATATAAAATATATATTTCCCCCAGAAGTACTTTTGGATGTAAGGTTATAAATGTTATAGTTACACATCACAAGCAGGTTATATTTGTATTATACAAATGTTAAACATAGGCCATCTTGAAGAATAGAAAATCTAGTCAACTCCACCTTATTATTTGGAACGTGGGTTGCAGTGCACAATTGTACCAGAAAACAATTATACCAATGCCTAAGAAGAGTAATGTGAACTGCCTTAATGACTATCGCCTGGTAGCACTCACATCGACAGTGATGAAATTCTTTGAGAGGTTGGTCATAACTAGACTGAACTCCTGCCTCAGCAGGGACCTGGACCCATTGCAGTTTGCCTATTGCCACAATAGATCAACGGCAGATGCAATCTCAGTGGCTCTCCACATGGCTTTAGACCACATAGACAACACAAACACCTACGTCAGGATGCTGTTCATCAACTACAGCTCAGCATTTAATACCATCATTTCCACAAACCTGATTGAGAACCTGGGCCTCTGTACCTCCCTCTGCAATTGGATCCACAACTTCCTAACTGGAAGACCACAGTCTGTGCGGATTGGTGATAACATAACCTCCTCGCTGACGATCAACACTGGCGCAGCTCAAGGGTGTGTGCTTAGCCTACTGCTCTACTCTCTATATACACATGACTGTGTGGCTAGACATAACTCAATTTCCTTCGATAAATTTCCTGACGATACAACCGTTCTTGGTAGGATCTCAGGTGGTGACGAGAGGGTGTACATGAGTGAGATATGCCAACTAGTGGAATGGTGCCACAGCAACAACCTAGCACTCAACATGGTTATTCATTGAGGAGAAATATTTGGAGGCTAGGGAAAATTGAGTGGGGCATGCAGATGTACTGGGACATATTAAGATTAAGAAGGAGATAGTGCTGTACCTTTTGGAAAACAATAAGCTGGATAAGTCCCCAGAGTTTGATGACATACAGTATATCCCAGAATTTTGAAGGATGCAAGTGAGGAAGTTCTATAGCTTTGAAACCTATCTTTGTGTCCTTACTGGCAACAGGCAAGGCCACAGAGGACCAGAGACAGCAAGTGTCCCTTTTTTCGAGGTGGTAAATAGGATAATCCAGGTGAGCCTTACATGAGTGACAGGGAATCTATTGGAGGAGATAGTGAGGGATATGATTTATGCACATTTGGTAAGGCATGGCCTACTTTGAGGGCAATCAGCACGACCTGGTACAAGATAGATCATGCCATACAAACTTGATTGAGCTTTTAAGGAGATGACAAAGATGCTTGATGAGAGCAAGGCTGTTGACATTGTTTACATAGACTTTAGTAAAGCATTTGATAAGTTCCTTCCTGGTAGGTTGATTCAGAAGATCCAGGATGAACTGCAAGTCTGAATTCATAACTGACGTACCCATAGCAGGCAGAGAGTAGGTGGAGAAGATTGTTATTCAGGCTGGAAGTCTGTGAGTAGTGGTATTCTTCAAGGATAGGTTCTGGAACCAATGTGATAAATAGGAATGACTTGGATGACTTGGCGGACAGTGTAAAGGATTATCAAAACAATACTGCAGGATATAGATCAGTTATAAATATGTAGAGAGTGTTAAGTGCATGGAATGGGTTAATGGAGTACTAGTGGAAGCAGACAGTTTGGTGGAGTTTAAGAGAGTTTCAGATAGACCAATGAAAGATGTAGGGAATGGAAGGGTATGGATGTTACATAAGAGGATATTTTATAAAAATTGGCATCAAGATCAGCAAAACATCATGGACTGAATAGCCTGCCCAGTGATACACTGTTCTGCATTGTAGTGAAGTTGCAGTTAGTGAAAGAAAGAAAATCATTAGAATATACATTATGTTAATTTTCAACATGTGTGTAAGAAACACTGAATGCAGCTTAAAAGATAGAACTTTTGTTTTGAATACGCAACAATTTAAAAGAAGAGAATAATTCCAGAATGATTCTTTTTAAACTGCAAGTACTGGAAATCTAACATGCAACAGAAAGGACTGGAAATATTATGCAGGTCAGGCTGCACCTGTGGAAGGAGAAGCAGAGTTAACCTGAAGACCTTTTGTTAAAACTGGAGAGAAACGAAGCTTGTTAAGATGTGGAAAAAGGTGAGTGGGGGGAGCAGTTTATATCTCTCACTGGGTAATAAGTTGTCAACAAAGTTATCCAATCAATGAGTGAATGCAGCAGTTAGAGAGACGAAAGAACTTTGACAAAAGGGCATGTCTTGGTATATTGAAGCCTTCTGGATTCAATATTGAATTCTACAGTTTCGGGTATGGTACACTTGATTTCACTGTCTCAGTTAAGTATCTATGGTATAGATTCGGCTTATTTGTTATTTTCCCTCTTTTTTTCACTTCTCTGGGAGCAGAAGACATGCCCTGCCTGATCTGTTGGGCAAGCCTTCCTGCTCTGCATTTCACAATTTTTGCTTTCTTTTGTCAAATTGTTCTCAATCACTGAGTGGCTAGATGAACCAGATATCATTGATTCTATTCTGTTTCTTGTATTTACAGTGCATGCTTGCAAGAAAATGATTGTATGTGATAATATATGTACTTTGTACTTTGAACTTTAATCATGAACCTTGTTCACAGTAGATTGCCATGGTAAACTGTAAATATCCCAATTCAACATACACAAGAAGCTGGAGGAACTCAGCAGGTCAGACAGCATCTGTGGAAAAGACTAGACTGTTGGTGTATCAGACGGACACCCTTCTTCAGGACTGACAAGGAAGTGAGAACATCCCAGTTTTTTTCTTTATCAGAGACATCCTCCCACCTCCCATCCTCCCCACAGTTTAATAAGCTTCTTATATCTCCTTCCTTGTTCTGAGAGAGGGGTCGTGTCCTGATATGTTTCTTTTCTGTTAGATGCAACCTGACCTGCTGAGTATTTCCAACATTTTTGATTTTTATTTTATAATCTAAGAATGAAGTTCACTTGAGGAGACTTTAAATTCCCCAGTCCATCTGCAGCTTACATTTGGATAAAGCTAAACAATAGTGAAAGGCAATTATGATGCTGTTTTCTTAATGGTGTCTTGGAATTCTGTACTGTATTTCTTTTTGTGAAATTCTAGAGTAAAACTAACTTTTTTACTTTCATAGGAAGTGGTAAGAGAAAACCAGAAAGTGAACTGCAACACAGTCCAATAAGAATTTGTTGCTTAAAATGGAGGCAATTTCTCTTTAACTAGATTATATATGAACAATGTTTGTACGTGCACAATACACTTCTGAAATTTGTTCATTTATTTCTGATTGTAGAAGTGAATGTCATGTGGGCAGCACACCAAGTACATCACAGCTCTGAAGACTACAATCTGTCTACAGCCCTTCGACAGTCTCTATTACAGAAATACTTTTCCTGGGTATGTCAGCTGTGAAGTTTCACATTGGTAGTCTGCTGTCATTGTTAACCATTCAAACAAGTTGTCTGCTTGCTCACTTGAAATGTGCCAAGAATTTGTTAATCCTTTGATGCAGCTTCTCGGATTTTCTGGGATGTTGTCTCACAAAGGTTTTTTTAGAGGCAGTGGGTTTTGAATTGTAGCGGCTTGTATACTTGTACCGCTGAGTATAATCTTATAATGCTGACTGATCCTACTTAGTGGATCTTCTGTTTGTCTATATTTTGTGTTGTTACAAAATCTGCAGTGATGGACTGAAGTGTATTTTGTAATTCATGGTGTAAGTACTTAATGTAAAAGTGGTAATTTGCATCATTGAGAAATGAAACTTCAGTTATACTTTATTGTTGAAGTGCCCATTGTGCAATAGTGAAATACAACACAGAAACAGGCCTTTCTGCGCACAGGGTCCATACAAACCATCAACTAATGACATTAATCCTTTTTTTTTATTCTCCTCACATTCTCATTAACTCTTAGAATCTTGGAACCCTTAGATTCCACCACTTCTCTACACATGAGGGATGATTTTTTTTTTCTGGCTAATTAATCTACCAAACCACTTATCTGTGAGATGTTCGAGCAAACTGGTGCATCTGAAGGAAACTCATGCTGCCACATGTTTCTAGTGCTGTGAGACAATGGCTTTATTAGTGGTCCCACTGTGGCTCCATTTTCTGTTACAGAGCAATAAATTACCAGCACAATTAGCTCTCTTCTTTTTCTGTTCATTGAAACAAAAATTATTCTAAAATATTATATTTGGAGATGGAAATAATATGAGCATTAATTTTACTTTTGAACCATCACGACTTAAATTAAAGTACTTTTCTATAATATATTCTGGACCAATTTTATCAAATTACCTCCCTGATGGAAAGCTTAAACTTCAAGGAGCACTTATTGGGAATTGCTTTGTGGAGTTCTTATAATGATTGCTGACAGTTTGTCCTTGAGTCATCCCTATTTTCAAAACAATTAATCTTTTATTGTTTATTACACTACTTAAGTAAAATTATATCTTTATATTTCAAAAGGGAAAAGAGAAAACAAGTACAATTTCATGCTGTCACTTACTCTCTAAAATCTCATCGAAATTTCATGCAAATGAGGTTGAATTCAAACCCAATGACAGTAAAGCATTTTTCATGAAGTGAGTTTGCATAGTTCAGTATAAGCTAATGGCAGTAACCTCCAAGAGTACCACAACCTTGTTATAGGGTTTGGAAGTTTGTGTGATTCAATGACCCGGGAGAGCAATGCTGGCTGGAGTCAGGACTTTATGTTTTGGCTCTTCGTAGGGTCACTCAAGCCAAACAGGTCAAAGTGTAGAGACCCGACTAAGAATGGTCCACTAATCCTCCAGGCTCAGGGTTTTTGCTCAGGACTAACCACCCTGACAGATCAACAAAAGTTGTTACGGAAACAGCAATGAAGAATCCTTCAGAATCTGTGTGTGAAGCTATATGGCGAAGGACAGACAGAGATGGAGGACCTTCATTGCTGCCCTAAAGCCCAGCGGCATAACAGGCAGTCACTAACAATGGCGATCATGTTTTTCAGTTCATTTACTTCAGTAGACATGTTTATAAAGCAGCGTTTGCAGTTTATGTTTAAATAACTATACTTGCTAAAATTAGGGAATTAAAAATGTTCTTCGATTGAAGTTAGCATTTATTATTGCCATGCTAAAAATAGGATGCATTGTGAATGGAAAAAGTTGTCATAATGGTGATTTGGGAGGGTGGTGTTGAGTGTATTACTCTGACAGTGGTAGAGAGAGAGGAATTTAAATCTGGCTCCGTTTAACATGGCATGCAATGATGAAATGCTGACCTTAGGGGTTAAAATTAGAAAATTGCTCTGTCATAAGCTTAAAACTTATTAAAGCCACAACATTCAAATTTAACCTTCAGTGATGGTTTCAACAATGTGGATCTAAAACAACGTAAACCACTGTTCCCCCAAAGATGAAGCAGGTCTTTCTCGTGTTGAAGGCTCAGAAATACACTAATTAATAAGCAATTATTCCAACCAAGTTCAAAGTCACTGTATTACACAACACTCCACACACTCACAACTTCCTCTCTACACTGCTTACATTGAAAACAGAGCGCTCCTTTCATTTTCAGTCATTTTGTTGCAACCACAGCTGACTTGTGGCAAGTTCTCATGATCCAACTCTTCATGAATGAGATGTGCAACACATGACTTCCAGAACACTGCAGGTTCCAATCAGAATCATGTCACAGGAAGTTATTGTGCCTCCCACACAATATCTCATCCGTTCAGTTTTCACGATGATCTATGATCTTACCTATGTTTCTTGAAAGAGCAGCGTCTGTATGGGCTATGCTTCCACAGGGAATCCATAGTCCATCTGTAGCCCTATAAAAACCTCCAGTACATACATGCAATGCTCTCATGTGCAAGTGAAAAGCATCTTTACCATTACCGTTCTCGACTCATGGAACTGTATAAACCTAAGGGACAGATAGAGGGCTTCGAAGCCAAAATTCTTTATTGATTGAACCCTATTTCTCAGTTCATGTCCAATAGCCCTGCAGGTCATGGACTTTTGGGAGACGATCACAAATGATTGGATCCACCTTGGATTCAAAAATCACAATTTCAATTATGTTTGCAACAGGTTGCTGATACGCGCTACGTAGCGCAGTTTACTGCTCATTGTTGCGTTCACATGGTCAGTCATGATTTATACTCAACTAGATTAGACCTACTCTATTTCTCCATTAGCTTAGGAAGACCAGGTATTAATACTTACTGCAATTGCAGGCTTTCCCAAAGCACGTCCACTCAAAAATTGTGTGGATGTGGTCATTCTGCCTCCCATTCTCAGATGTTCGCCAACAGGAAGGGAGTGTATTTTTTCAATATCCAGTGTTGATAATCCATCAAAAGAACTTTATAATGAATCCTGGCAGCTATCATAACTCATTCACTTTCAGACAGACACAGCTACTTGTATTTTTGGGCACACATTGCTTAAAAAAAATGGAATTGACTTTAGCCCATAAGAAATAGTTATTAAATATTCTTTACACTACAGCCATATTACACAATACTTACATACATAAAATGGATGTGGACTTTCCCCTCCAGAAGCAGCAAGCGAAAGCTCCCAATTTAGTGGTTAGTTTCTGACAGAAAGGCCAATAACGACCTGGAAAGAAAAGCCCAATTAAATAAGTTAATTTTACCAACATTGTAAAATATTTGAAATATATATATGTTTTCCTTCATTGCCCATTAATTGGCTTTACTTTTCAAGCCTAATAATGCATGCTGTGTCTTGAATTACTCTCAGAGGCTGAACACTTTCATAGCAACAGCTCCTCACACTTGCAAACCTCGCCAACGCTCATCAAATGCCATTCAAGTTCAAGTTTAACTGTTACTTGGTCATATGTGACTAGCCATGAACACATCCCAACAAAACAGTGTTCCTCTGGGACCAGGGTGCAAAACAAAGTTCAGACAGTCATACACATTACATATAGCGTGTATAAGATAGCAAGTAAACATACAGTCACACAAAAAATCTGTTTTCTTATAAAAATGCCTGCAGTTATAGCTATCTAAAAGCAGAACAATCTAAAATATCAGGGGTACTCATTGAGGTTAGAATGGCAATTAACAATCTCGTCTAAAATACTTAGACATGAATGAGCTGCACATAGTTGGAACTTCACTTGATTATAAATTCAAGGAGGCGTGGGTGGAAAATGATGAGGAGGAGAAGGTGTAGGAACTGCTGGTGGGATCTCATTGCAGATTTTATGGATTGGACCCAAGATTAGTATTGAACCTAGTCTTATGCAGCTCTACTCACTGCACAGGTCCGGGTCCAAGGAAGTGAGAGAGGCCCAGGTTTAAGGAACAGAGAGAGGCAAAGCATGAGTGGATTCTACAGTTACTTAAATTAAATGACTTCATTCACCATGAACTACATAGTTAGAATGGTAACTTCAATACAACAAAATTTGTCGTGCTCAAGCAGCTACTCTCACTTCCACAGGTTCATTCTGAGTCACTACGAAATGCCCTCTGGGTGATTTGTCAGGTTTATTTTTCAAACAAATATGTTAACAGGTTTGATCTTATGGCAGCTTGAGCTGTATCTGTGTGAGGGACAAATTGTTCTTCCAACTCTCATTAACAAATATTTATTTGTTTCCAGGTCTTTAACCTTCCAATGGCTCTCTTCATACCTCCGTCAGTATTTGCTGTACATACCCAGTTTAACCTGCTATATCAGTTCTGGATTCACACAGAGGTATTTGCAATGGTTTTTAAATATCAGCACCTTTTAATAAACCAGTGATTTTTGTATGTTCTTGACTTTGAGCATCGTCGTTCAGGAACCGTAGCTGTTAAAAGAAACTTCTGCTTTTGCATTGTTTACCATTTTCTTCTGAATATGAGTGTCTTGTTCTGTAAACAGTCGATGTTGACTTTGTAAGATCAAACAAATAATGTTTTCAAATCAATTGGCAAAACACACGATCTTTTTTTCTTTGAATAGTGGGAGTGATGATTGTGGGCAGAGCTATTGATGTTCATGGGATGATGGGCAAGTGGAAAATCCTTTTGATATTGGCTGGAAAAACCGAACAGGATATTCAGATTAAATCAGATTTCTAATGAATATTTGATTTTGTGAAAGTATTTTGGGTTGAAGTGTGACGGATGTCATTTTCCAGGGCTTGAGAGGCTTATTGCCAACCTCAGCTTTCTAGCCCTGCTGCATGACCTGTCCAAAAGGGTCAAAGTTTTGATTTTATTTTATTTTGAAATATAGCACGAAATAGGCTTTACAGGCCCAATGAGTCGCAATACTCAGCAATCCACTAATTTAACCCGAACCTAATTACAGGGCAATTTACAATGACCAGTTAACCTACTAATCAGTAAGTCTTTGGAATGTGGGAGGAATCGAAGCTCCTAGAGGAAACTCACACATTCATGGAAAGGGTGTATAAACTTCTTACAGAAGACGCTAGAATTGAACTCCAAACTACGATGCACTGAGCTGTAATAGCATTGCACTAACTTAACTAAGCTAAATGGTTAATAAATGTTCTTTGCTTTTTATTGCAAACAAGGAATGGACTCCAGTTTTTAATGTAAATTGCAAGCGGTAATCAGTTTGAAGTTAAAGGCTCAGGCTGCTAACCCATAGCAGGTGGCTGGATGCTGTGGGGTCTGCTTTGGAAAGTGAAGTGACCAGGAGATACCAGTCTGCATTAGTCAAAGGCAAGACAACGGGGTTACGTCACTTAGCACATCAAACATGATCACAAGTTGAGATAGATGTGTGTGTATTCAGAGGGTCAGCCCTCACAGCATTAATTGTAGATGGTTGGGATTCCTGTCAACAGGAGCTTTGAAGACCATCTGTGTGAGTTATTTTGTCCCAGCAAAGGTATTTGGAAAGCATTTCATGCAGATGATGTCATCCAGTAGAAAATAGTATAAATATCAGAAGCATTGAGGATTGTTAGGGAAGACAAGGAGAATGACAGAACGATTGAGTAATAGAAAGAAGAATAGAATTCATTTCTCAGCCCACAGAAAGTCACCAATGATTGCTGGCATTATCTTGATTCAATTAGGAAAAAATAAGAGATGGTTGTGGGAGGCAAAGAAATGATTATAGGATGGCTTTGAGTCAGTGGACTGAGCTGTGTTCAGGCACTTATCTAGAGATCGCAATGAATACACCATGGATGTAATGGACTTTGTTAAAACATCTGTAGATGTGTGGGTTTTCTTAGCAAATAGATTCTAGAAAACCTAGTATCTAACAACAGTGCTTTGCTATTGCATACTGTTGGGCGAACTAAAGAAATCGCCATTTCTCTTCTCAAATGTTCATCCGCCTGTACTGTAGCCATTGACATTTGAGGTCCTAGCTCATCCACCTTCTCCATCATAAGTTCAGTTACTGAACCTGCTGGATCTGCCGTTGGCCTTCGCTCGTATCCTGAGCAGGAGCCCTTGCAGGTGCTACCATTCAAGGTCAGAGCGGCCCTGGGAGCAATGAATGACTAAGGGGTAACTCCACATTCCCCAGAGCTCTGAAAGTCCCCAGTCAGAGCCTCATCACCGGTTGCAGTTTAGAGTCGTACCCAGGACACCGTTGCTAGATACCAGGTTTCCTAGAATCTATTTGCTAAGAAAACAATGGTTAAACTCACAAAATGTATCACACAACAACAGTGTCAAGAGGATCTTCAAGACAATTCTGAAGATGCTTCGCTCGGTATGGTTGATTCTGGGCAGCAGGGGATCCCCGACCGTCAACAAGCTACTGCTCATAAAATTCAAGTAACACAAAAGAAAATTATTGCCACTTGGAATGTAAGAACCCTATATCAAGCAGGAAGATTGGACAATGTGATAAATGAAATGGAAAGACTAAAGATTAACATCATGGGAATTAGCAAAGTTTGTTGGATAGGTGCTGGAACATATCAGAATAGAAATAAAACACTAATGTATTCTTGTGGAATATCCAATACTAATGGAGTAGGAATTCTTATGGGTGAAAACATGGCAAAAAGTGTTTTGGGATATTGGGCAATATCAGAAAGTGTTCCTTGTTAGATTCAGATGACAACCATTTGATTTAGCAATTATACAGGTATATGCACCAACAACAGATGGAACAAATGAGGATACAAGATAAATTCTATGAAGAGCTTGAACAAACAAAGAATGGATGCAAATCTCAAGATATTGTTATTGGCATGGGAGATCTAAATGCCAAAGTAGAGCAAGGTGCTGATGGAAATACCATAGGAAAATTTGGACTAGGGGAAAGAAATGAAAGTGGTGAGAAATGGGTAGAATGGTGCAAGGTGAATAATCAGGTCATTATGAATATCTACTTTAAAAATCATTCAAGACACTAGAAATCAAATTGACTTTATTACTATAAACCAAAGATTTAGAAACTCAGTTACTCGACGCAAAACATATCCAGGTGCAGACTGTGATAGTGACCATAAACCAGTAGTATATCATGTAAAAGTAAAACGGAAGAAACTAAAGAAGCAAAAACCTGAACAATCCCTTGAATACTTGCAATTAATTAAAGAAGAAAACTTAAGACAAAAATTTACAATTGAAGTAAGGAATAGATTTCAGAGTCTAGAAATAGAATCTGTTGAAGATGATAGCAATCATGTAGAAATGAAATTCAACTCTCTAAAGGATGTCTTGGTAGAATCAGCAAAGTCAATGGTTCCTAAAAATGAAAAAAGCACAAAGAATAAATAGATGACAGATGAAATCAAAAATCTAATGGAAGAAAGGAGATGGAAGAAAGCAAATCCTATAGAATATAAGCCCTTAGATAAAAAAGTTAAAAGCTTATGTCAAAAAACCAAAGAAGAATGGTTAAACCAGGAATGTGAGGAAATAGAAAGAATCCCTATTACTGATCCAAAAAAGGTTACATCAACAAATCAAGAATATCACTGGTAAAAAGCTCCTCTGTTCTTCAGGTGGATGTTTGAAAGCAAAGGACATTAGCCTTATCATGGAAAAAGGTGAAATTATGAACAGATGGACTGAGTATATTCAGGAATTGTCTGAAGATGATCGGGGCGAAAAACCAGAATTAAGAAAAACATTAAAGTTCCAAGTATTTTAAAATTTTTAGTTTGTAATACAATAAATAAGATGAAGAAAGGAAAGACAGCAGGTCCTGATGAATTAGTAATAGAACAAATTATCGCCCTTGAAGATTATGGAATTGAAAAACTTACTGATTTAATCAATGACATTTATGAGACTGGAGTAATACCAGAAGAGATGAAAAAATCAGTATTTATCACTCTTCCTAAGAAAGCTGGAGCAATAGAATGTGAATTACATAGGACCATAAGTTTAATGAGTCATATCACCAAGATACTTCTACGATCTTTGATGACAAGAGCTGAAGGTAAGATACAAGCTGAAATAGGTAAAGAACAATGTGGTTTTGTGAAAGACAAAGTACAAGAAACGCAATATTGATGTTAAGGATACTATCAGAATGAGCTATTCAAGTGCAAAAAGATTTGTTTGCTTGTTTTATCGACTACACAAAAGCATTTAATAAAGTGAAGTGCAATAAGTTATTTGAAATATCACAGAAAACTCTAGATCTAGATTTGAAAGACCTCTGCCTAATCAGAAATCTGTACTGGGAACAAACTGCCGCTGTAAGAATAGATGGAGAAGTGAGTCAGTTTACGAAGACCAGGAGAGGCATTAGACAAGGGTGTGTTTTCTCCCCTGATTTATTTAATGTGTACAGTGAAACAATATTACAAAAAATAAGAGACGTCTTGGGAATCAAAGTTGGCGGTGAAAACATCAATAATTTCAGATATGCAGATGACACTGTGTTAATTGCAAGTACGGAGGAAGATCTACAAAACTTAATAGATATAATTGTTGAAGGAAGTGCAAAATGGGTCTGCCTATCAATTGCAAAAAGACAGAATGTATGCTGATATCCAAAAAGAAGGAGAATCCTATCTGCAGGCTGAGAATAAATGGGGAAGACACAAAACAAGTACAGAACTTTTGCTACTTAGGAAGCTGGGTTACATCAGATAGCAGGTGCTACTTGGACATCAAAGGAAGAATAGGGATGGCAAAAGACACTTTTACGAGAATGAAAAGTATACTGATCAATACTAAACTAGGCTTGACAACCCACCTCAGAGTACTGAAATGTTATGTTTATCCAGTTATGTTATATGGCTCAGACTGTTGGACAATATCTAGTAACACGAGGAAATGAATTGAAACAGCAGAGATGTGGTTTTTGAGGAGGATACAAAGGATATCATGGGTGAAAGGAATATGTAACAAGGATGTCATGAACAGAGCAAACACAAAAAGAAAAATAGTGTATGAGATCATGAAAAGGCAACGTAACTTCATTGGACATGTAATTAGGAAAGAGGAGTTAGAATGCACGGTAATTATGGGAAAGATTGAAGGGAAGAAAGCAAGAGGAAGACAAAGACAAATGATGATGGAGACAGCAGCCAGAGAACTAGAAATGAATTCCAATGAATTGATCCACTTGACCTGAAACAGGAGTGTGTGGGCCATGGCAGTCAAAGCTCAAACTGGGCACGGCACCTGATGGCGACAATGATGAAATATGTGCGTCCCCACTAAATCTTTCAGCCTTCTCCAATCAGATGCCCTGGATAAACCATGACACCCAGAATTTGCTGAGGGCCAGATCAGAGGCATGGATCAGAAGTCTGAAGACCAAGAAAGCTGCAAGAGGTGTACGATCTCCAGAACGCCATCTCATGGGCGAAAAGATGATTCTGGACCAAACTGGAATCAACGAGGGATGCTCGACAGTTGTAGCAGGGCCTGAATGCGATAACCTCCTACAAGGTTAAATCAAGCAACAAGGATGAAAACAGGACATCACTTCCAGATGAGTCAATGATCCTTTGATCTCAATATCTGAAGCTGACGTGCAGGCTGCCTTCAAGAGGGTGAATCCACAGAAAGCATCCAGACTGGATGGGGTACCTGGCTGAGTACGGAAGACCTGTGCTGACCAGCTGGCTGCCTTCTTCACTGAGATCCTTAACCTCTCACTTCAGCAATGTGCGATATCCAACTACTTCAAGCAGACTTCAATTGTCCCAGTGCCCAAGAAGAACATGGTGACCTACCTCAATGACTATTGCGCAGTAGCACGTACATCCATGAAGGGTTCTGAGAGGCTGGTGCTGAAACATATCAGCTCCTGTCTGAGTAGCGACTTGGATCCACTTCAGTTTGCCTGCTGGAGCAGCTGGTCCACAGCAGATGTCACCTCTTTGGCTCTTCACTCAATCCTGGAACATCTGGACAGCAAAGATGGATACATTTGGATGTTCTTTATCAATTACAGCTTTGCATTTAATACCATCAGCCCCTTGAAACTAATTGTAAAAACAGCATGGCAGTGCCTCTACTTAATTTGGAGTTTGTGGGGATTTGGCAGGATGTCTTAAACTTCAACAATATTCTATAAATGTGTAATGGAGAGTGTACCGGCTGGCTGCATCATGGCCTGCTGTGGAAATACCAATGCCTTTGAACTGAAAAATCCTACAAAAAGTAGTGGATTCGGCCCAGTACATCACAAGTAATGCCCTCCCAACCATTGAGCACGTCCACATGAAACGCTGTTGAAGGAAAGTAGGATCCATTATCAGAGATCCTCACCACCCAGGCCATGCTCTTTTCATGCTGCTGCCATCAGGTAGAAGGTACAAGAGCCTCAGGACTCACACCACCAGGTTCAAGAACAGTTACTACCCCAGAACCATCAGGCTCTTGAACAGATGGGATAGCCACACTTACCTGCCCATCCATTGAGATGTTCCCACAACCAATGATCTCACTTTAAGGGTTCTTTATCTTGTTATTTTATATTCTCATTATTTATTGTTGTTTGTTTCTATTTGTATTTGCAGAGTCTGTTGTCTTCTACACTGTAGTTGATCTTTCATTGATCCTGTTATAGATACTATTCAAAAGATTTGTTGAGGATGCCTATTGGGTTGTATATAGTGATATATGTGTACTTCGATAATAAAATTTACTTTGAATATTAAGTTTCTGCAACAGATGACTCATTCATCTACAATTCATTGCTGTGTTCTTCTAGTTCATTATAAATATACCTTTGTTTGGAAATCATTTGTAGTCTTTAAGGATTTTGTGAACTGGTTTAATTAGGACTGTGCAATTGGGTGTTGGACCTCCTAATAAAAAGACCTAAGATAGTCAGGATGTGCAACCGCTTTGCCTTCCCCATCATCCTCAACACGGGTGCCTCCATGGCTGCATGCTGAACCCACAGTTGTACGTTCTGCTCACACGAAACTGCACGGCCGTACACCTGAGTAATCATTGTCAAGTTTGCGAAAATACTTATCTTGGGGCTTATCACCAACAAAGTTGAGAGAGCCTACAGAGAGGATGTGGAAGTGATTGACACTGGTGCCAGGCAAGTCACCCCTCCCTTAATGCCAAAAAGACAAAGGTGATGTTTATCAACTTCAGGAGAAATTGCACCGTTCACTATCCCCTTTACACTGGTGCACAGCAGTGGAAACCTCCTGCAGGTGTACATCTTGCACAAACTCTCATGGTCCGAGAGCACATACTACACAGTCAGGAAAGTTCACCAATGCTTCTACTTTCTGAGGAGGCTGAAGGGAGCTGGACTTTGCACATCCATTCTCATGTCATTCTACAGATGCACAGTAGGGAGCATCTTAGCAATTGCTGCTTGGTACAGAAACTGCACTGTGGCAGACAGGAAGGCTCTACAAAGGGTAGTCGAAACTGCCCAATGCAACACCGGCACCAGACTAGCCACCATGAAGGACACATGTACAGATAAGTGCCAGATAAGGACCAGAAACATCATGAATAATCCTTCTTATTGACTGTTTGTCCCACTCCCATCAAGAAGGAGTCTACATAGCATGTACACCAGGACCACCAGTCTCAAGAGCAGTTACTTCCTTCAAGCAGTAAGGCTGATCAACACCTCCACTCACTAACTCACCCCTCTGCACCTCCAACCAGCACTGTTTTACTTTTTCCTGTCAGTCAACTTAGGTACTGACAGTCTTGTGCCTAGCATCACTTTATGGACATGCAATCAATCTATGTATATAAGCTAACTTGTATATTTATATTCATTGTGTTTCTTATTATTGTATTCTTTATCTTTTGTGAGTTTTTTACTGCATTGGATCTAGAGTAACAATTATTTTGTTCTCGTTTACACTTGTTTACAGGAAATGACGTTAAACAATCTTAAATCTTGAATCTTGAATTTGGAAATCTGAGAGTGTTAAATGCGTGTTAAGAACTATTTGACTAAATCTAAATGTGTATCATTAAAAATAAAATAACCAGTGTTTTAACTACTTTGGAAGAATCTCCTCCTTGGTGGGGGTGGGGGAGATGGGGTCCCACCACTCAAGCTGTGGGTATTGGCATACACAGACAGGGCAGTAAGCTAGTTCTTGAAGAGTAGGTAGGTACAATGTATTTTCCATATTGCGGGAACATTTGGATATTGAAATCAGATAGGTCTTAAAATGTTCATTTAAATTTAGGGCTTTGCAGACAGAGAACTCAGTACCATCACATCACAGATGTACACAGATCATTAAATGTCAAGTTAAGGTGTGAAAAAAAGGAACTTTGTTATTATATCAAACAGGTTGGAGGAAAGTCATTTTTGTATAGCTATTCAGATCCCAAATGTGATTATATCTGGACCTTGTAGCTCTCCAGCCAGAACCATAACAGCACCTTCCTTTAATACTGTGATGCCAGTTGTATTATCACAGAGGCATCTATTTAATGAGTATATCAGCTACTAAATGCTGGATAAAATATTTCAAGTCAGTTTAAGGAATTTTAAAGGGTTTGGAAAGTATCTGAGAATCCATCTCTAAAAGCTGCCTGCTCATGTTTGCCAGTCTCAGCAGGGTCCCTTGCAGTACCAAGAAAAACATGAAATTAGTGCAGGGCGCTCCTCAATGTATTCAAACTGAGCCATGGCTGTAATAAGGAGCTTTAAGTTACCGATTGAATTGGTGGTGATGGAAACTGGTGTGTGACAGCATTGAGTATGCACCTGATGCCAGGAAAAGATCAGACATGCTAAATCTTGTTCATGCACAGATGTACCCAGAATGATTTTTGCATTTGATGCAGTTTTACCTAGAAGTGATTCTTTGGCCAACCTATTCTAGGTCAAGTCAAATTTTGATTTGAATGCCTAAAAAAATAGATGAACAATGATCCAATTTTTAGCAGACATTGGCAGAAAAGCTCAACAGTCAGTGAGTATTAGATTATGAAGACAAGCAGTCCTCTTTTATTGTCATTTAGTAATGCATGCTTTAAGAAATGATACAATATTACCTCCAGTGTGATATCACAAAACACAGGATAGACCAAGACTGAAAAAATTAACAAAACCACATAATTATAACATATAGTTACAACAGTGCAACAATACCATAACTTGATGAAGAACTCCATGAGCACAGTAAAAAGTACTAAGTCTCCCGCATGGGAGGTTAGTTAGGAAAATTCAGTTGCTAGGTATACATGGAGAGGTGATAAATTGGATTAGATATTTGCTCAATGGAAGAAGCCAAGGAGTGGTAGTAGAGAATTGCTTCTCTGAGTGGAGGCCTGTGACTAGTGGTGTGCCATAGGAATCAGTGCTGGGTCCATTGTTATTTGTCATCTATATCAATGATCTGGATGATAATGTGGTAAATTGGATCAGCAAATTTGCTGATGATACAAAGATTGGAGGTGTAGTAGACAGTGAGGAAGGTTTTCAGAGCCTGCAGAGGGACTTGGACCAGCTGGAAAAATGGGCTGAAAAATGGCAGATGGAGTTTAATACAGTGTGAGGTATTGCACGTTGGAAGGACAAACCAAGGTAGAACATACAGGGTTAATGGTAAGGCACTGAGGAGTGCAGTAGAACAGAGGGATCTGGGAATACAGATACAAAATTCCCTAAAAGTGGCATCACAGGTAGATAGGGTCGTAAAGAGAGCTTTTGGTACATTGGTCTTTATTAATCAAAGTATTGAGTGTTATAGCTGGAATGTTATGATGAGGTTGTATAAGGCATTGGTGAGGCCGAATCTGGAGTATTGTGTTCAGTTTTGGTCACCAAATTACAGGAAGGATATAAATAAGGTTGAAAGAGTGCAGAGAAGGTTTATACGGATGTTGCCGGGACTTGAGAAACTCAGTTACAGAGAAAGGTTGAATAGGTTAGGACTGTATTCCCTGGAGTGTAGAAGGATGAGGGGAGATTTGTTAGAGGTATATAAAATTATGATGGGTATAGATAGAGTGAATGCAAGCAGGCTTTTTCCACTGAGGCAAGGGGAGAAAAAAACCAGAGGACATGGGTTAAGGGTGAGGGGGGGAAAGTTTAAAGGGAACATTGGGGGAGGGCTTCTTCACACAGAGAGTGGTGAGAGTATGGAATGAACTGCCAGACGAGGTGATAAATGCGGGTTCTTTCTTAACATTTAAGAATAAATTGGACAGATACATGGATGAGAGGTGTATGGAGGGATATGGTCCGTGTGCAGGTCAGTGGGTATAGGCAGAAAATGGTTCGGCACAGCCAAGAAGGACCAAAAGGCCTGTTTCTGTGCTGTCGTTTTTGTATGGTTTCTATGGTTTCTCAAATGTCCCACATCTCATGCAGACTGGAGAAGGAATAAAAACTCTCCCTGCCGTGCCCGACCACAGTCCATCTCTGAGTCATCCGAAAACTTCGAGCCTCCGATCAGCACTCCGACACCAAGTACTGAGCGCCATCTCTGTCCGAACGATTCGACCTCAATCTTGGTCGCCAACAGCAGGCAAAGCTGGGGATTTTGAGGCCTTCCCTCCGGAAGATTTCCGACCGCGCAGTAACAACAGCAGCGAACTGGCGTTTCAGAAATTTCTCCAGATGTTCCTCTGTGCTTTCACGTCCGTCTCCATCAAATCAGAATTGTCCACAGCCCCTATTTAACGGATACAATATCATTTTTCACCGGAGGGCTGCACACGCGTGGCGCACTGCTCTCTCTCCTCCCACCTATTAGAGGAGAAAGAAACAGAAGCAATGCTCCATATCAGTGACCTTTCATTGGAACTGAGAGGCTTTAAGATATTAAAAAATGAGGAAGAAGGAACAAACAAAAGACCTGTTATGCGGCAGAAACCAGAAAAGAATAATGACTGAACAAGATAGTGCAAGACGAAGCAAGGTATGATGATTCAAGTAATGAAATGAGAAGTTTGAGGATGTGTAAAGGAGAGAGCCAGAATCATCTGAAATTACATGAAGAAACTGTTGCAGATGCTAGAAATCTGAAATACAAACAGTGAAAGCTAGAAATTTTCCATTGAGAAAATTATAATTCTTTTGGGAAGTTCACAGGGTTTTCATTACTTCTGTCGCAGTGCCACATATATCATTTTGCTCATATTCTGCTGGATATCTGCCTATGCTTCTTGTAGTTTGTAGTTAAGTATGTTTTCTTTTACTTTGAATAGTGTTAAGACATCAAATTTCATGTCCTTAGCAAAATCATAACTTGTTTCTGTTTTTCTAGCTATGTTTTACAGGAAGCATTTAAAAGGGACTGTAAACTTTAGCTTTTATATATTTATTGGAACTGGAAGTACTTGTATAGCAGAATAAATTTGATATTAGATCTCACTGATTATACTGTATTTGATGCATTTTAATGCACACAATAATCGAGAAGAACATGAATATAGTAACGTTTGTCATTTAGAATAAGCCTGCTCCTCCAAAAAGGACAAGTTCATTGGTTAAATCTTTTCAGTGATCCATTGGTTAAAGGCATTGTACGTTATGTGGCAGAGTATTCAAATTTCTGTTCATGAACCATTTCAAATAACATTAGAGAATCCTATATTGCCTATATTCTAATAAAGTTCATTGTTTATTTGGTGAGGACTCACAAGGGGTAAAAATATGAATGGACACAAAGATAGGAGATGGAGGGTAAAATGTGTTTGAAGCTTAAGATCAGTTTTGCCATGATCTGACAAGTAACGGAAGTTCAAAGAAGCTTTTGCACTTCTGCTCTTGTTATTTGATGTTCTCATGATTTGTCATGAGTAAGGTTTCAAAATATTCATGATTAGGAATATTTCTGTTATATTGTGGTTTAACTTTCCATTGCAAATATAATGAAAGGGCCCAGTAGTGATTCTATGGAATACTTTTATTCAATGGTGGGTCGAAGAAAAGTCTTTGAATGCTTTTAAAGCTGTAATAGATTCCTGATAAGCAAGGAAGTGAAAAGTTACCTCAGGTTGACAGTAATGTGACGTTAATCAGATCAGCTACTTTCTCATTAAATGGAAGAGCAAGTTTGAGTGGTCTGCCCCTGCTTCTTATATGTTTGTATGCTAATTTACTGTATACCTAAAGGACATGATCACTTTAATTTAATATACTGGCCTCTTGAGTTTTTAGAAATCCTTAGTTCAATATTGCCTTCCTTTGGAAAGAAAGATCTTGCTCGTATTTTGCTGTCAACCAGTGAGCTACACCCCACTGAGCAAATTACAATTCTCAATAATTGTATGAAACACTTTAACATCACTTCTGTTTTTATTCCAATGCACAAATATTGTTATTTCTGTTTCTCTGCTTGGGTAAATTTGCTATTTTGTATTTATTTAAATATTAAAAAGTTCCTCACCAGATAAGAAAACAGTTACCTTCATGTAAGTTAGATTTTGGAATGAATTTCAAAGAGTGCAAACATAAAGGCTTTGAAGTATCCTATGGATTAACCTTCCTTCACAGCCACCCCTACAGGGAATATATACACAGTGTGGCCACAAATCCATCTGTATAAACACAAAGTTTAGTGTCAAACATTGATACAACACTTCAGTTTACTTTAGTGTTCAAATTAAGCCTAATGATTTATCCAGATTGTGGCAGGAGACTAAGAACAATCCCAACAATAAGTTTGCTTTTACTTATTTGGCCATATATCACAGATTTTCTCTCTAAATTCTAGCATAAACTTCAACTTTAATAATTTCTCTTCATCCTTTGAAAATATGCATGGCAAAAATACATCTCTGCGATTTCAAAATGATTATTTTTGGGGATAAGAGAATATTTTGTTAGTACAGCAGCATTTTCCTTCTTATATTACTGGTTTTACTAAAACACTGCATTTAATAAAAGTGCATTCTTTGTACTCTTCAATCCTTGGGAATAATGAAGGTTCCATTTGTCACATCTGTGATTTTGGTTAATCTCATCACAGATTTACTGATTAGGTTCTGAGTTAATTAAGTTTGTGCCTGGAACCATCCTTTACTGCAGAAGTAAAGGCGTTTTCTCAGCTGAATCTTGCTGGAAGGCTTTCTCCCTTTCTTCCCTCTCTCTCCCTTTCAACTTTAAGGGCTGAATACTTCTCCATGGCTTAGACCACTGGCTGATGGGGAATGCAGTGCCATTGAAGCCAGTCAGTAGCATGTTCTACCTATCTTGGTGTGTCTGCATCTCTTTATCTGAGATTAAATTCCAATGTATCATTGAAGTACTTCCTTAGATCGTCATGGGATCACTGACCATGGGCCAAGAATCTGGCGTCCAACTCGAACGTCCAGTCCAGTGGAATTGGCCCTTGAAGATATTTACCATTGACACCAGTTTCTGTGAGGATGTGTTGACATCAGTGTAGTGGTCTTTTGGCGTGGTGAAAGAGAACATACATAGAAGAACATACAAGAGGGCATCCTTGGTGATAGCTTTCCGGGCACTTTAGGTTTTTTCAGTCATTTATTCAGGTCCTCCATAACAAGAAAGACTTTGAATTGGGCTGACTAACCAAGTTCTGATGAAGATGTAGTATCTGCGTGCTTTACTGGAAGCTTCAATATCTGAAGATTGCAGTGAGGCTGACTAATTTTTTCCCTCCTCCTTTTCTATTCTTTGTTCCCTGCTGTGGCCTCTTGCCTCTTCCCTTCCCTGCCTATCAGCTCCCCTTGGTGCCCTTCCTTCTTCCCTTTCTCCCGTGGTCCACTCTTCTCTCCTATCAGACTGTTGTGAGTTTGCAGGGATAGAGCACCTCAGAGAAAAACTGGTGTTGTGGGCATGATCGAGGATGATATTTGTTTGATTTGTAACATGGTTTGAAATATTGATTTGAATGTGATCTTAACTCTATCCAAATCTAAAATCCATGGAACAGAATAATTGGAGGGAGCAAGTAATAATCAATTTTAATCAATTTCCCTCGGGATCAATAAAGTATGACTATGACTAGTGAATCACAAAATCAATTAATGTTTTCAAGAGGAAGAGATCCCCTATTTTTTCTTTGGAAGTAAAATGGTAAAATTATTTCACTTCAAGTTCATTTTAATTTTATAAATAGAGATTACTTCTGATTAATAAACATGGCAATGATATGAGAATTTAATGTTCATGTTGAATGACCAGGCTATTTAAATGCAACATCTTTAAGAATAGGCTGTAGATTAAAAAGGAAACTCCACCTCATTTTCTATTCAGAGACTGCTATACATTGTAAATCAACCATCATTCAGGCCATGTTTGTTAGGTTATAACTGGAGGTCAAAAGCGCAACTACACCATGTGTCTGAATCACTTTCAGACACAACTGTTTAATATGTTGCTATGGGAAGAAGTTGAAAAGAAAAACCACAAAAGTTCACACTCAAGATACTCCTAATATGATTTTCTCTGATAATGGAAACAATGAGTGCTTGTAGCAGTGATCAAAGTGGGAGTTTAACGTGCAGTGTCTAAACCTACAGCTAAAACGTTCCAGCCAAATTTTGTCTTTAAATTTTAGTTTCATGTGAAATATTAAGAAATTAATTTTAATGTTTACTTGACTGAAAATAATTTAAGGCAATATCAATTTTGCTCCTATCTATCCAGACCTAATGGACAGAAAACAGAGGAGTGCAAATTAAATTCTTGCTTAGATCACTGCTACAAGTTAACGGATTTGATAAAGTTGATGGCTGCAAGCCTCAGGGCTTCAGACTGAGCAGGCTACAACCTACACTAATGACTGAGATGAAGGGATCAACGAATCCAAGTTTCCTGATGCTACAAACAAGATGTGGACGTGAACTGGCAGAAGCATTTCCTGAGGATGCAAGGTTTATAGAAGGTTTTCAGTGAGTGGGTAAGAAGATGGCAGGTTGGGTGCTATTTAGACAAACATGATGCTTTTTCACTTCAATAAGAAAGAAAGGAAAACAGTTTATTGTTGTAAATGGAGCTTAAATGTTCAAGCAACATACATCAAAGTTGCTGGTGAACGCAGCAGGCCAAGCAGCATCTATAGGAAGAGGCGCAGTCGACGTTTCAGGCCGAGACCCTTCGTCAGGACTAACTGAAGGAAGAGTGAGTAAGGGATTTGAAAGCTGGAGGGGGAGGGGGAGAAGCAAAATGATAGGAGAAGACAGGAGGGGGAGGGATAGAGCCGAGAGCTGGACAGGTGATAGGCAAAAGGGGATACGAGAGGATCATGGGACAGGAGGTCCGGGAAGAAAGACGGGGGGGGGTGACCCAGAGGATGGGCAAGAGGTATATTCAGAGGGACAGAGGGAGAAAAAGGAGAGTGAGAGAAAGAATGTGTGCATAAAAATGAGTAACAGCTGGGGTACGAGGGGGAGGTGGGGCCTAGCGGAAGTTAGAGAAGTCAATGTTCATGCCATCAGGTTGGAGGCTACCCAGACGGAATATAAGGTGTTGTTCCTCCAACCTGAGTGTGGCTTCATCTTTACAGTAGAGGAGGCCGTGGATAGACATGTCAGAATGGGAATGGGATGTGGAACTAAAATGTGTGGCCACTGGGAGATCCTGCTTTCTCTGGCGGACAGAGCGTAGATGTTCAGCAAAGCGGTCTCCCAGTCTGCGTCGGGTCTCACCAATATATAAAAGGCCACATCGGGAGCACCGGACGCAGTATATCACCCCAGTCGACTCACAGGTGAAGTGATGCCTCACCTGGAAGGACTGTTTGGGGCCCTGAATGGTGGTAAGGGAGGAAGTGTAAGGGCATGTGTAGCACTTGTTCCGCTTACACGGATAAGTGCCAGGAGGGAGATCAGTGGGGAGGGATGGGGGGGACGAATGGACAAGGAAGTTGTGTAGGGAGCGATCCCTGCGGAATGCAGAGAGAGGGTGGGAGGGAAAGATGTGCTTAGTGGTGGGATCCCGTTGGAGGTGGCGGAAGTATTGGATGACATACCTTATCAATGGAGTACAGCAAACATTTAGGAAAACAAACTATATATAGCTTTTTTATTGCTAGCAGGCTGCTCTGCAAGAGTGTGAAAGCCTTATCATATCTGAACTGGTTTTGATGATGAAATCACATCTGGAGTACTGATACATAGTTTTATTCTCCTTATCTCAGGAAGCCTATATATGACTTGGAGGGAGTGTGACTAACATCTAGCAGGTTCCTGAGATGAGAAACTTCTCTTACAAAGAAAAACGTATGTAGAATGCACTGGAATTCTTTGGACTTAAGAGGCATAAGAAGTGAACTCTTTGAAAAGTGCAATATCTGCAAAAGTACAGAAGATGATTAGAACTAAACTACACACACCAACAAACTCCAATCCATCTGACCCATGGGTCAGTCTCCGAATCAAATCCCGTATAGTGATAGGGGATTCGATTGTAAGGGGAATAGGTAGGCATTTCTGCGGCCACAAGACAACAAGAGAGTATATTGCCTCCCTGGTGCAAGGGTCAAGGATGTCTCTGAGCAGTTGCAGGATATTCTGGAGTGGGAAGGTGAACAGCCAGTGGTCGTGGTGCACATAGGTACAAATGATATAGGTAAAAAATGAGATGAAGTCCTACAAGGTGAATTTAGGGAGTTAGGAGATAAACTAAAAAATAGGACCACAAAGTTAATTATCTCCAGATTACTACCAGTGCCACGTGCTAGTCAGAGTAGAAATAGGAGGATATATCAGATGAATACATGGCTTGAAAAATGGTGCAAGGGGGAGGGATTCAAACTTCTGGGGCATTGCAACCAGTTCTGGAGGAGGTGGGACCAGTACAAACAGGACGGTCTGCACCTGAGCTGGACTGGAACCAATGTCCTAGGGGGAGCGTTTGCTACTGTTGCTCAGGAGGATTTAAACTAATGTGGCAGGGGGATGGGAACAAGTGCAGAGGAACATTCGTAACAAGGTGGATGAATTGAAAGTGCAGATAGCTATTAATGAATATGATATAGTTGGGATCACATAAACAAGACTCCAGGGTGACCAAGGATGGGAGCTCAACATTCAGGGATATTCAATATTCAGGAGGGATGGACATGAAAGAAAAGGAGGTGGGGTAGCATTGCTGGTTAGAGAGGAGATTAACGCAATGGAAAGGAAGGACATTAGCCTGGAGGATGTGGAATCAATATGGGTAGAGCTGCATAACACTAAAGGGCAGAAAACGCTGGTGGGAGTTGTGTACAGGCCACCTAACAGTAGTAGTGAGGTTGGGGATGGCATTAAACAGGAAATTAGAAATGCGTGCAATAAAGGAACTGCAGTTATAATGGGTGAATTCAGTCTACATATAGATTGGGTGAACCAAATTGGTAAGGGTGCTGAGGAAGAGGATTTCTTGGAATGTATGCGGGATGGTTTTCTGAACCAACATGTCAAGGAACCAACTGGAGAGCAGGCCGTTCTAGACCGGGTATTGAGTAATAAAGAAGGTTAGATAGCAATCTTGTTGTACGAGGCCCCTTGGTTAAGAGTGACCATAATATGGTGGAATTCTACATTAAGGTGGAGAGTGACATAGTTAATTCAGAAACAAGGGTTCTGAACTTAAAGAAGGGTAACTTTGAAGATATGAGACGTGAATTAGCTAAGATGGACTGGCAAATGATACTTAAAGGGTTGACGGTGGATATGAAATGGCAAGCATTTAAAGATCGCATGGATGAACTACAACAATTGTTCATCCCAGTTTGGCAAAAGAATAAACAAGGGAAGGTAGTGCATCCATGGCCGACAAGGGAAATTAGGGATAGTATCAATTCCAGAGAAGAAACATACAAATTAGCCAGAAAAAGCGGCACACCTGAGGACTGGGAGAAATTCAGAGTCCAGCAGAGGAGGACAAAGGGCTTAATTAGGAAAGGGAAAAATGATTATGAGAGAAAGCTGGCAAGGAACATAAAAACTGACTGTAAAAGCTTTTATAGATATGTGAAAAGAAAAAGATTGGTTAAGACAAATGCAGGTCCCTTACAGTCAGAAACAGGTGAATTGATCATGGGGAACAAGGGCATGGCAGACCAATTGAATAACTACTTTGGTTCTGTCTTCACTAAGGAGAACATAAATAATCTTCTGGAAATAGTAAGGACCGAGGGTCTAGTGAGATGGAGGAACTGAGGGAAATACATGTTAGTAGGGAAGTGGTGTTAGGTAAATTGAAGGGATTAAAGGCAGATAAATCCCCAGGGCCAGATGGTCTGCATCCCAGAGTGCTTAAGGAAGTAGCCGAAGAAATAGTGGATGCATTAGTGATATTTTTTCAAAACTCTTTAGATTCTGGATCAGTCCCTGAGGATTGGAGGGTGGCTAATGTAACCCCACTTTTTAAAAACAGGGGTGAGAGAGAAACCGGCGAATTATAGACCGATTAGCCTGACATTGGTGGTGGGGAAAATGCTAGAGTCAGTTATCAAAGATGTGATAACAGCACATTTGGAAATCGGTGAAACATCGGACAAAGTCAGCATGGATTTGTGAAAGGAAAATCATGTCTGACGAATCTCATAGAATTTTTTGAGTATGTAACTAGTAGAGTGGATAGGGGAGGACCAGTGGATGTGGTATATTGGATTTTCAAAAGGCTTTTGACAAGGTCCCACACAGGAGATTAGTGTGCAAACTTAAAGCACACGGTATTGGGGGGTATGGTATTGATGTGGATAGAGAATTGGTTGGCAGACAGGAAGCAAAGAGTGGGAATAAACAGGACCTTTTCAGAATGGCAGGCAGTGACTAGTGGGGTACCGCAAGGCTCAGTGCTGGGACCCCAGTTGTTTACAATATATGTTAATGACTTAGATGAGGGAATTAAATGCAGCATCTCCAAGTTTGTGGATGACACAAAGCTGGGTGGCAGTGTTAGTTGTGAGGAGGATGCTAAGAGGATGCAGGGTGACTTGGATAGGTTAGGTGAGTAGGCATATTCATGGCAGGTGCAATTTAATGTGGATAAATGTGAGGTTATCCACTTTGGTGGCAAGAACAGGAAAATAGATTATTATCTGAATGGTGGGTGTTTAGGAAAAGGGGAGGTGCAACGAGACCTGGGTATCATTGTACACCAGTCATTGAAAGTGGGCATGCAGGTACAGCAGGCGGTGAAAAGGGTGAATGGTATGCTGGCATTCATAGCAAGAGGATTCGAGTACAGGAGCAAGGAGGTTCTACTGCAGTTGTACAGGGCCTTGGTGAGACCACACCTGGAGTATTGTGTGCAGTTTTGGTCCCCTAATCTGAGGAAAAACATTCTTGCCATAGAGGGAGTACAAAGAAGGTTCACCAGATTGATTCCTGGGTTCATATGATAAAAGACTGGATCGACTAGGCTTATACTCTCTGGAATTTAGAAGATTGAGGGGGGATCTTATTGAAACGTATAAAATTCTGAAGGGATTGGACAGGCTAGATGTAGGAAAATTGTTGCTGATGTTGGGGAAGTCCAGAATGAGGGCTCACAGTTTAAGGATAAAGGGAAAGCCTTTTAGGGCCAAGATGAGGAAAAACTTCTTCACACAGAGAGTGGTGAATCTGTGGAATTCTCTGCCACAGGAAACAGTTGAGGCCAGTTCATTGGCTATATTTAAGAGGAAGTTAGATATGGCCCTTGTGGCTAAAGGGTTCGGGGGTATGGAGAGAAGGCTGGTACAGGGGTCTGAGTTGGATGATCAGCCATGATCATACTGAATGGTGGTGCAGGCTCGAAGGGCCGAATGGCCTACTCCTGCACCTATTTTCTATGTAAGATCTGTCTTCTGGATAGTGAATCCGTGAAAAGTATCTGGCCTGGATGGTGTCCCTGGCCGTGTTTTTAGATCCTACACAAATCAGCTGGCAGGGATATTTGTGGACATTATGTTAAAGTCTCCCCACTTCAATCTGAGTTCCCACGTTCTTTAAGAAGACAACTACCATTCAAAAACCTAAGAAAACTAAGCTTACGTGCCTTAATGATTACCAACCTGTATGTCTGACGTCCACCACCAGGAAGTCCTTTGAGAGGCTGGTGATAGTACGCACTAACTCCAGCCTTCCAGTCAACCTTGGCCTACTGCAATGTGCCTGCCATCAAAACAGCAGATGCCAGGTCCCTGGCTTGACACTCATCTCTGTAGCATCTAGACTACAGCTCCATTTTCAATACTATAATTGCAAACAAGCTTATGTCCAAGCTCTTTGACATCGGATTCAAAGCGTTCCTCTACAACTGGAACCTTAACTTCTTGAGGACCAGACTGCAATCAGTAAGGATAGGCAATAACGCTTCCACCATGATATGAGTATTCACAATACTGGTGCCCAACAAGGCTGCATCCTCAGCCCCCTACTCTGCTGCTGATTTCTTTTCTTGACTTTGTGGTTGAATTCTTCTCTAAGTCCATGTTCAAGTCTGTAGGTGATATCACTAAAGGTGAGCCATGTCTGAAATAACAATGAATTGGAATACAGGAAGGAAATAGAGAGTCTGGTGCAATAGTGTTATGGCAAAATCTTTCCCTCAATGTCAGCAAAATAGCTGGTCACTGACTTACAGAATGGGGTGGTGCACATACTCCTGTTTACATCAAAGGTGCTGAGGTTCAGGGGGCTGAGTGCTTCACCAAGAGACTGACCAGATCTAACTAAATTGAGTCAATTGCCAAGAAAGCTCACCAATGGCTCTACTTCTGAATGTCCCTTTAAATGTCACCATTTTTAATCGAAGCACCAGAAGAAAGCATCCTGTCTCAAATACATAATGGCTTGGTATGACAACTGGTTTGTCCATGACTGTAAACAGCTGCAGAAATTTGTAGACACAGCTCAACACTCCATGGAATTCAGCTTTCCCTTGATCAACTACACTCCCCACTGCCTTGGTAAAACAGTCAACATAATCTAAGGCCCACCCACCCAGACATTCTCTCTTTTGTGGCCTTAAGCAACTAGGCTCAAGGACAGCTACCATCCTGCTGTTATAAGGTACTGAATAGGTCCGTAGTACAATAAAATGGACTCGTTACCTCCCAAGCCACCTCATTATGGTCTTACATCTCATTGTCTACCTGCATTTCATTTTCTCTGTAACTGTAACATATTATGCTGCATTCTGTTATTATTTAACTTGTATTACCTCAATACACTGTTGTAATAAAATGATTTGTGTGGACGTTGTGCAAGTGTTTCACTGTTCTTTGCCACCATGACAATAATAAACCAGCTTATCGATCTTCTGAAGAAAGTTGACAGGGTAAATACTGAGGTATCCTTTACCTTGGAAAGATCTAGGGGATGTACCCTCAGAATAAGAAGCTGGTAGTCCAGGATTAAGGGCAGGAGGAATTGTTTTCACTTAGTGCTGTAAGTTTTTAGAATTCTCTGCAGCAGAGAGTTATGAATATTCAATTATTGATATTTAGGATCAAAGGATTTTTAAAATCCAGGGAAATCAGTGGATTAGGAAGCAAAGTGGAGTAAGAAATCAGCAATGATCTTGTTGAATGGCAAAGGGCAAATAGACTGCTGCTATGCCTACTTTTTAAGTTCTGATTCACATACTGTAGATACAATGTTACACCATCACGGAAAATAGAAATTATAGACTTGGATGTACACGAAAAAGACATGCTTCTAAAATCGGTTTCAAAATACTATGTTATTACAAACATAAGAGAATGATGATGTAAACTGTATTAATAAGCATCACTGTCTTTTATGAATAATGAATATGACCAGAATATTTTTACACTTTGTTCTGAACTGTATATCAAAAAGATAAAACATTCTGAGAAGGTGTGAAAAAGAAAGATGACATTGAAATTCAACAGAATAAAAAAGTTTTTCAGGGACATTGAAATACCTGAGGAAAATTTTATAAACACATCAACAGACATTACATGGAGAGCTTTTACCAACTGATATTCTCACCAATGTATCTACACACCAATTCTGAGGTAAACTTTGAATTCTCTAAGATAGTACATTCAGAATGGGAGCCCTGCAAAAACTGTATCAATACTAATTAGATGGCAATTTAAGGTTAGTTATAAACTACTGAGAGTTCTTAAACATTTTTATACAGAGAGAATCAATTATTTAAATTATTTTGCAGAGTTTATCAAAATAATTTTTGTTCTGTACAAATTTTGAGAAAAATGAACAAAAGCAGGACTGCTTAAATAAATCAAAGTTTCCATTTGAGAAAATGTTGAGTCGCTTTGAGACTTCAACACATTGAGACTATCATTGCCCATCTAAGCCACAGACTAAACTTGCCTTCTACCTTGCTATTTCCTCTGAAATAAAACAACTTTAATTAGCAGTCCATTCAAGGATATTCAGTTTAAATAAAAGTCAAAATAGTCCTTATGGTAGCTATTACAATGTGATACTCTCAACATCTGCTTTTCTGTCATTTTGAGTTTAAAAATAAAATTGTTTCCTAATCCCTTGAGTTGGCTGTGGATAGTTATTTTTCGATTTTGGCATTAAAGCCCAGTGTTAAATGGTTTCCTGACTCTCTTGCAGATAATTGGTAACCTTGGGCCTCTGGAACTGATCCTCAACACACCCAGTCACCACAGAGTCCACCATGGTGAGTCTGGCTTGATAGAATGGCCTTCTGTGTTGTAAAATATGCAATATTTCCGGCTGTCTGGAAAGCTGTCAGCAAACATTTTCCATGCTATTTTTTATTTAGTGGTTTTGAAGAGATTACTAAAATATATTGTATCAAAGGAATTAAATCTCATTTATAAAGTAATAATCTTTCTCAAGGATTTTATCTTTAAAGCAAAACTTACGTTTGGAGAAGTTTGTGTCTGAACGGACCCAGTTCACAACACAGCATGGTTCAGCTTCGACAAAAATAAAGGAAAGCATGATAGACAAAAATGAAATTGCTTTATAAACTTAAAACTCATTTGTTGTTCCTGTTTGAAATATTATTGTATTAACAATTTTTATTGTATTTTGAATGCTGCATATACAGAGTGGCGATTGTCTAATATGCAGCAATTGATTTTGAATTAAATTGAATGGGATTGAATGGAAATCAGGTTGTTTCAGAATTGCTGCAAAATAATCAGATAGATGGTTTACAAATTAACCTTCCAAACAGCCTATGCATTAAAGATTGTACGATTGATGCTGAAGCAATGCAAGGCTTTTTTTCTGATCGAACGCTGTACAGAAGTTAATTACTGTATATTAATACAGGTGCTATCAAAATATCCTTGGTTCAGGTTTTGCATTCTTTTGCTGTCTCTCTCAGGAAAACCATTTTTGATAGCAGGAGTTTAGCTGTCCATTCTGCTTCTTAAGTGGATTGTCAAGATTGAGTCTTAAGATTGTACAATATGGAAGCAGGCTCTTCAGCCTGAGTTGTTCAAGCCATCCAAATTGTCAACCTAAACTTGTATCATTTGCCTGCATATAATGCATATCCCCTCTAAACATTTCCTTTCCCCGTATCTGTCTAAATGTCTTTTCAATATTGTAATTGTACCTGCCTTTACCTTGTCTTTGGGCAGCTCATCCATATACCCACCACCCTATTTGATAAAGGTTGCCCCTCAGGTCCTCTTTAAATCTTTCCCCTCTCATCTTAAATCTGTGTCCACGCAACACACATCAAAGTTGCTGGTGAATACAGCAGGCCAGGCAGCATCTGTAGGAAGAGGTGCAGTCGACGTTTCAGGCCGAGACCCTTCGTCAGGACTAACTGAAGGAAGAGTGAGTAAGGGATTTGAAAGTTGGAGGGGGAGGGGGAGATCCAAAATGATAGGAGAAGACAGGAGGGGGAGGGATAGAGCCGAGAGCTGGACAGGTGATAGGCAAAAGGGGATACGAGAGGATCATGGGACAGGAGGTCCGGGAAGAAAGACGGGGGGGGGGGGTGACCCAGAGGATGGGCAAGAGGTATATTCAGAGGGACAGAGGGAGAAAAAGGACAGTGAGAGAAAGAATGTGTGCATAAAAATGAGTAACAGATGGGGTACGAGGGGGGGGTGGGGCCTTAGCGGAAGTTAGAGAAGTCGATGTTCATGCCATCAGGTTGGAGGCTACCCAGACGGAATATAAGGTGTTGTTCCTCCAACCTGAGTGTGGCTTCATCTCCACAGTAGAGGAGGCCGTGGACAGACATGTCAGAATGGGAATGGGATGTGGAATTAAAATGTGTGGCCACTGGGAGATCCTGCTTTCTCTGGCAGACAGAGCGTAGATGTTCAGCAAAGCGGTCTCCCAGTCTGCGTCGGGTCTCACCAATATATAAAAGGCCACATCGGGAGCACCGGACGCAGTATATCACCCCAGTCGACTCACAGGTGAAGTGATGCCTCACCTGGAAGGACTGTTTGGGGCTCTGAATAGTGGTAAGGGAGGAAGTGTAAGGGCATGTGTAGCACTTGTTCCACTTACACGGATAAGTGCCAGGAGGGAGATCAGTGGGAAGGGATGGGGGGGACGAATGGACAAGGGAGTTGTGTAGGGAGCGATCCCTGCGGAATGCAGAGGCGGGGGAGGGAAGGATGTGCTTAGTGGTGGGATCCCGTTGGAGGTGGCGGAAGTTACGGAGAATAATATGTTGGACCCGGAGGCTGGTGGGGTGGTAGGTGAGGACCAGGGGAACCCTATTCCTAGTGGGGTGGTGGGAGGATGGAGTGAGAGCAGATGTACGTGAAATGGGGGAGATACGTTTAAGAGCAGAGTTGATAGTGGAGGAAGGGAAGCCCCTTTCTTTAAAAAAGGAAGACATCTCCCTCATCCTAGAATGAAAAGCCTCATCCTGAGAGCAGATGCGGCGGAGACGGAGGAATTGCGAGAAGGGGATGGCGTTTTTGCAAGAGACAGGGTGAGAAGAGGAATAGTCCAGATAGCTGTGAGAGTCAGTAGGCTTATCCGTGTAAGTGGAACAAGTGCTACACATGCCCTTACACTTCCTCCCTTACCACCATTCAGGGCCCCAAACAGTCCTTCCAGGTGAGGCATCACTTCACCTGTGAGTCGACTGGGGTGATATACTGCGTCCGGTGCTCCCAATGTGGCCTTTTATATATTGGTGAGACCCGATGCAGACTGGGAGACCGCTTTGCTGAACATCTACGCTCTGTCCGCCAGAGAAAGCAGGATCTCCCAGTGGCCACACATTTTAATTCCACATCCCATTCCCATTCTGACATGTCTGTCCACGGCCTCCTCTACTGTGGAGATGAAGCCACACTCAGGTTGGAGGAACAACACCTTATATTTCGTCTGGGTAGCCTCCAACCTGATGGCATGAACATCGACTTCTCTAACTTCCGCTAAGGCCCCACCTCCCCCTCGTACCCCATCTGTTACTCATTTTTATGCACACATTCTTTCTCTCACTCTCCTTTTTCTCCCTCTGTCCCTCTGAATATACCTCTTGCCCATCCTCTGGGTCACCCCCCCCCCGTCTTTCTTCCCGGACCTCCTGTCCCATGATCCTCTCGTATCCCCTTTTGCCTATCACCTGTCCAGCTCTCGGCTCTATCCCTCCCCCTCCTGTCTTCTCCTATCATTTTGGATCTCCCCCTCCCCCTCCAACTTTCAAATCCCTTACTCACTCTTCCTTCAGTTAGTCCTGACGAAAGGTCTCGGCCTGAAACGTTGACTGCACCCCTTCCTACAGATGCTGCCTGGCCTGCTGTATTCACCAGCAACTTTGATGTGTGTTGCTTGAATTTCCAGCATCTGCAGAATTCCTGTTGTTTGCGTTAAATCTGTGTCCTCTAGTTTTTGACTCACCTACCCTGAGGAAAAGACTGTGACCTATGCTTCTCCTGATTTTAAATACCTGTCTGTAAGGTCACCACTCAGCCTCCAGTGCTCTGTGGAAATAAGCTCCAGCCTGTGCAGACTCTCCTTCTACCTCAAGATGTGCAGTCCTGGGACCTTATTTTTGAATCTTTTCTACGCCCTTTCCAGCTTATTATCATCCTTCCTATAACTAGCCAACTAGCACTGCACACAATATTCAAGTCTCACTAATATCTTGTACAGCTGTAACATGATGTCCTAACTCTTGTACTAAGAGCCTTAGCCAAAGAAGGCAAGTGTGCCATGTGTATTCTTCACCACCATCTACCTGTGTCTCCACCTTCAGACAACTATGTTCTTGTACCCTAGGTCTCTCTGTTCTACAACACTCTCCAGGACCCTTGCAAGTCCTGACTGGTTTAATTTACTAAAATGTAAAACTTTGCCCTGTCTGAGTTAACCTCAATGCAAGGAGTACCGCGAGAATGATAGGAAAGGCAGACGAACTCAGGGCATGGATCAACACCTGAAATTATAAATTGTAGCCATTAGTGAGACTTAGTTGCGGGAGGGGCAGGACTGGGAGCTTAATATTCCGGGGTTCTGTTGTTTTAGACGCAACAGAGCGGGAGGAATTCAAGAAGGAGGGGTGGCGTTAATAGTCAAGGAAAATGTCATGGCAGTGCTCAGTCAGGACAGACTGGAGAACTTGTCTAGTGAGATGTTAGGGGTGGAAATGAGTAATCAGAAAGGTATGATGTGTTAATGGGGCTATATTACAGACCACCCAACAGTCCAACAGAGGAATGCAGACTGTTGCAAGAAACATAAGTTATACTAGATGATTTTAAATTTCCACAGCCTTGTCCTTTATTCTAACAAGAACATACAAATTTGGTACTCTCAAATTTCACTTTTGTAGGCCTTGCATTTACCAATCATCCCTTTGCCAGAAAACAGCCAATTCCAATCACCACTTTTCAGGCGCTTTCTGATGCCATCAAAATCTTGAAACTAATGGAATGGTAATCACTAGATCTAACGTGTTTCCCTCCACACTTTATATACACCTGCCTGTCTTGTTTCCTAATAGTTCTCCCCATGTTCCTGGGTTCTGCCATTCATCAGCACACTACAGGCATTTTACTGTGGCTAATTGGTGTACCATCCTGCACAGTTTGGGGATGTAGGGGGAAACACATGCACACTGGAGGAAGCTCAAGTGCACATAGGACCACAGCCAACATGCAAGGTCAGAATTGGGCCAAGGATTCTGCTGCTGTGAGCTAGCAGCTTTGCTGCGGCACCATTGTGCCACAGCTGGACTTGATTCCTTTCTTGAAGATGGTCATGGTTGCAACTTTTCTGAAGTCCCCTGGAATATCCCAGATGTGAACTTCAAGGCTGTAGGTTTGTGACTGAAGCTCTACATGTCCAGTTTGACATTTTCACTGGGGATACAACCTCTTTCTTATTATTTTTCAGTTGAAATACAGCTCTTGCCACTCCTTGTAGCAATGAGGATGGCCTGGATAGGCTGCTCTGCAATAGTGATCAGGTGACTCATATCAAGCAACACAGTTGATGCTGAGAAGATTATGAACTCTTTCTCCCAGTGGGTATTAACTGTCTCTTTGTTCTTGACCCAGTGTTCTCTTGTTTCTGAATCTGAGTTGGACGGGGCTTGTGTGGAGGTACTGCAGATGGCATTAACTGTGTTGAGGAATCCAGATAGATCATGACTCTCAGTGAATCATTGACCCTCATGCAATCTCTCCATTCACTGTCTGTTTGTTAGTTCATGTGTTTTCCTCTGGACCTCTTCCCTCAGGAACCTACAGATCTTTTACTTTTCCTTTGAGGGACATCTAGATCATATGTTCTTGATCCAGGAACATCTTATGTTTGTGATTAATTCACTCTTATCAGTCCAGTTCTTTCCATTAGAGAAGCTAAGAGTATTGTCAATCAAGCAGTTATGGAGAACCTTAGGAAAGCCCAGAAGCTGTGAATATCTTTTGGTCTTGTAGGCTGGGAGATGACACATTGTGAAGAGACAGTTTTGTAGGATTCTTGTGATCACCTTATGACCAGAAAGAACTTCAAAATATGAAAACTTTTTCTTCCAAAGAAAATTTCCATTTGAAGATATAATGTTATACTTAACATATGCAATCTGCGGCCACTTTATCAGGTACACCTTTATGGCTGCTTGTTAATACAAATATCTAATCAGACAATCATATGGAAGCAACTCAATGCATTTAAACATTCAGACATGGTCAAGAGGTATGGTTATTGTTCAGACCAAATATCAGAATGGGGAAGTTACGTGATCTAAGTGATCTTGACTGCAGAATGTTTGCTGGTGCCAGATGGGGTGATTTGAATATCTCAGAAACTGTTGATCTCCTGGGATTTTTATGCACAACAGTTTCTAGAGTTTACAGAGAATGGTGTGAGAAACAAAAAGACATCCCGTGATTGGCAGTTCTGTGGGCAAAAACATCTTATTAATGAGAAAGGCCAAAGGAGAATGGTGAGACTGATACAAGTTGACAGGAAGATGTCTGTCACTCAAATATCCATGCGTTACAACAATAGTATGCAGAAGAGCATCCTGAATGTACAAGCATGTCAAACCTTAAAGTGGATGGTCTACAGCAGTAGATGTCCATAAACATTCACTCAGTGACCACTTTATTAGGTACAGGAGGTTCTCAGTAAAGTGGCCTCTGAGTGTATGTTGTAATAATATCATTCCATATCATTTAAAAAAAAATGTCACTTTGTCTCTCTGCAAATGTTCGGTGTTGGTAGCAAAGGAGCAATTGAATAATTTTGCACAAATTGAAGCCACATTGCCCATTCTGCTGTACTGCTCTGCAGGAACTCATTGCAGGCATTCCTTAGGCCACTGTAGTGCACCCTACCTTCTGCAGCTGCTTTATTAATGATCTTACATCTACCATTAAGTCAGAAATGTGGGGATGTTCATCAATGAGTGCATGAAGTTAAATTCTAATTAAAATCTCCTCATACTATAATTAAACCCATACCTGCAAGCAGTGCTAGCAAACTACACAGCTAACGCAGGTGTCCTGCTGACAGTTCATGAAACTACTTCTTTTACTTTTTCTTTCAAATATGATTCTACAGCTAAGGTGCATGTGATTGAAACCTGTGCTTTACATTTTGATGGTATGTTTTGGGGCCGACTGAGCAATCTGGTGCTTTGATGTCTCTGAGTTCACAGAGGTTTGTTGCAGAGTGTGCAGCCTGGAGACGATGCGTGAGCCCATGATTGACTTCAGTGCTTCTCTCTGATTGAGGCATTGAGGGTGTGAGCCCATGAATGACTCCATTGTTTCTCTCCGATTGAGACATTGAGCAAGGTTGAAGAACAAGGGCGGAGGATGGGTGGCTGTTTGGCGCGGTCTGTCTGTGGTTAACTAGTCTTCCTCCTGCTAGCTGCTGTTAGAGGAAAGAGCAGGTATCTTGGGATCCACGTTACCAGGATTGATCGGCAAGGCTCTGGTCTCATTTGGGGTGTGTGAGGTTCATGTTGCATGTGTTTCTGGGTTCTGGTTACACTTTTCGAGCAGTTTGATCAATGCAGACTGGGGAACTTCGGCAAAGAGTGGCCTCGCAGACTGTATTGGCTAGTGGCACGATGCTGAACTGAACTAAACTAAACACTATTGGATTCCTGTTTTGATGTTTGATATTCTGTGTGTTGTTGGCTCGCCTTTTACGGTCAACACAAATTGATTTTTTTTTGTTTTTTTTGCTCGTTGGGTGTTTGATGTTTTCCTGAACGGATTCCTTGGTGTTTCTTTGTTCTGTGGCTGTCTGCCGGAGGAGGAATGTACTCTGTGATAATAAATGTACTTTGAATTTGAAAATCCGAAGAGATTGTGGATAAGGAGCTGAGAAAGAGGATGAGAGGATTAACATCATTTGGGCAGAGTTTGAATTATGGATAAAAGAATTATGCACTATGTCCCACAGCGTAGGACAACAATATATGAACAAGTACTGCACAAAGTGTTTGGGTGAAACCCTGTGACTGAACAGATTGCAATGTGTGTAGAGTTCATGTAACGGTGTAGTTGGGTGCAGAATAACATGAAAATTAAATCTGCGACACATTCTTAAACCAACCCTGTGCACCTCCCCTTTAAATTCCACAGACTAGCTTTAACTGGGCCTAGGTTCTTGTGACATTGGGATCTCCTGCAGAGGCGCTAATCAGCCTAACAACAGGTTTAATATTAGCTAATGAACAGGCAGCATGATGTCTGCACCAGCTCACACAGGCACACGGTAGTGTGATCCCTGCACAACATTGTTCATTAGTATTCAGTTTATTTCTCTCTATTTTGTTTGCCACGTTCAGGGAACTCTCTCAGCATTTTCCCGATGTTAAGTCATAGGTCTGTTATGTCCTGAACTTGTGTTCATGCCTCCAATTTCATAACCAGCAGCAAACCTAGTGGGACATATATATAGATGTTGTAATTTACCTGAAGAATGTTCTTGAAATTGGTTTCTGAATTAGATAGATAAGATGCCTTATTGATCCCGAAGGAAATCACAGTAGCATTACAAGTGCACGGATAAACAAGTATTAGAGAGAAGTAAGAAAGTATTAAAAAACTAAGTTACCTTAAAAGTAAGACGTACAAGATTTACAGGTTCACACTGATAAGATGGTAGTGCAAGAACTACCCCAATATTATACAGTAATGGGTGCATATTCACACCATCCAGTTAAGAAGTGATGGTAGTGTTGCACAGGGAGTCCGCAATAGCAGGGTGTGTTATTAAACAGAGCTCCACTCTCCCCTTCTCTTTCTCCCCAGGCTTCCCGTCCCATGATCCTTTCCCTTCTCCAGCCTGGTATCCCTTTTGCCAATCACCTCTCCAGCTCTGAGATCCACCCCCCTCCTGTCTTCTCCTATCATTTTAGATCTCCCCCTCCCCCGCCCACTTTCAAATCTCTTACTATCTCTTCTTTCAGTTAGTCCTGACGAAGGGTCTCGGCCCGAAACGTCGACTGTACCTCTTCCTATAGAAGCTGCCTGGCCTGCTGCATTCACCGGCACTTTTTGTGTGTGTTGCTTGAAATTCCAGCATCTGTAGATTTCCTTGTGTTTGAGTGTTCTTTTCCATCATAGATTGTCTGTATGAGTAGTATGAACCCAGACGGACTTCTTCCATGCAGATTTACGATGGTTTTATGAAAGGGAAATCATGCTTGACAAGTTCATTGTCCCTCTTTGAGGACAGTGTTGTTAATAGTGAAGAAGGTTATCATAGATTACAGGAGGATCCTGATAAGTTAGGGAAGTGGCCAAGGAGTAGCAAATGGATCTCAATTCAGGTAAGTGGGAGGTGATGAATTTTGGAAAGTCAAACTAGCATAGGATTTTTACTATTGACTCTAGGACACTGAGGAGTTTAACAGAACAGGAGGACCTAGGAATGCAAGTGCATAGTTCATTGAAAGTGGCATCACAGGTAGACAGGATGGTCAAAATGGTGTTTAGTACCTTGGCCTTCATCAGCCAAGGTATTGAATATTAAAATTGGGACATCATGTTGCAATTGTATAAACTGTTGGTGAGGCTGCACTGGTATACAGCTTTGGACACCCTGATGTGGTTAAATTAGAAGGATTTGTGTGGATATTGCCAAGGCTAGAGAGCTTAAGTAAAAGGGAGAGGTTTGCCAGACTAGATCTGTATTCCTTGGAAGATAGAAGGATAAGTGGTAACCTTAGAGAAATGTTTAAAATTATGAGAGGCAAAGACAAGGTAACAGTCTTTTCTGCAGTGCAGGGAAGTCCAAACCTGGGCATAAATTTCGGTGAAAAGGGAAAGATTTAAATAAAGGGGACTTGGGCAACTTTTTCATTCAAATGGTATTAAATGTAGGGAACAAGCTGCCAGAGGTAATGATACCATTTAGGAAGCAGTTAGAGGGCTGGGGCTTGCAGGGATATGGGCCAAACCCAGGAAATTAGGACTAACTGGAGCATGTGTTCAGTGTGGACTTGTTGGGCTGAAGAGCTATATACATGCTGTATTGGTCCATGACAAGGAGCAGAGTTTTCAGAATAATTTATTATAGAGATGAGGAGGACATTCTTCTGTCAGAGAGTGCAGAATCTTTATAGTACTAATTGTGGTGCTGGAATAATTGAGTGCAAGGATCAAATAGAAAAGGATTTTGGACTTCAGGGGAGTCAAAGGTTAAGGGAATCTGACAGGAAAATTAAGTTGAGACCAACCTACTGCTAAATGAGAGTGCAGTTCAAAGGGCTGTATCACGTGCTCCTGCTCCCATTTCTTATCTTCTTATCCAGTAAGAAAGATCTTAAAAGCTGCTTTAGAATACACTGCTGGAAGAGAATAGAAGCAGTGATGTAATGAAAGCAGCGTCTGTCCCTGGAGTACCTAGGTAACAGAATCCTCTCCTCATTTTGTCCAGTCCATGAAAACCTTCAAAAGAATGAGTGTAGATTTTAAATCATGACATATACAATTCTATGTGTAATTACGTTGCAAAGAATTAGAGACTGAATTTTTTTTCAGTCATATTATTATTGTTAGATTCATAACATATACGAACAAACAAAATGATCCATAAGTCTATGTTTTCAATAAATATTTTTTCTGCTTCTTCCAATGCTGTTCTTCAGGCCGAAATCCATACTGCATTGACAAGAATTATGCTGGGACTCTAATCATTTGGGACAGGATATTTGGTGAGTGAGAAAAACTGCTCTTCTTTGGTAGATTGGTAAAAAATCTAAGCATCTGTTAAACTAGCCAGTAAGATAGTGTGTGAGTAAGGTAGTGGCAGCTTATAAAATTCGTAGAAGTATTTTGAATACAACAGGTATTTGGACAGCAGAAAACAATGCCACAGGTAAAACATCCCTCCCTCTGAAAGCTCTTAGTGGCCATAATGGCTAACTTGTTTTTGGCATTCATGTATCATAGAATTCTGTGAAAACGCCTGTCAGTTTGCTTCCTGCAAACCAGTTCAATAGATTCTATTTTCCAGGGCTGAAAAAAAATCAGAGAATGGATATAAAAGTATCAGGAGGCATTCTCACAAGGGATATTCCTATAGAATTTCCAGGGCAGTGGGAAGGCATATGGCATGGTCAGTGGTTCCATATTCAATCACATAGGAACCACACCTCTTAAATCAACATTCTTCAGCAAAAGGCTCGATATTACTCATCCCTTCTACAGAACAAATTGTAAGAGTGCAGACATAAGGTGTACAATGAATGAGAGCAACACATTGCAAATAACAAAAAGGCAAAGAGAATAAAAAATAATGTGCATCTAATCTTTATGCTAATCTGCTTATGCTTTCATGATGGTTTCCTAGACTGCTACAGATTTCACATATGTGACAAATGTTCTTCAATAATTCCAATTATAATTATGTATTTTAAAGGGAAAGGAATGGATATCATTGCATATGTTTTCGTGCTGATTCATCCTTGCAGAATTGAGTCTTGAATTGTGACCTCCCAGGGTCCTTTTCCAACCTGAAATGTGCTGATAACTCTGGAAGCAAACTACTTTTGGGTGCATGGGATTCCCCAGCCTGAATCATTACTAAGTACCCTGTAAATTGACGTCAATGACGCCTGTTGACCTTGATTAAAATGGCCTGAAAATGGGAAAAAATATACCATTCATTTCTTTCGAGTTTTTTGGCTTGACCAGCAGTCCTTAACAGATCTTCTGGAGATTGTTTAAAAATAAGTTGTATTTTTTAAAATAGTTTATGCAGAGACAAGCAGGATCAGGAATACTGTGTCTCAGGCATCTTCAGGATTGAACAGCCAATCCCTGAGAAAAATGTAACCGAGGAACAGTGGAAGACCATTACTACCCTTTAGCCTGTTCCCTCATTCAGTTAGTTTATAGCCCTACATCTATCTGCAACCTTTACCACCCTTATCTTGTAAAATTGCTGCCTTTTGAAATTTTCCATAACATTTTTGAGGGGGAAATATTAAAAAAAAGCAAATGGTATAGGTGACTGTGAAGTAGAATTTGAATGATGTTCTGTTCCAAGTAGCAGCTAGCTGTTAACTCGGTCTCACCTGATGACTTACTTTGGTCCTGACACCAAATGCATAAGGGTCACTGGTAATGACCAGTGTCAATAATTTCTTTATATACAGTAGTCCTCATGCCTGCCTTCTTTTTCAATTCTCACTATTCTGCTACAATGTTCTGGTGCACAGTGATGAATTCTCCTGAATTAACATAAGGCAAAGCTTTGTTTCATTACTTTACCCTGGAATCATGATCAGTTAAAGTTCTGTTAACTTTGTAATAAATGAAGAACTTGTACAGTATGTGAGACTTATTTTGTGTACAATGTATTCACTGGAAGGGCACAGCTGTCTTCTTACAATTTGCCTGTCACAGACCCTATTGGGTGGTGGGTGGTGAACTTTTGAAAAGCTACTTTTGCTTACAGAGATCGTGAGCTCAGTAATACTGAAGTGTTGGATATCTTCCCAAATGGGTGAAATTGGACATAAATTGCCTGTCGGTTGGGATCTTCGCAAAGCAATTACCTGTCTTAGATGTAAATTATTTCTTATCAGCCTAACTGAGCATGCAGCTGTCTGGGTATACAACTCCTTGTCAAAGTCAGGTTTTACTGATGACATTCAATAATAGCACTTAGGTACAAGTCAAAGAATTCTAAACATTGCAGTCCATTTAATGTGTCAAAATATATTAATTTTTTCATTATTTTTGAGGGGTGATTTTCTGAATGCTAGTGAATAAGAATGAAAGGCCTTGAGTATGGCACTGCGTTCTTGTAATTCTTAGAATTTTCTCATTACACCTGGCTTTGGCACTGAGAGTTGTTTATCTTTACATTTGTTTAAGTCTCTTCAAAAATTTTCCCAACATTTGACTAGTTCTTTAGCTGATCTTTGGTCTTCGCAGTTTTAATTTCTGAATGCCACTAATCACTTCAATAACCTGAATTCTTGTTGAAGTGCCTTGAATTTGCTGATCGATTAAAGCCCCACAACAATTGTTTACAACTATTTGACATTTTAAAATTGAGAGAAAGACCTCAAGGCACTTCACAAAAACATAAGGAAATGAGAGTTGTGAAATTAAAGAATGTGACCGAGATCTTGTTCGGGGTTGGTTTTTCTTTAAGGAGTTTCTTAAAGGGGGAGTAAGTTGGAGGTTTATGAAAGGAAGTGTAGAGGCCCTCCCCACTCTTCATCACCTCTAACTCTTCTTTTCAGTGACTTACAAACTGAGCAACAATCTATTTATTTTCTTTGTGTGCTTTCTAGTAATGGAGGGAGCAATGGAAAGGCCTTTGAATATGTCAATCCTCATCAATAGTGACTTGTGCACATGAAAATTTTGTAAATATGGATCCTCATCTTAAAAACATCAATGACATAGCTCACATTGAACACTGAATGTGCTTTCCCAGATCCAAGGGATGTGTGCAGTATTATATATTTGTGCAATCTTCTCATAGTTATTAAATGGCTTGCATTAGATTGCAACAGTACCACAGAACCCCAGGAATATACTGTGGAACAATAAGTCTTCAATGTAAATGTATTTTCTTTCCTATCTCTGTTCATTATCAAGCAGACTGATACATGCATGGAGATTATAAAATTCTCTTCTCTCACCATTATCTTTCTCTGAATGTAAAGGTACCTTTGAACCAGAAAATGAAAAGATCATCTATGGCTTAACTCACCCAATCAATGCGTTTGGACCCTTCTGGGTGCAGGTACGTACATTTGCAGCTGGAAGCAAACATTTACTTTATTGTTAATTTATTAAACTTGATTCAAGATCTTACTTAGTGTTGAACCATATATGTTATATTGAGAGGTAATGATAATCCCCTTTCAGGCAACTTATTTCTAACAGCATGGATATTTTAAATTGAGGGCTAAGAGTGAAATTTAACTAATTTGCTTTGAAGACATATATACTCTAGTACCTTACAAAGGAGGCAGTGTGGTGTTGATATTATGAACATTTCTTGTATTTTCTGAGATCGAATTCTAACATTTTCATAACTTCGTGGATTTTTTCTATTGTTCAAAAAAATATTAATGAATGGAATTATAAATAGTTAGCCAGTATTTAACTTTGAAGGGTTTTGGTTTTCAATTTATAATGCGTAAGTGCTTGATCGTAAGTCTGTTATCAACATATTTCCATTTGGGAACATTGTGGCTGGTACTGTTGGCTAACAGCGTTATGCACATCATAGCATTTCTGACTTGCACAGCAGGGTACCACAGCACAGACATATGAAACTCATTGGTAGTCAGATGCTGACAGATCTGGTTTCCTGTTCCATCACTGCACTCAGAACTAAGTCTAGAAGCAGAACTCAGTTATATTGATGGATGCACATTGTTTCTGGCCTCCCTTTTTATCCCAGTCTTGTCTGGTATATCTACTGTGGACCTGTTAGAATGAGGTCATGTACCTGCATAGAAAAAGCAAATGCTTTGGTTTTTTATCTTTGTTTTATATAACATTTATTTTATATTTGATTTATACCAGCAATTATGCATTTTAACTACACTCTGTGGCCACTTTATTAGGCCGCTCTTCCAACTAATAAAGTGGCCACTGAGTGAATGCCTATGGTCATCTGCTGCTGTAGCCCATCCACTTTAAGCTTTGATGTGCTGTGTGTTCAGAGATGCTCTTCTGCAGGTCACTGTTGTAGCACCTGGTTATTTGAAGTTGCTGTCATCTTCCTGTCAGTTTGAACCAGTCTGGCTATTCTCCTCTAATCTCTCTCATTGACAAGACAGTTTTTTCCCAAAGAACAGCCACTCACTGGATTTTTTTTATTTGATTTCCGCACCACTCTCTGTAAACTCTAGAGACTGTTGTGCGTGAAAATCGCAGGAGATCAGAAGTTCCTGAAATGAAGCCACCTCCTCTGGTACCAACATCATCCCACTTAGATCACAATTCTTCCCCATTCTGATGTTTGGTCTGAATAACAACTGAATCCTTTGACTATGTCTGCAAGCTTTTATGCATTGAGTTGCTGTCACATGATTGGCTGATTAGTTATTTACACTAATGTACAGGTATACCTAATAAAATGGCCACTGAGTATATCTTATATTTAAATTAAAAATCAATTAATTAAATACATTTTCAGTTGGTTTCAGTGTTTCTGATTCAAGGATTGGGACTTCACCCCCCTGGGAAATCCAACATGTCCATACTCCATGTGGAGTCTGACAGTGGAGTCCAGGAGGGAAATCACTAGTGAAACTTGGCCAGCAGGTTCAGCATTTCCGCATTCATAAGAGCCCAGAACTTGTGCCGTTTCTCCGGGGCTTATCTCCAGCAGCATGCAGTGAAACTGCTGGCATTTCCCAGTGTGCCAGGTCATTAATTCAAGAGATCCAATCATACAGCTTGTGTATTCCTTTTCGGAGAGGCTGCTTGACAATCAACTCCATCTTGTATTGCTGTTCACATTGTAAGCAACCTGAAAATTTGATCGCTTTTAGTCGCTTTTAAATATTTACCGCTGTGGCAACGGCAGCTACTGACCAACACGCGTTCCCAGTCAAGTACAAATAAGATAAGAGATAATAGAGCTGCCTCTGCCCATGCGTTGCAGCAAAGACCAGGTGCCAGATAACAGGATCTAGAACTCCCACAATAACCTTAAATCAGAGTAAATAAGTTAAGATTTTAACATTTATAGACTTGATTTTAAGTTGGTACTTGCATGTTCATGAGGTATCTCTTCCATGGCATGTTCTCAATGATATATTGCACTGGTAAATCCTTACATCTTAATCACTTCTGTGAGATCAAGCAAGGCATAAAAGCATCTTGAGCCTCACTGTCAGACAGTGTGGACATAACAGTAACATTATCGACAAAGGGTCTATACTAATTAACTTGTAACCATGGGGGCTAATACCAAGTTATGTATGTAAAGATACTGGCCATTTAATTGACAATTTCAGTGGTCCTTTACATGGCAAAAGTATTCAGGACAAGTATTGCACCTCTTAGATTCATAGAGTCATAGATAAGTACATACAGCAAAAAAAACAGGCTCTTCAGCCCATCTAGTCAATGCTGATACCATTTAAACTTCCATCTACCTGCACCGGGACCATAGCCCTCCATATCTTCACTATCCATGAACCTATCCACACTACTCTGAAATGGTGAAATTGAGTTTGCATGGACCACTTGTGCTGTCAGCTCATTCCACACTCTCACGGCCCTCTGGGTGAAGAAGTTTCCCCTCAATTTCCCCTTAAACTTCTCACCTTTCAACTTTAAGCCATTACCTCTAGTAGTAGTCCCACCCAACCTCAGTGGAAAAAGCCTGCTTGCATTTACCCTAACCATACCCCTCATAATTTTGTAAACCTCTATCAAATCTCCTCTCAATCTTGTACGTTCTAAAGAATACAGTCCTAACCTATTCAATCTTTGCTTGTAACTCAGGTCCTCCAGACCCAGCAACTTCCTTGAGAATTTTCTCTGAATTCTTTCAACTTTGTTTATATCTTTCCTGTAGGTAGGTGACCAACACAGCACACAATACTCCACATTTGGCCTCACCAACCATGTTATACAACTTCAACATAACATTTCATCTTCTATGCTCAATACATTGATCTATGAAGGTCAATGTGCTAAAAGATTTCTTTATGACCCTCTCTACCCGTGATGACACTTCCTACAAATTATGTACCTGTATTCCCAGATCCCTTTTTCTACCACACTCCTCAGTGCCCATTCACTGTATAAGACCTACCCTGGTTGGTCCTACCAAAGTGCAGAACCTTGCACTTGTCTGCATTAAATTCCATCTGCCATTTTTTCAGCCAATTTTTCCAGCTGATGCCAATTCCTCTGCAAGCCATCATAGCCTTCCTCACTGTCAATTATACCTGAACCTTGGTGTCATCTGCATGTAGGAATTTGCTTTTCCAATTAACCACATTATCATCCAGATCACTGGTATAGATGACAAACAACTATGGACCCAACACTGATCCCTGCCGCACACCACTCATTACAGGCCTCCAGTCTAAGAGGCAACCCTCTACTGCCACTGTCTAGCTTCTCCCACAAAGCCAATGTCTAATCCAATTTACTACCTCATCCTGAATGCTGAGTGACTGAACCTTGTTGACCAACTTCCCATGTGGGACCTTGTCAAATCCCTTACTCAAGTCCATGTAGACAACATCCACTGCCATGCCTTCATCCACTTTCCTGGTACCTTCCTCAAAAAACTCTATATGATTGGTTAGACACGATCTACCATGCACAAAACCATGTTGACTGTCCTTAATCAGTCCATGTCTATCCAAATACTTATTTATCTAGCCCCTTAGAATACCTTCTAATAATTTTTCCACAACTGATACCAGACTCACTGGCCTTTAAATTCCTGGTTTCTGTTTAGAGCATTTTTTGAAACAGCAGAACATGATTAGCTCTCCTCCAATCCTCTGGTAACTCTAATGTTGCTAAACATCTCTGCTAGGCCCCAGAAATTTCTGCACTTGCCTCCCATAGGGTCCGAGGGAACAGCCTGTCAGGCCCTGGGGATTTATCCACCTTGATTTGTCTCAGGGCAGCAAACACCTCCTCCTCTGTAATCTGTACAAGGCCCATGAACTTGATGCCATTTTGCCTCACTTCTATAGACTCTCGACCCATCTTCTGAGGAAATGTAGATGCAAAGGATGCATTTAAGATCTCCCCCAATTGTTTTGGCTCAACAATATGGATTGTCATTCTGGTCTTCCAGAGGAACAAATGTGGCCCTTGTAGTCCTTTTGCTCTTAACATATTGGTAGAATCCCTTAAGATTCTCATTCACTTTAGGATTCTCATTCACATTGTCTGCTGGATTTCATGCCTTCTTTTTGCCTTCCTGATTTCTTTATCAAGTGTTCTCTTGCATTTTTTGTACTCCATTAGCACCTCATTTATCTCCTTGCCTATACCTGCTGTGCACATCCTTATTTCTCTTAACCAGGGCCTCAATATCTCTTGAAAACTAATGTTCCCTACTCTTGTTATCTTTAATTTTTTTTCTGACAGGCACACACAAGGTTTGTACTGTCAAAATTTCACTTTTAAAGACTTCCTACTTTCCAAGTTCACCTTGCAAACAGCCTGTCCCAATCCACACTTGCAGATCATTTCAGACACCATCAAAATAGCCGTTCTCCAATTTAGAATCTCAACCTGCACACCAGACATATCTCCTTGCATATTTATTTTATAGTCATAGTCATAGTAATAGCATACTTTATTGATCGCGGGGGAAATTGGTTTTTGTTACAGTTGCACCATAAATAATTAAATAGTAATAAAACCATAAATAATTAAATAGTAATATGTAAATTATGCCAGGAAATAAGTCCAGGACCAGCCTATTGGCTCAGTGTGTCTGACCCTCCAAGGGAGGAGTTGTAAAGTTTAATGGCCACAGGCAGGAATGACTTCCTATGACGTTCTGTGTTGCATCTCGGTGGAATGAGTCTCTGGCTGAATGTACTCCTGTGCCCAACCAGTACATTATGTAGTGGATGGGAGACATTGTCCAAGATAGCATGCAACTTGGACAGCATCCTCTTTTCAGACACCACCGTCAGAGAGTCCAGTTCCATCCCCACAACATCACTGGCCTTACGAATGTGTTTGTTGATTCTGTTGGTGTTTGCTACCCTCAGCCTGCTGCCCCAGCATACAACAGCAAACATGATCGCACTGGCCACCACAGACTCGTAGAACATCCTCAGCATCGTCCGGCAGATGTTAAAGGACCTTAGTCTCCTCAGGAAATAGAGACGGCTCTGACCCTTCTTGTAGACAGCCTCAGTGTTCTTTGACCAGTCCAGTTTATTGTCAATTCGTATCCCCAGGTATTCGTAATCTTCCACCATGTCCACACTGACCCCCTGGATGGAAACAGGGGTCACCGGTGCCTTAGCTCTCCTCAGGTCTACCACCAGCTCCTTAGTCTTTTTCACATTAAGCTGCAGATAATTCTGCTCACACCATGTGACAAAGTTTCCTACCGTAGCCCTGTACTCAGCCTCATCTCCCTTGCTGATGCATCCAACTATGGCAGAATCATCAGAAAACTTCTGAAGATGACAAGACTCTGAGCAGTAGTTGAAATCCGAGGTGTAAATGGTGAAGAGAAAGGAAGACAAGACAGTCCCCTGTAGAGCCCCAGTGCTGCTGATCACTCTGTCAGACACACAGTGTTGCAAGCACACGTACTGTGGTCTGCCAGTCAGGTAATCAAGAATCCATGACACCAGGGAAGCATCCACCTTCATCGCTGTCAGCTTCTCCCCCAGCAGAGCAGGGCGGATGGTGTTGAACGCACTGGAGAAGTCAAAAAACATGACCCTCACAGTGCTTGCTGTGAAACTAATGGCATGGTGGTCACTGGATGCCAAGTGTTCCCCTACATAAACTTCTGTCTTCTGCTTTGTCTTATTCCCTAAAAGCAGATCCAATATTGCACGCTCTCTCGTTGGGTCTTCTACGTACTGATGAAAAAATCTTTCCTGAACACATTTGATAAACTCTAGCCCATCTAGTCCAGGAGTCCCCCAAACTTTTTTGCACCGCGGACCGGTTTAATATTGACAATATTCTAGTGGACCGGCCGACCGGGGGTGGGGGGGGGTGTTCTGGTTAATCACGACCAGAATATATATGATAAGCCAACTATAAGTCACTTATCAGTGGCTGTTACACTCAATTTCGATTCTAAAAGTGTTTATCTAACGAATTTGATATTAAACACACAGCGCATATTTTCCTTGCATGAATATAGTGATAAGTCAATTATTAGTCATAAGGGGTTTCCTTATGTCCAGTCTATTCCGCAATTTAGTTTTCATTGCACTCATTTGCAGAAAACTCCGCTTCGCAGAGATATGACGTTGGAAATGGAAGCAACGTTTTCAGTGCTTTCGTGGCTATCTCAGGATATTCAGCCTTGACTTTGATAAAGAATGCCACAGAGATGTTACGTCAAATATACTTTTCAGCCTACCATCATTTGCAAGCTCGAGGAGTTGATCATCTTCTTGCGCTGACATGGATGATTCACCGGGGACATTCACAAATGGGTCACGGACCCATTCTTTTGCTCGTCTTGGGTCATTTGCAGTTGGGAAGTAACGCTCAAATTCTGTTGACAGCAAAGATAGATGATTGTGCACCAGCTGTGAGCCTCAGTCTCTCCCAAATTCCCAGCTAATGTTGGGAACATGTCAAATATGCCCCTGTCCACTCGCCTTCCCTCAGTTCCAGTTTGGCTGTGGAAGCAGATGCTTTATCTGCCAACTTGAAGACAGTTGTCATTCTCCCCTGAAGTGACAAATTGAGTTCATTGAGCAGGTTGACGATGTCACACAGATAAGTGAGTTTTGCTATCCACTATTTGTCACTGAAGTGGGCTGCCAGTGTTGACTTTTCTCTTGAAAGAAATCTCTGTAGCTGCTCTCTTATCTCAAAAACCCTGGCCAGGGCTCTCCCCCTTGATAGCCACCTGACTTCAGTGTGTAAGAGAAGGCATTTGTGCTCTGCATCCATTTCCTCGCAAAGCTGCTCAAACAGACGTGAATTGAGGGCTTTTGGTTTGATGTGATTGATAACTTCAACAACGTCACTCAATACGCTGTTAAGATCAGGTGACATTTTTCGGCTAGCCAGCATTTCCCTGTGTGTGACACAGTGTGTAGACTGGCATTCAGAAGCAACCTCTTTGACTCGGGTAGTGAAACCAGACTCGTTAAGCCGTTCCAACAGCTGTGCTTCGATATCCTCCGCTATGTCATCGATTCTCCTTGAAACTGTGGTAGCTGAAAGAGAAACCTGTGCCATCTTCTTAGCTGCAGCTTTTCCCAACAGTTCACGGCACATGTCCTTGGCAGCAGGCAGAATCAATTCTTCACCAACAGTGAAAGGCTTCTTAGCCTTAGCTATACGACTAGCCACTAAGTACGACACTCTCAGAGCAGCAGCATTTGTGGAGGTGGTGGCTCTCAGCACTTGCTTCTGTCTCGCTTGCTCACGTTTTTTAGCTCAAAAAACTCAACGGGTTTGTCTTTAAGTGCAGGGTGCTTGGACTCAAGGTTCCGAAGCAGTTTTGAGGGCTTCATTGCCTCATTAGACAGCTTGTCTCCACATATCACACACAGGGGGCTTGGAGCGTGCGAGTCACCGGTCGCAATAAAGTCATATTTTATGTATGACTCGTCGTATTTTCTGTTAATGGAAGCCTCTTTTTTTGCAGCCTCGGCCTCAGCTGTCTCTGCGTTATCGTCATCATTAGGCCTTTTATGTCTCCTACCATCTCTTCCAAAGAAACTCTCAAGCGACGTTTGTTTTTTACTCATCGAGTAGTTGCAGGCTAAGGCCCGACTGTTGACCTCGTGTGGGTAATAACCTCACGTGCATTCAAGTTCAACAGTGGGCGTGACAGGGAATGAGGAAAGGTGCAGTTGACTCATATTGTTTCCTTGCGGCCCGGTAGCACATGCTTTGCAGCCCGATACCGGTCCATGGCCCGGTGGTTGGGGACCACCGATCTAGTCCTTTTACAGTATGGGATTCCCAGTCAATATGTGGAAAGTTAAAATCACCCACTGTAACAACCTAATGTTTCTTGTTAACAGTTTGCGATCTCTTTACAAATGTGTTCCTCTAAATCCCTAGGACTGTTGAGTGGTCTGTAATATAGCCCCATTAATGTGGTCATACCTTTCTTATGTCTCAGTTTTTACTAGTCATGTTCTCCAGACTGTCATAATGGAGCACTGCTGTGACATTATCCCTGGCCAGTAACACCACCCCTCTTCCTTTAATCTCTCCCGCTCTGGCATGTCTAAAACAACGGAATCCCAGAATAATGAATCTTGAAACCCTGGGTGCCTTGTCTAAACTAAAATATTCTTGGTTTCAACTGGTATGGATCACACTGTTTGTAATACGTGTCACAAATATATAACCACAGTTTAAAGAAATCTGAAGAATGTTTTTTTAAAAATGCTAGGGTTGGCAAGTAAATTAGAGAGCAGTAATCTTGAGGGCCACGCATTAGAGTTAAGGTTAGAGGTAACTCTAATCCTAACCGTCACCATAACTTTATCCCTAAACTTCAGGACCAAAAATCCACATACTTGACTTCAAATGCATACCATATCAACACAGACTCCAAGCTCAAGCAAAAATGTGGAGTGAAAAGGAAGAACAAAAACATTGGATTGGTATTAACAACATGCCTGGTTCATTACGCTGTTCCATTTGATGGCATGTGCCAAAGCTTCATTCAATAAGTAGGTACAGTTGCAGTCACTGGAAATTAGTGACACCAGGCTTGGGATATCACTCCTGGAGTTCCTTGGGCAGCACCCCAGACCCAACACAAATTCAACTACTTCATCAATAACCTTTCTTCGACAGAGTTAGTGCGGGAATGATTGGGTTTGATCTTGTTGAATGCTGGAGCAGGAACAAGGGAGCTAATGGCCTGGCCTTTACATAATTTCTTACATCCCTATACTTTTATATCAATAGTTCTTTACCATTGCTAATTCTAATCCTAAAACTCCCTGTCTAAGAACACAAAACAGAAGATACGCCAGGAGAATTGCAGTGGTTGAGGAAGTCAGCTGATCACACCTTCTCTAGGATCAGGCAAAAAATGTTGGCCTTGTCAGTGATGGCCAGATACTGAAAAATGTAAACAAAAATGTGTGGGATATCTGAGTATTTATTTGCCTAGTGCTACCTTTAAAGGGAGCAGTGTCTTTCTTATACAACGCGTTTGTGTGGGTTGTTCCACAAGTCTGCTTTCTTTCTTTCATTAATGCTGTGTGGTTGCATAGTATATTAATTTAACAGAGGTAGATAACAAGTAAACTTCCATGCAGAATTTTCTCCAGTTCCTCATGAACAATATTTTGGCCTGTATATTTACATATCAGTTGAACTATAAACCCTGCTTCTAGCTCCAGGCTAACAAGAGGGAACAAATTTCAGATGGGAAGTACAAAAGTTCAAGTTTCCTGTATGGCCCAGACAGTCATTTCATCTAGTTCATTTTCTATCCTCTGGTAGACCGGACTGGAAGGTGGCTGGAGATCAAATGGTAAATCCTGTAATAGAAGGATAAGGTGAGATTGGGGCATTATGGGAAGATGTGGGGGGAGGTGGAACTGATAATAATATGACAGGAAGTGGGGGGGATCCAGACATGGTGGAAGTTGAATTTGTCACAATCTTATTTTATAGAGCTTTTGCATTTGTTTTTTTTTCTTTTATCCTCAGTTCCATCACCTCATTTACATTTGGAAGACATTTTGGGCTACCCCTGGCATTAGCAACAAAATTTCTGTTGTCATCAAAGGACCTGGATGGGAGCCAGGCAAACCAAGACTTGGTTACCATGAAGATCTTCCCGCGGTATGTAACGGCAAAATTCATTAGATAAATGAAGTGGGCGGGGGAGGGAAGAGATGGAATTAATCTCTTACCATCTTTTACAGTTTGTATATATCAAAACAAGAGAGTACATCACCACACAGAAGTATCCAATGGTGATTTTGGTGTGTGTTTCAATTTATTTAAGATGATTTGAGGTGTGGAGAGCAAGCTGAAGATGATCATTTCCTGTGTTTTCCTCCCACAGTGACCACCAATGAGAAGGTGAAAGCTGGAGAAAACTGCTTGTGGGTGATAGGAATATTGCATATGGAATAGTTGTTTTGATATGAAGGCAGCAAATGCTGGTAACAGTCAGCAAATAAGGCAGCATTTGTGGAAGCAAAAGTATAGTAATTCCTTCAGGAAGTATAAACTAGGCAGTATTTAAATAAATCATGGAGATAGAAAGAATACTTATTGGTAAGAAATTCACCTTAGATTGCAGGTGCTAAATGTTTGCGAGACTATTTGCCTTCAGTTTCACTGATTTTCTGACATTCATTCCCATTGAGAATAATGGAATAAATTTTGGGAGTTGAGTTTGCTATTCCTTATTGTTTAGCTCTCATAACAATCATCTTTAAAATAACAGGCGGCTCCAAGTCATAGCCAGTCTTGTTTATGAAAATTTCCAAAAACGTTTATCCTTTGTCTACCTAGGTATTTAAAATTGCAGTGTAAAAGCTGCCGAAATTTATGAGAGCCACATTAACAAATGCTGAGACAGAACAAGCTGCTGTTTTCATTCCACATCCAATAGAAAGCATTGGCTAAATATGTGGATAGAGTTCTTGCATTTATGGAAACACAGGTGATCCTGCAGATGCTGGGAATTCAGAGTAAAACACATAAAATGTTGGAGAGATTTCTATGGAGATCTATGGAGAGGCCCAAACCATGGACTATTTATTCCTCGTCATAGATACTGCCTGAACTGTTGAGTTCCTCCAGCACTTTGTGTCTGTTACTATTGCAATGATGATGTGTGCATATTAAGGCTATGACCATGTTATTGTTCAAGCATTTATTACTAATTATTGAATGAACTCTTTATATTTAGTGTCTAACAGTATTCTGCAATATTAGAAGTTTTCTTGGATGTCCCATTTGCTCATTTAATGAAACCTGGAAGAATTTTTGGCATTACTCCAAGGCAAAGTGTGGAGTTCTCTTATGTCCAATTCATTATTTACCTTTCAACATGCACTATCAAAAATAGAATCTGCTCTATAGTTTATTCACCTCAGAACTGTTTGTGAAACTTAGGGTTTACCATAGTGTATTTGAAAATGCAAGAGTTACTACTCAAAAAGAACTTATGAATTATGAGTCATATTACAATTCACATAAAATGCCATATAAATTTTACTTTTTTGTGGTTTTGCATACTCTTGTTTCATGCTTTGGGGGAGAGAATGCCTGTCAAAATAACCAGTGTAATGTTTTCATATCAACATAAAAACATTTTCTTTTACTAATGTTCAAATAATGTAATTTCAAAACCTGGGTGTGATTTACTCCATCTACCTTAAATGTGCCTGTGAGTAATTATCACTGGTTAAGCAGAAGTGGCTATTTTTCATAGAATTAACTGTTTATAAAAGAACAATTGAAGTGCCCCCCTTGGTTAAACATGACCCTTCCATTCATATGAATGCTATTATGTGGTTTTATTCCCTGTAGGTTGTAATTGACATCTACCTGCTCATTCATAATTGTACTATGTACTGATTGGCTTTGATATTATTAAGGGGGAAGCCTTCATTAAAAGAAATACATTTCCACTTTATCAGAATATTCCAATGCTTTTGAAATGTCACTTGTAACACAAACAGCTCAAACAGTTCTACTACAAGCAGCAAGATAAATGATCAGATAACCTGCTTTTTTTATGTTTGATGTGGGCAATCGTTCCTATTCATGTGTGAGTATAATATTATGCCAGTACTGTATTGAAGTGTTAGCTCAGGAAGACTATAGAGTTGGATTTTCTGGTTAATGGCTGCAGGGATAGAAAATACTGTTGAGGTAAGATGTGTCAAAATTTCATATGAAGCATGCTGTGAGGAACATTACTTTCTAATCTTACCTAACTTCATTGTTTCAACATATTAGGACTTGGATTATGTACTGTTGGGTGAGGGATTGATGCCATGATCTAGTGACCTCAAAATGTGAGTGCCATCTTTGATCCAAGACTGGCACTAAGTAAAGTTCTCTCTTTGCCTCATGACATGTTCCCATTGCCATTTGTAGAGACTGGACATCAGAATATGAGGTATTCTTCTTCTTCTTCTTAGAAGTCTGTCATGGAACGACGATGACATCAGTGACACCTCTGATGAGAGGGAAGGCTGAACGTGGAAGTACAGATACCCCCGCAGGCCAGGCATGTTATGGCTATTCAAGGGTTGGGTTGAGTCTCCCTCGCGGTCCTGGCACTTTTGATCAAGGTCCTTCGGCTGCTGCTCTTCAAATGTGCTGGTGCCTTTGTAGACTGCCAGGTGACAGGTGTTGCGGTCTTTGGCCAAGGCCTCCAAACCAGTCACTGGGATATTGCTTGCCTTCAAGGACACTTTCACGCAATCTTTATAGTCCTTTGTGGGGCCTCCCTGCTTTCTGCTGCCATGTGTCAGCTCGGAAAAGAATACCGTTTTTGGAAGGCGGTTGTCTTCCATCCAGACCACATGTTCAACTCTTCAAAGTTGAGCCTTCATGGTCAGTGTCTCTGTGCCAGAGCTCTCGGCCCTAGTAGCACCTCTGTGGTGGGGACTCTGTCTTGCCACGAGATGCCCATGATCTTGTGAAGGCATCGCAGGTGGAACTGGTCAAGCATCTTGATGTGCCTGAGGTATGGGGTCCGTGTTTCACAGCCATACAGTCGAGAAGTCAGGACGACTGCTCTGTAGACTGCCATTTTGATCTTCAGCCGGATGCCACGTTCTCCCCACACAAGTGTCCATAGTCTGCCAAAGGAAGCTTTTGCAAGTTTGTTTGCGACCTCTTGATCTAGACTGCAGGATAAGGTGAGGCAGCTTCCCAGGTAGGTGAAGGCATCAACATTGTTGAGTTGTGTGCCTTCAATCTCAATTTGTGGTTCCGCAGGGTTGGTATGGGGTGCGGGCTGAAGTAGAACTTCTACCTCTGTCTTCTTCAGGCTGATGGTTAGGCGAATTTTCTTGCTGCAGTGAGGCAATCAGTGAGGTCCTGCAGGTCCCTTTCACTGCGCTGCAAAGAGGAAGTCTTGTACTATTGCTTCCAGAACTTTGGTCTTGGCCTTGAGGCATCACAGATCAAAGAAGTATCCATCAGTCCTGTAGCAAATTGTTATTGCCGCATCAGTCTGTGAGAGAGCAGAGAACAGCATTGTGGCAAACAGCAGGCTGAACAGAATAGTCGCAAGGACACAGCCCTGCTTGACACTGTTAGTTACGAGGTGCAGCCGTTTCGATGATCCTGGCTGTCATGCTGTCTTGGAATGACCTGACAATCCTGACCAGCCTTGGGGGGCAGCCTAACTTAGTAAGGATGCACCAAAAGCCTGTGCAACTGACAATATCAAATGCCTTCATCAGGTCCACAATGAGGATGTAGAGATTATTGTTCTGTTCCTGGCACTTCTCCTGGATCTGTTTGACAGCAAAGATCATGTCCATTGTCCCTCTGTTAGCTTTGAGAGCACACTGGCTCTCTGGGACAACGTCATCACAGAGGTGAGAGGTAATCCTGTTATGGTACGCACCACGATCTTCCCAGCAATGCTCAGGAGAGGTACGCCTCTGTGGTTGTCACAGGATGCCCTGCCCCGGCTTAGTCTTGTACGGATGGATGATGTTTGCATTCCTAAAGTCCTGTGGTATACAGGCTTATTCCCAAAACTGCTGCATGAGCTCTGTCAGCCTCTGAAGAAAGGTTTCACCACCTGGGCTAGGGACCTTACCTGGCTGCAGCTAGTTAACTGCCTTCCTAGCTTCTACCAACGTGGGGGCATCATCAAGGGCCTCCACGACTGGGCACTGGGGCATGTCTTCTGTGACCTGGTCGTCTGCCTGGGGTGGCCTCTTCAGCAGCTGGTTGAAATGGTCTGCCCAGTGTTGGACAATATTGTCTTTGTCAGTGAGGAGCGCTCTATCCAAGGAGCAGACTGGTGCCATGATGTTGGAGGAAGGTCCATACACTGCCTTTAGACCATCAGAAACTTCTTCGTGTTGTTCAAGTCAGCGTAGTGCTGAAGCTCTGCCAGTTTGGCCTCCCATCACTGATCTTTCACCTTCCGCAGCTCAGCGTGGATCTTACTGCGGAGGAGCTTCAAGTCACTGAGCCAGCTTGCAAAGGCTTCCTGCTTCTGCTTGAGAAGGGTGACGATATCAGAGTTGTTCTCATCGAACCAATCCTGATGCTTCCTCTTGGGGTACCTGAGAATGGCACTTGCAGAACTGTACAGGCTGTCTCTGAAGACAGCCCATGTTGTTTCTGGCTCTGCTTCCTCAGGCAGTTGCTCAAGTTGTTCCTCCAGTTTGCTGATAAGCTCTTCGTTGATGCTGGGGTCAGCGAGCTGTTGAATGTTCAGCTTCTGCTCAGTGTCAGCCTGCTGGTGCCTGTGCCCCCTGGAGATCTGAAATAACACCTTGCTTCTCAGCAGGATGTGGTCAGTGCAGCAGTCTGCACCCCTCATCGCTCTGGTGATGATCACAACCCTGATGTCCTGGCACCTTGTGATCACGTAGTCAATCAAAGGTGCCAGTTCTTGGAGCGCGGGTGCATCCAGGCTGCCTTGCGGATGTCTGGAAGCTGAAAGAGGGTATTGCTGATTGTCTGCCCATTTTCTGCGCAGAAGATGAGTAGTAGCTGCCCGTTTGAATTCTCCTTTCCGAGGCCACGCTTGTCAATGACCTCCGGCCAAGACTGATGGCCACTGCCTACTCGGGCATTAAAGTCACCAAGAAGCAGGATGCAGGATCTTGTCGTCTTTGCGGACGGAGCATAGTCGCTGGCCAAGTTCCTGGTAGAACAGTTCCTTCTGTTCAGAGGTTCAGGGGTCATGGTGGGTGCATAGGCACTGAGCAGAGTCAGATGAGTCTTGGCTTTCAGAGACAGCCTCATTACCATGAGGCGATCATTAATGCCTCTGGGGAGGGACTCCAGATTCCTGACGATTGTGGACAGGATGGGAAAGCCAACTCCAGCTTCTCTGGCCTCATCCTTTCCCGTGCCAGTCCAGAAAAACATGCAGTCAGCCCCTACTTCTGTGATTTTACCAGTCTCACTGAGCACTGCAATATCAACGTTGTACTTCTGAAGCACATGTCCTACAGGGTGCAGTTCACCTCTCTGGTCTGTTACCGGTCTTGTTGTCCATGAGTGTCCTGACGTTCCGGACTCCAACACAGGGTTTGCTCAGCTTTCTGGTGGTTCTTCTTTTCTTTGTGGGTTTTGAGGCAGTTCCACTGCAGAGTAGCTGTCCAGTCAGCTGCAGTATGTTGGAAGGATAGGGTGAGGCAACCTTTCTCTTGGTCACCTTTTACAGACCTTTTCCTGAGAAGGGGGAGCAGTGCAGTCTCTGAAGTGTGCTGCCCCATTGCCAAGGTGGCTGCTGGACACTGCCCTTGCCTCGTGAGAAGAGAGCGACCATCCAGCCCTGGCTGCCTGTGTGCAGGTCTGTGAGTAGTGGCTCCCAGTACCATCTTATGCCTCCCACTCGCTCATCGCCCCAGGTCTTGAGTTGGTTGTGGAGACTGGCGTCACGATTCCCCTCTCAGCCCAGGTACTAATGTCAAAAGGGATGCCAGGCATAACGTTTTGATGGTGGCTGAACTGCAAGAGATGCCAGAATGACGTTGAATCAGTATTAGACTGCCTTAGGGGCTCTGACTCCGGATTTCTTCCTCGTGGTTTACTCCCGAAGCCTTTCCTATGAGGAGGTATAGCCGCAAGGCAGCAGAGGTTTTAACTCCAAGTTTTCCTTCTCCTAAGTGTGCTGCCTTCCCAGGCTAACGAATCCCACCTACCTGAAGTAACTAGATTTGAGATGCCGGTGACCCGCCTTCACCCCTTCTGTCAGTGTAGGCAGTTCTGCCACCTGAAGGCTAGGAGTTGGACTTGGTTATCAGAGGCTAGTTTGAGACACACACCATTAGGAGCACTCTATAGGTAGTGGGAGCTTATCCCCACTATCACCCATGCTATGACAACCATTTGGACCCATGGCATTAGGATATACAGAAAACCATGCAAGATACATGACTCCTCTGTTGTCATAGGGCCATTTCAGCTCATAGAGTAGTGAATACTCTGCCATATTTACTGCAGATGGAGCTAATGCCCTGAGCTCAATTTTTCACTGCTCTGTGTTTTCGATTAACTGGAAATCCACATGTGACTCCTACAGAACAAAACTGACAGCAAAAGAGAGATCTCATGAATAATTTACACCATAAAACATAGGAGCAGAGTTAGGCCACTGGGCCCATCGAGTCTGCTCTGCCATTTCATCATGGCTGATTTATTGTTCCTCTCACCGCGATTCTCCTGCCTTCTCCCCTTAACCTTTGACACCTGACTAATCACGAATCAAGCAACTTCCGCATTAAATATACTAAATGACTTAGCCTCCGCAGCCATCTGCAGCAATGAATTCCACAGATTCACTACCTCTGGCTAAAGAAATCCCTCTTTATCCCTGTTATAAATGGACGTCCCCCTATTCCATGGCCGTGCCCTGCCCTCTGGTCCTAAACTCACCTACTATAGGAAAGATCCTCTGCATATCCATTCTATCTAGGCTTTTCAATATTTGATAGATTTCAAAGAGATCCCCCCACCCCTCTTATTCATCATAAACTCTTCATCTAAGAACCATCACATGCTCCTCGTACGTTAACCCTTTCTTTCCCGGAATCATTCTCATGAACCTTCTTTGGACCCTCTCAAACACCCAAAACTGCTCACATTACTTCAATTGTGGTCTGACTAATGCCTTATAAGGCCTCAGCATTAAATTCTTGTTTATTCTAGTTCTCCCAAAATGAATGCAAACATTGCATTTGCCTTCCTTACTACTAACTCAATCTGCGAGTTAACTTCTTGAGAATCCTGCACAAGGACTCCCAAGTCCCTTTGCATCTCTAAGTTTGAATTTTCTCCCTGTTTAGGAAATAATCTACACTTGTTTTCCTTTTACAAAAGTGTATGACCATAAAATTCCCTATGCCATATTCCATCTGCCACTTCTTTGCCCATTCTCCAAATCTTTCTAAGTCCTTTTGCAGACTCCCTGCTTCCTCAACACTACTTGCCCCTCCACCTATCTTGTGCAAGCTTGACCGCAAAACTATTACTCTTGTTATCCAAATCAATGACATATAACATGAAAAAATGTGGTCCAAGCATCGGTTCCTATGAAACACCCTAGTCAGCGGCAGTCAACCAGAAAAGGTCCCTTTATTTCCACTCTGTCTCCTGCCAGTCAGCTAATCATCTATTCATGCTAGTATCTTTCCATTAATGCCATTGGCTCTTATCTTGTTAAACAGCCTCATGTGTAGCAACTTGTTGGAACTTAGAAGATTGAGGGGGGATCTTATTGAAACGTATAAAATTCTAAAGGGATTGGACAGGCTAGATGCAGGAAGATTGTTCCCGATGTTGGGGAAGTCCAGAACGAGGAGTCACAGTTTGAGGATAAAGGGGAAACCTTTTAGGACCGAGATTAGGAAAAACTTCTTCACACAGAGAGTGGTGAATCTGTGGAATTCTCTGCCACAGGAAACAGTTGAGGCCAGTTCATTGGCTATATTTAAGAGGGAGTTAGATATGGCCCTTGTGGCTAAAGGGATCAGGGGGTATGGAGGAAAGGCTGGTACAGGGTTCTGAGTTGGATGATCAGCCATGATCATACTGAATGGCGGTGCAGGCTCGAAGGGCCGAATGGCCTACTCCTGCACCTATTTTCTATGTTTCTATGTTTCTAACTTGTCAAAGGCCTTTTTAAAATCAAAATAAACCCTCCTTTGTCTATCCTGCCTGTTATTTCCTCAAAGAATTCCAACAGATTTGTCGGGCAATATTTCCTCTCAAGGAAACTATGCTGACTTTGGCCTATTTTATCAGGTGCCCCCAAGTACCCCAAACCTCAGTCCTTAATAATGGACTGCAATATCTTCCCAACCACTGAAGTCAGGTTAACTGGTTGAAAATATCCTTCTTCTGCCTCTCTTTCTTCTCAAAGCGTGAAGTGACTCTTCAAAATTTCTTTTTATAAGTTATTGTCAGTTTGTAACAGAAATGGCACTGTTAATGCAGAGAGGATATGGGCCAAATACAGGCAAATAGAATTAGTAAAGATGAGCAAAGATGTTGGCATGAATGTGGTTGGTTGAAGGGTCTGTTTCTATGCTATGTGGCCCTATGGTTTGATTGTTACTCTTACTTATTAACTAATGGAATCTATTGACAGACCCTTCCCTTTTGTGGAATATACATACGTTTGTACTTTACAAGTGCTTAGCCCTCTTTAATTGTAGTTACATTGATCTTTTGTTTGTTTCATATTGCAAGTATTAATAGTGTTTTAATGAAAATATTCACAATTAACCATGGAGGAAGCAATTGGTATAAAAAGTCAATCAGAAGAATCCTGAATAATGAGACTGATCAAGCCTTGGCGTCAATCAGCATTGTTTGGATGTGTGGAGAACTCCCAATGGTTAGAATTTCTTTAGAATAGAACTTCCATAAAGAAATGGTTAAAAATGCTGGAATGAAAGGTTACTGGAAAGTACAATAAATGGTGTTTGTATTTGTAAGACATCATACACCATTGCTTTCAATTAAATATAATTTTTGACTTGACAAAGGTATCCCACAGTCCTTCTCTAGAGGCTGATCAAACAGCCCCCATCTGGCACCAACAATTTTTTGTTGGCTAAAGTCACATAGATCACATTTCTTCTCTATTCTGATGTTTGGTCTAAACAGCAACTGAACCTTTTGACCATGTCTGCCTGCTTTTATGCATTGAGTTGCTGCCACGTGATTGGCTGATTAGATATGTGTATTGTCAAGCAAGTGTACCTGTTTACCAAATAAAGTAGCCACTGAGTGTATATGGAAATTCTTAGTGTAGAATTGTGCCTGAAAATGATTTGCACAACATGGTGCAATGAGAAGGTATACTAGCCACCTTTAAAAGTAGCTATTTTTCTTGTTAGCTTTCCATAATCTCTCTATACTCACTGCACAGTAAAGGAAATGAAGATTGTTCTTGCAACCCTGTGAATACTATTGTCAATACTAAACCATGGATTGTCTCATTGGAAAGATGATGTTAAAGTCTTTCCCTGGGATAAGGGAGCCCAAAGCTAGGGCCGTAGGTTTAAGATGAGAGGGGAAATATTTCAAATGACCTGAGGGACAACTGTTTCACACAGAGGGTGGTGAGTATATCTAATGAGCTGCCAGAGGAAATAATTGAGGCAGGTACAGCAGTAATATTTAAGAAAATCTTAGACAGGTACATGGAGGGATATGGGCAAACCTGGGAAATTGGAACTAGCTTGATGGACAATGTGGTCTGCATGAATTGTTTGGACTGAAGGATCTGTATGCATGCTATGGCTCTATGAAATGTAGAAATTTCATTCAGAATACAAGAAGAGATTTCACTGAAAAAGGTTCATCTGCTGACTACAATCAGACCACTACGTTCAGGAAAAGGCTAATAAATGGGAAGTATAATTTATACCACAAAAATAGCAGACGGTGATAATCTACAAAAGGAATACCTAGCTATGATGGTTCATTAACATCACCATAACCATTCATGCTGCGTTAAATATACTCAGTTTCGTCGTTGACTAGAAACTCAACTCTACCGTAAGTCATGGCCCCCAAAGGCAGGTTGGAGGCAGGAAGGGCTGAAGAAAGTGACTCACAGTGGCAATGGTGTGTACCATTTATTAAATGCAGAGCAGTTACTTGCATTGGCTGTGACAGCACCTCACACATCCATGACTTCTACCACCAAGAAGGATTAAGAATCGTATGAGAACATCAACATCTGTAGTTTCTCCTACAGGATGCACACTATTCTAGCATGGAAACGTATTGCCATAATTTCTTTGTTGTTGTGGCTAAGTTCTGAACTCCCTTTACACAACAGCACTATGGAAGTACCATTTCCAAAATCACAGGGGCAGCTTGCACAATGGTGTTTGAAGTTTGGCAATAAAAACCAGCCTTGTTAAATTTGCCCAGATCCTCAAAAACAAATTAAAAACAGCTCAACTTCTGAAGTGCATTTATATGATGCCAGTGGTATTTTCTTATGGATATGTGAATGAATTAATCCTACCCATCATATGAAAAATATAATGCACTGCCAAAATACTATGTCACATTTGGCACCTAAAGTTTGACAGCTTCCATTTAACTCTGCTAACAGATAAATTTGATTTCCCCTTCATGGATACAAATCCTTTATTAACCAGATACACTGATTCACAAACTTGGAGCAATCATTCGTGTAAAATGCCAAAAGACAGTGAAGTTCTAGAGTGCACCTAAATGTTTCATATATTGTTGATGTTCCAAAGTGAAAATGGTATTATTGAGTGCCCAATATAATTATTGGACTTAGATCCTATTAGAATGGATTCCCATTCATCTTCCCTGCATTGTTAACATGAAATAGCTCAAACTTCAATGTTCAAGGTAAATCTGTTATCAAAGTAGTTACCATATACTACCACAGAGATTCATTTCCTAGTAGGCATTTATAGAAGAAATACAATCTACAAAAAAAAACATACATTAACAAAGATTGACAAATACCAACCAACCAATGTGCAAAAATATGTATTCTACAGGTACATCTTAAACTGAGGAAAGAGAAATGAAGTACAATCAAACATTGAATCATGAGGATAATGATATTAAGGACACAAAATATATTTTACGACATTTAAGTAAAATGTTAGTTGGGGTTTTAGCTTAAGTAGAAAAGCCATATTTGGATTGAGAAATATCTAGCTTCTGTATAAGTTTAATATGTTTCTTTTTTTCAGGTTAGTGGAAAGGAGACTCCACACAATCCCCAAATCCCTGTATGGCTACAGGTCTATGCAGTGCTGCATTTTATCTTTATTCTGTGCATTTACTTGCAGATATTTGCCACTAAATCAGTAAGTATTGTGCTTTAAGCTAATACTCTGTTCAAGTTAAGTTAATCTGAGCTCTAACCCATCCATAACTGGTGTTAACCTGTCATGGTCCGGATCGGGGTCCCTTTAAATTTGCCTTGTTTATGTTACGATCCGGACCGTTGATTCCCTGTTTTCCCATGTCCCCCGACTTTGGTGATTAGAGGCGATTAACGCTCGGCTGAACCAGTAGTTTATAGTCTTCGGCTTTCAGCCGTTCGGCGCGGGAGCGTCAGCAAAGTCACCAAGGTACGGCGTGCCAATGTCATCTGGCCGGAGCAAGCCTAGCCTCCACCCGAAGCGAGTGCCAGTAATTCGCCTTTCCTCACCTGAGCAATCTTGTCAAGTTACCTCGCCAAAGCGAGCCTGCGAAGTTTCCTCACCAAGGTGGGTCCGTCAGTTAAACCGTCGGAGGGAATCAAGAACCGCTGTCTGCTGTTCCCGGGCCGAGTCGAGAGCTCGCCACTACCCGGAGGCTCCAAGTCAAGTCCTGGCTCTGGGGGCATTCAAGCACCAAGTCAAGTCCTGGCCCTGGCAGCATTCAAGCACCAAGTCGAGTCCTGGCCCTGGCGGCATTCTAGCACCAAGTCAAGTCCTGGCCCTGGTGGCATTCTAGCACCAAGTTGAGTACTGTCCCTGGCGGCATTCTAGCACCAAGTCGAGTCCTGGCCCTGGTGGCATTCTAGCACCAAGTCGAGTCCTGGCCCTGGCGGCATTCTAGCACCAAGTCAAGTCCTGTCCCTGGTGGCATTCTAGCACCAAGTTGAGTACTGTCCCTGGCGGCATTCTAGCACCAAGTCGAGTCCTGGCCCTGGTGGCATTCTAGCACCAAGTCGAGTCCTGGCCCTGGCGGCATTCTAGCACCAAGTCAAGTCCTGGCCCTGGTGGCATTCTAGCACCAAGTCAAGTCCTGGCCCTGGCGGCTTCCCAGTTCTGAGTCAAGTCCTGGCCCTGGCAGTCTGTGATTCCTGTCCTACCCCCTTGTCTGAATCCCTTCTCTGCCCCTCTCGCCTCTAGCCCTTGTCTGCAGCCCCCACCTCCACTTCGGTTTAGTTCCATCACCGGAGCTAGATAGGTACTGTCTGGTGTTCATTCATGTTGGGCTTGTCTTGTCTTGTCCTCGCCTCTGTGGGGGAAGCCAGGCCGTCTTGCCATTGCCCCGTGGGGATTCATGTCTTGTCTTGTCCTTGCCTCCGTGGGGTAAGTCTGGCTGTCTTGCCGTTGCCCCGCAGGGAGTCATGTTTTGTCTTGTCCTTGCCTCTGTGGAGTAAGTCTGGCCGTCTTGCCGTTGCCCTGCGGGGAGTCATGTCTTGTCGTGTCTTGTCCTCGACTCCATGGGGTAAGTCTGGCCGTCTTGCCGTTGCCCCACGGAGGGTCATGAGTCCCGGCCCTATGTCCTGTATCCAAGGAGGGGTCCCGGCTCTCTGTTCTGTGTGTGAGTCCCGGCCCTATGTCCTGTCCCCAAGGAGGGGTCCCAACTCTGTGTTCTGTGTATGTGTCCATGGTTCCATGTACCTGCTCCCCAAGACCGAGGCTCTGTGTTCCCATGTTCCTCCTCTTCCTAGCCCATGTCATGTCCTTGCCTGGTTCTGGGTTCTGAGCCTGAGGCAAGACCCAGGTACTGAGTCCTTGCCCAGTCTCGGGCTCGGAGTCCATACCCTAGCCTATTTATGTCTCCTCTAGTTCTGGGAGCCGATTCCGAGTCCTAGCCCAGACCCTCGGTCCCAGCCTAGCCATAGTGCTCAGTCCTTGTCCAGTTCGCTACTCCTGCTCCTGCCTAGCTCTCATGGTATCGAACAATAATCTAAATCTAAGTAGCCTCACAAGATGCATTTGGGTCCACCCTTGCTCCCAAAGCCCCCGCCGGTGTGACATAACCAGCACCGAAATAAAACAAACCTTTAACTATAGTTCTCAAAACAGCCTTGAAGCTCAGTTGAAAATCAGAATCAGGTTTATTATCACTGATATACATCATGAAATTTGTTGTTTTGCAGCTCACATACATTGGATTCCAGTTAATTGGGCTTTCATGCAATGCTATTGCCAATTACGTCGTCCAAATCTTCATTTTTATTTTAACAGTCAAGATGATTGTCGATACCTCCAAATTGCTTGTAGTTTCTAACTTGCTGAAATAGTGAAATCGCTTCATTTTCACTCCTGGTCGTTTCTGGCACCTCCATGCCTGAGAGCTAGAAACCACAGTGATCAAAACAGTTTGGAATTGCCGTATGGCTTGCTCCTTGCTAAATATTAATGAGAAAAATTACTGCTTTTTGAACACAAATACATGCAACTAGCGCCATTTAAAAACTGTTTGCTTGAAGCATGGTATTGTGTATAATGGCCATGCCAGTGCACACGACTGAAGCGAGTTAGAAAATGTTCTGCAACAGTCTCTGACTCCAATAAGCATCTTAATGGCTTCCCTGATTAACCCAAGGGCCTAGTTAACCGGAATCCTCTGTGTATATACTGTGTGTGTGTATACATATATATGAGTGAGAGATGGAGAGGAAAGTGGGGGGAGGGGGAGGGGAGGGAATCAATCAAAAACAGATGTGGCAATGTTCATGGTTTCATTGATTGTAAATTGTTAGGGGGCTGATTTTCCTGGCCTTTTCTCCTACGCAGTAGCCATTGTCTGAATGTCAGAAACTGGGTGGAAAATTGATTTACAGATTTGTAGTGTTTTCGGAAGCCTTTTCAAGTAGTTGGATGTTTACCACTGCCTGGCAGTCAGTGACAGAGCAATGAGAAGCTTCCAGCTTGAGAAACTGCTGATGAAAGCATCCTTAGAGAATGACGTGAATCCTGATAACAAGCAGAACATTGACCCAAAGGTGATTGGACTTCATTTTTCCAGTAGTTTGATTATTTTTCCAAAGTGCATACTTACGTCAATGTAGTTCAGTTTCAAATTATACTGTACTTGGGTTTCTTAGTACTGGGTATTATGCTTAGATAAAATCTTGCCAAGTATATCTGAGCCTTATGAAAGATCCCACCCATCTGTTATAAGCCACCTCTCCACTCCTACCCCTTTCCACTACTGCCCCTCTCCCCACTGAGCCATAAACTCTGTTAGTCCTGCAGCAGATGCCAATCCTACTGTTTTCCTCATCCTCCCATTCTCTCCACCACCCATCAAGTTGTTTTCTTACTATGTTGATATTTCTGCTTACCAATGGCCAATCTGACAGTGAAAGCTTGAAAGAGTGACAGACCACCTGATGTGGCCTTTTCCCCATGAATACATCCCTCTTGTCTCTGCCATAAATCAGGGCTTTTACTTTTGTATGAGAATTACTGAGTGTAGTTCTGCTATGTGTGAGGATGCTATCCTAGAAATTCATCAATCTGCTTTTAATGGGAAAATATGTGGTCTTGTTTTTATCAAGGCCATGAGGGGCTTATAGTCTGAAATGTATAATACCCAAAATATTGTAGTGGAACCAGCAAATCCTAGAATTCCACACACATCTGCACCAAAAAGTGCATGCTGGGCTGTTCAGCAATCTCCCTCCATACCAGATGCAAGAAATCATCAGTTAGTGTGAAGGGGTGGAGTGTGTAATAATCAGGAAAGTGAGTAGGTCACCAGATTCAACTGGAGGAGCATCAACATGTGCCAAGAAGGTGAGTAGGAACTTGAGAAGAAGATTGCAGAGATCCATGGTCTCAGGGAGTGATCCAAGGATTAGTGGAGCACTCTGGCAGATACCTGAAACCAATTGCACCTATGGGGTAAGTGGGTGGAGGTGCACCAGATGTGATAACAAATCAGGAACTTGTCCAGAGGAAGACTGATGCAACTTTAGAAAATCTTTACTGCCAAATTCCCTACCACGGCCATGTTAGGAACGAGCCCATTAACTAATGTGGGAGAAATTGAAGCTTATGCTGATCATCAATCTCAAATGCGCAGCAGGAAAATAGTATTAATATCTTTATGTGTGCTGTACAAAAGTTAACACCATTATATCTGCCCCAGCATCATTTGTGGGTCTGTGCATCATATTGCACAAAGAACCTAATTTCTATTAATAGAAGTGTATTATACATGCTCGACAGATAATGATAAGCTTTCAAATATAATTATATTCTGTACTGCATATAAGCATTGAGCTAACCAGTGGAATTTCTGGAAATCTTTGAATTCTATTACAGATTTTGAGCAAGTAATCCAGGCTGTCAATTCAAAATTCAACAGTGTGAACTACAAAAGCCAATGGAGAATTAAAATATAATATTACTTTGCATTTTCAACAAATAGGACTGTTGAATGATAATTTAGCTTAGATTTTCATGGCTTAATACCCTAGTTGTCTACTCTGTAGTTGTTACATGTTAAATAGATTTGCAGCTGTATCTGTTTAATTCTTTCATATCTATAACCTCAGTTGTTTGCTAATTTACTAGATCTTTATGTGTTTGTTTTTCTGCTTGGTTAAACAGGTTGTATCAGAAACAACAATCCTCTTAGGAATTGGTTATATCATCCTAACACTGACTTCTATTGGACTAATGATGGAGAATAGGCAAGTATAATTCTTTCATAAATCCCTTAACTCACACCTTATTAATTTATAATTAATTTATCAGCCAGTTGACTTTAGTCTTTGCCCAATGAAAATAGGTGCCGCGTGGGTACAAATGGTGCACCAAACTGACTTTCATGTTCTCAGTCTTGCACAGTCTGGATTTAGAATGGGATCCAAACCTTATCAGGAATAGATGGGAGCATCATTAAGTAAATGAATTGAAATGCTGGTATTGATTCAGTATTTGGATCTCTGCCATGACCTTCTGATACACAGGAAAATGTGCTACGTGTGAGTCAAAGCTAATATCGAAGGAGGAGAATGAACTATGGAGAGATGTCACAGGACGTGTAATATTTGTTTCATGGGTTTTAACTAATGCCAAAGCCATCTTCAAACTTGTGTAATTGCCCTACGTTTGCCCACTACTAACAAATGGCTCACCTCCCTAAGGAAGTTGCAAAAACATGCTTTCTTTGATGGCACTAACATTTATTAATGGTTGATGGTTCATTACCACGACTAATTTAGAATTACTCACATTATTGCCTTTATATGTGATACAGCATAATCATTTCAAGATACCACAACCATTTCTGTGAACCTTGGCACACTGATATGATCAAGATTTTGCAAACATAATTTTGGGAATTCTGTCAGAGAAAGCCATCTTCCATGAAAGCCCTAAGGACAAGTGTAGATGCAAAGGAGCCTGGGGTGGCCTACTTAGGCTTGGTAACCATCATATATAGCATGAAACTTGGTGTGTGTACTGTTAGTGTGTTGTCTTGTGGGAATACCTTGCTGGACTCTTTTAGAATGTTTTCCCAAAATGCACCTAACTGATTTCAGCAGCAATAAAGTGATGTGCTAACTTAGAAAATCTGATTTCCATAATTATCTTTGCCACAAATGTTCCCTATCTTCATTGGTCAGTTCTTAATTCCTTGGCTTTTGAACCAGTTCTATCCAGTAGACTCGAAGCATTGACCATTTTTCTTTCCACAGTTGCTGCCAACCCTACTGAGTTTTTCCAACATTTCTGTTTTTATTTCAGAGTTCCAGCAGATAATACTTTTTGTTTTTTGGTGGTTACTGAGCATCATGTTTGATATTATATCTTTTACTTCATTACTCTTCTAGCATCAGAAGGTTATACAAAAAAGAGACATGTCTTTGGCTCATGGCGTCCATGCTGACCATTAAATATGTTTCTATACCAATCCCATTTACCAGCCCTTGATCCACATCCTTCTGTGCCTTATCTAAATACAAATGCTTGTCAAGGTTCTTCTTAAATGTTCTGGGAATGCAAAGAACATGAACAGTATAGCACAGGTACAAGCTGTTTGGCCTATGATGTTGTGCAAACCAATTAAGCTGGTGACACCAAATTTAAGTAATCCCTTTTGCCTGCACATGATACATTTCCTCCATTCTCTGTATATTAATGTGTCTGTCTAAGAGCCCCTTAAACACCTCTGTGATATCTGCCTCCACCACCACCCTTGGCAGAACATTCCAGGCACCCATCATCTCTCCATGTAAAATAACTTGCCCTGCACATCTCCTTTGAATTTGTCCTCTCTCGCCTTAAGGCATACTCTCTAGTATTAGCTATTTTGACCCTGGGGAAAAAATATAAGCTTTGTACTCTATGCATTGAGCAGTTTAGCACAGGATGGGCTCTTCATGCTTCAATATCATGCAAATAACTCCTAATTAATCAAATCCCTCTTTCTCATACATTATACATTATCCCTCCTTTATGCCTCTCATAATTTAATAAAGTTTTTTTTTAGATCTTCTCAAAACCTGCAGCACTCCAGGTAAAACAACCCAAGTTTCTCCAACCCTTCATTATAGCACATACCCTCTATTTCAGTCAGCATCCTGGTAAATCTCTTCTGCACCTTCTCCAAAGCCTCCATATGCTTCCTTTAATGAGGTGGTCAGAAATGAATGCAGTATTTTAGATATGGCCTAACCAGAGTTTTATAAAGCTGCAACATAATCTCCTGACTCTTGAACTTATTGTCTCAACTAATAAAGGCAAGTATTCTCTTTCATCCCGCCAATGTGTGCAGTCACTTTCAGGGATCTATGGATCTTGACCTCAACTGAGAAAAGTCCATCTCCCACCCCCCATCCTCACCACATTCTACAGAGGTTGTATTGAGAGCATCCTGAGCAGCTGCATCACTGCCTGGTTCGGGAATTGCACCCTGCAGCGGATAGTGAGGTCAGCTGAGAAGATCATCGGGGTCTCTCTTCCTGCTATTACAGACATTTACATCACACGCCACACCCACAAAGCTAACAGTATTCTGAAGGACCGCATGCACCCCTCACACAAACTCTTCTCCCTCCTGCCATCTGGCAAAAGATACTGAAGCATTCGGGCTCTCATGACCAGACTGTGCAGCAGTTTCTTCCCCCAAGCCATCAGACTCTAGACTGACATCTACATCATTTATTATTATATTGTAATTTGTCCTCTACTGTGCCTATCGTCTTGTTTATTAATTATTGTACTGCCCTGCACTGTTTTGTGCATTTTATGTAGTCCTATGCAGGTCTGTAGTCTAGTGCAGTTTTTATGTTGTTTTACGTAGTCTAGCGTAGCCTTGTGCTGTCTCACATAGTCTAGTGTAGTTTTGTGTTGTTTCATGTAGCACCAGGTTCCTGGAGGAACATTGTTTCATTTTTACTGTGTACTGTACCAGCTGCTTATGGTCGAAATGACAATAAACTTGACTTGACTTGAACTGTCCATTCAAACAGTGCATTTCAGCAACACACACAAAACATTGAAGGACCTCAGCAGGTCAGGCAGCATCTATGGAAAAGAATAAACAGTCAGTGATTTAGGCCAAGACTCTTGTGTGTTGCTTTGGTTTCCAGTATCCAGACTTTATCATGTTAGTTTATCTTAGCTTCAAACTACCCTTCATGTCAAATAGTTCATCCTCAGCTCCCTTGTAAGCTTCTTACCATTTACTCTAAACCTATGCTCCCAAGTTTGATCTACATCCACTATGGGTAAAAGTTTCTTTCTGTTGGCCCTGTAGATGCTATCATACTTTTGTTTTCTTCAATTAGGACTCTCAGCTTCCTCCATGCTACCTATCCACTCTTTCCTCAAGATTAAAATGCTGGCTATTCTCCTCCACATCCTCTCCATAATGCACTTATCTCCTGGCAACTGGAACTTCAAATGCATCTATTCCTTTCAACTTGAATTGACAGATTTTCCTCTCACAATGAAAGCTGATAAAATTCTCTGATATTTTACCTGGTGTTGTGAATAATCATGAAAATGATTTTGGACCTTGGCAGTAAGTGCAATTACTGTTCAACTCCATAAGTGAAATTTGCATAGTTGCTTAAAAAAGCCTCAAATGGATATTTAAACGATGATGCTATTATATCTATCTTATCTTAATGGCATCTCTCTCACATGCTTTGCATCTTTTTCTGTTCCCACATTATTGCACCTTTGTCTTTATGGTGAGTAAGGCTTTATATTTCTGCTTATGTTTGCTGTTTGTTTTCACTAATCTTACGTTGCTTTGTCTTGACTGTTCATAGAACTGAAGTAAATATTCTGGAATTCGTCCGATGCTGTGCTTTCCTCTGTATTCATGAACTGAGTTCCTTGACTGGCCCTTTTAAACTAGTGACTGAAGTAAGTGATCTTTACACATGATTGAATAGAGTTATAGAACAAAATGTATCTGTAGTAAAATTTTTGAATGTGTTAATGATAAGAAGTCACCGTATTGTTGCTTGAAATTCCAGCATCTGCAGATTTCCTCGTGTTTACAGTATTGTCCTTGCATTTCTTAATGTTATTTCATTAGTTGTTCTGTTGTAGAGTTTGGTATCCTATTATGAAAAACATATTAAAGAAGAACTAAAATTCAGATAGCAATGACAAAAGATAAAGCAACACACATAAAAGTTGCTGGTGAATGCAGCAGGCCAGGCAGCATCTCTAGGTAAGCGGTAGAGTCGACGTTTCAGGCTGAGACCCCTCGTCAGGACTAACTGAAAGAAGAGCTAGTAAGAGATTTGAAAGATAAAGGACTGTTATTTTTTCAGCAGTGAACATTTTCCCCCACTGAAAATAGCTCTGGCTTAATTTCCCATTGTCAACTTATTATCCCTGATGTACCCCAAGAACACATCCTATTTCTGAACACAGAAGTATCATCCTTAAAAAAAACTGCAAATTCACCATTTTAGCAACACACATCAAAGTTGCTGGTGAACGCAGCAGGCCAAGCAGCATCTATAGGAAGAGGCGCAGTCGACGTTTCAGGCCGAGACCCTTCGTCCTGTTGTTTGCGTTTAAATTCACCATTTTATTTTGATTTTAGACTTCTTATATAAAATTTATGACTCTAGGATGCCAACAGTGAAGCTGAACTCAATATCCTAGGCAAATGTTTCTTCAGAAAACTGAGCCCACGAAAACTCTACAGTGGATGACTGTGGAGAAGCAAAGGTGACTTAAGCAATGGCAAGGCAGTCTGCAGTAGTGGAATAATTGTCAAATTTATTTCTAAAATGCTTCTGTTGCTAATGGGCACTATGATTGGAGAGTTAAGGGGAACATAAATAAAAGTTGAATTTCAAATGGAAGTTTTGGAAATTTAGTGAAAAGTTAGGAGATGAGTAAACAAGCGATCTGATTTTTAGAATTTTCAGTTTGTAAAAGTCAGAGGAGTTAGTGATAAGGCAGAGCTGGGTGGTGTCATCTGACTTAATATTGAAATGTATTGAGCTTATAGTCGAAGCTATTGATGAGATATGTACAGTATGCAGTAGTGTTAGAAAGTTTGTCATCCCTGTAGAATATATAGAAAAATAGAAACATAGAAAATAGGTGCAGGAGTAGGCCATTCGGCCCTTCGAGCCTGCACCACCATTTATTATGATCATGGCTGATCATCCAACTCAGAACCCCGCCCCAGCCTTCCCTCCATACCCCCTAACCCCCGTAGCCACAAGGGCCATATCTAACTCCCTCTTAAATATAGCCAATGAACTGGCCTCAACTGTTTCCTGTGGCAGAGAATTCCACAGATTCACCACTCTCTGTGTGAAGAAGTTTTTCCTAATCTCGGTCCTAAAAGGCTTCCCCTCTATCCTCAAACTGTGGCCCCTCGTTCTGGACTTCCCCAACATCGGGAACAATCTTCCTGCATCTAGCCTGTCCAATCCCTTTAGGATTTTATACGTTTCAATCAGATCACCCCTCAATCTTCTAAATTCCAACTAGTACAAGCCTAGTTCATCCAGTCTTTCTTCATATGAAAGTCCTGCCATCCCAGGAATCAATCTGGTGAACCTTCTTTGTACTCCCTCTATGGCAAGGATGTCTTTCCTCAGATTAGGGGACCAAAACTGCACACAATACTTCAGGTGTGGTCTCACCAAGGTCTTGTACAACTGCAGTAGTACCTCCCTGCTCCTGTACTTGAATCCTCTCGCTATAAATGCCAGCATACCATTCACCTTTTTCACCGCCTGCTGTACCTGCATGCCCATTTTCAATGACTGGTGTATAATGACACCCAGGTCTCGTTGCACCTCCCCTTTTCCTAATTGGCCACCATTCGGATAATAATCTGTTTTCCTATTTTTGCCACCAAAGAGGATAACTTCACATTTATCCACATTAAATTGCATCTGCCATGAATTTGCCCACTCACCTAACCTATCCAAGTCACCCTGCATCCTCTTAGCATCCTCCTCACAGCTAACACTGCCACCCAGCTTCATGTCATCCGCAAACTTGGAGATGCTGCATTTAATTCCCTCATCCAAGTCATGAATATATATTGTAAACAACTGGGGTCCCAGCACTGAGCCATGTAATATGTAATATTAGGTCCCAGCACTGAGCCATGTAATATGTAATATTAGATCATTTTTCTCAATAAATGAATGAACAAATATAATGTTTTTTGTTTTATTTATTTAATTGGTTTCTCTTTATTTAGTTCTAGGACTTGTGTGAAGATCTGATCGCAGTTCAGGTCATATTTTTGCAGAAGTAGAGAAAATTCTACAGGGTTCATGAACTTTCTAGCACCACTCTAGACGGAAAATTAGGAGAGGTGCAAGATGGATATTTGGTATATCAGAGGGAGTGATCTGGACATGAGAAAGAGAGCCATGCTGGTGATTCTCTTGCTGTGACTGAACAGATAAGAATAGAAAAAAATATGTTCAGCTCTAGCCAGCATGTTGACAGTATAAGACGTTGGAAGTGGATGCTATGGGCTCCTGTATCAAAACAGGAAGGGTAATGAGAAAGGCAAGAAGGGATTTGTCAAAGACGGTTTATCATAATTACAAAGGGTGTCATTAGAAACAGAAACCACTTTGATACTGGCAAGGACAGAAGCTTGATTGCTGGCTTTCAACAAGTCAGAAACTGAGGCACGAAACAAAATATCTAGCCAGCACCTTGCTTTTTTAACCTGGTTCAATTCAGCTTTTAGTCATTAACCAGATGTGAGCAGAGAAACTAATTTGTCCAATGAAGATAAACAGGAGATGGCTGTTCTTTTTCAAGCTGATAATTATCTGGCCCTTATTGACCCAAGTCTGGATGTTGGCCAGATACTGCTGTAGTTTAGAAGAACTGTCTAATTATTGAAAATGTTATGAATAGTGTAGGGTAATGTAGATTACTCATTTGACTTTGACTCTGCTTTGACTCATTTCGAAGCCTATATCCATAATATTTTTCATGCTTTGAAGTGCACACTAAAACAATTCTGTAATACTGATACAATTTCAGGGGAAGCAGGTGCTCTGGTTCTCAGACTTTCTGCACAATTATGTGCCGAAATGTATATTAGGTGCAAAGTGCATGTGCTTTCTTGTGTGATCTGCCACAACATCATGCCATGGGTCTGGTATCTTAACAGAATTGGCCTTGAATAGGAAGCTGATGTTTCTAGCAGCTGATTCCAAAGGTGGGCACCAATGACAATAATTATTGAGATCAAAATTCCCAACAGGTTTTAGCTTTGAGGCGAAGTCATCCACACCAAAAATGCTGTCTGTGCATATTGCATCACTGACAAACTGACTGCATGACGGACACTCAAGGAGAAACAGGTCCTATAAATTACACTGGTATTACACTTCTTCCATGTTCAGAATTTGTAGTTACAAAGGTACACAATGTAATATTGTGTTGCATCAATAATGCCAATTGTGCACAGCATGACACCTAACATCTTTGTTATCTGCCCAGGGACCTCCATGAAAAAGCTTGCCATATGCATAATGAATAGGTTAGTTTACCACAGCCTACAGCAAGTTACTAAATTATTGAAATTTAGATTAAGTGCTCTTGCCTGCTACATAAAATATTTTGCTAAGCAACTGAATTCAAAGCCTACATTTAAATGATGATGTGTGATGAAATGTTTCATAAGTATTTATCAGTTCAAAGGATTCATAGCACATCCATAATTAATATAAATATATGTGTTTTGTGGTTAATAAGGATCCCATAATAAATTAGGGCCTGTTTGCAATACCCATACATCAATAAATTTGCATCACTAGATTGTTCTCTAACCTTGTATCTTTTAATTCTACATTTGAATCATGTTTTTTACATTATAAAGCAGACTCCTTTAAGTGAAGACATATTGCATCAGCTTTGAAATAAATTCCCTACATGGTTTTAACATTTTGAATATTTTGTAAATATGCCATCTTGAAATATGACAACTTGCCCACCCAGTCAATTTCCATTACTCTGGAAAATTACTTAAATTTTTTTATTTTGGATTAAAAGCAGTATTCACTATTGTGCTCATTATTGTTACTGAAAATTTCTGCTGCTCCTGTGATATTTAAAAAGAAAGAAATATAGGAATACATGGAAATAGTTATGGTGGGGTTGGGCGGGTACGGGTCCATCAGAGGAACAATAATAACAATGCTACTTAGAAAGGATAATCAAAACTAGAAATGAGAATTGTGAATGTTGCTTAAGCAATGGCTTGAGAAACACCTTCAGCTTCCGAGTGTTTCAGCAGTAATTTAAAATGCACTTTAGTTTATTTTTTATATAATGGGTAATTATACAGAAGATTGCAGCACCAAGTAGTGAGGACCAAGAAGGTATGGACAAGGGAAGCACAGGAGCACTTACAGGACTGCTTTGAATCGGTAGACTGGACTGTATTCAGGGATTTATCTTCGAAATTGGATGAGTATGCCGCAGTTGTTGTCGACTTAATTAAAATCTGTGTGGATGACTGTGTGCTATGAAAGCATGCTGTACATTCCCAAACCAAAAGCCAGGGATGAACCAGGAGGATCGTCATCTGCTGAGAACTAGATCTGTGGTCTGGTGACCCAGGTCTGTACAAGAAGTCCAGGTATGGCTTGTGGAGGGCTGTTTCAAGAATGAAGAAACAATTCTGAGCGAGGTTGGAGGTGTTATCGAATGCATGTCAACTCTGGCAGGGTGTGCAGGATATTACCTCCGACGAAGTGAAACCCAATAGCATGAATGGCAGTGATGCATCACTACCAGATCAGCTAAATGCCTTTTATGCCTGCTTTGAAAGGGAGAATATAACTATAGTTGTGAAGATCTCTGTTGCACCCGGTAACACTGTGATCTCTGTCTCAGAGGCTAATGTCAGGCTCTCGTTCAGGAGGGTGAACATTTGTATGGAGGCAGGCCGCGACGGAGTACCTGGCAAGGCTCTGAAAACTTGTGCTAACCTGCTGGCGGGTGTATTCAAGGACATTTTCAACCTCTCATTGCTATGGGCGGAAATTCCCACCTGCTTCAAAAGGGCAATAGTTATACCAGTGCCCAAGAAGAGTAGTGTGAGCTGTGTTAATAACTATCGCCCAGTAGCACTCACATCTACGGTGATGAAATGCTTTGTGAGGTGCTATGGCCAGAACTCCTGCCTCAGCAAGGACCTGGACCCACTGCAATTTGTCTGTCACCACAATAGGTCTACGGCAGATGCAATCTCAATGGCTCTCCACACAGTCTTAGTTCATCTGGACAATACAAATTCCTATGTCAGGATGCTGTTCGTTGACTATAGCTTAGCACTTAACATGATCATTCCTACTGTCCTAATTGATACCCTACGGATCTTGGGTCTCTGTACCACCCTCTGTAATTGGATCCTCGACTTCCTAGAGAAGACCACAATCTGTGCGATCTTGCTGACGATTGACAATACCATTTATAAATCTGTTGATGATACAACCATTGTTGGCAGAGTCTCAGATGGAGATGAGAGGGTGTACAGGAGGGAGATGTACTATCTACAAATGTTTGTAGTTCAGTGGTGACACAGCAACAACCTTGCACTCAATGTCAGTAAGACCAAAAAGCTGATTGTAGACTTCAGAAATTGTAGGACGAGGAATCATGAACCAATCCTCACAGAGGGATCAGAAGTGAGCAATTTTAAGTTCCTAGGTGTCAATATCTCTAAGGATCTAATCTGGACCCAACATATCAATGCAGCTATAAAGAACGCAAGACTGTGTTTATATTTCATTAGGAGTTTGAGAAGATTTGGTTTGTCATCTGAGACACTTGAAAACTTCTACACATGTCCTGTGGAGAGCATTCTGACAGGTTGCATCACTGTCTCGTATGGAAAGGGGGGCTACTGCACAAGACAGAAAGAAGGTACAGAATGTCGTAAAGTTAGACTGTTCCTTCTTGGGTACTAATATCCATAGTATTCAAGACATCTTCAAGGAGCGGTGTCTCAGAAAGGTGACGTCCATCATTAAGGACCCTCATCACCCAGGAGATGCTCTCTTTTCATTGTTACCATCTGGAAGGAGGTCCAGAAGCCTGAAGGCACACACTCAGTGATTCAGGAACAGCTTCTTCCCCTCTACTATCTGATTCCCAAATGGACACTGAACCCATGGACACTACCTCACTTTTATTATTTCTGTTTTTACACTGTTTTTTGGTTAACTATTTAAAATGCAGATGTATACTAACTTCAATTGATTTACTTTTTTCCCTATATTATCATGCTTTGCATTGTACCGCTGCCATTAAGTTAACAAATTTCACGACGTATGCCAGTGATATTAAACCTGAATCTGACCCTGACTTGTTTGAAATTTAGCATGACCTGTCATGTATTTTAATGAACAGTGTTTAATTTACACATCATCTACATCAACCACCATGAGAAGTTGTCCTGTATTCTTATTTTTATTTTGAGAAATTGTGGAATGCATTTGTGACTAATAATGGACTTCCTCACAAAACTCATCAGCATTGCTTTCAAATCTCAGGTTTCCCCTTAAATATTACACCTTTTACCTTTAACCTATGACCTCTAGTCCTATTCTCACCCAACCTGGGTGGAAAAAGCCTGATTGCATTTACCCTACCTATACCCCTCCTAATTTTATGTACCTCTATGAAATCTCCCCTCGTTCTCCTGCACTCCAGGAAATAAGTGCTGGCATATCTTTCCTTATAACTCAGGTTCTCAAGTCCTGTAACATCCTCTTAAATTTTCTCTATAACCTTTCAATCTTATTAACATCTTTCCTGTAGGTATGTGATCAGAATTGTACAGAATACTCCAAATTTGGCCTCACCCATGCCTTTTGCAACCACCATAACACCCCAACTCCTGTATACAATATTTTGATTTTACTTTACTTCATTGTCGCCAAACAATTGATACTAGAGCGTACAATCATCACAGCGATATTTGTTTCTGGCTTCGTGCTCCCTGGAGTACAAATCAATAGTAAATATTAAAAATTTAAGTTATAAATCATAAATAGAAAATAGAAAAGGGAAAGTAAGGTAGTGCAAAAAAACTGAGAGGCAGGTCCTGATATTTGGAGGGTACGGCCCAGATCCGGGTCGGTTCAGCAGTCTTATCACAGTTGGAAAGAAGCTGTTCCCAAATCTGGCCGTACAAGTCTTCAAGCTCCTGAGCCTTCTCCCAGAGGGAAGAGGGATGAAAAGTGTGTTGGCTGGGTGGATCGTGTCCTTGATTATCCTGGCAGTATTACGCTGACAGTGTGCAGTGTAAAGTGAGTCCAAAGACAGAAGATTAGTTTGTGTGATGTGCTGGGCTGTGTTCACGATCTTCTGCAACTTCTTCCAGTCTTGGACAGGACAACTTCCATACCAGGTTGTGATGCACCCTAGAAGAATGCTTTCTACGGTGCATCTATAAAAATCAGTGAGGGTTTTAGGGGACAGACCAAATTTCTTTATGAAAACAAATGTGCAAAATATCTCATTCTCACCCTATCTACCTGTGACGCAACTTTCAAGTAATTAAGGATCTGTACTCCGTTCTCCTACAATCTTTAGGCCCTACCATTCACTGTGTAAATCCTAACCTGGTTTGTACTCCCAAACTGCAAACACCTCACATTTGGCTAAAGTAAATTCCATTTGCCATTTTTCAACCCATTTTTCAGCTGGTACAGAAACCACTGCAAGCTTTGATAGCCTTCCTTGCTATCCACGGTGCTCTCAATCTTGGTATCATCCACAAATTTGCTAATCCAGTTTACCACATTATCATCCAGATCATTGACAAACAACAAAGGGCCCAGCACCGAGCCCTGTGGCACACTACTAGTCACAGGACCACAGTAAGAGAGGCAACCATATACTACCACTCTCTGACTTCTCCCACGAAGCCAATGTCGAATACAATTTACTGCCTCAACCTGAATGCCAAATGACTGAACCTTCTTGTCCAGCCTCCCATGCAGCACTTTGTCAAAGATTGTAAGGTGCATGTAGACAACGTCCACTGCCTTTCCTTCACCAACTTTCCTGGTAACCACCTTAATAAACTCTATTTAATTAGACATGACCTACCAAGCACAAAGCTATGTTGAAAATCCCTAATCAGTCCCTGTCTATCCAAATAATTATGTATCCTGTCCCACAGAGTCATAGAAAATTACAGCACAGAAACAGGCCCATTGGCCCATCTAGTCTGTGCCAAATCATTTAAACTGTCTACTCGCGTTGACTTGCACCTGGAACATAGTCCTCCGTACCCCTTCTCTTAAACATTGAAATCATGCTCACATGCACCATTTGCACTGGCAGCTCATTCCACATACGACTCTCTGAGTGAAGAAGTTCCCCCTCAAGTTCCCGTTAAACTTCTCACCTTTCACTCTTAATCCATGACCTCAAGTTGTAGTCCCACCCAACCTTCATGGAAAAAGACTGCTTGCATTTACCCTACCTATACCCCTCATGATTTTGTATACCTCTGTCAAATCACCCCTTATTCTCCTCCACACCAGGGATTAAAGTCCTAACCTATGCAATCTTTCCTTATAACTCATATCTTCCAGTCCCAGCAACATGCTTATAAATTTTCTCTGTATTCTTTCAAACTTATTTACATCTTTCCTGTAGGTTGGTAACCAAAACTGCACACAATACACCAAGCAACTCACACAATATGCTGGGAGAACTCAACAGGCCAGGATACTCCTCGTCTTTTTTCTCCCGTCCTGCCAAAGGGTCTCGGCCCAAAACATCGACTATACTTTTTTCCATAGATGCTGCCTGGCCTGCTGAGTTTCTCCAGCATTTTGTGTGTGTTGTTTGGATTTCCAGCACCTGCAGATTCTCTCTTGTTTGTTACACCAAATTAAGCCTCACCCAATGTCTAATACAACCTCAACATAGTATCCCATACCTTGTACTCAATACTTTGATCTGTCGAGGCCAATATGCCAAAAGCTTTCTTTACGGTACTATCTACCTGTGCCACCACTTTCAATGAATTGTAGACCTGTATTCCCAGATCCCTTTGTTCTACCACAGTTCCCAGTACCCTACCATTCACTGTGTAAGACCTACCCTGGTTGGTCCTACCTCATACTTGTCAGCATTAAATTCCATCTGCCATTTTTCCATTTATTTTCTAGTTGGTCTAGATCCTGCTTCAAGCTCTGATTGTCTTCTTCGCTGCCCACTACATCCCCAATCTTGGTGTCATCCACAAATATGTTGATCCAGTTCACCAGATTATCATCCAGATCATTGATATAGATGACAAACAACAACAGACCCTGCACCAATCCCTGCAACACTCCACTATCCACAGGCCTCCATTCAGAGAGGCTACCGTCTACTACCTACCATTCTTTAGCTTCTCCCACAAAGCCAAAGTCTAATCCAATATACTACCTGATTTTGAATGCCAAGCTCTGAACCTTCTTGACCAACCCATCCAGAACCTTGTCAAGTGCCTTGCTATAGTCTTAAGTAGACAACATCCACTGCCTTGCCTTCATCAACTTCCCTGATAACTGCCTTAAAAAGCACTATAAGATTGATTGGACATGAACTGCCGTGCACAAAGCTGTGCTGACTATTCCTAATCAGTCCCGTTCTATCCAAATACTTATGTATCTGGTCTCTTAGAATACCTTGCAATAACTTTCCCACTATTGATGTCAGTTTCACTGGCCTGTCGTTTCCTGTTTTATTCTTAGAGCTTTTCTTAAATAGCAGTACAACATTGGCTATCCTCCACTCCTCTTGTACCTCACCTGTTGCTAAGGATGATTTAAATATCTCTGCTAGAGCCCCTGCAATTTCTCCACTTGCCTCCTATAGGGTGTGAGGTAACACCTTGTCAGGTCTTGGAGATTTATCCACCCTAATTTGCCTCAATTCAGCAAACAACTCTTCTTCTATAATCTGTATAGGGCCCATGAAGTTACTGCTGCTTTGCTTTACTTCTATAGGTTCTATGTCCATCACTCAGCAATATACAGATGCACAAAATGCATTGAAGATCTTCCCATCTCTTGGCTCCATGCATAGATGACCATTCAGATCTTCCGGGGGACCAAATTTGTCCCTTGCTATCCTTTTGCTCTTAACATGTCTGTAGAATCTGTTAGAATTCGCTTTCACCTTGTCTGCTCGGGCAACCTCATGCCTTATTTTATCCTTCCTGATTTCTTTCTTAAATGTTCTCTTGAATTTCTTACTTGCCATAAGTATCTCCCTGCATATACCTGCTATGCATCTCTTTTCTTTTTCAACCAGAGCCTCAATATCTCTTGAAAAGCAAGGTTCCCTAAACCTGTTATCTTTACCTTTTATTCTAACAGGCACATTCATGTGTTGTACTCCCAAAAAATTCACTTTTGACGGCCTCTCACTTACCAAGTACACTGTTGTCAGAAACTAGCCTGTCCCAAACCACACCAGACGGATCATTTCTGATACCATCAAAACTGGCCTTTCTCTAATTTAGATTCTCAACATGCGGACCAAATCTATACTTTTCCATGTTTAATTTGATGTTAATGGCATGATGATCACCAGATGCAAAGCGTTCTCCTACACAAACTTATGTCACCTGCTCTGTCTCATTCCTTAATAGCAGATCAAGTATCTCACACTCTGCCCTTGGGACTTCTGTGTACTGATTAAGGAAACTTTTCTGAACATATTTGACAAACTCTATCCCATCTAGTCCTTTTACAAGTTTGGAGCCCAGTCAATATGTGGAAAGTTAAAATCACCTATCATAACAACCTTCTGTCTCTTGCAACAGTCTGCGATCTGTCTACAAATTTGTTCCTCTAAGTCCGTGAACTGTTTGGTTCTCTGCAATCTAGCCCCATTAACGTGGTCATAACTTTCTAATTCCTTAGTTCCACCCATAAAGCCTCACTAGATGAGTTCTCTAGTTGGCCAGACTAAGCACTACAGTGACATTTTCCCAGACTAGTAATGCCACCCCTCCCCCTTTAATCCCTCCCACCCTGTCATGTCTAAAACAATGGTATCCTTCTCCATAATTATCTTTGAACTAATGGAATTAAGATCACTAAATCCTAAGTGTTCCCCAACACACACCTTCGTAACCTCCCCTGTCTTGTTCCCTAATAGGAGATCGAGTATTGCACACTCTGTACTTGGGACCTCTATATATTGATTAAGGAAACATTCCCGAAGATATTTAACAAACTTTATCACGTCTGGTCCTTTTACAGTGTGGGAGTGCCAGTCAATATATGGAAAATTAAAATCACTTACTCTCACATCCTTATTTTTCTAGCAACTGTTTGCCATCTCTCTACAGGTTTGCTGCTCTGGATCCTGGTGACTCTTACAGTCATAGTCACACTTTATTGATCCCAGGGGAAATTGGTTTTCGTTACAGTTGCACCATAAATAATTAAATAGTAATAAAACCATAAATAGTTAAATAGTAATATGTAAATTATGCCAGGAAATAAGTCCAGCACCAGCCTATTGGCTCAGGGTGTCTGACCCTCCAAGGGAGGAGTTGTAAAGTTTGATGGCCACAGGCAGGAATGACTTCCTATGACGCTCTGTGTTGCATCTCGGTGGAATGAGTCTCTGGCTGAATGTACTCCTGTGCCCAACCAGTACATTATGTAATGGATGGGAGACATTGTCCAAGATGGCATGCAACTTGGACAGCATCCTCTTTTCAGACACCACCGTCAGAGAGTCCAGTTCCATCCCCACAACATCACTGGCCTTACGAATGAGTTTGTTGATTCTGTTGGTGTCTGCTACCCTCAGCCTGCTGCCCCAGCATACAACAGCAAACATGATCGCACTGGCCACCACAGACTCGTAGAACATCCTCAGCATTGTCCGGTAGATGTTAAAGGACCTCAGTCTCCTCAGGAAATAGAGACGGCTCTGACCCTTCTTGTAGACAGCCTCAGTGTTCTTTGACCAGTCCAGTTTATTGTTAATTCGTATCCCCAGGTATTTGTAATCCTCCACCATGTCCACACTGACCCCCTGGATGGAAACAGAGGTCGCCGGTACCTTAGCTCTCCTCAGGTCTACCACCAGCTCCTTAGTCTTTTTCACATTAAGCTGCAGATAATTCTGCTCACACCATGTGACAAAGTTTCCTACCGTAGCCCTGTACTCAGCCTCATCTCCCTTGCTGATGCATCCAACTATGGCAGAATCATCAGAAAGCTTCTGAAGATGACAAGACTCTGTGCAGTAGTTGAAGTCCCAGGTGTAAATGGTGAAGAGAAAGGGAGAGAAGACAGTCCCCTGTGGAGCCCCAGTGCTGCTGATCACTCTGTCGGACACACAGTGTTGCAAGCACACGTACTGTGGTCTGCCAGTCAGGTAATCAAGAATCCATGACACCAGGAAAGCATCCACCTGCATCGCTGTCAGCTTCTCCCCCAGCAGAGCAGGGCGGATGATGTTGAACGCACTGGAGAAGTCAAAAAACATGACCCTCACAGTGCTCGCTGGCTTGTCCAGGTGGGCGTAGACACGGTTCAACAGGTTGAGACGGTGGCATCCTCAACTCCTAGTCGGGGCTGGTAGGCGAATTGGAGGGGATCTAAGTGTGGCCTGACCATAGGCCGGAGCAGCTCCAGAACAAGTCTCTCCAGGGTGGTTTATAAGTCATCTCTTTCTTATTCCTCATGTAGCTTCAGTATATAACCACCCCGCCCCCCCCCAAGTCTGTCCTGTCAGAGCACTGCCATGTCATTTTCCCTGACTAGCATTGCTACTTTCCCCCTTTAATACTTCTTCCTCTATCATGTCTAAAACAATGAAATCCCGGAACATCAAGTTGCCAGTCCTGCCCCTCCTGCAACCAGGTCTCACTAATGTCTACAATAATTCCACTTGCTGATCCATGCTCTGAGCTCATCTGCCTTATCTACAATACTCCTTGCATTGATATAGATGCAACTTAGAGCATTATTCCCACCATACTCAATCTTTTAGATCCTGTATTTGTACATAGGCTTTATATCTACTTTCCCCACAACCACTCCGCTAGCTGCCATTTCACGCAGGTTCCCACCCTCCTGCAACTCGAATTTAACCCCCTCAACCTCCTGAGTAGCACTAGCAAACCTTCTCTCAAGGATGTTGGTCCCCCTCTAGTTCCTATGTTGTTTTATTTGTTTTAGCAGATTTTAACATTATTTTTCTTTGTAAGATTGCTTTTTAATGTTTTCTGAGGCTCTAATTTCAAATGGGGAAATACTGGAATGAAAACAAATAGAAATTCAAATTCCAGTAATTACTGCCTTGGAATCTCATCTCCCTATATTTTATCCTACTGATTTAGCTGTGGGAATGTTTGGTGGCTCCTGTTCTCACAATTAAAGACAGGTAGTAATTCCAGAATCTATTACACAAGTAGGCAATAAATCAGTTCTGTGTCCTATTAAATTGCTCACTCATTGGTGTTGATTTCGACTGTAGGCAACAGTTAAAGTGGGTGTTAGCAGATCTGCAAACTACAACTCTTTTGATTTTTATTTTGTTGGAAGTTAATGGAAATGAAAGTCAAAATTAATGTAAAATGGGACTGGCACTTTAATGTATTATTGACTGACAACAAATTTGTTTACCTATAAAGTTTAACTTGGGAGTGTCAGATTTAGTCCCTCATTTGGGATACTAACAAAACTATATTTTTCTCTTGGACTTTTTGTCAGTTTTGAGGCTGGTGACTTTCCCACCTTCATGATCTGAAACAACAGCAGTGTGTGTCCAAATCACGTTATTGTATGATTGGTGGTGTTTGGGGGAATGGGAATGTGGAATTGGGTGTCTACAGTTTTCCTGCTATCTTGCTGCTCTATAAGTGGAAATTGAAGTAGAAAGTGCTGTTGAAATTATTTTGAGCTTATGAATAGTAAAGGAGCACCAGTACTAAAGATTGTGTTGGTGAAAGTAAGACAGGGATCAAGTATTTGACAAAGACATCTCCTGTCAGAGGGATTGGAATATGCCAGAGTACCTTTGACAGAGAGCCACCAAACTCATTGATAGTCCGAAATAGTGGGATTTGGAAGATGTGAAAAGGTAGTCTGAAATAGTAGGATTTAGAAGATGGGAAGGGGATAAAAGCAGAGTTGGAGATACAAATGATCTGGGAGGTGGTGGAGCTGAATATAATAAAAAAATGATAAACAGTGTATCTATACCTGCAGCTAAGTAAAAGGTAATGAAGAAACATGAAAGACTGCAGATGCTGGAAATCTGTCTTTATGTCCTGATGAAGGGTCTTGGCTTGAAATGTTGATTGTTCAAAGTACATTTATTGTCAAAGTATGTGCATATACAGTACAACCTTGAAATGTGTCTTCCCACAGACAGCCACAAAACAAAGAAACCCAACTGAACCCATTAAAAAAAACAGTCAAACGTCCAAAATGCTATCTGACCTGCTGAGTTCTTCCAACATTTTGTGTGTTGAGGTAGCCAGAAAAGGAGGCTTCTAAGGAAATAAGGTCATAATAGTGGGGATTGAGACCAGAAAAAAATCAAGGAAGTCATACAGAATGAGAGGACGTTCTCAATTTACTGACACAGTAACAAAGCAGATAGCTGATGGCTACAGTGGTTTCAAAGACTATAATATGAGTAACATGACACTGTTGGAGGCTGGGCTGGCAGAGCAAAAGTTAATAAAAATATATAAATATTTTGCAGTTGAAAATTTCATTCTGCGGAGGGAAACTCTGATGCATGCTGTATTGCAAATGTGGCAAGTCCATTTCTAATTTAATAGCAGTTTATGTCTATATTAATATAGGCATCTGTTAGTCTCGTGAGACCATGGATTTACGCCTTGGAAGGTTTCCAGGGCGCAGGCCTGGGCAAGGTTGTATGGAAGACCGGCAGTTGCCCATGCTGCGTCTCCCCTCTCCACGCCACCGATGTTGTCCAAGGGAAGGGCACTAGGGCCAATACAGCTTGGCACCAGTGTCGTCGTAGAGCAATGTGTGGTTAAGTGCTTTTCTCAAGGACACAACATGCTGCCTCAGCTGAGGCTTGAACTAGCGACCTTCAGATGACTAGACCGACGCCTTAACCACTTGTCTATATTAAATGTTCAGGAAGTATATATTCATTAGTAACAAATACATCATGTTTTGTTTAACTCATGCTTTCATGAAATTAATGTGCTTGGAGTATGATGTCTCAGAGGTTTACTGTCTTAGAATTTGAAATAGGGTAGCTTAGTTTACACCACGTAATTAGGAATATACTCCTGACGTGTTCATTTTCAGTACTGATTTAAATTCACTTTAAGCATAATTAAAATTAGTGAATAGAAAATATTGTTGCAATGACAACATAATATTGGACTTATGCATCTTTAATTCATCTCCTAATCGGTTTTGACATTGAGTGGAAAGACAGCTGTTTAATGTGAAGCAGCTCAAAAGACTAAGGAAAAATAATGTCTCTGGTGTCGATGGAATTGACAGAATTTGTACATTGTGCTTTTCTTATGCATCTCATAGAGAATGGCATCTGTGCCAATAACTGTAGTTTTGCATTGTTGTAATATCTGTTTTATTCCAAAAAAGTGAGTGGGCATGTGAGTGGGAGAATATCTCCAGCAGATTTGCTAGAGTGTAGAAGAATGGGGCTGGCCTACTGATATTCAGAAATCATGTCCCTACCCTTACATAACTCTGGCACCTAGTTATTTATGTATCTGTATCCCAAGCAGGAAGACACATTGTTCTCTGGGGTAACTTTAGTGCCAGAGTTGGAAAAGGCGCCGTTTCCTGGAAGGATGTGATTAGAATAGGGAGCAGTTTCTCTGGACAGTATGGATAGGGAATGGAAATGTTATAACCTGCACCTTACCTCATCAGAAGACCTATTGGTAGAACCTTCAGTTAAGTTAGATTATGTCAAATTCCAGGCTCAATAAAGTGTCTCAATCTTATTCTGATAACTGGAGCAAAAAACAAACCGCAGGAAGAAATCAACAGGTTGAGAAGCAACTCTGGAGGGAAAGCGATGGTCAGCTTTTCAGTTGAGATTCAGCAGTGGGATTGAGAGTGTAGAAGGAAGATAGACAATATTGAGAAATGAGAGGCAGATGAAATGGGGGAGGGAAGGTGGAAGGGTAGACACAGAGTGGGATAGTTGAAACCAGATAAATGAAGGGAGGGGAGAAGGAATAATGGTATTTGGAACCAAGCCGAGTGGGGGTGGGAATAGTAAAGGTGAACTAAGGAAGAAGAAACACAGGTGGAGTATGTGGGTAATGGACAGATGTAATCAGGTAAGAGAGATTGAAGCGTTCAAGTAGTCAAGTAATGGCCAGGGATGGAAAATATGAACAATGAGAGAGAGGCATTGGGTAGACCACTGGGAGACAGAAAGAAACACAGAGGGAGTTAGTTACCTGAAAAAGAAAACTTTAATATTCATGCTGTGCCATAGAACTCAAGGTTACTCAAGTCAATCTGAAGTGCTGTTCTTCTAGTCTGTGTTGGTTTCACCATGGCGGTGGAGTGGGCCGAGCTCAGACAGATTGGTGTGGGGATGGGATGGGGAATTAAAGTGCAGTCTGAGGCTCGGGATGGCTGTGACATATAGGGTGCAGGTGCCCTGCAGAGTAGTTACCTAGCCTGCACTTGGTTTCACCACTCAGCGGACACATTATGAGCACTGAGTTCAACTGGCCAGGGTTGAAGGGAGTGAATGTGAGCCTCTGCCTCACCTTCCAGGTCTGTTTAGGTACAGGGATGGTGGTAAGAAAGGAGATGGAGGGACTAGTATTGTACCTTGTAGGGTAATGTACCAAGAGACAGGGAAGGATGTGTGGGATGGAATGAGCAGACCGGGCAGTCAGAGAGAGGGAGTGATTCCTGTGTTGAAACAAGAAAGGAGGAGGGAAAAGGAAGATGTGGCTGCTGGTAGTACTCTGTTGGAACAGGCAGAAACAGAATTAGAATCAGATTTAATATCACCGGCCTTTGTCGTGAAATTTGTTAACTCTATCGCAGCAGTACAATGAAATACATGATAAATAAATACAGAGTAAAAAATCTGAGTTACCCTAAGTGTATATATGTCCATTAAATAGTTAAGTTAAACTATGTAGTGCAAAATAACAAAAATAAAAAGTAGTGAGGTAGTGTTCGATGTTAGAAATCAGATGGCAGTGGGGAAGAAGCTGTTCCTGAACCACTAAGTGTGTTCCTTCAGCTTCTGTACCTCCTTCCTGATGGTAATAATGTGAAGAGGGCATGCCCTGAGTGTAAGGATCCTTATTGATGGACACTGCCTTCCTAAGGCACCACTCCTTGAAGATGTCTTGGATACAATGGAAGTTGGTACCAATGGTAGAGATGACAAATTTTCTGCAACTTATTTCGATCTTGTGTAGTAGCCCCCCCCCCCAATACCAGACAGTGATGGACCCAGTTAGAATGCTCTCCACGATACATTTGCAAATGTTTTTGAGTATTTTGTTTGACAAACCAAATCTCCTCAAACTCCTGATGAAATATAGCTGCTGCCTTGCCTTCTTTTTAGCTGCATCAATATGTTGCATCCAGGTTAGGTCCTCAGAGATCTTGACCCCCAGAAACTTGTAATTGCTTACTTTCTCCACTTCTGATCCCTCTATGAGGATTGGTTTGTGTTCCCTCAACTCACCTGTTGTGTTCTGTTCTGTTCATTTGGACTATGTAAGTATTTAGTATACATGTGCACTCTCCCTGTTATGCACATGCATGCAGAGGGTGGAAGGGGGAGCTGTGGGATGTAAAGGTGGTGGTCCTTGGGTATTGAACAGAGATGTTGAAAGTAAAGAGATGTTAAAAGAAAAATGTGTCCCTGTTGTTAGTGCATTAACATTACCCTTCCTGAAGTCCGCAATCAGCCCTTTGGTCTTGCTGACATTGAGTGCAAGACTGTTGCTGCGACACCACTCAACTGACTGGTATATCTTGCTCCTATAAACCTGTTCGTCACCATCTGAAATTCTGCCAACAATGGTTGTATCATCAGTAAATTTATAGATGGCATTTGAGCTATGCTTAGCCACACAGTCATTAGTATAGAGAGAGTAGAGCAGTGGGCTTAGCACATATCCCTCTGGAGCGCCAGTGTTAATTATTAGCGAGGTGGAGATGTTATTTCCAATCCACACAGATTGTGGTCTTCCAGTTAGGAAGTCAAGGATCCAATTGCAGAAGGAGGTACAAAGGCCTAGATTCCATAGCTTCTCGATCAGGACTGTAGGAAAAATGGTGTTAAATGCTGAGCTATAGTAAATAAATAGCATCCTGACATTGGTATTTGCATTGTCCAGGTGATCCAAGGCTGCACGGAGAGCCATTGACATCACATCTCCTGTAGACCTATTGTGGCGTTAGGAAAATTGCAGTGGGTCCAGGTCCTTCCTGAGACAGGTGTTGATTCTAGCAATGACCAACCTCTCAAAGTATTTCATCACCGTAGATGTGAGAGTTACTGGACAATAGTCATTGAGGCAGCTCATGCTGCTCTTCTTGGGCACTGGTATAATTATTGCCTTTTTGAAACGGTGGGAACTTCTGACTATAGCACTGAGAGATTGAAAACGTCTTTGAATACTCCCACCAGTTGCTGGCACAGGTTTCCAGAGCCTTACCAGGTACTCCATCGGGCCTTGCTGCGGTGTGAAGGTTCACCCTCTTGAAAGACAGTCTGACATCAGCCTCCAAGACGGAAATCACAGGGTCATCAGATGTTGCAGGAACCCTCATTGGTGTGGTTTTATACTCCCTTTCAAAGCGAGCATAAAAGGTGTTGAGCTTGTCTTAAGCATTGCTGCCATTCGTAATGTTGGTTTTGCTTTGTAGGAAATATTGGCCTACAAACCCTGCCAGAGATGACTGGCATCCAATGCCACCTCTAACCTCTCACAGAATTATTTCTTGGCTCTTGAAATAGTCCTCCGCAAGTCATACCTGAATTGGTGAAGGATGATGCACTGGATGCAAAGACTAGTGGGGTGAAAGGCAGCACTTTCTCTGTTCTGTCTGGGGAAAGGGGTATGAGGGGAGACATGCAAGAAATGGAAGAACTAACCACAAAGCTGCTGATAATTGTTGGTTTCAACACTGTCCGTGCTGCTTTGCCATTTCAAGGATGAAGATCTCATGGATCTCAGACAACTTGATGACCTCCCCTAACGATAGCGAGGCTGCTTCTGCTGGCTAGGGTCGCTTACTGAATCGCAGTGTAGACTCCATTCGTCTAAAGCCACGGTAAATTCCGTTTTCGCCATGCATCAACTGCATGAACAAAGCAGGATCAGCATCCACTACTTTATTTGACCCACAAATGATATTGGTCTGAAAATGGAGAGAGACTGTCAAGTATCAGTCTCAAACGGGACTGCCCACAATCATTAATCGTCATCTTTCAAATAATGAATTGTGGCATCCAAGCTGAGGTGCTAACTGATAGATGCATACCATGCCCAATCTCAGTGCAGGCTTGTGTCAAACCAGGCCCTTTTCTCAAACTTTTCCTTCACATTTTTGCACCTCATGCCCAGCAAACTTTCTACAGGATAAACAGGGAACTTTTCTATTGATGTTGCCTCCATTCTAGAACCAAAGTCATTCCAACCCGCAGAATGCAGATATTTGCAAATGTGCATATTTCCAAGCCAGGCTCTGGAGCATTGTTGGTACATTCACCGAATGGATCTTGCACTAACCAATGGTCCTCTACCAAACTACACATCCTTTGCAAATTTGGTGATCAACAATAAGAATCCACGAGGAGATCCTGGATAATATGGACAGCCATCTGTGTGCCTAGAACAACATTTCACTGAAGACAGACATCACTGAGAAGATCTACCACTGCCAAGACATATTTATAGCTATGAAAGGGGGAAAAAGTGTTTGAATAGGCCAGTACCGTACAAGCCCTTCAGCCCAAGATGTTGTGCTGAATATATAACCTACTTTAAAATAAATCTAACAATTCCCTTCCACACAGCCCTCCATTTTTTTTCATCCGTGTGTCTGTCTTCGAGTCTCGTACATGTTCCTAATGTATCTGCCTCTACCCAACCTTGAAAGTGCATTTCACACACTTACCACCTCCTCATTCTTCTGAATAAGCCGCAAGTCATCCAGCTCCATCTCCAGTTCCCTATCATGGTCTGTAAGGAACTGCAACCAGATGCACTTCTTTCAGATATAGTTATCAGAGCGACTGAAAGTGCCCTCGTTCTCCCTCATCTTGCATGAGGAGCATGCCACTGACCTGTGATCTATTCTCACTACTGCAGCTAGGCACTAATAGACAAAGAAGGAAGAGCTTCACAGAAACCACAACCTAGCCTCTGCCTCTCCTTGTCAAAGCCTCTTGAACCAAGCCTCTGTTTCCCACTCTAATCCTGGCCCACTCCAACAATGGCTACACCCACAATGCCCATTCCCCTTGAACTTAACTTAGTTTTATTGGCTCTGCTTGTTTTTTTTTACATCTGGAACTTCAACTGCACAAGCAACTGTCTCCATGACCTCAGTCTCTGTAGAAGGCCATAACAGTCCCTGTTTGCTTTTAAAATCTGATGCTTAAACTCCACAAGCAACTGTCTCTGTAGGTTTAAAGTTTCAATCAGGCCTTAAACCAGGCACAAGGTACAGTAGGAAACAGTAATCATTATTCTCATGTACACTTCTTAGACATAGACTTCATCCCTGTTCACTGTGGAGAGGGAGATTTCAGACTTGTATTCAGAATCTTGAATCCATGGAATGGGAGCACACAGAAGCTTTGCATAAGCTGAAGAAGGAGCCAGCTATCTCACAAAGCTGAAGTAGCCATTGTCAATCCCAAGGCATTTTCTAAGAAACTGACCCACTATAGGTATTACCAAGGCTGTCTGTGCAAACTCCTCCAAATCTATAAGAAGCAACATCACAGATATCCCACCTCTCCCGGGAGTTCCGGGAGTCTCCCGCATATCGACAGTGGCTCCCTGATGCCCGCAAGTTATATACAATATCCCAGGAATAGATTTTTTAGAGAGGGAGAGGGAGAGGGAAAAAAAGAAAGAAAGGAAATGAATGAACCCTGCTTGATCTCTCTTTGTGCTAAGTAGACCTATCAGTTTTCTCTGTGGGCGGGTTTTACAGTCGACCTCTCTCTCTTCCATATTCCATCAGTTCAGTTACTGCCGTCTAATGATGCCGAAATCATCCAGACAGCTGTTGGTGATGAAGTACAAAAGCCTGGTGAAGAAATTCCCAAGGCTTCCGGTGACAACATGACTATTCGAGGCTGTCCTATACGCGTGGGGCGTGTTGGCGTCTTAAAGGGGATTAGAGCGGGGTTTAGATTGGAAAAATCATCCACTTAGACATCTTTAAAAAACGCACTCGCAGCAAGCAAATTCTTCGTTTTTTTTTCCCTGAAACACTTCCACTTACAGGTACATCGAAGCCCGCGATGGGCTGGGTTTAAGCATAGCTGTTTTCAGAAGAAAAAACAATTTTAATAAATAACCGGCCCCCACCGAGGTCTCGTCATTAGGACAGCGAACTCTGTACCTGTGCTGCGCACTTTATATGTATTTTGAATTACACTTTATTAAATACTATGGTAATATATTGTTTTATGTGGTGTGCGTGATATATGTATTGTGGCTACAGACAGAGGTTGTTTCGTTTGTGAACAATCAGCCAGATGACAATAAACTTGAACTTGAAGATACAGAACTTCTAAATCACTCAGTTAAAATCCCCCATTTCGATGTAAGAAAGTAAGTTCTGATCCTGACTATTTGTAGTCGTCGTGGCTATCCGTCAAAGTCAAGGATGATGGCCTTTGTTCTGTTGATCTATAAGAAGTGGCCCACAGAGCGAAGACGCCTGTGCGTGTATTTGTTTAACGTGTGCTTGATGTTGCACTCCAAGAAGCACACAATACTTCACAAATCAACCATCTCATTCCAATGGCACGGAAACCACGGCGATTGGAGCTGGTGGATTTGTTGCAGCCTTCATCCGCCTTCCCAGCCGTTGAGTTCGAAGTAACTTCGTCGCCCGTTCCACTGTTGAGTCTTGGTTGGATTGTTCTTTGTCAGGAACCTCACCCTCGACCTTACTGCCATGGGTGACCCTACCAGGAGTATCGCTCCAGACGGCATTGCTCTCGGGATCTCAGGACCACACAAGCTTCTCCACCACGACAAAGTGACAAAACACAGAGAAGTCCCGACTGTGTGTGTGTCTGAGTGTGAGACTACAGATGTATATGCGATCAGACATTGTCCGAATGGATGTTAAGCGGCGCACACCAGTAATAAGAATACCTCATGCTTTTATTTCTTTAAGGGACCACAACATATTCGGGAGGCTAAGCGCAGGGAAGGCTGCTCAAGTGTTTCACAGTTCTTTTCAGCAGAAAACCAAAGTCTGACAGAGAAGGTGACTAGAGCTGAGGTGTACTTTACATCTTTCATCGTTGAGCATAACCTGCCATTCCAGGTGTGTAAGCTCACAGGCGAGCTACACAGGAAAATGTTTCCTGATTCAGAAATAGCAAAAAACTATGCCTGCTCGTCAACCAGGACAGCAGCTATTGTGAACATGGCACGTTAAGACAGAATTCAGAAGTCAGCTGTCTCACAAATCACTTGTGCATCTGATGTCTTGCAAAATTAACAAATTCATTGACACAGACTGCTGAGGTTGAGACTTCCGGTTGGGACCTCCCTGAAATGAGTTTTTGCAAGGTGGGATGTCTGACATCAGTATCCTCCTTCAGGACAATAGTCTCAGAACAGAGGTGCTGGTTACCATCAGTCGATTCTGTTGGACATGCCATAAATTCCTCATGCCCAACACCAGAATCCAGAAACAAAAGTCCATCTGAGTGTACAGAGGAAAGTATACAAGGAGGTTCTCTGCACTACTTGAAAAAATGTAACATCTCCACTAGCTTTTTGGAATCTTCCACCATTCCACATTGACTAGGAGCTTGTCGGATGGCATTTGAATCTGTGTTCACTTATCAGAGGCACACAGTTTAAGCAGCAGGTGGAGCACACAATCCCGCAATCTTCCCAACCAACTAGCCCATCAAATGCCAACTGTTTATGTAAATTGTGTTTAAAACTAACTGCCTATGATTCTTAGCAATGTCATTGGCCATTCACTTTAAAAGATACTTTTGTTCTCTTTGAGGCATATACATCAAACACTATCATTCTCGGTGAGAGAGATCAGCATCCAAAGAAAATTAATATAAATGTGTAAAAATGCTGTAGGGTGCTTTGCTTATGGAAGGATTTACAACTGTACTTTGTTTACATACACTGAAAGTGACTGTTAGACAGTGCAAGCTACATTTTAATCCCTAAGATAAACATGAGCTATGTTGTGATTTGTTAAAAGTAAGTCCTTTGGCACTGTGTGTGAGTTCTGTGTCCTCCACTATCTTGCTCTGCGCTATACTGTTCCAGATGTTCAAACCAATTGACCGTAAAATTTCTTTGGTAACTAGCTGTTGCTCAGAGCCACAACCTATTAAAACATTGTTCATTATCAGCTTCCTCCTCTTCGGTGAAAAGGAATACTTCTGGAACCAATTAGAAATTTCTGCTTTTAACTTAATAAACTGATGAGATTTACACAAGTTGAATTTTAGTTGCAAAGGCAAGCTCTTTATTTAATATGGTAGATTTGCAACCAATGTGCAGTTAGTTGCTGCTTATTAAAAGATTAATGCTCATTCTTAAATCTTACTCCTTTCTTTGACTTTGAAATAAATAAAGTAGCAGTGTTCCAGACCTGTTTTCTTTTATTACACTCCCAGTTAAAGAATATTGGACATTACTTGAACATAGCATGAACAAATTTCAGCTGATAGTTAGTCTTAAACATTTCCCAGACCATGGAAGTGGTAAAATCATTTCTTAAATGATTATAACATAATCATTGTTTACTCTCTTTTCCATATTCATTAACACAATTCCAGTTTGTTTGAAGGGAAATATGCAGTTGTGGAAGCTGCTTGGTGACAGCAAAACAAATACTGTCTATCCTTGCATCTTATATGACAAAGACTGAGTGGTCTTATCAATATTGTTACTTCTTCTTTTGGGAACATTAGAAATAAATTGTCTTGCACATACATGCAAAGGCAAATTCTTTCATTGCCAGTGAAAGAAAGAAAAATAATTTATTGTTTTAATTAACTAGGTGTATTTTGTAAGTTATTTTCTTCACATAAAAGCAATACAACTCAATGAAATTGCCCAGAAATTGGATCAAACAGAATGCTTTTTGGATATATAGTGCACCCGAATATGGACTTTTCCAGAGTGAAATACAGAAAAAAAAGATGATTTTTGCATTGTTTTGTATTGCTCTGTAAATATGAACAGGCACATCCAGGCTCGAGTCACATCATTTTTATATCACGTGAATATAAAATTGTTTTATACCCAGAACAATTCTCCTAAATCTCCTTCTGGAGCTTTGCAAAGGGAATTAGACCACTTTATTCTGAGGAGAGAGTGTTATTGGTGACTGCTGGGACAATTGCATATACACTTCCTGGATGAAATAAAATTGTGGATTCTTCAAAGAAGATAAAGGGGACATAATAAAGGTTTTCACAATCAATTTGCAAATCCCCTCACTACAGGTCTATGGGTGGGTGACTGAATGTTTGCTGGAGTGGCATTATGTTAAAAAGGAGAAAATAATTTCCTGTGTTACTATAATAAGTTGAAAATGTGAGTAAGGTATAGTAAAGGTTATAAATAGTGATATAATCAACATGTAGGAAGGAACAAGTCAGTTAAAGAACATTGAAAGCAATTTGTCAAGTGATGACCTTATCAGACTCACTTGAATGAATTTTTCTGAAAAATAAAGAGTATCAGCAGGGGTGCCCTATATGATAGACCATACTTAGACATGAGCCATAATTTAGAAAATGGCTTGCATCACAGGTTTTTTAAAAGAAAGCCAAGGCCCATGGCATATAAGAAATGCTGAAATATTGCAAACAACTTAAAACATTCTCTCAGTTGCAAATGGGAGTTTTGTATGTAGTAGGGTTCCACAGGGCCTAGTTCAGACCCCTTGGTTTTGTAGCACATTGGAATAACATGGATTAAGGAGGTTGCTGATGATACAAAAGTTGGTTCCATGATGGAGACTGAGAAAAATAGTACTAGGTGCCAAGGAGAGATTAGATAAATGGAAGTATGGCAAATGGACTTCAATCCTAAGAAGTGTGACAGACTACATTTGGGTAGGAAGGCACAGCAAAGGAATACAGGATAAATAAAAGGCTACCACGTGTAGAAGAACAAAAAAATCTTGTAGTGTTTGTTCAGATGTCTCTGAGAAATAGCTGGACATGTAGGTAAGCATCCTGTAGACAAGCATGTAGGACATGCATCCTGACTGTCTGCATCACTGCCTGGTATGGGAAGTGTACTTCCCTTAATCACAGGACTCTGCAGAGAGTGGTGCGGGCAGCCCAGTGCATCTATAGTTGTGAACTTCCCATGATTCAGGACATTTAGAAAGACAGGTGTATAAATAGGGCCTGAAGGATCATTGGGGACCCGCGTCACCCCAATCACAGTCTGTTCCAGCTGCTACCATCTGGGAAACGGCACCACAGCATAAAAGCCAGGACCAACAGGCTGTTCTATTTATTATCAATTATTGTAAATTACTATGATTGCACATTTGGACAGAGATGTAACATAAAGATTTTTACTCCTCATGTATGTGAAGGATGTAAGAAATAAAGTCAATTCAATTAAGGTAACTACGAAGATATACTTTATACTTTATACTTCATTGTCGCCAAACAATTGATATTAGAACGCACAATCATCACAGCGATATTTGATTCTGCGCTTCATACTCCCTGGATTACAAATCAATAGTAAAATTAAAAATTTAAATTATAAATCGTAAATAGAAAATAGAAAAATGGAAAGTAAGGTAGTGCAAAAAAACCAAAAGGCAGGTCCGGATATTTGGAGGGTACGGCCCAGATCCGGGTCAGGATCCGTTCAGCAGTCTAATCACAGTTGGAAAGAAGCTATTCCCAAATCTGGCCATAGGAGTCTTCAAGCTCCTGAGCCTTCTCCCGGAGGGAAGAGGGACGAAAATTGTATTGGCTGGGTGGGTCATGTCCTTGATTATCCTGGCAGCACTGCTCCTACAGCGTGCGGTGTAAAGTGAATCCACGGAGGGAAGATTGGTTTGTGTGATGTGCTGCGCCGTGTTCACGATCTTCTGCAGCTTCTTTTGGTCTTGGATGGGACAACTTCCAAACCAGGTTGTAATGCACCCTAGAAGAATGCTTTCTACGGTGCATCTATAAAAATTAGTGAGGGTTTTAGGGGACAGGCAAAATTTCTTTAGTTTTCTCAGGAAATAAAGGTGCTGGTGGGCCTTCTTAGCAGTGGACTCTGTTTGGTTGGACCAAGTCAGGTCATTTGTGATATTGACCCTGAGGAACTTAAAGCTTTTGACCTGTTCCACTTGCGCACCACCGATGTAAATTGGGTCGTGCGGTCCGCTACTCCTTCTGAAGTCAACAACCAACTTCTTCGTCTTGCTGACGTTGAGGGATAAGTTATTTTCTTTGCACCATGCCACCAGGTTCTTAATTTCCTCTCTGTACTCAAACTCATCATTACCCGAGATACGGCCTACAATTGTTGTGTCATCAGCAAACTTATATATTGAGTTCGATGGAAACTTGGCTACACAATCATAGGTGTACAGTGAGTACAGCAGGGGGCTGAGAACACAGCCTTGTGGGGCACCGGTGCTCACAGTGATTGTAGAGGAGAGCTTGTCCCCTGTTTTTACAGCCTGGGTCCTGTCTGTGAGGAAGTAAAAGATCCGGCTGCAGATCTGAGTGCTAAGGCCCAGGTTCCGGAGCTTAGGAATCAGTTTATTTGGAATGATGGTATTAAAGGCAGAGCTGTAGTCAATAAAAAGGAGACTAATGTATGCGTCTTTATTCTTCAGGTGTTCTAAGGAGGAATGTAGGGCCAGAGAGATGGCATCTGCCATTCACCTGTTGCTGCAGTAGGCAAATTGCAAAGCGACGAGGTTGACCGGTAGGCTGTGGTTGATGTGTGTCATAACCAATCTCTCAAAGCACTTCATAGCAATTGATGTCAGAGCCACAGGTCAATAGTCATTCAGGCATGCCACCTTGCTCTTCTTCGGCACTGGGATTATCGTTGCCTTCTTAAAACACAAGGGGATCTTAGACTGAAGCAAGGAACAGCTGAAGATGTCAGCAAACACTCCAGCTAGCTCGCTTGCACAGGCCCGGAGAACCCGTCCCAGGATGCCATCTGGGCCCGTCGCCTTCCTTGGATTTATCTTCAGGAAGGCCCTTCTAACATCCTCCTCAGTGACGATGAATCTCGATGCCACCAGGTCTGGTTCATCCGGAGGGAGTGGGACGCTCCTCTTCTGTTTGAATCTTGCGTAGAATACGTTAAGTTTGTCAGGAAGAGAAGCGCCACAGTTATTGATATTCCCAGCCTTTTCTTTGCACCCTGTGATCTCATTTAGACCCTGCCATAGTCTACTGGCATCCCTTTGGCTAGCCTGGGCTTTCAACTTAACTCGATATTGCCTCTTGGTGCCCTTAATGGCTTTCCGGAGTTCACGCCTGGATTCCGTGTAGTGACTGGTATCCCCGGACCTAAAAGCCGCAGCTCTATCCTTCAAAAGGGACTTGACCTCATAATTCATCCAAGGTTTCCGGTTAGGGAATACCCGGATCGTCTTGCGAGACACACAGTCCTCCGTGCATTTCCAAATAAAGTCTGTGACAGCTGAGGCATACTCATCGAGGTTAGCTGCCGAGCCCTTGAATACTAACCACTCCACCGATTCAAAGCAGTCACGGAGGAGCTCATCCATTTCCTCCGTTCAACGTGACACCACTTTTGACAACGTGACCTCCCGCTTCAGTTTCTGTTTGTAAGCCGGGAGGAGCAGTACGGCTTGATGGTCCGATTTTCTGAAATGAGGTCGTGGGACGGAACGGTAGGCATCCTTGACTGCTGTGTAGCAGTGGTTAAGTATATTCGGGTCTCTAGTGGGGCAGGAGACATGTTGGTATAACTTTGGCAGTGCCTTTCTGAGGTTGGCCTGGTTAAAGTCCCCGGCTGTAATGAGCAAAGCCTCCGGATACCTGGTCTCAAGTTCACTGATGTTGGCATACAGTATGTTCAAAGCACACTCCATATCCGCCTGGGGGGGAATGTAGACCGCTGTCAATATGACCGAGGTGAATTCCCGTGGCAGATAGTAGGGACGACACTTCACTGACAGGTGTTCCAGGTCCGGGCTGCAGGAGCTTGTCAGTGCCAATGTGTCCGAGCACCACGCAGTGTTGATCAGTAGGCAGGCACCACTTCCCCTCGTCTTGCCCGAAGACGCCGTGTGGTCCATCCGATGGATCGAAAATCCCTCCGGTCGGATGGCACAGTCGGGGGTGGCAGGGGAGAGCCATTTCTCAGTGAAACAGAGTACACAGCAGTTCTGCATCTCCCTGCAGTAGGTGAGTCTCTCTTTAAGATCATCCAGCTTGTTCATTGTGGCTTGCACATTGGCTAGTAGGATGGTGGGCATAGGGACCCTGAAGCCCCTCAGCTTCAATCTAACCAGCAGCCCAGCTCTTTTCCCACACTTCCTCGGTAAATAGCGCATCTTTCCAGGTTTCCATCGATGCAGTGTGTTGTTGTCAGCTCTTTGAGGTTGGTGGACATTCATTAGCTGAAGCAAAGGATTATAGAGCAGGGATGAAGTTTGCATGAGGGTTACGTAATCAGTAATCGGTTTATTATTGTCACACATACAAATTCTTGTGACCCATCCATAGAGTTTATTTCAAAACATAAGTACTTCGAGACAGTACAGGGGAAGAGCAATAACAGAATGCAGAATATAGTGTTACATTTACAGTTGGAAAGTGCATTGCAGGTAGACAATAAGGTGAAAAGACCACAATGAAGTAGATGTCAGATCAATGGTTCATCTTTATTGTGCAAGAGGTTCCTTCCAGAATATTATAAAAATGGATTAGAAGCTGTTCTCCAGCCTGGTGGTGCATGATTTCAAACTTTTATGTAATCTGCCCGATGGAAAGGGGAGCAACAAGAATGTCAAGGGGGAGAGAAGTTTTTGATTATGTCAACTGCTTTCCCAAGACAGCTGGAAGCTGCAAGCTGAATTGGCACATAGGAGGAAGATAAAATACTGTTTGAATGGTATAACAGTCTCTCACTCAAGGTCAGCAAAACCAAAGAGCTGATTATTGACTATAGGAGGAAGAAGCCAGAGGTCCATGAACCTGTCCTCATTAGGGGATTAGAGTTGAAGAATGTCAATAACTTTAAACTCCTTGGTGTTAACATATTCAGAGGATCTGTCCTGGGACCAGCATTCAAATGTCATCACAAAGAAGGCATGACAGTATCTCTAATTTCTTGGAAGTTTGCAGAGACTTGGTAAGTCATCTAAATTTCTGAGGAACTTCTGTAGTGGATAGTATCCTGACTGAATGCATCATGGTCTAGTATTGACCAAGAATGGAAAATTGTATTGAAAGTGGCAGGTACAGCCCAGTCCATCACAGGCAAAGCCCTCCCCACCACTGAGCACATCTTCAAGGAAACAACAAGAACACAACATCCATCTTCAAGGATGTTCCCCACTCTAGCCACCATCCAGGTCATGCTCTCTTCTCACTATGACCATCAGGCAGCAGGTACAAGACCCTTGGGACCCACATCACCAGATTCAGGAACATTTACTACCCTATAGACATCAGGTTTCTGAACCTGTGTAGGTAGCCTCACTAACCTCAGCACTGAGCTGATTCGACAGCCTATACAGTTACTTCTAAGGACTCTGCAGCTCGTGTTTTCAGTATTATTTATCTATCTTTTATTCACACAATTTGTCTTCTTTTGCATTTTGGATGTTTCTCAGTCCTTGTTTATGTATAGATTTTTAATTAATTCTACTGTATTTCTAACCCTAAAGCTAAAGTGGTGACAAGCTCTCAAATTTCAACACCATTCCAGTTAAAAAGGTCAACTAGACAAGGTTGTCCACTATCACCTGCTTTATTTGTATTGGCGATAGAGCCATTAGCAGAACTAATTAGAATTGATCCAGATATTGTGGGTTTTAGAGTTAATCAGGAGGAATATAAAATTAATCTTTTTGCCGATGATGTTTTGATCTATTTAACAAATCCACAATATTCGTTACATAGATTATCTTCTAGATTGGATTAATATGGGAAGGTATCAGGTTACAAAATAAATTGGGATAAAAGTGAAATTTTACCTCTTACTAAAGGAGACTTTAGTCAATGTCGATTTAGATGGCTGGTAAATGGTATAAAATATTTAGGTATAAGACTTGATAATGATCTAAAGAATTTATATAAATTTAATTATTTACCACTATTGAAAAAAATTCAAGAAGATCTTGACAAATGGATGATATTACCAATAACATTAGTAGGTAGAGTCAATGTTGTAAAAATGAATATATTTCCTAGGTTACAGTATCTGTTTCAAACATTACCAATACAATTGCCACAGAAATTTTTTCAAGAGTTAAATAAATGTGTGAGAAAATTTCTTTGGAAAGGTAAAATGTCAAGAATATCATTGCAAAAATTGACATGTAAATTTGAGTTAGGAGGGTTACAACTTCCAAACTTTAAAAACTATTATAAAGCAAATCAACTTAGATTTATTGCATCTTTCTTCGATGATCGAAAACCAGCATGGATTAAAATAGAACTAGACAAGATAGGAGAAAATAGACCTGAAGATTTTATATATAAATGGGAATCTAAATTGATACGGGAAAAGAAAGAATCTCCTATATTAACACATTTGATTGATCTATGGAATAAGATAAATATTGATAATGAAACACAGAAATCTCTATTAGCAAGGAAACCTTTGTTCCAAAACAGACTTATTTCTTTTACAATGGACAATCAACTTTTATATAATTGGTACCAAAAAGGGATTAAATTTATAGGAGATTGTTTTGAACGAGGTATATTGATGTCATTTGAACAATTAAAGGATAAATATAAAATATCTAATAATACTTTCTTTTGTTACTTTCAATTAAGGGCTTACTTAAAAGGTAAGCTGGGTCAAACAATGTTTTTGCCAAAACCTAATGAAATTGAAATTTTAATTCAAAAAGGGAAAATTAAAAAAATTATTTCTTGTATGTATAATTTGATTCAAGAACAGACAATTAAACAAGGAACCCATAAGTCAAAGCAAAAATGGGAAACAGATCTGAATATTATTATTGATGAAACAAATTGGTCAAGACTTTGTCTTAACAGTATGACAAATACAATAAATGTTCGACTTAGATTAGTACAATATAATTTTTACATCAATTATATATTACACCGCAAAAAATAAATAGATTAAATTCAAATTTATCTGATAAATGTTTTCGGTGTAATCAAGAAATTGGTACTTTTTTACATTCTACTTGGTCTTGTTTTAAAATTCAACCCTTTTGGATAAATTTAAGAGTCTTATTGGAACAAATTACTGGAATTCAACTTCCACATAACCCTGTATTATTTTTATTAGGTGATATTGAAGGGATAAAACCGAAACTTAAATTGAATAAATATCAGAAAGAATTTATAAAAATTGCATTGGCAGTAGCTAAGAAGACTATAGCAGTTACTTGGAAATCTGATTCGTATTTAAGTATGGATCGTTGGAATAATGAAATGGCTAGTTCTATTCCACTTGAAAAAATTACTTATAATTTAAGAGATAAATATGTAACATTTTTGAATATTTGGCGCCCTTATTTACAAAAGATAGGATGGCATATTTAAGTGCTCCGATAAAGACTTTGGTTACTTGGGGAAAGTAACGAATAATTATACCAAATTCATTTTGAATCCCATGGAGCATGTGGAAACCTTCCAATAACCAGGCGGTTCTTTTCTTTTCTTTTCTTTTCTTTTCTTTTCTTTTTTTTTCTTTCTTTTTCTTTCTTTTTAGGTAGGACTATATATGGGGGGGAGGGTTAAGGGGAGGGGGGAGGGTAGATTCTTTTTTTCATGTATTCTTTTTGAAACTTCAATAAAAATTATATTACAAAAAAAATTCTACTGTATTTCTTTACTTTCCTATAAATGCCTGTAGATAAATGAATCTCATGGTGACATATACATTGATAATAAATTTACTTTGAACTTTGAACTTTAGAGCTGTGATACATCAGGTTAGGATGTTTTCTATGGTGTATCTTTAAAAATTGGTGAGGGTCCATGGGTCATGCTGAATCTCCTTAACCTTCTGCAGAAGTAGTTGTACTGGTGTGCTTCATTGCCCATTGTGATAATGTAGTTGGACTAGGAAAAGCTATGATTTTTATTCATAGAAACTTAAAGCTCTCAACAATCTATACCTCAGCACCATATATATGTATACAGGGGCATATGCTTTGCCCCATTTCTTGAAATCAATGACCAGCAGTTTTGTTTTGCTGACATTGAGGTTGATGTTGTTGTCTTGGCACCATATTACTAGGGTATTTACCTCTTTCCTGTACTCCAACTCATCATTAATTATAATCTGGCCCACTACAGTGGTGCCTCTGTGAACTTATAGATGGCATTAGAACAGAACTTGGCTACATAGTCAAGAGCATAAAAGGGAATAAATTAAGGGGCTAAGGAAGGAATCTGTGGGATACTTGAGTATCTGTGCGATTGGTGTTCAGAATCAGAATCAATGTTGAGGATAATCATAGTGGAGGTATTGCTACTTCTCCTTACTGATTGAGGTCTTTTGGTAAGGGTGTCAAGCATCCAATTGCAGAGGTTCTGATAACTTTGGAGATGAGTTAGTTTGGAATTAGAGTATTCAAGGCAGAACAGTAGTCAATAAATGGGAATCCAACATGGGTGTTTTTGTTATCCACATGCTCCAGATATGAATGTAGTACCAGAGAGAGCTGATGTCTACTGTGAATCTGTTTCAGTAGAAGGGAAATTGCAGTGGGACGAGTTTGTCTTGGAGGCTGGAGCACTTCATAATGGCAAATGTCAGAGACACTGCTGGTAGAGGTTAAGCCCTGTTATCTTGTCTTTCTTACTTACCGAGATGATAATGGTCTTCTTAAAGCAGATCAAAGCCTCGGCTTGGAGTATGGAGAGGGTAAAAATGTCTGCAAATATTTCCTCCAGCTGATCCATGCAGGATCTGAAGATCACAGCTAGGGGGACAATATCTAGGCCAGGTGCTCACCACAGGTTCACTCTCAGGAAGACTGAACTGATACCTGCAATGGTAACGGTGGTGTATTAGTAACTGTCAGGGTAGGTAGTTTCATTTCATTGCCTTCCATTTCAAAACGTGCGTAGCATGTATTAAGCTTATTGGGGATGGATGTATTGTTGCAAGCGATGCTGCCCAACTTCATTTAATAGCATGCATGCTTTGTCAGAGTATTGAGATTAGCCACTGCGCCCTTGAATATGGATCAGGCTATCGACTCAGGCACGCAGAAATTCGGAGCAATACACACAAAATGCTGGAGGAACTGTGCAGGTCAGGCAGCGTCCTATGGAAATGAATAAACAGCTGACCTTTCAGTCTGAGACCCTTCTTCAGGACTGGAAAGGAAGGGAGAAGACCACCAGAATAAAAAGCTGGTGGGAAGGAAAGCACAATTAGCTAGAAGGTGATAGGAGAAGCTGGGTGGGTGGGAAAGATAAAGGACTGGCGATGAAGGAATCTGATAGGAGAGGAGAGTGGACCATGAGAGAACAGGAAGAAGGAGGGGCCCCTGGTGAGATGCTAAACAGGTGAGGATAAGAGGTAGGAGGGAAGGGGAAATTGATGTTCATGCCATCAGGTTGGAGGCTACCTAGACACAATATGGGGTGTTGCCCCTCCACCCTGAGAGTGTCCTCATTGTGGCACATGAGGAAGCTATTTAGCAACATGTCGGAACAGAAAGGGGACAGGAATTAAAACGGTTGGTTGCTCTTTCCTCAGCCTAACACTGTATGACTGTCTGTACTTGGTCCTCATGTTTTAGTTTCTGTTTGTACTCGGGGAGCAGGAGCACAACCTGATGGTCTGCCTTACTGACATGTGATTAGACAATGAACTGTGTATAATTCTGATCACTACGTTGCTGCGGAGAAGATTTACAAGGATGTTACTTGCGCAGAAAATGTGTATTTATGAGGAGAGGCAGAGAAGCTTTCTCATTGCTGTCCGGTCAACTACTGCTTGATCAGCAACTTCATGACCCAGCTCCCTCACACCACCCACCATCTCCCTAGATATAAGACATAATATACTGCAGATGCTGGGATCTGGCTAAACAAAAAGAGAAACGCAGCGGATCATGTAGAGGAAAATGGGCTGTCAATATTTCAGATCATAACCCTTTACCTGGACTGAAAAACATGATTGTTCCCAGAAGTGTAAAACCTCCCTTTTACTGGGTGTCTCTGAAAATGTGGCTTGTTAGCGTCTCGCTAACAGCCACTGGACTCTGTGGTGAGAAGCTCCCCTTTCTCAGGCTTCATACATCTCAGGTGTATGCGCCTTTGGTCCCGCCAGATCTGTGAGGTTGAGATGTCTCACCTTTCCCCCACCCCCCGCCACCCCAAAACCTGGTTTGTGTGAACGCTGTATGATTTACTGTCCCTGGCAATCACCCATCGGCATGAAATAAGAGATCATACACTACATTCAGTTATAAAGAAAGTATATGAATGAACAGAAACTTAACCAAAGAGTTAGTAAAGAAAAGAAGGAAAAAAAGGGCCCATTAAAATTAAACAGTCAAATGTGCACACGTTGGAGCTCAATTCTTCCAAAAGGCATATTCACTGATCTCCATCAAATCGCGCATTCCTACTGGATCGAATCCTATGGCCAGTTCTCTCCAGCGTCTTCTCTCCTCATCTCCCTCCGATCAAAGACCTCAACTGCACCAGTGTCAGTCATGGAACCCGCTCCCCCAGCCTTCTCTAGAACCTTCTTCCAGTTCCGCTCTCCTGATTGGATAATGCACATTCCTAAGCATCACTTATCTTTAACGGTAATCCCAACACTGCCAGCAAACACAAGGGTTCTACAGAAAGTCCATTATGTGAAATGCCCTACAACATTAGCAGTAAACCATTTACCAGGGCGTTATAAGGGATAGATTAACTTTAGAATCTCTGAGAAGTGATGATTTCCTTATTTTAGTTCCCCATTGCTCTGTAACAACTGCAGATTCTGAAGGCACAGTAATGACCATCGGAGGTGGATATCTGACACGTAGTCTGTTTATGGAAATGACATTGTCACTGCCTGCACTCGGTAAACACACTCCTTACGCACGCACATTTACACACACACACATAAACATTCCCTTGTCATTCTGCTGTTGTAGCGCTGAGTGTACACATTTCAGTGTCTTCCACGGTATATTCTCATAACGGGTCTGAACTGAGCTGATGCGCGCAGGTTGGCTTTATAGAGCCTTTCCCACCATACACAGTGGAATATTCCATTTCTTTAGTAATGCAGATGTGTAAATGTGTATATGTTGTTTGTATACTATACTTAAGGTAGATACTTCTGTTTTTTTGTAATATGATTGTAACTATATCATCGTCATCATGTGTCATCTTAAGTTAACTTTGTTGGTAATCAAAGATGTTATGTCCTGGAGAGAGAGATCAGAACTGTCAGGAATTTCCACTGGCCAAGTATGAGTGCAGAACTATTATTGTGTTTTCTGCTAGATACCTTTTTGTAAATATTGGCAGTTTTCACAATTTTCACTGTTTTTTTTAAGTTTGGTTTTTGCCACACCTGATAAACACCCTTGCACTAAAGGGCTAAGCAACTGCAGCTTTGTTTTCTTTGGTCATAACCCACATACCTAACACTAATACACTAATATCGATGCTTGTTGCTGTCGGTGTCCAGAGCTCTCATTCTGTTGCACTTATAATACAAAATGATAGTCAAGCAGTGGGCATTGAAAGTATTGCTGGCAAGGAGGCAGTTCTCTGGGCAGGTTGCAGGCAATATACAATCCCCTTGTATTTATTATGCAGACACAAGAATGTTTGAGTCAGATTGCAAAATAATAAATGTGCCTAGTTCAATTGTCATTCATCCAACATAAACTTTGTTGCATTGACTGGAGAGTTTAAAAAGGGTAGTGAAAAATAGTATTGAACTGAACATGGCAAAAATGCCTCATGATATTTAAATTTTGGATTTTATCAAGTAGCCAAGTACCATTTATTCTTTAAAGAGGATTGATATATGTTTGTAAATTATAGCATTAGACACATTAATATTAGTCTGGTTGCTATTTCAACATGAAACTGAAGATGAACAATTTTCAGAGGGCAGATAAGATTCATCTGAAGTTTCATTAGAAAACATATGAGAAGAAAGTCTGGTAATACAGCACAAAATTTCCAGAAATCACTGAATACTGGACAGGTGCTTTGGGACTGCATAAACGCAGATGATATTCCTATTTTTAAAATAGATCGTAAAAGTGACCTAGGAACTTGTAGACCATTGAGTTTGATGTCGACTGTGGATAGAATTATGGAAGTCCGTTCTAAGAAGGGAAGTCAGAGGTGGAAATTAAATTCCTGAAGTCAGCCAGTATGTCTTATTGATTTAACTTAATAGTTTTAAGAATAAGGATTAGAGAGCAGATATTATCTGTTTGGATTTAAGTTAGATCAGAATCAGAATCAGGTTCAATATCACTGGCATATGTCGTGAAACTTGGTGTTTTGTGGCCGCAGTACACTGCAATGCATAGTAATAAAACTATAAATTACAGTAAAAAGTATATATAAAAGATAAATAAGTAGTGCAAGACGAGAAGGAAAAAAGGAAGTGTTCATGGGTTCATTGTCCATTCAGAAATCTGAAGGCAGAAGGGAAGAAGCTGTTCCTGAAATGTTGAGTTTGTATCTTCAGGCTTCTGTACCTCCTCCTTGACAGTAGTAATGAGAAGATGGCACATCCTGCGTGATGGGGATCCTTAATGATTGATTCTGCCCTTTTGAGGTACTGTATCGCTTTTTGAAGATGAGCTGGATCCTGCAGAGACTAGTGCCCATGATGGAGCTGGCTGAGTTTACAACTTTCTGCAGCTTTTTTCCAATCCTGTGCACTGGCCCCTCCATAACAAACAGTGATGCAACCATATAGAAAACTCTCCATGGTACATCTGTAGAAACTTGAGAGTGCCTTTGGTTACAAACCAATTCTCCTCAAACTCCAAATAAAATATCACTGCTGTTGTGACTTCTTTGTAATTGCATCAGTGTGTTGGGCCCAGGAGAGATCTTTAGAGATGCTGACAACCAGGAATTTGAAACTCTTTACCTTTTCCACTTCTGATCCCTCAATTCGGACGGGATTGTGTTCCCTTGACTTCCCCTTCCTGAAGTTCACAATCAATTCCTTGGTCTTATTGACATTGAGTGCAAGGTTATTGCTGCGACGCCACTGAAACAGCTGATCTATCTTGCTCCTGTATGCCTTCTTGTTACCATCTGAAATTCTGCCAACAATAGTTGTGTCATCGGCAAATTTATAGATGGCATTTGAGCTGTGCCTAGCCACACAGTCATGGGTGTAGAGAGAGTAGAGCAAGCATCCTTGAGGTGTGCCAATGTTGATTGTCAGCAAGGGGGAAATGTTATTTCTGATCCACAGAGAATGGTCTCCCGGTGAGGAAGTCAAGGATCTAGTTGCAGAAGGAGGTACAGAGGTCCATGTTTTGGAATTTGTTGATTAGAACTGAGGGCATGATTGTGTTGAATGCTGAGCTATGGTCAATACCTGATCTAGGTATTGCTGTTGTGCAGGTGATTCAAGGTCGAGTGGGGAGTCACTGCGATTGCATCCACTGTGGGACTATTATGGAGATAGGCAAATTGTTTAGGCAGGAGTTGATTCTAGCCATGACCAACCTCTGAAAGCACTTCATCACAGTAGATGTGAGTGCAACTTGGCAGTCATCGTTGAGGTTGTTCACCCTGTTCTTCTGAGGCACTGGTGTGATTGTCAACCTTTTCAAGCAGGTGGGAATCTCGAAATGCAGCAGTGAAAGGTTGAAGATGTTGTTGAACACTTCCACCAGTTGTGTGCTATTGCTCTCAGGGCCTGGTGCCTAATGAGGGTTCCCCGCCTTGAAAGATGTTCTGACATTGGCCTTCGAGACAGAGATCACAGGGTCACCAGGTGCTGCATAAAAGGAATTGAGCTTATCTGGGAGTGAAGCATCAGAATCAGAATTAGGTTTAATATCAACTGCATGTGTCGTGACCTTAGTGGCAGCAGTACTATGCAATACATGATAAATAGAGAATGAAAAAATAAGTAAACAAGTGAACTACAATAAACATATATATGTATATTACGTAGTTAAATTAAGAACTGCAGTGTAAAAACAGAAATAACAAAAAAAAGGTGAGGTAGTGTTCATGGGTGCAATATCTATTTAGAAATCAGATGTCAGAGGGGAAGAAGGGATCACAGCCATTCATGACGTTAGATTTTGCGTTGTAGGATGTAATGGTCTGCAAACCCTGCCAGAGCTGATGTGCACCCCATTCTGTCTCTAAACTCAATCAAAATTGTTTTCTCAACCTTAAAATAGCCTTCCGTAGATTATACGTGGATATCATATGGATAGTCAGAGGCTTTTTCCCAGGGCTGAAATGGCTAGCACGAGAGGGCAAGGTTTTAGGGTGCTTGGACGTAGGTACAGAGAAGATGTCGGGGTATGTTTTTTACTCAGAGAGGGTGAGTGCGTGAAATGGGCTGCTGGCGACAGTGGTGGAGGCAGATACGATAGAGTCTTTTAAGAGACTTCTGGACAGGTACATGGAGCCTAGCAAAATAGAGGGCTGTGGGTAACCCTAGGTAATTTCTAAGGTAAGGACATGTTCAGCTTTGTGGGCTGAAGGGCCTGTATTGTGCTGTAGGTTTTCGATGTTTTCTATCTTGTACAGTTCTGGATCACCAGTCTTGCAGGCCACAGATAGGGTCCTCAGCTGACTATGAATCTTCTGGTTCATCTGCAGCTTTTGGTTTGGGTATGTCTGGTGTGTTCTGGAAGGCACACACTCATTCACACAGGTCTTGATGAAGTCGCTGCCAGCTGTGTTCATTCAAATTCAAAGATGATTCAGTGAATATTGTCCAGTCCACTGTCTCAGGGTTATCCTCCACCTCCCTTGACCGTACCTTGTTGGTTCTCACCACTGGTGTTGCTGTCTTTAGTATCTACCTATATTCTGAGAGTAGAAGATCGGCCAGGTGATTGTACTTTCCAAGGTGTGGGTGTGGGATGGCATGATAAGTGTTCTTCAGATATGTTGGCTCCTCTTGTTCCACAAGTGATATGTTAGTGATAGATGTTCAGAGACTTCTTCAAGCTGGCCTGGTTGAAATCTCCCACTGTGATTTTGAAGGCATCAGGGTGTGCAGCTTTGTGCTGTCTGGTTACGTCGCACAGTTCCTTCAGTGCCTGCCTGACATTGCCCAGGAGTGAAAAGTACACCGCTACTGGGACGGTGGTGGAAAACTCCCTCTCCAAATAAAATGGTTGACATTTGATCACTAGATATTCCAGGTTAGGTGGGCAAGGCTGAGAGAGAGGCCCCACATTTGTGCACCATGCTGAGTTAATCATAAAGAATACTCCATCTCCTTTGCCTTTAATAGACTGAGCTGTCCTGTCTTTGCAGAGAATGGTGAAGCCTTTGAGCTGCAGCACTATGTCTGAAATGGCGGTGAATAGCCATGTTTCCGTGAAGCAAAGTACACAGCAGTTCCTGATGTCCCTCTGATACAGCAATCTTGCTCTGAGGTCTTCAGTTTTATTTTCCAGAGAATATATATTCACCAGCAGGATAGTCGAGAGTGGAGATCTAAGACTTCTACGTTCCAATTGTACTTGTAAACTGGCACAGTGTCCCCATTTCCATTTTCTTAAACTGCACTCGCAATTCAAGTCTGCCATCTGAGAGTTGTTAGCTTTTTTAAACATCTTAAAACAATACTGCTTACGGAGGTACCAATGCTGTGACTCTGGATTTCAGGTGTAGTAGTCCTAAATGGGAATGTTTGATGAGTCCCATCAGAACTGCATGTAAAGCAGTCGCCACTTAATGGCACCATCTTATCTCTTGAGTTGCTTTCCTGTTTTCTTGATCTAATAAAATGGGAATACTATCCAGGAGAATGTCATAAGTGGGCTCAAGCAGGAGTATATTTTGTGACCTCTTCATTAATCTGGAGTTTAATGCCAAATGTCTGCAAGTACCAACTTTGCAAATGACACAAAAGCTAACAAACATCGTACACTGTTAAATGGAATACAGTAAGTCACAGTATAACATGTATGTTATAAATATTGCTTAACATGGCGATAAATGAAATTCAGTGTACAGTACTTCATATGGGTACAAATCTCTAAAGGGTATTATTTAAAATTAGAGGGGAAAAAATGGCATGGAAAATTCAAATCTGTAAATCTGAAGCCAGTGAGTAAAACATTGTGATAAATTATTGATGAATTCAGGTCGTACAATTTAAGCTTTTTCCATTCAGTTACTGCAGTTCTGTTATAATGTTTTTAATAACTGTTTCTACATGATCTAAAAAGGTAATGATGTCATCGTCTTATAATGCTGCAAACCCTGTTGGAGAGCGAGTTCCATGATTTAGGACTAACAATATAGGTCCCAAGTCAGGATGGTGTCGCATTTAGAGAGGCTCTTGCAGACGGAGGTGATCAAATCTTTCAGTCTGAGTGGTGTTGTCCATGTAGCCTTGGCAGGTAAATGCAGTATTTTTTGTAAAAAGGCATTCACTGCAGTTACAATAGAGTAATACTGATTAAAATAAAGGTTTTGCGTGGTGGACTGAGTCATTGAAAGGGATTGCTTTACCCTGGATAGTGCTGAGTCTTTTATAGATGTTTTTAGAGTTTCACTCCCTCCTGCAAATGGTGATCATCCAATCACACTCCTGGCCGGTGAAAAGGCTTTGGATGTCAGGACGAACTGCATACTGCAGGACACCCACCTCTCTCCTGCTCTTGTAGCCTCAGCAATTATGTAGCTAGTTAAGTTTCCAGTCACTGCTGACCCTGAATTTGCTAATGATAACACAACTAAGCATCAGAGAGGATGAGTCAACGAGGTCCTTCTTATAGAAGAAGTTCGAAAGCATTAATGTCTAGCTCAAGAAAGCAAGGGCACCATCACTGATTCCTGTGGAATCCCAATATACTAAGCTTTCAAATCACAATTATTCTACTAATCATTTTCCTTAGCTCTCTGTTTCTGAGATTTTAAACCAAGCTAACTTCTTTTCCTTGGATCCTGTGAGTATTTTCTTTACTGATTTACATATCATGAAACCCTCTATCAAATGCTTTGTTTAAATCTATGTGCAGCATATCCAAAAGGCTATTTTCAGCCATGCTTTCTGTTATGTCAAATGCTCAGTCGAGGTAATCCACATTGACTATATTAGATCAATCTTTACCTTTCTAGGCGATGATTTGTACTGATATTCAGAACTTTTTCCAATAACTCGCCTACCACTTATGTTAGACTGAGTGACCGATAATTACTGGCATTATTTAAACCAGCATAGCACATTTTCAAACATCCAATCCTTCCACACTGTGCTCATTGTCTTAGAGGATTGGAAAATGATTGTCAGAGGCTCCCTTGTTTCTCTAAACTTTCTCACATATATTTACTATATCTGGTGATTTATTCCCTCCATAAAGAAGCTGAACCCCTTGATATTTCCTCTCTCCATACATAAAAATATCCTATCAAATATTTCACACTGTTCCTATTTAATTTATGGATATATTGATCTCTTGTGAAGGCTGATACAAATTATTAATTTACAACTATTGCTATGTCTTCTACCTCTTCCATCAGGTTCCCATTTTGGTCTCTAATCTTTCCTTTGCATCTCTTTACATGTTCAGAATCAAGGTTTATAATCACATACTTACTGTACACAAACAAGGGAAACAAGTGGAATAAATGCTGCACCTGGCCCTACACCTCCTCCCTCACTACCATTCAGGGCTCCAAACGGTCCTTCCAGGTGAGGTGACATTTCACCTGTGAATTTGTTGGGGTAATATACTGTGTTCGGTGCTCCCGGTGTGGCCTGCTGTATATAGGTGAGACCCGAAGTAGATTGGGAAACCACTTCATTGAGCATCTATGCTCCACCTGCCAAAACAAGCGGGATCTCCCAATGGCCACCCATTTCAATTCCACTTCCCATTCCCATTCGCATATGTCCATCCATGGCCTCCTCCACTGTCGGGATAAGGCCACGCTTAGGATGGAGGAACAACACCTTATATTCTATTTGGGCAGCCTCCAACCTGATGGCATGAACATCGATTTCTCAAACTTCCAGTAATACCTCTCCCCCACAATCGCCTCACTTCACCATTTCCCATCCCCTTGTCCCCTCTCTCAAGTTATCTCCTTGCCCGCCCATCATCTCCCTCTGGTGCTCCTCCCCAACTCCACACCCACACTCACTTTTTCTTTCTTCCATGGCCTTCTGTCTCTTTCACCAATCAACTTCTCAGCTCTTTGCTTCATCCCTCCCCCTTCAAGTTTCACCTATCGCTGGTGTTTCTCTCTCCCCTCCCCCCACCTTTCAAATCTACTCTCAGCTGTTTTTTTCTCCAGTCCTGCCAAAAGGTTTCGGCCAGAAACGTCGACTGTACTTTTTTCCACAGATGCTGCCTGGTCTGCTGAGCTCCCTCAGCATTTTGTGTGTCATACTGACTGTAAATGTTTTGAAATTTGTTGTTCCATGGTAATAGTTTAGTTTAAAGACATAGAACTGCTTGCTCTAAGTTGCAAAATACATAAATACACCCTATCCTCGTTATATGCGGGGGATACGTTCCTCGAAGTTGACGCATAATGTGAATAATTATTTGAATAGAGAAAATAGGGATGCGTTCCGGAGGGCTTCCTAAATATGTTTATCTGTAGTTTATTCACATTTTCATAGCAATACGACACAAAAGCAGTACTACAAGACAACATTTGTATTATATTTCATCAATTTAAGGTAATATTCAATGTAATAAATGATAGAAAGTTAACATCCTCTGGCGTACAGTACTCACCAACAGTGGCAGGTGTGTTCGCTCCGGGAGATGAGTGGTTGTTGTGGTGTGTTACATGGATAAGGTGGATGGTTGTGGTCGTCAGGATTGTATCACGCACAGCAAGGGGTGAAGGAAGACTCACAGAACTCTTAGAACTGCTGGCAGAAGGTGTTACCGATTTGAATAAAGTGGTGAGGGTTGTTTGCTTGGCAGCATTTTGTCTTAAATTTGCTTGTAGAGAAGAAGGGTTGATGGCAGGGAAGGACTGAAGTGCTGACTCCGTTCTAAACTTGGGTCCATGTCCATCACCATTTGTGCCAAGTGTTCCGACTTCCACCATTCCCTCACCATTGGTAAGCTCCTGGGATTTTCAAAATCGCCTGTTGCTTGCAGCATCTGAGAGATAGTTCGTGGTAAAAAAAATACACATGCCTTGAATGTGGATTACACCTTGGTCGAGTGGTTGAATCAGCGATGTTGTGTTAAGCGGCAGGAAACGCACTGTTATGTTAGGATGAATGCTGTCCAAATGTTTAGGATGGACTGGCGCATTGTCAAGCAACAAAAGAACTTTAAAGGCAAGATTCTGTTCCCAACAGTAGCGTCCCAGAGCTGTTACCTTCAGCTGATGCCGCACTGTTTATAATTTCCAACTTTTTTTCAAGTGTTAAAACGGTTCTGTGCTGCTCGGTTGACGGCCCAGGACATGACATCGGATGCTTAGGAAGCATAGTTAAATATTTCAAGCGCAAAATCATTGCATCGTAGGTAAAACCAACGGAAGTTTAAGATCACAAACACGAGGAAATCTGCAGATGCTGGAATTTCAAGCAACACACGTAAAAGTTGCTGGTGAATGCAGCAGGCCAGGCAGCATCTCTAGGAAGAGGTACAGTCGACGTTTCGGGCTGAGACCCTTCGTCAGGACCGCGCATTGCCAAAACCAATGCAAGAGTGGCAGGAGTGAAATTGTGAGGCGCGCGCACGTGACTTGTATTGGCGGGAAGGCAGTGCACCTCGCATAGCTGTGAATTTTGGATGCATATAACGAGACGTTGGTAGAAATAGGTTCCTCACATAACTGTGAATCCGCATAGTCTGTAGAGGCATATAACGAGGATAGGGTATAATGCAAAAAAGATATAATATAGTTTTATGCATGGATACTAGACACTAGAATACTACAGCACAGTACAGGCCCTTCAGCCCTCGATGTTGTGCTGACCCATATATTCAATAGACAATAGCTGCAGGAGTAGGCCATACGGCCCTTTGAGCTAGCACCACCATTCACTGTGATCATGGCTGATCATCCACAATCAGTATCCAGTTCCTGCCTTATCCCCATAACCTTTGATTCCGCTATCTTTAAGAGCTCTATCCATCTCTTTCTTGAAAGCATCCAGAGACTTGGCCTCCACAGCCTTCTGGGGCCGAGCATTCCATATATCCACCACTCTCTGGGTGAAAAAGTTTTTCCTCAACTCCATTCTAAATGGCCTACCCCTTATTCTTAAACTGTGGCCTCTGGTTCTGGACTCATCCATCAGCGGGAAGGTGCTTCCTGCCTCCAGCGTGTCCAATCCCTTAATAATCTTATATGTTTCAATAAGATCCCCTCTCAGCCTTCTAAATTCCAGAGCATACAAGCCCAGTCGCTCCAATCTTTCAACATATGACAGTCCCGCCATCTCGGGAATTAACCTTGTGAACCTACGCTGCACTCCCTCAATAGCAAGAATGCCCTTCCTCAAATTTGGAGACCAAAACTGCACACGGTACTCCAGGTGTGGTCTCACCAGGGCCCTGTACAGCTGCAGAAGGACCTCTTTGCCTTTATACTCAATTCCCCTTGTTATGAAGGCCAGCATGCCATTAGCTTTCTTCACTGCCTGCTGTACTTGCATACTTGCTTTTAGTGACTGATGTACAAGAACACCTAGATCTCGTTGTACTTCCGCTTTTCCTAACTTGACTCCATTTAGATAATAATCTGCCTTCCCCTTCTTACCACCAAAGTGGATAACCTCACATTTATCCACATTAAACTGCATCTGCCATGCATCTGGCCACTCACCCAGCCTGTCGAATTCACCCTGCATTCTCATAACATCCTCCTCACATTTCACACTGCCACCTAGCTTTGTGTCATTGGCAAATTTGCTAATGTTACTTTTAATTCCCTCATCTAAATCATTAATATATATTGTAAACAGCTGCGGTCCCAGCACTGAACCCTGCGGTACCCCAATGGTCACCGCCTGCCATTCGAAAGGGACCCGTTAATCGCTACTCTTTGTTTTCTGTCAGCCAGCCAATTTTCAATCCATGTCAGTACTCTGCCCCCAATACCATGTGCTCTAATTTTGCCCACTAATCTCTTATGTGAGACTTTATCAAAGGCTTTCTGAATGTCCAGGTGCACCACATCCACTGGCTCTCCCTTGTCCATTTTCATAGTTACATCCTCAAAAAATTCCAGAAGATTAGTCAAGCATGATTTCCCTTTCGTAAATCCATGCTGACTCGGACAGATCCTGTTACTGCTATCCAGATGTGTCGTAATTTCATCTTTTATAATTGACTCCAGCATCTTTCCCACCACCAACGTCAGGCTAACCGGTCTATAATTCCCTGTTTTCTCTCTTCCTCCCTTCTTGAAGAGAGGGACAACATTAGCCACCCTCCAATCCACAGGAACTGATCCTGAACCTATAGAACATTGGAAAATGATTACCAATGCATCCACAATTTCTAAAGCCACCTCCTTAAGTACCCTGGGATGCAGACCATCAGGTCCCGGGGACTTATCAGCCTTCAGACCCAACAGCCTATCCAACACCATTTCCTGCCTAATATAAATTTCCTTCAGTTCATCCATTACCCTAGGTCCTTTGGCCACTATTATATCTGGGAGATTGTTTGTGTCTTCTCTAGTGAAGACAGATCCAAAGTACCTGTTCAACTCGTCTGCCATTTCCTTGTTCCCCATAATAAATTCACCTGTTTCTGTCTTCAAGGGCCCAATTTTGGTCTTAACCATTTTTTTTTTCTTTTCACATACCTAAAGAAGCTTTTACTATCCTCCTTTATATTCTTGGCTAGTTTACCTTCGTACTTCATTTTTTCTCCGCATATTGCCTTTTTAGTTACCTTCTGTTGCTCTTTAAAAGTTTCCCAATCCTCCGGCTTCCCACTCGTCTTTGCTGTGTTATACTTCTTCTCTTTTATTTTTATACTGTCCATTACTTCCCTTGTCAGCCACGGCCTCCCCTTAGAGTCCTTAAAAAAAAGTATTAAACCCACACTACCCCATAACCCTCTATTTTTCTTTCACAAACCACTCAGAAATCTGATGGCGGGCGGAAGAATTGTTCCTAAATCTTTGAGTGTGGGTCTTCATGATCCTGTACCTTCTCCCCGATGGTAGTAATGAGAAGAAGTAGTGATGGTCCTTAGTGATGGATGCTGCCTCCTTTTGAAGATGCCCTCATTGGCGGAGAGCATTGTCCCCATGAAGATGCTACTATTTGCAGCTACTAGCAATCCTCTGCATTGGGGCCTCCAAGTTGGCAACTATTTCTGCAGAAATTTGTAAGACAAGAAATTGGCAGTGTGGAGGATCAGAGGGATTTTGGGGTCCGAGTCCACAGGACACTCAAAGCAGCCGTGCAGGTTGATTCTCTGGTTAAGAAGGCATATGGTGTAATGGCCTTCATCAATCGTGGAAATGAATTTAGGAGCTGAGAGGTAATGTTGCAGCTATATAGGACCCTGGTCAGACCACACTTGGAGTACTGTGCTCAGTTCTGCTTGCCTCACTACAGGAAGGGTGTGGAAGCCATAGAAAGGGTGCAGAAGAGATTTACAAGAATGTTACCTGGATTGGGGATCATGCCTTATGAGAATAGGTTGAGTGAACTCGGCCTTTTCTCCTTGGAGCAACGGAGGATAAGAGGTGACCTGATAGAGGTGTATAAGATGATGAGAGGCATTGATTGTGTGGATAGTCAGAGGCTTTTTCCCAGGGCTGAAATGCTCTGGTAATGAAGTTTGTGGCCTAAGGTAAAAGGAATCAATTTTAGAAAAGCTAGAACATTTATTTTTCAATATAGTCCCCTCCTACATGTACACACTTAGTCCAGCGGTCGTGAAATATACAGATTCTTTCTTTGTAGAAGTGATCCACAGCAGGGGTGATTAATAAGTTCGTGGCCTAAGGTAGAAGGAGATGAGTTATTAACTTCAAACTTTCTGCATTTTCACTCGAAGAGTTGAACTGCACGTGCATGTAACATCGCCTTCTACCCAAGGCCACGAACTTATCAATCACCCCTGCTGTGGACCACATGGATGTCCAAGATGCTCTTGTTACATGCATGTGCCGTTCAACTCTTTGAGTGATAATGCAGAAAGTTTGAAGTTAATAACTCATCTCCTTCTTCCTTAGGCCACAAACGTATCAATCACCCCTTGCTGCGGACCACTTCTACAAAGAAGGGATCCGTATGCTCCACGATCGCTGGACTAAGTGTGTACATGTAGGAGTGGACTATGTTGAAAAATAAATGTGCTAAGTTTTCTAAAATTGACTCCTTCTACCTTAAGGCACAAGCTTATCAATCACCCCTCGTACATCATGCATCTGGCATCTCAGTTGAACGGTCTCTTCCCCAGATCAGTTGCAGAGTTGTGCTGGCTACTAATTTTCTCTTAAGAACACAGTATGTCTAACGTAGGAAGTTAGGAGGAAAACTGTGCTTTCCTTTTTCCATGTTGCGATAAGCTAAAATTCAAAAGTCTGCCTTCTTTTTTGGGAGCCTCCAAACATGTCTGTGTAGAGTTTATTTTACCACAGAAAAAAGGAAAAACTTGAGCAGAAAACACCAGAGCAATGTTTTCCTCTCCCCTGCTGAATTATGGTTTGGGACTTTGAAACTGGTGTAACACTAACAATTGGTGTACCCATTTGTGACTTGAAATCTCTCCTTTGATAGTTAATGTATTTTAAAATATTTTCATAACTCTTTAATAATATTATATCAAAGGCCACCCAGTTTTTCTATCTAGCCATGAGCCAAAGTTACTCATGTGCAGCCTTAGATTCCAATTGAACAAAGGAATGAAGCTTGAAGCCATTCGTATTGCAACACAGGAATGGATCATATGCACCAGTGTTGTATCTGCAGCTTTGTCATTTTGATTGTGAAATGATGCTTCCTATGTAACACATTGCATCATTAGGGACTAGAGCAACAAAGACTGGTATTTTTGAAAAATTGTATATGAGTGTTGTATCAATCCAGAGAACAGATTACAAATCTGCTGCACATCTTCAACCATAAACAGGAGAAAATCTGTAGATGCTGGAAATCCAAGCGACACACACAAAGTACTGGAGGAACTCAGCAAGCCAGGAGGCATTTATGGAAATGAGTGCAGTCCATGTTTCGGGCTGAGACCCTACAACACTGAAGGGTCTCAGCCTGAAACATCAACAGTACTCTTTTCCGTAGATGCTGCCTGGCCTGCTGAGTTCCTTCAGCATTTTGTGTGTGTTGAGCGTATTTTCAACCATCCTTTTTAATAATCTGTTTTAAATATTAATAGATAGTCAGTACAACAAATGTACATGAGTCATGGAGGCTGCTTTGCTTGCATTTATTGTCCGAGGAGATTGCATTAAGGTCCTGGTGCTTTATTTTGTGAAGGGAAAATTTTGAAAACATTTACAAGAAACTTTAAGTGACTCATTTGCTGAGACTATGGATGTGCAAAGGTTTTACTGTGAATGTGGAACACACTGTACATCATGTTCCATTTGAGTATGATATCCCTTGCATTTTCCTGTACTAACAATTGATTGAAGAAACAAGGTACCTGGAATACATAAAGAAATACAGTAAACTTTGTCAAAGTTTTATTGTACTATTAGAGAACAAGGTGAATGATAGTACATTAAGTCACCTGCTCATTGACATGAAGATTAGAAAGCCTTAACAGCAGTGTTGACTGTGTCATAGTTAGAGGTCATTTGTGTTCATTATACAGTATGTTTTGGCCAAGTATGCTCAACAAATTCCTTTTGATGTATTTATTTCCAGTTGTGACAATCTTCATTGCTCATTGCTAAGAACTAAATCAACTTTTTTAAAAATTTGTATTATTACAATTGAATTTAATTAACTTTTTCCTTCCTTTGAACCCACTTCCCTTCATTTGTGAAAGGAACATTACCACCCCCACCCCACTCTCCACTTTGTTCTGGGATCACTCCCTCTGTGATTCTCCTGTTCACACACCCTCCCCACTAATCTCCCTCAAATTATTCCTGCAAGTAAGCTAAGTGCTACTTGCCCATTCACCTCCTCCCTCTCCTCCATTCAGGGTCCCAAACAATCATTCCAGGTGAGGCAACACTTCATGCTTGTAAGAAATTGTTGGGGTTGTCTGTTGTATCCAATGCACCAGAGGGAAATGTAACCCCCTGGTAAGCCTCAGGCTCGCTCAACACGCTGTCGTCTAGAGCAGGCAGCCTTCGGCCCCGCCAAACTAGGTAATCAAGTTTGTGTGGATGCTGTGTGATGTACCCCACCCCGCCAAATAACAGACAGTACACTATATCTGATTAAATGCTTACATTTTATCGATCTTACTGGAACTATGTAATTAACAGAGATAAAATATAAAAGGAAAATAAAAGGCGCCAAACTTATCAAAGTTCAACCACTTTATGCACAACAGTTGCAGCTCAATTAACGGAGTCTTCTTTCCACCATTCGATCCCCTCCGACCACCTGGTACCAACCACGGTGGTCGACCAGATGCTCCACACTAGTCTGTCTTCGTCTCCTCTCCTCGCCAAACACCCTGGGCCTCGAACTCCTGCTCAGGGTCCGTCCCACCGCCCAGCGTTTCCTCTGTCTGTCCCCATCACGCCTTCACATGACTGAGTCTAGCTAGAAACTGTTCAACAATAGTCTCCAGTCCCAATTAAGTGGCATATGAGGCTTTCCGTTGGTCAGGGTCGACTATGGATATTGCATCCTAGCTGTCTACGTGATATGCAAGCTAGGGCAGTACGATTTGGAGAGCAAGCTGTTGCCCATGGAACAGGTTACTCTTCTGCACTCAGCTGATGAATTCAAAGGAACAGCACAGACTGATAGAGTTTGGCACCAGTAGCGTTGCAGGAGTTTGAAGTCAGCGTGAACTCACTGTAGCGCTGCCTTAGAGATTGCAGCTCCAAGGTTTTCTTCAGGGTTTTGCTCCCGAAGCCTTCCCCATGAGTGGGTATAGCCGCAAATCAGCGAAGTTTTAAGATCAGAGTTACCTTCTCCTAGATGAGCTGCTAACCACAGCTGACGAGCCCTGTATGCCTGAAGTGACTGGTTTTAAGGTGCCAGGAACCAGTCTTTGCCGCTTCTCCAGTCAGTAGAAATAGTTCTGCCAGGCTTATTAGCTAAGCCACACATGACGATCTGGAGCTGGACTTGGTTTTCAGAGGCTATTTGACATGCATGCCATTGGGAGCACTTAATAGGTAGTGGGAGCTTATCCCCAATACCTCGCCTAGCTATGACAACATTAAAGAACATAAATATTCATTAAGAAATATTAAGGAACCTTAAGTGGCACATTGGTTCAAATGAACGATGTGAATCCTGACTATTTTCTCAGTTAGTTTTTGTTCTTTAAGAGTTGACCCATTCACAGTCATAGTAATGGGTACTTAAGCAAGCAACATCATTTTAAGACATTTAAAACATCTATCTATCCTCAAGATTGGCAGTAGTCTCAGGTCATGAACTCAGGTCTGAACTCAAGCCTTTTCCCTTTAAGAAAAGGAAGTGAGGAGCATGTGCTGGTCTACAGGGATGATTGAAACATAGAGCCCTTTGACTCCCACTCCCTGCTATCCTGCTGGCAAATGTACAGTCTCTTGAAAATAGAATTGAGGACTTCAGAGCAAGATTGCAATACCAGAGGGACATCAGTGATTGCTGTGTACCTTGCTTAATGGAAACATGACTCACCCCCACCATTTCAGATGCAGTGCTGCAGCCCGAGGGCTTTGCCATTCTCCACAAAGACAGGACAACTGAGTATTTTAAATGTAGTGGAGGTGGAGTGTCCTTCATGATTAACTTATCAAGGTAAATGGTTCTGTCTCAGCCCTGCTCACTTGACCTGGAACATCTTGTGGTCAAGTGTTGTCCATTATATCTGCCGAGAGAGTTTTCCATCATCGTCCTGGTTGTGCGGTACATTTCATCCCTGACCAACATCAGGCAGGCACGGAGGAGATGAGCATCCTGATACCTTCCCTATCATTTCAGGAGCTTTCAACCAGACCAGCTTGAAGAAGTCTCTGAGCAACTGCCACCAACAGATCACCTGTGGAACCAGAGGAGCCAACACATATGAGCACCTTTATATCGCCATCAAGAGTGCTTACCATGCCATCCCATGCCCACACTTTGGAAAGTCCGATCACCTGGCATATAAGCAGAGACTAAATACCACAGCACCAGTGGTGAGGACCAAAAAGGTATGGTGGAGGAGCACTTACAGGACGGCTTTGTGTCTGTGGACTGGACAATATTTAAAGTTCATCATCGGATCTGGATGAGTACACCAGTTGTCACTGACTACATCAAGACCTGTGTGGTTGAGTGTGTGCCTTTGAGAACATACTGGACATACCCGAACAAAAAAACGTGGATGAATCGGGAGATCCGTACACTGCTGAAGGCTAGATCTGTGGTTTGCAAGACCAGTGAGCCGGAGCAATACAGGAAATCCAGGTGTAACCTACGGACGGCTATCTTTAAGGTGAAAAACAATTTGATTGAAGTTAGCTCTTTGTTTGGAGGATGTATGTCAGCTCCAGCAGTGTTTGCATGCCAGTACTTCCTATTAGGCAAAACCTAGCATCATAAATGGCTGTCATCTGTGATGCTCCCAGATGAGATAAATGCTTTTTGTGCAGACATTGAAAGGGAGAATATAACTACACCTGTGCATTACCTGTAGCATCTGGTGACCTCGTGGCCTATGTCACAAAATCTTTCATGAGGGTGAACTGTTGCAAGGTGTCAGGCCTGATGGTGTACCTGGTAATGCTCCGACAACATGTCCAATCAACTGGTGGGAGTGTTCACAGACATCTTCAGTCTCTCACTGCTGCAGTCAGAGTTTCCCATCTGCTTCAAAAGGGTGACAATCATATCAGTGCCCAAGGAGAGCAGGGTGAGCTGTTTCACTGACTATCACCCAGTTATGAAGTGCTTTGAGAGATTGGTCATTATCAGAATCAACTCCTTCCTGAGCAAGGACCTGAACCCTTTGCAATTTGCCTATCACCACAATAGGTCTGCAGCAGGTGCAATCTCATGGGCTTTCCATTTGTCCTTGGATTACCTAGGCCGTAGCAATACCTATGTCAGGTTGCTGTTTATTGATTTCAGCTCAGCATTCAACACCGTCATTTCCACAACACTGTTAACAAGCTCCAAAACCTAGGCCTCTGTTCCTCCTCTACAACTGGGTCCTTGACTTCCTCACTGGGAGACACAGTCAGTGTGGAATGGAAATAACATCTCCTCTTCATTGACAATGAACGTTGGTGCAACTCAAGGATGCAGGCTTAGTCTACTGCTCTACTCTCTCTATACCCATGACAACTTAGTACATCACCAAAGACTCTCGCAAATTTCTACAGACGTACCGTGGAGAGCATTCTAACTGGTTGCATCAATGTCTGCATTGGAGGGGCCACTGCACAGGATTGAGAAAAGCTGCAGAAAGTTGGCAACTCTGCCAGCTCCATCATGAGTATGAGCCTCCCCAGGACCAAAGACACCTTCAAAAGGTGATGCCTCATAAAGGCGGCATCCATCATTGAGGATCCCACCACCCAGGCATGCCCTCTTCTCATTGCTATTGTCAAGAAGGAGATAAAGGAGACTGAAGATATACCCTCAACTTTTCAGGAACAGCTTCTTCCCCTCTGCCATTGGATTTCTGAATGGACAATGAATCCATGAACACTACCTCACTAATTTTTTTTTGCATTACTTATTGGATTGAATTTTAATCTATGTTTCTGATTGGAATTTTTAGCTTTTTTTTATTATAATGTATTGCAGTGCACTGCTACCATAAAACAACACATTTCTTCACACACGCCGGTGATACTAAACCTGATTCTGATTCTGATTCTGTGGCCCAATGAAGCATTAACCATGGCCTTTTGTTTGGAAGTGCTGCTCTTTGTAGTGCAACGGCATTGCCAAAGCACATAGCTTAATGTTTTAGCAGGGAAGCTATCATCATCCAAATGCTGATTTCTATCAAAAGTAGCTGGAAGGGAGCTAATACTCTTTTGCAAGTTTGAAAAGTTGTTCTAGGATGAACAGATAAAACTTAATGACAAATAATGATGTGGGCCACTTTCTTAATGTCTACACCCTATTGCTCGCAAGAGCTGAATGTGCATATGTGATTGGCATTCATACTTGAGTTTATCACAGGCACATTGAATGAATAGACCCTCCTGCTAGGGGAGTCGCACAAAAATCTCAGTGTGCATTTTGAGATTTTTAAAAAATCATTACTGGCATTAGTCTCATGCCATCACAGTTTCTGTAATAAGTAATCAGTAAAGATCAAGCATGATATTGAAGCAATAAAAGAGAGCAGGGCTCTACACCATTGTTCAGTTTCCTTACATTTATTACCACAGCCACCACCTGCACTGTTCAAATCAACCTTGCAGCTCATGTACCTCATTCTGATTATGAGCTTTTGATTTGCTTCGAAGGAACATGGTGAACGTGCAATCACGTGAACATTTATTTAGATCATAGAATAGAAAAGCACAGAAAGGCCTTTCGGCCACAAAGTTGTGCCAAACATGTTAAGGTAATGGCACCACTTCCCTTCTGCCTGCAGATGGTCAGTATCACTCCATTCTCCACATATTGATCTGTCTGTCTAAGGCTACGTCCATACTAGACTGGATAATTTTGAAAATACCGGTTTTGCTTAAAAACGATGGGTGTCCACACCAGCTGTTTTTGAAAATACCTCCATCCACATTAAAACGGGTATTTGGGCGAATCTGCTCCTACTGGGCATGTGCAGGACACATCTACAGAAAACAAGCGAAGAGGAAGCGGTATACTATTAGCGTTTCCATGGCGGCATTGTGCTATTTCCATTGGTCAAAATCTAGAGTACCTACAACAACAGCGAAAGAACGTTTTCAATGATGTCTTCGAGGAATACAAAGAAAACCTCCACTGGAAAAAACAGACCGGACTTCTTCGTTTGGACAGACGGTAAAGTTGAGCTGCTTCTGCGAGTTACAAACGACTACAAAGTCAACAAAGCAGTGGAGAATGTGGACAGGGAGTCGTGCCAAACCAAATACAACAACATCCTCGATTGCTGTGAAGAACAGGTTGCGTTGAAGAAAACAATGAAATGCAACGGTGCCACCACCATCTGTTCTGGCACGTCACGACAGTGTTTTTAAGAAGCTCCGGTTACCTCAGACACACTACGCCACCCAACTGGAGTTTTCAGGTTTACATACTCTGGAGAGCGTTTTAGAAAAGCTCCATTTTCGGGGGAGGAAAACTCCATTTCAGTGTGGACGGAGGGTCAAAATGAAGAGAAAAAGCTTCGGTTACGGATTTATCCGGTCTAGTGTGGACGTAGCCTAAGTGCCCTTTAAATGCCTCTATTATGTATAACTGCTCCACCACCCCTGGCAGTGCATTCCAAGCATCGACTACTCTCCATGTAAAAAACACTTGCCTTGCACACCTCCTCTCTCACTTTAAATGCTTACCCTCTAGTATTAGGAATTTTGATCCTCTGGAAAAAGAAAACTGTTGTCAACTCTTGTATAATTTTATAAATTTCTATCAGGTTTCCCCTTAATTTATGCCACTTCAGAGAAAACCACCAAATTTTGTGCAACATTTCCCTATTTCATATGCCCTCAAATCCACCCACCAATCTGGTAAGCCTCTTCTGCATCCTCTCCAAACCCTTCACATCCTTTCAAAAATTGGGTGACCAGACTTAAATGCAACACCCCAGACATGGCTGAACCATAGTTTTTCAAAGCTGTAGAATAACCTCCTGACTCTTGAACTCAGTGTATAACTAATAAAAGCAAGCATGCCATATGCTTCCTTTACCACCCTATCAATTTATGTGGCCATTTTCAGAGAATTATGAACTTGAACCACAATATCCCACTGTACACCAACACTGTTAAGGATCCTGCCATTAACTGTACTTTCCCTTTACGCTTGATCTCGCAAGAGCAACACCTCACACACAGATATGTTAGACTCCATCTGCCATTTTTCTGTCCATATTTGGAACTGTTGTGTCGCTTGGCCACCTTCTACATTATCCACAACAACAACAATGTTGTCCTCAGTACGCTAATCTACCTATCCACAATCATGGAACATAATGCATAGAATAGTACAGCACAGAAATAAGACCTTCTGATGCCCACCATGATGTTAATTTAAAGTCATGTCAAGTCAAGTCACTTTTTATTGTCATTTCGACCATAACTGCTGGTACAGTACACAGTAAAAATGAGACAACGTTTTTCAGGACCATGGTGCTACAAAAACTACACTGAACTACGTAAAACAACACAAAACTACAGTAGACTACAGACCTACCCCGGACTGCATGAAGTGCACAAAACAGTGCAGCCATTACCATAAATAATAAACAAGACAATAGGCACAGTAGAGGGCAGTAGGTTGGTGTCAGTCCAGGCTCTGGGTATTGAGCTGTCTGATGGTTTGGGGGAAGAAACTGATACATAGTCTGGTCGTGAGAGCCTGAGTGCATTGGTACCTTTTGCCAGATGGCAGGAGGGAGAAGAGTTTGTATGGAGGGTGCGTGGGGTCCTTCATAATGCTGTTTGCTTTACGGATGCAGCATGTGGTGTAAATTTCTCTAATGGTGGGAAGAGAGACCCCGATGATCTTCAGCTGACCTCACTATCTGCAGGGTCTTGCAATCTGAGATGGTGCAATTTCGGAACCAGCCAGTGATGCAGCTGCTCAGGATGCTCTCAATACAACCTCTGTAGAATGCAGTGAGGATGGGAGGTGGGAGATGGACTTTTCTCAGCCTTCGCAGAAAGTACAGACGCTGCTGGGCTTCCTTTGCTATGGAGCTGGTGTTGAAGGACCAGGTGAGATTCTCTGCCAGGTGAACACCAAGAAATTTGGTGCTCTTAACAATCTCTACTGAGGAGTCATCGATGTTCAGCGGAGAGTGGTCACTCTGTGTCCTCCTGAAGTCAACAACCATCTGTTTTGTTCGCATTCAGAGACAGGTTGTTGGCTCTGCACCAATCCATTAGCTGCTGCACCTTCTCTCTGTATTCTGACTCATCGTTCTTGCTGATGAGACCCACCATGGTCGTGTCATCGTCGAACTTAATTATGTGGTTCGAGCTGTGTGTTGCTGCACAGTCGTGGGTCAGCAGAGTGAACAGCAGTGGACTGAGCACACAGTCCTGGGGGGCCCCCGTGCTCAGTGTGATGGTGTTGGAGATGCTGCTTCCGATCTGGACTGATTGAGGTCTCCCAGTCAGGAAGTCTAGGATCCAGTTGCAGAGGGAGGTGTTCAGGCCCAGTAGGCTCAGCTTTCCAATCAGTTTCTGAGGAATGATTGTGTTGAATGCTGAACTGAAGTCTACAAACAGCATTCGAACGTACGTGTCTTGTTTGTCCAGGTGATTTAGGGTGATGGCAATGGCGTAGTCTGTTGAACGGTTGGGACGGTACGCAAACTGCAGGGGGTCCAGTGAGGAGGACAGCAGGGTCTTGATGTGCCTCATGCCGAGCCTCTCGAAACACTTCATGATGATGGATGTGAGTGCGACGGGACGGTAGTCATTGAGGCAGGACACTGAAGACTTCTTCGGCACGGGGACGATGGCGGCGGCCTTGAAGCATGTAGGAACGACGGTGCTGCTCAGGGAGATGTTGAAGATATCAGTGAGAATCTCTGCTAGCTTGTCTGCACATCCTCTAAGCACTCTGCCAGGAATATTGTCTGGTCCAGCAGCCTTCCGCGGGTTGACCCTGCACAGGGTTCTCCTCACATCGGCCACGGTAAGACACAGCACCTGGTCATTTGGAAGAGGAGTGGTCTTCCTCGCCGCCGCGTCATTTTCCGCCTCAAAACGAGCGTAGAAGTTGTTCACTGCATCTGGGAAGGAGGCATCACCAGCACAGGCAGGTGGTGGTGTCTTGTAGTTGGTGATGTTCTGAATGCCCTTCCACATGCGCCGTGTGTCTCCACTGTCCTGGAAGTGGCTGGGGATTCGCTGGGCGTGTGCACGCTTTGCCTCTCTGATGGCTCGGGGCAGCTTGGCCCTCGCTGTTGTTAGGGCAGCCTTGTCGCCTGCTCTGAAGGTGGAGTCACCGGTCCTCAGCAGCGCACGCACCTCCGCGGTCATTCATGGCTTCTGGTTAGCGAGTGTTGTGATGGTCTTGGCTACAGTGTCATCATCGATGAACTTGCTGACGTAGCTAGTCACTGTTGCCATGTACTCCTCTAAGTTGGTAAAGTCACCATCGGTTGCAGCCTCCCTGAACATGTGCCAGTCAGTGTGCTCAAAGCAGTCTTGAAGAGCAGAGATGGTTCCTGCTGGCCAGGTTTTCACCTGCTTCTGAGCTGGTCTGGAGTGCCTGACGAGCAGTCTGTATGCTGGGATTAGCATAGCAGAGAAGTGGTCTGAGTAACCGAGGTGGGTGCGGGGTACGCGTTGGGGATGTTTGTATAAACAAGGTCCAAAGCGTTCGCCCCTCTCATTGCAAAGTCCACATACTGATGGAATCTGGGGAGCACTGACTTAAGGTTCACGTGGTTAAAATCTCTGGCGACAATAAACAGTCCATTAGGGTGTGCGTTCTGCAGTATGCTAATAGCCCCATACAGTTCACAGAGAGCCCCCTTAGCATTAGTGCTGGGGGGAATGTAGACACCGACTATATGGACAGTGGTGAATTCCCGTGGTAAATAAAATGGTCTGCATCTAATAGTCACAAACTCCACTAGCGATAAGCAGTATCTGGAAACCTGCACAGAATTCTTGCACCGTTCTGTATTGATGTAAACACACAAGCCACCACCACAAGTCTAACCGGAAAGAGCTGCATCTCTGTCTGCTCGAAACAAGACGAGCCTGTCCAACTGAATGGCGGCATCCGGGATTCCATCGGTGAGCCATGTTTCCGTGAAAATATACACACAGCAGACACTGTACTCCCACCGTGTATCTTGTTGGAGTCGGATATAGTCCAATTTATTGTCCAGGAAGCGGACATTGGAGAGCAGAACGGATGGGAGAGCTGGCCAGCTAGGGTTTGCTCTTTGTCTGGCACAGACTCCTTCCCACTTGCCTCGCTTCCGCTTCCCCTCACACCGCTTACGACGTCCCCACCTCTGGCCACCGGTATCAGACGACTCCGAGGACTGTAGGCCCGATCCCCTCAGCAAGCTGAGGTTGCGAAATTTAAACAACAGATCTTCATGAAGGTTTGTTTTTGGGCGATCTCTGTATTGTAGCAGTATCTAGCAATGGTAGATAATCGCTCTGTTATCCATGTGCCCTAATCAAAAATTGTGCCTTAAAATTGAATTTAAAAATTAAATTAAAGTAACACCAGATCTGAAAGGCCGCTGCAGCCGGTCCGCGCCGCCTGCAGACATGGAGGGATTGAGTGCACATCCCTCAATCTCTCCATGTCTGTTCATGTGCCTGTCTACATGCCTTTTAAAATTTGCTTTCTTATCTGTTTCGAACAAGTTCCCTGGCAGTATGTTCCAAGCACACATGATTCTTTGTTTAAGACCAAAATTGCCTCGCAAATTTCCTGTAACCCTTCTCTCTATCATTTTTAATCTGTGCTCTTTGGCATATTTGGCATTTCCACCCTGGAAAAAGACTTTGAGCATCTAACCGATCTATGATTCTCATAATTTTATACACTTCTATCAGTTCACCCTCAATGCCCAGCTCTCCAGAAAACAATCCAAGTTTGTCCAACTTCTTCAAAACCAATTCATTTCATCCTTTGCATGTGCTTCTTTCTGACTCTTTATCTTCCACGTAGTGCAGTGCCAAAAAAAGTATTCACCACCCCCCCCCAGAAATTTTCATGTTTTATTATTTTACAACATTGAAATACAGTGGATTTAATTTGGCTTTTTTGACACTGATCAACAGAAAGGACTCTTGTGTCAAAGTGAAAACTAATTTCTACAAATTGGTCTAAACTTATTACAAATATAAAACACAAAATAATTGATTGCATAAGTATTCACCCCCTTCAAGTCAGTATTTAGTAGATGCACCTTTGGCAGCAATTACAGCCTTGAGTCTGTGTGGATAGGTCTCTATCAGCTTGACACATCTGGACTCTGAAATTTTTCTCCATTCTTCTTTACAAAACTGCACAAGCTTTGTTAGATTGCATGGGAATTGTGAGTGAACACCCCTTTTCAAGCCCAGCCACAAATTCCTAATTAGATTGAGGTCTGGACTCTGACTTGGCTGCTCCAGGAAGCCATTCCTGTGTAGCTTTGCCTTTATGTTTGGTCATTGTTGGAAAACAAATCTTCTCCCAATTTGCAGTTCTCTTGCAGACTGCATCAGGTTTCCCTCCAGGATTTCCCTATATTTTGCTGCAATCATTTTACCCGCTACCTTCAGAAGCCTTCCAGGGCCTGCTGCAGAGAAGAATCCCCTCAGCATGATGCAGCCGTCACCATGCTTCACATTAGGGATGGTGTGTTTTCGATGTTGTACGGTATCTGGTTTATGTCAAACATAGCGTTTAGTCTGATGGCTAAAAAGCTCAATTTTGGTTTCATCAGACCATAGAACCTTCTTCCAGCTGACTTCAGAGTCTCCCACATGGCTTCTGGCAGACTCTAGCTGAGATTTCATGTGAGGTTTTTTCAAAAGTAGCTTTCTCTTTGCCACTCTCCCATAAAGCTGTGACTGGTGTATCACCTGGGCAACAGTTGTTGTATGCGCAGTCTCTTCCCATCTCAGCCACTGCAGCTTGTAACTCCTCCAGAGTTGTCATAGGTCTCACTCACTAGTTCTCTTCTTGCACGGTCACTCAGTTTTTGAGGCCGGCTTGCTCTAGGCAGATTTACAGCTGTGCCATATTCTTTTCATTTTTTGATGATTGACTTAAATGTACTCCAAGGAATATTCAATTACTTGGAAATTTTCTTGTATCCATCTCCTGACTTGTAGTTTTCAATACTTGTATCCAGGACTCTGATGAGCGCTGGTGCAGAATAACTTTAAATAGAACATAAAACACAGGAAATGTGTGTGGGTCGAAATCAAAAACTAATCACTTAAGAATGAGAAGCATAAGGATACATAATGAGCATCACAAACGTTCAGGTACGTTGAGACCTGACGCTACCTGGTGACCCTCGCTAGTCCAAAGGGTTCATAACATTCTGGCTCTCTTCCACCCACTCATTCAGCTGCAGATCATACCCTTCCTGCATTAGCTATCCAACCCAACCCTCCAGATCTTGGTTTCAGCCTCCCTCAAACCAACTGAGCTGCCTTGACAGGTGGATATTTCTTGGTTAACCAATTCCTGACCCATCGGTTATGTGTAGATTTGGTTTTCAAATGGAATTAAAGCAAGATATATTTCTCTTTGTGAATTTTATTAACTGTATTTAGGAGTCAAACTGGACTCACTGGAGTCTGTGGTAGAACAAAGAACCCTGGCAATTCTGGACAATGTTTCTCACCCTCTGCATGCCACCTTGGCTGAACAGATGACCACTTTTAGTAATAGACTAAGACAATTGCACTGCTCGAAAGAGCTCTATATGAGGTCATTCTGACCCTCGGCCATTAGCTCTGTAATGAGTTAACCTATAGCCGGTGAAGTAATTACCCCTCCTGTTAGACTGTTTGAGGTAACTTTTTTTTATTCTTTCGTACTTCTTTTCTAATATTTGTATATCTGTGCACTTGTAATGCTACTGAGACACTGTAATTTCCTTTGGGATCAATAAAGTATCTATCTATCTATCTATCTACCCTCACACTTATCAATGTTCTTGGTGTATTTTATTTTTATTTATAATTCCCACAACAGTTCTAATGAATTACAGAGTCCCAATTAACTTCAAAGTTATGGCTATATAGCAAGAAGAATTCATAATAAAGTCAATTTCTGTTCAATGAGTTTTAAACAGGATTCAATGATTCAATCTACACTCCAGAGGTGAACACATACTCCAGGAAATGCTGCACTGTTGGGATTCTTTTCTTTCACTAAACATTAAACAAAGAATCAATTTCCCTTCTGATGCACTTTGAAGCATTTCATGACAATATGTGAAGGCTAGGTGACCATCCTGATGATCTGCAATTTCTTAATAAACTCCTTTGCTTCTCTGCACTGCTCAAATTTAAAGAATTTCTTAAACACAAGCTAAATAACCAAGCTTATTGCAGTGATTCATTCTATGTTTCAATATCAATTTAATTTGATAACACTCCATGAAGCATCTTGTTTTACTTTGTTTAAATGTACAGTGTAAATGAATACATTTGCTGCTGAAGTCTTGGCTAATATTTATTTGTCAGTCAACATCAGTAAAGACAGCTTATCTATCCGTTAGTCACTTTTGTATTTCTGGAGCTTTATTGGACACAAATTGGTTGCTGACTTTGACTGCATTTTAAGAATGACTGGATTTTAAAGGCGGGAAGTTAAATGAGCACACAAAGTGCTCTATGATTGTCTGAAGTCGTGAAATATATCACCACTGTATTTTTCTATTGAAGTCATATTCGATTAATGCACATATTCATTACCCTTGTCTAGTGATTGTAGTTTTTCTAATTTCATCCATGGGCTGTATCTTGTTCGCTGAACAAAGCTTCACCTGGTGCATATGGCCATTTCCCTTTTGCTAATTCTTCAGAGACAATTTAACAAAGTTACTGTTTCAAACCAAATTTATACCATTAATTAACTTTGATTGGAGTTTAAATAGTGAACCAATCTGGTAAACTTTGAGCATCCACATTTTTTCTAATAAATCGTTCATCTTCAATCCTTTCTCAGCTTTCAAATGTTTGAGAATTTAATGGACCAGATTCCATTGAAACCAACTGTTTCATTTAATCATCATTTTTATAAAATCTTTCCAGCTATAAGTTCATGTTTCTACATGGACCTCAATTCACAGCAGTCTGTTTCCCATGCCCAGCTGCCTGCCCTCAGCCCTCCCACCTAACCTTTCGAAAACCTGTTCCTTTGACTGCCTGCACAGTAACCCAGTTTATTGAAATCATGTGCTTTTCTAGTTTGGGTGGCTAGCTGAATAACCCAGTAGGGATATCTAATGCTTGTGCCTCACAATCAATACGTAAGTAAGGATGAAAAGGGTCTTTTGTGCACACTGCAAGTAAAAACTGGATAGGGATAAGATTGTGGGCAGTACAGCCGCTAATACTGCTGCTTCTCAGCTCCAGGGACCTGGGCTCAATCCTAACCTCGGAGGCTGTCTGTGCTGTGTTTGCACATTCTCTCTGGCTCTTTGGGTTTTCTGCGGATGATCTATGTCCCTCTCATGGTCCAAAGGCTACTATAAATTGACCCTAATGGTAGGGTAGGTTCATTTAAAAAGAATCAAGAGGAGATGGTATGCATGTACGAGAGAGAAGAAGGTGCAAGGCTAAATGGAAATAAGGGGAGAGGGAATGGAACAAATTAGATCACTTCCTGTGGTAGCCAGTCCTTAAGAACTTTGTAGCTTTCAATGAATTGACCTTGCATTCTTCAAGAACCATTCTGCTAAATCTCTCCTCCTTTGACAAAATAGCTATATCAGGATCCATTCTGGTAGTTTTGAGAGGGAAGAAAATTTGTGTAAATCAAAAAAACGCGTAAGTGTACCATCTCCTCACTGGGTGTCATTGTGATTCTCTGGGCAGGGCTTGCTATTAGGCATCAGAAGAGCTTGAGCTACAATGTTCCTGGTGAATCATTTGGGAATCAACTGCCTTGTAAAGATTCACACTTGAGGACCTTCTCCAGATCTTTTTCCTAGTCTTTGGGGTGAAGGAGAACTTATATCCACTCTGGTTTTGGGGTTGTGAGATAGCCAGTGAGGCCAGTGTAGGAATTACAGACCTTTCCATAGATGAGGTAGGAGTAACTGGTGAGATGACCAAGTGATTAGCTTTTGAGTTGTTGAACTTCTGCTATGTATACTTCGAAGGGTGTCAGGGATATCCAGTGGAGATGTTGTATCTTTTCAAGGTGGGCTTCCTTGAGCACATTCTTCTACCTTTTCTTCTGTTCACTTGGTAATCTGCACCTAGCATAGAGATCAGAATATTGTTTCTGTATCAGGAGACCTTGCTGGATGTATGAATGGTATCACCTGCACAATGGAGCCAGGGAGAGTAATTAGTCCTTTATTGTTGGTGATTATGACCAGGGCAAAGGAACTGACATTGGTTTGGTTACCTTTACAGTTAATTTGGAGAATCTGCTGGATACATTAGTGGTATACTTGGGGTGCATTCTGTAGGTCAGAAAAGCACAGTGGAGGACAAGAATCACAGCAGTCCAGTAGACCATGTCTGAAGTCTTTACCTTCAAGCATCTTTTTCCGCAGTCCACCAAAGGATGTGCTGACACATTGAAAATGGTGATGAATTTCATCACTGATGTCTGCCTTTGCTAAAAGATGGCTCCTGAGAAATGGGAAGTGGTCTATGTTTTTCGGAAACTTTAATGACAAAGTGTAGTGTGGTGCAGCATGGTCAGGTCGCTACAGGATCTTTGTTTTGTGGATGTTGAGTGGAGAGACTATCTGCTCATTTGCTTCAGGTACCCATGCAGACGCAAGCATCATCTTCATACTGTAAGTCAACTGCTTTAGATTCAGGTGAATTACTTCTGGACCAGCATGCAAAATGGTGGAGAAACTCAGTGGATTAGGGAGCAATAGACTCTAGTTGCTATAGTTTTTCATTAGTACTGAAGGATTCACCCACTCCCAAAAGAAGTGTGTTGGAACAGAGAAGCACCACTGAAGCAAGACTCATTGAGAGAAGGGTCTGGGCAATAAGACAGTCTTGCTTGACATTGATTGGTCTTCACTATCATTGGCTCTGTTGTAAATTCATTAGTTCAGAAAATGGCTTGCATCATGAAGCAAATTTAAAATAGTGACCACTTTATGCTCCAGGAAACAGTGAGTTTAGGAAGCAGGCCAAAGTAAAGCATGAGCTGCTCACAACTAAGCTGAAGATTTGTTAGCCCTCAGCATTTGTGTGCACTTTCCAACCACCATCTTCAATTCCTATTGTTCCAATTCCTTTTGAATGGCATATAACTGGATTTAGTAATGTTAATAATTGTGCATCATTATATTACAATGAACTGAAAATATTTTTTCATTAAAGTGCTGCCTTTTCTCTTATTCAGTACATCATTTTAACTTATGATGGAAGTATAGGAGGGTTTGAATTGCAAGAAGCAATTTGAGAGATGGGCTTAAGCCAAGAAGTTTTGAAGGTGATCAGATTACTATTTGTAGGCTTCTAAAAAGAGAAGCAAATTATGCAGCTGGTGCTTGAGTGGAGAAGAATACAAAACTAAAATGGCTAATCTTCAGTGAGCAAGTGGTAAAATTCTCTAGCAAACTGGTGTCAGAAAGTTTAAAACAGATTCAGTGTCCAAACTAAAAAAAAGTAATTTGAGAGAACTCTTTAGCAGCGTCAGGATATTCCCAAGTGTTTTTTAAAGTGTAGTAACAATTATGGTATAATAAGTGTGGCCATTTTGAATGCACACATTCCCTAGAAACAATGAAATTGATTAACTAAACTTCTGTTGGTATTGACTTAGGAAGAGCTACTTCCTAGGCCCCCTGTAGAAAATGAGAATCTCACTTTCCCCAGAATATCTGCATGTCTATGCCCCTTTCTCCATGCAAAAATGTCCTCTGAATTAGTGTACACAGTCCAAAAAATTAGCCCACTTGCAACAAAATTTGGTAAGTGTTTTCACACTGACATTTGTATTAGCCTATAAGTTATGCACCTTCTCCTGGAAATCCTGAAAGATGTTTTGTCCAAGCAAGGGTAACTCTTGTGAAACTAGTTTGAAGCTAGTTAACAACTTTGCCAACTTTAGGCAGCAAATAGTGTACATTTTCACCACTTCGTAATGTTCTTGATTCTCTGTATGCTTGGTACTGTAGTGGTGTGCTACACACAGCGCTAGAATAACCACACGGATTCGGTGAGTTAGAGTTGCGATGAAAGAGATTTATTCAAACTTCGCGGCCTGCTTTTAAAGCCTTCCCATTCCCGCCCTCCTTGGGGCGGGATTGCTGTGGGGAATGCATATTCCCAGACCCTTTCTGCGCGCGGGATTTTCCCCCTGCTGGTGAAGATGGCCTGGTGCCCTTTCTGGTGCCGGCCCTCTGCCTACGCGCGCTGTTGTGAGCTGGTTCATGTGCGCTAGAAAGTGGGTCGCTACATAACCCCCCCCCAGAACCGGCGATACCTCCCCCAATGCCACAGTCTGGATCGGCCTCTGTTTGGGAGGTCCGCCCCTGCGCCGCGGTGCCTGAGCCTGGACCGGCTGCGCCAAGTCCACATGGGCCGGTTTGGGTCGGTCCACCGTGAAAATCTCCTCTCTCCCCCCAATGTCTAGCACGAACGTGGACCCGTTGTTCCTGATCACCTTAAACGGCCCCTCGTAGGGCCGCTGTGGCGGTGCCCGGTGTCCGCCCCGTCGTACAAAAAGAAACTTACAGTTCTGCAGGTCTTTGGGTACGCAGGTCGGGCTCTGTCCGTGCTGTGAAGTGGGGATGGGGGCCAGGTTACCGAGCCTCTCACGTAGTCTGTCCAGGACTGTTGCGGGTTCTTCCTCTTGCCCCCTTGGGGCTGGTATGAACTCTCCTGGGACGACCAGGGGTGCGCCGCACACCAACTCAGCCGATGAGGTGTGCAGATCCTCTTTGGGCACCGTGCGGATTCCGAGCAGGACCCAGGGAAGCTCGTCCACCCAGTTAGGCCCCTCCAGGCGGGCCATGAGAGCCGATTTCAGGTGACGGTGGAAGTGCTCCACTAGTCCGTTCGACTGTGGGTGGTAGGCAGTTGTGTGGTGTAGCTGCGATCCTAAAAGGTTGGCCATAGCCGACCACAGGCTGGAGGTGAACTGGGCACCCCTGTCGGAGTTAATGTGGGCTGGTACACCGAAGCGGGCTACCCAGGTTGCGATCAGCGCTTGGGCGCAGGATTCGGAGGCGGTGTCGGTGAGCGGGACTGCCTCTGGCCATCTGGTGAACCAGTCTATCATAGTTAGGAGATACCGTGCTCCTCGCGACACTGGCAGGGGCCCCACAATATCCACATGGATGTGGTTGAACCTCCGGCGGGTGGGTTCGAACTGCTGCGGCGGAGCCTTGGTGTGCCGCAGCACCTTGGCCGTTTGGCACTGCATGCACGTTTTGGCCCATTCCCTGACCTGTTTACGAAGTCCATGCCACACGAACCTGTTGGCGACCAGCCGGATGGTTGTCCTGATGGAGGGGTACGCTAAGTTGTGAATGGATTCAAAAACCCACCGGCGCCAGGCTGCTGGGACGACGGGACGGGGTTGGCCGGTAGCTACGTCACATAGTAGGGTCCTCTCACCTGGGCCTCCGGGGAGGTCTTGGAGCTGTAAACCAGAGACTGCAGTCCTGTAACTGGGGATCTCAGCGTCTGCCTGCTGTGCCTCTGCCAGCGCTGCATAGTCCACCCCCTGGGACAGGGCCTGTATGGTCGGTCTGGAAAGTGCATCCGCCACAACGTTGTCCTTTCCCGAGACATGCCGGATGTCCGTCGTGTACTCGGAGATGTAGGACAGATGTCGCTGCTGGCGGGACGACCAGGGGTCGGACACCTTCATGAACGCAAAGGTAAGCGGTTTGTGGTCTGTGAACGCGGTGAAGGGCCTACCTTCTAAGAAGTACCTGAAATGCCGGATTGCCAGGTATAGTGCCAATAGCTCCCGGTCAAAAGCACTGTATTTGAGTTCGGGTGGTCGTAGGTGTTTGCTAAAGAACGCCAGGGGTTGCCAGTGACCCTCAATGCGTTGTTCCAGCACTCCACCAACCGCTGTGTTGGATGTGTCCACCGTGAGGGCAGTAGGAACGTCTTTTCTGGGGTGCACTAGCATCGCGGCATTTGCCAAGGCTTCTTTGGTTTTAACGAAAGCGGTTGCGGCCTCTTCGTTCCAGGTAATGTCCTTCCCCTTACCCGACATTAGAGTGAACAGGGGGCGCATGGTTCGGGCTGCTGAGGGGAGGAAACGGTGGTAGAAATTCACCATACCCACGAATTCCTGCAAGCCTTTGATTGTGTTGGGTCGGGGGAAGTTGCGGACTGCGTCTACCTTGGCGGGCAGCGGGGTTGCCCCGTCTTTAGTAATCCTGTGGCCCAGGAAGTCGATGGTATCGAGTCCGAACTGGCATTTGGCTGGGTTAATTGTAAGGCCGAATTCGCTCAAGTGGGAGTAGAGCTGGCGGAGGTGGGACAGATGCTCCTGCCGACTACTGCTGGCTATGAGGATGTCGTCCAAATAGATGAATGTAAAGTCCAGGTCCTGTCCCACCGCGTCCATTAGCCGCTGGAAAGTCTGTGCGGCATTCTTTAGACCAAACGGCATTCGGAGGAATTCGAGAAGTCCGAACGGGGTGATAAGTGCTGTTTTGGGGATGTCGTCCGGATGTACAGAGATTTGATGGTATCCCCGGACGAGGTCTACCTTGGAAAAGATCCTTGCGCCGTGTAGGTTTGCTGCGAAGTCTTGAATGTGTGGCACAGGGTAGCGGTCTGGCGTTGTAACCTCGTTCAGCCTGCGGTAGTCACCGCATGGTCTCCAGCCCCCCGTTGCCTTGGGCACCATGTGCAGGGGTGAGGCCCATGGGCTGTCGGACTGTCGTATGATCCCCAATTCCTCCATCTTCTTGAACTCCTCCTTAGCCAGTCGGAGCTTGTCCAGGGGAAGCCTTCGAGCATGGGTGTGGAGGGGTGGTCCCTGGGTCGGGATGTGGTGCTGTACTCTGTGTCTGGGCATGGCTGCCGTGAACTGTGGTGTCAGTACTGATGGGAAATCCACCAGGACCCTGGTGAATTCATCGTTGGACAGTGTGATGGAGTCCAGGTGTGGGGCTGGCAACTTTGCTTCACCCAGGGAGAACGTTTGAAAAGTCTTGGCGTGGACGAGTCGCTTCCCTTGCAGGTCGACCAGCAGGCTGTGGGCTCGCAGAAAATCCGCCCCCAGGAGTGGTTGGGCCACGGCGGCCAGTGTGAAGTCCCACGTGAACCGGCTGGAGCTGAACTGTAGCCGCACCGTGCGGGTGCCGTAGGTTTGTATTGTGCTGCCATTTGCGGCCCTCAGGGTTGGTCCCGGTTCTCTGTTGCGGGTGTCGTAACTCGTTGGAGGTAAAACGCTGATCTCCGCTCCGGTGTCGACCAAAAATCGGCGTCCCAACTGCTTGTCCCAGACGTACAGGAGGCTGTCTTGATGGCCAGCTGCCGTAGCCATCAGCGGCGGCTGGGCCTTGGCGTTTCCCGGGAATTTGCAGAGTGGTCTACAGCGGTGGGCCTCTGTGCCCCACCGCTGGTGGTAGAAGCACCATTGTTCATTGGGCTCTGCTGCCGGGCCTGGTCTGGTCTGCCATTGGGCATGCGGCTTGGTGATCTGTGCAACGGATGCCCCTCTCTCCTTCTTGGCATTCCACAGCACATCTGCTCAGGCCGCCACCTCCCGGTGGTTGCTGAAATCTGCGTTGGACAGCAGCAGGCGTATGTCCTCGGGCAGTTGCTCTAGGAATGCCTGCTCAAACATGAGGCAGGGTTTGTGTCCTTCAGCCAGGGCCAGCATTTCATTTCTTAATGCCGATGGCGGCCTGTCTCCCAAACCTTCCAGGTGCATTAAGCGGGCAGCTCGTTCGCGCCGTGCGAGTCCAAAAGTCCTTATGAGCAGGGCTTTGAATGCTGTGTATTTGCTGTTCTCCGGAGGCGACTGTATAAACTCCTCAACTTGTGCAGCAGTCTCCTGGTCGAGGGAGCTCAGCACGTGGTAATAGCGAGTGGACTCCGAGGTTATCTGCCGAATGCGGAATTGTGCTTCTGCCTGTTCCAACCACAGATGAGGTTTCCGCGGCCAAAAGCCTGGCAGTTGTAACGAAACTGCGTGAACAGATGCGGCATCGGTCATCTCTGGCCCAAATATCGTTTGGGCCGTCGGGGTCACCAAATGTAGCGGTGTGCTACACACAGCGCTAGAATAACCACACGGATTCGGTGAGTTAGAGTTGCGATGAAAGAGATTTATTCAAACTTCGCGGCCTGCTTTTAAAGCCTTCCCATTCCCGCCCTCCTTGGGGCGGGATTGCTGTGGGGAATGCATATTCCCAGACCCTTTCCGCGCACGGGATTTTCCCCCTGCTGGTGAAGATGGCCTGGCGCCCTTTCTGGTGCCGGCCCTCTGCCTACGCGCGCTGTTGTGAGCCAGTTCGTGTGTGCTAGAAAGTCGGTCGCCACAGTACATTCTTAACTGGCCAGTTTCCTCCCTTGTTTTGTCATATTGGTGAATTGCAAATTGGTTCTGTTTCGTATGCAGTGTCATTGGATACAGAAGCAGAATGTTATTCCTTTCACTGACAGCTTTCTATGCAGTTTGTAGGAAATTCATCACATGCTGTCATACCACTTATTTAAATCCCAGTATAATGTGCTTGAACACGTCACCTATACAAAAGTTGTGGGGAAGATTTCCAAAATGATATTGGGTGGCGGGAGGTTGGTAGAGCTGCTTTGTGGCTGTTTTTCTTTTCTGCTTCGTGAATCTCTGCTGCTCACACACCCACTCCATCTCCGGCCACAAGTCTCACCCTACACCACATTGCAGATTATAATAAAAATTGGAAGGGAAGACTGCTGACGTGTCTTTCAAAAATGAGTCTCTTTAGATCTCATGTTTACAAATGGAAGTGACCAGTCTATTGTACAGCTGGACAGATCATGACAATGCCAAGTTACAATAATTTCTGTTCCGTCCTCAAGATAGACATTGTTAATGTTATAACTTTTAGAAAAATAAGAGTAAAAAATTAAGAGCAAAATCAGGAGAATGGAAAACATTACGTAGATCTTTTTTGCCAAAAAAATGACAGAAAGAAATGATTTTGAAATAATTATTCTGTTTCAAAATTCATTTTCATAGAATCACAGTAGAGAGAAAAAAATAATTTGGCTCATTTCTAAAATGTTTGCCATGAAGAAGGAGATAAAATCATAGAGGCTGAAAAAGGGGAAAATACTCATTTTACTGGCCCTGGTGGATTAATAAATCTTGGTTTGTGCTCTTTGGAATTTCATTGAACTGATTTACAGAAAAAGGCATGGAGACAGAAGTCTGAGGGGTTGAACTTTTCATATTTCAGTATCAAAAGGAAGATACTTTGAATTTGTAAGTCAGAAATCTGGTTTTATTGATTATGTGTCTAATTTTTAAAGGTTTAATAATACCACCCAGAATATTGACATTTTAAAAAGATTTATACACTGTTGTGTTTTATAACCAAATAGCAGTTTATAGCTGTCATGTCATTTTTATAGCTGCCAGTAAACATATTGGCAATTGAATACTTTCAGCATTTGTAGGTTTTCTACCACTTAATTCCCATTTTGCAGCAGATTCTCAGAAAGAAGGTCCCATTCTAGATCCATGCTGGTTGTTCAGAATGCCTTTGAGTCTATTACATGCCGTGTTTAATTTCTACCACATCATCAAAAAGCAATAGCATTGTCGAAGAGATGTTGCAGGTTTCCACATATACCTAACCAAATGTCAATGTTGCAAGAGGCTTTTTAATTTTTTTCTACATTGTTTTTGTTTTCGTACCCCAGTGTTTTTTCCAGTTTTCTGATCCTTTATCATCCAAACAGTTGTCATATAACAACTAGCACAAAATGCTGGAGGAACTCAGCAGGCTAAGCAGCATCTACGGAAATGAATAAACAATCAATGTTTCCAGCCGAGACCCTCATCAGGACTGGAAAGGAAGGGGAAGATAACGAAATGAGAAGGTGGGGGAAGGAGAGGAGGGCACGCTAAAAGGTGATAGGTTAAACCAGGTGGGTGGGGGAGAGGGGATAATGTAAGAACCTGGGAGGTGATCAGTTGAAAAGGTAAAGGGCTGGAGAAGAAGGAATCTGATAGGAGAAGAGAGTGGATCATAGGAGAAACGGAAGGAGGAGAGGCATTGGGCGTGAGAATGGGCAGGTGAGAAGAAGTGGTAAGAGGCCAAAGTAGGGAAACAAAGAAGAGGGAAGGAGGAAGGAGAATATATTATTGAAGTGGGAGAAATTGATGTTCATGCCATCACGTTAAAGGCTACATAGACAGAATATTAGTGGTTGCTCCTCCAATTTGAGAGTGGCAGAAGAGGAGGCCATGGACTGACATGTCGGAATAGGAATGGGGATTGGAATTGAAATGTGATGTAACTGCAGGTTTGTCCTCCTTAGTTTTAATCTCAGTTACTATTGACTTTATACGATATATGTGTCATCCCCTGAGTGTCAGAGTAACTGATGAACAGCTTTGTAAAATAATCTTACATTGCTCCAAAACAGCTGGTAACTCATAAAGAAACATACAGCTGTTAATGAAAATAATCCGAATAAAATGCATGAAAAAGAACACTGTCTCTAGGCAACAGCAATAATCCAAATATCTTCAATTTAACTAAATTTGTGGAAAATTGAAAGTCAGTGGCTTCCTGAATGACAGACAAGAAGAATTAGTTTTAATGAGAATGAAAAAGAACTTTCCACGACTTCCATACGAGCTTTATTTACATAAAATCATTCAATTATTATGTCAAGGAATTAGACCATTTTGCTACATTGGCTGCTAGCAGAGCAATCCCTTTAGTCCTATTTCTCTTACCCTTCGTCTGTAACCTTCTAAATTATTCTCTTACATGTCATCAGACCATCTTCCATGGGGAATAGTGACCAGATATAATCTTTTAAACTCTGATCAAATCTCTGCTCATTCTTCTTTACTGAAGAGCAGCTTCTCCAGCTTAATCTTTACAGCTACAGATCCTCATCCCCAAAATATTTAAGTAATTCTAATAAGCTTTCTCCTATTTTCAGTCAATGTTTTAGTAGATGATTTGTAAATTATTGAAGCAGTACATGGTCTCAGATTTGAATCTTTGACTCCCTTTGTGCTCTTTCAAAATTCTTCATTTTTAAATTATTTTATAAAACCTGCTGTTAACATTCATATGAACTTCTGTAATGGATCCACTCATACAAACCTAACAGCCTAATAAATGAATTGTGTGCAAATTGTAGGATGATCTAGTTCAAATATTTGCTGCATGCCTCTAATGAGGCAAATTGAACTGGGATCTCACTTTGTTTTGCTGTGTAGCGGCACATCCTAAAGGCAGAAGAGAGTGTTGAGTTAAAAATACACGTGGACTAAGATATTTACTGTCCTGTGCTGTCACCAGTGGGATCATCAGTTGGTCTGCCACCTGTCTTCAGGAGTTTCGGCCCGCTTATGATCAAGACTCCCTCGAGGTCGTGGGCTAGCAGTGCTAAAGCACCAGCTCCCACTGGTGAGCTTAAAAACTTGGCATCTGCCTCTATCAGAGTTGTTGGTCACTTCCATCCAACAGATAGTCTGCTCTTCAGGTGTCTATGCAACTACTGAAGGGTTTGCAAGATAGGTATATACTGTCTGACTATCTGCCCCTCTGGACATACTTGGTCCACACCCATGCTGATCCTTTCTCTGCTGCCTCAGCTACAGCCCTGCTGGTTGACTTGATCTCTCTTCTAGTGAAGCCAAGGTCAAGCAGCCACTTCTGGAAAGTGAACGCAATAAACCCATGGCAGCCTACTTCGAATGGATAGCATGAGACCTTCCACTCTCTATCTCTGCACTCTGATCTTAAATTAGTTTAAGTGAAATTAGTTGGTCCCAAAGTTGTTTGACAATCTTGTCTTATCTTTATTATCCCTCTCAACCCCATTCCCCTTGCCTTCTCCCCGCAACCTTTCATGCCCTGACTAACCAAGAGCCTGTCAAACCTCTACTTTAAGTATACTCAGTGATGTGACCTCCACAGACGTTCGTAGCAAAGAATTCTGCAGATTCACCACCACCCCCTCCCCTGACTAACAAAATTCCCTCTTGTCTCAATTCTGTTGGGGGCAGCATGGTAGAGTGGTGGTTAGCACAGCGCTTTACAGTTCCAGTCACCTGGGTTCAATTCCTGGGGCTGTCTGTAAGAAGTTTATATGTTCCCCCCATGACTGCTTTGGTTTCCTCAGGGCGCTCCATTTTCCTTCCACAATCCAGAGATGTACTGATTGGTAGGTTACTTGGTCATTGTAAGTTAGCTGATTTTGGAATTTTCTCCCCATGTAGAAAATAGCCCGCAGCTTTATTCCTTCTATCAAAGTGCATGAACATACCCTTCCTTAAAATATATTCCATCTCCCACTTCTTTGCCCATTCTCCCAATCTGTCCAGGTTCTTCTGCAGACTCCCTACTTCCTCAACACTATCTGACCCTGCACTATCGTTGTATCATCTACAAACTTGGTCACAAAGCCATCAATTCTGTCATCCAAATTGTTGGCATTTGACATGAAAAGAAGCGGTCCCAATACCAACCCCCGTGTAACACCACTTCTCACCAGCAGCCAACCTGAATAGGCCCCCTTTTTTCCAACTCTTTGGCTCTTACCAGTCAACCAATCTTCCATCTATGCTAGTATCTTTCCTGTAATACTATGGGCTCTTATCTTGCTAAGCAACCTTATCTGCAACACCTTGTCAATGGCCTTCTGGAAATCCAAGAAAACAACTTCTACTGGTTCTCCTTTGTCTTCTCTGCCTGTTATTTCCTCAAAAAAATTCCAACAGATTTGTTAGGCAAGATTTCTGCTTCAGAAAACCATGCTGGCTTTGACCTATTTTACCATGTGTCTCCAAGTACTCAAAATCTCATCCTTAGTAATGGACTCCAACATCTCCCCAACTACTGAAGGCAAGCTAACTGGCCTATAATTTCCTTTCTTTCCTTACCTCTCTCTCTTCTTAAAGAATGGAATGATATTTGCAATCTTGCAGTCTTCTGCAACCGTTCCAGAATCTAATGATTCTTCTATGATCATTAGTAATGCCTCCTCAATCTCATCAGGTACCTCTCTCAGAACCCTGCAGTGTAATCCATCTGACCAAGGTGACTTTCCCACTTTCAGACCTTTCAGCTTCCCAAGCACTTTCTCGTTAGTAGTAGCAACTACACTCACTTTTGCCCTCTGACACTTTCAAATTTCTGGCATGTGGCCAGTGTCTTCCACAGTGAAGGTTGGTACAAAATACTTATTAAATTTGTTCACCATTTCTTTGTCCCACATTTTCCCATGCTGTCACCTTTTACACCACAAATCTGGGAAGTCTTTTGATATCCTCTTTGCTATTAATGGCTAGCTTACCTTTATATTTCATTTTTTTTCTTCTTATGTTTTTAGTAGCTTTCTATGTTTTTAAAAGCTTCTAATTTTTAAAACCACTAATTTTTGCTATATTTTATGTCCTCACTTTTCCTTTAATGTTGTCTTTGACTTCCCTTTCTAGCCGCACTTGCTTCATTCTCACTTTAGAATACTACTTTTTTGGGATGTACCTATACTGTGTCTTCTGAACTGCCCCAGAAACTCCACCCATTGCTGTTCTACCTTCATCCCTGCGGATGTCCCCTTCCAATCAACTTTGGCCAGCTCCTCTTTCATGTCTCTCTAACTCACTTAACTCTACTGTAATACTGATATCTCTGCTTTTGTCTTCTCTCTCTCAGACTGCAGGGTGAATTCTATCATATTATGATCTCTGTCTCGTAAGGGTTACTTTATCTTAAGCTCCCTAATCAAACTTACACAACACCAAATTCAGAATTGCCTTTTCCCCAGTGGGCTCAACCACAAGCTGCTCTAAAAAGCCATCTCGAGCGGCAGTTTGCAAATTGTCTCTCTTGAGATCCAACGTCAACCTGACTTTTCCAATCTTCCTGCAAATTGAAATACCCCATGACTATTGTAACATTGTCCTTATTACATGCCTTTTCTATTTCCCGTTGAAATTTATATCCCACATCCTGGCTACTGTTTGGGGGCCTGTATATAACTCCCATCAGGGTCTTGCAGTTTCTCAACTCTACTTGCAAGGATTCTACATCTAGCAGCACCAAGAAAGATTTAAACACTTTTGGTATTTTCACCATGAGGTAAGTAGACATTTGACTGTAATGTTGGACCTGTAGACATCTGTTATCTACCTGAAAAATGTGCAGAGCACATTTGTTTCTCTGGCTGTCTGTAATTGCACTCTCCTACCAGCTGAAGTATTACGGAACCAGCACTGACAGGAGAATACAATTGCCTATTACCATTAAATGTGTACACAAAGGATTTTATGATGAAAATACTAGAAGAGCAGAATGTATGACTTAAAATGATGTCAATGTTGTCTAAGTTACATACATGAGTTCTTGTCCAGTTACCTCTGTTCTCTAACCCTGTTTCAGCTGAAGAGAATGAATTATTATCTACCTCTGAATGATACATTATCTGAGGATGATCGGCATGAATGGTAGCTGTGATGATTCACTGCCATCACTTTCATTCCTTCATCATAAGCACAAATGTTTAGTTTTCAGGAACTTTCCACGGTGTTTCTCTTAATTTCCCATCATAACTTTGAAAGTGAAAGCTCTGGAGAACACATTAAAAATAGCAATTTGTCCCATTTCACTGAGGTTACTGCTGAAGTTACAAGGAAAAGTAGGGAGCATTCAGAAGAAATTCTATTGCCCTTTTGTGTAGTAGAGCAGGTCCCTGCAGACTATGAGTAAATTTGTACCAGCCATCCATTTTTTAGCAAAGGATCAAAATGTTCAATTGAGTTCATCTGTTTTCACAGGAGACAAGAAATCGGCTGTTTTATACAAACTTTGCATAGAATGAGTAACAGAAAAGTTTAATCAAGTGAACCCCCTTTCACCAGACCTATCCATTAATTCATCTACCCTCAGTAGTCTTCATGTTATTCTTGCTGTAAATTGCTAGAGTAATTTTTGGCTTGTAGTTTGATTCTATAATTGACTGCAATGTGGTGCCTACCAGCAGAGTAGAGACGTTGCCAGAATTGTATCTGTCCTGAGTGACCTAATCTCTTTATTTTTCCCTGTGGCATCCTGCTGACCAGAAAAGGAAGATAGGGATGGATTAATAATTTATTATTTTTAAATGATGAAGCAGTGCTGTTAAGTGGAATTCTTTCCTGCAATGGACGTTAACTACTAGCCAACATTTCTATTCAAAGTTTGTTGAATTTATTTTTGGCCATGCAATTATTTTGTGTTAATGAATGCTGGTAACAATGACAAATGGTAGTTTTGCTTCAGAATAATCTCTGATGAGAAATAGAATGAGGAAGGAAGTATTAGTCAACTGATTTTGCTTAGTTTTTTAAAACTGTGTCAGAATCAGCATCAAGTTTAATATCATTGACATAAGTTGTGAAATTTGCTGTCTTTGTGGTAACAGTACAATGCAATACATAATAGAGAAAATATGTGAATTACAGTAAGCGTGTATACTATATATATATGAAATCGTTAAACTAAATAAGCATTGCAAAAATAAAAATAAAAAAGTGGTGACGGAGTGTAATATATTGTGCCTGAAGTGAAAGAGTGTAATAACAAAATGGTGCCTATGTACTCCATACAAGTTAGGGGTCTGTCTATCACATATGGTGTATACTATCCAGTTAATTTATCATCTTACTCATCATTAGATGTTCTGTACTGCAATCATAAATGGTTTACACAAAAAGTATGGACTGTACTAAATACCTTGCAGTGGTAAACCCTTTCTCTTCAGGGAAAAATACCAGGTATAAAGAGATATTGGGAGTAGTACATTGGAGGGCTGAAAGCCAACAGAAGAAATTATTTATGGCTCATTATCTAAAGACATCAATTGTGAAAACAGGTTGCAAGCTTGTATTTTTTGAATATAGAAAATTAAAGGATAATTTCATTGAATGGTTAAGATATTGATTTGCAGGGTAGGTGGGAAGAAGCTGTTACTCATTATGTGGAAGAGTCCAGGGTAATGGTTTTTCGCCGGTGGAAAGCTGCAAAATCAGCCTCTGTATTGGAATAAACTTTTAGAACATTCTTGCTGATTTTTGATTGCTTTCTCAACTTTGTCACTAGCCTCTGGATGCTTAATGCAAACATCCAAGCTTCTGAATAGATCTAATAATACATGGGGTATGACTCATTGTTCGAACATTCCATTCTGTTCAGAAAGGTAGAGCTATCTTCCTGCTTCCTGTTCTTGATTACTGTTGCTTTTTGGAACCATGCAGTCTTCCTGTAACACACCTGATTTGCGAGTGTTGCCATGTGAACAGTTGGTGATTGTGTACATGGGGGAATTAAAGCTCAAAGAATGTCATTTTTTTTTCACTATCTCTTTACTGTTTCGAGCTTTCAGCCATATGACGTTTACCCTTGGGAGCCTGGAGTCAGAGGAGTTCAAAAATTAATGACATATGAATTTCCTGTTATTGATAGTTGTTGAAGCTCATGACTGCAGTCTCAAATTAGCCTTCTAAGGTTGTGAATCTTCAACCAAAAATATGTTGTTTATTCATTTAAAGAGACAGTAACATCCCTTCTGAATAAGTCAAGTTTGATCAACATGTTGATAATATTGGCTTTTTCCGGGGGCTATACTGACTGAAAGGAATACTTCAGAAAATGGCTTGCTTATGATTAGAAAAGATTTTCAAGAGCAAAACAGATGGTCTTTCTTTTGGGGCCACTGTATTTACAAACCTTGGTACATGAACCTAATTCTTTGTTGGCTTATCTGGCCTCAAGCAGAGCAGCTATACGCAGTAATTCCTTTTTCCACTTATGAGTCTTCACCAAATTTAATAGAAACTACAGAGTTGAATTTTGAGTCTCCGTGAGATTCATTTGGAAGGTACAAACCTGTCCTACAACACCACTACTTTCTCTCATTTGTTATGAGCATGAGGTACTCACAAGATAACTTCTCATTCCACTTCAGATTGGTTTTAATCCAGAATGATTCTTCCACAGTAATGACAGTAAAAATGTTTTAGGCTCCTTCCTGCTGAATTCTATAACAGTCTCAGCTTGATACAGTGGTAGTTTAGAATTTCACCCCACTTTCTATCAAAGGCTAGGACTGCCCTCAACAGCTGCCAAAGTTTAGGGCTGCCTCAGGAGTAGTTTACACCCTCCCTTTCAACTTAAGCCATGCTGTTAAATAAGTTAAATTGGCGATATTTGCACACAATCTCATTGTTTATCGTCAGTATTGAAAATAGTATGATTTAAAAATATTAAAGGGAAGTATATGGAGATCAAAAAAGGAATTCTCTTTCAGACAATTTTTAGTGGATAGTTTTACACTATATTCCCAGATCAAAAATAAAAATCAGCAAAATACATTCTAATTACACCTGATCGGTTACACTGATGCTCTTTGTTGCATTTTAATATGCCACATAAATGAAAGTAAAACCTCTGATATGCTGTGCAAATGAGATCTGCTATAACTATATATTAAACTATTATCCACAGTATATAGCACTTGCCAATTTTATCTATTGTAAATTATTACGTTTTCATTTATATTGAAACTAGCACTTTAAAAGAATCATTTGCACCTGCTGCCAGAGGAGGTTCTGAAATACCATCACTGAAAAAGGGATTTTAATTACAGTATGACATTTAGAAAGGCAATTACCATTGGAATTTATAAATGAATCCTCAACTGAAAAGTAGTTTTTAAAACATCAAAATGTGAACAAAATTAATTCTGTAAACCCAGATCTATTTATCATTAAACAAAACACAAAATGCTGGAAGCACACAACTGATCAGGCGTCTCACAAATTTCTACTGATGGACCGTGGAGAGTATTCTAACTAGCTGCATCGCCGTCTGGTATGGGGGCGGGGAGGGGTTATGGCACAGGATCAAAACGAGCTGCAGAAAGTTGTAAACTTAGCTCCATCATGGTCACTAACCTCCATAGCATCCAGGACATCTTCAAGGAGCAATGCCTCAAAAAGGCTTGTTCACATTGCTGTCATCAGACAGGACGTACAGAAGGATGAAGGCACACACTCGATGATTCAGGAACAACTTCTTCCCTTTGCTATCTTATTTCTGAATGGATATTGAACACATAAACACTACCTCACTACGTTTTTATTTTTATTTTTGCACTACTTATTTAATTTAACTATTTATACATATACTTATTGTAATTCATGTTTTTCCCTGTGTTATTATGTACTGCTGCTGCAAAACAACAAATTTCTTAACATATGCTGGTGCTACTAAAACTGATTCTAATTCTGCCTGACTCACTGAGTTCCTTTGACACTTTTAGTGCTACTCCAGATTCCAGCATCTGCAGTCCTTTGTGTCTCTATTTATCATTAAAATTGACTTCCTGCCTTATCTGAAGATAACATTTGGCCTTTAAACTGCATCTGCATGACATTTACACTTAGTTATTTATGTACTTCCATTAGGGGATGATGAGTGTAAAGTGTATGGTAGAGAATAGGACTAGAGAGTATATAGGGAATTATAGAATATGAAAACACAAACACGAGGAAATCTGCAGTTGCTGGAATTTCAAGCAACACACATAAATTTGCTGGTGAATGCAGCAGGCCAGGCAGCATCTCTAGGAAAAGGTACAGTTGACGTTTCGGACCCTTCGTCAGGACTAATTGAAAGAAGAGTTAGTAAGAGATTTGAAAGTGGGGGGGGAGGGGGAGATCTGAAATGATAGAAGACGGGAGGAGGAGGGATGAAGCTAAGAGCTGGAAAGTTAATTGGCAAAAGGGATATGAGAGGATCATAGGACAGGAGGCCTAGGGAGAAAGAAAAGGGGAGGGGGGAATCCCAGAGGATGGGCAAGGAGTATAGTGAGAGAGACAGAGGGAGTAAAAGAGAGAGAAAAAAAGAATGTGTGTATATAAATAAATAACGGATGGGGTACGAAGGGGAGGTGGGGCATTAACGGAAGTTAGAGAAGTCAATGTTCATGACGTCAGGTTGGAGGCTACCCGACAGCATATAAAGTATTGTTCCTCCAATCTGAGTGTAGCTTCATCTTGACAGTAGAGGAGGCCGTGGGTAGACATATCAGAGTGGGAATGGGACATGGAATTAAAATGTGCTTCGGCAGTCTGAGGCACCCACATGCTTCAAGCAGACTTCAATTATATCGGTGTCTAAGAATATAGTAGCCTGCCTCAATGACTATTGTCTAGTAGCACTTACAACCACAGTGATGAGGTTTTTGAGAGGTTGGTGATGAAACATATCAACTCCTGCCTGGGAAGTGACTACCATACCAACAGGTCCACATGTTAATTCCATGTCCCATTCCCATTCTGATATGTCTCTAAAATTAATCTTAGGTTGTATACGGTGACATGTATGTACTTTGATAATAAATTTACTTTGAACTTTTAGTTTTTGTGCTGAGACATAAGGTAAAATTAGTTACCAAGGATGACTGTCATTTACTAGGGGCCTATTACTATAAGTGAAGATTATGTTACTGCAACAGAGACTACACAACCTCACAGTCCAATTTAGTCACGAGAACGGCTTCCCTGGAAAACTTTGCTAAAGCATTGGCATGTTGGGTACTGAAGAATGTTTTTGCAGCTGTAGACCTAAGAGTGGAGAAAGTAGTCAGAGTGCATAAAGAATGTGTTAAGTGGGAGTTAATTATCTCTCTTCAAGGCATTGTCAGGATGTTTATATTCGACAAATTTATACACAGCAATCCAGTTGGGTCCGTTATCTGACTGTCAACTAGAATTAGTAAAAAAAGTACATTTTTTCCAATAATAATCAATTTGCTCATTAAATTTGTAGCTGTTTTCTCAGAATCAGAATCAGGTTTAATATCACTGGCATATGTTATGAAATTTGTTGTCCTTGCTTCTGCAGTATCACGCAATACAAAGTGAATTACAGTAAGTATATATATATATATATATATATATATATATATATATAAAAATATATAAGTAGTGTAAAAATAGAAATAAAAAAAGTCATGAGGTAGTTTTCATGGGTTCAATGCCCATTCAGAAGTCGGATGGCAGAGGGGAGAAGCTGTTCCTGAATCTTTGAATATGTGACTTCAGGCTTCTGTACCTCTTTCCTGATGGTAGCAATGAAAACAAGGTATTTGTGTTAAACATAAGCTGGACATTGTCAGATTTTGCATGCAAGTTTAATAGCCAACTTGAAATCACTACTCTGTTATAGCATGTGCCCTGCTGTATGTAACTTTACAAAGTGTATGTTCGCCTTGTGATCTCATCAGGTTCTGGATCAGGTTGACCCTACTTTTAGATTTCTCCTGAGGTTCTGAGAGATTATGTCTGCATTCTTTATGTGAGGAGTTCTGTTGAATTTTGGTATAATAAAGACAGCATACCTATGTGTACAGGTTATTGTCGAAATCAGACGGCTGCACAACTGGGATCTGCCTTCCTGAGAAACTCGACGGCAGAAACTAGTATAACGGTGGTTTAAAAAAAAACACTCCTCTGTTCTGTATCTGCAGTAAATAGAGTGCAAGGTACATTTGGTATGTTGAAATAGAAGCAGACTCACAGAACCTAAATGGTAGAGAGGTACAAGATTGTAAGAGAAAGATCAATAATAGCAAAAAGCATTAAAGTCAGTGGGAGAGGGATCTGAGCTCTGGGAGTGGCAGTGCACAAAACAGGAGGAGGCAGACACACTCATCCAATTTTATTTTGACGACAGATTGAGCAACATATGATTGGTACTAGTATTGGTTTATTATTGTCACAGGCACCAAGATACAGTGAAAAGCTTGTGTTGTGTACCGTTAATGCAGATCAAATCATTACACAGTTGAACTAGAATAAGGTAAAATAAAAACAATGCAGGATAAAGTGTAAAGATGATGGAGGCGGATACGATAGGGTCTTTTAAGAGACTCCTGGATAAGTACATGGAGCTTGGAAAAATAGAGAGCTATGGTAACCCGAGGTAATGTCTAAAGTAAGTACATGTTCGGCACAGTATTGTGGCCCAAAAAGCCTGTATTGTACTGTAGGTTTTCTATGTTTCTATGTAAAGGCCTTGGAAAAAGTACAGTGCAAGTAAATGTTATGTGCAAGGTCATAACGAGGTAGATTACGTGTGATCCAGAAGCAGGGAGGTTTTTTTTGTATAGTTTATCTCTATGCCACAAAATAAGCATTTTCAGAGCTCCATTTGTTTTTGAACTGCTGGTGAAGATGTCATCTTTGCAGGTTTGGCCGAAGTCACCAGCAGCCTCCATCCTCTGTAAGATGCTGGTTAGTGTCTTCTCATTGATGACTGCTCTTCAATTTGAAAGCTACAGATACCAGCTGATTTTTTTATGCCACTTCCTTATATAGTTTTTTGTGAAAAAAGAGGTGTCAGTTGAATGACAATCTGCTGAACACAGTACTCAATTTTTCTCCATATACGAGGGGTGATTGATAAGTTCATGGCCTAAGGTAGAAGGAGTCAGTTGTAGAAATCTTAGCACATTTATTTTTCAACATAGTTCCCTCCTACATTTACACACTTAGTCCAGCAGTCATGGAGCATACGGATCCCTTCTTTCTCGAAGTGGTCCACAGCAGGGGTGATTGATAAGTTTGTGGCCTAAGGTAGAAGGAGATGAGTTATTAACTTCAAACTTTCTGCATTATCACTCAAAGAGTTGAATTGCACGTGCATATAACGAGAGTGTCTTGGACCTCCAGGTGGTCCACGCAGGTGTGATTGATAAGTTTGTGCCCTAGGTAGAAGGCGATGAGTTATACAGGTCTTGTTACATGCACGTGCAGTTCAACTCTGAGTGAAAATGCAGAAAGTTTGCAGTTAATAACTCACCTCCTTCTACCTTAGGCTATGAATTTATCAATCACCCCTGCTGTCGACCACTTTCTGGAGGTCCAAGGTGCCGACTTCTACAAAGAAGGGATTTGTATGCTCCACGACCGCTGGACTAAGTGTGTAAATGTACGAAAAACAAATGTGCTAGGTTTTCTAAAATTGACTCCTTCTACCTTAGGCCACGAACTTATCAATCACCCCTCGTACATCTCCAGTACAACTCCCTACTTCTCAGTTTCCATGACTGTAGAATCCAAATGTAAGACACAATTAAATATAAGAATGTTCATTGTTGCAATCCTAATCCTGCACACTTCAAATGGATTCCATCCCAAACTATGTTAGATGAAACTTTCTGTAACTGTGATCGAAGTCGCCGGAGAGACACTGAAGCTGGTGATAGAGACTTCTTTTTATCATAACAAGCAGGTATTCACATGCAGACACTTTCAGTAGAAGTTTTAAAACCCAAAAGTACATCACATTTTTATACCCTTAAGGTCAAAGGTTACCGCAGATGATTCAATACAATTTCAATAGTTACAATGACATTACTTCCTTCAATATTTTAGGTTGACAATACTTCCTTGGAATTACACATCTACAGTGGGAGACACTTCTGCCGGGGCAAGCTAATGACACAGATATTCTAAAAACTTCTGAAAACAGAAAGGCAGATGCCCAAGAGTGTTTGTATGAGCTGATTCTCTGAATACACAATAGATCAGCAACTATACTTGTGACATGTTTGATAATGCTAAGTGACAATATCAGCCTGGTCTGCCAGCTTGAATTCAGTCATATTAGTACAAATAACTTAGCCTTGTTATCCGGTCTGATGCAAGCCAATCAACACAACTCCATTGTCTTAATAACACTCACAACACGCTGGAGGAACTCAGCAGGTTGGGCAGCATCTGTGGAAACAATCAGTCGACGTTTCGGGCCGGAACCCTTCGTCAGGACTGAAGGGGGAAGGGGCAGAGGCCCTATAAAGAAGGTGGGGGGAGGGTGGGAAGGAGAAGGCTGGTAGGTTCCAGGTGAAAAACCAGTAAGGGGAAAGATAAAGGGGTAGGAGAGGGGAAGCAGGGAGGTGATAGACAGGAAAGGTGAAGAAGGAAAAGGGGAAAACACAATGGGTAGTAGAAGGAGGCAGAACCATGAGGGAGGTGATAGGTAGCTAGGGGAGGGGGCAGAGTGAAATCAGGATAGGGGAAGGGAGGGGGAGGGAATTACCGGAAGTTGGAGAATTCTATGTTCATACCAAGGGGCTGGAGACTACCTAGACAGTATATGAGGTGTTGCTCCTCCAACCTGAGTGTAGCCTCATCATGGCAGTAGAGGAGGCCATGTATGGACATATCCGAATGGGAGTGGGAAGCAAAGTTGAAGTGGGTGGCAACTGGGAGATCCTGTCTGTTGTGGCGGACGGAGCGGAGGTGCTCGACGAAGTGGTCCGCCAACCTGCGTCGGGTTTCACCAATGTCCATACATGGCCTCCTCTACTGCCATGATGAGGCTAAACTCAGGTTGGAGGAGCAACACCTCATATACCGTCTAGGTAGTCTCCAGCCCCTTGGTATGAACCTAGAATTCTCCAACTTCGGGTAATTCCCTCCCCCTCCCTCCCCTATCCCGATTTCACTCTGCCCCCTCCCCCAGCTGCCTATCACCTCCTTCATGGTTCCACCTCCTTCTACTACCCATTGTGTTTTCCCCTATTCCTTCTTCACCTTTCCTGCCTATCACCTCCCTGCTTCCCCTCCCCCACCCCTTTATATTTTCCCTTACTGGTTTTTCACCTGGAACCTACCAGCCTTCTGCTTCCCACCTTATTTATAGGGCCTCTGCCCCTTCTCTCTTCAGTCCTGATGAAAGGTTCCGGCCTGAAACGTTGACTGATCGTTTCCACGGATGCTGCCCGACCTGCTGAGTTCCTCCAGCATGTTGTGAGTGTTGCTTTGACCCCAGCATCTGCAGAGTATTTTGTGTTTCCATTGTCTTAATGTTTGATGTGCATATCTGAACATCTCATGGTCAAATTTTGCAAACAATATCAGTTAGTCTACAGGCCAGTTTAACTTCAATCTACTGGTTGTAATTTACTGAAGCTTGATTCTTTATTGAAATAATATCTGCTATATTCATATAACTACAGAATTCTCCCTAACAAATGTAGCTTCATTTTTTTTTATTTGAGATCTAATCATTTTGCCAGAAATTATTTCTGTTGAACTCCTTGGGTTAAAGTACCTTGGTTCTGAAGAGCTACAAATTAGCTTTATGCTTTGCCAGTTTATGAAGATTTATGTCCAAGAATAACATTTCCTCGCAAGCTGGTTATATGCTTATCACGTTTTTCTGTAATGGACTTGACATCCAATTTATAAAGATATCTCTCCAATGAATAAAAATAATTCACCCGGTTTGCTGTGAACATGTAATAGCTTACTAAATCTGTTAATTTCTTGACTCTCCTGGTCCGTTACCGTTTCCAATTACCAGATCCTGAGGCATAATCAATAACTCAAACTGTTCTATCAATTGGAATTTGATAAAGGTGGTCAATGTACTTCTAAATTTTACTGTAAGTGGATGGTTTCTCTACATTGCTATCACAAGCATGAGGTGCGTGTATAAGATGGTATGTGCTGTGTTTGCAAAGCCTACTGTGAATATGAGCAGCCACATGGAGAAGTGTTGGAAACATCCCATTACAGGCAATATATCATCAGTGTGACAAGCAGGATTTAGGGCTGTTTTCATTTGAATTGTCAATGCAGCTGTTCACAGACTGACTGAGGGGAGAAACAGTTAACCCCTTTTTTTCCTGCTCCAACTCTTCCTATGGCATAAAGACAGTTTAAGCATTGCTTTCAAAGAGATTTCTTCACTAACAACGGGGGAGACAAAGTGTTTTGGATTTTTTTAATTGTCTCGTGTTGGAACTAAATAATACAACTGAAGACAATTTAAAAGTCAGGTGTTTCCTTGCTCAGAGTGCTTAAAGTTTGTCTGTTCTGGGCATTTCTTCAATACATTTGAGGGCCTATCAAGAGTGGAAGGCCTTAGAAAGTGTTGTCATTAATGCAAAATAAATATGCAGCGGGAGATATGTGATTGAAGTAGAAAAATTGAGCGTCAGACTTCTCTCTTAAGGTAGAATTCCAAAGGTGCTAAGCCAGGTGCTGATCTGGTCCAACCCTGCACTGGGTCAATTATAGAATTGCAGAATGAGAAGCTGTCTGCCAATGTGAGAAATATGATACTGATGTTGTAGTGACAGGGTCATTACTAGAATAGTCACCTGGAAATCAAAGCACCTGAGATCAGGGTTGTCGTCCCTTTGGAGACATAGCAGACAAATATCTGAGGCCACCCTGAACAGTGTGCTGAAAACAGTGCTCTTCTTTGAAGAAGCTATGATGTTTCTGGAGCAAGTGATGCCAACCTTGTGAAATGATGGACAGTGGGCAGATAGTTGGCAAATTCAAAGTTGTCCAGCTCCTACAGGATGAGGGAGGGATTTTCCAGTCCAGATGGTGATGTGATAGCAGTATTCAGAACTTTTTTCTTATTTCTACTCAGCAATTTTTGCATTCCTGTCTTCCTTCTGTTTTTGTTAATCCAGGTTTCTTTTCTAATGATAGCCCACATCCTCCCTGGATCCTATAAATATCAGAACTAATATTTTGTTTGTAATAAATTGTTCTGGTTCTTAATTTCCCAGTTCTGATTTGGGATTTAATCTTAATCACTAGTAATAAAATGGTTTATTTGAACCTTTGTGAACGACTTTGCAAGAGCTTGTACCAATATGAGAACTTGCTTTGTGACAAACTGCAAGTGAACTGTAATGTGTTTTTTTCCCTCTTTGATAGAGTATTTGTCCTTTGTGTTTCAAAATTCTTTTCAGAAAAGTTTCTATTATTTATTGCCATCATTACAAGCAATAATTAGAAGTCGAATAGTTTTGAAACAGATGTCTTTTTTTGAACTGACTTTTATTAATTCAGGTGCTAACCAATGCTGACTGTTCTCCAGGTTGACAGTCCTGTTACCCAGGCACAGATTTTAGAACAATGTGGAGCCTAACTGATTTTAACTATTAACAAATGAAATTCTGCACAAATGTTCCATGTGGTTTCTTTACAAATTAAGTTTACAGGCTACAGTTTAATTTTTATGACCTTGTAAAACAGATGGCTGTAGGTTTCTCCAGTACTGCCATCAGCTGCTTTGATCTTTCGTCCAAATATCTGGATATTTATGAGGGGTCTGGGTACAGGCACTGAAGAAATTATAGAACGTAATGGAGCCTACATTTTCCAACAGATGGGTGCCTGTTGGTGTGAAGAATGCCGTGCTCTGCCATGTGTTGCTCAATGGCATTTTGCTCTTGGTGCTGATGGTGTCCACCTGTTAATTGATTTTCCTCCATTAATTAGGGCTCAGTGATATTTTGATATGTTTTTATTTATTTCCACTGAATTAGAATTGCACTAATATCACTTCTGGCACATTGGCCTTCATAAATCAAAGTATTGAGTACAGGAGTTGTGGTGTCATGTTGAAGTTGTATAAGACATTGGTGAGGCCTAATTTTGAGTATTATGTGCAGTTATGGTCACCTACCTACTGGAAAGATGTCAATAGGATTGAAAGAGTGCAGGGAAATTTTACAAGGATGTCGCTGGGACTTGAGTTATATGACAGTTTGAATAGGTTAGGACTTTATTCTGAGGATAGGAGAATGAAGAAATATACAAAATTATGAGGTGTATAGATAGGCTAAGTTCAAGCAGACTTTTTCCACTGAAGTTGGGTGAGTCTGCAACTAGAGGTCATGTGTTATGTGGGAAAAATGAAATACTTAAGGAGAGCATGAGGGGGAGCCTCTTCAATCAGAAGGTGGTGAGAGAGTAGTATAAACCACCAGCGGAAGTCATGGAAGCAGCTCCAATTTGAACATTTAAGAGAACTTTGGATAAGTGCATGGATGGGAGGAGTATGCAGCACTATGGTCCAGATGCAGGTTGATGGGATTCGACAAAATAATTGTTTGGCATTGATTAGATGGGCTAAAAGGCCTGTTTCTGTGCTGGTATATATATTCTATGACTTTATGACTCTTCACACCATTTACAGGAAATTTTTAAAATATATATATATATATATTGAAACCTGCGCAATAGATTTACAATAGTTAATTTTCTTTTCTGCTTTTTTATCTTGCTCTCACTTCTGGTACACTCGTGAGGGTTGTTGAGCAAAGAATTGTTTTATTGTAACAATTAGTAAAACCACAATAGATAATGTTTGCATAATAATGTAGCAACGTCGTAGAATAGAAGCTGGAGTAGACCATTTAGCCGTTCAAGCCTGATTTCCTATTCAATACAATCATTGTTGATCCTTCATTTGAATACCATGTTACTGCACTGTCTCCAAGCCTGTTACGTCTAGAGGGCTATCTCATTGTTTATTGTCTGAAGTGACTTGGCCCACACAGCCCTCTGACATTAAGGATTCTACAGGTTTAGCACCCATTTTTTTCTCCTCAGTCCTTATTTCTCTACATCTTCAAAATTTCACCTCATCTCAGTTCTGCATGTCTTAGCCCAAATCCTGAAGTCGTGTTTTGAGGATCAACCAGTGAGGGAAACTGTCTTCTCAGTATTCTGGCAGTCAAGCTTTGTTAGAACTTTGTATGTTCTAATGTGATTTCCTCTCATTCTTCTAAACTCGAAGTTTATCACAGTCAATCTAATCCTCTTTGCTGTCTCAATGCCAAGTACATCCTTTCTTATGTAAAGAGTCCAAAAAGGCACGTAATACTTGCATGTGTGATTTCACGTTCAAGTTTATTGTTGTTAATGGGATAGATACATGGGCTATAAATGCCATGAAAATTATCTTTTCCCAGCTGCAGCACAGTACATTACAAGACTAGGACAAACACAAGTAAACATAAACTGAAATTAACATAAATTAAACATATATGTACAAAAGAAACAACAAAATAAGCATAATGACACTGTCAAGGTCTGAGTTAATTGTAATTCAAAACCTTTGCTCCTGTATTTGAAATCACAGCCTGGGATAGTAACACCAATGCTCTTGAGGGGAAAGGCCTACAAAAAGTAGTGGACACAGCCCTGTCCCTCACGGGTAAAACCTTCCCCACCACTGAGCACATCACATGGAGTAGTGTCACAGGAAAGCAGTATCCATCATCAAGGACCCTCATCCTCCAGGCCATGCTCTCTTTTCGCTGTTGGTACAGAAGCTTCAGGATCTACAATACCCTCAGGAACATTTATTACCCTTCAACCATCAGGCTAGTGAACCTGAGAGAATAATTTCACTCAGCTTCGTTTACCCCAACACTGAACTGAACACAACCTATGGACTCACTTTCAAGGAATCTTCATCTCATATTTATTGTTTTTTTTTCTTTTTTGTATTTACACAGTTTTTTGTCATTGTTTGGTTGTCCACCCTGTTTGCAGCCTTTCATCGATTCTGTTGTGTTACTGTGCATGCCCGTGAGAAAGTAAACTTGCTTTCAGTAACTGATGTATGAGGTCACTTCTGTTTGTCAATTAACATTTCTCAGTCTGTTGCTGTTTAGATAATTCTCTGTCTTTCTGGGTCTTTTTTTCCTATCTGTATGTAACTTCATAGCTGTTCATTTTACATCGTATTTTCTATTTATTTGGCCAGTTGCCCTTCTTGTTTATATCTCAGTTGTAACCTCGGTATTCTCATCACACTCATGCTCATCCAGTTCCATATTATCAGTAAATATAGAAATTCAGTTCCAAATTATTGTTTATTGCTGGGACCCAAATACTAATCCCTGCAGTGCCCTCGAATCAATGCCTGTCCCCTGAGAAAGGCCCAATTATTTCTACATGGTTTTCACTCCTTCTCAGTACATAAACACAAAAGCCCACGTGCTTTAATTTTGCATACTTAACTTTCAGGTTAGATGTCAGAAAATACATGACATCCAGTGGTTCTTCCTTACATCCAGTTACCTTCTCAAAACTTCAGTTAAGTTTCTTGAACTTGATTTTCCTTTCAGAAATCCACTTTGTCAAATCATGATGGTATTTTCCAAGTGTTCTGTTATCACATCCTTTATAGTTAACTCCCTCATTTTCCTCCACTTGTTTATTAATCTCCTGTCTTCTCCCTCCCTCTGTTAAACATTTCCCATCCTCCTTGGCAGGAACAACATTCAACATTCTGTAGAATTTTGGAAAGTTTGTAATTTACTTGGCTAAATCTTTTTTTTCTTTTGGCATTCTGGTATCCAGATTAGTAGGACCTGGATATATACCAGAATTCAATCACAATAATTTCACCACACAAGTAAGTTTACAAACAAGAATTTCTATTAATTCCTCTCTGCTATTAGTATCTTGGTTTCCTAGCATTTTGAACAAGTTCAGCGTCCTCAACCATGAAACAGAAGCAAAAGTTTTTGTTTAATTGCTCTATCATTTCCTTGTTTCCATTATAAATTCACTAATTTCTGATTTTTTGGGATCTATATTTGTTTTTGTTAATCGTTTTCTTTTACTAACTTGTAAAAGCTTTTACAATCTGCTATTATGCTCCTTACAAGTTTTCTCTCATAGTCTATTTTTGCACTCTTAATTTTCTAGGTCCATTTTTGCTGGATTCTAAACTGTATCCAATCCTCAAGGCATGCAGTAAAATTGCTGGCAACTTTCTGCCGCCTCTATGAAGCTAATATTGTCATTAAGATCTGTGTTTAACCAAGGTTAGGTTACAGTTTCCTTTGTATATTTCCTGGAGGAGGAAGAAAAGAGAGTCATGCACGTTAATAATTGTGACTGTATTAGATGCTATCAAATGATTTGCAGCCAAATTTCTGCATTGGCACAGAGCAAGTAGGAACTGTAAGTCTTCATCTGGTATCGATCAGTTTGTTATTGATTTGCTTCAAAATCTTACTGAGGAAATAATCCCATTATCAAAGTAGCAGCAACATCTACATCTTCACCATATGGTAAAATACATTCCGTTTCTCAAATGTTTCATGGAACATTTCATAATTCAAGTATTTGACCTCAGATTAGTGAGACAGTTTTATTTTCAAAGTACCTTCTTACTGGTGGGCTGCAATTAAGTGTAAGGGACTCACTGATTCTTATGAGGACAGAGGTTGCACCGCCAGTCTTTGGATTCAAGCACCATTTGTTTTGATTCCATTATTCAGAGTTGAAACTTTGGCATGGTACATGGTTACAGCTGCTCTCACTTTGAAGATCATTTCAATGGAGACAGTCCTCACTCTGGATGCAGGATGTCAGCTCCCTACTTATAGAGTGACTTCCTTTAGTTTCCCATTACTAGCCTGTGTGCAATAGATTCCAAATCATTTTGGCTCCCAACAGATTAGGTATGGTAGCACAGTGGTTAGCACGATGCTTTACAGTACAGGTGACCATTGCTCATGTAAGGAGTTTGTACATTCTCCCCATGATGGCGTGGGGTTCCTCCAGGTGCTCCAGGTTCTTCCCACAGTCCAAAAACATACCAGTTAGTAGGTTAGTCGGTCAATGTAAACTATCCTGTGATTAATTGGGGGATTGCTGGACAGTGTCGCGCAAAGGGCCAAAAGGGACTACTCTGCACTCTAGCTCACAATAAATAAATAAATAAAATTAAGCCAATGATCTAGCTCAATCCAGAAAGTTCAGGATTTATAAATAGCAACCTTGTCGTGTAAGTTGAGGGAGTTAAAGTGGGACAGGCAGTCTAACAAGCATCAAGTAAATCCTGTTTACCATCCCTTCAGATTTGCAGGTGTTGTTCAAAAGCATAAAGGAACATTGCATATGCTTGGGGAAATGTAGTGGGTGGAGGAATGTGGAGGGTGGCTGAGAAATTTGGAATGCATTGAATTCAGGACATGGTTGTAGGGAGATAGGCCACCAAAGAATGTACTTATACACACATCACTGGTCATTTTATATTGTTCTGCCATTCAGGAAACACCTAAACCATGTAGAAGCAAACAATAGACACCTAGACATGACTTGTAGGGTTACTGAAAGGTATACCTAGAGTTTGTAAGCATCTTCCTTTGGGCAGCCGGAGTGGGAGGTCATTGAATTGTCTGGAAAATTCAATGGATGAGATATTTGCTGTGAAAAATTACATAATGATATTCCCGAAGGGTAAATTTTAAAGCAATTCCTCTTTTAATATTTAAAATCATCGCTGTTATAGTGTGGAGTGATGTTTTCCAGTATTATGAAACTTGGGGCACTAGTAAGTCACAGCAGGAATAGTGTAGCTCTCAGGATCACCCAAATGGGCTGATGGAATGGATGGAAACATAATAGTAAAGTTTAAAGTGTTAAGTGAGAGAGTTTGGGAAGACTGATATGGCAAGATAAGATCATGAAATCGGCATGCATCTGAAATGTACAGATGAGAGAAACTGCTTAATTCTCCATATACAAAGCCTTAAAGATGTAAAACAAGTTAAAATGTAGTATAAAATACTTATTTGATCTTTAGATACAAAGAGTTTCAGAGTAAAGGTATGATGCTAATACTTGGAAGCCTCAGCTATATAGAAGATTACAACAGAGGCTTTCTATTTGTAAACCTTTTAACCTACTCTAAGATCAATCTAGCCCTTCCCTCTTACATAGCCCTCCATTTTTCCATCACCCATGTATCTATAACCCCATATACTTTCCTCCAATCACCTTAAAATTATGCCTCCTGGTTTTAGCTACTTCCTCTGTGGCTATCTGTTCATTCTGTGCCTCTTACCATCTTGTACACATCTATCAAGTCACCTATTATTCTCCATGCTCTCTAATCCAGGCAGCATCCTGGTAAATCTCCTCTGCACCTTTTCTAAAGCTTCCACATCCGTCCTATTATGTGGCAACCAGAAATGAACACAATATTCCAGGACGTAATATTCCAAGTGTAGTTTAACCAGTGTTTTATAGAGTAAACAACAGGAATTCTGCAGATGCTGGAAATTCAAGCAACATACATCAAAGTTGCTGGTGAACGCAGCAGGCCAGGCAGCATCTATAGGAAGAAGCGCAGTCGACGTTTCAGGCCGAGACCCTTCGTCAGGACTAACTGAAGGAAGAGTGAGTAAGGGATTTGAAAGCTGGAGGGGGAGGGGGAGATGCAAAATGATAGGAGAAGACAGGAGGGGGAGGGATGGAGCCGAGAGCTGGACAGGTGATAGGCAGAAGGGGATACGAGAGGATCATGGGACAGGAGGTCCGGGAAGAAAGACGGGGGGGGGTGACCGAGAGGATGGGCAAGAGGTATATTCAGAGGGACAGAGGGAGAAAAAGGAGAGTGAGAGAAAGAATGTGTGCATTAAAAAGAGTAACAGATGGGGTACGAGGGGGAGGTGGGGCCTAGCGGAAGTTAGAGAAGTCAATGTTCATGCCATCAGGTTAAGGACTCTTCCACCCCCACCGATGACCCCTTCTCCCGTCTTCATCCCTCCTCTTCTTCATGGACACCCCGCTCTGGTCTTCTGCCTGCTCTGGATCTCTTTATTGCCAACTGCCGACGGGACATCAACCGTCTCGACTTCACCGCACCTTGTCCCCATTCCAACCTCACTCCTTCGGAATGCTCTGCTCTCCACTCCCTCCACACTAATCCTAACATTATTATTAAACCCGCTGATAAGGGGGGTGCTGTTGTAGTCTGGCGTACTGACCTCTACCTTGCCGAGGCACAGCGACAACTCGCGGATACCTCCTCTTATTTACCCCTCGATCGTGACCCCACTAAGGAGCACCAGGCCATTGTCTCCCACACTATCAACGACTTTATCCGCTCAGGGGATCTCCCATCCACTGCTACCAACCTTATAGTTCCCACACCCCGCACTTCCCGTTTCTACCTCCTACCCAAGATCCACAAACCTGCCTGTCCTGGCCGACCTATTGTCTCAGCTTGCTCCTGCCCCACCGAACTCGTTTCTGCATACCTCAACACTGTTTTATCACCCCTTGTTCAATCCCTTCCGACCTATGTTCGTGACACTTCTCACGCTCTTAAACTTTTCGATGATTTTAAGTTCCCTGGCCCCCACCGCTTTATTTTCACCTTGGATGTCCAGTCCCTAAATATACTTCCATCCCCCATCAGGAAGGTCTCAAAGCTCTACGCTTCTTTTTGGATTCCAGACCTAATCAGTTCCCCTCTACCACCACTCTGCTCCGTCTAGCAGAATTAGTCCTTACTCTTAATAATTTCTCCTTTTGCTCCTCCCATTTCCTCCAAACTAAAGGTGTAGCTATGGGCACCCGTATGGGTCCTAGCTATGCCTGCCTTTTTGTTGGGTTTGTGGAACAATCTATGTTCCGTGCCTATTCTGGTATCTGTCCCCCACTTTTCCTTCGCTACATCGACGACTGCATTGGCACTGCTTCCTGCACGCATGCAGAACTCGTTGACTTTATTAACTTTGCCTCCAACTTTCACCCTGCCCTCAAGTTTACCTGGTCCATTTCTGACACCTCCCTCCCCTTTCTAGATCTTTCTGTCTCTGTCTCTGAAGACAGCTTATCCACTGATGTCTACTATAAGCCTACTGACTCTCACAACTATCTGGACTATTCCTCTTCTCACCCTGTCTCTTGCAAAAACGCCATCCCCTTCTCGCAATTCCTCCGTCTCCGCCGCATCTGCTCTCAGGATGAGGCTTTTCATTCTAGGACGAGGGAGATGTCTTCATTTTTTAAAGAAAGGGGCTTCCCTTCCTCCACTATCAACTCTGCTCTTAAACGCATCTCCCCCATTTCACGTACATCTGCTCTCACTCCATCCTCCCACCACCCCACTAGGAATAGGGTTCCCCTGGTCCTCACCTACCACCCCACCAGCCTCCGGGTCCAACATATTATTCTCCGTAACTTCCGCCACCTCCAACGGGATCCCACCACTAAGCATATCTTTCCCTCCCCCCCTCTCTCTGCATTCCGCAGGGATCGCTCCCTACACAACTCCCTTGTCCATTCGTCCCCCCCATCCCTCCCCACTGATCTCCCTCCTGGCACTTATCCGTGTAAGCGGAACAAGTGCTACACATGCCCTTACACTTCCTCCCTTACCACCATTCAGGGCCCCAAACAGTCCTTCCAGGTGAGGCATCACTTCACCTGTGAGTCGACTGGGGTGATATACTGCGTCCGGTGCTCCCGATGTGGCCTTTTATATATTGGTGAGACCCGACGCAGACTGGGAGACCGCTTTGCTGAACATCTACGCTCTGTCCGCCAGAGAAAGCAGGATCTCCCAGTGGCCACACATTTTAATTCCACATCCCATTCCCATTCTGACATGTCTATCCACGGCCTCCTCTACTGTAAAGATGAAGCCACACTCAGGTTGGAGGAACAACACCTTATATTCCGTATGGGTAGCCTCCAACCTGATGGCATGAACATTGACTTCTCTAACTTCCGCTAGGCCCCACCTCCCCCTCGTACCCCATCTGTTACTCTTTTTAATGCACACATTCTTTCTCTCACTCTCCTTTTTCTCCCTCTGTCCCTCTGAATATACCTCTTGCCCATCCTCTCGGTCACCCCCCCCCCCGTCTTTCTTCCCGGACCTCCTGTCCCATGATCCTCTCGTATCCCCTTCTGCCTATCACCTGTCCAGCTCTCGGCTCCGTCCCTCCCCCTCCTGTCTTCTCCTATCATTTTGCATCTCCCCCTCCCCCTCCAGCTTTCAAATCCCTTACTCACTCTTCCTTCAGTTAGTCCTGACGAAGGGTCTCGGCCTGAAACGTCGACTGCGCTTCTTCCTATAGATGCTGCCTGGCCTGCTGCGTTCACCAGCAACTTTTATAGAGTAACATTACCTTAAGGCTCTTGAGCACAATCACCAATTTAGTGAAGGCCAACACACCAGACACCTTAACAACCCTATGAACTTGCGTGGCAACTCAAAGGAATTTATAGACATAGACACCAAGATCCCTCTGTTCCTCCACACTGCTAAGAACCCTCATATTAACTCTTTCTAAAGTAAATTACTTCATACTTTTCCAGGTAGAACTGCTTCTGCCACTTCTCAGCCCAGCTCTGTGTCCTGTCAATAATCCATTGCAACCTGCAATAATTTTCTGCACTATCCTCAACTCCACCAACCTTTTGTGTCATCTGAAAACTTACTAACCTGCCCTTCTACTTCCTCATCAAAGGAATTTATGAACATCACAAAGTCTCACAACAGATTGCTGTGGAACACCACAGGTCACCAGCTTCCAGGCAGTATATGTTCCATCTGCAACCATGAGCCTTCTATGGGCAAGCCAATTTTGCATCCACACAGTCAAGTTTTCCTAGAACCCATGCCCCTAACTTTTTGAATAAGCCTACCATGGGAAGACTTATCAAACGCTTTACTAAAATCACATACACCACATCCACCTCTCCACCTTCATCAATTTGTTTTGTCACTTCCTCGAAGAATTCAAACAGGCTTATTCCACGTGACCTGACCCTCACAAAGCTATGCTATCACTAGTACTTCTCCAAATGCTCATAAATCCTGCCTCTAAGAATTTTCTCCAATAATTTGCCCACCACTGAAGTAAGACTCGCTGGTCCATAATTTTCAGGGTTATCCGGTCTCCTTTTTTCAGAACAAAGGAATAAAATGTGCCACCCTACAAACATCTGTTACTACTCCTGTGAGGACACAAAGATCATCACCAAAGGCACAGCAGTCTTTTCCCTTGTTTCCCATAGTTACCTGGGATATATTCTATGCACCCCAGGGATTTACCTATCCTAATGTTTTTCAAACATTCCAGCACATCCTATTTCTTAACATCAACATGTTCTAACATATGATCCTTTTTCACACTGTCCTCACAAATGTCAAGGTCCATTACAAACTATTCATTTAGTACCTCCCTTTCTACCTCTAACTCCAGGCCCTCTTCCATCTCAGATCAGTACTACCTTCACTCAAGTCATCCTGTTCTTCACATAACGTGTAGAACACCTTGAGGTTTTCCCAAATCATACGCACCAAGCCCTTAGTTTGCCACATTCTAGTTCTGTTTAGTCCAGTCTTCAGTGTTTTCCTGGCTATCTTGTAACTCTCTAGAGTCCTGTCTGATCCTTGCTTGCTAAACTGGATTGTAGCAATTGTGGGCAATGTAAGTAATGGGAAAAGGAGTGATTTATCATGATAGAATCAGACGTTGGGGTTTTAATTACAACAAGAGAGGGGAAATACTAAGATTGTTCTTCTTAAAATAGAGAATGTTATCCCCTTGTATCATTTTCACCTGAATGACCAAAGATTGTGGATTAAGCAGAAAGTTACGTGATCCAACCCTGTAGACGCTGCAGCATGTAAAACTCATTCTACTTCCTCAGGAGACTAAAGAAATTTGACGTGTCCCCATTGACCCTTACCAATACTTACTGATGCACCATAGAAAGCATCCTGTCTGGATGTATCATGGCTTGGTATGGCAATAGCTCTGCCTGTGACTAAAAGAAGCTGCAGAGAGTTGTAGACACAGCTTAGCACATCACGTCCATGGACCCTGTGTACTTTTTTTGCTGCCTCAGCAAAGTAGCCAGATTAATCAAAGGCCCTTCCCATTCTGGAGGGGTAAAATATTTACCAGAAGAAAACTCGATGTTCATGCCATCAGGTTGGAGGCTACCTAGACAGCATTAAAATGGTTGGCTACCAGAAAATTCCACCTTTTGAGGATGGAGTGGAGGTGCTCGACAGAGTAGTCCACTTATTTATGTCGTCTCGCAGTGTTGAGGAGGCTGCACCAAAAGCACCGGATACGTAGATGACACCAACTGATTCACAGGTGAAGTGTTGCTTCAACTGGAAGGACTGTTTTGGGCCCTGAATGGAGGTGAGAAAGGAGATGAATGGTCAGGTGTAGCATTTCTGTCACTTGCAGGGATACGTGTCAGGAGGAAGATTTTTAGAAAGGTTTGAAAGAACAAGGGAATCATGTAGGGAGCAATTCCTGCAAAAAGCGGAGAGTGGGGGTAGAAGTAAGTATGTAATTGGTGGTAGGGTTCCATTGAGGATTTTTTTCCTTCCCCTTCCCTCTTCTTGTATTCCCCAGTCTAGCCTCCTAACTCTTCTCATCTGCCTTTTACCTTACCCTTGCACCTCTCCTCCTTCCATTTTTCCCATGGTCCACTCGCCTCTCCTATCAAATTCCTTCTTTTCCAGTCCTTTGCCTTTTGCAATTATCACCTCCCAGCTTCTTACTTTATCCTCCCTCCCCCTCCCACCTGACTTCACCTATCACCTTCTAGTTTGTTCCTCCTCCCCTACCCCCACCTTCTTTTTCTGTCATCTTTCCCCTTTCCAATACTGATGAAAAACCTCAGCCTGAAATGTCGACTGTTTACTCTTATCCATAGATGCTCCCCGACCTGCTGAGCATCTCCAGCATTTAGTGTGTGTTGTTTTGACCTTGCACCTTATTGTCTGGCTGCACTGCACTTTCTCTGTAGCGGTTGTGCTTTATTTATTCTGCATTCTATTATTGTTTTACCTCAATGCACTGTGTAATGATTTGATCTGTATGAACAGTATGCAGGACAAGCTTTTCACTGTATCTAGGTACATTCTTTCTTTATGTGCCATGTCATATGATACGGACAATCATGGTCTTTCCATGACCATAATTATTCTTGGCAAATTTTTCTACAGAAGTAGTTTGCCATTACCTTCTTCTGGCCATCGTCTTTACAAGACAGGTGAGCCCAGCCATTATCAATACTCTTCAGAGATTGTCTGTCTGGCGTTCGTGGTCACGTATCCGGACTTGTGATACGCACCAGCTGCTCAAACGATCATCCACCAGCTGCTCTCACCCATGGCTTCACGTGATCCTAGGGACCTAGGTGCATGTGACAATAATAAACCAATTCCAAGTTCAATTCCATTTCCAAGAAGATGAATATCTCTGATGAGTAGGTTCATAACCAAAAGTCATAGATTAAACGTCATTGTCAAGTTTTATCTACGGATGTATGTGGTGAATTAATTTCACTGGGAATTGTTGCATAATTGGGATTGGGTTGCTACAGCTGTAAAGCTGGTGAAATGAGCAGCAGATACCAGAGTTACTGATGTGGGACTAACTCTGTACCAGAGTTACAGCAAGGATGGGGGACTAAACATCTCTTCTTTAGGAACGGAATGAAATTTTTATTCATGTTTCAGCTTTGCCACAACTCACCTACTCACTAGTGATCTGCTTTTTCACTAGTATACTTCCCTCTACCCACAAATCTAAAGGCTCTCATAAAATGGATTCATCGTAAAATGGATCTATTACTTGGGGCTTATAGAATGAAGGTGACGATGTGTGGTTCTCGTGGATTCACTCTCATTATGAGCATTGCACCTGGAGAAAGGAAATTATAATAGTGCTCCAAATGAATTTCAACATCTTACAGCACAGAAAGAGGTCACTGGTCACCAACTTGTCAGAAATACCATATTATTTTTGTCCCACATCCTGGCTTTCAGTCCTCTGTTCCCTGTTCCCTGCCATAAACTTACAAATTAGTTGACAAATTTATAAACACAGCTTCAAATCTTTAATTACTGGTTCAATTATTTTTGAAACTTTTAAGAGAATTAGATTTCTCCTCACTTTCAGGTAATATATTCCAGATTTTAACATCTCTCCATGTGAAAATATTTCTCCTTGCCCTACTCATTTCTGCTAGCTTTTTTCTTGCCAATTATTTTAAATCTTTAGCCTCAAGTTATCAACATACTTGTCAGAGTTTCACTCTTTACTCAATCAAAGCTACTCATAATTCTGTATATCTCTATGAGTTCTCCCCTTTACATTGCCTGCTCTAAAAAGGACAAGACAACTTCTTTGCATTCCAGAAATCTCTCATTCCTGTTATCACCTTGTAAATGTCCTCTGTACCCTACTCAATTAAAGACTCTACACCTTTTCTTTAGTTTGAGGTTCAGAACTAAAGGAATATTCATTTGAGGCATAACATGAGGGTGTATCAACTTGTCTAGCTATCCTCAAAAATTTGTCAACATGCAAACTTATATGCCTTTTCGCTAACACCCATTCAGAACACAGTATCACTAAAACTGCTCCCTGTTGTGCTTCTTTCAAAATTGATAATGTTGTTCATTGAATTTTATCTTTGCTGATTCTCCCCATTCCATTGGCCATTGTTTCATCATTGCTAAGTTTTGTGTAAACTATAATCATCAAAATTGTATGTGTTGTACTTAACTCCATATTGTTTATTCATAACAAAACAATACAAATGCCTGAGATTCCTTTTGTCATTTCTTTCCAGACAGAAAATAATTTATTCACTATTACCTAATCCTTGTTTTCTATGATGTACATCCCTTATGTTGTTTTGTTATTGCCTTTCACACTTTGTGGCACATCAGGTGGCATTTTTTTTGATGTTCCCTTAGCATTTGTCTGCTTTTTATGAGGTTCAACCCAGCACCAGATGGAAAGTGTGCAAGGAGCCAGCCAGATTTGAACCCGGGACCATTCACCTCAAAGTCCGGTGCTGATGCCACGACACCACCAGCTGGCCACATTCCCTATCAGCATCCCTTTAATAAGCTATGTCTCTATTTGGAGATGTTTGTTTGTGGTATTTTCTCAGCTGTTTTTTAACATTTGCAGCTCTCACTCTTACTGTAAGCTTACCAAATCAGCTTGATCAGATATAAGAAGCCTGGAGTTCAGATTGCAGAGCACCTTTTCTTTTGCATACGTTGAGGTCCAAAAAAAAAGGTGCTCTGCAATCTGAACTCCTGACTTATGGAAGTGAATGCTGGACCATTTCCCCAGCAATGGAAAAGAGACTAGAAGCAGCTGAATAATGGTTTTATAGGAGAATGTTAAAAATATCATGGACCACACACACATCAAATGAAGAAGTTCTCAGAAGAGCCCAAGCAGTTTGATCACTCATACCAACAATAAGAGAAAGACAACTCAGATTCCTAGGACACATCATGCGGAAAGATGAACTAGAAAAACTCATACTCTCTGGAAAGATTGAGGGGAGCAAACCTAGAGGAAGACCTCGGCTTATGTACATCAAAAGCCTAGCTGGGTGGCCACACGTCGAGGAAATGGAAGTCATCCAAAGAACGAGGGATAGATCTATATGGAAAACCATGATCCCCAATGTCCGCATCAGATATGGTACCTAGACAGACAGACAGACTCTGAGGTCCAATTTTCACTTTACCCAGAGTAGATTGTGCTTCAAATCATTTGCAGCTGAAACTGAACTGGACACAAAATTGGACTAGACTGTTCACAATAGCACACCTGATGTTTTCCCAGTACCATCATATTTTGTCATTATTCCCATATCATCCATTTGTGCTGACACCAATGTAGATTGAAAGAAAGAGTTCCACGCTGCAGCTGTCATGAAGCAGTCTAGTCACTTGGCGTAGATTGCACAAGCTTGCTGCCTTTGTCATTATTTCCTGGGATTCCCTGTGTCACGAACCCCGTGACAGGTTGAAAAGGACCAGCAAAAATGGAACACACCTGGAGTCTGGTTTACTATAAATTAAGACTATATTTATTACTACTACGAATTAATATCATTAAACCGAATAATACAATACAGGTGATAAACTATTTTATATATATATATATATATATATATATATCAGTAAATGTATGTGTAGATAAAAAAATAATAGTCCAGGACGTAGATATCAGTCTTACAGTGTCAGGTAAGTTTAAGCAGTTCAGTTCACTTTGTGTTGCATCAATTTGAATTGATGGAGAGAGAGAGAGTTAATTGAGTTGATGTTCAAGTTGGCAGCTTTAGTTGTTCTTGCTTCCAAAGTCTTCAGAGTCACTTCCTTTGACCCCCCACACAGACACAGATGGACAGAGCCCCTTCTATGGAACGGTCTACTAACCCACGGCACAGGTTCACCAACGGCAGACCCCCACAGGCAAGCTCTTACGCGCACTGGTAATCACAGGTCGAAATTAATCGGTCTGTGGCCTCCACCCTCGTGGTGGTCTTAAACTCCACCAGTGGTTTCTCGGGTAGCTTCCGCAGTTCTCTCATGACATGTCTCCTCTGCCGTTATCAGACCGAAGGATCAACTTTTTTATAATCCATCCAAAATTCCAGTGTCCGTTAGCTCAACCACTGTGAGCTGTTACCATGGTGACTTCCCAGCTCGTGTCTCAGCTCACGCCATTCTCTCTCTCTCTTTTAATTGCCTCCTTGTTCATTAGACTGCTGAACTTTCTCACAGTTTCTCACCTGCGTGACACCTGTGACACTGGGAATCCTGACTGAGTGGTATCAGAACTCACTACAGGTTGTCCGAAGTTCACAGCATGTGCTCAAGATTATCTCCAATGCCTTTTAAGACTCTGAAATAATCTCTTGCCTGATAAGTGTGTCTTTGCCTCCCACCCCATGTGCCTAGATTGAGGCCAGAGCAATCCAGTGTCATCACTATGGCATGCATGAGTATTTCCTGTACTGAATGCTGATAGCACAAACTTGAGTGAAGTCCCTTATAATCCACACAGATCCCTTCATTCTGGCTGTAAGTCACCCTAATACTGTTTCAAACTGGATTTCTGCCAAATTCGTAATTTTGTTGAGAGGCACAATTGGGCTTTAATGCTAAATATAACCTTATTTTAGGGTACCAAAATGGAAGCAATTCACTTCCTAGCATACTTCTGATCAACTAACCTACGAACTGGTACACTTTTAGACTGTTGGGGGGAAACTGGTGCACCCAGAGGAAATCGACATGTCCAAGGGGAGGACATACAAACTCCTCACTGACAATGTTGGAATTGAACTCTGAACTCTGACACCCCAAGGAGAACTGCCACAAGAAAACAGCATTTATGATCAAGAGTCCCCATCACCTAGGCTGTGCTTTCTTCTCACTACTATCACTGAGTGGGGATACGGGATCCTTAGATCACAGACCGCCAGGTTCAGGAACAATTATTACCCTACAGCAATCAGACTCCTGAACCAGTGTGAATAACTTCACTCACTACAACTCTGAACTGACTCCACAACCAATAGATTTGTTTTCAAGGACTCTACAACTCATGTACTCAATATTATTAACTTTTTAAAAAAATTGCATGGTGTGTCTTCTTTTGCATGTTGGTTGTTTGAGTCTTTGTTTATGTGTAGTTTTTCAATAATTCTATTGTATTTTTTTATTTTCCTGAAAATGTCTGCAAGAAAGTGAATATGTACATACTTTGATAATAAATTTGCTTTGAACTTTGAATAGTAGAGCTGGTATAAGGAACTGAAAAAACATTTTCTTAAAATTGTTATGTACCTTTACTTACTGGGTCAATAATTTTAAACTCTTGACATTATGTCGGATGACCATTTGCATAAAGGTTTCAACAGTTCCACTTTTAAATGGAATAAAAGTCTACCTTGTAAGTATCACCTGTATGCTGAGAGAAAATGCAAAAATAATCTGTTGATTCACATTTGTTTGATGGGGGTTTGCAAAACAGTGGTAAATATTGACCACAGACTTTGGGGTTTTGCATTGATATGGAAATCCCAAAGTTGCTCAAAGCTGCTGGAGAATTATTGGTAGCTGATGATTCTGTGCACAATCCAGGCAAATACATTTTTCTTTCAACTCCCTTCCCCAGCTAGCAAGCACTATTACTAACGTACTTGTAACTCAGACATTTTCCCAGGTGCAGTAGCAAAGATGATTATAGAAAAAAAGATAATATATCTTTCTGAGTTTTTAGCAGTCGACTCTGAATCACAATGGTGTATAAGTATTGAAGTGTGTCTGCTAATTGGAATGTAATGACAAAGGCAGAAAACTGCAAATTTCTCACAGAACCCCTGGTTCAAAGTGTTTTAATTGTGATCTGTGCAGGATTGCTGCCGCCTTATTGAAACAGTGGGGTGCCTGTTATTTCCTTTTCTTCTACCCCCGTAACGGCCTGCAGCCAGAACAGGTAGTCAGAAGGCAGAAACTTTGGGCATCTGCACTCACTCAGGAAAACAGCTGTGGCTTCCAGAGGAAATGTTGTTTTCTTCCCATCAGCCCAATAAATAGGAAAAGACTCGGCCTGGTTTGGGCACAGCCAGCCGTGTAGGATGAAGTTATTAGCTTAAAAACTTGACAGTCAAAATATGTAAGTTGTCCCATTTCTGATAAACAGTGAGAAGACTCTCTGAAAGACAAGGAGGCTTTCACTGATTTCGCAAGAAGGCTTCCCTGGAGCAGTCATGAACTTTTCTATGAACACAGCTATACGATAAATCTTTGGCCACTTGAATATTGCAAACAATGTTATCAGTTTATAAAATATTCTTATATTATGTATATATTCTAAATATGCCTGGACTTAAACAATAGTGTTGCTTTGATAATAAGTGCACATCCTGGAGACAAGTTCTTATCAGCATCAAACCAGCTGCAGCATCACAACTCTGATTTATAAGCTTCACCCAAAACCCTTGCAGTTTGAAGCCAAGTTTATAAAGTTCACATGCAGTCTAATGGAACATCTGAGGTATTTTAATGGTTGGAAACCTTTCAGTGTTAGGAAAGCCAACAAGCTATTTAGCTGACTCCTAAGTTTGATGATATTCTGATGCTGTAAGGTTGAAGGAATGTGAGAGGTTATTAGTGTATGCTGTAGTATGGGACATGAATAGGTTTGCCAAGTCTCCAGGAATACCTTGGTCTATCCAGGAACTAAAGATCAATCTTCTGCATCCTGCTGCCAGCATTTCTAGAAGGGAACAGTCAGGACACTGGAAAAAAAAGATTGATGTGCCTTTTAAAAAAATCAAAATCTTTGGCATATTAGTTCTTAAATATAAAATGGAAACTGGGAGGAAAAGGGGGTGTTTGTATGAAATTGGGAATCAGCCAATCAGATAAAAGGATATAAAATTGAATTGGGAACGTGGTTACATGAGGTGATGTGCCAATGGAAGCAGGAAGCAACAGGTCATAGAATTAAATTTACAGGAATATGTCCAACCAAAGCTGGCAGACCTAAGTATAAATACAAGATTGCTATACATTTCTTGAATGTGTAACTGATATCCTGTATTTGATAAAAGTGAATTTTTAAAAAAAACTGCAGATGCTGAATATCAGAGACAAAAGAAAAAACAGAAAATACTGGGAACGCTGCTGTTGGAAAAGAAATAGACAATGCTTCACAACCACAAAACATTAATTATTTGCCACCCATAAATGCCATCTAACATGCTGAATGTTTCCAGATTTTCTGTTACGAGAACACTCTCTGGTGTAGGGAAAGTAAGTGCCCAATGTTTTTGGGCAAAAATAATTTTACTTCGATAATATATGTTAAGGCAGGAGGTTTTTGGCACTGTAGAGGCATAGTACACTGAATGTTCTTCCAGCAACTATCTAAAAAACTTATCTGGCCTGATGTTACCTAATATAGATATGAAATGGGGCTGCATTATTTATACTGGGATGTTTAACTTTCTAACACATGATGCATTGTATAGTGTATCACAGGGAATGCTGAAGATAAACTGCAGGTCAGGCAACACGAGGAGAGAAACAGAGCCAGTGTATCTTGTAAATGAGTGTTTGAGAAAAATCATAAACCTGAAGCACCAGTTCAGTTTCTCTGGACCTTCCAAGGGATTTTTATTTTTACCTCAGATTTCTAACAGCTGCAGTAGAATCCTTTTTAATCAATTGTATGCTTTTACTCTGGGAATCTGGGAAGTATCTGGGAATATCTTTGTTTTCTGTATATCATATAAAAATTTTAATAGGTAAACAAGTATATCCTCACATTATTCAAGTCCCTAAGGCTTTTCTTGATTGAGGTTTAAATTAGCAGTTGGCAGGGACTAAGTTAAAGAGCCATGGTACATTTTTGGAGGTGTATCTTGGGAGGAGACATATTGTTTGCAGAGAAGGAAATACTTTGGTTAGAATTGTGTGTTCCTAGTTTTATACCCTGATACTCAGCATCTTAGATTGTTTATAAAATGTCATGATTGCATGTAAGGCAAAGTCTCTTCCTCATCTCTATAGGTTTAGAGGTAAATTTACCATTATCATGCTCATTTAATGTGTTACCTTTCCCTTTGTGGGCAGTGTATTTGTCTTACTTACTCCCCACTGTTTAGTATCTGGGTGTAAACCAACCAGTCTTAAGCTACGTCCACACTAGACCGGATAATTTTGAAAATGCCGGTTTGGCATAAAAACGATAGGCGTCCACACCAGGTGTTTTTGAAAATACCTCCGTCCACATTGAAATGGGCATTTGGGCGAATCGCCTCCTACTGGGCATGCGCAGCCACATCTACAGAAAACAAGCGAAGAGGAAACGGTGTACTTGGTGTGCGTTTGTCCAGTTACAGACCAGAAAAACTTAAAAGGAAATTGCCAAACGATGGACAGCTATTTATTTGCACTCGCACAGGAGGACTTAAAACTAAAAAAAACAAATACTGGAGCATATGGAGCACACGGACAGTATGACCCGGCTGACGATGAACATTGAAAAACTGACACAATACCAGTCTCACAGCCATTACAATAGCTACACATACGGACACACAGACCCCCAGGTGGTCCCACCAACATCTTCCCCACTCCCAGAGAGGGGTCACCCTGGAAACATTTCCTACAGCTATAGTCTCTTCACCGATAAAAGGGGCGACAGGTTTTTTAGAACCTCCGGTTACCCCATACATACTACAATGCCCAACCAGCGTTTTCAGATTTAAACACTCTGAAAAGTGTTTTAGAAAAGCTCTGTTTTCGGGGGACGAAACTGCCATTTCAGTGTGGACAGAGGGTCAAAACGAGGAGAAAAAGCTTTGGTTATGGATTTATCTGGTCTAGTGTGGACGTAGACCAGGATGTCAGAATCATCTCCCACGCTAATGTATCCACTATCAAAGCACTTGATAATGATTATCTGTTTACTGCGTTGTTTGCAAGTCATTAGACTTTCAAAACAGATACTCTTCTCTGCTGGAAGAGTTTGTCAAACCAACAGAAGAAAGGTAATTTAGTTCCTGTCATTGTTTATAAATGTCAGACTTCATAGCCTGAGGTCAAGTAAGGCAAATCCCCTTTAAATTAGACAGATGGCTGCACCAAAAGTGTTGGAGACCTATCCTTCTATGATTAGACTACATCATCCATACTAAGAATCTTAAAACAATTTGGCTGTGGAAAAGAATGAATTTCTAGCTCAGAGTGCTGCATGTCCACAAAGTCTTGGATGACAGTGGATTCACTAATAGGAATGTCTCTCAAAAATGTTTTTCCTACTTTTATGTCATAGTTCAGGTGTTGATGCTTTTCAGTAATTGTAGATTGAATAGAGCAAGTAGAAAGCCAGTTAGATGTGGGCTGATTCAGTGGAGCTCATCCATTTGGTACCTCAATAGAATGAACCAACCTTATTTAATGACAAACTCATACTATGTTCCATTTTTAACTTGAAAAGGGTACTTGGTGATGCAGGTCCATTGTGAGTGGCCTTTCTCAACCTGGAGAAGACCAGAACTCTTACTCTGGACTTTCATGTTTTTGGTGAGATAACAACCTGAAACCAACAGAAGGTAGCAGGTTAGAAACAGGAGACATAAGAGACTGCAGACACTGAAATCTGGAGTAAAAATAACAAACTGTTGAAGGAATCTAGCAGGTTAAGCAGCATCTATAGCAAAGGGATGGTCAGTGTTTCCATGTGAAGTAACTAGCACAAGGCTACTCCACATTGAGAAGCAGGAATAGTTGGTAAGTCCTATGAGTGGAAGATGCGTGAGAAGGAAAGGGTTTACGATTCAATGATGATTATAAGTTGATAGTGGAACTCTTTTGAATGCAGTTTGTGGAGGCTACAGGATCTTTCTCACAATGAAGTCCAAAAAAAAGATTTTGAAAAATAAAACCATGTTTGTCCTTGATTTGCTTCTATTTCCCTCCTCCTCAGAATCATAGAGTCATTGGGTTATATAACATGGAAACAGGATATTCGGCCATGTCCTCATGCTGACCAACATGCCTATCTGAGATAATCCCATTTGGCTGCTTCCCCAGTCGGGTGCTCAGGTAAAATAGCATGCAGCAAGTCCCAAATACATCAGAAACCGAAAGTTTCAGATTAGCATCTTTCATCCTGCTCAGAAAAGCATGAGTTGATTTCCAGGATATATACAAGGTTAAAATTATTCCTGTAAAGACTTGGAAAGGCACATTTCCAGTATTTTCTGGTAGGAGGATAAGGGTTATGAACCATACAGAATAAAATTGTTGAATATATTTCCCATGATTCCCATCTCCCTCTTTGCTCCCCCCCCCCCCCCACCAAAGTGGCTACACCTGTGACCTGACTAGAAAATACATTGGTCAGACATAGGAAAATTATCTATGCAAAGCACTTCTCACCTTGTAAAATTTATGTCCCTTCCAGAGAATAGATTAGTTCCAGAAAACGGGCAAAGAGCACCAGGCCTAATGCTCTCTGATAGACATCAGAAGAAAGCTTTGTAGTTGTCTTGGTGTACAGCTTGTTAAATTGACACAATATCAAAGTTCAAAGTAAACTTATTTTCAAAGTACATGTATGTCACCATATACAACCCTGAGATACATTTTCTTGTGTGCATACTCAATAAATCCATAATAGAATAATAACCATAATAGAAGCAACAGAAGACTGTACAATCTGGGCATGCAACCAGTGTGCAAAAGACAATAAACTGTGCAAATACAAAATGAAAGAAATGATAATAATAAATAAATTAGCAATAAATACCGAGACATGAGATGAAGAGTCCTTGAAAGTGAGTCCATAGCTTGCAGGAACATTTCAATGATGGGGAAAGTGATAGTAGAGGAGTAATAACTGTCCCTGAACCTGGTGGTGTGAGTCCTGAGGCTCCTGTATCTTCTTCCTGATGGCAGCAGAGAGAAAAGAGCATGGTCTGAGTGGTGGGGATCTCCTGATGACTGATGTTGCTTTCCTGCAACAGGCTTTCATGTAGATGTACTCTTGATGGACTGAATCATATCCACTACTTTTTGTAGGATTTTCTGTTTAAGGACATTGGTGTTTCCATACCAGGCTGTGAGGTAGCCAGTCAATATACTCTGCACTACATCTCTATAAAAGTTTGTCAAAGTGTTAGATGTTATGCAGAATCTTTGCAAACTCCTAAGGTAGTAGAGGCACTGCTGTGCTTTTTTTCATAATTGCACTTGTGTGTTGGGCCCAGGACAAGTAGCCTGAAATGATAACGCTGAGGAATTTAAAGTTGCTGACCCTCTCCACCTCTGATCCTCTGATGAGATCAAGCTCATGGACCTCTGGTTTCCTCTTTCTGAAGTCAGTAATCAGCTCCTTGGCTGCTGTTGTTGCTGTAGCACCACCCAGCTGGGTTTTCATACTCCTGCTAGATGCTGATTCATCTTCATCTTTGATTCGGCCTACAACAGTGGTGTTATCAGCAAACTTGAATATGGCATTGGAACTGTGCTTAGCCACACAGTCAAAAGTACAAAGCAAGTAGAGCAGGAGCTTAAACTTTGCGGTGCACCAGTACTGATGATTGTGGAAGAGATATTGTTGCCAATCTGAGCTGACTGGGGTCTGTAAATGAGGAAATCGAGGGTCCAATTGCACAAGGGGGTACTGAGGCCAAAGTCTTGAAGCTTATTGATTAGTTTTGAGAGGATGCTGATGTATGTGTAAACTAATGTAATGTTCAGGAATTGCAGTATGCTGGGGGGGGCATCACGTGATGATGTGGGATTGAGACGTGTAAATCCAGCTCTCCCGTAAAAAATCAGCAAAGTACCGTTTAAACAAAGTAAAGTTAATAAATACTTTCCGAAAACTACTTATAAACGTCGTAAGATTACTCTACGATATGCCTCGTAAACCTCAACAGAAGAAGTCTGTTGTGAAGTCGCCGCGAGATGGGAAGAAAAAAGGGCCTACTGCAGCGATGGAGCCTCGGATTCAGGTTGGATCTCCCTCAGAGGAGACACATTTTATCTCTGGCGTAGAAGAATGGAGAGCAATGGCGGCGGTAGCGGTCTCTCGGAAGAAGATGCCGGAAATGCGCATGCGCAAAGAAGTACGCATGCCCAAATCGACACAATTTAAACTACAAGAACCAACGGCCACTGCAACTGAAAGTGACTTAGAGTCAGAATTGGATATTGCAGAGAATACAGATGAAGAAGAGGAGGAAGAACTAGAAGAGACTGGAAGCAAAGGAGACGATGGAGACATAAGAGAGGCTTTATTGCAATTAATGGCTGAACTAAGAAAATTAAGAACAGAGCTTAGAGACGTGAAGATGTGCTATGATAAAGCTATGAAAAGACAGGATAAAATGGATAAGAAACTTCAGAAGATGGAAAGAACAATGGAGCATATTAACAATAGAGTGGAAAAAACAGAAAATAATGTGCTTGTCTGGACCACGGAAAGAAATCGACTCTTGGAGAAAGTGGACGTGTTGGAAAATTTTAGTAGATGTAATAACATTAAAATTGTTGGTCTTAAAGAAGGTATAGAGGGAGATAATCCAATAGAATTTTTTCAAAGATGGATCCCGAAAACCTTGCAAATGAAAGAGGAAGACTGATCAATTGAAATTGAGTGGGTACATAGAGCTCTAAGACCAAAACCACAAGATGACCAATATCCACGATCAATTTTAATAAAATTCTTAAGATTTCAAGACAAAGAAAGGATTCTACAGGCGGCTGCCCAAGCTGCCAAGAAGAGAAAAGGGCCACTGATGATAGAAGGGAAGAAATTTTTTTCTACCCTGACATAAGTTATGAACTTCTGAAAAGAAGGAAGAAGTTTAATCCAGTGAAAAAAGCCCTATGGGATCACGGTTATCAATTTGTATTGTGTTATCCTGCAACCTTGAAGATTTTTTTGACTGGTGGAGAAAAAAGATTTTTTGACGATTACCGGAAAGCGGAGGAGTTTGTGCGAGATTCGTTGAATATTCACCAGATACAAGAACAAATTTAGGGGAGTGAGATTGATTGAAGATGAAGACTGGATCAAGGATTAGGCCTGTTGAATTTTTAGGCGGATGAATATATAAATATATTATTAATTATATGAGGGAGGGGAAGAAAGGTTAAAATTTGAGGAATATTAGCTGGGAATAATAACATTAATTTTTTTCTATATATATATAATTTTTTGTTACGGGGAAGCTGGAAGAAACACTGACCAATCGCTACGTTATTCATGTGTGCAAGCGTGGCAATAGCCATGACCTGCACAATGGAGGGGGGTAGTGTTGTGTATCTTTTCATTCACAACATTAGTGGGGGGGTATTTTGTTTTTTCTTTTTTTGTATCTCTTTTTTCTTTTTGACTGGTTGATTGGGAGGGAAACACATAGCAACATGGTGAAGTTCAAAGAGATTCCCCAGGGAACTATGAGAGTTGAGAAGCTAAGTAATGTTTTAGATTTTAAGAGATAAATATGTAATATTTTTGAATATTTGGAGCCCTTATTTATAGCTCTGATGATGAAGATCTTGGTTCCTTGGGGGAAAGTAACAAATATATATTAAATTTATTTTTATCCCATGGAGCACGTGCAAACCTTCCAATATTTAGGCGGTTCCTTTCTTTTTCTTTTTTTCTTTTCTTTTTAGGTAGGAGTATATATTGGGGGGGGGGAGGGTTAAGGGGAGGGGGGAGGGTAGATATTTTTTTCTCATGTATCATTTTGAAAACTCAATAAAAATATTTTTAAAAAAAGGAATTGCAGTATGCTGACCAAAAAGTAGACTAGCTAAGTAGTTTTTTTCTTGACGATGAATGAGGATTAGCAGTACTCTAATACTGCAGCATAGATTCAGACTATAGCAGGGTCTGCCTTAAGTTAAGGGTCACAGTTCTGGGCAAAATGTTGCATTTTACCCAAAATTTATTTCAGATTTTTTTTAGGGCAGAAAATTTTTAAAAATATTAATGAAGGTATAAAAGGTGACCTTCCGGGAAAGGTCATCCACGTCCTGGCCAATGGCAAAAAGGGTTGAATGTTCTGTCATTAAATTTGATGTACCCTCTGTTCTCTCCGTGTAATCTGAGTCCCTTAGCCACTGTACCCACATGTTCCCATCTCTCTTCGACTGATGCATTCACAGTAGTGACAGCATGACTTCTCACACTCTCTTATTCTGAAGTTGGTCATGTTACAAATGGAAAGCGTGAGGGAGTGAATCGGTGCAGTAAGTATTGCGCACTAATAGATAACCTGGAGTCACCTTACTGTCCACTTAATGTCTTCTTTAATTAATTGGGCATTAGTGGCAGGGCTACTGTACATTATTCATCTATAGAGATCCTTGAAGCTAGTCGAGATTCATGTGTTAGTCAGTGATTTGGGGTAGTGCCATTCATGTGGCGGTTTTGACCTGGGTGATGTTCAGCTTCATGATGGTAAAACAGCTTTTGTCATGCCAGGAAGTGAATCACTCTATGCTGGGTAATGAGGCTCTGACTTTGCTGGTCCAAGTTTCTAGTCAATTTCATTGTTGACACTGGGAGACTTAGTGTTGCTAATGCCCTTGATAATGAAGGTCATGTGGTTGGATGCTAGATTGGTTACAATAATACATAATTACCTGCACCACTGTACATGTAGTATATAACACTGAGGTGAGTTCTGAACCAAATTACAACATTTCCAGCATTTGAATTCTTCAAGCTTCAGTCGCGAGTTAAATTTTCTAAAAGGAAAAGAAGCATTTAATGTTAACCTCATTCCTATCATTATTGCCAAGTTACAGGGGGAAAATATGTTGTAAAGTTGAATGCCAATCAGCGTAAATATAGCATCAACCTTTGTTGCAGGTTATCCATAACTCCTGGGATTAGTGATTTCATCATTTTCAGTTTACTAGCTTTTTGCACCTACTTATATATTCAGTAGCTGTTTTATATTCTCCCTCTGGAATAGTTCCTGTGGGAATTTATCTCCTGAATATCATGTGGAGGAAAAAAAAGACCCAAAATTCTGTGCATCATGTCTCCATGCAGTCTCAGACCTAACAAAGGTGAACTGAATGCCGTTACCATAGATATTGAGATGCAAATTAAATTTAAGTGAACTTGAAGTGATGTAATTCTGGCCTCTGCGTCTGTTTCCTGCCCCAGGACTGTTCACAGGTCCAGTGCCAATGCTCATATAAACCCAGACAATCTCTGCTATTTAGCTGCTTCAGAAAGCCATAGTTAATTACACATTCTTTGGTGATGACTTGCAAATCCCTTTCTGTATTTTAGCACAATAGCAGTTCAAGATACAGATGCTAGTCTGGGGAGTGGAGTCCTGGAAAGTATAGAGATTAGAGCTGTTACATGGCATTGTTCTGATAAATGCCTTTCAGTCCCCCTCCCCACCCCCACCATGTACAAGTACCAGGTTGGCTATTGTCACAGAATGTTGGTACGCTGAGTTTCAAAAGAATTCAAGACACTGCAGGCAAGGTGACGGCCTCATGCATTTTTTCAAAGATTTGGTGACAGCATAACTTTTGTGTAAATGATCTTGTGACTAATTAGAACAACATGTGAATTTAGGGAGAACGTAAAATCCGATGTAGTAGTATTTTAGTGGAGTAAGAGAAATGACAGTGGTATGAGAGAGAAGTTGGCCAAAGTAAACTGGAAGGAGCTGCTGGCAGGGATGACAGCAGACCAGCAATGGCGTGCATTTCTGGGGAAAACGAGGAAGGTGCAGGACACATGTATTCCAAAAATGAAGAAATACTCAAATGGTAAAATAGTACAACTATGCAACCATGGCTGACAAGGGAAGACAAAATATTGTAAAAACAAAAGAAATGGCATACAGCAAAGCAAAAATTAGTGGGAAGGTAGAGGATTGGGAAGTTTTTAAAAACATACAGAGAGCAACTAAAAAAAACATTAGAAGGGAAAAGATGAAATACGAAAGCAAGCTAGCAAATAATATCAAAGTGGATAGTAGAAGTTTTTTCAAGTATTTTAAAAATAGAAGAGAAATGAGAGTGGACATAGGACCACTAAAAATGAGGCAGGAAAAATAATAACGGGGCACAAGGAGATGGCTGATGAACTAAGTGAGTATTTTGCATCAGCCTAGGGTTCTGAACGAGGTAGCGTTAGAGATTGTGGTGGTGTTAGAAATGATCTTTTAGAAATCATTGGACTCTGGCATTGTGCCAGAGGACTGGAAAATTTCAAGTGTCACTCCACTCTTTCAGAAAGGAGGAGGCAGCAGAATGGAAATTATAGACCAGTTAGCCTGACCTCAGTAGTTGGGAAGATGTTCAATTGTTAAGGATGAGGTGATGTAGTACTTGGTGATACAGGACAAGATAGTACAAAGTCAGTATGGATTCCTTCTGGGAAAATCCTGCCTGACGAACCTGTTGGAATTCTTTGAAGAAATTACAAGTAGGATAGATAAAGGGGATGCAGTGGATGTTGTATATTTGGACTTTAGGAAGGCCTTTGACAAGGTGCCACACATGAGGCTGCTTACCAAGTTAGGAGCCCATAGTATTATAGGAAAGATACTTACATGGTTAGAGCATTGGCAGATTGGTAGGAGGCAGCGAGTGGGAATAAAAGGATCCTTTTCTGGTTGGCTGCCAGTAACTAGTGGTGTTCCGCAGGGGTCGGTGTTGGGACCACTTCCTTTTATGTTGTATATCAATGATTTAGATGATGGAATAGATGGCTTTGTTGTTAAGTATGCAGAATTTAAGAAGATTGGTGGAGGGGTAGGTAGTGTTGAGGAAACAGGTAGGATGCAGAAGGACTTAGACAGATTAGAAGAATGGGCAAGAAAGTGGCAAATGAAATACAATGTTGGAAAATACATGTTCATGCACTTTGGTAGAAGAAATAAATGTGCAGACTGTTTTCTAAACGGGGAGAAAATCCAAAAATCTGAGATGCAAAGGGAGTCCTTGTGCAGAACACCCTGAAGGTTATTTTGCAGGTTGAGTCTGTGGTGAAGAAGGCAAGTGCCATGTTAGTATTCATTTCAAGAGGTCTAGAATACAAGAGCAAGGATGTGATGCTGAGGTTTTATGAGGCACTGTCGAGGCTTCACCTTGAGTATCATGAACAGTTTTAGGCCCTTCATCTTAGAAAAGATATGCTGGTATTGGAGAGGGTCCAGAGGAGCTTCACAAAGATGATTCCAGGAATGAAAGTATTATCATACGAGGAACGTTTGATGGCTCTGGGTCTGTACTCACTTGAATTCAGAAGGATGAGGGGAGATCTCATTGAAACCTTTCGAATGTTGAAAGGCCTAGACGGAGTAGATGTGGAAAGGATGTTTCCCATGGTGGGAGAGTCTAGGACAAGGAGGCACAGCCTCAGGATAGAAAGGTGCCCTTTCAAAACAGAGATGTGGATAAATTTCTTTTGCCAATAGGTGGTGAATTCGTGGAATTTGTTGCTACATACAGCTGTGGAGGCCAGGTCTTTGGGTGTATTTAAGACAGAGATTGTTCGATTCTTGATTGGACATGACATCAAAGGTTACAGGGAGAAGGCCGGGAACTGGGGTTGAGGGGGAAACAAAAAGGATCAACCATGATTGATTGGCGGAGCAGACTCGATGGGCCAGATGGCCTAATACTGCTCCTAAGTCTTATGGTCTTATGGTGAAGGTAAGGGTAATCATCCTACAAATCCTGAGTTAGAGTTTTATCATTTGGTTCAATCAAGTCCCATGGCTGAGGGATATGCTCCTTTAGAGAGTTTAAAGACTGCAATGAGCTGACTGTCTTCCCATTCCTCATGTTTTTTGCGCCGTGAACTCCCAACAGTAGCTGAAAAATGGGTTCAGTAGCTGAATTTGGAGCTCATTGCCTTCTTTGAGCCAATTATTGACAGATTTACGAAGAACATTATGAGATCAGAAATACATAGTGAATCATGAAGGAGTGTTGAAGCTTTTTACCTAAGAGGATGCATGTTTGTGGTTCAGTGAAGCAGGAGGAAGAAAAGTTAATTGCTGGAAAGAAGCAGTAAGTGAAGTTGTAGTATGTTAATACACAAATATAATGTTGCAAGTAGACATTTAATTTCGTAAAGTTTAGAAACAATGACCTTGCAGAACATTTTTAGTTTCTGGTATATTGGCGCATTTCTTCACCATAATGCTCAAGTGAAAAGTCAACATTTATGTAGTAGAAGATTTGGTTTAATTTTGTTTCTCTACAAGAATCCCTATTCAACTATTTGGCTTGCCTTTACCTTGAACCAGTCATTTATTGTGGGTACATAAGAATTATTTGTTTTTTTAACAATTCAACAAAATAGTCTATTTTAATCTGCATCTGTGTTACTATATTAATCAACAGCACACTTTAGAACAGTTTGTCCAAAGCTTCCTTCAGATCGGAGAACTAAATGTTCCTGAAATCTCTAAGTGGTAAATTTTCAAGTGGTTATATTACTTCAGCAACTGAGATCAGATACCACTGCTCAGATCCCTCCCTCTAGTGAAAGCTTAGTGCTGCTCCTAATGCAGGGTTTCAACCAAAACATTGACTATCTCTCCTGCTGGTTTTCCTTTTGCCATTTTACACTAAAAAAGAAGTGGTAGTAGCTGAAACAACAGTGCTGCCACCCTCTTCCAAACTGTAATTTCCCCCCTAACCCCTCAATGATTCCTCTTGCTGTCCATCCCAGCTCACTGCACAGACCTTTTTCCACCCAATTCCAATTTGCAATACTGCCCTCAAAAACCACTTGGATGCTTGGATAGGACAATAGTAGTAATATTTCTAAAGTGTCAAAGCAGAGCAAGAAGGCGCTAACAAAATCCTGCTGCTTCCCCAATGTATTGTACCTCATATCTTTCCAAAGCTCTGCTGAGAGCTCCAGTAGTTGCCTTTCCTGTTTTTTGTTTGTAGGTTTCTTCTCCTTGTTCAGGGTTCCTCATTACCAATTAAAGCACTGCAATGTCACTTTCCTTTATTTCCAAATCATTTGGGGTAGGTTTTCATTTTGGCCCCAGCACATGTAGATATGAGGTAAAGGGGTGTATATTCCTTGAAAAATAATCAACATAACTCATGTCTGCAGTTACATACATGGCAATGCAATTTTTCCCCCAGAAATAAATCTGCTTTGGATTTGAATAAACCAACTGTTTCCATAGAACTGGAGAACTACATAAATTTATTAAATCTATTAGGAGTTTCTTAGGAATAGGAAAGGGTGTGCTGGTGGATGTGGTATATTTGAACTTCCAGAGAAGCATTCCACAAGAAATTAATGATCAGTATTAGAGTACATAATATTAAGAGTAATATACACCTGTAGTGGCTTGAAAATTGGTTAATAGGAAATAACTTGTATCGTAGGTCGGGTTTCCGGGTGTGGGTGGGTGGGTTTATATTTAGGAGTTTTTTCCCATTGGGTGATTCCGGAGCATGCGTGTTTTTTATCTGGTTGTATTCTTCATCACCACCATTTTTGATCATCCCGTATTGGTATGTGCTCTGTGCATGTATAAAGTAGAATAAAATTATAGTATGGTATTTAAACGGATTATTATAATAAGTTGGATTGTAATCATCCTATTAAACGAAAAAAGACTTTTAAAATTATTAACCGATTCCAACCTGATATAATTTTTGCTCAAGAGACACATATCAGGGCAGGAGATCAAAATAGATTTTTTAGATGGTGGAACACACATCAAAGTAGCTGGTGAATGCAGCAGGCCAGGCAGCATCTCTAGGAAGAGGTACAGTCGACGTTTCAGGCCGAGACCCTTCGTCAGGACCCTTCAGTTAGTCCTGACGAAGGGTCTTGCCCTAAAATGTTGACTGTACCTCTTCCTAGAGATGCTGCCTGGCCTGCTGCGTTCACCAGCTACTTTGATGTGTTTTACTTGAATTTCCAGCATCTGCAGAATTCCTGTTGTTTGCGTTTTTAGATGGTGGAATGGTTTGCAATTCCACTCTACTTCTCAGAGTAAAACAAAAGGCATGTCTATTTTTATTAAACCTAATATATTTATTCAAGAGGATATTGAATCAGATTCTAAAGGTAGATTTTTAATTGGTAAAGGAACAATCTGTAACAGAAAAGTTGTTTTGGTTAATTTGTATGGCCCTAACTTAGATGATCCTTCTTTTTTTAAAAAGGTATTTGCTTTACTGCCTGATTTAAATGAATATATGCTGATAATGGGTAGGGATTTTAATTGCTGCCTAAATCCTATGATTGATACGAGCTCAACCAATCAGCGACTTCCAAATTGATCCGCCTCATTTATTAATTCCTTTTTGATTGATTTTGGGTTGATTGATTTGTGGAGGTATCTGCATCCCTATAATAGAGAATATTCTTTCTTCTCACATGTTCATAAAAAATATTCGAGGATCGATTATATTATAATCGATCCCCGCTTCTTGCCTAGTGTTAAAACTTGCGAATATGACGCTATTGCTATATCTGATCATGCGCCTCTTAGTTTGTCTTTTGAATTTGATGATGTCATTCTTGCCCGCCCACCTCGGCGCATGTCTCAGACATTATTGCAAAACTCTGACTTTGTCAGTTTCATTGAAACCCAGATAAAAGATTATTTTTCTTTTTAATGATATAGGGGGTACTTCTAAATTAGTTATATGGGATACATTTATAGCATTTTTACATGGTCAGATTATTTCTTATTCAGCTAAACTTAAAAAACAAACTAAAGCAGAATTAGATAGAATTTCAAAATAAATTCAAGATTTAGATAATATCTATGCAATTTCCCTCAATACTGATTTATTTAAACAAAGGGCGGAACTTCAATCACAATATAACCTGTTATTAACTCATCCCATTGAAGGATATTTGCTTAAGTTAAAGAGCCAATTTTATATGTGTGGAGATAAAAATAATAAACTGCTTGCATCTCAATTAAAAATGGCGGCAGCCAAAAGGCAAATCATGAAAATTCATAGGAAAGATGGTACCTTAGCTCAGGAATATGAAGAAATTAATAAGATTTTCAAGATTTTTATGCTGAACTTTATAAATCTCAATGTCCGTAAGATTCCTCTGAAATGAATGCTTTTTTACAAAAGATTGTTTTTCCTAAAATCTCGGCTGAGTATCAAAAAACTCTTGATGCTCAAATTACTGAAGCTGAAATTCTTAAAGCTATTTTTTCAATGCAATCTGGTAAGTCCCCAGGACTTGATGTCTATCCTGTAGAATTTTATAAAAAATTTGTAAAGTTGCTTTCTCTGTATATGTTGGAAATGTTTAAGGGTTCTTTTGTGAAAAGAACCCTCTACTTTTTATGAGGCTTCTATTTCTTTAATTCTTAAAAAAGATAAAGATCCTACTGACTGTGCTTCATATAGACCTATTTCATTACTGAATGTCGATGCTAAGATTTTGTCAAAGATAATGGCCAATCGGTTGGAGAATATTTTGGGTAAAATTATTTTTAAAGATCAAACAGGCTTTATAAAGGTTCGCTATTCTTTTTCAAATGTTCGGAGACTATTTAACATTATATATTCGTCCTCTTTTAAAACCCCACAATGTGTTGTATCTTTGGATGCTGAAAAAGCGTTCAACCGAGTCGAATGGAAATATTTATTCAATGTTTTAGAGAAATTTGGCTTTGGTGCTAATTTTAATAATTGGATTAAAATGATATATAATGCCTCTATTGCTACTGTTGTCACTAACAATTGTAGGTCTCCTTTTTTTCAGCTTTCACGGGGGACAAGGCAAGGCTGTCCATTAAGTCCTTTGTTGTTTAACTTAATATTAGAACCCCTTGTTATTGCTCTTCGTGAGGCTAAAAATATCCATGGGATTTTTGTGAATGGTACCATGCATAAAGTCTCTCTTTATGCTGATGATTTATTGGTTTATATATGTAACCCTGACGAATCCATTCCTGCCTTGCTAAAATTATTTAATGAATTTGGAGGTTTTTCAGGATATAAAATAAATTTTAGTAAAAGTGAATTCTTTCCTTTAAATGATTCTGTCCCTATATATGATAATACTCCTTTTAAAGTTATAGACTCTTTTAGATATCTAGGTATTATAATTACTAAAAAATATAAGGATCTTTATAAAGCCAATTTTGTTCCCTTAGTAGACTCTATGAAGTATTTATTTAGTAGTTGGAGTCCACTTACATTTTCACTTGTTGGTCGTATTCATATAGTTAAAATGATGATTTTACCGAAATTTTTATATTTATTTCAGAATATTCCCTTTTTTTGACTAGGAAGTTTTTTGATCGGATTGATTCTATTATTTTATCTTTCATTTGGAATAATAAAAGACCAAGAATTAGTAAATGTCATTTACAAAAATTGAAAAAGGATGGAGGTCTTACTTTGCCTAATCTAAGAATGTATTATTGGGCTGTTAACGTGCGATATATGTCTTTTTCATTATACTGGGTTGATAAGAGTGATTGGCCAATTTGGGTAGACTTGGAACTGAAAGTTGTAAAACAGTTTTATTTAACCTCGTTATTGGGAGCTCCTTTACCTCTGCAAGTAGTTAAAGTTGTTAATTTAAACCTATGTCCTATGATTAAGTATTCTTTACAAATTTGGTTCCAATTCCGCAATTTTTTAAATCATAAAATATTTAAAATTTGTAGTTTAATTTACCGAAATTACTTTTTTAAGCCTTCTTTGAGTGATCCAATTTTTTTACTTTGGAAAAATAAAAGTATTAGTTCTTTTTTGGATTTATTTAAAGAAGATAGATTGATGTCTTTTGAACAATTATTTGATAAATATTCTCTTTCCTACTCACACTTTCTGCAATACCTTCAAGTTAGATATTTTTTACAAAAATATTTAAGTAATGTTCCTTACATATTGGAGGCTGACTTGTTAGATACTATTATGAGTATGAATCCTTTGATTAAGGGTTCTATTGGAAGAATTTATAATTTATTATTACAATGGGATAAGCGTCCTTTATCTAAGATTAAACAGGATTGGGAAAAGGAACTTAATTTGACTTTTATGATGGAGGATTGGATGCGGATATTGGTTAACTCTTCTTCAATTTGTGCTAACCATTCATTGATTCAATTTAAAATTGTACATTGTTATCATTTGACAAAGGAGAGACTTTCTAAAATCTTTTCTAATGTTGATAGTCATTGTGATAGATGTAAAACTGAGACAGCTACACTGACAGATATGTTTTGGTCTTGCTCTATATTGGAACAGTTCTGGAACTCGTTTTTTTCAACAATTTCTAAAGCACTTAAAATTAAATTACAGCCTAATAAATTAACTGTGCTTTTTGGAATAATTCCTCAAAATATTCATGGCATTTCTGTGTCTGACCAACATGTTATAGCATTTGATACATTGATAGCTAGGAGGGCCATTTTGTTGAAGTGGAAGGATACATCAGCTCCCACTTTGTCACAATGGTTCTCTCAAGTGATGCTATGTCTTAGTTTGGAGAAAATTAGAAGTCGAACCTTTGAACCTTTATTTGATTTTGAGAAAAGATGGGGCTCATTTGCTCGTCATTACCATTTGAGTTAATTGATATAATTTTTCCACAATCTAATTGTAAATTTTTTGTATATTTTCTTTTCTTGCTGGCGGTTTGATGTTTATTTTTAGAAGCTTTTTGTATGACGCATGATTCCGGGGTTGTACACCTAATGGGTTCTTTTTTTTTCTCACTTTTCTGCTTAGTAGGTTTTTTTTGTTATCACAAAATTTTTTTTTCAACCTTTAAGATAATTTTTTTTGAGGCATTGTAAGTGTTGTTACTTCAATGTACTCATGTTATTTTTCCTGTATAATATAACAATAAAAAGATTTAAAATGAAAGAAAAGAAAGGAAATAACTTGTTTTTACCATTTGGGATTCTGCAACTAATGGAAGGTCTCAATGAATCGTAATGAGCTAATTGTTCATAATCAATGTCAATAATTTCCATGGAAGATAATAGTTAAAATCTAAATTTATTAAAGATACAAAGTTATGTGACCGTATGGAAGTGGGAAAGATGCAGAAAGGCTTTGTTAGGATATTGATAAATTATAGGACTTGGGAGTTGAAATATATATGGAAGAATATGAAGTCATCCATTTTGTCCAAAAATAGAAAGGTCCAGCAATTTCTAAATGGTTAGAAATTGAAAGGTATTAGCTTTTAGAATGACCTGCATGATCTTTTAAATGATCACTGGCAGTTAGCATGAAGGTACAAGTGAGCAATTAGGAAAACATACTGGGCATGTTATATGTTGGCCAATATTGCAAAGAAACTTAAGTAAAAGAGATGACTCACTCCAACTATAACAGGTCCTGGTGAGACCTTGTCTGGAAAAATGTGTACATGTCCAGACTGCAATTCTAAGAAAAGATTTACTTGCAACAGAGAGACAGCATTGTATGTTCACCAAATTGATTCGTTACATGGTGGGTTTGTGAAATGATGAGTTTATTTAGTTTTAAATTTAGAAAAATGTGAAGTGGAATGCACAAAAATGCTTAAAATTGTAACAGGATATGATCATGCAAGGCATGTTTGTTAAAATGTGTAAACAAGTCACAGCAAGTCATTCATCCCCTTGTTTCTACTCCATGTCTGAACTTATACCCCTCCACTACTTTTCTGCCTTGACCTTGTGTTTCTTGATTCCTCTAATGGCCACAAATCCATCAATTTCAGTTTTGAATGGAACTGATGACTGAACTTCTACCGCCCATAGGAGTGGGAATTCCAACACAATTTCTCTTCAATGTCTACCTCTTACTTTGAGACTGTGATCCTGTTATACCTCAGATGGGGGAAACATCTTCCCATGTCTATCCTATCCAATGCTCTAAAAAATGTTTTACATCATGCTGTTTTGCTTGGCTAGGATGTTGAGGATCAGGGTTCTACATAACAATGAGCCATTTATTATTATTTTCTTATTTAGTAGCTCCTTCCAGCCTTTCAGGCCACACCACCTCAGCAAATCCCTAGAAAACCCGATTAACCCTAACCTAATCACAGGGCAACTTACAATGACCAAATAAGCTACCCAGTAGGTCTTTGGACTTTGGGAAAAAAACTGGAACACCTGGAGACAACCCAGCCATTCCACAGGGAGGACGTACAGCCTCCTTACAGAGCCAGAATTTAGCTCCGACCTCCAGAATGCCCTGAGCAGTAATAGTGTCGTGCGAACCACTATGGTGGAATGGTGCCTACACTCACAGTATAACAAATATTTGGAACTCTCTGCCAATGGGGTTGTGGAGTCTCATTTGTTGAGTGTATACGAGGGGTGATTGATAAGTTTGTGGCCTAAGGTAGAAGGAGTAAATTTTAGAAAACCTGGTACATTTATTTTTCAACATAGTCCCCTCCTCCATTTACACACTTAGTCCAGTGGTCATGGAGCATACGGATACCTTCTTTGTAGAAGTCAGTGTCTTGGACCTCCAGAAAGTGGTCCACATCAGGGATGATTGATAAGTTCGTGGCCTAAGGTAGACGGACATGAGTTATTAATTTCAAACTTTCTGCATAATCACTCAAAGAGTTGAACTGCGTGTGCATCTAACGAGAGCTGTATAATTCATCACCTTCTACCTTAGGCCACAAACTTATCAATCACCCCTGCTGTGGACCACCTGGAGGTCCAAGACGCTCTCGTTACATCCACGTGCAGTTCAACTCTTTGAGTGAAAATGCAGAAAGTTTGACGTTAATAACTCATCTCCTTCTACCTTAGGACACGAACTTATCAATCACCCCTTGTATAAAATAGAGAACAATAGGTCTTAAAGATATTAAAGGAATGAGAGATGGGGCTTACTGAAGTAAAAGATCTGCCATGATTTAGCTGAGTGGCAGAAGAGGCACGAGGAGTCAAATGACCCACTCCTGCTCCTATGCTCACTTGCAAAGGTATGCTGTAGTTGCGGGAAGAGAGATGTGTAAATTTGTATACTTCCATTAATGTTACCAAAGGTAAATAATAAATATATAAGTGTGTTGAATAGAACAATTATACAAGCTTAAATTGCTTAAATTAGGTGAAACCTTTTTTTAATGCAAGTGCCTCAAATGAAGGACTTACAGTTCAATTCTCTTTCTCCCCAGGTTGGATTTTCTTTATGTTCGGTATACTGGGGTTTACGAAGTGTAATTAAATTCTAATGGCTACCAGTGGATTTGAGAAACAGACTGAGGGTGATCGTACACTGCAACGTGGTCAGTTTCCGCATATACGTACTTCAGCTCACCAGTCCTTGGACAGCAACATGTCTTCAGTCAAATTAATAATCAAAATATTGTAAATTATGGCATTTTACAAAGGCAGAAGGTTTTACATTGCAGTGTCTATTATATATACCAATAGTACTAAATCTTGCAAAATTTGAGTAAAGGGCTTATGCATATCTGGGAGTTTTTATGTGATTGAATGACAGCACTGCAATTTTTATATCAAAATAAACTTTGTTCATAATGATAAAAAAATTTACAAGAATAAACTGTGCAATGCTTTTTCATTCTTCCATTCATTGACAATGCATTAAGTAGTGTTCTATTACATTCCTTAAAACCAATAGCATAGTTGCCACTCATGTGGGCCCCTGGGGTGATTCAGTATTACAATAATTCAAAAGTTCAAACTTCGTAGTAAATTTATCAAAGTACATATCTATGTCCTCATATACAACCCTAAGATTCATTTTCTTGCAGGCATTTACATTAACTACAAAGAAACACAGCAGAGTTAATGAAAGACCGCACATAACAAGACGGACAACCAATGTGTAAAACACAACAAACCCTGCAAATAAAAAAAAATCAAAAATAATAACAAATAACAATAAATACCAAGAAAGCAAGATGAAGAATCCTTGAAAGTGTGTCCATAGGTTGTGGGAACAGTTTAGTGAGCGGGTGAACAGTTCAGTTATCCCCTCTGGTTGGGGGGTAATAATGGTTCCTGAATCTGGTGGAGTGAATCATGAGGATCCTGTACCGTCTTCCTGATGGCAGTAGCGAGAAGAGAGCATGTCCTGGGTGGTGGGTCTCTGATAATGAATGCTGCATTCCTCTGACAATGCTTCATGTAGATGTGCTCAACGGTGGGGAGAGCTTTAGTCATGATAAACTGGGCTGTATCCATTACTGTTTGTTGGATTTTCTGTTCAAGGGAATTGGTGTTTCCGTACCAGCCTGTCAATGTACTATCCACTGCACATCTATAGACGTTTATCAAAGTTTCAGATGACATGCAGAATCTTCACAAATTTCTAAGAAAATCGGGCTGCTGCTGTGCTATTTTTGTAATGGTACTTACATATTGGACCCAGGACAGATCCCCTGAAATGATAACACTGAGGAATTTAAAGTTGTTGACTCTCTCCACCTCTAAAGCTCCAATAAGGACTGGCTCATGGCCCTCCAGTTTTCCCTCTTGAAGTCAATAATTAGCTCCTTGGTCTTGCTGACTTTGAGTGAGAGGTTGCTGTTCTGTCACCATCCAACCATATTTTCAATCTCCCTCCTCCATGCTGATTCGTCACCGCCTTTGATTCAGCCAACGACAGTGGTACCAGTGGTGGGCTTAGCCTCACAGTCATTAGTATAAAGTGAGTAGAGCAGGAGTCTAAGCACACAACCTTGAGGTGCACCTGTGCCAATGGAGATTGTGGAGGAGATGTTGTTGCCAATCTGAACTGACTGCAATCTGCACGTGAGGAAATCGAGGTTCTCGTTTCACAAGGAGGTATGGAGGCCTGGGTAATTGAGGGGGTTCCTCACCGAACCTGGCCTCTTTCTGCCCAATAGCAGAAGAACCCTACAACGTGGTCCTTCCCCACTGAGCCTTTGCGGTGGCCGCACCAAGTGTGTCCATCAGGACATATTCTTTCATCCTGGAATATGCCAGTTGGCAACATTCCTCTATGGACATCTTGATATCAGAATCAGAATCAGGTTTAATATGACTAATTGGCACATGTCATGAAATTTGTTGTTATGCGGCAGCAGTACATTGCCCTACATAATAATAAAAGTGGGAAATTATGGTAACAAGCTGTTCCTGAATCATTCAGTGTGTGCCTTCAGGATCTTGTACCACGTCCCGGATGGTAGCAGTGAGAAGAGGTCATGTCTTGGGTGTTGGGAGTCCTTAATGATGGATGCTGCATCGCTCTTCCGAGATGTCGTGAATGTTGGAGAGTCTCGTGCCCATGATGGAACTGACTGAGTTTACAACTTTCTGCAGTTTATATTTGATCCTGTACTGTGCCATCCCACCACCACAGCAAATGTTGATGCAGTCAATTAGAATGCTGTACATGGTATATCTGTAGAAATTACATAGCAAATCTACTCAAACTCCTTATGAAATATAGCTGCTGTTGTGCCTCCTTAGTAACTGCAACAATATGTAGAGCTGGGATCTTGAAATTACACAGCCTTTACCATTTCTGATCAGTCTTTGACGACTGGTGTCGTTTCCCTTTCTGAAGCTCACAATCAATTCTTTAGTCTTACTGATGTTGAGTGCGAGGCTGTTGCAGTGATACCAGTCAATTGGCTGATAGATCTCACTCCTGTACACCTTCCTGTCACTGTCTGAAGTTCTGCTAACAATAATTGTGTCATCAGCAAATTTATAGATGACATTTGAGCTGTGCCGAGCCACACAGTCATAGGTGTGGAAAGTATACAGCTGTGGTCTAATCACGCATCCTTGAGGTGCACCAGTGTTGAGGTGGAGATGTTATTTCTGATCCACACAGACTGTGGCCTTCTGGTGAAGAGGACGAGTATCCAGTTGCAAAAGGAGGTACTGAGGCCCAGGTTTTGGAGCTTCTTGATCAGAACTGTAGGAATTATCATGTTAATCACTGAGCTGTGGTCAATAAACAGCAGCCTGATGTAAGTGTTAGTATTGTCCAGATGATCCAAGGCTGCATGAAGAGCCGATGAGCTCGCTTCCGTCGTAGACCTATTGTGACAATAGTCAAATTGCAGTGGGTCCAGGTCCTTGCTGAGGCAGGAGTTGATTCTAGCCGTGACCAACCTCTCAAAGCACTTCATCACAGTAGTTGTAAGAGCTACTGGATAATAATCATTAAGGCTGGTCACTCTGCTCTTCTCATAAGCACACACTCATCTACACAGGTTTTAATGAAGTCAGTGACAATTGTGCCATATTCATTCAGACTTGAAGATAAATCCCTGAATACTCTCCAGTTCACTAACTCAAAGCGGTCTTGTAAGCGCTCCTGCACCTCCCTTGTCTATACTTTCTTGGTCCTCACCACTGGTGCTGCAGTCTTCAGTCTCTGACTACACTCAGGGAGTAGATTTACAGCCAGATGAACACACTTTCCAAAGTGTAGGCGTGGGCTGGCAAGGTAAGGACTCTTGATGGTAGTATAACAGTGGTCTAGTGTGTTAGCTCCTCTGTTTCCACAAGTGGTATGTTAGTGTTAATTATTTAGAGACGTTTTTCAAGCTGGCCTAGCAGACCATTCAGTTCTGGGCAGACCAAAGGTATCTTGCACTATCTTGATGCTTTTCCAGCAGTATTTGATGCCTGTCTCTGTGTGTGCCCCTGGGAGTAGTCCATAGATCAGAAAGGCATCGGTCACACAGCTACTCGGGTTGAACTGTGATCCAGGCTCTTGCATCTTTCTCCATCCTCCTCTATGTAAACCCACAATCTGCAAAGAGGTGAATGATTATCTTGTCCACACTGAAGTGTCATGGTCTGGTCCGTGAAATCTGCATTCCGGTTCATGGTCCAGTTCATCGATTCCTTATTCCAGGTTTTCCTGTTTTCCCTTGTTCCATTGGGTGCCTTAATTGAGGCACCTGATTCTAGTTTTGGGCTGGCTATATAAATAGCTCCTGAATTCAGCTTGGGGACTGGGCACGTGCGCGCGCGTGATTGGATGAAGGGATTTAGAATGTATGTCTAGTGCACATTCTGGAGCAAAGGGTGGTGTTAATGCACCATTAAGCTGGATGCCAACCGCTGTAAAACAAAATACAGACAGACAGCTTGGGGACTGGACTGTTCCCTTACCTCCTACTTCCACTTCCTTCTGAACTTCCGCCTGCAACCTCGGCTGTATCCCCATCAAGTTCAACTGCCGGAGTGAGACTGGAGCCTTGCCATGCCAAGATAAGGAACTAACTATTGTTGAGTTTGGAACTGTCTCTTTGTGTCCCTGTGTTTAGTGTCCGTGTCAAAGAAGAGTCCCGGCCCTAGTCCTGTTCCCAAGGAGGGGTCCTGACTCTGTGTAAAACCCTGGTCCTAAGTCCTGCTTCCTAGAAAGGGTCCCGGCCCCGTACCCAAGATCTTAGTCCCGAGTCCTAGCCTAGACCCGGGATCTAGTTCTGAGTCAAGACCCAGGTTCTGAGTCCTAACCAAGACCCAGGTTCCGGTCCTTGTCCAGACTCTGGTTCCGGAGTTCCGAGTTCCTAGTCCAGGCTCCTTGTTCCTAGTTCCACGTCCGGGTTCTGTGTTTCTAGTCTAAGTCCTTGCCCAGGCCTTGAATCCTAGTCTCATCCAGGACCTGTGTCAATGTCCAGTGTCATTTCTTCCCTTGCTTTCTTGTCAAACCTAGTCCTGTTCCTAGTACTTCAGTGTCTGTGTCTTGCATTTGGGTCCGCTCTCAATGCCCCCCATATAACATGAAGTCATCTTGCAGGAAGTGTGTGGTAGTACTGATGCTCTGGGTGTGCAGGAAGGATCTAATTGGTATCAAGGTCTTGGTGCTTGTTGGTGAGACCAGGCGATGAGGTGTTCTTCCAGATGGTCTGGACAATCTGTTCAGGAAACCATCCTAATGTGTCCATCAAGTCCTTCTCCTGCAGAGTTTGAATGATAATCTGTGCTGACCACTGCCTGATGGACTTGTGGTCAAAGGTGTTGGTCCAGAAGAACTTTAACATGAAGGAAAGGTATGCAGCAACATCCAGTTGACAGACACTGTGCACCAATGCACCCCCACCCATCCTTCACAACTACCTTGGCAAGTAGTTGGTGCCCGTGTACTTAGATTCCACACACAGTCTGATGCAGCCACATACAAAGGTGCTCATCAGGGTGAGGGTGACATCTATTATGTTCTTGTCACCATTGTCCAGGGACTTGTGCATCGTGGCCTGTCTGACTTGCTCCATCTTTGATCCAGAAGATAGTCTGTGTAATTCCCAAGCTGAAGGAGCAGGGGACAGACCACACCTGTGTCAGGTATCACAATGCTGAGAGCACCTCACACCAGATGACCAGGTTCTTCCCAGTTATCAATAGGGAGCACATTCCCCACAGACTCAATTTCTGTTTTATCTTCTTGATGCACTCCAGCTATTTTTTGGTGCACGCCTTAAACCCTCTGAACCAGATATCCAGCTAGGTGCAGTTAGAATGCACCTTCTTTTCCCTCAGAGAAATTTTCTGTACTTCTTCCAAACTCCAGCTGCTCCATTCCTCTTCATTGTTGGCTTGAAATCCCTCATCAATATCACAATGCCATGGTTGATCAGCTCTTCTATGCAGCTTGTGCTAAATTGGTGAGCAACAATTGAGTTAAAAGAATTTTGCAACAGTTGTGTCATTCAATTTGTCAGAAGGTGCTCATCCCCACATTCCCAAGTTTAGCCAAAAAACATTCCCTGTAGTTCCCACTCCTGCATACCTAGCCTTCTATATCTATTTGCAATCTTGAGAACTAAACATGGTTCCATATAGCAAATTAATCTTCCAAATGTAAAAGTTTTATTCCAAATTTTAGAATAGTAGATACAAAATGCAGGAGGAACTCAGATGGTCAGGCAGCATCAATGGAAAGGAATAAAAATTTGATGTTTTCAGCTGAGCCCCTTCAGCAGGGCTGGAAAGGAAAGGGGAAGAAGTCAGACAATCAGGGGGCCATATTTTAAATTGTTGGGGACTTCAGCCAGGCTTGTTTGAAGAAATCTCTGCTCAATTCTCATCAATGCATCACCAGCAGCACAAGGGGTCTCAACACAGTTGACCACTGTTATACTATTAGGAATACTGACCGTTCTGTCCCTCGACCACATTGCAGGAAATCTCACTATCAGGCTGCCCTCCCTCTACCTGCGTACAGGCAGAGGCTAAAGAACAAGACTCCAGAGATAAGCAAAACAGAGAGATGGTCGCAGGAGGAAGAGCAGGGTTGCTTCAAGTCGGTGGAATGGGCCATGTTCAAGCACTAATCAGAGCATCTGAATGAATATGACACAGTTGTCACGGATTTTACAAGAACCACCGTGGACGAGTGTATCCCCAAAAATCTTTCAGTGTCTTCCCCAACCAGAAGCCTTGGATTTACCAAGAGATCCGCAGTCTACTGAGAGCCAGATCATGGTGTTTAGTTCTGGTGATCAAGTGAAATACAAGAGGTCCGGGAATGACCTCTGGAGAGCCATCTCACATGCAGAGTAACAAAGTTAAATCACTGAAGGATGCTCAACAGCTGTGGCAGGGCTTGGATGCTATCACTCCTACAAAGTGAAACCAAGCAAGACAGATTACAAGTTTTTCTTCCAGATACGCTCTATGCCTCTTATGCCCGTTTTGACCATCAAAACATGGAGGCATCTTCATGAATTCCCACAGCCCCCAACAACCCTGAGGCCAGCTTGAGAGCATCCTCCAGGAAGGTAAACCCATGGAAAGCATCTGGCCCTGGCTGGGTATCTGGCTGAATATTGAAGACCTGTGCTAATCACTGGCTGAAGTATCCACTGATACCTTTAAACTCTCACTTCAGCAGTCTGAGGTATCCACCTGCTTCAAACCTAAAAAGAACATGATAACCTACCACAATGACTATCGTCCGGTAGCATTTACATCCACAGTGATGAAGTGCTTTGAGAGGTTGTTGATGATGCATATCACCCCTTGTCTGAGGAGTGATTTGGATCCACTCCAGTCTGCCTACTGTCACAACAGGTCACAACAGATGCCATTACTTTGGCCCTTCACTCAACACTGGAACATCTAGACAGTGAAAATGCACACATCAGGATGTTCTTCACTGACAACAGCTCATCAATTAATACTATCATCCCCTCAAAATGAATCAATAAACTCCAAGACCCAGGCATCAATACCGCCTTATCCTGGATCCTGGATTTCCTCACTTGCAGACTCCAGTCAGTTCGTATTGGCAACAACATCTCCTCCACAATCTCCATCAGCACAGGGGTACCATAGGATTATGTGTTTAGCCCCCCACTCTGAACTGTTCCCACAAGCTGTGGACTCACTTTCAAGTACTCTTCATTTCATGCTCTCGATTATTACTGCTTATTTATTTATTATTATTTTGTTTGTTTTTGTTGTTGTTTCTTTGCATTTATTTTGAATGCCCGTAATAAAATGAATCTCAGCATTGTATATGGTGACATATATAAACATTGATAAAAAATGTACTTAGACCTTCGAAGTTTTATCTTTTTTATATTTCTCTTTAATAAGTGGTAATATTTCTTATGGAAGTTATTGATACTGAGTTACTGTCACACTCACACAGCTCCAGAGGCCCAGTTTCAGTGCTGTCTGTGTGAAGTTTCAGCATGGGGTTCCCCCATGTCCCAAGTACATGTGCATTGACAGATTAATTGGCCACCAGCAACTGCTCCTAGTGTGTAGGGGAATAGAAGAGCCTGGCTGGCGTTGATAGGAAGAGGAGAAAATAGTCTGACATTATAGTGGGATCAGTGTAAGAATATTCTGTTGAACTGCATGCTTCCAGCAATTTCTCTTTTTATTTTGTAGAGACATAGAACCTAGAACAGTACAACACAGGAACAGAACCTTCATCCTGAGATGTCTATGCAGAACACAATATAAAATTAAACTAAGTCTCTTCTCCCTCTATACCCTGCTTAATCACGTGCCTGTCCAACAACTTTCAAATGGCACTCTCATATCTGCGTCCACCATTACTCCTGTCAGCCCATTCCAAGCATCCACCACTTATGTGGGAAGAAAAAACTTGCCCTGCACATATCCTTTAAACATGCTCCCTCTCACCTTATATGCATTTCCTTTAATATTTGACATTTGGGGTTGATCTCTCAATTAATGTACACTTTGAGGCTACTTTATCAGGTACAACGGTACACTTGCTCGTTAGGGCAAATATCTAATCAGCCGATCGTGGCAACAACTGAATGCATAAAAGCATGCAGACATGGTCAAGCAGTTCAGTTATTGTTTAGACAAAACTTCAGAATGGGGAAGATATGCGATTACAAGGTGACTCTGTCACTTGTTGCTGCTGGACAGAGTAGCTTGAGTATTTCAGAAACTCAAAATATTTCAGATTTCAAGATCCTCCTGGGATTTTCATGCACAATAGTCTCTAGAGTTTACAGAGAATGGTGCCCAAACCAAAAAAAAAAAAAATCCACTTGGCAGCAGCTTTGTGTGTAAAAAAACCTTGTTGATGAGAGAAGTCGGGGGAGAATGGCCGGACAGGTTCAAGCTGGCAGGAAGGTGACTCACTCAAATAACCACGCATTGTAACAGAGATGTACAGAAGAGCTTCTCTGAGTGCATAACACTTCAAATATTGAAGTGGATGGGCTACTATAGCAAAAAACCACAAACATACACTCAGTGGCCACTTTATTAGGTGCTTGAGTTAAGGGTCACTCTTCAGTTGTCACTGTGGGATGAATTTTCATGCCTTCCTGTTTTAAATTGAAGACCAGTATTGTACAATCCATAGAAAGCTGCAGATGGTGGAAATGTGAATTAAAAATAGAAAATGATGGAAAAACACAGCATGCCAGGAAGTACTTGTGGTAAAAGCAATAATTACTGTCTCAGGTTGAAGAAGAGGTTCCGATAAAGGGACTTTGAACTGAATCATTGACTTTACTTTCCACCAATGCTGCCAGACTGACTGACATTTTTCAGCATTTTATATTCCCACAAGGGAGGAGAGTTTTCTGCAGCAACCATATCCTCAATGTAAGTTTGTCAAACAGAGGATCAAGTTACCATGATCTCACAGAACAGTAATGTGCAAGGAGAGTGAAATTTTCTCAGTTGATAACTTCACAAAATGATCTGACCACAATGCCAATGGCATTAAATTGACAGTTGTCCTCAATTCTTTTGCCCAAGGTTCTTTTCAAGCTTCAGTGCGAGGGAGCATGTGGCATATGTAGGACAATTGGTTCGAGATACCTTGGTGAAACCAGTAACAGATATTCTGTTCAATGAAGCAAACCAGTGCGTTTGGTTTCACTGGTCACTGTAAAGATGGAACATGCAGTAATAGGAAGGGTCCCACAAATCCAGGCTGCTTTTCAATTTAGTCCTGATTCAGTTAAGGTGCTTCTTATGAAGTTTCATACTGATGCTGTGCAGCTGGTATACGAATAGAGTATAAAAATTAAGGACATGTTCTTAAAAAGAATTAAGGACTAATTATCAGTCCACGTTCCAAACCTTCCCCAGTAATGCTCCTCAACTCTTTTTCCATTGCTTTGATGACTGCATTGGTGCTGCTTCATTCACCCACGATGAGCTTGACAATTTCAACTTTGCCTCCAACTTCCACCCTGCTCTTAAGTACACTTGATCCACTTCTGACACCTCCCTCCACTTTCTTAATCTCTGTGTCTCCATCTCTAGAGATGAACTGTTTTATAAATCCGCTGATTCCACAGCTATCTTGTCTATACCTCTTCCCAATCTGTCTCCTGTAAAATGCTATTCCCTTTTCTCTGTTCCTTCATCTCTGTTCCATCTGTTCCTAAGATGAGGCTTTCCTTTCCAGGACATCAGAGGTGTTCTTCTTCAAAGAATGTGGTTTCCCTTATTCCACTATTGATGCTGCTCTCACCTGCATCTCCTCCATTTCCAGAACATCCGCACTCAACCCATCGTCCTGCCCACCTTAACAATATTAGAGTTCCTCTCTTCCTCACCTACCGCTCTGAGCCTCCATATCCAACACACTATTCTCTCCAACTTCCACCATCTCCAAATGGATCCTACAACTAAACACATCTTTACCTCCCCCCAGTTCTCTGCTTTACACAGGGATCGCTCCTTCCGTGATTCCCTTATCCATTTATCCCTTCTCACTAATTGCCCTCTTGGCATTTATCCCTGCTAGTGGCCAAAGTGCCCATTCACCTCCTCCCTCACTTATATTCAGGGCCTCAAATAATCCTTCCAGGTGAAGCAACACTTCGAGCACCTCTGCTGCATTCACCAAAAGAGGAACTTCCCAGTAGCCAAATATTTTAATTCCCATTCCCATTCCCGTTCCAACATGTCAATCCATGGCCTCCTTTTGAGCCACAATAAGACTACCCTCAGGGTGGAGGAGCAACACCTTATATTCTTCTGGTAAACATACTTTTTCCCTCCCCCTCCCCGTCTTCTTCAGTTCTCCACCCTGGCCTGCTCCCTCTTCCTTCCTGCCTTTCACCTTTCCCTTTCTCCTATGGTCCACTCTCCTCTCCTATCAAATTCCTTCCTCTCCAACCCTTGACCTTACCCACCCACCTGGCTTCACCAATCACCTTCCAGCTAGCTTCCTTTCGCTGCTCCCACCTTTTTATTCTGGCATCCTCCCCCTTCCCTTCCAGTCCTGAAGAAGGGGTTTGGCTGGAAACATTGACTGTTTACTCATTTCCATAGATGCTGCCTGGCCTGCCGAGTTCATCCAGCGTTTTGTGGGTGTTGCTTTTGATATCCAGCATCTGCGAATTTCTTGTGTTAAAAATTAAGGAACCAGATTCAAGTTTATTATCACTATCCTATAACTTGAAATTTGTTGTTTTGCAGCAGCAGTACAGTGCAAAGATATAACAATCCATAAACTACAAATATAAACAAATAGTGCAAAATAAAGGTAGTGTTCTTGGCTTCGTGCATTGTTCAGGAATTTGAAGGCGGAGGGCAAGCAGCTGTTTCTGAATAGTTGAGCTTGGGCCTTCGGGCTCCTGTATGCCTCACTGATGGTAGTAACAAGAGGAGGGCCAGTTAGAATGTTCTCCACTGGACAGTATATCGAGAGAAATCCGCTAGAGTCTGTGGTAGCATAACAAATCTCGTCAAACTTCTTTCAAAACAGAACCTCTGGTGTCCAGTCTTCATGATTGCATTGATCTGTTGGGCCCAGGATAGATACTCTGAGATGTTGATGCCCACGAACATAAAACTCTTCAACTTTTCCGCTGCTGACTCCTCAATGAGGACTGGTGTTCTCCTGATATTCCCTTCTTGAAACCTGTGAACAGTCTTAGTTTCTTTTTGCATTTTGCACCAGACAGTCAGCCATTCTTGTCTGGCGCATGGTGTCAGAATTGGTCTCCTTTCGGATTAACCGGGTCACGATATGAACGTACCTGACTCGACCCATTTTTCTTTATGAGGTCAAGTGGCTAGTTCAATGCTCAACCTGGCATGGATGGAAAGCGTGCTCGGGGTGGGGGGTGGCCCGACTTGCTTCGAACTCGGGAGCCTTCGCTCCAGAGTCCAGCTCTGATGCCGTTGTGCCACCAGTCTTAGCGATGTTGAACATGAGGTTTTTGTTGTGACGCCATTCAACTAGCCAATCTATTTCACTCATGTAAGCCTCCATAACACCATCTAAGGTTCTACCAACAGTGGTGTCATTTGAAAATTTATCGATGCTAATCCACACAGTCATGAGCATAGCAAGATTAGGGCAGTGAGCTGAGTATGCATTATTGAGATGCACCTGTGTTGATCCCAAGGTGGAGGTGACTTAACCAATCTCCACTGTCCGTGATGTCCCAGAAGAAGTCAAGGATCCATTTGCAGAAAGAGGTACAGAAGCTTGTTGATTAGTTGTGAGCGAGTGACGGTATTGAACACCGAGCTGTAATCACAAAAGAGCAGCTTGACATATGTTTTTGCTGTTGTCTATATGCCCCAAAGCTGAGTATAGAGCCAGTGAGATTGCATCTGCTGTAGACTATTATAGCAGCAGGCAAATTGCAATGGGTCCAGGTCCTTGTTCAGGCAGGAGTTAATTCCATCCATAACCAATCTTTTGATTCTTCATCACCATATTTGTGAGTGCTACTGGATGATAGCTGTTGAGACAGTTCAGCCTGTTTTTCTTGGGCGTAGAAATAATTGTTGCCCTTTTGAAGCAGGTGGGAAACTCAAAGCGCAGCAGTAAGACATTGAAGGCGTGTTTGAATACTCAAGCCATTTGGTTGACACAGGTTTTCAGTACTTGGTTATCTACACCATCAAGACCTGACATCTTGTGAGAGTTCACCCTCTTGAGGGATGCTTGGACATCAGCCTCTGAGACATTGGTCATAGGGTCATTGGATGCTTCATCCGCAATGTTGTAAGATAGGAGGAATGAGAGCTCCAGTAATGCAGACAGACTTTCTATTTATGCGTGCATCCAGCTTCCTGCCCTTTATTCATGTATCTTGAGTACCATCTCCCCCGTCTGAGTAAGACAACTGGTGGGAGCAGACACTTTCAACAGAAATAACCGGTTACCATGGCCAACCCCAAACTCACATACCTTCCTCCTTTTGTAAAATATCTTCAGAAAGTTGTTATGTTTTTGTTCTAAGCAACTGTTCAGAAACACTCTCAGCATGACAATGGTGGAAGACAACACTTTGTAATGGAAAGATGACAGGAAACAGGAAGACATTCTCACTCATTCTCACTGAGGACCTCAACAACCATTTTCCTTTTGTGTGTTTTGGTTTGTGATCTTGTTATTGTGACTGCGGACCTCTTATTGTTCCCAAATTGTGCTTTACCAAGACAGCTTATTGAACCTTGGAGCTCAGGCCCTTAGCCTTCTTCAAATGCTGCAAACAAAATCAGAGGTAAATCAGCACAACCAACCCCACTGTCATAAAATATATCTAAGAATACTCATTGATCACGGCTAAGCATGCAACTATGAGGTGTGTCATGAAGGAGGAGATGTTATTTCCAATCCACACTGACTGTGATCTCCCGATGAGGAAGTCAAGGATCCAGTTGCAGAGGGAGGCAGGGAGGCCCAGGATGTGAAGCTGGTTGATTAGAACTGAAGGTATGATTATGTTGAACGTTGAGCTGTAGTCAATACACAGTAAGTATTGCTATAGTCCAGGTGAACCAGGGCTGACGAGAGAGGTTTAGACCTATTGTGGTGATGGGCACATTGCGGCAGAAGCAGGTCCTTACTCAGGCAAGTGTTGATTCTAGCTATAACCAACCTCTGAAAACACTTGATCACAGTAGATATGAGTGCAACTGGGCAATAGTCATTGAGCCAGCTTCTCCTGCCCTCCTTTGGCAATGGTATGATTGTTACCCTTTTGAAACAGGTGGGAAAATCTGACTGCATCAGTGAGGGACTAAAGATGTCCTTGAACACTCTCGCCGGTTGGTTGGCACAGGTTGTCAGTGCCCTACCGGGTACACCATCAGGGCCTGACATTTTTCAAGGGCTCACTCTCTTGACAGATGGTCTGAAGTCTCCTTCCGAGAGAGAGAGATGACGGAGTCACCAGAAGCTGCAGTGATTCACACAGGTGTGGATTTATTCTCCCTTTCAAAGCATGCGTAAAAGGCACCGAGTTCATTGGGGAGTGCAGGGTCACAGCCATTCATGATGTTAGGCTTTGCATTGTCAGAAGTAATAGACGACAAACCCTGACAGAGCTGATGTTTCCACCTCTAACTTCGATTGGAATTGTTTTTTTTGCTCTTAAAATACTCTTCTGTGGGTCATACCTGGACTACTACTTGTATAGTTCTGGATCACTGGTCTAGAATGCCACAGATCTGGCCGTCAGCAAACTACAAATCTCCTGGTTCATCCATGGGTTTTGGTTTGGATATGTCTGGTATGTTCTTGAAGGCACACACTTATCCACATAGATTTTGATGAAGTCGGTGACAACTGTGACATATTAATTCAGATTCGAAGATGAGTCCCTGAATATGGTCCAGTCCACTGATTTAAAGCAGTCCTGTAAGTGCTCCTCTGCCTCCCTTGACCATACCTGCTTGGTCCTCACCACTTGTGCTATGGTCTTGAGTCCCTTACCATACACCGGGATCACAGCCAGGTGATCAGATTTTCTAAAGTGTGGGCATGGGCTGGCACAGTAAGTGTACTCGATGGTGGTATGACAGTGGTCAAGTTTGTTGGTTCACATAATTCCAGAGGTGATATGTTGTAGTTGTTATTCAGAAACATCTTCAAGCTGGCCTTGTTGAAATCCCCCCCAATGATAGGGATGGCATCCGGGTGTGCAGTGTCGTGACTGCTGATCACACACCAGTCCTCAGCGAGGGATCAGCAGTGGAAGGGGTGAGCACTTTCAAGTTCCTGGCTGACAACAACTTTGAAGATCTACCCTGGGCCCAACATATTGATACAATTAACAATATGGCACGATAGCGGCTATATTTCATTGGGAGTTTGAAGAGACCTGGTATGTCACCAAAGACTCTTGCAAGTTTCTGGAAATGTACCATGGAGAGCATTCTAACTGGTTGCATCACCAACTTCTACGGAGGAGATTCTGCAGAAAGTTGTAAACTCAGCCAGCTCCAGCAGAGGCTCCAGTTTCTCCAGCAGCAAGGACAACTTCGAAAGGTAGCATCCATCATTAAGGACCCTCATTATCAGGACCATAAGACCAAAAGTTGTAGGAGCAGAATTAGGCAATTTATCCATTGAGTCATCTCCACCTTTTTATCATGGCTGATCCATTCTTCCCTCTCATCCCCAATCTCCTGCCTTCTCCCCATATCCCTACATGCCCTATCAATCTCTGCCTTAAATATACCCAATGACTTGGTCTCCACAGCCACCTGTGGCAATGAATTCCACACATTCACCAATCTTTGGCTAAAGAAATTCCTGCTTATCTCTGCTCAAAATGGACATTTTGAGGCTGTATCCTCTGGTCATAGACTCCTGCACCATAGAAAACATCCTCTCCACATCCACTCTAGGTCTTTCAACATTCAATAGGTTTCAACGAGATCCCACCTCATTCATCTAAACTACAGTGAGTACAGACCCAGAGCCATCAAACACTCCTCATGTGAAAAACTTTTCAATCCCGGAATCATTTTTGTGAAAAGCTCCATTGAACCCTCTCCAATGTCAGCACATCCTTTCTTAGACAAGGGGCCCAAAACTGCTCACAATACTCTAAGTGAGGTTTCACCAGTGCCTTATAAAGCCTCAACATTAGTACATCCTTGCTTTTATATTGTAGACCTCTTGAAATGAATGCTAATATTGCATTTGCCTTCGTCACCACCAACTCAACTAGCAAAGTAACCTTTAGGGAGTTCTGAATGAAAACTCCCAGGTCCCTTTGAACCTGAGTTTTGAATTTTCTCTCCATTTAGAAAATAGTCTATACTTTTATTTCTTCTACCAAAGTGAATAACTATACACTTTCCGACACTATATTCCATCTTCCACTTTGTCTATTTTCCTAATCTGTCTCAGTCTTTCAGTGGATGTTCTGCATCCTCAACACTACCTGCCCCTCCACTTTTTTTTGTATCGTCCCCAAACCTGGACACAAAGCCACCAATTCCATCATTCAAATCTCTGACATAAAATGTGAAAAAGTAGTAGTCCCAGCACATACCCCTGTGGAACACCGCTAGTCACTGGCAGCTAACCAGAAAACGCTCCCTTTATTTCCAGTTTTTGCCTCCTGCCAATCCACCAATGCTCTACGCATGCTAGTACTTTCCCTGTAATACCATGGGCTTTTAATTTGTTAAGCAGCCTCCTGTGACATCTTGTCAAAGGCCTTCTGAAAATCCAAGTTCACAAGATCCACTGATTCTCCTTTGTCTATCCTGCTATTTATTACTTCAAAGAATTGGAACATATTTGTCAGACAAGATTTTCCCTTAAGGAAACCATGCTGACTTCAGCCTATTAGATCATGTGCTTCCAAGCATCCCAAAACCACATCCTTAACAATTGACTCCAACATCTTCCCAACTACATTGGTCAGACTAACAGGTCTAGAATTTCGCTCTTTATTGAAGAATGGAGTAACATTTGCAATTTTCCAGTCTTCGGGAACCATGCCAGAATCCATTGTTTCTTGAAAGATCATTACTAATGTCTTCACAATCTCTTCAGACACCTCTTTCAGAACACTGGGGTGCAGACCGTCTGGTCCACCTGACTTATACACATTCAAACCTTGCAGTTTCCCAAGCACTTTCTCCCTAGCAATGGCAACTTCACTCATTTCTGCCCCCTGACACTCTCAAACTTCTGGCATTCAGTTCATCTGCCATTTCCTTGTCCCCTGTTAGTACCACTCCAACCTCGTTTTCCAGCAGTAGAAGAGAGACTCTTGCCTCTCTTTTACATTCTGTAATTCTGAAAAAATGTTGGTATCCTTTTAATTCTATTGGCTAGCTGTCCTTTGTTTTCCATATTTTCTTTCTTCATGACTTTTTTAGTTGCCTTCTTTTGATTTTTAAAAACTTCCCAATCCTCAAACTTCGCACTAATTTTTGCTCTATTATATGCTCCCTCTTTGGCTTTTATGTTTGCTTTGACTTCCCTTGTCAGTCACGATTGCATCATGGACTTCTGTCCTCTCCTATCAGATTCCTCCTCCTCCAGCCCTGTATCTCTTTCACCAATCAGCTTTCCAGCTCTTTACTTCGCCCCTCCCCCTCCCAGTTCCACCTATCGCTTTGTGGTTCTTCTTCCCCTCCCCCCATTTTCTTACTCTGACTCCTCATCCATTTTTTCTAGTCCTGACGAAGGGTCTCAGCCTGAAATGTCGACTGTACTCTTTTCCATAGATGCTGCCTGGCCTGCTGCATTCACTGGCAACTTTGATGTGTGTTGCTTGAATTTCCAGCATCTGCAGAATTCCTCGTATCTGCAGATTTCCATTTGATTATGGTTGTGTCATCTTGCCTTTAGAGATGAGAAGAGGACATGGCCTCTTCGTCTTGCTACCATCAAGGAATTAGTCTGAAGCTTGAAGACACACACTCAACATTTTAGGGACAGCTTCTTCCCCTCCACCATCAAATTTATGAATGGACAATTAACCCATGAACACTACCTCACTATTTTTTGCTCTTTTTGCACTACTTATTTAATTTATTTTTAAATATATACTACGATAATTAAACTATTATTATTATATATTACAATGTACTTCTGCCACAAAACAATGAATTTAACAACATATGCCAGCGATCTTAAACCTAATTCTGACTGATTCCCTCATGAAGTCTGATTCCAGATAGACAGCAATGTGGTTCATTCCCAATTGCCTCCTTACATGATTTATCAGAACAGTTAGTTCAAAGAGAAAGAAAAGATGCACAGCAAATTCTAGTGTGCCCATCCTAATCTGTGAACAAACAAATAAATAAAGAAAATGGGTTAATGAGAGCCCTTTTCAAATTTAAGGCTAACTATTCAGGTTAGAATAGCTAGGGTAGGATATGTTAAATGTGAAGTCTGCAAAACATTTGTGGGAAATGACATTGAGGACAGTGCCTGTAAGAGGCTGAAGGGTAGGCATGGGGCATTGTGGGTAGGATAATTAGGAATATCAGACATATGGCGAGAGAGTAAAAATCCAACATACTTCTCATCTTGACATTTCTGATGAGGCCACTGGACATTCCTAAGTATTGTGGTTTTTAGGAGCTGTGTTCTTGGCTTTGACCACCTTTGCAGTATTTTCTCAGTGGTGTAGAAAGGCTGCCTGGAAGAATTCCTTGCAGGCCAGGGGACATACAGCCTTTGTCCAGAACAGGGGTTGCAAATGTGCTTAAGTGAAGTTAGTGACCTGAGCCAACTACGCGAGCCAACCTTCCTCTTCACCTTTCTGCAACGAGATTGTACTTTCCCTTTAAATGTTAAAGACTACTTGCCTTAAGAAGCATCAGAAACACTGTGGCCTCAGCTGTAACAATCACCAGCTGTAAACCTGGAAAACAAAGACCAGGCAATTAAATTTACAGGAATTTCTTATCCATTGATCCTGCTTCCCTCCTGAGTTCCCACATTAATCTGGTACTTTGAGCAGATCAGCAAGATACCTACAGGAAGGAAGCTTTAAAATATGACATCAGCAGGACTGGATGTGCAACGTTGACCAGAAGGTTACTGTGTCAGCTTCATCGTAGCTCAGGCTTGCCTGACTGGATACCAGCCAGAGGAGACTCAGCGAGGTAAGCTTTAAATTCACTTTTCATGTTTTCTCAAAACAGCCTTCAATTTTACTTGCCACTGCATTACATTATGACCAAATCATAACCATCCCTAACAACCCACCCAACCCATTTGAATGCAAATCCCACACCAGCCTCCAGGCATGTACACCAGGGGTCCGTGCATGTGACCTTTTTCTATAAATTCCTGCTCCCACTTGTATACTGAACCTTTAACCAGACTTCTTATGGTGGCATGCCTTACATCCTTTAATCCACTACCTTCCCAATGTCATTGGCTGCCATCAGGAGTCACAGAAATCCCAACCTGCCCCCCATCCCCTTCCTTGGTTAAAACTGGGCTGCAAAAAAGCCCATTCTGATTTCTTTACCTTGCTCATTATTGTCTGAATCATAAATGTATCTCCCCTAGCAACACACACAAAATGCCAGAGGAACTCAGCAGGTCAGGCAGCTTCTATGAAAAACAATAAACAGTTAATGTTTCGGGCAAAGACTCCTTTTCAATCCTAATCACCAAGAGTGGTGAGGACTTGCTCTGCGATTGTTGGGTGCTACACAGGACACTATGATTCTCTGCTTACCCTTTGTACCCAGCTTGACCTGTTAATAAAATGTATGAATCAGAATGCAAATTCTACCAGAATAAATTGTGATAGATTCAGCTAGTTGTGAATTAATTTTAATTCAGACACAGGAACTAATTTTATTGCTTATTCCTAATTGATCCTCCAGTACTGGGGGATTTTCAACAGTTTACTCTGCTATTTGCTGATAATGAACACAGCTGGAGAGTAGAAATCAGTAGTTCCAGAAAGGTGCTCAATTAGTCATCTCAAAGACTTGTAAACAGGAGTCTGTGGAGTGAAAAATAGTCATCATGAAAAGTATAATCTCCCCCCTACTGTGCTTAGAATGAACTGTAAAAAGCACCTGTCTAGCCAGCAATGTACTAGCAACTTACTCTCCTCCGGAGATCAATAAACTGTTTTATATAAAGGTAGGCATTTCTCCTTTGAAGTTCAAACACCCCGTTCTCAGAATGCATCGGCGACTGTGTGTGGTGTGCTTCTGTCATTCTCTTCTGTTCTGTTACTATTTTAAATATGACCTAAGCATTTGATATGTATTTAGTACCAGAATAATTTTAATAATAACTTGGTGTTGCTGCAATGCAATATTTGATCTGCAGCTGCATGATGCAGTACAACTGGAGTCAAAGGGCTTCAGGTTTGAATGGGGCAGTCTTGCACTGCTTAATCATTATATTATTGTAGTTTGGAGCACTTTGACAGAGTTAACATGATTTAAGAGCTGATGGAACATTTTACATTCTATTATGCGATAAATAATTTCCTGCCAATTTAACATTGCTTATAGGTGCAGTGTACATTAATTCACACATATCTGTGCAACCCCCTGCTTCTCCACTCTCTCTATCCCAAATAGCAGACAATATAACATCATGCTCCTACTCAAGGTAATGAAACTAGTCCCAGACTTGCTTTAACAAGAGTAATAGTGAGTTCAGTTTATAATAGTATTATATTATTGCAGGTTTGTCTTGTAACTACAGAATACTCTTAACAAAAAAATGACCAATTCCTGTATAAGTATTGAGACAGAGATTACCAATTAAGATTTTTTTTAGGTCATACAGTTGATAAGAAAATATGGATGCGTTTAATGTATTAAGAATAACACAAATAGATAAATAAAGTCTTTTTGGGCTTCCAGCCGGGTATAGGTATCGATTTTAAAATCTCAGGCTGGAAGCCCAAGAAGAGTTTGTTCATCATATATGCCGGCAAAGCCCTGTATCCTTTTTCACAAATGGATGAATTTACAGAGTTAAATTCTTCAGAAGAAAATTTTCTGTTTGCAGTAATTTCATTATGAAATGTGGGCAATAAACTGTGTGTAGTGTGCGTCTAAATTTCTGAAATGTGCTCTCACCAGGAAAGGCACCACTCTGGAATCACATTGTCTCTCATTAGATCTTTATATTATTATAAACATGTCACTTCAAGAAGGCATCACTCCAATTCTATCAATAAAGTGAATGGCGCAGCACAGCATCATCTGTACGTTGTACAAGTCTGAAAGTGCTAAGAATGCTTTGTAAAGCATTGGGTGGTGATTGAGAGGAAAGACAATATGAAGTTGAGCAAAATTTGTCCATTTCACCAGTTGAAGGAGGGGAATGAGGCAAATGGTTAAAGGAATAGATGTTGATACAATAAAGGATCAGGAATGAAAGAATAGGTGGTACAGAGTCAACCATAGTTCCGGACAAGATGAGAGGTGTCGGGAGATATATGGCCACAGAAAATTTTGTATGTCAGATGAAGGATTGAAAATGTGATTCACCAAATTTTGTCTTTCTGTAATGTGTGATTCTCTTGTGACCACAAACTGAAGGAAGTTGGAGAGGATTTAAGATGGGTGAAGATACAGAAACAGTGCAGGTGACTTACAAAATGGTGTAGTTAGGGAAGAGAAATCTAGTGAAATTTCAATGGGACTTTTGATATTAGAAATGGGGCAGAGTAATGGTGTTATCAAAGCACATGGTGAGGGAAGTGAGGTTACCTCACATATTCTGTTTGCCCAACAGTGGAGCTCTAGATAATGCAGCAGCAGTGGCATGGGGACAGCAACAACTTGTGGAAGAATTAGCTTTAGTTTTCCCACACTGAATATTTTATTTTTTTTTCAGAGAAAAGTGTTGTGATGTGGTGCTGATAATCATATGTTTTAATGCTAAATAAAGAGTAGGTAATTCAGATCAGCAGTTACTGAATCCACATGCCAGAAAAAGAACAAATTGATTCAACTGCAGTGCCATCTAGTGGCATCATTCCGACTGTGATGAAACGGCATCAAATCATTCCTCACGAATGAAGAGCTGCTTATGCAGGAAATCCAAAACAGAGAATACTGGAAGCACTTAGCAGGTCAAGCAGCAACAGTGGGAAAAGAAACAGAGCCAATGTTTCAGGTCAAGAAACCTTTATTGGAATTGGAAACATGAGAATACAAGTGTGTTTGAAGCTGCAGAAAGGGTAGAGAGTGAAGGTGAACAGAGGAAATGTCTGTGATAGGGTGTAGACAAATGTCAAGGTGACAATTGCTTTTGAAAAGGGGCAGAAGAGAGAAAAAGAATAAAACTGAAACAAAGAAATATAGCCACATCTGTGGAGAGCGGGATAAGCTGCAGTTGTTAAATTCAACATTGTTTCTTGAGAGCTTCAACATACCTAAAATGAAAATGAAGGGCTGGTCTTCATTCTCTCTTTGGGTATTGCTGGAAAATGGGGGAGAATGAAGACTGAGAGATTAGAGTGAGTGCAGAATGGAAATTTAATGTGTCAAGAAATTAGAAACTCAGAATCACCTTCACTGTTCCCACCTGTGTTAAAAGAATTCCAAAAGAGGTTCCCATACTACAAACACCATCAGAAAAGTTGTCTGGACCTTTCTTTTGGTTGTCTATCTATCACTTATGCACCTGCCTTTTTGCCTGGCTGCCTCATTTCATAAGACATAAGACAGAGGAGCAGAATTAGGCTATTCAGCCCATTGAGTCTGCTCCACCATTTCACCATGGCTGATCCATTTCCCTCTCAACCCCATACTCCTGCCTTCTACCATAACCTTCCAGGTCCTGATTAATCAAGAACTTATCAACCTCCTTAAATATACCTATGCCCTGGCCTCCACAGCCACCTGTGGCAACAAATTCCATAGATTCACCACCCTCTGGCTAAAGAAATCCTTCCTTATCTCCATTCTAAATGGACACCTTGCTATTCTGATGCTGTGCCCTCTGGTCCTAGACTCCTCCACTATTGGAAACATCCACTCTATCTAACCCTTTCAACATTGGATAGGTTTCAATGAGATCCCCCTTATTCTTCTAAATTCCAGTGAGTAAAGGCACAGAGCCATTAATCACTCCTCATATGATAACCTTTTCATTTCCAGAATCATTCTCGTGAACCTTTTTTGAACTCTCTCCAATGCCAGCATATACTTTTTTAAATAAGGGGCTCAAAACTTCTGAAATACCCGCTTCGCTGCCACTGCTACTGTGTGGTAACCAGAATCTCTGGAGCTGAAGGCCCCGAAATCCTCAGCTTTGCGTGTTTCAGCGGCCGGGGCGAGGTCGAAGGCGCTCAGCGGAGGCTGGCGCTCGGGAGGCTGTATCAGAGAGGCTGGTTGGTAGCTCGAAGTTTTCGGATGGATGGACTCAGTGTTGGCTGTGGTTGGCTGCTTCCAAGGCATCAGCAAGTTGACGGTGCCTGGAGGTTTATGGCAGGGAGTTTCTCCCTTTTGCCACCTGCTATCGGGGACTTGGGAGTCGATCAACCTGGGACTATAAGATTTCTTTTTTACTGTGCCCAGGGTTTGTTCTTCATCAAGTTATGGTATTGCTTTGCACTGCTGTAACTATATGTTATAATTATGTGGTTCTGTCAGTGTTAGTCCTTAGTATGTCTTGTTTTCTGTGATATCGCTCCGGAGTAACATTGTATCATTTCTTAATGCATGTATGTATTTCTAAATGACAACAAAAAGAGGACTGAGTGTTCTCATAATCTACTCTAAAAACTCCTCACAATTCTCTGTGTGAGGCCTCTTCAGTGTCTTATAAAACTTCAACACTAATTCCTTGCTTTCATATTCTAGGCCTCTTGAAATGACTGCTAACATTGCATTTGCCTTCCTCTCCACTGATTCAACCTACAAATTAACCTTCAGGGAATCCTGCACGAGGTCTCACATGCCCCTATGCACTTCTTATTTTTGAATTTTCTTCTCGTTTAGAAAATTGTCTATACTTTTATACCTTTCCTTGTCCCCATTACTCCCACCACCCTGCCATTTTGCCTTCTCACTGTTGCCATCAGGAAGGAGGTACAGGAGCCTTAGGACTCACATCACCAGGTTCAGGAACAGTTATTACCCCTCAACAATCAGGCTCTTGAACTAGAGGGATAACTTCATTCAACTTTATTTGCCCCTTCATTGAAAGGTTCCCACACCCTATGGACGCACTTTCAGGGACTCTTCATTTCGTGTTCTCGATATTTATTGCTTTTGTATTTATTATTTCTTTTTGTATTTGCACTTTTTGTTGTCTTTTGCACACTGGTTGGTGCAATCTTGCATCGATTCTATTATGGTTATTATTCTATTATGGATTTATTGAGTATGCCTGTAACAAAATGACACACTAATTAGTTACACTAATCATGTTACTAAACTCTTAATCTTCTTCCTGTTCTCCTACGCTTTGTTTATTGAGATACGGCCCAATACGGTGGTGTCATCTGCAAACTTGTAGATGGAGATAGAGCAGACTCTGGCCGTGTGGTCATGAGTGTACACAGGGACTGAGAATGCAATCTTGTGGACCACCGGTGTTGAGAATAATCATGGCAGAGGTGTTGCTGCTTATCCCTACTGATTGTAGTGTATTGGTCAAGAGTTGAAGATCCATTTGCAGAGGAAGTTGTTGACTCCCAGATCTCAGATTCTGGTTTTGAGTTTGCTTGCAATTGTAATCTTGAAGGCAGAGCTGTAGTCAGTGAACAATAAGTCTGACATTGGTGTCTTTACTGTCCAGGTGCTTCAGTGTAGGGCCAAGGAGATGTCATCTGCTGACAACCTGTTTTGGCAGTGAGTTGCAGTGGGTTGAGGTTGCCTGGGAGGCTGGAATTAATGTGTGCCTCTTGAAAACACATCATGATAGTCAGAGCCACTGGGCAGTAGACGTTAATGTATATAGAACATAGAACATAGAATAGTACAGCATATTACAGGCCCTTCGGCCCACAATGTTGTGCCAACCCTCAAACCCTGGCTCCCATATAACCCCCCACCTTAAATTCCTCCATATATCTGTCTATTAGTCTCTTAAACTTCACAAGTGTATCTGCCTCCATCACTGACCCAGGCAGTGCATTCCACGCACCAACCACTCTCTGAGTAAAAAACCTTCCTCTAATATCCCCCTTGAACTTTCCACCCCTTACCTTAAAGCCATGTCCTCTTGTATTGAGCAGTGGTGCCCTGGGGAAGAGGCGTTGGCTATCCACTCTATCTATTCCTCTTATTATCCTGTACACCTCTATCATGTCTCCTCTCATTCTCCTTCTCTACAAAGAGTAAAGCCCTAGCTCCCTTATTACCTTGTTTTTCTAAAGTAGTATTTTATTTGTCTTTTACTCCCAGCAGGTAGACACCGTGCTTCAGCAGCACCATCTTAAAATTAAAATGCTAATATATGCACTCAGCAGCCATTTTATAAGGTACACCTGCTCATACAAATAGCTAATCAGCCAATCATGTGACAGCAACTCAATGCATAAAAGCATGCAGACATGGTCAAGAGGTTCAAACATCAGAATGGGGAAGAAATGTGATCTAAGTGACTTTGATGGTGGAATGATTTTTTTGGTGCCAAAGAGAGTGGTTTGTGTATCTCAGAAACTGCTGATCTTCTGTGATTTTCACACACAACGGTTTCTAGAGTTTATAGAGAATGGTGTGAAAAACCTACAAATACAATCCAGTGAACGGCAGCTCTGTGGCAAAAGGATCATGCTAATGAGAGAGGAGAATGGCCAGACTGATTCAAGATGACAGGAAGGCGACAGTCACTCAAATAACCACGCGTTACAATAGTGGTGTGCAGAAAAGCATCTCTGAACGCACAACACCTTGAACCTTGAAGTGGATGTACCTGATAAAGTGGCCACTGAGCTTATGTTAGTAATATGAGACAAATTAAGTAGGAGAGAAACATCCTTCATCGTTATTTATGTTTTGATACTGTAACAGTTAAAAGAGTATAAGCATAGTTAAAATTAAAAAAAATGAACTGTGCCAAAGGGTCTGAAAATCATATTCCATCACTTAAAAACATACCTTTTAATTTCTATTTTGTATTGAATAATAGGTGTCTCATATATCTGGATTGTCAATGTTTTAACTGTCAATCAGGGGCTGATGGCTTTATAAACATAATGTACTTCTTCACAGTGAGATACTCTATTTTTATGGAAGCCTTTTAAGTCATTGCCAAGGTCAAAAGTTAATAGTGATTAATAAGTTGGACTGGAGTCTGTGATGAGGATGTAACAAACTAAAAAGACAATAAATGTCATAAGTTGTGAGAACATAAACTACAAACCATATGAATGTGTTTCAGCTAGCATTTTTTTCTCTGCTGCTATATGGTGTCTCTGATTTGTTATGTCAGCAACTGTTTTGGTCCCTTTGGCTTAAAAGAATGTATTTTCCTTAGAGAGATGGATATGGATATTCCAGGGATATGGAAGAGGCTAAAATAAATGGACTATGAAACCGCATTCTCTAGAGTCCAGAAGAATACGAGGAGATAGCAATGAAGCATGCAATTTTGTAGATACAGGGGAAAATCTTCCTCTTTCTGAGGAGTCTAGTACTATGAAGTACAGTTTGAGAATAAAGGTCCATACAAGATGAGCAACAATGTACTTCATTATAAGGCCTTGCAGAAGTAAAGCAAGCCTACAGGCCTGAAACATCATAGCTTAAATCAAGAATATAGCTGGAGATAATGGCTGAGCTCCAGGGTGCCTCCTATATAACAAAGATATCTCTGGTGGGTCCTCTAATCGTGACTTAATTAGAACATGCAGGAGTAATAACGTCAGAAGTGACTGATCACATGTTCAGATTGGGTTAGTGATGGAAATCAATTATAGATATGTTGGTGGTGATGCTGTACTTTATATAAACTTCTGTCAAAAAAATAATTGAAAGTCAACATGACATTGACTTCCATGGAGAGAATAGTCCAAGCATGAGAGAATGCTGGAGATCATCTCACAGATTGTCACACATCTCAGTCCTGACTTAATTGGGAAATGTAAGGACGTTCATCAGAGAAATCCAAGAAAGGCAAGCTGTTTTTGAAGACTATGTAAATAGATTGTTTGCTGATTTTGGGCCTATTGACTTCTGGCCCCTGACCCAACCTATGTGTGTCATGACAAAATCATTAGAAGTGGAGAGTTACCACCAGAGTCAGCACCTGTAAACCTATTGAATGGATATTTCAGTATCTGGAGGCTAAAGAAAATGTACCTGTTCTAGCACACTGAGTAGTTTACAGTTAGTTTTAACACTACTCTTGATGTCAGCAGAATGTCTCTTTAAATAATGAAAAACTGAACAGTGCTAATGAGATGATTCCAAGAGAGTAAAATTCCAACTATAAAGCATGCAGACAAGGGTGGAAATGGGTGTTGTGCAAATAATAATGTGTTTCACTCTGAAGTGAATACTGACATAATTTTCTCTCTGTGTAATTAAAACTATAGCTGATCAAAACTATTTAAACTTTTTTGTTATTTTTGTGTATAAAAGGTATAAAACATCACTCTACTGTTGAGTATCAGGATAGGAGAAATTGGTTCTCCATAGTCAATGCTTGTGTTGAATAAAGATCATTTAAGTCTACCACCAGAAACGAGAAAATTAGCAGGTGCTGGAAATCTAAGCAGCACACACAAAATGCTGGAGGAACTCAGCAGGCCAGACAGCAACTATAGAAAAAAGTACAGTCTACATTTCAGACCGAGACCCTTCGGCAGGACTGAATAAAAAAGGCTGGGGATTAGATTTAAAAGATGGGCGGCAAGGGAGAGAGAATCACAAGGTGAAAGGTAAAACCTGAAGGGGAAGGGATGAAGCAAAGAGCTGAGAAGTTGATTGGTGAAAGAGACAGAAGGCCGTAGAAGAAAGAAAAGCAGGGAGGGGCACCAGAGGGAGGCGATGGGTGGGCAAGGAGATAAGGTGCGAGAGGGAAAAGGGGATGGGGTATGGTGAAGAAGGGAGGGGGTTCATTACCGGAAGTTCAAGAAATCGATGTTCATGCCATCAGGTTGGTGGCTACCCAGATGGAATACAAGGTGTTGGTTCTCCAACCAAAGTGTGGCCTCATCGCAACATGGAGGAGGCCATGGACCAATATAACAGAATGGGAATGGGAATGGGAAGTGGAATTAAAATGGATGGCCACTGGGGGATCGCATCTTTTCTGGTGGACGGAGCGTGAGTGATTGGCGAAGCGGTCTCCCAGCCGATGTCAGGTCTCACTGATATACAGGAGGCCACACCGGGAGCACTGGACACAGTATACAATCCCAACAGAATCATGGGTGAAGTGTCTCCTCACCTGGAAGGTCTGTTTGTGGCCCTGAATGGTTGTGAGAGAGGAGGAGTAGGGGCAGGTGTAGCACATGTCCTGCTTGCAAGGATAAGTACCAGGAGGGAGATCAGTGGGGAGGGACAAATGGACAAGGGACTTGCGATCCCTGCAGAAAGCAGAAAGTGGGGGTGGAGGGAATGATGTGCTCGGTGGTGGCATCCCATTGCCTGCTGAATTCCTCCAGCATTTTGTGTGTGTTGTTTACATCTACCATCTTCAGTCTTGAGTGGCTCAGTCACAATCACAACACCACAATGATAGTAGATATTCCCTTGCTTACTCTCTCAATAATCTGCATGATTTGGAAGACATTATTGATACAGGCAGAGAGTTATGGCTGTCCATCCCGCAGCATGTATAAGTGTGTAACTATTGGATACTATTTAACCATTTGCAGAAAGGGGAGGATGCATTGTATGCAAATAGTTGAGGAGGTAGAAATACGAAAGCAAATATAGAGCATTTGTGAGGGAAAGAAACGACAAAAGTGAAAAACATGGAACTCATGGGCAGGGGTGGTATAGGGTAATGTAAGGGGAGGAAACATAGCATAATTCACTACCACTGACATTGAGTTTGGGTTCACTTTAAGAGACTGGTCTGACATGATGACATAATGACATGAAGTTTTTATTGTGCTCTATGTTCTGCATTTGTTTGACAATAAAGTGAGTTGTTATGGTTTTCCCTAAACTTAAAACATCTCTGCCATTTTGTTTACAAAAACCTACAGGGAGTTACTTGCGCCATCGGATAGTCTGTTTAAATGGCTCAATAGAGAAAGTAGAAATAAATCAGTCACTTTGGGATGGCTGACTGAAGTTTTTTCATGGGATATTGTAAAAATAATGATCATTCTACATTTTGACTGATTTTATCGGACATCTTAAAAAAATTTCTGGGCCATACTTGATATTCATATTCCTATTTGTTTTAGAGCTCAGTAACACAGGCAAACTCCTGGGCAAGACATTTTTCAGCTCAATTGGTAAGTTACAATACAAGTAAATAGTGTCAAGGGTAAACATTCAAGTGGTGGTATTCGAATCATAGCCATGCAGAAATTGCAGCTCAGCATGAATCTACTGGCAGGCATTTGAAATTAAATGTGTAATCAGATCTGTTGACTCTATTCATTATCCTCAGTTACCAATGAAATTCTTTCAATAATATTGTTATGATGGATCAGGAATTCTATTGCATAGTGCAAACTTTTCATGCACAGCAAGAATAAACTTTAGTTAAATACGATCAAGTACACAGTGTAATTATAGCACACTTTCACAAGTTAGATATGGGTCCCATCTGCATATGTTGCTCACAGCCGTGGAGACTGCCGGATGCGTGCAGAGGTGTCTAATGGCATGCAACACTCATCCTGTGAAACTGTGTTGCGTAGACAAGCAGGCCTTGACATTGAACAGAGTTCTGGGCTGCTTCAAAATTATGGAAAGGGACTGTTTGAATCTGAGCTGCTGTCTGGTGATCTAAGGATTCCACCTTCCTCCATGTAGCTTCTTCAAGAATTCTTTTCTGAAGACCCCTCATTCACCCACCATTTAATAATAATGTACCCCCTACTTCCTTGATTTATCTCCCAACCCCTGGGCACTGATTGTCCTTGAATTTTCTAAATGAACGCATGTTACAATTTCTCCTCACAAACAGGAGAAAATCTGCAGATGCTGGAAATCCAAGCAACATGCCAAAATGCTGGAGGAACTTAGCAGGCCAGGCAGCAGCTATGGAAAAGGGTACAGTCAGCATTTCAGGCTGAGACCCTTTGGTAGCAATCTCCCCTGATTTCTTCTTCATGATAATCTCCCGCTACATAGACTTCCTTCCCTTTTGAGGTATTTTTCCCCTGTGATAGTGTATCTGATCCTTTCTCCTCTGAGAACCCTCTATCTGAAAAATCCTTTCAGTCCCTTTATGATCTTTTTTTTTAATCAATCCTCACAAGAAATCCTCCATTCCAGATTTCTAATTCACTCCTTGACCTAATTTTCTCCTCAATCTGTGCTTGAAATGCTGGGAAATCACAGGCTAAAGGTATCCCGTACTGATTTCTTTTGGTAAAGTTCAGACACCTTGTGCCTTGTGTCTTACAGAATGCTGTTGTCACTAAGTTTGGCATAAAACTGGCTATGGCACTTAACCACATTAGTGTTTCTTTTCAGGCTTCTGCGTGGTATGATTTTCCATAATGGAACCTATTGTGAAAATATTGTTTAACTTTGCACCTCATTCTCATTGTTGTACCTCCTGGTCATAGATTTGCCAATCCAGGGATGAAGGAACTCAGTTTACATTTTATTCATATGGCAATAGAGTTAACCAAAAATAAATGAAAAAAGAAAAGTAGGAAGAAATTAAATTCCAACATTATTTTCCTGTTTCTGTGTTGAAACATTCTCCTTGGAAAGTGAAACAAACATTGTATAAGGCAACAAGCTGAAAGAGACTAAAGATTCACTGGTGAAATGCAGAGATTTCTAATGTCAAAGTAAATCAGGCTTAATCGCCCCAGGTGCAGCGACTCTATGTGCAGAAATGAGGAACAACACATTCTCATTCCGTAATGACAAAATTAACACTAGCTTTATATTTGTATACCAAGTGTCAAAGAGAACCCTGCATCCTATAAATGTGTTTCATAGTCAAAATATTGCTCATTTCTTATATATGTAGATTTAAAGTGGCATCAATGGACCTGGCACAATGGTGGTGGCTAGGGGAAGGGTCGGGTAAAGTGTATACCCATACAGTGTATATCCATCAAGTGTGACTTACCTGTCATTTGCAAATAAGGAGCCTTGCCATTTAGTGAGACACTTCCCAATCTTAGTTATCATAATTCAAGCAGAGTTTATTGTCATGAGCATAGATATTGTGAGGTATAGATACAGTGAAAATTTTGCTTGTAGCAGTGTCACAGGCACATAAGTTCAGACAACACACAGAACATAAATTATACATAAACTGTACAAGACAGTGCTTCTTTTGCACAGGAGAAGTCCATGATAGTTCAAGAGGTAGTCCTTAATGTTCCAGTGCTGATGAGAGATTAGCATTGTGCAGGCTGGTTCAATAACCTCATGGCTGTAGGAAAGCAGCTGTTCCTGAACCTGGTGATGGGGGACTTGAGGCTTTGGTACTTCCTGCATAATGACAGCAGTGAGAATAAGGTATGACTTGGATACTAATCTAGGATTCTCTTAAGGAAGAATTGTTTGCATGTGGTTTAATAAGCCATCTCTCTGTAGCTCCCTGGTCATATTAAATGAGGTCTTGTGTCCGATTTCAATTGTGTAAAGACTCCCCATTCTCTGAAACAGGGACTGAATCTTGTTCCCAGGTTTTGCCAACAGGCTGTTACTTATCTAATTAAAGACCAAAGTATTTTTAATTAAATGAAGAATGGAAAAAAGTCTATTTATATGGGAGGGATAAAGTTATAAAAAGCAATGGCAGCTGTATAGATAGCACAAACATGATAACATTTCTAATTGTTATCGTAGCTAATTAAAAACATATAAAATTACTGTATATGATTCTATTTTTGCAATACATAGTTTGAACCTTTATTGTCTTTCAGTCTTTTTCTCTGAACATGAACTCTAATTAGTTCAAAAATGCTTTTCAAACATTACTTTTAGAAGTTATTCCAGGAATAATTATACATAGACAATGAGTAAACAAACAGGTATGATTGTTCTTATGTGGTAATGAAACCTGTTTTCAACTTTTATTATTTTTTCATCTTAGATCTTATTATCATTATACTTAAGTTCATAAATCGAATATAATCACCAAGTTTTGGAAATTAGCTGCTCTGTTTGATCGAAATTGAAGACGATGATTAAATTAAACAAGCCCTGCCTATTTTTTTTGGCAGGAAAGGAATCATTTAATATGTTCTTTTGGATACATACTTGAAAAGTCTCTATTCAGGTTATGGGGCCAGTTACAGTATGGAAGATCTGTGTTCCAGAACTAGTTGTGCCTCTGATGAATCTATTCAAGTAACATTAGCAACTACTTGACAATGTGGAAAGTTGATCAAACATGGAGAAAGAGCTCAATTGCAGAGGTGAAGAGAGAGTGACTTTCCTTGATATTAATGCAGGTATTGACCGGGGTGGATCAAGGCATCCTGTAAAACAGAAGTCAATTGTACCAAAGGAAAAACACTCTAGTGGTTGGAGTCAAATCTCATACAAAGAAAGATGTTTGTTGTTGTTAGATTTGAATCACTGCAGCCTTCATATCTCACTGCAAACATCCCTCAGGACAACATCCCAGATCCAACAATCTTCAACTGCTTCATGATGATTGCACAAGGTTCCATTTTCATTTCCTCAGCAAATGAAGCGATCCATGTGGAGTTTGTTTAGGGAGCACTTGCACAGGGTTCTGGATAGGTTTGTCCCATTGAGAAAGGGAAAGGATGGTTGACAAGAAGTGAGGAACACCTTGTCAAGACAAGATTTAGAGAGCAAGGATTAGACAGGGCTCTAGAGAATTATGAGGTAGCCAGGAAGAAGCTTAAGAAGGGACTTAGGAGATCTACAACAGGATATGAGAAGGCCATGAAGGAAAACTTGGAGGCCATTTATTCAGCATTTTCATATGATGTAATTTGACCATTTCCAGACTTATTTTACTTCTCTGTACTGTTGGTTGAGAGGAATGGAGTCGTCGACACTAAGGTTTTCTTCTCTTCCATTTTTACGTTGTTAGAATTGCCCAAGTCTTTTTAGTTCAGTTGACTAATTCTGTTTAGTTTTTTTTGGGGGTGGGGTTTTTTTTTCTATTTTTTTTCTTTTTCATGATTTTTCTTCACTTTTTTTTTTGTCCTGTATTATTCATTATTATCCTACGTGATTGGGAGTTTTGTCAATTTATACTATTTGGTTTTATAATTACTCATTTTAAGTATAACAATGTATTTCCAACAATTTGTATTATTGCTATGTTATGTTTATATTTTATGAAACTAATAAAAAGATTGAAAAAGAAAGAAAGAAAGAGAAGGCCATGGTGAGTAGGACTAAGGAAAATCCAAAGGCATTCTTCACATACATGAAGAACAAGAGGATGACTAGACTGAGGGTAGGACTGATCAGAGATAAAAGAGGAAATATGCCTGGAGCTCTGCATTTAACACAATCATTCCTGCAGTTCTGACTGAAAAGCTCCAGAACCTGGACTTCTGTACCTCCCTCTGCAACTGGATCCTCGACTTCCTAACCAGAAGACCACAATCTGTGCAGACTGGAAATAATATCTCCACTTTGCTGACAATCAACACTGGTGCACCTCAGGGATGTGAGCTTAACCTACTGCTCTACTCTTTCTACACCCATGACTGTGTGGCTAGGCACAGCTCAAAGGGCATCTATCAATTTGCTGATGATACAGCCATTGTTGGCAAAATTTTAGATAGTGACGAGAAAGCACACTGGAATGATATATATCAACTAGTTGAGTGGTGTCTTCGCAACAATCTCACACTCAACATCAGTAAGACCAAAGAACTGATCGTGGACTTCAGGAAGGATAAGGCAAGGGAAGACACACCAGTCCTCATAGAGGGATCAAGAGTAGAAAGAGTGAGCAATTTCAAGTTCCTAGATGTAAGACACTGAGCCTTGCGATACACATGTGCCACCACCATTTCTGTCGGCCTGGGACAGATGCTAACTGCATTTCATTGGCTTTGAATCTGTACTTGGCACAATGACAATAAAGTTGAATCTAATCTAACCTAATCTAATGTCAATATCCCTGAGGATCTAACCTGAACTGAACATATCGATGCAGCTACAAAGAAGGCACGACAGCGGCTATATTTCATTAGGATTTTGAGCAGATTTGGTATGTCACCAAAGGCACTAACAAATTTCTACAGTTGAACTGTGGAGAGTGTTCTAACGGGCTGCATCACCATCTGGTATGGGGGGTGGCAGGCTACTGCACAGGATTGAAAGTTGTAAACTCAGTTAGCTCCTTCATGGTCATAAGCCTCCCCAGCATCCAGGACATCTTCAAGGAGCGATGCCTCAAAAAGGCAACATCCATCATTAAGGACCCCATCACCCATGTTATGCCTCTTTTCATTGCTACCATCAGGAAGGAGGTACAGAAGCCTGAAGGCGCACAGTCATCAGTTCAGGAACAGCTTCTTTCCCTCTGCCATCCGATTTCTGAATGGGCATTGAACCCTTGAACACTACCTCACTACTTTTTTGATTTTATTTCCGCATTTTTGCCCTAGTTATCTTATGTAACTATTACACACACACATATTAGGCGGGAGGAGAAGATGCCAGCGCAATGCAGCGTGCGCAGCTCTCAGGTGAAATGATATTGTATTTGTAAGTAGGATGCCGTGCACAATTCTGGTTTGATGGAGACAGACGTGAGAAGCGCAGAGGAACATCTGGAGAAAACTTCTGAAATGCCCGGTTCACTGCCGCAGCTACTGTGCGATCGAGAATCTCCGGAGGGAAAGCCCCAAAATCCCCAGCTTTGCCTGCTGCTGGTGACCGAGGCTGGGGTCAAAGCGTTTGGCAGAGATGGTGCTCGGTACTCGGTGTCGGAGGGGTGATCAGAGCTTGAAGTTTTCGGACGACTCAGAGTTGGACTGTGGTCAGGCATGGCAGGGAGAGTTTTCTTCCTTCTCCCACCTGTGTGAGATGTGGGACTTTTGAGAGACTTTGAACTGTTTTACTGTGACCATGGCCTGTTCTTCATCAAGCTATGGTATTGTTGCACTGCTGTAACTATATGTTACAATTATGTGGTTTTTGTTAGTTTTTCAATCTTGGTCCATCCTGTGTTTCTGTGATATCACACCGGAGGAATATTGTATCATTTCTTAATGCATGCATTACTAAATAACAATAAAAGAGGACTGTGTGTCCTCATAATCTAATCTAATATTACTTATATATATAAATAATTTACAGAAATTTTCAGTTTTTTTTCTGTTATTATGTATTACATTGTATTGCTGCTGTAAAGACAACAAATTTCACGACATATGCCCGTGATATTAAACCTGATTCTGATTCTGAGTCAGGGGAGGTAGGAAGAGTACTTAATGCATACTTTGATTCACCATTCACTAGGAAGAGGGACCTTGGTGCATATCAAGTGCAGGAGGCATGGGATTCAGGGAAACATGGCAGCAGGAATTCACAATTAGCTTGCCACAGAAGGCAGAGGTTGATAGTAGATGAAGAGTGAACTGACTGCCTGGAGGTCTGTGACCAGTGATGTTCTGCGGGGATCTGTTTAGGGACCATGCTTTGTGTGATTTTTATAAATGAGTTGGATGAGGAAGTGGAAGGATGGGTTCGTAAGTTTACAGATGGCATGTAGATTGGTGGTGTTGTGAGTAGTATAGAAAGTAAATGTAGATTACAACAGGACATTGATAGGATGCAAAACTGGGCTGAGAAGTGGCAGATACAGTTCAAACTGAGAAAATGTGAAGTGATACACTTTGGAAGATTAAAGTTGAAAACTGAGTACAGGGCTAATAGCAGGATTCTTAGCAATGTGGAGGAACTTGGGGTCTACGTTCATAGATTTGTTAAAGTTGCCACTAAATTTGATAGAGTTTTCAAGAAGACATATGGTGTGTTGGCCTTCAGTAGTCAGTGGAATTAGTTCAAGATCTGAGAGGTAATGTTGCCGCACTGTAAAACTCTGGTTAGATTATATTTAGAGGAGTGTGTTTAGTTCTGGTCATCTCATCATAGGAAGGATGTGGAAGCATTAGAGAGGTTGCAGAGGAGATTTAGCAGGATGCTGCCTGGATAAGAGTGCATAGCTTATGAGAAAAGGTCCAGTGAGCTAGGGCTTTTCTCTTTGGAGTGAAAGAGAATGCGAGGTGACTTAACAGAGGCATATCAGATAATAAGAGACATTGATAATGAGATAATATAAACACTGTAAAATAATATAATAAAAACAGATGATAAGAGGCATTGACAGTCAGTTCCTTTTTCCTAGGGTGGATATAACTAATGCAAGAGGGCATAATTTTGAAGGAAAATGGTGGAAAGTATAGGGGGAGATACCAGAGGTAGGATTTTTATGTGGACAGTGGTGCATGCAAGGAGAGTACTGCCAGGTGCGGTAGTAGATGCAGACACATTAGGGCATTTAAGAGACTCTCAGAAAGGCAAATGGATGGAAGATAAATGGAAGGCTATGTGGGAGGAAAGTTTTAGTTTGAGCTTAGAGCAGGTTAAAAGGTTGGCACAACATTGTGGGCTGTAGGACTGTACTCTGCTGTACCATGTTCTATGCCCATAAGCTGGAAGACTTAGTGCAACATTCATGCCAAAGAAATGCCAGACAATGACCATTTGCAACAAGTAAGAGTGTATCTACCTCTCCATGTTATTGAATGTTGATATCATCACTGAGTCTTAAATTAACCAATATTCTTGGGGTCACCTTTGACTAGAAACACAACTAGAGGAGCTACATAAATATCATGGCCATAAGAACGGGTTTGGGACTAAGTATCGTGTAGAGCTAATGGCTTGTTTCTTGATAATACAAAGCTTTTCAACCATTTACAAGCAATGCATCAAATATCTGATGGAATATCCTCCATGTGGCTGGTTGAGTGCAGCCTGAAATTTAAAATAATCCAGGATTACAGAGGCTCCTTGACTTGTACCCCATTAACCACCCCACACATTAATTTCTGCCACTACTACCACACTATCCATAAAGTCCACTTCAGTTGGTAGTCAGGGCTGTTCTGTTAGGAGGTCATAAGCCTATGACTTTTTTCATCAAGGATAACTAGACTAGTAAGTGCAGGGAACACCATCACCTGCAAACTTTCCGCTTAAATCACATCCTATCTTGACTTAGCCATTTGCTGTGTCGCTGTCTCAATCCTGGAACTCTGAACCCACCAGCACTGTCGGGGATGGGGGAGGCGGGTGCATTCACAATGGCAGTTCAACAGGGAGATTCACCACCACCTTCTCAGGGTCAATTAGTAATGAACTGTAAGCGCAGGCCTTGATAGTGACACTCTGATTCTGTACAAATACATATTTTATTATGAACTAAGTGCATTCTTCACTAGAGATATTTTATGAATCATATTCATCTCTTTTACGTTGTCAGAAATGATTTCAGGGAAATGTAACAGCAAGCTAATATCTTTTGGAATGCTCTGTTTATATGACATATAAAAATTAAATCTCATAAGTACTGTATTGCCCAAATAATTTTATGACGTGTGATATGTTTCATGCATTTTCAATCTCAACTACTTATAGTGTAAGAAATGATGAATATATTTTAATAAAAGGCCATTCAGGTATGATTTAATAAAGTTTAGTCTCAGTGAAAATATATCCAGTGGTAGTGAATGTATACTGCTATCTCAATAGTGTTATTAGCTTGGCTGGTGCATACTGTGGAGTAGGCCATTCATCACATATCTGTGTGACCGTGATACCAATTTAAGCTAATCCTATCTACCTGCAAATGATCCATCTCTCTTCATTCCCTGCACATTCATGTGTCTGCCTAAATGCTTTTTCAATGTCACTAGTATATCTGTTTCCACCACCACTACTGTAGTGTACCGGGCACCCACCACTCTCTTTGTTAAAATAAAACATGCTTTCTTTTAATGTTTCCCCCTCACCTTAAAGCTATGCACTAATACTTGATATTTCCACCCTGAGCATAGACTCTGGCTATCTAGCTTATTTATACTTCTCATATTTTATAAGTTTATACCAGGTTGCCCTCAGATTTTTGTGTTCCAGAGAAAACAACCCAAGTTTGCTCAACTTCTGCTTCTCGCTAATACTCTCTGCTGCAGGGCAATATCTTGGTGAATCTCTGCTGCATCCTCTCCAAAGCCTCCACACCAGTGATAGGGAAGCTCTTGGATAAGGTTCTTTGGCATAGAATTTATTTGCGATGGGAAAGGCATGGGCTTATTCGTGACAGTCAGCATGGAGTTTTGTGGGTATGTCATGCCTTATGAACTTGATTGAGTCTTTTTTTGAGTAGCTGATGAAGTTGCTTGAAGTGGTTAAGGCAAACGAGGCTGTCTATATGGATGTTGTTAAAGTATTTGACAAAGTCCCTTATGGTAAACTGATCTAGAAGATGGTAGATTTATTTCAAAATTGTTTTGCCCATTAAAGACAGAGGGGAGTGGTGGAGGGGTCAAGTCAAATCAAGTCACGTTTTATTGTAAATTTGACCATAACTGCTGGTATAGTACGCAGTAAAAATGAGACAATGTTTTTCAGGACCATAGTGCTACATGAATAATACAAAAACTACACTGAACTACGTAAAACAACACTAAACTACACGAGACTACAGACCTACCCAGGATTGCATAAAGTGCACAAAACAGTGCAGGCATTACAACAAATAATAAACAAGGCAATAGGCACAGTAGAGGGAAGTAGGTTGGTGTCAGTCCAGGCTCTGGGTATTGAGGAGTCTGATGGCTTGGGGGAAGAAACTGTTACATAGTCTGGTCGTGAGAGCCTGAATGGCTTGGTGCCTTTTGCCAGATGGCAGGAGGGAGAAGAGTTTGTATGAGGGGTGCGTGGGGTCCTTTGTAATGCTGTTTGCTTTACGGATGCAGCGTGTGGTGTAAATGTCTGTAATGGCAGGAAGAGAGACCCCAGTGATCTTCTCAGCTGACCTCACTATCCGCTGCAGGGTCTTGCGATCTGAGATGGTGCAATTTCTGAACCAGGCAGTGAAGCAGCTCTCAATACAACCTCTGTAGAATGTGGTGAGGATGGGGGGGTTGGAGATGGACTTTTCTCAGCCTTCGCAGAAAGTAGGGACGCTGCTGGGCTTTCTTTGCTATGGAGCTGGTGTTGAGGGACCAGGCGAGATTCTCCATCAGGTGAACACCAAGAAATCTGGTGCTCTTAACGATCTCTATGGAGGAGTCATCGATGTTCAGTGGAGAGTGGTCGTTCCATGTTCTCCTGAAGTCAACAACCATCTCTTTGGTTTGTTCACATTTAGAGATAGGTTGTTGGCTCTGCACCAGTCCGTTAGCCGCTGCACCTTCTCTCTGTATGCTGACTCATCCTTCTTGCTGATGAGACCCACCACAGTCGTGTCATCGGCGAACTTGATGATGTGGTTCGAGCTGTGTATTGCTGCACAATTATGGGTCAGCAGAATGAACAGCAGTGGACTGAGCACACAGCCCTGGGGGGCCCCCGTGCTCAGTGTGATGGTGTTGGAGATGTTGCTTCCAATCCGGACTGACTGAGGTCTCCCAGTCAGGAAGTCTCAGATCCAGTTGCAGAGTGAGGTGTTCAGGCCCAGTAGGCTCAGTTTTCCAATCAGTTTCTGAGGAATGATTGTGTTGAATGCTGAACTGAAGTCTATGAACAGCATTTGGCAGGTGGGTTAGGGCCAGGTGGAGGGTGATGGTAATGGTGTCGTCTGTTGAACGGTTGGGATGGTACGTGAACTGCAGGGGTCCAGTGAGGGCGGGGAGCAGGGTCTTGATGTGCCTCATGACAAGCCTCTCAAAACACCTCATGATGATGGATGTGAGTGCGACGGGATGGTAGTCGTTGAGGCAGGACACTGAAGACTTCTTCGGCACGGGGACGATGGTGGCGGCCTTGAAACACGTAGGAACGACGGTGCTGCTCAGGGAGATGTTGAAGATGTCAGGGAGAATCTCAGCTAGCTGGTCTGCACATCCTCTAAGCACTCTGCCAGGAATATTGTCTGGTCTAGCAGCCTTCCGTGGGTTGACCCTGCACAGGGTTCTCCTCACATCAACCACTGTAAGACACAGCACCTGGTAATACCTGGGGTATTATTCTGACAAGGCAAATGGAAGAGGAAAATGTAAAGTAAATGGTAGGAGAGTTAGGAGCATTGGTGTACAGAGAGATCTTGAGATATAGATCCTGGAAAGAGGCAACACTAGTACATAGTGTAGTAAAGAAGTATGGCAAACTTACCTTTATCAATCAGAGGTGTTAAGTTCACCAGCATGTTTCCTGGATTAGAAAGTATTATCTATAAAGAGAATTTGGGCATATTTGGGTTGTTTTTTTCTGGAGCATCAGAAAGGGAGGGGCAACCTAATAGGAATTTATAAAATTGTGAGAGGCATAGATAGGGCAAATGGTTACAGTCATATTCACAGTTACAAGTGTTAAATACTAGAGGACATAGGTTTAAGGTGACAGGGAGAATGTTTAAAGGAGATCTTTGAAGTTTTTTTTTTACATAGAGAGAGATAGAAACCTGGAAAGTGCTTCCAGGAGAGGTGATGGAGGCAGATACAATCGCAACATTTAAGAGGCATTTTGACAAACACATAAACAGGCTGGGAATAGAGGGATACTGACCCATGAGCAGGTGGATAGAATTTGTTTAGACTGCTGTCACAGGAGGGACAGACATTGTGAGCCAAAGGGCTATTCCTGTGCTGTCCTGCTCTGTGTTCAAAGTCCTGATAACTTTGATAGAAGGCAGGTCCTCAGAGGTAATATCCTAAGGTCTATACATTGTGGAGGTCTCGCTGTTACTCACTGTACAACTGCCAGGGTTTGAAATTTATCTTGTCTAATCCGCATCTTGCTCAGGTGAGTGTACAGTAAATACTGAGTCTGGGTGTTGGGCTAAATGCAGCTCTCATTAAATGTTTGTCTTGATTTCTCTGTGATATATGTTTTCCCATATTGCTTTTAGCTGCTTTTATAACCATACTGCTTTGTACTGCTTCTGTCATGAGAAATTCCTCTGTGCTTTGGAAGGTCCTTGCTCATTCTTGATACTATTTTTTACTAACTGCTTCAGATTTTTTAAAATTTGTTTTACTCTGTCTAATATTTTGTTCCTATCGTTTTGAAAGTAGACATTCCAATCATTATTTTGAGATTAATCCTTGTTTTTCTTGAATAAAGTCTCCTTTTTAAAAATCTTTATGTCTGGATCCAGTTTCTTCTTCCTTCATTTGGTTTCACAGTCCATAGGAGGTAACATAATGAATACATCACATTGAACACTAAATAAACTAAATTAAATCAAATCAGGTAATTTATAACTTTAACTTGATGGAGTGTTTCATTCCTGGGTGATGGGAAATGGAGAGGTTGCCTCTCCAGCAATTACATGGGGAAATGTTGCAAGAGGGCAGAGATGTATATGTACAGAAGGAAGAATGGACCAAAGCAATCAGTTCAGAATGCTAAACCACATCCTGTATTTCATTCCTTTGTGAAAGACATCAGATGAATATTTGTTTAGCTATTTTAAAGAAGTCCACAAAATATCCTCTTTTAAAGTCTTATATCTATTTCATTTTCTTCACTGTGTAACTTGCATAAATGTTTTTGTACTTCTAAATAAATTCTCTCTTTTCCATCCTTTACTTTTCACTGCTGTCCCCCTGGATCCGATAATTGAAACTCCATGTAATTAACTTCACGACCTTTTAACATTTTCTTGAATATTATTTTGTCCTATTGAGAATTTATATGAATATCTCTAACTTTTTTATATTGTCCTTGACATACATACATAATGTCATACTTAATGCAGCTGAGCTGTTGACTTAATAGTTATTTTTCTACAGATAAAATGATTTCTTCACTCATTTTGCTTCTCTTGCACACATGCCCTGTTATTGTAAATGTGCATTATGTAGGGAATAAACCAGATATTTCAGTATTTCAATTCATTAAATAGTAAATGTCCCTTAGCCATTTTTCTTTCTTTAACTTAATGCTTTTCTATCAACGTATATTTACATACTGGTTAATAAAGACATTATTAGTTCATAGATATAATAGTCATCTAGAAATGTATCCCTGGTCAGTTGTGTTAAGTGTATTTTATAATATGATTAACATATTGTGCTCTGTCTCCAAAATTTACTTCCGTTGATATTAACATATATGGTAATACAGTACAGAAAGAGTCTCTTTGGACCACCGAGTCAATGTCAACCATTAAGTTCCCACCCACACAAATCACGCACTAATCTCATTTTATTCTCCACATACCCCTCTCAACTCACCGCAGATTCTACCACTCAGCTAAACACAAGCAACAATTTACAGTGGCCACTTGTCCTACAAACTTGGATAACTTTGGGATGGGATGTAAAAGTGGAAATGTAGTGGAGAATAAAATGATTAGTGACTGGAATTAGCAATGTGATATCACGTTTGTATACAGAACAGAAGTGTTCAGCAAAATTGTCACCCAATCTTCACCTGGTTACCACAATGTAGGAGAGCTCACATCATGCCCATATCAAGCTGTCTACTGAATTGGATGCAAATCACAACTTCAACAGGAAGGACAAATTGAATCCCTGTATGATGTGAAAGAAAGGAGTTGCATCTCCTATAATTACATGGGAAGGTGCTGAGAGATGGGGAATTAGTCTCTGTGGAAATGAAAGAATGGACTAATGTATCCAGAGCATAAAATCACATCAGACCGCTAAAAGACTTATTTAAACTCATGTCAAACACACAAGATGATCAATCAACCATTTATCTCCAAAACCTTAGACAGCATTTTCAGCAAAATCTGGTAATAGGGTGGTAAAATAATCTTTCATTCTTTTTCATTCAATCATATATAATCTTTCAGTCCTGAACTATTTTTTTAATGACTGCTCTCCATCCTTATATTAACTACTCTATTCTATATCTTTTATCTTTGTCTGAAAGACAAGTAACTACCTTGCCACCTAAGTTTTCCACTGGCATATATCTTGCTCTGATTGTGATAAATCTCAGACTGGGGATTAATATAGTAGGCAGATTTTGTACATATGCATCATCTGAACAAATCCTTCATACCAGTCTTTTTTTTTCAATTGTTTCTGATAATGCCAACGGCAAACCTATACCATCAATGGACTGCTCAGATACATAAGCTAGCACAATGTATCACTTTCTCAGAAAATTGTTCTTGTATTCAAAATGCGAATTCTCAGGTTGCTTCTGAAAGCCCACTTGACCATGAGACACGGCCACGCACGGCTTAGCCTTCAATGTGTCACTGTGATCTAATATAAAAATTGCAATAGCAACTACAGTTATATCATACTCCATCATTGGAACAGTAGAGAGGAAAATGATTCTGAGGATATTTGTAATGACAGGTCAATCATTGGCACAATCTCACACTGTAAGATATCCAAATATAGAATACATTTTGTGCTATAATGACCAAGTAGCTAGTGAGTATTTTTGGGGGTCTGGACTTGCCTTGCAGCGGGAGTATGTCTGTTAAAAGGCACTAAGCTGGATTTTATTTTGTCATTTCATTACAAGTCCAACAAGATCATGGCAGTGGTGTTGGGAAAGTTATCAGTTGAGTCGTACTATTGCAGCCACTCCTACGTTCCAAATCTACAAGTACAGGAGCCTGAGCGCCAACAGCACACTGGCCCTCATCATCAGTGCATTGAGTATAGGAGCTGGGACGTTAGGCTGCAGTTCTGTAAGACATTGTTGGCTGCAATTGAAGTACAGTGGACACTTTTGGTCACCCTTTTATAGAAAGGCATGGTTAAACTGGAAAGAGTATACAAAAGAATTATGAGAATAGTGTCAGCACAAGAGGGCCTAAGTTATAGATAGATGTTGACAGATGAGACGCTTGTTCCTTGAATGAGGGGCAACTTAAAGAGATGTGTAAAATAATGAGAGGTGGAGATAAGATGGACAGTAACAGTCTTTTTCCTAGGGAGTCCAAGACAAGGGGCCTAGATCTAGGTTGGGAGGGGCAAGATTTAAAAGAGACCTGAAGGGCAAATTTTTCATGCAATGAGTGATTATATGGAATGAGCTGTGAGATAAAGTGGTTGGAGTAGGTAAAATAGTATCATTTATAAAGCAGTCAAAGAGGTACATGGAGGGCTAGTGATTTGAGGAATATGGATCAAATGCAGGAAATTGGAACTAGCTGGGTGAGCACCATGGTTAGAATGGAAAGGTTTGGCTGAAGGGTCTTTCTAAATGTTTTATATAATTTATGTTGAGAGTCATAAATCATAGAAAATTACAGCAAAGAAATAGGCCCTTTGGCCATCTGAACTACTTAAACTGCCTCATCCTATTGGCTTTCACCCACTACTTTGATCTATGAAGGTCAAGGTGCCAAAAGCTTTCTTTAAGACCCTGTCTACTTGTGATGCCACTTTCAAAGAATTATGGACCTGAATTCCCAGATCCCTTCTTTCTATGCCACTCCTCAGTGCACTACTGCTCACTGTGTAAGACCTACCCTGGTTGGTCCTCCCAAGGTGCAACATCTCATGCTTGTCTGCATTAAATTCCATCTGCCATTTTTAGTCTATTTTCCCAGCTGCTCCAGATCCCGCTGAAAGCTTTGATAATCTTCCTCTGTGTCCACTACACCCCCAGTCTTGGTGTCATTCGCAAATTTGCTGATCCTATTAACCACACTATCATCCAGGTTATTAAATATAGATGACAAACAACAATATACCTAGCAACACACATCAAAGTTGCTGGTGAACACAGCAGGCCAGGCAGCATCTCTAGGAAGAGGTACAGTCGACGTTTCGGGCCGAGACCCTTCGTCAGGACTAACTGAAGGAAGAGCTAGTAAGAGATTTGAAAGTGGGAGGGGGAGGGGGAGATCCAAAATGATCGGAGAAAACAGGATGGGGAGAGATGGAGCCAAGAGCTGGACAGGTGATTGGCAAAAGGGATATGAGAGGATCATGGGACAGGAGGACCAGGGAGAAGGTAAAGGGGGAGGGGGGGAAAACTCAGAGGATGGGCAAGGGGTATAGTCAGAGGGACAGAGGGAGAAAAAGTAGAGAGAGAGAAAGAATGTGTGTATATAAATAAATAACGGATGGAGTACGAGGGGGAGGTGGGGCATTAGCGGAAGTTAGAGAAGTCAATGTTCATGCCATCAGGTTGGAGGCTACCCAGACGGAATATAAGGTGTTGTTCCTCCAACCTGAGTGTGGCTTCATTTTTACAGTAGAGGAGACCGTGGATAGACATATCAGAATGGGAATGGGATGTGGAATTAAAATGTGTGGCCGCTGGGAGATCCTGCTTTCCAAACATCCTACTCCCCCTTTTCCTTCTCCCTGGGCCTCCTGTCCCATGATCCGCTCATATCCCTTCTGCCAATCACCCGTCCAGCTCTTGGCTCAATCCCTCCCCCTCCTGTCTTCTCCTATCATTTTGGATCCCCCCTCCCCCTCCCACTTTGAAATCTCTTACTAGCCCTTCTTTCACTAGCCCTTCTTTTCACGAAGGGTCTCGGCCTGAAACGTCGACTGTACCTCTTCCTAGAGATGCTGCCTGGCCTGCTGCATTCACCAGCAACTTTGATGTGTGTTGCTTGAATTTCCAGCATCTGCAGAATTCCTCGTGCTTGCGTTTTTAAACAATATACCTAGCATTGATCCCTGTGGCACTCCACTATTCACAGGCCTCCAATCAGAGAGGCAACCATCTCTCTGTCTTCTCCCACAAAGCCAATATCTAATCTAATTTCCTACCTCATCTTGAATGCTGAGCGACTGAACATTTTTGACCAACCTCCTATGCAGGACCTTGTCAAGTGCCTTGCTGAAGTCCATGTAGACAACATCCTCTGTATTGCCTTCATCAACCTTCCTGGTAACATCTTCGAAAATCTCTATAAGATTGGTTAGACAAGACTTACCACGCACAAAGCTATGCTGACTATCCCGAATCAGTCCCTGTATATCAAAATACTCATATATTTGGTCCCTTATAGTACCTTCCAATAACTCTCTCATTACACACACAAAGTGCTGGAGGAACTCTGCAGGCTAGGCAGCATCTATGGAAAAAAAGTACAGTCGACATTTCGTGCCGAAACCTCAACTGCTCTTTTTTCTATAGATGCTGCCCAGCCTGCTGAGTTCCTCCAGCATTTTGTGTGTGTTGTTCAGGTTTCCAGCATCTGCAGATTTTCTCTTGTTTGTGATTTGAACTCTTCCACTGCTGTTGTCAGGCTCACCAGCTTATGATTTCCAGGTTTATGTCTACAGCCTGTCATAAACAGCAGAACAACATCAGCTATTCTTTAATTCTCTGGGTCTTCACCTGTCACTAAGAACAATTTAAATATTGCTGTTGGGGTATTTGCACTTTCTGCTCTTACCTCCCACAAGGTCCAGGAGAACACCTTGTCAGGCCCTGAGGTTTTGTCCACTCTGATTTGCCTCAAGACAGTGAACATGTCCTCCTCTGTACTCTCTATAGGGTCCATGGCCTCGCTGATGCTCCTGTAAGTTTTTGCTGGTTCAGAGGAAGTCCTGGAGTACAATTTATACAAGATGGCAATGGAGAATGGTGACTTTTTCTGTGCAGATCGCAAGGGAATCAACACTCATTCCTATCCAGAACTATGACAGCCAAAATCTGCAGCCACGTACATTGCAGTGACATTGTTTCATGTCATTATAAAAACCCGAGGTCTTCAGAACCAGAGTATTCGGGGCTGCAGACCACCCAGCAAGCAAATGCAGCAGTTGGAGGCTCAGAATATCTCCATTGTCTCAGGAAATGTGACTGCTGGACATGGTTGCTTGCACTTTGAGAGGTCGGCTGTAGTTAGAATTAACTGCTGCCTGAACAAAGACCTGGACCAGCTGCGATCTGCTCACTGCCACAACCTGTCTATATAGGAACGAATCTCACTGATTGTTCACTCAGTTCAGGATCATCTGGAGAACAGTAATACATCAGGCTGTTGTTTATTGATTACAGCTCAGCATTCAACAGCAGTAAGGAGATAAAGGAGCATAAAGATTCACACTCAATGTTTTAGAAACAACTTCTTCCCCTGCACTATCTGATTTATGAACAGTCCATGAACCTATGAACACTACCTTGCTATTTCTCTTTTACACTATTTATTTACTTGTTGTAACTTTTTTGTCTTGCTGCCACTAGATAATAAATTTCACAACGGACTGTATGTTAGTGATAATAAGCCTGATTCCGATTCAACCTGTTATGACTGTAATCATTTGCTTCAGGTTAAAATAAGATATTAAGTACAACGGTTGACAGAAGGAATAATTTTTAGTCACAAGATTCTACATAATAATTTTTGGTTCACTGGTTAAACATAGCTGCACTTTTTATGTAAGTTGATATGAGCTCGAGGTGGCTAACGGAGCAGCAGGTAGATTCCTTTCAACTTCAGATGAACATTCTGTTTGGGAAATTGTTAATTCTAATGAAAATCCTTCAGGTCTGAAACATTAACTTTCTGTTATGATCCTTTCAACCATAAAGTTTGTCTCTTTTTTTTCTGGAGCATCTCTCCTTCAGGTATACAATAACAATTCATATTTATATTGTGTACAGTTTAATAAAGCCTGCCCAAGATGCTTCCCGGCAGCATTTTCAGTCAAAACTTGATGAGCTCTGTAAGGAGAAATTGGATCTGGTGACGGTTGTGAGCAGAGTGATTGATTTTAGGGGTTGTCTTAAAATAAGAAGGCCGTAATGTCTGTTACTGAAATGAAAGACCAGTATAATGATTTTGGCCTGGTGTAGACTCAAAGGACTGTTTAACATTTAAGCAGCTCAGAGATTCAGCAGCTAGGCTTTTCAGAAGAAACAAATGCTGAAGTAGAAAACTGTAAAATTTACAGTATCGAAGAAGGTTGTCTGGTCCACCATGTCTACACCAGCTGACAAAGGAAAAAATCCTTTGACACAAATCTTTTACCAGCCCTTTCATTACAACTCTTCCAGTGGTTAACTTGGTGCATTTTAAATGCATTGCAGGTTCCTCTTCCACCATCCCCTAAAGCAGTGTTCAAGCCCCTTAACAACCTTCAGGTGACAAAAAGTTTTATTCAGCTCTTCCACCAAATCTTGTACCTTAAATCAGTGTTTGCATTCTTTACCTTTGATTGTTGATTGTTGGCACTTGGCCAAGTGGTTAAGGTGTTGGTCTAGTGATCTGAAGGTCGCTAGTTCGAGCCTTGGCTGAGGCAGTGTGTGTGTCCTTGAGCAAGGCACTTAACCACACATTTGCTCTGTGACGACACTGGTGCCAAGCTGTATGGGTCCTAATGCCCTTCCTCTGGACAACATTGGTGGTGTGGAGAGGGGAGACTTGCTGGTCTTCCATACAACCTTGTCCAGGCCTGTGCCCTGGAAACCTTGCAAGGCGCAAATCCATGGTCTCATGAGACTAACGGATGCCTATTAATTTACCTTTGATACAAGATGAATTACCTTTGATACAAGATGATGTACCTTATACATACCAGAATTTTTTTTTTCTCTGTACAGATGCTGTCTGACCTGCTGAGTATTTCCAAGAGCTTATTTTTTAAAATTTCACATGTACATTATTTACATTGGTTGTTCAGTCTTTGTGCATATTTTTTCAATGATTCTGTTGTAGTTATATGTTCTTCAGGGAATGTCTGCAAGAAAATGTATCTCAACATAGTATATGGTGACATATATGTACTTTGATAATAAATTTTACTTTGAACCACTGAACTTTGAATTTTCCAATTTCATGTAACCCACACCCCTGTTCTCCTCACAGACGTGCCTATCCAACTATTTTTTTCCCCTCACTTTGTTCATCTGTCCCATTCCATTTCTGTACCTGGTTCCATTTTACTCATCACCCCCTCCCCAGCTGGTTCCATCTTTCACCTACCAGCCTCTGTTGCCACCCCACCCCACTATAAACTGTGAATCATTTCTCTTCGCTCTCAGTCCTAATGCAAGGTTTTGACCTGAAACATTGACTTACACCTAGTGCATCCACAGATACTGCTTAGCTGCTGAGTTCTTACATTGAACTGTTCTTTATTCTAGAAAAGCAAAGTGCTTGCATTGCAATTTCTAAGGCAACCTAGAAATATATTTTGATCAACATTTTGTCATGCCTAGAACAAAAGCATTCTATAAATGTAAATAAAAGCAGAAGCAAACCTTTCCTCATGAATAATCAGCATCATTGGCATAACCCAGAGTATGATATGAAGGCATAATAAATGTGCGAACTTTAAAAGTAATGTTACTGAAAGGTGATGTTGGAAGTGTGGAATGTGATGATAACACAGAACTGGAAACCACATCTCAAACTATTTCAAAATATGTGGAAATATAATTGGACTGAAATACAAATATGAAGTAAATACTTTATCTTTTCTTGCTAGTTTTATTTAATGGTTCATGCATTTACTTATTTATAGTTTTAGCTACATCATTGTAGCTTTCAGTTCTTGATTTTTGTGAAAATCAACATATATTTAAATTTATTTTCTAATATAACTTCACTTGAAAATATTAGTCTTCCATTAGTGTCTCTCATAAAACATTTTAACGCATTGATTAGTTGGCTGAATCACAATATTAGAAGTAAACCACTTGTTTACTTCTAAATATTTGGCACTGCTGAAAGTAAACATGTCATCCAAAGATTTTTTTTGTGTTTCTAATTTGCTTAATTGTTTGTCTATCCTCTAATCCTCTTCTCAGTTTTTTTTTACCTCTTCGTTAGTGTAGAGTTCCACGTGTGCACATCATCACCTGATGCTTTATTTCTATTCAAATTTAGAATATTGATGGTTATTTAATTATGAGGGATTCGTAGTTTACTCTGCTTTTGTCCTTGCCAAATATCTGCACAACAATAATTTACTCAGGAAATGGTTGAAACGTTGATGTGTGTAAACTCATAACACATCCTAGCAGACTTCATAGTCAATTACATGCTCAACAATGATAAGTAAACATACAGTCACAATTGCAAGGAAGGTTGAAGATATAGTCATAGAGCACACTAAGAAGAATCTAATACGTACCAACCAAAGAGTTACAGCAAGATAATGGGAGACCTAATTTGTAGGTTGAGTCTGTGGTGAAGAAACACAATGTTAGCATTCATTTCAAAAGGACGAGAATATAAAAGCAAGGATGTAATGTTGAAACTTTATAAAGCACTGGCGAGGCCTCACTTGGAGTATTGTGTGCAGTTTTGGGCCCCTTATCTTAAAAAGGATGTGTTGAAACCAAAAAGGATTCAAAGGAGGTTTGCAAAAATGATTCTGGGATTAAACGGCTTGTCATATGAAGAAGGTTTGATGGTTCTGAGCCTGTAACCTTTAGAATACGAAAGAATGAGTGGTGACCTCATTGAAACCTATCAAATGGTGAAAGGCCTTGACAGAGTGGATGTGGAAAAGATGTTTCCTATGGTGGGACTGTTTAAGACCAAAGGACACAGCCTCTAAATAGAGGGGTGTCCTTTTAGAATGGAGATGAGGAATTTTTTTAGCCAGAGAACAAAATATCAGAAATTCCTGGAAACACTCTAAAGGTTAGGAATTTGTTATCACAGGCAGCTGTGGAGGTCAAGTCTATATATATTTAAGGAAGAGGTTGATAGTTTCTTGACTGGTCAGGGCATGAAGGGATATGAGGGGAAGGCAGGAGATTGAGACTGAGAGGGAAGATGGATCAGCCATGATGAAATGGAGCAGACTTAATGGGCCAAATGGCCTAATTCTGCTCCTGTATCTTATGGTCTAACAAGAAGCTAGAGCCAAAGGTCATGAGACAATGACAGAATTGTAGAAGTATAAGACAAAGAAGAACTTCTAAGCAAGAGGTGCTGGAAAATAATTGTAATACAAGTTCAAGTTTCTTAAATCAAATATGCCAGGATCAGGTTGCCAATGGAGGTAAATGAAAATAAGGATTAGTACAAGATATATCAGAAATTCCTGGAAACATTCCAAAGCTTAGACAGCATCCTTGAAGATAAAATATAGAGTTCACTTCTCTGCATTCTGAAGATGTTAGCTAACCCACTGGATATTCTTGCATCAAGAGTATTTGGTTTTTGGCTGGGTTCGGGACAGGATCAAGGTGGTTTTTTTGGATTTAATACAGGAATGAACCAGTGAGATGAGCAATCTTGAACAAGTTAAGGGTTCAAAAGAAATGAAAGCACAGGAACAGGATAAATATCAAAATATATGTAGCCTGGGGAAAAGTACACACTCAGGACAACAAATACTTTTTTGGGTTTTAATTCCTTTATCTGTTTTAGATGTTTAAGTGCCAGAAGAGGGTTGCAAAACAAAATAGACAAATTTACAACCAGTTCTTGCCATTACAACCTCAGTTTAACTTTTGATCCATGCCCTTGTGTAGCGGCAAATTGTGTATGCAGTATAAAAATACATAAAGCAAACCACACAAAACTAATACAGAACTACTACAGTAGTGGCAATTCTGAAGGAACACAATACAAAGAACATTAGAGTCCCCCCAACCCTGTATCTTATACATAGCAGCAAAAATGTAAGCGAATACATCTCGTCTAAGATGTCTACTACTTTTTAGTACACCCGTGCTGAACTTCCGAACAGAGACTAAACATTCACGTTACACTGTTACACGCACAGTCATGATACAATAAAGTTAGACAAAATGTACACGTTGGCACAACTTTTATGAGGTATTACCTGGTAGTTAAATTACAGGAAGGCTGATCTACTTGTCTGGTGAGGAACTTTGCCCAAGCCACGCGATCCACCATCGATTTCTTCAGTCATGGAAATCTAAAGCATCCACATGTAAAACATGTCAAATTACCGATATTCTCGATTTGCCAACAAGAATAAACAAATTCACATGGATATTGTCAATTAATGCTCACCTTTCCTCACCATGCCCAGTCTCTGGGAGGAACTCAATTGCAACGCCCCACCAACGTCTTCAGCAGAAAACAAAATGGTCTCCCCACTATCCCGCGCGTGCGTAATGATATCACTGTCTCCACTTAAAGGCACAGACAACTATTCTAGCATTACCCGGATGGATGCCTAGGTATACTTTTAACGATACTGAATAAGATTCGACGGTAACCCGGTTACATTCTCCCCTGCATTCAAATAATCGTCCTCGATTACTCGCTCACTACAATGGTACTTTTAACCTCCTTAACTGCTTCTCTAAAGAGAACTGAACTAAGACTAGCCAGTATCTCAGACACTGCGGCCGGACTTATGGAGGACTCATTAAGGACTGACCTTGGTTCGCGATGTGGGTTAGGGTGCTGTCTAACATTTACTCGTTTACTCCTGTGGGGTGCTGCCACAGGAGGGCTACCAACCTCTGCCCCTGCACTAGCAGTCGTCGGCTCCCCAGTCTCAGGTCCAGAAGGTGTCATATTTTCAGAAGATACGCTGTCTGGGCTAGGGTCAAAACCCTGTGCACCCTTCTCTGACATATTTTCTACCAATATCACACCATTTTCTGAATCCTCAGAATCTGATTCATGCCTCAGGGGTGAGCAGGCCTGAGTTACTGGAGTTTGCAGACTCATTCGGGTAGCTGGAGTGGGATGGTTCTCACAGGCCCTGATGTCTACCCTGTTCACCCTCTTGCTCGGCCCACCCTCCCAAGGTTCCACTGTGTATGTGTTGCCCAGTACCTCTACCACAATGTAGATAGTTGAGTTCCAAGCATCCTGGATCTTATTACGGCCTAATGGTTTGTTCCTCAAGTAATCCAGCGCATTCACATCAACTTTGGGACAGTACACTTTGTCCTCCTACCAGGCAATGCGTTCTGCTGCCTTCTGTTCAGAGTATTCTTTTGCTCTGGCATGCACATCCTCAGTCGGCTCTGGTGTACAGCTAGCCAGTCATATTTCCAGTCCACAGTCTGTTCTTGCCCCAGCAGAGCATCCATGGGCAAGTGGGGATCCACCCCAAACAACAGATAGTAAGAGGAATACCCGGTGGTTGTGTGAGGTGTCGCATTATATGCATACACCAACTCGGGTAGATGTTGTGGCCATCTGCGCTTCTTTTCTGGATGCAATGTACGCAACAAATCATGCATCGCCCTGTTGAAACGCTTGCACTGCGCATTTCCAGTAGGATGATGAGGTGTGGTACGGCTTTTCTTTACCCCGTATAGTTTGCAAGGCTCAGCTATGACCTCACTTTTGAAGTTACGGCCCTGGTCAGGATGCAATCTCTCAGGAACACCGTACTTCATGAACCATTCCCTCAAGAGCACCCTTACTGTGGTATCCTCCTTTTGATCCCGAGTTGGAAATGCTTGGGTGAATTTAGTGAAAATGTCCGTGACCGCTAAGACATTCTCACGCCCATCAGTTGCCGGCTCCAACACAGTGAAATCTATAGCTACAACTTCAAGCGGCCTAGAAGCCAGAAATGACTTCATGGGGGGACAGATTCTAGGCTGAGGCATCTTAGTCAGCACACAATGTGGACAATTTTTGATATACCGTGCCACATCCTCGTGTATGCCCACCCAAAAACATCGGCTTCTCAACAACTGCAGAGCATGTTCTATGCCTTGATGGCCCATAGAGTCATGTACATACTCTAACACTTTGCTCCTCAAGCTGATAGGTACCAGAAGCCGGTAACACTCCCCAAGCTTCTCATCCTCACCTACCCTATACAGTAACCCTTTACGCTCCCTGTTACTGTCCCAGTGCTTTAACAGAGACGAAACAGGTTTAGGCAGAGTTTTACGCTCCTGGCCACTCAGCTTCCTTTTCTGATCCCATAAGTCTCTTGGGACACCTAACACAGGGTCTTGCTGCTGAAAAGTTTGCAAGTCCCCATTAGAATAACCTGGGAGGGTTGGAGTGTTCCCTTGCATCGGACCACTTACATCACTAGTACCAGCTTCTCAGGCTTGAATTTGCTTAACCAGCAGTAACCAGTGCCGGGTCAAGAGCAGTGCTGCGATTGATCAAACTACAGATCGCCACAGACCCATCAAACTCCGCATCCTCTGAGACAGGCTCAGGCTCCCCTGCAAATGGCTGCCTGGAGAGTGCATCAGCCACGGTATTGCTCCGACCCGGACGATACTGGATATCGAAGTCAAACACTGCGTAGACAAGTTGCCTACACTGGCTGACAATGTTCATGCCTACAGTACATGGGATAGGTGGTTCGGTGCTAACAGGATCCCTGACTACTAGAAAGCCACAGTTTGGTATCTTCATGCCCATTGCTTGAACCTCTAGCTCTGGATACCCAAGGTAAGGAATATCAAGACCATTTGCAGCTGTTAGCCTAAGCCAGCCAGCAGTGGACAACATATCCTTGTCCTGTCCATTCAAGTGTTCTCGAAAGAACTGCTTGGTCAGGGTGCTTACCTGACAACCTGTGTCCAACAGACAACGGACAGCGACACCTGATATTTCAAGCTCAACAACTGGACATGTTCCTATGGCGTGTTGCAGCAACTGGTCACGGGATAACTGTACATTATCTGTGTCTATGAGGTTCTGCCGGATTGCCCGACTCCCAACCTCTTGAGGGCAGGAGGATGCAGGCTCCACTTCCCTTGCACCCCGCTTCTGTGGGCAATTCTTGGCCAAATGCCCTCCCACCTGACACTTGAAACATATCAGTTGCCCATCTTCTGTGAACCTAGGCTGTAAATTACGTCTGCTACTAGTAGCGCATGTAAAATCCCTCTGTACAGTGAGATCGTTCACTGCTTGAGTCAATTCACAAAGGGCTTTGCCCTGCTCTGCGACTACTTTAAGGACGTCATCTAGTGTGACAGACTCAGATTCCAGAACTTTAAGAATCGAGCACTGTACCTGGCCACTGCTACACTTTGACTTTCCAGACCTTGTATTTCCCAGGGGCTCTTCTACGAGCCACAGACGAGCCTCCTCCCTCACTTCTATCATTGAGGGGACACAGGGTGGTCCTGCACGAAGCTGTGGAGCTCCCTTCTGAGGGAAGGATCTCTGATCCCCTCTATAAATTGATCTCTTAGCACCACCCTCTTATTGGTCACGGCATCAGGGGAGTGCTTCTGTAGCAAGTTAACAGCTTGGGCCAGGGCATGTGAAAACTCTTTTACATCTTCACCCTCATGCTGTTTGCGACTGTAGAAGCCATGCCACAGCTGGGGTGCACTACGCTCGTCTCTAGAAGCTTCCCTGAGATAGGTGAACAAGTCATCAGCCCCGGTCTTCCTCAGCATCACTGCGCATACGTGCTTCCTCTAAGGCTGCACCCCTGAGCAGGGACATAACAAAGTCATGTCAAACTTCCATAGGCTCTCGCATGCTACGCCCCTTTCCATTCAGAATCTGCCCCAACTCTTCGACAGGTTGAATGTAACTCTACAAAGCTGAGCCCACTCACCAGACAGGTCCTGGGAGAAAGAGGACAGAATACATTCTTATCTGGTCAAGTTTTCGAGTCTCTCAAAAGCAGAGGTGGAGGACTATGCCTCATGATCAATTCTTCTTGGTACGCAAATATATCAGTGCTGTCCCAATGCTGCTCACCAGACCTGGAATATCTAGCAGTTAAGTGCCGTCCTTTTTACCTACCACGGGTGTTCGCTGGGTCATTTTGGTAGCAGTTTACATTCCCCCTCAGGCCAATGTCAAGCAGACTTTAGATGATCTGAGCAATGGGATCAACATGCATGAAACAGCGGACCCTAATGCCTTCACCATAGTTTTGGGAGATTTTAACCAGACCAGTCTGAAAAAATGACTAAGGAACTACGATCAACAGATCACTTGCAATACCCAGAAGAAACGACACTCTGGACCATTGCTACACTGCCATTACAAATGCCTAGCATGGTATTCCATGTCCTCACTTCGGGAAGTCTGATGGCCTGGATGTACTTCTACTCCTTGAGTATTGCAGAGACTAAAGACTACAGCACCAGTAGTGAGGACCAAGAAGCTATAGTCAAGGGAAGGAGAAGAGTGCCTACAGGACTGCTTTGAATCGATGGACTGAACTGTATTCAGTGATTCATCTTCAAACCTGGATGAGTATACTGCAGTTGTTATCAACTTCATTAAGACCTGTGTGGATGAATGTATACCTACAAAGACTTACTGTACATTCCCAAATCAAAAGCCGTGGATAAACCAGGAGCTACATGGGCTGCTGAAGGCCAGATCTGTGGCATTCAAGTCTGGTGACTCAAGCCTGTACCAGAAAACCAGGGATGATTTGCGGACAGCTATTTCAAGGGCAAAGAGACAATTTCAAATGAGGTTGGAGGCAACATTGGATGCACGGCAACTCTGGTAGGGTTTGCAAGACATTACTTCCTACAAAGCAAAACCCAATACCATGAATGGCAATGATGTTTCACCACCAGATGAACTCAACACCTTCTATGCACGCTTTGAAAGGGTGAGCACAACTACAGCTGTGAAGATCCCTGCTGAACCTGATGACCCTGTGATCTCTGTCTCAGAGGCTGATGTTAGACTGTCTTTAAAGAGCGTGAACCTTCGCAAGGCAGAAGGTCCTGATGGAGTACCTGGTAAGACTCTGAGAACCTGTGCCAACCAACTAGCAGGAGTACTCAAGGACATTTTCAAGCTCTCACTGCTACGGGCAGAAGTTCTGACTTGCTTCAAAAAAGCAACAATTATATTAGTGCCAAAGAAGAATAATGTGGGCTGCCTTAACGACTATCGCCCGGTAGCACTCACATCGACAGTGATGAAATGTTTTGAGAGGTTGGTCATGAGTAGACTGAACTCCTGCCTCAGCAAGGACCTGGACCATTGCAATTTGCCTATCACCACAATAGGTCAACGGCAGATGCAATCTCAATGGTTCTCCACATGGCTTTAGACAACACAAACACCTATGTCAGGATGTTATTCATTGACTATAGCTCTGCATTTAACACCATCATTCCCACAATACTGACTGAGAGATTGCAGAACCTGGGCCTCTGTACCTCCCTCTGCAATTGGATCCTTGACTTCATAACCGGCAGACCACAATCTATGCGAATTGATGATAACATATCCTGCTCGCTGACGATCAACACTGGGGCAGCTCAGGAGTGTGTGCTTAGCCCATTGCTCTACTCTTGATATACACATGACTGTATGGCTAGGCATAGCTCAAATACCATCTATAAATTTGCTGATGATGCAACCATTGTTGTTAGAACCTCAGGTGGTGACAAGAGGGCCTACAGGAGTGAGATATGCCAACTAGTGGAGTGGTGCCGCAGCAACAACCTGGCACTCAACGTCAGTAAGACGAAAGAGCTGATTGTGGACTTTAGGAAAAGTAAGACGAAGGAACACATACCAATCCTCATAAAGGGACCAGGAGTGGAGTGAGTGAGCAGTTTCAAGTTCCTGGGTGTCAAGGTCTCTGAGGCTCTAACCTGGTCCCAACATATCGATGTAGTTATAAAGGAGGCAAGACAGTGGCTATACCTAATTATGAGTTTGAAGAGATTTGGTATGTCAACAAATACACTCAAAAACTTCTATAGTTGTATCCTGGAGAGCATCCTGACAGGCTGCATCACTGTCTGCTATGGGGGGGCTACTGCACAGGACCGAAAGAAGCTGCAGGGGGTTGTAAATCTAGTCAGCTCCATCTTGGGTACTAGCCTATGTACCCAAAACATCTTCAGGGAGCGGTGTCTCAGAAAGGCAGCGTCCATTGCTAAGGACCTCCAGCACCCAGGACATGCCCTTTTCTCACTGTTACCATCAGACAGGAGGTACAGAAGCCTGAAGGCACACACTCAGTGATTCAGGAACAGCTTCTTCCCCTCTGCCATCCGATTCCTAAATGGACATTGAACCCCTGGACACTACCTCACTTATTTGAATATACAGTATTTCTGGATTTTTTGCACATTTAAAAAGAATCTATTCAATATGTGTACAATGTAATTTATTTACTTATTATTATTTTTATTTTATTTATTATTATTTTTTCTCTTCTAGGTTATGAATTGCATTGAACTGCTGCTGCTAAGTTAAGGAATGTCATGTCACATGCCGGTAATAGTAAACCTAATTCTGATTCTGATTATGACGTCACTCAAGATTGTGACTCAAACTTAATTTGTTTATTTTTTGTTTTTAGGGATGGTTTGGGGGCAGTGTGGGGAGTTGTTGGTCCAGTTAATGTTTAGGGACAGAGATGAGGGGGAGTTAAAGTTTAGAGCAGTTAATGAGCTTCCAAATTCCCAAATGTCAGCCTTACCTTTCTGTACAAAGTTGCAGCAGCTGATGATATGCTTATCAATTCCCTCACTCCCATCTTTTTTGATTTCGGTAAACTAAATAATAAAAAAAAATTCACAAATATAAATGGTGTAGGCTCAGATATCTATTGTTAGATATAACTAGATTACTTCAAGCACAATTGTATCATTACTCATGCCAAAATTGCCTTCTTTCCAGGATCATCATGAAAAGCAGAGATAATGCTACGGTACTTCTTCAAATGTAATGATTATAGTGTTCTTCGAGCTGACCTGCTTCCCTGCTCTTATGTGAGCATGAGTATTTCCAAATAATCCCCATTTTCTAACTTGCTTTAAGTCCCATTTCCCTGTCAATTCTATGCCTGCTAGCCTGCATTCTATCAAATCTGATGACATTTTGATTTAAAAATTGTCATCTTTGTTTTTTTCTTTAAGTTTATTACCTTGCCACTTGTGATATCTGCAATTTCCCTGGTTCTATTGACTCGAAATTGGATTGAATAGCCCTTTCTTTTCTGATACAGCATAATTTCAAGCTAATATACTAGAAGTAGGTTATACCTGAAACCAGTTCCAGATTAAATCACAAAAATCAGCAAAATCGGCCAGATTCTTTAGATTGTAAGTCAACCTTGTGACATTAAGTTGGTTTATATTTTGGGAATGTATAAGATAACATCTTCCTTCATGCAGTACTCTTAAGCAGCATTGCGGATCAGCTTGAATCTTTTTATCCTGGGGATGCCTTAAAGATCATGGCAGTAATCTTAGTATGCTGGTCTGCCAGAAATTTAAATCTGTTTAAATGCTCGCCTAAATTTTTACCTCTACATCTTCTCTATCTCCCTGATTTTCTTAAATCTCCAGTGAAGTATTTCAGGATATGAAACCTATGGCAGTTGATTGTTGAAACTGAAGTATCACCATTTCGTCAAAATGAGTATGGAAAGAATGAGGAAAGCCTTAGCTTGTCTCAGTCATCGGTCATATTCATCCTTCGTGGACCCCCAGATGATGATGTCATCTGTCATGGTCTTATCACAAGATAACCTCTCAAGGATCATGTGGATGGTTTTATGGTAGACTTCTGGTGCAGAAAGAATCCCATACGATAGTTGAAGAGAGTGATATCTTCCCTGTAGTGTGTTAAAAGTACAGTCTTGATCTTGCCTCATCAAGATTCAACTGCCAATACCCAGAGGAGCTTGCTACACCACTCGGCACCTACAAACTGGGACATGATCTCTTCCTGTGTTGGCAACGTAAAATACTCTCTTGACAGTTTTATTGAGATCTCTTGAGACTGGACATATCTGCCATGTTTTGTTTTCCTTTTGCACAATGACCAGTGAACTCACCCAATCAGTCAGTTCTTCAATTTTCTGAATGACACTTATCCATTCCACTTGTGCTACCTCTTGTTTAAGATTGTCTCTCAGTGCAAACACAACTTTCCTGTATACATGGATAACAGGAGACACTGTCTCATCTATATTAATTTTGTGTACTCCATGTAAGCATCCAAGCCCCTCAAAGACATTTGTGTACTCTTCCAGGAGAGTTGGGTGGAGCCCTTTGGTCTATGAAGCCTCTACAAAATTTTTTTCACCAGGTTAAGCTTTTCACTTGCACTCAGACCTAATACCAGCTGTACTCTCTTTTCTATAATCTGTAGCTGTGTGTGCCTTTTGGTGAACCTCCTTGTCTTGAAGGTCACTGTATAGCCCCCTTTCACTGGAATGTTCTCTCCAGTATAGCACTTTCAAATTCACTGGGTAAATCTTGCTCTTTACTGTGAGAGTCTTGTTATCATCCATAAATAACAGTCACCTAGGCTCTGGTATCAAGCTTGAATGGAATTAGTGTGTCATTCACAGTCACTGGAACAATACATTCTATTCTACCAGTGCTAGCAATCTGTAGATAATCCACAAACACTTCCTTCATTTCCTCATCAACTGTGTGCAACTTTATCTTGGTAGCCCCAATTTTGCAGCATCTTGCAAAATGGTTCTTCTTCCCACAACTATTGCAGGAATTTTCATAAGTAGAACATATCTTCGGAATGTGTCTACCTCCACACATTCTGCACTTGCTGCTTGTGCCTTCCTTTTTGCTTTGCCCTTTCTTTGAGGAATGCCTTGTGCTCTGCCACTCTATTTTCACAGTATGCACGGTTGCGTCTGCCCTGTGCAGTTCCTTAACTTGCACTTGTGTAGTCTCTGCTGCCCTACACATATTCACATAATTTCCAGCATCAAATTTTTTTCATGCAGCAGTCCTTCTCTAAGTCCATCATCTAAAATTCTGCAAATTATTCTGTCTCTAACTAGTAAGTTTCTCAAATCTCCAAATTCACGGGGCCAATTCAGTGTGTGAAGCTCAGCTAAGTATTGGTCGAACCTAACATTTTGTTTCTAGTCACAGGGAAAGAACTTATTTCTCTCAAACATGATGTTTTTATTTGGGACAAAATACTCCCTGATGTTATAGGTGGGGCATTGACAGCAGACCCAAATGCAAGACACAGACACTGAAGTACTAGGAACAGGACAAGGTTTACCAAGAAAGCAAGGGGAGTCAGGAAGAAATGACGCTGGACATGGGCACAGGCCTTGGACGAAACAAGGACACCGGGCCTGGGCTAGGACTAAGACTAGGAAAGTGGGACCAGGACAAGGAACTTGGAACTAGGAGCCTGGGTTAGGACTCTGAGCCAGAGACTGGACAGGGACCCGGAACCTGGGTCTTGACTCAGGCTCGGACCCCAGATATAGGCGAGGACAAGACGTGGCTACACGATTGGACGTGGTTAGGCTACAGGACTGGACGTGGCTATAGGACTGGATGTGGAACCCCTGCACAGGACATGGCACTTGGACAGGACAAGAACACAAAGCCTTGACTTGGACAGGGCGAGGTTCTAGGACTTGGCTTGGATTAGATGAGGTACTTGGACATGGCTTAGACTAGACGAGGTACTTGGACGTGGCATGGACTAGACAAGGTTCTTGGACGTGGCATGGACTAGACAAGGTTTTTGGATGTGGCTTGGACTAGATGAGGTTCTAGGAAGTGGCTTGGACTAGACGAGGTTCCAGGATGTGGCTTGGACTAGATGAGGTTCTAGGATGTGGCTTGGACTAGGGACTCCTGGACTGGACGAGAGACTCCTGGACTGGACGGGGGAACTCCAGCACTGGGCTGGGGGCGAGAGAGAGAGATCAGTCCAGCATGGAATCCTTGGTTTGCAAAGGTATTTATGTGTCAGCCCAAAATGAGAATTAGGTGTCTCAATTAAGGCACCCAGAATAAGGAATCAACGGACTGGACGGTGAACTGGAATGCAGACTTTACAGACTGGACCATGACATGGATTTTTTCAGCAGAATATCTGATAAAACAGCTATCTCATCAAATTGTAGATGTTCAAAGCATCTTCACCAATTGCATGCAGAAAAATAGAAGCTTTCAATTTTTCATCAGTCCCCCCCACTTCGCTAGCCGCTGGATAGGAACTCTCCATAGGGGCAGGAGGACTTAGCTTATCCAGACAGGAACTCATGGCTCTCACCCAAATTTCTTGGTGTATCTGGTGAACTTTGGGCATGACGTGCTCTCCTGCCTCACTGGCCTGCTCCTCTCCGTCGTAACTAGCTTCTCTTTCTCAAATACTCATAGTATTAATTTACTCTTCATGTGTTTGCCTCACACACACTTCTGACACCATGTTATGTTTATTCTTAATAAACGCAAACTTGGCGTGAGTTTACGCTAGAACATTTTATGACTGAACTGATGTTCAACCTGAAAGAGTGCCACCCCCTATCCACCATTGCTTCTGGTTCTGGGTGAACCGCATGCATTGCCCACAGGGAACAGAAATTCTTTATTATGCACACATTGTTATGCCTGAAAAGATGCACTATTTACCGAGGAAGCGTGGGAAAAGAGCTGGGCTGCTGGTTAGATTGAAGCTGAGGGGCTTCAGCGTCCCTATGCTCACCATCCTACTAGCTAGTGTGCAAGCCATAGAGAACAAGGTGGATGATCTTAAAGGGAGACTCACCTACTGCAGGGAGATGCAGAACTGCTGTGTACTGTGTTTCACCGAGACCTGGCTCTCCCCTGCCACCCCTAACTGTGCCATCCGACCGGTGAGATTTTCGATCCGTCGGATGGACCACGCGGCGTCTTCGGGCAAGATGAGGGGAGGTGGTGTCTGCCTACTGATCAACACTGCGTGGTGCTCGGACACAATGGTACTGCAAGCTCCTGCAGCCCGGACCTTGAACAACTGTCGGTGAAGTGTCATCCCTACTATCTGCCACGGGAATTCACCTCGGTCATACTGACAGCGGTCTACATTCCTCCCCAGGCGGACGTGGAGTGTGCTCTGAACATAATGTATGCCAACATCAGTGAACTTGAGACCAGGTATCCGGAGGCTTTGCTCATTACAGCTGGGGACTTTAACCAGGCCAACCTCAGAAGGTGCTGCCAAAGTTATACCAACATGTCTCCTGCCCCACTAGAGGCCCGAATATACTTGACCACTGCTACACAGCAGTCAAGGATGCGTACCATTCCGACCCACGACCTCACTTTGGAAAATCGGACCATCAGGCCATACTCCTCCTCTCGGCTTACAAACAGAAACTGAAGCAGGAGGTCACGTTGTCAAAAGTGGTGTCGCGTTGGACGGAGGAAACGGATGAGGTCCTCCGTGACTGCTTTGAATTGGTGGACTGATTAGTATTCAAGGACTCGGCAGCTAACCTTGATGAGTATGCCTCAGCTGTCACGGACTTTATTTGGAAATGCACAGAGACTGTGTGTCTCACAAGACGATTCGGGTATTCCCTAAGCAGAAACCTTGGATGAATTATGAGGTCAAGCCCCTTTTGAAGGCTAGAGCTGCAGATTTTAGGTCCAGGGATACCAGTCGCAACATGGAATCCAAGCGTGAACTCCGGAAAGCCATTAAGGGTGCCAAGAGGCAATGTCGAGCCAAGTTGGAAGCCCAGGCTAACCAGAGGGATGCCTGTAGACTATGGCAGGGTCTAAATGAGATCACTGGGTACAAAGAAAAAGCTGGGGATATCAATAACTGTGACGCTTCTCTTCCTGATAAACTTAACGTATTCTACGCAAGATTCAAACAGAAGAGGAGCGTCCTGCTCCCTCCAGACGAACTGGACCTGGTGGCATCGAGATTCATCGTCATCGAGGAGGACGTTAGAAGGTTCTTCCTGAAGATAAATCCAAAGAAGGTGACGGGCCCAGATAGCGTCCCGGGACAGGTTCTCTGGGCCTGTGCAAGGGAGCTAGCTGGAGTGCAGACATCTTCAACTGCTCCTTGCTTCAGTCTACGATCCCCTTGTGTTTTAAGAAAGCAATGATAATCCCAGTGCCGAAGAAGAGCAAGGTGGCATGCCTGAATGACTATCGACCTGTGGCTCTGACATCAATTGCTATGAAGTGCTTCGAGCGATTGGTTATGGCACACATCAACCATAGCAGGTCGACCTCGACGCTTTCCAATTTGCGTACCGGAGCAACAGGTCAACGGCAGATGCCATCTCTCTGGCCCTACATTCCTCCTTAAAACACCTAGAGAATAAAGACGCACATGTAGGGCTCCTTTTCATTGACTATAGCTCTGCCTTTAATACCATCATTCCAAATAAACTGATTCCTAAGCTCCGGAACCTGGGCCTTAGCACTTTGATCTGCAGCTGGATCTTCAACTTCCTCACAGACAGGACCCAGGCTGTAAAAGTAGGGGACAAGCTCTTCTCTACAATCACTCTGAGCACCGGTGCCCCACAAGGCTGTGTACTTAGCCCCCTGCTGTACTCACTGTACACCCATGATTGTGTAGCCAAGTTTCCATCGAACTCAATATATAAGTTTGCTGATGACACAACAATTGTAGGCCGTATCTCGGGTAATGATGAGTTTGAGTACAGAGAGGAAATTAAGAACCTGGTAGCATGGTACGAAGACAATAACCTATCCCTCAACGTCAGTAAGACGACGGAATTGGTTGTTGACTTCAGAAGGAGTAGCGGACCGCATGGCCCAATTTACATTGGTGGTGTGCAAGTGTAACAGGTCAAAAGCTTTAAGTTCCTCGGGGTCAATATCACAAATGACCTGACTTGGTCCAACCAAGCAGAGTCCACTGCCAATCTTCTGTCCTTGGACTCATCTTACACTGCACGCTGTTGGAGCAGTGCTGCCAGGATAATAATGGACGCGACCCACCCAGCCAACACACATTTCGTCCCTCTTCCCTCCGGGAGAAGGCTCAGGAGCTTGAAGACTCATACGGCCAGATTTGGGAACAACTTCTTTCCAACTGTGATAAGACTGCTGAACGGATCCTGACCCGGATCTGGGCCATACCCGCCGAATATCCGAACCTGCCTCTTGGTTTTTTTGCACTGCCTTACTTTCCCTTTTCCCTTTTCTATTTATGACTTATAATGTAAATTTTTAATATTTACTATCGATTTGTAACCCAGGGAGCACGAAACACAGAACCAAATATTGCTGTGATGATTGTACTCTCTAGTATCAATTGTTTGGCGACAATAAAGTAAAGTACATAATAACACACATACTATCTTTTTCTTAAAGTTTAGGTTTGTGGGATACTGATGAACTATTGACTGGTTTCTGGAGTATATGTTGTAAACACAATGCAACCATGTTGTACAAGGGATGGAACAAGCAAATCTTTAAGGGAGTGATGGAGAGTCAATTAAGTAGAATGTTTTATCCTTGATAGTACTGAACATCATAGTCATAGTCATAGTCATACTTTATTTATTGATCCCGAGGGAAGTTGGTTTTCATTACAGTTGCACCATAAATAATTAAATAGTAATAAAACCATAAATAGTTAAATAGTAATATCTAAATTATGCCAGGAAATAAGTCCAGGGCCCTCCAAGGGAGAAGTTGTAAAGTTCGATAGCCACAGGCAGGAATGACTTCCTATGACGCTCAGTGCTGCATCTCGGTGGAATGAGTCTCTGGCTGAATGTACTCCTGTGCCCAACCAGTCCATTATGCAGTGGATGGGAGACATTGTCCAAGATGGCATGCAACTTAGACAGCATCCTCTTTTCAGACACCACCGTCAGAGAGTCCAGTTCCATCCCCACAACCTCACTGGCCTTACAAATGAGTTTGTTGATTCTGTTGGTGTCTGCCTGCTGCCCCAGCACACAACAGCAAACATGATAGCACTGGCCACCACAGACTCGTAGAACATCCTCAGCATCGTCTGGCAGATGTTAAAGGACCTCAGTCTCCTGAGGAAATAAAGACGGCTCTGACCCTTCTTGTAGACAGCCTCAGTGTTCTTTAACCAGTCCAGTTTATTGTCAATTTGTATCCCCAGGTAGTTGTAATCCTCCACCATGTCCGCACTGACCCCCTGGATGGAAACAGGGGTCACCGGTACCTTAGCTCTCCTCAGGTCTACCACCAGCTCCTTAGTCTTTTTCACATTAAGCTGCAGATAATTCTGCTCACACCATGTGACAAAGTTTCCTACCATAGCCCTGTACTCAGCCTCATCTCCCTTGCTGACGCATCCAACTATGGCAGAGTCATTAGAAAACTTCTGAAGATGACAAGACTCTGTGCAGTAGTTGAAGTCCGAGGTGTAAATGGTGAAGAGAAAGGGAGACAAGACAGTCCCCTGTGGAGCCCCAGTGCTGCTGATCACTCTGTTGGACACACAGTATTGCAAGCACACATACTGTGGTCTGCCAGTCAGGTAATCAATAATCCATGACACCAGGAAAAAATCCACCTGCATCGCTGTCAGATTCTCCCCCAGCAGAGCAGGGCGGATGGTGTTGAACGCACTGGAGAAGTCAAAAAACATGACCCTCACAGTGCTTGCTGGCTTGTCCAGGTGGGTGTAGACACGGTTCAGCGGGTAGACGATGGCATCCTCAACTCCTAGTCGGGGCTGGTCGGCGAACTGGAGGGGATCTAAGTGGGGCCTAAACATAGGCCAGAGCAGCTCCAGAACAAGCCATTGTTCTTGACTGCCATTACAGCTGATGTCATGCAGGTACGTCTCTGACTTACTGTTGATAAGACATTGCCAAGACAAGTGACGAGTCAATTGCAACAGGATAGTCAGCATCCAATCTGCTTTTGTTGTCATGAAATTTATGCAGTTAGTCTTGTTAACCTTTTGTTAAGTTCTGGTCATCTAATGATCCACTATAGGCTTAATCTGTTCAATCTTTCAGGAATTGGCAGTGGGTGATACTGTTGATGCTTTAAAAGCTAGTTGTCAATGTGAGAATACATTCTTTTGTCCATTGTGCTCTGTGTGTTTCTTGCAGGTTGCATTCAATATGTTAGTTTGTCTGTAATAAACATGCAGTTTATTTTCCCTCTGGAAAATCCAGGCAATTCTGGATAATATTTTTTACTCTCTGCATGCCACCTTGGATGAACAGAGGAGTACTTTCAGTACCAGACTAAGACAGCTGTGCTGCTCCAAAGAGCGCGGCATGAGGTCATTTTCACCCTTGGCCATTAGGTTCTATAGCTGGGGAAGTGATGACCCCCTCCTGTTGGACTGTTATTAACCACTGTTTACCAGAGCTTTGTTTCAGCTTGGTTTATCTCTGTTTACTACACCCTGCTATCACAGACACCATGTGAAATACTACCATCACTTCTTATCTGGATGGTGTGAATGTGCACCTATTATTTTATAATATTGCAGTAATGCTTGCACTACGATCTTATCAGTGCGAACTTGTAAATCTTGTAATTCTTGACCTGGAAATCTTATACATTTTATTTACAAGGTAACTTATTTTTTATTTCCTCTTACTTCTCTTCTAATATTTGTATATCTGTGCATTTTGACACTGCAATTTCCTTTGGGATCAAAAAATTATCTATCTAGTTATCTTGGGCAAGTTTTTTTTAACTACAGGCCCTGTGAGATCTTGCAATGTTGAGAGCTTCAAGGAATGATAACTCATAATCATCTATTATCATGCCCCCCCCCACTCCCCCCGTGGTGAATCGACCTCATGGGACTGGATCCAATCAATAATAATAATGAGTTTTTTAACATTGGTGGGTCTGAATTAACAAATCTTGTGGCATGCAGATCTTTAGTGAGAAATTCTTCATTAATTATTCAGTTTTGCCTTGATATCAAATGATCGTATGATTTTATACTTTTTGCATTTCATTGTGGTTTGGTACAATAGAGTAGCTTACCAAGCCATTTCTGAGGCTGGTATGAGTCATTGCTGACATTATACAGTATTTTAATTCTACATCAGGAGGTGACAGATTAAATGTACCTGTCACGTGATATAGGAGTGGGGAATTGTCAGCTGCTATCACTTGCTCTTTCAAATGCTATGGAATCCTTATTCATGTCATAGGAGTTGATGCAGAATCACTATGTTTTCATACATTGTTTAATGAAGCTTTGTGTGCCTCAATTAAATAACTTCTGAAATAGTTACACAGATTTGAATGTATTAAAATGAATTATTTATTAAAGTAAGCAAATAGCACAGAACAGAGAACTATATTTACTCGTTTGTTCTGCTGCTTCCTTTGCAGCAAGCAGATGGTGCAATTGACTTTTAGCAATGGTGTAATTAAATCTCAGATTTGCAACTCTATGGCTGTTAAAATCAGTTCATTTCTAATGAATTTACTCATAAAATTTCAATAATGGCTATTTTCCCAAGCTGTAGAAAATATTAATTACAGTTCTATTATTCAAAACACCTCCTCCATAGAATTGGTTCCTGTTGCCATTGCTCCTGGATGAATTGCTCAGGCCTGAATTGTGCTTGGCCTATACAGGTGTCCCCCGCTTTTCGAACGTTCGCTTTACAACTCCTCGCTGTTACGAAAGACCTACATTAGTTACCTGTTTTCGCTAATAGAAGGTGTTTTCACTGTTATGAAAAAAGGCAGTGCGCGCCCCGAGCAGCTAAGCTCTTCCCCCAGAACTGCATTCTAGCCGGCATTGCTTAAACACGTGCCTGTGAGCATCTGTGCTTTATGTCGATTTATTTTGAGCATCCATTTGCAAGATGAGTTCTAAGGTATCAGAAAAGCCTAAAAGAGCTCATAAGGGTGTTAAACTTAGCGTAAAACTAGACATAATTAAGCATTTCGATCGTGGTGAACGAAGTAAGGACAAAGTGAGTTTGGCTTGTGGAAGATGACGAAGATGATGTTGAAGAGGTTTTGGCATCCCATGACCAAGAACTGATAGATGAAGAGCTGATGCAATTGGAAGAGGAAAGGATAACCATCGAAACCGAATGCAGTGGCGAACGGACCGAAAGTGAGGTTGTCCAGGAACTAAACGTGAAGCAACTGTGTGAGATTTTCGCTGCAATGATTGCAGAAAAGTACGACTTTAATTTTGAAAGGGTACATAGGTTTAGGGTATATTGGCAGGATGGTTTGAGTGCTTACAAAGAACTATATGATAGAACAATGTGTGAGGCTAAGCAGTTCAACCATACTGTCGTTTTTCAAGCCTTCCACATCAGCCACAGCAGATGATGAACCTCAACTTTCGACATCGAGGCAGGCAGAGATAGAAGAAGATGACCTGCCTGCCCTGAAGGAAACAGACGACGATGAGATGACACCTCAGTGTCCCACCACCCCAGTGGTCCCAAACCCTGGGCCGCAGACAGATACATTGCTGTGAAGCATGCAGTGGTGCAGCAGTAGCCGGGACGCACCCAGCACATTTTTAAGAAAAAAAGCCGAAATAAACGAGCTAATTAATTAGGTGCTGCCCGGCACATAAATGTCGGCCCAGATGAGAGGCGACGCAATTGGCAATTGCCTCTGATCTGGGCCGATATTTACATGCCAGGCGGCACCTAATTAATTAGCTTGTTTATTTTGGCCTTTTTCTTAAAGATGTGCTGGGTGCGTCCCAGCTACCGTTGCATTCTCCGCGTATTGGTATCAGTTCGCTGCCTGGAGCTTGGGGACCACTGCACCGCCCCAGCCTCCAACGACTCAGCCTAACACACCATCATCAGTGTGCTCGGCGCTGTCTTCTCGATTCCGGTAAGTACTGTACATACACTATTTCCACTTTATATAGGCTGTGTATTTTTACATGTTATTTGGTATGATTTGGCAGCTTCATAGCTTAAAGCTTACTGGAGAGCGTTTGCACCGTGTTTCTGCTGAGAGCGCTTACGTGAGATTTTCGCTACGGAGAACAGTGCGGCAATGATTGTAGAAAAGTATTTCTACTTTATACAGGCTGTGTATTTATCATATCATTCCTGCTTTCACTATATGTTACTGTTATTTTAGGTTTCATGTGTTATTTGGCATGATTTGGTAGGTTATTTTTGGGTCTGGGAATTCTCACAAATTTTTCCCATATAAGTAAACGGTAATTCCTTCTTCACTTTATGACATTCCAGCTTACGAACCATTTCATAGGAACGCTCTACCTTCGGATGGCGGGGGAAACCTGTACTTCAATTATATCCCACTTAGCTCAATGACTGCACTTAGCTTTTATAATAGCTAATCTCCAAATGTCCTCTATTGACCTCACCAAGGCATTTGTCTTGGTCTGCAGAGACAGGCTCTTACTTCAAGGTAGGCTGACCTCTAAGACTGCAGACCTCGAATCCTTCCAGAACATCATGAAGAGGATTGTGCAGTACAATTCCGGCTCTTCAGCGGCACAGTAGCATAGCGTTCAGCGCGATGCGATGATAGCTCAGGGCTTTGGAGTTTGGCGTTAATTCCCGGCATCCTCTGTAAAAGTCTGTAAGTTGTCCACATGGAATGCCAATGGGTTTTCTCCGGGTGCTCCAGTTTCCTCCCGCAGTTCAAAAATGGTTAATTGGTCATTGTAAACTGTCCCGTGATTCCGTTGGGGTTATATCGAGGGTTGTAGGGGGTTGCTGGACAGCATAGCTCAGAGGACTGGAAGGACCTATTCCACACTCTATGCCTAAATAAATAAGTGGCAGCAACAAGCAAGGCTGTGTCCTTGCCCCATCACTCTTTGGAACCTATGCCCACCTGAGGCACGCATCTTGCTTTGTAACAGAGGGGATCTGTCTCCACACTTGATCAGATGGTAGGTTTTTTAACCTCACCCAGCTAAGAGTCAGAACCAAAGTGTGTAAAACTATGATCAGACACCTGCTGTTTGCTGATTACATCAGCAGTCACAACCCACAATCTGCAGAACCTCCAGAACTTGATGGATCACTTCTCCCTGGCCTGCACGGAATTTGGTCTGATCCGCCTGAAAAAGATAAATGTCTTGGGACAAGATGAGGAGGCATCATCAGTCAACACCGTTGATAACTATGAAATGGATGTTCATCAATTCACTTGCAGTACCTGGGATCCATCATCAGTGACAACCTCTTCTTGGAAACAGAAATTGACAAGCGCATTGAGAAGGCAGCAACAACTCTTGGGAGCACTCCAAAATCTCAGTCAAAACAAAGATGACAGTGCACAATGCTTGTCACCAGCACACTGGCATACAGCAGTGAGAACTGGACAATCTGCGTTAAACAGAAGAGAAGGCTCAACACCTTCCATTTAAGGTGCTTTTGTTACATCTTGGGCATCTTCTGGAGAGACAGAGTGCTCAATGCCGAGGTTTTCTCTCATGCTCAAGTAGCATGGGCTGTGCTGGCTGGGCCACATTTGCTGCAGGCAGGACGCCCTCATCCCAAAAGACACCCTCCACGGTGGGCTGGTTTCAGGTAAGAAAACCACCGGCAGCTCATGAATGTACTACAAGATGTCTGCAGGTGGGATGTGAAGGCTCTGAACATCAATGTGGAGTCCTGGGAGGAAGTTTCGGCTGACAGCACTAGGCGGAGAAGCACACTGAAGCAGGACCTTGCGTCGGGTGAAGAAAAGTTTCTAAAAGCGGCAGAAGACAAACGGGTCCATAGAAAGGAACACTGCAGCTCCAACAGAGCTGAGACCACTTATATTGTAGATGTGACCTTTGTAACAGAGACTGTCACACTCTCATTGGTCTCACCAGCTCCAGAAGGCGCGGCATCAACTACCTAGACAGCGAGGACGCAATATCCATAGTTGCCCTTGGCCTAAGGAGGGAACCTAGGAGGCAGCCCAAATTGCCATGTACTGCCAAACGTCTTCTCAACTGCTCACAACAAATTAGGTTTATTCCCTGAAATGGCTGAGTAGTCTAGTCAATTAGTGTTTTTGTTTTTGGTGGTGTGGATGTCACTAGTAAGGCCAGCATATATTGGTTGTCTTTAATTGCCCTTGAACCGCCATTTCGAACCAAAGCAGTCCACAGAGTCATACAGGATGTGGAAAGAATAAAATGTGACCTGTGTACGTCCTGATTGAGGGTCTCAGCCCAAAGGTGTTGGATATTTATTCCCCCCGCCCCCAATAGTTGCTTCCTGACTTGTTGATTTTCCCCAGCATTTTGTGTGTTCTTCTGTGTCCGCTGGTTTCCTCTCACATGATGCCGCTAGGTACATTAACTGTAAATTACCACCAATGTTTAGGAGAGGGGTGGAATTTGGAGGTTGGCAATATGGGGAGAATAACCCGAGTTTAGTGTGAATGGATGGTTGGAATGAGCTTGGTGGGTAAAAGATCCTGTTTCTGTGCTGCATTGCTCTATATTTCTATAACTTGCTATCAATAGTGAGCTTTTCTTTCTCTCAGTGCATCACAACTTTTTGGAACTTCCTCAGTGGGCAGTGGGAACCATATCTTGGAGTATTTTTGTGACATGTGAGACCATTAGAAGTAGATTCAGGAGTAAGTCACTCAGCTTTTCAAGCCTGTGAGAACAATTTAATTGGATTATGACTGATCTGGCATTCCTTAAATCCACTTGCCAGTTTCCTCCCACCCCCTCATAATCCTTCATTATTTTTCTGGTTAGAAATATCTCCTAGACTGAGATATACCCAGGGTAAGATACTGAGGGGAAAGAGTCCTCTCAGTGATCACCCTGTTTTATACCTTAAGAAGTTGAATGTTTCAATTGGATTGCCTCCCATTCTTCTAAACTCCAGCAAGTGGAATCCCAAATCAAAAAAGAAACTGGTAGAAACACTCAGGCAGCATCTATGGAAAGAGAAAAGAGTTAATATTTTGAGTCAAAGTGTAGAATTTCAGCTTAATCCTACTTTATTGAATTATTCCTCCATGCCTGGGTTCAACCAATGAACCAAGACTCTGCGACCCCTCCGATGAAAGCGCATCTTTCCTTAACGGAAATACAAATTGCTCTCAGTACTTTGGATGTGGTGTCATAGTCACAGTAAGATTTTTCTACTACTACCCTCTTGAAGTAAGGTTTAATATTCCAGTGGTCTATCCTATTACCTGCTGAAGTTCTGTGAATCTTTGTTTTTTATACATTAGGACCCATCAGCTCATTTTTGCTACAGTTGTCTGCAGATTCTCTTCAATTTAATGATCAGTTTAATTGTTTTTCCTTGCAATATGAAAAAACTTTGTATATTTCCACATTGTACTCAGTCTGCGAACATTTTGTCCACTTGTATAATACATCAATAACTCTTACAGAAACTCTGTTTATCCTCCATATACTCGGTTGTGGACAACAGATGGAATGGAGACTGGCTAACCCCTATTGACATCGATGGATTTGAGGTTAAGAGGGTGAACAGCCTTAAGTTCCTCGGCATACACATCACCCAGGACCTCATGTGGTCTGTTCAACAGTGTCTCCTTCACCTCAGATGGCTGAAGAAGTTTGGCATGAGACCCCAAATCCTAAGGACTCTCTAGAGGGGCACAAATGAATGCATCCTGACAGACTACATCACTGGCTGGTATGGGAACTGTACTTCCCTTAAACGCAGGACTCTGCAGAGAGTGATGCGGACAGCCCAGCGCATCTGCAGATGTGAACTTCCCGCTAAATAGGACACTTACAAGGACAGGTGTGTAAAAAGGGCCTGAAGGATCACTGAGGACCGGGTCATCCCAACCACAAACTGTTCCAGCTGCTACCATCCAGGAAACAGTACTGCAGCATAAAAGCCAGGACCAACAAGCTCTGGGACAGCTTCTTCCACCACGCCATCAGACTGATTAATTCATGCACAGAAATTATATTTCTGTGCTATATTGATTGTTGTACATACTGTTTATTTCAAATTACTATAAATTGCATATTGTGCACTAAAACAGAGATGTAATGCAAAGATTTTTACTCCTCATGTATGTGAAGGATGTCAGAAACAAAGTGAATTTAATTCAGTTTAATTCCAAGCCTATTTTTAAGTCATGCTCATTCTTGGGAAGTGATAGTAAGGAATATTGAGCTGAAGTACAATCAGAAACGCCTTAATCTTATTAAATAGCAGTACAGTCTCCAGAGATAAATGACCACTGCTTCTAGTTTGTATGTTGGGAGAGTTCACTTCAACATAACTGCAATTTCTTCTTGCTTCTCTGCCTATAAAATATTTTATAAAACAATACTTGAAGATATAATCCTTATCTTTTTCATTGAAGTCTAAACTATTTATACATATATGTTACATAAACTTTCTATTTCGGTTTCTTCAGTTTATGGCAAGAAAGTAATGCAAAACATAGCTATGAATAGCAATGAAAATAAAATACTGCTATTATATTACGAACATCAATCTCACTGAAATAAAAAGAAATCTTTGAAATATGCAATGAAAAAGGACTTCTGTAAAACAGAAGATTGTTCTATAGATCCTTGTGCAGCTCTAAAGCTTTCAATTATTTTGTGTTCTGAAGTGGCACATAATCAATAACATCTAAAAATAAGTTATACGTTCAATGAAGATAGAAATGAATACCTCTGAGGCAGGCTAGTGAACAGTCTGAATGTGTTTCTTAAAGCTTGGCTTTCTAATGCAGCAATGATCAAACATAAACTTCTATAAGTATAACCAATTGGCATTTCTTGATGTTCAAGTACCCACTTTTCTCTTCATTTTTAAAGCTGCTTGTGAAATTGCCTTGACTTCTAACCTGATCTCCGGAAAGGGTGTTTCTCATTGATTATAAAAAGATTATAAAAAATCTCAGATGAAGGCCAGTTTGGCTATCTGTGACAAGCATACTGGTTATTTAGTCTGTAAGTGGTCTCAGCATTTGCTTTACAAATACTTGGTAAGAAAATGCTGCTTGTCATTTAGTTATATAGTTAAATGGGGAATTGCGGTGAATGGCATTTATGACAATTAGTTTTTAAAAAATTGAAAGCCTCCATAAAGTGAGGTAATTCAGGGAAAACCTTTCCAGTTTAATGTATTTTCATTCCTTTGCCCACCACCACACAACAGAGAAGGCAAAAATTCCAGCAGTGACCAATTCCTACTCCTCCTCCCTACTCCCAATCTCCCCAAGCATACATTTTACTTTAAAGTCTAACCTTGTACTAAGAGACATTTTAATAGGCATGCTCTGACACAAACTAAAACCCTTGCACCAGGTTCACGGCTTTAAATTCAAATATTTAGAATTCAGTCCCTGAAGTGTTTCTGTCAGGACAGCCCAGTACCATTGCAAAGGCAGGGCACCTTTATGCCCCTGTGAGGAGCAAAGGTAAATAGATCATCATTATTTTATTAAAACAAGTCAAAAATAACAGAAATGCATTTTGTTTACTTCCCTAGGAAACCTAGCACTTCATGTTTCACACTAGCTTAACTCCTTGCCTCTAGCCTGACGGAGAAGTTGGGAAATAGAATTGCACATTAAAAAAAAACTTGTGTTTTGCCATTGTTTCTGCTCTTCCATTTCTCTTCCTACCTTAGATTATGGGTAGAGTGTGAGGATTTCTCACACTTCTGATTTCCTGATAACAGGGTAAGAATGTGAAAAGAAAGATATAGCGCTTTCCCGGCGTATATGATGAATAAACAAGTTTATAACCAACATTTTGATGACAAGCTCTGCCATCTACTTCAGGGATGGTGCCTGGGTATGTCTAGTCCGATGGTATTTGTACCCCATCGTCTGTCCATCCTGATTGGCTAGTCCTCATCCAAGCAGGTTTCCACTCTGCCACCTTGTTTATAATCGAATTCCAGTTCTGACAGTGAGACCTTCATCTTTGTTAAAATGCTTTTCCTCTAGTTTTATTTCAATGGCTTCCTTTACCAGGCAGTCCCAAAGGCCATTGATATAGCACAGTAGTCTTTTTTGCCATTGAAATCAATCTTATGGCTACCATGAATGCAATGTTCCATTACTGATGTTTTTACCAGGTAATCCAAATGGATATACCTCCTGTGCTCCTTGATGCGCATTTCTATTGTGCGTCCTATCTGGCTAATAAATGTTGCTCCACATTCACAGGGAATCCTGTAAGTGCCAGCTGATTTGAGTCCCAGGTCATCTTTGACCCACATAAGTGGTGACGAACTTCTTTACGGGCCTGTGGATGGTATTAATCCAGTATTTCTTCAGGATCCTTCCAGAAACTGTGGAAATATTAGGAAAACAGGTGGTAGTGACAGGTTCCTACTCATTTATAGATCTCCTGGTTTTTCTATCGGCCTTTTAAGGACCTGATTGATTTCCTTCACCTTATAGCCATACTGTAGGAATGTTGTGTGTAATCATTTTATTTCCTTGGTGAGACTCTTCGGGTTTGAAATAGCTTACAGGACTCTCTGTGAACACAGAGCAGCATATATCGGTCTGATTTAGGTTTCCGTTGATTATTTTTAACAGTAGTTTTTATTACGTTTGTGGTTTTCAACATGCTACCTGATGCTAAGCAAGGCATCTGTGCAACTTCTACTCTTTTGTGATACTGCTGATATGACCTGTTATCCATTCAAAACCTTGTTTCTTGTATCCTTACATGTTCTCCTGTGTGTCAACCATGGAGTACCCCATTTCTTTTTTCTTCTGAGTTAGATTTTCCCAATTAGAATAGCCATCTGCCAGTGGAGGAAAAATCATTTTGAGTCAGTTGTTTGCAAGATTGAGCATGGCCACTTTAAACTTTTGTATGTCTGGTAAACTTTAAACTTCATAAAATTTATCTCCTGGTGCCAGATTACACAATCACTTCCAGGAAAAGTATGCTCGATTCATTTTCGATAACATTGAAGTTTCATATACTTCACCTTATTCTGCTATGCACCTGGAGAATTTACTAGCTTTTGTAAAGCAATCCTTTCATCATTCAAATACCACTTCTTCCTATTATGGTCTTTCCATTCTAATTGTTCATTATTATAGTGATATTGTAATCGAAATTTCAAATTTGAATTTTCAATTCTAAAAGTTACTGGTGTTTTCTTAAGGATAAATACTGTACATCCATATTAAACCCAAAAACATTTTATTGTGATTATATGGGTTATTTCTCATCTTGCCTGCAAGATTTCTTTTTCATCTTTGATTCTTGCTGAACTTATTTAGCATTTTCCTTCAGCTCCTTTCACCTTGATATTTATCTTGGATTTATTTTTTGCGTGGCAAAGGCTTTTCTGGTATTGAAAGTATTGGTTTTAAAGACTCCTTTGTAGAATCTATAGATTTTTGATGGCATTACAAAGGAACCTTTAATGTTAACTGATACCAAGTTTTCAGCTCTTTGCCTTTGATGAGGGACGTGTTTCCCATTAATTGTACATAATTTTATATTGCCAAATACATTGAATTCAACAAATTTCCAATTTAACATTGAGTAAATTTGTCATACAGAAATTAAGGATTGAATGCTGAGTAAAAGTTCTGGAACTTTAAAATCATGTGACAGACATTGTAAGGATATAATCTCTCAGAGGTTTATTAGGCATCACCTATCAGCAGAATATTCTTGCACCATCTGGATAAATACCAGTGAATACTCTTGTGCATTTTGTGAAGGGCAGATTTTAGCAACTGTGATAAATAGTTCTTTCATTCACGTCAAACTTCATAACTTAAAATCATTATAAAAATGATCTCTGAAGCCTCCAAGGCAATTTTTGCCTCTGTGGTATTTCTAAAAATATTAATCAGATCCTGACCTACTTTTTTCCCATTACTCGAAGGTGCTAGGGAATTTCCTATGTGATCTAAGTGCTTCAATGAAACAATAATTAAATTTTAAAATTACTTCAAAACTCTTATTTAGTTGACCTCTATCTCATTCATAAATTCCAAAACTGGTTTTATTGATTTTGCACATTAATCTTAGTTTCTGTTTCTTGTGGCTGCGGTGAAAGATTTATATAAACCATCTGTTATGTATTCAATATTTCAGTATGATTTGAGTAATATTGTAAATATTGTTTGATTAAGCATGCTTGTTTAAATAATTCATTTCAGGTTATAGGCCAAAGTATGTGAATGGCATACATCATGATATGTGCATGCCTCACCAAAGTAAAACTGAGAAGCATACACATTATCCCTGACTCCATGTTCTGCTCTTAATTAGTTTTGTGTTTTGGAGTTACAAAACCTAACAGTGGCGACGAGTAAGATTTAAAACAAACCCAAGACGACTATCTACCTGTTGAATGCAGCACACTCTTTCTTCACAAGGGGAAGGGATATTAAGTCTTTTTTAAAAAAAAGCACATGTGCTTTTTAAAAATGCAAACATGAGGAATTCTGCAGATGTTGGAAATTCAAGCAACACACATCAAAGTTGCTGGTGAACGCAGCAGGCCAGGCAGCATCTGTAGGAAGAGGTACAGTCGACGTTTTGGGCGAAGGCCCTTCATCAGGACTAACTGAAGGAAGAGCTAGTAAGAGAATCTCTTACTAGCTCTTCCTTCAGTTAGACCTGACAAAGGGTCTCGGCCCAAAACGTTGACTGTACCTCTTCCTAGAGATGCTGCCTGGCCTGCTGCGTTCACCAGCAACTTTGATGTGTGTTGCAAGTGCTTTTTTCCGTTTGGAAGCACAGCAAGATGTTCAAGTTTTTTTTTAAAAAGCAGAAAATGGTTGACATTTACAGGTAATAATCAAAAAGTTAGAAAAACAAAAATAGCTGGCTACTACGGGGAATAGACATGTTTGAATGCACAAGAAATATTGTATTCTGAGCAAATTGAAGCAAATGAAATAGACAATGCAAAGTAGTGGCAGTTTTGCTGAGTGCAATAGGTGGAAAGGCACACAGTTTGCTTAGAAGAATGAATGCTCCAGCTAAGCTAGCCAAAATGAACTTTGCTGATATTGTGAAAGTAATGCAGGAATATTTAGAACCAAAACCATTGCTGATTGCCGAACGCTTTTGATTTCATAAGCGGAATTTCAGCTTACTCGGCTGAACTGAAGAGATGGTCTGAGTTGTAGTCAGGAATGAATGTGAGTGTCACCAAAATGTCAGTCTCTAAACAGAAACCTACCTGGCTTAACAATTGTGTCAGATGCTCACGTACACCAGCACAACGCAGGCTTAAAGGTGAAACTTGCAGAAAATGCTACAAAGTAGGACATACACAAAGAACATGCTGTGCAGTCAAAAATAAATAGGCTGCACAGGGAAGAGAAAAAGATAAAAAGTCAAGTTGCATTTTTTTTGATTATGAAGACACACAGTCCTCTTTTATTGTCATTTAGTAATGCATGCATTAAGAAATGATACAATATTTCCTCCGGTGTGATATCACAAAACACAGGACAGACCAAGACTGAAAAAACTAACAAAACCACATAATTATAACATACTGTTACAACAGTGCAACATTACCATAACTTGAGGAAGAAGTCCATGAGCTCAGTAAAAAGTTCAAAGTCTCTCAAATGTCCCACATCTCACGCAGACGGGAGAAGGAAGAAAAACTCTCCCTGCCATGCCCGAGCCACAGTCCGAATCTGAGTCATCCGAAAACTTCGAACCTCCGATCAGCTCTCCGACACCAAGTACTGAGCGCCATCTCTGTCCGAAAGATTCGACCTCAATCTCGGTCGCCAACAGCAGGCAAAGCCAGGGATTTTGAGGCCTTCCCTCCGGAAGATTCCCGATCACGCAGTAACAACAGTAGCGAACTGGCGTTTCAGAAATTTCTCCAGATGTTCCTCTGTGCTTTCACGTCTGTCTCCATCAAATCAGAATTGTCCACGGCCCCTATTTAATGGATACGATAACATTTCTCACTGGAGGGATGCACACGCGCGGCGCGCTGCTCTCTCTCCTCCCAACAGTAGAGCACTAATTTTCATGCTGTCATGAAAAATCTAATAGTGATGAATGACAGTGGACAGGGTAACCTTGAGATTTAGAATGTGAAAACTAACAATAGACAAGGAAAATGGCTTACATCAGATATGAACTGCAAATTAATTAAAATGGCACTGGCTTGGCATTTTAGTCATTCTACAAAATGAGTTTGAATGGCATTTCAAAGATACTGAACTGAAGCCTGCAAGTATCAAAGTAAGAACTTATACTGGAGAAAAAAGAATGTCTGTGGGAATGACATTTGTAACAGTGAAATACAACAACAAACAAGCCATATTGGGCTTGTAAGTGGCAAAAACAGGAGGGCCAGGGTTATGGGGCTGTGACTTGCTAAAAGAACTGCGACTTGATTGGAGATCCATTCACCATTTGTATGCCACACCCCCTGCAATAGAATCAACTGAAAGTGAATGAAAGTTCCGGATGATGCCACAGCAATGTTTAAGGATGGCATTGGAAAACACAAACATATCAATGACAAAATAGTGTTAAGTGAAAATGACACACCCAAGTTTTACAAAGTCCATTGGGTTCCATGTACCATCCATGGTAAATTTGCCAGTGAGCTAGATTGCATGGACACTGAAGGAATTCTCTGCAAGAACTATAGATCCGTCAAGATCTGTGGTTATTTTAAGGTCTCCACCAACCCAGTACTGAAAGCAGATCAATACTCTCTGTCCAGAATAGTGGATATCTTTGTAAAACTTTCTAGAGGGCATACTTCAGCAGAGGCCTACCCACAGATGGAGATGGACAAAGAGTCCAAAGTGTTTCTCACCATAAGCACTCACAGAGGTTTAATGCAACATTAGGCTTATTTTTGGAGCAGCACCTGCACTTGCACTCAGGAAGAAAGCTATGAGCTAGGTGCTGGGAGGCAATCCAGGCACTCAGTGTTACCTGGAAGACATCATGGTTACTGGTGAGGATGACAAGAAACATCACCAATATCTCAAGATAGTGCTAAAAAGTATGAAACGTTATGAGCTCAGAGCATGACGCAGCATGTGTGAATTCTTTAAACCAAGTATCGCTTACTGTGGTCACAGCATTGGTGCACGAGATTTTACACAAGTGAGCTGAGAAAATTCAAGCAGTGACAAATACCCCAAGGCCAAAGGACATGTCACAGTTGTGGTCTTATTTTAGGATTTGCTTATTACTATCACAGGTTCCTGCCAAACCTGGCTACTATGCTCCACCCCTTGGACTCATTACTACAGATCGGGAAGAAATGGCAACTGACAAGGCAGATTGAGGTGGCTTTCCAAAAGAGAAACAAGATGGTGATGTCAAACACTGTGCTCACACATTATGATCCACATCATCCTGTGAAGCTTGCCTGTGATGGCTTGCCCTATGGTATAGTCCAATCGCATGTTATGAGTGATGGAAATTAATGTACTACAGCCTTTGCATCACATCAGTTTACTGTTGTAAAGAGAAATTACACACAGATTGACAGATAGAACTTGAGTCTGGATTGAGGTGTAAAACAATTCAACTATTTCTTGTATGGGAGAAGGCTTACTCTCATTACTGAAAATTAACCATTGTGTCCATTTTCAATCCATGGAAATGTGTCCTGCTAACAGCAGCAGCACAAGTGCAGAGGTGAGCTCTGTTTCTTGGAAGACACAATTGCAAGGTCAAACTTGAGGACAACTAATCATGGAAATGCTAAGGGATTGTCATGTTCACTGTTGGAAAAGGAAATACCTGAAAAATTTACAAAAGAGGACACTCTTCCTGACATATACTTCTTAATGCAAATTGAAAGTCTCTCTATTAAAGCACAGATGATCCAAAGGGAAACCAGAAAAGACCCCACGCGTTCTGTGGCCTACGTGGCCACTAACAATGGCTGGAATGTGCAGCAGAAATTCCATTTCCACCCCATTTTTACCAGTCCCGGATGAACTTGCCCTTGACAGAGGCTGCTATATGAGAGTTGTTGTGCCATCCAAACTGCGAGCTACAGTGTTGGAAGATCTACATGCTGGACATCCAGGTGTGGTCAAAATTAAAGAGTTGCCTCAAAGTTTTGTCTGGTGACCTGGGACAGATCAGCAGATCGAGCAGCTGACCATGCACTGTTCGGGATGCCAACACATTCAGAAGATGCCAAGAGCAGTGTATCTTCATCCCTGGGAATGACCTGGATTGCCCTGGCAGAGGATTCATGTGGATTTTGCCAGGCCATTCATAGCCTCATTTCTAAGTACAGGTCCACAATCCCTTATCCGAAATCCTTGGGGCCAGTTGCATTTCGGAATTCAGCATTTTTTGGATTTCAGCCCCCCCCCCCCAACAATACCAAAAAACACATATGCTCAAGTCCCTTATTTAATCTGACTCAGTGCGGCGTACTTTAGGGCCCAGAGGCGCACCAAACCTACACACATCCTCCTGTATACCTTAAATCATCTCTAGATTACTTATAACACCTAATACAATGTAAATGCTATGTAAATAATTGTTATACTGTATTGTGTAGGAAATAATGACAAGAAGAAATTTTATTTCCAACAAAAACATTCAATAAAATATAAAAATATACAGCTTCAAACAAACCGAATCAAACACATGGTAAATGACTTGTTGGAATAAATGTAGAACGTCACTCTCACTGTCTCTATAAAACTTCAGTAACTTGTCTTTCTGTTTATTTAAATCATATACGGTGGTAGTTCCGACACTATTTTCTTCAATAAGACGCCGCACAGACACACCACGATCAAGCTTCTGCAATAACTCCACTTTCTGCGTTATTGATAATGATAGATGCTTCCTTCTCTTTTTCTCATTCTTACCCATAGGGGTATCTGCAGCTCTTTTTGACATTTTCACAGTGAAATTAAACACAAAGTCAACAGGGAACACAAAATATCAGCTAACAGCAAATGCACGTGTAACCAGTACGAGTGCTGAGCCACAACTGACGTCTGGTGGCCTCTGCTAGTGCTGCCACGTCACACCTGAGTGACATCAGCTGTTGGCAAAAAAAACTTCGGTTTTCGAAGCTTTTTGGATTTCAGAATTTCGGATAAAGGAATGTGCACCTGTAGTAGGAGATGTGGCTGCAAAGTGGCCAGAAATGTTCCCAATAGACTCTATTACAGCTTCACACACTGCTAATGTGTTGAAAAAGCTCTTCTCAAGGACTAGTGTTCCAGACCACTTAGTAACAAAGAACCACAGTCTGTTGTAGAACAGTTTCAGTCATTCCTGAATGGAATAAAACATATTGCATCTGCACCAGAGAAGCCAGCTACAAATAACTTGGCAGAAAGGTTTATTCCGAGTCTAACAATTGAACTGCAATCAATGTCAGCAGACCCACTGCACTGACCATGAATCAGAAGCTCGCCAATTTCCTCCTTGCATATTGCAATGCGGCACACTACACAACCAACAATTCATCAGCTACACTGTTCCTGGGTCGTCTCTTGCACTCACACTTAGACCTCCTCAAATTCAATATTCGAAGGAGTATGCACAACCAACAGCTGGGATAAACTGAGGGTTCTTCAAACCAAGAGGTTCAATCTTCCACTCCTGGATAAGCAGTCCTGGCGAGTGACTACAGAGATGATCAATAGTGGGTACTTGGAAATATAAGGAGAGAACTGGACCACTCTCGTACACAGTGGAGATTGCACCTGATATTATCTGGAGAAGACACCTCGATCAGTTGAAGAGAGCAGAGTCAACGTGTTAGAGAAGTAAGGTATCCAGCTGTCAGAAACACTTCCTGCAGTCCCAGAGTCAATACCTACAACCACCGCAGAGGAGGCCCCAGAACCTGAGATGGTTTCACAACCACAAGTCGCACCTGCCAAGCAGAGTGATCTCCTCTCCTTGTCAGGAAAGACTTTATCCCAAAAGAGTAAGAAATCCTTCACAGTGATTAAATCTTTGGGCCTGAATAGGATAATTTAAAATTCACTTTACAGTGGATATATTTCGATCCACTATGCTGTCGATTACTCTGGCTTTAATGCTCCACATCCTTTCTGTCTGCTCTTTCACACACACACCAAAGAGCAGATAGAAAGGATGTGGAGTGTTAATACCAGAGTAATCCAACTGGTGATAGGAGCCGTCGGCACTGTGGGGCTGTGACACCTGGGCGGGGAGAGTGGCTCCAACAAATCCCGGGAATAACATCTGAGATCTTGGTCCGGAAGAGCGCACAAGTAGGTACTGTGCTGAACCCTCAGTCTCTCAGGCCTCTGGTAGGGGAAGCTGAGATGAAAGAAAAAATGCATGCTCACAAAAAAGTATATATATATCTTCATATAAATATATATATCTGAGCGTGTGTATTGCATTTACCTGTATAGCAAGAGAGGGGACTACATTATATATTGAAGTAGGGAGGAGTGTTGTGTATTTAATTTTTCACTAATATTTGAGAACTATTTTAAATATATTTTATTAATCATTCTTTGTTGTTTAAATAATTGTTTCCCACCAAGAAGCCTTGGAGGAACGATAAGATCTGCAATCTGCTGAGGGCCAGATCAGAGGCAATCAAGTCTGATGACCAAGAAAGTTACACGATGTCCAGGTACAATCTCCTTAAAGCCATCTCATGGGTGAAGTGGCAATACTGGACTAAACTTGAATCATTGAAGAATGCTCGACAGCTGTAGTGGGGCTTTCATATCATCACCTCTCATAAAACTAAAGCAAGTGACATGGTGACCATAAGGCTATGCTTTCAGATGAGCTCAATGCCTTCTATGCTCGCTTTGACTGTCAAAACATGGAGGAACCATCATGAAGTCCCACAGTCCCCGATGATCCTGTAATTTAGGTCTCTGAGGCTGACGTGAGCATCCTTCAGGAGGGTGAACCCATGAAAATCATCTGGCCTAGACGGGATAGCTGACCAAGTACTAAAAATCTGTGCTGATCAATTGGCTGGAGTGTTCACAGAGATCTTAAATCTCTCACTTCAGCAGTCTGAGGTAAACACCTGCTGCAAGTAGGCTTCAGTTGTACTGGTGCATCAATGGCTATCACCCAATAGCACTTACATCCACAGTGATTCAGTGTTTTGTAAAGTTGGTGATAAAACATATCAACACCTGCCTGAGAAGTGACCTGCATCTGTTCCAATTTGTCTACCAGTGCAATAGGTCCACAGCTGATGCCATCTGCTTGAGTTTTCATTCAACCCTGGAACATCTGGACAGCAAAGGCAGCTTGGCATTCAATGATATCATCTCCTTAAAACTAACCACTAAGTTTCAATACATTGGTCTCAATACTTCCTTATGCAAGTGGATCCTTGATTTCCTCACTTGCGGGCCCCAGTCAGTTCAAAATGACAACAACATCTCCTCCACGATCTCCATCAGCACAGGTGCACCAAAAGATTGTGCCCTTAATCCCCTGCTCTACTTGCTTTACACTTATGACTGTGTGGCTAAGCACAGCTCCAATGCCATATTCAAGTTTGCTGACGACGTCACTGTCATAGGCTGAATCAAAGGAGGTGACAAATCAGCATATATGAAGGAGATTAAAAATTTGGCAGCGTAGTGCCATTAGAACAACCTCTTAGTCAAGCTGATTATTGACCTCAGGAGGAGGAAACCAGAGGTCCATGAGCCTGTCCTCATCAGAGGTGGAGAGGGTCAGTAACTTCATACTCCCTGGTGTTATTATTTTGGAGGACCTGTCCTAGGCCCAGCACATAAGTGCAATTACAAAGAAAGCACGGCAGCATCTCTACTTTGCGGAGATTCGGAATGACATCTAAAACATTGACAAACTTCTATACGTGTGATGGAGAGTATATTGTCTGGCTGCATCACAGCCTGGTATGGAAATACCAAAGCCCTAGAATGGAAGATCCTACAAAAAGTAATGGATACAGCCCAGTCCATCATGGAAAAGCCCTCCCCACTATTGAGCACATCTACACGAAGAGTTGTTGCAGGAAAGCAGCATCTATCATCCTGAGCCCCCACCACCCAGAACATGCACTTTTCTCACTGCTGCCATCAGGAAGAAGGTACAGATGCCTCGGGACTCATACCATAGGTTTCAGGAAAAGTTACTACCTCTCAGCTGTCAGGCTCTTGAACCAAAGTGGATAACTTTACTGAACTTTATTTGCCCCATCATTGAAACGTTCCCACACCAGTGAACTCACTTTCAAGGACCTTTCAGCACATTTCTCGATACTTATTGTTATTAGTTTCTTTTTCTTTTTGTATTTGCATGGTTTGATGTCATTTGACACTGGTTGAACATTCAAGTTGGTGTGGTTTATTCTTGATTCTGTTATGGATTTATTGAGTATGTCAAAATATATGCATGCAATACATTATCACGTCACCATGTCATATGTACGCATCTCGCTAAAGTAGAACTATGAAGCGTACACATTATCAACGGCTCTGGGTTTTTCATTTGATTCATTTTATGTCTTGGATTTACTGAACATAACACCTTCCATGACAATTCTTTACAATGTTTATTAAATTATGATTTCCAATGTAAGTTTGTTATTCATAGTTTAACTATAATCCTTGTTACCATAAGACAAAGGAGCAGAAGTTGGCCATTCGTCCCATCGAGTCTGCTCCGCCACTTTATCATGAGCTGATCTATTCTTCCATTTAGTCCCACTCCCCCGCCTTCTCACCATAACCTTTGATGCACTGGCTACTCAGATACCTATCAACCTCTGCCTTAAATACACCCAATGACTTGACCTCCACTGCTGCCCGTGGCAACAAATTCCATAGATTCACTACCCACTGACTAAAAAAATTTCTTCACGTTTCTGTTCTGAATGGGCGCTCTTCAATCCTTAAGTCATGCCCTCTCGTACCGGACTCCCCCATCATGAGAAACAACTTTGCCACATCCACTCTGTCCATGCCTTTCAACATTCGAAATGTTTCTATGAGGTCTCCCCTCATTTTTCTAAACTCCAAGGAATACAGTCCAAGAGTGGACAAACGTTCCTCATATGTTAACCCTTTCATTCCCAGAATCATTCTAGTGAATCTTCTCTGTACCCTCTCCAACGTCAGCACATCCTTTCTTAAATAAGGAGACCAAAACTGCCCACAGTACTCCAAGTGAGGTCTCACCAGCGCCTTTTAGAGCCTCAACATCACATCCCTGCTCCTATACTCTACTCCTCCAGAAATGAATGCCAACATTGCATTCGCCTTCTTCACCACCATCTCAACCTGGAGGTTAACCTTAAGGGTATCCTGTATGAGGACTCCCAAGTCCCGTTGCATCTCAGAACTTTGAATTCTCTCTCCATTTAAATAATAGTCTGCCTGTTTATTTCTTCTGCCAAAGTGCATAACCATACACTTTCCAACATTGTATTTCATTTGCTACCTCTTTGCCCATTCTTCCAATCTATCCAAGTCTCTCTGCAGACTCTACGTTTCCTCAGCACTACCAGCCCCTCCACCTATCTTCGTATCATCAGCAAACTTAGCCACAAAGCCATCTATTCCATAATCCACATCGTTGATGTACAATGTAAAAAGAAACGGCCCCAACACGGACCCCTGTGGAACACCACTGGTAACCGGCAGCCAACCAGAGTAGGATCCCTTGATTCCCACTCTCTGTTTCCTGCCAATCAGCCAACGCTCTATCCACGTATGTAACTTTCCCGTAATTCCATGGGCTCTTATTTTGTAAGTAGCCTCATGTGTGGCACCTTGTCAAAGGCCTTCTGAAAATCCAAATATACAACATCCACTGCATCTCCCTTGTCTAGCCTACTGATAATTTCCTGAAAAAAATTGTAATAGGTTTGTCGGGCAGGATTTTCCATTAAGGAATCCATGCTGAGTTCTGCCTGTCTTGTCATATGCCTCCAGGTACTCTGTAACCTCATCCTTGCCAATTGACTCCAACAACTTTCCAACCACCGATGTCAAGCTAACAGGTCTATAATTTACTGCTGATGTGGATTTCTATGTTGTTTCTGCCTATCCTACAGTCTTTGAGGTATATGACTTTTCATCTTATTGCTCTTCATTGGTTCAATTCTTTTCAGAAGCATGTAATAATAAACGTCTTTATTTTCTAAATGAATGCCTCCTTACCATTTTCAGTAGTTGTGCAGTGTGCAGTATTCAGAGTGGCTAGTATGATGCCTTACGATACCAGTGAATGGGGGTTTTATTTCCCAAAGTTGTCTGTAAGGAGCATGTATGTTCTTCCCTGTGATTGCATGGGTTTCCTCCCACATTTCAAAGACTTAGCAGTTGGTGTTAGTAAGATATGGGCAGTCTGCATTGGTGCCAGAACTTGGCAACACGTGGGCTGCCCACATCTCATTCTTGGACTGTATCGGTCAATGATTCAAATGGCACACTTCACTGTTCGTTTTGATGCCTATGTAACAAATAAAGTTGACCTTTTTTTTGTATTTCATTACCACATAGAAGTTCCTTTTGGCTTTGAGTCTAGGCTGATTTTCATAGCAGTACTATTTCCTTACTTATTTTTCCCATAAGCTATTACTGTATCTCAGGCATGCCCATTCCCATTCGCACTTTTCCATTCCTGTCAACCTGATTTTTTTTCCATCTCTCTCATTACCAGTCATCTATACACTGGGGACAATTGTACAAGGAGCCAATTAACTAAAAAAAAGCCTTCTTGGGACATGGGCACTGAGTACCAGAAGGAAAGTCATGGTCACAGGAAGAACTGTGCAAACCTCACAGCTGGTATCAAAGGTTAGAGTTAACTTGAAACTTGCTGGAGCTGAGAGGCAGCTGCAGTACCTGTAATGCAACTTCTAATTTTCAAGCCTTCTGTGCATATAATCTGGTGTGATGTTGCTTCATAAGGTGTAATTTCCCCTTTACAATTTGAAGGAGATGTCTATTATGAAACGGTAGTGGGTATTATGTGTTCCATGCACTGTTTTGTCAAGCGCTGTTTGAAAGATGAAATTAACATAAGAGGTGCAAAAGAAGTAAATAGCATGGTAAAGACGACAAGCAGCATATCTATATTCGTTGTTCAGGCCATTATGAACTCATGATGCAGCTGTAGAAAACTTTGATTAGGCACATTTGGAACATTGTGTCCAGTTTTGGTCATCACAATAAAGGACGTGGAAAAGGTACAGAAGAAGATCACTATCTGTGTCTTTGAATGATGAATATTAGCTATAAGGGGAGACTGGACAATACTTGGAGCGTCAATCTGATAGAAATATATAAAACTATAAAAAAACATAGATTCGGTAGATACTCAGTCTTTTTTTCCCCAAAGTAGAAATGTTAATACTTGAGGACATATATTTTATGTGAGAGGGGTAAGGTTTAAAAAAGAATAATTATGTAGCAGTTTTATTTTACACAAAGTGGTAGGTGACAAGAATGCACTACCTAGGCAAGTGATGAAAGTGGATATGACAGTAACACTCGAGGCACTAAGACAGAAACCTGAACAGGTAAGGAATTGAGGGGTATATTGAGGCAGATATGCAATTTAAATTGACATCACCGTTGGCACAGCTATCATAAAGGGCCTGTTCCTGGAAGCAGAGCTGGTCCATGTGGACCTCCAGAGTTCTTTTCCTCTTTTTTTTCAACTACACTGCCCCCTCCCCACCTTCTCCATAACCCCCACAGTCCTAAAAGTGTTCTGTCTCTACAAATCTCCATGTAAGATATTTCCAAAGGTTTCCAGCCCTGTTAATGGATGAAATTTCTCCTCAATTCCATTTTAAATGGACAATCTGTTATTCTGAAATTCTTTTTCCTAGTTCTACGTATCAATCCCCTGTCCACAAAGGAAACAATTTTTCAAGTTTGAGTTTAGTTATCATTCAATCATACATGAATACAGCAGAATGAAACAGCATTCCTCTGGGGTCTAGGTAAAAAACATACACAGCACATTCAAGATAGCAAGCAAGTACTTTTTCTTTGCAGCTACCAAGCTGACTTTATTCAATAAAAATGAGAGGGTTTGACAGAATGTGGATGGGTTGTATGGTCAGTGAATATACTCACTATTCATATCATTTCCTGCATTGATTGTCAGGTACAGTGGGAGGATGATGGGAGATTTTGGTGAATATCAAAACACAAATATACTGAAATGATTGCATAATCTTCTTATTGCTCTATATTGGTGAGGAGTGATTGAAGCAGATTAGTGAAGAAACATGCAAACGTATTTTATTGTTGTCACAAGTATTGAGATATAATAAAACCAATGCCAGTACCAGGAGTGCAAAGGGGTGAAGTTGTTTTTGCAGGTCCAGAAGTTAGTGGCTATTTTGTTAGTTAAAACGACGGGATGTCCTGGTATCTATACATACACTACCAATATTCTTCCTCTTCTTTTCCTCTCCAGTGAAAGCTTCATCAGATGATCACCTTTATTCCTTGTGCAGCTTGTTCAAGCCATGCTTCATCAGTACACTAGCTTCTACTGAAATCCATCATTGTAAAATACCAGGTATCCAATGGGCATCTTGCATACATTGATGATTTGCTCTGTTGATTGAGAGTGAAACAGTACAAAAGTTTATTTGCTGGATATTTAAGTACAGTAGGTATCTTTAAGTCTCCTGGTAGTTAGTTCTCAGGTGGAGTAAAAACTAAAGCAGTGGAGGAACTCGGTGGTTAGGCAGAATCTCCAAAAGCAAAGGGATTTTCAAATCTTGATACTGGATCTCAACCTGAAAAGCTGACTATTCCTCTGACTTCACGGATACTGCCTGTTTGTTTCATAGAGTTCCTCCAGCAATTTGTTTTACTACCACTCAAGTGTGGCTGGTTCAGGTGTTGAAAAGTCATGTTTATTAATTATGACAGTAAGGAATGAGCGATGACTCAACTGTTTGGAGTCCAGCACTGATCAGCGTGAATCTTTTCCTTTTGCAGTTCAGTCTTACAATGCAGTCCCTTGAACATGAACTCTCTAATCATCCCAGGGTCCACTCAAAGCTCATATACCCGACACAAAACTCCATGAGCAGTTAGTCAGTCACAATAACAAATATGCAAGTTGAGCTGTTTTGATGTTTCCATTTTCCCCACATCAAATCTAACTCTGGTGTGAACTGCCTTTCTGGAAACACTTTGAAAGTATTACAATTGTTTGTAACCATACAGAAAATAACTTACAATGTTAACATTGCATCAAACAGCTGACACAAATATTAGGCAGGAGATGGAAAGAAAGCTGAAATTCTATTTGCTTAGGTTGGCGGAGGGGATGGAAAGGGGTTCAACACGGACAGGTAAGGCGTGACCAACTGTTAATGCCTAGTGGAATTTTAACTTGAAAGTAACACCTCCTCAAACATGGGGGCACGGCAGTCGGCAACAATAAGTCAACATTACAAGTTGGACTCACAACTTGCAGGCTATTGTTGAGGAAGTTCTGCAGCTCAGTCAGCAAAAGTTAATTGCTCAGTGGATTATCAATAACAGATCAGTAAGATGTTTCTTCAAATGAGGCCTTGCCAAAGTCTTATATATAAATTACAACATAACTTCCCAACTGCTATACTCAGTGCCCTGGCTGATAAAGGCCAGTGTATCATACTCCTTCAGCATGCTATCTATTGTGATGCTTTCAGTGAACTATGCACTTGCACTCCTAGGTCCCTTGTTTCATAACACACCCAGTCCCCTACCCTTTGCCAATCTAATCTTCCAAAATGTAATACCTTGCATTTATCTGGATTGAAACACATCTGCCAGTCACTTAGCCCTCATGCCTAGCTGATCAACATCCCCCCCGTAACTTTACATAACCTTCAACGCTACCACCACCCTATGCTCATTTGCCCTCTTGGGTACCTCCTTGAAAATCTCCAAGAGGATGCTCAGACATGACTTCCCACACACAAAGGTGGCTCACCAGGTCAGCTAGTTCCCCCCATTCCATGAGACTCTGTAGGTATGCGATCGGCAAGTCTGGAGTTTGAGGCCTGTAATTCAGGGTTCTGTCATCTGCAAGTCTGGAGTTTGAGGCTTGGAGTTCAGGTTGCCATCATTGGCTAGTCCTGGGGCTGATATCAAAGATTGAAGCCTGAAGGTGGATTGGAATTTCAGGAAGTGGAAACCATGGGTCTACAAGTCTGGAGTCCACTGGAGAAGTCAAAGGCCTGTTGTCTGTGAGTCTGCTGGAGTCCCAAAGACCTGACCTGGTGTTGGAGGATGCTCTGTGTGGGTGGGTAGGTGAGTGGGAGGGGAGGAAATGGGCTTGTTGTGCTGTTGTTGCTTTGTTGCTTGCTTGCTTGTGTTCTGTGTTCTGCTAAGCATTGTGGGAATGCTATATAGTCGCCAGAATATGTGGCGACACTTGTGGGCTGCCCACAGCATATCCTTGAGCTGTGTTGGTTGTTAACACAAATGGCGCATTTCACTGTATGTTTGGATGTATGTGATAAATTAAGTAAATTAATCTGTGAATATATATTGGACTCTCCTCATGATACAATAGGGAAGAGTGAAATGAAAGGAATCATATTATCTGTTGCCACATGAATTCTATTGTAATCTCTAAAACTGAAAAGGTCCTTTGCCACATAACAGAGATTCTTTTCCCCTTTGTTACTTACCAAAATCCCAAGTCAGTGCCTCTGAGAATCTGTTTACCTACCCATTGCAAATGTGGGTAACTAGGGAATACACCAGTCATAAAATGGTTATTGTTTATTAATGCCCCCTCTATTTCCATCATGAAACATTCTACCACTCCTTGCAAGTCTCCCATTACCATATTTATATTCAAATTTTAAGATCTATACTTTTGGGAAATGCATTGGAATGCATTTTACATCAAATACATATTGTTGTTGTACGAGTTTATTTTAAATTATTTTAACCTTATTTTAAATAGATGAAAAGGTAGGTCTGCTGACTGACTCCTTTTTCCTGACCAGTGCTCCTTATACACGTCAAATTAAATTAGAAACTCACACTTAGAGAATTGGCTCTTGTATTTCTTTGCTTCACTGATCATTAACGTATTGGAGGCGGGGTGGTATTCTGGATGGCAAAAACATAAACACATTCTTTTAAAAATGTGTTTACAACTTATTTGCCATGAGGGAGGTTTTATGGATCAGTAACATTAATCTGCACCTATGCAACAATAAAATGTGAGTCAAGAATTTTAGAATGGAAGTCCATAGTTCTGATGTATTTTACATGAATAAAAGTAAACTTGATATGTATACTGTCTATCCAAATTTATCAACTTCTCTGCTTGAATTGCTATCTTGAGGGGATTCCAGGAGGTAGAGGCAGCAAGCATGAGCCTCATGGTAAGGAGATTACAGACTGGTGCAAGCCGATGTTCGACTGCATTTTGCTGATTAAAGCTTCCATTGTTCACCTATTAAAGTGACAAGGGAGATTGAAGTATCAAGGGGAATGCAGAAGGAGAGCACTGGCTGCCTGCCTTTTGATTGCAAGTGGGATCACTCCACTGCTGGAGAGGGGAGAGCCTGCCACTCTGCCCGGAGAATGTTACCCAGGTTTTACACACTTTGGGTATGGATATGGAATTGGACTGGGAATATAGACTTTTTTTCCCAGTCTTATAGCTTTTTATATTCTGTGTTTTTCACCCGATCTTTCTCGTTTGTTTTTGTGCTGGGGAGGGGGATTTGGATGTCGATGGCCCTGATTCATTTTTTGTTTGTTATTTTTGTGCAGGGAGGGGGGATTTGGGGATTGTGTTGCCGTTCTTTTTGTTCTTAGTTTTGTGGCTATCTGGAGAATAAGAATTTCAGAGTTGTATACTTTGATAATAAATGAACCTTTGAACTTTTTTCTATTATGCGCCCATAATACACAATTTCCTTGTGAAGAGCTCAAACTTATAATTCCTATGCAAGAGTGAGTAGAAGAAATGTCTTCCTTGCTTACCTCACTCAAATAAACAAGTGTGCACTCAGTTGTTATGCAAGACTTATTTTAATGCCAGGAGATTGTATCCTTGCACTTGCTTGTGATGCTGAGATATTGTGGCAAGAGGCATGATTTCTACAGGATAAATTTCAAGTAGCCCTTGCATTGTGGATAATTGCTTGTTACTGAAAGTGGTATATGTTAAACCCAATGTGCTCCTTCCTTTCTTCAGTAATTGTAGGGATATGAAACGGCACATTGTCATTCAATATTAGCAAAAAATTGGTCTTGTATTAAGAGGTTTTCACAGGTGTATTTTTAAGTGTGGGTGATGTTTGGATGAAAATGATTAAGTTATTAGTGGTCTTGCTTTCCTGTGCAATTATTAGTGCAGCTGATGTGTGGAAGGAGCAAGCTAAAGTAATGGGAAGTAATTATCAATAAAGGCTCGGTAGTTTTTCTTCATTCCCTTTGCAGATCAGAAGGTATTTAGCTGGAATATTCTTTCATGTAAAGCATGCATTGTAATCAGTGGGAGGAACAAAGATGTTACAATTGTTGGAACTTGAGGTGTTATGATCCAGAGGTTCTTTGAAAACCAAGAATGAAGCATAAAACCTGTGGTTGCAGTCATTTAAGTAGGTGTTCATAATAAAGAAATAATAACAAGCTCAGGAGAGGGCAAAGTGAAAGAACAAAGAACCAAGAAGTCATGGTTGTCTTATGCTTAAACTTCTAACTCAGACTAGATGAGATATGCCATTGATAAGGAACGCCTATGAAACAGTTAGCTTCAATGGGTTAGCTTCACAGCCGCAGAAAAATACAGAATTAGCTATACTACAATGACAGAAAATTCACTAAACAATTACACACATAGGTGATTATATAAAAACAGATAAGCAAGCATAGAAAAGTTAAACTAAAAGAAAGGTAACAATTTAGAATCAAATCTAACACAATGGACAATCTTCTCATTTTATGGTTCATTACACTTGGTATAAATTGAGAAATGCCATTGTTTTATGCCATTTCATTCTACTCCAATAATTTTATCTCAAAGCTGAGGAGCTGGTGTTTCTTCTGCAACAGCTACTAACTGTGCTGAAGGTGTTGTCTATGTGAGAGATGTCATTAGCAAATCAAGTTCAATTTGACTTGCGGAATCCTGTGAAAGTGAGGTCAAAGGGAAGAATTATGGTTGCTCAATAATTTGAAAGGATGGACTAATATATTGACTTTCTTTAACACTTGCTGATCATATTAAGCAAAGTAATACAAAGTTGTCAGTATAATTATAAAGAGGCATCAGATTTGATAATTGAGATAAATGGACTAATAAAAAAAAGATTGGCTGGAAACTAATTTGCAACATTGCATAGGATTGGAAGGCTTTTACATTGATGTAAAATGGGTGCTAATGGATTTATGGCTGGTGATATAACCTGTTGTTGAAGGCCATCAAGCTTTCATCGACTTGTTGCGATCCTATGGATAGTGGCCCTAAATGAGTTTTGTTCCTCACAAAAGTAGCTCATTGTAGGTAACTTGCATTCATAGCTGTCCTTATTGTGTCCATTTGATTGGTAGCCTTTCTCTCTACCGTTGTTCCACCTTGCCGAGCATGATATCCTTTTCTAGAGAGCTGTATCTTTGCCTGATGTGCTCAAAGTACGGTAGATGTGGTCTTGTCATTTGAGCCTCTTGAGAAAGACTTGGTTTGATCTCGTTGAAGAACAATTAATTTATTCTGAGAGAGGTCCACGAGATGTGTACTATTTTTTCTCCAGCACCACAGTTCAAAGGAGTTCATACACTTCTTATCCCCACTTATCGTCCAACTTTCGCATCCATGTAATGTCGCTGAGAGACCATCGCCTGCATGAGTCGAATCTTTGTATGTAGAGATAGATCCAGAGGATATTCTCTAAATCCTTCATGGCTGCTCTGCCAAGGGTGATTCTTTGTTGGATTTCTTGACTGCTAACTGCTTCAGTGTTAATCATTGATCCAAGCAAATTGAAACTGTCAACCACTTAGGTTTCCTCTCCATCGAGATTGAAATTGGTAGTACTGCCAGTAATCATAATCTTAGCCTTTGTCAAGTTAATTTATTTCAAAGGACTCGTGAAGTGGTGAAGTAACCAGAATTCTGCATCATTGATCAAGGAACACAAGATTATATCCCATTGTGCCCTCCATCCCCTGGGATAGTTGGGGAAAGTGAATATGAAGTAATGTAGTTATGGAATTTAAACACAATATTTTTCATTATAAATGATCAGGAAACTATTGTGTTGTGACCTTCATTGGTCTTTCAGGGTAGGAAATCTTTCATCTCGAAACAGTTTGGGCTTTGTGTGAGACCAGGGGCATCAATGTAGTGGCCATTTTCGAATGCCCCCTTAGATCAGAGCAACAGGCTTGGATAATAAATGTTAGGATTGTCAGTGATGTCCACATCCTGTGAACTAATGCCTAAAAGAAAAATCAATAATATTACATAAGTGAATAAAAGTGGTCAAGATTGTTTTCTTTCAAATGTCATTCTAAATTCACTGTATTTTTGAATAAATTCTGAAAAAGAACCTGCTTTAGATGGGGATGGGGGTGTGGTTAAAGGAGATTTTTTTAGGCAGAATGGCAGGTGCCTGGAACATATTTCCAGGGGATATGGTAGGACTCAATGTGATATTAGCAGTTAAAAAGCATTTAGGCAAATACATGAGAAGGCAGGGAATTGAAGATTATGGACCATTTGCAGGCGGATTGGATGAGTTGGATTGGCATCATGAACAGTGCAGACATGATGGGCCAAGTGGCTCTTTCCTATACTGTACCATTCTTTCTTTTTGTAATTTATTTTTTATTGAATTTCATCATCAAACCAACATTTCCAAAAGATGTATTTCATATACCATACATATATATCATATAGTCATATTTGTCACAAATCTCCACATAATATTTATCTGAGTTATACTCTTACAGAAAGGAGAGGAAAGAAAGAACAATCAAAAGAAGAAAACTATGTACAAAGCAGAGAGTGTCCTTTTTTTTAACAACATATTCATGGACTTGTGAGAATAAAATCAGGCCGATGAGGTGTTATGCAGTTAAACCATTTTTCCCAGTATGAATCAAATTGTTCCAACTTATGATTAACAGATACTGTTATCTTCTCCATTTTGTAAATGTCCATTGTAATTTCCAACCATACATTTAAAGTTGGGCTCTCCTGTGATAACCATTTCCTGGTAACGATCTTTTAACTAGCCACCAGCAGTATATTCATTAAATATTTATCTCTTTTCAACCATTCTTGAGGTATATACCTAAAATATATGGTCTTACTTTCTAAGGGTATTTCACATTTAAAGATGTCTTGTGGAACATTGTGTATGGCACTCCAATAGTCTTTGATAACGGGACATTCCCAGAAAATGTGTGCGCAGCCCTCCGGTGAAAAATGATATTGTATCCGTTATATAGGGGCTGTGGACAATTCTGATTTGATGGACACGGACGGGAAAGTACAGAGGAACATCTGGAAAAATTTCTGAAATGCCAGTTCGCTGCTGTCGTTACTGCGCGATCGGGAATCTTTCGGAGGGAAGGCCTCAAAATCCCTGGCTTTGCCTGCTGTTGGCGACCGAGATGGAGGTCAAATCGTTCTGATAGAGATGGCGCTCAGTACTCGGTGTCAGAGAGCTGATCAAAGCTCGAAGTTTTCGGATGACTCAGAGTCGGACCGTGGTCGGGTATGGCAGGGAGAGATTTTCTTCCTTCTCCCGTCTGTGTGAGATGTGGGACATTTGAGAGACTTTGAACTTTTTACTGTGCTCATGGACTTCTTCATCAAGTTATGGTATTGTTGCACTGTTGTAACTATATGTTATAATTATGTGGTTTTGTTAGTTTTTTTCAGTCTTGGTCTGTCCTGTGTTTTGTGAAATCACACCGGAGGAAATATTGTATCATTTCTTAATGCATGCATTACTAAATGACAATAAGAGAGGACTGCGTGTCTTCATAATCTAAATATGATGGGTGGTTTGCATTTTGATTTCCACAATTTCTCCAGCAAACAGGGAGGTCACTATCATAATGGGATTTCTGAGAGGGTGTAATAAAATATCTTATCAAGTTTTTCAATCCGAACTCCCTCTATTTCTGTGAACTGGTACACTTCCATTGATACCTCCATATTATTGTCCAGTCTTCTTCAGAAATTATTATCCCTCTTTCCTTCTCCCATTTTGTTTTAATGTATGAAGTCAAATATGTTTTAAGATTTGACAAACCCTTATACAGGCTTGAAATTATTCTACTACCGTTGTCTGAATTATATGCTTTTCTAGGTAGCTCTGTCAGACATGTACTTACCTTGGTTACATTTTTAACTGTCTTATTAACATACTGTCGCATCTGTAAATATTGATAAAAGTCTTGTTTTTCTAATAAGTGCTTCTCTTTGAGCATTCCAAAACTGAACAGTGTTCCTTCTTTCATTATATTTGCAAATAGCTGTTATTCCTTTAGCTGTCCAGTCCTTATATCTAGCATCCAGTTTGTTCAGTGTAATATCTGAGTCGTATGCACACCATTTAAGAATTGCAACATCTCTCTCTAGTTTATATTCTTTTATATTAGTTTTCCATATTTTAAAAGTCCATTTCATCCATGGATTATCAATAGTATTTATGTAACTTTGTAGGTTGTTATCAGCCAAAATTGCCTGTATGGGGATGGAAAGTGTCCCCTCCTCAATGTTTTTCCATTGAGCATTATATGATGGGTTGCACCAGCATATCACAGCTCTCAACTGTGCTGCAAAATAATAATCTCTAAAAGAAGGTAGGCCCCATCCCCCCTTTTCCTTGGCTAATTGCAAAGTTTTGAGATGAACCCTAGGCCTTTTACCTTGCCATATATATCTTGATAGCATCTTGTTCCATTCGTTGAATTGACTTTGATTAATCTCTATTGGTAGGGTCTGAAAGAGATATAGTAGTCTGGGCAGTATATTCATTTTAATAGATTCAATCCTTGAACTGAGACCAAGAAAAGGAATTAGGTTCCATCTTGTTATAGCTTCCTTAAATTTTTATATATATAGGCTGATAATTGCATTCTGATAATTTTGCCGAATCTTTTGCCATAATGATGCCAAAATATTTGACAGACTCTGTTTGCCATGCCCAAGGATATCTCCTTTCAATTTCTCTTGGTGGGCTATAGTTATATGAAAGTAGTTGGGTTTTATCTATGTTGATCTTGTATCCTGTTAATTGGCCATATTGTTCAAAGGATTGCACCAATTTAGGTAAAGAGTATGTTGGTTGCCCTAGGTAGATCAAAATGTCATCTGCGTAACAGGCCAATTATGTTCTGACCCTTTAATAGTAATTCCCCTGATATCTTCATTTTGTCTGATGTATTGAGCTAATGGTTCCAGATATAATGCGAAGAGTAGCAGTGACCATGCACAACCCTGTCTCCTGCTCCTTTCTAGGGTAAAACTATTAGATAAATATCCATTGATTTTAATCCTAGCAGTAGGATTGTCATATAGTGCCTGTATAGTTTTGATAATTGTGTAATGTAGACCAAATCTATGTAAACCTCTGTACAGATAAATCCAATTAACCGAATCAAATGCCTTTTCAGCATCCACGCTTATCACTATTACTTCAATTTCATTTTTTTTATATGATCCATAATGTGAAGTGTCCTTCATATATTGTCTTGTATTTGGTGTTGTTGTATAAAACCTGTCTGAACATTATGTATCAGTGTGGGTAGAAACTCTTCTAATCGTTTGGCCGTGATGGAGGTAAATAATCTCTAATCGACATTAAGAACAGATATTGGTCTAAATGACCCACATTCCATTTTATCCTTGCCTTCTTTCGGTATACCTGAGATTATCGCCTCCTTCCAGCTGGGTGACATATGTGCCTTTCTTAGAGCCCAGTTCAGTGCGGGGAGCAAAACAGGGATTAACTCACTTCTAAACTCTTTATACCACTCTGCCGTATATCCATCTGATCCTGGTGACTTGCTTAATTTAAGCCTACTAATTGCAGTTTTTAGATCAGCTTCAGTTCTGTCAGCAGTCATCATTCTATTTTGTTCTTTGCTTAAAGTGGGTAACTCTAAAGAATTCAGGGAGGTGTCAATTTGGGCTATGCTTCCCTCAGAGTTTTGGAATATAGAGTTTTGTAAGACATTTCAAAAGCTTCTTGAATTTCACTTAGCTTATTTTTTATCATTTTTGTCCTTGGACCCTTAATTCTATGAATTGTATTTTCTGCTATCTTTTTTTTCAGTTTCCAAGCCAGTATTTTCATAGATTTAGATCCACTTTCATAGTGTCTCTGTTTCGGAAACATTAATTTTTTTCTAATTTCTTGTGTAGCCAAACTATTAATTTTATTCCTAATTTTAAAAATTTCCTCTAATGTATCCTGTGCCAAACTCAATTTGTGTTCTTTTTCTAGTTCCTTTAGCTTATTTTGTAATTCCTTTAATGTTTTATTCCTTTTTTTTTCTTATATGAAGATATCCCTATAATTTTCCCTCTTAAGACAGCCTTCATAGTATCCCATAGAATGGGAGGTGAAACCTCTCCATTATCATTGAATTCTAAGTGAAGCCCAATTTCTTTTTTAATTTGTTTCTCAAAATAGGAATTCTTGAGTAGACTTGAATTTAGTTTCCAAATAGTATTTTTTGGTTATAGGTCAAAATCAACAGATAAATATATAGGTGCATGGTCACTTACGTCTATTGTCCCAATTCCACAGGTGTTTATTTTGTCTTTATCTTTTCCAAATGTTATGAAATAGTCTATTCTTGTATATACGGAATGGGGTGCAGAATAATGAGTGTAATTCCTTCTGTCGGGGAAGAAGTCCCTCCATGTATCAATTAGACCAACATTCTCAAAAAAAGTGTTAACTTTCTTATGAAAGGACTTTGTTTCATAAGTTTTTCTATTGGAAGAGTCTAACTTTGGTTGTAATTGTAAATTTAAGTCTCCCCCACATATCAAGAGACCTTCTGTTTCCGTTACCATAATATTAGTAATTTTCTGGAAGAAACTAATATCACTTCCTGGGGGTGCATATATATTCAATTAAGTAACTCGATTTCCATCTATATTCCCCCTTACCAGAATATATCTGACCTCCTTAGCTCCCATTTCAAATACTTTTTCAAAATTTAGCTTGCTTAAGATGAGAATAGCAACTCCTCTTCTATGTCCTGATTTATATGAGGAGAAAAACAAATCAGTGAAGCCCATTCTCTTTAATTTTCCATGCTCATTATCACTTAAGTGAGTTTCCTGTAAATATATTATATGGGCTTCTTCTTTTTTGATTTTTGATAGAATTTTACTTCGTTTGATTGGATTTAACAGCCCATTGACATTAAAAGAAATGAATTTTACTTTGTCCTTAGCCATGTGTATTTATCTGATAGTATATCATTGAAGTTTGCAGAATATAACCTAATCGATCTGCAACGATGAACAAATGATCAATAAACAAATAAGAACCAAGAAACGCGAATAATAAAAAAAAAGGTAACGACGGTGTGATTCTAAGGCTGGGGACTCTAGATGACCCTGGGTTGGGCTAGAAAAAAAGTCTAGCCATGAGGGATAGCCCCTCTTACCTGTGGGTTGAGGGCCCCCGCTGCAGTACCTATAAAAGTAAGTAAAATAATCTATGTCCGTTACACAGAAAAGGTTTCCCTGTGTATTCCTCCCATATATATATTCTCACTTAGGTGGGGAAAAAGGAGTGAATGAATGAATAAAAGAAGAATTGAGTAATAAAAAATGCACATTATAATACATATTACTTCAGATAGGTATATCACCATCTATTTTTGCTTCCATTTAGTTTATCAGCACTTTTAAAGTTAGCCAAACCTTATGGCTCTTCTGGAGGAGGTGAGGGCTGTCTTCTAATATCCTTCTCTCGTTCTCCTCCTGTCCCCTGCTTTCTCGGTTCTCTTAGTATTTCTCCAGCAGATCGGGATAACTGCTCAGCCAGACTTTCCCTTGGTTTGACCACGCTAACAGGCAGCCTTCTGTTGTTCATGTCTGTAGTCGCCTCTTACACTGTCTGATATAGCTGTATCCCTCCTTCGTAAAATACTTTCAGTTTAGCAGGGTAAGGTGTTTGGAATTTAATCTTTTCTTGCTTTAATATTCATTTCGCTTTGGAATATTCCTTCCGTTTCTGTAGGATCACCGGGGGGGTAATCATGATCAAAACATATTAACTTCCCGTTCCAAAACATCCTCTTCTTACCCTGGGCCCTTCGGAGAATCTTGGCCTCGCTCTGGAATCGCAGGAATCTAAGTACTACTGAGCGCGGCTTACTTTCTCTGTCTCTGGAGGGCTGCAGTACGAGCGAATGATGCGCCCTCTCAATTTCAATCTCCATAGTTGGTGGAATCTCTAGCACTTCCCGCAGCACTTTTCTACAAACTCCATCATCGACATCCCCTCCACTCCTTTGGGAACATTATAAATCCTGATATTTTTCCATCGCGATCTTCCCACCTGGTCAAGCAATTTACTTTCCTGGTGATTTAATATTTTTATCATCTTAATTAGTATCTGTTCCATGTTTTGCGTGCAATCTTCCACCTTCTCAATTCGATTCTCTGCCACTGCTGTTTTCTGATTAACGTTGGCGAGCTCTGACTTGATATTATTGAGTTGGTGTTTTATATCTTTTTGGACTTCCCTTATCTCTTCCAGAATTTTTATCATATTTGCCACTTCGCCTGAATGAGGCCCATCATCAGCATCACCCCCGCCCGCATGTGTAGGAGTGCCATGCATTGCACCTCTCTCGTGCATAGGCTCCGTAGTGATGACTTTTTTATCTCCATTATTTTTCCCCATTCTTGCCCTCCTTATCAATTCAGATATTTTCAGAAGATCTTATATTTGATGGATTAACGGGGCAATATATGTGTTTTTCTGGAGGAGCTATTGATTTAAGCTGCCATTCTGGACGATGACATCACTGGAACCCTTATACTGTACTATTCTATGTTCAGTTTTCCACAAATGGAAAATCTGTATCATACTGATTTCGAATATAGACATTCTGTGGCAATAGCTCACAATTTTATCTGACTTTGCTTTGTAGAATGCATCTTCTAATTTTACTAAATATTTCAAATCTATTTCAGATGCATTTAATAATGCCCTTGACTGTATTCATTTAGTATTTAATATGCTTCAGACAAAATAGATTTAATACTTTTTCCTCAATAGGCATCCATTAGTCTCGTAAGACTATGGATTTGGGCCTTGGAAGGTTTCCAGGGTGCAGGCCTGGGCAAGGTTGTATGGAAGACCAGTAGTTGCCCATGCTGCAAGTCTCCCCTCTCCATGCCACCGATGTTGTCCAAGGGAAGGGCATTAGGGTCAATACAGCTTGGCACCATGTCGTTGCAGAGCAATGTGTGGTGAAGTGCCTTGCTCAAGGACACAACACGCTGCCTCAGCTGAGGCTCGAACTAGTGACCTTCAGATCACTAGACCGACGCCTTAACCACTTGGCCATGCGCCAACACTCAACATTTTTCCTCAGTAGTTTGGAGAAGAAGTCACTTGTTATTTTCTAATCAACATTTTATTAATTGATATCCTTGAGAGAAACACTGCTACCACCTTCCCATCCACCACCGTCAACACTTCCCTCAACCACATTTCTTCCATTTCACACGTCTGCCCTCACGCCATCCTCTCAGCACCCCGCCAGGGATAGGGTTAATCTTGTCCTTACCTACCATCCCACCTATCTCTGTATTCAGCACATAATTCTCTGTACCTTCTGCCATCTCAAAGGTATCCCTCCTTTCAGGTGAGGCAACACTTCACCTGCGAGTCTGGGGTCGTTGGTGCTCCTCATGTGGCCTCCAAATATTGATGGGACCAGACGTAGATTGGGAGACCACTTCACCAAGCACCTACGCTCCATCTGCCAGAAAAAGCGGATCTCCTAGTGGCCACCTATTTTAATTTCACTTCCCTTTCCCATTCTGACATGTCAGTCCATGGCCTCCTCTACTGTTGCAATGAAGCCACATTCAGGTTGGAGGAGCAACACCTTATATTCTGTCTGAGTAGCCTCCAACATGATGGCATGAGCTTCAATTTCTTGAACCTCCAGTAATGCTCCCCCAACCCCTTCACCAATCCCCATTCCCATTTCTCTCTCACCTTATCTCCTTACTTGCCCATCACCTCCCTCAAGTGCTCCTCTCACTTTTCTTTCTTCCATGAGCTTCTGTCCTCTCCTATCAGATTCCCCCTTCTCCATCCCTCATCATCATAGCTTGTCACATCAGACGGCCAGCCACACTAGTGTTGGTTGGTTGATGTTGAGCAGGTCAGCGTCAGCTAAATCAGGTGACAGTGGGCAGTTGCGCAGAACGTGTTCAATGTTCTGCACCATTTCGCCACACTCACAGGATTCGCTGGTCTTTAAATCCCACTTCACCATATTGTCTCCCATCCTACAAATTCCAGCTCTTGCTCTGTTGAGAGTGCACCACTTCCGTCTGTCAAGTAGTGTCCGCCTGGTAACATTTCTGTGGGGTCTTGCACTGTATTGTTTGGTGAGGTTCTAGCTTCTGTTTGTTGCCAGAGGTCAGTCCTGTGTGTCTGGGGGGGATGTTCTGTGCAGTAGTTTCTCTATCCCTGTATCTCTTTCACCAATCAATTTCTCAGCTCTTTACTTCATCACTCACCCCTTCCTGGTTTCATCTATCAACTTGTGTTTCTTCCTCCCCTCCTCCCACCTTCGCACTCTGACTCCTCATCTTTTTTTCTTCAGTGCTGATGAAGGGTCTTGGCCTGAAACATTGACTATATTCTTTTCCATAGGTGCTGCCTGGCCTGCTGAGTTTCTCCAGCAATTTGTGTGTGAGCAAATAGTTCAACTTTTGAAATATTTGCTCATTATAATGAACAGTTAGTTGTCTATCAGGAAACTGTTCTAACATTTAATATAAATATGCATAGAAAAGATGTCTGGAATATATTCTGTGCACTGACAGCTTGGATTCACAGCTCAGTGTAGTTAAACATGACAGTCAAGAAGTCTGGAGAACCAGTGTAATAACTTATTTTCTATTACAGTAGTACACCTGAAGATGCATACAAATGAAAGTAAAGAATTGTGAAGTTTGGATTCATGATTAGAGTTGAAAATATTGATGTTTGTTTCAAATGGAAGCAGTTTAGACAGTCCTGGAATAAAATTTAAGAGAAGTCAAAGGTGAATAAATATGTTTAGAAACACAGAAGTTGATTAAGCACCAAGTCAAGGAAATGATTAAGTAGACTACAACATGTTGTCAGTATCTAGTGTATTTAACCCTGCTGGTTGTGGCTGAATCTGTAGTGATGACTTTCTGTAGATAAGAGTTCATGTTTATTACTGAAAATTGTGATAATGATTTTTAAGCTACTTAACAGCCACATTCTATGAAAGAGAGATGCAATTTTTTAAAACTTACTGCAATGAATGGCAACAGCTTCAAAATGGAAATAAGTTCTTGCTTCTGTTGTTGTTTGTCGGCAGTTTTCTTTACCTTGGCCAGCCTCTCAGGAGGGTAAGTTGTTCTACAGAATTTCTATGGCTGATGAGGCCAATAAGAACTTGTAGGCTCTTCTCCGGGTATTCAGGTGTGCTTGATGGGTTGGGTAGATTGGCAGTGAGAAAAGTGGCTTGTGTAGACTGGAGTAAAAACTGTACTATACATCTTGCCTTCCTTTCACCTTCAAAGGTGTGAGAGTGAAAAGGATATTGTCGTAAGAACATTTTCACCTGAGTGGTTGTGGATTGTTATTAGTTTGGTCAATGTTCTAGTGACCCTACGACTGGTCTGCTGGGTACTGGGGTCAGGTTTAATGTTGGGCATGTGGTGCTTGGAGGAGAAGGAGCACATGGATGGTTTGAACATCCTCAGTAAAATGAGGTAGAGATGAAATTAATGAAATGGGGGAGGGGGCTCTGGAAAAACAAAGGATATGAGGGTCAGGAGGAGAGAGGAAAACTGAAGTTTTGTGGAGTAGCCACAAATTGATACAGAGGTTTGATCAAGAAGGCCTTGTATGCCAATTTTAGGAAAGAGATAAATTTTTCACTTCTAATATCTATGCAAATCCCCATTTGTTCCCACTTTACAGTAAGCATTCACAGTCAAAGTAATGGCTGAAGGCAGAACAATAGAGAACATCACTTACAGACGATAGACTGCAAAAGTTGGAACATCAATAATTTGAATATGAATGAACAGTGAAATTATTTATTCATTATGTCAGGCATTCACCCTCCCTGTTCCATAAAAGTAAGGAAGTAGTACTGAGGCTTTTTAAGGCATCGGTCAGAGAACACATGGAGTATTGTGAGCAGTTTTGGGCCCCTTACCTAAGAAAGGATGTGCTGGTATTGGGGAGGGTCAAGAGGAGCTTCAAAAATGATTCAGGGTATGAAATGGTTAATGTACGAGGAGCAACACACACAAAATGCTGAAGGAATTCAGCAGGCCAGGCAGCGTCTAGGAAAAGAGCACAGTTGACGTTTTGGGCCGAAACCCTTCTACAGGAATGAGGAGCATTTGATGCCTCTGGGTCTGTTCTCGCTGGAGTTAGAAGAATGGGGGGAAACCTTATTAAAACCTTGAATATTGAAAAGCCTAGATAGAGTGGACATGGAGAGGATATTTCCTATAGTGGGGGAGACTAGGACCAGAGTGCACAGCCTCAGAATAAAAGGCTCACATTAGAATAGAGATGAAGAGAAATTTCTGCAGTAAAAGGGTGGTGAATTTGGAATTTGTTGCCACAGGTGGTCATGGAGGCCAATTCGTTGGGTATATTAAAGTTGTGGATTAATAAGAGTGTCAAAGGTTTTGGGGAGAAAGCAGGAGAATGGAGTTGAGAGGGAAATGGACCAGACATGATGGAATGGTGGAGCAGACTTGGTGGGCTACAGTCTATATTCAGGCTTTGTCAGCTGAGTCAGCCAGTGCAACTTGTCTTAATGGAAGTCACTGTAAACTGGAAGTGGACAGCTTACAGGCTATACTAAATGTGGTGTGACTCTCAGTTGCTCAATACTCCCCAAATATATGGGCTGTATTAAGTAGGTACATAATCACTTACAATATACTGGGTTCATAATGAAACTTTTGTACAAGAAATAGCCTGAGATGAGCTGATTTTCTTCCCTCCAAATGGCAAATATACCCTACCATGTCTCTCCCCTTCTGTGGTGATACCATTCATTTCATAGGATGAAAGTAGACATACTGTACTGCAAACTGACAAACTATTGTAATTGCCCATGGATAAATAGAAGAAATTAATGCACAACATTTTTTTAAAATCTTGAGTCAAAGTGGCATTTATGTGTCCAATTGCTTATATTTTGGGTAAGGCTTTCTGAGGGGCAGGTCATGACTCACGAGCCTGATTGAATTCTTTGATGAAGTGACAAAACAAATTGATGAAGGTAGGGTAGTGGATGTGGATTTTAATATGGCGTTTGATAATGTTCCCCATGGTAGGGTCATTCAAAAAGTCAGGCGAGATGGGAAAACGGAATTGTGGCTGTGGCTGCATCGATTCAGAATTGGCTTGCCCGCAGAAGGTGGAGGGTGGTAGTAGATGGAGCTTTTTCTGCTTGGAAGCCCATGAATAGAAGTGTTCTGCTGGGATCTGCTCTGGGACCCTTGCTCCTGGTGATTTTTTTTAATGACTTAGATGAAGAAGTGATAGGGTGGCTAAGTTTTCAGATGGCATGAAAGTTGGTTGTGTTGTGGAGAATAGAAATGTATTAATACTCACAGGAACCAATTAAATGAGCATATGTCTTGATTCTTAGACCTTTCTCTGTTGAAACTGAGTTTGTTCACAAAACAACACAGACTGAAGTTCAAATTGTAAATACTCATAAGCTTTAAAAGCCCAAATTATATGAAAGGTACATTTGAGAAAAATAAAAGCTATCCTTTCTCCTTCATCTAAATTGACATTTATTGTCTCAAAACAAAGGGCACCCCCAAAAATCTAGCACTCAGTGTCACACACAGTGTCAGCCTTGATAATGTGCGCATGTCTTTACTTACAATTTTAATGAGAAGTGAGGTTAACTGTTGTCCTGAGAAACATGCAATGACACAAGAATTGGTGGAAGTGCAGGTGGTGAGAAAGTTTGTCAAAAGATACAGCAGGATATAGATCAGGTGAAAATGTGGCTCTAGGAGTAGCAGATGGAGCTTAATCCTGACAAGTGATGTGGTGCATTTAGGGAGTTCAAATGCATACAGTGGATTAGAGAAATAACATTCAAATGGATTTCAGAGTGCCAGGTTTTAGGTCTCTGAAAGTGGCAATAAAGTAGTTAGGGTGGTAAAGAAGGCATATGGCAAATTTGCCTTTATGATCAGGGCATTGAGTATAAAAATTGGCAAGTCATATTACAGTTGTTTACAATATGGGTTAGCCCACACCTGGAGTACTTCGTGCAGATCACCTCAATACAGAAAGGATGTGCAGAAGACGTTCGTCAAGATATCTCCTGGACTGGAAGTTACCAACTATAATAGGAGGTTGGGTAAACTTAGGTTATTTTTCTGAATCATCAGAAGCTGAGGGAAAACCTGATACAAAGGCGTTATTAGGGTTAAATACTAGAGGCATTGATTTGAAGTACAAGGGAGGAAAGATTTTGCAATAGTTTTTTTTTATACTGTGTGTTAGGTGCCTCAAATATGCTGCCAGGGTAAGTGGTACAGTGGAACAGAGGACTATGGACCTTGTGCATGCAGTTGGATTAGTTTAAATTGGCATTATTGGCAGAGACATAATGGGAAGAAGGTCCTGTTACTGGGTTGTACTATTCCATGTTCTATGATTGTTTCCCCTATGGATAAAGTTGTAAACCAATAATACTGCTAATTAAAGGAGACGCCAGAAAAAAATCTTTTACCATGGGGTTGGTTGGATTGTGATTAGGAATTCCCTGCTTTAGGTATTGTTTGACCAGGTTGTTGTGCATTTACTATTTCAGTAATGTTTGAGTAAGATTGTAAATATTGTTCGGTTAAGCATTCTTTGTTGTTTACATAATGCATTGCAGGTTATCTGCAGAAGTACATAAATGGAATATGTCATCACACCACCACATGACACATGCAGCACCTTGCTTAAAGTAAAAAATAAAGTTGACCAACATGTTATTGCATTTGTTACATTGATAGCTGGGAGGGCCATTTTGTTGAAATGGAAGGATACATCAGCTCCCACTTTGTCACAATGGTTCTCTCAAGTGATGCTATGTCTTAGTCTGGAGAAAATTAGAAATCGAACCTTTGAACCTTTATTTGATTTTGAGAAAAGATGGGGTTCATTTGCTCATTATTATCATTTGAGTTAATTGATAGATTTCCTCCATGATCTAATTATAAATTTTTGGGGTTTTTTTATGCTGGCAGTTTGTTGTTTATCTTTAGAAGTTTTTTGTATGACGCCTGGCTCTGGGTTGTACACCTAATGGGGATTTTTTCCCCACTTTTTCTGCTTAGTAGGGTTTTTTTTATTATCACCAAAAATCTTTCAATCATTAAAATAATGTTTATTTTCCTTGAGACATTGTAAGTGTTGTTTACTTTGATGTACTCGTGTTATTTTTGAATAATATAATAGTAATAAAAAGATTTGAAAAGAAAGTAAAAAATGAAGTTAGGCTCACATTCCCAGTTCTCTTATTTTGCTTTAAATTAGCTTTTAATGTTTTGGAGTTACGAAATATGAACATGGTGACTTGGTATTTTTGTAATTAATCTGAGCTGCTTATGGGCAAGAGCAAGCTATTACCCATACAGAAGACTCCCCCTCTCCACACAGCTGATGAATTCAAAGGAATGGCAGAGACCAATATAGTTTGGCAACAGCAGCATTGCAGGATTTGCCATTTGGCATTGAAATTAATGTAGGACTGTCTTATGGACTCCAGCTCTGGATTTTTTCTCAGAGTTTACTCATGAAGCCTTCCCCTCGATTGGATATAGCTGCGAAGCAGCAGATTTTTGAAATCAGACTTTTCCTTCTGCTAGATCAACCACTGCTGACAATCCCCCTCTGCACAAAGCATCAGTAACCTGTCTTTGCCTCTTCTCCTGTCAGTAGAAACAGTTCTGCTGGGCCTCATAGCAAAGCCGCATGTGAAAGCCCGGAGTTGGACTTGGTGGTCAGAGATCATTTGAGATGCACGCCATTGGGAGCATTTAATATTTAATAGGAGCTTATTCCCGCAACTCCTATGGCTATGACAAATTTAAGAAACCGATAGAAAGATAATATTTGCTTTTTAATATAAAATTAGCTGGGCATGAAATGTGAAGAAAAAGTAGTTCCTCTGCCCCTACTGTAGATACATCAATAATCCTGATAAATGTAAAATCTATGTAGAAGTTGTTGATTAATCAATGGGAGGATATTGCAATAACAAATGAAGAAAATAAAAAAAATGAAAATTGAATATCTGACATGCGTTTCAGAAGGGAAACCTTACAGTGTATGTATAAACTATTATGTTATTTGAAGTACTTACAGAGGTAAATGAGGATAATGCAGTGGAGCAAATTGATTTGAATTTCCTAAACTTATTTGGCAAGGCAGATAATAAATAAATGGATTAGTTGTCGGATGGATAGCAATTTGGTACTGTGGAGCTTTGCATTCACCCTGCCACAAGGACCAATAATAAGAATGCTGTTCCAATTCATATCAGTTTTTCCATATTTTAGCATTAGAACAAAATTGCTAAATTTATCACAAAACCAAATTGAGTGGAGGTATAAGGTATTGAGGACAAAGCAACAAATTACAGTACATTAGTCACTTGCAGAATGAATGTAGACATTAGCCAGTGAACATGTAAATTATTGCAATCTGTCAAGAAATATAAGTTGTATTTCTTAGGAAATGCAAACTAAATGGAGCAAAGAAACAAAGCAATGTTTCATTCAAATATATAAATGACTAAAAGTGAGCTTGTGGAGCAGTTAAAGGTATAAAAATCATAACAATACACTGGAGTCTTATTTTGTGTGGAATAGAATCAAATAATACAGAAGTTACTGCTAATTTTAACAAAGGACTAGTTAAAGCTCACTTTGAATTGCATTTGTAAGTTGTGGTTTCTATATTACAGAAACTAATGGAAAAATTAGGATGATAAATGTCAGGTTATAAGCATTAGGAAAACTGCAAGACCTGATTTAAGACATTAAAAAGGCTAAACGCATATGTTTGATTGTTTGATGATATTGGGTTTCCTGTCCGCAAAGTCTTAAATTCAGAAGAAGATTCTAAGCCCTATCTGATCTAGATATTAATTATTTTGTTCTCCTTTATACTTGTGTACTATAAATGACATTATGAAATCTTGAGTCTTGAATCTGCAGGTACTCTCACTATAGGGAGTTTATACTGTATCCACCTACTCTTCCAAGTACTATCTTCTCGGTGTAGTCTCTACAGTGAAGTTTAGCTGCCAATACCCACCGAAAGAGTGGTGAGTCATCCACCCGCGCCCCCCCACCCCCAACCATGGAGGAGATAATACTGGAGCAAACAAAGCAGTTTTAAATGGTTGTTAACACACATTTAACACTCACAGAGCATCTTTGATTTACAAAAGATTTCTGAATTATAAATGATTTAAAAACTAGATAGATACTTTATCTAAAGGTAATTAATCCTAAAGGAAATTAATGTGTCACCATAGCATTACAAGTGCCCAGATATACAAGTATTAGAAGAGAAGTAAGAAAGAATAAAAAATGTTATCTTAAAAATAAGATGTACAAGATCTACAAGTCAAAGATTACAATATTTACAAGTTCACACTGATAAGGTGGTAGTGCAAGAATTATCATAATATTATACATTAATGGGTACACATTTGCACCATCCGGATAAGAAGTGATGGTAGTATTGCACAGAGTATCCGTGATAGCAGGATGTGGTAAACAGAGCTTAAACAGTTCTTTGGTAAATAGAGGTTAATAACAGTCTAACTACACAGGATTTACACACGTACAATTCGTGTGAACTAGAAGAACTTACCAATGACTTATAGATGAACGAGTCATCTGTCACAGAGACCGAAGGCTAAGGGAAGAATTCTAGTTTTTCTTTCTGTAACTTGATTTTGTTGTCATTCTCCCTGTCATTCCTAACAATCTTCAATGCTTCTGATATTTATATTATTTTCTGCTACATGATATCTGGGTGTGATGTTCTCCAGACAAGTTTGCTGGGACAAAGGAACTCACACAAATGATCTTAAAAGTTTCTGGTGATGGAGATCCCAAATATCCACAATAAATCCTGTGAAGACTGATTCTCTGAGTACACAAACATCTCAAGTTGTAACCACGTTTGATGTGGTAAGTGACGTAACCCCAATGTTTTGTATTTGGTTAATGCAGACAGGAAGTTTCCTGGTCACTTCACCTTGAAAACAAGACCTCTTAGCAGCCAATTATCTGCTGTGTGCAAACAGCCTGTATGCTGTTATACTGTTTGCAAAGCTGTGCATCCAATTTTAAATGATTGCTGCTTGCAAGTTACATTAAGACATGAAGAATAGTTCTTGTCTACAGTAAAAAGCTGAGCAAAGGTCATTTGTTAAAAGTTTAACTTCATCACCAATAACTCTGACCCTTTGGAAAGGTCACACCACTGTGCTGGAAAGCTGAGGTTAGCAACATGTCTCGAGCTCTGGAAAAGTGAATATCCATCACAACTACTGGTTAGTGATTGGGGTGTGGTACATTAAGGAAGCAATAGTTCTCTTGATAGACCATCCTTAGGTTACATCAACCATTACAACTAGCAGCAAATTCCTGCAGCCAGAAAAACATAGTTAAAGCCACGATGACTTTTAACTCATTGTTTATAGCGCTTTCCAGGTTACCACCAGAGATGTTATCAGTTTTGGTTAATCTATAGTTATGAGCATTAAGTCTGTGATTGTTGTTAACAAACTACCATTCATTTAACAAGCAATCTTTTATCATTTGAATTGGGTATTGTAGTTTTCCTGGATTGGAAACTGCACCCATTTTGCCCCGCTGATTCGTTTGACCTTCTAATTCATGACCTGAGGTGATTTCCACAAAAATGCAAATAGAATGCAATTTCCAACATCTGTTTGTGGTGGTAATGGGTTTCTTGACTGTGAAGTTCTAAACTCAATCAAAGTCCTTAAGCCCTGTCGGATATAAATGGCCACTTGTGGCAGGGTGGAGATGCGTCTCTGCCAAAGAAGGTATATGGTGTTTCCCTTCCTTCACTGGCCTGCAGGTCACCCTTGGGTAAGGTGTAGCAGCTGCTTAGCCCCCCGATCAGGGTCACATAAAACAATGGGAGCAGGTAATGGATGATCATATCACAAGATATGGCTATGATGCCAGATCACAAGTCCTGGTTATGCGACCACTGATGCCAATCTCGGAAGCGTTTTGATAATGGTTGGGGTCACCCATCTTGTAAAGACATTGCCCAGAAGAAGGCCACTTCTGTAGAACTGCCTGTACTACTTGCCATTTTTTTTGCAGTGTCAACTTAAGTCTCAAAAGCGCAGGACGGTTGCAGTGTGATGTGTATGGGCCAAATCAAGGCAGCAGTGTCTGGATCCAAGAGTGAGGAACGAGACAATGTATGGCTACTGCTCGAGCAGAGCTGAGGTGATTTGAAGTGGTAGAACTGAGGTGAGGCAGAGCCAAGGTGGAGGGACCAAGAGTGAGGACCAAGCTAATATTTGACTGATTTAGGCACCAGGCCATATTGGAAGGGTCGGATACAGGCCTAGTGGGGCCCAGGTCCAAGAGCATATTGAAGCAGCAGGGCCCAGGTTGGAGAGTGTGGAATGACCTGCTGTTTGGCTGATTTAAATGCCAGGCCAGATTGAAACGGTTAGGATTTCAGGACCAGAGAGGGGGATGAAACATTTCAAGTCAGGAACAACAACATAATTGAAGGTATCAACAGTCACCTTGAATGTAACAATGAAACTGATGATTGGGAGGATGCAATTGGCAGAAATTGTATGAAGGCAGTGCATTATCTATGCTAGGTGTCTGGTTAATTTTATTCATTTAGAGTCAATCAAAAGGACATGGCAGTTGAATTCCTCTGTTGATTAGTATAGGGAATTAATACACACATTTAAAGTACTGTCGTAGTATTGATAGTATTCTAACTTCTGTTCCTCATTTAAATACATGATTTGTTAATCAGCTCTATGATCAGTGCTTGTTGCAAAGCTGTCTTTTTAAATTTAAACTGATTACAGTTTGCAATTTACATTAAGAACTGAAAACTGCCTCCATTTATGACCAGAAGCTAGAAGGGAATTTTGGTTGGAAGTTTAACCTACTCAAAAACAACACTTCTTAGAAAACTAAGCTTGGCAAAAAAGTAAAAGACCATTGTAGTTATTTGGGCATATTTCACGAGCTGATGGGACTAGTTTCCAACAGTATAGCAAAACAACTTAGATTGCTCATGTCAAAATGGTTAAATAGAACTGGGGGTGAATGAAAAATCAGAACCAGAAGCATATTACGTGGAAGTAGAACTACAAGTTGCACATTATCATATTTTAAATAAAACAATTCTTAGTGGCAAAATTCTGCATGGAAATGAGTGTAGGTCAGCACAACATTAGTAAATTGAAAAATCCCATTGATTTTAAACATAGATCTCATTAATTGCTTTATTAAGCATTTGATGCATACTTTAGATTTATAAAGCTTCTATTGAATTTGGTGTTAAAATTGTATGAAGTTTGTAATGCTCTCCAAAACCAATTCAGATTTATCCAATTGATTTCCTATGAATTCTACTAAATAAGTTTTCAACTGTGTCTGGGATACTCATCATTAATTTAGAATAGATGTGCAGGTTTTCAACATAGTTATGAAAGCTCTAGGATTTTCCTGTTTGCTTGCACGGCAGTTATATTGTGCAGGCAATACAGGAGAAGTATTCCAAAACTAAAGAACTTGCACTGTCAAAAAATAGAAATCTGTTTTAAAACATGCAAAATGGAATCAGGAGAAGGCCTGTAGGACTCGCTTCAGTCTGTTGCTTTATTTGTTGTAACACCGGTGGATCATCCATTTCAATATTCTGCTCCCCTCTTTTCCCTATATTTGTGTATCACATTAATATTGAATATATCTACTTCCCTTGAAAATAATCAATGACTCAGCACCCACTGCCTTACATCATAGGGAAGTCCACAGTTTTATTTGGGTGAAAACAGTTTCTTCAGATCTTAACCCTTATCTCCAGTATGGTGACATTGCCTATCTATCTATATTCCCAACACTTTTGCTGTCTATTCCTGTTCAAAAGTTATTGATTTCTGATATTCCCTGCCCTTTCTTCTAAAACCTAATTGGTCTCTTCTTTCTCTTCTTTTGTGAATCCTGCTTTCTTGGGAATCAGTTTCATAAAGCATTGTTGTATGCTTGTCCATGGCAAAAACTTCTATCCATGGTTGAGGAGGCAAAAACTGTACACATGACTCCAGTAGGAATCTCAGCACAAGCTTAAATAGAAGCAGCAAGGCAGTTTGTTTCTATATGCAAATTCCCTTCCGTTGAGGACCAATATATCACCTACCATGCTAATTGCTTGTTGCACCCAAACGTTATTTCAACAATTAGTGTAATATTGGCATCAGGTCTCCTTTTCCCAGTTTATCCATTTCAGGTAACAATCTTAGTTCCAGTTTTTTAGAAAAATACTGGATAATCTTACAGTGCGCCTACCAATCATTTGCCACCGCAAACAATCAGACTAAATCATAATGGAATTCCTTAGCAGCCTCCTCAGAGTTCACATTCACCCTACAACTTTGTGCCATCTGTAAACTTGCCCCATTTTGCTCCCTCATACAAATTATTGATAAATATTGTGCATAGCTGACCTGCAGCCACTGATCCCTGCAACACACTACCTGTCATTGCCTACCATCTGGAAAAGATCCTGTCTGTCAACAAGTTTTCAATTCATACCACTATTATCCCCTATCCTATGAGCTTTATATTCACACCTTTGCACTAATCTTCTTGTGGAGGACTTTGTCAAAAGTCTTCTGGAAAGTAGGTCACCACATCTACTGGTTCCCCTTTACTGGTTACATTCTTAAAACTACTAGCTACATCTTCAAAGTCTCCAACATTTGTTAAACACAATTTCCTTCACATTTTTGTTCTGTGCAATCTTATTAATGAGTTCTAAATGTTCCCTATTACATCTTTTATAATAAGTATATTCCAGCATTTTCCCATGACAGACATTTATTGATCAGTTGCATAATAGAAAATATTATTATAACATGTAATGTTGCAACTTTTCACATTGCTGAAAAAACAGTATACCTGCACCCTCCTGTTGAGAAATGGAATTTTAAGACATTTTTAGTGAGAGTTCATGTTTCTTGACTCTCATATTATAGACTCAGAGGCCACTTGATTAGGTCCACATGGTTGTTAATGCAAATATCTAATCAGCCAATTATATGGCAGCAACTCAATGCATAAAAGCAGGCAGACATCGGCAAGCTGTCCATTTGTTGTTAAGACCAAACATCAGAACGGGGAAGAAATGTGATCTAAGTGACTGACTGTAGAATGATTATTGGTGCCAAATGGGACAGTGCGAGTATCTGAGAAACTGTTGATCAGGCATTTTCACACACAGCAGTTTCTAGAGTTTACAGAGAATGGTGCAAAAAACAAACAAAAAAATCCAGTGAGTGGCATTTTTTCAGGGGAAAACACCTTGTTAATGAGAAAGGTCAGAGAGAATGGTCAGACTGGTTCAAGCTGACAGTAAGGCGATAGTAACTTAACTAACCATACATTGCAACAGCGATGTACAGAAAAGCATCTCTGAATGCACAACATGTTGAAAGCTGAAGTGGATAGGCTACAGCAGCGGAAGACTACATACATACACTCAGTGGCCACTTTATTAGGTACAGGAGGTATCTAATAAATTGGTCACTGAGTGTACATTTGTAACGCATATGACAAAACATTTCTCAAGATCTTGTAGGTAACATAGGTGTGATGTGAACTCTGAAAACTAGCAAATTTGTAACCATTAAGACTCTCTTGGATAACAGTTATGTTTATATTCTTCCAAACGTTATGAAAAAAACACTTTAGTTATACTTGGTGTTCAATTTTTTTTCACTTTAACCCATTTAAATTACTGACTCCAAGGTGACACAATCTGGCGTATTGATTGCTGCGCGAGGAGACGATGTAATAGCTGCTCCTAAACCTGATGGTGTTAGACCGAAGGCTTCTCTACCTTCCGCCCAATGGTAGTAATGAGAAAGAGGGTGTCTTTGATAATAGATGCTGCTTTCTTGTGCAAGTATTCCCTGTATTCAATGGTGAGGAGGTCTCTGCCCACCACTTTTATTGGTGTTTCCATGTCAGGCCATGATGCAAACAGTTAAGATACTCTCCACGGTGCATCTATAAAAGTCTGCAAATTTTTTGGTGACATGACAAATCTACACAAACTTCTAAGTATAGGCTCTGCAATGACACTTAAGTGCTGGTTGAGGACGGATCCTGTGATATGTTAATGCCAAGGTATTCGAAGCTACTGACCCTTTCTACTTCTGTTTCCTAATGAGCACTGGCTCATGGACCTCTGGCTGCTGCTTCCTCCTGTAGTCAAGAACCAGCTCTTTGGCTTTGCTGACAATGAGTGAGAGATTGTTATGGCACCACTCAACCAGCTGTTCAATCTCCCTCCTATCTGCTGATTCGTCACCACATTCAATGTTTGCCAAGCAGCCATTTGATGAACACTGTATATTAAATTGAGAAATGTATGAGTAAATCAATTCCGCTTGAAGTATTGGTGAGTGGAGTGTTGACAGGCAAGCTGGGCAAATGAAAAGTCTGGTATGCCCTATCTGGCAGAAGAAGGTGGTGTGAGGAAAGGCAAAGTAATTTTAGGATGATTTGGAGTAGAGTATTGGAAAGGGAGTTCCCCTTGCTGAATGCGGACGGTAGAGCAGAAGTTATATTTGGTGGTAGTGGAAATGTTGAAAGATGATCCTTTGAATATAAAGGCTGGTATTAAGCAAAATAAGTACAGGAAGAACCCTACAGTGGTTCTAGGAGAGAGGAGAATGGCTGGGATCTCAAACCAATTTCGGCATCCTTATTCCAGAAAAAGGCTTATAATCAGTATTGGTGAAGACAGAATACGTTCATATACTTTAATGCAACACAAATAACTTCTGTTTAGTATTTCAAATAAGCCAAGATACGGCTGGAATTTAAGAGTATTGAAAGGGAGAAAGGTCAAGATTGCCTTTAAGGAGTTGCCAGACTTGCCACTCTTCCAATCAATACTTGTGAAGAAACCATTTAGTCATTTGAGTTTATTCCTGTGTCTCGGAAGTTGTGTCCTATTAGGTCTGACTGCACAATTCCATCAACGCTTTTGTTGTCAGTAGAGCAGCACAATCCATTTGCAAAAAATACATGAACACTGATGTTTGAGTCAGACTTGTAACATTTCTGTTCAATTTTTGAGAATGAACTTCAAATGATGACTAATTCAACTTTGAGCCTAAGGCTACATTTTATTTTTGTTGCCCATAATTACATTACATTTCCTTTTAATGTAATAAAAGCTTTTATTGCCTATTTTCCTAAATGTTTTAACAGAAGTTCACTTTGCTCCTGTACCATTCTGTCATTCATGTAGTTAAATGTCCATTTGTAAATTTTGAAATCACTCGTGATATTTTGGTCATGTTCTGAATAAGTCAACATAACTGAAATTTAAAGTATTGAGGCTTTTAGAAATGATCAACTTTTCTTCAACTGCATGAAGAAACATACATGCACATTGCCTAGTGTCATTTCATATACATACAATAATTCTATGTATATAACAGTTATATGTACATTGTGTTTTGTTTTATTGCTTTTATATTTATTAGATTTTTTGTGTTTTTATTGTTTTCTTTATGCTCATTGTGTTTTTTATGCTGCATTGGATCCAGAGTAGCAATCATTTTGTTCTTCTTTGCGTTCATGTACTAAATAATGACAATAGGACAAACTTGAATCTTGAATCTTGAATCTTAAAACTTTCAGAATAAAAGAGAATTTGTCACACCTCAGGGTTAATGACTTGCAAAACAGAACAGAATTCTGCTGCAAATGTGTTTTTGAATTTGGATTTGGTTCATGGAAAAAGAAAAGACCACCAACACTTGCCTGTTTTTTTTTTACAGGCAATTAACTGAATAAAGTTCATGGGGAAGAGTATACACATTGTGATGATTATTTATTAAGTATTTCCAAATTTTAGTCTATCTTCTGAATTAAATGTATTCCAGTTTTGTGGGCTGCATATATTGTTTCTTTCTTGATCTGATACTTCCATTTACATTGCATTTGTTTTCATAAATAAGCTGTAGTCCAACCATACACAACTTGCTTAGTTCTCTATTTTTCCTTTTGAGTCTATGGACACTTTTCTCCATCATATAACCCATTAACACTCATCTGTAAAAATACTTAAAATCTGCCTTTGGTGGGACTATAAGAAATTGGTTGCCATGTTAGGTTTATTTATTTTCTGAAAGCATTTTTATCATATTTGCTACAAATGGCCACTGCTAACAAATGGAGATATCAGAAAAAAAATGTCAAACTAAAATAAAATGTGTTATGGAATGCTCCAAGTCTCCCCTCACCAGCCTGAAAAGAATGCAGCTAAACAGTTAAATTTCTCACAAAGGATATATACAGGGAAAATTTTATTGAAATTTGTGCATGATGCCGTTTATTCACATCAACATTTCTAAATACATTGTGGATACTAATTTCCTGTAAATGAGGACTGAGCAGATAAGAACTGGAGCAGTTTCTTACTTTTGTGTGGCATCTGCAATTAATCAATCATACTTGTAAGCAACTGTTGGCAAAAGAAATCACTTGCTCAAAATTAAACAAATTAATGCATTAATGTGCTTGGCCAATATTTAGAAAACCCAAGCCAATAACAAGTGAAGTAAAGGGATACATTTTTCCATCAATCGCAGCCATTTTACTAAATTTATTTGTAAAATCCATCTTTCTTCTTATAAAGCCAACATTGACTTCTGGGTCCTTTGCACCGCATTTTTAAATGAAACTGTAAATCAAGGGGTAAAGCAAGAGAAGACAAAAGTAAGATGAGTTGTTGCATGATGCCATCTCCAATAGCTCTTCATTACTTTAACTGATGTGCCCTTTGTGACATTATATGGGATCTTGGTGAGTGATAACATTATCAATCAGGTACTCACAAGTCTCTATCATGGAAACACTTACTGTCTTAGAAATGCATGCATATTTTGCAATCTAATCTTATTGTGAGTCATTATGTGAAATGCAAGGTAAGAGTTTTGGAGCAGAATTGGAGTGGAACTAACTGTTGTGGTGAGATTGTGCCTCAGATGTCAAAAGCCTGAGATTTGACCAGGTTTGAGTCTCGTAACGTTGCTGGCAATATGTGAAAATCATTAGGTGTCCAGAGACAACTTGACAGCTTGTCTTTCCCAACGTTGGCCATAGGGTATGATTTGTGGTTGGTAGGATCATATTCTAAGATTACAGTGGTCTAGATGGAAGACTCCTATGTTTTTCACACTATTCGATAAAGATACAGTAACTTCGCAAAGTTTCAGGCCTTCTTTAGAATCCAGTGCCCATATTGCTGAAAAGGCATTGAAGCCTCTCATTTAATATTTTATAAAACTTAGTTCCTGTTTAAAGCTTCAGTTTGTACATTTTAAAAATTAAAAATTTAAGATCATTTACGCCCTGTAAATATATCGGCACATGTAATGATCTCGGAACTCTTCCCAATGCTTTCTGACGATAGCTTTCTACAGCCTTTTATGCTTCCAACAGTTTTTTTTTGTTGATCTTGGCATGGGCTGTACTCACTTTGCATTGTGGAAATATAAGATAGAGCAGAGTGAGAACATGTTGCTGAGATGTAGACATTTTGTTGAAAACTTGTCTAGTTTACTAGGCTCTGACATATTTTCTTTTACAGTCATCAGAATATAGAACTTGGCAGCTCTGTCACAATAATCTTCATATAGACAGCAACCACTGAGGATCTATCCTAGGCCTATTCTTCAATGTAGAGGATCAAAAAAAGCGACTCGTGATTGTTAGGATATTTGGCCTATATAGGATCAGTTCTTGCTGAAATTCTGGTACTGAATTTGCAAATTGCCAGAAACGCCAAACAGTTGTTCTGAATAATAAGCATTTAATTGAGTAGTTATCTTTAATTCAATCTAAAGTATTCATGTTCTTTTTCTTAAGTCTTATATGCTGCAGCTTGTTCTTATGGAGAGCTCCTCTAGTTTTTCAGTTAATCTTGGTGCTGGTATAATCATGAAGCTTTTCCATTAGTTAAAGAAATATATCACTGATTATTACCTTGTAGGTCTTGTGCTTTATTTAGTTAGCAATTTGTTTTGTTATGCTTGCCATTTATTGGAGTACTAATGGCTTCTTGGTTTTGTAGATATTTGTTAAAGCTAAAGCAGTTCATCTATTTTTAGAAGAATTTAATATGGTGCACCCAGAAAAATGTCTCAGTTAAGGAGAGTGAATTGCAAAAGAGAGTCTGGATGCTGCTTTGTCACTTTAACTTGGAAGCGATTGGAATGTATACCATGCAACAGCTGAATGTGTGACACATTATGGAACTTGTTGTCTGAAAAGTATAATAATAGAATTGTTGTATAAACTAGTCTGAGAGGTTATTTATCTCAGTATTGCTGTGCTTATTCTTTGGAAAGGCTCACATCCTAGCTTTTTCCTCCCAGGGCTTTGTACTTCTTTCCCATTTGGTGTCAAATAACTTTCTCTTGAAGGTTATTATTGGATCTGCTGTTCAGCAATTATTCAGACAGTGCAGCCAAAGCTATCAAAATTCATTACTAAATATATTTTTTTCAAATCACTCTTGGTTATTCTGTAAATGACTGTATTTTTTTCTTCCATCTTTTCAGACTGAAAGCTGTTTATCCCTGTTGCTCTTAATTTGTTAGTAGGTACAAAATTACCACTTGATATTTTTGCTCTGAGAATTACCACTTCTTATAGCCAAGAAACCAAAAAGTATTGGGACAGCCTATTATAGACAATAGACAATAGGTGCAGAGTGGCCATTTGGCCCTTCGAGCCAGCACCGCCATTCACTGTGATCATGGCTAATCATCCACTATCAGTATCCAGTTCCTGCCTGATCCCCATAACCTTTGATTCCACTATCTTTATCCATCTTTTTCTTGAAAGAATCCAGAGACTTGGCCTCCACAGCCTTCTGGGGCAGAGCATTCCATATATCCACCACTCTCTGGGTGAAAAAGTTTTTCCTCAACTCCATTCTAAATGGCCTACCCTATATTCTTAAACTGTGGCCTCTGGTTCTGGACTCACCCATCAGCGGGAACATGCTTCCTGCCTGCAACATGTTCAATCCCTTAATAATCTTATATGTTTCAATAAGATCCCCTCTCAGCCTTCTAAGTTCCAGAGTATACAAGCCCAGTTGCTCCAATCTTTCGACATATGACTGTCCCGCCATCCCGGGAATTAACCTTGTGAACCTACGCTGCACTCCCTGAGTAGCAAGAATGCCCTTCCTCAAATTTGGAGACCAAAACTGCAAACAGTACTCCAGCTGTGGTCTCACCAGAGCCCTGTACAGCTGCAGAAGGACCTCTTTGCTCTTATACTCAATTCCCCTTGTTATGAAGGCCAGCATGCTATTAGCTTTCTTCACTGCCTGCTGTACTTGTATGCTTGCTTTCAGTGATTGATGTGCAAGAACACCTAGATCTCGTTGTGCTTCCCCTTTTCCTAACTTGACTCCATTTAGATAATAATCTGCCTTCCCATTCTTACCACCAAAGTGGATAACCTCACATTTATCCACATTAAACTGCATCTGCCATGCATCTGCCCACTCACCCAGCCTGTCCAAGTCACCCTGCATTCTCATAACAACCTCCTCACATTTCACACTATTAACTATTCTAGGACTGACTGTTTTCTAGTATGGCTCCTGGTGTCTTTGACATTCACAAACTTTTAAAAAGACTTGAATATTTAAAAATAAATCTATGTTTTAAATACCAATATACATATTAGTGACACTGAAAAAAAAACACATAATGTAAACCAATTCAATTTAATTAATTGAACAAAATCTACTTGACATTCTTCTTGTAACTGCTTTTTCACATTGATTTTAATTGGGTTATTTGTGTCAATTTAACTTGCAATAGGCTGAGTGAACAGTTTTTTCCAAGCCAAGCACCTGGTAAGTCTATCGATGTTTGCACTACAGTTTGGTCTCCATTGGGGGTTTTCTGGCCCTACAAATAGAACACAGAACGTTATAGCGTAGTACAGGTCCTTCAGCCCAAAATGTTGTGCCAACCTTTTAATTTTACACTAAACCCAATCCAACTCTTCCCTCCTACATTGCCCTCCATTTTTCTTATCTAAGAGTTTCTTAAATGGCCCTAATGTATCTTGCTGTATCACCAATACATGCATTCACGACTGTGTTTAAAAAAAAAATTACCTCTGACAATCCCCTATAATTTGTTTCATTCACCTAAAAATTATGCCCCTTGGTACTAGCAATTTTTGCCTGGTAGGAGGGGAACTGCTCTGACTATCCACTTGATCAATGCTTCTCATCATCTTGTACATTTCTATCAAGACACCTCTCATTCTCCTTCGCACCAGAGAGAAAGCACCAGCTCGCCCAACCCATCTTTAAGCGACATGCTCTCTAATCTAGGCAACATCCTGGTAAATCTTTGCACTCTTTTAAGCGTTCACATTTTTCTTATAGTGAGGCAACCAGAAATATGCATATTATTCTAAGTATGGAATAACCAGAATTTTATACAGCTGCGACATTACCTCATGACTTTTGAATTCAATCCTATGACTAGTGAAGGCAAACACATCTATACCATCTTAACCACTGTATCAACTGGCATGGGAACTTTGAGTAATCTCTGGATGTGGATCTCAAGATGCCTCTGTTGCTTCACACTCCTCAAACTCTTTCCATTACCCTTGTATTCTGTCTTCAAATTTGACCTTCCAAAGTAAAACAGTTCATCTTGCCATTTCTCAGACCAGACTTGAATCCTGTCAATGGTCCATTGTAAACTACAGTGAATACTGAAGCCAAGTATTCATTAAAAATATCCCTAACCTGCTCTGACTCCAGGCATGTTTCACTTCTATCCCTGATCAGTTTTACTCTCCTCCTAGTCATTCTCTTCTTCACTTGTATCTAGAATATCTTGGAGCTTTCCTTAATCCTACTCACCAAGATCTTCTGCTTTTTCCCTTCTAGCTCTCCTAATTTCATTCTTAACTCCTTCCTGACTACCTTGTAACTCTTATGAGCCCTGCCTGGTTCTTTCTTCCTCAACCTTAAGTAAGTTTATTTTTTCCTCTTAATTAGATGTTTCACATCCCTTGCCAGCCATGGTTCCTCCTCCTTCCCATTCTTTCCCAAACTAAATGGGACAAATCTATTCAGAACACCATGCACGTGTGCCCTGAACAACCTCCACTTTTCCATATCTTGAAGAAGTGTCTCAACAGATGTTGACAGTTTGTTAATTTCTGTGGATGCTGCCTGACTTGCTGAGTTCCTCCAGTATTTTGTGTGTTTTGCTTTGGATGTTCAGCATCTGCAGAATTTCTTGTGTCCACATTTCTTTTGTGCATTTCCCTAAGTTCATCTGCTCCCAACTTATGGTTCCATGTTCTCGTCTAATAGTATCATACCCAATTAAAATTCTTCCCCATACTGTCTGCTCCAATTCCTCTCTGAGGTTATGGAAAAGGTACATGAGTTGAGGTCACTATCTCCAAAATGCTCACCCACTGAGAGATCTGACACCTGATTTGGTTAATTGCTTAGCACCAGATCCAGTCCTTCCTGGACAAGCCTATCAAATTCCGCCACATCTAAACATTTTGTGCTAAGGAGTTGCCAATTAATATTAGGGGATTTGAAGTCACCCCTGACAACAACGCTGTTATTTTTGCAGCTTTCCAAAATCTGCCTCTCGATCTGTTTCTTTAACTCTGGGGGTCTATAGCCTATTCACAATAGAATGATTTCTCCCTTCCTGCTTCTGATTTTGACCCTCCCTGACTCAGTAGAAAATCCCTCCACGATGTCCTCCCTTTCTGTAGCTGTGATACTGTCCCTGATTATCACTGCCAATCCCCCAGCCCTCTCTTTTACCTCCCACCTAATCCCTTTTAAACATCCAGCCAACTCTTGCTCTTATGACAGCCAAGTCTCCATAACTGCCAGATCATCATAGTTCAATCTAATGACCCAAGCTCTATGTCCATCTCCTTTGTTCTTGATACTTCTTGCATTAAAATAGTCACACTTCAACCCGTCCCACTGACTGCAATATTGCCCTATCAACTGCTTATCTTTCCTCGCAGTTTCCCTATACCAACCTCCCATCCTCTGACCTACCACTCTGGTTCCCATCTCCCGGCCTAAATAGTATAATCCCTCCCCTACAGCTGTGGCAAATCTGCCTACAAAGACATTGGACCCCTCATTGTCAGGTGTAATTTGCCTTTTTTGTACAGGTCATGCCTTCCCTAGACTAGATCCCAATAACCCACAAACCTGAAACCTTGTCTCCGTCACGAATTCTTCAGCCACACATTCATCTGCCAAGTCATCCTATTCTTAACCTGACTGGTGCAAGGCACAGACAACAATCCAGAGACCACTGCACTTGAGACCCTGCCTTTCAGCTTCCTACCTAGTTCTCTATATTCTCTCTTGAGGACCTCATTGCTTTTCTTGTCTATGTCATTGGTACCAATAGGTACCAGAATTTCTGGTTGTTCAGACTCCCCTTTTAGAATGTCGTGGACATGATCTGAGATGTCCCTGACACTGGCACCTATGATGCAACATACCATTCTGTGCCTTCCTTGTCTACAACATCTCCTGTCTGCTCCCCTAAATATTGAATCTCCTATCTCCTGCACTGTACTTCCCTCCTCTTCCCTTCTGAGCTACAGAACCAAATTAAGTGCCTGAGACCTGGTTGCTATGGCTTTCCCCGTTAGATCAATCCCCAGCAGTATCCAAAGCAGTATACCTCTTATTGAGGGGAACAGCCATAGGGGAACACTTCACTGTCGGTCCCCTCTCCTGACAGCCACCCAGCTACTTGCCTCCTGCCTCTTAGGGCAACTACCTCCCTGTAACTCTTATCTATCACCTCCTTGTTCTCTCAAATGAACCGTAGGCCATTCAGTTGCAGCTCCAGTTCTCCAACACTGTCTGTGAGGAGCTGTATCTGGATGCACTTCATGGAGGGGAGACTGGAGGTCTCCCAAATCTCCCACATCTGACATGGATCCATTCTCCCCTTTCTCACCAGGCATAAATAGACAAAGAAATAAAGAAACTTACCTTAGTCTTCTCCTCTTCTCGCTGCAGTCTCTTGAGCTAATGAACAAGCTCTCCACTCTAACATTGTCCATTCACACAATGGCCACCCTTCAATATTCATTCCAGATAAACCTCAATTCTTTTTTTAGGCTTTTGCCAAGTGCCCAATGTATCACGAAATCTCAAGCCCACCAAAAAGTTTTGAAAGGCTCCACTCACTTTGCAAAGCTCGCACTTACTCCTCTAAACAAGAGACTGCTCATGATATCTCAAGCCCACTGAAGAGATGGAGAGTTATTAGCACCGGTGGAGATATTGCTATTAACTTGAGCCTGTGCCTGTGCTGGACTTCATTTCCACTGTGCAGAAAAATACAAATGTTTTAATAAATTGGTTCACAGTTGGAAGTGGGAAACAATTATCCCACTGGAATGATCAGAGTTCTGCTGTGTGATAAAATCGATTAATATTTGGATTGCATATTTTAACAGAAAGGATTGTCTGATGTAAAATGTCACACCTCAGTAGGTATAGTATGACATTCAACTGCTTTTCCCTATTTTTTTTCTTGTAATTTACAAGGGGGTGTGTGATGCCAAAGATCTGGGTTGCATTAATCAAAATCTCTACTAAAATGGTCTGCTTAGAGTCTTCAAGTTCCTTTTTGTGTTGCTGCTTTCATAAACCAGCAGAGGTAGAGCATGAGACAGTTCAGTGCAGTACTCAACTGTAGAGTCTTGGTCATCCCATGTGGTACAGCCAACTGCGCCCTACAGTTACATACACTCAGAAAAGGATGTTAAAACTCTTGACATTGTGTATGCGAAATACAGCTTTTTGTATTTGTTTGATGCTGTGTAATTGTACACTACTGCAACGCAAGTTGACAATTTAGCCTTGTGGAATATATATACATATGCCTATTCCATGACCAGTATTTGCCTGTGCTAATGTTCACCTCCACATGCCTCAACCACTCTTTACTAACCTCTCCACTGTTAGTGTGGATTATTATTTATAAAATGTTATTAATAAGGTATTAGTGTTGATCATTATTGATAAAGTGTTATTAATAAATCATGTAGTATTTACCTTTGTTTTGTTTTTTTGCTGCCTGCAAGTTGTTGCTGGGCATATATATCATCAATCACTATAGTATATTTTATAGGATGTATAGTGAAGTATATAGTAGTGACTGTAAATTATAGGATACATTACTTGGTGTACTTTTATTAAAAGTATTATACAACTGCTTCAAAGGAGCAATGTGCAGCCAGGAAGAAGTTTTGGGTTCTTAGTATTTTGATTTAATATGTATTCAAATTTCTGAAAACAAGGATTGGAGTATGTCAAACACATCATGGTGAGTGGCAGCATCGCACTTGTGGATTGTATACTCAACCTCCATTGAATGCCTACAATAAAGGGAACGATTATTTAAGGTAGATCTAGGACTGTTTTTTGTCTTGAATGTTAATTATATTGTTGCAGTCATCCAGGCAAGTGAAAACACTGCAATCCTGCCTTCTAGCTGAGAGAAGGGCGTGGGAGTTGGGAAGTGGATCAACTTACAAATAAATATCCAGGCTGTAACCTACTGGTACACTGCAGTAATTTTGTGACTCTTTGGCTAAGCTTCTAGACAATAGTGTTACCTTCAACATATTATGTTGATGGTATCAAATTTACTGGCAGTAGTGCCTTTAAATGTAAAGGAGGTGATTAGATTCTTCCATGTGAAAATGCGTCAAAAGGGTAACAATCATACCAGTGCTCAAGACAAACAGGGTGAGCTGCCAGAATGAATATCACCTAATGATGCTCACATCTACTGTTGATGTGCTTTAAGAGCTTGGTCATGGGTAGAATCTACTCTTGCCGAAGCAAGGTCTTGGACCGCCTGCAATTAGCCATTCGCCACAATAGGTCTACACTGGATGCAATCTCACTGGCTCTCCACTTGGGCTTGGATCACCTGGACAATAGCAATACTTAATAGAAATGAAAAAAATTGTGCAGATGCTGGAAATCCAAAATAACATATACAAAATGCAGGAGGAACTCAGCAGGTCAGTCAGCATCCATGGAACTGTCGACATTTCAGGCAGGACCATTCATCAGGTCTGGAAAAGAAGGAAGGAGATGCCCGTAGAAAAGGGTGGGGGAGGGGAAGGTTTATTTATTTACTGAGATACAGTGTGGAACAGGCCCTTCCGGCCTTTTGATTCACGCTGACCAGCAATTCACGACTCAACCCGAGCCTAAGCACCGGACAATTTACAATGACCAACTAACCTATCAACCAGTACAAATTTGGAGTATGGGAGGAAACCAGAGCCCATGGTGGGAGCCCAGATGGTCATAATGATAATGTACAAACTCCTTACCAGTGGTGGGATGCTGTTTATTGACTACAGCTCAGTGTTCAACACAATCATACCCTCAGTTCTAGCTAAAAAGCTCCATAACCTGGACCTCTGTACCTCCCTCTGCAACTGGATCCTTGATTTCTTCACCGGGAGACTACAGTCTGTGTGGATTGAAAATAATATCTCACTGAAAATCACAGTAGGTGTACCTAAAGGATGGCGGCTTTCCCACTGCTCTGCTCTCTTCATTCATGACTGTGTGGCTAGGCACAGCTCAAATGGCTTCAATAAATTTGTCAATGACAGAACTATTGATGGCAGGATTTCAGATGGTGACGAGGAGGCATTTAGGATTGAGACAGATCAACTGGTTGAGTGGTCTTGTAGCAACAACCTTGCACTCATTGTCAGTAAGACCAAGGAATTGATTGTGGAGTTCAGCAAGTAGAAGTCATGGGGACACACACTAGACCTCACTGACAGATCAGAAGTGGAAAATGTGAGCAGTTTCAGGTTTCTGGGTGTCAATACTTCAGAGGATCTATCCTGAGCCCAATGCATTGATCCAGTTATAAAGAAAGCATAACAGCGGGTGTGTTTCATTAGGAGTTCGAGAAGAATCGGTATGTCACCAAAGACACTTGCAAACTTCTACAGATGTACTGTGGCAAGCATTCTAACTGATAGCATCACTGTCCGATCTGGAGGGGCCACTGCAGAGGATCAGTAAAAGGTGCAGAAAGCTGTAAACTCAGCCAGCTCTCCATCATGCGTACTCGTACCCCCCCCAACCCTCTCCGTCCCCCCTACATTGAGGATAGCTTCAAGCGGTGATGCCTTAAAAAGGCAACATCCATCATTAAGGACCCATATCACCCAGGGCATGCCATTTTCTCATTGCTACCATCAAAGAAAAGGTACAGAAGCCCGACGACACACACTCAATGTTTCAGGTACAGGTTCTTCCACTCCGCTGTCACATTTCTGAATGGACAATGAAGCCATGAACAGTTCCTCAGTATTTTTCCCTCTTTTGCACTACTTTAATTTATATATATATAGCTTTTTTTTTTACAGTGTATTACTATGCACTGCAATCTACTGCTGCTGCAAACCAACAAATTTATTGCCATATGCTGGTGATATTAAACCTGATTCTGATTCTGAAAATAGTTATCACTAGGCACTTGCATGGATCACATATTGCTTGTTAACTGTTTCTCCCTCAAATCCAGGACTTTTCCAAAGTTTGCTGTTTGGGGGTGTATACTGCATCATTATTTGCATTGTAACTGGACTATGCAGATATTAATAAATGTTTTTACTTCTGATTTTCTGTTGGAAGGAATGTTATTAATGAATCAGTTGAAATTGGTCAGATCATATACCTGCATCATGGATCTGAGAAGATTTCTCTCTAATAACCATGGCCATTTTAGGATTAGGGTGACTTCATCCCGAAAAAATATCTCTTGGTCTCTATTATCAGGACTCCTTGGTATTCACTCAAATACTGTCTTGTCATCACTAGAACTCTGGAATCAGGCTCTGAAAATGAATGATCTTGGAAAAAGTACAGGACAGGCATCAGTAGACAAGTAATTAAGAAGGTGATCAAAGGCAATATTTTTCATGTTTTTGTTTCATGATCTAGCGAAATTGGTTACACTCTGCATTTTTTCGAACTGTTCATAACCAAGTAAAGCTTCAGATTTGATGGACAGATGTCAGTGCTGTAAGTGTATCTGGAGTCATGCCCTCCTTTTGGAATATGTCTTCAGTCCAAACACCAGCATTGTACTGAGACGCGAAAGCTTTTATTGCATCCAATATGAGCAGAGCAGTAATTGATCTTAATACTGAAGAGAGTCTGAAAAAGTATACGTTATTACTGCATGAGAACTTTCTGAAAAATGATAATCATTTAATATTGAGGAGAAACGCACTCTGATAATCAGTGACAAATACAATACTGTGAAGCAATTCATGAGGATTTTTGAATCTGTTGCTTTCCATAGCTATTGAGAATGGTTAAACACATTAGCACTAATTCCAATTGTTATAAACACATGAGGCACTGCATATGCTGGAAATCTTGAGCACCACACACACAATGCTAGAGCAACTCAGCTCGTCAGGCAGCATCTATGAAGGGGAATAAACAGTCAACATTTCAGACCATTCCTTTTTATCAAGACTGGAAAGGAAGGGAGCAGAAACAAAAATAAGAAAGTAGGGGAGGGGAAGGAGTAAAAGATGGCAGTTGATAGGTAGGACAAGTTGAGAAGGTAGGTTGGTGGCTGGGTGAGGGGGGTGTGAAGTAAAAAGCTAGGAGGGGATAGATGGAAGAGGTAAAGGGCTGAAGAATCTCTTAGGAGATGAGTGTGGACCGTGGAAGAAAAGGAAGGAAGAGGGGAACCAGAGGGAAGAGTTGGGCAAGTGAGCTGAAAATAAAGGGTAAGAGGGTAACCAGGATGGGAATGTAAAAAGAGAGGAGGGAGGGAGAGAAATTACTGCAAGTTAGAGAAATCAATATTCGTGTAGCCACCGGGATATCCTACCTTTTCTGGTGGACAGAATGAAAGTGCTCAACAAAGTGGTCCCTCAATTTGCGTTGTGTCTTACCAATGTAGAGGAGGCAGCAACGGGAGCACTGGATACAATAGATGACCATGACAGGCTTGTTGGTGAAGTATCAACTTACCTGAAAGGACTTTCTGTGGCCCTAAATGTTGATGATGGAGGAGGTGTAGGGGCAGGTGTAGCACTTGTTCCATGTGCAGGGATGAGCAGCAGGAAGGAGATCAGTGGAGAAGGACGAGCGGACAAGGGAGTCATGCAGAGAGCAATTCCAATGGAAAGTGGAGGGGATGAGAGGTGGAGGGCGGGGAGGGAAATATGTGCCTGGTGGTAGGATCCCTACTATTATGTTTGTATTATGATTGTTGTGTTATTCTTGAACTGTCATTCAAATAGTTTACGACACATATTTGTGAATACAAGTGGCATTTTGGATAAAATGTGAATATTCTTTGAAAAGTACATCACAGAAACAGGCCCTTTGGCCCATCTTGTCCATGCTGAACTACTTACACTGCCGACTCCCTTCAACCTGCACTGGAAACATAGCCCTCCATACCCCTACCATCTATGTACCTATCCAAACTACTCTTAAGTGTTGAAATTGAGCTTGCATGCACCACTTGTGCTGGCAGCTCATTCCACACTCTCACAACCCTCTGAAAGAAGAAATTTTCCCTTGTGTTCCCCTTAAACATTCCACCTTTCACCCTTAACCAATGGCCTCTAGTTGTAGTCCCACCTAACTTAAGTGTGCATTTACCCTATCTATACCTCTCTATTGGGTATACCTCTATCAAATCTCCTCTCAATTAAAGTTGTAACCTATTCATCTTTCCTTATAACTCAGGTCCTCCAGTCCCAGCAACATGCTTCTAAATTTTCTCCGTATTCTTTCAACCTTAATTACATCTTTCCTGTAGACATGTGACCAAAACTGCACACAATACTCCAAATTACGTCTCACCAATGTCTTATTCAGCTTCAAAATACAGTAACATCCGATCTCCTGTACTCAATATTTTTATTTATAAAGGCCAATGTGCCAAAAGCTTTCTTTATGGCCCTATCGACCTGTGACACCACTTTCAATGAATTATGGACCCGATTCCTTTGTTCTACTACACTCCTCAGTGCCCTACCATTCACTGTGTAAGACCTACCCTGGCTGGTCCTACTAAGGTGCAACACCCTGCATTTGTCTGCATTAAACCCCATCTGCCATTCTTCAGACCATTTCTTTAGCTGGTTCAGATCCCTCTGCAAGCCATATTAGCCTTTCTCATTGTCCACTACGCCCCCAATCTTGGTGTCATGCACAAATTTGCTGATCCAGACCATTGACATAGATAACAAAATAACAACGGATCCAGCACCGTTCCCTGCAGCACTCCACTAGTCACAGGCCTCCAGCCAGGGAGGGAACCATTTATTACCACTCTTTGGCTCGTTCTACAAAGCCAATGTCTAATCCTGTTTACTACCTCAACCTGAATGCTGAGCAACTGAACCTTCTTAACAAATCTACCATAGGGGACTGTGTTAAATGCCTTACTGATGTCCATGTAGACAACATCCACTACCTTGACTTCACCAACTTTTCTGGTAACTTCCTCAAAAAATCTCTCTCAGATTGGATAGACATGACCTACCGCGTACAAAGTCATGTGGACCATCCTCAATCTGTCCATGTCCATTCAACAGCATATATATATCCAGTCCCTCAGAATACTTTCCAATAACTTTCACACTACTGATATCAGGCTCACTGAACTATAATTTCCTGGTTTACCTTTAGAGACTTTTTTTGAACAGCGGAACAATATTGGCTATCTTCCAATCACCTGGTACCTCACCTGCCACTAAGGATGATTTAATTACCTCTAATGGAGAACAGGCAATTTCTGCTCTTGCCTCCTACAGGGTCTGAGGGAACACCTTGTCAGCCCCTGGGGATTTATCCACCCTAAGTTGCCTCAGGACAGCAAATACCCCCTCCTCTGTAATCTGTATAAGGTCCGTAAAGCTGATGCCACTTTGCCTCACATCTATAGACTCTGTGTCCATCTCCCAAATAAATACAGATGCAAGAATATTATTTAAGATCTCCCCTATCTCTTTTGGCTCCACATATGGATTACCATTCTGATCCTCCAGAGGACCAATTTTGTCCCTTGCAATCCTTTATATAGACCACATGAATTCAGGATACTTTAGTAAGTAAGAGCCAATAAAGTATTTTTGAAGCACTATTATGATGTAGCAAGGATTATCAGTTTAAATGTTTTTTCCAGGATTTAAAAATATCCCCTAATGACTTTTACAGTGAACTGATCTTGCAAAAACCAGACAAGACACTATGATTGCAGGTTCACTCTCTGCTCTAGAAAGCCTGATAGATGTGGCCACAAAGGAAAAGTGACTTTACTAAACACATTGACTTTGCTAAACACAACTGACCTTACAACTCAGTTGCTTGCTGCCTCCCTCCTTTGTCCTTGGTATCCCTCCTGTCTGTCATCCACTGATGCTGGGTATCTGAATATTGGATGAACATGGAGCTAGATTCTGGAATGACTTCTGGTCACTGATTCTGATTTACATTCAGTGGCCACTTTATTAGGTACATGCTTACACCTCATTAATGTAAATATCTAACCAGCCAATCATGTGGCAGCACCTTAATGCATAAAAACATACAGAGATGGTTAAGCATTCTGGTTGTTGTACAGACCAAACGTCAGAATGAGAAAAAATGTGATCTAATTGAATTTGACCATGATATGATTGTTGGTGCCAGATGGGGTGGGTTGAGTATTGCACAACAGTCTCTAGAGCAGGAGTTCCCAACCTAGGGTCCACAGACCCCTGAGTTAGTGGTACGGGTCCATAGCATAAAAAAGGTTGGGTACCCCTGCTCTAGAGTTTAAAGAGAATGGTGTGAAAAACGAAAACACATCCAATGAATGGGAATTCTGTGGGTGAAAATGCCTTGTTAGTGGATAATGGTCACACTGGTTCAATCTGGTAAGAAGGCAACTGTAACTCAAGTAACCTCACATTACAGTATTGATGTTCTGAAGAGCATCTCTGAATGCATAAGGCAATGAACCTTGAAGTGGATGGTATACAGTAGCAGAAGACCACAATATGCCATAATCCCTGGGAGAAAGTCCACAATTTATCACTTGAAGATAAAGTACAAGGGTGAGTAATTGAATATTGCGTTGTATATTATTGATTAGTTAAGTTGCTGAATTCTGCTTATCATGATTTTTATGGAAGTCGTGGTGAGATGGGCAGCAGCATGAAAATCTTTGAAAATTTAGTTTTATTTTGTTTGCCATTACTTGTGGCTGGTGGTTATCATATGCTCTCATTTGCATCAGAGGTTGGTGGAATGCCACCTTTCTGATCTTCTGCAGTGATGTGGTGAGGGAACTCTTGCTCTGGAGCAATTCAATATGATTTATGCTTACTCATTCAGGAAAGGAATAAAAGATACATCTCCAGGTATACGTTTTGTGACTTATCAAGCAGCAGCTGCTCTGTTGTTTTAAAAGAGCCCTTTCTTTCTGATGGTAAGGAAGCTGCCATCTTGGTACATGGTGCAGAATGCATCATGTGTGTATGTGTGTGTTGCAGTGACTACTCAAGGTGGTTGATGAGACTAGAAATATCGAACAGTGATAAGAGTTCCTCTCTTCTTTACCTGCGAGCCTCCATATCCAGCATATCATTCTCCGCAACTTCTGCCACCGCTCCACTGCCAAACACATCTTTATCCCCCCCACAGCTCACTTTCCGCAAGAATTGCTCCCTCCGTGATTCTCTTGTCCATTTGTCCTTCCCCACAAATCTCCCTCCTGCAATTTATCCCTGCAAATGGGAGGAAATAGCCATCAGAGCCTTCAGTATTAACTCTGGACCTTGCTGGTTGAGTAATACTTGTTGGAGCATCATGAAAAACTTAAAGATTTTGGATTGTGTGTTCTCATTCTTTAGTACAGAAGTGCAAGGGAGATCGAAATGACTATTACTCCAGAACCTATGCAGCATTAAAAAAAACACAAAACTCTAAAGGACACAATTAAAATACAATAAATATAAAAACAATCCTATAAAGCACAATGTATAAGTAACTGTCTGAGTGTGACCTACATATATAGGATTAGCTTCTCTACACAGACTGGTATGTACTGTACATAAGGTGATGCTGACTCCTACAGGAAATGGTACAGTAACCTAGTGACTCTCGGCATGAGGAGCTCTTCTACAGGATATATGTAAACAGTGACTGTGTCGGTGTAGAGTTGAGGTGTGGAGTGTATGTGTCAAGTGAGTGTATGGGTGGTGGTGGATGGGAGGGTGCTGAGGGGCCATGGGGAGGAGTGGCTGATGTGGATATAGTGGAGGTGGGTTAATGTGTACAGGTGTTGATCAGCCTGATAATTTGGGAGCAGTAACTGCTTTTGAGTTTAGTGGCCCTAGTGTGGATACTGTGTAGGCTCCTTTCTGATGGGAATGGGACAAGCAGTCCTAAATCAGGCAGGGTGGGACTCTTTGTGATCTTGCTGGCATTTTAACAGCACCTTTCTGTATACATGCTCTTGATGGTGGGTAAACGTGTGCCAGTGATGTGTTGGGCAGTCCTAACTACCCATTGTAGAGCCCTCCTGTCTAGTACAATGCAGTTTCCAAACCACGGGGTGATGCAGCATATTAGCATGCTCTCTACTGCGCATCTGTAGAAGGCTGTGTAATCCTGTGCGTAGTCCAGCTCTTTTCAGGCTCCTCAGAAAGTAGAGCCATTGATGAGCTTTCCTGACTGTGGAGGATGTGTACTGGGACCATGCAGGGTTGTTTGAACTGCTTTGCAGTTTCCACTGCTGTGCTGTTGATATGAAAAGGAGGGTGAGTGGTGCGAGGTTTCCTGAAGTCAATAACCATCTCCTTTGTCTTGTTGACATTGAGGAAGAGTTTACTTGCCTGGAATTTGAGCTCTTGCACTTCCTCTCTGTAGGCTGTCTCATCGTTGTTGGCTATGAGCCCCACCACTACCGTGTCATTGGTGAATTTGACAATATGATGCTTCGAGTGTTTGGCTATGCAATCATGTGTGAGCAGAGTGTACAGCAACAGGCTCAGCACACAGCCCTGAAGCGGGGAGGGGGGCAACTGTGTTGAGGATGATGGGCAGGGAGGAGCCTTTGGGTATCCAGACAGTCTGAGGTCTGTTGGTTAAGTTACACAGTGGCGTGTTTAGACCAAGGAATAGGAGTTTGTTCATTGATGTCTGCGGGGTAATAGTGTTGAATGCTAAAGTAAACTCCAGAAACAACATTCCGACATATGTCCTTGTTTTCTAGGTTTGTCTGAGTTAGATGCGTGACAGATGCTGTGGTATCTTTTGTAGAGCAGTTCTGTCGGTAAGCATATTTGTGAGTCTCCGGTGTGGCAGGAATGTAGTTTTTGATGTATGACATTACCAGCCGTTCACAGCATTTCATGATGGTTGGTGTCAGTGCCACCGGATTGTACTTATTTAAATATGAAGCTGTAGAGCTCTTTAGTACAGGGATAATGGTTGCTGATTTGAAGCATGTGGGAACAGCAGTCTAGATGAGTGAAGTGTTGAAGATCCCTGTATGCTGACCTACTACTGTATACTCATACTTCAGTTGATGAATCAATGTTTCTCTGTGTTGAATACCACTTGGAAAAAAGCTCAGAGTGAGAAAGGTACAGAATGTATTGTGGTTGGGTGGAAGAGTGACAATTGTCAGATTGTGCCTCTGACATGTAATGGGTGAGCTAAAATAAGGATAAGCTCCTTGACTTGATTTTGCCAATCTACCAGTTGCAGATGCATTTCTCTGTGTTATCATTGAGAGAAGACACCTTGTAATTGTCCTGGAGACAAAGGAGCATCACTTTCACACTATATGGGACAGACAAGGAATAGATTTTGCATCTCCAAAGGTGCTGCAAACCATCTTCATCAGCAGGAATGTATACCAGCACAACTGATAACTTTGTAGCTTGGCAATTTCCTCACTATTTAGTAAATTCTGGTTCTGTGAAGACTGTAGAAGGATATAGTGAAAGCATTAAAAGTGCAAACAGACCTGGTGAAATTCCTATGCAGGACTGCATATGCATTAAACGTCAAGCAACAGCCGGATTGACCAATCCCACTCCGAATAAATCAGATTAAAGCTGGGTAGTACCAGTGCATCTCTAGTAATGAACCATGATGGATAATTACACAGTGAATGGGAGGGACGTGTTTCAGGAATATCCTCAACCATGTCAATGATGAGTTTGAAGCATCCACAATCATGATCATCCTGAGTGCTCAATCGATAATCTGTCTGACCTCCCTCCTGAGGTATTGTCATCCCAGAAGCCTCTGTTCAAGTCACTTGATTTGCTCTGCATGTAATGAATTATACACAGCTGATAATGAAAAGCCTTCCCACCACCTGCAAAATGAAATCTGTGAATGATCGTCACTTGCCCAGATGGATGTATCTTCCAAAAAACAAACCTCATGAAGTTCATTACAATCCAGGACAATACAGCCCATTAGACTTACATCCTGTCCAACCCCTTAATTGTTCCTTCCCTTCAATATTGAGGGAGAAGCTGACAGCGATGCAGGTGGATGCTTCCCTGGTGTCATGAATTCTTGATTACCTGACTGACAGACCACAGTATGTGTGCTTGCAACACTGTGTGTCCGACAGAGTGATCAGCAGCACTGGGGCTCCACAGGGGATTGTCTTGTCTCCCTTTCTCTTCACCATTTACACCTCGGACTTCAACTACTGCACAGAGTCTTGTCATCTTCAGAAGTTTTCGGATGACTCTGCCACAGTTGGATGCATCAGCAAGGGAGATGAGTTCGAGTACAGGGCAACGGTAGGAAACTTTGTCACATGTTGTGAGCAGAATTATCTGCAGCTTAATGTGAAAAAGACTAAGGAGCTGGTGGTAGACCTGAGGAGAGCTAAGGTACCAGTGACCCCTGTTTCCATCCAGGGGGTCAGTGTGGACTTGGTGGAGGATTACAAATACCTGGGGATACGAATTGACGATAAACTGGACTGGTCAAAGAACACTGAGACTGTCTACAAGAAGGGTCAGAGTCATCTCTATTTCCTGAGGAGACTGAGGTCCTTTAACATCTGCCAGACGATGCTGAGGATCTTCCACGAGTCTGTGGTGGCCAGTGCTATCATGTTTACTGTTGTGTGCTGGGGCAGCAGGCTGAGGGTAGCAGACACCAACAGAATCAACAAACTCATTCGTAAGGCCAGTGATGTTGTGGGGATGGAACTGGACTCTCTGATGGTGGTGTCTGAAAAGAGGATGCCATCCAAGTTGCATGCCATCTTGGATAATGTCTCCCATCCACTACGTAATGTACCGGGTGGGCACAAGAGTACATTCAGCCAGAGACTCATTCCACCGAGATGCAACACAGAGCGTCATAGGAAGTCATTCCTGCCTGTGGCCATCAAACTTTACAACTCCTCCCTTGGAGGTTCAGACACCCTGAGCCAATAGGCTGGTCCTGGACTTATTTCCTGGCATAATTTACATATTACTATTTAACTATTTATGGTTTTATTACTATTTATTATTTATGGTGCAACTGTAATGAAAACCAATTTCCCCCGGGATCAATGAAGTATGACAATGACTATGACTATGACTATTGTGTAATACGGCCCATCCACACAGTCAGAGTCACTGCTCGAAGTCCTGTTCCTTCACTTTCTGATTTCTGTGTCACATTGTGAACCTAATCAGAGCTAACCAATGACACAGTTGATCATAACCCTGTCATCACCATTCCCAAGCTTTTGTTTACACCTCCCCTCCGCCAAGCAAAAGATCCAATACTCCTGTCACCTTTCCATCAAGACCACAAAACATTGCACCACAGTTCAACAGTTAGCTTCAGAATAAAGTCCCTGAGGATGTGGAGTGTGCAAGTGCTGTTTAATCGTAAGAAACACCTTAAATTTTGTGCAGATTGAAATATTGCAGATGGATGTTTCAGCCTAAAACATGTTGACTCCCACTGTGCATTGTGGGTTTAATAAGCTTTCTCCAGTGCAGAACTATTTCTAGCTCTATTTTTATCTTACAAATGACTCCCATCTCAATCCCTAATAGTTATGGCTATTCTTAATACCTTTATCCTCCTCTGCCTTTCTTAAATTTGCTATACCTTGCAAAATTTTATTGTGGTCATGATATTTTTGAAGCAAGTCTTTCCAAATCTTATTATACTGTACTTGGGTTCCTCCCAGTATATTATTGACTCCAGTTTCCATGTTTTCTTACAGCATTGTATGCATTGCTTTGTAGACAGCTTAATAGTAGTTCTCACTTTAATATTCACTCTCGTTTAAAATTCCTCTTCTCTAACCATCTAAACTGGCTATTTATTGCTTCCCATAGTTTAATTTGTTATTCAATCTCTCATGTTTTAATTTGTCTTTAGGCTTACTTTTAGCTCCTTCCCCTCATCATCAATTAACCATCTATTGCCAGTCCCTCGTTTAAACCCTTCTATCTAACCACCAGATTATTGGTCCCGTTGTGGATCAGATCTGCTTGTCTCATTAACCCATTCAGGAGCACTAACATCAATTGTCTCAGCTGCCCCTCTGCTGGGATCATCAAAGGCACTCAAGTCAAATAACTTTCAGCACGTAGGACTTCTGTGCCAAATTTTAATCGAATCAATGATTGGTGAACTTCTGAAGAATCTCACCTGGACCAAAATTGGATTTGTTCACATGGGCTAATTGGGTAGTCAGTGCGGCTTTGCATGGGGCAGGACATGTCCTGCAAACTTGATTGAGATTTTTTTTTTGAGGTGGTGATAAAGGTAATTGAAGCAAAGCCAGTGGATGTTGTCTACATATACTTTAAGGGATTTGAAATATGACCCTGATAATAGGTTGATCTGAAAGTTCACAATGCATAAAATCCATGGTGAAATGATCATTGACTCAGAATTGGCATGTACATAGATGACAGGGTAATGTTTGGTGGGACTTATTCTAGCTGGTGGATCATGACTACCAGAACTTTACAGTTATTCATGCTGGGAAATCCATTGTTTGTGATATATTTAAATAACAAATGAAAACGTAGATGGTCTAGTTATTAAGCATGTAAGTGACACAAGAAATGGTGGAGATGTGGACATGAAGTTTGTCAATCGATTCCTTTGGTAAAGATCACTTAAACATATGAATGGAGAAATGGCATATGGAGTTTACATGAGATGTTGCACTTGGGGAGGACAAATGCAAAGGGAAAGCATACATTTAAAGGCAGAATCTTAACAGCATTGATGTACATAAGGACTTTGGGGTCCAGGTCTATACGTCTCTGAAATTGGTGACACAAGTAAATTGTTCTATTCTCTTGCTCGTCCATCGTCGACGTCAATGAAGACCTTGACAACATTGATAATGGTGTCGAGACTAGCGCATGATTTGGATTTAAGTGAAGGAGAGTTGCACAGCGTCAGCCTCACTGGCTCTTCCCAATTCCCATCTGGATCCAGTGGCAAGACAAAAGCCGAGACAGCTGGAGATGGGACTAGACGCAATGGATGACCAGGACATCTTCTGTGTCTTGTCGTGCTCTACACATTCCATGACGCTTACAGAGACCGCCTTCTTGACCGTTGGACCCTCCATTGGTCTCGTCCGCTCAATCCGCCGGAGTCTGTCTTCACATGCTGGGATAGACAACTCCCTATCTCACCGAGGGTTTGAGACCCATCAGCTGCCCTCACCTGGTTAAGCCGGCCTGTTGAAGCCATTGCCCGGGGTGTGGCTGCTGTCGCATGCAAACAGCTACCGGGAGCCACAGGTGAGAGCTGAGAGCCAGTTAGGGACCAAAGGTGGACTAACCGCCTTGAAAAGGACATGACATGTTCCCCCACCAGAGGTGCTACCCCTCCCTGACACCCCATACACCCCAACACAAGTAAATAGATTGTTAAGGAATGTATACTTACCTTCATTGGTCCGAGTGTAGAATATAACAGTCAAATAGTTCTGCTCACCCCATTACATGAATGATGTGACGGTTTGAGAAGGTTTCAAAATTGCTTTACCAGGGTGATACCAGATTAGACCATAAGATGTAGGAGCAGAACTAGTCCATTTGGTCCATTGGTTCTGCTCCACCATTCGACAATGCTGATTTATTTTCCCTTTCAAGCGCATTCTTTTGTCTTCTCCCATAACCTATTACAGGTTGAGTACCCCTTATCCGAAAATCTAAAATCTGAAAACCTCCGGAATCTGAAATTTTTTAAAGTGCTAACATGATGTCACAAATGGAAAGTTCCACAAGGTGCTGGGAAGGTTCCCAGGCAATGTGCAGGTCTCTGGACACCACAGACAGTTCTGAGAAGTGACCTCACGTACCGTGAGGGGGCCACTGTTGGTGCAAACTTGTTTTCAGCAGTCATCATCGCCTTTGTGCATTACTCACAGTCACTACCATGTGTTTTATGCTTATTCTCTGCTCTGTGCTGTGAAATTATTGTTGAAAATGTCAAAAAAGGCCTGCAGTTAATCCTTTGGGTAATACTGAAAGGAAAAAGAGGAAGCATTTCTGTTTACCTATAACACAGAGACTCAATTTGTTGGAAAAACTTGACAGCGGTGTAAGTGTGAAGCACCTGACAAAGGAGTATACTGTTGAAACAACCACCATCTATGACCTGAAGAAACAGAAGTACAAACTGTTAACGTTCTATGCTGAAAATAATGAACAGAAGTTAATGAAAAATAGAAAAAAAACTGCACAAAGCAAAATTAAGATCTTGATTGTGTATTGAAGGAATGGATTCATCAGCATCAGAGTAAACATAAGCTGCTTAATGGTTTCAATAGGTACATTTAATGTCAGAGAAATATATACAATATTCATCCTGAAATTCCTTTTCTTTGCAAACATCCACAAAAACAGAGGAGTGCCCCAAAGAATGGATGACAGTTAAATATTAGAATCCCATAGCCCCCCCTCATGAAACAAGCAAAGATCTGTCTTGGCAAACTGAAAATTGAAAGTAATTGTGAATACTCAGCAGGCTGGCTGCAGAACTTTAAGAAAAGGCACAGCATTAATTTTTAAAATTTTGCGGTGATAAAATATCTGCTGATTATGAATCAGCAAAGAAATTCATTGATGAGTTTGCCACGATAGTAGTTCTTGAACATCTAACAGCAAAACAAGCCTACAATGCTGATGAGATATCACTGTTTTGGTTTTCTTGCCCCAGGAAGACACTGACTACCACTGATGAGAAAGCTCCCACAGGAATTAAGGATGCTAAGGACAGAATAACTGTACTGGGATATGCTAATACAGCAGGCATGCAAAAAGGCAAGCAATGCTGTGGTAGGCAAAATCGTGCATCCTCATTTTGAAAGGATTGAATACCTTACCAGTCCTTTATTATGTTAACAAAAGGACATGGAAAGGGGTATCTTTTATGATTGGTTTCACAAACATTTTGTACCAGTGCCTCGTCCCCACTGCAGGGATGACAACCACAAGATTTTGAATATTCTTTGACAATTGTTCTGCTCATCCTCCAGCTGAAGATCTAATCAAAAATAATGTTTATGTCATGCACTTTCCTCCAAATGTGACTTCATTAATTCAGCCCTGTGACCAAGGGATTCTGAGATCACTGAAGATTAAATAGAAAGGCAGTGAACAGAGGCATAGGTGTGGAAGGTTTCCAAAAGGAGTCGAGCCTCAGGGATGCCCTGTATGCAACCACCAATAGATGAAACACTGCAACTGAAGCCGCACTTGTACATGCCTAACACAGCCTCTAGACTACAGCTATTTTCAGTGGTGATGATGAACAAAGTGATGAGTTTGACAGATTATAAGACCATAAGACAAAGGAGCAGAAGTCAACCATCTGGCCCATTGAGTCTGCTCCGCCATTTTATCATAAGCTGATCCATTCTCCCATTTAGTCTACTCCTCCGCTTTCTCACCATAACCTTTGATGCCCTGGCTACTCAGATACCTATCAATCTCTGCCTTAAATACACCCGATAACTTGGCCTCCACTGCTGCCCGTGGCAACAAATTCCACAGATTCACCACCCTCTGGCTAAAAAAAATGTCTTCACATCTCTGTTCTGAATGGGCGCCCTTCAATCCTTAAGTCCTGCCCTCTCATACTAGACTCCCCCAACATGGGAAACAATTTTGCCCCATCCACTCTGTTCATGCCTTTCAACATTCGAAATGTTTCTATAAGGTCCCTCCTCATTCTTCTAAACTCCAAGGAATACAGTCCAAGAGCGGACAGACATTCCTCATATGTTAAACCTCTCATTCCTAGAATCATTCTAGTGAATCTTCTCTGAACTCTTTCCAATGTTAGCACATCCTTTCTTAAATAAGGAGCCCAAAACTGCCCATAGTATTCCAAGTGAGGTCTTACCAGTGACTTATAGAGCCTCAACATCATATCCCTGCTCCTATACTCTATTCCTCTAGAAATGAATGCCAACATTGCATTCGCCTTTTTCACCACTGACTCAATCTGGAGGCTAACCTTAAGGGTATCCTGCACGAGGATCCCAAGTCCAGTTGCATCTCAGAACTTTGAATTCCCTCCCCATTTAAATAATAGTCTGCCCGTTTATTTCTTCTGCCAAAGTGCACAACCATACATTTTCCAACATTGTATTTCATTTGCCACTTCTTTGACCATTTTGCCAATCTATTCAAGTATCTCTGCAGACTCCCTGTTTCCTCAGCACTACCGGCCCCTCCACCTATCTTTGTATCATCAGCAAACTTAGCCACAAAGCCATCTATTCCATAATCCAAATCGTTGATGTACAATGTAAAAAGCAACTGCCCCAACATGGACCCCTGTGGAACACTACTTGTAACCGGCAGCCAACCAGAATAGGATCCTTTTATTCCCACTCTCTGTTTCCTACCAATCAGCCAATGCTCTATCCATGTATGTAACTTTCCTGTAATTCCATGGGCTCTTACCTTGTTAAGCAGCCTCATGTGTGGCACCTTGTCAAAGGCCTTCTGAAAATCCAAATATACAACATCCACTGCAGCTCCCTTGTCTAGCCTACTTGTAATTTCCTCAAAATATTGCAATAGGTTTGTCAGGCAGGATTTTCCTTTAAGGAAACCTTGCTGAGTTCTGCCTATCTTGTCATATGCCTCCAGGTACTCCGTAACCTCATCCTTGACAATCGGCTCCAACAACTTCCCAACCACCGACGTCAAGCTAACAGGTCTATAATTTCCTTTTTGGTTCCTTGCCCCCTTCTTAAATAGCGGAGTGACATTTGAAATCTTCCAGTCCTCCGGAACCATGCCAGAATCTATTGACTTTTGAAAGATCATTGCTAATGCTGCTGCAATCTCCACAGCTACTTCCTTCAGAACATAAGGGTGCACTCCATCTGATCCGGGAGATTTATCTATCCTTAGACTATTCAGCTTCCTGAGTACTTTCTCTGTCGTAATTGTGACTGCACACATTTCTCTTCCCTGTCACCCTTGAGTGTCCGGTATACTGCTGATGTCTTCCTCAGTGAAGACTGATGCAAAATACTCATTCAGTTCCTCTGCCATCTCCTTATCTCCCATTACAATTTCTCCAGCATTATTTTCTATCAGTCCTATATCTACTCTCACCTGTCTTTTACTCTTTATATACTTGAAAAGCTTCTAGTATCCTCTTTGATATTATTTGCTAGCTTCCTTTCATAGTTAATCTTTTCCCTCTTAATGACCTTCTTAGTTTTCTTTTGTAAGCTTTTAAAAACTTCCCAATCCTCTGTCTTCCCACTAATTTTTGCTTCCTTGTATGCCCTCTCCTTTGCTTTAACTTTGGCTTTGACTTCTCTTGTCAGCCACGGTTGCATCCTTTTTCTATTCGAAAATTTCTACTTTTTTGGAATATATCTGTCTTGCACCTTCCTCACTTCTCGCATAAACTCCAGCCACTGCTGCTCTGCTGTCCTTCCCACTAGTGTCCCTTTCCAATCACCTTTGACCAGTTCCTCTCTCATGCCACTATAGTTTCCTTTACTCTGCTGAACGACTGACACATCAGATTTCAGCTTCTCTTTCTCAAATTTCACAGTGAACTCAATCATGTTATGATCACTGCCTCCTAAGGGTTCCTTCACCTCAATCTCTCTAATCACCTCTGGTTCATTACACAATACCCAATCCCGTACAGCCAATCCCCTAGTGGGCTCAACAACAAGCTGTTCTAAGAGGCCATCTCGCAGACATTCTACAAATTCTCTCTCTTGAGATCCAGTGCCGACCTGATTTTCCCAATCCACTCACATGTTAAAATCCCCCACAATTGTCATAACACTGCCTTTCTGACAAGCTTTTTCTATTTCCTGTTGTAATTTGTAGTCCACTTCATGGCAGCTGTTAGGAGGCCTGTGTATAACTGCCATCAGGGTCCTTTTACCCCTGCGATTTCTTAGCTCAACCCATAAAGATTCTGTACCTTCCGATCCTATGTCACATCTTTCTAATGATCTGGTATCATTTCTTACCAATAAAGCCATACCACCCACTCTGCCTACCTGCCTATCCTTCCGATACTCCATGTATCCTTGGATTTTCAGCTCCCAGTGACATGTATCCTTTAGCCACGTCTCAGTGATGGCCACAATATCATACCCATCAATCTGTAGCTGTACGACAAGATCATCCACCTTATTCCTTATGCTGCATGCATTTAAGTATAACACCTAAAGTCCAGTATTTGGTACTTTTTGCTTTGATCGCGCTGCAACTTTATTGCACTGCAACTCATCCCAATGGCTGCAAATTTGCCCCATCACCTGCCTGTCCTTCCTGACATCTTTACTGCTCACTATCTTAGATTTATTTCTGTTTTCCTCCTCCTCCACTCGGTCATTCCGGTTCCCATCCCCCAGCCTAGTTTAAACCCTCCCTAACAGCTCTATTAAACCTTCCCACCAGGATATTGGTCCCCTTCAGGTTCAGGTGTAACCCGTCCTTTTTGAACAGGTCATACTTCCCCCAGAAGAGATCCCAATGATCCAATAATCTGAAGCCCTGCCCCCTGCACCAGTCTCTCAGCCACACATTCATCTGCCTGATCCGACTATTCTTGCCCTTGCTAGCACGTGGCACAGGTAGTAATCCTGAGATTACTACTCCTGCTTCTCAGCTTCCTTCCTAACTCCTGGAAATCTCTCTTCAGGACCTCCTCCCTTTTTCTATCTATGTCATTGGTACCAACATGTACCAAGACAGCTGGCTGCTCGCCCTCTCCCTTCAGGATATTCTGGACCCAATTCGAGACATCCCGTACTCTGGCACCTGGGAGGCAACACACCTTGTGGGTATCTCTATCAGGCTCACAGAATCTCCTGTCTGTTCCCCTGACTATGGAATCCCCTATGACTACCGCATTCTTCTTCTTCCTCCTTCCCTCCTGCACAACAGCACCAGGCTCAGTGCCAGAGACCCTGACACCATGGCCGTCCCCTGTCAGGTCATCCCCCTCAACAGCATCCAAAACGAGATACTTGTTGCTGAGGGGGGCAGCCACAGGGGTGCTCTCCACTATCCGGGCATTTTCCTTCCCTCTCCTGACAGTCACCCAGTTTTCTGACCCCTGTAGCCTAGGGATGACTACCTCCCTGTAGCTCCTGTCTATCACCTTTTCACTTTCCCCAATAAGCAGTAGGTCGTCAAGCTGCAGCTCCAGATCCCTAACACTGTCTCTGAGGAGCTGCATCTCGGTGCACCTGGCGCAGATGTGGCCATCAGGGAGGCTGGAGGTCTCCCAGGATTCCCACATCTGACACCCTGAACAAAGCACTAACCCTGCAGACATACTATCTAATTCCACAGGAATGAATCAAGGAAAATAAGTCTACTCACCCACTTACCTCGCCAAACACATGAACTTTTTAAACTGTTAGCTGCGTGAGCCCTGCTGTTCCTCTGTCTGTCCGGGCCGATTTGCTAAGGGGAGAAAAAGAGTTGGTGCCTCGCTCACGTCTCTTCCCATTACCACCTAAGCCCATTGAGCCAAAGCTCTACACTTTGCTGCCACTCAATCCGCTGCCCACTGTATAGGGTGGTCCCCTTTTTAAACTCTCTGCGCTGTCCTGTCTACGTCATGTGCCTGCACAGTCTTGTCTTTCTTGTACTCGAATACATGCATTATGTATGTCAAGTGAGAAAAAAATTATGTCAGAGCTCCTTACATACGTAAAAATGATACTTTGAGTCTATTAAAAAGCTGGAGGAAGTGGATATCGAAGATGTTCCTAACATTGATAATGAGTCATAATTTGTTCATTCAATGACCGATGGTGAAATAGCTGAAATGGTTCTGAATCAGGGTGATCATGATGAGAATAGTGGAGGTGCGAAGATGAGGATGATGTTAACACAGAAGAAAAGGTACTCATAGATAAAATGGTGAAAATTTGTGATGGACTTACTGAAGAGCTAGAGCAGCATGCATTCATAACAGAACAAGAAATCAAGTCAGTTTATAAAAATAAACATTTCAACAACAAAACCCCTTGTTAATGAGGCTGATAACATTGTAAGAAGCTTCTTTTGAAAAAAGTCAACTAGCACAGTGCCTCCTCATCCTAAGAGTATTTGCTTCCAGGTCCCTCAACCACAATGATGTCAACAATGATATACCCTCTCCCTCAGGTCTCTTGGACCTGATGTAGTTGTTGTGTTTGGTGCTGTGTTTAACTTCTTCTGCTAGCGAAGATCATCATGCTTTTCAGGTAATTACAAAACATATTATTTTTGCATAAAATCTGAATTTAATCTCCATTGTCATTATTGTGTTAAAAATAAAATGTTTCCATTCCATTTACCTGTATTTAAATTCAATCTTTTGATTTTATACTTAAAGACCAAAAGAAAAGTGCAATACCATTACAGTGCACTGTAGCCATTTAATCAAAACACGGCATTGTAGGTGGAGACTGAACGCCTGCTGTTGTTTGCTGTTGTTCACCAGATGATTCAGTCATTCTCCCAATGCTGCTTTTGTTACCCTGCAGACATGGTATTTTGATTACCTTAATGGTATATAATAATTTTTACTGTTAAGTATATATATGTGATGAACAGGTATAAGACAAAGACTGCTCACCAGTAGCACATTAATTCTGAGTCAGAAATGATGGTGATCCCATGGTATCTCATTATATATTAAAGAATCAAAACAAATCTGAAGCACTTCTAGCACCAAGCATTTCTAATAAAGGGGAACTCAATCTTTAATAATATTAGCCACAGGGAGAATTTCAACAATCCAGTAGCAAAGCACACAAAATGCTGGAGGAATTTATCAAGTCAGGTAGAACCTGTGAAGGGGATTAAAAAGTCAATGTTTCAGGCCAATATCCATCATTTGGAGCGGCACACTCGGACTGTTGTCTCAGAACTGCTGGAGGATAAGGGGAAACCTGATAAAATTGAGAGCTGCAAAGAGAGCAGATCACCAAAATCTTTTTCTCAAGATAGAGATCTTGAATACCAGAGAGTGCAGCTTTAAGGTGAGGGGTAATGCTTAATGGAGGTATGTTCTTTTTGCACAGAGTGGTAAGCACTAGCAGTGGTAGAGGAAGCAGATATGATTGTCGCATCCACGAGGCTTTTAGATAAACACATGGATACGCAGGCAATAGAGGAATATGGATCATGCGCTGGCAGAAGAGAATAGTTTCATTTGACATCATGCCCATCACAAACTCCGTGGGTGGAAAGCCCAGTCCTTGTGCTGTGCTGTTCAATATTCTGTTTCAAATCCCAATAATCCTGTTATGTATTTTTATCACTTGTTATGTAAAAGTCATGCATTGCTTTTTAAATGAAAGCAAATCCTATTTAATATTACACCATGGTACTCAGCATATGAATAAATGAGAAGAAAAAATTGCTGGGAGACTAAATGGGTCCCCAGTAATTATAATGTTTATTAAACATGGTATTGTACATGGGTGATAATAATGCACCATCTGTAAATTGGAATAGCTTTTAACATGTTTAATGCAACATTCAGTTGGTCAGAAGACACTTTAGTGGAATCACACAATTCACATTTTGTAGTAATTTAATTTATATTTTATCCCATTCAAAATGAAGAATTAATCTTCCAGCTTTATAAGCAAAACTATCCATGAATCTGCACATATCACATTTCAGAAAAGAATATCAGTATGATCTCTGAGCAAAATGGAGTGAAATATTTGTTGTCTTCCTACACGCAATGGATACAGTAAGTTTAGCTTTTTTGAAGGCAAGCTTACTGATTAAATACATTCTGGGAAATTCTGCAGCAAAATGAGTATTTTCACTTGACTGCTATGAACAAATGCTTGCACTCCAAAGTTAAGCTTGTTCTCGAGAACAAGCATCATCTGTCAGAATACATTTCTGGCGGAATTCAACCTTGTTCTTGTTTTTGGATTGGGCACAGTGGGTGGGGGATGGGGAGATGGGGGGTGTGGTCAATGAAGTAACTGCTCTGGCCCAAAGATCACCTCATAGCAGGAGAACGTACTTGAACTCTGCAGCCTTATGACAGCCCAAGGATACAAATGCAGATTCTACGTAAATTGAACAAATGGCTTCACCATTTTCTTCCTGAAAGGCCGAATTCAAATTTTATGACCAAAGCCATTTGTTGTTCTTCACCAGAGAAAATAGTCACTCCATACTTGTCCAGTCAAATGATTTCACTATGTGAAACAGCTCTATTTGAAATTCAAAAAGTAATCAAAGAATGACAAACTGTTGGTTTAAAAAGAGCAGGCAATAAAATTAAATGAGCAATAACTTATCAAAGTGAGCATCAAGCAGGACCCACGGTAGAGAGAAAATCAGCTGAGTAAGCTGCAATACTTGCTCCAGCAGCGACTCTCTGATTAATTTACTTTTTTGTATGTTCATTCTGCTGTGATATTGGACAAAAAAATTAGAGGAATATTGTCACAAACTTTCAGTTTGCAACCAGCTGATCCTATTGTTACAGAGCACTGTCTGGTAAATAAATCTTGACCTCTTTGTGTCATATTGCTCAAATACACAGGTGTTTGAAATCTAAGCATTTAATCTGTATTCAACAAATGAAAGGAGCAAAAATACATAAAACAATGGGATGTTTTAGTCAGTAGATCTCTTGCACTAGCCAGAATATGTTTGAAATTGCTTTTTTTTATATATGTGTGACACAACTACTTTACCTTTAACATAGCTTTGGACAGGGGTTCGAGCAGATAGTAAAGGAAAAGATTTAATTGGCAGAGGACAAATTATGCTCTACAGCAGGAACTTGGGAGCATAAACTGGAAACAAATGTACCCAGTGAATGCACATTGGAAATGTGGTGGTTGCTTTGGGAGAACTTGCATGGAGTTCTGGATAGGTTTGGCCCATTGGGATAGCATGAAGGGATCATAGATGACAAGAAATGTGGAACATCAAATCAAGAGCAAGAAAGAAGCATACTTAAGGCTTATGAAGAAGGATCAGGCAGACTTTTGAGAGTTACAAGATAGTCAGGAAGGAGCTTAAGAATGGACTTGGAAGAGCCAAAATGGAGCACAAAGGCTTTGGCAAGTCGATTTAAGAAAAAAGAAAGCAAAGCATTTTACAAAGATGTGAAGGATAGGAAGATGACTAGAATGAGGGTAGGACCGATTAGGGATAAAGAGGTCATGTACATGGAGTTGGAGGAGATAGGGAGATCCTTAATGAATGCTTTGCTTCTGCATTCACCAGTGAGAAGGACTTTGATGAATGTGAGGTGTGCACAGAACAAGATGAGATGCTGGAATAGTTGGTGTTAAGAAAGAGGATGTGCTGGAAATTTTGAAGAACATTAGAATAGATAAGTCCCTGGGGCCAGACAGAATATACATCAGGTTGTAATGAGAAGCGAGGGAAGATGCTACAGGGATGTTGATGATATTTGCATCCCCACTGGCCATTGTAGTAGTGTCAGAGGATTGGAGGCAAATGTTATTCCTTTGTTCAAGAAAGTTAATAGGGATAATTCTGGGAATTATGCACCAATGGGTCTTTTGTCAGTGCTGGGAAAACAATTGGAGAGGGTTGTTAAAGAGAGGATTTACAAACATTTGAAGAAGCATAATCCAATTGAGGATAGTCAGTATGGCTTTTTAGGGGCAGGCTGTGCCTCACAAGCCTAATTTAATCCTTTTCAATCAAGGAGAGAAAATTGACTGACAGGTAGAAGGGAAAGAGTGGTGATAAAGGGGACCTTTTCTGCAGACTACTGGTGTTCCACAGGGGTCAGTGTTAGGTCCATTACTTTTCACATTATATGTTAATGATCTGGATGACAAAATTAATGGCTTTGTGGCCAGGTTTGTGAACAACACAAAGATAGGTGGAAAGCCTGGTAGCTTTGAGGAAGTAGGGCATCTGCAGAAGGACTTGGACAGATTATGTGATAGGCAAAGAAGTGGCAGATGGAATACAGTGTCAGGGTATTTGTGGTCATGCACTTTATTAGAAGGAATAAAGGCATAGACTTTTCTAAAGGGAGAACAAATTCAGAAATTTGAAGTGTAAAGGGACTTCAATGTCCTCGTGCAGGATTCCCTAAAGGATAGCTTGTAGGTTGAGCCGGTGGTAAGGAAAGCAAATGCAATGTTAGCATTCATTTTGAGAAGACTAGAATATAAAAACAAGGCTATAATGCTGAGGCTTTATAAAGCATTAATCAGGCTGAACTTGGAGTATTCTGAGCTGTTTTGTGCCCCTTGTCGAAGAAAAAGATGTACTGGCATTAGAGAAGGTCCAGGGGAGTTTTACAAGAGTGAAAGGGTTAATGTCTGAGGAGCATTTGATGGCTTTGAGCCAGTACTCGCTGAAGAATGAGGGGGACCTAGCAGAAGTATACATGCATAGAGAGGATGTAGAGAGGATGTTTCCATTAGTGGGATGTTCTGAGCTGAGGACAAGAGGACACCCATTCAGAATAGAAGAATGTCCCTTAAGAACAGAGATGAGGAACATCTTTAGACAGAAGGTGACAAATCTGTTGAATTCATTGCCACATAAGGCAGTGGAGCCCAAGTCATTGGGTATTTGAAAATTTCTTGATTAGTAAAGGCATCAACAATTATAAGAGGGTAGGAGAATGGGGTTGAGAGGGAAAATAAATCAACCATGATCAAATGGCAGATCTGACTCTGAGGCAAAGGGCCTGATTCTACTCCTATATTGTACGGTCCTATGGTCTTTGAGGCAATGAAAAAACAAATTTACTGAAGTAGAGTAGTGGATGTGGATCATATGCATTTTAGCAAGGTTCACCATGGTAGGCTCATTCAGAAAGTCGAGAGGCATATGATCTCAGGAAACATGGCAACATGGATTCAGAATTGGCTTGCCCACAGAAAGCAGAGGGTGGTAGTAGTATAGTTTATTGGCTTCTATTCTGCTTGTTGGTTGGTGATCAGTGGTGTTCTGGAGGGCTCTCTTCTGGATTCCCTGCTCTTTGGGATTTTTAATAAATAGCTGAGCAAGTGGAAGGGGGGGTTAGTAAGTCTGCAGATGACATGAAGGTTGGTGGTGCTGTGAAAGGTGGTTGTACTGTTGCACGGCAACGTTGCTTGGATTAACCATAGGCATCATTTAGGTGTGCCTGGATGAGGCGTGGGGATAGCGTCATATAACAAACGAGAGCAGGCTTTTTCTAATGAATTTGGGAGGTTTCTAAAAATTTCTGCAGCTAAGTGATGCAACGGACTGTGAGTTACCAGCAAGAGAGTGAGTTGAGTTGAGTTAGTTGAAGAGTTCGCTACAGCAGTGGGCGTTCCCAATATTTCTCTGTGTCCAGAAGATTGTGATAATTTGCGGCACACAGTGCATATTGGATACGTGACTGTCACTTTTGTATGATCCATACTCGGATTTCTGGAGTATTCTGTGGTGACCACCTTTTGTTAATCCATACATGGATTCAGATGTGTTACACGGTGACCATTCGTGTTAAGGAATATTCCGTGACCATCACCTTGTGGTATCCCACGTGGATTTTCGAACTTAGGCATCACTTTATTATCCCTGTGTGGACTCTAGTATTTAAATGACGACCACTCGACTTTTGGAACCTTCTGTGACTGTCACCTCGTTATCCCCGCGTGGATCCAGTGTGTTACATGATGATCACTTGTCCTCTGGAATTTTCCGTGATCGTCATCTTGTGTCATCTTAATGTGGATTTATGAACTCTTCCTCACTGATACCTGTACCTGTTCCTGTGGATTCCGGAACCTTCTGGATTGCCATCCTAGGATTCTGTTTGAGTAAAACTTGGGAGGAACTGTTTCCGACCTCCACTGTTTGTGGGCTAAGATGCATTGCACTGTTAACTTTTGACTAGGTGAGCAGTTGTTTTAATTGTCTATATTTTGGGTAGGTATTGAAAATATATTTGTTTAACATTAAAATCTGTGTCTGTGGTCCATGGCTGCTGGCACGCAACAGTACTTTGTAACAGGATATTGATAGGATGAAAAATTGGGCTGAGAAATTGCGGATGGAATTCAATTAAGTAAAGTGTGAAGTGATACACTTTTAAAGGTCGAATTTGAAGGCAGAATGCAGGGTTAATGGCAGGATTCTTATCAGTGTGGAGGAGCAGAAGGATCATGGGGTCCATGTCTATAGATTCCTTAAAATTGCCATAGTGTTGTTAAGAAGGTATATGTTTTGGTTGCCTCATTAGAGGAAGAATGCAGAAGCTTTAGAGAGGATGCAGATGAGATATACCTGGATGCTGCTTGGATTAGAGAACATGCCTTTTGAGTGTAGGTTAATGAGCTAGGGCTTTTCTGCTTGGAGTGAAGGAGGATGAGAGGTGAATTGATCAAAGCATATAGGATGAAAAAAGGCATAGATAATGTGGACAACCAGAATTCTTTTCCCCAGGGTGGAAAAGATTACAAGAGAGCATAATATCAAGTAAATTGGATTAAAGTCTAGAGGGAATGTCAGATGAAGTTTTTTTTTGCATAGAGAGTGGTAAATTCATAGAGTGTGCTGCCGGGGGAGGTGGTAGAATTCGAAACATGAGGGACTTTTAAGAGACTCTTAAGCACATGAATGAAAAAGTAGTGGAAGGCATGGGGGAAGGGAAGGGTTAGATTGATCTTAGAGTAGGTTGTAAGGTTGGCACAACATTGTGGGCTGATGGGCCCATACTGTGCTGTACTGTTCTAAGTTCTATTTGCATTATGGAATGGAAGCGTTGGAGGAAACAAACTCAGTCCTCAGTGGCAATGTGTGCACACCTTGAAATATAGTGGGGGAAAGGCTTAAGGAAAATTAAAATGTTTGCACTTCAGGTAAGTAAGAGAACCAATGTAGTTGAGCAAGTAAGCAGTAAATGGAAAAGATAGGATTTCATTTAAAAGAAATTTGTTTTTTTCACCAGAACTGAAGCTTGTTGATGTAGGTAAATCAATTCATTTGAATGAATATTTGATATTTTGCCTGTGTTGAATTTACAGAAAGAAAAAAAAAACTACATTAGCAAATGGTTTCTAGGTCACAGAAATTTGTTCCTGGGTGAAGGAAGCTAGATAGTGAGTTGGTTTCATGTGGACTTGTAGAAGGAGACAACTTTGGCTCATCAAATCTATGGCAGCTCGCAGAACAATCCTATTTCCCACTGATATTCCCTGTAGCCCATTCCCACCATACTCCCATCAACTACACCACTCCCCACCCAAAACACATCACCTCCCAAACCACCAACTTGCATGTGTTGGGACTTGAGACAAAACTAGAGGAGCTGGAAAACAGTGTGCAAGTTCCACTTGGACAGCAACCAGGATTGAATCCAGGTAAATGAAGCTGTGAAACACCAGCTGTACCATTGTGTTATCCAAGAAATGATGTTCTAAGTACACAGCACAAGCTTTTGTCACGAGATTTCTAAAATGTAGCCTCTTTAATTCATATGTTTTGGTCTTGTCCTACTCTGGAAACTTTTTAGAGAGACATTTTTAATATTATCTCAAAAGTATTGAATATAGATATTTCTCCTCATCCTATTACTGCTATCTTTGGATTACCTAAAATTTCCAGTAATCTTTCCCCCTCAGCCTGTAGAATGATTGTATTTCTTACTTTAATGGCGAAAAGATGTATCTTACAACATTGGAAAGAGCCTAATGCTCCAACTACCTTTTTTTGGTTTTCCCAGATGATATTATGCTTAAATTTGGAGAAAATTAGAAGTAATCTTTATGATTCCTCACTTAAATTTGAACAGACCTGGAGATCTTTTATTCAATATTTTCATTTAATGTAATTTTTTTTCTCTTTTGTTCCATATTTATATTCCCTTCTTGCCTTTTTTTTTTAACTGTTTTTAATGAAGGTCAGGTTTGAGGACATGATTTTAAATTCTTTAACTCTACCTGTTTCCAAGTTAGCCCATTGCTTTGCTTTGCTTTTAGTTTAGTTGCACGGTGGGTTTTTTTTTAGGGTCTTTTTTTGGGTTTTTTTTTCCTTTTCTCTATTGATATATATATATATAAATCAGTATACTATTATTTTACCATGTTATTTTATGTTTAAATTGCACTGTTTGTATCAATTTTTTCTTCTGTATTAATATCTCCTATAATTTCTAACAGTGTATTAGTGCCTTTTTGGTTTACCCTTTGTATACTTATTCAATAAAAAGATTTAAAAAGAAAGAAAGAGATTTCTAAAATGTACTGGTGTTTTAAATATTGTTATTGTTTTGAAACTGTTTAAATATTTATTGAAACAACAATAATGTTTAACTCCTTGAACATGGTATAAGGTTGGAGGCTCAGAGCGTGATGGTCAATTAAGATGATGCTCGCTAAAGATAACATATTCAAGCAGGATTCTTGCCAGCTTGATGATTACAGTGGTCAGGAGACCAAACGTGATGAGCTGAAACACTATTATATGTGAAACAAATACACAACCAGATGCAGAACATCTATTTATTCTGCAAGAAATGTACTATCAAAATATGCCCTTATAAACAAAATAATCAATTCAGTCTGCAAGGAATATATTAGTGAGGAATAGTTCTCACAAATGGAATACTAATCAGCTCATACTGGATATGGAAATAAAAATTAAACAATTGTCAAAATCATGTACCTGCAATGTGTATTTTTCAGGTTATTCTGGCTTTTGTGCGTGTATTAATTTTCCTCATGTTCTGAGCATGGGTTATTGCCAATACTTCAAAGTCCAAAGGCATGCTGACAGTTGGCTAGTATTGTTTGCTCCTGGAGGTGCCTAGTAAGAAAATCAGTGGGACATTTATGGGCATAATGAAGTGTTGAATACAGGTGTAGCTCCGAGATTAATGTCCAAGGATACACATTATATCTAAAGAACAGGTAGAAAGGCAGACAGGGTTGCTCTGTTCGTAAAAAATGAAATCAAATCTTTAGAAAGAGGTAACATAAGGTTGGAAGGTGTTGAATCATTGTGGATAGAGTTAAGGAACTACAAGTGTAAAAAGACCCAGATGGGAGTTGTATACAGATCACCAAACAGTAGTAGGGATATGGTCTACAAATTACAATGGGAGATAGAAAATGCATGCCAAAAGGGCAATGTTACAATAGTCATGGGGATTTCAATATGCAGGTAGATTGTGAAAGTCAAGTTGGTGCTGATTTCAAGAGAGGGAATTTTTAGAATGCCTATGAGATGGCTTTTTAGAGCAGCTCGTGATTGAACCCGTTAGGGAATCAGCTATTCTGGATTAGGTGTTGTGCAATGAACTAGAATTCATCAGAGAGCTTAAAGTAAAAGAAACCTTAGAGGAAAGTGATCACAATATGTTCGAATTCAACTTGAATTTGAGAAGAAGAGGCCTAAGTCAGATTTATCAGTATTACAGTGGAGTAAAGGGAATTACAGAGGCACGAGAGAGGATTTGGCCAGAATTGATTGGAAAAGAACACTGGTGGGGATGATGGCAATGGCTGGAATTTCTGGAAACAATTCAGAAGGCTCAGGGTATTTACATCTCAAAGAGGAAGAAGTATTATAAAGGCAAGATGACACAAATGAGGCTAACAAAATAAGTTAAAGCCTACATAAAAGCAGAAGAGAGGACACATAATAGAGCAAAAATTAGACTATAAGACCATAAGATATAGGAGCAGAAGTGGGCCATTCAGCTCATTGAGTCTGCTCCGCCATTCAATCATGGGCTGACCAATTCTTCCAGTCATCCCCACTTCCCTGCTTTCTCCCCATACCCTTTGATGCCCTGGCTAATCAAGAAATTACCTATCTCTGCCTTAAATACACCCAATGACTTGGCCTCCACAGCTGTTCGTGGCAACAAATTCCATGGATTTACCACCCTCTGACTAAAGTAATTTCTCTGTGTCTCAGTTCTAAAAGGGTGTCCTTTAATCCCAAAGTCATGCCCTCTTGTCCTAGGCTCCCCTACCATGGAAAATAGCTTTGCCATATCTAATCTGTTCAAGCCTTTTAACATTTGGAATGTTTCTATGAGATCCCCCCTCATGCTCCTGAACTCCAGTGAATACAGTCCAAGAGCTGCCAGACATTCCTCATACGGTAACCCTTTCATTCCTGGAATTATTCTTGTGAATTTTCTTTGAACCCTCTCCAATGTCAGTATATCCTTTCTAAAATAAGGAGCCCAAAACTGCACACAATACTCCAAGTGTGGTCTCATGAGTGCTTTATAGAGCCTCAACATCATATCCCTGCTTTTATATTCTATACCTCTAGAAACGAATGCCAACATTGCATTCGCCTTCTTCACAACTGACTCAACCTGGAGGTTTACCTTTAGGGTATCTTGCACAAGGACTCCTAAGTCCCTTTGCATCTCTGCTGTTTGAATTCTCTCCCCAGCTGAATAATAGTCTGCCCATTTATTTCTTCCACCAAAGTGCATGACAAGGTCCCACACAGGAGATTAGTGTGCAAACTTAAAGCACACGGTATTGGGGGTAAGGTATTGGTGTGGGTGGAGAATTGGTTAGCAGACAGGAAGCAAAGAGTGGGAATAAACGGGACCTTTTCAGAATGGCAGGCGGTGACTAGTGGGTTACCGCAAGGCTCAGTGCTGGGACCCCAGTTGTTTACAATATATATTAATGACTTGGATGAGGGAATTAAATGCAGCATCTCCAAGTTTGCGGATGACATGAAGCTGGGTGGCAGTGTTAGCTGCGAGGAGGATGCTAAGAGGATGCAGGGTGACTTGGATAGGTTGGGTGAGTGGGCAAATTCATGGCAGATGCAATTTAATGTGGATAAATGTGAAGTTATCCACTTTGGTGGCAAAAATAGGAAAACAGATTATTATCTGAATGGTGGCCGATTAGGAAAAGGGGAGGTGCAACGAGACCTGGGTGTCATTATACACCAGTCATTGAAAGTGGGCATGCAGGTACAGCAGGCGGTGAAAAAGGCGAATGGTATGCTGGCATTTATAGCGAGAGGATTCGAGTACAGGAGCAGGGAGGTACTACTGCAGTTGTACAAGGCCTTGGTGAGACCACACCTGGAGTATTGTGTGCAGTTTTGGTCCCCTAATCTGAGGAAAGACATCCTTGCCATAGAGGGAGTACAAAGAAGGTTCACCAGATTGATTCCTGGGATGGCAGGACTTTCATATGAAGAAAGACTGGATGAACTGGGCTTGTACTCGTTGGAATTTAGAAGATTGAGGGGGGATCTGATTGAAACGTATAAAATCCTAAAGGGATTGGACAGGCTAGATGCAGGAAGATTGTTCCCGATGTTGGGGAAGTCCAGAACGAGGGGCCACAGTTTGAGGATGGAGGGGAAGCCTTTTAGGACCGAGATTAGGAAAAACTTCTTCAGAGAGTGGTGAATCTGTGGAATTCTCTGCCACAGGAAACAGTTGAGGCCAGTTCATTGGCTATATTTAAGAGGGAGTTAGATATGGCCCTTGTGGCTACGGGGGTCAGGGGGTATGGAGGGAAGGCTGGGGCGGGGTTCTGAGTTGGATGATCAGCCATGATCATAATAAATGGCGGTGCAGGCTCGAAGGGCCGAATGGCCTACTCCTGCACCTATTTTCTATGTTTCTATGTTTCTATATACTTTTCAACATCGTATTTCATTTGCCAATTCTTTGCCCATTCCGCTAAACTATCTAAGTCTCTCTGCAGGCTCTCTGTTTCCTCAACACTACCCACTCATCCACCTATCTTTTTATCACTGGCAAATTTAGCCACAAATCTATTAATACTGTAGTCTAAATCATTGACATACATCGTAGAAAGCAGTGGTCCAAACACCGACCCCTGTGGAACTTTACTGGTAATCGGCAGCCAGCCAGAATAGGATCCCTTTATTCCCATTCTGTTTTCTGCCGACCAGCCAATGCTCCACCCATGCTAGTAACTTCCCTGTAATTCCATGGGTTCTTATCTTGCTAAGCAGCCTCATGTGTGGAACCTTGTCAAAGGTCTTCTGAAAATCCAAGTGCACCATAACTACTGCATCTCCTTTGTCTACCCTGTTTATAATTTCCTCAAAGAATTGCAGTAGATTTGTCAGGTAGGATTTTCATTTCAGGAAACCATGCTGACTTTGGCCTATCTTGTCATGTGCCACCAGCTACCCTGTAATCTCATCCTTGGTCTGATAAAAGTTATGCAACTAATGGAGAAATTGCTTCATCTTCTGAGCTTTGTGAGGTGAAAGGCTGTTTATCGTGTTGAAAGATGGGACTTTATTTCTAAATTTCATCCTCATTACTGCTTTCAAAGGCAAAAAATTGTTGAGAAGTTTGAGGATTGGGACGATTTTAAAAACCAACAGAAGGAAACTAATTGGCAGGCAGCAAAGAATGGGAATAAAGGGAGCCTTTTCTTCTTGGTTGCTGGTAACTAGTGGTGTTCCACAGGGGTCTGTGTTGGGACCAATGCTTTTTATGTTTTATGTCAATGATTTAGATGATGGAATTGATGGCTTTGTTGTAAATTTGCAGACAATATGAAGATGGGTGGATGGGCAGGTAGTTTTTAGGAAGTAGAAAAGTTACAGAAGGACCTATACAGATTAGGAGAAATTGCAAAGAAGTGGCAGATGGAATATAGAGTCTGGAAGTGTATGGTCATGCACTTTGGTAGAAGAAATCAAAGGGTTGATTATTTTCTAAATGGATGGAAAATAAATAAAAACTGAGGTGCAAAGGGATTTGGGAGCCCTTGTACAGGATTCCCTAAAGGTGTAACATGAATGTAAGGAAGGACAAGCCAATGACTGGGTACAAATGCAGACAGAGCAAAGAGTTAAATTGTACTACAGAGGCAAAATTCAAAAAGATGAAGAATGCAGGACTGAAGGTACCGTAATTAGATGTGCATAGCATTCAGAATAATGTGGATGAACTCATGGCGCAATTAGCGATTGGTTGGTATGACATTGTGGGCATCACAGAGTCGTGGTTGAAAGAAGGCCATAGATGGGAGCTTAAAAATCAAAGGATGTAATTTGTATCAAAAGGACAGGCAGGAGGGCATAGACATTGGTATGGCTCCGTTGGTAAGAAATGGAATTACATCTTTAGAAAGAGGTGAGATAGGGTCAGAAAATGTTGAATATTTGTGGGTGGAGTTAAGAAATTGCAATGGTATAAAAAAATTATGGGCATCATATATAGGCCTCCAAATAGTAGCCAAGAGATGGGGTTGAGATTGCAAAGAGAGTTGGAAAAGTCGTGTAATAAGGGTAATGACACAATTGTAATGGGGGACTTCAATATGCAAGGGGATTGGGAAAATCAGGTTGGTGTCAGATCGAAAGAGAGGGAAGTTGTTGAATGACTACAAAATGGCTTTTTACAGCAGATGGTGCTTCAGCCTACTCAGGGAAAGGCTATCCTAGATTGGGTGTTGTGTAATAACCCATATCTTATTAGGCAGCTTAACGTAAAGGAATACTTAGGAGATAGTGATCACAATATGATTGAATTCAAACTGCAATTTAAGAGGGAGAAGCATAACTCACATGTATCAATATTGCAATGGAATAAAGGGAATTACAGAGGCATGAGAGAGGAGCTTGCCCAGGTGGATTGGATGAGGATACTGGTGGGGATGATGATAGAGCAGAGATGGGTGAAGTTTCCGGGAATAGTTCACAAAGCGCAGGATAGATATGTCCCACAGAGGAAGAAGTTCTCAAATGGCAGGTGTAGGCAACGGTGGCTGACAAAGGAAGTTAAGGACTGCATACAAGCCAAGGAAAGGGCATATGAGGTAGCAAAAGTGAGTGGGAAGTTGAATGATTGGGAAGCTTTTAAAATCCAACAAAAGGCAACTAAAAAAGCAATAAGTAGGGAAAAGCTTAAATATGAGGGCAGACTAGTGATTAATATAAAGCAGGATACCAGAAGTTGTTTTTTTTAGTTGCATGAAGAGTAAAAGGGAGGTGAGAGTTGATTTTGGACCACTGGAAAATGATGCTGGTGAGGTAGTAATGGGGGACAAAGAAATGGCAGTTGAATTTGAGTATTTTGCATCTGTTTTCACTTTGGAAGACACGAGCAATGTGCCAGTGGTCCGTAAGTGTCAGGGAGCAGGAGTGAGTGCCATTGCTATTACAAAGGAAAATGTGCTAGGCAGCTCAAATGTCATAAGTCACCTAGAACAGATGGACTACATCCCAGAGTCATGAGAGAGGTTGCTGAAGAGATAACAGATGCACTGGTCATGGTCTTTCAAAAATCTCTTGATTCTGGCATGATCCTGGAGGACTGGAAGATTGCAAATGTCACCAACTCTTTAAGAAGGGAAGAAGGCAAAAGAAAGAAAATTATAGGCCAATTAGCCTAAACTCTGTGGTTAGGAAAGTGTTGGAGTCTATCATTAAGGATGAGGTTTTGGGGTACTTGGAGACTAATGATAAAATAAGTCAAAGTCAGCATGGTTTCTGTGAAGGGAAATCTTGCCTGACAAATCTGACGGAATTCTTCGAGGAAGTAAAAAGCAGGGTGGACAAAAGAGTGGCAGTGGAGGAAATTTACTTAGATTTTCAGAGGCACTTGATAAGGTGCCTCACATGACGTTGTTTAACAAGATAAAATCCTGTGGCATTCCAGAAAAGATACTGGCATAGATAGAGGAATGGCTGAGGCAGGAGGCAGCGAGTAGGAATAAAAGGAGCCTTCTCGTCAGGAAGAAGGGTCTCGGCCCGAAACGTCAACTGTACCTTTTCCTAGAGATGCTGCCTGGCCTGTTGCATTCACCAGCAACTTTGATGTGAGCAGATGGAATACAGTGTTGGGAAATGTATGATAATGCATTTTGGTAAAAGGAACAATAGAGCAGACTATTATCTAAAAGGGGGAGAAGGTTCAAACATCAGTGGTGCAGAGGGACTTGGGCGTCCTCATGCAAGACTCCCAGAAGGTTAATTTACAGGTTGAGTCTGTGGTAAAAAAGGCAAATGCAGTGTTGGCATTTATTTCAAGGGGAATAGAATGTAAACGCAAGGAGATAATACTGAGCCTTTATAAGACACTGGTCAGGCCGCACTTAGTGTATTGGCAACAGTTTTGGGCCCTATATCTCAGAAAGGATGTGGTGTCATTGGTGAAAGTCCAGAGGAGGTTCACGAGTATGATTCCAGGAATGAAGGGGTTAACATATGAGGAGCGTTTGACAGCTTTGTGCCTGTAACCACTGGAAATTAGAAGGATTGAAACCTACCAAACATTGAAAGGACTAGATAGGGTGGATGTAGAGAGGATCTTTCCTATGGTGAGGGTATCCAGAACTAGAGGGCACAGCCTCAAAATTCAGTTGTAACCCTTTAGAACAGAGGTAAGGAGAAATATTTTTCGCCAGAGAGTGGTCAATCTGAGGGATGCTCTGCCACAGACTACTGTGGAGGTCAAGTCCGTGTGTATATTTAATGTGGAAGTTGATCGTTTCCTGATCAGTCAGAACATCAAAGAATATGGTGAGAAGGCAGGTGTATGGGATTGAGTGGTATTCGTGATCAGCCATGACGGAATGGTGGAGCCGACTTGATGGGCTGAATGGCCTAATTCTGCTCCTAGGTCTTACGGTTTTATGGTGTTAATTTGCAGGTTGAGTCTGTGGTGACGAAGTCAAACACGATGTTAGCATTCATTTCAAGAGGACTAGAATATAAAAGCAGGGATATAATGTTGAGACTTTATAAAATACTGGTGGGGCCTAACTTGGAATATTGTGAGCAGTTTTGGGTCCTTTATGTTAGAAAGGTTGTGCTGAAAATAATTCCAGGATTGAATGGCTTGTCGTATGAAGAGTATTTGATGCCTCTAGGTCTGTACTGAATAGAATTTAGAAGAATGAGGGATGACCTAAATGAAACCTGTCGAGTGGCAAAAGGCTTTCATAAAGTGGATGTGGAGAGGATGTTTCCTAAGGCGGGAGAGTCTAAGACCAGAGGACACAGCCTCAGAATAGAGGGGTGTCCTTTTAGAATGGAGATGAGGAGGAATTTCTTTAGCCAGAGAATTATTAGCCACAGACAGCTGTGGAGGCCAATTCTTCAAGTATATTTAAGACAGAGGTTGATAGATTCTTGATTGATCAGGGCATGAAGCGATATGGGGAGAAGGCAGGAGACTGGGCTGGGAGGAAAATTGGTTCAGCCATGATGAAATGGCAGAGCAAACTTGATGGGCCAAATGGCCTAATTCTGCTCCTAGATTTTATGGTCTTTTGGTCCAAATAGGATTGATGGAATTGTTCTAAGAGCTGGCAAAGTCTCAGTGAGTCAATGGCATCTTTCTAAACCTTGAAGAAATATGCAGTGATATATGTGCTGTGATTGTTTCCATGCTTTTCATTATGGAAAAGTAGACGAATGCTAGGTAAGGGGATATCTCCAAGAATTTTGGTAAAGGGTCTGAGTACTTCAATGAATTGCAACTTTGTGAGGAGATGGTCCTAAACACACTCAATATGTGGTGCATTCATCCTGCATGAAAACCTCTGGTTAGGTAAGATTGAGGAATGTTAAAAAGCCCGGAATGCACAATAAGACAATCAGCTACATTTCTGATAACTGCTGCTCCAGAATGAAACACTGGTAGCCAAGGTTTGAGGAAACAAGAGATTTCTTCTGAGGACATGATAAAGTAGATGGCTTTCTCGGAGCTAAAGAGATATTACAGTACAGGCTGAGATGCACCTGTAGTAAACGCTCTAAGGAGTGCTTATCTGAAGAATGTATGAATTATCAGTTGCAAGATATAAGGTAGAACCTCAAGGTCAGTCAACAGATGTTGTTGTTCTATGCCTAAAAGCACACGAGAAGATCTTAGTGTGTGTTGCTGAGGGAAGTTGTTGGAATTGTTTTCCTAGTGCATGGAAAATGACAGAACTAGATGTAAAACCTGGATTATCAATGAAGAATAAATTTTCCATAAATGGGAATATCAATGAAGACTATATGTATCTCATAGGGTATTAACATAAGTAAATAAGTATTCTTTTACTAACCTGTCCACCAGGAAGATCCGTTTACTTGACCACAGGACAAGATGAAGGAACACCTGTAGTGAAGTGGCAGTCATATATTCAGCAGTATATTATCGGGGATTGGGGATACTTACATGACAAATATGACTTCATTGTATAACCAATGAGTGAATGCCATTCTTTGTTTAAAGAAGATCAACAAGGATGTGTTAAAATCAAATCATGTTTGACTAACCTGAATGAATTTTCTAGTGAAATAATTCTTTCTTTCTTTTTAAATCTTTTTATTGAATAAGTATACAAAAGGTAAGCCATATAGGCACTAATACACTGTTAGAATATAATAAAGTTACAGGAGATATTAAAACAGAAAAGAAATGATACAAACAATGTAATTTAAACATAAAATAATAAGGTAACATAATAGTATACTAATTTATATATATATATCAATAGAAAACGGAACCCCCCCCCAAAAAAAACCCACCGTGCAACTAAACTAAAAGCAAAGCAAAGCAATGGGCTAACTTGGAAACAAGTAGAGTTAAAAGACTTAAAATCACGTCCTCAAACCTGACCTCCATTAAAAACAGTAGAAAAAAAACAAGAAGGGAATATAAATATGGAGCAAAAAGGGGAAGAAAAAAAATTACATTAAATGAAAATATTGAATAAAAGATCTCCAGGTCTGTTCAAATTTAAGTGAGGAATCATGAAGATTGCTTCTAATTTTCTCCAAATTCAAGCATAATATCGTCTGAGAAAACCAAAAAAAGGTAGATGGAGCATTAAGCTCTTTCCAATGTTGTAAGATACATCTTTTCGCCATTAAAGTAAGAAATGCAATCATTCTACGGGCTGAAGGAGAAAGATTACTGGAAATTTTAGGTAATCCAAAGATAGCAGTAATAGGGTGAGGAGAGATATCTATATTCAGTACCTTTGAGATAATATTAAAAATGTCTCTCCAAAAAGTTTCCAGAGTAGGACAAGACCAAAACATATGAGTTAAAGAGGCTATCTGCCCCGGACATCTATCACAGAAAGGATTAATATGAGAACAAAAACGAGCTAATTTATCTTCGGACATATGTGCTCTATGAACAACTTTAAATTGAATTAGGGAATGTTTAGCACAGATAGAGGAAGTATTGACTAATTGTAAAATCTGCCCCCAGTCATCCACGGAAATGATAGAGCCCAATTCCTGTTCCCAATCTACCCTAATCTTATCAAATGGAGCTTTCCTAAGTTTCATAATAATATTATAAATCATAGCCGATGCACCTTTCTGACATGGATTAAGGTTAATTATAGTATCTGAAATATATGTAGGAGGGAGCATTGGAAAGGAAGAAAGTATAGTACTTGGGAAATTTCTAACATAGATATCTAAAAAAATGTATTCTTGATAAATTATATTTATTAGATAATTGTTCAAAAGACATAAGGGAACCATCTAAAAATAAATCCAAAACCCGTGAAATACCCTTAGTCTTCCAAATTTGAAAAGCACGATCCGTGAAAGAGGGAGGAAAAAATATGTTACCTAAAATAGGAATCGCTAGCCCAAATTGGTTAAGATCAAACAATTTTCTGAATTGAAACCACATATGTAAGGTATATTTAACTATCGGGTTAGAGACCTGTTTGAGGCGTTTCAAATCAAAAGGAAGAGAGGAACCTAAAATAGAACCAAGTGTATAGCCCTGAGCAGATTGTAATTCCAATACTACCCATTTAGGAATGGATTGTATATCCTGGTCAAGTAACCAAAATTTCATATGTCGAATATTAATTGCCCAATAATAGAATCTAAAGTTAGGTAATGCTAAACCTCCATCTCTCTTAGCTTTCTGTAAATGTATTTTACCCAGCCTCGGGTTTTTATTTTGCCAAATAAATGAAGAAATTTTTGAGTCAACTTTATCAAAAAAAGATTTTGAAACAAAAATCGGTAATGCCTGAAATATATATATAAAAATTTTGGCAGAAAAAACATCTTAACTGCATTAATACGACCAATCAAAGTTAAATATATAACCATTTAGATGAAAGTTGAGTAATATGGTCAATTAAGGGTAAAGAATTAATCTTAAATAAATCTTTGTGTTTACAAGTAATTTTAATCCCAAGATATGAAAAATAATTATTAATCAATTTAAACGGAAAGTTGTGATATAAGGGAAGTTGTTTATTAATCGGGAAAAGTTCACTCTTACTAAGATTTAATTTATAACCTGAAAAAAGACTAAATTGTGCTAATAAATCTAAAACAGCAGGGATGGATTTTTGAGGATTAGAAATATATAAAAGTAAGTCATCAGCATAGAGTGATATTTTATGGGACTTTAAGCCCCGAGTTATCCCAGTAATATTTGGAGATTCTCGAATGGCAATTGCAAGAGGTTCTAATGCAATATCAAATAATAAAGGACTAAGGGGACAGCCTTGTCGAGTACCTCGAAAAAGAGGGAAAAAAGGTGAGCTTAAAGAGTTAGTACAGACCGAGGCTACAGGAGAATGATATAACAGTTTAATCCAGGATATAGATTTCGAGCTAAAATTAAACATTTCAAGCACCTTAAATAAGTAAGGCCATTCTACTCTATCAAAAGCTTTCTCAGCATCTAAAGAGATAACACACTCAGGAACATTTTGTGAGGGGGTATAAACAATATTTAACAGTGTACGTATGTTATAGAAAGAGTAACGACCCTTAATAAAACCCGTTTGGTCTTCCGAAATAATAAAAGGAATACTTTTTCTAATCTGTTTGCTAATAATTTAGAAAAAATTTTAGAATCAACATTTAATAAAGATATTGGTCTATAAGATGCACATTGAGCAGGATCTTTATCCTTCTTTAATATTAGAGAGATTGACGCTCTATTGAAAGATCTACTGAAATAATTGAATTGCATTTGTTTAAACCTTTAATGTTTACTTAGATTTTCAAATGGCACTAAAGAATGTTCCACATTTTTTTTTACAAAATTGAAATCTGTTGAGTCAGCATGAATTAAAAAGTATGATTCAAGGACAGAAAACAGAATTATAATAAACTGTGATTTTCCAGATTGGACATCGGTTAACAGGTCACTTTTTGTAAAAGTGTAGCTGACAGGATTTTTTTTGCAGTTAACACCATATTTAGATATGTTATAAACTATGAGTAGTCAAAATGGACCTAGATAGGCAAGTAGGATGCACAAATGGATGACTAAATATTAATGAAAAAGTTGAAGTGTTATATTTTGACAGAATGAACAATAGGATATACAGACTAAATGATTTGTATGTGTGTGAGTATGTACGTAAGCACCTGTGCGTGCATATGTGTGTCTAAATATGTTGAGTGACTATGTAGTGGCATGTGAAATGCTAAGGTTTATGAATTAGATGTATGAAGAGCAAGTACAAGGTTGTAATGTTAAACCTCAATAAAACTTGCTACATCGTGACAGGAGTTTTAGATCCAGTTCTAATCAACAAAACTTGGGGGAAAACATGAAGATACAAGAGAAGATGAGCAAAATATTTACTCTGGTGGTTCAGGTGATGTAAGATCTGTTTCAATGTCAAGATAGAGAAGTTGTGATTGATTTTGTTGATGCTAAAAATATGAAGAGGATATTTCGAAGGTTTGTACAAGGACATAGGCATGTTAAGTAGAGGGCTCTTCTTCCTGCTAGTAGATACTTGAAAAGAGTAGGAGTACAGATGGAAAGGAATGAGCAAGGTATACAATGAAAATGTGAGGAAATGTTTCTAACTGTAGGATTTAGAACTTGTTGCCTGCATGAGTGGTGTAAACATGGTCGAACAGGGAATTTGAAAGGGAATTGCGCAGCCACTAGAGGGGAAGTAAGTTGCAAGACTACAGTATATGTGAATGATCATATTGCTTAACAGAAGCCATTGCTGCCTTCATAGATTGAGTGCCATTATGAGCTGTTGAGATTGTACAAACTTCCTTTTTACTTTCAAATGCCATGGTTAAAGGTGCTCTAAACCTTTTAAGCAAGGAAGTCCAAACCAAATTTATGAACTAGGACTCATGAAACCATCATATTGCTCTGGTACACAAAGAACTCTACCACTTCCAAACCTATCATATATTTCTAAGACATGGTGCCCAAATCTAAATCAGTAACTCACAATGGTGTGGCTGCACGATGATTAAATTAATCTATTTGCTGTCAGAGGCCTGGATGATTAATCTGAAGGAAATTTAATCCCATGACAACAAATCTGAGATAATAAATTTGTTTCATGATAGCCATGATTTCTTGCCTGGAGTGACATACATGTGACTTCAGTCACACATGGCTGTGGTCAATTTCTGACCAAATAGTCTGAGAAGCCGCTGAGTTCAAGACAATGTATTAGCCTCCTCAAAAATAAAATAAATATGGCAACAGTTCTGGGTTCAATAGAATTGAAAGCAAGCTTCCACATTTTAATAATTTTATAGTTATTTATGGATTGGTCTTTGCTCTTGCACTGCTGCTTGTCTCTCACTGTGAAATATATATTCACAATATATATTAATGACTTGGATGAGGGAATTAAATGCAGCATCTCCAAGTTTGCGGATGACACGAAGCTGGGTGGCAGTGTTAGCAGTGAGGAGGATGCTAAGAGGATGCAGGGTGACTTGGATAGGTTGGGTGAGTGGGCAAACTCATGGCAGATGCAATTTAATGTGGATAAATGTGAAGTTATCCACTTTGGTGGCAAAAATAGGAAAACAGATTATTATCTGAATGGTGGCCAATTAGGAAAAGGGGAGGTGCAACGAGACCTGGGTGTCATTATACACCAGTCATTGAAAGTGGGCATGCAGGTACAGCAGGCGGTGAAAAAGGCGAATGGTATGCTGGCATTTATAGCGAGAGGATTCGAGTACAGGAGCAGGGAGGTACTACTGCAGTTGTACAAGGCCTTGGTGAGACCACACCTGGAGTATTGTGTGCAGCTTTGGTCCCCTAATCTGAGGAAAGACATCTTTGCCATAGAGGGAGTACAAAGAAGGTTCACCAGATTGATTCCTGGGATGGCAGGTCTTTCATATGAAGAAAGACTGGATGAACTGGGCTTGTACTCGTTGGAATTTAGAAGATTGAGGGGGGATCTGATTGAAACGTATAAGATCCTAAAGGGATTGGACAGGCTAGATGCGGGAAGATTGTTCCCGATGTTGGGGAGGTCCAGAACGAGGGGTCACAGTTTGAGGATAGAGGGGAAGCCTTCTAGGACCGAGATTAGGAGAAACTTCTTCACACAGAGAGTGGTGAATCTGTGGAATTCTCTGCCACAGGAAACAGTTGAGGCCAGTTCATTGGCTATGTTTAAGAGGGAGTTAGATATGGCCCTTGTGGCTACAGGGGTCAGGGGGTATGGAGGGAAGGCTGGGTTCTGAGTTGGATGATCAGCCATGATCATAATAAATGGCGGTGCAGGCTCGAAGGGCCGAATGGCCTACTCCTGCATCTATTTTCTATGTTTCTATGTTTCTATGTAAATTCATTGCTTCTGAATGAAAGAAAGAGAAATTAAAATAAGGTCACACCACCAGATTGAACATAGACACAAAACTGCAGGTGCTGGAAATCTGGGGCAGCACACGCAGTTGGAGAAACCCAATGTATTAGGCAGCATCTATGGAGAAAAATAGACAGCTGAATTTTCAGACAGAGATCCTTCATCGGGAAGGTGTGGGTCACGGGTAAGGTGTTGTGAGGGTGGGGCAGGGGAAAAGAAAGGGCAAGGGGGACAGAGGGATAACGGGGAAATGAGGAGGGGCAGAGCGAAGTGGTTACCAAGTAGTAGGGAAATTGATGTTGATGCCATTAGGTTAAAGACTGCAATGATGGAATATGAGGTGTTTTTCTACTCATCTGTGAAATGGGTCCTTGCAAATGACAGGGTGGGAAGAGGTGTAGTCAAAGTAACATAGTCTGTACATTTGTAAATGATGTTGGTGGATAATCTGTCTCTGGAGACAGAGAGATTAAAGAAGTGGAAAATCATGGGCCAAGTAAATCTGAGGGCAGGGTGGAAGTTGGTGGCAAAGTAAATGAAATTCGCAAGCTCTGCATGGGCGCAGAAAACAACAGCAATACAGCCATAAACGTAGCAGAGAAAGAGTATTAACAGTCTAGACTTTGAACACGGATTGTTCTATGTAGCCAACAAAATGCTGGCATAGCTGGGGCTCATGGCTACTCCTCTGGTCCGGAGAAATTGCTATTCCCTTCACTCAGTTCCTCTGTCCCCTCTGTATTTGTTCTCATGATGAGGCTTTTCATTCCAGGACATATAAGATGTCCTCTTTTCAGACTGCTATCAATTCCGCCTTCACCCACATCTGCTCCACTTGCCACATGTCAGACCTCACCTCATTCCCTGGACTCAAGATGTAACAGTGATGGGGCACAACTTGTCCTATCCTATCACTCCTTGAGCCTCCAAATCTAGTGCAACTTTTGTTTAAATTCCACCATCTCCAATGGATCCCACCACCAGCACATCTTCCCTTCTCTTCTCCCTCTGCTGTCTGCAGTGATCGCTCTCTCCATGACTCCCTTTTCCACTTCTCTCTCCCCGCTGATATTCCCCTCCAGGCACTTAACCCTGCAACTATGCTAAGTGTTACACATGCCACCATGCCTCCTCCCTCAACACTATTCAAGGTCCCAAACAGTCCCTCCAGGTGAGGCAACAAACCACTTATGGCATCTGGCGCTCCAGGTGCAGCCTTCTGTACATCAGTGAGACCTGACATAGATTGTGGGGGTGGGGGGAGTGGGAGGGGCACTACATTGAAAAGCTTCACTCCATCTGCCACAAAAAGCCATAATCTCCTGGGGAACAGCCTTTTTAATTCCACTTCTCATTTCTTCACTGAACTGATATATCTGCCAACGGCCTCCTCCACTGCTATGGGGACACCTCTTTTTCTCTTATTAGGGAGAGAGAGAGAGCCTGTGGTATGTCTAATTACCGGGTGAATGAGTAGTCTTTAGGGTACTGCAAATCTATGTCTTTATTGATGCTTTGCTGCACACTTGATGGCTTGGTGGTGGTGGGGGGGGGGTTACCGATTCTTTTTTTGCTGGTGGGATTTTGGTGGGGGGGGGGTTACCGATTCTTTTTTTGCTGGTGGGATTTTGTTGCTTTGCCGCTGCTTATGTGTGGGAGGGGGAGTTGGGGGGGGGCTCTGGGGTTCTAACATTTAACTGTCATTCATTCTTTGGGGCATGCCTGTTTTCATGGATGTTTGCGAAGAAAAAGAATTTCAGGATATATGTTATATACATTTCTCTGATATTAAATATACCTGTTGAAACCTTTTATTAAATTATTCAGAATCTTTATGAATTCAATTATATTTCAGATAGACCTTGACTATAAGTGGAAAAACAGGGAAACAAGCCCATGAGAAAATTTACTGTTGGAGACTAATTGATAATCCTAAATATCGGGCTTACACAGATAATTAACTGGAATCCACTGTATATGGTTCAGAATCAGAATCAGGTTTAATATTATTGACATATGTTGAGAAATCTGATGGTGGAGGGGAAGAAGTTGTTACTGAAACCTATTCTGTTGTGATTTCTTCAGAAAAAGAGATGTAATCTCAGGGCCTCTGAAGTTAACTAAGCATTATATTGTCATCAGGTAAAACTATTTGAATGTGGCTTATTTACTATTTGGGTATAAGTATATATTGCATATGTGGTACTCCTACAATTCAACAAGTAGGACCACTAGCCCTGTTAATACTGCTATTCATGTTATGCTTAATGTTACAGGAATTGATAGAACATAGAACATAGAACATAGAATAGTACAGCACAGTACAGGCCCTTCGGCCCACAATGTTGTGCCGACCCTCAAACCCTGCCTCCCATATAAGCCCCCACCTTAAATTTCTCCATATACCTGTCTAGTAGTCTCTTAAACTTCACTAGTGTATCTGCCTCCACCACTGACTCAGGCAGTGCATTCCACGCACCAAAGGGTCTCGGCCCGAAATGTCGACTGTACCTCTTCCTATAGATGCTGCCTGGCCTGCTGCATTCACCAGCATTTTTCTGTGTGTGTTGCTTGAAATTCCAGCATCTGCAGATTTCCTCATGTTTGAGTAGCCATGGTCAGTTAAAGTTCTCTGGGAAAACTCAAAAGTGAAGACGTGCGCATTCTTATCAGTGAGACCCGATCTTTAACAAGTAAAGAGGGAAGACCTAAACCATTATACCCAGAGTCCAGAAGGAGGTTAGCTAGAAGGTAATAGGTGAAGTCAGGTGGGTGGGAAAGGCTGAAGAGGAAGGAACCGATAAGAGAGAAGCATGGACCATAGGAGAAAGGTTAGGAGGAGGCACCCAGGGGGAGGTGATAGACAGGTGAGAAGATGTTAGGTATAAAAGTGCCAAATAGAAGAAGAGGAGAGGGGGAGGGAAAATAAAATTCCCAGAAGGGGAAATCGATATTCAGACCATCATGTTGGAGGCTACCCAAATGGAATATAAGGTATTGCTGCTCCACCCTGAGAGTGGCCTCATCATGGCACAAGAGGAGACCATGAACTGACTTGTTGTAATGGGAATGGGATTCAGAATTAAAATGTTTGGCCACCGGGAAGTTCCACATTTGGCAGAAAAAGTGGAGATGTTCAATAAGGCAGTCCTCCAGTTTATGACCATTGTAGAGGAGGCCACATCCCGAGCACCAGACACAATAGACAACCTCAGCAGATTCACAGGTGAAGTGTTGCCTCATCTGGAAGGACTCCTTAGGATCCTGAACGGAAGTGAGGGAGGAGGTGAATGGGCACATATAGCATCTTGGCTGTTGCAGGGGTAGGTGCTGGAAGGGAGATTGGTGGGCAGGGACGAATGGACAAGGGAATCATGGAGTGAGTGATCCCTGTGGAAAGCAGAAGGGGGGAGTAAAGATGTGTTTGGTGATAGGGTTTCTTTGGAGATCGCAAAAGTTGTGGAGAATGATGTGTTGGAGACAGAGGGTCATAGGGTGGTAGGTAAGGTCAAGAGGAACTCGATCACTGTTGAGACGGTGGGAAAATGGGATGATTGCAGATGTACTGGAAATGGAGGAGGTACGGGTGAGGGCAGTATCAATGGTAGAGGAAGGAAAACCCTGGTCTTTGAAGAAGAACATCTCTGAAGTCCTGGAAAGGAACTGAGAAAAGGGAATAGCATTTTTACAGAGGCAGGATAGGAAGAGGAAAAATCAAGATAACCATGGGGATCAATAAACAGTTTGTCTCTGGAGAAAGAGACAGAGAGATTAAGAAAGGGGAGGGAGGTGACAGAAATGGACATGAATTTAAGAGCAGGGTGGAAGTTGGAGATGAAATTGATGAGATCAGCATGAGAGTGTGAAGCAGCACCAATGCAGTTGTCAGCATAATGGAGGAAGTGTTGGAAAGCATTACTGGAGAAGACTTGGAACATGTACTGTTCTATGTAGCCAACAAAGAGGGGCAGGCACAGCTGGGGTCCATGTGGGTGCCATGGCTACCCTCAAGTCTGGAGAATGGGAGGAGGCAAAGAAAAAATTGTTGAGAGTAAGTTCTGCCAGAAGGAGGAGGGTAACTGGTTGACTCTTTTATCGAGAAAGAGGCAGAAAGCTTTAAGGCCTTCTTGGTGGGGGTTAGAAGTGTATAGGGACTGGACATCCATGGTGAAAATGAGGCGGTCGGGCTCAGGGAATTGAAAGTTAATGAGGAGATTGAGCGTACAGTATGTGTCGTGGAGGTAGGTGGGAACGGACACTGAACCTAGAGGGACAGAATGGAGATGGTATGGTTGGTATTAGAATGTTAAGGACAGCATACCAATGAGTGTTCACTTCCTTGGGAGGGTCATAACCATCTCTTGTGCTGTAACAATTTTTTTTTCGAGTAGCTTAGAATTAAGGATATAGGCAGAAACCTCAACAGGAGAACTATGCTCTTCCTTACTTTTGTATATGTTTAATTTTTACGTGCATTATTATATTGTGAAATCATTTAACTGACGGATATGATTTTCTGTAAGTAAATGGGAGATTACTAATCCTTAAGCAAAAGAAGACAGCAATGCACTATCATAACTTGTTTACAAGAATTGTTTTCAGGAAATCTGAATAAAATCACGCACTGCATCGAGAGCAGTGCAAACTCTTGTATGAAAGAAATGAACATCTTGAGATCATTGAAAGACACTGCCAACTGAAGTAACTGCAATGGAGACAATGATTCGAACTTGCATCAAGAAAATGGCAAGAACTGTTTGTGGGGAAGAAGATCTTAAAGATGGACTAATAAGGACATATAATCACTGTTCCCTCTAAGCTGAGCAGTAACTTAAATGCTCCCAGACACATAGCCTTTGTTGTCGCACAACTAGAATTTTCTTTTATATAATTTTAATATAATTTTGAAATTATGCTAATATAATTTTGCAATCTATGTTAATATAATTGTGAAATACCCTGTAATTAACTATGTGTTAATGACTATAATTCATGAATTTTCTAAATAATAAACATAACACAGCCTTTACTTTGAAACATTTTAGAGCTTCAATGTATTTACATTGTCAGTGTTTCAAATTTCAGCACTGTTACAAATTGTAACAATATACACAGAATGGAAGTTGGAAGCTCATTGTTAATAAATCTCCAGTCCACTGAATGCCAATGCAGTCTAGTCAAAACATTACACTTTTGGAATTGTGCCTGTCAATTGTTTTGACTGCCTGACATCGTTTACTTGTATTTGCAGTTTGTGCCATTTGATGTAAAAATTTGAGCTTCTGATGTTTTTGGTAAGCAATCTTGGAAAAAAATCATAATCTAATAAGAATTTTTAATTAAAAAAATGTTGGAACAAAAGAAAAGATGTAAAGTGCCACACAGTTTTCAGGTTGTTTAAAAATTTCCTGCTCAGAACAATAGTTGCTACGTACAGCTGTAAAAAATCTATAGGAAACTTTGCTAATTATATGGGCATTGATGCATTGTTATCAATTGTTTATGGAAAATTATAAAAGTGACAATACTTTGAGGTTTGGAAAATGTGTGCAGCTGAGATTAAGGAAGTGAATACTCTGAGGAAATCACACAGAAACCCCTACATTGAGAAGTACTCAAATGAGTGTTTTGAGCATTGGATTGTAGAGAGCCTTTCTTGCACTGGTAATCTACTAGAATCGATGGAGGAGTGATGGTGTCTTGATCTTGAAGCTGATATCCGTAGGAAGAAGCTGGGCTAGAAATCTTGGCTAAGCAATAGGAGGATGGGATGGATATTCACTCCTGGCCAGAAGGCCTCTTGATTGTTTGCTAATCTTGCTCTCTAAACACAACAGCTGCCACTTGTAAGATCGTGAACAATTGTAAGTAAACTTCGAACTAAAAGTTGTTTGACTTCCAGTCATAAATGGAAGTTGGTCTTCCCTTCTTAAAACATAAATGGCAAGCAGTAATCAGCTTGAAGTTAAACAAGTACGGCTATAGAACAGTTTTGCAAACAAGCGCTGTAGATGGCAGACTCTCTATTTGTGAGGAGTAAGATTTAGCTCATTACACCTAGTTTAGTACTGTTCAAGATAAAGTCTAACACAATGGGTTGTTTAATTTGGCTCCTTTCAAACAGCCAAGCTAACTCTAAGTTGCTTAGTTCAAGGAGGCTTGCAGATGAGATGGATAATATCATTTAGCTCATCAAATAACTAATATGTTTATAGTTGGAAGGTTTATGTATTCAAGGAAATTAGCTTTACATCATTTATGTATTGTGAACTGTGAACATTAAGTGAGAATTATGTCTTCAAAATGCATTTGTGTTAAAAGGGTATCTGAGGAAATAGCATATAAGTGTGAAGTCACCAAGTGGTAAGAAAGAGAATAAATGTAGAGATCAGTTCAGGCTTATTAGAAGTGGTTGAAGGACATCAAAAAGAATGACAGGAAGACCGGATGACTTAGAATCCATTCCTCTGGCTTTGGTTTCTCTGATGGATAATTTGTTGGTCTATATTATTGGTATGACCTTTAGATTATAGAAATCGTACCTATGTTTCTTGGAAATCCTTTTTGTTTTAGGAATGGTTTATAATTTGGAAATGTTTTATAAGATAGAAATTTTCTGTGAGTGGTAAATGTGTTCTAAGAGCATTATTTGGATTTAACGTATATCACTGAAAATAAATGAACTGTATTTTGAACTATTTTGTCAGCTGGAAGTATCTTCTTGGCAGGGTGGAGGGACACACCACTGCAATAATGGGTATTGACAGCAAAAACTCGTCATGGAGAATAAACAGGGAAGTAAACTAGTCTTTGAAGATTAGACAGTTACAGCATAGTCTCCCTTTAGTGAGAGTACTTGTGGCTATTTATATCTGATAATGTTTAAGGTCTCTATTTGGCTTAAGAACTTTGCAGTCAGCAAACCCAATAACATCACAAAACAAAGCAAACTAGTCCTTTCCGATGAGCTTTATTACGCAATCTATGCACAAGCAGAAAGTGGCTGGAATGTCACCAGACATCTGGCAGCCTCTAAAGCATCTGTTCAACAGTCATTATTGCAGACTTAAGGTCAGTCTTCCAGAGAGTGAACCTGCACAACTATTGTGCCTGGATTCTGGCTGGGTCCTTAGATCCAGTACAGGTCATCTGGCTGGGGCACTTGCAGACTTTTTTGACATCTCCTTTCTTCAATTTGCATTTCCCACCTGCTTTAAGAATGAGAATCAGGTTTATTATCACAGACATATGTCATGAAATTTGCTGTTTTGATGGAAGAAGCACAGTATAAAATATTAAAAAAGCATAAGTTGCAATAATAAATTGTGCAAAAGACTAATAGTGAGGTTTTATGTTCATGGACCATTCAGAAGTCCCATAGCGGAGGGAATAAACTGTTCTTAAAACATTGAGTGTGGGTCTTTAGTCTCCCCTACCACAACCTTGATGGTAGTAATGAGAAGAAGGCATGATCCAGATATTGAGGATTCTTAATGATGGATGCTGCCTACTTCACGCCACACCTTTTAAAGATGTCATCAATTGTGGGGAGAGTTGTGCCCATCATGGAGCCGGCTGAGCCTATCATCACAATACCCTAGAAAACCAAGGTTGCATGCTTTCATGATTCCAGCCCCATGGCTCTGATATCCAGCATTATGAAGTTCTTTGAGAAGTTGGCATGCATTAATTCTAGGGCAACCCAAACAACCTCAACCCACTGTAGTTCGCCTCCTGCCTCTCTCCCTTGCCCTACACTCATCTCTGGAGCATCTGGTCACTAGAAACATCTATGTCAGATTTATTTATTGACTACAGCTCCACCTTCAAAACTATAATTCCAAGTGAACTCATCTCCAAACTCCTAGACCTAGGATCCAACACCTCCCTTTGCAACTGGATCCTCGACTTCCTGGCCAAAGGACTGCAATCAGTAAGAGTAGCTTCAATATTTCTGACATGATTATTCTAAACACTGGTGCCCCTCAAAGCTGTGTACTTTTGATTGCATGACCATATTTTCTCAAACTCCATCTACAAATTTGCAGATGATACCACCATAATGGGCTGAATCTTAAATAATGATGAATCATAGTACAAGAAAAAGAGGGAGGGAGTGTGTGTGGTGTCATGGTGTCACAACAACAGCAATGTCAGCAAAAAGCTGGTAATTAACTTCAGGAAAAGGGGCAGTGCATGAATGAACTCCTGTTTACATCAACAGATCAAGGTTCAAAGGGTTGAAAGCTTCAGGTTCGTTGAAGTGAATATCGCCAATAGTCTGTCCTGGTCCAAACACATAGATGCCTCAACCAAGAAAGCTCACAAGTGCCTCTACTTCTTCAGGAGGCTAAAGAAAAATTGGCATGTTCCCTTTGACCCTCACCAATTTGTACTATTGCACTGGAGAAAGTATCTTATTTAGATGTATCATGGCTTGGCCTGGCAGCTGCTCTGACGGAGACCACAAGAAACTGCAGAGGATGGCGGACACGGTTCAGCATGTCATGGAAACCAGTCTCCCTTCTGTGGATTCTGTCTACAGCTCTCACTAGCCAAAGCCCAAGACATTTTCTCTTCTCCCACCTCCTGTTGGGCAGAAGATATGAAAGCCTCAAAGCACATATCATCAGACTATTGAGTATTCCCCTAGTATGATAAAATGGATGTTTGACCTCACAATCTACCTTGTTATAACCTTCCATCTTATTGTCTATGTGCACCACACTTTCTCTGTAACTCAACACTTTATTCTGCATTGTTATTGTTTTCCCTTGTACAAATTCAGTGCACTGTTGTAATGATCTGTATAAAAAGCACTTAAGACAATATTTTTACTATACCTTGGTACATGTGACAATAATAATGAACCATTTTATCAATTTTCACGCTTTGTCTTTAAATAAAACTGACTTACTCTTCCACATTTCGACAATGCCTTCATACTTACTTCCCTTTCTCATCTTCCATCACAAAAGACATTTCCTCTCTATAAATATTCATTCCCAGAAAATTTAAAAACACAAATAAAATAAATTAGTTAAAACATCTCTTTGCTGGAAACCTGCTGGAAACTTACTGAAAATATTCCCTTCATCTGAGGCACTCAATTGATGGATAAGAAACTGTTGATGAATCTTAAGTATGAAGGCATTGAAGCTATGAATAACAATTTAGCCAAAAAGCTGATGGATTCTTTATGGTAGTGAAAGGTGAAATCCTACATTGATTTTTCTAGTTGCATTAAATGAACTGCAAGTTTAATTATTGTGTTGCTGACTTTTCAGATATTGTATTCTGTAGTCTTTTAGAACATATTTGAGGGAAATGCCTGGAAGCTGATATATCAAAGTGGGAATGGAGGACAGAAATGTGGTAACTTACACTACAGTATTCATTGTCTTTGTACCCTTCTTTGTATGAAGTAGTGATGGAGTTCAGGTCCAATTAAAATTTTCAAATTATATCTCAACTCATCTCATTAACATAAAAAATGTTGAAATATATTCTAGTCCAGTGATGTCAGTTCCTTAATTTCATGATTTTTGAGGATCTTTGATCATTTTTATCTTGATGAAAAAATCATCTTGAAATTTCATCTTCCAGGCATTTTATTAGTGCACAAAGTCCCTGCTTCTGCAGGCAAGCAAAGTACAAGCATTTCCACATCATATGAATGCCAGCTGATCACAAAATCTCAAAAAATCTTACAAATAATTCTTCAAAATTGAGCAGGTGTACTTGGTGGTAAATGATATAATTGATCAGCAGTACTTGTGTTTCTCATTGCCCAAATGCTAATTTCTTCCTTGCATTATTTTAGGAGTTCTGTAGCTGTGATTTTAGAAATGAAGTAAAGCTCTCAATAAGCTATGTGTTGTTATATGTTGCAATCTGTATAGTGGGAAGTTGGTGAGATATTTAAGTAAACAGGCTGCAAGCCGGACTCTGAGGCTATCGTGTTGAAATTGAGCATTGCTGCTAGTTTTTATTATGTTTTGTTGCTATTTTTTGTATGACATCTTGCTTATAACCTGTTTGACTTTCTCTCCTGATGCAATGGCAGTTCATGTTTGTTTCTATTATCAAGACTATTGCCCATTTATCTCCTTAACTTTCTCTCTGCTTCTCCTATCATTTTATGCAGTACGTCTTTCTTAAAGACTTTTTATTTTGCCTTTCTCCACCACCTTGCCCTTCCCAATCTCCTCTCTACCTTGATGAAAGTTCTTGCCTGAAACATCATCTGTTTATTTCTCTCCACAGTTGCAGTCTGACCTGCTGAGTTCCTCCAGCATTTTGTGTGTGTTATTCCTCTGTATCGCAAAACTTGGTCCCTTAACTTCTCCTACGCTCTAATGCTGATCACTCATTCCTCCCTCGGTCTTCTGTTAATGTTTCTTCTTCCCGGTAGGGTAGTCCCTCTCCCATTCAAAACTAACTTTGTCACGACTTCCAGCTCTGGCATCATTGCTTTACCTTTGTTGCCCAGGAAGGAATACCAATGGCCTTCACTTCAAGAAGTTAATTCTGTAGATAGATAGATGGAGATACTTTATTGCCTAGAAACTTTGTTGATCCCAAAGGAAATTACAGTGTCACAGTAGCATTACAAGTGCACAGATATACAAACATTAGAAGAGAAGTAAGAAAAGATAAAAAAAATTACCTTAAAATATGATGTACAAAATTTACAAATCAAAGATTACAAGATTTAGAAGATTTTCAAGTTCACACTGATAAGATGGTAGTGCAAAATTTACCATAATACTATACAGTAATGGGTGCACAACTGCACCGTCCAGTAAGAAGTGTAGTTCAAATCAGAGGTACCACATTGGAGAAAAATCAGCAGCAATAACATAGAATTTACTTTTAAATCATTGGTCCTGGAGCTCTCAAGGTGTAGTGAATGAATCCTTTCATATCCTTTTCTATACATTGAATTTTGTGACACAATCAAGTGCAAGATTACAGATGGGACAAGGCAATTTATTATCTCTTTGTCATTTTAAAAATCTTATTATTTAGTCGTTCTCTTCCCCCTGATTCCATTCATTTTCTCCAATGCTGTGCAGGATATTTGTTTGCTTTCATTTCTTCTTGAATGAATAACTATCTATTCTTTCCTTTCCCACTCTCTTTACTCTTCTGTAGGTCCTTTTTCTAATTTATAATTGTGGTTAACTACTGCATATCTTTACTTACTACTCTCTGCAGTTGATTTTACATTTTCACCTTTATTTCTCCTTTTTTTATGCCCATTTTTTCTACTGGGGTATGCTGTCAACAGCAGTTCATCAGAGTCCTCTATCCTGGGCCAGTCATTCATACTGTTTCCAGGTGTAGATCCATTTCAAGATGTTACTTTTTCTAAGATGAGGTCATCAGAGCTCCTGTAGCTCTAAGCCTTTATGGGATGGGGTTGCTAACCCTATGCCCAACCCTCCAACTTTCGCAGCCTGGCCTGGGACCATCCATGTAGGATATTTTCTTATCACCTGCCTAATAATAAACAGAACTGTTGAACTTCCTTTCAGTGCTAGTTTCTTTTGGATCATTTAAGCTTCCAAATACTGCATGTGATTGACTCACAGACGTAATATCCAGTACACTTTCTCTTTCCGATTTTGCCTTTGTTCAACACAGCACTTGGAATTAAAAGCAACTCAAGGCTGTATTTGAGTACACATGCAGCACTAAATAAAGGCAGATGTTCTACTTTATTTAGTACAAATATGTATCTTTTTATTGCAAATAGTTTTTTTTCTCATGTTCTCTATATGGCCCTTTGAGTTTACTTGTGGTCTCAGACTAATCCCATCTGTCCCATCAGGGAGAAGGTTTATTCTCATTTGGAAAAGCATGGACTTATTAGGGAAAATCAACATTGCTCTGGGTGGAGAGGTCATGTCTTACAAACTTTATTCAATTGTTGAGGAGGTGACAAAGATGATGCAATGTGACTCGGTAGACTAGATTCAAAACTGGGTTGGCCATGGTATACGGAGGCGTAATGTGGAGTGTTATTCTGACTGGAAGTCTGTGACCAATACTGTTCCAATGGGACTTCTATTGTTTGTGATTTGGTCAAAAATGTAAGTGGTCTGATTAAAATAATGTTTTGCAGACGACTGAAATTTTTGTGGAGCTGTGAGTAATGAGGAAGGTGTCAAAGGATGCAGCGGGATGAAGATCAGTTGGAAATGTGTGCAGATAGAGTGGAATCTGGGCGAGTATGAGATGCTACACTTTGGGAGGTCAAACGAAAGGGAAAAGCATACAGTAATTAGTTGCACCCATAGGAGCATTGAGGTATGGAGGGATCTTGGGGAGCAAATCCCTAGCTCTCTGCAAGTGGGCAACAAGTAGATACAATGGCAAACAATGCCAATGGCATGCTTGCCTTTACCAGTTTGGACCATGAGGTTAAAAGTTTGGGAATCATGTTGCAAGTGTATAAAACTTTATTTCAGCTGCATTTGGAGTACTGTGTGCAGTTCTGATCACTGTATCACAGGAAGAACATAAACCCTTTGGAGCGGGTGCAGAAGGCAGAGATTAGATGCTGCCCAGAGTAGAGAGAATTAGCATAAGGAGAGATTAAACAAACGAGGATGGTTTACTGGGGAGCATTGGAGGCTGAATGGAAATCTAATCGAAATCTATGACATTGAGTGGCACAGATAGGGTAGACGGTCAGAATCCTCCCCCAGGCTAGAAATGACAAAGATCGGAGGGCATCACTTTAAGGTGAGAAGGTTAATGTTTAATAGCAAGTTTTTCTTTGCACACAGTGGAAGGTGCCTGGAATGCACTACCAGGGCAAGTGGTTGAAGCAGATACAATACCAGTGTTAAAAGTGGTTTTCAGATGAGCGCAAGTACAGGCAGCAATAGTGGATATACAGCATAGATAGATTCATCCTAAAGGAAATTACAGTTTCACAGTAACATTACAAGTGCATTGATATAAATATTAGATGAGTAGAACGAATGAAAAATAATGCATATGCAGGCAGATGGAATTAGTTTAGTTAGACATTGTAGTTGCCACAGACATTGTGGGCCAAATGGCTGCTGTTGTAGTACACTGCTCCATGTTCCATCCCTCCACTTATTCCCCCACAATCTATTCCCTCTCTTGTGCTCAGCAACTCCTCCCAGATACTCCTGCCAGCCACCTACATAAGCATTATTTTTCAGTTCCCATTTAGCCTAATATCTCCAGCTTGTGAGGGGAAAACAGAGCTCCTGGGGAAATCCACACAATCAAAGAGAGAAATTAAAATAGCTCACAGATAGCACTTGAGGTGAGGATTAAAACCCAGTTACTGGAACTGTCAACTACAGCAATGACTGCAATGCCAATATGCCATCCCAATTCACACCAACTAAATGCTCACATTAGCGTTAAAACTACAAATATTTTCCTGTAAATATGATTTTTAAAATAATAAATTCGTGCATTGAATTTTAGTCTGCATTGCTAATTGTTTATATTGCAATTTCACAATACAAATATATTAATGAAGACATAATAAGGGGTCATATGTATAATTCATATAACATAGTTGTTGTAAATACACCTCATTACCTTGCTGATAAGCAAGATTGAGAAGTTGTTTTCTTGATTGAGTAAACAAGATTTTTCTCTCTCTCTCTGCAGATGCTATATGAACTGTTGAGTCTTGTTGGTGTTTGATTTTTGTCTTTATTTCAGATTTCCAGCATCTGTTTTTTAGACAGGCATTATGAGGAAAACTATTCTGTAGCATGGTGTGTGCTGGAGCTGAAGTCTGAAAGGCAGCTTGTACCTCCCGGAATTCTGAGGGGTGGCCAAATAACTTACCTGTCCATCTTTGGGATGTGGGAAGAAGCCAAGGTTGCCAAGGGAAATGCGCTCAGTCATATGGAGAATGTGCAAACTCCTCACAGCCCATGAGGCCAATGTCCAACCGAAGAGCAGAGTAGCAACATCTTCTAACTGTTGCCCACTGTTGGTCTGATGCAAAAAAAAATAAGAACATTCAGAATCAAATCATGTCAAGAATAATCAGACATCAACTATGCACTGTTGTGCATTCTCTTAATCCCTTTCTTCTGTCCAACTTTGTCTGTCCTTGTGCTCCTACATGCTGCTGGTTTAAACAGAACTATGAAAGAGCCCTGACATACAAAATTGAAGTCTGTAAATAAATTTGGAAGGTGAGCTAACACCTCAAGGTGATAACATGAGCTGGCTGGATCACTGATGTACTGAAAAACAGTGTAGTGGTAGTGGTGTAGAGTGTTTGCTCTGACGGTAGTATCAGGTGAGGAGAGCTGGATGGTACCACTTGGGGCCACGTTCTATCCATATGGGTACCTTGGGAATCAACTACTTCCTGGTCTGAAGTGATACCCTGCAAGCAGACTTGGATATTGGTGTCCAGATCATGCAGATGTTGGACTTCAGTTCAGCCCCAGATGTTGACTGGAGTCCATTACACTGAGATGTCAGTTGTCAGGTGCATTATTCTGGTCTAGACCATAAGTGTGTTAATGAAATTGTCCATCACTTACAAATGTTAGAGGATATGGGCTCCAAGGTTCTGCACAAAGGTTAGAGATAGATTACATCATGTTTGCTCATCAAGCCTTGTGCACTTTCTGGCTTACAATTTCACCCTGTGGATTTCTCTGAACACTAATCAACTGCATCCCTCAGTCAATCCTGAAAAAGTGCTCGAAATAAAAAGAAACTAAGCAGCGGAAATATGGGCCACACAAGAGTATAGCAGTTAGGTATAGTGCTTTACAGCACCGGTGATTAGGTTCAACTCCCACCACTGTCTGGGAGTTTGTACGTTTTCCTCATGGCCATATGGGTTTCCTTTATGTGCTCCAGTTTTGTCCTAGAATCCAAAGGCATACAGGTCAGGGTTATTAGGCTGTGGGCTTGCTATGTTGGCACCAGAAACATGGTCACAGTTGTGGGCTATCTCAGCATAACAGGCTCTTTGGCCTATCTAGTCTGTGCTAGACAATTATTCTGCCTAGTCCCATCGATCTACACTTGGACTATAGCCCTCCGTGTCCATCCCATCCATATACTTATCCAAAGTTCTTTTACATGTTGAAATTGAACCCGCATCCACCACTTCTGTTGGCAGGTTGTTTCACACTCTGACCGCCCTCTGAGTGAAAAGTTCCCTCTCACGTTCTCTTTAAACATTTCACCTTTCATCCTTAATACATGACCTCTAGTTCTAGTCTCACACAACCTCAGTGGAAAAATCCTGCTTGCATTCACCCTATCTGTACCACTTATAATTCCCTCCTACGCACCAGGGAATAAAGGCCTAACCTGTTCAATCTTGCCCGGTAACTCAGGTCCTCAAATCCCAGTGACATTCTTGTAAATTTTCCTTGTACTCTTTCAGTGTTATTAATATTGTCCCTTGGAGAGTATTGGTCATTGATGCAAATATCACTTTTCACTCTATGTTTTGGTGTATATATGACAAATAGAGTTACTCTTTATCTTATACTTAAGGTTAAGCCACAGCTATGGGAAGAGAAACAGAGCTAATATTTCAGGTTCACAGCCTATGTCTGAAGGATCATTGACCTAGTCATAGTCATAGTCGTACTTTATTAATCCCGGGGGAAATTGGTTTTCGTTACAGTTGCTCCATAAATAATAAATAGTAATAGAACCATAAATAGTTAAATAGTAATATGTAAATTATGCCAGTAAATTATGAAATAAGTCCAGGACCAGCCTATTGGCTCAGGATGTCTGACCCTCCAAGGGAGGAGTTGGAAAGTTTGATGGCCACAGGCAGGAATGACTTCCTATGAGGCTCTATGCTGCATCTCGGTGGAATAAGTCTCTGGCTGAATGTACTCCTGTGCCCACCTACTACATTATGTAGTGGATGGGAGACATTGACCAAGATGGTATGCAACTTAGACAGCATCCTCTTTTCAGACACCACCGTCAGAGAGTCCAGTTCCATCCCCACAACATCACTGGCCTTACGAATGAGTTTGTTGATTCTGTTGGTGTCTGCTACCCTCAGCCTGCTGCCCCAGCACACAACAGCAAACATGATAGCACTGGCCACCACAGACTCGTAGAACATCCTCAGCATCGTCTGATAGATGTTAAAGGACCTCAGTCTCCTGAGGAAGTAGAGACGGCTCTGACCCTTCTTGTAGACAGCCTCAGTGTTCTCTGACCAGTCCAGTTTATTGTCAATTTGTATCCCCAGGTATTTGTACTCCTCCACCATGTCCACACTGACCCCCTAGATGGAAACAGGGTCACTGGTACCTTAGCTCTCCTCAGGTCTACCACCAGCTCCTTAGTCTTTTTCACATTAAGCTGCAGATAATTCTGCTCACACCATGTGATAAAGTTTCCTACCGTAGCCCTGTACTCAGCCTCATCTCCCTTGCTGATGCATCCAACTATGGCAGAGTCATCCGAAAATTTCTGAAGATGACAAGACTCCGTGCAGTAGTTGAAGTCCGAGGTGTAAATGGTGAAGAGAAAGGGAGACAAGACAATCCCCTGTGGAGCCCCACTACTGCTGATTACTCTGTCGGACACACAGTGTTGCAAGCACACGTACTGTGGTCTGCCAGTCAGGTAATCAGGAATCCATGATACCAGGGAAGCATCCACCTGCATCGTTGTCAGCTTCTCCCCCAGCAGAGCAGGGCGGATGGTGTTGAACGCACTGGAGAAGTCAAAACACATGACCCTCACAGTGCTCGCTGGCTTGTCCAGGTGGGCGTAGACACTGTTCAGCAGGAAGACGATGGCATCCTCAACTCCTAGTCGGGGCTGGTAGGCAAACTGGAGGGGATCTAAGTGTGGCCTGGCCATAGGCCAGAGCAGTTCCAGAACAAGTCTCTCCAGGGTCTTCATGATGTGGGAGGTCAATGCCAGTAGTCTGTAGTCATTGAGGCCGCTGGGGCGCGGCATCTTTGGCACAGGGACGAGGCAGGAAATCTTCCACAATACAGGAACCCTCCGGAGCCTCAGACTCAGGTTGAATACATGGCGAAGTACTCCACATAGCTGAGGGGCACAAGCTTTGAGCACCCTGGTACTGACCTGAAGTAATAGTTCTGTTTCTCTTCCCACAGATACAGCCTGACTTGCTGACTATTTCCAACATTTTCTGTTTTTATTTCAGATTTCCAGCACCTGAACTTTTTTTATATATATGTCGAAGTAGTCTTCTGAATCACCTCCGTGTGAAACTGGAACCAAGGCTATCTGATCCTGCCCTAGCCTTAAGGCACTTTGCCTGGTGTCTTACCACACTTAGATCCCACCTTTAAAGATTCTTCTAAAATATATGCAGTGTTGGTTCCTGAACAAATAACTACAAATATGAAATCAAGAAACAGTGTGTGATCATCATCAGAACCCTCTTGCTGCTCCACCTTTTCCTCTTCAATCACTGCCAATAGTTCTTGGCTATATCTGAGATGGCAGGCACCAGATTAGAGTTGTGATACAGGGCAGGGAAAGTAGTGGCACATTTGTATGATTGTGCAAGAGCAATTTGAGGTGACACTTAACCCAGAGGAAATTATTGTTATCGTAATTTGTTTATGCCCCAATGCTGGCCAAGGCCTCAAACCTGGTGACCACGGCAAAAGTACATAGAATGTTATTTGCCGTTATTATTAGCTGATCCTGCCGCCTTCATCTGCATTGCTACCATGCACAATGGAAAAAGAAACCATGATGCATTTCATGAAGGAATTAAACAGATTCCTGAAATGAATTGGAATTCAGGATTATGAGAAATGCACTAAGATATCATGACTTTTCTAGTTGGACCCAACTCTTTCTACTCCGAATTATGTGAGAACAGTTTTATAGCAAATCTTTTTTCCTGCTTCTGTATCCCAATGTTTCCTTTCACTAAAGTCAATAGAGGAGAGAATTGGTATAGGAAATGTTGCTGATTCCTCATGTCATTATTATGGGCTAATTTCACACTGAGACACACGCACATGGAAATGAAAGGCAAAATTAATGACTCTGTTATGAATGAAAAGAAAACTTCAGATGACTAGAAGGCACTCAAAAGAAGAACTCTCCAAATAAATTTTATTTATTCTGACTTGCTGAGATCACAGAGAATATTGTAAGGCATTGATAGATGTTTCAAGTCTGAACCAGTAATATGGATACGTCCACTCAGCTCATGACTGATGATTCTAATATGTGTTGTACACAGGTTATTTATCTTCCGGTGTCTTTGCCTCCATGGGCCCCTTCACACCATTTGCAAATCATTTGCCAATTTTGGAATATCTGTGTTATCTGGGCAAATTTTCTGTTCATGATTGTCATGAAGCAGTTTGCAGGGCATCGAAGCAACACCATTAGTTTCTTTGTTGATTACTTATTCCCTTTCCTTTCTTTCCCTCTTTTCGTAATGGGTCTTTTTGGAGTCAGTTGAAAAGATAAACCCATTGTATTTTCTCTCCTTTGTTGATAGTGCAAATCCAGAATTTTGTGATTTTTATTTCAGATTTTTATTTTCTTCCTTCTAACTTTCGACGCAAAATTTGTGCACCTTTATTCATATTTGCTTTTGTAGCTTTCATTCCTGGCTGCAAATTTATCTAGCTCTTTTCTGCAGATCAGCCTTTTTTTCTGGGAGCTGCTTCCTTTATTCAGTAGAGAAATGCATTAATCCATTCCTAGCCTAATCTCCAACTCTATAGGATTATGCTTCCTTCTAAGTCATGTTCAAAGTGCAAAGTTCATTTATTACCAATGTATATATACCATATACATCCTTGAGATTCATATTCATGTTGTCTGAAGCTTATACATACATAGTCTACGCTCCTCAAATTCACAATTCAAATTCAACTAGAAAAATTTCATTTCATTGTCATTTTAAACTTTTTCCTCTGTGCTTTTACTTATATTGATTTGTTCTTCCATCATGAATGCCGATACTTCCTTGAATGAAGCTGGGGTTAAACTTCAGGTGATGTGTATAGTTGTATGCCCCTGTCCCTACCCTGAAAATGGCACTCACAAAGTTGGTAGACGTCATTCTTTGAGGCCATGGCTCATGACAGGGCTGAAAGGATAAAATAATGAAGCACAGCTGGATTTGGTAGTGGACAGCCAAACTACTCGATTAATTTACTGCCCAGGTAAATTACATTCAAGATTCAACATCATTTATTTTCTTTCACAAGTACACTCTCTACATCCATGATTGTGTGCATAGCTCAAGTGCCATCTATAAATTTGCCGATGACAGAACTCCTGTTGGCTGAATCTCAGATGGTGACAAGAGGATGTACAGGAGCGAGAATTACCAGATACTTGAGTGGTGTCACAGCAACAACATTACACTCAACGTCAGTAAGACCAAAGAATTGACTGTGGACTTCAGAAAGGGTAAAATGAGGGAACACACGCCAGTCCTCATTGAGGGATCAGAAGTGGAAAGAGTGAGCGATTTCAAGTTCCTGGGTGTTTACATCTCTGAGGACCTAAGCTTGTCGAAACATATTGATGCAGCTATAAAGAAGGCAAGACAGCGGCTATCTTTCATTAGGAGTTTGAGGAGATTTGGTATGTCACCTAAAACACTCGCTAATTTCTACAAATGTACTGCGGAGAGCATTCAAACTGGCTGCAGCACCATCTGGTATGCGGGAGGGGGCTACTGCACAGGATTGAAGTAAGTTGCAGAGAGTTGTAAAAATAGTCAGCTCCATCATGTGTACTAGCCTCCGTAGTATCCAGGACATCTTCACGGAACAGTGCCTCGTGTTACATGCTCAAGGAGATCTGTTTTTTTTTTGTGAGAATGATGTAATGGTCTTTTGGAGGTCACCTGATGTGATTTTCCTGCCGATGTGAGGTCACGTGATGACATGTGCCCCGTGACTATATAAAAGTTGACCCAGATGACGCAGTTAGTTTTTGAGTTTGTAGATTTCCAGGTAGAATGTGTTGTGCCTCTGTTTCTGTTGCGTGTTTGTTTTCTGTGACGCAGTTTCATTTTGAAAACGGAAGGTGCGTTCTCCTACAAGATATTGTTTTATAGGACTGGAAATTTGTGGCTGGAAATGCCAATTTACTCAACTCCGACAGTTTTGAAGGGAGAGTGAAGAATTCAGCGAAGTGCAGGATCAAGAGAAGTCGGCATCGTTTGGCAGTTTAATAAAGAATCGACCTTATTGAGTCTTCGTTGGGGAAGTACCTGCGTCAAGATAACTCTTGCCAGAAAGAGCAAAGAATTCATGCAAAAAGGTGCTCTCTCTCTCTCTCTCTCTCTAAAGGAATTTAAGGTCAGTCGATTTAAACTGTTTATTTTCGGCATCGAGAATCCTGTGGACAGAACCAGCAGTAAAGGTGCAGCTGTGAAGAAATCCTTCTCCAGAGAAGTCTCTCCCAACTGAATGTGTAAAACTGTTGGACTTTCGAAGTTATCGCTTTAAGAACTGTTTTCGCATTTAACGCTTTATGAACCAGAGCCGAGTGGAGTTGATGAACAGCTGCGTACCTGTTTAACCTCCGGTTAAAGTTTTCCTTTGTTTTTTTTTTCCTTATCGTTTATACGTGTTTAATAAATATTTGGTTGTTTTTATAAAACCTGTCTCGATTAATACTCATTGTTGCCGGTTACATAACACTCAAAAAGACAGTGTCCATCATTAAGGACCTCCATCACCCAGCACTTGCCATCTTCTCATGGTTACCGTCAGGAAGGAGGTACAGAAGCCTGAAGGCACACATTCAACAATTCAGGAAGAGCTTTTTCCCCTCTGTCACCCGGTGGACAGTGAACCTATTGCCTGATTTTCCACATCTGACAATCTAAGTCATAATAATAGACAATTGCAATCTGCCTACACTAATAACACACAACCAATTTTACTTCTTCTCATTATTACTGAGTACACTATTTAAACAATCACAGTCTAGGTTGAAAAAAGTATGTGAACCTCTGGGGTAATGACTTCCACAAAAGCTATTTGGATTCAGGTATTCCAATCAGTGAGATGAGATTGGAGGTATGGGTTGTAGAGGTGCACTGCCCTATAAAGAAAGGCACACAAAGTCAGGTTATTGACAGAGATTGCACTTCTCAAGAACGATCTGTTTATGTGCACCATGCCTCAAACAAGACAACTTTCAGAGAACATTTGAAGAATTGTAGAGATGCATGAAGCTAGAGAAGGCCACAAAAGTATTTCTAAAGACCTGAGTGTTCATCGGTCGACAGTAAAAGAAATTGTCTATAAATGGGGGAAATTCATTAATGTTGCATTTCTCCTTAGGAGTGGGTATCCTGCAAATCTCAACCAAGTACAGAATGTATAATGCAGAAGGAGGTGAAAAAGAACTGAAGGGTAACAGCAAAACACCTGTAGAAATTTCTAGAACTTGCTGAAGACTCTGTTCATGTGCCTAGTATAAGAAAAACACTGAACAAGAATGGTGTACGTCAAAAGACATCTCGGAGGAAACCACTGCTCTCCAAAATAAAACACTGCTGCACACCTCAGATTTGCAAAAGACCATCTGGATGTTCTACAACACTTCTGGGACAATGTTCTATGGACAGATGAGACAAAAGGTGAACTTTTTTGGCAGAAAGGCACACTGCTATGTTTGGAGGAAAAGGGGCAATGTACACCAACACCAAAACCTCATTCCAATTATGAAGCATGGTGGAAGGAGCATCATGGTTTGGAACTGCTTTGCTGCCTCAGGGCCTGGACATCTTGTGATCATTGAGGGAACAATGAATTCCAAATTTTACAGGAGAATATCAGTGTAGCATTCTGTCACCTGAAGCATAATAGAAGTTGGATGATGCAATGGACAATGATCTGAAAAACAAGAGTAAGTCAACAACAGAATGGTTTAAAAAGAAGAAAATTAATGTTTTGGAATGGCCAAGTCAGAGTCCAGACATTAACCCAATTGAGATGCTGTGCCATGACCTGAAGAGGGCTTTTCATACAAGTTATCCCAGAAATACTGATGAACTGAAACAGTTCTGTATGGAAGAATAGTCTAAAATTCCTCCTCACTGTTGAGCAAGTCTGGTCAGAGTTACAGGAAATATTTGATTGAGGTTATTGCTGCTAAAGGAGGTTCTACCAGTTATTAAATACAAGGGTTCACATACTTTTTCCAGCCTGGGCAGTGAATAATTAAGCAATGTATTCAAAAAAGTCATGTAAGGTACAATAGTTTGTGTTTTATTAGTTTTGGCAGATTGTGTGTGTCTATTATTGTGGCTTAGATGAAGATCAGATCACATTTTATTAGTAATTAATGGCGAAAACTAGGTAATTGCAAAGGGTTCACAAACCTTTCCTTGTAACTGTATATACTTACTGTAATTCACAGTTGTTTTTTTTTCTATTTTATCATGTATTACATTGTACTGGTGCCGCAAATTCATCAAATTTCATGATATATGCTGGTGATATTAAACCTGATTCTGAAAAACAAAATGATTGTTACTCCGGATCTGATGCAGCATAAAAAGCACAATAAGTAAAAGAACATAATAAATAACAATAAATATATTGTAAATACATTAAAATTGACTTATATACATAGACTGATTGTATGTACATGAAATGACCTATGGTACAGGAGTGTCTGTTCAGAAAGCGAATGGGACAGAAAATGATAAAGTAGTTGTGGTGGGACATGTGGTTGGATGGGTTAATGGGCAGAGGGAGGTGCTGATCAGCCTGATGGCTTGGGAGGAAGTAACTCTTTTAGAGTCCAATGTTCCTGGTGTGGACGTTGCACATCTGCATTGAGCACTGTTACAAGAAAGAAGTTTCCTTTTTTCAAGGATCCCCACCATCCAGGCTAAGCTCTCTTCTTGCTACCACCAACAGGCAGGAGGTACGGGTGTCTTAGACCCCACATCATTAGGTTCAGGAGCAGTTAGTACCTTACAACCATCAGGTCCTGAACCAGCATGGATAACTTTACTCACAAAAAACTGACCTCGCAACCTACAGTCACACTTTCAAGGAGTATGTACACAGTACTATGTTTTTTTTTGCTCAGTTTGTCTTCTTGTGCACATTGGCTGTCAGTCTTAGTTTATGTATAGTTTTTCATAACTTCTATTGTATTTCTTTATTTTCCTGTAAATGCCTACAAGAAAATGAATCTCAAGGTACTGTATACTGCATAGTAGCATGTACGTACTTTGACAAATTTACTTTGACTTTGACAGCTGGTGAATATCTATTCCCACATAATGTTCTATTGAAGCATATTACAAGCAGCTGCTTCAGTAACCTGAACTATAATTCCCTGTTCAATGGCGTTCTGTTAAGTTCTGATGTCTTTTCATTTCCTCTATGTGGTGCTATGCTGTCATCTGCTTTTGATTCTCTGTAAACATTGTCAAAATGTTCTGATTCCAAAGGAAGAAGAAAATGTCATTAAAAACGGAATTTTAAAAATTGGTAGAAAATAGACTTTTTTGGGGGGGGGTCACCTTTGTGCAAGAATCATTGCTTATCAGCCATTGCAGACAGACAGATAATATAAGGTAATTCATTCCTCAATGGATGATGAATATACTCGTGTCTATTAATGTGGATGACCATATTCAAATCATGTTCTTCAATATTTAGAGTGACAAAGTAAACCACCAGAAAAATTGTGTGCCAAACATAGATCTGGCACAAAGGAGAGATACATCTGTGATATCAATTGCTAGAGACACTTAAAATATCTGGAACTGCATTGCCTGAAAGAATCTCACTAAATATTTTGGGCTGGATGACCTTTGGGCAGGATTTTAGATCACTATTTTTTTGTACCTCTTGATCCTTCACTTTTGTTGGTGGGTTCATCTCTCTGGTAGGTATTGGAGCATTACTTAGTGGGTAAAGGAATAACTTCAGAAATGAAATAGAATGCTCCAACTTTATAGCGGATCATGTTATCTTGCATCTGCCCTACCTACTGTATACTGGCAATGAACATTTCTATTTCAGCTGTGTGTGGCCAAAATAATGACTGCAGCAAATTCTGAAACTAAGGTAGTTTCTTCTTAGACTCTGACTTTTGCTGCAGATTTTTGTTGTTGTGTTTTTATACTTTCACACATGAATGAGCAAGCACTTGGAACACCCTCTTTTTCAATGAATAAATACTGGTTCATATTATGATTCAAAAATTATTTTTGTCCTGAAAAGCACAGATTGGCAGTACTGTCTCAGCCCTGCTCAACCAATCTGAAACATCATGAGATCAAATGCCATCTATTTTATCTGCCGAGGGTGTTTTCCACCATCATCCTGGTGGCGGTGTACATTCCACTTCAGGCCAATGTCAGGCAGGCACTGGAGTAATCATCAGGGACAAAACTGTGCACTCTGATGTCTTCCCCATCATTTCAGCAGATTTCAACTAGGTCAGCTTAAAGAAGTCTCCGAATAACTATCAACAACATATCACCTGTGGAACCAGAGGAGCCAACACACATGACTACTGTAACAGCACAATTAAGAACGCTTACAGTGCCATCCCATGCCCACATTTTTGAAAATCTGATCATCTGATCCCTGAGTGTAGGCAGAGACTAAAGACTGCAGCATCAATGGTGAAGACTAAGAAGATATGATCAAGAGAAGTAGAGGAGCGCTTACAGGACTGAGTTGGTGGACTGGACAATATTCAGGGATTCATCTTCGAATCTGAATTACTACGCTACAGTTGTCACCAACTTCATTAAGACCTGTGGGAATGAGTGTGCGCCTCTGAGAACATACCCAAACCAAAAGCTGTGGAAGAACCAGAGGATTAGTAGTCTGCTGAGGGCTAGATCTGTGGCATTCAAAACCAGTGATCCAGAAATATACAAGAAGTCCAGATACGACCATTGGTAAACTATTTTAAGGGTGATGAAACAATTCTGATTGAGGTTAGAGATGGAATTGTATGTACGTCAGCTCTGCCAGGGTTTGTAGGCTATCACTTCCTACAAAGTGAAACCTAACATCATGAATGGCTGTGATGCTTCACTCCCAGGTGAGCTCAATGCCTTTAATGCATGCTTTGAAAGGCAGAATAAAACTAAACTTATGTGAATCCCTGCATCATCTGGTGACCCTGGGATCTCTGTCTGGGAGACTAACATCAAAAAATCTTTTAAGAGGGTAAACTCTCTTAAGGCATCAGGCTCTGACGATGTACCTGGTAGGGCACTGAAAACCTGTGTCAACCAACTGGTGGGAGTGCCTCAAATACATCGTCAGTCTCTCACAACTGCAGCCGAATGTTCCTACCTGCTTCAAAAGGGCAACACTTATACCGGTGCCCTAGAAGAGGAGGCTGAGCTATCTCAACGACTATTGCCCAGTGGCACTCTCATCTACTCTGATGAAGTGCTTAGAGAGATTGGTCATGGGTAGAATCAACTCCTGCTTAAGTGAGGACCCGGACCCCTGCAATTTGCCTATCACCAGAACAGGTCTACAGCAGATGCAATCTCACTGGCTCTCCACTTGGCCTTGTGTCACTTGGACAATAGCAATATCCATATCATGCTGATGTTTATTGATTACAGCTTAGTGTTCAACAACATCATACCCTTTGTTCTAATTAACAAGTTCCAAAACCTGGGCCACTGTACTTCCCTCTGGATTCTTAACTTCCTCACCAGGAGCTCACAGATTGTGCAGATCAGAAATAGCATCTCCTCCTCGCTGTTAATCAACACGGGTGTGCCTTAAGGATGTGTGCTTAGCCCACTGCTCTACTCTCTCTTCTCCCAAGACTATATGGCTAGACACAACTCAAGTGCCTATAAATTTGTGGATGATTTAACTACTGTTGGCAGAATTTCAGATGGCGATGAAGAGACATACAGGAGCGAGATAGCTCCAGCTGGTTGAGTGGTGTCATGGCAACAACCTTGAACTCAATATCAGGAAGACGAAAGGATTGATTGTGGACTTCAGGAAGGGGAAAATTGAGGGAACACACACCAGTCCTCATCGAGGCATCAGAAATGAAAAGAGTGAGCAGTTTCAATTTCCTGGGTGTCAACATCTCTGAGGATCTATCCTGAGACCAACATATTGATGGAATTACAAAAAAAGGCACAACAGCAGTTATATTTTATTAGGAGGTTTAAGGAGAATTGGTATGTCTCCAAAGATCCTTGCAAATTTCTACAGATGTACCTTAGCAAGCATGCTAACTTATTGCATCACCATCTGGTATGAAGCAGCCACCACAAAGGATTGAAGAAAGCCGCAGAAAATTGTAAAGTCTGCCAGCTCCATCATCGGCACTAGCCTCCCCAGCATCGAGGATGCCTTCAAAAGGTGATGTCTCAAAAAGGCGGCATCCATCATTAAGGACTCCCATCACTCAAGACGTGACCTCTTCTCATTGCTAGCATCAAGGAAGAGGTACAGGAATTTGAAGACTTTCCCTCAACATTTCAGGAACAGCTTCACCCCCTCCGCTATCAGATTTATGAATAGACACTGAACCCATGAACACTACCTGAGTACTTTTTCCTCTCTTTGAACTACTCATTTAATTTAATTTTCTTTTTTTAATATACTTATTGTAATTTATAGTTTTTATTATTGTGTATTTCAATGAACAACTGCAACAAAACAACAAATTTTACGACATATGCAAACAATATTAAACTTGATTCTGATTCTGACAAGCACTTGGGTAAAATTTGACTCCCTTTCAGTGACTGCACATGGGCTGAATGGGGCCAAGTAAACATCAAGACAGGGCAGTTTTAGAAATGCAGATGATGATTTGAAAACCAAAACCAAATAGCTTTGCTCAAAAGAAATTAATACTCTACTTGTTGTTCCAAAGATCTACTTACTCTTTCCAGAAAAATTAAACTCTTAAATTAACCTATACAGCATGTTGTTCAGTTGTGTAGGGAAACAAAAAACATTTGTATTATTAAATGCCAGATTTTCATTTCTTCTACTGGGTTTGAATTCTGCCCAATTAATTGTTCACACCCTTGGCTACTGTGAGTTATGCTTTCTGGAGATAACATTACTGACTGCAAAGAAACAGCTTACAAAATCAGTTCATTAATGGGTTATTACATGTAAAAAATGCTTTTTTGTTTGCTAAACTTTTAAATGTCAGCAGAACAAGGTAAATAAAATTGGTGAATGAATTCAGAAAATAAAATGAAAATTATCATGTAAATAAATGATATAACTGTATTTCATTGCTGTATTCTTGTAAATGTTGTTTCAACATGTAAATGTTGTTTCAACCATGTTCTAAGAAAAGGACTGAATATTACATATAAATACTTGATAATAACGAAGTGAGCAGGTACATTGTAAATCAATTTTACAACTGACCACGGCAAGCTTATTACCAAACCCAATAGCAGTGAGAGTTTTATTATTATTTTTGCCAATGTGCTTCTGAAGAAGAAAGCCTGTGCACCAGAGCTTGTTTTTATTTCATTGTCCATAAGACTATCAGAAATAGGAACAGAATTAGGCTATTTGGCCCATCGAGTATGCTCCACAAATCCATTATGGCTGATTTATTATCCCTCTCAACCTACGTTCTCCCCGTCACCTTTGAAGCCCTTACTAATCATGAGCTAATCATCTCTGCTTTAAATATACCCAATGAATTGGCCTTCACAGCCACATACAGCAGTAGGTTCCACAGATTCATCTTCTCTGGCTAAAGAAATTTCTCTTGATTCTTGCCCTACAGGATCATCCTTGTATACTCGATTCTCCACTATAAGAAATGTCCTCTCCATATCCATTCTATCTAGGCCTTTCAATATTTGATATGTTTCAATGGGACTCCCCCTCCATTCTTCTAAACTACAGGTCCAGAGCCATCAAACGCTCATCATACATTGACACTTACATTTCTGGATATTCTTGTGAACCTCCTCTGGACTCCAATTTGTTTTGTATTACTTATCTAATATCAGAGGTCGTGCATTTAAGGTGAGAAGGGGCAAGTTCAAAAACAACGTGCAGGGCAATGTTATTTTGTGTACAGAGTATGGTGAGTACCTGGAATGTGCTCCCAGAAGAGGCAGTGGAGACAAAGATGACAGGCTTTCAAGAAGCTCTTAGCTATGCACATGAATGTGCAGGAAATAGAAAAATGTAAACACAGTGCAGGTAGAAGGGATTACTTTTTTTTGATTACTTATTATTTCAACATTGTGAGCCAAATTGTCTGTTGATTGGACTTATAAGCCACTTGAGAGCCCATAAGTAGATCAACAGAACAAAGACCATCATCCTCGACCTTGAGGGATAGCCACGACAAAGACAACCATTTTTTGTTCTACAGTATGTTCCTCTATAAATGGGGTTTTGTTTTCATGCCTCTTCAAGCTCCATTTTCATAGGAATAGCAACTGGAGGGATATAAAAACTGCTCTAGTCCAATCAACCTCTCTAACTGTTGCATTAGGTAAGTACTAATCATACACTTGCTCAACATATTGGTCATTTTCCTATAAAATCACTAGCCAAAGAGCTAAGTCTTATGGAAGAATATCTTACAGGAGAGGAGATAGAGATTTGGAGAATTTAAGAGAAAGGAACGAGAAAACTAGATTTTGTGAGAGCTCAGGATGCAGAGTTCTAAGGATTTTAGAGCAAAAAGAGTTAATGGAGTGGATGGCTGTTGCCTCAGAGGGATTTGTGCACAGGCTGACTGGAAGTTAATGTAGGTCTGTGACCACAGTGTTGAAGGCTGAAAGAAACTTAGTGTAACAGTTTTCAGCCATCTGAAACATATAACTGATGGAAAAAGAGTGCCCAAAAAGGAAAATATTGAAAATAAAATGCATGTATGAGAGTTTCAGAAGCAGATTTGCTGTGGTAGAGACAACAATGGTCTAAAGTATAGAACTTAGTCGTAGGACAATTAGGACATTGAATTGGAATCAGTTGCATTTGACCTCAAAAATGTCAATGTGACAAATCACAAAGAAGAGCAAGGAACTTAAATTTGCGCTGGGTGCTGAAGGCAATGATATCCTCTGTCCATCTAATATTGGATTCCGGAAGACCAGCATGGCAAATCAGATTGGTCATTTCAAATTTCTCGTATTTTACCATGACAAAGGAAGAAGCCAATCAGTCTATCAAGTCTATGCCAACTATTCCATTCCAACTCTCACTTCCCTTTAACATTAACCTGATGCTCCACACTGAGTATTTTACCAGCCATCTGTACTAGGGATAATAAACAGTGACTAGCTTACCTACCAACCTGCATATCTTTGGAACGTGGGAGCATGCAGGAAGAACTTGTAGTCACACTCAGCACCAGAGGTCAGGACTGAACCTTGGTCACCGGATTCTACTGAGTGACTGAGAGGGATTGTGCAGAGGTAGAGCTGGGTGGCATTGGCACAAATGTGAAAACTGTAATTTATCTGACTGTTGGTCCTGACCAGTGGTATATATGCATGGAGTAGGATTAGATTAAGGATAGATTCTTGAGGTCTCTGACTGAATGACATGAAAAGGTTGATAAAAATCATAGCCAGTTAAGATAATTTTCCTGCGGTGACTTGATGGCTTAGAATGAAATTGTTCAAATTGAACTATGTGGAGAGGCTGTGAAGGAGCAATGTGCTTAACCACGTCTCAACCCAAACAAAGCTGCAGGACCGGATGGTGTCAGTACCAGGGTGCTCAAAGCCTGTGCCCCTCAGCTATGTGGAGTACTTCGCCATGTCTTCAACCTGAGCCTGAGGCTCCGGAGGGTTCCTGTACTGTGGAAAACGTCCTGCCTCATCCTTGTGCCAAAGACGCCGCACCCCAGCAGCCTCAATGACTACAGACCGGTGGCATTGACCTCCCACATCATGAAGACCCTGGAGAGACTTGTTCTGGAGCTGCTCCGGCCTATGGTCAGGCCACACTTAGATCCCCTCCAGTTCACCTACCAGCCCCGACTAGGAGTTGAGGATGCCATCGTCTACCTGCTGAAACCTGGACAAGCCAGCGAGCACTGTGAGGGTCATGTTTTTTGACTTCTCCAGTGCGTTCAACACCATTCACCCTGCTCTGCTGGGGGAGAGGCTGACAGAGATGCAGGTGGATGCTTTCCTGGTGTCATGGATTCTTGATTACCTGACTGGCAGACCACAGTACGTGTGCTTGTAACACTGTGTGTCCGACAGAGTGATCAGCAGCCCTGGGGCTCCACAGGGGACTGTCTTGTCTCCCTTTCTCTTCACCATTTACACCTTGGACTTCAACTACTGCACAGAGTCTTGTCATCTTCAGAAGTTTTCTGATGACTCTGCCATAGTTGGATGCATCAGCAGGGGAGATGAGGCTGAGTACAGGGCTACGGTAGGAAACTTTGTCACATGGTGTGAGCAGAATTATCTGCAGCTTAATGTGAAAAAGACTAAGGAGCTGGTGGTAGACCTGAAGAGAGCTAAGGTACCAGTGACCCCTGTTTCCATCCAGGGGGTCAGTGTGGACATGGTGGAGGATTACAAATCCCTGGGGATACGAATTGACAATAAACTGGATTGGTCAAAGAATACTGAGGCTGTCTACAAGAAGGGTCAGAGCCGTCTCTATTTCCTGAGGAAAATGATGTCCTTTAACATCTGCCAGACAATGCTGAGGATGTTCTACGAGTCTGTGGTGGCCAGTGCGATCATGCTTGCTGTTGTGTGCTGGGGCAGCAGGCTGAGGGTAGCAGACACCAGCAGAATCAACAAACTCATTTGTAAGGCCATTGATGTTGTGGGGTTGGAACTGGACTCTCTGACGGTGGTGTCTGAAAAGAGGATACTGTCCAAGTTGCATGCCATCTTGGACAATGTCTCCCATCCACTACATAATGTACTGGTTGGGCACAGGAGTACATTCAGCCAGAGACTCATTCCACCGAGATGCAACACAGAGTGTCATAGGAAGTCATTCCTGCCTGTGGCCATCAAACTTTACAACTCCTCCCTTGGAAGATCAGACACCCTGAGCCAATAGGCTGGTCCTGGACATTTCTTGTCATAATTTACATATTACTATTTAATTATTTATGGTTTTATTACTATTTAATTATTTATGGTACAACTGTAGCAAAAACCAATTTCCCCCGGGATCAATAAAGTATGACTATGACTATGACTAACCACATCAAATGCTAAATATTGTTTGAGGATGAACATACCCAAAATTGTAATTACAAGATGTCCTTTGGTGACTCTGCAAATTCACCACTCTTCCAACCGTGTCATGGGATAAGAATCTGATTAGACAATCAAGCATAAAGTTGCACGAGATGAGTATGTATTTCAGAAGTGTGCCATATTTGAAGACTTTGAAGAGGAATATGTGGTGGAGATCCAGTTCTTTACAAGGAACGAGGAAATAATTTTTCATTACTTCCTTTGGGGTCTCTGTCATGCTTCGGCCAGTCTCTTTGCGCTTATCCTCATTAGTAGTAAGTTCCTCATAGCTGTTCCCCAGGACCACGTACTTTTTTTTTCCTGCAATCAACATTGTCATTGGCATGAGATGTCTGGTTGTCTATTGTGCCAGATGCTCCTGATGCGGCCTACTTTACATTGGTGGGTCCTGTCATAAACTAGGGGACCAGTTCATCAAGCACCTCTCCTTCATCCGTGAGAAGCAGAACTTCCCAGTGGCCAAACATTATAATTTCCATTCCGCCATGGCGGTCTATGGCCTCCTTCTGTACCAAGATGAGGCCATCCTCAGGGTGGAGGAGCAACACCTTATGTTCCATTTGGATAGCCTCCAACATGATGGCGTGAATATCAATTTCTCCTTCTGGTAAAAACACTTTTTCCCTCCCCCTCCCCTCTTCTTCTATTCCCCACTCTGGCCTATTACCTCTTCTTACCTGCCTATACCCTCCTCCTGGGTCTCCTCCTCCTTCCCTTTCTCATTTGGTCCACTCTCATCTCCTATCAGATTTCTTTCTCTCTAGCTCGTTACCTTTCCCACCCACCTGGCTTCAGCTATCACCTTCTAGCTGTCCTCCCTCCCCTCCCCCCATGTTTTTATTCTATTATCTTCCCCCTTCCTTTTCAATCCTGAGGAAGGTTCTCAGGCCAATAGATGCTGCCTGATCTGCTGTTCCTCCAGCAGCTTGTGAGTGCAGCTTTAGATTTCCAGGATCTGCAAAATTCTGTATGGTTTTGATTTTCTCTTCGAGTATCTTGTAATTCTTCCCTTTGATCTTCTATTTCATAGTCAGGTTTAATAAAATACCCTCATAGGTATAGTAAGAGTTAAAGAAATAAAATGGAAAGAAAAATATATCAGAAAATAAGAACAGGGATGCATCTGTAACTCCCTGAAGCTTTGCTAAGTGTTTGTTTCAGTGGAACAGGACCAAGAATACAATTGTACAAAATGTCTCTTAGGTGTTAAACTGCCAATTTGTTTTGCTCATCCAGGTGAAAAGAGAGATCCTGCCAATATGTTTTTCAATTTTCATGCCCAGATACTTAGGGTGGCAAGCCTTTGCAATATCAATTTATTTTAATTCTAAAGCTATCAAAATAGTGATCATGCAAATACATATAACTTTTAATCCTTCCCCTTAAGTGTTTTCAATTACTTTAAAGTATTTTTGTTTCCCTCTTTTCAAAAGGTGTACAACTACTTTTGATATTAATTGGATTTTGGATCCTGTTGAACATAAGAAATGAAGAAATAGGAACAGGAGTTGCCATCTGGCCCATGGATCCTGCCACATCATTTAATAAGATCATGACTGATCTGGCCAGGAATTCAGCTCCACCTGCTTCCTATTTCCCCACAACCGTTAATTCCTCTGCTCTTCAATAAAGTATCTAACTATGCGTTATCAAAAAAAAAATCTAACTATGTCTTAAATATATTTAATTAGGTAGCCTCTACTGGTTCCCTGAACATGGTATTCCAAAGATTCGCTCCTCTTGGGCAGTGGCTTGGATCCGCTCCATTATGCCGATCGTCACAGCAGGTCAACAGGAGATGCCATTTCATTGGCTCCTTACGCAGCTCTGAAACATCTGGACAGTCAGGATGCTCTTCATTGACTAACCGCTCTGCATTTGAAACTATCATCCGCTCGAAACTTATTAATAAGCTCCAAGACCTAGGCCTCCATACCTTCTTGTGCCACTGGATCCTCAATTTCCATACTTACAGGCCTTACCTCAGTCAATATAGATGAACAATGATATCTCTTCCACAATCACTGTGTGCACAGGTGCACCAAAAACTGTGTTCTTAGCTACCTGCTCAACTTGCTTTATACATATGACTGTGAGACTTGGAGCTCCAATACCATATTTAAGTTTGCTTATGATACCACTGTTTTTGACTGAATCTAAACTGGCGATGAATCGGCGTATAGGAGAGAGACTGAAAATCTAGCTGAGTGGTGCCACAACAATAACCTCTCACTCAGTGTCAGCAAAACCAAGGAGCTAATTATTGACTACAGAAGGAGAGTCTTCATTAGGGGATTGGAGGTGGAGGGGGTCAGTAAATATAAATTCCTTGATGTTATCATCACTGAGGATCTGTCCTGGGACCAGCACGTAGGTGTCATTTCAAAGAAGGCATGGCTGCCCCTCCATTTTCTTTGAAGATTGCACAGATTCAGAATCAAGTAAAACTTTGACAAATCTCTCTTGATGCACAGTGGAGAGTATCCTGACTGTTTGCATCATGGGCTAGTTTTGAAACACCAATGCCCATTTATGGAAAAGCCTACAAAAAATGGTAGATCACAGGAAAAGCCCTGCTCATCATTGAGCACATCTACACGGAGACTGCCACAAGAAATCAGCTTCCATCATGAAGGACACACTCCTTCCAGACCACACTTTCCTATCACTGCTACCATCAGGAAGGAGGTACAGGAGTCTTAGGTCCTATATCACCAGGTTCAGGAACAGGTACTATCCATCAACCATCAGCATCCTGAACAAGTAGTGATAACTTCACTTGCCTCAGCACTGAACTGATTCTTTACCTAAGGACTCACTTTCCAGGACTCTACAATTCATGTTCATGGTATTTATTTATTTATTATTTTTCTTTCTTTTATTTGAACACTTTGTCTTCTTTTGCACATTGGTTGTTTGTCAGTCTTTGTATGTACAAACGTTTGTAGTTTTTCAAGGATTCTATTATATTTCTTTGTTATACTGTCATTGTGTGCAAGAAAATGATTCTCAGTGTATGATACGATGACGTATACATACTTCGATAATAAATTAACTCTGAACTTTGAAATTATACTGGAATCTGGCTCAGAAATATATCATAGTTTCTTCATCATCTCTTGGTCTAAATTCTGCAGTTCTGTCCCTGATATTGTACGATTGCCTTCAACAGACGGGGCTGTAACGTTAAAAGGCCCTGATAAAGTAGATTTGGAAGAGGATGTTTCCTATGTTGGGTGAGTCTAAGACCTGAGGACACAACCTCAGGTTAGAGGAATGTCCATTTAGAATGGAGATGAGGAGGAATTTCTTTAGCCAGAGAATGATGAATCTATGGAATTTGTTGCCTCAGGTGGCAGTGGATGTCAAGTCATTCGGTATATTTAAGGTAGAAGTTGATTGATTAGTCAGGGCATGAAGGGATATGGGGAGAAGGTGGGAGATTGGGGCTGAGAAGGAAATGCATCAGTCATGATGAAATGGTGGAGTAGACTTGATGGGCCAAATGGCCTAATTCTGCTCCTATATTTTATGACCTTCTGGTATTAAGGTAATGGTTTAACATGCTGGCTCATCACCACCTTCAAAAGGACAATTTGGAATGGACGATAAATGCTGGTCTTGTCAGCAGTAACTTCATAATGAAGTACCAATATGATAAAAAAAATCTATTCAAATTTATCTTAAAAAAATTATGCATGTGGGTGTGTGAGGATAACAGATTGTGAAAAAGCAACCACTTTTGATATCTGCAGTTTTAGAGCTAATACTGGCACAGGTTTGCCATGCAGAAACTCCTTCCTACAGTATTCTAATTATTTTTCTCTCTAAGTTCTGGTAAGTTTTTTAAAGTGGCATTTGTTTTTGAAATTAGTCTCTTATTGAAAAGTTATTCAAATTCTAAATGTCAAACTGTACTACATGCTTCCAGCACCCACACAAATTTAATTTTGGATTTAGAAAAATCTCCATTTTCTTTCAATATTGAACCTGTGGACTATAAATTCTTCAGAATTAACTTCTCACTGTAATTCTCAATTGTTGCACTCAGCTTCATTTTATCGTAGACAGTAAAGCTATAGCCATAATCCAGAAACTTTCAAGGGGACAACAAGACATTGAACTATAAATCATGAATGTTTAGGAAATGGAAGGATAGCATTTGGACCACTTGTAATAAAGGCAATCTAGCCTAATCCAATTTTCCAGCACAATGTCCCCAAAGCATGGCTTTTAAAATATGTAGCCAAGTAATGTTCAAATGTGTTTTGGATTTCTGCCTCCACCATTCATTCAGACTGAGATTCCTTCTGGGTGATTCTTTTATTTTTCTCTATTCTAATCTCCGACCAATTACTTTAAATTCACACCCCTTGCTTTAACCCTCTACTAAATGAAAATTGTTACCCTCTTTATATTCTTCCCTTGCCTCGTTGGACCTTCCCAAATCCTATACAGTTCCCTATATTAAATTCCATATATTGGTTGCCTGCCCTACTGCCCAGGCCATCTATGACTTATTCCATTCTAAGGCTTTCTTCCTTATTGCAAACTACACACCCATTTTCCTTTCACGCAAAAGCTTTATCACTCTCCCATGTATGCACCTAATTTATCAATATAGGTTACAAAATAGAGGGTACCAAGTCCTATGAAATGCTACTGTTATCCAGCTACCATTACATTCTGTTGTTTGGCACTGAGAAAATTTTGGAACCAAATTGCTGCTCTTGATTGGATCTCATGGGCTTTTACTTATCCCTCTCAAACTTGCTGTTGGATCTTTACAATGCTAAAATCCATGGAGACTACATCTGATGCATTGCCCTAAATGAATATATACTTCTTCTTCAGAAAGTTCAAATTATTATTCAAATAAGGCTTAATAATTCATGCTGATTGCCCCTGTTTAACCTTAATATTGCTACATGATAGATGATATTGTACATTATAATAGACTCCCAACAATTATCTGACCTGGACTTGTCGGCAATTGTCTAGCTTATCTCTTTCTCCCTGTTTAAATATCAGCAATGCCCCACTCTGCTATCACTGCTCTGAAGGTTTTATTATGAACTTTTATGGAATTCTGTTTAACTGAGAATGATTAGGCAGTTCATTTTAATGAAAACTGAGAATTGGCAAGCTCTGTCATCCTATTCATAAAAAGGACATAACTTCTGGTTAAGAAGACAATGCTCGTTCAGAAGCTTATCACTGTCCCAGTAGTCATCTCATAACCTCAAAGAGCATGCAGGACCACAGAACTGCATGCTCAACAGTGAGGAGAATAATTCTAACAAGTAGTTCAGAATTAGCTTACATCAGATAAAACTAAGCCAATTATAAAATCATTGGGTATAATTATAAACACTGATCTTTGGGCAGTACAATAGACCCTGCTCTGATTCTGTTGAAAGCACATTCTGGATCTAGTAGTGTGTATTTTAGTAGTATGAATAGGCCTCTTGCTCCACTAGTAGGATAGTGGCTGATTCAATTGTACCCTCAATTCTGCATTCCTGACCACATCTGTTAACCTTTCATTTCCTTGCTTTTCACGATTCTGTGCACCTATTGCTTAAACATATTCAAGAAGTTTGTTTTGACTGCGTTTAGCAAGAGACTTAAGTTAGAGACTAAAGATTTGCAGCCCTGAGGGAAAGGAAATTAGCTCATCCCTGATTAAATGGATGATCCTTATTTTTCAATAGTGACCTACTGTTCCAGATTCTCTCCACATTCACCCTATCAAGATCCTGTACAATGCTAAACTCAAGAACTAAGGGCAAAAAATCCATGGCATTTGGTTTTTGAACATGAAGCATGAAGGAATTTTGTTATTCACCACATCCCTGACCTCAAAACTCCTTTCCCAAGCTAGTAATATCAAAGGTTCAAAGGTCAAATTTAATGTCAGAGAAATATATACAATATACATCCTGAAATGCTTTTTCTTCGCTAACGTCCATGAAAGCAGAGAAGTGCCCCAAAGAATGAATGACAGTTAAACATGAGAACCCCAAAATACTCCCACAGCTACCCGCTCCCGCGCGTAAGTGGCAGCGAGCACTGATCCACCCTCCCCCCCCGCCAGCAAAAATAAACGAGCATCGGTACCATCAGCAAGCCCAAACATGTGCTAAGCAATAGCAAAGACACAGACCAAAGTTACCCCAAAAGCTTTGCATTTCATCCGAAATTCAACAAACCACAGGTTCTCTCTCTCACTGCATTTGTTTATGGAATATCATACGTTGGACCTAATTTAAAGCATGATCTGTTTTGAATATCTTTTTATTTGTCTTTACTCTTTTCACCTAAGATTGTTGTTTTTATGAGACTCTCTGTTTGCTGAGCACAAGACCAGGCTTTTTGTTGCCCTATTGGGTATCCACCTATACTGACCCATTTCCAGCATTCTTTGCTTGCCAATTTGTGCAAGACTAAGTACATAAATGTTGTCTCCACAAACTGCTCAGGCAATACCTTCCAGATCCTCTCAGTCTTCCAGGTGAAAAAAATTCTTTCTTCTCTGGTACCCTTGGTCACCTACCCTTACCTTAAACCTATCACTTTTTAAGCCTCTTACGAGTTTCTCCAATTATGCCCCTCATAATTTTGAATTAAACAGGACACCTCTCATCTCCTTCATTCATAGGAAAACAAACTCAGCCTGTCCATTCTCTCCTCATAATTGAAATACTCTGTCCCAGGCAGCATCCTGGTGAATCTCTTCTTCACCCTCCCCAATTCATTTAAGTGCTTCCAATAGTGCAGTGACCAGAACTGCACACAATAATGAAGATGTGGCCTATCTAATGCTGTCTCTGCTTTTATATTCCACACTGAGACTAATGTATCATGTTGAATTTCCTTTTGACATAGGAAGAGATAATTTCAGGCCATTGACTCCATGCTGTTTTACACAGCAGCCCATTCCCTACAAACTATTTGTCTAAACTATATTTCTTGCTTTTCTATCAACTACCATTCTGCTGCATCCATCCCTCGATTCGAGCACTCACTTATACATTTGGATCAATTTAAAATGCCAATTAACCAACTAACTCCTATAGGTAACTCATAGGTTTGTGAGAGAAATTCCATGTGGTCACAGGGAGCACAAGCAAACTGTACACAAGCAGCACAAAAGAATCAAGGTTAGATCCGGGTTACTGGCTTCAGGCAGCAGTCCTGCTAGCTTTAGCAGTATGCAACCTTGCTGCAGAGAATCCTGCATGCTGCCTTAATCCCTGGATTTGTATACCAAGGTTGCTTTGTTTTCGATGCACTCTGGAGCTGCCTTAATCCCTGAATTTGTATACCAAGGTTGCTTTGTTTTTGATGCACCCTAGGGCCCGACCATTCACTGTTACTGTGACGCGATTACAGTTTAGAGCATCAGAGTTTGGAATTCAATTCCAGCGTTCCCTGTAAGAAAGTTTGTACATTCTTCCTGTTTGCATATGGGTTTCCTCCAGGTGCTCGGGTTTCCTCCCACAGTCCAAAGACTACTGATTAGTAGGTTAATTGGTCATTGTAAATTGTTCTGTAATTCGGCTGGGGTTAAATTGGTGGGTACTGGGTGGTGGAGCTTTGTGGGCCAGAAGTGGGGGATCTAAATAATAATAATAATAATAATAATACTAAATGTGTGACTTTTTTTCTTTTAATAAAAGGCAAATGTAGTTGAACCCTGTAAGAAAAATCTACAGCAAAATATAGGTAGGAAAGCCAATACAGTGCTGGTCAAACCGAAATATGAATCTCACAAAATCAGAGCAGGTTTGGGCAATTATTTCATAAGATCATTTTCAGGATGTATTGCAAAAGCCAAGAATAAATACCTTAATCCAATGCAGCAAATTCTAATTTGCCATCTGACCTATTATCAAATATAGTAAAACCTAATATAAGTGCATGTTATTCAGTATTCAGTGAACTGCAGTTTTTTTTGCTTTCTTCTTACAAGGGGAAGCTATGTGAGGCGAATGAGAAGCTTGAGCACTAGATACAGCAGTCCTTGGTAAGCAGTGCCTTGGCAAGTTGCAAAATTGGTTTCACTTCTTAGTTTAGCAATAGCATGAAATTATCTTGAAAATTTTTTGTACACTGTATGATTTGCGAGTATTTAGCTCTGAACATGTTCTGCATTCGTAGGTTGGCACATTAAAAGTGAACTTACTCTATAGTATAATATAAAAAATATATTCATCTGGGATATAAGCATTCACACTTAGGGGACATGTCACTTTGACAAAGCAACTAGTAATGTGTAATAAATATAATCTTGAAATTATGTGCAATATATATTATGTTTTCATGCCAACACCAGACTCTGAAACAGTCAGTCTATTCTAAGCTCTCCCATGGGAAGAGATTAATGGCGAAACAAAGAAAAATATTTAAGAATGTGCCCAAAATTTCCTTGAGGAAATGCAACATTCCCACTGACTCTTAGGAATCCAAGGTCCATGCAATAATATGCCAAGTCCGAGATTCCAGTGTTGGTATGCACCAAGATTACTGCAAAGTGTTAGAATTCAATTATCCTCATATGCAAGAATCATGGTTTGCAGATGGTGTTATCTACCATTAATGTCATTGCTATGGGGAAAAGTATGGGTCTCATGACCATGTACTCAGGCCTGTCATGGATTTATATTTATAAATGTTAAAGACACTTCAAAATCTTAAGCAACGCATACACAATGCTGGAGGTATTCAGCAGGCCAGACAAGATCTATTGGAGGGATTTGTGTGTGTTGTTCTAGATTTCCAGCATCCGTAGTCTCTCTTGTATTTTCAAAATCTTAACAGCACATTTGGGATTCATGGACATTTCCTACATTCTAACTTATGATTTTCCTCAAATCGTAAAATGAGAAAATAAATTATGTTGCATTTTACTGTAAGACGTTGTATTCAATAATCAATGAACTGAATCCAGTCCTGAAATGGTACTAAAGACTCTTTAAACATGCCATTAAGTCAATTTCATTGTCTCTCCTTTTCATTTTCATGTCTCTATAAGTATTTATGCTATAAAATAAAAAACTATGTGTGAAATGATGAATGTCTATAAAAGTTATTTCTGAATAACATATAAATCCACTTGCTGCAAGCAATGACTCTCTATGCACTCAACCTGAATTGAAAGCAAACAATGCTGGAAATAGAGCACAAGGCTTTTGTTAGATAACTGATCCTAGAATTTGTACTCTTCTATATAACCATACAACAATTACAGCACAGAAACAGGACATCTCAGCCCTTCTAGTCCGTGCTGAACTCTTACTCTTACCTAGTCCCACTGACCTGCACTTAGCCTATAACCCTCCATTCCTTTCCTGTCCATATAGCTGTCCAATTTAACTTTAAATGACAACATCGAACCTGCCTCAACCACTTCTGCTGGAAGCTCGTTCCACCCAGCTACCACTCTTTGAGTAAAGAAGTTCCCCCTCATGTTACTCCTAAACTTTTGCCCTTTACCTGTCAACTCATGTCCTCTTGTTTGAATCTCCCCCACTCTCAATGGAAAAAGCCTATCCACGTCAACTCTATCTATCCCCCTCATAATTTTAAATACCTCTATCAAGTCCCCCCTCAATCTTCTATGTTCCAAAGAATAAAGGCCCAACTTGTTCAACCTTTCTCTGTAACTTAGGTGATGAAACCCAGGTAACGTTCTAGTAAATCTTCTCTGTGCTCTCTCTATTTTGTTGACATCTTTCCTATAATTCGGTGACCAAAACTGTACACAATACTCCAAATTTGGCCTCACCAATGCCTTGTACAATTTCAACATTACATCTCAACTCCTATACTCAATGCTCTGATTTATAATGGCCAGCATACCAAAAGCTTTCTTCACCACCCTATCCACATGAGATTCCACCTTCAGGGAACTATGCACCATTATTCCTAGATCCCTCTGTTCTACCGCATTCTTCAATGCCCTACCATTTACCTGGTATGTCCTATTTTGATCAGTCCTACCAAAATGAAGCACCTCACATTTATCAGCATTAAACTCCATCTGCCATCTTTCAGCCCACTCTTCTAACTGGCCTAAATCTCTCTGCAAGCTTTGAAAATCTACTTCATTATCCACAACTCCACCTATTTTAGTATCATCTGCATACTTACTAATCCAATTTACCACCCCATCATCCAGATCATTAATGTATATGACAAGTAACATTGGACCCAGTACAGGTCCCTGAGGCACACCACTAGTCACCGCCTTCCAATCTGGCAAACAGTTATCCTCCACTACTCTCTGGCATCTCCCATCCAACCATTGTTGAATCCATTTTATTACTTCAGTATTAATACCTAATGATTGAACCTTGCTAACCAACCTTTCGTGTGGGACCTTGTCAAAGGCCTTACTGAAGTCCATATAGACAACATCCACCGCTTTACCCTCATCAACTTTCCGAGCAACCTCTTCAAAAAATTCAATAAGATTTGTTAAACATGACCTTCCATGCACAAATCCATGTTGACTGTTTCTGATCAGACCCTGTCTTTCCAGATAATTATATATACCATCTCTAAGAATACTTTCCATCAATTTACCGACCACTGATGTCAAACTCACAGGCCGATAATTGTTAGGTTTACTCTTAGAACCCTTTTTAAACAATGGAACAATATGAGCAATATGCCAATCCTCCAGCACCATCCCCGTTTCTAATGACGTTTGAAACATCTCTGTCAGAGCCCCCGCTATTTCCACACTAACTTCCTTCAAGGACCTAGGGAATATCCTGTCAGGACCTGGAGACTTATCCACTTTTATATTCCTTAAAAGCTCCGGTACTTCCTCTTCTTTAATCATCATAGTTTCCATAACTTCCCTGCCTGTTTCCTTTATCTTACACAATTCAATATCCTTCTCCTTAGTGAATACCGAAGAAAAGAAATTGTTCAGAATTTCCCCCATCTCTTTTGGCTTCACACATAGCTGTCCAGTCTGATTCTCTAAGGGACCAATTTTATCCCTCACTATCCTTTTCTTATTAATATAACGGTAGAAACCCTTGGGATTTATTTTCACCTTACTTGCCAAAGCAGCCTCATATCTTCTCTTAGCTTTTCTAATTTCTTTCTTAAGATTCTTTTTATATTCTTTATATTCCTCGAGCACCTCATTTACTCCATGCTGCCTATATTTATTGTAGATATCTCTCTTTTCCCGAACCAAGTCCAACACTGCCCCTTCTCTAGTTGGTACCTCTATGTATTGCTGCAAAAAACTATCCTGCACACATTTTGCAAACCATCTAGCCCTTTTATAGTATGGGCTTCCCAGTCTATGTGTGAAAAATTAAAATCTCCCACAATCACAACCTTGTGCTTACTACAAATATCTGATATCTCCTTACAAATGTGCTCCTCCAATTCTCGCTCCCCATTTGGTGGTCTATAATACACCCCCATAAGAGTTACTACACCTTTCCCATTCCTCAATTCCACCCAAATAGCCTCCCTAGACGAGCCCTCTAATCTATCCTGCCAGAGCACCGCTGTAATATTTTCCCTGACAAGCAATGCAACACCTCCCCTTCTTGTCCCTCCAATTCCATCACACCTGAAGCAATTAAATCCAGGAATATTTAGTTGCCACTCTCACCCCTCCTGTAACCATGTTTCACTAATAGCTACCACATCATACTTCCAGGTATCAATCCATGTTTTAAGCTCATCCACCTTTCTTATAATGCTCCTAGCATTAAAATAAATGCATTTGAGAAATTTTCCACCTCTTTCTCTCTAATTATCACTAACAGTGCAAACAAGTTTACTATTTTCTTTTTCTTCCTTCTTCTCTACATCTGTTCCTACACTTTTGTTCCCCCCCCCCCCACCCCCACCGTATCGAGTTTAAATCAACTGGAGCCTCTCTGGCAAACCTACCAGCAAGAATATTTGGCCCCCTCCAGTTTAGATGTAGACAGTCCTGCCAGAACAGGTCCCACCTTCCCTGGAAAACTGCCCAATTATCTATAAATCTGAAGCCCTTCCTCCTGCACCATATCTTCAGCCATGTGTTGATTTGCGCTATATTACTATTTCTAAACCCACCTTCACGTGGCACTGGTAGCAATCCTGAAATTGCTATCCCGGAGGTCCTGTCCTTTAACTTGGTGCCTAACTCCTTAAATTCACCTTTCAGGACCACCTCGGTCTTCCTACCCAGGTCATTGGTCCCTACATGGACCACGACATCCGGCTGCTCACCCTCCGTCTTGAGAATACCGAGAACTCGGTCCGAGATATCACGGACTTTGGCACCAGGGAGGCAACAGACCATACAGGATTCTCGCTCTCTTCCACAGAACCTCTTATCTGTCCCCCTAACTATCGAATCCCCTATCACTACTGCTCTCCTCTTTTCCCACCTTCCCTTCTGAGCTGAGGGTCCCGTCTCGGTGCCAGAGACGCAACCACTGCAACTTGTCCCTGGTAGGTCGTCCCCATCTACAGTATCCAAAATGATGTACTTATTATTGGTGGGAACGGCCACAGGGGTGCTCTGCTCATTCTGTCTATTCCCCTTCCCTCTCCAGACAGTCACCCAGCTACCTGTCTCCTGACTCTTAAGGGTGACTATCTCCCTGTAACTCCTCTCTATTTCTGCCTCTGCCTCCCAAATGATCTGAAGTTCATCCAGCTCCAGCTCCAGTTCCCTAACTTGGTTTGTCAGGAGCTGCAGCTCGATGCACCTTTCGCAGGTGTATTTATCAGGGACGATTGTGCTTGCCCTGACTGCTCATATCCTGCAAACAGAGCACTCAACTGCCCTAACTGCTGCCTCCATTACCTACTCTTAAGGTAATTAGATTTATTAAAGGAACTTACCCAAACTTACCTCACTTGGAGTGAAGCTCTTCCTCAGCCTCTGCTCGCCAAAGCCGCTCGAGCCAAAGCCTTCCTACTCCGTCTCCCTCTACTCCGTCGCCCGCTACAACGTCACCTGCTCCATTAATCTGCTCTCTGTTAAACACTCTGCTGCCTTATGGTCTGCCTTACACGCGCTTGCGCAGTCCTGCCCCGTTCAACTGCCGAAGCAAAATGACTGACTTCTTACTTACAGGATCCTTTAGAAATCTTACAAAATGACGAGAAATGCACCACAAAGTGATAAAGCTGATGAAGTGCAAGATGTTTCAAAATCATGATGCAAAAATACACACAAAATTAAAAGCTGTTTAAGATTTTGATTCCTGGGAAGAATTGTGTTTGTTCTGAGAATATTTGGTAATAATTGTTACTAATGGAATAATATGATTCAAATTGGAGGCCAATGAGAGAAAATTTAGTCAGCGGTGTAGGCAGGAGCAGAGTAAAGGGAGAGGAAAGACTTAGTTTAAACTGTATTTATTTCCGTACAAGTGTTTTGACAAGTAAAGTGGATGAACTTGGCATGGATTGACTCTGAACTTGGATATTGCAGACATTACAGAACTATGGCTAAAGGAAGAGCAGGACCTCCAGATCAAAGTTTTGGGATACAGACACTACAGGCATGACAGATGGGCAGGCAAGAGAGGAGGGGTAGTGCCCTTCTTTGATGAAAGAAAATATATCAGTGGACATTAGAGAGGATGCTCTTGGGAGCTCATCCATTGGGGCCATATGGGTATAAGTTAGAAACAAGAAGTGAATGGTCACTCTGATGGGATTGTGTTTTAAGTTCCCAATGGTCACTGGGAATTGGAGGGGAAAATATATTGGGTGAGCCAACCATAGTGTAAAGGGCTTGGACAGAATGGAATTTGTGAAATGTGTCCGAGAAAGCTTTCTTTATCGATATATAGAGGGAACTACTAGACAGAGGGCAACACTGTATCTGCTGCTGGGAAAAGATTTTGGGCAAGTAGCAGAAATGTCTGCTGGTGAGCACTTTGGGTCCAATGACCATAATTCTATTAGTTATAAATTAGTTATGGAGAAGAATATGATCAATTCATGGGTTAAAGTCCTGAACTGGGGTAATACAAATTTTGGAGCTATTAGGCTGGATCCTACAGTGGTGAGCAACATTTTTTGCAGGGAAAGGAGTATCTGCCAAGCGGGAGGCCTTTCATCCTGGATTGCATGGGATCTTAATTTTTGGACCAGTCTATCATGTGGGACCTAATCAAATGCCTTACTGAAGTCAATGTAGACTGCATCAACCACATTTCCCTCTTCAGCATAACTGTCACTTCCCTTTAAAAGAAAACACATCAAATTGTTCTGACAGACTTTTCCTTGAAGCATTGCTGACCTCTAATCAATCCCCACTTCTCATTGAATCCCTCATAACTTTACTCCAACAACTTTCTTACCACTAGGGTTACCTTGTCAGCCTATAATTACCTGACTTATCCCTATTGCTCTCCTTGAATAAAGGTACCACATTTAGAACATTGTACAACATAGAGCAGTACACCGTAGTACAGGCTATTTGGCCCATGATGTTGTGCTGACATTTTAACCTATTCTAAGTTCAATCCAACCCTTCTGTCCCACATAGGTCTCCATTTCTTTGTCATCTATTTGCCTATCTAAGAGTCTCTTAAATATCATTAATATATCTGAATCTCCCTGAAATTACCTCTAATCACTTTCCTCCAATCACCTTAAAATGATGCCAATTCATATTAGCCATTTCCACCCCGAGAAAAAGTCTAGCTTTCCACTCGGTCTATGCCTCTTATCACCTTACACACCTATATCAAGTCACCTCTAATCCTTCCACAAACAAGAGAAAATCTGCAGATGCTGGAAATCCAAACAACATACAAAATGCTGGAGGAACTCAGTAGGCCAAGCAGCAGAGAGAGAAGAGAGAGAAGGCCATGGAAGAAAGAATGGGGGGTGGGGTGCACCAGAGGGAGGTGATAGGCGGGCAAGGAGATAAGGAGAGAGGGCAAAGGAGATGGGAAGTGGTGAAGGAGAGAGTGGGGGGTGGGGTGAGGGGAATTACTGGAAGTTCAAGACATCGATGTTCATGCCATTAGGTTGGAGGCTACCCAGATGAAATAGAAAGTTCTGTTCCTCCAATCTAAGTGTGGCCTCATCATAAGAGTGGAGGAGGCTATGGATATACATATTGGAATGGGAATGGGAAGTGGAATTAAAATGGGTGGCCACTGGGAGATCCTGTTTTTTCCTGCCGGACAGAGCATAGGTGCTCAGCGAAGCAGTCTCCCAATCTACGTCGGGTCTCACCGATATACAAGAGGCTACACCGGGAGCACCGAACACAGTATGTGACTCCGAAAAACTCACAGGTGAAGTGTTGCCTTACCTGGAAGGACTGTTTGGGGCCCTGAATGGTAGTGAGGGAGGAGGTATAGTGACAGGTGTAGCCTATCCTTGCAAGGATAGTGCCAGGAGAGAGATCAGTGGGGAGGGACAAATGGACAAGGAACTTGTGTAGGAACCAATTCCTGTGGAAAGCAGAAAGTGGGGGCAGGGAGAAGATGTGCTTGGTGGTGGTTTCCCGTTGGAAATGGAGGAAGTTTTGGAGAATTACAATTTTCTCTGGAATTTTTCTCCAGTTCTGTCGAAGGGTTTTGGCCTGAATTGTCGACTGTACTCTTTTCTATAGACGCTGTGTGGACTGCTGAGTTCCTCCAGCATTTTGTGTGTGTCACCTCTCATCCTTGTTGGCTCCAAAGTGGAAAGCACTAGATGGCTCAACATACACTCAGGATACATGCTGTCTAATCCAGGCAGCATCCTGATAAATCACCTCTACACTCTTTTCTGGTTGCATCCTTCCTATAAGGAGGCAACCAGGAATGACCTCAATCTAAGCGGGGTCCAGCAGAATTTTATAGAGCTGCACCACTTCCTTGTGGCTCTTGAACTCAATCCTCCAACTAATGAAGGCCAACACACCTTCTTCACCATCCCATCAATTTCCACAGCAACTTTGAGGGATCTATGGACGTGAACCCCAAGATCCTTCTGTTCCTCACACTGCTAAGAATCCTGAAATTCACCCTGTATCTTGTCTTCTACTTCAACCTTCCAAAGTGAATCACTTCACACTTTCCTGAGTTGAACTCTATCTGCCACTTTCAGCCCAGCCTCTGCACCTTGTCAATGTCCTGAAACAATCATCTACATAATTCATAACTCTATAAAGCTTTGTGAATTCTGCAAACTTACTAACCCACTCTTCCACTTCTTTGTTAAAGTCATTTATAAAAAATCACGAAAGGCATGGGTCACGGAACACCACTGATCATGAACCTCAAGGTAAATCCTTGATGTCCATCTATGACTGCCCTCTGCCTTCTGTGTTCAACACAATTCTGAATCCACACAGCCAGGTTTCACTAGGTCGCATCCCTCCTGACCTTCTGAATGAGTCTACCCTGGGGAACCTTGTCAAAAGCCTTATGAAAGTGCATAAACACCACATCCTCTGCTTTACCTTCATCAAAGATCATAAGACATAGGAACAGAATTAGGCCCTTTAGTTCATCGAGTCTCCTCCACCACCTTATCATATCTGATTTATTTTTCCACTCTCCTACTTTCTCCCTCTAACTATTGATACACTTACTAATCAAGAACCTATCAACCTCCATTTAAATATACTCAATGACATGGCTTCCACATCCATCTGTGGCAATGAATTCCACAGATTGACTATCCTCTGGCTGAAGAATTCCTTGGTTGGTGCAACTGTAACAAAAACCAATTTCCCTCGGGATCAATAAAGTATGACTATGACTATCTCTGTTCTGAAGGGACACTTTTCTGTTCTGAACCTGTGTCCTTTGGTCCTACACTCCCCTATTAATGGAAAAGTGTTCTCCACATACACCCTATCTAGGCTTTTCAATATTCATTGAAACATACTGAATATTGAAAAGCCTAGATAGGGTGTATGTGGAGAACACTTTTCCATTAATAGGGGAGTGTAGGACCAATGAGGCCCTACACCCTTCATTCTCCTAAACTCCAGTGAGTACAGGACCAGAGCCATCAAATACCCCCCCTAGGTTAACCCTTTCATTCCTGGGATCATTCTCATAAACCTCCTCTGGACCCTCTCCATCGCCAACACATCCTTTCTTAGATATGGGGCTCAACACTGCTCACAATACTCCAAATGTGCTATGATTAATGTCTGATAAAGTCTCAGCATTGTATCCTTGCTTTTATATTCTAGTCCTCTCGAAATGAATGTCAACATTGTATTTGCTTCCTTACTACCAACTCAACCTACAAGTTAACCTTTAGGGAATCCTGCATCAGAACCCCCAAGTCCCTTTGCACCTCAAATTTCTGAATTCACTCCATTTCAGAAATAGTCTACACCTTTATCCCTTATACCAAAGTGCATGACCAAACACTTCCCTGCACTGTATTCCATCTTCCACTTCCTTGCCCATCTTCCTAATCTGTCCAAATTCTTCTACAACACTAGCAATTTTTGTATCGTCTGCAAACTTGGCCACAAAGCCAGAATTCCATCATCCAGATCATTAACGTGTAAAGTAAAAATTAGCGGACCCCACACCAAACCAAGCAGAACCCCACTAGCCATGGCAGCCAACCAGAAAAGGACTTCTTTATTCGCACTCTTTACCTTCTTCTATGCCAGTCAGCCAATCAACTATCTGTTATTAAAATGTATTCATTTAGGCGATAAGGCATGGCCTGCCCCTTAGAAAGCCTTACTGACTATCCCTGATCAGTCTATGCTTCTCGAAATGCTTGTAAACTCTGTCTCTAAGAATCCTTTCCACACTGCAGTAAGACTCACTGTCTGTAGTTCCCAGGACTATCCCTATTACCATTCTTGAGCAATCTTCTGGTGCTATGCCTGTGCCCAGTGAGGATGTAATGATCATCACTGAAAGTGTTGCAGTCTCTTCCCTCATATACTGTAGGGACCTGAGGTGTCCCAGCCCTGAGTACTTACCAATCGATCAACCATAATGTTTTCCAAAAGTTCACGCACATCCTCTTTCTTAAAGTCAACATGTGTCAGCACATCAGCTTGTTTTACACAGTCCTCACATTTGTCCATGTTCCTCTTACTGGTGAATACAGAAACAAAGTACGTATTAAGGAACCCTGTTTACCTCCTCCAATTCCAGACACATTTCCTCTTTTATCCCTGATCAGTCAAAGTTCAACGTTCAAAGTAAATTTATTATCAAGGTACATATACAACACCATATACTACCCTGAAATTTGCTTTCTAGTGCGCATATTCAGTAAATCCAAGAGCCGTAATAGAATCAATGAAAAACCAAACCTGATACGGTGGGTGGGGGGGGGGGGTGAATGGGGGGACAAATAACTAATGTGCAAAAAGCAACAAACTGTGCAAATACAAACGATAAAAATAAATAAATAAATAAGCAATAACTATTGAGAATGTGAGATGAAGAGTCCTTGAAAGGAAGTCCATAGTTTGTGGTAACAATTCAATGATAAGGAAAGTGAAGTTGAGTGAAGTTATTCCCATTAGTTCAAGGGCCTGATGGTTGAGGGGTAATAACAGTTCCTGAACCTAATACTGTGATCCTGAGGCTCCTGTACCTTCTTCCTGATGGCAGCAGTGAGAAGAGAGCATGAACTGGGTGGTGAGCATCCTTGATGATAGATGCTGCTTTCCTGTGACAGCATTCCATACAGATGTGCTCAATGGAGGGGAGGGCGTTATCCATGCTGGACTTGACTGTATCCACTGCAGTCCTACTCACAGTCTAGTTATCCTCCTGTTCTTCATGTACATGTAAGAAGTTTTGCTGTTTTCCTTAATCCTACTTGCCATGGTGTTCTTAGATCTGTTTCTAGCTCTCCTAAGTCCATTCTTAAGCTCCTTCCTGGCTGTCTTGTAACTCTCAAGAGCCCTGTCTGATCCTTGCTTCCTAAAGCGTAAGTATGCTTCTTTCTTCCTTTTGGTTACATTTCAACCACGTCTTGTCAATCATGGTTGCTTCACCCTTCCATCCTTTCCCTGCTTCAATGGGACAAATTATCCAGAAGCCCATGCAAGTTCTCCCTGAACAAACTCTACGTTTCTGTTGTGCTTTTTCCTGAGTACATCTACTCCCAATTTATACGCCCAAGTCCTGCCATTGCATCATATTTTGCCCTCACTCAATTAAATATTATTCAATACTATCTGCTCCTTTCCCCTTCCTGGTCTATGGTAAAGATCAGGGAGTTGTGATCAATGTCTCCAAGTTGCTCACCCACTGAGAGTTCTGAAACCTGACTAGGCTCCTTGCCTTGTAACAGATTCTGTGTGGCCTCTCTTTTAGTCAGCTTGTCTAAATATAGTATTTGGAATCCTTCCTGGACACACCTAACAAACTCATGCACCTACTCCTGCCTCCTGATCTGATCCTCAGTGTCTCTGTAGCTGTTTGGGGATCTTTAGAATACTCCCAATAGAGTGATTGTGTGCTTCTTTTTTCTAACTTTCACCACATTGAATCAGTGGCTGATCGCTCTGTGATGTCCTCCCTTTCAGCAGCTGTGATACTCTCCCTGATTACCAATGCTCGCCCCACCACATTTACCTATCTCCCTGTTCCCCTTGAAACATCTAAACCCCAGAATATCCAGCAGCCATTCTTGCCTTTGTGAGAGCCAAGTCTCTGTAATGGCTATGATGTTGTTGCTTTGTTCCTGATACTTCCTGCATTAAAATATACACATTTCATCACATCCAACTGATTGCAATTAAGCCCTCTCTGTTACCTATCCTTCCTCACAGTGTCTCTACATGCTGCATCTAACTTTTATATCAATTGCTCCATGCTCTGATCAATCACTCTGGTTCCCATCTCCCTGCCTAACTGTATTGATTAGTGTTTGCTGATTTGTTTAAGAAACAAACAGTTGAAGGAAAGTAACTGTTCCTGAACCTAATAGCATGGGACTTCAAGCCTCTGGCTAATGATTGCTGCAAAAGGATGTCATGACTTGGATGGAAGGGGTCTTTGATGGCAGATTTTGCCTTTTTGAGACATTACGCCCTGTAGAAAATATGAACAGTGGAGAAGGATGCATCCATGATATATTGGACAGAGTTCACCACTCTCTGCAACTTCTTATGTTCCTGTGCATTTCAATCGCTGTCCCAGAAACTGTGCAACTTGTGTGGATGCTTTCAACAGTACATATTGTTAAAATATTTGGTGACAAGCCAAGCGCCCTTAAACTCCTAAGGAAAGCACGCCAGTGTCTTTCTTATAACTGCATCTATTTGTGCTGAGGTCATCTGGTGTGTAATTTAAGGCTGCTGACTCCCTCTGCTGTCGATTTTCCAATATAGAATGGTGTGTATTTGCCCTCCTTCCTTTTCCTGAAGTCAACAGTCAACTGACACTGAATGAGAGGTTGTTCTTGTGGTGCCACTCAACTAGGTGTCCTATGTTGCTCTGCTAAGATGACCTATTGTCACCGGTGAATTGTTCAACAAAAGTAGTGCTATTGTCAAATTTGAACATGGCATTGAGGTTGTGCATAGCCACATAGTTCTGTGTATGGAGAACAGAGTAGGGGACCAAGCATGCAGCCTTGAGGTACACTTATTACCAATCCACATTGAATGAGGTCTACTGATGAGGAAGTCATTTTCCATTGCAGTGGAAGGTACAAAGGCCCAGGTCTTCGGGCTTGAAAACGAGTTTGTATGGCAATATTGTGTTGAATGCTGACTTGTAGTCAATGGACAGCAGCCTAATGTAGGAACTCCTGTTGTCCATTTGACACAGTGCAGGGTGCAGAGTCCTATAAATTGCTTCTGCTGTTGATCTGCTCTGGTAGTAGTCAAATAGGAGTGGATCCTGGTCGTCTCTGAAGCAGGAGCTGATTTGCACGTTAAACAACCTTTTGAAGCATTTCATTATAGTTGGTGTAAGCATTACCAGAGATGGTAATCATTGAGGAAGGTCACCACAACTTCTTGGGCACTGGTACAATAGATAACATTTTGAAGCAGATGAGAACCTCAGACCACAGAAGTGTGAGGTTAAATATGTCTGTAAATACTCCAACCAGTTGATCCACATCTTTAGTACTGGGCCAGGTTTACCTTCTAGACCAGATGCCTTCCTTGAATTAATTCTCTTGAAAGATGCACATATGTTGGCCTCAGAGACCGAAATAACAAGGTATCCAGTGATCTGAGGGTGTGTCATAGCATCAAAGCATGCATAAAAGGTATTGAACTCATCTGGGAGTGATGGGTTATTACCACTTATGCTACCCTATCTCACTTTGTAGGAAGTTAATGTTGTTTAATTTTTATTGATTATATTAGGGTAAAGTAATTGCATTTCCAAAGCTAGGAAGAGAATCCATTATCTTTTTCCTACTGATCCTGAACTCCACCTCCAAGTAATATACTCCTAGAGCTCTAGAAAGAACATTTAACTGATCCACTCTCTGAAAGGAATATGGCCACTTCTCAAAGTAATCTGTTATAATTAAGTCAACCATAATGTGCAACCAGAGTATTTTATTGCAATATACTTTGGAATAGACTGACTTTAATATTTACCTCATGGGTAAAAAAAATAACACAGCGAACGAGACAATCAAGAACTTTTGATTATTTCCAAGGTCCATTCTCTTACCTAATCAGTCAGGATACCTTTTTTAAGGGCCCAAGGGGAAAGTTAAAAGGGTTCTGTCCTTGCTGATGGTGTTTGGCTGGGGGTGTGATGTTGAAAGTTCAATTATTCACCATCCGCTGCAGCCCAGGAGTCTTGAGAAAATACAGTTTAAAAGACAAAGTCTTTGTTTTTTTTTTATCTTTATTTAAAATTAATAGCATGGTTTCAAAGAGTATGCAGCAGAAAATGACGTGATCATTAGGAGCACTGGTGTGTGGAGTAATCTTGGGGTGCAAGTCCATAGCTCTCTGAAAGTGGCAACACAAGTATATAGGGCACAAAAGATGTGCTGCATGTCAGGGTGTTGAGGCAAAATGTTACTGTAGATGTGTAAAACATCTTTGAACTACATTTGGAGGATTGTTTGAGTTTGATTTCCAGATTACAAGGAAGATGTGGAAGTGTTGAAGATGGTGCAGAAGAGGTTCACTCGGATATTGCCTGAACTGTAGAGTATTAACTATGAGTGGATGTTGAATGAACTTGGGTTGTTTTCTGTGGAGCTTTGGAGGCTAAGGAGCAGCCTACAGAAGTGTATAAAATCATTCATGGTATAAATGCAGTGGACAGAATATTCTTCCCTGGATGGAATTGCTGAACTCTAGAGGCCTTAGATTTATGGTAAAAGATGGTAATTTTAAAGGAGATGCATTTTATTTACATGGATAGCATTAGGTGCATGGAATAGGTTGCAAAGGGACATGATAATAGAGGATGCCAGCAACCTTTAAGATTTTTTTTGATGGGGAATGAAGGGACAGAGGGCACCTGCAGGTCGATGGGATTGGTTTAAACTGGCATCTTGGTTGGCACAGAGATCTTCAGCCAAGTGGCCTGTTTGTATGGTGTAATGTTCTATACTGTTTTATATTCTCTGAAAGTTATGGAATAATTAGATTAAGTGGACTGAGTAATAATGAGCTTTCCTCCCTTGGGCAAGAAACCTATGACGTACTTGACACGTGCAGAGGATTACAGAGAACTCTATCCAAGTTCTCGTTCTGCAACCGACTATAAAATAATCGATAGGATGATTTATGATAATACATCAAAAACGCAAAATGGTTCGTAACTGTTTTATCGGAATTTAAAACTGAATATTTATGCTGGAGTCACCAGAAGTGCACGTTCACCAGCTCTCTGCTGAAACAAGTTCTGATCTAATGAACAAACGCATCACCGCTGCTTGCTTTTGTCTATTTCCAGATATTTGCAGCAGTTCGATCTGGAGGCGCTTATACCAGCAGTAGCTTCTGCTGCCGCTTCGCGCAGACATTGCCTCTACAAGTCAGCTAAGAATTAAAAAAAACCCTCTGAAGCCTAATGTGCGTGCTGTAGAGTGGAAATCCCACCCAGCGGTCGTTTAATCCGTCCAGAAGTGGACTTGGCATGCCAAGGAAATGAGTTCGAAGACCACCATGACTAACCAGGAAAAGTGGATTACTCTCAGCCCAGCAGAATTCTCCCAGCTACAGAAGTACGCCCAGTGTAAGTGTTAAAGAATTTGCCAAATAATTTAGTTTCCCTGATAATGCCGCTGTTTAAGATGCTGTTGCTGAACTAAAGCGGCGCCAGGTTTAATGTGTGCATTAGAGATACATTAAAGATTAATACTGCACAACAAATCGCAGTGTAACATGGACTAACGGGAGCTGTTACATTACACTGTGATTTTAAAGTATAATGTTGGATTTTAAATTGCATGTAAGATTAGCGCTTTTCCTTTTATGAGCATGACAAATAATGCATTTTGCAAATAAAACAGAAACGTTGTAATTTTTCGGGCTGCATTTCAAATACAGCATTGTTTGGATGCTGATTTTGAGCCCCGAACACCTACTTAATTGCTGCCTGTTTGTTCTCATCCTTCGACTTTGCGTCATGTGCTTTGCGCTAGTACCAAATCAAGGCTGGTCACCACCAGGCTGTTGACTGAAGAGGGACCATTTAAAAAAAGGTCACTGTCGATTTGTTTGTCTATTCCTCTCAAGAAATGAAAGGCATTATTCGTGTCCCAGGCCGATATGGAACCAGAAGACAAACTACATTAAATTATTTGCGCTTTGAAGGGTCGCCCATTGAGAATCGCACTTCTGTGGCGCCTGTAAATTTTAACTAGCTTTCGGATGTACAGCTTGGTTGATTTCGGTACCTGTTATGTAATGTCATGCTGCGACGTTATGGATCAGAATTATTTAAAACGCAATTGCCCGAAGAAACAGCTTTGTTCGGCATTTTCTGTTATTTAAGATTTATGCATGTTTTATTTTGTAAAAGACAAGCTTCTAGTATTCTGTTAATTTAATTCGAGTTGAGCTGAGAGCTCTCACTGATCATTCTAATTTCTGTTTCAGCCTTTATTTTGGCCTCTGTAATCAGAAGCACGAGATAGAATATTTATGCTGGAACACCTACCAGTTCAGGGCCTTTGAACTCAATGGAAGACACAGGCTGCATCTATCCCTGACTAGAGTTCTCTCAAACAGGAAACCTGAGGGACAGTAGTTTGTGGAGCAAGGCAAGAGTAGAAACAGATACTGTATACACTTAGTAGCCACTTTATTAGGTACACCTGTACACCTGCTTGTTAATGCAAGTATCTGATCAGCCAGTCATGTCATAGCAGCTCAGTGATTTGGCGTTAAGCTGTCTTCAGGTGTGGGTACTCACAATGCTGTGAGAGAGTGTTCCAGCAAAAGTGAAGGAACAGCAATAGTCAGAATGACGTGGTTTGCAGGACAACTTCCAGGCAGTGGTGTTCACATGTTTTTGTTGCCCTTGTGGGCAGCAGGATATTAGGTACGCCTCTACACCTGGTCGTTAAAACAAATATCTATCAGCCAATCATGTGGCCGCAATACAATGCATCAAAGCATGCAGACATGGTCAAGAGGTTCAGTCGTTATTTGGACCAAACATCAGAGTGGGGAAGAAATATGATCTACGTGACTTTGATTGTTGGTGCCAGGCAGGGTGGTTTGAGTATCTCACAAACTGCTGATCTCCTGGGATTTTCATGTGCAACAGTCTCTAGAGTTCATAGAGAGTGGTGCAGAAATACGGAGAGTGCAGTTCAGTGGGTGAAAATGCCTTGTTAATGAAAGAGGTCAGGCAGATTCAAGGTGACAATAACTTAAGTAGCCATGTGTTACATCAGTGGTGTGCAGAAGAGCATCTCCGAATTCACAGCTGGTTGAACCTTGAAGTGGATGAGCTACAACAGCAGCAGACCATGAAGATACGCTCTGTGACCACTTTATTAGCTACAGGAATAGTGGCCTCTGAGCGTATTATACGAGAAGTTGTCAGCTACTCTGACTGACTGCAGTATTCTCCTAAACAGAAGCAATTGTATTTTTTTACTGAGAATTTTGTGGTTTGGGGTATTGGGCACACTGATAAGGTGAGTATATACTGCTTATTCCTAAATGCCCTTCAGCTGAGTGTCGAGAACATTTTAAGAGCCATTTACCTGGGTGGGTCTGGAAACATATTGAGGTCAGACTATAAATTCTGCAGATACTGGAAATCCAAAACAACACACACAACATGCTTGAGGTCAGCAGGTCAGGCACCATATATGGAAATGAATACATAGTCGATATTTTGGGCTGAGACTCTTCTTCAGGACTGGAAACAGAGGAGAAAGATACCAGAATAAAAAAGGTGGGGCAAGGTGAAGGAGGCTAGCTAGAAGGTGATAGGTGAAGACTTGTGGGTGGGAAAGGTAAACTTCTGGAGAAGAAGGAATCTGATGGGAGAGGAGAGTGGACCATTGAAGAAAGGGAAAGAGGAGGGGATCCAGGGGGAAGTGATAATCAGGTAAGAAGAGTTAAAAGGCCAGCGTGGGGGATCGAAGGAGGAGTTTTTTTTACTGGAAAAAAAAAGATATTTATGCCACCAGGTTGGAAGCTACCCAGACAAATATAAGGTGTTGCTCCTCCATACTGAGGAGACCATGGACCGACATGTTGAAATGGGAATGAGAACCAGAATTAAAATAATTGGCCACTGGGAAGTTTTCCGCTTTTGACGGATGGGGTGCAGATGCTTGATCAAGTGGTCCTCCAATTCACGATGGGTCTCATCCATGTAAAGGAGACTGTTTTGGGACCACTGGACATGATAGACGACCCCAGCAGATTTTCAGGTGAAGTGCTGCCTCACCTGGAATCACTGTTTGGGGCCCTGAATGGAGGCGATGGAGAAGGTGAATGGGCAGGTGTAGCACTTAGGCATTTGCAGGGATAAATCACAGAGGGAGTGAACCCTGCAGAAAGCGGGGATGTGGGGGAGGGGGAGGTAAAGATATGATCAGTCATAAGATCCTTCTTTAAGATGGTGGAATTTTATAAGGAAGGGCAGTCTCTTTTCATGAAGATATTGGTGAACCAGTTGAGTTTTTACATCAATACATCATTACTAATGACTAGATTTTTCTCCAATTCTAGATTAACAATTGAGTTTAAATTTTGCTTCCACCATTTGGAAGAATTTGACTCTGGATTACTAATCTGATAATTTAACCATTGCACCACTGCCATTAAATGTTGTTTGTTATTTAAAGCAATGATTCAGACTCCACTTTCTGCTAGTTCACGTGCATCTACTCTGTGGGAACTCAGTGTTTAATTGCCAGCAGGAAATAAATTGGTGGTTAGCAGTAGGGATAATCAGTATACGTTTGAACTGGTGCGAGTACCTGTGGTGGAGCTCTGATTGGCTATGGGTTGGCTGTTAGTACTTCATGAGATCATCTCTGAATCCAGCGATGAGCACACAATTCCACTATCATCACTGTAAGTACAGAGGGAATGTTATATTGTTACAAATGTTGTCTTTAGAGAGAACAGATATCTGCTTACTCATCTTGATGTCAAACAAACCTCTTCACAATTTCAAAGAACATGTTTCTTTTCCATAATGTAGCTGTAGAGCATGGTGGAAATACTCAGCACATTGAACAGTTTTTGGGGAAATAAGAACTGAGATAATGTTTCCTGATCCAATAATATACCTGAAATAGTAACATCCTCTGTAGCCACTCCAAACCAAATTTCCAGTGCTTCCTATTTTTGTGTCAGATTTCCTGTTTTTCTTTTCTTTTTAATGTTTTCCTGATTCTGGTGCATTGTCTATCCTTCAGTTCCCAGTCTTAATGCAGTCAATCTTGTTATTGTTGTCTGTAAGATTTTGCTCCAAGTTAACCAACTTTCATGATTCCTAAGCAACACAAACAAAACGCTGGAGGAACTCAGCAGGTCAGGTAGCATCTATGGAAATGAACAGATAGTTGACACTTTGGGCCGACACCCCTCTTCATAACTGAGAAGGAAGGGAGAAGATGCCAGAATAAAAAGATGGGGGGAGGGAAAGGAGTCTAGCTGGAATGTGATAGATAAAGCCAGGTGATGTTCTATTCCAGGATATCAGCGATGTCTTCCTTCTTTAAAGAATCGGGGTTCCCTCCCTCCAATATTGATGCTGCCCTCACTCACATCTTCTCCATTTCCCAGACATTCACAATCACCCCATCTTCCCATCACCTTAATATGATACATTGCTTCTTGTCCTTATCTACCATCCTATCAGCGTCCACGTTCAACACATCATCTTCTGCAACTTCCGCCTTCTCCAGAGGGATCCCACCACTAAACATGTTATTACCTTCCCCCATCTCTCCACTTTCCACAGTGATTGCCCCCTCCACAACTTCCTTGTCCATTTGTCCCTCCCCACTAATCTCCCTCCTGGCACTTATATCTGCAAGTGGCCTAAGTGCTACATCTGCCCATACACCTCGATTCAGGGCCACAAACAGTCCTTCCAGGTGAGCTAACACTTCAGCTGTGAATCTGCAGTCTATTGTGCTTGGTGCTCCCAGTGCAGAGAGTGCTACATTGGTGAGACCCATCGTAGATTGCTTTGTTGAGTACCTCTGCTCCATCCGCCAGAAACGGGACTTCCTGGTCACCAAACATTTTAGTTCTGATTCTCATTCCTGTTATGACATGTCAGTCCATCCTTTTGTGCCAAGATGAGGCATTCCTCAGGGTGGAGGAGCAACACCTTATATTCCGTCTGGGTAGCCTCCAACCTGATGGCATGAACATCGATTTCTACTTCACACCACCACCCCTTCTTCTGTTCTCCACTCTGACCTTTTACTTCTTCTCACCTACCTATTAATTTCTCATGGGTTCCCTCCTCCTATCCTTTCTCCAATGGTCCACTCTCTTCTCCTATCAGATTCCGTCTTCTCCAAACCTTCACCTTTCCCACCCCATTACCTATCACCAGTGACCTTCCAGCTTGCCTCCTTCCTCTTCCCCCCCACCTTTTAATTCTGGCATCTTCCCCTTTCAGTCCTGAAGAGGCATGAAAAGGCATGAAAAAATGCCGGACGCAGGCTTCTCATTGTCTGAGTCGACATTCCCCTGAAGAAGGATCTCAGCCTGAAATGTCGACTATCTATTCATTTCCACAAATGCTGTCTGACCTGCTGAGTTACTCTAGCATTTTGTTTGTGTGGTTTTGGATTTCCAGCATCTGCAGAATTTCTTGTGTTTCATGATTCCAAGTGAGAACAATTCTTAAGCATTGGCTATAAAGTGCTTTTGCATGTTCTGAAGGGATATGAGATCTGCAATATCAATAAAAAAGTTTGTCTTTCTTTCTGTATTTATTATCAACTTTGATAATATGAGAAAGCCTACATGCTTGATTGCTGATGGGAGCAAAAATAGTGGCACATTAAATAGTGTTTATTGAACACTAAAATTATAAATTGGCATTGACGGATTAAGTGAGTGGAAAAATTGTGGTATGTGTAGTTCAGTGCAACTCAAAGGAAGATCATCTATTTTGGAGCAGAACCTTAACATCAGAGGCAAGCCATTCTCAAATGAAATAGATGCAAAATCAATTAATAGTTTAAAATCAGTGATCACAATATTTATGCTGATAAAGGTTGTTTGGATCTCTGGAGCCAAGGCAACTGGAAGCAGTAAAAGTGCAACATGCCACGGCAAGCCGGGTTCAACAAAAGGCTGAACGCGATTGACCTTTCCTGCTCGCATATGTCAGTGTTTCCAGCTTTTCCTCTTCTAGTTTTAACAACATTTGTATGGGAATATAAAAGCTGTGCTTACAGTTTCTTTACAAATAAGTAGAAGAACTTTTCCAGCATGGTATATTTGCTGCAAGAGATGTGACAATGAAGATGGTTTAATCTATGCCCAATATTTATCAAGAAATTATGGCATTCTTCTTGTTTTCATAGGTACAGTTCCTTTGTCTGAATTGTAACAGCAGGGTAGAGTCAACTCAATTTTACCTTAAAACTTTGAGTGGAAGTAAATTCTACTTCAGAATTATGAACAAGAGGAAACCTGCAAAGGCTTGAAATCAAAGCAACACGCCCAAATTGCTGGAGGAACTCAGTAGGCCAGGCAGCATCTATGGAAAAGAGCACAGCTGAAGGGTCTTGGCCCGAAACGTCGACTGTACTTTTATTCCATAGGTGCTGCCTGGCATGCTGAGTTCCTCCAGCATTTTGTGTGTGTTGTTTAGAATTATGAGGTGGAGTTGGTGGTCCCTTGTTGTGTATGCTCATTGACTGCAGCTGGTGCAATGATTCTGCAGCCTACAGTCAATGTATTGGTCCTATATCCAACCACAGAAATGCACCAATCCATTAAACTGTCCTACTGACCACTGTGACAATTTCAGCCTTGAAATGAACAATTTTATTATAATTGCTGGCACTATTTACAAATTAAGACTGGTTTCTTCAATACAACCAAACATTAACTCCAATGGTCCCTAAACTAATTCACAAGATAATCATAAAACTTTCAGTGTGTGAATATCTCAGTGAAAGTGACAATTTGTCATTCAGGAAGAATCTAGACAGTATGATATTGTTACTAATAGAATTCATCAAACTCTAACAAGACAAAATCTGCAGATCCTGGAAATCCAAGCAACACACATACACAATGCTGGAAGAACTCAGCAGGCCAGGCAGTATCGGTGGAAAAGAGTACAGTTGATGTTTCAAGCTGAGACCCTTCAGCAGGACTGGAGGAGGGTCCTGCTGAAGGGTCTTGGACTTAAACGTCAACTGTGCACTTTCCTATAGATGCTGTCTGGCTGCGGAGTTCCACCAGTATTTTGTGTATGTTGCTTGATCAAACTCTAGATTGTTTCTCAGATATTTGATTATAATGCAATCTAGATTGTACGTCCCTGTGTAATTTAAGATAAGATAAATTTAGATCACTTCATTAAATTTCTATTTTGGGTGTTCTGCTTTCCCAATGAGCTCAACACCTTTTATACATGATTTAAAAGGGAGAAAAAATATTACATCTGTGTGAATCCCTGCAGCACCTGATGACCCTGTGATCTCCGCCTTGGAGGCTGACGTCAGAAGATCTTTCAAGACGGTGAACCCTTGCAAGGCAGCGAGTCCTGATGATAGTGTAGAACTGGTGGGAGTTTTCAAGGACATCTAACATCTTGAATGGCTGTACTGTCCCACTCCCAGATTAGCTCAACACTTTTATGCACACTTTGAAAGAGAGAATAAAAGTCCACCTGTGCAAACCCCTGCAGTATCTAGTGACCCTGTCATCTCGGTCTCGGAGGCTGATGACAGAACATCTTTCAAAGGGGTGAGCCCTCGCAAGGTGTCAGGCCCTGATGGTGTATCTGGTAGGTCACTGAAAGCCTGTGCCAACCAACTGGTGGGAGTGTTCAAGGATAACTTCAATCTCTCACTGCTGCAGTCAAAGTTTCTCACCTGCTTCAAAAAGGCATCAGGCCAAGAAAGCTGGTGTGAGCTGCCTCATTGACTATTGCACAGTAGCACTTACATGTACTGTGATGAAGTCCTTTGAGATGTTGGTCTTGACTAACATTAACTCCTGTCTGAGCAAGGACCTGGACCTGCTGCAATTTGCCTTCTGCCACACCAGGACTACAGTGGATGCACTTTCACTGGCTCTCCACTTGGCCTTGGATCAGCTGGACAACAGCAATACCTATATCAGGCTGCTGTTTATTGTTTACAGCTCAGCATTCAACACCATCATCCCCTCAGAAATAATAAAGAAGCTTCAAAACCTGGCACTCTGTACCACCCTCTGCTGTTGGATGCTTGACTTCCTCATTAGGGGATGAGAGTCAGTGTGGATGGGAAATAACATCTCCTCCTCGCTGACTATCAACACAGTGATAGCTCAAATATGTGTGCTTACCATATTTCATAAATCTCTCTAATTTCATGGTTGTGTGGCTAGGCACAGCATAAACACCATCTATAAATTTGCCAGTGACAGCACTTTTGCTGGCAGAATCTTCGATGGTGATGTGCTGATGTAGAGGGGTAATGTTGATCGGCGTCACAACAACAACCTTGCACTCAATGTCAGTAAGGTCAAGGATTGATTGTAGACTTCAGAAGGGGAAGTTGGGAGAACAAACACCGGTCCTCATTGAGGCATCAGCAGCAGAAAGGTGAGCAGCTTCAAGTTCCTGGGCGTCAACATCTCTGAAGATCTATCCTGGACAAAACATGTTGTTCCAATTATGAAGGAAGCACGTCAAAGACTATAGTTCATTAGGAATTTGAGGAGATTTGGCACATCATCAAAGACTAGCAAATTTCTACAGGTTGAGAGCATTCTGCCTGGTTTCATTACCACCTGTTATGGAGCTCGAGTGCATAAGATTGGTTGTAAGCTCAGCCAACTCATCATGGGCACCAGCCTCCCTACCATTGAGGACATCTTCAAGAAGGTGATATTAAACATAAAGGACCCTCACCATTTGGGACATGCCCTCTTCTCATTTCTACCATCAGGGAGGTGGTACGGGAGTCTGAAGACACACACTCAATGTTTTAGGAACAGTGTCTTCCCCTCTGCCGTCAGATTTCTGAAGAGTCAATGTACTCCTGAACACTTCCTCACTATGCTGCTCTTTTTGCACAATTTATTTCTTTTTATATATTTTTATTAAAATTTATAGTAATTTTTATGTATTGCACTGTATTTGTGCTACCAAAGTATATATGCATATTAGTTAGTATATAAGAAATCTGATTATGATTCTGATTCCAAAAAATGTTGATGCATTCCAAAGACATCAAAGCAGGGCAGTAGTGAAAATTCTGACACAGGGTGTTATATTGCAAATAACAAGCAAGCTGAATGTCTTCAAAAAAGTCTTAGAACTTTAAAATATTGAAAGGTATAAAGGTATAATACTGATATAAGCAAATCATTCACATTGGCTCTGAATGCCTAACTGGAAGATAACAGTAAAATACTAATGAGATTTAGTTAAGATTTAGCGAATGGAAGAAATTTTCCCTGCAGATAGCTTAATATCTTGAAAAGGTTATAGGGATAGTTCTATGTTCCAGAAAAGATGATTCATTCTATTCCTCTTTTAAAGCTCAAATCTTTCACCTTCTTGCTTTTGCAACAAGTTGGCAGAGACTGGGGAGTGCTTGACTCTCCACTCATCTCATAGTTTCAGCAATGTTTTAGTATGACGAAGACTATTAGGTAAAAGAATGCTTTGGTTGCTGGCAAGCATCAGTAATGGTGGTTGCACATATGATTTATTCACTTAGGACTCCGATTGATATGGAATTTAGATGCACAGAACTAGTTAAATTTTGGAAAAGCACGGAGAAGCACACCGTTGGTTATATTGTAATTTGTTATTCCTGATTTGTTTTGCATTTTCTTAGAAGCAGAAACAGCTTTTCTTCTACCTTTGATGTTATCATTTAACTCCAAGTGAAGCTGTTCAATTCCTACAAAGACTCAAAGGAGAGTTTCAGCTCTTAGCCATCATTCAAATACTGCATCTTCTGTTAACAGTGCCCATTAAAAAATAGAAAAAATTCATCTCCGTAACATGCAACCAAAATCAAATATCAAACTGTAGAAGACAAATTTGCCAAAGCCATTGTAGTAAAATATTTGAGGAAATGTCACTGAGAATGTGACATTCCAACACATTGCTATTATTGTCAATACTTGCCCAGTATCCCAGCAGATGTACCACTTCCCAACACTAGTGAGGGTCTTGTTTAAAGGTGGTGATTTCCACCCTACTGATTGACCACCAGTTTGCTTCTGTCCTGCAACATTGGACCCTTCAAGGAATCAAATTGATGAGGATGAGGATTATTAGCTCTCAGGCTGGTATGGTAGATGGCAAAGCCTTTCCTGTGTTCAACTTGAGGGAAAAACAACAGGTTGCATTCAGTTGAATGGGGAAATCTGTTCCCCCTCTGCGATCAGATTTCTGAATGGTCTATGAACACATGAACTATTCCCCTTTTGCACTATTTATATATCTATTTGTTGTAAGTTACATCGACTTCTATGTCTTTGCACTGTACCATTGCCACAAAACAAACACAAAAAGCGTGATATACATGTATTACTGATAATAAACCTGATTGTAATTCTGATTCATCCTGGGAAAAGGATAAGTAGATTTTCTTTATTTACTAAAACTAGTTTCCAAGTTTTACTTGATTATTTTATGGGTGGTTGTGCTATCAACATGCTTACTATAAAAATGAATCTCTAACATTCGGGCAACACACATCAAAGTTGCTGGTGAACGCAGCAGGCCAAGCAGCATCTGTAGGAAGAGGTGCAGTCGACGTTTCAGGCCGAGACCCTTCGTCAGGACTAACTGAAGGAAGAGTGAGTAAGGGATTTGAAAGTTGGAGGGGGAAGGGGACATCCAAAATGATAGGAGAAGACAGGAGGGGGAGGAATAGGGCCAAGGGGATACGAGAGGATCATGGGACAGGAGGTCCGGGAAGAAAGACAAGGGGGGGGGGAACCCAGAGGATGGGCAAGAGGTATATTCAGAGGGATAGAGGGAGAAAAAGGAGAGTGAGAGAAAGAATGTGTGCATAAAAATGAGTAACAGATGGGGTACGAGGGGGAGGTGGGGCCTTAGCGGAAGTTAGAGAAGTCGATGTTCATGCCATCAGGTTGGAGGCTACCCAGACGGAATATAAGGTGTTGTTCCTCCAACCTGAGTGTGGCTTCATCTTTACAGTAGAGGAGGCCGTGGATAGACATGTCAGAATGGGAATGGGATGTGGAATTAAAATGTGTGGCCACTGGGAGATCCTGCTTTCTCTGGCGGACAGAGCGTAGATGTTCAGCAAAGCAGTCTCCCAGTCTGTGTCGGGTCTCGCCAATATATAAAAGGCCACATCAGGAGCACCGGACGCAGTATATCACCCCAGCCGACTCACAGGTGAAGTGTTGCCTCACCTGGAAGGACTGTTTGGGGCCCTGAATGGTGGTAAGGGAGGAAGTGTAAGGGCATGTGTAGCACTTGTTCTTTCTCTCACTCTCCTTTTTCTCCCTCTGTCCATCTGAATATACCTCTTGCCCATCCTCTGGGTTCCCCCCCCCCCTTGCCTTTCTTCCCGGACCTCCTGTCCCATGATCCTCTCATATCCCCTTTGCCAATCACCTGTCCAGCTCTTGGCTCCATCCCTCCCCCTCCTGTCTTCTCCTATCATTTTGGATCTCCCCCTCCCCCCTCCAACTTTCAAATCCCTAACTCACTCTTCCTTCGGTTAGTCCTGACGAAGGGTCTCGGCCTGAAACGTCGACTGCACCTCTTCCTACAGATGCTGCTTGGCCTGCTGCGTTCACTAGCAACTTTGATGTGTGTTGCTTGAATTTCCAGCATCTGCAGAATTCCTGTTGTTTGCCTCTAACATTCGGATCAGCTTGATTGTTACTGACTGTGAATGTCAAAGATGCTCACAATCAGTAATATCTGACAGTTTTCACAACTGGTGATCCTAGGATCAGGTCACATTGGCTGTCAAAAGCATTTTAAGTTCTGTAGGACAGGTCTGAAACTGAGCTTAGTCATGCCGAAGCGCAGAGGGCTTCCAGAGAACTCTGTGCCAGCGGCCATGTTGGAGTGAACAGCTTTGCCCAGGAGCAGGTGGTAACATTGTGGAGACAGAGAAAATATCTTATTAGACTGGATCTAAACAGTTAAGAAATAAACCCACCAACAAATTTACATGTTTCCACAAGCAACACAACAACTTGGACTTTGCTGAGAATATTTTCAAATTGGTGGCTGACTGCGTGACTTCAGAATCCTAGCATTGTGCTACAATTGATCGAGCACTGCAATAGTGAGACTCAGAAAATGATTGACATTGATGCTGTATTGAGCTTTTCATGCTCTCAGTGAATATACAACGAGGAAAGGTATTTTATCAAAGTATTCTCATGAAAGTATTTCCCCCAACATCTTGCAAACATGGGCTTTAGAAAGGAAAAAATGTGCAGCAAATCTGGTGAAAAGGACCACTTTTGATCTTCAAGTCCTCCATTGTACATATGCAATCCTTGGAAATGAGAATACTTTAGAAATGTAGAAACATCAGTCCAGCAGCACGCAACAGTGATAAAAATTATTTTCGAGTGACTTCAGTTTGTTTCCATGCATGGGTCTGTGAATAGGTCAAGAATGCAGGATATACCTGCCAAGGAATAGGGAAAAGTTAACAATCCAGTACACTTTGTATCCCAGGGAACAAAGATTGTTTGCTTGCTCCAAAATTACTGACTCACACTTAGACTTTGAATAGAGATGTACTGAGAAACATAAAGAGTGCCTCCCAGGGTCAACTATTGACTCATCATCATCAGGTGCCGTGCCCAGTTTAAACTTTTGACTGCCATGGCCCACACACTCCAATTTCGGGTCAAGTGGGTCAATTCTTTGGTATTCGTTTCCAGTTCTCTAGCTGCTGTCTCCATCATTATTTGTCTTTGTCTTCCTCTTGCTTTCTTCCCTTCAATCTTTCCCATAATTACCGTGCATTCTAACTCCGCCTTCCTAATCACATGTCCAATGAAGCTACATTGCCTTTTCATGATCTCATACATTCTTTCTCGTTTTGTCTTTGCTCTGTTCATGACATCCTTGTTAGATATTCGTTTCGTCCATGGCATTCTTTGTATCCTCCTCAAAAACCACATCTCTGCTGCTTCAATTCGTTTCCTCATGTTACTAGATATTGTCCAACATTCTGAGCCATATAACATAACTGGATAAATCTAACATTTCAGTACTCTGAGGTGGGTTGTCATGCCTAGTTTAGTATTGGTCAGTATACTCTTCATTCTTGTAAAGGTGTCTTTTGCCATCCCTATTCTTCTTTTGATGTCCATGTCACACCTGCCATCTGATGTCACCTAGCTTCCTAAGTAGCAAAAGTTCTGTACTTGTTTTATGTCTTCCCCATTTATTCTCAGCCTGCAGATAGGATTCTCCTTCTTTTTGAATATCACTATACAGTCTGTCATTTTGCAATTGATAGATAGACCCATTTTTGCACTTTATTCAACAATTATATCAATTAAGTTTTGTAGTTCTTTCTCCCTACTTGCAGTTAACACAGTGTCATCGGCATATCTGAAATTATTGATGTTTTCACCGCCAACGTTGATTCCCAAGATGTCTCTTATTTTTTGAAATATTGTTTCACTGTCCACATTAAATAAATCAGGGAGAAAAAACACCCTTGTCTAATGCCTCTCTTGATTTTCGTAAACTGACTCAGTTCTCCATCTATTCTTACAGCGGCAGTTTGTTCCTAGTACAGATTTCTGATTAGGCGGAGGTCCTTCAAATCTAGATCTAGAGTTTCCTGTAATATTTCAAATAACTTATTGGGCTTCACTTTATCAAATGCTTTTGTGTAGTCGATAAAACAAATCTTTTTTGCTGTTGAATAGCTCGTCCTGATAGTATCCTTAACATCAATATTGTGTTTCTTGTACCTTTGTCTTTCACAAAACTGCATTGTTCTTTATCTACTTCAGCTTGTATCTTACTTTTAGCTTTTGTCATCAAAATTCTTAGAAGTATCTTGGTGATATGACTCAGTAAACTTATGGTCCTATGTAATTCACATTCTATTGCTCCAGGTTTCTTAGGAAGAGTGATAAATACTGATTTTTTTCATCTCTTCTGGTATTATTCCGGTCTCATAAATGTCATTAAGTCTCTTATTTCATTTAAGTCTCTAATGTAAGTCTCTAATCAGTAAGTTTTTCAATTCCATATTCTTCAAGGGTGATAGTTTGTTGTATTACTAATTCATCAGACTTGCTGCCTTTCCTTTCTTCATCTTATTTATTGCATTACGAACTGCAGATTTTAAAATACTTGGACCTTTAATGTTTTTCTTAATTTCTGGTTTTTCACCTTGATCGTCTTCAAATAATTCCTGAATATACTCAGTCCATCTGACCTCAGTGACTGAAAAGAGATGTAATGTCCTGTACAACGAAGAGTGCCTTTCATAAACTGCTAGCAATACAATACAAAACAGCTCAGAATCATGCTGAAAATCACCAGCATATGTTGTAAAATTTGTTGCCTTTGTGGCAGCAATGCAATACATAATAATAGAAAAAATGTGAAATACAGTAGGTATATAATAGTTAAATTAAATACATATTGCAAAAATAAAAATAAAAAAATGGTGAGGTAGTGTTCATGGGTTCAATGTCCATTCGGAAATCAGATGACAGAGGAAAGAAGCTGTTCCTGAAATGTTGAGTGTGTGCCTTCAGGCTTCGGTACCTCCTTCCTGAAGATAGCAATGAGAACAAGCCACGTCCTGAGTGATGCAGGTTCTTAGTGATGGATGCCGCCTTTTTGAGGCATCACTCCTTGAAGATGTCCTGGATACTACGGAGGCTAGTGACCATGATAGAGCTGATTTAAGTTTACAACTCTGCAGCTGATTTTGATTCTGCGCAGTTGACACCGATATATTTTGCTCCTGTACGCCCTCTCTCCGTCTGAAATACTGCCAACGATAGTTGTATCATCAGCAAAGTTAAAGATTCCATTTGAGCTGTGCCTAGCCACAAAGTCATGGGGGTAGAGAGAATAGAGCAGAGGGCTAACACACATCTCTGATGTGCACCAGTGCTGATTGTCAGCGAGATAGAGATATTATTTTCGATCCGTGCAGATTGCAGTCTTCCGGTTTAGAATTTGAGGATCCAGTTGCAGAGGGAGGAACGGAAGGCCAGGTTTTGGAGCTTTTTGATCAGAGTTGCAGGAATGATTGTGTTAAACACTGAGCTGTAGTCAATAAACAGCATCCTGACAGGTATTTCCAAAGATGGTTTTTTTTTTGCAGCAAAATACTTAAATGAGTCTGTAGGACAATGAAATGCATGACAAATGAAACTCTCTGTTTATTAAATATTAACACAATTCAGAAACCAAATGGATGTAGGAATAATATCTGCAGAAAGCTTGAACTTAAATATTAAGGGAAAGAACAATAATATGGCTGTGCACTTGAGGAACTCTTGCAATGACAAAAAATTATGACAGCTTCATCCAACAATAAAACTCAGAGCTTGTGTACAAACATACATGGCAAAAGAATCAGAAATACTTTGCAAACTACAATGAATCATCAAACAATAATAACCATGGGAAATTAGATGCATATATTTGAATGTATTAATTGAACACTGTGGATTTTGAGATTATAAATACAGGATTTGTTGATTTAATCTGGAGTGTCCAGTAAGATATGAAAATGCTTGGGGCATTGGATAATTTTAGGATTGCCCACTGCAGATGGAGAGATTACCCGGAGTTGCTTTGCGGCAACAGTCCTAGCTAGTCTCCCAAGCATAGTGATTGGATGCTAGAAGTACTTCCTAATTAGGCTGGTTTGTATTAAAAGTATTGTGTTTTATGTGATTTTATTTTGCTAGTATCACAATACATGCATCTCATTAATCAAAGGACAAGGCCACAAGAGATTGGCTGAATCAAGATACTGCCGCTTGTGCCCTCACTTTATATTTAGGTTCTAGATTTAGAGATACAGCACGTAACAACTCTTTGAGTCCGATGAGCTCATGCCACCTAATTATACCCATGTGAGCAATTAATCTACAAGCCTGCTTTATCTCTACTTTAAGTACATCTAATGATTTTGTTGCTACTATTGGAGCAGAGAATTCTAGAGATTCACTATGTTCTGAGAGGAGAAATTTCTATGCATCTCAGCTTTAAATGACCAGCTCCAGATCTTGTAATAATGTCCCTTGTTAGTGACTCTCACGTTGGTGAGAACATCTTACCATCTACCCTATCGACCATCGACCCTATCTACCCTCCTAAGACATTGCATGATTAAATAAGGTTACACTTCACTTCAAACTGTATAGCCGATCATAAAAGGACAACCTTTTATGAAATTAGCCTGGTGTATCTCCTTTAGACTGCCTTCAAAGCAACAGTATTATTCTTAGGCAAGGGAATCAAACTATGTATAGTATTCCAGGTGTGGCCTCACAAACACCCTTTAAAACTATAACAAAACTCCAACTCCTTTGCAATAAAGGCCAAAATGCATTAAGGTGCCTTATCTGCTTCTTGGACCTATCTGCTAACCTTTTGTGATTCGTGCGAACTGGATTCATTTCTAGTCCTTCTCCATTCAGGTAATAATCCACCTTGTGATTCATCTCACCAAATTGCATGATCTTATCCATATCCCAATGAAGCTCCCTTTCCCAGGTTTTCACACAGTCACTCAACCAGTCTATATTCCCTTGCAGAATCACAATGTCCTCATCACAACATAGCCTTCCATCTATTTCTGAATCATCAGCAAACTTAAGTAATTAAGAAATTGACATTAGTTTAAGCTATATACTTAACAGTTGAGGTCAAAAACTTAAATCTTTTAAAACCACTCAGTATACAGTATATGAGACATTTGCAAATATTCGTTTCTAAAATTTTTCACTATCACTGAACATAAGCATTTTAATTATAAGGTTTAAAGGCTCAAAAAACTAATAAAAACACTGAATTACATAAATTACAAGACTTCTATTGAGACTCCTATTACTACCCTTCAACAATCAGGCTCTTGAACAAAAGGGGATAGCTACGCTCATTTAAGGACTCATATATTGTTATGTCGTGCTTATTATTTATTGCTATTTGCACAGATTGTTTACAGTTTATAGTTACTGTTTTATAGATTTGCTAAGTATGACTGCAGAAAAAGTATCTCAGTATTGTATGTGGTGACATGTATGTACTCTGATAATAAATTTTACTATGAACTTTGACCTTCAGGGTGTTTTTATAAAGCAACTAGAAACTCAGTTGAATGTCAAAAGTAAAAGAATACACTTGCTCAGTAAATGTTTTCATGTATTTTATGAACAAAACTATTAATTAATCATGTAACTCTCTCTTTCCTCATTCACATTTTTGAAATAATATGTCCATAATTTTTTTTTGATTCTAATGGCTAGTCATTTTATTGTGGTGTAGCAGCATCAAAGCATCAACATAACTGTAGAGGTTGGATTTCCTGATTGAGGTTTGCTGCCACATCTGCCAGTCTGCCTGAACAAATTTCTGCAGAGAGCAACTTGCAAAGAGTCACTATGCAACCCTGTATTCCTAAGAGCTGCCTATGAAGACGTACAGGCTTTGTACTGAAGTAAATTTTTTCAAAGTTGAAAGTAAATTTATTATCAAAGTACGTATTTGTCACCATATAATACCCTGAGATTCATCCTGCAGGCATTCACAGTAGAAGAAATGCGATAGAATCAATGAAAAACTATACACCAACAAGGACAAACAACCACTGTGCAAGAGAAAAATATTGTGCATGTACAAAAAAGATGAATAATAATAATATTAAATAAGTAAATAAATAATACTTAGAACATGAGTTGTAGAGTCCTTGAAAGTGAGTCCATAAGTTAGGTTGAGTACAGTAATCAGTTCAGTGTTGAGGTAAATGAAGTTATCCATGCTAGTTCAGGAACCTCATGGCTGAAGCGTGATAACTGTTCCTGAACCTGATGATGTGGAACCTGAGACTCCTGTACCTCCTCCTTGATGACAGCAGTGAGAAGAGAACACAGCCTAGATGGTGGGGGCCTTGGTGATGGATGCTGCTTTCTTGTAGGTGTGCTCAGTGCTGGGGAGGGCACTTTGTTTGGTGGACTGGGCTGCTGGAGAAACTACATGACAGTTATTTAGGTGTGATGAGAATGAAAGCATTAACTCATAACTTTGTCTGGTGGCCTGGAGTAGATCAGCAGATCGAGCAGCTTGCCTTGCGCTCTTCAGGTTGATGATAAGAGTAGCACCTCTTCATTTCTGGGAAGGGTCAGTATTGCCCTGGCAGAGGATTCATGTGGATTTTGTCAGACCATTCACTGGCACAAATTTCTTGGTAGTAGTGGATGCAGCTACAAAATGGCCAGGAGTGTTCCCAATAGCCTCCACTACAGCCTGACACTCTGTTTATGTGTTGAGAAACGTCTTCAAGGACTGGTGCTCCAGAACACTTAGTGGCAATGGACCACAGTTTGTTGCAGAACAGTTTTAGTCATTCCGGAAAATGAATGGAATTAGACATATTAGAACTATTCCGTACCACCCAGCTACACATTGTTTGTCCAAAGTCTAAAGAATGCATTGCAAGCAATGTCAGCAGGACACACTACACTAACACTGAATTAGAAGCTTGCCAATTTCCTCCCTGTAGATCGTATTACAGCACATTCCACAATCAACATTTCACCAGCTATTGCTGTTCCTGGGTTGTTCCTGAGTTTACGCTGGGATCTGCTCAAACCCAATCTCAGAAGGAGTATGCAGGACAAGCAGTTGAGACAAATTGAGAGCTCCACATACAAGAAGGTTCGATGTTTCACTCCTGGACAAGCAGTCCTGGTGAGGGACTACAGGGATGAATAAAGTAGGTACTTGGAAAGATTAAGCGCAGAACTAGACCACTCTGCTACACAGAAGACTGTGTCAAATATCATTTGGAGAGGTCACATCAATCAGTTGAGGAGAGCAGAGTCAAATGTTAGAGAAGAAAGGTGGATGGAGCTGTCAGAAAGACTTCTTGCAGTCCCAGAGTTAACTCCTACAAACACCGTGGAAGAGTCCCCAGAACCTGAGATTGTTTCACAGCCCCAAGTCTCACCTGCCAAGCAGAGTGATCCCCCTTGTCACAAGAATAAAAATTCTCCACAGTAATTAAATCTTCAGGCCAGAATGGGACAATTTAAAATTTACTATGCTATGGATGTCTATATTCTAGATGTAATATATAGCATACATACGTGTACAGTGCCTATAAAAAGTATTCACCCCCAGATGTTTTTGCATTTTATTGTTTTACAACATTGAATTACAGTGGACTTAATTGGCTTTTTTGACACAGATCAACAGAAAAAGATTATTTTGTGTCAAAGTGCAAACAGATCTCTACAAAGTGATCAAAATTAATTACAAACATAAAACGCAAAATAATTGATTGCATAAGTATTCACCCCCCCCCCAACTTTAATATGACTCACAAAATCATTAGTGGTGCAGGCAATTGGTTTTAGAAGTCACATAATTGGTTAAATGGAGATCTGTTTTGAAGACTTATGTACAGTCAAGGTGTTTCAATATTATTGTTGTAAAATTACACCCGTATCTGGAAGGTCCAACTGATGGTGAGTCAGTATCCTGGCAAAAAACTACTCCCTGAAGACAAAGGAACACTCCAAGAAAATGTTATTGACAAACACAAGTCAGGAGATAGATACAAGAAAATTTCAAGTCACTGAAAGTCCCTTGGCGTACATTTAAGTCAATCATCAAGAAATGGAAGGAATATATACAGCTGTAAATCTGCCTAGATCAGGCTGTCCTCAAAAACTGAATGACTGTGCGAGGAAGGGAGAGAAAGGGAGAGAGAGAGGGAGGGAGGGAGAGGGAGAAAGACTGTGGTATGTCAAATATCGGGTGAACTAGTAGTCTTTGGGTTAATGCAAGTCTGTTTCTTTGCTGTTGCTTTGCTCATGCTTGAGTGCTCAGTGGTGGGTGCCAATGTTTTTGATTGCCGGTGGGGGGAAAGGGGATCGTTACTTACTGCCGCTTATGTGCGGGAAGGAGGGAAGTTGGTGGGGGGGAGACTTTGGGGTTCTGACATTTAACTATTGTTCATTCTTTAGGGGCACTTCTCTGTTTTCATGGATGTTTGCGAAGAAACAGCATTTCAGGATGTGTATTATATACATCTCTCTAACACTAAATATACCTTTGAAAGCGAGGCCACTAAGAGACCTATGACAAATCTGGAGAAGTGACAAGCTTCAGTGGCTGAGATGGGAGAGACTATGCATACAACAACTGCTGTCCAGGTGCTTCAACAGTGGCAGCTTTATGGGAGACTGGCAAAGAGAAAGCCACTGTTGAAAAAACAATTGGCTAGAAATCTTGGCTAGAGTTTGCCAGAAGGCATGTGGGAGATTTTGAAGTCAGCTGGAAGAAAGTTCTATGGTCTGATGAAACCAAAATTGAGCTTTTTGGCCACCAGACTAAACACTATGTTTTTCATAAGCCAAACATCGCACATCATTGAAAACACACCATCCCTATTGTGAAACATGTTGGTGGCTGCATCATGCTGTGGGGATGCTTCAGTGCAGCAGACCCTGTAAGGCTTGTGGAGCTAAGGGGTAAAATGAATGAAGCAAAATACAGGGAAATCCTGGAAGAAAACCCGATGCAATCTGCAAGAGAACTGCAACTTAGGAGAAGATTTAATTTTCCAGCAAGAAAATGACCCCGAAGCATAAAGTCACAGCTAGACAGGAATAGCTTAAGAGCAACAAAGTTAATGTCCTGGAGTGGCCAGGTCAACATCCAGACCTCAATGCAATTGAGGATTTGTGGCTGGATTTGAAAAAGACTGTTCACTCATGACTCCTATGCAACCTGATAGAGCTTGAGCAGTTTTGTAAAGAATGGGGAAAAATTGCAGTGTCCATATGTGCAAAGCTGATGGAGACCAATCCATACAGACTTAAGGCTATAATTGCTGCCAAAGGTGCATCTACTAACTAAGTACTTGAAGGTTGTGAATACTTATGCAATCAATTATTTTGTGTTTTATATTTGTAATTAATTTAGTAGGCACTGTATACAAGTTGAAAAGCATTCAGTAGGAATTTATAGCTAAGCAGGGAGGAGTGTAGTATATTTAATATTTCAGTAATATTTGAGTAATATTGCTAATACATTGATTAAGCATCTTTGTTGTTTACATAATTCATTATGGATTAAATGTAAACATGCCATGATTTTTGGAGCTATGAAACAACAGTTTCATTTAGATCATAGTATTGAATGCTGAGTTATAGCCAGTGAAGAGCATCCTGACGTATGCATCTTCACTGTCCAGATGTTCCGGACCTGAGTGAAGGGCCAATGACTTGACACCTACTGTTGATCTCAAGTGACCGTAGGGAAATTGGAGCAAATCCAAGTCGCTGCTCAGGTTGGAGTTCATTGCATCATCACCAACCTCTCAAAGCTCTCCATCACAGTGGATGCAAGTGCTACTGGACAATAGTTATTACTATGGCAGGTTACTACGTTCTTCTTGGGTACCTCAGACTGATGAGGTGAGAGATTGAAGATGTTAGTAAGCATCCAGCCAATGGTCTTCAGTACTCAAATGCGTCACCATCTAGACCAGATGCTTCCATGTGTTCATCTTCCTGAAGGATGCTTTTACATCGTCGTTCTCAGAGACTGAAATCACTGGGTTGTCAGGCTTTGTGGGTGTTTGTGAAGAACTTTGGAACTGTATCAACACACATAAAAGTTGCTGGTGAACTCAGCAGGCCAGGCAGCATCTCTAGGAAGAGGTGCAGTCGACGTTTCAGGCCAAGACCCTTCGTCAGGACTAACTGAAGGAAGAGTGAGTAAGGGATTTGAAAGTTGGAGGGGGAGAGGGAGATCCAAAATGATAGAAGAAGACAGGAGGGGGAGGGATGGAGCCAAGTGCTGGACAGGTGATAGGCAAAAGGGATACGAGAGGATCATGGGACAGGAGGTCCGGGAAGAAAGACAAGGGGGGGGGGGGACCCAGAGGATGGGCAAGGGGTATATTTAGAGTTACAGAAGGAGAAAAAGGAGAGTGAGAGAAAGAATGTGTATATAAAAATAAGTAACAGATGGGGTACGAGGGGGAGGTGGGGCCTAGCGGAAGTTAGAGAAGTCAATGTTCATGCCATCAGGTTGGAGGCTACCCAGACGGAATATAAGGTGTTGTTCCTCCAACCTGAGTGTGGCTTCATCTTTACAGTAGAGGAGGCCGTGGATAGACATGTCAGAATGGGAATGGGATGTGGAATTAAAATGTGTGGCCACTGGGAGATTCTGCTTTCTCTGGCGGACAGAGCGTAGATGTTCAGCAAAGCGGTCTCCCAGTCTGCGTCGGGTCTCGCCAATATATAAAAGGCCACATCGGGAGCACCGGACGCAGTATATCACCCCAGCCAACTCACAGGTGAAGTGTTGCCTCACCTGGAAGGACTGTTTAGGGCCCTGAATGGTGGTAAGGGAGGAAGTGTAAGGGCATGTGTAGCACTTGTTCCGCTTACACGGATAAGTGCCAGGAGGGAGATCAGTGGGGAGGGATGGGGGGGACAAATGGACAAGGGAGTTGCGTAGGGAGCGATCCCTGCGGAATGCGGGGGGGGGGGGAGGGAAAGATGTGCTTAGTGGTGGGATCCCGTTGGAGGTAGCGGAAGTTACGGAGAATAATATGTTGGACCCGGAGGCTGGTGGGGTGGTAGGTAAGGACCAGGGGAACCTTATTCCTAGTGGGGTGGCGGGAGGATGGAGTGAGAGCAGATGTACATGAAATGGGGGAGATGCGTTTAAGACCAGAGTTGATAGTGGAAGAAGGGAAGCCCCTTTCTTTAAAAAAGGAAGACATCTCCCTCGTCCTAGAATGAAAAGCCTCATCCTGAGAGCAGATGCGGCGGAGACGGAGGAATTGCGAGAAGGGGATAACATCGACTTCTCTAACTTCCGCTAATGCCCCACCTCCGCCTCGTACCCCATCTGTTACTTATTTTTATACACACATTCTTTCTCTCACTCTCCTTTTTCTCCCTCTGTCCTTCTGAATATACCCCTTGCCCATCCTCTGGGTTCCCCCCCCACCCTTGGTCTTTCTTCCCGGACCTCCTGTCCCATGATCCTCTCATATCCCTTTTGCCTATCACCTGTCCAGCTCTTGGCTCCATCCCTCCCCCTTCTGTCTTCTCCTATCATTTTGGATCTCCCCCTCCCCCTCTAACTTTCAAATCCCTTACTCACTCTTCCTTCAGTTAGTCCTACAAAGGGTCTCAGCCTGAAACGTCGACTGCACCTCTTCCTAGAGATGCTGCCTGGCCTGCTGCTTTCACCAGCAACTTTTATGTGTGTTGCTTGAATTTCCAGCATCTGCAGAATTCCTGTTGTTTGGAACTGTATTAAATGTTTCAATATTTTAAGAATAATCTCGGCAAATGAATTTAAATAACTTTTAAAAATCAGTAAAAGGATCTACTATATGTGAAACTTAGGTTAAAATTATAAAAATTTATTTAAAACTTCAAAAAAGAAATTAACCTTGTGTCAACATCTCTTTTTGTATGATTCCCTACCTATTCAAATAAATAGGGTTGCAGTTCTCATACCAGGCATCTTTGGTGTAAAGCTGAGGAGCTGGATTCGAAGTATATCCAATTGCCTCCCCACCAGAATAGAGTTTGTAAATCCTGTGATGAAGTTCACATCTGATGTCCAGGGTGTCTGAGATTTCCTTGTTTGGCTTGGTATGCAATAAGGACTTGTCTGTGCTGATATGCCGAATGCTGATTTCCTCTGTGGAACTCTCAACTGCAAGTGAGCTCAATCCAAGCCAATGTCGGAACTCACAAGTAATTGCCATAAAGGGAATTCAGGAGGATAACTCACTAGCTTTTAGCAGCAAAACAATATTTAGCATGAAGTGCATTGGTTTGAAATTGTTTCAGACCAACATCTCTCTCGATGATTGCTTCCTAGACTGTTGAATTTGACTGCTTTTGGTAATTTTCCAGGTCCCAAGTTTATCTAATAATTTTTATTGTTCTCCAAAAATTAGCTACATTTTGCTCCTATGAATGAATCCCTATTATCAGTTCATATGGAAAATAAATTGGTATAAATGTACTTCCTTTTTACTTGGCTGTCTCTTGGAATCAAGGATGATTTACACTTCCTTTCATTATGTTCTGAGATGACCATGAAGTCAATGTGGAAACTGTATCCTTTTTTGGCATAGGAGATATCTGAAGGGGCAAATATTTGGAAAGGACTTCTGTGTACATCTGATACATGCCATTGAAGTTCTTCTTGCCATCCAAATGCTTCTACATTTTGAGCAGTTTTTCCAGGAAGCTATGAGAACATTCCAAATCCTTTTCCTTTGTCTGTAGTAAATCTTGTAGTAAATCATTATTGTTGGAGGGCAGTGGAGGCTGGTTGGTAGAGGTCATTTACCTTGTGAACGTTGAACACAGATGTCACTCATTTGATTCAGTAAATGAGCCAACAATTATTTGAAATTCAGTCTTTGAGTGTATTCAAACATTGCTGTTGATTATTTACTGCAACCTGATCATTGAGTTTCAGAGGTGTGGTCTCTGTAAGCTAGTTTAGTTCTCAAACCCAGCTCTTCTCACAGTAATGTTTTGGTGGTGAGATGCAACATTCGAGTTGAGAAGGATTAAAACAAGAGTTGGGGCAATGTGCAGCATTATTTTGTATCTCACTGAGGTTTGCTTTGTTGGAATTCTGCTGGCTGGTATCATGGCTTACATGTTGTCATGGAACAAATGTATGGTAGAAACAAGTTTTAGTGGGCAGTTGAACTTGAAGATGGTGTTCCACAGTCCCTCATGATTGATGAAGTCAGATGTTTTAGCGAGGTAAGTAAAGGTCACATTCAGTGGTTGCTGCTGCTGCATCCTGCAGTTTTCTCGGAGTTTTCACACAATGAATATCATGTTCACTGTTTCCCTGGATGGACAGAATCTACACTGTGGTTTGGGAGTGGCTTTTCCATCATTTGGAGGAAACAGTTGAGGAGGACCTTAGCCATAACTTCACTGTAGAAAATAGATTGGCATAAAGTGCAGTCAGAATGGATAGTACTTGCTGAAAATAATACAGCCGCCTTTAATGAACAGACCTGGCAACTTGGGCAGATGGGGCTCATCAGCTGTGCTTGGCAGCTCATCTAGAAGAAGGAAAACTGATCACAACCCTCTGTCGCCTTGCAGCTATACCCACTCTTGGGGAAGGCTTCATGAGTAATCCCTGAGGAAAAATCCTAAACTGGAGTCCCTAGGCCAGCCAATGAGTACAATGCTGACTGGCAAGTCCTACGGTGAAGCTGGTGCCAAATTGGATTAGTCTCTGTTTTCCCTTTGGATTCATCAGCTGCGTGGAGGGGGGGAGCCTGCTGCACAGGCAGCAGCTTGCTCTCCGTATCGTACTGCCCTGACTTGAGAACTGGCTTGAAAATGGACTTTACATAGACCACAAGGATGCAACATCTGTGGTCGACCCTGACCAATACAGGGATGCCCCAGCAGCTGAAAACACTCAAGGATATTTCCAATTTTTGTCATTTACTAGTACTTCCTAATTGAACAAGTTAGAGCATGGGCAAGTAAGTTTTAAGTATGTAAAGTTATTGATGGTTAACTTTCAATAACTGCTTTAAAACACTTTGAGTTACTAAAATTATTAAAATGTCTTTAACTATGACTTGCTCGTAGGAGGCAGAGCAGAGTGATGAGGGGTACTATTCTATCTGGAAGTTTGTGACCAACAGTGTTTGACAAGGGTCAGTGCTGGAACCTTTATTGCTTGTGAGATATATGAATGACTTTGACAAAAATGTAGATAGATTGAGTAGTAAGTTTGTAGATGATGCAAATGTTAGTGGAGATTTTAATCGTGAAGGTGTTTGTCAAATGATACACTAGGATTTAGATCGGCTGCAGATATGGGTGGAGAAATAGCAGATGGAGTGTAAGTGTGAGATCCGTCATTAAGAACCGTCCCCCCCCACCAGACATGCCCGAAAGCACACAGCCAACATTTTGAAGACTAGCTTCTACACCACTGCCATCAGATTTCTGAACAGACAATGAACCCATGAACAGTGCCTCACTATTTTTGCTGTCTTTTTGCAATAATTATTTATCTTATGTACACTCAGTGTCTACATTATTAGGTACCTCCTCTTCATTATAAAATGACCACTGAGTTTATGTTTATTGGCTTCTGTTGCTGAAGCTCATTCTCTTCAATGGTTCAATGTATTGTGCATTCAAAGATGCTCTTCTACACACCGTTGAAGAAATGCATGGTTATTTGAGTTACTGTTGCTTTCTTATCAACTTGAACCAGTCTGTCCATTCTGCTCTGACCTCCCTGATTAATGAGGCATTTTCACCCACAGAACTGCCACTCACTGGGTATTTTTTTGTTTTTCACACCATTCTCTAAACTCTAGAGACTCTTGTGCATGATAATCCCAGGAAATTCGCAGTTTCTGAGATGCTGAAACCAACCCGTCTGGCACCAACAATCATCCCATGGTCAAAGTCACTTTGGTCACATTTTTCCCCATTTTGATGCTTGGTCTGAACAATTTCTGAACCTCTTGACTATGTCTGTATGCATTTATGCATTGAGTTGCTTGCCTAATGATTGGCTGATTAGATATTTGCATTGACGAGCAGGGCCAGAGATAACCTAATAAAGTGGCCATTGAGTGTAAGTTCAAAGGTTCAAAGGTCCAATTTAATATCAGAGAATGTATACAATATATATCCTGAAATGCTTTTACTTCGCAAACATCCACAAAAACAGAGAAGTGCCCCAAGGAATGAACGAAGGTTAAATGTGAGAACCCCAAAGTCCCTCCCCTGCTCCTCCTTCCCACACGTAAGTGGCAGCAAGCAACCATACCCCCCCCACCAGCAAAAGAAAATCACATCAGCACTGTCACTGAGCCCAAGCATGTGCTAAGCAACAGGAAAGACACACCCCAAAGTTACCTCAAAGGCTTTTCATCTGATATTCTACAAACCACAGGTTCTCTCTCTCCCTATTAAGGGAGAGAGAAGTGTCCCTCTACCTTTTTCACAGTGAGTGGGAGACATAACAACAACCCACTGGTTTGCGAAGTTAAAAAGTTTGTTTCATCGCTTTTTACAAGCTCTGTGTCCAAAGATCACAAAGACCTCGGGCCCTCAGCGAAAGATTTTCCGGCCTCTCTGATGATACACTAGTCTCCTACCATGACATCGACCCTGTATCGACCTGTCTGCAGAGCCCCGAGATCTTAGGCTTCCAAACACGAGTGAGACTCTCACGCCAAACCCTTGGCATGTTGAATATCAACCAGTCGTGGAACCCCGAGAACGAGTCCCGTTCCCACAAAGCCTGTGTGTAACTCCAGGTCAGGGTCTTCAAAAGAACCCTGAAGGGGGAAGATAAAAATATTAAAGGTGGAAATAGAGGTGCAAGCAAAGGAGTCACTGTTAGGTGCCATTAACCCTCCTAAGTAGTGCAGAAAGAAAGATTATATAATATATGCGTATATGTCCTCTACTGCCACACTCAAGGAGGAGGAACACCTTTTTTTCCATCTGGATAGCCTCCAACCTGATGGCATGAACAACAATTCTTCGAACTTCCAGTAAATGCCAACCCCCCTTCACCACTCCCCATTCCCATTTCCCTCTCTCACCCTTATCTCCTTACCTGTCCACCTTCCTCTGGTACTCATCCCTCTTCCCTTTCTTCTTCCGTGGTCTTCTGCCCTTTCTTGCCAGATTCCCTTTTCTCCAGCCCTCTGTCTCTTTCAGCAATCGGCTTCCCAGTTCTTTACTTCATCCCTCCCCCCTCTCTCGGTTTCACCTATCATCTACTACCTTGTACTTCTTTCTCCTCTCCCCACCCCACCATCCTCTTACCCTGACTTCTCATCTCTTTTTTCCAGTTCTGATGAAGGGTCTTAGCTCAAAACTCTCTGGTTAGCCTGCTGAGTTCCTCCAGCATTTTGTGTTAATTACTTTGATTTCCAGCATCTGCAGATTTTCTCTTGTTTGTCATAAATATGTACAGTACTGTGCATGCTAGATTTTTCTATGGATTCAGATGGCATGGCCTCCACAGAGCCCTGATCTCAACATCATTGAGGCTGTCTGGGATTACCTGGAGAGACAGAAGCATGGTAGGCAGCCGAAGTCTGCAGGAGAACTGTGGCAAGTTCTCCGAGATGCTTGGAACAACCTACCAGATGATTTTCTTACAGAACAGCACAACAGTGTACCTGATGCCGTTGTAAAAGCAAAAGGTGGTCACACGAAATATTGAGCTGGTTTAGTTTTTTACTGTTTACTGCCCTTTATAGTATTTTTTTTAATATTTAGAAAATTTTCATTTCACTATTTTTGAAAGCATATTCACTTACAGAATTTGTACATGTGCCCAAGACTTTTGCACTGTTCTGTATGTACTATATGTAATTTATAGAACACTTTATGTATTGCATTGAACTGCTACCGCAAAACAAAAAAAATGACAACACATGTTAATGATAATAAACCTGATTCTAATTGTGATTTTGGATATGAATGATGGACAGTCATAGCCTTTTCTCGCAGGGGCAAAAATAAGAGAGGATAGCTTTAAGGTGAGGGGAAAATTTCAAAGAAGATCTGCTGGGCAATTTTTTTTATGCAGAGAGTGGTTGGTGTTTGGAATGTGCTGCCAGTGGTGGTGATGGAAGCAAATATGATAGCCATGTTTAAGAGCCATGAAAGACACATTAACCTGCAGGAAATAGAGGGATATAGATCATTTGCAGGAAAATGGGATTACTTTTGGTAAGCACTTAATTTCTAGTTCAACTGCTGACCTAAAGCCTTTATCGTGATGGGCCAAAGGGCCCATTCCAGTTTTGTACTGTTCTGGTGCTATTGACTGCATCAACAGAGCGAGGAATAAGGAGCCAAATTAAAGTTAGAGAGGTGATATTTGGGTGGTTAAATAGATTGTTGCATTTCCTAAATAGACCACATTTTGAAATTGTTTCCTTCCCCATGAACAGATTTAGAGGAGTGAGGGATGGGGCTTGGGTTGTTCAATCGTGCATGTCAATTCTTTACTTCCCTCATTGCGATCCCAATATATAAAAGAAAGCTCTTATATTTTTTTCATTATTTTAGCCTTTAGTCATTTGAGAGAAATATTTATAAATTGCAGTCACTAGTAATGTGAATGATAAAGCAGTATTTCTACACGACAGGCTCCTATAAACAGTAGTATCAAAATTAAATGTTCCTGTAATAAATGAATGAAAAAAAATATATCGAAGCGTGTAAGATGTAACTGAAAGGTGGAAGGGATAAAACAAGAAATAAATTGAAGTAAGCGAAAACTTTTACCGTTGTTCCCTGACTCCGAGATTCTTCTGTAGCGGAATTCTATACTGTAATTGTGTCCTTGCTTCTCCATTCTTCAAAGTTTACACCTTGTGATACAATTCATATTTCAGAAACGTATATTTTCTATCAAAGAATTCAGATTATTAAAATGTAACAAAAATACGTTCATTCAGCATGGCACGAGCCTTGAGGTGGTGATTGATACAGTCACCTTAATCATTAAGTGCTAAGGTTAAATCTTTAAAAGAATTAAATCCGATAGAGAAAGTTAGTTACAGGGATCCCTGTAAGTGTGATTTGTTATTGTGGTTATGTGGTCAGTATCAATCTTTGCATTTAACATTGTGTTGCATACAGTAGCAGCAAATTCTGCTAATGTCAATTAGTACCAGAATCAGCATAGAAAGTTATAAAATTGATCTTACCTGGACTCCATCATCGTGAACACTGTAGGGAATTTTATCTAAATCTTTTGAAGCCTGGCTAAGCAATACTATTTATACTGACAAACATTAAGTATAACCATTAGAAATGACAAAAGCTTTCCAGACAATGAGCACTAGCTTCTCCCACACAAGACAGTATGCAAGAAAGTGCGGCTGTTTAATCATTTCCATAGATGTTGCCTGATCTGCTGAGTTCCTCCAGCATTTTGTGTGTGTTGCTTGGATTTCCAGTATCTACAGATTTTCTTTTGTTTCTAATTTCTTTCACTGCTTGTTCTTTTAACATTCACGTACCGGGAATTACCCTTGTGAATCTCTTTTAAACTGCATCCAACACCAGTACATTTTTTTTCCTGAAATAAGAGGACCAAAGCTTTGCACAGTACTCCAGGTATGACCTTGCCAGTACCCTGTTCAGTTCTAACAATAATCCCCTTTATCTCAATTGTAGCCTTCCTTCAATACGGACCAATATGCCTTTTGCTTCCTCATCCACTTGTGGCATTTGCTTAGCAACGTTTGTGATTCAAGTGCAACAGTATCTCAGCTCCTTTGTACTTCATTCATCTGACATTTTCTTGTATTTAGATAATAATCTTCTCTTAGGTATCCCTTAAGTGGACATAAGTTTAGACTTTTCTATTAATACTACATTTTTCCCAACCTATCTCAGCTGATCAATATTTTGCTGCAGGGTCCTTACTGCAACATGCCCTCACACCTACTTTCATATCATCAATAAACTTGGATACCTTAGACTCTGACCCCTTCTCCAGGCTATCAATATAAATTATAAGTAATTGAGAGCCAATAACTGATCTTGAGTGCACTCCACTGGGGACATTCCTCCTGCCAAATGAAGACATATTATTCTGGTTTTGTCTTCTATGTAAGAACTGACCTTCCATTCATGATAACATACTCCCCCTTATATTCCAAGCACTTGCCTTTTATGTCACACCTCGTCAAATGCCTTCTGAAAAACAAAATATACTCTATCCACAGTTTTCCCTCTATTGTTACATCTTTGATTGTCAAATGTGATAGGACTAATTTGACAAAATTGTCAAACGTTACTTTCCATTCATAAAAGTATTCCAATCACAAACAAGAGAAAATTTGGAGATGCTGGAAATCCAAGCAATACATACAAAATGCTGGAGGAACTCAGCAGACCAGGCAGCATCTGTGGAGAGAAGTACAGTGTATGTTTCAGTCCGAGACCCTTCATCAGGACTGGAACAAAAAAAGATGACAAGTCTGAGGAAGGAGGTGGGGGGAGGGGAGAGAAGCGCAAGGTGATAAGTGAAACTGGAAGTGGGGAGTGGATGAAGTAAAGAGCCGGGAAGTCAATTGTTGAAAAATCTGAAGGGCTGGGGAGGCAGGAGGAGCACCAGAGGGAGGTGATAGGCAAGTGTGGAGATAAGGTAAGAGAGGGAAATGGGAATGGAAAATGCTGAAGGGGTGGGGCATTACTGGAAGTTCAAAAAATCTGTGTTTATGCCATCAGGTTGGAGACTACCCAAATGGAATGCAAGGTGTTGCTCCCATAAAAGTATGTTGACTTGGTTTGATCACATTAAGCTTCTTTGAATGATTAGCTATTTCTATTTTGATACTGTCTTTAGCATCTTGTCAACAACAGATGTTACGCTCACAACATAGTCACCTGTTTTTTTTGTCGTCTTCCTTTCTGGAACAATAGTGTCATATTTGTGGTATTCTTATTCATTTGAAAACTTCATTCAGTGCCTCCATTCTTTGTGACTACTTCGTTCAAGACACCTGGGTGCAGACTTATCAGGATCTGGTGATTTGCCTGTCTTGAATCCCATTAGTTTTTTTTCCCAAAATCTTGTTCCCCATGATAATTGTTAAGTGTCTTTCCATACTGTTGAACTTGGCCTGTGAGATTAGGGATAATTTGCAGTGTTCTCCATTATTAAAACTGATGCAAAGTGTTGATTTAGCTTACCTGCCACTTCCTTATTTAATTCTCCAGCTTCATTCTCAAGGGGGTAATGTTAGATATTCTGTTGTGTTTTAATGTGATGAAGAAACAAAATGGTGTCTTTTCAGGAAAGTGAGCCTCAAATCTAGCAGGAAAGCAAGCCTTAAAAGTTAGAAGAACCTGCACTGTATAAGTCCTTGTATAAGTATTGGGGCATGTTGGATGCCAATCTCATTGACCGTTCTTGCCCCATGTGTCCACTACTGCTGATCAGTGATACGCCCATGAAGTGGAATGTCCAGTCATCTGATGGTCAGACTATTACATTCAACAGAAGGTCAGTCAGTTTATCCCCATTATTTGCAGTAGAAATTGGTATTAAGAAGACCTTATTAAGACCTCCTTGATAGTACAACTCCAGAAATTTCATGAAGTTATGCCAAGGCCTTAAGAAATCTGCTGTGATGAAACTCCTTAATGAGGATGGCTTGGACCCAAATGTTGGAGTATCTGAAGCAAGGATCATGAAATGAATTGAGAACTGAGCAAAACTAAAACACTGAACAAAATCACTAGTAGGACTTGGGATTGAACACCAAACTTCAATGCAGTTGTTCTTTAAATACTCAATTCTTGGCACCCAAAACATGATTACCAATTAGCGGGACCATCCTGAACCCTTAAGGGGGCTCTGCCAGCTGTCTGTATTCCAGGGAGTAAGAGGGTCTAAATCCCGGAAGCTGGTGCAGTTGGGAGTGTCTTGTAACAGGACCACCTCCCCTATGGCTGACTCCTGACAGCCTTGGCTCAAGAATGCAGTGACAGCAATCATGGATGACATCAGGATCCAAGATATCTCTTTCCGGCACCCAGTGCTTCTCCTTGGGTTCAAATCCTTCCCGGTCCACAAGGTATTGCTGAAAGCCCTGAACAGTACGTGTGTCCAAAAGTCTTCTCACCATGAAGACCCATTCCCCATCGATAAACCTGGATGGCAACAGGACTGATAGTGGTGGGGCTAAGGGGCTGGTGCAGACAGGTTTTCATTTAGAGATGTGGAAGGTGAGATTGATCTTTATGGGTCTTGGGGAGCTGAAAGTTGTAAGCCACAGGGTTACTTTCCTCAGGACTTTGAAGGGTCCAATGAACTGAGGTGCCAAATTTCTAGAGTCCACCCAGAGAGGCAAATCATGAGTGGACAGGCATACCTGTTGCCCAAGTAGTAAAGCGAGTCCCCATCTTCACCTTGGTCTCCACCTTCAGGGTCAAGGCCAGCAAAATCTCTCTTCCCCTAATCCATTTTTGCTTGCAGCATTGAATGAGATCTTCAGCCACAGGGACACCAACTTCAGTCTCCTGTTTCAGAAAGAGAGCTGGAGGAAAGGCAAACTGGCTCTTGAAAGGTGACATCTCATGTGCTGAATGCTGCAAAGTGACCTCTGCCCACACCAAATGCCCGCAGCATTCATCAGGTCTTTCTGAGACCAGGCATCTTAAAGTACAGTCTAAATTTTGGTTGGTCTACTCCATTTGGCCATTGGACTGTGGGTGAAACCCAGAGGAAAGGCTTGCTGTTGTACCTATCAGTTTATAGAATGCCCTCCAAAAATATGAAGCAAATTGTGGACCACAATCCGAGACAATGTCCTCCGGGAATCCATGGATCCTGTAGACCTGCTTCTGGACAATTTTGGCTGTCTCCACTGTAAATGGTAGTTTCTCCAAGGCAATAAACTTGCAGGCCTTCTAAAGCAGTTGACAATTACCATAATGACCATCTTCCTCTTGGATGGCGGTAGATCTGTGACAAAGTTCATGGAGACACTCTCTCATGGTCTTTCTGGAATAGGTAGGGGTAGAGGAGCCCTTGATTTTGGGTACGGGGCTCCATGTTCTGGGCATGCCTGCACATACTGCCAAATTTCCTTCATCATTCAGGCCATCAATACCTCCTCTTGATAAACTTGAGGGTCCTGTCAATCCCCAGATGGGCAGTCATTCTCAACGAATGTTCTCATTAGAGTACCTGGGGCCAGACTGGACTTGGGATGGACAGCCAACCTGGAAGACCGTTCTTAGTAATCTCCCCTTGTGCTTTGGCCTTGCAAACAAGAGTATCCATTCCCTAATAAATTGGTGCGACTATCCTGGCTTGGGGCAAATGGTGGCAGGCTGCTCCTCTAATTCCTGTTCGTCAAACTGACGGGGCAGGGCATCTGGCTTCTGGTTCTTTGACCCCGGTCAATAGGTCAGGATGAAATCAAATGGGTCAAAGAACAAAGACCATCTGGCCTGCCTGGAATTCGGGCTCTTGGCTTCCTGAAAATAAGTCGGGTTCTGGTGGTCAGTCCAAAAAATAAAAGGGTTCTTGGCCCCCTCTAGCCAGTGACTCCAATGCTAACTAAACACAAAACAAATGCTAGACAAAATCATTAGTAGGGTTTACAGTTGAACACTGAGCCTCAGAGCAGGTGTTCCTTAAATACTCAATTGTTAATGCCCAAAATATGAATACCAATTAGTGGGACCATCCTGAACTCTAATAGGGGCTGTGCCAGCTATCCGTACTCCAGGGTGTAAGAGCATCTAAATCCTGGAAGATGGCGCTTTTGGGAGGGTCTCGTAATGTGTCACGTTCTGTATAGCTTACAGCATGTGCTGAGTACACCTAAATCCATGTTAAGCTAATTTCTTTGTGTGGAAAAGTATCCAGCCGTTAGTATTTATTGGTATCATTTTAAAAACTGATGCAGCTAAATGCATGCTGAAAATCTACCACGATCCAATGGTCAGACTGAGAATAAACATTTTTTTTCATTTCTGCTGGGTTTTGTTATGTTAATCCAATAGCTGCTTCAATTGTTCTAAATCATTTGTAATTTATATTTTCTGGTACAGCAAGTGTGTATTCTGGAAATATAAGCGACTATGGATCAAGATGTCTGATATCAGATCAAAATAGCGCCAAGCTGCATATCCATTGTGGTTGTGGCTTTTTTAAAATCGTAGGGATGATTTTAGGTATAGTGTAGGGAGTTAGAGGCTAAGGAAGTGTTTACAGACATGGACGAGGGTGAGTTAGAGGTCAGGAGCAGGAGCTGGTAGTTGGAGTTGGGAGTCCTGCTCGTGGTTGAAGGCCAGCGATCCCCATTGTTGTGTGAAATTAGGTTTACAGGTTCACTGAGTGGGGACAGAAGAGACTCACTACTGGTGATCAGGTTAAATATTCATTTACAGGACAAGATAGACACTAAATCTTCAGTAAACCCTAGGAGTTCCACTCGGTTACAGATACGTATCTAAACTGAGTGCCCACAGTTCCAGGACAAAACAGACATGACACATACACACAGTGGTAAATACTAGTCTAGAGTGTGTGCCTGGGCCCTCTTTACCACAACACACCCACACTGTTTACTCTTTCCATGACACCCTTCACAATTTGGAGACAGCTTATCGACTAGTGTCTATTGTAAACCTACGGACCTTTACAGCCAACTGCACTCTACCTCTTTCCACCCTGTTACTTGTAAAAATGCCATCCACTGCTCACAATTCCTCATTCTCTGTCACATCTGTTATCAGGATGAAGCTTTTCATATTAGAATGAAGAAGATGTCCTCCTTCTACAAAAAAAAAGGGACTTCCCTTCCTGCACCATCAATGCTGCCCTGAACCGCATCTCTTCCATTTCAGCTATGTCTGCTTTTACCCCATCCTCCTCCCACCCTACCAGGGATAGGGTTCCTCTTGTCCTCACCCCACCAGCTTCCACATCCAGCCACATAATTCTCTGAAACTTCCGCCACCTCCAATGGGACCCCACCACCAAGCACATCTTTCCTTCCCCATCACTTCCTGCTTTCTGCAGGAATCGCTCCCTCCTTTGTCCATTTGTCCCTCCCCACTGATCTCCCTCCTGGCACTTATCCTTGCAAGCAGAACAAGTGCTACACCTGCCCCTACACCTCCACCTCCTCCATCACTACCATTCAGGGCCCCAAACAGTCCTTTCAGGTGAGGTGACACTTTACTTATGAGTCTGTTGGGGTCACATACTATGTCTGGTGCTCCTTGTGTGGCCTCCTGTATATCGGTGAGATCCGATGTAGATTGGGAGACTGCGTCGCTGAGCATCTATGCTCCGTATGCCAGAAGAAGCAGGACCTCAGATGTGGCCACCCATTTTAATTCCACTTCCCACTCCCATTCTGATATGTCAATCCATGGCCTTCTCTACTGTTGTGATGAGGTCACACTCAGGTTAGAGGAACAACACTTCATCTTCCATCTGGGTAGCCTTCAACCCGATGGCATCATGATCATCGATTTCTCAAACTTCCGGTAATGCCCTTCTCCCCGGTTCATCATTCCCCACCCCCTTTTCCCTCTCTCATCTTGTCTCCTTGCCTGCCCATCGCCTCCCTCTGGTGCTCCACCCCCCTTTTCTTTCTTCCATGGCCTTCTGTCCTCTTCTATCAGACTCGCCCTTCGCCAGCACTGTATCTTTTTCATCATTCAACTTCCCAGCTGTTTACTTTATCCCTCCCCCTCCTGGTTTCATCTATCACCTTGTGGTTCTCTCTTCTCTCCCCCACCTTTTAAATCTACTCTCATCACCTTTTTCTCCAGTCCTGCCGAAGGGTCTTGGCCCGAAACGTCGACTGTACTTCTTTCCATAGATGCTGCCTGGCCTGTTGAGTTCCTCCAGCATTTTGTGTGTGTTATTTAGATTTCCAGCATCTGCAGATTTTCCATTGTTTGTGAAGGAATACTGTGAGTCATTACATCAGAAAGATCAACCGGATCAGGAGTATCATCCTATATCTGACAATCAGGAGCCGATGGTGATGAAGGAAGAAGTTGAAGCAGCATTAAAAGCTCTACCAAAGAACAAGGCACCTGGCGGTGATGGAATTCCAGTTGAGATACTACAGCAATCAGATGCAGCTGTTGTAATACCGACAATCCTCTGTCGGCTGTTCTGGAATGCAACGTCATGCCAAGTAAATGGGAAAAATCCATGCTCTTGCCAATATTGAAGAAAGCAGATCCGATGGAGTGTGAAAGTTATTGTACAATCACCCTCGTTCCTCACACCAGTAAGATTTTACCACAGGTTACTCAGGAAAGACTGCAACCTTATTTAGGGTGGGAGCTTCCTGAAGCGCAAAAGGGTTTCAGGAAAAGAAGGAGAACAAGAGACATCATTGCTGATGTGAGACCATGTCTGACCAGTCTGTGTGCATCCTGTAGTCCACCAGTAGGTTGGCGAGACTCCCGAATCCCATACTGTTGTTTGTCCACCCCGGGACTCAGTATTCCTCACGTAGATGTGGGGGCTCTCCCTCTTCTTTTGTCTTCTAAAGATATCCATCTTCTGTTCAATTACCGAGACCTACTTGCAGTGCCAATTGTGAGAAAGCAGGTTGGCGGGTTTGGTGAGTGGGAACAGAAGAGTCTCACCACTGATAAGTAGGTTAACTATTTATTTTCAGGACAGGACAGACGCTAAACATTCAGTAAACCCTTCAAGATACACTCGGTTACAGATTCTTATCTAACCTGAGCACCTGAAGTGGCAGGACAAAACAGGCACTAAACACGCACACGGTGGTAAATACTTATCTACTGTGAGTGCTTGGGCCGTCTTTACTGCGGCACACCCCCACTGTTACCCAGTTCTGTGGCACCTTCGGCTATCTGGTCCATGGCAACTCAAGAGATTGAAAAGAAGCCGTGTGGTTACCATGTGCTGGATTCATACTCTACCGGAGCTGTGACACCATCAGCCAAGTGGCGAGGAGTGTGAGGGGCTGCAATACACCTTACACGGACAATCCCCACCTCCCACAGGGGAGTGGATTTCAATAAGCAGGTAAGTTAGGCACTTACTGCAACACCCATGGACAGACGTCTGGTCAGCAGGCCCTGAGGATGAAAGCCATCAGTTCCCGTGGGCGGGCCCCATGGACGAGGGTTGCTGAGTTCTGGGATTGGAGATCAGGGCAGGCAGGAGGTATGCTGGCCCAGTGTCTGTGATTTTGAGAACCTTGGGCCAAGGACTCTGAATGTAACCTGTCCTGGCATTGAAGGCCTATCTATATGTGTGAATGGGTGGGTGAAAAGTGGGAAAGGGGCTTGTTTTGCTGCTGCCTCGTTGCTTGTGTTGTTCTGCTGAACGTTGTGGACCTGCGATCCTGGCACAGGATTGTGTGGCAACACTTGCGGGCTGTCCCCAGCACATCCTTAGGTAGTTTTGGTTGTCACCACAAATGTATGTTTTGATGTACAATTGGTATGCAGTTAATCTGAATCGGAGATGCTGGAATCTTAAGCAAGAAACAATCTGCGGGAGAAGCTCAGAAGATCGACATCCTATATCAGGACTACGAGTGAAGAGGTAAGGTGGCCATCACAGAGTGGAGAAGGGGAGAGGTGAGATAGGATTTTCAAGGTGATTGGTGGAATGAGAAGGGGTGTAACATTCTGAAATTTTTAGTGAACTGAGGATGGGTATAAGATCGTGTACATACACAATCAACCACTGTTAAGTAACCTTACTGCTCTGTAGCAACGTAGCAAGTTGAGGTTGAAGGACACTGAGCTCACAAGGTACGCTGGCATATTTTGAGTTAATTTTTTGATGATATTTCATGGAGAGTTGTAACTGCACTAACTATAGCTGAAGCAGAAAATATACCAATTTCTTGAATGTGGTGATTAGATAATTAAAGGAATGATGAATATCTAAGAGGCATGTAGAATTAGGACTACCTCACTAATCATTTGGGCTTAATGCACACTGCATATTTTTATTGTGGGTTTCCCTGTGAAATTACAGCAGTTTTATTTGTGTTTAATTTTATGCCTTGTCAACTCGCCTATGAAGTTGAAATGTAATTGATTTAGATATCTTCCACTCCACTCCACTCTGTTTGTAGTCCAATTGGACAAAAATATTTTTAAATTCATTTTTTAGAACATAGAGCGTGGGACAAGGAACAGGCCCTTCGGCACACAATGTAGTGCCAAACCAATCAAACTATAAATCAAATAGCAATTAAACTAATCACTTCTGCCTACACAGTATTCATATCCTTCGATTTCCCTCACATTCCTTTTAAAAATCCTTAATTTATCTGGCCCTATCACCACCCCAGGCAGTGCATCCTTGGCATCCACCATTCTCTGTGTAAAAAAAACCCTGCCTCCCGCATCTCCTTTGAAATTACCTGCTCTCCTTAAACGCATGCTGTCTTGTATTAGACATGTCAACCCTGGGAAGAAGATACCGTCTGTCAATTTTGTCTATGCATCTCATCATCTTATAAATTCCTTTCAGATCTCCCCTCAGCCTACACCGCTCCAGAGAAAACAACCTACGTTTGTCCAACCTCTTGTTATAGTGGATGCCCTCTAATCCAGGCAGCATCCTGGTTAACCTCTTCTGCATCCTCTCCTGGGCCTCAAAATCCTTCCTGTAGTGGGGTGACCACAATGGTATGCAATACCCTAGATGCAGCCTAACTAGAGTTTTCCTGACATTTGAACCCAATGCCTCAATTAATAAAGACAAACCTTCCATAAGCCTTCTTAACCACCCTACCTACCTGTGTAGCCACTTTTAGGGAGCTAGAAACTTAGACCCCAAGACCTCTCTGTGCAGACAATATCATGACATTTCAGCAATCTTTTGCCTTCACTTTACAAAGTTGGGTTATTTCCCAACTTCTTTAGTTTATTGTGTCTCCTAAACTTCCAATTGATATTTTAACAAATTTTACAAATGACAAATTCTTGATAAAAGTGCTAAAATAAAATAAATTATGCAGAAAAGCATTTTCAAAAATAGTTAATTGCAACGTTAGCACATTTCGTTTGATGTCAACTGTGCACATTCCACTTTCATTTTCACTAGATGTGTTTCTGTGATTCAGGGCAAGTGTGATTCTTATTGAAGTGGTGCCTCAAACTTGCTGTGTGGAGAAGCAATGGAAAAATAGAGCAATATGGAAACATTTACTTGCACCGAATATTTTTATCTGCGGTTCTATTTCCATCATTCTATGCTTGGTGCTAAAGTCAATTACGCATTTATTTCTAAAATCGTCCTATCCCTGGATAATGTTAATTATTAAATCATATTTCAATTTTATATTTCTGTCCCTTGCTGTGGGATTTATCTTTGGCCTCTTTGCGACAACTTTAACAGTGCACTTAGTATCAGCAGTTGAATGTAATGTATAGTTGTGCGGTGGTGGACGCAGGATTATTAGTCTTTGAGGTTACAAGGCTGCCATCAAAATAATTCCACAGTAAATTCAGCAGATGTTGAGTTTTATAAGTTCTTACACAGTTTGATTTAACACTCGTTTGCAGTCTATTATTCTGTTTTACAAGAAAGCTAATTCAAATTGTTCTTGCAAATAGAGCATCACCCTAGAATTAATCAGGTGTGCAGTGAGAGGGGAGAGATTCATTAGAAAATTAGGTTTGCTGAAATATCCCACTGTACAGCTTCCATTGTGCAACCAGGAATCATAAATCCACCAGGCAGTGCACGGTTTTAAATGTAATGCTCATGAGAAGTTTGCTTTCACCTGCTATTTATGATATGTAATGATCATTTCCAACACATAAATAAAGAGTGTATTCAATTTGTGAAGGTTACTAATTTTCAAATACTGGCAAATGATTGTCAACATTGCTATTATGCAATAAAAGCAGAAACTAATACTCATTGGCAGTATGAATTAAGTAGTTTAGACCAGTGATTATTTTTCAGCTTAATGAACTTCAATCGCAACTGGAAAAAGACACGTTTTACAAGTGCACAAGAAAAAGAAAAAAAAAGACAAGGCCATCAGACATAGAAACAGAATTAGGTCAATCAGCCCTTCAAATCTGCTCTGCCATTTCATCATTTTCCTCTCAACCCCATTCCCTAGCCCTCTCCCCATAACTTTTCATGCCCTGACTAATCGAGAACCCAGCAACCTCTGCCTTTAATGCACCCAGTTACCTGGCCTCCATAGCCACCTGTGACAACGAATTCCACAGGTTCGCCACCCTCTGCCTAAAGAAATTCCTCTTCAACGCTATTCTAAATGGATGTCCCACTATTTTGAGGCCTCCAGACCTAGACACCCCACCAAAGGAAACATCCTCCATATCCACTCTATCTAGGCCTTTCAACATTCAACAGGTTTCAATGGGAACCCTCCCCCCCACATTATTCCTAAATTCCAGCAAGTACAGGCCCAAAGCTTTCAGTTGCTGCTCATATGCAGTTAGTCCTTGTGCAGCCTCCCCTGCTTCTTCAACACTACCTGCTCCTCCACCTTTGTTTGTATCATCTGCAAATTTGCCCACAGAGCCACCAATTTCATCATTCATATAATTTACATAGAGTATAAAAAGAAGTGACTCCTGTGGAACACCACGAGTCACTGGCAGCCAATCTGAAAAGGATCCCTTTATTCTTATGTTTTGCCTCCCGCCAATCAGCCAATGCTCAATCCATGCTACTATCTTTCCTGTAATACCCTGGGTTCTTACCTTGTTTAGCAGCCTTATACTTTTTGTGGCACCTTGCCAAAAACCTTCTGAAAATCCAAGTACACAGTAACCACCGATTCTCCTTTGTCTATCCTGCTTGTTATTTCTTTGAAGAATTGGAACAAATTTGTCAGGATAGATTTTCCCTTAAGGAAACAATACTGACTTTGGCCTATTTTATCATGTGCCTCCAACTACCCAGAAACCACATCCTTAACAATCAACTCTACCATCTTCCCAACCACTAAGTTCAGACTAACTGGCCTATAATTTCCTTTCTTCTGCCTCCCTCCCTTGAAGAACGGAGTGACATTTGTAATTTTCCAGTCCTCTAGAACCATGCCAAAATCTATTGATTCTGGAAAGATTATTATTAAGGCCTCCAGAATCTCTTCATCTACCTCTTTTAGAATCCAGGGGTGTGGTCCATCAGGTCCAGATGACTAATCTATCTATAGACATTTAAGTTTCCCAAGCACCATCTCCCAAGAAATACTGACTGCACTCACTTCTGCCCCTTGTCACTCTCAAATATACAGCGTACCACTAATATCTTCCACAGTGAAGACTGATGCAAAATATTTACACCATTCTTTCACCATTTACTTTCCCCGTTACTATCTTTCCAGCATCATTTTCTAACTGTCCAATATCTACTCTCACTGCTGTTCTACTCTTTACATCTCTGAAAATCTTTTTGACTTCCCCTTTGATGTTATTGGCTACCTTACCTTCGTATTTCATCTTTTCACCACTTCATGTTTTTATTAGTTGTTTTCTGTTGGTTTTTAAGAAATTCCCAATCCTGTAACTTCCCACTAATTTTGACTTTATTATGTACCCTCCCTTTTGCATTTATCTTGGCTTTGACTTTTCTTATCAGCCATGGTTGCATCTTCTTGCCTTTAGAATACTACTTTCTCTTTGGGATGTATCTATCCTGCACCTTCTGAATTGCTCTCTGAAACTCCAGCCATTGCTGCTTATGACGTCATCCCTGGTAGTGTTCCCTTCCAGTCAACTTTGGCCAGCTCCTTGCTGAAACCTCCATAATTTTCTTTGCTCAGCCACAAGCTGCTCCAAAAAGCCATCTTGGAGGCATTTCTTAAACTTTCTCTCGTACTCTCTCTCTCTGGATCCAACATCAACTTGATTTTCCCAATACATATACATATGGATGTCCTCCATGACTAATCCAACATTGCATTTTTGAACGCAAACACGAGGAAATCTGCAGTTGTTAGAAATTCAAACAATGCACAAAAAATGCTGGTGAACGTAGCAGGCCAGGCAGCATCTATAGGAAGAGGTACAGTTGACGCCTCAGCCCGAAACGTTGACTGTGCCTCTTCCTTTAGATGCTGCCTCCAGCACTTTTTGTGTGTATTGCATTTTTGACGTGCTTTTTCTATCTCCTGTTGTGATTTACAGATAACATCCTGACTCCTTTCGGAGGCTTGTAGATAACTCCCATCAAAGTCTTCTTATTCTTCCATTTTCTTAATTCTACCCACAAGGATTCTACATCTTCCAATCCTATTTCACTTCTTTCTAAAGATTTGATGTCACTTTTACCAACAGAGCTACTCCTCCTCCTCTGCCTATTTGACTTATCTTGATTTTGACATGAATTATCTTATAGATTCATTGCAAGATCTTGTAGCTATACTGGGAAAAGTTGGGCAGAGAAACTGTCACAATGAATTAGAGATGAAAATTAGAACATAAATTGGGTTTGTAGTGACTAGATTCTTTTTCACCATTTTTCACCAGTCCCCGTCCAATAAATGTTTGGATAGACTACTCATTATCACCATTATGTGCCGTGTCATATGGCATAGGCAATCATGGTCTTTTGAGCATGACTGTTCTTGTCAAATTTTCTGCAGAAGTGGTTTGCCTTTGCCACCTTCTGGATAGGTGACCCCAGCCATTATCAATACTCTTCAGAGATTGCCTGTCGTCAATGGTCGCATAACCTCTACTTGCGATATGCACCAACTGCTCCTACGGCTATCCATCACCTGCTTTCATGGCTTCATGTGACCCTGATTGGAGGGGATATCCAAGGGTGACTGCAGGCTAGTGGAGGGAAGGAGCACCTTACACCTCCTTTGGTAGAGATGTATCTCCACCCTGCCACCCAGATAGACTATTATTTCTAATAATTACATTAATGAAGATATAGCAATTGTGAATGCCAGTTAAATTACAGAAAAAAATGTTTAACATGGAAATACAAAGTTATTAGAAATCAGGTAGCTGTATTGGATGTGATATTTAAACTAGAAATGTAACTGATGCTATTGACACCAATCTCTCAGTAATGTCTATAGGATTAGAGAGCAAATAAAGTTGATGACTTGTTGATAAGAAAAAATTAAGTGTTATGATTTATTCCACTGAGTTGTACTATTTTTAGATAAATATATGTCTCTCAATAAACCAACAGATTGTTGATTTTACTTTTAAAATAGTTTATTTGGATCATTGCAATATGAATTACATTAACATAAATTTTCATGTTTTTATTGATAGCCTGATTAAAATGAGTAATCCTAAATGACATACAGTTGAATTTATTCAGTAAAATTCTTTGATCTGTTTTGCAAATATTTCTTGCTTCATCTCCTCTATGTTATCATATATTGCAGTAGGTATGTCTCTCACTGTAATTCATTTCTCCTTTTATCATCTCCCTTACTCTGAATGCCAAATCTTGCACTTCTTTCAGTGCAGTTTCCGTATCTGATTCTTTAGTTTATTCCTCTCAAAGTTATCCAGGAAAACAGAGAGTTTGGATATTGTTCGAAGATTGCTAGATTGGGAAGAGTTGATGTGCAGAGAGATTTGCAGCGAACTCGAATATGCAGATGGAGCAAGCAGTCAAGTTGATATGTTGATCGCCATCGCAGGGGCATTTGAGTATACCAGCAAGATTGCCTTACAATTTTATAGGGTTTAGATAACACCTGGAATAGAATGTGCTGTCATGGTTTCCTTATCTATCAGAATCAGGTTTATTATCACCGGCATGTGTCATGAAATTTGGTAACTTAGCAGCAGCAGTTCAATGCAGTACATAATATAGAAGAAGAAAAATTTTTTTAAAAATTACAGTAAATGTGTAATGAATAAATTAAAAATCATGCATAAACAGAAATAATATGTATTTAAAATGTGGGGTAGTGTTTACGGGATCAATGTACATATAGGAATCAGATGGCAGAGGGGAGGAAGCTGTTCCTGAATTGCTTTGTGTGTCCCTACAGGCTTTTGTACCTCCTACCTGATGGTAACAATGAGAAAAGGCCATGCCTTGGGTGCTGGAGGTCCTTAATAATGGACGCTGCCTTTCTGAGACACCTCTTGAAGATGTCCTGGGTATTTTGTAGGCTAGTACCTAAGATGGAGTCAACTATACTTACAACCTTCTGCAGCCTCTTTCGGTCCTTTGCAGTAGCTTCCTCATACCAGACAGTGATGCAGCTTGTCAGAATGCTCTCTATGGTACATCTATAGAAGTTTTTGAGTGTATTTGTTGACATACCCAATCTCTTCAAACTCCTAATGAAGTATAGACGCTGTCTTGCATTCTTTATAGCTGCATCTATGATCTTGGATTAAGTTCAAAGTTCAAGGTAAATTTATTATCAAAGTACATATATGTCACCATAAACAACCCTGAGATTCATTTTCTTGCAGGCATCCTCAATAAATTCATAATAGAATACTGACCAAATAGAATCAATGAAAAACCACACCACCAGTGTGCAAAAGACACCAAACTGTGCAAGTACAACAAGAAAGAAATAATAATAACAAATAAATGAGCAATTAGTATTGAGAACATGAGATGAAAAGTCTTTGAAAGTGAGTCCATTGGTTGTGGGAAAATTTCATTGATAGGGCAAGTGAAGTTGAATGAAGTTATCCCTTTTGTTCAAGAGCTTGCAGGTTGAAGGGTAATGACTGTACTGTACTGTGCTATACTATGTTCTATGACTCATCCTGAGCCAGGTGGTGTGAGTCCTAAGACTCCTATACCTTCTTCCTGATGGCAGCAGCGAGAAGAGAGCATGACCTAGTGGCGGTGACTTCAGGAGAAGAGAACCAGAGGTCCTGGTAACTAATAATGGATGCTGCTTTCCTGCAACAATGCTTTGTGTGGATGTGCTTAATGGTGGGGAGAGCTTTACCCCTGATGGACTGGGCCATATACACTACTTTATGTAGGACTCTCCATTCAAAGGTATCGGTGTTTCCGTACCGGGTGGTGATGGAGCCAGTCAATATACCACCACATACCTATAGAAGTTTGTCAAAGGTTTAGATGTCACACCAAATCCCTGCAGACTCCTAAGGAACTAGAGGTGCTGTCATGCTTTCTCTGCAATTGCACTTATGTGCTAGGCCAGAGCAGGTGCTCTTAAATAATATGACCGAGGAATTTAAAGTTGCTGACCCTCTCCACCTCTGATCGTCCAATGGGAACTGGCTCATGGACCTCTGGTTCTCTTCTCCTGAAGTCAATAATTAGCTTCTTGGTCTTGCTGACATTCAGTAAGAAGTTGTTGTTGTGGTACCACTCAGACAGAATTTCAGTCTCCCTCCTATATAACTGCAATAAAGATTCATCAGACTGGTTCCTGAGTTAGTGGAACTGCTGTTTGAGAAGAGATTAAGTTGACTTGTATTCAGTAAGCTTCAGGAAAATTTGTGGGTACCTAATTGGAGCTTCCAAATTCTGACAGTGCTGGACAGACATGATATGGAAGGATGGTTACATTGGTTGGGTATCCAGAATAAGGGACACAGTCTTCAGTTATGGTACAAAAAATATAGGACTGAGAATATGAGATGTTTCTTTACTCAGAGGATGGTGAACCTGCAAAATTCATAATTGCAATAGGCTTTCAAAGCCAAGTTGTTAGAATTACAGAGAAAGGAAATAATTATCTTTGTGCAAAAGCCACCAATGCATTTGGGAAGGAGCAGAAATGTGGTACTGACACAAGTGTCCCTGTGATTTCATTAAATGATGGTGCAGTCTTAAAAGAATAGCCAACTATTGCTCCTTTTTTATCTATATTTCTAGATTTCCTCTCTCCTTTTTTCTTTTCCTTCGCCATTATTCTTAAATTCTGAAGAGCTGTCACATGTTCATTTATTGATTTATTTAGATACGAGGCTGATTCTATAAGTTAAGGTAGCTGACATAAAACTAGATACAAATCTAATAGAAGATTCTGAATAAAACTTACAGTAGGTATCTGGAGGCTACTTAGAATGTGGGAAATGGAAACAGATGAGATAAAATAGGGTAAACAAGGTATTTTAGAGCAAATAACAATTTCTCCCAATAAAAGCTGAGTAATCTAATCTCTCATGAAAATATACCTACTGAAATTTGACACAAATTATAGTGTGTCCATAAATTTAATTTTATTCACTTCTGTATTCTGGGTTATCAACAAGTTTGAATAACAAGGAAATTAGCCTATTATCTTGATATTGGCTGGTGAGAGTGTTTTTATGTCCGGTTTTTAAGCAATCATAAATTAGCTCCTTTGTAATTAGCAGCAGCGATACAGGGCAGTGAAAAGTCGCAAGATTACAAAGGTGAAAAGACTTGGGTACAGTGGCTTTCTTGTATTCCAGTTTTTCAGTTTGTTTTCAACTAGGAAATGAAATGCTCACTACTCTGGGAATGTCCACAATGCTTTAACTGACCCATTATCACATGGCTGTAATCCAGCGGTTTCCCTTTGATCAAAGGTGCCCTATTTAAAACCTAACTCATCAAAGGTCAGTGGCCACTCTGTAGCTGAATGGAAAGTCAGTTTAACAAAATCCATTTGTGCGTCTTGGAAATTATGGAGCATATCGTTAATGTTTGGAAACCATGTTTCAGAGGCTTGGGTAAACTGGAAATGTTCTGTATCATCCTTGCCAGAATATTGAAGATTTATAACAATGTGTTGTGTGCGGCACAGTCCTTCCATAATGAGTTCCCAGAGGAAAAAGGGGCCCTAATGGATACAAAGTTCGACAGGCTCAGTAAAAGACAACCCAGTAGCAGTTGTAAGGGTGATTTGATTTTGAACAGGACTGCTTCTTTAGGGAAAATGTATGAGGGAAATTCAGTAATAATGCTGTGTACATTTTGTCTTTGAGTGGAACATCAGTTAGAAATTGTGAAGAATTTTTTTTTCCATCCACATCTCAGATCACATTACTTCAGATGAATGAAGCGTCTGTGCCTTTTAAGGACCAAGGGACAAGAAATTTATTGGAACACTTCCCACTCACCACTGTACTTTTACTGGAGGTGCAGCAGAATTGGAGCTGCTCAAAGGAAATCCCTAGCCAGCATATATAGTACAGAATGCAATTTTAGCTCTTCCATAATTTCAAAATGAAATCTTGATACTTGTCTGATCAGTGATTCTCGGCTCCAGTGTATTAAAAACATAGCCTTATATTTAGCCTTGACTGTCTTCCAGCAGCTACTTCAGCAGACATCCCACCCTACAAAAACTCATTTCGGGGAGGTAGCACCATCAATTTGCAGGAGACTTCTGGGAGAGGTGGGATGTCTGCAATAGAGTATCTCCTTAGCAGCTAGCCAGCTAGTTTAAATAACGTTAGCTATGCTAATGAACGAATGACACCTGTTAAACTCACCTCAACATGTCCTTTACAGTCTTAACCCATCATGGGCAATAGAAAAGTCACTATTGCAAACAGTGCAGCGAGCAACACTGTCATTATTTTTTACCCCTGTTAGGCAGGGGTACACTTTAGCGTAGTCTGGGGTGACATACGTTTTATATTTTCTTTTTTTGGAACACTCTGCCATGGCGCGTGCTCGCTCTCTCTCTCGTGGTCGCTGTCGCGCTCTCTCACGCTCTCGTGGTCTCTTCGCACGCGCGCTCTCTCGCTCGTTTTCTCTCTCAAAAAAATTGATTTCCGGGACATCTTATATAATTTGCGGGCATCAGGGAGCCACTATTAATATGCGGAAGACTCCCGGAACTTCCGGGAGAGGTGGGATGTCTGCTTCAATGGCAGAAGTGCACAAAAATAACAAGCTGCTTTGCTGCAATCATACATTTGCAGAAGGAACATTGATATACAAAGCTCTGCATTGGATTTGTTGCAGATTGCAGCTCTTTTATTGCTACAAACACAACTTTTCCTTTCATCATTTTGCCGACTGTGCAGGGATTAAAGGGGAGCAGCAGATGAGTGTGCTTGTGCTGCTATTTCAAGAAGCAGTACCATCTTCAGAATACATTTGTTGGCTTTAGCAGCAGCACAGGGTTGGCATCATGGGTGGCACAATTGTGCAGCTGGTTGTGCTGATGTCCTGCACTCCAATAAACCGGGTTTAATCCTGACCACATGATGTATATGTGACATTTTCACATTTCTCCCTATGACTGCCCGGGTTTTCATTGAGTGTTCTGGTTTCTTCCCACATCCCAAAGATTCTGGTAAGTTAAATCATTGTGGTAAATCATTGCAGGTGTAGGTGGGTGGCAAGAAAATTGGAATGTAGTTGGCAGGCAAGTTTTAGGGAATGGATGCAAGGAACTCAGTGCAGGAATGGAATTAATTGGATTGCTCTGAGAGCTGGCATGGAGTCACTGGGCCGTATGACTCCCTTCAACACTACATAAAGCTATGAACCTTCAAACTAGTGTAAACCAGACAAGAGTACTGATGTATCTACTGAAACCCTGTGAGACTGAATTAAAAAAAAAACCTTGATCAGTTAGGAAGACAGGCTGAGGAATAGCAAATGGTTCTCAACTTAAGTAAGTGTGAGGTGATGCATTTTGGACAGTTCACACCAGTGTAGGACCTTTACAGTGAATGGCACTGGGCAATGGGAGTACACATGTCTATAGTTTGCTGAATAAGTAGGGTGGTGTCATGCTGGCCTTCATCAGTCAGGACATTGAGTTCAGGAGTAGGGACATTATGTGGCATTTATAAGCCATTTGGCAGACCTCGGTTGGAGTGTTGGGTATAGATTTGGTCTCCCGGTTTCAGGAAAGACAATGTCAAACTGGAGTAGTGCAGAAGAGATTTATGTGGATACCACCTGGACTACACAGCCTGAGTTGCAGGGAGTAGTTGACTGTGCTGCATCTTTATTCCTTTGGAGCATAGAAGAATTAAAGGTGACTTTATAGGAGGTCATAAAATAATGAGGGATAAGATGTTCTGTCATAGTCTTTTCCCCAGGATTGGGGAGTCCAAAACTAAAGGGCACAGGATACAGGATAAAGAGGGGAGAGACTTAAGAGAGATCAGAGAGATAACTAATTTACACAGTGGGTAGTGGGCACCTAGAATGAGCTGCTGGAGGAAGTGACTGAGGCAGGTAAAATTGAAACATTTGAAGTAGGTGGAGGGGAGGAGCTTGTAGATTCTGGCTGTACACGGGCAACTGGACTAACAGGGATGATGTGGTGATCAGCATGGACCAGCTGGCATGCAGAGCCTGCTTCCATGCTGTATTGTTTCATGACTCGTGTCATTAGGTTAGACAATACAATGTAATGTAGTTTTGTGACTGTGATTATTTTTCGTTTTGTATTCCAGAGTAACTTTCATTTAGTTGTTTTCTGTTCACAATTTCATTTGGGGAAGTCTGCAGATGCTGGAAATCCAAAGCAACATCCGAAGTTCTTGGCCTGAAACGTCGACTGCTTATCTATTTCCATAGATGCTGCCTGACCTGCTGAGTTCCTCCAGCGTTTTGTGTGGAATTATTTTAGTTTTCTTCCCAGTGAAAATCTTAAAGCAGATATGTGGGAGGAATAGAGACCGGTAAGACAGGTTGTGAGGTATTGGCAGCACTGTACAGGAGGAAAGGAAATTTACAGTAAATTGTTTTGTGAGGATGGAGAGAATGGTATGAAAATCTTCAAGTTTGTGATTGTATATTAATGGGGTACTTGGGCTGTTACCATCTTTTTCAGCTGTAATCTATAAGCCTAACTCCTCTCAATATTAAACCTCCCATCTTATTCTCATAGCTCCACCTGGTCCAGTAAGCTTTCAAGCCTTGGCACTAGCTTTTCATCTGACTTAATTCCTACATTTTAATAGGACTGTGCCATCCAATTTCTACAAGTCTACTAAAATAATATGCTGACTGACTTCCCTAAATTTGGATTCCTCTGCACCATCACAGAGTTATACAGCATGGAAACAAGCACTTTGGCTCAGCTTGCTCATGCCAACCATGTTGCCCAGCAAACTCACCCCATTGGTCGACATTTGGCCCATAGCCTTCTAAATCTCATGTACTTGTTCAGATGCATTTTAAATGTCACAGATGTGCCCAGATCCACCACTGTTTCTGGCAGCTCATTCCAAAGGTACACCATCTTTTGTGTGAAGAAGCTGTAGAAGCTCACCCTGGTGGCCACTTTAAATTTCTTGCCTCTGATCTTAAGCCTATGCACTCTTGTTTTTATCACCCGACCCCCTCCCCCAGAAAAAGTCTGTCCTTTCACCCTGCCTGTACCCATTATAGAAACATAGAAACATAGAAAATAGGTGCAGGCCATATCTCAATCTCTTATATTCTGGGAATAAAGTCCTAGTCTACAAAACCTCACCTTGTAACTCAAACCCTCAAGTCCAGGCAACATTCTGGTAAATCTTTTCTGCAATCTTTCTAGTGGAATAACATCTTTCTCATAACAGGATAACTAGAACTGTACACAGTACTTCAAGTGCAGCCTCACCAATGTCTAATATAACTGCAACATAACTTCCCTACTCTTCTACACAATGCCCTGACTAAGGAAGGTCAGTGTGCCAAATGGCATCTACATCTTACCTAACTGTGATGCTGCTTTCAGTGAACTTGTAGGCCCCTGTGTTCCATAATACTCCCCAGGGTCCTACCATTCACTGTATAAGTCTGTGCTGGTTTGATCTCCCAAAATTCAATACCTTGTATTTATCTGGATAGAAAGCCATTTGCCAGTCCTCAGCACAGATACCTAACTGCTCAAGATTCCCCTATAATCTTGCATAACCATAACTATAGTGAGTGAGAGTTTTGCTACTAGGCTCTTCTGATCACTAGAAACCCTCAGCCTGGAAAACAAAATGAGTGTAATTTAAAGTAGAGTGAAGTTTGCTTTCCATTATGCATTTCTTAATGATATGCAATAGGCATGGAAAATGCGTGGAATATACTTGTAGAATACAGTAAGTAAAATTGTAATTATGTAAATACAATATATGGACATGCTACCTATCCACTGCAATGTCACTGTGAATGTTGTATCAGAGCAGTAACGCCAAACTGATCCCGACCTCTCTGATCCTGTCCTGTAAATACTGAGCTATTAATCAAAGACTCTTTGTTGCTGGTCACAACATTACAACGGGGCCAAGCAGGGAAATTATCAAGGCATCAGTGGTCATAACCTTGCCATTTCCAGTTGGGATTAAGTATTTTACTTGTTGATTTGTGTTCCTTTCTTTAATTGCAAGCTCTAATCCATAAATCTGTTCTCCCACAGTAATTCTTTCTTATTCACATGACTTTTGTTGGTTGACTAACCTTTTAAGCCTTGGCAGTGGATCATACTGGCTCCCTTTCCTTTTTGCTTCCTGGCTTAACTATTAGACACTATGATTTATATATTTTTTTTCAAGTGTAATTTTGCAATAGCCCAATGAATCATCAGCATTCGGTAAAGGCAGCCGGCCATCTCTTTGCTGTTGTAAACCAGCTGCACTGCTTCTTTTACATGCTGCATGTTTACTCTGGCTACTTAATTGATATTTAATATCGTGCTGCTGATTTGCATTTGGTGTGTTATATTTCACACACTTTTAAAAATACTCTTGGGATTATAGAAATTATTCGGGCTGGTATGCCAGTGAATTTATAGTGAACTTCTTTAAGTTCAAGAAAGAGAGGAATGCAGTGAAGTACTGTCATTGTATATAATTCATTATCTACAGTAGATTCTCTACTGAAGCAGCCCATGACAGTGTTTATATCTCACCATCTCCTATTCCTTTTTCACCCTGGAGTCACTCAATACAGAAGTGGGTCATTTGATCAATCAAGTCCATGCTATCAACTTCCCATTTACACTAATCCTACATTTGATCCAATTTTTATTATGTCATCAAGTTCCCAAAGCACAAGGGGAAGCTTACAATGGCATAAGATAAAATAAGCAAGGCACCAGGTATTTGTGCAGTTGACGTTTTGGGCCAAGACCTGTCATTAGAACTGAAATGTTGGCTGTTTATTTCCCTCCATTGACACTGGTCCTGCTGAGTTTCTCCAGCATTTTGTGTGTGTTGCTCAAGATTTTCTGCATTTGCAGAATTGCTTGCGTAACCTGGTATTTTGAGTTGAGAGGCAGGATTTCTTCCATATTATGAAATGGAACTTTTATATTCCATCACTGCTCTTGACTGTAAGTATGTCAATTTCATATTGGTCATCAGGTTAAAGTTAGATGAATGAAAGTTTTCATAAATTAGTTAAAAATGAGGGCCTCTGTCAGTCAGAGCTGACTATGGATATTGCATCCTAGCTGTGTAGATACACATGTTTGGGCAGCTCAATATGGAGAGCAAGCTGTTGCCCATGTAGCAAGCTCCCTCTCTTCACACATCTGATGAACCCAAAAGAATGGCAAAGACTGGTCCAATTTGGTACCAGCAGCTTTGCAGGAGTTGTCAGTCACCATTGAACTCAACGTAGGACTGCCTTAGGGATTCCAGTTCCAGATGTTTTCCTCAGGGTTTACTCCCTAAGCCTTTCTCATGAGTGGGTATAGCCGCAAGGCAGCGCAAGTTTGAGTTGAGAGTTTTCCTTCTCCTTGATGAGCCGCCAATCATGGCTAAGGTACCCCATCTGCCTGAAGTGACGGGTTTTAAGTCAACTGGTTTTAAAAGCAGGCATATTTGTATAGCATGCTATACTTTCAGCCTATCTCAGAATAGCATAGAATTATTTTTGATGTACAATCATTGTTACTATTTGAGCAAAACAACAAAAGATTACAAACAACAATGAACAAGTCAAAAGTAGTTCTGGTGCTAATTCAAGATTAATATATAGATCAATATATTAGTCAGCATTCTGAAAGAAAACCCAGCATTTTTGCATTTTGCAGAAGATTTGAAGGAGGTGATTTTCTTTTCTCCCATGCATTGCTTCCTTCTCTGACTACTTTGGGAATGTTTTGGATGATGCTGTAGGAAGTCCTGACATCATTTTACCTTCTGCTGTCTAGGTAGACCTGTATCTATACAACGTTTGACATTGTATTTCTGCAGGCCTGATGTATAAATGGTACAACCTTGAGGTTTGTCTGCTTACAGGCAACCGCAAAGCAAGAAACCCTGGAGAAAAAAAAATAAAGACCAACACCCAATGTGCAGAGAAAAAAAAACACAAATCATGCAAACAATAGAAGCAGGCAACAGCATTCTGAACCAGATTGAGTCCTTAGATCGGAATCCCTGGAGCAGGCTGGAGTAGGCCCATGCCTCAGCCTCAGTTCATCATATTAGCGGGCAATCACCACGAATCCTGCAGACACGAAGCACAGCAGTCAGAAAAGTCTCCCAGCATCAGGTCAGCGTCACGGAAAGAGGAGCGTGCATCACAGGAGAGCGAGCAAAATCAGTCTGACTCTTGCCTCTGGTCCCGGCATACTGCCTTTCCAGTCTACCTTGGCTGGCAGTGAACTTCTCCAAATAGTGAATCGTGCCTCACATTAGGATCCAGGCCCCACTGCAGTGAAACACTCTAGATCTAGACAAAGCTGCCCAGTGATTTGCTCTGAACCTAGATCACGCCGCACAGCCCGAAGCCATTCTCAGCCTCTCCAAGTTGGCTCGGCATTTAGAGTGGTCCAACCTCACAGTTAGTTGGACAGCCATCGAAGCTCTGCTGCCTTGACTTCTCTCTGAGTTGCTCACTCCAGCTCCAACTGTGCCGATTTTGCACACATCAGCATGGCTTATCCCTCAAATTTGCTCGCCTCTTCATTGTTTGTGCTGAAAATTTAAGAAATATGAACAAGAAAAAGGTTCATTTAAATCAAAATTAAAAGGTTCATTTTTGTCAATGTACACATGTGCTATTCAACTCTAATATTCGTCTTCTCCAGATAACCAGGAAATACAGAAAAACCATAGGAGTTGTCAAGAAGAAAGCCATCAGAAACCCCCACTGACATGAAAAAGAAAAAGAAACAATCCCAAACCCTCCACCTCCTCCCTTGCACACAGTGCAGTGACGATACTTTCAAATTCAAATCATGACATCAAATCCTGAAAAAAGCACAGCAATGATAACACCTTGCAGAAAAGAACAGTGACAATAACATCCAAACCCCTACCCCTCTCTCACACACACAAACTAACAGATTTTCCCACACAGAAAAACATCAACAGAACATCAAACATCAGACACCAAAGGCCCAACTTCTCCCTCGCATAAAAAATAACATATCGCCCACCTGCCAATCAGCAACAAGAAAGAAAAATACTGAAAACTGAAGGAGATCAATAGAAAGTACAGTCCAGTAATCGCATGAATCTTAGAATATTGTAAATACCGTTCCATCAGCTATTGGGGAGAGCAGCCGCACGAGCTCTGTCCTTCCATGATGAGCGACTGCCATGTCAGGTCTGAACTTGAATGCTGCCAACCAGACGACTAACCTTGTGGCCTCTGTTGAGAGCGAATGCTGACATCCTCTGCATTCATCTCGATGCTTCAATCTTCTTCAACACTTCGAGATGGAGTCATTCATGATCCTGTTGGTCTTTGGTCTTTTCCACAAGTCGGCTCATGTTCTCAGTTGTCTATGGGTCCCTGTCTCTGGTCTTCTCTACGAGATAGCTGTCCGGACACAGCAGAGTATTATATTAGTTGATTGATTTCCAAACTGCACGTCACAGGCTCCAATAGCTTGTGTAACACAATTGAGACAAAAAGAACGAGCAGAAGATGTAGAGTAAGTGAAATAATTAAAGGGCTATCTGGATGATGTCACTCAAGGAATCATTGCTGGCGACATCTTGATCGGAACAGTGAAATAGATATTGAAAAAAAATCACATTAGGATATTGCTTCTCAGTAATAGCCTTGTAATTTAGCTCTAGCTATTTTTGGCAATCTACAATAATTGTCTTTTAGCTTGATTTACCTGTCTGATTTGCTGTCCCTACCTTCACAAGTTTTCCAGAGCCCACTGCAGTGAAGCATCCCCACAGCATGATGCAGCCACCACCATGCTTTACGGTAGGGGTGATGTGTTTTTGCTATGTGCTGTCTGATGGCACATAAGCTCAATTTTAGTTTCATCAGATCATAGAACCTTCTTCCAGCTGACTTCGGAGTGTCCTACATGCCTTCTGGCAAGCTGTAGCCGAGATTTCATGTGAGTTTTTTTCAATAGTGGCTTTCTCTTTGCCACTCTTCCATAAAGCTGTGACTGGTGAAGCACCTGGGCAACAGTTGTTGGATACGCAGTCTCTCCTATCTCGGCTATTGAAGCTTGTAACTCCTCCAGAGTTGCCATAGCTCTCTTGATGGCCCCTTTCACTAGTCCCCTTCTTGCACGGTCACTCAGTTTTTGAGGACAGCCTGCTCTAGGCAGATTCACAGCTGTGCCTTATTCTTTCCATTTCTTGATGATTGACTTAACTGTAGTCCAACAGATATTCAGTGACTTGAAAATTTTCTTGTTCCCATCTCCTGACTTGTGTTTTTCAATAATACCAATAAAACTTTTGGATACCAAAAGTTTCTTCAGATATATAAAGTGTAAAAGAGAGGCAAGAGTTGATACTGGATCACTGGAAAATGATGCTGGAGAGGTAGTAATGGGGGACAATGAAATGGTGGAAAAACTGAATATGTGTTTTGCATCAGTCTTCACAGTGAAAGACACTAGCAGTATGGTGGAAGTTCCAAGTGTCAGCGGACATGAAGTGTATGAAGTTACCATAACTAGAGAGAAGGTTCTTGGGAAACTGGAAGGTCTGGATGTAGGTACAATACGTGGACCAGATGGTGTACACTCCAGGGTCCTGAAAGACGTGGCTGAAGAGATTGTGGAGGAATTAATAATGATCTTTCAAGAATCACTAGATTCTGGAATGATTAGGTTTGGACCCCTTATCTGAGAAAGGATATGCTGAAACTGGAGAGGGTTCAAAGGAGATTCATAAAAATGATTCCATGATTAAATGGATAGTGGTATGAAGAGCATCTGATGGATCTGGGCCTTTATTCACTTGAATTCAGAAGAATGAGGGGTGACCTCATTGAAACCTATCAAATGGTGAATGGCCTTGATAGAGTAGATGTGGAGAGGACTCCTCCTGTGGTCAGAGAGTCAAGACCAGAAGACACAGCCTCAGAATAAGGGGCATCCTTTCAGAATAGAGATGATGAGGAATTTCTGCTGAAACAGTGGAATTCTTTGCCACAGACTGCCAGGTCTTTATGTATATTTAAGGAAGAGGTTGATAGATTCTTGATTGTTCAGGGCATGAAGGGATACGGGGAGAAGGCAGGAGATTGGGGCTGAGAGGAAAATTGTATCAGCCATGTTGATATAGTGGAGCAGACTCGATGGGCCAAATGGCCTTATTCTGCTCCTATATCTTATGGTCTTCTGGTGTTCTAACCTTTTTGCGAAGTTGCTTGAAGTGTTCTTTTGTCTTCATGGTGTAGTTTTTGCCAGTATACTGACTCATGAGTAGTTGGTCCTTCCAGATATAGATGTATTTTTACCACAATCAATTGAAACACCTTGACTGCACATAGGATCCAAAAGCAGAACTCCATTTAACTAATTATGTGACTTCTAAAACCAATTGGCTGCACCAGTGATAATTTGATGTGTCATATTAAAGGGGGTGAATACTTATGCAATCAACTATTTTGTATTTTATATTTGTAATTAATTTAGATCACATTGTAGAGATCTGATTTCAGTTTGATATGAAAAAGTCTTTTTTGGTTGATTAGTGTCAATAAAAGCCAAATTAAATCCACTGTGATTCAATGTTGTAAGACAATAAAACATGAAAACTTCCAAGGGGTGGGGATATTTTTTGTAGGCACTATATTATCCATATAAAAGTATATTTTATCCATTATTTATTTAATTAAAATAAATTGCAGTTCAAAAAATTGCTTTGAGAGAAATTAAGGCAATTTCTTTTTTATGATTAAGTAGCAAATGCTTCACCTTATTTGCTCTTTTTACCATTATGGCTACAATGTGCCCGCTTTACAATGTCATTGTCAAAGTTGATCAAGGCTTCCTCAACAGCAAGTCCCAATTCAATGACTTTTTTTCCAAGAAGGATGAAGACAACATTGGAACTCCACCTGCAAATCTGCCCAAGATGCATTCAGATGTCTCTTGAAAATATATAAATATTTTTCATCTTTGCTGGATCCAGATGCTGGAACTCCTTACTCAACAGTACTGTTCAAATATTTGTACTAGACAATAATGATCAAGAAAAGTTCAAGGCAACATTTTTGAGGGAAAATTAGGAATGGGCAAAGGATGCAGGTATGGCAAAATATGTAAATTAACAAGGTACACGTGAAGGAGGAAAAAGTATTTAAGTGATAGCAATTTTAATGAGATGAGCAGTGGTTGCTGGCTTGGGCTTTCAAGTGAGAATATTAATTGAATAACCAGAACAGGCAAAGTGAATGCAGATGGATTAGTGACGGGCAAGGCATCAGAATTTATCTTCTCTCCTCATAGTTCTGGGTTTGTCTTCTGATAAAATTTCTCACATGGTTTGAATGTATTTTCTCTTTTCCCCAACTAATCCCTTCATGGATCTCAGGATGCTCCCAGTTTTACACCTTCTCAAAAGCAGTTCTTTGATTTTGTTTCCATGTATGTTACAATTCTAATTTGACAAGTACATACAATTCAGCCTCAGAAATAGCTCTTTATTCTGCAGTTATTTCCCATTGTAAACAACCAGAATTCACAAAAGAATTCATGTTAATTAAATGAATTTTATAAATGTTCTCTCATACCGCAGGCATAAACATTGTTTTGTTTTCGATGTGCACCTTAAAATGCCACCAAGCCCAGAGCTTTACCTTGTTCTTCACTCTCTGACTGAGCAGCCTGTTCTGTTTATAGCTAACACCCAAAAGATCCTCAGAGAATTTTAGTTACGCAATACCTCATCTGCACTTCACTGCAGATTAAATCAATGACTTCTGAATATGAACATGACTTAAGGGCACTTTTGCATGCTGCCGCATACTAATTTACAGGAATCAGTTCTGCACAATGCAGTTACTTATAATAGTGATGAAAATGGAGATGAGGAGGAAAGTCAAAATACCTGAATGCTGTAACAATTAGTTATTCACAGTACTTAATAATTATCCATGTCACAAAGGAAAAAGCTCTTTTAAATTATTACGTTGTTGGCTCAGCAATTTGAATCTGCATTGAAAGCTGAAAGAAATCTTCACGGAAATATATTCCCTTATTAATGTAATTTGAAAACCAGTAAATAAAGACTATTGCAATTATTTCAAATAGGACATTTAAAATAGCTTAAAACTCATCTCTGAAGACCCATCTCCAAACATTTTTCCTGCCACAATTACACAATGCTTCGAGATGGAAAATGATGGCTTTACAAATAGAGACTTTAATATCATAGAAAACAAGATGAGATACTTTTAAGATGAGATTCATTCACAGCCGTACTTTAAATGCAACACTGTCAGGAATCTATTTTAGATCACTGTCAGTCCTTTTCTGGTTCCATGTTCTCTTAAAGTATAAAGTCATGTTTTTACCTTTACTCTGTTGACATTTCGTGTTATCTATTTCTAAAGAATGTTACTGTTTTAAACTTTTTGACAAATTAACCAAATAAGTCCACACTTTCATTTAGTCATTCAGATAACAATTAGCTAACATCATAGAAAAGTAGTGATAAAACCTCAAAAGATGTAAAAAAAAATCACTTTCCATTTGTCTTCACAGTTGTAGTTCGTGATTATTTAAATAAACTTTTGTCTAGTTTGAATCTATGGATATCAAATTTAGTTTTCACATAGCCATCTTTAGTAGACAGTTCCAGAAGTTAACTAGCTTTCTAGGAAATGGTTTATGTTCTTTCTAAATGATCTTCTTTTCAATTTTTTGGTGTCCTTATTGTGCAAGCCTTTCTTTATATTTTAAAAAAAACACTGACTTTTGCATGAGCATAATCTAATTACTTAAATATATTTCAATTTCAATTTCTCAACAAATAAGAGAGTCACGTCCATATGGTTGTAGTATGTGTTTCATTTTGAAGCTTCTCAGTATATTTCCTAATTCTTTTCTGTGTCCAGCTGGGCTGTAGTGTTTTACAACTGCATGTGGTAATCCAGCTGTGAGAGATCAATGCTTAATGGAGGAGTAGGCTGAGGTCCAGTAATCTGTGTCCTGCTTTCTATTCAAGAGATCAGAATTAGACTCTTAGAGAACTGTCAGAGTGGATAAAATATGAGTTCAGAGGATTGAGTATGAGGCACCAGTAGACCGGTGTAGGTGAGACCAGTGAAGGGACAGGATGTATGATTCTACATGAGCATTATAAATTTAAGACAATGGAATGAAATGAATTAATTCATAATATTGCTTTTAACTTGAACTGAGTGAGATGTAGGAAAGCAAAGTAACCTTAAAGATAATTTGAAGGTTTGATACAGTTTTTTTTAAACAACTTGGGCAGAAGGCAATTTGTTGAAGTCAAATTTCATGGAAGTTCTGCTGGGAATATGACACCTTTTGCCTAGATGCATTCAATTAAATAAAATGGTTATCCTCATTCCTTGACACCTTGATGTTGTGAATGCTATGTGTATATATAGTCCCTTGCTACCTCCAAAAGCATTTCAGATTCAGCTTGAAAACTAAATGCAGGAAGAAGGATCATGCAACAGAAGAACTATATTGAATTATTCTTTTAATGGGAATCACAGATTAGCTATAAAATGGTTTGTGCCATAACATGCAGAGATATCAAGAATTGTATATAAAATCAAAGTGTTTGACAGTGACACATAACACCTGCATGTTGGCTGCTATTAAACAATCAGTTCAAGCTCATTTGTTTCCTTTGTCATGGCAGAGGATAAGTCAAATTAATCATTGGGCTGAGATGTGTATGAGGTTGTTATGTTAACTGTTAATCTCTTAAATTTTTACAACACCATGCAAATCATTATGATTGTTTTTTTATTGATATTCACATAACTGAAGCAGATTTGCATCCTTACTCTCATACAGTCACAATTTAAAAGTATAATACAAAAAGCCAATCTCTGTAATTTATAATGCACTATTACTTAACTCCGTATTGTTCATCACTGATGGAATAAGGTGTCCTCAAGCTACTTAGCATAAAACTAACATTTACCTTTCTTATTAGATGATGATTAATGATGTCTTTCTCTGTTCCTCCTGGCAATAACACCTGCCATGAGTTACGAAAATGACTGAAGGAAGGGGAGTGTATGAGAATTGCAACAATGGCTGAGAAGTACTGAAACATTGGCAAAGATTAGAAACATAGAAACATAGAGAGTAGGTGCAGGAGCAGGCCATTCGGCCCTTCGAGCCTGCACTGCCATTCAGTATGATCATGGCTGATCATCCAACTCAGAACCCTGTACCTGCCTTCCTTCCATACCCCCGATCCCTTTAGCCACAAGGGCCATATCTAACTCCCTCTTAAATATAGCCAATGAACTGGCCTCAACTGTTTCCTGTGGCAGAGAATTCCACAGATTCACCACTCTCTGTGTGAAGAAGCTTTTCCTCATCTCAGTCCTAAAAGGCTTCCCCTTTATCCTCAAACTGTGACCCCTCGTTCTGGACTTCCCCAACATCAGGAACAATCTTCCTGCATCTAGCCTGTCCAATCCCTTTAGGATTTTATATGTTTCAATAAGATCCCCCCTCAATCTTCTAAATTCCAGAGTGTATAAGCCTAGTCGATCCAGTCTTTCATCATATGAAAGTCCTGCCATCCCAGGAATCAATCTGGTGAACCTTCTTTGTACTCCCTCTATGGCAAGAATGTCTTTCCTCAGATTAGGGGACCAAAACTGCACACAATACTCCAGGTGTGGTCTCACCAAGGCCTTGTACAACTGCAGTAGTACCTCCCTGCTCCTGTACTCAAATCTTCTTGCTATGAATGCAAGCATACCATTAGGTTGCTGAGCCAGAGAGTTAGACAGAGGATAAACCAGTCCTCTGGCCCATGCTGACTATTACATTACCTTTCTGTACCAATCCCACATCATCTCACTTGGCGATTCAAGAGTTGGTCTCAATGCTTACAAAGTGTTGTGAGATATTTCTGTCTTTACCACCCCTCAAAGAGAGTGTTCCAGATTCTAATCACTGGATAAGAAAGAACTCTTGCTTAACTTCCTTCGAAATCTCATACTCCTTACATTTGCCTTCTAATTTTAGATTCTGCCATGGGAAAACTTAGATTATTCACAATTTGGAATATCTTTATCAGGCAACTCCTGTCCCCCCTTCCACTCCACACTTTTCCTCCTGAGTCTTTAGCAGAGTTTTCTTTCTCCCACTACCTACGGTTGCTGCTCGACCGACTGAGTCCCGCCAGCTGAGTGTTTGTTGCTTAACAACCTGGTGAATCTACTCCAATGCAATTACTTACTGTGGCAATCATGACTATTCGTGGTACTGTGGCTATAATCATGTTGAGGATCACCAGGAGATCACATCCTTGCAGGCCCTGGATGAAAGCAGCAGTTGGGTGCCATAGGAGATGATTCTTGGCAACTGAAAAGATTGATGGTTGGGTTCATGGTAAATGGCAGAGTGGGTAGTGGGTATTGGAAGTCGATTGAGTAGGCAGAGACCAGTAAAAAGAGAAGCTCAAGAGGAAGTTCATAGGAGGGAGGGAGTCAAAGCGAGCTCAGAGGGACTCTGAATGTATTCTTGATTCTTATAACCTACAAATTATTTAAGACCAGTTAGCTTAACGATTGTTGTCAGGAAGTCGCTGGTCTATAATTATAGACAGAGCAGCTGAATGCTTTGAAAGCTTTCAGCTGATCGGAAAGGAAGTCAGCAGGAATTTAAATATAGTCCATGTCTGATGGAATTTTAGAAAAATTTGCTAATTTTAATCCATGCTATTTATAAGTACATCCAAAAGATATCCAATAAAATACGAGGCATAAGGGGGTGTATACCTACGGCTAGTACCTCGGCAATGCGCTTATCAGGGCTACTCGTGCCCTGCAGATCCCTGCCTGCTACTCAGCTTTCATGTGCAGCTCCAAGAAGCTGTTCGCATTGATAGCAAACACACCCCAGGAAACAGTTTTGATAGGCCAGCTAAATCCAATGAGTTTAGAGCCCTCGCTGAGGTAGGGATTTGCTTATCCCAGCATGCAAAGGCCGTTTTGGAAGGGGGTGGGGTATGAAATCTGTAGAATGATTCAGCAACAAAAGGGCAGTCCAGCAGTGCACAATGGCATGTGTAGGGCTCGTCTGAACAGGAATAAGGGTTTAACTTTTGAAGCAATCATTGGAGCTGTGAGCGCATCATGCAAGTATAGCAACTCTACAGGGCTACAGGTTATTGGCAGTTCAGTTTTGGTTTAGTTTGGTCGCTACATCCCTCTTTAAACTCATTTCAGCAAACGATTCATCAGCCCTTTTGAAGGAAAGCACTGCCTACCCTTGTAAGGAAAAGGACCGGAAGCTGGAGGCACAGGAGACTCCAGATGCTGGAATCTGGAGCAAAAAAACTCTGCTGTAGGACATCATCAAGTTGAGCAGCATCTGTGGAAGAAAGGAGTTGCTGATGTTTGAGGTAGAAACATTGACAATTCGTTTCCTCCCACAGATGCTGCTTCAACTTAAAACATCAGCAATTCATTGCTTTCTCACGTTTTGAGTTGATTTGAGTTTATTAGGGTTAGGATGTAGGTCAAGGTTAACTAGACCTAGGTCATTGTGTCCTGATGCAGGCTTTCGACCCAAGATAACTTGATATGGGATGAATTTTGCAGCTCTCAGTGATATGCAATTCATTGATGAAGGATTAATCTGCGACCCTGTGGGAGGGAGGCTGCCCCTTTATCTGGAATTGTGAACTTCAAAATGGGAACTGTATATATGGAGTTAGATCCACCATCTGTTCTGTGGCCTTCACACTGCTTCCCAATCCTCCTGCTAGTATCTTGAAGCTTCATTTCCCCCTTGCCCAGTCAGAATATCACTCTGACCAACAGGATTCTCTGAAAGCTTTCACAGCCTTGTGAAGTTTGTTCCTGCAAGCCACAAGTTGACAGTGCTTGACAATTTCAACATCCAGAGTCGGAAGTTGGTCTTCTTGCTGTACTGTTAAAAGCAGCTGGCCCCAGGAATTTGGGGGCTTTCCATGACATTCTCACCAGCAGTTGAGAGGAGGAGACGGCACCACAGGATATTTGAGGTGTTACAGTTTTTTAGATTAGATTAGATTATGAGGACACTCAGTCCTCGTTTATTGTCATTTAGAAATGCATGCATTAAAAAATGATACAATGTTCCTCTAGAATGATATCACAAGAAACAAGACAAACCAAGACTAAAACTGACAAAACCGCATAATTATAACATATAGTTACAACAGTGCAAAGCAATACTGTAATTTGATAAAGAGCAGACCATGGGCACGGTAAAAAAAAGTCTCAAAGTCCCAATAGTCCCATCATCTCAAGCAGACGGTAGAAGGGAGAAACTCTCCCTACCATGAACCTCCAAGCACCGCAAACCTGCCCATGCCGCACCATTGGAAGCACCTGACCGCAGTGGACTCTGAGTCTGTCCGAAAACTTCGAGCCTCCGACCAGCCCTCTGACACCGAGCACCGAACACCATCCTCTGCTGAGCGCTTCGATCTCGCCCCAGTTGTCTCCCTCTTCAAAACTAAAGGCTACAAAGCAGACTGTAGCAACTATGAAGATACCTTCCATTAATCCATTGCTGAGAAGACTCTTGTAAGGCTATCCTCAATGAGCAGATTAGTTCTGTCTCAGTAAAAGACCACTAGAGGCCCGGTGTGGATTAAGTTTAAGCTGCAAGACTGTTAACACAGTCTACTTGGAGAGGCAGGTCCAGGGGAAATGTGCTGAGCAGCACAGGGCCTCAATCACAATGGTACTCCTGTCAGAGAACTGGAGTCTCATTCCCAGCACAGAATAGGCTGGTGTGCTTTGATCAAAAGGGCTTGTATCAAATCTGAAGAGAGCCAATGGGATAAAGTTCCCAGAGCCAGAGAGCATAGGAAGACCTCAGCATCTGCACTATCAATAGTGTCTCTCCCATGACCAGTGTTCCCGAATCTGCATTTCTCGGTCTTGTCTCGCCAGTGACTTTGGGCACACCAGGAAAATCTGCCCAGAAGATACCATTGAGCTGAACGGTCAACTGTGATAGAAGAAGTGATTTAACTGAGGTGACTGAAAGCTATGAAAGACGTTGGGAAATTGGTTGAATGATTCGAGAGTATGGGTATAATGGACAGGCGTTCACCAAGGAGTATGAGCAAAGTGTAATTACTGTTGAACTGTCAACATGCAAGTTAGGGTTGCAATTGTTTTCTGTATTTTAATGAATTATACGGAAGCACCATGGCTTGGCAACTGCTCTGCCCATGACCGCAAGAATCTCCCTGGAGCTGTGGATGCCTCTCAGCACATCATGGAAACCAATCTCTCCCTTCCACAGGCTCTATCCCTACTTCTCGTTGCCACTGGAAAGCAGCAAGCAATAATCAAAGACCCCAACCACACTTTAATATTTATAACATCAGAAACAAATAGAAAGAAAAACACGGTAGCCGGGGATAAGGCTACTTATTTTCTTCCTTTTAGTGAAACACTCGCATATGATGTGGTGGTGTAATAATGTATGTCATTCACATAGTTTGTTCATATAATCCGTAATGAACTATGTAAACAAAGAACACACACACACACGTAATATATAATACAACTACTATATCAACATCCACAGCACAGTAAATTTTAATTGTCCTATTGAGACCTAAAGATTTAATAGTTGTGCAGGACTTCTTACTTTTGTGGAATAACATGAAGATTGATGTGTTATCTTCAGAGGACATGAGACACAGTCTTCACATGAGTGGTCCAGATATGTCCTTAATCTTGACAAGTACACACTTTTGATCACTGCTGTAGTCCCTCACCAGGACTGCTTGTCCTAGAGTGAAACATCAAACCTCCTTATTTGAAGAGCCCTCAATTTGTCTCAGCTGTTTGTCCTGCATACTCGTTCTGGGATTGGGTTTGAGGAGATCCAGGCGTGAAGACAAGGGACAACCCAGGAACAGCATAGCTGGTGAGTTGTTGACTGTGGAGTGTGCTGCATTGTGATATGCAAAGAGGAAATCAGGCAGCTTCTGATTCAATGTTCGTGCAGTGTGTTCTGCTGACATTGCTTGCAATGTGTTCTTTAGTGTCTGGACAAACCTTTCTGCGAAGCCATTTGTAGCAGGGTGGTAGAGTGCAGATGTAATATGTCTTATTCCATTAATTTTTAGGAATAGCAAACTATTTTGCAACAAACTGGTCCATCATTACTGACTTAAGTGTTCTGGAGCACCATTTCTTGAGAAGAGGCTTCTCAACACATCAACCGAGTGTGAGGCTGCAGTGGAGCCTATTGGGAACACTTCTGGCCACTTAGTAGCTGCATCCACTACTATCAAGAAATTTGGGTACATGAGTGGTCTGGCAAAATCCATATGAGTCCTCTGCCAGGGCAATGATGGTCATTCCCAGGGATAGAGAGGTGTTTGGCAACTTCAGGATCTGTTGGCATCCTGAACAGTGTATGGCAAGGTCCTCAATCTGCTGATCTATCCCAGGCCACCAGATAGAACTTCAAGCCAACACTTTCATTTTGACCATACCTCAATGAATGGCATGTAGTGTCTCCAACTCTTTAGCCCTCAGCTTGGATGGTACAACTGTCAGCCCTCAAATAAGGCAACACCCATCAAGGACAAGTTCATTCCAGTGCTGGTAAAAATGGGGTATTGGAAATTCTGCTACGCATTCCAGCTATTTTGGGTGGCCATGTTGTCCGGAGACAGTGCAGGGTGTTTTCTAGTTTTCCATTTGTGTCATCTCTGCCATAATAGGGAGACTTTGAATTTGCATTAAGGAGAATACGTCACGAGGAGTGTTGTCATTTGTAACTTTCTCGGATATTTCTTTCTCCAAGGGTAAACAAGCCAATCCATCAGCATTTCCATGAATAGTTGTCCTCTAGAATTTGATCCTGTAATTGTGTCCGCTAAGAAATGGAGCCCATCTCTGCATTCGTGCTGCTAGTAGAACACCCTTCTGTAGATTGAAAATGGACACTAGTGGTTGATGATCAGTAATAAGGGTAAGCTCTCGCCCATACAGGTACTGGTTGAAATGTTTTATACCACACACAAGACTCAATGCCTTTCTGTCAATCTGTGCATATTTTTTCCTGCAGCAGTAAGGAAAGAATGGTGTATTCATTTACATCAATCATAACATATGTCATGACTTCACATATACTGTAAGGTGAGGCATCACAGGCAAGCTTTACTTGACAATGTGGATCATAATGTGTGAGTACAGTGTTAGAGTTTACCATTTCCTTTGCCTATTGGAAAGCCACCTTCCATTGTTTTGTCCATTTCTTTCCTACCTGTAGTAATAAGTCCAAGGGGTGGAACACAATAGCCAGGTTTGGCAGGAACCTGTTATAGTAATTGACAAATCCTAAAAAATGGTCCTCATCTGTGACATCTTGCAGCTCCTGGTCTGTAGCTTTCTGGCAAGGTGCAGGTGCAGATGCTACTTCAAGAATAAGCTTATTATAGTGATAAAGCCCTTTGTGAGAGTTTATGGTGAGAAACACTTTGGTCTCTGAAAGAGTTTCTTCAGCATTCATGCGATCTTGCTCACTGGCTACTTTATCACAGATAGTATAAGGTTCCAAGTGGGCTTTGTAAAACTTGGGTGTGGCATTTTCACTTAACACTATTTTATCCTTGATATGTTTGGGTTTTCTAATGCCTTCCTTGAGCACTGATGTGGCATCATCCAATACCTTCCTTAATTTGCTTTCAGTTGACTCTATTGCAGGGAATGTGGCATGCAAATGGTGGCTGGATCGCCAATAAAGTTGTAGTTGTCTCAGCTCATCAGGGCCCTACAATGCTGACCTACCTGTTTTTAATACATACAAGCTTTTAGGCTTTTGTATCTTCTGCCCAGTGGGAGAGGGGTGAATGCCCAGGGTAAGTGGGATCTTTGTTTTTGTTGGCGCATTATGATGGTGTCACCTATAAATTTGTAGGTGGAGTTAGATCAGAAGCTGGCCATGCGGTTGGGTGTATACAGGGAGTAGAGTAGAGTGCTAAGGACACAGCTGTTTGAGGACAATTGCTGCCTTTCCGTACTGAATGCAGTTGGTTGGTCAGAAAGTCAAAGATCCAATTGCAAAGGGAGTTGTTGTGTCCCAGGTCAGTCAAAGAGTTTCAGGAAGAACTTGCTTAGAGCATCCAGATGCTCCAGAGATGAGCGTAGGGCAGGGAGATGCTGTTCGCTGTGAATCTGCTTTGGCAGTAGGTGAATTGCATTGGATTGAGTTTGTCTGGGAAGCTGAAGTTCATGTGTGCCACGATAGCAGATGAACAACAAATCTGGTGGTCAGGAAGGGAGAAAGCACAAGCTTAAGGTTGGTGATAGAAGCATCCGGAAGCCAGATTTCATAATAAATCCTCAGCTATGTGGCAATCACCATACAGTGGCTTTTTTTCCTGCTATATCTTATTGTTACTCCCACAAAATTGCACTTAGTATAATACAGACAAAGCATGAATATTGTTGACTAAAATGCAACAAGCATGCAGTTTTTACAGTGAAACACTGAGATCCCATTCAGAGTTCAAGTAGAATATTGGATAAATAATTAGGTGCAAGAAAGGAATAAAACAGAATATTAGTAGGAGGTAAAAGTACCAAGAGACTAAATGCCATGCTTTTCTACTGTGACATTGCATGAATTTAGTAAAAGTGATGAGCAGGCTGTACATACTTGAGTTAGCTACTTTTCAGCAAGCTCATCCAGCCTCTTTGATCTCTTACTTGCTTTGGCACAGATCTGTTAACCATGCCCAATAGCTGGATAATAGTTATCAAAAAGTCCCTGCAGTCCTTCTAATTGGATGTGTAGTGCCAGAAATGGCTGTCATAAGTGTTATTGATTTTGTATCTAACTAAGACAATTATGATTCACAGTTTCCTCCTTTCACTGCTGCCCAATAACAATTAGGTTAAACCTGAATTTTCCACAGATGCTGACAAGTTGAGATTGAGCAGGAAAAACATTACCTTCTTTCCAGTGCTGTCAAATAATTAATCCTCCTCGGTTGTAGGGTTTGTAATATTGATATGTGGGATTATTTCTGGTACTCTTGTGGTTAAATTAAATATGTTATCTATTAAACTTTGGCTTGAGAATACATGTATACAGTAGAACTTCATTCATCCACAAAAACAATAAAATCCAAACCCACGCATTGTAAATTCTGGTAGTGTCACGGTCCAGATCGGGGTCCCTTTAAATTTACCTTGTTTATGTTACGATCCGGTCCGTTGATTCCCTGTTTTCCCATGTCCCTCAGCTTTAGTGATTAGAGGCAATTAACGCTCGGCTGAACTGGTAGTTTATAGTCTCTGGCTTTCAGCTGTTCGGCACGGGAGCGTCTGCAAAGTCATCTAAGGTACGGTGTGTGATGTCATCTGGCCGGAGCAAGCCTAGTCTCTGCTGAAGCGAGTGCTGGCAATTCGCCCTTCCTCACTGAAGCAACCCTGTCCAGTTACCTCGCTGAAGCGAGCCTGGAAAGTTTCCTCATCAAGGTGGGTCCGTCAGTTAACCCGCCGGAGAGAACCAGGAGCCGCTGTCTACTGTTCCTGGGTCGAGTCGAGAGCTCGCCACTACCCAGAGGCTCCAAGTCAAGTCCTGGCCCTGGCGGCATCCGAGTACCAAGTCAAGTCCTGGCCCTGGCGGCATTCAAGTACCTAGTCAAGTCCTGGCCCTGGCAGTCTGTGATTCCTGTCCTACCCCCCTGTCTGAATCCCTTCTCTGCCCCTCTTGCCTCTAGCCCTTGTCTGTAGCCCTCGCCTTCACCTCGGTCTAGTTCTATGGTTGGAGCTAGATAGGAACTTTGTTCTTCTTTGGTGTTTGTCTTGTCTTGTCCTTGCCTCCATGGGGTAAGTCAGGTCGTTTTGCCGTTGCTCCACGGGGGGTCATGTCTTGTCTTGTCCTCGCCTCCGTGGGGCAAGTCAGGCCGTCTTGCCGTTGCCCCACGGAGGGTTATGAGTCCCGGCCCTATGTCCTGTACCCCAGGAGGGGTCCCGGCTCTCTGTTCTGTGTGTGAGTCCCGGCCCTATGTCCTGTACCCTAGGAGGGGTCCCGACACTGTGTTCTGTGTATGTGTCGATGGTTCCATGTACCTGCTCTCCCAAGACCAAGGTTCTGTTTTCCATGTTCCGCCTCTCCATAGCCCATGTCATGTCCATGCCTGGTTCTGGGGTCCGAGCCCGAGGCAAGTCCCAGATACTGGGTCCTTGCCCAGTCTCTGGCTCAGAGTCCATACCCTAGCCTCTTCATGTCTCCTCTAGTTCTGTGAGCCGATTCCGAGTCCAAGCCCAAACCCTTGGTCCCAGCCTAGTCGTAGTCCTTGTCCTGTTTGCTATTCCTCCTTCTGCTTTGCTCTCCTGGTATCAAACAATAAACTAAATCTAATTACCCTCACAAGATGTGTCTTGCATTTGGGTCCACCCTTGCTCCTAATGCTCCCGTCCTTGTGACAGGTAGCTCCAATTTTCAGTTGGCTTATGAGTCAGAATCTCAACTTTTGCACACGTTTAGGAGGGTAATCATAAATTTGAATGATGGGATTGCAAAAATTTGAGACTGCACCACAGCTCTATATATAAAGTTCTTTATATTGAAACAGAGCATTCTGAGCTTCAGGTTATCATTTGACTTTTAATATGTGTATCAGATGGTTTGATTCTATCTGGATTACATTATTGATCTTCAGTTATGACTTTTAAAATAATATCAAGAATAATTGTCAAATTTTTAACCATTTCTGTTGAATGCCAACTATTTTATGGGGAAACCATATGACAGGATAGGTGAAATCTACCTCATTGGGAAAACTAAATCAGTATTTATAAAACCCATGTTATGGGAATTCATTTTCTAAGGAAAATTATTTAATGCTTTAAAAGATGTGTAAACTAAGGTCAATGCAAGGTTTGGAAGTACAGTACATAAATATTGTTACATTTTGGCTTCAGGTGAGCTGTTTTAGCATTATAAGTTTTCTCAGTGACCCAGAGTTTGTTGAAATAGGCATCTTCTGATGCACAGTAACTCATTTCACTAAATTCATTTGTTCAACCTGCTTGGAAAGAATTGGGACTGAATGTTCAAGTTGATAACAGGTTCCATAATTAAATGTAAGCCTGAAATGAAAACAGAAAATACTGGAAATACACCTTTTGGGCAAAATCTGTGGAATGTGAAAGAGAGAAAGAACCTAAACTTGTTTTAAGATGCAAAAAAAAGGGGAGAGTCAAAGAGAAATGAAAGATATGGAAGTTGTCCTGTCCAAGACTGAAAGAAGCTGCAGAAGATCGTGAACACAGCCCAGCACATCACACAAACCAATCTTCTGTCTTTGGACTCACTTCACACCGCACGCTGTAGGAGCAGTGCTGCCAGGATAATCAAGGACACGACCCACCCAGCCAACACACTTTTCGTCCCTCTTCCCTCTGGGAGAAGGCTCAGGAGCTTGAAGACTCGTACGGCCAGATTTGGGAACAGCTTCTTTCCAACTGTGATAAGACTGCTGAATGGATCCTGACCCGGATCTGGGCCGTACCTTCCAAATATCCGGACCTGCCTCGTGTTTTCTTTTGCACTACCTTACTTTCCCTTTTCTATTTTCTATTTATGATCTATAATTTAAATTTTTAATATTTACTATCGATTTGTACTCCAGGGAACGCGAAGCGCAGAATCAAATATCGCTGTGATGATTGTACGCCCTAGTATCAATTGTTTGGCGACAGTAAAGTAAAGTATAAAGTGTAAAGTATAAAGATTAAGTTGAAGACCTAGAGAGATGGAATGGCCCAAGTGATGGTGACACAAATTAATTTGTTGAGAAGGTAAAGAAAGAATTTTAGAAAAGATTTAGAGTGAGTTGAGGTCCGATTAAAAGAAATGTAATTGGGTTAGCAGGAAAAATATAAAGAAACAAAAGAAGTAATAATTGGAAATAAAGTTTTTAGATATGTATTTTAGGACACACAGTAGTTACCTTCATGAGTAAAGCTCCACTGATTTATTTGTGCCCTCTCATGGCCAGAGAAAACTAACTGCAGCAAAATAAAAAAAAAATCACATTATTACAAGGATCCACACATTGTTCAATATGTCCCTAGCTGCAGCAAGGGTTACTAATTGGAACAAGACAAGTGTAGAAAATTTAAAATAAAGGAGGCTGCAGTTGCTAGAACCTTGAACAAAAAAAAACTACTCGGAGACCAATTACAAACAAGAGAAAATCTGCAGTTGCTGGAAATCCAAGGAACACACACAGAATGCTGGAGGAACTTAGCAGGCTAGACAGCATCTTTGGAAAAAAGTAAATAGTTAACATCTTGACCCGAAACGTTGACTGATTCTCTTTTCTGTAGAGGCTGTCTGGCCTGCTGAGTTCCGCTGGCATTTTGTGGATGAAACCACTGGAAGAATTGAGTGGACTAAACAGTGTCAGTGGAGGCAAAAGATTTGTATTAATATGTTGGGTTGAGGCACTTAAGAGGACTCAGAGGAAAGATTTCCAATATAAAGCAGTGTACTGGGGGTGGGGGAGGGTGTTGTTAGTGATGGTAGCTATGATGGGTGATAGGTAGAACTGGATGGGGAAGGGAGAGTGAAGGGAGAACTGAACAAAGAGAAAAAAATTAGGTGGACAAGTGAATGTATTTGGGATGAGAACATTGGGGGCGTGGATTAGCTGAAATTGGAAAATTCAATATATTCATATCATTGGATTGTAAGCCACCTAAGTGGATCATGAGATAATTGTTCTTAAAATTTGAACCTGGTCTCCTCAAGTAGCAAGGACAGACAGGCCAGTATGGGAGAGGGAAGAAGAGATAAAATGACATACAAGCAAGAGCTCAAGATGGCCATTGCAGAGAGAGAGTAGCTGGCCCACATTGCAAGCAACAAATGCTGTAGACCAAGTTGGAAGAGATGCAGGTGAACCTCTTTCAAAGGGCCTGTACTGTGTTGTAGTATTCTAGTGTCTGGAGTCGAGTGACTTTCTGACGTGGAAAGTGGGCTTAGGTCATTGGATAGTGGTAAGGGAGGGGGGAAAGAGACAGGTGTTATTACCACCTTCAATTGCATAGAAAGTTTGAAGACCTCTGGGTGGTGAGGGCTGAACAGACAAGGGAGTCACCAATAGAGTGGTCCCTATACAAGTATAGGAAAGTAGCACTGATGATGTCATTGATATTAGCAGCAAAAAAGTTGGAACGGTGTTCCAGAAAAGCTTTGGAACAAGGAATTCTACGTAGCTAGTAATAAAAGCATAGCTAGGGCCCATGAACACTTCCTTGATCTTCAGCAAATGTAAGTTCAGCAAACTGTTGAGTTTGCTGGTAAAAAGCTATGTGTGACAACTGCATCTCTTTCTCTCTACAAGTTACTTGCACTTTAATAATGCTATGGGTGTTTAATTCTATTACTTACATTTAAATTCTAGACTGATGGAAGCTGATTATAGGAGAAATGCAAAATTATTGCCTTTTACACAAAAGATGGAAGTATTTTTTTAATGGGTTAAATGCTTTCTCAGCCTGAGAAAGCTATGGTATTTGGCTTTAAGACTAAAGTAATGATGATTAATAGCTCTTTCTGCTGCTATATCCTTCATCAATGAAGCAAAACCAGACGGTACCTCCCTAGATACCAAAGCAGCTATTGTTTGGAAAAAAAAGCTTGAAATATATCCACATTCTTTGTTAATGTTCTAATTAATATACTAACAAAAGGATGTTATGAAACCTGTTCTAATGCCAACTTAAAATCTATGCAATTGACACAGCGTTGTGATATGATATTCTTTTCTAGCAACATCAGAAAGCATTGTTTTGATATTTATATTTTAGCACATTGTAAATCTTGACTTTCTTTATTAGGTACTTAAAATATTATAAAAGTGCATTCAATAACTTACGCCTAATAAGAACTTTAAAGCTTTTTGCCAGTGAGCATTCGAAATGGAATTGTGAGCAGAAATTTCAATTTTCTACACAAAGCTCCCTCCAGGAATGTTTCAAATGTGTACTTTCTGCTACTATTTGGTGCACTTGAATCAGTAGAACACTGTAAAATTGATCTGCATGGATATCTTTTCAACAGGATTGTAAACATTGATATCCTTAAGACCAAAATGTTTTGGAGCAGAATTAGGCCATTCGGCCCATTGAGTCTGTTCATCATTCAATTATGGACTTGTTTTTTCTTTCAATTCCATTCTCCCATCTTACCCATCAAGAACCTATCAATCTCTGCCTTAATTACACCGAATGACTTGGCCCCTAGAGGCCTCCATGACAATGATTTCGACAGATTTACCAGCCTCTGGCTGAAGAAATTCCTTCACATCTCAGTTCTAAAGGGATTATTCTCAGATGCTTGATTCATCATCTAATGGAAAAGTTAACAGATTTCATGACACATGCCAGTGATAATAAACCTGATTCTGATACTCATTCTGAATCTGATATTCTCTTCGCTTCCTCTCTGTCCCGGCCTTTCAGTGTTCAGTAAGTTTCAATGAGATCCTAAACAGCCCCCCGCTTCCTTCTGAATGCTGTTGAGTACAAACTTAGAGCCATCAACTGTTCTAGTTGAGCATTAAAGAATGTGGCTGTGATTGGATGTTAAATTGCAATGAATATCTAATAAAAAAGTAGTCAGGGTACCTTAGTATTATTTATTACTGATAGCTTGACTGTTGCAAGAATTGTGCCATTCCAACAATATTAATTATTTAATTGCTCATACTCTTGGATTTCATGCTGCTGTGATAATAACTGCTGATGTTTTTTTTTGATAACAGAATCAGAATCAGGTTTACTATCACCGGCATGTGATGTGAAATTTGTTAACTTAGCAGCAGCAGTTCAATGCAATACATAATCTAGCAGAGAGAAAAAATAATAAATAATATAATAATAGTAAAAAAATAAACAAGTAAATCAATTATTTATATTTAATAGATAAAAAATGTGCAAAAACTGAAATACTGTATATTTAAAAAAAGTGAGGTAGTGTCTAAAGATTCAATGTTCATTTAGGAATCGGATGGCAGAGGGGAAGAAGCTGTTGCTGAATTGCTGAGTGTGTGCCTTCAGGCTCCTGTACCTCCACCTGATGGAAACAGTGAGAAAAGGGCATGGCCTGGGTGCTGGAGGCCCTTAATAATGGACGCTGCCTTTCTGAGACACCACTCCCTGAAGATGTCCTGGGTACTTTGTAGGCTAGTGCCCAAGATGGAGCTGGCAAGATTTATAACCTCTGCAGCTTCTTTCGGTCCGGTGCAGTAGCTCCCCCATAACAGACAGTGATGCAGACTGTCAGAATGCTCTCCATGGTACAACTATAGAAGATTTTAAGTGTATTTGTTGACATACCAAATCTCTTCAAACTCATAATAAAGTATAGCTGCTGTCTTGCCTTCTTTATAACTAGATCAATATATTGGGATCAGGATAGATCCTCAGAGATCTTGACAGCCAAGAACTTGAAGCTGCTCACTCACTCTACTTCTGATCCCACTATGAGGATTGGTATGTGTTCCTTCATCTTACCCTTCCTGAAGTTCACAATCAGCTCTGTCTTCTTCTGATGTTGAGTGCAAGGTTGTTGGTGTGGCACCACTCCACTAGTTGGCATATCTCACTCCTGTACACCCTTTCATCACAACCTGAGATTCTACCAACAATGGTTGTATCGTTAGCAAATTTATAGATGGTATTTGAGCTATGCCTAGCCACACAGACCTGTGTAAATAGACAGTAGAGCAGAGGGCTAAGCACACACCCCTGAGGTGCACCAGTGTTGATCGTCAGCAAGGAGGCTATGTTATCACCAATCTGCACAGATTGTGGTCTTCCGGTTAGGAAGTCGAGGATCCAATTGCAGAAGGAGGTAGAGAGGCTCAGGATTGTGGGAATTATGGTATTAAATGCTGAGCCATAGTCAATGAACAGCATCCTGACATAGGTGTTTGTGTTGTCTAGGTGGTCTCAAGCTGTGTGAAGAGCCATTGAGATTGTGTCTGCCATTGACCTATTGTGGCGACAGGCAAATTGCAATGGGTCCAGGTCCTTGCTGAGGCAGGAGTTCAGTCTAGTCATGACCAACCTCTCAAAGCATTTCATCACTGTGGATGTGAGTGCTACCGGGTGATTGTCATTAAGGCAGCCCACATTATTCTCCTTAGGCACTGGTATAATTGTTGCCTTTTTGAAGCAAGTGGGAAATTCTGCCTGTAGCAGTGAGAGGTTGCAAATGTCCTTGAATACTCCCACTATCTGGTTGGCACAGGTTTTCAGAGCCTTACCAGGTACTCCATTGGGACCTTCCACCTTTCGAGGGTTCACCCTCTTTAAAGTCAGCCTAACATTGGCCTCTGAGACAGAGATCACACACTAACTTGGAAAGAAGAATTTTGTTTTTAAAAGCAATAAGTTTAATTAAGCATTTTTATTTTCAGGAAGCAGCTTTGTACTACTGAAGTGAATAAAGCACAGACATCTAGAAATGCTGCTACTCTTTTCTATGCTGTTCATGGTTCAGAAACCCTTTATTCCATTTAGTTTATTTCCATGGATCTTCCATTGATGTTACTGTGGGAATTGGGAGAACCCCCATTTCAGTCTACCAATTGTTTGTCCCACATGTAATTCTCCAACTAATATTTATTTTTTTATCGAAAACAAAAATGATTGGAAGTTGTTTAACATATGCAACTTAGAAGCATGTAACTTTGCACTCCCAAATGAGTTACAAATATCCGGAGTTATTGAAAGAAGCAAGTTGGTGTTTATCATTTCTATATAAGAGGAGAAACACCAGAAGGCCTGTTATCAGTGACAAATGAACCTCTTATCTTGAATTGGAGATATTTCTGTCACTTTTTTCGAAAGTAGTTGCTTGTTCATTGCCCCATCTAGTGTTCAGAAGAATAAATGCAAATAACAGAAAATGCAGCATCTTAGGTGAATGAGGTATAATACAATACTGTACAAAAGTCTGTCTAGGGTGCCTTAGGCCTTTGCACAATAATGTATTAGCCAACTAGGAGCAGAGAGTGAGATTGTAAATCTGGTAGGAGCAAAGGATATTAGGAATGGTGAGGGTAGAGCGGGTGGGGTATGGGACAGCTGGCAGGGGGTGGCACAGGTGCAAACACAGCCAGCCCTGAAACAACAGGCAAGGTAATTTATTCCAAAATACTGATTTATTGATCTTTACAGAATGTTTGTCTGGTGCTTCTGTCCTCCTCCCCTTTCCCTTCCCCTTTTCCCAACCACGATTCCACCCTCCCTGTCTCCTTCCCACTCTCAGTCCACAATAGAGACCCATATCAGAAGCAGGTTTATCATCACTCACATATGTCATGAAATTTGTACTTTTTTTGTGGGGGCAGTACTCTGCAATATATAACATTACCACAGTACTCTGCAAAAGTCTTAGACACCCTAGCTATATTTAGAGGATATGCTGAAGACTTTTGCACAGTTCTGTATAAGAGATGCAAATTGTAATATGTATTATGTGTATTATGCCCATCCTGTCTGCTCCCAGTTAATAAGTTCATAGCGATCTACATACATTCTGCTTTCCTCTGTTACTTGTTATTTGATTCTCTAGAAGACAGTTTGGATTCTCAGTCTGTTGTCATTTGAGCTGCAGTGCTGATAATAATTGTACATATTTCCTTGACGCTGCTCTTCTCATGCACGACTGCATGTATACTCGAAAAACATAGGAGTAGGTCAGGCAGAGGAAAGCATGCTTGTTTGCGCATTATTTACTGCCATACATCATTTGTTATATCCACGGGAATCCCCATTACAGTAGACGTTAAAGGGGTCAGCTTGGCAGAAACAGTCGAACACACTTCTGTTCTTGAGGTAAAGCCATCTGAATTTTCTGGGAGGTCACTAATAGCCCTGTTACTCACTTTGGATGTCTAACTCTTCCACCCCGTTCTCTGGATAGTCATCTGAATAGTGATGATGTTTCTTTTCCAGGTTTCAGCAATTCCAGTTATGCATCTCTACTTTCAGGAAGATCAGCTGAAATGCTGTCTTATGCAGCTTTATCACAGGGTAGTGCATGGGGCTGACGAATTTTTTCTCAGTTAACATTATGGTTTGATGAATCCAAACTTTTTTTAGTGTAAAATTTAGTCATATAAGCATTGACTGAAAACTATTATTGTATTTAGTTTATGAGTGATATAATTTCATCAGTCAAATTGATTTTTTGGGAAAAAAACAATCATTGGCCTCTGATGAAGAAGAAAATAAAATGTTAAAAGGTGTTTACAATTGGTATGTTTGGCTCAGGGCACAAATAATTGTAAATTAATGGGAAGATTTATATCTACACTTAGTATCAACTATTACTGTGAATTTAAACCAGCTTAGACTTGAGGAAAACGTGTTTTCCCAACAGTGGTGATGGTTGAAATGCTGTGCAAACATCTAATTGAAGTTCTTGTCTTGTATAGATATTGCCCTCAATGTTCACTGTTGTGTAAATGTTCATAGAAATTCATACGTACTGTAGTTCTGATGAATACAAAACCTGAGAATGTGTATCCACATCAGTCTGCATCTGTAGAGAGATGCTAAATTAGCTCTTTGTATCTATGGTCTTTTAACTTCGAAGTATACTGTACGTGTTGAAATAAAATTTTTTTTTATTCCCAGTGAGAATGTAAATGATTTTAGTAATCCAATAAGCCCAATCTACTTATAACTGGAGCTGTCTTCTTTGCCATAATTTCTAATATATTACACTATTAAGGTAAATTTTGAATGATGTGAGACTGGAAATATTTCTTTGGAAACTTTCAGAACGGAAATTCTACTCACTTTATTGATGCCCTTTCTATGTAGTCTTAACAGAAATGGTACATTGCCTCTTTTGGGAGAAAACAATGCCATTTACCATTTGTCATAGGCCACTTGTATTCTGGGAATTCCTTTGCAAATATTTTGTTCAGGTGGACATCCAAAACAAGAGAACCTATGAGTTTCCTCGGAACTTCTTCCTTAACACACCAGAAAACATCCAGACCACCATTCATTCAGCCCTGTGTACTCTACGTCCAGACACTGCAATTAATCACATCTGTTAACAAATCCCCATATCCCTATATCATTTGCTATTACTCTTTCCAAATGGTACTTTTGGCATGCTTTGTGTGGTCGACAAATCTGGATGCCGATGCGGATGATAAAATATATTGTTTAGTTTCAAAGAAGAGAACCAAGTTCAAAATGTATTTGCTTGACCATGAGGAGAACTTCTTTAAAATAGAGCTGTAAATATATCTATCATATCATAACAGCAGGTATCAAAGGAATATTTGTTGGCCCACTTTCTTACATTTTGAATCTTACTATGTGTATTTATGATGTATTTCTCATGCTGATGTAAATCAATAGGCTGATGTTGTTCAGTGCAGTTTTATTTTTGTTTGTGCAACTGGCTTTCTGATTGTATTGTTCGATTACCCTAGGATGTTAGGACATAAAGTATGACGAAAATCCATCATTGCTGACCAGTGACAAATTCATCTGATTTTTTTCCTAGGAAAAAGCTCTTACTATCTAAAATATTTTCTTTTCTTTTAAGACTCTACAAAGAAGCTTAATGATGTTCTCGAAGAATTCCATGGTGCTGGTGTGCTTGTAAAATACAACCCTGAGCAGGTAGTTCATATTTATCAGTTCCATTTATTACATGGAATGAATGGATGTTTATTTGAATCTGCAGATTGTGAGATAGATTGGATTGTTTGTTCACCCATTTTAACAAGTATTTTTGTTTTAATTTAATACAATTGATATCAGTACCAGAAAGAATAGTATCCATGTATTCAAAGTAGCCCGAGGAAGAATTTCAGAGTTGTATAAGATAAACGTTTGAACCTTTGAATGATTCTTTTGGCCACTTTGGAGACATAGATGAAACTATTCTTTCTGGTTCTAGTATCAAATGTAAGCCCAAATGGATAATTGACACTGGTTCATTTATTCAGAAAGAATTTGTAAATCAGTAGTGGTCATGACATTTTTTTTGGTCCTTGACTGTAAACTGACAGATATTTTGAAATGAATGTGAGAGATAAAGAACTTTATCTGTATACATCTGCCCCAGTTTGCATTTATTCTTAATTGTTAACATTATTGACCATACCTTATTTAGAATTGTTGTGGCTTCATTGAAGTAATCTCGATTCACAAAAGTAGATAGAGGTACCATAAAGACAATATGAATGTTCTTTCATTGCCTTTGGTTTTTAATATCAGTTGGTGATTTCCCTTCTAAACCTTCAAGTCCACTCAATTAAAAACATCTGATGTTGAGAAACCAGTGCTTCAAAACCTGAATGATGACTGAACCTCGCTAAATTCAAGTTAACTTTATTCAAGAGTTTGGGTCATGCAAGGAAAGAGTAAAGGGAATGGTTATTTGGAATTCTAATAACATGTCAACATTTGTCTTTGGACTTTCCTTTGCAGTAACTGAAGTGCACTCCACCTCTATAAATCATTCCATTGAAGTCATTTGAATAAATATTGGAGAGAGATGACACTACATCCTACAACCTAGTGTGTTTAATTTATCAACTATTGATCAATTTCTTGGCAACTATATGTTTATAAACATGATTATATTTCTCTCTCTATTTAGACAAATTATTTATAAAAATAAATATGTCATTACCTCCAGTCAATATCAATACCCCTCTTTTAAAATGCTAATGGAAGTGTTTTAGAATCCAATGGCTCATAATTAAATTCACCTTAAAACATAAGAAATAGAAGAAGAATTAAACCATTTGGCCCAGTGAGTCTGCTCTGCCATTCAATCATGGCTGATTTTTTCTTTTCCTCAATCCCATTCTCCTGCCTTCTTCCCATAACTCTTAACCTTGAGCTTGTCTATCAACCCTAAGATTCTTGTTCTCTGTGCATGCTGTAGGAAAATTGAACAACCTAACCATAGTGCTGTGGTTCAGGGAATCATTCAAGAGGAGGGGGAAGAGAAATATCGTTTAGCTTGAGAACAGTTTAGTCAGGGGAATAGACACAGATCTCTGTCACAAAGATCAAGAGTCCTGAAGGTTGTAAACATGAGGAAATCTGCAGATGCTGGAATTTCAAGCAACACACATAAAAGTTTCTGGTGAACGCAGCAGGCCAGGCAGCATCTATAGGAAGAGGTAGAGTCGACGTTTCGGGCCGAGACCCTTCGTCAGGACTAACTGAAAGAAGAGCTAGTAAGAGATTTGAAAGTGGGAGGGGGAGGGGGAGATCCAAAATGGTAGGGGAAGACAGGAGGGGGAGGGATGGAGCCAGGAGCTGGACAGTTGATTGGCAAAAGGGATATGAGAGGATCATGGGACAGGAAGAAAGAAAAGGGCCTAGGAAGAAAGAAAAGGGGGAGGAGGAGAAGAAGCCCAGAGGATGGGCAGGGGGTATAGTGAGAAGGACAGAGGGAGAAAAAGGAGAGAGAGAAAAAAGAATGTGTGTATATAAATAAATAACTGATGGGGTACGAGGGGGAGGTGGGGCATTAATGGAAGTTTGAGAAGTCAATGTTCATGCCATTAGGTTGGAGGCTCCCGAGACGGAATATAAGGTGTTGTTCCTCCAACCTGAGTGTGGCTCTTTACAGTAGAGGAGGCCGTGGATAGACATATCAGAATAGGAATGGGATGTGGAATTAAAATGTGTGGCCACTGGGGGATCTTGCTTTCTCTAGCGGACAGAGCATAGGTGTTCAGCGAAATGTCCCATTCCAACTTGGACAGGTTGGGAGGATAGACAACTCAGTGGCAGGATGGGATACAGTGTAGGGAAATGTATGGTCATGCACTTTGGTAGAAGGAATAAAGGCATAGATTTTTAAACAGGGTACAATTTCAGAGATCGGGGGTGCAAAGGGTTTTGGGAGTCCTATTACAGGATTCCCTAAATGCTAACTTGCAGTTTGAGTTGATAGTGAGGAAGGCAAATGGAACGTTAGCATTCATTTCACGGAGGACTACAATATGAAAGCAAGGGTATAATGCTGAGGCTTTCTATGGTTTTGTTAAGACCACATTTGGAATATTGTGAGCAGTTTAGGGTCCCATATTTAAGAAAGGATGTGCTGGCATTGGAGAGGGTACAAGTAGGTTTAGTAGAATGACCCTGGGTTAACAGAAGAGGAAAGTTTGTTGGCTCAACCTGTACTTACTGGAATTTAGAAGGATAAGGGTGGGTGGGGGGGGGGGGTGAAATCTCATTGTAATTTATTAACAATTGAAAGACCTGGATAGAGTGGGTATAGAAAGCTTGTGTCCTTGTTGGGAGAGTCTGGGACCAGCCTCAGAAATAAAAGGATGTCCTTTTATAGTTGAGAAGATGATAAATTTCTTAGACAGAGGGTGGTGAATCTGTGGAAGCCTGATCATTAAGCCTTGATAGTTTCTTGATTAGTGATTTTGTCAGAGGTTATGGGGAGAAGGCAAGAAGATGGGGTTGAAAAATAAATCGGCCTTAATTGGATGGCAGAGCAGACTCAATAGGCCAAATGATCTAATTCTGCTCCTATGTCTTATGGTCTTTCAAATCTCCTCTCAAACCAGTTTCATCCCAGGACAACAACCCCAGCTTTTTCATTTTAAGCTTATAGCTGAGGCAGTGCTGAGCAAACTTGAGGGCCTAAAGATAGATAAGTCCCCTGGTCCTGATGGAATGCATCCCAGGGTACTAAAAGAAATGGCAGAAGATATAGTAGAGGCTTTGGTGATGATTTACACAGAATGGATTCAGCAATGCAGGTCCTGTTTGACAGACATTCTTTGAGGATATAATGAGTGCTGTGGATAGAGGGGGACAGATGGACATTATTTACTTGGATTTCCAGAAGTTCGATAAGGTGCCACATAAAAGACTTATCCCTAAGATAAGGCTGTTTAGAGTTGGGAGTGATGTATTAGCATGGATAGAGGATTGGTTAAAGCAGAGAGTTAGGATACATGGGTGTTACTCATGTTGGCTATCAGTAGTGAGTGGTGTGCTGGAAGGGTCGGTGTTGGGCCCACAACTGTTCACAATATACATTAACGATCTGGAAGAGGGGAACCAAGTGTAGTGTATCTAAGTTTGCTGATGATACTAAATTGAGTGGAAAAGCAAATTTTGCAGAAGATACAGAGAGCCTACAGAGAGATCTAGATAGGTTAAGTGAGTGGGCAAGGGTCTGACAGATGGAGTACAATGTTGGTAAATGTGAGGTCATCCACTATGGAAGCAGATTATTATTTAAATGGTAAAAAAAAATGCAGCATGCTGCTGTGCAAAGGGACTTGGGAGTGCTTGTGCATGAATCGCTAAAGGTTGGTTTGCAGATGCAGCAGGCTATCAAGAGGGCAAATGGAATGTTGGCCTTCATTGCTAGAGGGATTGAATTTAAGAGCAGGAGGTTATGCTGCAACTGTACAGGGTACTGGTGAGGCCGCACTTGGAGTACTGTGTGCAGTTCTGGTCTCCTTATTTGAAGAAGGATATACTGGCTTTGGAGGTAGTGCAGAGGAAGTTCACCAGGTTGATTCAAGAGATGAGAAGTTAGACTGCAAGGAGAGAATGAGTTGCCTGGGACTGTACTCGCTGGAGTTCAGAAGAATGAGAGGAGATCTTATAGAAACAAATAAAATTATGAAAGGGATATAAAAGTGTTATGTACCCCTAGGGTTTATATTTTCTGTGGACTGTCACTATAAAACATCGGGAGTATGAGACTAACTTTTGGACACTGTTTGAGCTGCTCCAGAGAGAGAGAGAGAGAGAGAGAGAGAGAGAGAGAGACAGAGGGGTGGAGTTATTTGATGGACAATCGATGTTATGGTTTCTCTGCAGCTTGTTTTGAGTATACAAGGACACGCAGACACACACAATTAGAGTCAAGATGGATTCGGTCAATGGAAGACACCAGTGAGTCGGTTGCTGGTTTAAACTTTCAGTAGCCCAAAAGGGGTGAGTTGAGATCGATCCTGAGTATTGATAAATGACTCTCACAAGTTTTCTGCAACTAAAACAAGTTTGCAGGAAGAGAAAAGAGGAGAGATACGTTTAAAACAGAAGGAACCTAGTGACAAAGAGATCACTGTTTGGGCTCTCTCTCTAAGTAGCCCGTGAGGGTGAGTTTGTTTCCATTCGACTACGAAAGTGTGATTGTGACTTAGTTAATCCACAGGAGTGAGTTCTCTGGTGAGAGGAAAACCTTTATGAATACCACATGTGTATTTACTCTTTGCTTGGGTGTGCTAGTTCACTGAAGAAAGACACACCAGTGGCGAATCACTGTTGCAGTTATTTCATATGTCGTGGAACTGGTTAAGTGGCTATCATGTTGTGTCTTTGGGGTAACCTTGTGGAATCTACCAGTGTGTCGACTCTTGCCTGGGTGGTGGTTCCCTTAGAGAGGGTCCCTTTTGTGATAAGCTACTGTTGGTGATAATCCATATGTGGATTCTGTTGGAGTATCCTGTGGCCACCACTTTGAGATGTCCCGTAGCTGAATTCGGGTGTGGTACCACTTGTGTTGAAAGGATATTCATTGAAGACCACTGTCGGTGATATTTCATGTGTGGAGTGGAACAACTTCAGAGATAAAACCTACTACTACTGTTATTTTGTACTACTGTCATGGAATCTGTGGAATATCGATGTAATTGCCTTCTCACCACATTCGCCTTTGGATTACAAACATCTTGCATTAATTAACCTGTGCATCTGAACTGAACTTTTCTCACCTACCATCGTAAGACTGTATCAATTACCACCTAAGCTTGAAGAAGTTTGGGTTTTATATTTCCACACCTATATATGCATGAATTCTGCTAACCTGTTCAACTTACCTAGTTTTATATTACTGTATTATGTAGTTACTAATAAAGTAGTGTTAGTTAACAGCAAAACAGACTCCAGCTGTGTTCCGTTTCCGCTGGTTCTTTTAACCCGTTACGGGGTACGTGTCAAAAGATAGAGGCAGGAAAGTTGTTTCCACTGGTAGATGAGACTAGAACTAGGGGACATAGCTTCAAGATTCGGGGGAGTAGATTTAGGACGGAGATGAGGAGGAACTGCTTTTCCTAGAAAGTAGTGAATCTATGGAATTCTTTGCCCAATGAAGCAGTGGAGGCTATCTCAGTAAATAAATTTAAGATCTAGTTGGATATATTTTTGCATAGTAGGGGAATTAACGGTTATGGTGAAAAGGCAGATAAGTGGAGATGAGTTCATGGCCAGATCAGCCATGATGTTATTGAATAGCGGAGCAGACCCTCGATAGGCCGGTTGGCCTACTCCTGCTCCTGGTTCTTGTGTTCTTGTGTTCCTCATCCCCAGAACACCTCCTCCTCCATTCTAAGAATCTTAATTGGAAACTTCCTATCTTTCCAAGAGATCGGTAACAAGAACAGGATCAATAAATTAGCGTTTTGTTCATTTTCAGCATGACATGTCTGCATTCATATTCTAAGCAACATTTATGAAACTTGCGGTTCTCTGCATTTTATAACATGCTCTTTGATTGTTTTTTAAAGATTTGTACATTTCTGCATCGATCAGAACTGTCATTTAATCAATGTAATTTCTTAGTCTTTCTGACAAAATACTGTGTATTTCTTCACAATCTATTGCTGCCCTCATTGATAATCATCCTTCCAAGTATTCTATCATCTACAATCTTGGAAATTCTACTGAGTACCTATTTTTAAACCATTAATATAAGTCATGTCAAATTGTACCAGAACTGATTCCTAATGAACCTACTGTCTACTATCCTTTGATCTGAAAAACAAATATAGTTGATTCCAATTAACTGGGCCAGCGGTTAATCAGGGCAGACACTTAACTCTTGAAGAGCAAAAACTAAATTGAGAAAACAGCAGGGATTCCCTTTGTTTATTTGGGACATTATGCCATTTAATTGGGGTACGATACAGTTGCTGAACAGTTTTTAACTAGCAAAATTTGGGTGCACTTTCAAGGCATTTAGACACAGCACTGCTTCAAGTGAACATCTGTTAAACAGCATCAGTTGCGGGTGTTTGTGTTCAAAGAGTGGCAATTTTTTTTTGTCACTGATAATTCACAACTGTGTTTTAAAGCATTCAGGCTTTGAGATGCCAGAAATGGCTGGGAGTAAAAATGAAAAATTTCACTTCAAGTTAGAAATAACAAAAAATTTGAAGGTATTTTGAATGTCACAAAAAAAAGGAAGATTTGAAGGATGCAGTCATTGATAGCATTGTATGAAGGCAGTCTATCTGCCCTAGATCTTTGCGCTGATTTTGTTCATTTACAGTAGAAAAGACTGTGACACAGATGAATTTGTTTACCAATAAGTGTTAGGAGCCAATACAGTTTTATAGTACCTGCAATAGTGTTGGTAGTGTGATAACTTGTTCTGTATTTCATTTAACTACGTAATTTGTTATTCCATTTGTCTTTTTATATCTTTTTAACTATTTCCATGAAACTTTGGCTACTTGGGTCAGCTGTTTGAGCCAAAATGTACTGTCTCAGTATCTCCCAATTAACTAGAGTCCACTGTATTTACCATTACTTTCTGCTTTTTGTCTTGACCACTACTTCGATAGTAGCAAATCTCATGTGTAGGACTTACTCAAATATCTCAAAGTCATTCAGATGATTTGGAGTGTATGTTCTTCACCTTTTTATGTCATCCTATGAGTTTCATTGAGCCTACTTTTCCTTTAACAACTGTGTGTTAACTCTGCTATGTTAATTTGAATTCTCCAAGTATCTGTTCATAGCTTCTGTGACGATTATTCCATTAATCCTCCTCACAACTAGAATCAAACTGCCTGGTCTGTGCTTGCACTTTTGAACAGGCCTACTGAGGTTAGGTGGTTCCCATAACGTCAATAAGAAGCAATTAAATGACCTACAGCTATTCAGTATTGTGCATTCGTGTAGCCATCATGTTTCCCCTGAAAGAACTTAAGCTGTATATGTGTATTCTACATGAAAAAGACAGTGCCTTCCATGTCACTTCTGTTGGCATATTTCCTGTTGCACTGCAGAATTGCCTTTAGACTGGCAATTATTCTACTTGTTTCCTCAAATGTGTCAAATAGTTGTGTTTAAGTTTTCTCATCAGTCTGTTAGTATACCAAGCAGTCCTGCAATACCCGATCTAAACGGTCTGGAAATTACACCTTTTTGCCAGTTTCTTTAGGGAGATCGTGTATTCATCAAAGGTTTTCTCTTGCTGTGTGTGCTAAACTTGTATACTAGGAAGTCTTTGACAGTGCGAAAGTAAAATGCACCTTTCGGGTTTAAAACACGTCCTCCTATCATGGTGCTGCAAATTTACCCATTCTTCTTTGGTTTTAGTCTTATCAATAATAACAATATTGTGTTCTTCTCACATACCTCCCCAGTTTCTCATTTTGTGCTCTCACCCACGACTTCAATCATGAACTCTTCTTGGGCTTCCAGCGGGGTACAGCTATCGATTCTAGCCCAATGTTTCAATGACAAACTCTGCCACCTTCGTCAGGGATGATGCCTGGGCATGTTTAGCCTGTTGGTGTATATACCCTCTTCACTTGTCCCTCCTGATTGATTAGTCCATATCCAATCAGGTTTTCTGCTGTCCCACCTTGCTTACAATCGAATTCCAGTTCTTACTTAAAATGAGACCATGGTCTTTGTTAAAATTCTTTTCCTCTAGTTTTACTTCAATGGCTTCCTTCATCAGGTGGCCCCAAAGACCACTGGTGTGGCACAGTAGTCTTGTACCATCAAAGGCAATCCTATGGCCATTGCAAATACAATGTTCTGCTACCGCTGATTTCTTGGGTAATCAAAATGGATACACCTCCTGTGCTCCATGATATATGTTTTCATCATTTGCTCTGTCTGGCCTATATACTGTATGCTGCTCTGCATTCACAGGTAATCCTGTAAACGCCAACTGTCCTGAGGCCCAGGTTATCTTTGACCCGCATAAGCTGCAATTTTTAGCTTCCTTATGGGTTTGTGGATGATGTTAATCCTGTATTTCTTCAGGATTCTGGTGATCCTTCCAGAAACCACGGAAATATAGAGAAGACAGGCAGTAGCAACAGGTTCTTCCTCGTTGTTAGGTTTCTTGGTTTTTCTGTCAGCCCTTTTAAGGGCCTGATTGATTTCTTTCACCTTGTAGCCATTCTGTAGGAACGATGTGCAAAATAACCTTATTTCTTTGTGGAGACTCTCTGTGTCTGAAATAGTTTTTGCATGGTTAAGCAACGTAGAAGGAACCGCTCTACATTGGGAGGCATGGAAACCGGCATCAAGAAGCACAGGGGTGTATCCATTTTGGTTACTTAGAGAAATCGGCAGTAGCAGAACATTGCACTTGCAGTGGCCACAGGATTGACTTCGATGGCACAAATGGGTTTGGGAATGCCTGGTGAAGGAAACCATTGAAATAAAGCTAGAGGAAAAGAATTTTAACAAAGTTGATGGTCTCACTCTTAAGTTGAGAACTGGAATTCGAGTGTAAACAGGGTGGTAGAGCGGAAACCTGATTGGATGAGGACTAACCAATCAGGAGGGATGGCATATAGGGGTATAAATACCACCGGACTAGACATCCCTGTTGAAGATGGCAGAGTTTGTCATTGAAATGTTGGTTAGATTCGATACCTGAACACAGCTGGAAGCCTGAGAAGAGATTCATATCTGCTGGGAAAGCATGAGATCCTTTTTCAGTCATATTGCTTGCCATTACTTGCAATGTTTGTTTGTATTATTCAAACTCACCCACATATCCAGCACATATCCAGCACATATCCAGCACCCTGCCTTTGCTACTGTTGAATCTAGAGTTCTCCACTCTCTATTTGATTTGCATGATTCCACTGCATGCTATTTCTCCAAGGTGCAATGTCCCAAACTCAGTGCTATTGTGGTACAGTTCTGAATTGCTGCTTGTGTCAGCAAATGAGATAGCGGTATCAAAAGGACATCCTTTCTTGAAGGTACTAACTCTCAATTAATCAGCAGTGTCTGGTGCACCAATCTATCAAAGCCATATTATACAATATATTAAGTATAAATGAAAATCTACACTTTAGCAATAAATATGAGAGGAGATGAAGGAAAAATGTTACCAGTCTTAGTCTATTATATGCTCAGTATTCTGAACTGGAATTTACAAATACAAATGAGATCTCTGCCCCTTTTGCCATGGTTTTGTCTGCAATGCAAGAGCAGCTATGAAGAATCTATTTTAATAATTTAACTGCATTATAAGAGTGACTGTATTAATTAGTTGACTGTGGAACAATTTGTGACAATCTGAGGATGTGAAGGTGTTAGAGAATGTTAAGGGTACACATAATTATTAAACTTTCACTCAGTTATTTAAACTGAGTGGAGGTGTGGAGAAAAGAAATGACAGTACTGTGAGACATTGACAGGGTGTTGATAACTAGTATATTGTGATGAGGTAGAACATACAAGATTAACTTCTGTTTATCTGACTGCATGCACCATGTGCAACAAGACAAATGAGTTAATTGCACAAATAAGAAGTACTGAGAATGATCTGATAGGCATTTTAGAGTTGCGTTACAAAGCTGGGAAATGAATACTCGATTTTTTATTAAGGGAAGATAGACAGAAAGAAAAAGAATAATTGTATCTTATTTATAGAGCAATTTCATACAAATGATGTATTTCAAAATGCTTTACAATGGGATAAACTGCAAACATGAAAGTAAAAGACAAAGTTATGTTAGTTAAAAGATGCTGCTCTGATTACTTTCTTTAAATGGGATTTAAAATTCCAATCTTAAATCAAGAGTAACACCCAAGCTTGCAAGGGTTACTAATTCCCAAGTTTATCAAGAATCTTTTGGCTTTGGGACCAACTAAAAGTATTTCAGTTTATCTTCATTTAGTCTGAAGAAATTTCTCTCACCCAGTTGTTTATTGCAGCTGTACCAGAAGTCAGAAGAGAGGGTGTTAGCATCATCAGGCTTAACCAAGTTGTACAATTGTGTTTCATCTGCATTACGGTGCAAATCAAGTTTTTATTTCTTGCTAATGTCTCCTAAGGGGATCCTGTATAAGAAGAAAAATGGGGAACCAAGACGGCTTCTCTGGGTAACACCAAAATGTAAATCATATCTCTTAGAAAATTTGTCTCCAAGAGATTCTGTAAGATATATGAGCAAAACCAATTAGGGTACTACCAGTGAGGCCACTCCAGTTCTCAAGGTGATCTAGGAGAATGTTGTGGCCAATTGTGTTGAAGGCAGCACTTAGGTATAGGAGAATTAGAACTGAGACCTATTTGGCATCAGTGTTCAGCCAAAAGTTGACATTTTTGGCCATCCTCATGTTGTGGTTTACTCAGACTAAAACTGTCATAGTGGTGGTGTGGCTCTGTTGGTAAGAAATGAAGTTGCATCTTTAGAAAGAGGTGACATAGGGTCAGAGCATGTTGAAACTATGTGGGTAAAGTTAAGAAAGTGCAAGGGTAAAAAAAATTATGGCTATCATATATATGCTTCCAAATATTACCAAGATGTGGGGTTGAGATTGCAAAGGGTGCGGAAAAGGGCATGTAATAAGGGAATTTCACAATTGTAATGGGAGACTTCAGTATGCAAGGGGATTGAGAAAATTTTGTTGGTGTTGGATAGCAAGAGAGAGAACTTGTTGAATGTCCATGAGATGGCTTTTTAAAGCAGCATGTGGTTGAATCTACTCTGGGAAGGCTATCTTAGATTGGGTGTTGTGTAATAATCCAGTAAAGGAACCCTTGGGAGGCAGTGATCATAATATGATTGAATTCATTCTGCAATTTGATAGAGAGAAACATGTCAGACATATCAGTATCACAATAGAATAAAGGGAATTACAGAGGCACGAGAGAGGAACTTGCCCAGGTGGATTGGTGGACGATACTGGCAGTGATGATGGCAGAGCAGAGATGGCTGAAGTTTCTGGGAATAGTTCCACAAGGTGAAGATAGATATGTCCCAGAGAGGAAGAAGTTCTCAAATGGCAGGGGTAGGCAACCGTGGCTGACAAAGGAAGTTAAGGACTGCATAAAAGCCCAGGAAAGGGTATATAAGGTAGCAAAGGTGATTGGGAAGCTTTTAAAAATCCAACAAAAGGCAACTAAAAAGCCATAAGATGAGAAAAGATGAAATATGAAGGCAGAATTGTCACAACTATGGATTGAGCAGGGCAGTATATACAGCAATTGCGCTTGTGAATTTGCACGTGTCAGCTAATTATTATTTAATCGTGATAGTATTTAACTCCATACTTGTCGTTGTAGTGCTGTCGAGACTTGGACAGAGCACAGCAACTCTTCGCTTTTGTTTGCATCGGCCTTGCCCGTGAAATTGGACTGTTGAGTCGACTGAGACTGAAGACTAGCAGTATTCATCTAATAATTAGATGTTCTTTTCACGCACAGTGTAGGCTTCGTTTCTGGTTTGAGAGTTTTAGTTAACGGCCCGGTATGGCCCAGCGTTTGTTGTTTCATTTTCCCTTTAACACTTTTCACATTAAAGTTTTGTGAACTATTGACCCGCTTCAGTGTCTCTCACTCCACACTTGGGCCATATCTGAACGTGGTGACAAGACCAGCCAATAATATAAATACAAAGTTTTTTTCAGTTATAGAAAGAGTAAAAGGGAGCACTGGAAAATGATGCTGGTAAGGTATTAATGGGAGACAAAGAATTGGCAGCTAACTTAATAAGGACTTTGCATCTGTCTTCACTGTTGAAGACACTAGCCGTGTGCCAGAGGTCCGTGAGTGTCAGGGAGCAGGAGTAAGTGCTATTGCTATTACAAAGCTAAAAGTCCTAGGCAAATTGCAAGGTTTTAAGGTGCATAAGTCACTTGGACCAGATAAATTCAAGCCCAGAGTTCTTAAAGAGGTTGCTGAAGAGGTAACGGATGCATTGGTTATGATTTTTCAAGAATCATCTGTTTCTGATAGGGTTCTGGAGGACTGGAAGATTGCAAATGTCACTCCACTTTTTAGGAATGGAGTAAGGCAAAAGAAAGGAAATTATAAACCAGTTAGCCTAACCTTAGTGGTTGGGAAAGTGTTGGAGTCCATTATTAAGGATGAGGTTTTGGGTTATTTGGAGAGTTATGATAAAATAAATCATAGACAGCATGGTTTCTGTCAAGGGAAATCCTGCCTGACAAATCTGTTAGAGTTCTTTGAGGAAGTAACAAGCAGAGTGGACAATGGTGAGGCAGTGGATGTCATTACTTGGATTTTTAGAATGCATTTGATAAGGTGTCACACATGAGGCTGCTTAACAAGATAAAATCCCATGGTGTTATAGGAAAGATACTGGCAAGGATAGAGGAATGGCTGATATGATTGGAGGTAGTGAGTGGGAAAATAATGGTTGGCTGCCAGTGACTAGAGGTGTTCCTCATGAGTCAGTATGGGACCACAGCTTTTCACATTGTTTGTCAGTGATTTAGATAATGGAATTGATGGCTTTGTAGCAAAGCCTGCAGATGATATGAAGATAGGTAATACTGAGGAAGCAATGCGATTGCAGCAGGACTTGGACAACTTGCAAGAATGGGCAAAGAAGTGGCAGATGGAATACAGTGTTGGGAAATGTATTACAAAAATGTAGACTCTTTTCTCAAAGGAGTAAATACAAACACGAGCGGTGCAAGGGGACTTGGGAGTCCTTGTGCAGGAGTCCCAGAAGTTTAATTTACAGGTTGAGTATGTGGTAAAGAAGGCAAATGCAATGTTGGCATTTATTTCAGGAGGAATAGAACATAAAACAGAGATAATGCTGAGGCTTTATAAGACACTAGTCAGGCCGCATTTGGAGCATTGTCAACAGTGCTGGGCCCCATATCTCAAAGGATGATAGTTTCCTGATTGGTCAGGGCATCAAAGATATGGTGAGAAGGCAGATGTATGGAGTTGTGTGGGATCCAGGATTAGCCATGAGGGAATGGCAGAGCAGACTCAATGGGCTGAATGGTGTAATTATGCTCCAGTGTCTATGGTCTTTATGTTCTTGCAAACATCTAGCTGGCACCAAGCCACCGTAAAACAAACTCTCTGCTCTCATGTTGTAAAGAATCATTTTCTGCTTCTTTTGGTAGTAAAGGTAATCATTCTATATCTTTTTGTTCTAGGTGGGGTTTAAAGAATTGAAGGTTAGGACTGCATGCTGTGTGTCATAATTTATTTTTACATGTGCGATTCTGGCCATGCCTTCTCTAGGTTCACCATCCTTGCTAGGCATGACTTCACAGAATGTAACGATGGTAGTGTTTCAGAACAATAGATTGAAACCAAAGGTTGAACAGGCTATTTTAGGTCTGGTCCTGACCAGATTAATTATTTGTGTCCTCAGAAAGAGAGATCATCACACAGTACAATTTCAAATGAAGTTAGTGATGAAAAAATTGCCTTTGAAACTACTATCCAAAATTTTAATATAGGCAATTGAAATGTTTTAACATTGAAATTGGCTTGGAAAATAATGGATTAACAATTGAAACTCTGGGTTACCAGTGACAGATGTTTAGGAAGATATTTCAAATCTCAGCAAAAGTATATTTCATTGAGAAGGAAGGACTGTACTGTGAGGATACAACTTTTGTGGCTAAAGGGATTAATGCTTTGTACAAAAATGAAAGATATACAACATTGGGAAAAATTTTGGAAAGATCAGAGGATTGGAATTGGAAGCCAGCAAAGATTTAAAATCATCAAGATGTTAAAGATGGACTATTAAAGTAAGCTTGCAAATAATTTTTAAAAAGTTAGTGTTTCCAAGGGCATATAAAAATGAAGAGAGCAGCTAAAAATAATGGTTTCCAAATAATTTTGGATTACCGCCCGCCTGATCCCCAGTGCTCCCCTATCCCTTTCTGGCCATTACATAAAAACTATTAACAATTTTGAAATACGATGTACAGTGAAAGAAAACGAGAACAGCAAATTCAATTGCAAAAATATTCAAATCTATTTAAAGCTACAAATAAAATTTTTTAATTACAGTAGAAACTATGTTCATCAACAATTTTAGAGTGTACATTAGTACTCCAACAATTCACCACTTCATTGCTTTTATTCTTTCAATGAGGTGGATGGGCTTGTAGTAGTGATATCAGCTTCTCAACATCAGGCTGAATGTCACTCGGAAGGAGTTTTAGATCCTTACATTAAGTAATTTGCAGAATGTTTTGTTGCTTTTAAAGAATTCGAGGTACTGCACTGAAACCGTGCTCTGCTAAATCTGATTATCAGTTTCAGAAAGCACATATAATAGTCTCGGGCTGTTTCCTTTTAAGGGTCACCCGACTTCTGTGTGTAACAGTGAGCCTTCAAACTCTTCATCATTCTCAATGCAAGGCTCTCGAAGTGGTTGAGAATGGAACACATGGGGTATGATTTTGTTCGCCGCTGTGATAATGGTATTTAATTATTTATGTATCTGATTACTTGGGTTTTTCTGCAACAAAATGTTGTCTGTGAGTGGTAAGTAATGCTTTTTTTTAAAAGAAATTCATTACGCACGGTGGTGTCTTGTCTTTGGTAGTGCCAAATCTGTTGCGCAAGCAAGAATGTTGGTGAACAGAATATCCTTCTCTTTGAAAAATTGCCCAGCATCCCAAAGTATCTGTTTCTAGTCCCCTTGGAAATAACAACTCTCAAGCCATGCTTTCATCTTTTTTTGAAGTGAACGTAACTAAGAAGCAAAGATCCATTGCCTGGCAAAATTGATTCATCCAACTGCAGAGCAAATTCTGTTATTCTAAGTATGTTACACAATGTCTTCCACATTATCAAACATTTCATCAATTCATCTTTGAACAGAGTTGTTGCTGAGTGGAATTGATTTGGTCTGGTGTCTTAAGCAAATCCATGCTCGGAGCCTCTCTTACTGCTGGCAGAATCAATCCTTCTCCAATTGTATATGGCTTTGCAGATTTAGCAATGAGGAATGAAATTATGTATGAAGCATGCAATCCATCACTGCTTTGTTGTGAAGTGCTGGCAAACATGTTCTGAAGTGTATGTCAGTTTCTGAAAGTTTTGCACAAACTGACTGAAAATAAGCCAAGTTCTTGTTTGCTTTATCAGAGTGTATTTTCTTCAAATGTTTAAGGAGTTTGGATGGTTTCATTGCCTCATTTGGAAAAAAAGACTTTTTCACACAACAGACACATTGGTTGTCGTTATTTGTTTGATGTTGGTATAAATTCATATTTCACATACTCCACACTGCTGTACTCACTTTGCATCTATGACTGTGTGGCCAACTATAGCTCCAACACCATGTACAAGTTTGCTGATGACACCACTATTGTGGATTGTATCAAAGTTGGTCATGAATCAGAATGCAGGAGGGAGACTAAAAATTTGGCTGAGTGGTATAATAACAACAACTTCTTACTCAATGTCAATAAGACCAAGGGGCTGACAGTAGACTTTAGGAGAGGGAAACCAGAGGTCCACGAGCCAGTAATCATCGGAGGAGGTTCAGTAACTTTAAATTCCTGAGTGTCACTATCTCAAGAAACCTGTCCTGGACCCATTATATAAATACAATTACCAAGAAAGCACAACAGTGGCTCTATTTCCTCAAGAGTTTGTGAAGATTGAGCAAGTCATCAAACATCTTGACAAACTTCTATAGGTGTGTGGTGGTAAGTGTGCTGACTGGCTGCATTATGGCTTGGTATGGGAACACCAATGCTTTGACTGGAAAATTCTACAAAAGGTAGTAGATTTGGCTTAGTACATCACAGGTAAAACCCTCCCAACCATTGAGCACATCTACATGAAACATTGCCATAGAAAAGCAGCATCCACCATCAAAGATCGTCACCACCCAGGCCATGCTGTTTTCTTTCAGCTGCCATCAGGTAAAAGGTACAGGTGCTTCAGGGCTCACACCACCAGGTTCAAGAACAGTTACTACCCCTCAACCATCAGGCTCTTGAACAAAAGATAACTGCACTCATTTAAGGACTTTTTTAATCTTGTTATTTCATGCTCATTATTTATTTATTATCTGCATTCGCACAGTTTGTTTAGTTTACAGTTCTGATACTTACAGATTACAGATCCTGCTCGCAGTTAATATTTTGTAGATTTGCTAAGTATGCCCGCAGAAATATGCTTTCATGTTAACCGAGGGCCCAACGTGTGACTGACAGAGAAGTTCAACATGAGCTCCAACTTATGCACATTTGACTGTTTAATTACAATGGGCCCTTTTTCTTTTTGTTATTCTTTACTAACCCTTTAGTCAAGATTCATAAATTTAATTCCTGTTATAATGTCTGTTATTTCATGGCATTTATTTGTAACAGGGTAGTGAATTACACAAACAGGGGTGAAGCACCTTCAATTACTCCAAAAGACTGAGGTTTGGTAAAATACTGAAAGGCTTTTATTCGCTGTACAATACGACCTCCACAGTGAGTGTCTGCCCCCGGACTGAGGGGGAGGGGCAAGGCGAACACCTTTATACAGGACTCTGTGGGAGGAGCCACAGGGGCCGTCAGCAGAGGGGTGTGTCCAGACAGGTAACCGAGTTACACCATATATACATGGTTTTCCACATTCACCCCTCCTTTTTTTTTAAGAAGAGTCCCGCTGGGTGAAGTGACTGACAATATTTACAAGAAGTATATTTACAGGTCAAGTCTATCAGGCGGTCGAGTCCGTCGCTGTGATCTACGTAGCACCGGCGGTGATTGCACCGGCGATGGCGGTTGTGCTGGCTCCGGCCTGACTTCAGGTGCCAGCACGTTAGGCATCGGTAATCCCTCGTGCGTGTGCGTGGCGCCCGATATGGGAGTGTCGTGTGGTGTCTGTATAGGATTTGGGGTGCACGGTGTCTCGTAGGTACATACATTGGTGGGTACGGGGTCAATAGTCACCATGGAGTGTTCAGGGTAGGGGCCTGGAGCTCCTGCGGGCGCCAGGTTGCGGATGGAGACCGTGTCCTCCCACCCATCAGGTAAAACCACGTAGGCATACTGGGGGTTCGCATGAAGTAAGTGAACCCTCTCGACTATCGGGGAGTATTTATTGCTCCTCGCATGTTTCCGGAGCAGCACTGGCCCCGGGGAAGTCAGCCAAGTTGGTAGGGTGGTTCCAGTGGTCGATTTTCTGGGAAAAGAAAAGAGCCGCTCATGAGGGGTGGCATTGGTGGCTGTGCATAACAGGGAGCGGATGGAGTGGAGTGCCTTGGGAAGGACCTTCTGTCAGCAGGAGACCGGCAGTCCCTTTGACCTGAGGGCTAAGAGTGTGGCTTTCCACACTGTGCCATTCTCCTTCTCTACCTGTCCATTCCCCCGGGGATTATAGCTCGTGGTCTTACTGGTTGCAATTCCCCTAGCCAGTACATATTGGCGCAGCTCGTCACTCATAAACGAGGACCCTCTGTCACTGTGGATATAGCATGGGTATTCGAACAGAGTGAAGAGCTTGCGCAGGGCTTTTATAACTGACATGGTAGTGGTGTCGGGGCAGGGGATGGCGAAGGGGAACCGCGAGTACTCGTCAATTACGTCAAGAAAGTACACATTGCGGTCGGTGGAGGGAAGGGGGCCCTTAAAGTCAACACTCAGTCGCTCAAAGGGGTGGGTGGCCTTGATGAGTGGTGCCTTTTCGGGTCGGTAGAAGTGCGGTTTGCACTCTGCGCAGACTTGGCAGTCCCTGGTCATCATCCTGATCTCCTCAAGGGAGTAAGGCAGGTTCCGGGCTTTCACGAAGTGGAAAAGCCGGGTGACTCCCGGGTGGCAAAGGTCTACGTGTAGGGCGTATAGCTGGTCGATCTGCGCGCTGGTGCATGTTCCCCGGGATAGGGCATCGGAGGGCTCGTTGAGCTTCCCAGGCCCGTACATGATGTCATAGTTGTAGGTGGAGAGTTCGATTCTCCACCTCAGAATTTTATCATTTTTGATTTTGCTCCGCTGCTGATTATTAAACATGAATGCGACTGAGTGCTGGTCAGTTAGCAGGGTGAACCTTTTGCCGGCAAGATAGTGCCTCCAGTGCCTTATAGCTTCCACTATGGCCTGGGCCTCTTTCTCTACCGCAGAGTGTCGAATTTCAGGGCCTTGAAGGGTACGGGAGGAGAACGCCACTGGTCTTCCTGCCTGGTTGAGGGTAGCAGCCAGCGCAAAGTCGGAGGCGTCACTCTCTACTTGGAAGGGACTGGCCTCATCCACCGCATGCATTGCTGCTTTGGCAATGTCCCCTTTTATGCGGTTGAAGGCCGTGTGGGCCTCGGCAGAGAGGAGGAATGTGGTGGACTGGACCGGGGGCAGGCCTTGTCTGCCTAGTTAGAGACCCATTGGGCGTAATATGAAAAGAAGCCCAGGCACCTTTTGAGGGCTCTGAGGGTATTGGGAAGAGGGAGTTCCAACAAGGGGCGCATACGGTCGGGGTCAGGGCCAATGACTCCATTCTCCACGACACACCCAAGGATAGCAAGTCGGGTGGTCCCAAATACACACTTGTCCTTGTTATAGGTGAGGTTGAAAGATTTGGCCGCTTGGAGAAATTTTTGGAGGTTGTTGTCGTGATCCTGCTGGTCGTGACCGCAGATGGTGATGTTATCCAGATATGGGAACGTGGCCTTCAGTTGGCACTGGTCCACCATCCGGTCCCTTGCCCTCTGGAAGACAGATACACCATTCGTGACACCAAAGGGGACGCGCAGGAATTGATAAAGCCTGCCGTCCGCCTCGAAGGCAGTGTAAGGGCGGTTTTACTGGCGGAAGGGGAGCTGATGGTAAGCGGATTTTAGGTCTATGGTCGAGTTCACCTTGTACTGTGCTATCTGATTGACCATATCTGCGATGCGGGGTAGAGGGTACGCGTCGAGCTGCGTGAACCTATTGATGCTCTGGCTATATAGTCCACGACCATCCTATTCTTCTAGCTGTTCCGAACAACCACCACCTGCGCCCTCCAAGGACTTGTGCTTGCCTCAATGACCCCCTCCCTGAGCAGCCGCTGCACCTCCGACTTAATGAAAGCTTTGTCCCCCGCACTATACCTCCTGCTTTTAGTTGCCACAAGTTTACAGTCGGGGGTCAGGTTGGCGAACAGCAGTGGGGGAGGGATCCTGAGGGTGGAGAGGCCGCAAGTGGTGTCGGTAGTGTTGCAGTTGGCATGATGTTGGGTGGGATGCGCGGGTCGGTGTGTGTGTGTGTGGTCAGTAGCGGGGTACGTGACGTATCTCTACAAAACAGGATTTATGACAGTAATTGGCGGGAGGGGCCCATCATACTTCATTGTCACGCTTTTCAGTTGGCTCTGGAAGTCCAACCCCAACAGCACAGGGGCACACAGTTGAGGCAAGACCAGTAACGTAAAGTCCCGATATTCTGTGCCCTGCACCACTAGTGTCACTACACAACCCCCCGGATGTCTGTTGTATGCGACCTGGAGGCCATGGTGACCCTCCGACTTACCGGCCGTATCACGAGTCCACAATGCTGCACCGTGGCCGGGTGGATAAAACTCTCCGTGCTGCCTGTGTCAAACAGGCAGCTTGTCCTGTGCCCCTCCACCAGGATGTCCATCATTGACCTTGCGAGCTGTTGGGGAGCGCTTTGGTTGAGGGTCATGGAAGCCAGGGTGGGGTCGCTGTCTTGGTGCGGCGTGGTGGGGTGCCCCATGAGCACCCGTTGGTCGTAGGCGGTGGGAGGTGGTGCCAACCAAGATGGCCGCCCCCATGTCTCGCACATGGTGGTGGCATGCAGGGAAGATGGCGGCAGGCAAGATGGCGATCCCCACGTCTCGCACGCGGCGCTGCTCGATCCCACTCGCGGTTTTGACTTACAGACCTTGGCGAAGTGGCCCTTCTTTCAGCAGCTGGAGCAGGTAGCTTGTCGGGCCGGGCAGCGTTTCTGGGGGTGCTTCTCCAGTCCGCAGAAGTAGCACTTCGCGGACTCACGACTGGCGGCAGCCGAGGTCGATTCGCCGGCAGGTTGCGGGGTCTGCGGCACACACGAGGCCATCGGGGAATCGCGTGCCTGGAGAGCCTCCGAGTTATGCAGAGCGGCCTCCAACGTATCAGCCAGCTCCATCGCCGAACTTAGGGTAAGATCGGCTTTTTCCAGCAGCCGCTGGTGCACGTACACTGACCTGGTCCCCGTGACGAAGGTGTCTCTCACTAGGAGTTCTGCATGCTGCGCCGCCGTCAGCTCCTGGAAATTGCAGACCCGCACGAGTGTCTGTAGGGCCCGGACGAACTCAGCACTCGATTCCCCGGGGCGTTGTTGCCGTGTTGCTAAACGGTGCCGAGCATAGACGCTGTTTATCGGCCGCAGGTATTGTCTTTTGAGTGCGTTCATTGCGCCGTCGTAGTTCGGCTGGTCTCTGATCAGTGAATAGACCCGTGGACTGACCCTGGAGAGTAGAACTCTGCACTTCGCTACGGGGTCGGTCGCTTTAATCTCCTCTAGATACGCTTCGAAACAGGCCAGCCAGAGTTCGAAAGCGTTTCCAGCTTCAGGTGTTTGCAGATTGAGGTCTAATTTTTCTGGTCTCAGGGACTGTTCCATGTTTTAAAGCGTACAGCGAATAAAATTGAAGCACCTTCAATTACTCCAAAAGACTGAGGTTTGGTAAAATACTGAAAGGCTTTTATTCGCTGTACAATACGACCTCCACAGTGAGTGTCTGTCCCCGGACTGAGGGGGAGGGGCAAGGCGAACACCTTTATACAGGACTCTGTGGGAGGAGCCACAGGGGCAGTCAGCAGAGGGGTGTGTCCAGACAGGTAACCGAGTTACAACATATATACATGGTTTACCACAAGGGGATTTTTTGGAGGGGAGGGGGGCTCACGCCTGAACCTAACACATTTGGCGGGGCTGGAGATTGTCTTACCTACACTCACGTAGCCGAAGAAACCAGAGTGATTCACATCTGTCTGATGCAAATGCAGAAGTACCACATTGCTTTTCAACAACTATAATGAGCAAAGAGAACAGGCAATGAAGTGATTACGTGATTATTCTAATCAATTATGCGGCACTGAGGATCAAATGCTTATAATGTCATTCTTCACTCGAATTAAGCCTGTAAACCACCCCCCCCAGCTGCCCCCCTCGCTAGTAAGCAAACCCCCACTACCCCCTTTATCCTTATTGCCACCTTTGAAACTCCCACTGCCCCTTTGGAGGCGATATAGCCTGCTTTGGGAACCACAGAGCTAAAATAATTATTAGTCACTTAGTAGATGGTACTAGAGAATTACTATTTAGAAATGTTATTAGAAAGTGATAGAGATTCTGAATTGTTTTGGATCAGCTTCTGCAGTAGAAACACTAAACATATCCCAATAATATCCTCCTCTGGTGGGAGGAGAAGATGGCGGCACGATGCAGCTCGCGTGGCCTCTCCGGTGATGAATGTCTGTTATCTGTCAAGTAGGAGGCTGTGCACAATTCTGATTTGATGGAGGCAGACGTGAGAGCACGGAGGAACATCTGGTGAAACTTCTGAAATGCTTGTTTCGCTGCCGCTGCTACTGTGTGATCCGAAATCTCCGGAGGGGAAGGCCCCGAATCCTTGGCTTTGCCTGTTGCTTGGCGGCTGGAACTGGGGTCGAAGTGCTTGGCAGAGATGGTGTTTGGTGCTCGGTGTTGGAGGGCTGGTCGGAGGCTCGAAGTTTTCGGACAGACTCAGAGTCGGACTGTGGTCGGGTGCTTCCAGGGTGCTGCATCAGCAAGTTTGCGGCGCTGGAAGCTCATGGCAGGGAGAGTTTCTCCCTTCTACCATCTGCATGAGATGTTGGGGCTATCGGGACTTTGAGACTTTTTTTTACCGTGCCCATGGTCTGCTCTTATCAAATTACGGTATTACTTTGCACTGTTGTAATTATATGTTATAATTATGTGGTTTTTGTCAGTTTTAGTCTTGGTCTGTCTTGTGTTTTTGTGATATCATACTGGAGGAACATTGTATCATTTCTTAATGCATGCATTTCTAAATGACAATAAACCAGGACTGAGTGTCCTCATAATCTAATCTAATCTAATCTAATAATAGATAATGAAGGCAGGAACAAACTAGAAGAAAAATCTGTCACTGCAAAAAAGTAGCAGGCAAAGAAATGGATCTGAAAGCTAAGTATCTTGATCTGCATTATAAAGTCTTAAAGAAGTGGCTGCTGCAATGGTGGATTTGTTGATTGTAATCTACCATTTTTTTTGAGCTACCAGTGACTGGAAAACTGAAAATTGATGCTACCATTCAAAACTGTAATGAGACAAAAATCAGGAAATTATAGGCCAGTTAGTTGAATTTCTGTCATTGGGAAATGCTGGAATCAACTATTCAGGGGGTAATGACAGGATAATTAGAAATTTATAATGTAATCATACGGAATCAACAGGGTTGCATTAAAAGGAAAATTATGTTGGGCCAATTTGAGTTATTTGAACGTATAATGAAAGAGGATGAAAAACAACAGTGGATGTAGTGAATGTAGATTTCCTGAAGGCATCTGATAAAGTTCCACATAGATGCTTTGCATTAAAATTGGGGGTAATATATTAGCCTAGGTGGGATGAGGCTGATTAAAGATAACAAAGTCAGGGGAAATGAGTCTTTGAATGCGACATTGCCAATCAGTAACTGGTACCTTGAGCAATTTCAGGTGTCTTAATTATTCAGGAAGTGGGACTGTGCACATTCTGCTATTTATCAACAGTGTTGAGGTTGAGAGAACAGGCAATGAAGTGATTACGTGATTATTCTAAGCTTCAAATTCCTTAGAGTGAACATCACCAAGAACCTCTCCTAGTCCAACCACGTAGGTGTCACAGGAAAGAAAGCTCACCAATGCCTCTACCTCCCTTAGGAGGTGAACATAATACTTCTGTGCTTGCTTAATGGAGAAAGATTCACATGTGTTTTGTCTTTTGAGCAGAATCAGAATCAGAATCAGAATCCTTTATTATCGCCAAGTATGTGGACGTATACAAGGAATTTGATGTCGGTTTCCCTGAGCTCTTGCTGTACAGAATCAAAAAGCAAACAAAACAATAGGGCAAATAATCGTGAACTATATACAATGAGGTATACCTGTGTATGTACAGGTGGACTTGGTTTATAATAGACTAAAATTCAAGTGTTCATAAGACTGATGGAATATGGAAAGAAACTGTTCTAGTACATATTTGTCCTGGCATACAGTGATCTGAAGTGCCTACCAGAGGGAAGGAGTGGGAACAGGTGATGTCCAGGGTGTGATGGGTCTACAATGATGCTGCTTGCTCGCTTCCTGACTCTAGATGCATATAAGTCCTGGATCGAGGGCAGCTTCACACCAATAATCCTTTCCTCAGCCCTGATGGTTCTTTGGAGTCTATTCTTGTCTTGTTTAGTAGCTGATCCAAACCAGACAGTGATGGACAAACAGAGAACAGACTGAATTATTCCTGAATAGAATTGAATCAGCAGCTCCTGAGGCAGGTTGTACTTCCTGAGTTGACGTAGGAAATACAACCTCTGCTGAGCCTTTTTGATAAGAGTGTCCGTGTTGGGTGTCCACTTCAGGTCCTGGGAGATTGTGACACCCAGAAACCTGAAGGTCTCCACAGCAGACACAATACTGTTGAGTATAGTGAGTGGGGGGAGTATTGGGGGGCTCCTCCTGAAGTCCACTGTCATCTCCGCAGCCTTGAGCATATTTAGCTGTTCTGACCACACCAGAGGGCCAGCTGTTCCACCACCCGTCTGTATGCAGACTCATCACCGTCTCGGATAAGGCCAATGGCAGTTGTGCAGAAGAATGAACTGATGACCAAATAGATATTATCCCATAGCAGTGCACTTTGCCAATCCAACTGCAAACTTATTGAAATTTAATATGAAATATATAAAATAATGTTCCCAACACATGGGCAGATCATCGCTTTTATTAGCTTGTTAAAGTCAGTTTGCCAAATACATGGGCCTCCTGCCTTGTTGCATTCTATGGTTCCAAGTTAATTTGTACATGTTCTCTTAAACTCATTTACATATTGTTTAATGCAAAATCTGGCTTGAACCAGCACTGATTTAACAGCATTTTACGTCTGTCTTAAAATTACTTTGTTTATAGATAATAATTTCTTTTGGATTTGCTTGAATAATTTGTGGAAGAGGAGTCCAAGAGGATTGAGAAAGGCAGGGAGGGTGGTAGATATTGTCTACATGGATTTTAGCAAGGATCCACATTTTTGGCTGGTTTGGAAGGTAGAACACTTGGAATCCAAGTCAAGCTGGTAAATTGAAAACAAAATTGGCTTGGGAGTGGGAGGAGGATCCAGGCTTGCAAATTTGAGTCTGCTGGGGAAGTTGGAGCTCAATCTCTGCAAGCCCAGATACAAATCTGAGTCAGCTGGAGGCTGAAGAAGATGGCATGCCCTGGGGTTTAATACTGTGAATGTGCTTGTGTGGGAGGAAAGAACAGTTTGTTTTGCTGTTGATGTTTTGTTGATTATTGTGTTCTGTGTTGTTCTGCTGAGCATTGTGGGCATGCTATGTTAGCACCAGAATATAAAGTGACATACAGTATGTTGGTGGTCCCCAGCACACCCTTAAGTGTGTTGGCTGTCACCACAAATGACGCATTTCACTGTATGCTTCAATGTACATATGATATTTGACTGAAGGCTTGTGACCAGTGGTGTACCGCAAGGATCAGTTTGGCTCCTCTGTTTGTCATAGATATTAATGATTTAGACGAGAATATAGATAAGTAAGTTTGCAGATGGCACCAGAATTGGTGAAGAATATTGTCTAAGATAAATGGCATTTAACTCAAATAGGCAAAGTGATACCTTTTGTAAGGTTTAACTAGGGCAGGACATGCATTGAGAATGGCAGAGCCCTGGAAAGTGTTGTTGAATGGAAAGACTTTGAGTTATTTCTGTGCTCAATTTAAAGATACAGCACAGAAAAAGGTCCTTCTGGACCAACAACCCCACACCACCCAATTACACCCATGTGACCAACTTACCTACTAACACATGGTCTTTGAAATGTAGAAGGAAACCAGAGCATATGGAAGAAACCCACATGGTCACAGGGAGAACCATACCAACTCCTTAGAGACAGCAGTGGGCGTGCATACAAGTGCATAGTGTCACCCTGTAGATCGGACATGGCCCATGTGCGGAATGAGAGGCACTGAAGCAGGTCGAGAGAAGACAGACCTTAACGCAAACTGTATTAAAGGAAAGAAAACAATAACTGCTAGGCCGAACAGGGCCGTTGACTAAAACACTGAAATGGAAAACAAAGGCTACACTGCAGCTGAAAAGAACAGCTAAGAATTGAACAAATATCGCTAGTCTTCAGATTCAGTTGACTCAAGAGTCCAATTTCTCAGGCAAGGCAGAATGCAGGCGGAGAAGTGTTCTGTGTTCTGTCCTGGGTTCAAGTCTCGACAAATACGAGGACAGAATGAATGGGGTTAAATAATGATAACCTGACATGTGCATATCCACGAGCACAACTGCTGAATTTGCTGCGCTGTTGAATCCGTGGTTGTGACACATAGTTCCCTGAAAGTAGGAACACAGGTAGACAGAGTGAGGATGGAGCATGCCATGCTTGTTTTTGTTGGCTGAGGCATTGAATATGAAAGTTGGGACATCATGTTACAGTTGTACACTGGGAGTGTTATGTCAATTCTGATCACCATACTACAAGAAGGACATATCTGAGTTAGAGATGGTGCAGAAGCAATTCACAAGGGTGTTGGTTAGCTTAGGAGAGACTGGAGAAGCTAGGTCTGTTTACCCTGGAGTACAGAAGGTTGAGAGGTGACATGATAGAGGTAGATGACATTTTGAGCGACGTTTGATAGCCAGTGTCTGTTTCCCATGATGGGTGAGTCTAAAACTTTAGGGTATAGGAGACACAAAGGACTACAGAAGCTTTAATGAGGAGTGAAAAAACCCCAAAACAAACTGCTGAATTAATTTAATGGATCAGGCTGTAGCTGTGGAGGCAGAGCGAAGGTTGATGTTTTTGACGAAGACTACATCAAGACTCAGGACATAAGTTTAAGATGTGAGAGGGAGAATAAATGAAAAAAACACAGAGACCTGAGGGGTAAATAATTCTCAGAGTTGTAGTTGATATTTGGAATGAACAGCTAGAGCAGGAGGTCGAGGCAAAAATAGTAACAATGTTGAGGTTGAAATTGGATAGGTCCTTGAAAGATCAGGACACAGAGAAATATGGAATTAATGTAGGTTGAGTAAGATAAACATAATGGCCCGAATAGCCTGTTTCTATGCTGTACAATTCTGAAACTACGTCTCTCATATCCCCTCAAAATTTCATCCCCCTTACCTAAATCTATTTTAGGTAGATTTAATGTCCTCAAATTTTATCTATTTCCGACATGGAGAAAAGCTCCCTGCAATCTACCCTATCTATAAACTCCAAATTTTATACACCTCAATTATGCCTTTCTCCACTCTGGGAGAAAAGACTTGGGTTCTACAGATTTGCTTCATAACCAAACTGCTCCATTTTGGGCAACATCCTATTGAATCTCTTCTGGACCCTCCCCAGTGCTATCACATCATCCTTAAAGCATGGTAGCAAAAACTTTACATAGTACTCCAGCTAAGCATAATTTCCCTAATTCTGTATTCATTAACTCAACTAATGAAGACTTGTATCCCATATGACTTCCCAACCACATTGCCTATTGGTATTGCCATCTTCGCTGTTTCTGTAGAAGTACTCAGAGGTCCGTCGGTTCCTCAATACACTTGTGGTGTCTGTCCTGTCCTCCTGGCCTTATTAGTGTTCCCAAGATGCATTACCCATCTCTCTTTTCCCTGGTTCCCTATTCCCTGATTATCCCCAAATAATCCCAAAAAAAGTTTTTCACACCTGTCACATTCAGGTAATTCAGATTCCTAAAGGTAATGTATCAATTTCCCACTTTGCAATCTCGAGTGAATTTATTTTTGGATTTCTTCATCATTCCAACCAATAGGTTTATTATCTCTCAATAAACCAACCCTTGGGCTGAGCACTGGTAGTGGATTAAATAATATTTCTATGTTGAGAGCCATGAATTTGTAATTAATTGTATTGCACAACAATGGTCCTGCTGCAATTTTTCCACTATCAACTGCACTACCTAAAGTACAAAAGGCCTGGATAGGGCAGAAATTGTGCGGTGAGTTCAAGACAATTTATTTGTGCAATATTTAGAAAAACTTACTTAGGCGGAGTAATACTGGACCTTCTGCTGGGGAACAAGGCAGGTCAAGTAACTGAAGTGGCAGTTGGGATACATTTTGTGTCTAGTGATGACAATTCTATTAGTTTTAAAATAGTTACGAGTTAAGAAAGAGCAGATCCGCAGGTTAAAGTCGTGAACTGGAGAAGATCCAACTTTGAAGGCATCAGCCGGGTCCTAGCTGGAGTTGCATGGGTGACTAGATAAAGACAAAGGAACAGTTGTCAAGGAGGAGGCTTTTAAAAGGGTCATATCAAGAGTCCTGCGGCCTCATGTTCCTGTTGAGGTGAAGCTTCAGGAAACCTTGGCTGATGAGTGACATGGAGGCTCTGATCAGGAAGAAGAAAGAAGCATATATGATTTTAAGCAGGTGATTACAAGATAATCCCCCAAAGAATATAGTAAGTTTAAAAAGCAGGCTTAAAAGGGATATCAGGAGGGCAAAAAGAAGGATGAGATGGATTTGTCAGGGAATGCTGAGGGACGAGATTTACCATCACTTGGATAGTCAAGACCTGACCAGATTAGATTGGTTTTCATTGTTGCATGTACTTCAAAACATTCACTGAAATGTGCCGTTTCTGTCGGCGACCAACACGATCCAAGAATTGTGCTGTAGCAGCCTGTGAGTGTCACCATGCTCCTTGCACCAACATAGCATGCCCACAATTTACTTACTCTGTGCTGGAACTGGAGCATCCAGAGGAAACTCACATAGTCGAAGGATAAGGATACAATCTCTTTACAGAGGTGGGAATTGAACCCCAGTCATGACTGCTTGCATTGGAAAGCGCGCTAACCACTATGCAACTGTCTTGGAATAGTGAGCATGGTTTTATGCATGTGAGGTCATGTATGTCAAGTCTTTGGAGTTTTTCAGAGTTAACTCAGGGTCTGGATGAATGTAGGGCAATGGGTGTTGTCCATGCAGATTTTAGTAAGGCCTTCAAAAAAAGCCTAGTCTGGAAGATTAGCTTGTACAGAATTTAGGAGGAGATAGTGAGGTGGACTCAGAAATAACTCTGATAGGAAGCCGAGTTTGATGGTTGATCTTCTGAATGTGGCCTATGACTAGTGGGGGTCAGTGTTGGGACCACTTATTCATTATTTATGTAAATGATTTGGATGTGAATGTGCAAGTCATAATAAGCAAGTTTGCTGATACTGAACTTGGGCGGATGGGGTATTGATAATGGTGGAATGGAGGAACCTGGAGTACAAGTGCACAGTTCACTGAAAGTGGCTGCATAGGTTGACAGGGTGGAGAAGGTGTCCAGCATGCTGCATTCATCAGATAGGGAACTACGTTGAAGTATAGGGACATGTTGCTGCAGTTACACAAGTCATTGGTGAGACCACAATTGGAGTCGTGTGCACAGTTTTGGTCACACCATTATAGGAAAGACATTGTCAAGTTGCCAAGGGTGCAGAAGAGATTTGAGGATGCTGCTTGGACTAGAGGAGGTAAGTTAGAGGGAGAAGTTGGTCATGCTGGATCTTTATTCCTTTAGTACAGGATAATAAGACGTGACTTCTTAGAAGTTCATAAAATCATAAGGGGCATGGATGAGGTGGATGGTCATAGTTTTTTCCCCAGGGCTGGGGAGCCCAAAACTAGAGGGCACAGATACAGGCGAAGAGGGGAGATATTTAAGAGCCCAGAGAGGTAACTTCATACAGAAGATAGTGAGCACCTGGGATTACATGCCAGGAAAAGTGGTCGAGGCAGGTACAACTGCAGCATTTAAGAGACATTTGAATGAGTACAGGAAGGGAAGGGGGTTAGAGGGTTGGGGGCAGAATGCAGGCAACCGGAGCAAGCAAGGAGGATGCCATGTTCCATATTGATCCGTTGGGCTGAGTGGCCTTTTCCATGCTGTATTATTCTTAGACTCTAATTAAGAATTATGAAGAGTGAGAGTTAAGCACCGGGCCAGATTGGAAAGGTCAGGTATGGGCCAAATCGAGGCAGCGGAGCCTGGGCTCGAGCTTGGGCTATTGAAGCGGCAGGGCCTGGAACAACCCAAGGTTTGGCTGATTTAAGCGCCAGGCCAGATTGGAAAGGTCGAGGTGCTGCGGCTGAAGGAGCCGGATGGGCCACTGTTCAGCTTGCTGCTCCACGTTTACTTTACTCATCTCTGTGCTGAACTGAAGCTGTGACCTGCAACTAATGGGTTCCCGGATTGGCTGCATTGATGACTGGCTTCGTGGCTGTGAACTCGCTTTTGCAAACTTCAGTTTTGAATGTTATTGGATTACGTTTATTGATTGTGTGACTTGTATTTTTTTCTGCACATTACGTGTCTGACAGGTTTCCTTTTTAAATAGATTCCATTGGGTTTCTTTGTTTTGTGGCTGCCTGTAAGGAGATGATTTTCAAGGTTGTATAAACACTGATAATAAGTGAACTTGAATAGATTTTGTTCAGTAATGGTTGTGAGGGAAATGAGAAAAGGTGGTTAATTGGAGATGAGATATTCATCAGACTTGTCCTAAAGCAGCCACAAAATGAGTTTGAAGGCAAACTTCGGCTGATTCTCAGGAGCAATTTTTATAAAATGCACAAGTGATAGCACTTTGTATATAATAATGATGCAGTTCAGAATTGTTTAGTGCTCTAGGTGTGAAAGGGTTTTCAGTTCAGAAATGTTTAGTGTTCTCGGTGGAAAAAAGAGTTTGTTGATTTATGAATCACAGCAGTTTATTACATCAGTTGCTGTGCAATTTACAAATGGCCAAATTAAAAGACAATGTGAACCAATACATATGGATTTAAAGATTTTTCTTCTGTTGCAAATCACTCTGAAATATGAGATTTCAAAATTCTTTGGGAACGTGTTTTAGGTCAAATCTAGGTTTGCATTCTGAAACCAAGGCATTTATGTAAGTGGGACTCAATACCAGTGGAGTCTCTTGTGTGGCCTGCTGATGTAATTGACTGATCAGATTGAAGGCCATTGTTTAAATGTTGGTTTGAAAACCTGAATCCCAAATACAAGATAATATTCCATTGCAGTCTGTCAGCATTGGCATTTTTAGGGTAAGATGTTAAGCTGAGACATCAGAGATGTTTGTAGAAATTGGCCTCATGTTGCCTCTGACATTCAAAGGAATCATGACCAGTTATCCTAGACTGAATGATCAGTTTCTATGCAAAACTATTAAATTACCTTTTCTTAAATTTCCAGACCATTTCCCTATTTATTCTGACAGACATGAAAATAAATGGTGTAATTTTAAGGAAGAACAAGGAGTCAATCAGTTGGCCAACATTTATAACCCAATCAACTTTACGAACACAGCTGATCCAGTCAGCATCAAAGTGTTGTTTGTTATGCATGAAGTGGCTGCCATTTGATGTTACAATAGTGGCTACATTTAAATAAAGTTAATTGAAATGTATAAGAGTCATGAGGGATACTGCATGGTTCACATTTACATTATTTGTATCACATTAGTTATCAATCTCTTTTTAACAGTTTTTTATATTCAAAGACCTCAATTTATATTTTAAATGTGTCAGAGTCTAATGCTCTTTCATTCTATTCTTGTTTAAATTCTTTAAATATCTCTTGCACTAACGTATGACTTCCTCTTTTTCCCTGATCTGCTATTCAGAAGGAAGATATTCTCAGTCAAGTAAGTGTTACATATTCAAGAATGTATTGTGCTTTATGATGAAGGAATGGCGTGAGAACAGCTGGGACCTTTACTTGGGCATGAGCACCATTGGATGTGTTTGTGTAGAGTAAAAATTAAGAAATTAATATTATTGTAGTCAACTTTAATACTGATGGCTTACAGAGTATAATGGTAAAACACCAGGCTTAATTCTTGACTGTGTTCAAACATTACTGAAGTGTGTTCTGGGGGAGAAAATTAATTGGGTAAGAAGAGAGAATGTTGGAAATGCTCAGTCAGACAGAGTACTATGGAGAAGGAGAGTTAACCTTTTGGTCCATTAGAATAAGTAGATTTCCAGCATTTAAACATTTTTGCTTTATAGAAACATAGAAAATAGGTGCAGGAGTAGGCCATTTGGCCCTTCGAGCCTGCACCGCCATTTATTATGATCATGGCTGTTCATCCAACTCAGAACCCCGCCCCAGCCTTCCCTCCATACCCCCTGATCCCCATAGCCACAAGGGCCATATCTAACTCCCTCTTAAATATAACCAATGAACTGGCCTCAACTGTTTCCTGTGGCAGAGAATTCCACAGATTCACCACTCTCTGTGTGAAGAAGTTTTTCCTAATCTCGGTCCTAAAGGGCTTCCCCTTTATCCTCAAACTGTGACCCCTTGTTCTGGACTTCCCCAACATCGGGAACAATCTTCCTGCATCTAGCCTGTCCAATCCCTTTAGGATTTTATACGTTTCAATCAGATCCCCCCTCAATCTTCTAAATTCCAATGAGTACAAGCCCAGTTCATCCAGTCTTTCTTCATATGAAAGTCCTGCCATCCCAGGAATCAATCTGGTGAACCTTCTTTGTACTCCCTCTATGGCAAGGATGTCTTTCCTCAGATTAGGGGACCAAAACTGCACACAATACTCCAGGTGTGGTCTCACCAAGGCCTTGTACAACTGCAGTAGTACCTCCCTGCTCCTGTACTCGAATCCTCTCGCTATAAATGCCAGCATACCATTCGCCTTTTTCACCGCCTGCTGTACCTGCATGCCCACTTTCAATGACCGGTGTATAATGACACCCAGGTCTCGTTGCACCTCCCCTTTTCCTAATCGGCCACCATTCAGATAATAATCTGTTTTCCTATTTTTGCCACCAAAGTGGATAACTTCACATTTATCCACATTAAATTGCATCTGCCATGAATTTGCCCATTCGCCCAACCTATCCAAGTCACTCTGCATCCTCTTAGCATCCTCCTCACAGCTAACACTGCCACCCAGCTTCGTGTCATCCGCAAACTTGGAGATGCTGCATTTAATTCCCTCATCCAAGTCATTAATATATATTGTAAACAACTGGGGTCCCAGCACTGAGCCTTGCGGTACCCCATAGTCACCACCTGCCATTCTGAAAAGGTCCCGTTTATTCCCACTCTTTGCTTCCTGTCTGCTAACCAATTCTCCATCCACATCAATACCTTACCCCCAATACCATGTGCTTTAAGTTTGCACACTAATCTCCTGTGTGGGACCTTGTCAAAAGCCTTTTGAAAATCCAAATATACCACATCCACTGGTTCTCCCCTATCCACTCTACTAGTTACATCCTCAAAAAATTCTCTGAGATTCGTCAGACATGATTTTCCTTTCACAAATCCATGCTGACTTTGTCCGATGATTTCACCGCTTTCCAAATGTGCTGTTATCACATCTTTGATAACTGACTCCAGCAGTTTCCCCACCACCGACATTAGGCTAACCGGTCTATAATTCCCCGGTTTCTTTCTCCCTCCTTTTTTAAAAAGTGGGGTTACATTAGTCACCCTCCAATCCTCAGGAACTAGTCCAGAATCTAACGATTTTTGAAAAATTATCACTAATGCATCCACTATTTCTTGGGCTACTTCCTTAAGCACTCTAGGATGCAGACCATCTGGCCCTGGGGATTTATCTGCCTTCAAACCCTTCAATTTACCTAACACCACTTCCCTACTAACATGTATTTCGCTCAGTTCCTCCATCTCACTGGACCCTCTGTCCCCTACTATTTCTGGAATATAATTTATGTCCTCCTTAATGAAGACAGAACCAAAGTAATTATTCAATTGGTCTGCCATGTCCTTGCTCCCCATAATCAATTCACCTGTTTCTGTCTGTAGGGGACCTACATTTGTCTTTACCAGTCTTTTCCTTTTTACATATCTATAAAAGCTTTTACAGTCAGTTTTTATGTTCCCTGCCAGTTTTCTCTCATAATCTTTTTTCCCCTTCCTAATTAAGCCCTTTGTCCTCCTCTGCTGAACTCTGAATTTCTCCCAGCCCTCAGGTGAGCCACTTTTTCTGGCTAATTTGTATGCTTCTTCTTTGGAATTGATACTATCCCTAATTTCTCTTGTCAGCCATGGGTGCACTACCTTCCTTGATCTATTCTTTTGCTAAACTGGGATGAACAATTGTTGTAGTTCATCCATGCAACCTTTAAATGCTTGCCATTGCATATCCACCGTCAATCCTTTAAGTGTCATTTGCCAGTCTATCTTAGCTAATTCACGTCTCATACCTTCAAAGTTACCCCTCTTTAAGTTCAGAACCTTTGTTTCTGAATAAACTATGTCACTCTCCATCTTAATGAAGAATTCCACCATATTATAGTGTCTGGAGACTGCTGTTTTGATTGTTGTCCAATTATTTTTGCTAGCGTTCAACTTTGAACAAAGGGTGAAATCACTTACAGTGAAATAGACTGCACATTCTCAGTCAGGACTCATCACTGTGTTTGTCAATGCACACAATCAGGACTAGTGGAAGTTCTAGGACAATCAATTGTCAATAGCTACAGGAGGCGAGAGAGAGAGAAAAATTGTCATAGAGGATCAATATTTTGCTTATTCCTTTTCTGACTTGAAGATCCATAGATTTCATAAATTTGTAAATGTCTCATACAGTTCATTAAAAAAAACAAATTTAAAAATTACTTACACACATTGATGGAATGGACTATTTGTGGCTTTTCATACAAAATTCTGGAGGAACTCAGCAGGACACACAGCAACTACCGAAAAAATACAGTTGATGTTTTGGGCTGAGACCTTTCATCAGGGCTGGAAAGGAAGAGGGAAGATGCCAGAATTATTTATGGCTTCTGTTTTTACTTGTATTGGAGGAAAGATACAAGTAACGAAACCCTAAAAGGAGAAATCAAATGCTGAAGATACAAACTGGCAGTTTACTTCCTTGAGATTTAATGCTTTTATCTTTTTATCAAAAATTGGAAATTTCTGTTAAAAGTGAAGATTTCTTTAATTATAAATGGTTTTAAATTATTAGATTTATAAAAAAAAATGATGGTTAGATCCTATCACACATACTGTCCATTCTGTCAGTTAATCGAATGTAGACATGGAGAAGATTTCAATGTAATAGATGATTTTGGCTAAGCAATAATTCTTCATGCAGCTTCTGCCCATGTTTTTAGGTGCAGTATCGTTAAGAGGCAAATTATGTCCCCAATTACCTTTACTTTGATGGCCTATGCATGTTTATTTTTATATTCCTTCTTAAAGCTCTGTTTATCATTCTTTTGGTTTTCTACGGATCATCGATATTTGCTGTCTCTGCCTTGTCCATGTTACTTCTCTCTTTTCTGAGCCTCTGATAGCACCTGCCTTACTTACTGTTTCTATTCCCAGGACATTACCCTCCTTCCCATATCTTCTTCAACTCCTCTTCCAATTCTACCTTTTGAGGGTCAGACACTACCAAATGTCAGGACGTTGGGGACCCTTCCTGACCTTAGCTCTGGAATTCAAGTTGTCCACTGCCTGTTGTAGGACACCCAACTGGATGTGTGTTGGTGCTTGGAACTTGATCTGCTGTTTCAGCAGCCCATTTCATCTGCTTGATCCACCCTTCAGCATGTGGATAATAGGGAATGTGAAATACCCACAGTATCCTGGACTCTGCGGCCCAATCTTGGACCTTGGCTCCTGCAAAATGTGAGCTATTGTCTTGACTGTATTTCCAGGGGATTCCACACATGGAGGATTGAAGTTGCAGACCCTTAATTGTATGCTCCTGATTAGCATGGCTGCAGGGCATTGCCATCAGCACCCTGAAGTAACCATCCACCATAATCAACACATCTCTTTTTCTAATGCATAGGTAAAGGCCCAATGTTGTCCACTTGTCAAATCTGGCCTGCCCCCATACCTCCCTGGTTTCCTCCCCAGAGTCCCTCTGGCAATCCCCTTGCCTTCACCTGCAGGCATATTGGACAATTCACTGTTGCTTTGGCTTTATCACATCTGAGAGCCACCCCTCCGGCCTCAGCCCGTTTCCTTACTCCTTCCACCCTAATGTGACTGTGAACAAAGTCACTGGAGAGACATTGAACATCGTGAAAATCAAGTCTTTATTCAGCACAACAAGCAGGCATCATTCTGGAGACACTCTCGGTAGAGCAGGGGTCCCCAACCTGTTTTGCACTGCAGACCGGTTTCATATTGACAATATTCTTGCGGACCGGCCGACCCAGAGTGGGGGGGGGGGTAGGGTTGCCAACGGACAAGAGTAGCAGTCAAATACGTTGTTTACTCCGAGAAACTACAATGACCATGAAGCCTTGCGCGGCCACCAGTGTGCATGCGTGATTTGCATATGCTTGTACGTGCCGATTTTTTCTACAAATCGTTTTTGGCGATTCTGTTCAGGAGGGGTGTTAATCACGACTGGAATATCAGTGATAAGTGACTAATACACTCAATTTCGTTTCTAAAAGGGTTTATCTAATGAATTTAATATTAAACACACAGCGCACATTTTCCTCGCAAGAATATAGTGATAAGTCAGTTATCAGGGGAGCTTGAAGTAAGTGTTGAACGAACTTCCAGTCGAAGTGGCAGAAGCAGGTTCGATATTATCATTTAAAGAAAAATTAGATAGGTATATGGACAGGAAAGGAATGGAGGGTTATGGGCTGAGTGCAGGTCGGTGGGATTAGGTGAGAGTAGCGTTCGGCACAGACTAGAAGGGCAGAGATGGCCTGTTTGCGTGCTGTGATTGTTATATGGTTATATAAGTAAGTCAATAGCATCATAACATTTTAAGTTACGTTTGGATATTAAACACACAGCACATATTTTCCCCGTATGAACATATAAAATCATTGCAACACACCAATATCGCTGAATCAGTGGGAGCCCCGGGCTTGTTTCCCTGCAACCACACAGTCCCATCGAGGGGTGATGGGAGACAGCGATACTCGAAGGGGGTTCCTTAAGTCCAGTCTATTCCGCAATTTGGTTTTCGTTGCATTCATTGCAGAGATATGTTGGAAATGGAAGCAACGTTTTCAGTGCTTTCGTGACCGTCTCAGGTTATTTAGCCTTGATTTTGATCCGGAATGCCGGCAGAGATGTTATGTCAAACATACTTTTCAGCCTGCTGTCATTTGAAAGCTTGAGGAGTTGATCTTCTTCCCGCGCTGACGTGGATGATGCACGGGTAATGACCTCGCATGCAAAATGGCTCAACAGTGGGCATGACAAGGAATGAGGCAAGGTGCAGCTGACTCCTATCACCAAATCATATTCTTTCCTCGCGGCCCGGTAGCGCATGCTTTGCGGCCCGGTACCGGTCCACGGCCCGGTGGTTGGGGACTGCTGCGGTAGAGGCTCACAAACCCAAAGGCACATCACATTTTTATACTCTTCAGATCAAAACCAACAGTAGGTGTTTCAATACAATTTCAATAGTTACAATGACATTGTTCACTTCAGTACTTTGGGTTGACAAATGGTTCCTTTGTGAAAGCACATAGTCATTGATAAGGCATCTCTGAAGGTTCAGATGCTTTTGGGAGAGAATAATTAGCAGAAATATTCTTAAAAGCTTCTGACGCTGGAGAGCCAGAAAATTAATGTTGTCAGGGTTGTCTCTGAGTACACAGGTATCATAAGTACACAAACTACCTGTGACCATGTTTGATATGCAAAGTGGCAACATCATTCTGATCTGCCAGCTTGCACTCAAGTTGCAGTGGTGCAAATAACTTGGCCCATGTCACCTGGTTTGATACAGGCTAATTAACACAATCCAGTTTTCTTAACTTTTGGCTCATGCATATGCAAATGTCTCATGGTCACCATTTTGCAAAAAATGGCTTTTAACTTTAGTTTATTACTTGTAATATACAATAAAACCTGAAGGCTAATTGCAAGCTCCCTGAACTTATTTACATTTTCCTTAACAACTGAAGCTTGGTTCTTGTTTGAATCAATATCTGCTATATTCTGCCTGATATTTAACTCTAGAATACTCCTTAACATACCCTTAGATTCCTACTCTGCTGATGTGCCCATAAGGCCAAACAACCCCAGTCTTCCTCCTCTGGTGACGCCGTGGCTGTCATTATCTGAGCAGTTCTGTCAACAGCCACCTCCTCCGTGTCAGGAGAAGTGTGGGCATCTACATGGTAGACAGTGATCTGCCAACACTGGGCTCATCCCATATGTTTTCCCAATAAGATAGCTTCCAAAGAAGCCATCCATGTATCTCCCAATTTTCCCCGTGCCGCTGGGGCATCCATACAGTCATCTCATTCTCCACAACCCATGAGCTGGTGTATATTCACACCCACCCTGTGACCTCACAGGGTTACAGCCACGAGTTCTCTTAGTTAGCAGGATCTTCCCTCCTCCTCGACTGTTACTTCTGGCCCCATTGTAGGGTGGTGGGCAGTGGCCTTCCTCCATTTTCTGCCAATAGATGGAGACAATGGTGAACCACACATGTTCTTTATACTCAAGGTTACAGAAGGTCATGCAGTTTTTCCCATTGTATAGGTGAAGAGTCATGGGCTGCAGCCTCATCAGAGGTGCTATGGTCATCATCAGTTAGGGCCTTAACCTGCTTATGGAGGTGGCTCAACCCATTGGGGCCTATCTCCACCTGATCCGCTATGTACCATTTCCATTTGACTATAGAAGAGTACTGAGCTCGGCCTTCTTTGTGGGTCACAATATTGGATTTCACCCATTGCATAATGGGTGGCTGAGATCTCAAGACCACCACCTTTCAGCCTATGTGGTGCTAGGCTAAAAGAGCCTAGTAATAAGTGAAAAGCATCTTCTCAAAAGAGGTTTACAGGTGTCCCCCGCTTTTCGAACATTCGCTTTACAAAACCTCACTGTTACGAAAGACCTACATTAGTACCCTGTTTTCGCTTTCAGAAGGTGTTTTCATTGTTACAAAGAAAGGCAGCTTGCAATTAAAAAATCAGCGCGCGAAAAAAATCAGTGTGCGATAAAAGGCAGTGCATGCCCCGAGCAGTCGCTCTGCCCCGGATTCGGAACGGCATTGCTTTAACACGTTGCATTGAGCAGCCGTTAGCAAGATGAGTTCTAAGGTGTCGGAAAAGCCGGAAAGAGTAAGGGTATTACACTTAGCGTAAAACTAGACATAATTAAGTGTTTCGAGCATGGTGAATGAAGCAAGGACAAAGTGAGTTTGGCTTGTGGAAGTTGACAACGATGATGTTGAAGAGGTTTTGACATCCCATGACCAAGAACTGATAGATGAAGAGCTGATGCAATTGGAAGAGGAAAGGATAACAATCGAAACTGAATGCAACCGTATGCAGAAAGTGAAGCAACTGCGTGAGATTTTCGCTGCAATGATGAAGTATGACTTTAATTTTGAAAGGGTACGTAGGTTTAGGGGATATTTGCAGGATGGTTTGAGTGCTTACAAACAACTGTGTGATAGAAAATTGCGTGAGGCTCAGCAGTCAAGCAAGCCTTCCACATCAGCCACAGCAGACGAAGAACCTCGACCTTCGACATCGAGGCGGGCAGTCATAGGAGAAGATGAGCTGCCTGCCCTGATCGACGATGAGATGACACCCCCGTGTCCCACCACCTCAACACCTGGGCCCCGGACAGATACTGTACCGATTCGCGAAGAACACAACGGTAGCTGGGAAGCACACAGCACATCTTTAAGAAAAAATCCGAAATAAACATGCTAATTAATTAGGTGCCGCCCAGCACGTAATTGTCGGCCCAGATCAGAGGTGATGCAATTGGCAATCGCCTCTGATCTGCGCCGACATTTACATGCCGGAGCTGTTATCCCAATTCCGGTAAGTGATACACTGTACATACATTATTTCTACTTTATATAGGCTGTGTATTTTTACGTGTTATTTGGTAGATTTGGCAGCTTCATAGTTTAAAGGTTACTGGAGAGCGCGTTTATGCCAACAGCGCTTGTGTGAGATTTTCTGCTGAGAGTGCTTGCGTGAGATTTTCACTACTGAGATCTGTGCAGGCAATCGTTGTAGAGAAGTATTTCTACTTTATATAGGCCGTGTATTTATCATATCATTCCTGCTTTTACTGTATATTACTGTTATTTTAGGTTTTATGTGTTATTTGGCATGATTTGGTAGGTTATTTTTGGGTCTGCGAATGCTCACAAAATTTTCCCATATAAATAAATGGTAATTGCTTCTTCGCTTTACGACATTTCGGCTTACGAACCGTTTCATAGGAACGCTGTACCTTCGGATGGCGGGGGAAACCTGTATCTGGTTGCACCCTCAGCAAGTGTCTTGGTCCAAGCCCCAAGGGAGCTTGACACCCTTTCATTAGCTGTCACAAACCCTATTCAGCTACTTGAGAGGTGTCAGAGACCTATAGTTCAAAAGGTACCTCATGTTGTCTCGGAGCCGGGGGAGTGCCTGTTCAACAGCCGGTTTCCAGTCTCAAAGGCAGCTTGCTGGGTCTGGACCCCACTGGAAATGGGTCTTTTTTTTCCTGGGATACCTGATATCATCTCAGTATCACTATTAGGTAGCCCCTAATACCATTGGGCCTTCTCTTTAGAGGTGGGGACCATTGAGTATTTTGCCACATCCAGAGTGCTGCTGTATTCCCAGGAACAAAACTTTCTGGCTTGGCCTTAGATCTTGTTAGGATTAATAGACCATCTCCTCTCCCTCAGGGAGGTAACCACCTTGTCTAGTACCTCCCCCACCATCTTCTCCAAGGGCCTCTGCATTACGTGGGACACTGAGATGTTTGGATTGAGTGAGATCCATCGTCAGTCTCGAGCTATAATGCCATGGCTCAAGGTCCGGTTCTACAAAAGTCCCCTTGGAAGATGACAAAAGGTATACTATCTGCCTCCTCAGGTCTGGCCTTGCAAATGCAAATTGGTCTTAGAACCTTAGGGATCAGGGAATGGAAAAGAAAGTGTTGGCCAAATCCACAACAGCATGCTAATACTTCCCCTCCCTAACTCCAATGTCCATAAAATGGCCACCACATCCAGGACGGCCGCTGTGAAGGACAAGATGTGCTTATTCATTTGCCTAAAATCTATCATCATTCACCCAGATCCAACCCGCTTCTGCTCAGGTCACACCAGGCTATTATAGGGGGATGTTGCTGGCCAAGTAATCCCCTCCTTCGACAGTGCTTCCTGTTCCTCCAATCACCTTGGTTCCACCCAGGATGTGGTACTGCTTGATGCTCACCCGTTTGCATGGAGACATGATTACGAGGGGCTCCTACTTGGTACCGACAGTTCCACTGGTACTGTCACTTGAGCCACCCCAAAAGTAAATGGCCCCTTTTGGGGACCTGCAAGGACTTGCCTTTCAGCACATTCAGACCCAAAGTGCCCTTGATTGATGACACAACCAGCTCTGACACAGGTCCTAGCTGTTCTGAGCTGGTAGCTGCCCTTAATGTAACCATTCAGGCCTGGATGAGTGTCCCTCTCAGTCCTTCGATCATCACCTGAGGACCTCTCCATCTGACAAACAAGAGAAAATCTGCAGATTTTGGAAATCCAGACAATACACAAAATGTTGGAGGAACTCAGCAGGTCAGGCAGCACCAATGGAAAAAAAGTATAGTTGACGTTTCAGGCTGAACCCTTCAGCAGGACTGGAGAAAAATGTTAAGGAGTAGATGTAAAAGGTGGGGGGAGGGGTGAGAGAAGTGCCAGGTGATAGGTGATACTTGGAGGGGGAAGGATGATGTAAGGAGCCGAGAAGAGACAGGAGGCTATGGAAGAATGAAAAAAGGAGGGTGGAGTACCAGAGGGAGGTGATGGGTGGGCAAGGAGATGGGGTGAGAGAGGAAAAAGGGGATAGGAAATGGTGAAGGGGAGTTGGGGGCATTACCGGAAGTTTGAGAAATCAATGTTCATGCCATCAGGTTGGAGGCTACCCAAATGGAATACAAGGTGCTGTTCCTCCAACTGAGGTGTGGCCTTGTCATGACAATAGGGGAGGCCATGGATGGACAGATAGGACTGGCAATGGAGTGTGGAATTAAAATGGGCAGCCACTGGGAGATCCTGCTTCTTCTGGCGGACGAATTGTAAGATGCTCAGCAAAGTGGCCTCCCAGTCTATGTCAGGTCTCATCGACATCCAGCAGGCCACACCATGAGCACCAAACACAGTAGTGATCCCAACAGACTCATAGATGAAGTGTCACACACCTGGAAGGACTTTTTAGGGCTCTGGATGGTAGTGAGGGAGGAGGTGTAGGGGCAGGTGTAGCACTTGTTCTGCTAGCAAGGATAAGTGCCAGGATCCACCCATTCCTTCGGGATGCCTGCCTTGAACAGTGCCAAAAACATCTCCTTAAGGATCAGTTGGGACCACTTCCATTCTGCTTTTCTATCTTTCTCACCTGCATACAAGCTCTGCCTATGTGTTCTAACCACTCCAGCAGCCTGATAGCCAATCCCATTGTTGTGCCTTCCACTAACCCTAAAAAGGACAGCATTGTTCCCTTCTGATGGTGGGGGGAGGGTCCCGTCATTTTTACCATGGTCAAGGTGAACTTTTGATCCTCGGGCAGGCCATCCCCATGGTCATAAATCCCAGTGATCAGGGCTCACTGACAGAAAGCCTCGGTCCCCTCCTCCACTGTATACCATTCTTCTTGAGACTTCAAATCCCAGTCTGACAGGGAGAGATGCTTAACCTTTACTGCATTTGTTATTCTCTCCCTCAAAGATCTTTCCTCCCCAACTGTCCCTTGTAGGACATTGTTTACCCCCATGGTTTAAAGAAAATCCTCCCAGGGCACCCATTTCATGGTTGAATAAGATCACACCACCTCCCGTGCCCCATATCCTTAACCACGCACCAAAGATTCCTCCAATTTCTGTCTGTACTGATCCCCCGGCTCCACCAATTCCTTGGAGAAATAGTCCCTAGTAACCAGCAAAGTTGTCAGTGTGTCTTGTCTCTACTCCCACTCTTCCTCTCGCTGACTGACACATTGTCCCGGGTTGCAGAAAGGCCAGAGTGCTGGGAGACCCCATAGACTGAAGGGTGCTTAGAGAGGGACATTGGTCAGACCACAATTCTGTGGACATGGACACGTTAATTGGCTATGCTTTCTAGGGCTGCAGAGCATGGGGAGGAGTGCAGCTTTCCACCCTCTCATCCTGATTCTCACCATCAAACTAAAAATCCTCATCCCAGCTATCCACATCATCGGATAGCTCGGATATTCACTAGATCTGGTTGCCAATTAGCCCCCTCATGCCACTTCCTGCTGCTGGACTTTGGCCAGGCAGCGGGTGATCGTGACTCTCTTTCCCTCCACCTCCTTAGCCCAGGTCTCTGCCGACCAGGTGGCCTCGGCCACGCTAATGCCCTGTTGATCCAATGCCTCCACCTCACATTTAAGATTCCCTATTTGCTCCTCTTTCCAAGAAATTGTCTTGTGTTGCTAGTTTATGATGGCCACTAGCAGCAAGAATCTCTCTCTGGCTCTCCCTCTTGTTTGGAAACCCTAACCCCTTTAGTACAGACGATAGATGGTGCCTCATCTTTAATCGTCAAGAACCCGGCTTGTCAATGCAATCTATCAGCACAACATGGCCAGCCAGCAAATTGGCAAATCTGCCAAACCCCTTGGAGACATCGGACCATCCTGGTACTCAGTATTCTTTGCACAAGGGGCCTTCCTTCTTACTGTAAACATTTTTGCTTTCTATTGCACCTGCTAGATCCTTTGACTGTGCGAAAATGTTTAATTAAAACAATAGATTCTTGGATCTGACTCGATGAGACCGAAAGAGACAAACACCAATTATCTACTTAGAACTACAAAACTGTCTATTAGGATAGAACAGATCAAGCATTGAAATATTTATTTAGGCATGTGCAGGGCCCGTATTACTGCAGCACAACTTGCACTCGATCTGCGGTGCTGTTCATGAGGCTTTGAAGAGCTATTGCTAAACTCATTGTGATTGCAGGTCCATTTTATGTACTTATTGTCATAAGGGGGCGCTGGGAGCGGACCCAAATGCAAGACACAGACACTGAAGTACTAGGAACAGGACTAGGTGTGAGTCAAGCAAGCAAGGGAAGTGGGGAAGAAATGACGTTGGACAAGACACAGGCCCTGGTCGAAGCTAGGAGTCAGGGCCTGGGCTAGGACTAGACTAGGGAAGCGGGACCTGGATGAGGAACTAGGAACTTAGAACCTGGACAAGGACCCCGAGCCAGAGACTGGACGGGGATCCGGAACCTGGGTCTTGATTCCGGCTAGGACCCTGGATCTAGGCGAGGACAAGACGTGGCTACAGGACTGGACGTGAGACTCCTGGGCAGGACGCGGATGAGGACACGAAGCTGGGACTTGGACTTGGGAGGCTGGAACACAAAGCCTTGGTCTTGGGAGACCGGAACGTGGAATGCAGAGCCTTGGTCTTGGGAGACAGGAATGCGGAACGCAGAGCCTTGGTCGAGGGAGAACAGGAACATGGAATTCAGAGCCGGCACCCCTCCTTGGGAACAGGACTTGGGGCCGGGGCTCTACAGAGAGTCAGGACCCCTCCTAGGGAGCAGGACGTAGGGCTGGGACTCATACACAGAACACTGAGAGACAGATCTCCACTCAAGGTAGCGGCAAACGGCCGGACTTACCCAGCAGAGGCGAGGGCACAAAGAGACGGTTCCCAATGCAAGGTAGTGGCAAATGGCCGGACCTACCTAGTGAAAGCGTGAACACAGTGATAGTTCCCAACTCAAGGTAGCGGCAAACAGCCAGAGCTACCTAGTAGAGGCGAGGCTTCAGGCAAAGGTAGCAGGCGAGGCTTCAGGCAAAGGTAACAGGCGAGGCTTCAGGCAAAGGTAACAGGCGAGACTTCAGGTGAAGGTAGCAGGAGAGGGCTATAGAAGGAAGGGGGAGGGAAGGGAACAGTCTAGCAACTGAAGCTGAACCCAGGAGCAGTTTATGTAGCCAGCCCAAAATGGGAATCATGTGCCTCAATTAAGGCACACAACAGGAGAAGGGAAAATTGGAAAACCTGGAATAAGGAACGATGGACCAGACCGTGAACTGGAATGCAGACTTCACGGACTGGACCATGACAGTTATACACAACAGTATCTCTCCTGTTGAGAATTAAGTCAATGAGCTGTGACATGAATGGTTGCCCGCATTCAGTGATTACGTAAGTGCAGAGGCAGCACAAAGTTTTTTCCTTGCATTCCATTTCATGTTTTCCACAACTAACTATTTGCAGATTTTTAATGGAAATAGACTCAAAGAGCATCAGTTTTGAAATTGTGGATGGCATTACAAAGTCTTCCTTACAGAGCAGGCATGTAGAAATTAGAGTTCCCCTAGTCAGAGCAGAATTGAGAAGTAGGATTAAAAAAGGTATAGAGAAGAAGTGGCAGGAGGATTGGAAAAATGAATTAAGGACCCGGCATTATTTTTCTAGGCACCCACTAGTTAAACGGTCTCAGACTGTTACCTTTTAAGTCGTAGAGATATGGTGAAATTTACAAGACCTAGGTGGGGGCATTGTGGGCTAAACTGTTATTTAAAGATAATAGGAAAACACCCTACTGGATTATGTGACTGTGGTAGTCCACAGACAGTCCAGCCTGTTTTGCTGATCTGTAACCGATACAAAATTGAAAGAAGCATGCTGTTCAAGAGGCTATCTGGCTTAAATTTATTTTGGTTTTCTATTCAATCTTTGTTTGGCCATCAAGAGAATCAACATCTGATTGAAGAGTCTATCATTCAGTTTATACATGAGACTAGGTTGTAATCGAGAATTTGAGTTCCTTGAAGTTCTGTAATTAATTATACATCCTGCGGAGGGCTGCAATATGCCTAGATGCGTCTGAACAGCCGGAAATAGAAGAAGAAGAAGAAGAGCATCAGTTTTTTGCTTAGAAGAATGCATTTAATTATCATGCTGATGCTTTGCTGGAGTGGGCTAAATGTTCTACTCTCTCCCAGACCTTAATCTGAATATTTGAAATGTGACCCTATGTAAAAGCTGACGGTATTTCAAATAACTTTGTTTCAGGCTAATTGTGTGCATGGTTTGATGTGAATGTCAGGAAGTTATTTTGCTGAAAACTAAGCCCAATCATATACATGATTGTGTGATGTATTAACAGTCCTTGGCACAGTGAATATGGAATTAAAACTCATAGTCTAGGCTATTGTGTTAAATGAACTATGTGTTATTGAGTTCAAAGGCTTGTAATTCACTGCAACATATTTACCCCTTGTGTTGTTTGCTGGGCTCAAAACATGATTGGCAAATGGAAAATCTGATTGTTTGAGCTGCTCATTACTGTCCCTAGTCCTAAAGAGATTGAATATTTCACAGATCTTCCCACAAACTGATGAGTTGCAAAATGACCTATGCCTTGAAGACATGCAATTCTATTTAAAGTGTGTTTTTCTAAACATTCGATTTGAATTAAAGGCATACATTACAGATTATTTAATGTCATTGTCCTAGAAATGTTGAAGATGTCTAACTTTCTCTAGTTTAGCTGATTTTCTGAAACTGTATGAGTGACAATTGATAGTATCCTTACTTAACCTCTAGTACTTTGCTCAAATGCTTGTTAGACACTCCAGAGCTCCAGAGCCCACACACTCAACTCTCCATCTGACTTTAGTTGGTACTAAACCTAATCATGTATGGATTGTGCAGATGGTTTATTGTACAATGTTTCGTATTTTTATAGATAATACCAGGTTGGATGTTTTCCATAATACTAATGTGTAAGTCATAGAACATACAACAACACAGCACACGTCCCTTCAGCCTATGGTATCTATGCTTACCATAATGCCAAATCAAATTAATCTCGTCTGTCTGCACAGTTTATATCCTTTCATTTCCTGCCTGTTCTCGTGCCTATCCAAATGCATCTTAAACATTGGTGTTGTATCTTTTTCCACTAATGATTCTGGCAGTGTTTTCCAGGATCTTAACACTCCAAGTTTATTTTTAAAAAGAACTTGCCTTATATCCAGTATCTTCTTTAAACTTTTCCATTCTCATTTTAAAGCTGTGCCTTGTAATATTTGCCATTTTTACCTTCGGGGTGTGGGGGAGGAGGACTCTTGCTTAACTACCCTATTTATGCCTCTCATATTTTTATATATTTCTATTAAGTTGTCAGGCAACCTCCAATTCTCATGATAAAACAATCCAGTTTTCTCCAACCTTATAGCTAATGTGTTCCAGTCCAGGCAAAATCCTGGTGAACTACCCCTGCACTCTCTTCAAAGCCTCCACATTCTTCTAATAATGTGGCAACCAATCACTGGACTGTGAAGGAGCAGATGGCATTTAACACCAGTAAATATAAAAGCACAATGTGTATGAAGATTAATTTGGGGGAGTGAAGTGAGATGAGAAGTGAGTAGGTACTCATGTAGAGTATTCAATGAAAATTCAAAGTCTGGCACAAAGTCATGTGTCGTGTTCAGCTTTCCTATTGATCTGAAGGCAATGAATTGCTCTCTTCAAATAAAAAGTATTGAAATGGTGAAAGATTGCTTTTGTGTCCTGGGTTTTGAATCTGGTAAAGAACAGTATAAAGGCATCAGGTGACTATAATGCTAAGAAGTTGAGCTTAGTTAGTGTTGGATCAAAATTAAGGCTCTGGTGTAGCTTCTGATTACCTTTGTTATTTATTGCTGTCCTATCATAAATTGGAGCAATATGAGATACCCTCGGAATTTAATGTCCTCCTAGTTTTAGCTTTGTACATCCAACTCTCAAGATGTCTAAGGGAGCTTGAAATCAACCACATCTGTTTTTTTGAATATTTCTGAACATAAAAATGGAAGTGCTTAATTATGTTGTAATCATCTTTGCAATATTCCATAAATATAAAGGTACAAAAATACCTCTCTAAACCCTCAGCCTGTATGGTATTGGCTTCTTGGACCAGCAGTTATAATTACAGTGAAACTCAGTTTAATGTGTTGATCCTTAAATTAAAATTCAGAAATCATTCTTCTGAGATAGTGTATGTACACAATAATTGACTGAAATCTACAATTTCAGTGGTTAATATAATGTAGTATGGAAGTATTTGTAATTGTCCTTTGTGCACTATTTGTGGGTGATTATTCATCAAAGAACTCCACTACATTTTTAAGTAATTTGGAATGAGGTCGTCATGAGTTGATCGGATCGTTGGCTGAGTTATGTGATACAGAAATGCACAATGTGCAATTGAAACATCTGTTAAAGAAAATGATATTACTGTTTTCTGGATATGTTATGTAACCTGCATAATTTAAAGCTTAACTTTATTTAAAGAATGACAAATACTAGACTAATTTTTGATATAAAAATTGTAATATTCATCACATTATAAAATATGACAATCAAGAAAGATTGCAACTAATGAAGAGAAGTGTTCCATATTGAAACATACACAGTACTATAAATAAATCTTTATATTTCAACTGGAGTTATAGAGGCCTTAATTTTAAATGAAAGCTATTTTCTCATATTTTTGTTATTTTCTCTGAGACTGTTGTTTATTTTACCTCTAGTCAATAGACTTTGAAGGCTTCAAACTGTTTATGAAGACATTCTTGGAAGCTGAGCTGTCTGATGACTTCTGTCGGCATCTGTTCCTGTCATTCAAGAACAAATCATCTATTCCAAGACCTTCATCACAGGCGAGAAACTCCAGCAGTCCTTCGCTCAGTGCAGGGGGTAAGCAGTAGGGGCCTCTAAGTCAATATGTACACTGTATTTCTGTTTTCAGAAAGCCTAAACAGTGGCTTGAATGGTAAAGTTACCAAGGGGAAACATGAGGCTCTGTTGGCTATTTCCATTGTTCTGCATTTCCAAAGAAATTTAATAGGGTGAGAGAAAAAAAAATCCCTTAGGTTGGGCAGTCCAGCTGAGGAGTTAGTTTATGATAATTGCTGAAAGAGGAGAAGTTATGAGGCATTTCTTTAAAGAAAAGGATGATGGATTATAAGAAATACGAGGAAGAATGGGCCTTTCAGATCTTCCTGCCTGTACAACTATTAAGTTAGGTCATAGCTGATCATCTCTTTTCCTGTGTTATCCCCATAGAGTCTCTTTGCATTCAAAAATCTGTTGGTTTTTGTTTTGGATATATATTCCTTGAATGAGCAACCATAGCCCTCTGGCACACAGAATTTTGAAGATACGTTTTCCTTTGAGTGAAGGTCAAGACCTCCTTCAGTCACTCTAGCCCTGAACTCAAGATTCCACAGTCTCAAGAAAAGCATTCTCTAATCATTCACCTGTCAAGCCTTTCCAGACCCCCACATGTTTGAATGAGATTACTTTTCACTTTCTCAAGCATCTGGGGAAAAGAGACTTGGTCCGCTCAGCAAACTGTCAGATTTTCCTTAAAGTACTGTAACTCCCTCATTGCAAGAGTCAGTCCAGTGAATTTTTTTTTTTTTTTTGCTCTTCCTGCAAGGCAAATGTGTTATGTATTGTAAAAACATTAGCATGAGAATCAAGTCGTGATCTCAGAAAGACTCAATATGTACACTTTTTTGTGATTGTTTAAATTATGTTTTAATTTAAACAATTAAAACATAAATTACCTTTTATTCCATTTCTCTTCCAACAAAGTGTAACATTATTTGCCTTTCTGATTGCTGTTCATTTCCTAGTTCTCAATCCTTTTTTATCTTTCCTAAGAGAATTATTTTTCTTTCTCTACATATAGTTCCACATTCTTGTCCAATCGTTCAGTATTTTTGAAAGAAAAAGACTACTGATCGTAGAGATGAGAAAGTCTGGAGATGCTGGAAATCCAGAGCCACACACAAAATGCTAGAGGAAGTCAGCAGGTCAGGCAGCATCTGTGGAAATGAATAAATAGTCAACGTTTCAGGCTAAGACCCTTTTTCAGGTCCTGAAGATGGTCCTCAGCCCTTAACATTGGAAGACTGCAAATGCTGGAATTCTGAAGTACTCAGTGATCATTGAAACAGTAGTCCTTCAGTTAGTCCTGACGAAGGGTCTCGGCCTGAAACGTCGACTGCACCTCTTCCTACAGATGCTGCCTGGCCTGCTGCGTTCACCAGCAACTTTGATGTGTGTTGATTGAACCAGTAGTGTTAACTCTTGCTTCTTTCTCAGTTCTATAATGGCTTGCTGAGTTTTTCTGTGTTATTTTATATATCTCTTTATTTCTATCTACATCTTGTGTCCTCATAGCTTATAATTCCACTTGGCTTCCATTGTCATAAAATTTAGGCACTGGTCTCAATATCTTCCACAGACAATAATGCAGACTGTAAAACTGTGGAATGCAACTCCTGATCCCAGTACAATCCCACATGTTATAGCCCTTCAAACCAGAATAGAGAACGAGAACACTTAACAAAATACTACAATGAAGTATACAGAACTTAGTATAAAATTGAAGAGGACAGTGGTTAGGCATTATCTGTGGAGGGAGAAACCGGATGAATGCTTCAAGTCAATTATTTCTGCTTTTGTTCCATAAAGCTGTACTGATGTGACAAATGATGATGAGGTAAAGGGATTAATAAATGTTCGGAAAATCTAGATCAGAGTGATCTAAATTACAAAGAAGGCACAACAGTGGCTATATTTAATAAAGTATTTGTGGAGCCTTGGTATGTCATCAAAGACACTAGCAAATTTCCGCAAATATACCGTAGAGTAGTCTAGCTGTCTGGTATGGAGGGGCCATTGCATAGGGTTGGATAAAGCAGCAGAGTGTTGTAAACTCACCCATCTCCATCATGAACAGTAACCTCCCCACCACCAAGGACATGCCTGTTATTGCTATCATCAGGAAGGAGACTTAAGACAATGACAGCTTCTTCCCTTCTGCCATATATAACTTATTTTGTAAAACCAGATTCTGATTCTGAGATGTTGAATGAATGGGCATTTGGAGACAATTTTGACTATGCAGGAAATGCCCCTGCTATATCTAGCTTTGAGAACTGCTACCAAAGGACTTTCGTTATGAAATGTGCACTTACCTTCAGGTTTTTTGAGTCAAGGGGCATTTGGATAATAATAGCTTTACAACAGAAAGCTTGTTGAGGGAGGCAAGCAGCTTTCTTGACTGATTTCAATGGCCAAACCTTTCTGTGAGATTGGATTATTTCTTACATATTCATTAAACTGGAAGGTGACTTCAAGTCACATAAGGATCTTATTTGAAATGAAAACATTTTCACTTCCTATCTGACCTTAAGCCATCTGTTTTGGATTACAAATTCCCCTGGGTTGTCTAGTTCATCCTGAGAATATGGCTGGTGTGTGCAGCAGATGCTGGAAGCATTGGCTTTGGTTTCACCAAATAGTGAGCAGCTGCAAACAAGCCCAACCAGGGTTTGATGTCAGAATAACTACATAGGGGCATACAAGCAATTCACCCATCTTGCTATACACCAGAGAGGAAGAATTTTGGAAGCCATCACCATTCATTTAGTAGTTTACCCACTCTGTATTAGTAAAATAGCCAAAGAAGTACAGATTATAAAGCTATTGGGCCTCCAATGGTTGTTTATAGAACAAGTCAATGTTGTGATATAAAGAGGATATGCTATAGCTGTGTTTCCCGCAGTCAGAAATAATGCCTTGCAAGGGGTGCAGGCAATGGATTGGGAAAGTGTGACAAATGGGGTGGGATCAGCCATGTCCAGTTTTTGTTATAAGTTTTGCATATGGATCTGAGAGGTTGATTTAATATATTGAAATATAACTTTGTTGTACCATGCTAGGGTGAACATGACTTGTTTAAGAAGTGCTGAAATTTGCAGAGTGATTATGTGCCCTAAGCTTACATACTGTTTCTGTTAGCACCCAAGTTCTATTGTTTGGTTGGAAGTATATATTTTATAAAGCCAGCTGTTGTAAACTGAACAAATGTCCACTTTGTGATCAATTCCATTCAGTCTATGTTGTAAACCTTGTGGTTTGGTTTTACCTAGTTGAGTTATATAAGTTAGCTGAGGAAAAAAATCTCTCTGAGTTTGTGTCTTTTTCGAAGAATTTTGGGGCTGAAATTAGAAAAATAATTGTTTTGTGAACTTAGTTCTGATTTCTACTCCTGAAGCTTGGCTCTTTACTCCAATTTGCAGAATCCAAGATGATCAATCAGAAGTCAGCAAACTTGTTGCCTAAACTGTACATGTGAGAGATGGCCATCTGTCATTTTGATATCCTGGGGAATCATATCAGGTGCTCTATTCTAGGCTTATAGGTAGACAAATTTGTTTTTAGGTTCAATTTTGTACTGCATTAATTCCATTCTTTGCGACAGTAGGTTCACAGGATAGGCTCAAGATTCTTTAACCATAATTACAGCAATATGATAACATACTGTAGCTTAGGAAAGTGAAATAAGAACAGTTTTAATAACCTTCGCTAGAAATATCTTCCTAAATATTAGCTGGATAAGTTGAGATCAACTATATTGCCCTTTGTGATTAAATAGACTGCTGACACTGAAGTTAATTTTTTCTAATGATTATTTAGGTAACTTACCAAGGGTAATATACAAGGAGAAGAAAAGATGAGAATCAAAAAAAAAAAAAAATTGAGAAGACCTGCTGAGTTTCTCCAGCTTTTTTTGTGTATGTTGCTTTGGATTTCCAGCATCTGCAGCATCTCTTGTGTTGATGTTGAGATAAGTGCTTAAATAAGGTTTGACCTTTCCCATCAAATATTGCTGAAATGCAAACTAAACTTTAGTGAATTGTCAGCCAGTTTTATTCGGCAACCGATATTCTCTAAAGTAAAACAGAAAGGAGGTAAGATATGATGCAAACTATACTCTGAAATCAGAAAACCAGCATGGCTAGTTGCAATTCCATTTCTTAAAAGTATTAATCTTTATTTTTTATCTCTATATGGAAAAGTATAACCGTGGGCCAACTATATGAGTCATGTACATTTCCTAATTATGAGCATTCTTGTTGAAAAGTATGCTCACCACATAATGTCAATAAACAACTAACAGTCCTACACTCATTGAATATTTTATTATTAATATATATTAATATATATTTTTACTTTCATTTAATAAGCTGTTAATTTATGGGCTGCAGTAACCTTCCTGCATCAGGATTGTCAGATGAGTACTGTTGTAGTTCTCTAATTTCTCCATGTTAATAGAAGTTACTGTGTTTTCATAACTTAACTCTTTAAATAATGTGTGTAATTTCCTTCAAGAATCAGCAAGTGATTAATGCATTGAAAATTTTCAATAGCACCTTACAACTGGATGCCGAGGAAGTTCATGAATAGAGCAAGTTATCTTCAAGTATTTCCAACTCCCACCTCAGCTTTCTCTGTTTAATGAATTTAGACAATACCTTTATTGGTCACTCATGCATTGAAACATCAAAAAAGAGTAGAAATATGTTGGTATTTTTTTTTCAGTTTTTTTGTCACTAAAAAGATCTTCGAATCAATTGTTTTCTAAATTTTTATCACAAATATCTGGACATCACAATTAACCAGTATTTGTTGCCCATTTTCATTGCCCTTTGGGTGCAGTTTATTTTGCACAAAGTTTCTTCCAAATTAAATCAGGAAGGAAATTTCAGAATATCAACTCATAGCTGATGAAGGAAGGGTGATCATTTGATCAAGTATACATGAGAAAAATTGTGACTTTCAGGGGATGTTACTGCTCTGTCTTTATTGTCCCTGTCCTTCAAGGTGTTTTTCTCAGGTGCTGTTAAAGAGGCTGTGTCAGTTCCTAGAATGGAATCCACGGACAATATGTAAGGCCACCAAAGCATCCAGAATAGAGGAAGTTTATGCCCAAGGCACTGAATAGACTGTTAATCGATCAGACTGTCCCATAATACATTCCACTTAAATGTAAATTATCTATATTTATCCAGGCAGTATGTCACTTGCCATTTAAAAAGGTGAGCTATCGAAGCAGAATTAATACTCTGACCTTCTTTAAAATTCATGGCATTAATGTACCTGGTTCTGCTGTGTTTCCGATCAATAACAATGTAATTTTGAGGATCAGAATGCTAAGGAGAGACATTAGGTTGTCATTTTTTTGAAAATAGTGAATGCCTGGCAGTTGTGCAGTGCAAATACTACCTTTTCATAACTCTAGCCTAGCGGTCCCCAACCACCGGGCCGCAGAGCATGCGCTACCGGGCCGCGAGGAAGCGATATGACTTGGTCAGTTGCACCTTTCCTCATTCCCTGTCACGGCCACTGCTCAGCCATTACACATGCGAGGTCATGACCTGCGCGTCATCCGTATCAGGGCGGGAAGGCGATTAACTCCTCGAGCTTGCAAATGACGAAGGGGTGAAAAGTATGTTTGACATAACATCTCTGTCGGCATTTTGGATCAAAGTCAAGGCTAAGTATCCTGAGATAGCCACAAAAGCACTGAAAACGTTGCTTTCATTTCCAACATTTTTCTGCGAAGCGGAGTTTTCTGCAATGAATGCAACTAAAACTAAACTGCGAAATAGACTGGACATCAGGAACCCCCTTCGAGTATCGTTGTCTCCATCACCCCTCGATAGGACGGTGTTGTTGCAGGGAAACAAGCCCAGGGATCCCACTGATTCACCGATATTGGTGTGTTGCAATGATCTTATATATTCATACGGGGAATGTGCTGTGCGTTTAATGTCCAAATATTACTTAAGATGTTATGATGCTATTGACTTATAAGTGACCTATATAATCATATAACAATTACAGCACGGAAACAGGCCATCTCGGCCCTTCTAGTCCGTGCCGAACGCTACTCTCACCTAGTCCCGCTGACCTGCACTCAGCCCATAACCCTCCATTCCTTTCCTGTCCATATACCTATCCAATTTTTCTTTAAATGATCATATCGAACCTGCTTCTGCCACTTCTACTGGAAGTTTGTTCAACACTTCAAGCTCCCCTGATAATTGACTTATCATTATATCCATGCGAGGAAAATATGCACTGTGTGTTTAATATTAAATTCGTTAGATAAACCTTTTTAGAAACAAAATTGAGTGTATTACCCACTTATCACCTATATTCCGGTAGTGACTAACACCCAACCCCACGAACAGAATTGCCAAAAAGGATTTGCTTGGGGGCGGGGGGTGGGGTGGAAATCGGCAGGTCACGACGCGCATGCGGATTGGTGCCCGTGCAAGGCTTCATGGTTATTGTAGTCTTTTGGGTAAACAACGCATTTGACTGCTACATACATCAAAGTTGCTGGTGAACGCAGCAGGCCAAGCAGCATCTATAGGAAGAGGCGCAGTCGACGTTTCAGGCCGAGACCCTTCGTCAGGACTTACTCTTGTTCGTTGGCAACCCTACCCCCCCCCCCCACCCCCGGTCGGCCGGTCCGCAAGAATATTGTCAATATTAAACCGTTCCGCAGTGCGAAAAAGGTTGGGGACCCCTGCTCTAGCCTACATACTTCCTGAATCTTGTTGTATGTAGAGATAGATGGTCTTATCAAAATTGGGTACAGCATAGTATCAGGAAACATTATCACTTCTGAATTTAGGATTAGACTCGCTCCACTTGAAGTCATTGTGAATGACCCAATTTTATCAGGGCTTTTCAGGTACCAGACAGTGACGTAGCTAGTTAATAGATGCACTGATGTCAGGTCATCCCTGGAATTCATTTCGTTGAAGCATAAAAAGAGAATTGGATCTGAAGTAATGGCAAAAGCTTAACCTAAGGATCTATAAATAGTTTATTGATGAGTAACTGCCGATTGATAACATGAGCAATGATTCTTTCATTGTTATTGATGATTGGAAGGATGCCGGAGTGAGTGGATTTCCCCTGTTCTGAAAGCTACAAAACAAATGTCAGCAGCATTTAGATTATGAGAACACTCAGTCGTCTTTTATTGTCATTTAGAAATGCATACATGCATTAAGAAATGATACAATGTTTCTCCAGAGTGATATCACAGAAAAACAGGACAAACCAAAGACTAATAATGACAGAACCACATAATTATAACATATAGTTACAGCAGTGCAAAGCAATACCATAATTTGATGAAGAACAAACCATGTGCACGGTTAAAAAAATGTCTCAAAGTCCCCGAGTCAATTGACTCCCGAGTCCCCAATAGCAGGCGGCAAAAGGGAGAAACTCCCTGCCATAAACCTCCAGGCACCGTCAACTTGCCGATGCCTTGGAAGCAGCTGACCACAGCCAACACTGAGTCCGTCCATCCAAAAACTTCGAGCCTCTGACCAGCCCCTCCGATACAGCCTCCCGAGCGCCATCCTCTGCCGAGCACCTTCGACTTCATCCCGGCCGCTGAAGCAAGCAAAGCCATGGATTTGGGGCCTTCTACTCCGGAGATTCCGGTTACCACACAGTAGCAGCGGCAGCAAAGCGGGCATTTCAGAAGTTTTCCAGATGTTCCTCTGTACTCTCATGTCTGTCTCCACAAATCAGAATTGTGCAAATCAGAATTTAGCCATATTCTTCACTATAACTTTTGAATCAGAATCAGGTTTAATATCACTGCATATGTTGCGAAATTCATTAACTTTGTGGCAGCATGACAAACATAGAAAGAAAACCTGAATTACAGTAGATGTGTATATATATATATATAGCTAAATTAATTTAATTAATATAAGTGGTGCAAAAACAGAAAATTTTAAAAAATGAGGTGGTATTCATGGGTTCAATGTCCATTTAGCAATCAGATGGCAGAAAGGAAGAAGCTGTTCCTGAATCGCTGAGTGTGTGCCTTCAAGCTTCTGTACCTCCTACCTTATGTAACGATGAGAAAAGTGTATACCCTAGGTGGTGGGGATCCTTAATGATGGATGCTGCTTTCGAGGCACTGCTCCTTGAAGATGTCCTGGATACTATGAAGGCTAGTACCCATGATGTAGCTGACTAATTTTACAACTCTTTGCAGCTTATTTCGATCCTGTGAATTAGTGTCCCCCTCCCATACCAGACGGTGATGTAGCTAGTCAGAATAGTCTCCAAGGGACAGATGTAGAAGTTTTCAAGTGTTGTAGGTGACAAACCAAATCTCCTCAAGTTCCTGATGAAGCATAGCTGCTGTCTTGCTCTCTTTATTGCTGCATTGATATTAGATTAGATGAGATTCAACTTTATTGTCATTGTGCCGAGTACAGATACAAAGCCAATGAAATGCAGTTAGCATCTAACCAGAAATGCAAAGAATAGTGTTATTTACAAAATAACTGCGAATAAAATGTAAGTGCTACAGCACACAAATATAAAAGTACTGAGACAGTACAATATGGGTGCAATACTACTTAGCGCTGTGATGTGAGGTTCAGCAGGGTCACAGCCTCAGGGAAGAAGCTGGTGTGGGAGCAGAGGCTCCTGTAGCACCTACTGGATGGGAGGAGAGTAACAAGTCCATGGTTAGGGTGAGATGCATCCTTGTTAATGCTTTTTGCCCTGCCCAGGCAGCGTTTATGGTAGATGTTCTCAATGGTGGGCAACTGGGTACTGATAATCCGCTGGGCAGTTTTCACCACACACTGGAGTGTTTTGCGGTCCGATACGGGACAATTGCCATACCACACTGAAATGCAGTTGGTGAGTATGCTCTCCATGGTACACCTGTAAAAGTCCCTCTGTATCCTGGGACAGAGGTGAGCTTTCTTGACTTTTTGATCAGGATGGAGTTGTTCAGGGACCAGGTGAGATCCTCGGAAGTGTGGACACCAAGGAATCTGCAGCTTGATACACACTCCACTACAGCTCCGTTGATGTAGACGGGGACGTGAATGTGGCTCCTAGCATGCCTGATTACCACAATGATCTCCTTGGTCTTCTGGGTGTTAAGGGCCAGGTTGCTGTCAGCACACCATACGGCCAGGTGCTGGACATCATCCCTGTAGGCCGTCTCATCATCCCCTCTGATCAGGCCAACCACCGTGGAGTCATCTGCGAAATTGATTATGGAGTTAGAACCATGTACAGGAACGCAGTCATACGTGAAAAGAGAGTACAGAAGAGAGCTCAGCACACAGCCTTGAGGCACACCGGTGTTCAGGGTGAGAGTGGAGGAGGAGAGGTTGTCTAACTTAACTGATTGGGGTCTGTTAGTCAGAAAGTCCAAGGTCCAGTTGCAGAGGGATGAGCTGATACCAAGCTGGCGAAGTTTGGCAATCAGCTTGGAAGGGTTCACAGTATTGAATGCTGAACTAAAGTCAATGAACAGCAATCTGATGTAAGAGTTGGGGCTGTCCAGGTGGGTCAGGGCAGGGTGAAGTGCCGTGGAGATAGCATCCTCTGTTGACCTGTTGGTGCGATAGGCAAATTGATGTGGTCCAGGGTAGTGGGCAGACAGGATTTCAGATGTGATAGAACCAGTTTGTCAAAGCACTTTGCAATGATGGGGGTGAATGCAACTGGGCGGAAGTCATTCAGGCCCGTGGCAGTGGAATGCTTTGGCACTGGCATGATAGTGGCGATCTTGAAGCTTGTGGGGACAACCACCTGGGCCAGGGACAGGTTGAAAATGTCCGTGAAGACCCCGGCCAACTGCCCTGCACAGACTCTGAGAAAATGGCCAGGTATTCCATCTGAACCAGCTGCCTTCCGTACATTCACCCTGCTCAGGGTGGAGCAAACATCGGAGGTGGAAAATGAGAGAGGCAGTTCACCAGGTGGGAGATCCGCTTTGAGGGTGACCTCCTTGTTCTCTCGGTCAAAGTGAGCGTAGAAGTAACTGAGCTCATCAGGGAGGGAAGCAGAGCTGGAAGGGGGCACAGTACTAGATGGTTTGAAGTCTGTAATGACCTGTGTGCCATGCCACGTGCGCCAGGGGTCCGAGGAGTTGAAATGCTCCTCAATTCTCTGTTTGTATATGTGTTTAGCCTAAGAGATTCCCCTCCTTAGGTTGGCCCTGGCTAAACTGTAAGCCTCCTGGTCTCCAGACCTGAAGGCTGAATCTCTGGCTTTGAGCAGGAGGCAAACCTCCCTGTTCGTCCATGGTTCCTAATTGGAGAAAACTTTTATTTGTTTTTGTGATGTCACTCTATCGACACAATTGCTGATGTGCTCAAAGACAGAGGTGGTATATAAATCAATATTAATCTGAGAGTCTGTGGTGGCATGGGCAGCAAACGCACTTTAATCTGTGTGCTGGAATTAGTGCTGAAGAGCAGAGTCAGCACCCTCCAGCCAGATCGTAATAGCCTTCATTGTTGGTTTCACACATTTAATGACCGGGCTATACTTGGAAAGCAGAAACAATGAAAGTTGGTCGGACTGTCCCAGGTGGGGGAGGGTAGTGGCTTTGTAAGTGTCAGCCACATTTGTGTAGACATGATCTAAGTTTTTATTTCCCCTTGTGGTGCATGATATATTTTAGTAAAATCTTGGAAGCACGGTACGTAGTTTGAAGTCCCCAGTGACAATAAAGGCTCCGTCTGGATGCAATGTCTGCAGCTTGCTAATAGCGGCACTGAGGTCTTTCATGGCTACTTTAGCATTAGCATCCGGTGGTACATAAACTGCGACAGCAATGATGCGTGTAAACTCTCGCGGTTGATAAAAAGGTCTGCACTTAATAATCAGGTATTCTAGATCAGCAGAGCAATGAGTGTCAGGTAGAGTTAGTACACCATGATCAATTCACATAGATGCATAAACCACCTCCCCTACTTCTACCTGTCGCTGTTGCAGCTCTGTCAGCCCTGAAGACCGTGCACCCTTCCAGTTCCACCACGTTGTTTGGGACATCACTGTTTAGCCACGTCTCCGTAAAAAACACAACTTTGCAATCCATAAGCCTTCTTTGTCTGAGGGTCCAAGTCCTTAGTTTGTCCAGCTTGTTTGTCAGGGACCGAACATTGACAAGGAAGATGCTAGGTAGCGCTGGCCGGTGTGGGTTTAGCCTTAGCCTAGCACGTAAATCTCCACGCTTCCCCCATCTTTGTTTACGGTCTTGACGCCAGCGCCAGGCCCTTCTGGTCGAAGCGAGTTGAATGCAGGTCTGCGCTGTCCTTACTAACTCCGGAGGTACAGTAGTTGGTCAAAGTTGAATGGATAGTCCAAAACTGTATTGGTGCATCGATAGTTAATGTCCAAAAGTGACTGTTTGCTATAAGTAAGTGTAGTTCGCATAGCTGAATCGAGTGAACACGCAGGAAACAAGCAGATAAATTAGCACTATTTTTTGAAATCTGGTAAGACGCTGAGCCTCACGATACACATGCGCCGTCATCTTCAGATATGTTGGGACTAGGTTAGATCCTTAGTGATATTGACACTCAGGAACTTGAAATTGCTCACTCTCTCCACTTCTGGTCCCTCTGAGGATTAGTTTGTGTTCCTGTGTCTTACCCGTCTGAACTCCACAATCAGTTCTTTGGTTTTACTAACATTGAGCTCAACGGCACACAAAGTTCAGCATCACCTGAGACAAAGTCACTAACTTGACTAATTCCCATCCACCACCATAAACATTCATTCCTATTATCACTGGTGTATCATGGCTATAGTATGTGCCATCTGCAAAATGCACTGTAATCATTCTCCAACGCTACTCCAGTGTGGTTTCCTAAACCTGCACTCTGTACCATTAACGAGGGCAAGGGCAAAAGGTACATGGATATACCACCACCTGGAGAATGCCCCTCAAAGGTTCAAGTTACCCCAATTTGTTATACACTCAGTGGACATTTGATTAGGTACTTCCTGTAGCTAATAAAGTGGCCACTGAGTGTATGTTCATAGACTTCTGCTGCTGAAGCTCATCCACATCAAAGTTGGATGTACAGTACTGTGCATTTGGAGATGCTCTTCTGCACACCACTGCTATAACATATGGTTATGTGAGTTTTTGTTGCCTTAATGTCAGTTTGACCCAGTCTGGCCATTCTCCTCTGAACTCTCTCATTAACAAAGTGTCTTCATCCACAAATCTTTCACTCACTAATTATTTTTTGTCTTTTATATCATTTTCAGCAAACTTTAAAGACTCTTGTACATGAAATTCCCAGGATATTAGCAGTTTCTGAGATACTCAAACCACCCTGTCTGGCTCCAACAAATGTTCCATGGTCAAAATCACTGAGATCACATCTTACTCACTCTGATGTTTGGGCTGAACAACAACTGAACCTCATGACCATGCCTGCATGCTTTCATGCATTGATATGATGCCACAAGATTGGCTGATTAGATATTTACACTAGTGAGCAGTTGTACCTAATAAAGTGGCCACTAGGTGCATATTGCAATTCTTTCATCATCATTTAATCTATATCCTTGAGCTCCTCATCCGAAAGTGCTCTGGGCATACCTTGCCAGAAGTCGTGCAGTGGATCATAAGGGTAGCTTACCACAATTCTAATGTCATTTAGGTATGGATAATGTTTCCCCATGAAGGAATTTTAATAAGGGCCAGACATCCAGATTTCCCTTGAGTTTAAAGTTCATCAGCTGCAACGTCTAATTGTTAATGGTGGCATTTGTACCAGAACATTCCCCAGACCCCAATAGCATAGGTCTTTAGTCTGTACCATAGAAAGTGAGGTGGGGAGTTGTGTGTTGTGGTAATTAATATCTGCGCAGCCCTGTTGTCAATTCTGCCAACCACTGTGGGATAATAATGTATGTTCCCAGATTGTGTCCACATTGCTCTGAGTGATCTCAAAAGGGAACAGGGAGTCAGTTTGAATGACAAAGATTTAATGTGGTATTTAGTTTTTTTTTAAGTGGAGTTCTTCCCTATCTTGTTTCCTTAAAGTTGAAGGCAATCCAGTTTACTGCAATGTTCCCAGCTACCTGCAGCTTCTGGTGTGGACCAGACTGTGTAGAATCAACAGAAAGGTGTTTACTCAGCTGCAGTTTTAGCAGATTTGGGAAGAGAGGATATGTTCCATCTTCATTAATCACACAGCATGCTGGCTATACAAACAAGCTGACACAGTGGTCTTGCTGGGATGTAAACTCTGGAGCAACTGCAAGCACTTTCTCTTCTTAGATTCCCCAACGTTATTACCGATGGGAAGTGAGAAGTGATCTGGAAAAACATTTCGCTTAGAAATTGTGAAGTTGGTCAAGTCGGGCTAGGGTTCGGCAGAGGTGGGGTGGGATGTGGGAGTGCTGTTAAAATCCAAAATGACCTGTAAAAAAAGTCATTGATTACCATGGCAGTGGATCAAGAAACCAGGTCTCTTCTAATTTATGTACATGTACATTATGAATGCATATGCATTGTGAAAACTTGCTTTGGCATCAGTGTACTGTGCTGTTTATGGTTCACCCATGTGTCAATGAATTTTAAATAAAGTGTGTCTCAGCATGCATCGAATGTTGGTGGGTGCCAATTTAGTTGACAAGATGTTTCTGTACATTAACATATCATGCGTATGCAGGACCTGGAAGAAGTTTGGTATGTGATGCAAACTGGGTAGGATTTATAATCACTTTGGTATTCAGAAAATGATTATATTTCTGATAAACTTTATTGAAAGGAGGTTCAATAAAAACTATCCTATAACTAACTAACACAGATACACAAGAAATAATATTTCAAATTTGTTACAGAGTAAAAATTTGGTAACCAAAGTTCAAAGGAAATTCATTATCAAAGTTTATATCTGCAACCCTGAGAATCATGTTTTTGTGGGCATTTGTGGTAAATACAAAGAAACACAAAGACCTCACACAACAGGACGGACAGACAACCAATGTGCAAAAGAACAACAAACCGTGCAAATACAAAAAAAAGTATTAAGTAAATGAGCATTGAGAACATGAAATGAAGAGTCCTCAAAAGTGAGTCCGTAGGTTGTGTTCAGTTCAGTGGAGTTATTCCCTCTGATTCAATAACCTGATTGTTGATGGGAAATAACTGTTCCTGAACCTGGTGGTGTGAGTCCTGAGGCTTCTAGACCTTCTTCCTGATGGCAGCAGTGTAAAGAGAGCATGGCCTGGATGGTGGGGGGCCTTGGTGATGGATGCTGCTTTCCTGCGAGAGGGCTCCGTGTAGATGTGCTCAATGGACGGGAATCCTTTACCTGTGAGGGACTGGGCTGTATTCACTACTTTCTGTAGGCTTTTCTTTTTAAGGGCATTGGTGTTTCCATACCAGGCCATGTGACAACCGTACTCTCTACCATATATCCATGGAAATTTGTCAGTTTTAGATGAAATGCTGAATCTGTGCAAACTTCTAAGAAAGTAGAGGTGCGGCTGTACTTTCTTTGTAATAGCATTTGACTCCTGGGCCCAGGACAGATCTTCTGAAATGTTAACACTGAGGAATTTAAAGTTGCTGACCCTCTTCACTTCTGATCCTGTGATGAGGACTTGCTCGTGGACCTCTAGTTTCCTCCTCCTGAAGTCAATAATCAGCTCCTTGATTTTGCTGACATTGAGTGAGAGATTGTTATTGTAGCACCACTCAGCCAGATTTTCAGTCTGCCTCCTGATTCATCACTACATTTGATCTGGCCAACAACAGTGGTGTCGTCAGCCAACTTAAATATGTCATTGGAGCTCTCCTAAGCATCTCAGTCAGAAGTATAAAATGAGTAGAGCAGGGGGCTAAGCACATAGCCTTGTGGTCACCTTGTGGAGGAGATGTTGCCAATCAGAACTGACTGGGGTCTGCATGTGAGAAAATAAGAGCATCCAGTTGCACAAGGAGGTATGGAGGCCTAGGTCTTGGAGCTTATTGATTAGTTTTAAGGGAATGATAGTATTGAATACAGCGCTGTAGTCAATGAAGAGCATCCTGATGCATGCATCTTCACTGTCCACGTATTCCAGGGTTGAGTGATGAGCCAATGAAATGATATTTGCTCTTGACCTGTTGTGCTGCAACATTCATAAAGTCAGGGATTTGGGCCAGTTTTTTTCAGTGTGATTGTATTTTACTGCTATTTTATATGTGCCTTGTGTTGTAGATGACTGTTAACACTATGTTTTGCACCTTGGTCCCAGAGTTATGCTGATTCAATTGGCTGTTTTCATGGGTATTCATGTGTGGTTGAACCTAGACTTGAAGCTTTAAAGCACTCGTGGTACAGATGCAGTTTTTCCAGTTGATTAGACTATATAACATATCATGAATTTAGTTTTAAAATGAACAGTGAGCTTTTGTGTGTGAATAATTAAGACTCTATTAACCAATGCAAAACAAAACTTCAGTGATACTGGTAGGAGCAATGGCAATTCAGAACTTTAACTCACGTCCTCTTTGAAATTACTCCCTCTCACCTTAAATGTGTACCCACTGGTATTCGACATTTCAAATCCTTGAGAAAGATGCTCCCTGTCTACTCTATCTTTGCCTCTGAAAATCTTATAAACCTCTGTCATATCTTCTCTCAGCCTCCACTGCTCCAGAGAAAACAACCCAAGTTTGTCTAGCCTCTCGATATAGCAGATGACCTCTAGTCCATGCAACATTTTGGTAAACCTCTTCTACATCCGCTCCAAAGCCTTGACACCCTTCCTATAATGTGGCGACCAGAACTGTATGGATTACTCCGGATGTGGCCTAACTAGAGTTTTAAAAAGCTGCAACATAACTTCCTGTCGTTTTGAACTCAGTACCTCGACTAGTCATGGCAAGCATGCCATATGCCTCCTTAACTACCTTATCAACCTGTGTGACCACGTTCAGGGACCTATGAACTTGGACCCCGAGGTCCACCGATAAGGATCTTGCCCTTAACAGTGTGGTGTCTCTTTGCATTTGACCTACCGAGGTGCAACATTTCATATTTGGCTGGGTCAAACTCCATCTGTTTTTTCTCCATGTATAACCTATAACTGATCTATATCCTGCTGTATTCTTAGCTAGTCTTCTATGCTATCGACAACACGTTAATCTTAGTATAATCTGCAAACTTACTACCTCAACCATCTGCATTTGCATCCAGGTCATTTGTATACATCTCAAACAGCAGAGGTCCCAGTACAGATCCCAGTGGAGCACCACTAATCCCAGACTTCCCTTCAACCACTATCCTCTGTTTTCTATGGGCAAGCCAGTTTTGAACCCATTTCACCATTGATCCCACACACCTTAATATTCTGGATGAGTCTCCCATGAGTGACCTTGTTAAACACCTTATTAAAATCCATGTAGACAACATCCACAGCACTATCTTCATCAATCATCCTCATCACCTTATCTAAATCCTCAATCAAGTTTGCAAGACGCCACTTGCCCCACGCAAAGCCATGCTGGCTCTCCCTAAACAGGCCATGGTTTTCTGAACGCTCAAAAAATCCTATTCCTAAGAAATCTCACCAGAGGCTTTCCTACCAGTAATTTGAATCTCACTGGTCTGTTGTTTCCAGGGTAATCCCTCATTCCTTTTTCAAATAATAAAATAGTGCAAAAACAGAAGTAATATATGTTTTTAAAAAAAAAGAGGTAGTTCTCATAGATTCAGTCCATTTAGGAGTCCGATAGTAGCGGAGAATAAGCTGTTCCTGAATTGCTAAGTGTATGCCTTCAGGCTTCTGTACCTCCTTCCTGATGGTAACAGTGAGAAAAGGGCATGCCCTGGGAGATGGGGTCCTTAATAATGGACTCTGCCTTTCTGAGGCACCACTCCTTGAAGATGTTTAGGATACTATGGAGGCTAGTACCTATGATGAAGCTGACTAATTTTACTTCCTGTTTACTTCCTGTAACTTCTTTTGTCCTGTGCAGTAGTGCCCCCACCCACCCCCCTCCCTCCACCCCATGCAGACAGTGGTACCATCTGTCAGAATGCTCTCCATAGTATAGCTGTAGAAGTATTCAAATATTTTAGGTGACAAACCAAATCTTTTCAAACTCCTAATGAAACATAACTGCTTTCTTTCCTCCTTTATAGCTGCATCGATATGTTGTAACCAGGTTATATCCTCAGAAATCTTGACACCCAGGAACTTCAAACTGCTCTCTGTCTCCATTTCTGCTTCCTCTAGGAGGACTGATTTTTGTTCCCTCATCTTACCCTTCCTGAAGCCCACAATCAGCTCTTTCGTCTTACTGACGTTGAGTGCACGGTTGTTGCTGTGGCACCACTCAACTAGCTGGTATATCTCACTCCTGCAAGTTTATCATCTCCATCTGAGATTCCACCAACAATGATTGTATCATCAGCAAATTTATACATGGCGTTTGAGCTATACCTAGCCACACAGTCATGGGTATATGGAGAGTAGAGCAGAGGGCTAAGCACACATCCCTGAGGTGCACCAGTGTTGATCGTCAGTGAGGAGGAGATATTATCACCAATCTGCACGGATTGTGACTGTTTGGTTAGGAAGTTGATTCCATTGCAGAGGGAGGTACAGAGGCCCAGGTTCTGTAGCTTATCGATCAGGACTGTGGGAATGATGGTGTTAAATGCTGAGCTATAATCAACGAACAGCATCCTGACACAGGTGTTTTTATTGTCCACTCCTTGGGGACCTTGCATGTTGATTGGAAATACAAGTGGGGAAATATAAAACAAAGGAACACATATACATGATTCCCCATTTTATTATCTGCAAGTAGTTTAGAAGGTTCTCTGCCAGTTCAAGAAGTGAATGCTTTCTCTTAATTGGGTAGCCATTCTTATTTTGTCTTGATTTGGACATGTTTTGCTAGCCAATTCAAAGAATTCATCTGGTTATTTTAATTTACCAGTATAATATTCATCAGACTCAAATACTAGCTGAGCTTTTGCTGTGAAATGCTGGAAGTTCGTTCCATTCCTGTGAGGAAGTTTGGGACTGCAACACACATTAATGGGAGCCTGGAGCCTCTGAACTTCCTCACAGCTGATTGCTGATGATTGCTTGACTGTGCACTGACAATGGGCTGCTTGTGGATTTCATGATGGAAAAGTAAATTCCTGTAGCTTCCTGCTGGTATGCAAAGAAATCTGTCCTTTGAATCTGTGACAAGTAAAATAAACTGCTGGAAGAATTCAGCAGGTCAAGAAGAATCTGTGCCCAGCTGAAAGGCAGCTATTGACAGCTGAGATCTGGGCATAGCTGAGAGATCGGGCTGCTGCCTTCAGATCGGGGGATAAGATGGCTTTCATATCAGCAAGAGCTGTGCTTTCTCATGCCAGCAGGAAGGCAAAACGGGATTATTCGGAGAATATATAGCCATTTCTGTGACACCAGAGACATAAGGCATATGTGGCAGGGCTTTCAAACCATAAAGGACTACATATCCACTCTGTGCTTCAGCAACTGCGATGCCTCTTTTCCTGATAGGTTGGATGTCTTTTATACATGGTTTGTTGCTCAGAATGCTGTACCAGTGAGTGAAGCTCCCCACCTTCCCACCAAGAAGCAGGCACTCTGACTCGCTGATGTGAGGAAGACCCCTAGCCAGGGTCAACCCATGTAAAGCTCATAATCAGAATCAGAATCAGGTTTATTATCACTGGCATGTGACATGAAATTTGTTAACTTAGCAGCGTTAGTTCAATACAATACATAATCTAGCAGAGAAAAAAATAAGTAAAATAAAAATAGGAATAATAAATAAACAAGTAAATCAATTACGTATCTTGAATAGATTTTAAAAAGTGCAAAAACAGAAATACTGTATATTTTTTAAAAAAGTGAGGTAGTATAAAAAAATTCAATGTCCAAATTAGGAATTGGATGGCAGAGGGGAAGAAGCAGTTGCTGAATTGCTGAGTGTGTGCCTTCAGGTTTCTGTATTTCCTACCTGATGTTAACAGTGAGAAAGGGGCATGCCCTGGGTGCTGGGTACGGGGCCTGTTAACGTACCAAGTCAGGTGCTGAGGGTCCATGCAGCCCGGTTAACAGAGGTTCACCAGGACATCTTCAGCATCTCTCTGGAGCAGTCTATTATCCCTGCAGGCTTCAAGGCAGCCACCATCATCCCACCTAAATGTGACGGTAACCTCCCTCAACAAATACCGTCCTGTGGCACTGACCTCAACAACAATGAAGTGCCTCAAACAGCTGGTTATCGATTGCATAAAATCCCATCTTCCTGATTCATTTTACCCTTTCCAATTTGCTTATCACTCAACTCTGTCCACTAATGAAGCCTCTCCACTCTATCCATCCTGACCCACCTGGAAACTGGAACCTCGTACGCCAGGATGCTGCTTATCGACTACATCTCGGCATTTAATATGATCATCCATCAGAAGCTGGTGGGAAAACTATCTTCGCTGGGTCTCAACATCTCTCTCTGTAACTGCATCTTGGACTTCTTGACAGAAAGACCACAGTCAGTTGGTGCTGGCAGCAACATCTCTAGCTCCATGAAGCTGAGCACCGGTGCCCCACATCCCCCCCCCCCCCAGGGCTGTGTGCTGAGGCCACGGCTGATGCATGACTGCACCGTTAGATCCAGTTCAAACCACACCATCAAGTTTGCTGATGATACAACAATGGTGGGACACATCAACAGTGACGACAAGACAGCATGCAGAGAGGAGGCACAACAGCTGGTAGAATGGTGCGAGCACAACTTGAGCCTCATTGTGGACAGGTCTAAAGAGATGATTGTGGACATTAAGGATGTGCAAATTTACCATTCCTCACTGCACAGCTCCTCTACGGACACAGTTTGGAGCATCAAATATTTGGGAGTGCATGTAACTGAACTCCCCAGTCCTTCAACATCACCTCTTTGGCCAAGAACACAGAGCAACATCCTGAGGAGATTAAGTCAAGTGTGGCTCGCTCCCACCCACCCCCACCCCCACCATTTCAAACAACTTTTTACTGGAGCGTCATGGAGAGTGTCCATACCAGCTATACCTGCTATATCTAACCACAGAGGACTGCCAAGAGGATCATTGAGGTCTCTCTTCTACCCATCAGAGATGTATATCAGGAGCACTGCATATGCAGGGCCCTTAGCATTGCCAATGATCTCTCCCATCTGTCCAACAATTTCTTTGATCCCCCTACTATCATCAGGCAGCAGATACCGCAACATTATGACAAGAACTGTCAGGATGGGAAACAGTCGCTTTCCCCCAGGCCATGAGACAACTGAACTCCCTGCCACCACCCAGGTTTCACCTGAAAAAAGCACCTGTAGCATTATACTGTTTACTTTTAAACAGTGTCATAAATGCAGCTTATTAATTGTTAAATTATTTCTGGTAATATGATTTTATTTATTGTGTGTGAGTTGTATGTACTATGTTGTGTGCCTTGGTCCAGAGGAATGTTGTTTTGTTTGGCGAAACGTGTACAGTTGAATGACAATAAACTTGAACTTAACTTGAACTGTGGAGAGAAAGGGACTCACACAAAATGCTGGAGGAACTCGGCAGACCAGGCAGCATCTATAGAAGAGAGTACAGTCAACATTTCGGGCACAGACTCTTCATCAAGACATTTTGTGTGCGTGTTGCTTGGATTTCTAGCGTCTACAGATTATCTCATGTTTGAGGTTATGAGTTAAACAATTCTTCAACAGATTTGACAATTTCCCTCGTTCACACCACCCTCAGGACACCAGTGCAGGTGCTGAGGCACCCAATGCTCCCTTCACACCAATGCCTCCCCTCCTCCCTCCTCCAGTTCAACACATGGATGAACAACACAGGCTACCACTGTCTACATCCATCCTTGCCCTGCTCCTACCATCCACACCCCCATACAGCAACTGCTATCGTCCCTCATCTTCACCTTCCACAGACCCCGCCTCTACCAACTCCCCAGTCATCATGGACTCACCTTCACTACTGAGCAGATGAGAAGATCTCTGGGGAAACTCAGACGTGGCAAAGCATTGGGACTGGATGGTGTGAACCCCAATGTCGTGAAAGAGTGTGCTGAGCAGCTGTGTGGAGTTCTCTAGTGCATTTTTAATCTGAGTCTCAGCCTGGAAAGGGTCCTGACTGTGTGGAAAACATTGTGTGTGGTCCCAGTTCACAAGAAGGGTCAACCAAAAGTCCTGGATGATTACCGTTCAGTGACCCCCGACCTCACACATCATGAAAACCCAAAAGCGGCTGGTCCTGGCTCACCTCTGACCCCTGGTTAGATCAGCCCACGATCCTTTGCAGTTTGCCTACCAGGAGCACATTGGAGTTGACGATGCTGTCATCTATCTGCTGAACAGAGCCTACTCCCATTTGGATAAGCAGAGCAGCAATGTGAAGATCGTGTTCTTTGATTTCTCATGTGTCTTCAATACAAAACAGCCCTCATTGTTGGGGGAAAAGCTCTATTCAATGCAGGTTGGCACTTCCATTGTACCCTGGATAATGGATTGCCTGACTGGCAGACCACAGTTTGTGTGGCTTCAGAGCTGTGTGTCAGACATGACTATAAGCAGCACTGGGGCCTCACAGGAGATGTCTCCCTTCCTGATTACCCTGTATACCTCAGACTTTAGACACAGCACCAAGTCACGTCATCTGCAGAAATTACCTGATGACTCAGCAATAGTTAGGTGTATAAAGGGAGGACAGGAGGATGAATACAGGGCTCTGGTGGAGGACTTTGTCAAATGGTGCAAACTGAATCATCTGCAGCTCAACATCAGTAAGACAAAGGGGATGGTGATGGACTTCAGGAGGACTAAGCTGGTACTGCTCCCTGTTGCTATTGATGGTGAGGATGTGGATATGGTGAGGACCTACAAGTATCTGGGGGTGCACCTTGGCAGACTTGAGTGGAGCACCAACACAGAAACTGTGTACAAGAAGGGCCAGTGTTGGCTCTACTTCCTGAGGAAACTGAGGTCCTTTAGAGCACTGATCCCCAACCTCCAGGCCGTGAACCAATACTTTGCCACGAAGAATGCAGCGGTGCAGCAGTGGCCGGAACGCACCCAGCACATCTTTAAGAAAAAAGCCGAAATAAACAAGCTAATTAATTAGGTGCTGCTCGGCACGTAAATGTCGGTCCAGATCAGAGGCAATTGCACCTAATTAATTAGCTTGTTTATTTCGGCTTTTTTCTTAAAGATGTGCTGGGTGCGTCCTGGCTACCGCTGCACCCCTGCAGGCTTCGAGGCGATGTATCGATCTGTGGCCCAGAGGTTGGGGACCACTGCTTTAGAGTTTGCAGGCCTCTCCTTCACATATTCTACTAGGCTGTTGTCACCAGTACGATCTTCTATGTGGTAGTGTGTTGGAGCACATGGGTGGTGCCAACAGACTCAATAAACTGATTGGAAAGGCTGGCTCTGTTATAGGAGTCAAACTGGACGCGCTGGAGTCTGTAGTGGAACAAAGGACCCTATAGAAAATTCTGTCAATTGAGGACAAGGTTTCTCACCCTCTGTATGCCACCTCGGCTGAACAGAGGAGCACTTTCAGTAATACAACTGCTCTCCTCCAAAGAGTGCTGTATGAGGTCATTCCTACCCTCAGCCATTAGGCTCTATAATGAGTCAACCTATAGCAGGGGAAGTGATGAACCCCTCCTGGTAGACTGTTTGAGCTAACTTAATTTATATTCTTTCTTACTTCTCTAATATTTGAGTATTTGTATATCTGTGCACTTGTAATGCTACCGTGACACTGTAATTTTCTTTGGGATCAATAAAGTATCTATCTATCTAAGGGGATTGTTGACTTTTCAGGTTGTGGCCTGCATCAGGACATCACCCAAGATTCTGACCATTTTTTGACTCCACAGATACTGTTTGACCTGCTGACACTCAGCGGTTTATAGTTCACTCCAAATTGCAGCATCTTCAGTCTGTTCTGTATCAGGGCACACCTAAATCAATACAGTGACACTTTTGTTATGATGATCAAAGTCACTGAAGCTGGTGATGTAGAAGTCTTTGTTCAGCACAACAAGCAGGTATTATTCTGGAGGCACTCAGGTAGAGTCACTCAAACTCAAGGCTACCAAATGTGATGTATTTTTAAGTTCAAAGGTTTCAGTAGGTGATACAAGGCAATTTCAATAGTTAGAATGACATCATTTACTTCAATATTTTGGGTTGACACTGCTTCCTTTGAATTATTTATCTACAGTGGGAGACACATCTGAATATTCAAATACCCCTAGGACAAACTAATTGACACATATTCTATAAACTTCGGAAGATAGAGAGCCAGACGTCCAAGAGTGTTTGCGCGAGTTGATTCTCTGAGTCCACAATAGATCAACTATGGACTGCAACTACAATATACCTGTGACCATGTTTAATATGCTATGTGAGAACATCAGCCTGGTCTGCCAGCTTGAACTCAAGTCACAATGGTGCAAATAACTTAGCCATGTTGCCTGGTTTAATGCAGGTCAATTAACATAACCCAGTTGTCTTAATGTATGGCTGATGCATATACAGACATCTCAAGATCATCATCTTGTAAACCATCTCTCTTAGTCTGATGGTCAACATGTGCTCCACAAACAGTGCAAAGGCATGTTTTTAACCTTTAATTTACTGCTTGCAATTTACAATCCACATTAAGAACTGAAGACTAGTTCTTGTTTGAATATCTGCTATATTCACATAACTCCAGAATGTTCCCTTACAGACTCCACATATTTTAATGGAAGGAAAGAGACAAGACTTATATTTTATTCAACTAATTTTTGAACTAATGTGCATTTAATTAGCTTTGTGTTTCTGATGTGTTAACGTTTTTAGTCATTTCATTGCCTATATACAGTGCCTATAACAAGTACCCACCCGCCCTTGGAAGTTTTCATGTTTTATTGTTTTGCAACATTGAATTACAGTGGATTTTAATTGGCTTTTTCACACTAATCAACAGAAAAGACGCTTACAAGTCAAAATTGAAAACAAATTTCTACAAAATTGGTCCAAATTTATTGCAATAATTAAACACAAAATAATTGATTGCATGATTAATCACCCCCTTCAAGTCAGTATTTAGTAGATGCATCTTGGGCAGCAATTATAGCCTTGAGTCTGTGTGGATAGGTCTCTATTAGCTTCGCACATCTGGACACTGCAATTTTTCCCCATTCTTCTTTACAAAACTGGGGATTGTGAGTGAACAGCCCTTTTCAAGTCCAGCCACAAATTCTCTATTGGATTGAGGTCTGGACTCTGACTTGGCCACTCCAGGACATTAACTTAGTTGTTTTTAAGCCTTTTCTGTGTAGCTTCAGCTTTATTCTTGGGATCATTGTCTTGCTGGAAAACAAATCTTCTCCCAAGTCACCGTTCTCTTCCAGACTGCATCAGGATTTCCCTGCATCTTGTTGCATTCATTTTACCTTCACAAGCCTTCCAGCGCTTGCTGCAGTGAAGCATTCCCACAGCATGATGCAGCCACCACTATACTTCACGGTAGGGATGGTGTGTTTTTGATGATATGTGGTGTTTGGCTTATGCCCAACATAGTGTCTAGCCTGATGGCCAAAAGCTCAATTTTGGTTCCATCAGACCATAGCACCTTCTTCCAACTGACTTCAGAGTATCTCACATGCCTTCTTGCAAACTCTAGCCAAGATTTCATGAAAGGTTTTTTTCAACAAGGGCTTTCCCTGTACCACTCTCCCATAAAGCTGCAACTGCTGAAGGACCTGGGTGACAGTTGTTGTATGCGCAGTCTCTCTCATCTCAGACACTGAATCGTGTAACTCCTCCAAAGTTGTCATAGGTCTCTTGGTTGCCTCCCTCTTGAGTTCCCGTCTTACGTGGTCACTCAGTTTTTGAGGACGGCCTGCTGTCAGCAGATTTACAGCTGTGCCACATTCCTTCCATTTCTTGATGATTGACTTTAGGGATATTCAGTGACTTGGAAATTTTCTTGTATCCATCTCCTGACTTGTCGTTTTCAATAACCTTTTCAGGAAGTTGTTTGGAGTGTTCTTTTGTCTTCATGGTGTAGTTTTTGCCAGGATACTGACTCACCAGCGGTTAGACCATCCAGATACTGGTGTATTTTACTGCAGTCAATTGAAACACCTTGATTGCACACAGGTGCTCTCTAGTTAACTAATTATGTGACTTCTAAAAGCAGTGATGATTTACTGTGCCATATTAAAGGGAATGAATACTTCTGCAAACAATTATTTTGTGTTTTGTAGTTGTAATTAATTTAGATCACTTTGTAGAGTTTTGTTCTGACTTTGACACAGATGAGTCATTTTCTATTGATCAGTGTCAAAAAGACCAAATTAAATCCACTGTGATTCAATGTTGTAAAACAATAAAGCATGCAAACTTCCGGGGGGGGGGGCGGGTGAACATTTTTTTATGGTCACTGTATCTATTTTCAATTCAGTTTTGTGAAAATTCTGGAATTGTCATATCTTTCATTGCTCATTTAGCATTGGTATGTGGCTTAGCTGTCTGTTTTCTTCAGGCAGGAATTATGCACCTTTTGATATAATTTACAACCAAAAAGCTGTGTTGCTCTGGGCCTCCTTCCCAGCTGATCTTCAGAAAGATGGCATGGGAGAATCCCATCTTGTGGATCTTATAGGTGCTCATGGTTCCTCAGAGATACCAGTCCATTGTAAACAGATTGTGAGAAAACAAGAACATTCCTCGCTAAGAGGCCACATTGACCGAGCCGAACCAGACCTCTGCAGACTAGAAAGGAGAAAAGCTCCATCCTTATTTTCATAAAAGGCAGGATCACTATTGGACACAATCTTAAAGCTTGTGAGAAATGCTAGTTTAACTTCAGCATAAAAACAGCAGCTAATAATGTGAAAGAAGATTTGTTGTGAAGCCTTCTGGCAGCCTGAAGTTTCATTTGAAATAAGCTTAATGGTATCCGGTCATCTCTTTCCTCAACTTGCTAGATTTCCATTGCTGAATTTCCTTGGGCAATCTGTATCATATGCTCAAAGCCTTAATTTTAGCGTTTTACTCCTCTTACTATAGTGGGCTGCTCAGTACTGTACTCTATCGAATAGTGACCTGACCACTTTATGCATGAATGCTCTGATCTTCGCAGTTGTTTTATGTTACATTTCACAAAACAAAATGTTTTTGCTCATTATTTAAAAATAATTTATCATAGTATATACATTCAGTACAGTATCCATGAATTCAGTTAAAGTTATGACAAATGTTAGATGAAACAATGCCACAGTAAAAATCTTGGAATTTCTCCTAAAATTCTAAACATCATATTAAATGATGTTCCAACTATATTTTACAATGAATTTAATAATACTTGGACCAGTATCTAAGATTTTATTTTGTGGAAATTGACCTGGAGTTGTTGAGAAAAGAAAGTACTACAGTAATGGGTAAGTATTTGCTATTAGTGAAAATGTAAAATGCATCAACAGACGTCTCATCAAATACCAGTTTGCCTCAAAATTGAAAGAAGTCGAGGAACGCAGGATAAATGAAATGGAAATAACAGTAGAAGGACAGGAAAATAAATGAATAAAACAAATACTGTTCTATCGGTGTTTCACTTTTGTAATCTTAGCCTTACAGAATCAGATTTGTTGATCTTTTCCAAACAACATTTGAAATGCACATTTTTTTGAGAGTTCTTATGAACTGGCAACCCTTATGGTCTTAAAAATATTCACATTTCTTGTCCATTGTGAATTTGTGAAGTTAAAAAATATAACTCCTGTTTGAAAATATGTTTCATTTTCCTTCCTAGGCTCTGAAACAAAGAATGAGCTGCAGAATATTCAAGAAACGTCATCTCCTTCTGTATCATCTTCCATTGCCAGCATTCATGGACCAGACGTGGTTCAGCTGAAGGACATAGTTTGCTACTTGTCATTACTGGAAGGAGGTCGGCCTGAGGACAAGTTAGAATGTATGTAAGCTACTACTATATCTGCAGAAGAACAGTTGAAAGTTTTAGAGTTTCTTTCATTACATCAACAGAGGTGTGAATGGGATTGCCATTTCAAGTCCACTGGAGTTGAGGTGGCAAAGAAAAGGCGGCAAGTCTATTGCCACGCTACGTACAATTTTTAACTTAAACTCAGTTGTTTTGTGACTTAATCACTTATAATAGGCTTGAAATGATATTGATTCAAACACTGCTTTTTACATGCGGGGCTTCAAAAGAGGGATCTATTCAGGCATTGCCTGAAATATGTGAAGGATTTTACAGAAGTCTTTTTACTTGAGTTTCCTTCCATCTCAAGCTCTTCTAAAGAGTTACTTTCCTCACGAATGTAAGTTGGTCCACAGCTATATCGGTTTCCCTCTTGTAATTTGTCCATGTGCTGTTGGCAGTGTGTGGATTTGAAGAATCGTTGGGCTTTTTGCCCTTTCAGACCTTTGTAATCTTGCCTCAGAAATATTCTATTTTTATGCAAATTTACAAGAATAATTTGACACTGAAAATGGACCATCAGGCTCCGGAACCAAAAGGGTTAACTTCTCTCAACTTCCCTTGCCTCATCATTGAGATGTTCCCACAACCTATGGACTCACTATCAGGGACTCTTTATCTCATGTTCTTGATATTTATCGCTTATTTATTTTTAAATTATGTCTTTATTTTTGCATTTGCACAGTTTATTGTCTTTTGAACACTGATTGAATGCCCAAGTTGGTGCGGTCTTTTATTGATTCTATTATAGCTATTATTCTGTTGTGGACTTATTGAGTATATTTGTAAAAAAAATGAATCTCAGGGTTGTATGTGCTGACATATGCACTTTGGTAATACATTTACTGTGAACTTTGAATTTAAGGCCCATTGTAACATCCTAATCACCTCATCTACAAAAAGATTGCATCATGCTTTAAACATGAAATCCTCATGATCTGAGAGCCTCAATTACTCACAACTTCAACCCAGTGCATGTCTAAAGGTAAAAAAAAATGCATTCATTACAATGTATTATATGAGCCAATGACTTCAAATAACTTAAATTTGCAACTCTGTAAATCTGTAAGTTGTAATAGAGGGCCTGTGATTTCCCAAGTCAATGACTGCTCCTCGGCGTCAGTTGTTAACTCTGAAAAGTTGACAATGCTTGAGGCTACCGATAATTTATTTTTAATAAGTAGAATACATACTAGAATCTATGTACTCTGACTTGTGAGTGACTGCCATTCATATTTGATAATCTAAGCTAGTGGTTCCCTGGATAGGTGATATTACACCCCTGGGGCAGTTTGGGCAGTTTGAGTTTCTACAAAGGTGCTAAAGATAAAGGGGGTGGTGGGTGGGGGGAGAGGGGCGTTCAGTGGTATGGAGGGCAGCTGAGAGACTCTGGGTTTAATTTAAAAAATGAATTACTTATAGTAAGTATTTGATCATCAGTAATAATTGTTTACAATGATCACATAATCACCTCATCTCTTGCTAACCCAATATTCCCTTAGACTTTGCTTGAAGGACATTATAGTTGTTGAAAAGCAAACGTGACACTTCTGTATTTGGCATATCATGAGAAATCTGGACTGAAGAACTCATGTTATTTCCAGGCCTGGCCCACACATTATTGCCATTCACTACTGTAGTACACTGTCAGCTATTATGGTTCCCATAATCACGCAATGACTCAGTTCCTGTGAATTAGGTTATGGCATTCAATGGAGTAAAGTTCAAGATCTTCTGTTTTGAATGCTCCTTGAACATTTGAAGAAACTACACTCTGATAAAGTAAACAAGAACTGATTTATTTTTCAGTCACTTCGTGAAAACTTTCAGAAACAGAAAACATTTCAAAACACGTTTCCCAGGACTTCACAACAAACATTGATGGTTTGTATGCTTTATACAATATTTCATTGCTCATTGCTATATCTGGAAATCCCCATACAATTGGAGAAGAACTAATTCTGCCAGCAGTAAGGGAGGTTCTGAGTTTGGTTTTGCATAAGTTAACAGACCAATTAATAGAAATCAATTCTGCTCAACCACAGCTTTGTTCAAAGGCGAATAGGTGAACTGTCTGAGGATGTGGAAGACATATTGTACAACATACTTAGAACAACAGAATTTACTCTACAGTTTGATGAGTCAATTTTGCCAGGCAACAAATCTTTGCTTCTTGGATGTGTTCACTTCATAAAAGACAGAAGTGTGGTTCAAGAGCTATTATTTGCAAGGGGACTAGAAACAGATTCAAAGGGGAAGTCAATATTTTGGGGTTTTTTTTTTTAGCAATTTTTCAAAGACAAAGACAGTTCCACTGATCAACATTCTTGCTTGTGCAACAGATGTGGCACCATCAATGACAAGATGCCACTGTTATTAGTTTCTTGAGAGAATCTGTACCTAACATATTTACCATTCACTGTGTAATTCACGGATTCTTTTTGAAGACTTGAGTGCTTCATTCAGCTATCAACTCAAGAATATTAGGCATGACAGTTGCAAGGACATGAAGTGAAAATCGTCAAAATCTAATCAGTTGTCTCCACGTTCCTGACCAAGTTAATCTTATTTAAGTGCAACATTGGCAGTCATGACCTTTTCCAATTTCTAAGTCTCTCTGAGTTAGAAGAGAAAGAAAGAATATCAGGTGATGATCTTCAAGTATCTTGTACCCTCTTGGGTGAGTTGCATAAAGACATGTAAAAGAGATTTCAGGATCTTCTCATTCAAATTCCAGATTGGGTAATGAATCCATTCCTGAACACTTGTAATGAGGAATTAACAGGAAGGATGAAGGAAGAACTGATCTCACTACAAAATAGCTTTGAGCTGAAGCTGAAGTTCAAAAAATCATATCAAAACTTTTGGTTGCAGAAATAAATCTCTGCACACTATCATGCACTGTGGAAAAAGGTCAATATGTTCTTTATTGCATTTCCAACAGTATATTTAGTGGAGCGCGGTTTCAGTTCAGTCACCCAATTCTTTATCAGCAAAGAAGCAGTCTATAAATTCCTGACAATAGGGATCAGAGACTCCTGAATTTCATTCAGCCAGATGTCGAGAAGCTGATATCACTGCACCAAGCCCATCTGTTACATTGAAAAGTGAAAAAGCAATGAATAGTGAACAGTTGGACTAATGTATTCTCTAAAATTGTTGATGAAAATAGTATATACTGTAATTAAAGAAATATTTTTATCTGTAGTTTTAAATAGATTTAATTAATTTTTCCAATTATTTGTCACTGCTTTGCATTTGCAGTTCCTATTTTCTTTCACTGTGTACCATAAATCAAAGTTGTTAATAGTTTTTATGTAATGTTGGGAAAGGCAGGGGGGAGCTAGGGATGTGGTCTGGGAGCCAAGGGGACGGTGGCCCAGAAAAATTTGGAAATGTGAGCCAGAATTTAAGGAAAATGGTTACTTGAAGAATTTCAAATTTAGGATAACTTCAAGCAAATATAGTTCCAAATTTTCTCATTCAAATATATAAAAATAACTTTATGGATGCTTGAGACTACATGGAGATTTGACTGTGTAGTGTTTGTTGGGAATTTTGGTATATACAGTAGTTAATTGTTTTCAACCTATTAACTTTTCACGTCCCATAACTTTGATAGAGAAGCTTGCCATATGCAGTCACTCCTGGGGGCAGGTCATCTCTGTGAACTTTCTCAGCAAAGCTAGCTGTGAACTGATTGGCAAGGTGTTCATGGAATTATTTTGACTACTGACAATGTTCCCACTATTTGTTTATATAGCTACATGGACCAAACATTGATCTGAGCAAGAAATTTTTACACGGCCTGAAAACTGTGCGACACTTGAAATGTGTTTTTTTGTAGTTTGCACATTAAACAAACAAAAACCACAGCTCACAACACAAGTAAACAATGTTAGGCAGTCAAAACAGCTGACAGGCACAATGGCAAAAGTAAAATGTTTTGATTAGATGGTGTCGGCATTCAGCGGACTGGCAGATTATTAACAAAGAGCTACTACCTTCTATGTTTGTGTTACAATTTGTAACAGTGTTGTAACTTGAAACACTGATAATGTAAATCTGTTGAGCTCTAAAATGCTTCAAAGTAAAAGTTGTGGTACTTTATTATTCAGATAATTTATGGATTATATTCATCAACACAATTATAGGGTATTTCACACATTATATTAGCATAATTTCAAAATTATATTAACATTATATAGAAGAAAATTCCAGCTCTGTGGTAACACAGGCTATATGCACAGGAGCATTTTGGTTTCTGCTCAGCTTAGGAGGAGCAGTGTCTGATGAGATCAGGACCTAAGGAAGTACTATATATAAAAGCTGTCACAGATTTTGCATTGCGAATGTCTGACTTTATCACACTATTTTAAAAGAGGAAAATTATTTAATTAGATTAAATAACATACTAAGAATGGAAGCTAATCAAACAAGTAAAATTGCCTGCAATTTTCCCACCTGCCTTGCTAAGCCAGCATTGAAAAATGCAAATGTTTATTCTCAGTCATCCTGCTCAATTCACCGGTAAATTCAAAAGTCAAAAAGTCAAAAGTAAATTTATTATCAAAGTACATTATTGTCTTGTGGGAGTTCACAGTAAATACAAGAAACATAGTCAAGTCAATGAAGGACTGCACCCAACAGGACGGACGGGCAAACAACCAATGCACAAAAGACAACAAACTGTGCAAATATAGAAAAAAAAATAATAACAATAGTAACAACAGTAACAGCAGTGCAGTGCAATGGCTCATAAACAGAGAAACCCAGTAACAGAAAGTCAAAATTGAGTAATTAAATGAGAACACCTAAATGGCAGAAGAGATTAAGAAACAAAAGAAGTAGCCTGCCTAATGGAGTATAAGATGGCTAGCCCAAGCAAGAAAGTGAAAAGAAAAGCTAAGGGAACATAAGATGCATATAAGATATGATAAACCCAACAAAAGCGCTGTAGAATTTATAGATACACTAAAACAAAATCTTGCTGCATACAAAACCAGGCTAAATAGGTCCATGAAATGTGCCAGACAAAGAAAACAGAATGATCAGCTCAGGAACAATGAAAAAGGTTTATACAGGACATTGAACCTAAATTCAATGCACCAAAATATGACTGACCTTAGCACAGAATTACCAACACGCACACAGATAATGAACTTTTGGTCTACTATCTGGTCAAACAGGGTGACGCACCATCCAGAAGCAAGCTAGATTAGAGGGGAAAGGACACTCTCACACAATTGAAGATATACAAACACCTTAATTTACAATGGATATACTAAAAGCCGTTATAAAAAAATACCCGCAACTGGAAAAGTGCAGGCAGTGATGATATTCATAATTATTGGTATAAAAAATTACTTGCCATCATTCATATCTATTAAAACATATCAACAATTTTCTTATAAATCCTGAAAAGGTGCCAAACTTCTGACAGAAGATAAAACATATCTCTTACCTAAAGGAGAAATCACAAAAGATCCATCAAAATACTGTCCTATTACTTGTTTACAAACTACATATAAAATTGTAACATGATGTGTCACACAACTAATCACCGCTCACTTAGATAACCACAATATACTTACAGAAGTGCAGAAAAGATGCCATAAATGTATGAAAGGATGTAAGGTACAAATGATACTAGATTCTGTAATTCTAAATCAAGCCAGGCAGAAAAGCAGACATCTTTCATTTTATATTGACCACTAAAAAGCATTTGATTCTATTCCACACTCATGGTTAATAGAAGTTCTTAATATATATAAACTATACCCAATACTTGTGAAATTCCTTAAACATCTGATGAAGCATTGGTATACCATAATCACCCTATCTATTAACAATCAAAAAAAGAACAACCACCATTATCAAAATAAGCCAAGGCATTTTTCAGTGTGACTCTCTAAGCCCACTTTGGTTGTGTCTAGCTTTAAAACCGCTGTCTAATTTACTGAATCAGATGAAAATAGTGTATCAAATCAGAGACAGCCGAATAATTGTACCTTGACACACCTTCTATACGTAGACAATTTAAAATTATACACTCCTTCATCATTAAAGCTAAAGCATTTAACTCAAATAGTATAACTATCTTCGACAGATATAAACATGAATTTTGGATTAGCTAAGTGTAGAACATAAAACACAAAAAAGGTGCAGTAGAACTAGTAGAATATAAACAGAGCAGCAGGATACAATACAAACGATGGGTAAATACGAAACAGGTAAATATCTGGGATATCAACTTGCAAAGAAACCATATCATAGTGTGGTGAAAATCTGCCAAACAGAGCTCAATAGTAAAATTGTAATGAAGGCAATAAACACTTTGGCTGTACCCATATTAGTGTATTCTTTTGGTATAATGTCTTGGTCTGAAACAGATCTGAAAAATTTACAAAGATAAATGAGAAACGAAATGACAATTTTAGAAAATCCTATGTACACTCGAACACACTTAGTTTAACATTGCCTCGGACAGAAGGAGGAAGAGGAATAACAGACATAAAAAAATACACAGGAGTTAGTTTAATTTCTAAAACTATAATTTCATCAATGAAAACAGAATTCAGCGCTCCATGTGAGCAGATGCAATTCTGATAAGAAGTACACACCACTCAACTTAAATGAAGACACAATCCAGAAGAATGAAGAAATTATCACTACAGAAGCAAAGGTTAACCTCCAGGATGCATGACCCTCCATGGAAACCATCCCCATGATCTGAGCAGACTGGATGTCAACAAGGAAGCATCAAATGCCTGGCTCAGAGCTGGAGACCTCTTCTCAGAAACAGAAGGATTCCTTGAGGCAATATAGGACCAGGTGGTTAACACCAAAAATGATCAAAAATACATAATAAAAGACCAACAAATTCAAGATGATAAATGTAGAAAATTAGAAAATTTCAAGAGAAGCCTGAAACAATCCAACAATCTATAGGATCCTGCAGCAATTTAACTCAATCTGATTACTTAACACAGGCAAAATCAAGTGGGAGACATTATTCACCAAAATCTTGCTTTAAAATGCAAACTCATAAAAGACACCAAACCTACTATAAATACAAGCCGGATCCAGTTTTCTGTTATTACACATAGGACAATCCATAATAACCATCTGGATATAATATTACAGGATAAATAAGAACAACTTACTTAATAGATATAACCGTTCCAAAACACATAACATACAGAATCAGTAAGTGAAAACAGCAGAAATATGCTGAATTAAAAGAGGAAATTGAAAGACTATGGAACACGAACAGGGTATACATTGTCCCAATAGTTTTATCTACAGCTGGTATCATCTTAAAGTCACTATTCAATAGTATTAATTAATTAGGCCTAACAGCAATATTTATGTAATTCTCCAGAAATTGGCAATACTAAACACCACTAGAATAACCTGAAAATTCCTAGAAATTGAGAAATGAGTGTGCTCGGCTATGCCCATACCTCAGGGTTTACCAGCTTGAGCTGAGAAAAATAAAAAATATAATTGTAATAATAAATCAATAAGCAATAAATATCAAGAAAGTGAGACGATGTGTCCTTGAAAATGAGTCCATAAATTGTGGGATTAGTTCAGTGATTGGGTCAGTGAAGTTTTCCTCTCTGGTTCAAGACCTGATGGCTGAGGGGCAATAACCATTCCTGAACCAGGTGGCGTGAGTCCTGAGCCTCCTGTACCTCCTTCCTTATAGCAGCAGCAAGAAGACAGCATGAGTTAGACGGTGGGGATCCTTGATGATTGATGCTGCTTTCCTGTGACAGTGCTCCATGTAAATATGTTCGATGGTGGGGAGGGCTTTACCCATGTTGTATCCAATACTTTTTGTAGGGTTTACTATTCAAAGGCATTGGTATTTCCACACCAGGCCATGATGCAGAGAGTTAATATACACTCCACCGCACATCTATAGAAGTTTGTCAATGTCTTAGATGACATGCCAAATTTGTGCGAACTTCTGAGAAAGTAGAGGTCCTGTGGTGCTTTCTTTGCAATGGCAGTTACATGCTGGACCCAGGACAGATCCTCTGAAACGTTAACACTGAGGAATTTAAAGTTGCTGACCCCCTCCACCTCTGATCCCCTGATGATGACTGGCTCATTGACCTGCGGTTTCCTCCTCCTGTAGTCAATAATCAGCTCCTTTATCTTGCTGACATTGAGTGAAAGGTTCTTGTTGTGACACCACTCAGACAGATTTTTGACCTCTTTCCTATATGCTGATTTGTCACCGCCTTTGATTCGGCTAATGACAGTCAGAAGGGCAACTAGAATGACAGTTTAGGAAATCCACAGCTGTACATACTTTGGCTGCAATTCAAAACATTCCACATAAAGATAAAATTGGTTAACTTGACCTGTTGGTTTTAATGGAGAGAAGCTGACATGCAAAAACCAGAGATGTCCTGATATGTACTGTGTCCAAGTTGTCCTGTTGCAAATACACATTTTAAAATTGACTCATAAGTAACGAAGAATGGCTGTTTTGCTAGTTGTGTATGTCTGCTGTGGGGCCATGAAAAGAGTGGACAGATCAAGTTGATTGGAAAGGAAAAACGTTTCATGAAACATAGTGTAATGAGCTAAGCAGAGCTAAACATTAATTTACCTCTCAAAATGAGATGAATTATTTTACTTCTATTTAAGCTATCATTCTATTTTTTATCATTCAATATAAAAGATGCAAAGTTGTGGTGATATAATATACGAATAAAGATAGTGAGCTAACTTTAGAGTACTTGATACCAAAGGCAAGAAAAAACACTTAATAGTGCAAATGGAGTGTACCTCCAGCCAATTGCAAAGTTAGGTTTCAAAAAAAGTTATTGATGGGGGGGGCAGTATGGCCACCTAATCCATCACAAAATCCTTTGAACTTCATTGCAAACAACAAGCATGGGTACCTCGCTTCTCATTGGAGAAATTGTTACTCAGAATGAGGAAACAACTACTTGTATAAATCAGGACTGTAGATATGTCAGACAATTGCATTTGGTAAGTGATGGTTAAAAAAGACCTAGAAGATTATTGTTTAAAAAGTGTTGTTGGAAAGTAAAAGAAAAATGAAGGAGTATCATGTCATGGAAGTTTTCATCAAATGGCTACCTATGTTAGAATTGTGATCCCTCCATTTTTCACTCTCAAAGGTACTTAGGGATTCCAGATTAAATGTTTGTGTGATTAAAGCTTGTGAGCATTAGAATATCAGAATGTTAAACCCATCACATAAAATTTGTGATGGTACTGTGAGCGTTCTAAAGAACTTCACAGAGAGAATTGAGTAGCTAAATGTTGGCCTCAGTAATGCTATTCTACAATTTCAAGGGAATTCTTATTGGATATTCAAACTAATTGGAAGCTCTGGATCAAAGAAGGGAAACAGTATTCTACACTACACAAATGTATGAATTAAGAGCAGGAGTAGGCTACTTAGTTCCTCAAACCTGTTCTGTCACTTAATAGTCATAACTGATCCGATTGTAATCTCAACTCTTTTCCAGTTTACCCCAGTAACTTTTCACCCACTTGTTTATCAAAAAATTATCTATCTCTGTGTTAAAAGATTCAGAGACTTGGCTTTCAATACCTTTTCAGGAAGGGAAGTCCAAAGACTTGTGAAATTTCAAGAGAGAAAGAGCTATCACCTCTTGTCCATCTTCAATGAGTGACCCCTTTATTATTAAATAGTTATCACTAATTCTAGATTCTCCCACAAGAGGAAACACTCTCTCCACATCCACTCCATTAAGATCCCTAAAGTCCCTTAGGACCTTGCATGTTTCAATTAATATGCCTCTCATTCTCCGAACTCCAGTGTTTACAAAGTTACTTTGTCCAGCCTTTCCTCCCTGGGGGAACAGGCATGTTCCATGTACTAATCTAGTAAACTTTTTATGAACTTCAAGTACTTACAATATCTTGACATACCAACTTAAAAAAGAGATTCATAATGTATATAGTGCCCCAGATGCAGTCCCAAGAAATACAGTAACTGAAGCATAACTTCACTATTTTCATATTCAGTTCTCTAGCAATGAATAATGTTCTATCAGCTTTCCTGAACAACATTGCTGTACTTGCACAAGAGACTTTTGCAAATCTTGCAATGGGACACCCATATCCCTCTGCATTTCAAAGCTTTGCAATTTCTCAATGTTTAGATAATGTTTCCTTACTCAGGATGCGGGGGTTGAGGACACTGAGGAATGGCCTTGAAATGAATGGTGAATCCAGGGGCAAACCAGATGCAACACGTCTGTACGTGCAACTATGTGCTTGCTAATGACATACTGTTTGAACTGTTGGCTTGCTATCAGTATGACCTGACCCATTGTTTTATGCTTCAAAGAGTCCATGAATGATTATGAAGCTATTCGGAAGAATAAAAGATCTCTTTTTAACTTAGAAAATTGATCGAGCACAACAGGCTAACTACAGGGACAATTTTTACTCTAGCTGTGAGTTCAGAACCAGGGGTACAGTTTGAGTAATGAATTGGCTATTCCGGACTGAGATGAAGAGAAGGTAGTGAACCGATAGAAGTCTCTATATATGGTGGGTCAGCTGTGGTATTCATTCAAAACAGATTCTGGACTTTAAAGGATTCAGATATTATGAGGATAGAACAGAAAAATAGTGTAAGGTGGAGGATCAGCTATGATCTTTATGAATGGTGGAACAGGCTTGCAGGGACAGTTCTTTGTCCTTATGGGAGTTGGCTGGGGCAATAGTTTTTTACACAGAGAGCAGTGGGCGCCAGGAACAGGCTGCCGGTAGGAGAGATAGAATCATTTCAACTATAAGTGATAGTGGCATTTAAGAGGCTGTTAGATAGACACATGAATATGCGGGGAATGTAGGGATATGGACCAGGCAGCAGAGAATTAGTTTAATTTGGCATATGTTGTGGACTGAAGGACCTATTCCTGTCTAGTACTGTTTTATGGGACAATCCCACAGCCACTGATATATTGCATCAGGTAGATTGATGTCTCTGGACTGCAAATCCTACTGCGATATGGAACCGTGAACTTAAAGCAGCTAGTTATTGCATCATGCTGTTGTGACCAGCTGTCCTAAAACTTTCAAATAAGTTTTCAAATTAACCTTTCCCAAAAGTAAATCTTGAATATTTTGGAAAAGGCTCCAATTATACCTGATTATAATTTAGATGAGATTTTGTTGGTGAATTTAAAACTGAATGAGTTATTGTGAAATTCTGTTATATTTGTTGGCAACATTTTAATGCAATTTTATCGAAAGGAATCTACCTTTTTCTTGTACATGCTTGCCATTGTCCCAGAGAGAACCGCAGAGAATGCAGAGAGACAGAGCACCCCCTACTGGAGGTCTGCTGCTAATGTCGCAGTATTCTCAGATTAACTGGCAGTCGTGTGTCTGAAAAAAAATGTTTCTGGATTTTAAATTTTCAATAGTTTATTTCTGAAATGCAAATCAAGTGATTATTTGGAGATCTGTTTGCATTCAGAGAAGCAAACGGAAAACAATTCATTTACTTAGTTAGTCCTGACGAAGGGCCTCGGCCTGAAACGTCGACTGTACCTCTTCCTAGAGATGCTCCCTGGCCTGCTGCGTTCACCAGCAACTTTGATGTGTGTTGCTGGAAAGCAATTCATAATAATTCTGTCTATGAATACTTTTTAATGGGATACATTTAACTAAGATTAGATCTTTTCCATACATTAAGGCTGTAGACCTTATAATTCTAATACTATATTTGTATTTGTTCACACTAGGCTGTGTCAAAACCTTCATAATACTCTCTTAATCCCTTAACATAATTCATGTTCTGACCTAACTGATATCTAGATTGTGGTTTCAAAGTGTCTTATTTTGTCTATTGGTAACAAGTTAGCTTGAATCCACAACATCAATAAGCATGATATTCCTGAAAATATACCTGAAGAATCGACTTGATTTCCCCAGTTATATCTTTATTTCAAGAATAAAAGAGTGTTTTTTTTGGTATGGGGACGCCATCATTTTGTGCATTTAGTTGTGCGAGTGCAATTGAATTGTTGGGAACATTAGGAACTTCATTGCTTTCTAATACCAACAGGTCATTCCACTAACCAGAGCTATTTGGTGAGTGCTCTACATCTGTATTCAATAAACATACTGCTGCTTCCTGTTTTTATGATATTCAAAATACAGACCAGCCTTCAGATTTAATGAAAAATATAGAGCACAGCATATGCGAATGTGATACACTATTAGTATCATACTGAGAACTACTGCAAAATTAAGAAGTAAAATATGGTACCGTGGTGGAAGAATATGCATTATTACATTTATCGTGGAACCCGAAAATTCCATCAGCAAAACATCATTTTCCAGCTGTTGGTCTACTGATTATCAATATAATTGCCTCTTGACAAGTTGTACTTTTGTCTTTTGTTGTTTGCTAGCTGATGTTGGTATTTTTGTGAATTTAACAGGAAAATTAAACTTTGTTTTAAGCTGGCCTACACCTTTCCCCAATGTAAGGGGCTAATAAGCAGTCTCCCCTCTCCCTGCCCCTCATCCTATCCCCATAAGGTAAAATTACACATTAAAACAGTTTTTATCCTGATAGTTTTATTCACAGAATTGCACCATACAAATATATTTATGGTTTATGCCGCTATTAATGCTGCATGTGTGTATCCTTTAACCTTTATTTATTAATTTCTCGCGTTTGAATGCTTTTATCCTCTCCATCTAGGCTAGGGTATTTTCTCTCTTGGCTTTAAATGCATTTTTGCTATTCACCACAACTTTTTTGTTACTGGTTCCACAGTTTCTTGTCATTAAGTCCTGTTTGGACTTAAAAGAGGCCTAAGTTTTGGATTTCCCCACCAGCAGATCCATGTTCTTTGTATCTACTTTGATAATTTCCCTCACAATGGTAAAGGTATCCGTTAATTTGATTTTATTTTTTTTCTGAAGGAAATAGTAATGCGCTAACTGATCAGTAATGCCCTATTAAAACCAAGGTAGCCTACTCCTACATTTTAAATCCTAGTTTGTTTTGATAAATGAAGTAATTTAATATCAGACCTGAAGTAGCTTATGTGGAAATTACTGTAAGATTAGCTTAATATGTATCTACTGAGTCCATTGAGATTCTGAATCTATTATTGAATCTATTGAGATTCATTCCTGTTAGTACAGCTGAAAAAGAAAGTATCAAAGTAAATGAGAAATTATTTGTAAATGGGAATGTTTTGCATGGGATAGACTCCATTTTTGATAAGGTTTTATTGATATGTTAGGGATGCTTTTCAAAGATGAATGATTTCTTTTTATTTTCCCTTTTAGTCATGTTTCGTCTATATGACACTGATGGAAATGGGTCGCTAGATAGCTCGGTAAGATCTCTAGAGACCTGGTGATGATTGCTAAAATTTTATTCATTGTATTTTGCTATTGATACACAATAGAGGCTGACCTGCATGCTTCATTTTCAGAGTAGATTATAATAGTAGCAAGTGATTAGCATTTTAGGACAAATTTATTTAATTCGGTAGCAGTAGAAGATTTTGAATTTATGTCTCTGGATCTATAGTCCTGGCCACCTATACTGGTTCATAAACATATCCACAGTACCATATTGGCATTAATCTACAGTGGTTTGTTGGTGAAATGAGTAAAAACAAGACATTCTTGTCATTTAATATGGCCATAGAAAGGTGTTGCATTTTCTGACACAAAAATGGACAAATTCTTCTTCCTTGTTTTATCTATTGTTGTCCAAGTTTTAACAATACATGATAGATTGTTACAACTTGTTTCTAAGGAACAAAAAATGTAGTAGCAACTTATTTAGCAAATCAAATTATTTTAATTATTTCAAAATGAAACTAAATATTTCCATAACCTGCTCTTAATCAATGCTTCTACACTATACTGCTCAGCGTGAACATAAAAATAAGGTGAGGACATTCTGCCTTTCTGGCTGGCTCCTTCCATTCAGAAGACCATAAGACATAAGAATTAGACCATTTGACACATCAGTCTGTTCCGCCATTCCATCATGACTGATGTATTATCCCTCTCAATGCCATTTCCTGCCTTCTTCCAGTAAAATTTGACACTCTGACTAATCAAGAACATATCAGCCTCTGCTCTAAATATACTCAATGACTTGTCTCCACAGCCATCTGTGGTAATGAATTCCACAGCTTCACTACCCTCCTTTTCTCTGTTATAAAGATACATGCGAGTATTCTAAGGCTGTGCTGTCTGGTTCTGGACTCATCCACTGTAGGAAACATGCTGTCCACATCCACTCTATCTAGGCCTTCCAATATTCAATAGGGTTCAATGAGATTCTGCCTCATTCTTCTAAACTCCAGTTAGTACAGGCCCAGAGCCATCAAATGCTCCTTGTATGTCAACCCTTTCATTCTCGGAATAATTCTCCTGAGCCTCCTCTGGACTCTCTCCAATGCCAGCAAACCTTTTCTGAGATAAGGGCCCCAAAACTGCTCATAATACTCCAGGTGCAGTCTGACCTATGCCTCATAAAGCATCAGCATTACAAACTTGCTCTTATATTCTAGTTCACTCAACATGAATGCTAACATTGCATTTGCCTTCCTACCACTGACTCAACCTGCAAGTTAACCTTTAGGGAATCCTGCACAAGGACTGCATGACCATACACTTCCCCACATTATATTTCATCTGCCACTTCTTTGATTATTCTCTCAATGTCTAAGTCCTTCTGTAGACTCACTGTTTCATCAACACTACCTGTCCCTCCACCTATCTTTGCAATGTCTGCAAACTTGGTCACAAAGCCATCAATTCCATCATCCAAATCATTGATATATAACATGAAAAGAAGCACTCCCACCATGGTCCCTGTGGAATGCTACTAGTCACTGACAGTCATCCAGCAAAGGCCTTTTTTTCCCACTCTTTACCTCCTGCCAGTATCAGATCTGAATCTCCATGCTAGTATCTTTCCTGTAATACCATGGGCTCTTACCTGGTTAAGCAGCCTCATGTGCGGCACTTTGTCAAAGGCCTTCTGAAAATCCAAGTTAAACAGCATCCACTGACTTTCCTTTGTTTATCCTCCCTGTTATTTTCTCAAAGAATTTCAACAGATTTGTCGGACAAGATTTCCCTGTAAGGAAACCATGCCGACTCAGGGACATTTCATCATGTGCCTCCAAGTACCCTGAAATCTTGTCCGTAATAATGGACTCCAACATCATTCCAACCACTGAAGACAGGCTAACTAGTCTGTAATTTCCTTTCTTCTGCCATTCTCCTTTCTTAAAAAGTGGAGGGACATTTGCATTTTTCCAGTCCTCTGGAACCATTCCACAATCTAGTGATTCTTGAAATTACTAGTACCTTCACAATCTCTTCAACTACGCACCTCTTTCAGAACCCTGGAGCGTAGTCCTTCAGGTTCGGATGACTCACCTACCTTCAAACCTTTCAGCTTCTGAAGCACCTTCTCCTTAGTAATCACAGCTACACTCACTCTTGCCCCCCTGACACTCTAGAATTTCTGGTATACTGCTAGTGTCCTCCACCGTGAAAACTAATGCAAAATACTTAAGTTTGTCTGTCATTTCTTTGTCACACATTACTACCTCTCCAGTGGTCTGACAGCTACTCTCAACTCTCTTTTACTCTTTATAAATCTGATTTTTTTTTTGTATTTTCTTTGATAATATTGGCTGGTTTACTTTCATTTTAAATATTTTCTCTCCTTAAGGCTTTTTAGTTGCTTTCTGTTGGTTTTTAAAAGCTTCCAAATACTTGAACTTCCCACAAACCTCTGCTATATTTATGTCCTCTCTTTTCCTTTATGCTCTCTTTGACTTCCCTTGTCAGCCATGGTTGCCTCATCCTCCCTTTAGAAAACAACTCCTCTGGGATGTTTTTATCCTGGACTTCTGATTGCCTCAGAAACTCCAGCCATTGCTGTTCTGCTGTCATCCCTGATAGTGTCCCCTTCCAATCAACTTTGGCCAGCTCCTCTCTCATGCCTCTGCAATTCTCTTTTCTGCACTGTAATACTGATATACCTGACTTTATCATTACCTCTCAAACTGCAGGAAGAATTCTATCAAGTTATGATCACCGTCTCCTAAGGATTCCTTTACCTTAAGCTCCCTAATCAAATCTGGTTCATTACACAATACTAATCCAGAATAGCTGATTCCCTAGTGGCTTTAATCACAATCTACTCTAAAAATTCATCTGTAAGCATTCCACAAATTCCTTCTCTTGGGATATAGCACCAACCCGATTTCCCCAATCTATCTGCATATTGAAATCCCCCATGATGATTGTAACATTGCCTTTTTTGCATTCCTTTGCTATCTCCCGTTGTAATTTGTATCCCACGTCCTGGCTACTGTTCGGAGGCCTGTATATAACTCCCCACAGGGTCTCTTTACCCACAGGAGTTCTCCATCTTCTGATCCTATGTTACCTCTTTCTAAGGATTTTATTAATTTTTTACCAATAGTGCCTCCCCACCCACTTTGGCTGCATGCCTATTGTTTCGATACAATATATATCCTTGGATGATAAGTTCCCAACTATGATCTTCTTTCAGCCATGACTCAGTAGTGCCCATATTGTCATACCTGCCAATCTCTAGTTGTGCTACACAATCACCTACCTTATTCCTTAAACTGCGTGATTTCAAATATAACATCTTCCTTCCTGTATTCATCACCATTTTTGATTTTACCCCAATTGTACAATTCAACTCATCCCACTGACAGCAATTTTGCCCTGTCATCTGCCTGTCCATAATCACAGTCTCACTACACGCTGCATCGACTTGTAAACCAATTGACCCATCCTTTGCCTTATCACTCTGGTTGCCATCCCCCTGCCAAATTATTTTAAACCCTCCCCAACAGCTCTAGCAAACCTGCCTGCAAAGATATCGGTCCCTTTCTGATTCAAGTGTAATTTGTCCTTTTTATATATTTCATACTTTCACCAGAAGAGATCCTAATGATCCTGAAACCCTGCCCCTTGCACCAATTTCTCAGCTACACATTCATCTGCCAAAACATCCTTTTTTTACCCTCAGTGGTGCGTAGCACAGGCACCAATCCAGGAAGTCATGCTTTTCAACTTTCTACCTAACTCCCTGTATTCTTTCTTCAGGACGTCGTCCCTGTTCCTACCCACATTGTTGGTATCAATATACACCACAACTTCTGGCTGCTCTTTTTCCTCTTTTAGAATGCTGCAGACTCATTCTGAGACCTCCCTGACCCCGGCACCTGGGAAATAAAATACCATTGGGGTGTCCCTTTCACATCCAGATAATCACCTGTCTGCTTCTCTAACTATGGAATCCCGTATCAATACTGCACTCCTTTTCTGAGCCAGAAAGCCAGACTCAGTGCCAGAGACTCAGTCGCTGCCACTTCCCCCGGTCGGTCAGTATCCAAAGCAGTATCCTTATTATTGAGGGGTAATCTGCACTAGCTGCCTGCAAGGCTCCCTTTCCCTCTGCTGACAGCCACCCAAGTTCCTTCCTTCTGCAAACTAGGAGTGACTACCTCCCTGTAGCTCCTATCTATCACTTGCTCATTCTCCTGAAAGATCTAAAGCTCAGCCCCAGAGTTGCAGCTCCAGAAACTTAACACAGTCTTTAAGGAACTGCAACTCAATGCCCTTCATGCCGATGTAATTATCTCACTCAAAGAACATATCACTAACTATTAAGCAATTCTCAGTGCAGCAGCTATGCACTAATAAACAAAGGAAGAGGAAAAAAAAACTCACAAGAAGCTTACTTAGAACCTCTGCCTGTGCTTGCCCAAGCCTGTGGCCATTGAAGCCTGTTGAGCCAAAGCCTCCCACTCCAACAATGGCTGCTCCGCTTACACCTCCCTTCTTTTTATTGTCTCAAGTAAAACTCCAATCCAACGAGACTTATGCTCTTCAAATAGCTCCCACCCTGCAATGATGTTTCTCTTCCATTCATTATTTCAAATTATGACTCACTCTCGACAAGACTTGTTCTTTTCAAATGGTCCCACCTGGCCACATGTCTGTCTCTCTTACTCACTACTTCAAATTCAACAAAATCATAGCTGATTATCCAAATGCAGGACCCTGATCCTGTTTCCTCCCATATCTCTTAGTCTCTTTTGTCATTAACACTTTGAATAAGTTTAATAATATGATCTTGTCTGTCTTCTGTGGTGTAGAATTCCACAGGTTCTTCAGTTTTTGAATGAAGACATTTTCACACATCATGTCCCAAATGATTTGGACTGTATTCTTAGGCTGTCTCCCTTTGCACGTGCTCCAGCACCCCCCCCCACCCCCACCCCCTACCCCCCACCTAACCCAGACTCCCATCATCAGGAACATCATGCATCCAGTCTGCTTATTAACTGTGATTTAATAAGCTTCACTAAAGGCCCCTCTCATTCTTCTCTACACTTCAGAATCAGAAACAGGCTTATTATCACTGACGTATGTCAGGAGATGTGTTGTATTGTGGGAGCAGTGCAGCGTGCAATGCATAGAAAACTACAATTTACAATAAAACCTATATGAAAAAATCAATAAATATACAAAAAGCTGGTGGAAGGCACTTGCAGATATAAGCCTGAATACGCCAATGTCTATTCATATGTCAGTGTGTTCATTTAGGGTATCCACCTGTTGAACCTTGATTTCTGGCCTTCCAGGCAGACAATAGCATCTGTAAGCAATGGAAGCAGCTGAAAAAGAAGTCCATTAGGCATAATCAGACATTCTGCACAACCTTTGCTGTAGCTTCTTTTACAAATATCTTTTTGTTAACCATAATGCATTGTGACCTTGATATGTAAGCATCTTGATTCATTAACCATCAAAAAGTCTTTTCATCTTTAGTTGGTCATTTCTGTTCTGTGCTGGTCACTAGCAACAAGTTGTTGTTTTGTCACCATTTTTGGCATAAGATTCTTGGTTAAAACTTGTTATTATCCTGATTGTTCTTCTAATCTAAAATAGTTTGATAAAGAAAAAAAAAGCATTGGGGGAAATATTTACTTTTTTTCATATTTCAGGTAAAATGCACAGATAAAGAGGACTGGCATATAATTTTCTGCTGGCTTAAGGGTATATGGTAGTGTAGTGGTGAAGTTATAGGACTTGTATGTAGAGGCTTGGACTCTTGATTCACAATAATGAGTTAGAGTACTGGAATTGCAGCTTGGGAATTTAAATGCAAGTAATTACATAGATTCCAGAATTAGAACAAGGTAGCATCAGCAATAATAATCACCATGAAATCATGAATTGTATAAAATTCTGTCTGGCTCACTAAGATTCTCCAGGGAAGTAAATCTGTTGGCTTCCGTCTCTTTGCGGACATGTGACTCCACATCAATGTAGTTGATACTTAAATCCTTCTGGAGTTCATAGACAATTATGAATGGACAACAAATTTTGGTATTGTTAGTGGCATCTACATCCTACAATCATTTAAATTTATAATAAAAACAGGTCTGCATATATGCATAACAATAAATTGGTAGCTGCAGTTTGGATGAGTATTTCTACGGAAATCTTAGACTGGCTATTGCCTAAAACTTGTGGTCTTTATGTAAAGTCCTGGGAGAGGATTGTGACTTTTAAATGAGATTTTATCAAAGTAACATTGCCTATCTGTGCCATTATTTAAGGAAGATTCTCCCAGCAGGCAGTACTGATGCAGATTTACTGATCATCAGTCATATATTTTGTGGTGCACTTTAGACGATATCTAGGTTTTGCAGCAATATGTTTCAAATACCTTAAAAGCTTCTGAAATTCATACATCCACATGCATTTTATTGCACATGCCATGTGCTTACATAATCACTTGTGTTTGGCTTCCTTCTAGTCAATCATTCCTACTACTTCTCATTATTTTCAGACATCTACGTATTGTTTTGCTCTTTGTCACCTCACAGCAATTCTTTTTTATCTATGTTGTAAAGCTGTCTATTTCAAGGTACTTTGATTATTATCCATCAGTTTTCCAATTTGTACTTCTTCAATATGTTCAAAAGTGTAACCTTCTATTGTGCAAATTGACAGCGATGAGTGCCCCAAAGCCATGAAGATATTGCAATGTGTTGTTCCAATTCTGTTTCCCATCAGTACTTCCCCAATCTTATTTACCTTCCTTAACTTTCTTAGTTGGTCACAGATTCTTCAAATAGAGTCTCGATTTCTTAATTATGAATCACTTTCTTAATGATATGACATTCAACTTTTAAACTATTTTCTGAAGTATATTTTATCCAGACCCACTTCTTTTTGTCATTGATTTGATGTTAGTTCTAGACTAAAGGTTCTCATTCTCATTCTCAAATGGGATGCCATTGCTATGACCACTCTTCCCAAGAGAATCCTTCAATGTGAAATCATTAACTAAATTTTGTCTCATTGTGAGTGATAGAAAGAGCTTGTATTGGATTCCCCTGAAACTGTGTTACATTGCATTCGGCATGTATCCCGAGACATAGGACTAGTGACCAAATTCCTCGGCATATACTAATTGAAGGGACATCCATTCTGAATCTTCAGATAATTCAAGGCCGTGCATTAATATGTTTTTGTTATTCAGCACGCAGCAATAGCACTTTTCTCACTTGACTGCTCAGCTGATAATTTCAAAATCTTTTGAAACTTGAGCATTTACATTTACAGACTTAGAAACTTACATTGCAACAAATAAAATGAGGTTCAGCAACCACCTCAGTTATGGGGTGGGAAAGGGTGCATTTTGGGGAACAAGCAAAGTTCGAAAATGATCAAATACTACTTACTAAGGGAAATGCATGAGGGGGAAGCCAACATAGAAAAAATCCAGAGTTATGTGGAATTTTAGTGAAACACTGCCCTAGGAGAGAACCCAGTAGAAAGGGAAAATTTTACAAATGCTGGAAACCTGAAATAAAACAGAGAATGCTGGAAATGTACCAGATCAGACAGCATAGAAAGGAAGCAGTTAGTGTTTCACCATGGCATTTATTAGAATATGTACATGTCGAGTTCTCTCTGTTCAAGATGAGCTGTCCTTCTACACACATTATCTTGTTCTCGCTGATCCAAAACTGTTCATGAAGAGGAGAAATGAAAAAGAAATAATTGCCCTTGTTGACAATCATTGTTATGATTGCTCATTGGGAGGGAGGAGCACTGGGGGGAAAGGTCAGTATTGGTTGGTTGATGCTTTGTTCAAGGACTCTAGATTAAGTGTCACTTTGTGTGCACCAGCAGATGGAGCCATTATCAACACTTGCTGTCAATAGTCCTCTAAAATTTGGCTCACCAAATCACCTGCATATTGCCAACTGGTTTTCATATTAGCCCTGATGTGCATTTTTTTTCCCACACACGGGCAATCAAACTAAAGGTCATATTTTATTAAGGCTAGCTATCCCAGCTGCTGCTGTGTGTGCACTAGAGCAATGCAGATGCATTTCCTTTTTTTGCCAAGCTTCCAGTATTTGGACTGACATTTCAGAAGTTTCCTTTTGTTTTGTGGTACAAGCAATATGGCACCCCTGGGTGGACAGTTTGCATGACAATAGAGTGAGAGTTTAGGAGAGCTTTAGCAAGACTGTTGTTTTAAACAGTCAAATACATTTTAATGTAGCTCAGTTTTATGTGCATGACTACCCAGATAAAAGATTTTAGTTTTAAAGAAAGGGTCTGGAGCTGATGGCAGTGCATGGCTGGTACTTCTATTATTTTAAACATGTTTAACGCCCTTTATGTCATAGTGGTTTGAAGACGTACAAGACAGAAGAACATTCCAATATTGATATTAATATGTTTTTTGTCTGAAGTATGTTAGAAAAGGTAAACAATTGTGTTAATAGAATTGTGGCTCAAAATCTTGTTATATGGAGTCAAAAAATAAGTATGTTCTTTGTTCAACAGGAACTTGACCAGATCATCAATCAAATGATGCATGTTGCCGAGTATCTACAATGGGATGTGACCGAGCTCAAACCTGTATGTAACTTCAGTTATCACTCACTTGGTGGTGCTGTAAGAACGCTGGGTGGCTGGGATTGGGAATGTTAAAACCTTTGTTCGATGATCGATATTCAATGATCAAAGGGTTTCATTTCAGGAAGGTCTCTATGGTTGTGCATTTATTTTTTTTTAATATAGCTCTGTTTGTTTTCCTGGGAAATGTTCCTGGACATTGACATTGAAGTCTAATGAAGACGAAGTGTGAGCATGTACAGAAAATTCACAGATACCTTTGTGACACCAGGGATATGCAGCACACGTGGCAGCGTACACAAAACCATAACCACTTACGAGTCCACCCTGTGCGTCAACCACAGTGATGCCTCCCTTCCTGATAGGCTGAATGCTTTCTATGAACGACTTGGACGAAGTGACATCGAAGAAAGCCCCCCCTCTTCCTGAGGAACAGGCATCCTGTCTGGCCACAGCTGAGGTGAGGAAGACCCTAGCCAGGGTATACACATGAGAAGCTGCAGGGCCAGACAACGTTCCTGGTCAGATACTCAGGGAATCTACAGCCCAGCTAACAGAGGTGTTACCTGACATCTTCAATATCTCTCTGAAATAGACCACTGTCCCTGCAGACTTCAAGGCAGCCATCATTTTTCCAGTGCCCAAGAGAGCAACGGTAACTGACCTGAATAATTACCGCCCCGTGGCACTGATTTCAACAAGTGTGAAGTGCCTTGAGCGGCTGGTAATGGATCATATAAAATCCTACCTTCCAGCTACATTGGACCCTTCCCAGTCCACCCACCACTCAAACCAGTGCAGTGATGATGCCATAGCCTCTGCCCTCCACTCTGTCCTGTTCCACCTAGTAAATGATGCCTGGTATGCCAGGATGTTGTTCGTCGACTTCAGCTCAGCATTTTCCACAATCATCCCTCAGAGGCTGGTGAATAAGCTGTCCGCGTTGGGACTCAACAGCCCTCTCTATAACTGGATGTTGGACTTCTTGATGGAAAGACCCCAGTCAGTCTGATTTGGCAGCTCCATCACGCTGAGCGTTGGTGCCCACCAAGGTCTGTGAATTATCCATTGCTGCTCACGCTGGTGACTCACAACTGCATTGCCGGATTCAACTCGATCTGCATCATCAAGTTTGTTGATGATACAACAGTTGCTGGCCTCATTAGCAAAATGATGATTTGGCATACAGAGAATAGGTAGAGAGGCTTGTCAAATGATGTGAGAACAACAACCTGTGTCTCAACGTGAGTAAGACAAAAGAAATGGTTGTGGACTTTAGGAAGGCACAGGTTAACCACTCTCCATTGCACATCAATGGCTCTGCCATGGAGCGACTGAAGAGCATGAAGTTCCTTGGTGTGCACATATCAGACGATCTAATCTGGATTTACAACGCCTTCTCACTAGTCAAGATGGTACAGCAACATCTACACTTTCTCAGGAGATTGTGGAGTGCAAAGCTCCCTGCCTTCTCTAACAGCTTTCTCCAGGAGCACCATCGAGAGAGTCCTGTCTGGCTGCATCATTGTGTGGTTCGGAAGCTGCAAAGCATCAGACTGCAAGTCCCTACAGAGGACAGTGAAAACTGCCAAGAGGATTATCGGGGTCTCCCTCTCCACTATTTCTGATATTTATTGGGTATGTTGCAGATGAAGGCTCAAAGCATGTTTGAGGATCCTACTGTCCATCCCAAATCTCGTTGACCCACTACCATCAGGAGAGAGGTAGAGCAACGTCGGGACTAGGACTGCCAGACTGAGTAACAGGTTCTTCCCCCAGGCTGTGAGACTGATGAATACGCTGGCATTACCGAGAGCTGTTTACTGTTTTCTGGTTACCTGTGCTGTGCTTTACTACATGCATTTTTGAATTATACTTTATTAATTTATTTATAGTTGGTTTATGTGCTGTTTTTGTTATATGTTGTGTGGGTGCACTAATGTCCGGAGAAACGTTGCTTCGTTTTTGTTTGGTTGTATATATATATAATTATAAACTTGAACTTGAATGCTAATATTAAGTAATGAGTGCACAGGCATGAAGCTGTATTGAAAATAATCAGTCACTTGCTGAGCAAGCTTGGCCCAGGGTAATTCAATTGTCCCTAAAGAATAATTATTGACATATTGATACTTGATGCGTTAGACATTTCAGTTTTCGATTGGTAGAAATACAGGTTTTCATCAGAAAAAGTGAAGGAATATGTTTAGTAACACAACATACCATATTCTAGAAATAGAATTTTACAGTAATTTTGTAATAAATCTTATTGATGTCATGGTTCTTAATCAAATGTAGTGACACGTCAAGGTTTTTATGCACGATTGCTGAGTGCAATCACAAAAGCAGCTCTCGGCTGAATGAACTCTTTGACCTATTTCCCTCTTTCAAAAGCAAAACCCACCTGTCACTACTCCTCTCTCAGCTCTCCAGGTGTCCTGGACTAAAAATGCAGATAAAATGGATTAGAAAAAAATAATTAAATAGTTGTAAGTGAAAATAAACTGGGTTTATTAGTTGCAAACAATTCATTTGCACAGTTCACACCAGACATCTGATATCCAGTTAATTTGGACTAATTTACTCTCGGTCATCTATAATTCTCTATGTAATTAGTTGAAATATAAATAATTCTGCAAATACATGGACATGACTTTCTGTTCAGATGATGTTCCACTGTGCAATAGATCCATTACAAAATTAGCAGCAATGATGGAATACTGCAAGCCCGGTTCACTGGTTCATTGGTGTGACCAACAGTGGGGGAACTGCGTTGCCTCGGTTATGGTGAAGACTTGACTTCGGCTGAGGCCATGACGTTGCCTGTGGCAGTCACCCAGGGGAGGACATGCCAAGGTAGTGCTTCTCTCCAGCATTTACTTGGCAATGTCCTTTGATGTTCACAAGCTAGACCAGGATAACACCATCAATCTAGTAATGCCACACAAGGATTTGGGCTATATTATTTTATTTTTGTGACTGTACTTTTTTTTTCTCTGTAATCATAACCTTACGTAGTCTTTGCTATGTACTGTGCACTGCTGGTAATGTGTTTTGCATCTTGGCTCCAGAGGAACGCTGTTTCATTTAGCTACATTCATGTATGGTTGAATGATAAGTAAACTTGCATTTGAGCTTGAACTTGATATCTGCAGATCATTTCATAGCAATACACTGTGAGCAAATTGGGGATCAATCAATGATGTCAGCAAGCAATGTTGGTATAACAACAGGGTACTATGACTTTATTTTACCTTTTTGTCACTTTTTTCAATTTTGATCCCTTTTTCAGTTATGTCTGCTATGTTTGAACAAAAACAATCGCTGGCCAGTTGACTCCAAGATCTCATTAATTTTACCATAGAACTAGGTGAAATATCCAAGCACATTCCGAGCTGAATAATTTTCAGATTAACTTTCAATTTGCATCCTGTTCTCTCAAAAGGAAACTACTTTTGATGAGAACTTGAATGGGGTTGATTTATTTTACTGCAGGAGAAATTATGACAATAAGTATGATTTTATTCCATTAAACATTCAATGTGTGCAAACATGTATGTATAGAAAGCAATTCTTTAATTTGTGTTTGTGAATCAAATTAGGGAAAAATTATTTAGAAGTGAAATATTTTTGAACCAGCATTTACATCTTTGTTCAGCAAAAGATTTAGTTCCAGGACTGTTTAGCAGATGGAGTTTAGTATCTCCAGAAAACAAAATATTCTTCTCTTGAGCATTTAAATAAAATCTAAAAATCTATTATTTTACTTAATGGTGAATTTCACTGGTGTCATTTATAGATTTGTTCTGCTCTAGTACAAGAACTTGGTTTAATTTGATAACCTGATTCATCTTAGTATGCTACTACTGATTTCTATGTAACTGACCAGTTTAAGAGCTAAGAATGAATAGAATCCATTTGTATCATGGTTTAGATTTAAACTCACTATAGAATTCATTAAAAAAAAATCTTCAATTCTTAAAAATACATAAGGATTTGAAGATAAAATTAAATTCTGAAATTATGCCAATAGCATTCCTAAAATAACATTGGTATGCCATAGCAACATGAGGAAAATTATCTGCATCTCTTCCTCCGTTCAAAGAGAAATGACTGAGTATATTGATTGACATGTCAAGCAATTTGTGAAGCAGGATGTTTATCAATAAATCTGTCATTTTGTTATTTTGTTATTTATTTTCTAATTATTTAAACATATTTCAACTGTCTCTGATTCTCAAAGAAGCAGTAAAAATTCCTCTGACAGATCTGCAAATCAAAGGGCCACAAAGGGTGAACTTGAAAGAATTTGCAAAATAAGATCTATATGTTAATTGTGGCTGTTTCATGTTGTTGAATGGCCTAAGTAATGTAAACTTAAGCTTAATGATACCTGTCATTAAATACAGAGTTAGTGTGATGGCTGTCAGTGTTGTCTGGAGCTGGGTTGGGAGTGGTTTGTAGAAAGTAAGTAGATTTTATGTGATCAATACACACAAAATGCTGGAGGAACTCAGCGGGCAAGGCAGCATCTGTGGAAACGAGTAAACGGTCGATGTTTTGGGCTGAGCCCAGATGAAAGGTCTCGGCCCAAAATGTCAATTGTTAACTCTTCTACACAGATGCTTCCTGGCCTGCTGGGTTCCTCCTGCATTTTGTGTGTGTTGCTTGGGTTTCCAGCACCTGCAGATTTCCTCTTGTTTGAGATTTTATGTGATGATCTCTTGATGTCTCATTTTGTGTCTATCATCCTTTTCACCACTTACTGTAAGATATGTAGTAAAGATAACAGTGCAATTCATGAGCATTTTGTATAATCTGTTACTTGCTTCATAGCTAAGCTGATTAAGCTTTTAGTTTTAGTAACTAATTGTCAGTTACACATTTTTGAAGCACCATATAATCTGTTAATAATCTTAAAATATTTCATGTCAGAGTTATAAATCCATATGCAAAAAAAAGACTCTGAAGAGTCAAATATTGAAGCAGAATAATATCACTATTTCTATATCTGGTATAGCAGCACTTACAAATCAGTAGTTAAACAGTTATGTAAGAAAAGAAGATTGAACACTATCATCTGTTCTGTGCTTCTTAATCTACTCCTCTCCACTCATGTACATTCTTCATGAACTCATCCCAACCTCAGGGAAGACAAGATTTCGATTATTTATTTATGTAGGATTTGTAAATCATTGTTTTATACATTTTAGGATTTTAATTTCAATATTGAAGGGGAAAATCTCTCTCAGTAATCTGGATAGATGTTCCCAAGATGCTATGCAGAAGTGATTCTAAATAAATTTGTGAAACAAGTTGAAGTAACTTGCCACAGCATGGTGCAGTATAACAGAACAAATCCTTGATTTACACTTGTTTAAATCAGAATCAGAATTAATATGTTGCGGTATTTGTTGTCTTTGCAGCAGCAGTACGATGCAATACATAATAAGAGAGAGAAAAATGTGAATTACAGCAAGAATATATATTAAATAGTTAAATAAGTAATGCAAAAATAACAAATTTAAAAAAATAGTGAGGTAGTGTTCATAGGTTCAATGTCCATTCAGAAAACAGATGGCAGAGGGGAAGAAGCTGTTCCTGAATCATTGAGTGTGTGCCTTCGGGCTTCTGTACCTCCATCCTGATGGTAGCAATGAGAGCAGGGCATGTTCTGGGTGATGGGGGTTGTTAATGATGAACGCTGCCTCTTTGAGGCATTGCTCCTAGGAGGTGTCCTGGATACCACGGAGACTAATTGCAGTCATGGAGCTGACCACGTTTACAACTCTCTGCAGCTTATTTTGATCCTGTACAGTAGCCCCCCCCCCCACCCCATCCCAGACGGTGATGCAGCCAGATAGAATGTTCTCCACAGTACATCTGTAGAAATTTATGAGCATCTGTAGTGTGATACCAAATCTCCTCAAAGTCACAATGAAATAAAGCTGCTGCTGTGCCTTCTTTGTAGCTGCGTCAATATGTTGGGCTCAGGTTAGATCCTCAGAGATATTGATAGCCAGGAAGTTGAAATTGCTCATCCTTTCCACTTCTGAGCCCTGTATGAGGATTAGTGTGTGTTCTCTCACCTTACCCTTTCTGAAGTCCACAATCTGTTCTTTGGTCTTACTGGCATTGATTGTAAGGTTGTTGTTGCAGCACAACTCAACTAGCTGAACTAGATGAAGGGTCTATTGGAGTAACAGCAGAAGTTAACACTGAAAGTGGCAAGTTGTGTTGAGAGAGCAATCAGAAAAACACATGGAATTCTGGGATTTGTTAATAGAGAAATAGATCACAAAAGCAGGGTGACTATAAAAATAGAAAGTGCTGAAAACACTCAGCAGGTCAGGCAGCATCTGTGCAAAGTGAAATAGTTACCATTTTAGGTCTGACTCCTTCATCAGATATGAAATGTTAATTCTGTCCCTTCATACATGCTGCTTGAGTTGTGAAGGGTTTCCAGTATTTTTTTTTATTTCAGATTCCCAGCATCTTCAGATTCTTGATTTTCAGCAGGGAGGGCATGTTGAGTCTTTGTAAAACTTTGATTGGGCCGCAATTACAGTACAATAAAAGATGAAATTCTGTTCATCACTATGGAGAATGTAAAGGCTCTGGAGAGGACAAGTAATGGTCCCAGAGATGAGAAGCTACATATGTATAGTAGAAAAACTTGAGTTGTCCCACTTGGACTAAAGGTGTTTGAGAATAAGTTTACTGCAAATGTATAAGATCATGACTGTCTTTAATAGGATAACTGAAATAAAATAATATAAGATTCACTTGATTAATAGATGATTCATAAACAGGGTGAGGGTGGTACACATTGAAGAGAAAATGATACACTGTGACAGGGAAGGGTTGACAAAATAGAGCTCACTGCATTTAGACTGTAAGATGTAGGAGCAGAATTTGACCATTTGGCCCATCGAGTCTGTTCTGCCATTTCATCATAGCTGATCCATTTTCCGTCTCAGCCCCAGTCTCCTGCCTTCTCCCTGTATCCCTTTGTGCCCTGACCAATCAAGAATCTATCAACCTCTGCCTTAAATATACCCAATGACTTTGCCTCCACAGCCACCTGTGGCAACAAATTTCTCAGATTCACCACTCTCTAGCTAAAGTAATTCCTCCTTATCTCCATTCTAAATGGCTGTCCCTCTATTCTGGGTCTGTGTCCGCTGGTTTTAGACTTAACCACCACAGGAAACAATCCTCTCCACATCCACTCTATGAGGCAATGAGAACACAATTAAGTTATCCATTAGAAAGGGTATTTGAAGGAAAATAATTTACAAACTATGAAGGAAAAGGCAGGGGATTTGGACGGAAAGAGCAGGTGATTGGGTCTGAATAGATTATTGTATATAAAATCAGCATAGACTCAATAGTTTGAATACTCACATGTGCTTTTATTGATTCTATGAAGTATGTTCTCAGAAAGAGGGAAGGACAAGTTAAGGATGTGAGGAAGGGATCAGTAGAGAGAAAGAAATATAGTTGCTTTTCCCAACAGTTGAAAAGCAGTGGTGTTGTCAGCATCTTGGGAACATCTATCCATATTACAGAGGGAAATTTTCAATTGTTCAATATTTATATTGAAAGTTATAATGTATAAAACAGTGATTTACAAATTATTTATAAATAATATACCATTGAACTCCCACCTGACCTGAGGTTGGAGCTAATTTATGATCAGTTGACATGAGTGCGATGGGGTAGACTCAGGAGAATTGAAAAGATAAATCACGTGCATGTTACTGTTAAACCCATTTTTGTATGTAACATTGTTTAAGTACTCATTGTTAAAATACCTTTACTCCAGGTATACAAAGAGTGATATTGTTCACCTCTAATATTTGACTATTTAGAAGAAAACTATCTGTTGGTTGAAATTATCATCTAATTTAAGCATGCATTCTTTCCTTAATTTTCTAAGTGAGCAGTTTACAATGGCTTTTTTCCCTATATCCTCCTCTTCTGATATCTTCCAATGATTCATAATTTAGCATTTTAATTTATTATTTATAGAAGAAAATTAGAATTTAAATAAGTACAATGTGCCTTCACACCTTGCACATCTTTTTGTGGTTCAGAGCAGAACTCTATTAAGGGGTCTCCCGCCTGAAGGTGTGCATTCCAAGCTTGATGGATCCCAAGTGCACATTCTCTGAATATTAATTGAGATTATGATTAACCACTAGGCTTCAGGTATGTGCTACCAGTAAACTTATGGGGCAAGTGACAATGCAAGTTCAGGCTGCGGGTTTAAGTTAGAATAGTTCCGAAGTCATATCTGTCAGAGACATTGTACAAAAAATAGAAATTGAAATATTGGCCGTTCAAAATTTTGCACCATTTTGATTTGATAGCAGTGCAGTCTCTTAGTCAAATTGAAGGTGCTGCAATGAGCTGAATTTTAACCTTGGTTAATGAGTTTAATTAGAAATTAAATGATGCTTCTCCACCTTAAGGAGGCCTGTTACCTGCTCATTACATAAGGATCAAGCATTGCCTAAAAATACATACATATTCTTTCCTCATTAGACTAATGGAGATTAAAGTTAAATATTCTAAAGCAAGAGTAAAAGAGGAATGGATAATCAAAAGCTTGTTGGCAACTAATATGACATGAACTCCAGGTGAAAAGATCAACTAGGGCATAAAATCCAAAAGAAAATTGTAGCAAATACTGAAAACCTAAAGCAAAAAAACAGAGTGTACAAAATACTCCACAACTGCTGTTTAATCCATGGAGAGAGAAACAGAATGTAACATTTCAGATCAATGTCTCTTCATGATAAATAGGGCACATACTTCTGTATATTGAAACTCAATGGTCGTAATAATTTTTAAATGATATTAGTAATGGTAAGCATTCACATTATTTAATTTTAGTGTAAATAGGGTTGTGAGATTGCACTATATATTTTTATGATTTAAGTGGCCAGTTTGGATTATCATGATAAAAGGAGTTTTGGTAATAGAGACAGTGTACTTTTAGTCCACTATGTCCATTCCAATTGTTTTGCCCATCTATCCTAATCCCATTTATGGTCAGAAAGACATATTAAACTTTAAAACCCAAAATCACACAAGATCAGGAATGAAAATTACATATCAGAGTAGCACAACAGCATTGCGGTTTAAATAATGGAACAATAATCTGGTGCCCTAGATGATTGATCTGAAAGCTTGCTTAAAGCCCACCGTTGTATTTGGGGAAAGCTTACTCAGCAGCCACTTTATTAGGTAGACCTATACACCCATTCGCTAATGTAAATAATTAATCAGGAGGTACCTATTACAGTGACACAGAGTGTAATTTCCTGTAATTGACTAAATCTGGAATAAAAATCTGGTATCGGTATTAAGGAGCATGAAATTCCTGAATTGTCATGAAAACCTTTCCACTTCACAAATGTTCCTCAACAAAGACAATTTGTCATCTTTACCCAACGTGCCCTGGATTTGACTCCAGATCCACTAGCGGGAATGGCTCTTAACTACCTTCTGAAATATACACAATTTGTAGTCTTTTTGTGGACACTATATACTAGTTGTGCCAGATTTATTCAAATAACATGAATGATTCAAATAAAGTCTATAAATTAACTTTATCCTGTAATTCCATCCAATTACTTCTTTATTTCTCTCCTGCTGTGCATTCCTTGTAATCTCAAGGTAATCTAAACTCTGTGTCCCTTACACTAACTTGGCCAGTTCACCCGAGCTCTGTGCTTGCTGATCTTCATTGACTCCTGTTCTAGTCCTTACAATTATTAGCTTTGTTGTCAGATCCAGTATTGGCTGTATTCAATCTCTGGAGCCTGTCTAGGCTATAATCCTCTGAGATTGTTGCACTCCTCTATTTCTGGCCTCTTGGTCTTTTATTGTTATGTTCTGCAACTCCAAAACATGAAACAAATTGTAAGGAACAAAAGGGAACCAGGAATGTGAGTCTAACTTAAGGTTTTCACTTTAAGTGAGGCTTGCACATATGACATGGTGGCGTTATAATGTGTGCCATTTACATACTTTTACATATGCATTATTTAATCAACAAAGAATGCTTAAACAATATATTTACAGTATACTCAAATATAACTGAAATGTTTAATACACAATACTCCTCTCCTCCCTGCTTAGTCATTAGTTCCAACTCAACATATAGTGCATCTCAACTACATACACTATATACTATATAATACAGCTATGATACAGACTTCCGCAGCATAATAACTTTTAAATTGACCCATTCAGGCCTAAAGACTTAATCACATTGAAGGCTTTCTTGCAGTTGTGGGATAACATCTTTCCTGACAAGGGGAATCACTCTGCTTGGCAGGTGAGACTTATAGTTGTGAAACAACCTTAGATTCTGGAGCCTCCTCCATAGTGGTTATAAGGAATTGACGTAGGGTCTGCAGGTCCTTGACTCTCTGGACATCTTCCTTCTCCTTTTCTTGGCTTTTCTCACTGGATCTACTTCAATCCTTGCTTCTCTCCCGGTCCTGGCTTCTTTCTGTCTCTTTAACCTGCTCTTGTTCTTTCTTATGTTTCCGCTCTCTTTCCTACATTTCTTTTTCTCATTCATGACCTTTCTCTCTACCTCTTCTCTCCTTTTCAACTTGTCTTTCTTTTTCTTGCCTTCCTTTTTCTTTTCCTAGTTTCTTGTATCTCTGAATTTTCTAATTTCTTAGGAAATTATGGCTTGTTTATTCTCTTTCATTTCAAAGCACTTTTGTCATCCTCCCCTTTCTTTTCCTATTCCTTCTTTTTAGGATGTGCATCTTAATCTTGGGGAGATGCATTTAGTTCACTGTAGTATTCTCTTATTAATCCTTCTATTGTTCCCTTTGCGATCAGATCTCTCCGCTTGGTGTCCTCATTCACAACATCACATGACAAATCCTGTTTTTGTAAATCCATTGAATCATTTTCTTTTTGGCCTTCCATTCAACAAGCTGGGATTTGGTCTTTGCATTTACTTTCACAAGCAGCTTTTTGTCTCCCAAGTGAAGTTCATGCAATAGAGCAGATTCTGGTTCTTTATACCTGCAAAAGTCAAATGCTTGCAACTTTTCTGGAGCTCCTTAAACTCACAAGTAACTACCTGATTAACATATCAGAAGCTTTCTCAGATATGTTGCCGACAAAAAGTTTCGTATTTGGACCACTGCTTTTGTCACTTCCATGATTCCTCTGAGCAGCATTGTCCTTCCCTGATCCAATATCCTTAATCTAATCTAATCTAATCTAATATGCTTTCCAACCAGAGGCACAGAGGTTGACACAAACCCCAGTTTTCTCTCTGTTGGGCAGTAGTTCATGGTGTATAGTATGGAGACAGTTGTGCCATCATCATGTCTTACTTAACTTGCATTCAATTGACTCTATTACAGAGGATATGATATGCAAATACTGGATGAATCTCCATGGAAAGTGGAGTTGCCTGAGCTAATCATGCCCACACAATGGGGGCCCTCCTGTTTTTATCACATACAGTGTCATGCAGAAGTTTGGGCATCCCTGGTCAAAATTTCGGTTACTGTGAGTAGCTAAGCGAGTAAAAGATGACCTGGTTTCCAAAAGGCATAATGTTAAAGCTGACACATTTCTTTAATATTTTAAGCAAGATTACTTTTTTTATTTCCATCTTTTACAGTTTCAAAATAACCAAAAAGTAAAAGGGCCTGAAGCAAATGTTTGGGCACCCTGCATGGTCAGTACTTAGTAACACCCCCTTTGGCAAGTATCACAGCTTGTAAATGCTTTCTGTAGCCAGATAAGAGTCTTTCAATTCTTGCTTGGGAGGATATTCACCCATTCTTCCTTGAAAAAGGCTTCTAGTTCTGTGGGATTCTTGGGCCGTCTTGAATGCACTGCTCTTTTGAGGTCTATTCACAGATTTTCGATGATATTTAGGTCAGGGGACTGTGAGGGCCATGGCAAAACCTTCCGCTTGCGCCTCTTGAGGTAGTGCATTGTGGATTTTGAGGTGTGTTTAGGATCATTATCCTGTTGTAGAAGCCAACCTCTTTTCACCTTCAGCTTTGTTTTACAAATGGTGTGATGTTTGCTTCCAGAATTTGCTGGTCTTTAAATTGAATTCATTCTTCCCTCTACCAGCGAAATGTTCCCTGTGCCACTAGCTGCAATATAAGCCCAAAGCATAATCGATTCACCCTCGTGCTTAACAGTTGGAGAGGTGTGCTTTACATGAAATTCTGCAACCTTTTTTCTCCAAACATACCATTGCTCATTGCGGCCAAAAGTTCTATTTGAACTTCATCAGTCCACAGGACTTGTTTCCAAAATGCATTAGGCTTGTTTAGATGTTCCTTTGCAAATTTCTGATGCTGAATTTTGTGGTGAGGAGGCAGGAAAGGTTTTCTTCTGATGACTCTTCCATGAAGATCATATTTGTGCAGGTGTTGCTACATGGTAGAGCAGCGCACCGCCACTCCAGAGTCTGCTAAATCTTCCTGAAGGTCTTTTGCAGTCAAACGGGGGTTTTGATTTGCCTTTCTAGCAATCGTATGAGCAGTTCTGTTGGAAAGTTTTCTTAGTCTTCCAGACCTCAACTTGACCTCCACCATTCCTGTTAACTGCCATTTCTTCATTACGTTACAAACTGAGGAAACGGCTACCTGAAAATGCTTTGCTATCTTTTTATAGCCTTCTCCTGCTTTGTGGGAATCAATTATTTTAATTTTCAGAGTGCTAGGCAGCTGCTTAGGGGAGCCCATGGTTGCTGATTGTTGGGACAAGGTTTGAGGAGTCAGGGTATTTATAAAGCTTTGAAATTTGCATAACCTAGCCTTTCCTAACAATGATTGAGAACAAGCCATAGCCCTAACTAGCTAATTAAGGTCTGAGACCTTGGTAAAAGTTATCTGAGAGCTTAAATCTCTTGGGGTGCCCAAACTTTTGCATGATGCCCCTTTCCTTTTTTCACTCTAAAATTATACAAAGCAAAAATAATACACTAATCTTGCTTAAAATGTTGAAAAGAATGTTTCATCTTTAACTTTATGACTTTTGGACAGTTCATCTTCTACTCACTTAACTATTCACAGTAACAGAAATTTTGACCAGGTGTGCCTAAACTTTTGCATGCCACTGTACAAGCCCAAAGTGGCTTATTGGTTTTGTATTTCACTGTTACAAGTGTCATCTTTTGTAACAGTGGAGTTATCTTTTCTCCATTATAAACTGTTAGTTGGATATCTGCAGGCTTCAATTTATTATCTTTGAAAAGCCGTTAAAACTCATTTTATGGAATGACTGAATCAGCCGAACCAGTATCCAATTCCATTTTAATTAAACTGCAGTTCACTTCTGTTATAAGCCATATTGTTTGCCTCCAGTTAGTTTTCACATTGTAAATCTCAAGGCTACACAGTCCTGTGTCATTCTCACTATTATCCAATTTTCCATTAACAACATGCAGATTAGTGTTCTTTTTGAACTTGACTTTTCATCTTTTTCTCTTCCCTGCACAATCTATTTACTTTTGTCGACCTGACAGGCTCTTTATATGTGTCCCACTTCGTTGCATTTTCTGCAAATTTCATCTTTAAATCTGCATGGGTCTGGTGTATATGAGCCCCTGCCACAACAATAACATAATTTGTTCAGCCAGCCACGTTTCTGTTTAGATGTTACAATTTTGCTCACACTCACTTTCATTCCTGACTGCAACTTGTATCTCTATCTGATGTTCCCATTGAAGCAGCGATTTCAAATGTTCTTTTAAAAGTCAGTGTTTCAGTTCGGATCCACTTTTGAATGCTTTCTTGTAAGATTCCACAAATTAAATTATCTCTCAGTGCATCACTAACCCCATCATTGAACTAACAATGCTCAAACAATTTCTTCAATTTAGCCATGTACACTGATATGTACTCCCCTTCCTTTTGATTGTGGTTATGAATCTAAAGCATTCTACAATCAACAATGGTTTTGGTTCTAAGTGTTACTGCCTTACTTGCACACTATCAGCAAAGCCCATTTTGGCTGCTTTGATTGGAGCAAACTTCTAACCAAACTATGCCTTTAAATACAATGCATTCAGCAGAATCGGTACTTGTTTCTCATTGGCTTCATTTACTTTAAAATGCTGCTCAATCTGTTCAGTATACAAAATCCAGTTTTCTCTTGGGCAATTGAATGCATCTATCTTCCTGCCATAGCCAGCTATTTTTGCTTTTTTTTAAAGTTTATGATTCTTATCGCTCAATACTCACTGTTTATAAACCCGTGAATTTGACAATTTCCTGCTAACTTTTAAACTCAAAAGTTTTCTCCTCTTTCCGAAGAAGCACGTGCTGTACTGTTTTCTTACTGAGCTTGAACATCTTGCTGTTCTTCACATGTAGGTAGCTGTCTCAGGTTCATTTCAAACTTCTTTGTCATTCCTTGTCATCCTCTGTCTCTCTTGTTCTCATTCCCCCAGCCCTTCCTCTCTCTCTGTCTCCCCCCCCCCCACCATCAAACTAATTGAAAGGAAAAGAAGGGAGCCAGGAATACAAGTCTAACTTTGTTTTTTACTTTGAGTGAGATGCACATGTATGATATGGTGACATAATGACACATGCCATTTACATATAGCCCATAATGCATTATGTAAACAACAATGCTTAATCAAACAATATATTTCCAATATCACTCAAATACACAACAACCATCACTACCACTATTCTTATCACCTTTCTACTTCTTTTTCACTAATACATATCCAAAAAAAACCCTTTTGTCTTATGCAATGATATTACAGCTCAGGGTGTTGGAGTTCAGAGTTCAATTCCAACATCCTCAGTAATGAGTTTTTATGTTTTCCACATGGAATGTGTGTGTTTTCTCCGGGTACTCTGATTTTCTCTCGCAGTCCAAAGACGTATTGGTGGTAGGTTAATTTGTCATTATAAATTGTCATGATTAGATTAGACAGAGGTTACTAATCTTTCTTATACCATGGACCATTACCATCAAGCAAGGGTTCTGTGGAGCCCAAGTTGAGAACTCCTGGGTTAGGATTAAATTGGGGGTTGTCGGGGGTTACTGTGTGGTGTGGCTCGAAGGGCTGGAAGGGCCCATTCCACACTGTATCTCTAAATAAATTAATAAATACCACTTTATCTGACTTGTTGGCAAATTTCATCTGACATTATTCTTGTGAAGTGCCTTGTGAAATATTACAATAAAGGCTTCAGAGATAATAAATTTCAGGTACAAGATGAGATTGGAGAAGCTAAATTTATTCTCCTGGAAGCAAAGGAATTTGAGAAGGGATTTGACAGAAGTGCAGAAAATCATGATTAATGTTAGCTTAGATCAGGGGTTCCCAACCTTTTTTATGCCATGGAGCCTTACCATTAACTGTGGAGTCCATGGACACCAGGTTGGGAACCACTGGCTTAGATGGAGGATCTGTATTAATCTCCTGATTGAAAAAAGCATGTGAATCAAAACATCTGTGCAAGAGAAAGTTGACCAGACTAATACCTGGAACAAGTTATGAATGAAAGTTCATTCATAACTTGAATTTATTCATAATTTGGACTTGGATTATATCAACATGAATCAAGAAGAATAACAGGTGACTTCAATGATATAAGGTCTTCAAGGCGTTGATAGAGACAATGTTTCCTTTGGGCAGAGGTGGTAAGAAGAAATTCAGAAATAGAGATCCCATTTTTTAAATAAAAAGGCTTCCTATTTAAGATATGGATAAGGTGATCTTTTTTTCTCCCTCTCAAAGGGATTTGAGTCTTTGGGCTTCCTTTCCTGAAAGTGCAGAAACCAGAAACCAGAAACCAGAAACCAGAAATAGATAAATTCTGATCAAGAGGTTGAATAGCTACCAAAGATAAGTGGAAATATGTTAATGTTACAATCAGATCAGCCCTGATCTTATTGATTAGCATGCAGGATTGAGTGGTTGAATGTACGGCCACTTTTAATTTATGTGTTTACATGAAGGTTTTTCCAGAAATAGATAGTTTAAGGATGAGGAAACACAGATTTCAAACTGGATTAAAATATAGGTGGGGGATCCAGGTGATGAACTTATATTTTAACTTAGTAACTTTAGGAATTATAAATTGTCTCTGGTTCTCTTTATTTTCCTGCTTCCTATTGTAAAACCTTATCTCTGCTCCATTTTTGGGTCCAGTTAAGGTATTTCAATTAAGAAAATCCCATCTTGTTTTGTTACAGAATTTAACATAATAGTGTTAAATTTATCTGTTATATCAGCATCTCATAAATTAACTAATTATTTGGTAATTTAACTGACAAATAGTTCTTTGAAATATTGGTATGTTGTAGTAAAGTGCCTTGTCACTTGTTCAGTCAGATGGTAATTACCATTCATGTAACAAGTGCTGCCTCAGTTACTTAAACTGAACAATAGGGTTGTTCTAAATATTTCATAGTCAAAAGACATGACTGAAAATTAAAGTGTTCATGGAGCTCATCTGCAACAGGCCGACTTTACAAAGTGCTTCAAATGGAATCGGTGTTTGTGTGAAACTGCCAGTGTGCACCACTCAGCAATTTCCTTAGGATGAAAATTGTCAACTAGAACTTGAAAGTAAATAAGGAGAAATAATGGAAATCAAGTAGCGTTTTTCACTTTCTTCATTTCAGAGTACCACGTGGAGTGTGTTCATCATCATTTGAGTTCAAGTTAAATCCTCTTTCCCTCCCAGATAAAGCACAAACACAAATCCAATCTTGTACAAATAAAATGACTAGGTAGCCCATTTCTCTATAACTATATATTGTGTTACAACCTTTAAAAATGGTAGCTTACACAGAACACCTACCACTTAGATCAGAGTAGAATAATTGTGCTGTGTAAAAACAATGAAAAAGAATAATAATTTTATTGTAAGTTAATGTAGAAAAGCTTAACTCTGTGAAAAAGCTGGAAAAAAAAGGAAGGTTGTGTGATATTGCTAATTCTGGAGACAAGTGATAATAAGATTGACATGTGGAGAATTGTATACAGTTTTTCCAGAGTCATTTTTTGTGTTCTACAAATATTTGAAATATAATTTAGTGAGTAGGTAAACTCACTATCAATTTGCTTGTACCAGCAGGTTGGTTGGACCCAGCAGTATTGCATCTACATGGCTACTTTTTCATTTCATCATCTGTTTCCCTTCACCATATCTTAATTGTGTTTGTTTCAGACTCATAAAATCACACTGCAAGGAAATGGACATTTCAAGTTGCCAAGTCTGCACTGCCCGCCATTTATATTGTCTTTGTTTTCCCTTTGACACCACACCCTCTACACCAATTCTACCATTCACAATCACATCAGGAGGCCACTTACAGTGGTTTATTAACCTACCAACTCCTGTGTCTAGGACGTGGGAGGAAGTCAAAGCTCTCAGAGGAACCCCACTTCGTCACAGGCAGAATATGCAAACTCCATACAGCAACATCAGAGCATCAGAGGGTAGAACTGAACCTGAGTATTCAGAGCTGTGTGGCAGTGGCTGTGCCATTGTGCCAGTGGGTCTCTTCATTTTTGCATGCTCTTTTGGTAGTAGGGAGTGTCTTTTTTTTAACTTTTTAACTGGTTGGGTTGAGTTGTTCTCCGAACTTGGCAATCCATTTGCAAACATTTCATCACCATATGAGGAGACATCATCAGTGCATTGCTCATTTGTGGAGTGTCCTCCAAATTCTAGGCCTTTGTATATTTGTCAATCAGCTGATTGGTCATCATTACGGAAACTCAATCGTGATGAAGGAACAGGGTTTCATCTCTTGATTTGTTGCATGGTGAACTCTGCGTGAGGATGCCTGTGAGGTCAACAATACACCAAACAAGAAGTGATCATATGGGTTATCCTTCCATACATTTGTAATATCTCAGAAGTGATGGCCCAACTGCCCCAAGAACGTAGAAATTTGGTCACACATAAGCCAACAGCAACATTGAGAAGAGTGCTCTGCAGCCCAAAAGAACAAACCAAGATATTGGACAAGACCAATGAGGTCTACAAAATTCAATGCGGGGACTGCAGCAAATATTATATTGGCCAAACTGGGAGAAAACTATCCAAAAGGATCCATGAACATCAACTGGCTGTGAAGTGGCATGACGAACTCTCGCTTATCTCCACCCATGAAGATCAAGAGGGGCACAAGTTCAACCGGGTATCAGTGAAAGTCATGGCATAAGCAAATGCACAGCGTGCAAGAGAACTCCTAGAAGCATGGTTTCCACAAAGAATTCTTTAAGCAGACATGTAGACCTCGATCCTATTTATAGGCCAATGTGGGCAAAATTCCAGACCACAATGTACAAGAGTTCACCATGCACCAAATCAGAGATGAGACCCCTCCCTATGTCACAATTGAGTTTCTGTAATGATGGCCAATCAGCTGATTGATAAGTATATAAAGACCAAACATTCAGAGGACACATCACAAGTGAACAGTGCACTGATGATGTCTCCTCACATGGTGACAAAATATTTGCAAATGGATTACCAGGATCAGAGAACAACTCAACCCAACCATCAACCATTCAAGCTACACATTTTCTGAGATATTTCCAACTTTTTAACTATTTCACTATATAGGTTCCAAATCTGATTCTTGGAATGAGCACCAGACCTCATAAGGAGCCCCAATCTATCTGAGCCACAAGAATGGACCAGACAAATGAAGCAATATCTTCAAATGTGACTGCAGATTTTGATATGATAAATGCATTTTTCCTCATTTGCACATACTCAGTAACGATGCCCAATACGTGAAACTGCTTTAAGAGAAACAAGCTCCAATAATTTGTTTATCACATTTTCAGTATTTTGGTCAAAGTTCATATGTGAAACTAATTAGTCAGAATAGCTTCAGTTCAAATCTCTGTTGCTATTCGCATATCTTTAATATGTAAGCATAAACAGGCAAGGATATCAAAATCCCCAACACTTCAGTCAGGCAGATATTTGTTGTGACAAATGATTTAATTATGCTCTTAAAGGATTTTTATATTTTGTGGTAGATTCTTCAGGAGATGATGGAAGAGATAGATTATGATCGTGATGGTACAGTGTCTCTGGAAGAATGGATTCAGGGAGGAATGACAACAATCCCTCTCCTGGTTCTCTTGGGTCTGGAAACGGTGAGTCACAAACCTGCACAAGTAATCTTAATTCCCGAGTCAGTCTTCATATGGAAAGGAATGCACCAAATTTGATACTTTAGCATTCCTGCTGTTTTCCACTGATGCCATTGACTGTGTATGACTTCTACAGTACCAGTTCTTTTCTGGTGATTTGCCCAAGCATTGATGTTTCATGAGTGAGCTTTTCAAATGAAAGTGAGTGAAGAGTGATCACATAGGACACTAGAAATGAGATAATCCTATCCATTTTCTAACTTCATTCCAAGGAGCACCTAGGCGTACCTGTTGTAAACCAAGGATACTGAAGCTTGTTTTCATTCATCTCTCTTCACACTCATTTCAATGTTCAAGGATCAGTCACTCCACCAAGGTTGAGAAGCACTTCACATTTAGTCAATGCTTAGACAGGAGAGTGCATGGATACGTGGTATGGAGGGCCTTGCCCAACAGATGTGAGAATCTTGCAACCTGTGTGGATGAACAAGAACCAGAGTGGAGTGGGATGTATGGAAAGAAATGTGTAACTCAGTGGAGCAGTGTGGTCAGAGTGGCATAGATTCTGTTCTATGTATCCGTGAGTTTGTATAATGCCGACACTTTGCCATGGATAAAGGCATCTCCTTGAGGCAAGGGGATCTTGGAGATGAAGGCCATGTGCATTGGCTGGGAGGAGGGTGGTGAGGAAATTCTTTTGTATATTATATAAAACCTAACAATGCAGATAGAAGGGAAAAGTACTTCTTGCAGAGGGCAGATATAGATGTGGAACCTAAAGTAACAAGTAGAACCATAAAAATAATAATTATAACATTGCCAGCTGAACCATGTGCAACCTGGCATTGGTCAGACTGTTCAGGGAGTTAAATTTGTAGTGTTACGTATCCCGTAACTGGGTTGCCAAACCAGCAGAAATGGATCACTCAGTTGGAGTCTGGATTACTAGAACTAAGAAAGTTTTATTAAAGAAACAAGCAACACAGTACTCTAATCAAAAGGATAATAAATGCAACAGTTCAGCAATGATAAACACACATGTACACAGAATTAGGATAACAGGATCAATCAAGCTCTATCGTTGTCTAGGGGTAAATGACCAGTTTCAAGGTGACGCAAAGTTCAGTTCAATTTAGTTCAATTCAGTTCGCAGACAGTGGAGGGAAGGAGAGAGAGAGCAAAACGAATGAATATTCAAAAACTGCTTCCACACACAGACCTTCGCAGTCAGCTTTCGGGTGAGCCGTTTGTGATGTCATCTGAGGTCACCGACCGTGACCCGTCCGTTTCCAGATGCGATCGTTTCTCTGCGGTGAACCTGGCACCCAGGCAAGGGTGAACACACACCAGGTTCCCGCCGATCGTGCCTTTCCCCCCTGTGCGTCTATGGCCTGGTCCCGCAACCGGCCTTCCAAAACTTCCCGCCAACTTGTGAGAGACGCACCGCTTCCAGGGTCTCATTACCTCGGGTGTCGTGTGTGTCCTGCCTTAGCGAACCTGTCCCTTTTTATCCCCCTGCTGGGGTATCGCCTGTCCATCACTTCAAATAGTTCAGGGTTCAAAGGGGGAACCGATCTTGACAGCTCTCCTTCCCCTTCATTAACATCTCCAAATGCTGCGCCATTGTTTTCCTTATCTCTCTCTCTCCTGAAGACAGGTGGCAGACCAACTGCTGATCCCACTGGTGCCAGCACAGGCCAGCTAACATCTTAATCTATGTCTATTCTCGTCACAGTAGCTAAAGGCCTAGAAAGGGAGAGAGGTATATAATTACGTATGTCACCAGCCTCAGCAGTCGGGAAGAAGATAATGGGCTTCAATCATAGTGGCACTCATAAAATGCTGGAGGAACTCAGCAGGCCAGGCTGCATCTGTGGAAAAGAGTAAACAGTCGATGTTTTGGGTCGAGACCCTTCAACAGGACTAGAAAGAACAAGGAGAAGTCAGAGTAAGAAGATGGAGGGAGGGGAGGAAGTAGTACAAGGTTCACTCATAGTGAATTCATGTCCTGTCGAATTAACTATCTGGACTGTATTAAAGACTGTAATCTAAATAGTTTGGATGGCTCAGTTGAGGAAACTTTATTTTCGTATCAATTAGGAAAACGAACATGCACATTTATTGACTAAACTTGAGACTTCTTTCTTAAATTTTACAATGTGAACCCACCCAAGGAGGCAGCTATTTTAGATCTAGTAATAAGTACTGAGACAGGGTTGATCAGCTGTAAAGGACTGTGCACTGCTGTGAAGGATTACAACAGAAGGTGTTTCTATCACAGAATTTCACTTCTGTCTGAAAGTGACTGAAGATGAAACCAGATCTAAGATGTGAATACAGCCAATTATGCAAGCAGTGAAGTGAGTTAACCGAGATTAATTTTTTCAGATTTTTAAATAAATATTTCATAATTCTCAATTAATATAAATTCCACAAAAGAAATAAAGAAGCTATGCGTAGCTAAAATTAAGTATGATATTAGAGAGAAGAAAAGTTGTAAATTTATAGAGTAAACCAGCAAGAATATAAAAACATTGTAAGGGTGTCCATTATTATGTAACAAAGGGAGCAGGAGAAATAAATACTAGTCTTTTAGAAACTAAAACAATAAAATTAATAGTAATGACTAATTAATGAGGAATAGGTTATATCTGATTTCACTGTTAGAAAACCTGACACAGCGAAAATGATGGGTAGCCAGGTGCAAGAAAAGTGAGAAGCCTAAAATAATTAATATCACTGGAGACAAAATATGAGACAAATTAATGGCACTAAAGGTCAACAAATCCCCTGGTCCTAGTGGTCTGCATTCCCTGGTATGAAAAGAAGTGTCTATCTTCACAGTTGATGCTTTAGTTGCAATCTTGCACATTTTCAGGATTCTGGAATGATTCCAGTAGATTGGAAAACTGCAAGTGTTTGTTTAAGAAAGGATAGAGGGAAAACAGAATTACAGGGCAGCAACAGTAACTTAGTTCATTAGAAAACTTCTGGAATCTATTGAAGGAGTGATTAACAGAACAGTTTGAGATGGTAAAATGACTAGATAAGTTTATCAAAAGAAAATTCTTGATGGTCAAATTTACTAGAATTTGATTAAGAATGTGATTAACAGAATAGATCAATAAAAACAGTAAATGTAACATTTTTAGATTCCCAAAAGACATTTGATAAAGTGACACAGATGGTTACTGCTCAAGTGGTTATGGAGTGTGAGGTATATTCAGCATAGAAAATCATAACCAGTGTGGATAAACAAGTAATTTTGATCTGTTCACTAAGGTACCTACAGCACGTTAGATTTATTATAAGTCTAGCAAGTCCATTTATGGGATAGAAAGGAGTAGCTGAGAGAGAAAGATAAATAGAAAGGTAAATTATGTGTTTTTATTTAATTATTTTTGTTTCATTGATTTAAATTGTTTAAAAGTGTTTTATGATTTCTTTCTTTTTTAATTCATTTTACTTAGAGACATTTATAAACATTCACCATCTTGACATTCTAAAACTTTGGATGTGTGAGTTCTGAGAATCTTAATTACCCTTTGTGTGGAACTTAAATTGTTGCCTCCTCAAACTGCATTGACAGAATGTTGGAATCTATAATCAACAAAAAAAATAGCTAGATATTAATTGAATCTTAATGCAACCAAACTAAGTCAGGTCAAACCTGCTGGAGATCTTCAAGGAAGTACTAGGCAGAGGCAAAAGAGGGGGAACCTGTCGACGTAGTGGATTTGGATTTCCAGAAGGCATTTCACAAGGTGCCACATAAAAGACTGTAGCAAAAGGTACGAGCTGAGTGGGAGATATACTGCATGTTAAAATGAATAGAAAATTAGTCATCACATTGAAGACAGTTTCAAAAATTGATTTTTTTCAGGCTTGTAGAATATAAGATCAGTTCTTAGACATCAATTATTTATAATTTACATTAATGACTTAGCTGAGTGTGTTTGGTATCCAAGTTTGAGAATGGTACATAAGTAGATGGAAGGACATGTAATGATGTGGATATTTGTAATCTCCAGCAAGATATCGATAGGAATTCCAGAATCATCATTTCAGAATTAGCATTGAATTACAGAGTAATATTGCACAGAGACACGACTTAGCCTCTGGCGTTCAACCACACACTTACAGCAGACTCACATAAATCCCATATTTTATTTTCCCCACATACTTGTCAAATGGGGTTTAATATAGGAATGAATGAGGTCAGGCATCTTGTTATAAGGAATAAAAAAAAAACAGACCACTATCTAAATGGAGAAAGACTGCATTTTAATGGAATACAAAGGGGTGGAGATATTTTTATACACTCAAAAACAAGTTCAGCACATAATTAAGAAGTCAAAATTCATCCTGGTCTTTAAGACAAGGGGCATGAAATTTAATCTTAGAAAAGTATTACTAAAATCTTTCATGTTAATAGTGTAATTGCATCTGGAGTCCTGAATATACTGTTAATATAGGCATGGATATATTATCAATGAAGGCAACCCAGAAGAGATTCGTGTGATTAATTCTTGGGATGCAAAGGTATCCTGGTATTAATGGCTAAAGAAGATGGACTGGTATTCTTTGGAAACTACAGACATTAAGTATATACTTACTAAAGATGCAAGATTTTAAAGGTGGCATGATAGGGCAGATGTTGAGGTGTTTCCTCTAGTTGAAAAGACTTGAATGAGGAGGTATGGTTCCAATCTAAAATTGAGGTATGTATGAACTTCTTGCAGAGGGTGATGAACACAGGAATTCTCTAACCTGGAAGGTTGTTGTTACATCAAAAGGTACTCAGATTCAGCTCAGATAGGCAGAAAGACACAAACTACAATTATCTGCTTCAAACTACAAAACTAAGTTTACTAGGAGAGAGCAGAGCAAACATTAAAATCTAGGCCTCTAACTCCAGCACACCTCCCACTTGATCTGTGGCACTGTTCACAACCCACCTGTTGGTGAGGCCTTGAAGAACTACTCTAAGCCCCCCGACTGCTCTACTTTGAGACCCTCTCGACTGATAAATCCTGCAGTAAAGTAAACCAATACATAACACCAACTCAATTGACCAAATCAGAACCAATCATCCCTTGTCACCACTTTTCATGAGCCCCACCCCTGTGTTCACCTAACTTTTATGTTCCCACAGTTGTTCCCATGGTTGTATCTCATGGTTATCTTCCCATAGTAGTAATCAAAGGTCCTGCAGCCAGTTCACGTACACTCAAGGCAGTGGTGGTAAGATATTTGATATGCACAAAGATTAACTCTTTACAATACTAAATGAGACTAAAGACAACTTTTTTTTCTTAATGCCTTCAGATATAGCTGAGCATCACATCCGTTAGTGGATTCCCATGTATTATTTGTGTTATATTTGTTGTACTGGGAATACGAGTGGCCGTGAATAACCCACATGAAGACAGAGAGGTGAGGAACAAACATGCTGCTGTTTATTTTGCTTGTAAGTCACCTGCCCAAATCCTATTACATTCAGTATGTAACACGCAGGGAAGCCTGACAGCAGCCCATAAAGGTCAAAACATACTGAAGACCATAAAACCATAAGATATATGAGCAGAATTATGCCATTTGGCCATCTCAGTCCCAATCTCCTGCCTTCTCCCAGTATCCCTTCATGCCCTGACAAATCAAGAACCTGCTAACCTCTGCCTTAAATATGCATGAACACTTGGCCTCCACAGCTACCTGTGGCAAACAACTTCAGAGTTTCACTACTCTCTGGATAAAGAAATCCCTCCTCATCTGATTTCTAAAAGATGCCCTTCTATTCTAAAGCTATGTCCTCTTGTCTTAAACTCTCCCACCGTAGGAAGTATCCTTTCTATATCCACTCTATCAAAGCTTTTCACCATTTGATAGGCTTCCATAAGCTCACCCCTCATTCTTCTGAATTCCAATGAATGTAGTCAAATGCTGTTCATATGACAAGCCATTCAATCCTGCAATCATTTTCATGAACCTCTCCAGTTTCAGCGTAGCCTTTCTAAGATAAAGGGCCCAAAACTGCTCACAATACTCCAAGTGTGGCTTTACCAGTGCTTTTAAAGTCTCAACATTACATCCTTGCTCTTACATTCTAGTCATCTTGAAATGAATGCTAACATTTCATTTGTCTTCATCATCACAGACTTAACCTGCAAATTAAACTTTAGAGAATCCTGCACAAGAACTTCCCAAGTCCCTTTGTACCTCCATGTTTTTTTTGTATTTTCTCTCCATTTAAAAAATAGTCAACCCTTTCATTTCGTCTACCAAAGTGCATGACCATACACTTCCCGACATTGTGTTCCATCTGCCTTTTTTTGCCCATTGTCCTCATCTGTCTAAGTCCTTCTGTACCCTTCTATTTCCTCAAAACCACCCGCTTTTCCACCAATTTTCATATTGTCAGCAAACTTTGCGACAAAGGCATCAATTCCATCATCCAAATCATTGATATATAATGTAAAAAGACTGAACCCTACACAGACCCCTGTGGAACACCACTAGTCACTGGCAGCCAAACAAGAAAGGTTCCCTTTGTTCTCACTCTTTGCCTCCTACCAGACAGTCACTGCTTTATCCATGCAGAATCTTTCCTGTAATACTATGGGTCATAGCTTGTCAGCCAGCCTCATGTGTGGCATCTTGTCAAAGGCCTTCTGAAAATCCAAGTGCACATCAACCGATTCTCCTTTGTCTGCCTGCTTGTTATTTCTTCAAACAATTTCAACAAATTTGTCAGGCAAGATGTTCCCTTGAGGCAGTCATGCTGACTAAAGCCTATTTTATCATGTGCCTCCAAGTACACTGAGACCTCATACTTAATAATCAAATCCAACAGCTTCCCAACCACTGAAGTCAGATTAATGGCCTGTAGTTTCCTTTCTTCTGCCTCTCTCCCTTCTTGATGAGTGGCATGACATTTGCAATTTTCCACTCTTCTGGAATCATTCCAGAAACTAGTATTTCTTGAAAGATCATCACTAATGCCTCCAAAATCTCTTCAGCCACCTCTTTCAGAACCCTGGGATGTATATCATCTGATCAAGGTGACTTATTTACCTTCAGACCTTTCAGTTTTCCAAGAACCTTCTTTCTAGTTATGGTAACTTCACCTACTTCATGACCCCTGACACCTGGAACTACAACTATACTATTAGTCTCTTCCACAGTGAAGAATGATGTAAAATACTTATTCAGTTCATCTGACATTTCATTGTCCCCCATTACTACCTCTCCAGCATCATTTTTCAGTTGTTCGATATCCTCTCCTACCTCTCTTTTACACTTTATGTATCTGAAGAAACGTTTGGCATCCTCTTTAATATTATTGGCTGGCTTAGATTCATGTTCCTTCTTTACCTTAATTACTTTTTTTGTTGCTTACTGTGGGTTTTTAGAAGCTTCCCAATCCTCTAACTCCTCACTAATTTTTGCTCTATTATATGCCCTCTTTGGCTTTTATATTGGCTTTGACTTCTCTTGTTAGCCACGGTTGTATCATCTTTCCTTAGAATGCTTATTGCTCTTTGGGATGTATATATCCTGTGGCTTTCAAATTGCTTCCAGAAATCCCAGCCATTGCTGCCCTGCCATCATACCTGTCAGTGATTTTTTTCCAATCTATTCTGGACAACTCCTCTCTCATGCCTCTGTAATACCCTTTCCTCCAATGTAATACTGATACATGAATACATAATACATCCCTCACCCCATACTTTCAAGGTTTCCTTCCCCTTCCCATCCACAGATCAACTGCTGATCAATTAACATTCAATGGAGTAAACACTTCTCGGGCTTCCAACTGGGTACAGGTATCAATTGCAACTGACGTTTCGATGACCAACTCTGCCATCTTCTTCAGCAATGATGCTTGGGCAAGTCTTGTGTTGTATTTATTCCTCCTGTATTCCATCAGTCCTCATCCAATCAGTGTCCGCTCTTCCACGTTGTATCCCAAAAGCCATTGGTGTGGCACAGTAGTTTTGTGCTGTTGAGGTCAATCCTGTGGTCATTGTGAATGCAGTGTTCTGCTACACTGATTTCTCTGGATAACCCGGCAATAGCCATAGGATTGACTTCGACGGCACCACCTTGTAAAGGAACCCATTGAAATAAAATTAGAGGAAAAAAATTTAACAAAAATGAAGGCCTCGCTCTAAGTAAGAACTGCAATTCAATTGTAAACAAGCTGGGTGAGCAGAAACCTGATTGGATGAGGACTAACCAATCAGGAGGGATGGAATGTGGGGTTATATATACCACCAGACTAGACTTGCCCAGGGATAATTCCTGAAGAAGATGGCAGGGCTTGTCATTGAAAAATTGTTCATAATCTATACCTGTACATGGCTTGACGCCCAAGAAGAGTTTATTCATAATATACGCCAGGAAAACACTAGATCTTTTTTCATTCAGTGGAATAATCATCAAATTCAATGATCAACAAAAAAAACATTTTTTTCTCTGAGCTAAGGAAAGAGGTAGACTGTCTCTTTTCCCTGCAATAACCCTGGAGATTATTCTGCTCAGGTTCTGAGGGTTAGTCACTAAACTTGACAGTCAATCTGCCTGGAGCCCGTCTATGAGGGTACTGGCAACCCAAAGATGAGGCCAAAGAAATTTTATCTCTTGGTGGTGTATGTCTAGATCTTGGCTTGGGTAAGCATTGTCAGTAGGGGGCACGTCAGAAAGCAGAGGTGATGGAGGAAGCATTGGCTGTGTCATTTGATCTGGCAGTCATTGTCTCAGAATCCTGTCCCATTTCTACAACTGGATCTGGTTTGGTCAGTTTGTGTTGGTTTTCAGTGGCCTCAGAAGAAGGCAATAGCTGATCAACATGCCCTGTCTGGGTGTCGTGGTTACTGGTTTCCACTGTGTATAACACAGGACCAGTTTGTGGTTACCACCATCACAGGTATCTACTAGTTCTAGAGATACAGTTCCGGGCAATTACTCTCTCGCCAGCTGTGAAACTTCTGTACTGCACTTTAGCACATCTCTCTGCTTGGGTTTTCTAGTCATTTAGTATAATCTGTTTTGTATTTGGGGTCTGAGGAGGTCAAGCCAGGTACGAAGCTGTCTTTTCATGACTGCAGTGGCAGGAACCATTTTGGTGGTGGTGGGAGTTGTGCTGTGCTATGTCAACAAGAAGGTGCTCAGACACTGGTTGAGGGATCCACTTCCCAATGAAGTCTCGAGGACTTGTTTCATTGTTTGTATTAATCATTCAGCAAAGCCATTAGTAGCTGGATAATATGGTGCTGACTTTATATGCTGAATACCATTTGCTTCCATAAATGCATTGTACTCTTCAGTGAGTAGTTGTGGGCCATTGTCACTTACAAGCTGTTGAGGAAGCCCAAAAGAGCTAAAGATGAAATTTAGTTCTTCAGTGCATTTTCAGATGTAGTGCTCTTCATGATGGCATCCTCAGGCCATTTGCTGTGTCTGTCCAAGAACACGTGGCCTCTTACAGGTCCTGCAAAATCTATGTGGATCCTCTGTCATAATTCTTCGGGTTATTACCATGGTTGCAAAGGAGTAAGTTGAGCAACATTTTTCACTTGCTGAAAATGTGCCCATGCTTTGGCCTTCTCTTTAATGGTAACATCCATTCCTGGTTGAGTGCAATTTACTTCAAGCACATAATGCCCCTGTGTCCCTCATGCAGCTTGTCAAGTACTTGCTTTCTTAACAATCGTCATCATCGTCGTGGCTATCCCTCAAGGTCGAGGATGATGGTCTTCGTTCTGTCGATCAGCTGGCCCACAGAGTGAAGACGCCTGTGCATGTATTTGTTTAACGTGTACTTGATGTTGCACTCCAAGAAGCACACAATACTTCACAAATCAACTAACTGATTCCAATGGCATGGAAGCCACGACGACTGGAGCTGATGGATTTGTTGCAGCCTTCATCTGCCTTCACAGCCGTTGAGTTCGAAGTAACTTTGTCCGCCTGTTCCACCATTGAGGTCTTGGTTGGATTGTTCATTGTCAGGGACCTCACCCTTGACCTTACCGCCATGGGTGACCCTACCAGGAGCATCGCTCCAGACGGCATCACTCTCGGGATCTCAGTACCACACAAGCTTCTCCACCACGCCAAGGTGACGATCCACGGAGAAGTCTTAACAATGGAGAAATGACAAAACAACAGCCCCATGGTAGACACCCTGATTGGACTGTGAGCTCCTTCCATCCAGCCTTGTATGGTTTCAATTCTATAGTTGGTTCTCCTTTACATTCATGAGTTACCATGTCCACCACTTTAGATAGAACAGGGTCAGCATGTGTGTCCTTCTGGATTTGCACTGCAGTTATTGGAGCTGTAGGTACTTCCTTGAAGTATAAGCTCTCTTTCGGAGATGACTCTGGAGCTGTAACAGGGAAGTTTGGATAGACCATCAGCATTCGAATTAGGCTCGGACTTCCTGTACTTTATATTGCACTAATATACAGAGAGTACGAGAGCCCAATGTTGCATTTGACTTGCAGCCAGAGAAGGAACACCCACATACCACATGTGGACCAAAAGTTGATGTCAAGAGGTGCTGATCTGACAGGAGTGTAAATCGTCGACCGAAGAGGAATTGATGGATTTTCTTAGCTTCACAGACAATTGCAAACATTTTCCATTCAATCTGGGCATAGTGGCATTTTGTCTTGCTTAATATTCTTGATGCAAAAGCAATTGGATACACTTCACCGGAGATCATAATGTGTGAGATAACTGCCCCCTCACCATAGGGTGATGCATCGCAGGCCAACTGAATGGGCAATGATGGGTTGAAGTATGTGAGTGCTTCAGATTGTGACAAAGTTGTTTTGACAGTTTTAAAAGCCTCTTCACAGCGATCTGTGCACTGACAGTAATGTTCATTTATTTAAAAGCTCATGAAGTGGTTTCAGCAGGCTAGCCGGGTTAGGAGCAAATCTTGCATAGTACGTTGGTAGCTGAATGAAAGATCTTATTTGACTTAAATTTTATGGCATTATTTGTGGTTCTGGGAAGCCTGGTACCACATATGAGAGTTGGAGACATGAGGAACAAATGTACTGCTGTTTATTTATTTGTAAGTCATCTACCCAGAAAACTCTCTCACATTACCTTCAGCCTGTAATGTGTAGGGAAGTTGTAAAGCAATCTGTTGCGGTCAAAATATACATGAATACGTAACGTATCTCTCCCCCATAATTTTTATAGATTTCTCCCCCTTCCCATACACAGAACAGCAGCTGAACTATTAACACTCAATGGAATAATAATCAAATGCAACCAACAACAAAAAACATTTTTTTCTAATATAGAGAAAGAGGTAGACTGCCTCTATTCCTAGACATAACCCTGGGGATTATTCTGCCCCATGTGCCGGCAGTTAGTCACTAAATTAAACATACAATCTGTCTGCAGGCTTCCAGTTCCTGTGAGGGTACTGAGAACCTGGGGATGATGGCAAGGTCATTTTTTTCTCTTGGTGGTGTATGTCTAAATCTTGGCTAGGCTATTGCATTGTCAGTGGGGGGCACCCCAGAAAGCACAGGTGATGGGTGACAAATGATCTTGCTGATTAAGGAGTGGCTGTTTTGTCCATGTTGAAGAACTCAATGAAGTCAAAGTTCAGGCAGGACTATTTAGTATGGGAATCACATCATCTCCACTCATCAAAAATGCATTTCCCATCACCACAAACTCTCCTAAAGTGCATTTCCTTGTAGTGTCATTCATTTCCTTCTCTAGCATCTCTGTCATGTAAGTCTTTTTCTCTACCACCCGATCAAAGGTCCTTGATGTTATTATGCGCTCGATTTCAATTCTCCACTGGCAACTCAATCCGTAAATATTTTCATTCTTTTTGTTTTCCAATGGACTTCCAAATCATTGACTATTGGAGGAATTGGTCACATGACAACCATCACCAAACTTTCAGTGCTGAGGACTGAGTATAACATCAAGAAGTGGTAGATGGAATACCATGTCGGGAAGTGTATGGTCATTTGAAAGGGTTGACTATTTTCTAAATGGAGAGAAAATTTAAAAAGCTGGAGTGCAAGGAGACTTGGCAGTGCTTGTGCAAGATTCCCCAAAGGTCAATTTGCACGTGCTGAGGCAGGCAAATGCAATGTTAGCATTCATTTCTAGAGGACTAGAATATAAAAACAAGGATATAATGATGAGACTTATAAGGCTCTGGTGAGGCCTCACCTGGAGTATTGTGAGCAGTTTTGGAACCCTTATCTTTGAAAGGATATGGTAAAACTGAAGAGGGTTCGAAGGAGAATCACAAAAAATTATTGAAGTATTGAATGGCTTGTCATATGAAGAATATTTGATAGCCTTGATCCTGTATTCATTAGAGTTCAGAAGAATGATGGGTGACCTAATTGAAACCTATTGAATGGTGAAAGACCTTGTTAAGTGGATGTGGAGAAGATGTTTCCTTTGGTGGAACTGTCTAAGACTCAGAATAGAAGGGCATCCTTTTAGAATGATGAGTAGTAGGAATTTCTTTAGCCAGAGAAGAGTGAAACTATGGAACTTGTTGCCACAACCAGCTGTAGAGGCCAAGATTGATAGGTTCTTAGTTGGTCAGGGCTTGAAGGTATCTGAGGAGAAGGCAGGAGATTGGGGTTGAAAAGAAAAATGGATCAGTCATGATGAAATGGTGGAGCAGACTCGATGGGCCATATGGCTTAATTCTGCGACTATATCTTATGGCTATATGGTCTTTGTTCTCTCTTGTGGATCTGCAGTTCTTCGGTTGAGAACTGCTCTCTCCAAATCTGAAGCATTGTTCTTTTCTGTTCATCCAGTTGCCAACTCTTGCCAACACGGGTTTGCAAGGATGCATGCCACTTTTCAGTGTCCCAGATGCCTTCACTGTCATATTTTTTCAAGAGACATGCTCGTCTCTGCTTTGCATATGTGTACTCTTTGATTTTTAGAAGCTTTTCTTTGTATCATCGAAATGGTTTCTTCATGCCACACATTTTTATTGTATCATTTAATTGATCTTCTTCTTCAATCCATTCTATTTTATCCTTGCTGCGACCGAGGCTCAGCAGCTGCCTGTAAAGCTTCACTAAGATCTCAGGCTTAACAGCCAGGCTTAACAGCGATTCCCTTCATATGGCCTAGTTCTCCGTTGACTACTTTGGCATGTTTCTCCAACACCTCTTGCAGACCAGTGCTCCTGCCCATCAAGTGCACTTCATTCCAATTGAGTTTGATCTATGCTTCAACCACGATAGGCCCAGAAGCTCTGGATAACTATCTTTAAAAATGTGCAGTGGAATTTTCTCTCTCTCTCTTCGTTAATCTCCACTGTAACATATACAGCTCCCCTCACTGGAACAACCTCACCGGTGTAAGTCTTTAGAGTCAACCTTGCCCTGTCTGGGGTGAGATGCTGCAATTTCTCCTTGTGAACTGTCCCTGACACCAATGATACTGCAGCATCTGTGTCTACCTGCATCCTCAACAATGTCACTATCCAACCACATGGTCATCCAATAGCCATCTTTGTGTCCTGAAATAGATAAAACTCATAAAACTTCTTCAACCACAGAGCGAGAGCCACCTAGTCTGTCCTCAGTATGCTCTACCTTGTTCACATTTCTTTTTGTTTTTAAAAAGTCATTTTTCTTTATTACAGTGTTTTTTTGTTGACAGTATCTTTCTACTTTTATAGGCATGTTTAATATGTCCCTTTTAGTCACATTTTGGCAATCTTTTGTTGAATGCCCAGTTTTGCCACAATGATAACGTTGATTGCCAATGTATCTCATTCTAAAAGTCAGTGGAAACTTTATGAACTTGGGAAGTTGCACTTAATATCTGTGCTTCTTTAGCTGCCACCTCCATGGATGTACAGATCTCAATTGCCTTCTGTAATGTTATTCCGTCCTCTGTAAGCAAATGTTTCTGAATTGCCTCACTACACCACATACGAGTCTATCATATACTGTGCTTTTCAGTGACTGCCCAAAATCAGTGTTCAGACAGTTGCTTCATTACCACCATAAACTGTGAAATAGACTTGCTTTCCTCTTGATTCCTTTCATTAAACTTAAACCACCCAGCAATACTCAAAGTTTTAATGAATAATGTTCTTTGAAGACTTTAACCGTCTCCTCACAAGACTTATTGCCAAGCTTAGCAAATTGCACTAGACTGTGTAATGAATTAAACATTTTTGCACCCATCACAGTCAGAAAAGTTGGAACATGAATAGCATCTGAAATTTGATTTGCCTGTGCAAAATATTTAATCTTTCAGCATATGAACTCCATTGCTCTGTCGTTTTGTTATATAGCCCATACTTCCAAACATTGTCGTCACTTTCAAACTCAATCACAGTCCAGAAACGATAGCTAGACTTACAGGTGTGTGTGTGTGTGTGTCTGTCTGTTTGTTTGTCTGTCTGTCTCCCTCTCCCTCTCCCTCCCTCTCTCCCCCTCTCCCACTCCCCTCCTCACCTCCTCTCCTCCTCTCTCCCTCTCCCTCTCTCTCTCTCCCCTCCCTCCCTCTCCCTCTTTCTCTCTCTCCTCCCTCCCTCTCTTGCCCTCCTCTCTCTCCCTCTCTCTCTCTCTCTCTCCCTCTCTCCTTCTCCCTTTCCTTCTCCCTCTCCTTCTCCCTCTCACCCTCCCCCTCCCCCCTCTCTCTCTCTCTCGTTTCATTTAACTGTCCATTCTCATTCTCTCCCCTTGGATTCTTCACTCTCCATACTTCCTACGGCTGCTTTCTTTTCGCTCACCCACATTGCACAGAGGTACATCACCAACATTGCACATGTGGGACCCATAATAATGTGGAGCATATTAATGGACACTGGATACCCCCCTAATTTTCTTATAATATGTTCATATTATTTTTATTGCTTTGGTTTGTTATTTTGTTCATTCACAATTTGATTAATGGTCAGTTGCACTAGCAATAGTAATATTTTAGGAGGTTAATTGATGGTTACGAGGGGCAAAGCTTATACAGGCACTTGGGGCAGCTGAGGGGTCCTGGGGGCATGGGAGTGTGCACGTGAGGGAGTAGACGGAGACGGCCCGGCAGCATGCATGGAGAGTTGATGCGCTGTGTTCCGGTGTTTCCAGAAAGGAAAATAAAGACGTTATTTTAAACTTCTGCATGCCTGGAAGTCCCTTTTGTGTCCAGGTGTGCAACACATACTGACTTTTCTTGCCAAAGGGAACAAAGCAATAAATATCGTTTGAGGGCTTGTTATCTCATTGTCAGATATTATGTTTGTGGTACTGGGAAGCTGGGTGACCATGAAAAACACACAAGAGATGGAGAGGTGATGAACAAATATGCTACTGTTTATTTTCCTTGTAATTCATCTACCCAGAATGCCTTCTCACACAATGTTCAGTACGTAGCACACAGGGAAGACTGACAGAAGCGTGGAAGAGTCAAAATATACATGAATACATAACAGCTTGGACAACTTGGTCCTTGTTATAATGTGTACTTAGGGCTCTACGGGAAGTTAATGAAATATTTTCCCATGTTTTTCACCACAAGTACTGTTACGTGCTGGTGCAACAGTAGTGACACAAATTGTTGCACATCTTTAGGTACCTGTGATCCGTTGATTCATATTTCTGCATGGCTGAGTTCACCACTGCAAAAGAAGTTCAGCCATTTGATGGGGCAAGGAACACATTTCATTGGGCCATCAATATTTGTAAACCTCTTCGTTAAATAGTGTTGGAAGTAGACCGTTGTCATTTTTAAGGGTGAGATAGAGGAATTCTTAATAAGCAAATTGGTGAACACTTCTGACGGGGTGATAGAAACTGACCTGAATACAAACAGATCAGGTTATCTATGCACAGGCTTGTGGGTGGGAGTGGTGGCGAGGGTCTCTTCTCTTATTTTATATATCCATATGCCTGGAAGTCTCTTTTGTGTCCAGGTGTGCAACACCGCAAGGCTCCGTGCTGAGACCCCAGTTGTTTGCAATATATATTAATAACTTAGATGAGGGAAGTAAATGCAGCATCTCCAAGTTTGCGGATGGCACGAAGCTGGGTGGCAGTGTTAGCTGTAAGGAGGATGCTAAGAGGATGCAGGGTGACTTGGATAAGTTAGGTGAGTAGGCAAATTCATGGCAGATTCAATTTAATGTGGATAAATGTGAGGTTATCCACTTTGGTGGCAAAAACAGGAAAACAGATTATTATCTGAATGGTGGCCGATTACGAAAAGGGGAGTTGCAACGAGACCGGGGTGTCATTATACATCAGTCATTGAAAGTGGGCATCAGGCGGTGAAAAAGGCGAATGGTATGCTGGCATTCATAGCAAGAGGATTCGAGTACAGGAGCAGGGAGATACTAATGCAGTTGTACAAGGCCTTGGTGAGACCACACCTGGAGTATTGTGTGCAGTTTTGGTCCCCTAATCTGAGGACAGAGATCCTTGCCATAGAGGGAGTACAAACAAGCTTCACCAGATTGATTCCTGGGATGGCAAGACTTTCATATGATGAAAGACTGGATCAACTAGGCTTATACTCGTTGGAATTTAGAAGATTGAGGGGGGATCTGATTGAAACGTATAAAACTCTAAAGGGATTGGACAGGCTAGATGCAGGAAGATTGTTCCCGATGTTGGGGAAGTCCAGAACGAGGGGTCACAGTTTGAGGATAAAGGGGAAGCCTTTTTGGACCGAGATGAGGAAAAACTTCTTCACACAGAGAGTGGTGAATCTGTGGAATTCTCTGCCACAGGAAACTGTTGAGGCCAGTTCATTGGCTATATTTGAGAGGGAGTTAGATCCTTTGTGGCTAAAGGGAATCGGGGGTATGGAGGGAAGGCTGCTACAGGGTTCTGAGTTGGATGATCAGCCATGATCATACTGAATGGCGGTACAGGCTCAAAGGGCCGAATGGCCTACTCCTGCACCTATTTTCTATGTTTCTATATTCATATGGACAAGCTAGTTCTCATAGATGAAATGTTACCAAACACACTGTATGCTGCTGTTGTATATAAGGGACTAATTGTGTGGTTGAAAGTAGTCAGCTATCATATTTGCTTAAAAAGCAGAAGTGATAAAGCATTAGTGTGTACAGACAGATGAAAGAACAGTTGCACAACAGGGGAGCACTCCCTTGCCCCTGCCTTGCTACATACTCAGACGGTTATGGATTTTAGTTCCTACACAGTAACTCAATATCTTTTATTCCTTCAGAGTGCAAGATTCCTCCATGAACAGAAATTCTTTCTTTTTATCTATTCATTTATGGGATGTGGGCATTGCCAACTAAGCCATCATTTATTGCCCATACCTAGTTGCCCTTGAGAAGGTGGTGATGAGCTGCCTTCTTGAACTGCTGCAGCCTCTGAGGTGTAGATAAACCCACAGTGTTGTTAGGGAGGGAATTCCATGGTTTTGACCGAACAACAATGAAGGAACAGCAATATGTTTCCAAGTCAGGATGGTGAATGACGTGGTGGGGGATTTCCAAGTGATGGTGGTCCCAGGTATCTGCTGTTCTCGTTGTTCTAGATGGTAGCAGTCATCAGTCTGGAAGGTGCTGCCTTAGGAACTTTGGTGTGTTGTTGTAGTGCATCTTGTAAATATTGTGCACTGCTGCAACTGTTCATCAATGGTGGAGGGATTGGATGCTTGTGGAAGGGCTACCAATCAAGTGGACTGCCTTGTACTGGATGGTGTCAAGCTTCTTGAGTGTTGATAGAGCTGCACGTATCCAGGGGAATGGCGAGTATTCTAATACCCTCCTGATCTGAGTCTTGTAGCTGGTGGACAGGCTGTGGGGAGTCAGGAGGTGAATTACATGCTGCAGAATTCCTAGACTTTGACCTGCTCTGGTAGCCAGGGTGTTTATGTGGCTAGACTAGTTCTGTTTCCTGTCAATGGTAAGCCCCCAGGATGTTGATAGTAGGAGATTCAGTGATGGTGATGCCACTGAATGTCAAGGGACGATGGTTAGAGCCTTTCTTGGTGGAGGTGATCATTGCCTGGTACTTGTGTGGCTTGAATGTTACTTGCCAATTGTCAGCCCAACCCTGGATGTTGCCCGGTTTCTGCTGTATTTGGGTATGAACTGTTTCACTATCTGAGGAGTCAGAATGGTGCACAACATTGTGCAGTCATCAGCGAACATCCCCACTTGTGACCTTTTGATAGAAGGAAGGTTATTGATGAAGCAGGTGAGGGTTGAGCGACAGAACAATTGTGTGCCATATTGTATGATGTAGGTGACCACCGTCTCATGATCATGATTTTTCTACAGAAGTTGTTGCTATTGCCTTCTTCTGGACAGTGTCTTTCCAATGTGGGTAACCCCAGCCATTATCAGAACTCTTCAGAGTTAGTCTGCCTGGCGTCAGTAGTTGCATAACGAAGAATTGTGATCTGTACCAGCTGCTCATACGACCATTCACAACCTGTTCCCATGGCTTCACTTGACCGTGATCGGGGGAGGAGCTAAGCAGGTGTTTCAGCTTTCTGCAAGGATTGCACCTTGTGTGACTCCCTTGTCCTTTCATTCTTCTCCGCTGATCTCCTTTCTGGGACCTACCCTTGAAAGTGAAACATGCCCCACCTGCCTCTACACATCCTCCCTCACTACCATTCGGGTCCTCAAACAGTCCTTCCAGGTGAGGCAACACTTCACCTGTGCGCCTGTTGGGGTTAACTACTGTATCTTGTGCTCCCAGTGTGGCCTCCTGTACATCAATGAGACCCGATGTAGATTGGGAGACCATTTTGCCAAGCACCTACGCTCAGATTTGCCGGTGGCCTCCCATTTCAATTCTGCTTTACATTGCCATTCCGATATGTCAGTCCAGGGCTTCCTCTACTGCCGCAATGAGACCCTACTCGGGCTGGAAGAGCAACACTATATTAGGTTTAGATTATGAGAACACTCACTCCTCTTTTATTGTCATTTAGAAGTGCATACATGCATTAAGAAATGATAAAATGTTTCTCTGGAGTGATATCACAGAAAACAGGACAAACCAAAGACTAACACTGACAGAACCACATAATTATAACATATAGTTACAGCAGTGCAAAGCAATACCATAATTTGATGAAGAACAGACCATGGGCACAGTAAGAAAAAGTCTCAAAGTCCCGAGTCGATTGACTCCCGAGTCCCCAATTGCAGGCGGCAAAAGGGAGAATCTCCCCGCCATAAACCTCCAGGGACCATCAACTTGCCGATACCTTGGAAGCAGCCGAACCCAGCCAACACTGAGTCCATCCGTCCGAAAACTTTGAGCTTCCGACCAGCTTCTCTGATACAACTTCCTGAGTGCCATCCTCTGCCGAGTGCCTTCGACCTCTCCCCGGCCGCTGAAACACGCGAATCCGAGGATTTCGGGGCCTTCAGCTCTGGAGATTCCGGTTACTACACAGTAGCAGTGGCAGCGAAGCGGGCATTTCAGAAGTTTTCCAGATGTTTCTCCGTGCTGTCACGTCTGTCTCCATCAAATCAGAATTGTGCATGGTCCCATACTTGACAGATAACAGATATCATCACCGAAGTGGCCACGTGTGTTGCTGTTGCGCCACCATCTTCTCCCCACTTCCGTCTGGGTAACCTCCACAATGATGGCATGAACATTGAATTCTCAAATTTACGTTAATTGCCTTCCCACCCCTTCTTCACCATTCCCCTATTCCCAATTCCCAATTCCCTCTCTCATCTTACTTCCTTACCTGCCCATCATCTCCCTCTGGTGGTCCTCCTTCCTTTTCTTCCATGGTCTTCTACCCTCTCCTATCAGATTCCCCTTCTCCAGCCATTTCTCTATTTCATCAATCAACATCCCAGCTCTTTACTTCACCCCTTCCTCCCCTCCTGGATTTACCTATCACCTAGTACTTCTTCCTCCCTCCCCCCACTCCACCTTATTGCTCTGACTTCTTATCTTTTTATCCATTCTTGATGAAGGGCCTCGGCCCGAAACTTCAACTAGTTACTCTTTTCTATAGATACTGCCTGACTTGCTGATTTCCTCCAGCATTTTGTGTGCGTTGCTTCGATTTTCAGCATCGGCAGGCTTTCTCATGTAAGTGCTAAACCTTGCCCAGTTGTGTCCGAACAATGTACAAAAATCCTATGATGTGCAGAGAGCCTGTAATCATTTTAGCTGATGGATTAACACTTGGCCAAAGCACTGTTAAGTTCCTCCTTTTGTTTTGAATGGTACCTTTAATAATTACCTGTGCTGCTAGGATTCAGAATAATAAGTTACCCCACCACTCTGCATTAGGGTTCAGTTCCCACTGTCTGTAGGTGGCTCAGTAGCATAGCAATTAGTGCAACATTTACAGCATCAGTGATTAGGCTGCATTTCCCACTGCTGTCTGTAAGGAGTTTGTATGTTCTCCCCATGACCATGTGGCTTTCCTCCCAATACTCTTCTTCCCTCCTACATTCCAAAGAAGGACAGGTTGAAGTTAGTAAGTTACATTGGCGACAGAAGCATTGCAACTCTTGTGGGCTGCCACCAGCACATCCTCAGATTGTGTTGGTCATTGACGCAAATCATGCATTTCACTGGATGCTTCAATGTACATGTGACAAATAAAGCTAATCTATTCTAATCTAATCTAATCTCATTCACAGTGGACCATGAACACATAATTTTCTTAAGATGTTCAGAAAATGTTACAAATGCTCTGCTATTAGATAGCAGAAAAACAAAGCAGCTTTCACAATAGATGTGATTTTTAAAAAAATAAGCTAAGTTCATAAGCACAGACCTAATGATCATCTGATTGAAGCATTGACTCTGTTACTCTTCTCCAGTACGGCCTGTCCACGGGTTGTTTCTTGTATTTATTTTTGTTCTGTTTCATTTGTCTATATTTAGCATTATTTTGCTTTTGTTTTCTTAGAGATAGCATAATTTATGACTAAACAAAGACTGAATTAATTTAGCATTTAAAATTTAAAAATTAAAGAATCTACAGTAAGTTGTAAAATTAGTCGCTTCATTATGAGTACTAGCCTCTATAATATCCAAGACATTTTCAAGACTTAGTGGCATTAGAAAAACAGCATCCGTTATTAAGGACCCCATCACCCAAGGCATGCCCTCTTCTAATTGTTACTATCAGGAATGAGGTACATGAACACTATATCACTTTTTTAGTTCTGTTTTTTCACTCTGATTATTAATTTAACTATTTAATATACATGTATACACTTACTGTGAAACCCTGCTAGTTTCTTTGGCTGCGTAAGTCTAGTGAATACACGCTCCGGTCCTGCAAAACCGTGAGAGTGAGCCGGCTCACCCACCCCAAACCCCGGTTTGTGTGGATGCTCTGTAATTTGCAATCCTGTTACAAGGCAGTGCCAAGAAACAACAGATAGCACACTGCATACAATTAAAGGTTATGAATTTTACCTAAAGGTTTAGTAAAGAAAAGAAAGAAAAAAACAGAAAGGGCCCATTATAATTTAACAGTCAAACGAGCACTAGTTGGAGCTGAATTCACCAATTCTCAGTCGATCTTGGTGCCATCAAATCATGATCTCTGCACTGGGTGGTATCCTACAACGGGTTCTCTCCAGTGTCTTCTCTCTTCATCTTTCACCGAGCAAAGGACCCAGTTCACATTCCATAACACCCGTTATCTCTCACCTTAACCCAAACACTGCTTCTACAGAAAGACCATTACATTAGCAGTGACACCTTTCCCAGGGTGTTACAGCTGTAATTTATTTATTTATTTTTCTCTATTTATCATGTGTTGCATTGTACTGCTGCCACTAGGTTAATAAGTTTCACGACACATGCTGGTGATATCAAACCGGATTCTGATTCTGAAAATGTGTTTACACTTGATGCTTTGCTGTAAAGTGAATTTCCCACATTGCAGTTAATCAGAATCACATTTATTATCACTAACCAATGTCATGAAATTTGTTGTTTTGCAGCAGCTTACAATGCAATCCAAAAAAACTCCAAAACTGAAAACTAAAAAAAAGTTCCAATATTTAAATAACTAGTGCAAAAAGAAGGCAAAGTATGAGGTAATGTTCATTTGAAAATCTGATGCCAGGGGAGAAGAATCTAATCCAAAAATGTTGGATAGGATTTAATTTAAAGTTAAATAGAAAAGTAACCAATATATTTAGAAGGGAAAAGGGATGACCTCACTTAGCCAACTGTCTCCTTTAGACATTATCACTGAAATCTCAACATGCAGGCGATGGCACTTTAATGACGTACAAGCAGCTGATTGATGAATCAACAACATCTGCTTAAGGAACCAATATAGGCTATAATCAGAGGAGCTTTCCAAGTTCAAGACAGAGAATATGCATTTGGTAAACTCACCAAAAAGTGTAACATGAAAAAACAGAAAATGTTGGAAATATTCACCAAGGCAGGTAGCGTCTGTGGATAGAGGAACAGCTAACTTTTCAGGTTGAAAACCTTCATTGGAATTCTGAAAGGAAAGTTGGGTCAAATAATTATTTTTCTTTTCTTCCTTTCCCAGTTCTGATGAATGGCTTTTGACTTGAAATGTTAGCTGTTCCATTTGCCACTGATGCTGCCTATTGAGTGTTTCAGCACCTGTTGTCTTTATTTCAATTTCCTAACTTTTTTGATTTTCAAAAGATACACCTTGATTGAAATCATAGATTGAGCAGTCATTTTGCAAATAATTCCTGTGGTGGATGTTATTTGATGAAAATAGCAAGTATTTCTAGTAAAAGTGAGTGACGTGTGTGGCAAGTGCAAAAATGGCAAGCTCTATGTGATAGATTGAAACACCAGCAAGTTACTTCAAGGAGCATTGAGGTATGTAGATAATATGTGTGACTTCTAAGCTTGCGAGTCTCACTAATGCAGTGATGGAACAGTGTCAAGTGGAAGATGGATATTTTCTGAAAAGGAGAATGGAAAAATCAGATAGAAAGTTTTCCAGGACACAAATACTAGGTCACTCTAGGTTAGGCCATTTCAGCCTATTATTGTTGGTAAATTCCCAAACAATAGATCTTTTTTCTTATTTAATTAGGTACCTTTTCTGCCTTAGCATAGAAAAATGTATATTCCTATTCAACATAATGGTTGGTGAAAATGATCAGCGAAGAACAATGATTGGTGCAGTGTTTAGAAATTTATTGTTTGTATGCATTCTGATATAAAATATTATGACTATTTTAATCCTGATTGAGCACATTTGTCTTTTTCTGATTTTTTTACATGATACATCAATGATTTGGATGATAGAATTAATGGCTTTGTTGCAAAGTTTGTAGCCAATACAAAAATAGGTGGAGGGGCTGGTAGTTTTGAGGAAATAGCGAGGCTACGGAAGGACTTGGACAGATTAGGAGAATGGGCAAAGAAGTGGCATATGGAATTCAGTGCTGGGAAGTGTATGGATATGCACTCTGGTAGAAGAAATGAAAGGATTGACTATTTTCTAAATGGAGAGAAAATACAAAAAAAAAATCTGAGGTGCCTTGGAAGTTGAGAGTCCTTTAGGATTCCCTAAAGGTTAATTTTCAGGTAGAGTCTGTGGTAAGGAAGACATGCAATGTTGGCATTCATTTCAAGAGGATTGGAATATAAAAACAGTGATGTAACTTTGAGACTTTACAAAGCACAGGTGAGGCCTCACTTGGAGTTTTGTGTGCATTTTTGTACCCCTTATTTTCGAAAGGATATGCTGAATCTGGAGGGGGCTTCAAAGGAGGTTCACAAAATTGATTCCGGGATTGAATGGCTTATCACATGAAGAGCGTTTGATGACTCTGGGCCTGCATTGACTGGAATTCAGAAGAATGAGGGGTGACCACTTTGAATCTTGTCAAATGGTGAAAGGCCCTGATAGAGTAGATGATTCCTATGGTGGGAGAGTCTAAGACCAGAGGACACAGCCTCAGAGTAGAAGGGTGTCCTGTTAGAACGGAGATGAGGAGGAATTTCTTTGGCCAGAGAGTGGTGAATCTGTAAAATTCATTGCCACAGGCAGCAGTGGAAGCCAAGACTTTATGTATATTGAAGGCAGGGGTTGATAGCTTCCTGATTATTAAGAGCATGAAGGGGTATGGGAGGAAGGTAGTCAACTAGGGCTAAGAAGAGAAACGGATCAGCCATGATGAAATTGCAGAGAAGATTTGATGGGCCAAATGGCCTAATTCTGCTCCTATATCCTATGGTCTTAGAGGAAAATATCACTGATGATTTAATCAAACTAAGGTATGCAGCTGACTAGATTACCCTGTGACTACTTGGGTCTGGGTCCCACTTGAGGGAAACACTAACAATTGTTTCCATATTGTATCCTACCATCAAAAATAATAACCAGCAGAGGCACAGTAAAGCTGTGATTATTCAAGTCTGAATATCTATTTTTTTGACTATAAGTGAGTAAAGAAATGCAGAGGGAGATATTGGGAAAATCAAGTAATATGCCTAGCTTCTATTTATTTTATGTTGTACCATTTTGTTCAAAACAAGTCTCTGTCTCCACCTTTTATGTCCTACCACCTAGCCAGTTTGTTAGTTCATTCCAGGTCACATATGATCCAACCATTTCTAGAGAAATAGAGTATAGGAGCAGGGATGTGATGTTGAGGCTGTATAAGGCACTGGTAAGACCTCACTTGGAGTACTGTGTGCAGTTCTGGGCTCCTTATTTAAGAAAGGATGTGGTGACATTGGAGAAGGTTCAGAGAAGATTCACTAGAATGATTCCTGGAATGAGAGGGTTAACATATGAGGAACGATTGACAGCTCTTGGACTGTACTCCTTGGAGTTTAGAAGAATGAGGGGGGACCTCATAGAAACATTTTGAATGTTGAAAGGCATGGACAGAGTGGATGTGGCAGAGTTGTTTCCCATGATGGGGGAGTCTAGTACGAGAGGGCATGACTAAAAGATTGAAGGGCTCCCATTCAGAACAGAAATGCGAAGAAATTTTTTCAGCCAGAGGGTGGTGAATCTATGGAATTTGTTGCCACGGGCAGCAGTGGAGGCTAAGTCATTGGGTGTATTTAAGGCAGAGGTTGATAGGTATCTGAGTAGCCAGGGCATCAAAGGTTATGGTGAGAAGGCAGGGGAGTGGGACTAAATGGGAGAATGGATCAGCTCATGACAAAATGGCGGAGCAGACTCGATGGGCTGAATGGCTGATTTCTGCTCCTTTGTCTTATGGTCTTATGGTCTAACCTTCCACACAAACCTACCACGTGAGACCTCGTAAAGGGTCTTGCTAAAGTTTATTAGTCCATGAGAGCCATCTACATATCGCTTGTGAAAACTTTCACAGACACAAATAAAAAATTCTGCCCCATCCAATTTCTTTGTTCTATGATAATCTGTCAATAAGAGGGAAGTTAAAATTGTTTCCTAATGGTTCCCTTTATTCCTGCAGCAGCTATCTGCAATCTCCTTTCAGAGTGATTATAATAAATGTTAAACTGAATTAATTGAGTATTTTTTATTTGTAAGCGGTAGCATAATCTGGATTACTGATTGCTCTTCCTTGGCAGAATGTGAAGGATGATGGTCAACACGTTTGGAGGCTGAAACACTTCAACAAACCTGCCTACTGCAATCTCTGCTTGAACATGCTGATTGGTTTTGGCAAACAAGGCCTCTGTTGTTCCTGTGAGTATTGAGATGAATTGAAAAATGGACCATCAGTCTCACAGCCATATCATTACTGAGTTGCATTATAAAGCTGGATAATATACAAAACTTACTCAATAACAACACACACAATACTGGAGAAATACAACAGATCAGGCGGCAACTATGGAGAAGAATAGGCAGTCAACATTTTGGGCTGAGGCCTTTCATCGGGACTGGAAAGGAAAGGGGAAGGATCTAGAATAAGAAAGGTGCTGGAAGGAGAGTACAAGGTGGCAGGTGTGAGGTGAGAACAGGTGAGGGGAATGTGGGTGGGTGGGTGGGGAAGGGTGATGAAGTTGGGAGGTGATAGGTGGAGGAGCTAAAGGGCTGAAGAAGAAGAAATCTGATTGGAGGGCAGAGTTCACCATGGGAGAAAAGGAAGGAGGAAGGTGCCGGATGGAGTGATGGGTGGGTGAGAAAAGAAGGGGAACCAGAATGGAGAATGGCAGAAGATGGAGGGGGGAGAAATTACTGAAGGTTAGAGAAATCGATGTTTCTATCCAGAAAAGGTTATGGAGGCTACTCAGACAGGATATGAGGTGTTGCTCCTCTAATATGAGGATGACCTCAGCGTGAATGTAGAGGAGGCCATGGACTGACATGTCAGAATGGGATTGGGAAGTAGAATTAAAATGGATGGCCACTGTGAAATGACGCCTTTTGTGGGGAACACTTGACAAAGCGGTCTCTCAAATTACATCAGGATAATGTAGAGGAAGCCCACCGGGAACACTGAGTACAATAGATTCACAGGTGAAGTGTTGCCTCACCTGGAAGGACTGCTTGGAGCCCTGAGCGCTGGTGAGGGAGGAGGAGTAGGGGCAGGTGTAGCACATGTCCCGCTTGCAAGGATAAGGCTAGGAAAGAGATCAATGGTGAGGGATGAGTTGGTGAGAGAGTAACAGAGAGAGAAATCTTTGCAGAAAGCAGTATCTGGTAGGAGAATCCCATTGAAGATGGCAGACATTGTCGAGAATGATGTGTATGTGTAGGTAGGTGGGTTAGTAGGTAAGGACAAGGGGAGCTCTATCCCTCTTATATCAGTAGGAAGGTAGGGTGAGGGCAGATGTTGGGAAAAGGAGGAGAAGTGGATGAGGCAGCATTGATAGTTGAGGAGGGGAAATCCTGTACAAAGAAAGAGAACATCTCAGATGTTTTGCGATGGAAAGCTTCATCTTGAGAGCAGATGCAGCGGAGATAAGAGGAACTGAGGAACTGAGAAAAGAGAATTGCATTTTAACAAGTGCAGGATGGGAGGAGGTGTAGTCAAGACAGCTGTGAGAGACAGAAGGTTTATAAAAAGCTATCAGGAGACAGCCTGCCTCCAGAGATGGAGACAGAGAGATTGAGAAACGGGAGAGAGGTGTCAGAGATGGACCAACTGAATTTGAGGGCAGGGTAGAAGTTGGATCAAAGTTGATGAAATTGATGAGTTTAGCATGGGTGCAGAAGTGTTACCAGTGTAGGCTTGGGACATGGACTGTTCCACATAGCCAACGAAAAAGCAGATAAAACTGAGGCCCATGTGATTCACAACTGAGATTAGGAGAAAGTGGGAGGAGCTGAAAGAGAAATTGCTTTGGGTGAGGACTAATTCTGCCAGATGGTGGAGGGTGGTGTTGGAGGGGAACTAGTTAGGTCTGTTGTCCAGAAAGAAGGGGCTAACTTTTTAAGGCTTTCTGATGGGGAATAGATGTGTTTAGGGGACTGGATGTTGATAGTGAAAATGAAGCAATCAGGGCCAGGGAACTTAAAGATATCAAGAAGTGTCACAGATGTAGGTTGGAAGGGATTGAATCAAAGAAGACAAAATGGGATCGAGGTATGCAGCTACTAGTTTGTTGGGACAGGAACAGACATAAAGAATGGTCCAACTGGACAGTTAGTGTTGTAGATCTTGGGTAAGAGCGAGAAGGTAGTAGTGTGGGATTGGTAATGAATGGGAGATCTCTCGAGTTGATGAGGTTGGTGAAGACATTATTCAACAAACTTGTTCAACATTAGTGAATAATCAAAATTGTATTCCAAGTTATTTTGTTAAGTTCTATCTGATGATTTTTTGATGTACATGATGTAAAGAAACGGTTGAGTTGAACTGGGCACGGCTTTGCGTTGAGCTGCAGGCTGTAAAATATCTGCTATTTGATGCATGAATTTGAACAGCATAGTTGTGCATGCATTATGTACAATCAGGAAAATATGTTAAGAGTTCATGCTCACACAACATTGAAATGATGTTCACTCTGCCAAACTATATCATTCGTACCACTATGTTAACAAGGCATCCCGTCTTTCTGTCTCCTCCACTATCGCTCTCCCCTGTATTTCTTTCCCCTCTCTCCCCCATTTCTCTTCCCCCCCCCACCCCAATCTGTGGAGTGGATGATCACAGAGTGAGTTTGAGACATTTCCCTGTGGACATGGCTTGTCAGTTTCTTAAAAGCGAGCAGGGCCTGTTGGGATTTGTCTGCAGAGCGCGAGATTGCTTGGGTTAATATTAACTTAGCAAGGGCCAATAAAAAGAAGCAAAGCTTATGTGGAGTGGCCATTGTTGGAGAGAACAATGTTAGAGTGGTCAGGCTTTGGCTCAACAGGTTTGGGTGAGAAAAGGTGCAGGCTCAAACTTAAGTCTGAGAAGTTAGGGGTATAAAAAGTGTTGGCAGGATGGTAGTTAAGTTAGCAGAATGTTTCTTGTATGAGATGTTGGATTTCAGGGTACCTGATAGTCCCTCTGATGACTGCATCTGCGGGGAGTGCGTCAAACTGCTGATCCTAACTGACAAGATGAAGGATCTGGAGCTGGAGCTGCGTGCTCAGGGCCATCTGGGATGCTGAAAAACCCCAAGAATGAGACTTTTACTGAGGTGGTCACACCCACAGTGCAGGCTTCAAACAGTGGATGGGTGAGCACCAGGAGGAGTAAGGGGAGTAAGCAGTCAGTGCAAGGATTCATTTATGGCCATTCTCCTCAGCAACAAGTATACCCTTTCAGATGCTCCTGGGGGAGATGTGGGGGTGACCTGTCAGGGCACAGCAGCAGCAGCCATGCCAATAGTATTGTGGCCGGCTCTTGAGGCTCAGGAAGGATGGGTAAAGTCAGGTGAAGCGATAGTGATAAGAGACTTTATATTCAGGACAGACAAAAGATTCTGTGGCTGGAAAGAGAAGCCAAGATGGTGTGTTGCCTGTCAGGTGCTAGAATCCAGGATGTCTCAGAATGGCTGCAGAAGATTCTCAAGAGGGACGGTGAGCAGTCAGAGGTTGTGGTGCATATTGGCACCAATCGCATGGATAGAAAAGGGGAAAAAGTCCTGCACAATTAATATAGAGAAACTGAAGAGCAGGACCTCCAAGGTAGCAATATCTGGATTACTCCCAGTGCACGTGCTAGTCAGGGCAGGAATAGGATTATAGTATAGGTGACTGAGTGGCTGAGGAATTGGTGCAGGGGGCAGAGTTTCAGAGTTCTGGACCATTGGGATCTCTTCTGGGGACCTGTATGAAAAGGGGGATGAGAACTGAAGTAATAGGGCTGAGGATGGGGCAGTTGGTGTGCAATGAGAAAATTCAGAAATTAGAGGTGCAAAGGCAGTTGGGATTCCATGTGCAGGATTCCCTAAAAGTTATCTTGCACCTTGAGTTGGTGTTAAGGAAGGCAAATGCAAAGTTAGCATTTATTTTGACAGGACTAGAAGAGAAGAGGAAGGGCATGATGCTGAGGATTTATAAGTCATTGGTCAGACTGCACTTAGAGTACCTTGAGCAGTTTTGGGCCCATTATCTAAGAAAACGTACTAGCATTGGAAAGAGGTCCAGAGGATGTTCATGAGAATGATTCTGGAAATGAAGGTGTTAACATATGAGGGGAGTTTGAATGCTCCGGGCCTGTATTCGCTGGAATTTAGAATGATGAGAAAACTCATTAAAACCTATCGAAAACTGAAGGACTCTGCTCCCCCCATCTCTCACCACCTTCTGTCACCCTGTCACTCAGCTAGTCTCTCCCCATCTTGTCCTGACTTTCTCTCTCCCATATCTCTTGTCCCGCTGTCTAACCCCCACCTCTCTTTCCCCTACTGCTGTCCCACCTTGTATTTCCTTCCATCTTCCCCATCCATTTCCTTGTCTCTCGCTACCCATGTACCTCCCTGCCATGCTGTCTCCTTCCCATCTCCCCCACGGTCTCAATCCCATATCTCCTAGCCCCTTCTTTCTCCCCTGTCTTTCCTGATCTCTCTCTCCTCCCCATCTCTCTCCCTGTTTTTCTCATCTCATCATTCTCCCCGACTGATCCCCTGTCTCACTCCTCCCCTCTCTTACTCTTCCATTCTCCTGATCTTCCTCTCTCTTTCCTCCCCTCTCACACTCCTCCCCTCTACCATTCTGCCCCCTCATGCTCCTCCCATTTCTCACTCCTGCCCCCTTTCATTCCCTCTTCTCATTCCACCCCTCTCTCACTCTACCTCTTTCTCGCTACACTATGTTTGCGACCCGTCTCTTGCCACACCTCTCCCATTACCCCCTTCTCTTTCTCCCCACTTCTCCACCCCTTTCCCTCTCCATCCCTTCTCCAGTTCCTTCCCTCTCACCGTCTCGCTCTCTTCCATCTCTTTCTCCACCTTCTCTCTCTCTCCCCCTCTCTTCCTCTTCCCATCTCTCTACCTTGTCTCTCCCCATTTCTCTCTCTCCCCCGCCCTGCTTCACCCTCCGTCTCTCTTTCCAGCCCTCTATGCCTCACCGACTACATCGTCTGTGCCCAGACTCTTTGCCCATCTGGCGCTCTTCGTTCCCCATCCCCCGTACTCTCTGCCACCCCCACACTCTCTACCCCCCTGCACTCTCTGTCCCACCCCCACACTCTGTGCCCCCCCCCACCAATCTTTTCCCTACTGTACACTCGCCTCCTCTGGACTCAACACCGCACCCCCCCCCACCTGTGTGTACTGGCCTCCTCCTCTTCCTCTCCACCCCTTGGCCTCCTCTCCCACCTTTCATTCCCCTCTTTCTCTGCCCTATCTACCTTTCATCCTTTCTCTCACTCTCTCTCATTTCACCCTTTTTGCCTCCCTCTTTCTCTCTTTCCCCTTTCTCTCTCTTTTCTCTTTCCCTTCTCTCACTCTCTTATATATGTCATTCTGTCATCCCCTCTCTCATTCTCCCCATTTTCTCTCTCCCCCCTGTTACCCTTCCCTTTCTTTCTCTTTCTCCACCTCTGAGCACCCTCGTCCTACTCCTGCCTCACAGATAGAACAGAGTTGGAGTTCCCTTGGTTCTCACCTCTCACCCTCTCAGCCTTTGTTTCCTTAATCTTTTTTTGTCAGTTGCAACATTTTGCCAACATTGGTCACATCTTCCCCTCCCCACCCCTCTCTAGGCTCTACAGGGATCATTTTCTCTGCCATCCTTACCTCTCTTCATCCTATGGCTCTTTCCTTGTGACCGTTGGAAACGAAATCCATGTCCCTACACTTCCCTCACCACTAAACAACCCTTCCAGTCAGGAAAAGATTAACAACCTCCTACCTTGCCTGGTCTATTTTGAAATTTCAGTGTAGTCTCGTTTACATCAGCCTGACCAAAACGTTGGGCAACTGTTTTGCAAAGCACAATGGCTATCCAAAGTCCCTGGCTGCATGCTATTTCAATTCCCTTTCCCATTCCCACACCATCCTTTCTCTACTACCCCATCTGTGGAAGGACAGCACCCCATAATCTGCCTGAGTAGTGTACAATCCATTGGAATGAATACCGAATTTTGCAATTTCAGTAGCACACTCCCACCCCCCCATGTTTCTTGCTCTCTCCTGATCCATCCCATTCTTTTACCTCCCTTTCTCCAACCTGTGTTCCCATCATCCCCCCCCCCACTGCCCACTATCCAGATTTATTCCCCTCCCCCACATGGTTCTATCTCCCTATCACCCAGATACTTAGCCAACTGAGACAACTAGCCTTTTTCCCAAATGCTTCCATCCGTCCGCCACCCCTCCCTTATCTGGCAATACATCACCTTCCTTACTTATCAGATCTGCAGCCTCCTGTATCTCTACTCACCATCTCCTCTCTGCTTCTGCCTCTACCTCCACCTTTCCTCATCCCCCCATCCCCGGCCCGGCTCTTTCTGGCTCTACCCTTCACCCACCAGCCCTTGTGTCTCATCTCCACCTCTTCGATCCCCACCTACCCCCCATCAGCCCATCAGCACCCACCTTTCCTGTATCCACCTCTCACCTCTCAACTCCTCTCTCACCTCTCAACTCCTCTCTCACCCTTCCATTTCACATCTTCATAGTAACTATCTCCCCTCTCCTCTCCCAGTCCTTGTCCAGTCCTGAGATGTCAACCATCCCTCTGCCTGCACAGATGCTGGCTGATCTGATTTTTTTATTGTACTTTAATGGGCTGGTTCAATCAGACCCAGAAGACCCAAACTATTCGAGTGTCCAGGAGATGTGTTAATAAGCGTACAAGCGGAACAAAGTAACTTGAGCCTAATTTATTATCATAAAATGGAAAGCACAAATAAACCTCTCTAAATAGTATGTAGTAAGTTAGAAAATTTTTCGCAGAAATGTCAGGGTTTATGGTTCTTAATCTCCACTTGAATGTTGCTGTCATTGGGGGACTTGATTGTCGCTGTTCAATTATTCAATTGTTCCATTTACTATCAGAGAATGTATACAATATGCAACCAGAAATTCTTGTTCTTCACAGACATCCATGGAAACAGAAGAGTGCCCCAAAGAATGAGTGACAGTAAAAATGTTAGAACCCAAAAGCTCTGCTATTCTCCACTCCCACACACAAGTAGCAGCAAAGCAACAACCTTCCCCCCCCACTTATTTCAACAAAAAAGTATCATCACCCTCCAGCCACCAAGCAAAGCCCTCAATAACGACCATGATCTGCAGTACAACAAAAACTAATCGTTCACCCGACAATTCAACATACTTCAGTCTCTCCCTCCCTCCCTAATAAAGGGTAGAAAGGTGTCACATAGCGAGAGAGGAGACTAACAAGTCAAAAAAAAATACACTGATTTACAGCGTTCAAGTCTGCCACGTCGCATATTTTTCCAAGTGCTCCAACTCGAGAATCGGCAACAAAATATCTCTCACCAACAAAGGAGAGGGAGCATTTTGCCAATTTGCCCGACATCTCCGACAGAGACCTCTGTTCACAATATTCTGCTTTCTCCTGCAACTCTTCAGTCAGTGGCACCAGCATAGAATTGGCTCATCCCCAGGGTCACAAAGCATTGCAACCTCAAAGCCATGCTCATCTTCTTGGGATCTCGAAAAACACTGTCGTCAGGGGAACTTCAGATTCCGACTCATGGAAACACCCTGGGTCTGTCCTGGACACTGATTGTGATCCCACGGTCTAGGTGAAGTCCCAAGACCTGAGTGAAAGGTGCCTCAACAAACAGGGGTTCAATCCACAAGCATTCAGAGTTGTGCAGAGACAGATGAACTCTTTGGTCTTTTGTTCTCATGCCACTAGTGCCTGAGACCAAAAATAATCCAGCTGCTATTAGCAAACATTTAACAAACCTACAGTGTTTAATTTGTACAGACACCTTACATGCTGCGAGCTTGAAAAGAGTTAGTGTCGCTTGGAATTATTCAGACTTTCACCTAATATTTTTACAAAATGTAATACACAGCACATGCACTAAAAACTGACCACAACGTCATTTTAATTAAATAATCTAAATAATGCAGACAAATTGTACATAAACAGAAATATTTTGAAATTATGAATGTGGGATCTTCGTTAGAAGTAGGCTATAATATGCCTCAGATCAAATGTATGATAGCTTGTAAATAAATTCATTAGACAACTGCATTTCATATTTAGACATTTTTTATTATGTTACAGTCTGTATGAGAGAAAATTATTTTGAAGAGTAATGAATCCAACTTACCTGAATTGCATAACTGGAATGAAGTTTAAATCAGAATGTAGTTCATTTCTTATGAAAAAGAAATGAACACTTTTGAAAATTCAGATTGCCTGCGCTGAAGAGTGATTCTTTATATAAAATAGATCATTTTCATTCTCTTGTTATTTCTGGGTGATATTTTATGACAGAGTGCAAATTATACCCAAGCAATTTAAAAAAAAAGTAATTTCAATGGACTAATTTACCCTCTTTATTATATCCATATTTGGTTAATTGATTTGACCAACTGGTAAAGCCTGGAATATTTTCATTCACTATTTAAAATAAATCTCACTTATTTGATGAAGGGTTCTGAAGAAGGGTCTTGACCCGAAATGGAAAATTGTTTACTCTTTTCCATAGATACTGCCTGGCCTATTGAGTTCCCTCAGCATTTTATGTGTGTTGCTCTCTTATTTCTATGCATGATGTGTCTCATCTGGCTGATTCCTCTGGTAGTGTAGTGAACACATTTTCATTCAGTTTTTCTCTAGTGAGTTTCTAAATAGTAAATCTGAATAACATTATCAAAACGATACATACATGCGGAGAAAATTAAGTGATCATGTGATTACCCTGGTGAATGTCAGAAAAGTGTCAACAGATGTTGAAATACTGCAAATGAAAATAAAGACCTGTTAAATAATTGCTATTCTTCATATTGCAGTAAATAGATAGTATAATTGGCATTTCAAAGGAACTAATAAATCAAAAACTGAAGCTAACTGAAGTTATTGTGAGTGGTTTTGAGCATTGAGAAAATATAATCATTTCAATAATGGGAAATCCATGGGGTTTCAGTACAGGTTAAAGATGTAGGCAAGAAAATAACATGTTTTATTCTTAAAAATTTAAAAAGCTCTCAATTCTGAGATTTTTCTTTGTTGGAAACCTTGAATGCAATTTATTTACGTACAAGTTGTTTTTCCTTTCCATGCCTTGTGGCAATCTAGCTGTTTCTTTAGCGTTTTTGTCTGTTTTTATAAGACCGAGTTGCTAGCTGGACACTCAACTCAGCATGTGCAAGGAGCCAGCCTGATTCAAACCCGGATGTGAAGTCTGGTGAGGATGCCATGACACCAATGGCCAGCTATGTACAAAATGACAGGGAATTAAACTAGTAAATTCTCAATACAATTATAAGTTATAATTAGTCCAACATTTTTGTATGGTAGATATTGGAATCCATAGTTAAGGCTGAAGTAATAGAGTGCTTTGAGAAAATTAAGCTCATTAGCAAGATCTGACATGAATCTTTTGAAAGGTAGATCACGGCCAGAAAATTCATGTAATCTTTTAGTAGAAGTAACTGAAATTGGAGACAACAAAATGCCAGTGACTTATAGGGACCTTCAGAAGGCATTTGATATGGCTCTACTTAATATGACTCTTGTAGGACAGAAGGCGAAACATTAGCTTGGTGACGATGTTGGGTTTGTTAGAAGGGAGGTAAGATAGTTAAACAGGCTGCCTTCTGGCGGAACAATTTCTATTGTTAGGAGAATGGGCAAAGGTAGGTTACTGGTGCCTTAAAACCAGTTGCTTTGGGCAAATGGGGCTCATCAGCCATGGTTGGCAGCTCACCGAGGTGAATGAAAACTCTGATCTCAAACTTCTGCCTGGTGGCTATACCCCCTCATGGGGAAGGCTTTGTGAGTAAACCGTGAGGAAAAATCCGGAGCTGGAGCCCTTAAGGCAGTCCTATGTTGAGTTCAAGGCTGACTGGAAACTCCTGAGATGTCGCTGGTGCCAAACTCTATCAGCCTCTGCTGTTCCTTTGGATTCATCAGCTGAATGGTGCAGGGGAGCCGGGTGTGTGGGCACCAGCTTGCTTTCCGTATCATACTGTTCTAGCTTGCATACTGGCTTACATATCACGTGGACACCTACGATGCAATTTCCATGGTCAACCCCCACCAATGGGGGCCTCAGTAACCAAAGTAGCTTTACATTTCAATTAGAATATAGTAATCGGCGGAGGCAGGGTGGAGACATGTCTCTGCCAAAGGAGATGTAAGGCATTCCTTCCCTCCACTAGCCTGCAAGTCACTCTTGGGCAAGGTGTAGTATCTGTAAAGCTCTCCAATTGGGGTTGCATGAAGCCATGGGAGCAGGTGGTGGATGGTCAGATGAGCAGCTAGTACAAATCACATATCCTGGTTCTGTGACCACTGATACCAGCCAGACAATCTCTGAAGAGTATCGATGATGGCTAGGGCCACACATCTTGTGAAGACATTGCCCAGAAGGCAGCAATGGCAAACCACTCCTGTAGAAAAATTTGCCAAGAGCAATCGTCATGAGACCATGATTGCTGACGTCTTACGACACAGCACATCATAATGATGATGAATCAGTGGTACCCAGAGCATATTTGGAATCCGTGGTCTCAGCAGTTCTCAATATTTATTAATGGCTATGAATAAAAACAATAGTGACCCATAAATTCAAGTTTACAGTGACACAGATTAGTGACACGGTAAATAGCACAGATGGGAACGTTGAATTATAAAGCGACATTGATTTATGGCTAACAGACAAAGCTGTGGTTGATGAATTTTAGTGCATATAACTATGAAGTCATCCATTTTGAACCAAAAAGGAATAGAACAGAGTATTTTTAAATGGTATAAAAAGATAAGATAGGAGAAGTGCAACGATTTAAAACTCCATGTACACTAAGTTTGATGGAATGATACCTAGAGGAATAAAATCTGGAGGACCTGAATGTAAACTGGGAGGACTTTTTTCCTTCGTTATAAAATTGTAAAAATTAAAGGTTGTTCTTGGAACATTGCACACTTTTAGAGAGCATACCTCAGAAATGATTTGTTACTGGAAGGCGTACAACTCAGATTCAATAAAGTCCTGTCAGCATTCTAATGATATAATATGCTAGCTAATGTATAAACCAGGGTTATATTCCCTGGTATTTAATGGGTAAAGGTCTCTTCTTTGATTGAGAAGCTGGAATTTTGAAAGGAATTGAGAGGATAATTGCTGAAACCTTCACTATTTGTTTGCAAACCTTGGTCATTGTGGCAGAGCCTTGAAATTAAAGCTGAACCATTCAAAAGAGAAACCAAGAAATATTTCTTTCTACAAAGTCTGATATAATTAAGATAATAGCTATTAAATTTCATTTAATAAAAAACAGGTCATTAGATTTTTACCAGTCAAGAGCATTTTAAAGTAAACTGAAACAAAGCAAACAAATAGAGTTTGGTAATAGATCAGTCAGGAAATCACTGAATGGTGGATGGACTCAAACTGGTTAAATGATGACTCCTTTCTACTTTTTTCAGCCGTAACTATTAATAGCAACATATTGGCTAGAGATTCTTCCTGAAGTGCAGTGGAAATAAACATCCATGCTTGATATTTTCTCTTCAGGCACAGACAGGGATTAAATATCAATTATAATAATGAAAATATGACACTTTTAATTATTTTGCCTTACGTTTGAAAGGTCACGTTAATTTTATTGACCCATGTTTTTAATTTTGTAGTCTGCAAGTATACTGTACACGAACGCTGTGTGTCCAGAGCTCTTCCCTCCTGCATCAACACCTATGTCAAGTCAAAAAAGAATGCAACTGTGAGCTGCCCTTTTACTTATCTGTGAATTGCATTGGATTTACATTATAGACAAAATGTATTTTCTAAACAAATTACATACATATTTGCTTCCTTTAGGTAATGCATCACTTCTGGGTGGAAGGAAACTGTCCAAAGAAATGTAACAAATGCCATAAAACCATCAAGTGTTATCAGGGTCTTACAGGCCTTCATTGTGTATGGTGTCAAATCACTGTAAGTATTTGCAGCTGTAGCAATCCGCAGATATTGAATGCTAGCCGTACTTATAAAGGACATCCCAACAGAGAAACTTCCTTTCTAGGTTGCCCTATTTTGAATGTGAATACGCAGCAAAATCTCATATTGCAGCATTGTACTCTGTAACGTTACATAATATAATGTCATATAATTAATTCAACTTCTGATTTGGAAGCAAATTTGCTACCACGTACAAATTTAATTCTGCTTTGACGTGGCTTTATACGTTAGTTAAAACTGAATCATGCAATGCTGGTAGCAAATAACTCCACTTGTTTCAGCAGTGTTAATGACTTTGCTATAATATTTGAAGAGGATTTTCATGCATTTAAATCTATTTGATACCAATATTGTGGAACATGGTTTAAAGTAGCTATCCATGTTAATTCAATCAGAGCTAATTTGAACTACTGTCAATGTAATTTCCACTAAATGAGACTACTGTCTCATTGATATTGTGGAATGAAATGATGACTATAGTTTAATATTATGCTTCAGATATGAAAAAAACAAGTCAATTTTAGTTGCTGTGAGTCATAATATTATGTTTGCTCAAGTAAGTTGTGAATTTATTACTTGTAAATATTAAATATCTCCCCTTTATTGAGATGGTAATTTTTCAGCATGTTTTAAATAATGAACATATCTATCTAGTTTATGAATACTGATCCAAATAGGTTCTCTGTTTTCCGTTTCACTCTGTCATGCCATCTAAATACTCCTTTCAGCTTTATCTGTTGTATAATTTATTTGTATTCTCTATTGTGTACAATGCAATATCATGAGAATAAGCAGTCAATCTACTCTGGGAGTTTAGTTATTGACTAAATCCTGGCAGTTGCATGAGGGCAGCACACTCAGCAGAATGCTGAATAACCACTGGAGTTGCCTAATGCCCTGATGATTCTCCTCTTTCACTCAAAGCTGAATAGAGCAAGTTAACATCAGTATATTTATGAGCTTTGAGTGAAAGTGGAGAATGAGGGGACAAATGAGCCTGAGTAATTATTCCTCAAAATATGAAGCTAAGTTTGTAGAACCAACAGAACACTCCCTCCCCCCGCCTTGCATCACCCAACAAGTATTAGGTTGTGGGTAGATTAGTACAGATCAACCTTTAAACAAAACACATTTGCAACACCAGCACGAGAACAAACAAAGAATATCGTCTTGTGGAGATGGTGCAGAAATAATGTGTGCATAATTATGTACATTAAATTCCAACATTCAGCCTATCAAGTTTTATTACTCTGATGGTGTGATTTTAAAACTGGAAACATAGAACATAAAACAGTACCTCACAGGAACAGACTAGATATCAAAGTAAATCTCTATAGTATTATCACATAGTGTTGAAAATGGTGGTGGACAAGGAGATGAACATTTTGGTATTATCATTCCAACCACATTGAAGGCCAGATTGTTTGTACAGATGATAGGTCTCAATCTCAGTGCTGGTCAATGTTCTTAGCTGAATGTGCACAATATATGTTTCCTCAGTATTCTCCCAAGGATCCACTTTCCCATGAGCTAGCCAATTTAATTCACTCAGTCCTGATACAAGTTTGACCCAAAATATTAACAATTCTTTTCCTCTACAGATGCTGCTTGACCTACTGAGTTCCTCCTACTGATTGTTTGTTGCTCGTCAACTCACTCTGTAAATGATAAAGTGGCAGAATCCACCAAATATAATATAATACTACAAATAGAATGCTAAAGATCTGTGTACAAATATTTGGCAGACCTTTTTGCAGGAATTTCTCATGCAGGACTGAAGTCATTAGCTAGCTGACAATTCGCCACATGTGTTCAATTTACAAAAATGCAAGACTGATCTAATTCAGCCAGTTCTGCTTTATTAGATTCCTTCTAATCATTACCAGAGTGATGAAGATGTAATCAATAGTGACACACGATAATAATTTGCTCATTGAAGCTTAGTTCATGTTCTGCAAGATTGTCTCAATTACTGATCACTTTACAACCTTGATCAAGAAGTGGATGCATGCACACACGTTGGAGAAGAGATGAAGTTGTCATCTTCAATATTCAGATAATATTCCCACAAAACTAAAAGGCTGCAAGAAAGTGGTGCATATCATGTGTTGGCAGTTAAGATCAAATGAAATGCCTGATGAGCATAAAAAATGCAAGCGATCATGAGAGAAAGCACGAGGGCTAGGAGTAGACATGATGTTGGTCTGGCAAAAAAAGTTAAGGAGTATTCCAAGGATATGTTGGATATAGTAATAGTAAGAGCAAAAGGCACAAAATTGGTCCTTCTGAAGATCAGTGTGGTTATCTAGCATGGAGCAGAAAGAAATAGTGGAGGTTGTAAATGATTTTTGCATCTGTGTATTCATTTGGGAGATAGACACAGAGGTTACAGAGCTGAGGCAAAAGATTAGTGGTCTCATGGATCAGATCCACATTAAAGAGAAGGTGCTGTTTGTCTTGACGTGGATAAGGATGGTTAACTTCCTAGTACTGATGAGGTGTCACCTCAGATATTTTGGGAGGCTAATACAGAAATTGACTATCAACTGGAAAGATATCAATAAGCTTGAAGAAGTGCCAAGAAAATTTACAAGGATGCTGCCAGGATTTGAGAACCTGAGTTATGAAAAAAAAGTTGAATAGGTTAGGATTTTATTCCTTGGAGCACACGTGAAAGAGATGAGATCTTACAGAGCTCTACAAAATTATGAGGGGTGTTGATAGAGTGAATGCAGGCAGGTGTTTCCCCTCAGGTTGGATGGGAATAGCACTAGAAGCCACAGGTTTGGGGTGAAAGGTGAAATATTCAGAAGGAATATGAGAGGGTGCTACTTCGTTTAGTGGCAATAGTCATTGTCATAGTCATAGTCATACTTCATTGATTCCGGGGGAAATTGGTTTTCGTTACAGTTGCACCATAAATAATTAAATAGTAATAATAAAACCATAAATAGTTAAATAGTAATATGTAAATTATGCCTGGAAATAAGTCCAGGTCCAGCCTATTGGCTTAGGATGTCTGACCCTCCAAGGGAGGAGTTGTAAAGTTTGATGGCCACAGGCAGGAATGACTTCCTATGATGCTCTGTGTTGCATCTCGGTGGAATGAGTCTGTGGCTGAATGTACTCCTGTGCCCAACCAGTACATTATGTAGTGGATGGGAGACATTGTCCAAGATGGCATGCAACTTGGACAGCATCCTCTTTTCAGACACCACCATCAGAGAGTCCAGTTCCATCCCCACAACATCACTGGCCTTACGAATGAGTTTGTTGATTCTGCTGGTGTCTGCTACCCTCAGCCTGCTGCCCCAGCACACAGCAGCAAACATGATAGCACTGGCCACCACAGACTCGTAGAACATCCTCAGCATCGTCCGGCAGATGTTAAAGAACCTCAGTCTCCTCAGGCAATAGAGACGGCTCTGACCCTTCTTGTAGACAGCCTCAGTGTTCTTTGACCAGTCCAGTTTATTGTCAGTTTGTATCCCCAGGTAATTGTAATCCTTCACCATGTCTACACTGACCCCCTGGATGGAAACAGGGGTCGCCGGTACCTTAGCTCTCCTCAGGTCTACCGCCAGCTCCTTAGTCATTTTCACATTAAGCTGCAGATAATTCTGCTCACACCATGTGGCAAAGTTTCCTACTGTAGCCCTGTACTCAGCCTCATCTCCCTTGCTGATGCATCCAACTATGGCAGAGTCATCCGAAAACTTCTTAAGATGACAAGACTCTGTGCAGTACTTGAAGTCCGAGGTGTAAATGGTGAAGAGAAAGGGAGACAAGACAGTCCCCTGTGGAGCCCCAGTGCTGCTGATCACTCTGTCGGACACACACTGTTGCAAGCACACATACTGTGGTCTGCCAGTCAGGTAATCAAGAATCCATGACACCAGGAAAGCATCCACCTGCATTTCTGTCAGCTTCTCCCCCAGCAGAGCAGGGCGGATGGTGTTGAATGCACTGGAGAAGTCAAAAAACATGACCCTGACAGTGCTCGCTGGCTTGTCCAGGTGGGCGTAGACACGGTTCAGCAGGTAGATGATACCATCCTCAACTCCTAGTTGGGGCTGGTAGGCAAACTGGAGGGGATTTAAGTGCGGCCTGACTATAGGCTGGAACAGCTCCAGAACAAGTCTGTCCAGGGTCTTCATGATCTGGGAGGTCAATGCCACCGGTCTGTAGTCATTGAGGCCGCTGGGGCGCGGCGTCTTCAGCACAGGGACGAGGCAGGACGTCTTCCACAGCACAGGAACCCACCAGAGCCTCAGGCTCAGGTTGAAGACAATGCGATTGCGGAACAAGCTGCCACTGGAAGTGGAAGTGGAAGTGGAAGATGTGGATTTAATTGTAACATTTAAGAGACATTTGGATAGATATGTGGATGAAATAGATTCAGAGGAATATGGTCCAGGTGCACATAAATGGGACAAATTACAACTTTAGGTCAGAATCGACTGAGGAGGGCTGAGGGGTCTGTATCTGTACTGTAGTATTCTCTGGTTCCATGACCAAGGAGATTGGATTAATCAGGCTGGAGTCAGCACTGTTATGCAGGAAAGTGATGATTGTGTAGGTGACAATACTAAAGCTTGGTTGAATTAATTTTGTGCCTACTCTAATCACAAGCAAGAGAAAATCTGCAGATGCTGGAAATCCAAGCAACACACACAAAGTGCTGGAGGAACTCAGCAGGCCAGGCAGCATCTAGGAAAAAAAGTACAATTGACTTTCCTGGCTGAAACAAAACTCAATAGTTTAGTCCCTTCATCACTCATCTTCCTCTTGAGGAAGTATAACCACCTCCAAGCTCTTCTTAAATTGAAGTGTAATCTCTGTTGCAATGTGGGTAAGTATGGCAGGCAGTTCCTCCAAATTATTTTTGGCCATTGGCTTTTGCCCATCTCGGTAATTTTCAAGCTAACAATGCTAGGATTCTGCGAATCTGAACTAAAGCAAATGGTGGCTCACGCATATTGTTTATGACATTCTCTACCTTCAGAGCTGCACACATGGCTCTCTTTATAGTACAATGAAGACATGATCATCTGCAGCATAATAATTTCAATATGTTTTCATACCATGATCTAGTTCTTGTGTCAAAATACTTCCTTTTGTTGCTGATTGATCACCTGTGTAAATGGGATACTTAATAAATGGAACAGATTATGAATCTTTATTAAATCCAGATTGTTCCTAATTTAGAGTTTAGTGTCCATCTATTTAAGTTTTACCATTTATTACATCTGACCAGCTATTAAACTTTTTGCATAGCAAAATCAACTTTAATTCTTAGACTTTGGCACCATGCATAGTTTCTGTTTGGTAACATAGTCATTTAACTGCACACCCAGTATTAGCAAATTATGAGCAGAAGTAGGTCACTTTACTCCCTAAATCTGCTCCAACATTTAATAAGATTGTGGCTGAAGTGACTATAACCTAAGCATCACTCAGCATTCCAGCTTACCCATGGTAACCTTATATCCTCTTGCTGATTAACTACTGTGCTTGTCTAACCCAATCTTAAACATATTCAAGCACTCAGTTTCCTGCATTCTTTGAAATAGCTTCTCCACATCCAACTTATTAGGATTTTATTTATTTCAATTGCCCCAGGTAGAGCAGGCTCAAAGGACTGAACGGCATTTGCGGTTACTTCTTTATCAAATTCATTTCTGAAAAATGTCTGTGAGTGGATGTTAGATGAAGTTTGTTTTGTTCTTGGATTTGCTATCATCAACGGTCAAGTAATAAGTTTTCAGATGCAAAAAATGATCAGCAACCAGAAAGCTGGTGAAGCCAGGAGGTCCAAGTCATAAATTCTGCCAGCAGTGGGAGTTACATGATAATTAAGGACAAAGCACTAGACCATCAGAAAGACAATTGGACTGAAAGCCAGCCTATTTTAGAAGTGTTTCTCCTCTCAAAGTTCAAAGTTAAAAGTAAATTTTTTATCAAAGTACATACAGTATATGTCACCAAATACAACTCTGAGATTCATTTCTTTGCAGGCATTCTCAATAAATCGACAATAGAATAATAACAATCATTGAATAAATGAAAGAGCACACCATCTTGGGCATTTGGTGCAAAAGATAACAAACTGTGCAAATTCTACAGGAAAGCAATAGTAATAATAAATAAATAAGCAAAAACTATTGACAACATGCAATGAAGAGTCTTTGAAAGTGAGTCTATAGGTTGTAGGAATATCTCAATAATGTGGTAAGTGAAGTTGAGTGTTGTTACCTCTGTGGCTCAAACCTTTTCCCTGATGGCAGCACTGAGAAGAGAGCATGACCTGGGTGGTGGGGTCCCTGAAGATGAATGCTGCTTTCATGCAACAGTGTTTCACGTAGATGTCGATGCAGCTCTATAAAACTCTGGTTAGGCCACACTTGGAGTACTGTGTCCAGTTCTGGTCACCTCACTATAGGAAGGATGTGGAAGCATTGGAAAGGGTACAGAGGAGATTTACCAGGATGCTGCCTGGTTTAGAGAGTATGCATTATGATCAGAGATTAAGGGAGCTAGGGCTTTACTCTTTGGAGAGAAGGAGGATGAGAGGAGACATGATAGAGGTATACAAGATATTAGGAGGAATAGATAGAGTGGACAGCCAGCGCCTCTTCCCCAGGGCACCACTGCTCAATACAAGGGGACATGGCTTTAAGGTAAGGGGTGGGAAGTTCAAGGGGGATATTAGAGGAAGGTTTTTACTCAGAGAGTGGTTGGTGCGTCGAATGCACTGCCTGAGTCAGTGGTGGAGGCAGATACACTAGTGAAGTTTAAGAGATTATTAGACAGGTATATGGAGGAATTTAAGGTGCGGGGTTATATGGGAGGCAGGGTCTAAGGGTCAGCACAACATTGTGGGCTGAAAGGCCTGTACTGTGCTGTACTATTCTATGTTCTATGTTCGATGTGCTCCATGGTGGGGACGGCTTTACATAATGATGGACTGGGTGGTATCTACTAATTTTTGTTGGATTTTCCATTCAACAGCACTGATACTTCTATACCAGGCTGTGATGCAGCCAGTTAATATACTCTCCACTACACATCTATAGAAGTTTGTCAAAGTTTTAAATGTCATGCCAAATCTTCGCAAACTCCTAAGAAAGTAGAGGTCCTGTTGTGCTTTCTTCATAATTGCACTTACATGCTCGGCTCAGGACAGATCTTCTGAAATGTTAACACTGAAGAATTTAAAGTTGCTGACTCTTTCCACCTCTGATCCTCCAATAAGGACTGGCTCATGGACCTCTGGTTTTCTCCTCCTGAAGTCAATAATCAGTTCTTGCTGACCTTGAGTAAGAGGTTGTTGTTGTGGCACCGCTCAATCAGATCTTCAGTCTCCCTCCTATATGCTGATTCGTCACCACCTTTGGTTCAGCCGTGACTGTGGTGTTGGCAGTAAACTTGAATATGGCATTGGTGCTGTACTTACCCAGACAGACATAAGTGTAAAGCAAGTAGTGCAGGGGGTTAACACACAACCTTTTGCTGCTGGAGACTGTGGAGAAAAGATTGTTGCCAACCTGAATTGGCTGGGGTCTTCAAGTGAGGGAATTATGGATCCAATTGCAAAAGGATGTATTGAGGCCAAGGTCTTGAAGCTCATTGATTAGTTTTGAGAAGGTGATGGTATTGAATGCCGAGATGTAGTTGATAAAGGGCATCCTGATGTATGCACCTTTGCTGTCTGGATGTTTCTGAGGTTGAGTGAGGAGCCAATGAGATGACATCTGCTGTGGACCTGTTGCTCTATTCGGCAAATCGGAGTGGATCCAAGTCTTCTCAGGCTCAAGTTGATATGTTACCAACCTCTCAAAACACTTCATCACTGTAGACATAACTGCAACTAGATAATAGTCATTGAGGGAGGTTACTACATTCTTCATAGGCACTAGTATGTGAAACCCTCTTGAGGTGGGTGGATACCTCCGGTTGCCAAAGTGAGAGATGGAAGATTTCAGTAAACCCTCCAGCCAGTTGAACAGCACAGATCTTTAATACTTGGCCAGGTGCCCCATATGGGCTTTAAGTGGGTTCTCCCTCCTGATGGCTAATTGCATGTAGGCCTCAAAGACTGAAATCACAGGTTCATCAGGGGCTTTGGGAGTTTGAGATGGTTCCTGCATGCTTTGATGGTCAATGTGAGCGTAGAAGGCATTGAGCTCAGCTGGAAGTGAAGCCCTGCTGTCGTCTATGTCTCTTGATTTAACTTTATAAAAGGTGATACGCATTCAAGCCTTGCCAGAATGGCCGAGAATCCTTTGTTGATTCCTCTCTTATGACTGCTGAGCGCAAATCTTAGGCAGGGGCAGAAAACCAGATGGTCTGCTCTTTTCTTTTCTGCAAGTATTAATCTGAAATCTGCAAATGAGATAGGGGTTGGGTAGGGACCTTTTTGTACTTTTGTGGAAAGCAGATAGGGTTTGATCAGAGATCCAACCATTGCAACAAAAAGAAGTGGCTCAGAACATTGCATTACCTCACCCCGGCTAAGTATTTTGAACTAATGTCATAATGAAGAAAGTCTTGTTTAAAATTCACATCTTTGGAAATGAATGTCATTATAAAAGAACATCTTCATATCTGGCTTCAAATTAAGTTGTAATCCTTGTTCAAACAGGCAAATGCTTTATGTTTTGTGTTTGCTCGTAACTGGCTTTTACTAAATGCTAAATGTCATGCCTAAACTCTGATATTAGGATCTCACAGTGACTGGATTTATTAGTACCAGTGTTGGGGTAGAGCAGCTTTGGAACTACTCAACCAACAGAAATTCAGGCGTGTGGTATTTACAGTGCAGTGTTTATTTCCGAGTTGCAAAGACACAAGGCTCACGTCATTTTTCTATATAATGTCTACCCATCATCTCTCCCAAACGACATCTGGTATTCAAAAGAGCATGCGACCGTTTTGAGTTCTTTGAGAGTTCGTTATTTACTGTGCTAGTTACCAAATGGAAATTGAAGTCGGGTCCAGGCAAAATGACTGTTTGGCTTGATCATCACGCATAAAAAAATCTAAGTTAGTTTAGTGCACTGCAGGACTGAAGGATGAAACTGAGATCCTGCTGTTTAATGAATCTGGAATTAGCATCTGATTTCTTCCATATCCCAAAGAGCTCGGCACACTTCCCACAGTCCATCATGCTTTACTTTAATGTAAGAATTTGATAATTTTATTGCTAAGTCTGCATGCTGTCAAGTTACAGAGCTGCTATTTATCATTGAATTTCAATGGCTCATTGAGGTACGTTGATTTAATGTTGTATTGCCTGGTGAGCGTTAATTAGCATACAAGTAGCCTCACCATTGGGGTTGGGAATTAGTGTGACAAATGTATGAGATTACAGTGCCACTGAATTGCACCACAATGAGGCCTTGGACTCCTTGGTAAATTAACCCTATTTGGGATTTAATTTCCTGTTGCTAAGTTACCTGTGGTAAGTGAACTTTTCTGCATAAAATATATCACTCCTGTTAGGGGTCAGGCACTTGATTTTAGACTTTGTTTTTAATCTAATTTGTAAAAAAAACCTCTTCTCTCAGCCTAGTTATTTAATGAAAGCAGGCTGTATTTAAGAATCAATTACAGGGTCTGTTTTTCTGACTACAGACCTCTTTATTTTTCATGTGAGGTAATATTGGCAATAATTATTAATACTCTAAAGACAAGTATTAATTATTTAAAATTATAGTGTTTCTCTTGGCCAATGAGCCTGGTGTGTGATTCAAAGATTTGTTTCCAAACCTTTTTCAACAAAGAGGATGTGCATGTTCAACCATATTGGCTCTGCATTTTGTTGCTTAGTAACCTGCAGACTTTGGTGAAGCTTAATGTGGCTATTTTGCTTTGTATTTTCTTTTACGCGGAATATACTTACTTTGAAAGGATAACTTGCAAATATTAGGGAACTTGGATATTTTTGAGGAAAGGATGGAAGTGTGTGTGTGTGTGTGTGTGTGTGTGTGTGTGTGTGTGTGAAAGAGAGGGGTAAAAACAGAGTGGATTCCTACTCCTTTTTTTAAACTGACTTTAACGCTCTTCAGGTACTTTTGATACCTTCTTCGGTTGTAAAACTGCTTGAGGAAAGCCCCAAAGCTTCAGCCAAAAATTGTAACTATATGGTTTATATGCAAGATTTTATGGGAACTTCTGGCAATACTGAGCAATAACTATCATTTCCCAGACCTCTTCGGCTATAGTTGTGATGCAGAAGACTGAAAAACTGCCAATATATTTAAAAAGAATGAAAGGGATTGAGAAAGTACTTATTAACCAGTCAGGGTATTGTTGCTGGGTAAATTATTTTAAGAACTCTTAAGTACAGTATAACAGATATCCCACCCTGCAAAAACTCATTTCAGGGAGGTAGCACCACCATTTCAGGGAGGTAGCACCCCCGCCCCCTGCAACCCCATATCCCCTCCCCCCCAGTCGACCCCCAAGGGTGTATGTAATACTTTGTTTAGTGATTTTGTCTAATCTGTAAACCAAGTTGGGTATATGCAGCAAATGAGACATGAAAATATGTACTTATATTATCATGTTTATTCTATTACAACTTTAAGCAAGCCTACAGGGAGTTTGGCCTCATCACGTAGGACATCAATAGCGTAGTTCCTTGGCAGCCAGCCAGCTATTTTAAATCAGGGGTCCCCAACCCTTTTTGCACCGCGGACCAGTTTAATATTGACAATATTCTTGCGGACCGGCCGACCCCCGGGGTGGGGGTGGGGTCGGTGGTGGGCGGTGATGTTAAACACGACCGGAATATAGGTAATAAGTCAACTATAGGTTACTTGTAAGTGGTTAATACAATCAATTTCGTTTCTAAAGGGGTTTATCTGACGAATCTAATATTAAACACACCGCATGTTTTCCTTGCTGTGTGAACGTAGTGATAAGTCAATTATAACAGTGGTCCCAAACCTCTAGGCCATGAAGAATGCAGCGGTACAGTGGTAGCCAGAACGCAATCAGCACATCTTTAAGAAGAAAGCCGAAATAAACAAGTTAATTGATTAGGTGCCGCCCGGCACATAAATGTTAGCCCAGATCAGAGACGACGCAATTGGCAATCGCCTGTGATCTGGGCTGACATTTATATGCCGGGCAGCACCTAATTAATTAGCTTGTTTATTTCGACTTTTTTCTTAAAGATGTGCTGGGTGCGTTCTGGCCACCGCTGTATTCTTCATGGCCCAGGATGGGGACCACTGAATTATAAGTCACTTATAAGTCAATAGCATCATAACATTTTAAGTAACGTTTGGATATTAAACACACAGCGCATATTTTCCTCATATGAACATATAAAATCATTGCAACACACCAATATTGCTGAATCAGTGGGAGCCCTGGGCTTGTTTTCCTGCAACAACACGGTCCTATCGAGGGGTGATGGGAAACAGTGATACTCAAAGGGGGTTCCTTTTATCCAGTCTATTCCGCAATTTAGTTTTCGTTGCATTCATTGCAGAAAACTCCGCTTCGCAGAAATACGTTGGAAATGGAAGCAACGTTTTCAGTGTTTTCATGGCTATCTCAGGATATTTAGCCTTGACTTCGATCCAGAATGCCAGCGGAGATGTTATGTCAAACATACTTTTCAGCCCACCGTCATTTGCAAGCTCGAGGAAGTGATCTTTTTCCCACGCTGACATGGATGATTCACTGGGGACATTCACAAATGGGTCACGGACCCATTCCTTTGCACGTTTTGGGTCACTGATGACCTAGCGTGCATTAAAATTCAACAGTGCATGACAGGGAATGAGGAAAGGTTCAGCTGACTCATATCGTTTCATATCGCCAAATCATAATGTTTCCTCGTGGCCTGGTGGTTGGGGACCACTCTTAGCATGAAGAGAGACCAATCAGGATGCTCGTTCTCCCTCTCCCTCTCCCTCTCAAAAAATCTATTTCCGGGATATTGTATATAACTTCTGGGTGTCAGGGAGCCACTATCAATATGCGGGAGCCTCCTGGAACTTCCGGGACAGGTGGGATGTCTGGTATAAATCATCATTTAAAAAGATGCAGGTTAATCATGAGAAATCAGCTTGGGTTTACAAAGGATGACTGAATTAATTGAAACTTCTATGGTGGTATCAAGGAGTGTTGAAGAGTGTGGTGCATTTACTGTAATCCATATGGATTTTCTTCATAAATCTCTCAAGTAGGAAAAGTAAATTTTTATGGAAATAAAATTTCTGTCATTTAAAATATATAAAATATATTTTTGATAGTGAATCCCAAATCAGTTAACAGTGAGGAACAGCATTGCAAGCTGTAGGAAGATACTGGGTCACCATGTAGACAGACATTTAATTAGGCCGGTATAGAAGGAAATGGACCTAAGCAGGAAAATGGGAATAATGTATATCAGCAAATATGTACGTGGTGGGCCAAAGCACCTGTATGGGTCCTAGCTATGCCTGCCTTTTTGTTGGGTTTGTGGAACAATCTATGTTCCGTGCCTATTCTGGTATCTGTCCCCCACTTTTCCTTCGCTACATCGACGACTGCATTGGCGCTGCTTCCTGCACGCATGCAGAACTCGTTGACTTTATTAACTTTGCCTCCAACTTTCACCAGCCCTCAAGTTTACCTGGTCCATTTCCGACACCTCCCTCCCATTTCTAGATCTTTCTGTCTCTGTCTCTGGAGACAGCTTATCCACTGATGTCTACTATAAGCCTACTGACTCTCACAGCTATCTGGACTATTCCTCTTCTCACCCTGTCTCTTGCAAAAACGCCATCCCCTTCTCACAATTCCTCCGTCTCCGCCGCATCTGCTCTCAGGATGAGGCTTTTCATTCTAGGACGAGGGCGATGTCTTCCTTTTTTAAAGAAAGGGGCTTCCCTTCCTCCACTATCAACTCTGCTCTTAAATGCATCTCCCCCATTTCACGTACATCTGCTCTCACTCCATCCTCCCACCACCCCACTAGGAATAGGGTTCCCCTGGTCCTCACCTACCACCCCACCAGCCTCCGGGTCCAACATATTATTCTCCGTAACTTCCGCCACCTCCAACGGGATCCCACCACTAAGCACATCTTTCCCTCCCCCCCTCTCTCTGCATTCCGCAGGGATCGCTCCTTACACAACTCCCTTGTCCATTCGTCCCCCATCCCTCCCCACTGATCTCTCTCCTGGCACTTATCCGTGTAAGCGGAACAAGTGCTACACATGCCCTTACACTTCCTCCCTTACCACCATTCAGGGCCCCAAACAGTCCTTCCAGGTGAGGCATCACTTCACCTGTGAGTCGACTGGGGTGATATACTGCGTCCGGCGCTCCCGATGTGGCCTTTTATATATTGGTGAGACCCGACGCAGACTGGGAGACCGCTTTGCTGAACATCTACGCTCTGTCCGCCAGAGAAAGCAGGATCTCCCAGTGGCCACACATTTTAATTCCACATCCCATTCCCATTCTGACATGTCTATCCACGGCCTCCTCTACTGTAAAGATGAAGCCACACTCAGGTTGGAGGAACAACACCTTATATTCCGTCTGGGTAACCTCTAACCTGATGGCATGAACATCGACTTCTCTAACTTCCGCTAAGGCCCCACCTCCCCCTCGTACCCCATCTGTTACTCATTTTTATGCACACATTCTTTCTCTCACTCTCCTTTTTCTCCCTCTGTCCCTCTGAATATACCTCTTGCCCATCCTCTGGGTCACCCCCCCCCACTCCTTGTCTTTCTTCCCGGACCTCCTGTCCCATGATCCTCTCGTATCCCCTTTTGCCTATCACCTGTCCAGCTCTTGGCTCTATCCCTCCCCCTCCTGTCTTCTCCTATCATTTTGCATCTCCCCCTCCCCCTCCAGCTTTCAAATCCCTTACTCACTCTTCCTTCAGTTAGTCCTGACGAAGGGTCTCGGCCTGAAACGTCGACTGCACCTCTTCCTATAGATGCTGCTTGGCCTGCTGCGTTCACCAGCATCTTTGATGTATGTTGCTTGAATTTCCAGCATCTGCAGAATTCCTGTTGTTTAAAGATAAAGATTAGTTTTATTTGTCACATGTAAATTGAAACTTACGGTGAAATGTGTTGAAGCATCTGCTTTTGTGCTCTACAGCTCTATGATAATGTCTTGAAAGACCCACATATGTAATGATTTAAGTTTTGTACACCACAATTGATTTGTACCTTGTTGGTAAGATTATTTTCAGGAAGTAGATGGAATCAATGATTATCCTTTCTAAAAATGCAGGCTTGTATAATGTAAACTGTTCACTGAAACTGAAGGTACTGTAAATATTCACAAGGTCTAGCATTATATGTGGACAGTGAAACAGAGTTAACACTTAAGGTTCAAAGTTCAAAGTAATTTTTTAAAATCAATGTACATATATGTCATCACATACAGCCCCGAGATTCATTTTCCTGTGGGCATGGTCATTAAATCCATAACACATTTCAATGAAGTTGGGTGAACTTATCCCCATTGTTTCAAGAGCCTGATGGTTGAGAGGTAATAACTGTTCCTGATCCTGGTGGTATGAGTCCAAAGGCTCCTGCACCACTTTCTCAATGGCAACAGTGAGAAGAGAGCATTACCTGGATAGTGGGGGTGCCTGATGCTGGATTCCATAACGCTTTGTGTAGGTGTGCCCAGTGGTGAGGAGGGCTTTACCCGTGATGAACTGGGCCGTACCCATTACTTTTTGTAGGATTTTCCATTCAAAGGCATTGGTACTTCCATACCAGGCTGTGATGCAACCAATCAATATACTCTCTATTACACTTCTATAGAAGTTCGTCAGGGTTTTAGATGTTAGGCCAAATCTTCACAAGCTCCTAAGGAAGGAGAGGAGCTGCCATGTTTTTTTGCAATTGCCCTTACATGCTGATCTAATGCTGGGCCCAAGACAGGTCCTCCAAAATGTTAACACTGAGGAAGTTGAAGTTGCTAACCTTCTCCACCTGAGATCCCCCAATAAAGACTGGCTCATGGACCTCTGGTTTCTTCCTTCTGAAATCAATAATCAGTTTCTTGGTTTTGCTGACATTATGGCACCACTCAGCCAAATTTTCACTCTCCCTTTTATCTGCCGATCCATCACCACTTTAGATTTGGCCTGTGACAGTGGTGTCATCAGCAAACTTGACTACGGCATTGGAGCTGTGCTTAGCTACACAATCATAAGTGTAAAGTGAGTAGAGCAGGGTCTAAGCATACAGTCTTATGGTGCACCTAAAATAACGGTGATTGTGGAGAAGATATTGTTGCCAATCCAATCTGATTAGGGTCTGCAAGTGAGGAAATCAAGGATCCAATTGCAAAAGGATGTATTGAGGCTAAGGTCTTGAACTTATTGATTAGTTTTGAGGGAGTGATGGAATTGAACGTCGAGATTCAGTGGATACAGAGCATTCTGATGTATACATCTTTGCTAGTTCGATGTTCCAGGGTTGAATGAAGAGCCAATGAGATGGCATCTGCTGTGGACCTATTGCTCTAGTAGCTGATCCAAGTTATTTCTTAGGCAGGAGTTGGTATGTTTCTTCACCAACCTCTCAAAGCACTTCATTACTGTGGATATAACTGCTACTGGACAATAGTCATTGAAGCAGATTACCACGTTCTTCTTAGGCACTGGTATGAGTGAAGTCTGCTTGATGTAGGTGGGTACCTCAGACTGTCAAAGTAAGACGTTGAAGACCTCAATGAACCAGTCTGGCAAGGTACCTCGTCTGGGCTCTATGCTTTTTATGGGTTCACCGTCCTTGAAGACTGCTCACATGTTAGCCTCAAAGACTGAAAGCATAGGATCATCAGGGACTGTGAAACTTATGATGGTTCCTTCATGTTTTGACAGTCAAAGTGAGCATAGAAGGCATTGAACTGGTCTGGAAGTGAAGCCCTATTGTCACCTACGTTGCTTGGTTTAACTTCATTAGTAGTGATACCATTCAAGCCCTGCCACAACTATTAAGCATCCTTCGTTGATTCAAGTTTAGTCTGGAGTTGCCACTTCGCCCGTGAGATGGCTTTCTGGAGATCATACCTGGACCTCTTGTAACTTCTTTCTTCACCAGACCTGAGTGCCTCTGATCTGACCCTCAGCAGATTACAGATTGAGAAGGATAATGACATTTTTTGACAATGCAATGTCACTGACCTGAAACTCTAACTCTATTTCTGTCTCCACAAATGCTGTCAAGTTCATTGCATTTTGACACCCTGTCTCACAGAGCACAGGCCATAGGCACATAATCTGAAGTCATTTACTTCTGAGCTTTTGCCATCATGTTTTAAATCTAAACTGTCTGCAAGTAAACACAAATGATTATGTAAATATATTCCTTGCTGGTTAACTTTTAGTAAAGAAACAGCTAGGTTCTGTCTGGTGATGGTCTATAGTCACACAGCTCAGATCAAGAACACAGTACCAAAAAACTACAACTAAATCCTGCTGCCTCAAAATATTGTGCTATTTTGATACATCTGTTTCATTTTGCTGCATTTCCAAACCAAAAAGTTGAAACTTTTAAACCAATTTTATTGGGCCAGGTTTAGAAATGCGAAGTAAATTCTAAATGACGAGCATGAAGATTAACAAGGACTTTTAAAAATTCAACCATTAAAGGACTGTGCTTTCAAAGAGAAAGGTACTTAATAAAAGGGTACTTCTATCTAACAATGAAATATAGCATTGGAATATCATCTGCATCATGTACAATATGTAATTAATCTGAGATTGCATGCTAATGTGAAACAGCAACTCCTCAGTGCAGTGTCTTCAGAGCTTTAATTGTTCATCTGAGGTTTGTTTTGTGGATTATGTGGTTGCAAGAAAGATTTATTCATCCAGAACTTGACGCTGGAGACTTGCTTTGACAGCCTTAGCGCAATTATATTACTCAAAAGAACTGGCAGGATACCTAAGGATTTGAAGTATTAAAATTGAAGCCCTTGTCTGGAAATAGAGATTTTCATAACTTTTAATGGGCGTGTGATTAAATGTGACAATTGGTTTAGTTTATTTCTATGCACAGTTTAGAAGCACGGTGCCAATAGGTGCATATGTACAGTTTTGTTTTACATTTGCCTACTGTAACCGAACCTAAATATCAGAAGTTCGAAGCCCACCTCAGGATTTTAGCTCATAATGTAGGTTGAAGCATTCATGTCCAGGCGACAGGATCTTAAAGGGAGAGGAGGAAGTGGAGATGGCCTTGATGTGGAAATTTAGATAGGTGATGTTATAGCCACCAGTAGTAGGTAAAGAAAAGAAAGAAACAAAATATACAGGAAAGGAATTTGATGTTAGGCCAAGGAAGTTAACTGATAAAAGAGATTAGATTAGATTAGATTATGAAGACACGTAGTCCTCTTTTATTGTCATTTAGTAATGCATGCATTAAGAAATGATACAATATTTCCTCCGGTGTGATATCACAAAACACAGGACAGACCAACACTGAAAAAACTAACAAAACCACATAATTATAACATATAGTTACAACAGTGCAACAATACCATAACTTGATGAAGAAGTCCATGAGCTCAGTAAACGTTCAAAGCCTCTCAAATGTCCCACATCTCACGCAGACAGGAGAAGGAAGAAAAACTCTCCCTGCCATGCTGACCACAATCCGACTCTGAGTCATCCGAAAACTTCGAGCTCTGATCAGCTCTCCGACACTGAGTACTGAGTGCCATCTCTGTCCGAACGATTCGACCTCCTTCTCAGTCGCCAAAAGCAGGCAAGGCCGGGGATTTTGAGGCCTACCCTCCGAAAGATTCCCGACCACGCAGTAACGACAGCAGCGTACGAGCATTTCAGAAATTTCTCCGGATGTTCCTCTGTGCTTTCACGTCCATTCTCCATCAAATCAGAATTGTCCACGGCCCCTATTTAACAGATACAATATCATTTTTCACCGGAGGGCTGCGCACACGCAGGCGTGCCGCCATCTTCTCCTCCTGCCATTTCATATCATGAGATATTCTAACACAAATGAAATTTGGTGGCATGACAAAACCAGAAACCAGTAGACTTTGGACATGCTGATGGAAAATGGAGGATTACCATGAAAGGTTGGAGCAACTGGGTAAACAAATGATAAAAGCAGCAATGAGAATTTCAATGACAAGTAGGTGAAGAGGAGTGGAGGCAGAAAATGTAGCAAAGGTAGAAGATTGCAATCTTGGTGATGGAGCAATATATACCAGCAGCTCAGTTCTGGGTTGAACTGGGTATGAATGTCAAAATTAAAATAAAAGATAATTTATTACCAAAGTGTTTATATGTCACCATATGTTCCTTTCAGATTTTCTTTTAGGTATTTACAAGAAAACAAAGAAATGCAATAGAATTTATGAAAATATACATAAATAATACAACATGAATTATAGAATCCCTGAAAGTGAGTCAGTTCAGAGTTGAGGTGAGTGAAATTATCCACGCTGGTTCAGGAGCTTGATGGATGTATGGTAATCCATCCTAAATGCCGGAGCTGGTGGTGGCTCTGAGGAGGGCTAAGGTACCGGTGACCCCTGTTTCCATCCAGGGCGTCAGTGTGGACATGGTGGAGGATTACAAGTACCTGGGGATATGAATTGACAATAAACTGGACTGGTCAAAGAACACTGAGGCTGTCTACAAGAAGGGTCAGAGCCGTCTCTATTTCCTGAGGAGACTGAGGTCCTTTAACATCTGCCGGACGATGCTGAGGATGTTCTACGAGTCTGTGGTGGCCAGTGCTATCATGTTCGCTGTTGTGTGCTGGGGCAGCAGGCTGAGGGTAGCAGACACCAACAGAATCAACAAACTCATTCGTAAGGCCAGTGATGTTGTGGGGATGGAACTGGACTCTCTGATGGTGGTGTCTGAAAAGAGGATGCTGTCCAAGTTGCATGCCATCTTGGACAATGTCTCCCATCCACTACATAATGTACTGGTTGGGCACAGGAGTACATTCAGCCAGAGACTCATTCCACCGAGATGCAACACAGAGCGTCATAGGAAGTCATTCCTGCCTGTGGCCATCAAACTTTACAGCTCCTCCCTTGGAGGGTCAAATACTCTGAGCCAATAGGCTGGTCCTGGACTTATTTCCGTCTGGCATAATTTATATATTATTTAATTATTTATGGTTTTATATTGCTAAATTTATACTCGATTCTTGGTTGGTGCAAATGTAATGAAACCCAATTTCCCTCGGGATCAAAAAGTATGTCTATCTATCTATCTATCTATAATAACTGTTGTTGAACCTGGTGGTATGGGACCTAAAGCACCTGTGCCACCTGCTGATGGTAATAAGCAAGAAGAGAGCCCAGCCTGGGTGGTGGGGGTTGTTGTGTGAATAATATTTCAGTAATATTTGAATAATAATGTAAATATATTGTTTGATTAAGCATTCCTTGTTTCTTTACATAATTCGTTACAGGTTATATGTAGAAGTTTGTGAATGGCATACGTCATGCCACCCGTCAAAAGTGAACCCCTCACTAATGTAAAATGAAGTAGACACGTTTGCCTCCGGTTCCCGTGTTTTGTTTTTTTTTCAGTTAGCTTTATGTTTTCGAGTTACAAAACATAATAGTGGTGAGAGTAAGTTTTAAGTCAATCTTGAGACGACAACTTATCTGTTGAAATGCAGCGAGACAGTCAAGTTAAAAAAAAAGCATAGCGAATTTTCTTCTTCAGAAGCTGAGAGAAATGGTTGAGTAAAAAACGACAGAAAACAAATGAAATTCATGGGTTAATAATCAGTGAGTACTAGATATTAATAATAATATTTTTAAAAAGCAGAAGTGGCTGCCTGCATTGGATACATTCAACTGCACAACGGGTAATGTATACTGAACAAATTGATTAGCATTTTGAAGCAAATGAAATAGCCAATAAAAAGCAAGTGTCAATGTTACACTTTGCAATAGGTGGGAAAGCATACAGTTTGTTTCAAAGTTTGACTGCTCCAACCAAACCAGCTGGAATGAGTTTTGCTGATATCATGATTGTAATGCAGGAACATTTAGAACCAAAGCCATTGTTGATTGCAGAATATTTTGGGTTTTATAGCAGAATCAAAAGGAAGGGAGTCCATTTCAGCACATGTGGCTGAATTGAAGAGATTGTCTAAGCATTGTCAGTTCAGTGATGGGCTTAATGATGCACTGAGAGATCATTTATTTTGTGGAATCGCACAAGAAAGCATTCAAAATCAAATGACACTTTCATGAAAAGAGCAGGCTGTGCCAGTAACCTGACTCTGTGTGTGTTTTTATAGGGTAGGGCACCTCTACAACTCACACTTCCAATCTCATCTCATTGATTGGAACAGCTGACTCCAAATTGATTTTGTAGAAGACATTACCCCAGAGATTCACATACTTTTCCAACAAATACATGTAATATTGAATCATTTTTCACAATAAATAAATGATCAAGTATAATGCTTTGTGTTATTACTTAATTGGGTTCTCTTTATCTAGTTTTAGGACTTACTTGAAGATCTGACCACATTTTAGGTCATATTTATGCATTGTGCAAAGATCACAGCAAGAGCACACCGTGCAATGCTGAAGGAGGTGAAAAAGAACTCAAGGGTAACAGCAAAATACCTGCAGAAATCTCTAAAACTTGCTAAATTCTCTGTTCATGTGTCCACTGTAAGAAAAACACTGAACAAGAATGGCATTCATGGAAGGACACCATGGAGGAAACCATTGCTCTCCAAAAAAAAAATTGTTGCATGTTTCCAGTTTGCAAAAGACCACCTGGATGTTCTACAACGCTTCTGGGACAATGCCCTGTGTTCAGATGAGACAAAAGTTGAACTTTTTGGCAGAAATGCACCTTGCCATGTTTGGAGGAAAAAGGGCATTCCACACCAACACTAAAACCTCATCCCAACTGTGAAGCATGGTGGAAGAAGCATCATTGTTTGGGGCTGCTTTGCTCCCTCAGGGCCTGGACAAGCTTGCAATCATTGAGGGAACAATGAATTCAAAATTGTATCAAGACATTTTACAGGAGAATGTGGCAGTCCATCACCTGAAGTTTAATAGAAGTTGCATAATGCACCAAGACAATGATCTGAAAGACAAGAGTAAATCAACAACAGAATGGTTTAAAAAAAAGCTAGTTGGTGTTTTGGAATGACCGAGTCAAAGTCCTGACCTTAATCCTATAGAAATGTTGTGGAAAGACCTGAAGCAAACAGTTCATGCAAGGAAGCCCACCGACATCCCAGGATTAAAGCAGTTTTGTAAGGAGGGGCAGGACTGATCAACAGTTAACGGAAACATTTGGCTGAGGTTATTGCTGTATGTGGCGGGGGTGGGGGGGTGGGGGTCACACCAGTTACTGAAAGCAAATGTTCACATACATTTTCCATCAAATACATGTAATACTGGATCATTTTTCTCAATAAATAAATGAACAAGTATAATGCTTTTTGTGTTATTTATTTATTTGGGTTCTTTTTATCTAGTTTTAGGACTTCTGTGAAGATCTGATCACAATTTAGGTCATATTTATGTAGAAATAGAGAAAATTCTACAGGGTTCACAATCTTACTAGCATCACAGTACAGCAGACAAATGTAGGTTTAGAAAGCAAAACTTGCAGAAAATGCAACAAAGTAGGACACATACAAAGAGCATGTTGGGCCGATGCAAGTAAATGGACTGCACAGTTAAGAGAGAAAGATAGAAAGTCAAGCACAATTTCAAAAACAGCGCTAAACTGCATGCTGTTGATGAAAGATCTGATAATGATGAGTATGACACAGGACTATGTAGCTTTGAGATTTACAATGTGACAATTAAGAAGAGAAAAACAATATGGCTTACACTAGAACTGAATGGCAAATTAATTAAAATGGAATTGAACACTGGTCTGACTGTCTCAGTCATTCCACAAAATGATTTTCAATGACATTTCAAAGATACTAAACTGAAGTCTGCAGATAACCAACTAAGAAATTATACTAGAGAAAAGATAGCTTGTGGAAATGCCATTCGTAACAGTGAAATACAACAACCAATAAACCACATTGAGTTTGTATATAATAAAACAGGAAGGACAGCATTGTGGGGGCGTGATTGGCTGAGACAACTACAACGTGATAGGAGAACAATCCACATGCCACATTTGCATGCCACATCCCCTGCAACAGAGACAACAGAAAGTGCATTAAGAGTACCAGGTGATGCCACAGTAATGTTCAAGGATGGCATTGGAAAACAGAAACATATCCAGGGTGAAATAGTGTTAAATGAAAACGCCACACCCATGTTTTACAAAGCCAGTCAGGTTCCTCATGCTAACCATGATAAAGAAGCTGGTGAGTTACATAGGTCACGTAAAGACAGAAGGAACTCTTTCAATGGTTGACTGGAGCCCATGCACAATGCCAGAAGTCCCACTAGCCAAGAAGAATGGGTCTGTCAGAATCTCTGGTCATTTTAAGGTCACCATCAACCCAGTATTGAAACTGGCCTACAAAGTGGCCTACCTACAGATGGAGATGGATGAAGAGCCCAAAGTGTTTCTCATCATAAACACTCACAAAGGGCTTTATTTCAGGATCACCTGCATTCTGGCAGAAAACTATGGACCAGGTGCTGTAAGGCTGCCCAGGCATTTTGAGTTAACCAGATGACTTCATTGTTATGGATGAGAATGATAAGGAACATTTTCAAAATCTCAAGACAGTATTAAAAAGATAATGGGCCCAGAGCATGATTCAACAAGAGTGAATTCTTTAAAGCAAGCATCACTTACTGTGGTCACACGATTGCTGCACAAGCAATACACCAGTGTGCTGAGAAACTTCAAGCAGTGATGGATGCCCAAGGCCAAAGGACACGTCACAGTTACATTAATTTTTAGATTTTTCAATTACTATATCCCCTGAACTCATTACTACAGATCAGGAAGGAATGACAATGGACAAAGTAGTGTGAGGAGGCTTTCCAAAAGACAAAGGAAATGGTGACGCTGGACATTATGATCTATGTAGTCCAGTGAAGCCTCCAAGAGGACCACCTTGTCATTGGGTTTGGAGGCTGCAATGCCTCATTGACACAGAGAGCTATGTTGGCTGGAATCAGGGCTTTATGTTTTGGCACAGTAAAGTCACCCATGCCAAACACGTCAAAGGGTGGAGGCCAGACTAAGAGTGGTCCATCTGCCCTCCAGGTTGGGGGTTCAGTGCAGAGCAAACAACTTTGACTGATAAACTGTTGGAAACAGCAAAGAAGAACTCTTCTACATCTGACTGTGATGGTATTCCTGGGTCTTCACCTGGGTCTTGCATGATTGACAGTGCTGAAAATTGAGAGGAAGCTACTGACAAAATGAAGGAAGCCCTGAATACTACATGGATGGAAGACCTTCATTGGTGCCCTAAATGCCAACGGTGTAACAGGCAGTAATTATGTGCAGTGGAGATTGTCTGTGACACCTTGCCATATGGTAAATGGACAGTCATGTCACTTGTTATGAGTGATGGAAGTGAATGCCCCATAGCCTTTGCATCACTTCTTTTGCCACTTCAGAGAAAAATTACGCATGGATTGACAGAGAGGCCTTGAGTCTGGTTTGGGGTGTAAAATGTTTCAACCAGTAATTGTATTGGAGAGAATTTATCTTCATTACTGGTCGTCAACCATGAGTGTCCAATTGTAATTCACAGAAGAATGTTCCACTAATGGCAGTAGCATGAATGCAGAGATTGGCTGATTCTTGGAGGACACAATTACAACACTGAATTCAAGACTATGACCAATCATGGAGATGCTGATGTATTGTCCCATTTACCGTTAGGAAATGAAATACCAGGAAAATTTACAAAAAAGGACACCTCTTCTTAACATATTTTCCCCAACACAAATTGAAAGTCTCCCCATGACAGCAGAGATGATCCAAAGGGAAACCAGAAAAGACCCTATACCATCTCAGGTATACACATGGCCACCAAAAATGGCTGGAATGTGCTGCATACGTTCCAGCTCCCCCATTTTTACCAGCAACAGGATGAACTTGCCCTTGATGGGGTTGACTTATGGGCAGAATGAAAGTTGTTATACCATCCAAGCTGAGAGCTGAAGTGTTGGTGGAGCGACTTAGTGTTCTGGAACACTTAGTCAGCGTCAATGGGCCACAGTTTGTTTCAGAACAGTTTCAGTCATTCCTGAAAATGAATGGAATAAGCTATTTAACATCTGCACCATACCACCCAGCTACAAATGGCTTCCAGAAACGTTTGCTCAGATTCTAAAGAATGCACTGCGAGCAATGTCAGCAGAACACACTACACTGACACTGAATCAGAAGCTCACTAATTTCCTCCTCCCGTATTGCAGTGCAGCAGACTCCACAACCAACAACTCACCAGCTATGCTGTTCCTGGGTCATCCCTTGTACTCACACTAGAATCTCCCCAAACCCAATCTCAGAAGGAGTATACAGGACAAAAAGCTGAGACAAATTGAGGGCTCCTCAAACAAGGTTTGATGTTTCACTCCTGGACAGGCAGTCCTGATGAGGCACTATAGAGGTGATCAAAAGTGGGTACCTGGAAAGATTAAGGACAGAACTGGGCCACTCTCCGACACAGTGGAGGTTACACCTGATGTCATCCAGAGACAACACATCAATTGGTTGAAGAGAACAGAGCCAATTGTTAGAGAAGAAAGGTATCCAAAGCTGTCAGAATCACTTCCTGCAGTCTCAGCATCATCTCCTACAGTCACCATGGAGGAGACGCCAGAACCTGAGATTATTTCACATCCACAAGTCTCACCTGCCACGCAGAGTGACTCCCCCCCGCCCCCCCCCACCATCCTTGTTAGGAAAGATGTTATCCCACAAAATTAAAAATCATCCACAGCGATTAAATCTTTGGGCTTGAATGGGACTATTATAAATTTACCATCCTGTGGATGTCTATATCGTAGTTGTATTTCTAGTATAATGGAATGCTAAAAAGCAATAGAAAAGGAAGTTTTGCCTGCCAGTGGAATCCTGTTTAAGGTGACAGAAAGTACGTATTTCCAATACCACGTAGTTTTATCACATCAGATTCTTGATCTCATACTGTGCAGGGGATCTTTTTGTGCTTTTGCAAATTTATGTAATGACTATTGCATTTTAAAAGTGTTTCAAGTCAACCCTTGTGAGCTATTGTCAAATGTACTTTATCCATGTATTCCTCCAAAGAACCTACTTAGAACGATGGGTTTAGCTGCAATTTTTCCATCCCAGAGCAGTGACCTGAAATCTAATTGAGATGATGTATAGAAATTTCCCTGTTCAGCATGAGGCCCCTCACTGAAATCAGTTCTAATCCTACTGCTCTCTTTCATTCCTGCTGCTAGTTTACATGGACATGCAGCACTGTCCAATACCACGTAGTTTTATCACATCAGATTCTTGATCTCATACTGTGCAGGGGATCTTTTTGTGCTTTTGCAAATTTATGTAATGACTATTGCATTTTAAAAGTGTTTCAAGTCAACCCTTGTGAGCTATTGTCAAATGTACTTTATCCATGTATTCCTCCAAAGAACCTACTTAGAACGATGGGTTTAGCTGCAATTTTTCCACCCCAGAGCAGTGACCTGAAATCTAATTGAGATGATGTATAGAAATTTCCCTGTTCAGCATGAGGCCCCTCACTGAAATCAGTTCTAATCCTACTGCTCTCTTTCATTCCTGCTGCTAGTTTACATGGACATGCAGCACTGTACTGGTGCTAATTACAATGCCACTCCTGCAAGCTGAAGCACAGTGGCCTTGGGGAAGGGAGAATTGCAAACTAGTGCAGTAGTGGCATTCTTTGGAAATCGAGTCTGATGGAACTTGAGACATATGCTATAATGACATATTCCCAGTTCTTCAGCAATAAATTAACCGTATTTAAAAAAACATTTCTTTCAAAAGTACTAACTTCTTCCAGATCAAGAAATTATACAAGAGCTAGCAGCATTAACAGTTGTTAAGCAAATACACTAATTTAGTCTGGCACTTCAGTGAAAAGCTGCCTCGGCAGATATGCTGTCTGGCAGATGAGACATTGAGTTAAGTCTCCATCTGCCTTGTCAGGTGGATGTAAAAAAAAATCTGTCATCAGTTCTCCTGGCATCCGAAGGCACATTTATCCAGCAACTAACACCAGCAAAAACGGATTAATAGAAAATTGATCTTATTGCTGTCTGTGTAAATCCACTGACCACAAACTGGCTATTGTGCCTGACTAGAAAGTGACTGTTAACACACTTCAAAATTAATTGCTGCCCGTGCCATTATTTTAAAGGTGCGTCGGTAGCTTTCCTTTGCAAAGACCTAATTCAAGAAATAGCACACTTCATATTATTTGATAACAAAAAATTGATGTTATCAACTGCATCACTTTGCTATATAAATTCAACAATATTGAATATGTAGTCCTCTACAAAAGAGAAATGCATGTGTTTTGATCTTCTCATCATCAACTTCAGTTTTGTTGGAGAGAAATTAGAATTCACATCATTGCATGCATTTCACCACTAGGGGCAGTCCATTGCCACTGCTTGAGATTGTCTGATGAAATGAAGCAGCAAAAATTCACAGCTCATTGAAAACTGGCTTTCAGTGAGCACTTGTTCTTATGTTACTTACTGCCTACTAAAAGCAGAACTACATTTCAAGACATATGATTTGGTAATTGAAAGTGTAATCTGTGTGTATAAAGTGATATAGCAATATTATCAACTGGTAAGTGAGCAATGATTGATTTTGAATCCAAACCTTTTATCCAATCATTTAAGTGTATCTCCCATTTTCTATCACAGTACAATTCCATTCTCCGTGTTTCAGCTCTTTTAAATTTTGTATTTTCTCCTCCAACTCACTCCCTTCATCCAGAAGGTCTTCATTTTAAAATCATTTCTTTTGCAACATAGATTCATAGAGTAATGCAGCAGGAAACAGATCCTTTGACCCAGCTCATCCTTACCAACCACTGTGCTTACCAGGCTAATCCCATTTGCCTACATTTGGTCCATATCCCTATAACGCAACCCCTGCCCCCCCCGCCCCAATTCATGTACTTATCCAAATATGTTTTGAATGTTATTTTACATGTCCCTACCACAATTTCTGTTAGCTCATTCCATTTTCTGCAGTATCCTTTGTGTGAAAACATAGCCCCTGATGTCCCTTTTAAATCTTTCACCTCTCCCCTTAAACCTGTGTCTTCTTGCTTTTCTTTTGCTAGGAAAAAGTGCATTCCATTCACCCCAGTGATACCCGTTCTGATTTAATTCAACTTGACAAAGTCACCCCTCAATCTGCTACACTCCAAGAAATAGTATCCTAATCTGTCTAACCTCTCAAGATCAGTGCCTTGAGACCTTTTAAATCTGCTTTGCACTCTGTCCAGTGTAAAGATTTTTTTTCCTATATCACAATGACCAAAACTGTATACGGTACTCCAAGGGCAGTCTCTCCAACATCTTGTACAACTGTGATATAACATCCCAACTCCTAATTTCAATGCCCTGACTGATGAAGGGCAGTGTGACAAACACTGTCTTCACCAGTTCAACTACCTGGATACTGCTTTTAGCAAAACATGTACTTACATAAGAACATAAGAAATAGTAGCAGGAGTAGGCCATCTGGCCCGTCAAGCCTGCTCTGCCATTCAATAAGATCATTGCTGGCCTGGCCATGGACTCATCTCCATCTACCTGTCTTTTTCCCCACAACCTTTAGTACCCCTATCATTACTTGTACTCTAAGGTCTCTCTGTTTCACAGTAATCTCCAGGATCTGACCATTCACTGTGTATGTCCTATTCTAATTTGACTTACCACCATCTATCTATGCAGGTCTCCTCCTTTTGCTGTAGCAACTTTACATCCATCTGTCTACCTTCCAAGGAGTCTCTTAGTCTTTTGTTATATTTGACTACTGCTGGGAGTCTCTGCCCCAAGACCACCCATAATTGGTAAGGGACATTCAGAATGGAATGAGAGCCTTGATCATATCTGTACTCAGACACCCCGCACAGGCAACGTGTTACCTCACAAATTACTTCACCCCATCCCACTAGACACCTTCAGCCCTGTCTGAGGAAGCATCATTCATCACCCCTGAGCCCATAAAATGTAAATGGAAGCAATTTTCCCTCAGTTCTCAAGGATCTCCAAAAAGCAAATCTGTTCTGAGGTAAAGGAACCCTTAGGGGCAAGTGATCAAAATATGATTGAATTTAACTTGAAATTTGAGAACGAGGAGTAAAGTTGGATGTATCAATGTTGCAGTGGAGTAAAGGGAATTACAGAAGCATAAGAGAGGAGATGGCCGAAATTGATTGGAGAACAACACTGGCATGAATGCGGGCAGAGCCTGCAATGGCTGGAATGTCTGGAAGCAATTTTGAAGGCACAGGATATATGCATCTCAAAGAGGAAGAAGTATTCTGAAGGAAAGATAACCCAACTGTGGCTAACAAGAGAAGTTAAAGCCAACATAAAAGCCAAAAAGAGGGCATATAATAGAGCAAAAATTAGTAAGAAGTTAAAGGATTGGGAAGCTTTCAAATACCAACAGAAGGCAACTAAAAAAGGTAGATATGGAATACGAAAGTAAGATAGCCAATAATATTAAAGAAGATACCAAAGGTTTCTTCAGATACATAAAATGAAAAAGAGAGGCAAGAGTGGATATTGGACCACTGGAAATGATGCTGGAGAGGTAGTAATGGGCAACAACAAAATGGCGGGCAAACTGTATAAGTATTTTGCATCAGTCTAGCAGTATGGTGGAAGTTCCAGGTGTCTGGGGTCATGAATGTGTGAAATTACCATAAATAGAGAGAAGGTTCTTGGGAAACTGAAAGGTCTGAAGGTAGGTAAGTCACTTCAATTAGATGGTGTACACCCCAGAGTTCTGAAAGAGGTGGCTGAAGAGATTGTGGAGGCAGTAGTAATGATCTTTGAAGAATCTCTGGATTTTAGGATGGTTTCGGAAGATTGGAAAATTGTAAATGTCACTTCATACTTCAAGAATGGAGAGAGGAAGAAGAAAGGAAACTATAGGCCAGTTGGTCTGACCTCAGTGGTTGGGAAGATGTTGAAGCCAATCATTAAGGATGAGGTTTCAGGATACTGGGAGGCACATGGTAAAATAGGCCATAGTCGGCATGGTTTCATTAAGGGAACAACATGCCTGACAAATCTGTTGGAATTATTTAAAGAAATAACAAGCAGGATAGACAAAAGAGAATTGGTTGATGTTATGCATTTGCATTTTCAGAAGGCCTTTGACAAGATACCACACATGAGGCTGTTTAACAAGCTACTAGCCCATGGTATTATAGGAAAGATTCTAGCATGGATAAAGCAGTGGCTGATTGGCAGGAGGCAACGATTGGGAATAAAGGGTGCCTTTTCTGGCTGTTTGCCAGTGACTAGTGGTGTTCCACAGGGGTCTGTGTTGGGTCTGATTTTTTTTTACCTTATATGTCATTGATTTGAATAATGGAGTTGATAGCTTTGTTGCAAAGTTTGCAGACGATATGAAGATAGGTGGAGGGGCAGGTAGTTTGGAGCAAGTAGAGAGGCTACAGAAGGACTTAGACATAACAGGAGAATGGGCAAAAAAGTGACAGATGGAGATGAACAGAGATTTCTTAAGCCAGGGAGTGGTGAATCTGTTGAATTCTTTGCCAGAGGCTGCTTCTGGTCAAGTCTTTATGTATATTTAAGGCAGAGGCTGATATATTTTTGATTGATCAGGGCATGAAGGGATACGGGTAGAAGGCAGGAGACTGGGGCTGAGAGGAAAATTGGATCAGCCATGATGAAATGGCAGAGCAGACACGACTGGCCAAATGGTCTAATTCTGCTCCTATATTTTACAGTCCTATGATCTATTCTACATTTTCTTTGCTTTTATCTAGTGTGTCTTAGAGGTTTACAGAAGCTGACAAATCCAGACTTTCATTACTTCCTTTCAACCACAAAAACAATGATATGTTGGTTTGTTTACAAAAATACAAATCCCTGGAAATCTGAAATAAAACAAAAAAAAATCTGGAAACACAGAACTGGTCTGGTAACAAACACATACAGAATGCTGGAGGGGATCAACAGGTCAGGCAGCATCTATGGAGAGGAACAAAAAGAAGATATTTTGAGCTGAAGCCATTCATCAGGACTGGAAAAAAAGGGGGAAGAAGCCAGACTAAGAAGGTAGGGAAAGAGGAGGTATGCATGGAGTGATATGTGAAGCCAGTTGAGGAGGAAGGTAGGTGAGTAGGGGAGGGAGGATGAAGTGAGAAGCATGGAAGGCTGGTAACATCTATGAAAGGAGAAACAGTTAACACTTAGGGCCTTAGACAATGCTGAGGAGCAGAGAGACCTCAGAGTATAAGTCCTTGAAAGTTGCAATACAGGCAGACAATATGATTAGGAAGACCTATGGGATGCTAGCTTTCATTAGTCAGGGCATTGAATAAAGAAGTAGGAAGGTTAAGTTCCAACTTTATTCAACTCTGGTCAGAGCTCAGTTGGAATATGGCAAGACCAAGTTCAGTTTACTGTCACTCAACCGTACACATGTATACCGCAAAAGAAATCAATGATCCTCCAGACCAAGATGCACAGCACAATACATATAACTCACAACACATAACTTAACAGTTAATAAGGTGCATTTATGACACAAATTAAAAAGTAAACCGTGCTCCTCGTGCTTCTGCTTCATACATGGTGAGACATGGGTGGTGGCAGAGACTACAATCATCTTACAGCCTCGAAGAGGATGCTGTTTCCCATCCTAACTATTTCTGTCTTAATGCTGTGGTACAGTCTGCCCGGTGGTAACAGGTCAAAGAGATTGCTGGATGATTGGGAGGGATCATTGACGGTGCTAAGCCCACTGTTTGGTCGATTTAAGCACCTGGCCAGATTGGAACGATCAGGGTGTCAGGGCCGGAGGAGAGGGATGGGATGCCATTCAGCTCGTTGCTCACAAGTTTTACTCGTCTCTGTACTGAACTGAGTCTGTGGCCTGCAATTAATGGGTTCCTGAATCAGCTATGACTGTCCTTGTTGCTGTGGCCTCACTTTTGTTAACTTCAGATCTGAATATTATTTGCCTATTTTTATTGTATGGATGACTTGCTTTCTTTCTGCACATTGAAAGTTTGATGGTCTTTTTGAATGGGCTTCTATGTTTTGTGGCTGTCTGTAAGGAGACAAATCTCAAGGTTCTATATAGTATGCATACTTTGATAATAAATGCATTTTGACTTTTGATGAAAAACTTTTGGTACCAAAGTACAGGAAAGATATGATAGCTGCGAAGAAGGTGCAGATGAGATTCACCAAGTGTTGCCTGGAATGGAATAGTTCAGTATTGAGCAGAGACTTGAAAGGCTGGCTATTTTCTCCCAGAGCAAAGGAAGTTAAGAGAAATCATGATCCAGGTATGTAAAATTATGAGGGATCTTAACAGAATACAGGAAAATTTCCCCATATCAGATGTAGGTAAAACTGGGGATATATGTTTAGGACATGGAGGAAGAGATTCATGGGGAATATAATGGGGCTTTTCCTCACCCAGAGACTGTGGAAATACTTAGAATTCACTGCTTTGATTACTGACAGCATTTAATAATTATCTAGATTAGCACTTACATCACTTAAGCATAGAAGGCTATGGACTAATGAATAATAGGGGAAGTGTAGCCACTGGTTGCATCAAAGAACCTAAACCTAGCATTTCTTGTGTTTTTTTGTTGTTAGCTCTAACTAACAAAACAAGAAGGCTGCTATGCTGAATGTCAAAGCCTCAATACAGTATAAGCTACTGGATACATCTAAGTTACTTAATTATAAATTAATAGCGTGCTTTTTCTGTGTCCTATATTCAGTTTTAATCACCTTAGTTTTTGAAAGAGCATTTTCAAACCAATCTCCTCAAATGGAAAGAATGCAAGGAGCTTGCAGAATTCAGGTGACAAGACCGGAACTTGGAAACTTCACCAAAGTCTATCGAAGTTAATCAATGACGGGGTCCTCTGCATGTGCTTTGTTGTTTTGGCTTGTTCTAGAACAAATTATCTGCATATGCAGATCACAAAATTGTTGACATATTTGTGACAAAAGTCCTACAAGCAATATTGGTGGAAATATACTTCAGTTTGCATTGGTGTGCTGTTTCAAGTTGATAATAGTCTAGAAGTTTCTTGGATCTCTTCCCAATCTTTATCTTTGCATTTTCTTTGCTGGAAGGTACCATGTCAGTGTTTCAGGTAACAAATTGATATGGATGGAATTCTAGTTGGCCAACAGAAACAAGGGGATAGGCATAAATGGGCTATCAGCAAGTAGGCAAGATTAATAAGCAGTGTACCACCAGGAGCCTCAGCTTTTAACAACTGGTAGAAATGGCATGGATGAAGACATCAAAGCTGCAGCATCATAACTTCATGGACATAGGGTTGACCCCAATTGCAGATAACATCAGTGTGAAGTTTGCATTTTCTCTCTATGTCCAGTTGGGTTTCTGTTGGATGCTCGTTTCCTCCTATTTTAGAAAGACAAACTGCTGGGTGAAATGACCACTATAAATTATCCCTTGGTGGCAATATGTGATCAATGATTTAAAGGGGAATTGATGGGCATGTGAAAGGATATTTGTTATTACTTACTTAGCGATGCAGCATGGAGTCAGCCCTTCTAGCACTTCGAGCCATGATGCCCTAGCAACCATACCAATGCCAATTAACCCTAACAAGTTAAATTTCAAGAGCAAATTCAAGTTTAAATATCATTCAACCATACATGAATACCCATGAATACAGCCAAAATGAAACATCGTCCCTCCGGGGCCAAAGTGCAAAACACTGTACCCACAGGCATTCACGGCACAAGGCACCCATAGCAGTGAAATCTAGTCACACAATAAAAAGTCCAAGTCCCCGAGTCCATGAATGTTGTAGCAATCTGTAGTCAAACACAATACATCTTGTCTTTTGCTGAGCGAAAACTGGAGGGGACACTGACTCCAGCCTATGCATCGCATCACTCCACCTCTGGCACTCCGGTCAAATGCACCGATTCCAGCGCCTCTCTCCTGGGTGGCTGCAAACAGGCAACACTGCGACTTGAGGCCTAGTCCTTGCTATGACCAAGACCATGCAGCTGATTAGTAACCTAATCACGGGACAATTCACAGTGGCCAATTAACCTACGCAGTACATCTCAGGACAGTGGGAGGAAACTAGAGCACAAGGGAAAACCCATGTATTCCATGGGGAGGACATACAGAAACTCCTTACAGAATGACACAGGAATTGAACTCTGAACTCCAGAATGTCCTGAGCTGTAATAGCATTGCACTATTTGCTAGCTACCTTGCACCCCTACTATATGTTGTAGGACTATAGAGAAAATAGTGTGGGGTTAATGGCACTGATGGAAGATGTATTTTCAGAGCCTGCATTACCCAACAGTCTGAATGGTGTATTTCAGTGTCCTAAGTTTGTATGGTTGTTAAATTGGCTGCTGACTTAAAGACAGAGTGGAAACAGAAGGATGCATATGTCCTAGTGTATGATTTGCAAAATGCAAGTACTGTAATCAGTAAAACTGATAGAATATATTTGTTTTTTGCAACAGGAATGGATGGAAAAGTAGTGAGGATATGTTTCAGATTTATAGGACATTTGTGAGAAGACATATGTCTAGGTCACTCTACACAGTACTGGTATCGTCAATTAAGAAATGCTCTAAAACATTGAAAACAGTTCAGGGAGAGATTAATGGACTAATATTTTGAATAGGCAACCTTATGAGGAAAGGCTCAAAAGGCAAGCCTTGTATCTGTTGAAGTTTAGAAAATTAAGAGGGGATGGGTAAGACCCTGAAAGATCTTAATTTGGTGTTTCCTTTTGTGGAAAGATCTAGAATTGAGGGTCACTGTTTAAAGAGAAGGAGTCACTTATTTAGTTCAGATGAGGCAAAAAATTTGCTCTGAGCATTTTTCTTTCAGAAAAATTTGTCCAAATATTTTTAAGGCAAAAGTAGATGGCTGTCTGATAAGCAAGAGAGTGGGGGGGGGGGGGGAGTTATCACAGGACGAATGTGGAATTGATATTATCAGGCTATCGATAATCTGATTTAATGGCAGAGCAGGTCTGACAGGCCAAATGTCATACTCCATTTTGTAATTTGTATGTTCATATGTAACTATCTTTGTAAGCTTCTACACGTGTAAATAGACTTTGTGTAGCAATTTAATTAAATTATTGTAGAATAGATGATTACCATGGACAACATTTTTACTAAAATAATGAAGTCATTTTCTAGATTTATATTATTTATCTCCCATTCTAGAATAAAAGTTAGATCGTTTCCAAATATTCTACCTTTACCTGAATATGACCTTATATTTTTTACAGCTGCACAACAAGTGTGCGTCCCACATGAAACCGGAATGTGACTTTGGGCCACTGAAAGATCATATCTTACCCCCAGCTTCGATTTGTCCCATCGTATTGGTAAGTCACCTGATATTTTAAACTCAGCCAAGCACGGTAAATTTTCTTGTCTGCATTTTAGCAAATAACCAAGTTACTTGCTGGCTCATGAGCTTGATCATTTAAGATGTATTTGTTTGCAGTATGTAGATGTGTTGACCATGCCAGCATTTGTTGCTCATCTCTAATCACCTCAGAAGCGCAGAAGCAGTGATGCGTCAATCATGTTGGTTGGTCTGGAGAAATACAGATACTACATTCGGTGGGGATGGCAGAATCCCTACCCTGAAGATAGTAGTGCACCAGATGGATTTTAAAAAAAAACAGTTCGGGCTTTCATGAGACTAGATTCTTTTATTTTCACTTCAAGGTTTTATTCAGTTTTATGAATTCGCATTTTCCTGATGTCATGATGGGTTTAAAACTTTCAACTTTAGCTGCGTGTTCACTAAATTAAGCTACAGTATCCTGCAATTAATTTCATTTACATAGTGAAGACTTGTACCTTAATGCTGAATGGTGAGGGTAGTTTTCAGTATAAAGAACTGTAATCAGGTGAATTCATTGATTCCAAGCTTACAAATGAGAGTTGTATTTAAGTTGTATTTATTTATGTAATATATTCCTGGATTACACTGGGGCAATAGTCTGAATTATCTGTATGATGTTCTATTCATTATGATGCACCTTGGGAATTTAGGCGTATGTTCTCTATATTCTCCTATGTTTTATGCCTGGGAAAACTCTTTGGAACATTGGATGAAATGTGGAATACTGATGCTCTGCTGCTGGGATGGGATGGGATGGGAGTGGGGAAGGATATTTTTGTTTTTTTTAGTGGACGATCATGTGTCATGAAGTGCTTTTTCACAAAAATCTGAAGCATGCTTCAGAAAGCTATGCAGTCATTACATTCATTTGGAACAGAGATTGATAGACTTTTAATTATTAAGGGAACTAAGCTTTAAACGTTAGTCACGATGAATGGCAGACCAGCCCTGAGGGATCAAATGACCAGCTCCTGTCTCTATATCTTGTGGTCGAGTATTTTGAATTCATCCCCATCCAGTTACTTAATTCTGATGAAATTTATTAGTTCTAATTCATACAACTCTAAATTTTCATTAGAATCTGGCTTTGCTAATAATTCATTACTCACTAGTTTGAATTCATTAGTGCTACATAATAGTTGAAATTTAGCCTTTGCTTATATTTTTATTCTAACACTTTTTCATCTCTGGTTAAATTAATCCTTATTCTGAAGATGTGTAAAAGGAAGCTGTGGTATTGCATAATGTCTTCTCTTTTAGCCATCTCGTTCCTCCAGATTTTGGCCAGCAAAACTGACCAACATTCACAAATATCTTCTCCTCTTCCTTTAAAACTCACAACTGTGAATTTTGTTAGCATCTACTCAGGATTCATATTTCTACCTGGGAGGCTGACTCAGTTATAGTATTAACTTACTGCACATGAGACGGTATTGAGTTTGCTGACTGCGAAGTTCAAAAATCAAACAAAGATTTAAACCTATCTGGTATAGATAGCTATGAGTACCCTCACTGAAGGGAAGTTATATTGTAGCCATCTACTCTTAAAATGCTGGTTCACTTCCCTATTTAACATCGACAGTGAGATTATCTGCCAATGCACAAATTGAGTGGTGTGAATCCACCCCCCCCCGACCAAGGAGGAAATATTTCCAGCTAACAAAGAAATTTAAATATCATTCATTTATTTTTAGTCATACACATTTAAATCCAGACAAAGTTCTTGAAACGTATTTAAAACTCACAGAGGTTTTATTATGTTCTGTAATTAAAATGTATAGAAACTAATTGAAAGGAAAGCAAGAGAGCTGGGGATGCACGTCTAAGCTTGTTTTTACTTTAAGCAAGCTGCACGCGTCTGACGTGGTAGCATTGCGATGTATCAATTTACATATCTTTACATATAACCTGCAGTGAATTATTTAAATAAACAAGAACTTTTAATCAAACAATATCATAAGAATATTACTGAAATGTTAAATATGATCTAGACTTAGGTATTTACACAAGATATTGCCTAGACAGATCATTGTTTGACCTGAGACGCCTTGCTGCAAAGACCAAAATGTTGAGGAGGCTCATCACTGAAGCCCTGTTTGCTGATGACTGTGCCCTCATGGCCCACCAGGAGAACCACCCGCAGACGATTGTCGACAAGTTCTCCGCAGCCTCAAAGCTGTTCGGCCTAACAATCAGCCTTGGTAAGACAGAGGTTCTCCTACAACCTGCACCAAACAGTCACCCTCCTCAGCCATGCATCACCATTGACGGCACTGTCCTGAAGAATGTGGAGAGCTTCAAGTACCTAGGAAGCACCATCTCCAGTGACGGATCCCTTGACAAAGAGATCATAGCAAGGATCCAGAATGCCAGCCAGGTACTCGGGAAACTACGTGTCAAAGCTCTGGAGCACAAGGACATTCAGCTTTCAACCAAGATCAAGGTGTACAAGGCTGTGGTCCTCACCTCTCTCTTGTACGGCTGTGAAACCTGGACCCTATACTGCAGGCACATCAAACAACTGGAGCAGTTGCACGTGTGCTCTCTGCGGTCGATCATGAGGATTCAATGGCAGGACCGAATCACCAACCAGGAAGTCCTTGACAGAGCCAACAGCACAAGTGTTGAGGCAAGGATACTCCAGGCCCAGACTGGCCATGTAATCCACATGGGTGAAACAAGAATCCCCAGGCAGCAGCTCTACGGTGAGCTTGAGCATGGCAGTCGCAATCAGGGCCGCCCCAAAAAAATATTCAAAGACAATCTGAAATTTTACATCAAATGGGCAGACCTCCAGCCTCGACAACTTGACGAGTCTGCAGCCGACAGGGCTGCGTGGCGCGCCCTGATCAGAAAAGCTGCATCTGACTTTGAGGATGACCGAAATCAGCGCCTTGCAGCAGCATGAGACCGGCGCCGCAAAGCTGTGTATGCACCTGTTCAATCGCCATTCCATGTCCAACCTGCAATCGCATGTGTGTCTCAGCCTGCGGCCTCCGAAGCCACATGCGTATCCACCGATGACTGCACAATGTTTAGTCTTTCTCGGACTCCGAGAGACAACAACCACCCAAATACACAACACTCCTCCCTGCTTTGCTCTAAAGTCCAACTCAATTTAGAATGCATCTCAACTCAAATATGTAGTGTCTTGCTGTCTAGTCAGTTATATATAACTATACAGTTATATATAACTATACATAGTATTCATGTCAATCATACACACAATATACTATATAGTACAACTGCTATACAGACATCCACAGCATAGTCAATTTTTTTAATCTGAAAATTTAACTGCTGTGGAGGCTTTCTTACTCTTGCGGGATAACGTCTTTCCTGACAGGTGGCAGGGGGAGGGGTGTCGCTCTGATTGGCAGGTGAGATTTGTTGGCTGTGAAAACAATCTCAGATTCTGGGGCCTCCTCTGTAGTAGTTGTAGGAGTTGACTCTGAGAATGCAGCTCTGGACAACTCTCTTCTCCTTTTCTCAGCTTTTTTCTCTGGATCTACATTGATCCTTACCTCTTCTTGTCTTTTTTTTCTTGCCTTCCTTTTCCTCCTTCTAGTTTCTTGTGAGCATCTCTGAATTTGCTCATTCCTTAGGAAATTAATTCTTGTTTATCCTCTTCCACTTCCCTAGCACTTTTGTCACCCTTCTCTTTCTTTTCCGTTTTCTTCTTTCAAGGATGTTCATCTTGATCTTGGGAAGGTGCGTTTATTTCACTAGATTATTCTTTTATTAATCCTTCTGTTGCTCCTTTTATGATCTGATATCTCCTCTTAGTTTCCTTATCCACAATATCAACTGATGAATCTTATGTTTTAGTATCTCCATTGACTCCTTTCTTTCTTGGCTCTTCCTTTCATCTAACTGGGCTTTGGTCTTGGAATCTACTTTTACATGCAGCTTTTTGTCTCTAAATTGAAGCTAATGCAATAATCTTCATGCATACAGAACAGTTTCTGGTTCTTTATACTCACAAAAATTGAATACTTGCAACTTTCCTGAAGCTTTTTGAACTCTCTTCCAATTTAAAACCAAGCCAGATTTTGCAAATAACTGCATGATTAACATATCAGAAGCTTTCTCAGGTATGTTACCTACAAAAACTGTTGTAGTTGGCCCACTGCTTTCGTCACTTTCATATTCCTCTCAACAGCATGTTCCTTCCTTGGTCCAATATGCTTTCCAACTAGAGGCCCCATGGTTGGCACCAACACCAGTTTGTCCTCTGTTGGGCAATGGTTCATGGTGTACTGCATGGAGACAGTTGTGGCATCATCCAGTACCTTTCTTAATTCACTTACAGTTGACTCTATTACAGGGGGTGTGGCATGCAAATAGTGGATGAATCTTCAATTAAGTTGTAGTTCCCTCAGCCAATTTCATCCCCAATAATGCTGACCCTCCTTATTTTTTAAAGAAGATACAAGCCCAATGTGGTTTGTTGATTATAGTATTTCACTGTTACAAATGTAATTCCCACAGGAGTTATCTTTTCTCCAGTATAACTTGTTAGTTGGAATCTGCAGGCTTCAGTTCAGTATCTTTGAAATGACATTTAAACCCAATGTATGGAATGTTTGAAATAGCCAAGCCAGTGTCCAATTCTGTTCTGGTGAAAATTATATTGCTTGTCTATTGCTAGTTTTCACATTGTAAACCTTAAGGTTACCCAGTCTCATCATTATCAGATTTTTCATCAACAGCATGCAGATTAGTGCTCTTGAAACTGAAACTTGACTTTGTTTTATCTTTTTCTCTTTCCAGTGCAGTCAATTTATTTTTGTCTACCTGACATACTCTTTATATGTGTCTTACTTTATTACATCTTCTGTAAGTTTGTTCGGCCAGGCTTTTCTGTTTCGATCTTGCAATCTTGTTCACACTCACTTTCATTCCTGACTACAACCCAATTGTATCCCTGTCCGCTGTTTCCATTGATACTACAATTTCAACTGCTCTTGAAATGTAAGTTGTGCTTCAGTTATGACCCATACTAATTGTTTTTCAATGCATCATTAAATGCATCTCTAACTGACAATGCTTGGATAATTTGTTCAATTCAGCCACAAAAGCTGATATGGAATCCCCTTCCTTTTGGTTCCACTTATGAAACTTAAAGCATTCTGCAATCAACAATGGCTGCAGTTCTAAATGTACCTGTTTTATTGTCACGATATCAGCAAAGCTCATTTTGGCTAGCTTTCTTGGAGCAGTTAAATTTCTAAGCAAACTATATGCCTTTAAAGATAAATGCACTCAGCAAGATCGACACTCTCTTCTCATTGGCTGTTTCATTTGCTTCAATATATATTGCTCAATTAGCTCAGTCTACATGAGCTAGTTGTCTGTTGAGCAATCAAGCACGTTAATCTTTCCGGTGTGGTTGGACCTTTCTGCTCTTTTTTTTTATGATTCGTATTACTCAGTATTAACTGTGTTATTATTTTAGAGGGTCTGTTCTAGGACCAGCACATAAGTGCAATTACAAAGAAAGCACCACAGTGCCTCTACTTCCTTAGCAGCTTGTGAACACTCGGCATGATATCTAAACCTTTGATAAACTTCTACAGACATGTAGTGGAAAGTATATTGACTGGCTGCATCACAGCCTGGTATGTATACTCCAATTCCCTTGAATAGGAAATCCTACAAAAAATAGTGGATACCACCCAGTCCTTCATGGGTAGAACTCTCCCCACCATTGAACCCACCTACACAAAATGTTATTGCAGTAAAACAGCATCCATTACCAGGGACCTCTGCCACCCAGGACATGCTCTCTTCTCTCTGCTGACACCAGGAAGAAATAACGGGAGCCTCAGGACTCACACCACCAGGTTCAGGAATATATATTACCCATCAACCATCAGGCTTCTGAACCAAATGAGACAACTTCACTCAACTTCACCACCCATCAGTGAAATGTTTCCACAACATTTGGATTCACTTTCAAGGACTCTTCATCTCATGTTCTCAATATTTATTGTTTGTTTATTTCTTCTTATTATTTATATATTTTTGTATTTGCACAATTTGTGTCTTTTGCACTCTTATGTTTATTATTCTGTTACGGATTTATTGCGTATACCCACAAGAAACTGAATCTCAGGGTTGTAAATGGTGACATTTGATAATAAATTTACTTTGAACTTTGATCTGCTTATGAACTCATGAATTCTTCTGGTTTCTGTCTTTCGTTTTACTCAATCGTCTTTCCTTTTGTGAAGAAAACATGCTGCTCCAAAGAAAAAAAATGCACTGCACATTTTTCTAACTTGACTATTTCTTGCTGCATTTAAAAAAAACTTGAATATCTTACTACATTTCAACAAGTAGTTACTTGTCTTGAGTTCATTTTAAAAATACCTCATTGCCACTGTTGTGTTTTGAAACTCCAAAACATAAAGTTAATTGAAAGAAAAACAAGAGAGCCAGGAGATAAATGAGTATATATTTGTTTTTACTTTAAGTGAGGTGCACACGTATGACATTGTAGCATCATGACACATGCAGTTCACTTATTTTTACATATACCCATAATGAATTATTTCAACAAACAAGAATTCTTAATCAAACAATATATTTACAATATTACTCAAATATTAAATACACATCAGTTATCGATCTTATAAAAGCTTTCCAAACTACAAGTGATGCCCAAACAAGGATTTCCAAAACACTGATAAAATTCCTGAGGTAAAAAGTCATACCAGCAAGTCGCAAATGAACGATTCATCTGTTACAGATATCAAAGGCAGAGGAATGGATTCTAATCATTTCTGTTATTCTTCTTGCTGTTCCATGACCATTCCTAACAACCTTTCAAACATTAATGCTGTTTTATTTTGCAATTAGGTGACCTCATACGCATTTGTTATTTTTCCAGATTTTGATTGAAAGAATTCAGATATCCTAGAAACCCAGAATTAATGCTGTGAATGCTGACTCCCTGAGTACACAGATCATCCAGCTATTGTTACATCAGCTATTTGATGAGCTAGGTGATAAGCATCAACTTAGTCTGCTAAACTTCCTCAAACTAAATAGCTTAACCAATGTTGTCCAGTTTGATATAGGCCAATTAACACAACCTCATTGTCTTACACTGCATCTCCTGAGCAATCCACCTCATGCTGTATGCCAGCTGTCTGTGCTCTATAGACAGTGCTGTTTATTTCCAAAACTGTCCTTTTAAATTCGGACTGATTATTGCTTGCCATTTACACTAAGAATTGAAGACTGGATCCTGTTTACCAGAAGAAGCTAAACAAAGAATATTGGTTGGAATTTTAACTTACTCAAAAATAACTCTTCGATCTTGACAAGTGTCAGCTGCTATGTTAGAAAACTGAGCTTAGCAAAAATCCCCTTTCGGCCCTGGTCAGTAAACATCCATCACACACAATTCTACGCATATCCTGTTAATCAACCCTAAACCCAAAGCAGCAGAAATTACAGAGAAATATGATTCATTCCAATAGCAATATTAAAATATAAAATATAGTCTCAATGAACTACTGAACTTTCTTAATATGATAATAAAATATATTAGCATTATAATGGTTCACTTTCAAATTATTTCCATTTTTCTTGTGTTGTATTTGAAGTCACTGTAGGATGTCTGTTCTAAATCTCTTTTACAAACATTGAATGTAGTTTGAAGCTTGTCCAACCATTTTAGTTTGAATCTTTTGTTACGTTAGAAGCTATGTTCAGATACTTTGCATTAATTTAAAGTGCCAGTTTAATAATATTTTCTGATAATCATTTTTAATATTGGTGATAGGGAATATGCTGCTAGATTGAGAGATCTGCCCATTACTAAGTGCAACCTCTGGCTAGATGTGCTGCTCAGAACAGGTAGACTGCTGAGTGTAATCTACAATCACAATGGAATAGTGGTTTTACTTCTGTCTTTCCTGGGATAACACCTAACCAAGCTGATTTGTTCTCTCTGAAGAACTCCTTTTGATGCACTCCCACCTCTGCTGAGAGCTCTTATCAGAAAAGCCATGGATATTAGCACGAATCTTGCTACAGTATTATGACGTACATTCTACTTGTAAAGGGGTGGGCAGGAAGTCAATTGTCTGTTATCCTCTAGTTTGGTCAGTAAAAAGATATCTATACAATTTAGGAGAGGACTAGCAGAAAGAATCATTAGACTGTTTTCCGCAATTTCCACTAAAACTTGAGTCACAACGCACAGAAGCAAGCCATTCTGCCAAATCTATCTATACCCCTTATAATTTTGTACATCTCCTTCAGATCCCCAGCACTGTACACAATACTCCAAAACAATATTTCGTAGAGTTGTATTGTCATCTCTTTCCTTTTTAACTCAGCGTCCCAGCAGTTGAAGGTATGTAGCCCACATACCCTCTTTTAACAACTTGTCTACCTATGCTCCCTTCTTTGGTAATCCTAGTGTCCTACTTTTCATGTGTATGTTCCTTCCTCCTTGGTTCTCCCACAGTGTATCCTTATTAGTCCACCTTCAGTGTAATCTTGTTTCTGTGATAAAAAAAAAATCATAACCTATGTGCTGAACTCACTCTAGTTTCATGTGCCTTGCTCATCAAACTCCTTGCATTAAAGTATCTGCAATTTAGTCCTGTATTCCACATGCACCTTAAAACAGCCTTGTCTGCTTTACCTACTGGATTGACTTAGTTTTCTTCACTATTTTTCTGCACATCCTCCTCAACTATACATCTATTCTTTATTCCGTTCTCTTGACACTCTTACAATCTTTCCAATAGTGCTAACAAAAATTCTTTTTAAAGAAGTGTGTGGTTAAAAAAAAACCAGATAATGCTAAAGTTCATGTGTTGTTATCCTCTACTTTCTTCATTCCTTTTTCTCCTTCCTGCCCTTTTTTATCTCTTCATTTGTTCCTTCATCCTTTGATCTTAATAGAGTTTTCAGAGGGTGTAAAATGCCCTTTTTATGATCTCCACCAGTCACGTAATGTGGATTCTGTTCTGTGCAGTGACCCTGACAAATCATTTCAGAAAGTTTGTTGTATGCTGAAAACTGGCATTGGATTATTTTTCTTTTTGCATTACGATAGAAAACAACAATTTTCCATTATTGCTCGCTGCATTTGGCACTCATCCCTATGGTGCAATATTTAATCAGTGCCATAGATGACATTATGCTGTCGATACTATCACTATGGTTACACTTAAATTCAGTGAGCACTATTACCAGCTTCATATTTTCATTCACTGACCTGATATTTTAGCATTCATTCTTCTATTTCTTTTTTACGTTCTTTCAACTTGCTGGACATTGACTTCTATGTATTAATTCTCACTACTCTCTGTTTCGTTATTGTTCTTCAGTTGGATTAAACTTCCCTTGATGGTTCTATACTCCATCTGCTTTCTGTAACTGTATTGGCAGCTCTGAATTAGAGTGTTCTCATGCAGCTCTTGCAGTGGCTCACGTTCAATGGGGGAATCAGAGTATCTTAAAAAATGTCTACGTAAGATTAAAGTGGGGGGAAGCAACAAATAAATAGAAGTTAGTTGTAATTTGTTTTGGAGGAATAGAAACACTTTAGATAGAAGAATCTTTAAAAAATGATTTACTGTAATATGTATGCATGAATGTAAAGATTTCGGGGTTATGTAATAATTAATCTAATAATTTTAAGCATATTAAATTCAAATTATATACTGGTGAATGAAATATTCAGCAAACCCGACTGATTAAATGAGTTAAGCTCATTACAATGGTAAAAGAATTCTAAAATGTCGCCCTTAAATAAAAGGGCTTAGTTGAGCTGAAGTGGGAAGGATGACTTATACTTAGGGTAGGAGTGTTTCATAGTGGGGTAGAGCTCACTGATAGACTCCACCATAGGGAAGGACTATCCTCAAATTCAGTGGCTCAGAGGATCTTGATGTTCAGTTTATGAAGGCTTGCAAGCCAGGCTCCTAATCAAAAAGTCTATTGCAGAAACTGCCTAAGTAAAGACCAGTGTCAAACAAGGTAGCATCATTGTCTGACGGTTACCTTAATCTTTCTCACTGTTATGTGAGAAATAACCTCTTCTGCATCCAAGCTGTATAATGCATTTTGACAAAATGTTTCATGGTGAGATCTGGACCACTTCTTGTGGAGCCTCCTCCTCAGCAAAGACAAACGGTGGAACTTACCACTGCATTTAATGCACCGACAAGGCCACTGAATATTTGAGGAAATGGATATTTGAATATTGAGTCTATAGAGTTGAGATAAAACAGGTAATATGTTGAGCAGGAATTATCTCTGCCATATCTATACTTCTTTATGCACACCAAGACTCGAGAAAGATATCATCATTGTTCTCTTTATACAATTCTCCAAATTCATTAGAAGAATAAGTAAACCAATGTCAATGTCCTCTTTCAGGCCAACATCCCCAGCATTGTTGCTCTCAGTAAATTCTGCCAGACAGGCCAGATTGCCTGACCTCCTGAGAAATTACAAAGTTGATACATGCAGTCCAAGAGGTCAGGATGAAACTGTGCTTTCTAGAGCAGTTCTACTGGCTGTGCCATGGTGAAACTTAAATTGTTCTCACATTTGTGACATGTGAAGAGATTAACAGATGATGGGATAAATGAAAAGATTCATGGATGTACCCAGTGCCTCCATGATAACATTTCTGGTGACTCTTAACATTGTCTGGTCCATGGCTGCTTAAAGTGGACGAAGTGCATTCAGGAGGGTATTGAGAATCTCAAATACATTTGTCAGGAACACACAGAAGCCCAATATGAATGGCAGAAAGAATACACCACTTCACAAACTATCCACTAACCGACCCCCTGTTCCATTCTCAACAGTCAATTCATAATCTACAAAATTGGAGTGGAAGTAAGTCGACTTCAAGCCTGAGAGATTATTTGAGAATAAAATCAATGTGCAAACTGAGATACTGTATATGTTGCCAGTCAAGAGAACTGGGCTGAATTAAAATCTTTGCCCACATAATATAGTACAATACTGGTGGTATAGATGCACTCAAGGAAGGATGCACGCATCTCCAGGGGCAAATTTTGAATTGTACCTAGAGCATATAGCAAAACAGATAAGGAGCATGTTTACTGTAGATCCTAGGACTGATAGTAAGAAACTAGGATGGAATGGCAGAATGTATATACAACACTGAATCTCTGCTTCGGCTTCTCATTTTTGACAATGGATCACAGACCCTGTGTTCTTCTTTCCACAGGTGCAGGCTGACCTACTAAAATTTTACCAGCAGTCTCTCTTTCTCTTTCATATTTCCAGCGTCTGCAGTTAATTTTGGATTTTTTATATAAAATGTCACTTTTCCATGGTTGAAGCATTGCGTCCATTCCCGAGAGCCATACTTTAGAAAGGATGTTAGTACATTGAAGGATGGGAGGATACAGAATCAGGTTTAATATCACCAGCATGTGGCATGAAGTTCTGTTGTTTTTGCGGCAGCAATATAATACAATACATAATATTAAAAGACCGTGAATTACAGTAAATGTACTGTACATAGGTGAAAAGAAGGCTCCACTTCCAGATGAGCTCAATGCCTTTTTTATGTTCACTTTGACCATCAAAACATGGAGGTAGCTTTGCAAACTCTCACAGCCCCCAATGACCCTGTGACTTCAGTCTCTGAGCCTGACATGAGAGCATCCTTCAGGAGGGTGAAGCACGGAAAACATCCAGCCCAGACGGGTTGCCTAGCTGAGCACTAAAGACCTGTGTTACTCAACTGGCTGGAGTGTTTACTGATAGCTGTAAGCTCTCACTTCAGCAGACTGAGGTATCTACCTGCCTCATGCAGACTTCAATTCTACCACTGCCTAAGAAGAACATGGTAACCTGCTTCAATGACTATTATCCAATAGCACTTACATCATCTGTGATTAAGAGCTTTTGGAAGGTTGGTGATGCAAATATCAACTCTTGCCTCAAAAGCGACTTGGATCTAATCCAATTTCCCTACTGTTACAACACGACACCACTGTTGATGGCCAAGTCAAAGGTGGAGACAAAACAGCACATAGGAGGGAGACTGAAAATCTGGCTGAGTGCTGTCACAACAAAAGCCTCTCACGAAGGAGCTGATTATTGACTTCAGGAGGAGGAAACCAGTGAACCAATCCTTATTGGGGAATCAGAGGAGGAATGGGTCAGTGAGTTTTAATTCCTCACTGTTATCATTTCAAAGAACCTGTCTTGGGCCCAGCACAGAAGTGTACTTTCGAAGAAAGCACGGCAGCACCTCTACTTCCTTATGAGTTTGTGAAAAATCAGCATGACATCTAAAACTTTCACAGACTTTTATAGATGTATGGTGGAGTGTATATTGACTGATTCCATCACTGCCTGCCCTTGACAGAAAAGCTTACAAAAAATAGTGGATACAGCCCAGTCTATCACGGATAAAGCTTTCCCCACCATTGAGCACATTTATGAGGAGCGCTGTCCAACAAAAGCAGCATCCATTGTCAAGGATCCCCACCATCCAGGCCGTGTTCTCTTCTCATCAGGAAGGAGGTACAGTAGTATCACTTTCATCACATTCAGGAACAGTTATTACCCCTCAATCATCTGGCTCTTGAACTCGAGGGGACAACTTCAGTCACCCCAACACTGAACCATTCTCAATACCTATGGACTCACCTTCAAGAACTCTTCATCTCATGATCTTGATATTTATTTTGTTGTTATTAATTATTTTTTTATTTTGTATTTGTACAGTTTATTGTTATTTCCACATCTGTTACCTGTCCATCCTGTTGTGTGCAGTCTTTCATCAATTCTATGGTGTTTCTTTGAATTGACTGTGAAATGGGTGTAAGAAATAGAATCTGAAAATGGTGACATATATGTATTTTGATAATAACTTTACTTTGAATTGAGATTATAATTCTACGAACTATTTCTTAGAAAATGATTTGCAGACAAGTGTCACTTATCACAAAAAGTAAGCTCTGGGATGAGATGTCTCGTGGGTCAAGGCTGAGCAGTGACCTCTGTGTTTTTAGCTATGTATCCCTGAGTATCAACAAGACAAGGAGATGGTTATTGACTTCTGGAGAACTTGCACCACTCACACCCCTCAGCAGTACAGCAGTGGAAATTGTGAGCAGTTTCAAGCTCATGGAAGTTTTTATCTCACACAAACTTTCATGGCCCCAGAACACATCATACACAATCAAGAAAGCTCACCAACACCTCTACTTTCTGAGGAGGATTAAAAGAGCTGGACTATGCACATTCAAGAGGGAGATACGGGTGAGGATGATGGCAGAATAGAGGTGGCTGAAATTTCTGGGAATAGTTCACAAGGTGCAGGATAGTAATGTCACACAGGAGAAGTTGTTCTGAAATGGCAGACCTAGGTAATCATGGCTGACAGGGGAAGTTAAGGACTGCATAAAAGCCAAGAAAAGGGCATATAAGGTAGCACAAGTGAGGGGGAAGTTGGATGATTGGGTATTTTTTAAAATCCAACAAAAGGCAACTAAAAAAGCTATATGAAGGGAAAAGATGAAATATGGGGGGCAAACTAGTCGATTATATAGAGCAGGATATTTGAAGCTTTTTCATTTATATAAAGAGTTAAAGGGAGGTGAGAGATAATATTGGACCAATTGGAAAATGATGCTGGTGAGGTAGTAATGGGAGACAAAGAACGACAGATGAATTTATTAAGTACTTCACTTCAGTCTTTACTGTGGAAGACACCAGCTGTATGCTAGAGGTGCGTGAGTATGAGGGGGTAGGAGTGAGTACCATTGCTATTGCAAAGGAAAATTACCTAGGCAATCTGAAAAGTTGTAAGGTAGATAGGTCACCTCTGGACAATATGAACTACATTTCAGAGTCCTGAAGAAGGCTGTTGAAGAGGTAATGGATGTATTGGACATGATTTTTCAAGAATTACTTCATTCTGGCATGGTCCTGGAGGACTGGAAATTTGCAAAGTCACTCCACTCTTTAAGAAGGGAGGAAATTATAGGCCACTTGGCCCAACCTGAGTGGTTGGGAATGTGTTGGAGTCCATTATCAAAGATGAGGTTTTGGGGTATGTGGAGAGTAATGATAAGATTAGTCAGTATGGTTTCTGTGAAGGGAAAACTTTCCTGACAAATCTGTTGCAATTCTTCAAAGAATTAACAAGCAGAGTGGACAAAGGAGAGGCAGTGGATGTCATTTACTTGGATTGTCAGAAGACAGTTAATAAGGTGTCTCAGATGAGGCAGGTTAACAAGATAAAATCCCATGGTGTTAGAAGGGCTTTTCTGTTTGGCTGCCAGTGACTAGTGGTGTTTCTCAGGGGTCAGTACTGGGACCTTTGCTTTTCACACTGTTTGTCAGTGATTTATATAGTGGAATGGATGGCTTTGTAGCAATGTTTGCAGATGATACGAAGATAGGTGGAGGAGTAGGTGGTGCCGAGGAAGCAATGTGATTGCAGCAGGACTTAAACAAATTAGAAGAATGGGTAAACAAGTTTTTTAGATGGAATACAGTGTTGGGAAATGCATTATGATGTATTTTGGTAAAAGAAACAATAGTGAAGACTATTATCTAACTGGGGAGAAGGTTCAAAGATCAGAGGTGCAGAGAGACTTAGGAGTCCTCATGCAAGACTCCCGGAAGGTTAATAAGGTTAATTCACAGTTTGAGTCTGTGGTAAAGAAGTCAAATGCAATGTTGGCATTTATTTCAAGGGGAATAGAACATAAACCCAAGAAGATAATGCTGAAACTTTACAGGACACTAGTCAGGCCACACTTGGAGTGTTCTCAGCAGTTTTGGGCCCCTTATCTCAGAAAGCATGTGTTGTCATTGGAGAGAGTTCAGAGGAGGTTCACAAGGATGATTCCAGGAATGAAGGGGTTAACCTATGAGGAGTATTTGGCAGCTTTGCGCCTGTACTCATTGGAATTTAGGACTAGATAAGGTGGATGTGGAGAGGATGTTTCCTCTGGTGGGCTTATCCAGAACTAGAGGGCACGGCATCAAAACTGAGTGGCAACCTTTTAGGACAAAAGTAAGGAAGATATTATTTTGCCAAAGAGTGGTGAATCTGTGGAATGTTCTGCCACAGACTGTGGTGGAGGCCAAGTCTGTGGGCATATTTAAAGTAAAAGTTGATAGATTACTGATTGTCGGGGCATCAAGGGATATGGTGAGAGGGCAGGTGCATGGGGTTGAATAGGATCTGGAATCAGCCATGATAGAATGGTGAAGCAGACTTGCTGGGCTGAATGGCCTAATTGTACTCCTAAGTGTTATATGTGTTATGGTCTTATAGACTTTTTACAGATGCACCTTAGTGAACATCCTAACGTGCTACATCACTGCATGGTACAGAAGCTGTACTGTAGTGAAGAGGAAGGCTTATCAGAATCAGAATCAGGTTTATTATCACCAGCATATGTAGTGAAATGTGTTAACTTAGCAGTAGCAGGTCAATACAATACATCATATAGAAGAAAATCAATCAATCAATCAATCAATTACAGCATATGTACCTTGAATAGATTAAAAATCTTGCATAAATAAATAATGTATAATAGAAACAGTAAGGTAGTGTTCATAGGTTCAATGTCCATTTAGGAATTGGATGGCAGAACGGAAGAAGCTGTTCCTGAATTGCTGATTATGTGCCTTCAGGCTTTTGTACCTCCTACCTGATGGTAACAATGAGCAAAGGGCATGTCCTGGGTGCAGGAGGTCTTTAATAATGGATGTTGCCTCTCTGAGACACTGCTCCTTGAAAATGTTCTGGGTACTTTGTAGGCTAGTACCCAAGCTGGAGCCAACTAAATTTATAACCCTCTGCAGCTTCTTTTGGTCCTGTGCAGTAGCTCCCTCTGCCCCACCCCCCCATACCAGACAGTGATGCAGCCTGTCAGAATGCTCTCTATGGTACATTGATAGAAGATTTTGAGTGTTTTTGTTGACATACCAAATCTCTTCAAACTTCTAATGAAATGCTGTCTTGCCTTCTTTATAATTGCATCAATATGTTGGGACCAGGTTAGTTCCTCAGAGATCTTGACACCCAGGAACTTGAAACTGCTCACTCTCTCCACTTCTGGTCCCTCTACGAGTATTGGTATGTGTTCCTTCATCTTACCCTTCCTGATGTCCACAATCAGCTCCTTCATCTTACTGACGTTGAGTGGAAGGTTGTTGCTGCGACATCACTCCACTAGTTGTTATATCTCGCTTCTGTACGCCCTCTCATCTCCATCTGAGATTCTACCAACAGTCGTGGTATCATCAACAAGTTTATTGATGATATTTGAGCTACACCGAGCCACACAGTCATGGGTATAGAGAGAGTAGAGTAGTGGGCTAAGCACATGCCCCTGAGAAGCACTAGTGTTGATCGTCAGCAAGGAGGAGATATTGTCACCAATCTACACAGGTTGTGGTCTTCTGGTTAGGAAGCCAAGGATCCAATTGCAGAGGGAGGTACAGAGGTCCAGGTTCTGTAACTTATCAATCAGGATTGTGGGAACGATGGTATTAAATGCTGAGCTATATTCGATGAACAGCATCCTGACATAGGTGTTTGTATTGTCCAGGTCGTCTAAGACCGTGTGAAGAGCCATTGAGATTGCATCTGCCGTTGACCTATTGTGGCGATAAGCAAATAGTGGGTTCAGGTTCTTGCTGAAGCAAGAGTTCAGTCTAGTCATGACCAACCTCTCAAAGCATTTCATCACTGCAGAAGTGAGTGTGACTGGGCCATGGTCAATAAGGCAGCTCACATTATTATTCTTAGACACTGGTATGATTGTTCCCTTTTTGAAGCAAGTGGGATCTTCCACCAGTAGCAGTGAGAGGATGAAAATTTTCTTGAATACTCCTGCCAATAGGTTGGCACAAGTTTTCAGAGCTTTACCAGGTACTCCATTGGGACCTTCCACCTTGCAAGGGCTCACCTCTTTGAAGACAGTCTAACATCGGCCTCTGAGACAGAGATCACAGGGTCACCGGGCACAACAGGGATCTTCACAGCTGTAGTTGTGTTCCCCCTTTCAAAACATGCATAGAAGGCGTTGAGTTCATCTGGTAGTGAAGCAGAGCTGCTATTCATGCTATTGGGTTTCACTTTGTAAGAAGTAATGTCTTGCAAACCCTGCCAGAGTTGTTGTGCATCCAATATCGCCTCCCACCTCATTCAAAATTGTCTCTTTGCCTTTGAAATAGCTCTCTAAAAGTCATACCTGGTTTTCTGGTACAGTCCTGGTTGTCAGACTTGAATGCTACAGAACTAGCCTTCAGCAGACGTTATACCTCCTGGTTCATCCAAGGCTTTTGGTTTTGGAATGTACAGTAAGTCTTTCTAGGCACACACTCATCCCTACAGGTTTTAATGAAGTGGTTACAACTGGAGCATACTCATCCAGGTTTGAAGATGAATCCCTGGATACAGTCCAGTCCACCAATTCAGACCAGTCCTGCAAACACTCCTGTGCTTCCCTTGTCCATACCTTCTTGGTCCTCACTACTGATGCTGCAGTGTTCAGTCTCTGCTTATACACGGGGAGTAGAAGTACAGCCAGGTGATCAGACTTCCTTGTGAAGCCGTGGAACAGCATGGTAGGCATTCTTGATGGTGGTGTAACGATGGTCCAGTGTGTTGTTTCCTCTGGTATTGCAAGTGATCTGTTGATGGTAATTGTTTAGTGATTTTTTTTCAGACTTGTCTGGTTAAAATCCTCCAAAACGGAAATGAAGGCATTAAGGTGCACTGTTTCATGCATGTTGATCATTGCTCAGATCATCTAAAGCGTGATTGACATTGGCTTGAGATGTAATATAATCCACTACCAAAATGATCATGGAAATCTCCTGTGGTAGGTAAAATGGACAGCATTTAATTGCAAGATATTCCAGGTCTGGTGAGCAGAATTGGGACAGCACTGATATATTTGTGCACCAAGAAGAGTTGATTATGAGGCATATTGCTTCACCTCTGCTTTTGAAAGACTCTATAGATCTATCCTGATGGTGTATAAGGCCGACTGGTGGCGTAGTGGCATCAGTGCTGGACTTCAGGGCAAGAGATCCCGAGTTTGAATCCAGCCGGCTCCTGGTAAGATTCTTTTTTTAAGAGCTCTGGCTGGTGATCTCTTAAAAAAAACTCACTTGGCAGAAGGCAATGGCAAACCACTGCTGTAACTTGCCTCGTACGCAATTTCCCAGTACGTCAGAGCGGCATGGAAGGAAATTGTCCGCTAACTGGAAATAATTCCGGATGCGACATACCATTGACAGTATATAGTCAACTCATTGATCTGAATCGCTGCATCCGGTACAGAAGGGGTTAACCAGAATTGCAGGAAACACAGTCCTAATGTCCCTCTGATTCAGCACTCTAGCTCTGAGTTCATCGACTTTATTCACCAGAGACTGCATGTTTGCCAGCAAGATAGTCATTATTGGGAGTCTAAAACCTTGTTTCCTTCAACACACTTGTATCCCTGACCTGCAGCCACGTCGCCGATGTGGAATCCGACGAGGAGTACGTCCATAGGTATAACAGGTAGTTAAAAGTGCCTAACGCATCACAGGCAGCAGCCTCTTCCCCCATCAAGGACATAAGTACAGAAATGTGCTGGAAAAAGACCGTCAATATCATAGAAGTATCTCACCTACCCTACTCATGGACTGCCTGTCCCATTCCCACTGTCAGGGAGGAGGCCATGTAGCATCCACACGAGGACCACCAGACTTAAAACAGTTACTTTCCCCAAGCAGTAAGGTGAAACAGTTAAAAAGTTAAACAGTCTTAAATCTTGAATCTGTAACTTCTCCCCATCTTTACCACTTTACCATCTTATAATATTGTGATCCTCTGGGGGGGGGGGTGCTGGTCAACAGCCCACCCCTGCATTTCTAATGACTAGCACTGTTTATTGTTGTTGTGTTAAAATGCTTCTGTGGGATTATGGTGGGAAGTCCCAGTTCATTTATTGCTATATTTTAGCTTGGGTTATACAGTTATTCGCTTTTGTATTTGTGGGTCACCTTGACAGTAACTGGGGTGTGGGATGGTCACCTCCCCCATCTGTGTGAGACTGGTTGGGTTCACTCTCTGGGACTGTTTGTGTCTATCACAATAAAACGGTCGTTGAGTTCAATGAGCTTCCTCGTCTGTCATTATGGACCAAATGTTCACGACATTGGTGTCAGGAGTGGAATGGGAAATTGACGACCAGATCGAAGAGCTATGGCATCGGATAGAGTGCCTTAAACCCGGGGAATAAGATGAGGGACCAAACAGTATGCCTCCCCCATGGGCAGGGGTCATGAAGCTGAGACCTGGAGGGAGGACCTGGGAACCGAGCATTGTGCACCAGGGAGCCCAAACAGAACGAGCGTACTCAGGCTCCCCAACCTGGGAGACAGAGCAGAGCACATCACTGGCCTCCGTAGCGACCTGCACCGGGGAGCCCAAGACGCCGTAGCTATGGGAGGATGGGCACCATGGCAGATGCCACCAGAGCAAGAGGAAGATCAAAGGGCCTCGACAATTTGCGCCTCAAAGTCTATCCTGAAACTCCCCAGATACAACGATACCAGCCGCCTGGAACCTTATCTGGCGCAAGTCAAACTTGCCGTATAGCACAATGGGTGGAGCCCCACCAAGATGGCAGTGTACCTTGCCCTGGGACTGGAGGGAGATGCCCTGCGGGCCCTCTTCAAACTAATGCCAGTGGAGCAGCGTGACTACGGGGTCGTCATCGTGGCACTAGAGGGGTGTTTCGAGCAGAGGCCGTGGGCTGAAGCAATGAGGGAAGAACTGTGCAGCAGATGGCGCCGTATGTGAGAAAACTTGGGGGCATTTGAAGCAGATCTCCGCCACTGTGCTTGGCGTGGACACCCTCATTCCCTCTCGTGGCCCAGGAAGAGCTTGCCCTCCATGCACTCGTAAAGGCGCTGTCGACGGAACGCCTTCGGCAGCATGTTCGCCTGATGTCGCCATCGTCGCTAGACGAGGTGGAGAAGGCAGAAGCAATTTTAGCCTCCCAAGGCGTTCCAGCATCGCCCTGTACGCAGTGAGCCTGGGCTTGTGTCACTGAGGATGAGGAGGAAACTGACGAGGAGGAGCCCATGAGACAGGTCTGACTAACACCGCGCCAACCCAACAGGGGCCATGAAATAGTCACTGCTACCAGTGCGGTGAGGCAGGTAATTTGGCCCGGGAATGCCCCGCACCAGCACCACACCTCAGCTCAGAACCCCCATTGGGAAACGCTAAGCGGACAGCACACCGCCCGAGTCCTCCATCAGAACCCCTCCTTTTCACCCCTGTGGGTGGGCTGTTTGGCTGAAGAGCAAGGCTCATACATGGACTACGTGGTGGGGGGCATCAGATGCCGGACATCGGTGGACATAGGGTCGACCATCGCTCTCATCCATCCTGGTGTTCTCCCCAACACGGACCAGCTATCCACACCTGGGTGGACAACAACGGCAGTACAGCTGGCTAATGTCTTGAGTTATACAGTTCTTCACTTGTGTATTTGTGGGTCACCCTAATTGTAACTGGGGTGCGTGATGGTCACCTCCCCTGTCTGAATGAGACTGGCTGGGTTCACTCTCCCGGACCTGGTGCCCGGTCTGTTTTGTGTTCATCACAATAAAACAGTTGTTGAGTTAACTAGCTTCTTTGACATTATGGACCAAATGCTCGCCACGATATTTATATATGTTTTGGCAGTCATTCCATGTGGACCTCATCTCCATGCAAGTTTTTCACAACTGCATTGATCAAGTCAGATGGATGGAGCCTGTGGTTAACAGACAATGTTGTTTCTTCTGATTAGGTTGCAGACTCAATTAAGTCAACAGTAGGCTTCCTGAGCCTTGCCAGTATTGTTTCTCAGGGGATGGCGAAATAATATTTGTTACAAATTAACTGTAAACATATTGAACTTTGAACAGTTACTTCTGCTGCACTAAAAAGCTGAGTTTAGCAAAAAGGTATCCATAACACACAGAAGAAACATTGCAAGTAGAGGAGTTAACAGTTGAGATTTATGCTTTAGTTCACATAGATATAGAGCAAATTTGGAATAGTTTATTTCTATTTGTTTTCAGAAAGGCGATGCCAAGCCATGCTGGTCTGTTCATTTTTGAAAGGAAAGAAGATAAACACTTCGTTATATCGGAGAAAATAGGATCTGGAGCCTGCATTTCACATCAAAATTCATATATCCTCAAATTCAGTAATGAAGCAATGAACGAGTTTTTTAAAAATATGGAATCATGTATGTTTGGTTTATCTGGAAATTCTGATGAGATCAAAGATCTGGCATCAGAGAAATGTATTAGCCAAACAAAGTGGATAGAGACCTCTGATCACAGATCAGTTTCTTGGTCTGGATGGAATTTGGTGATTGTGGCTAGCGTGACAGCACTTGGAATTAATGTCCTGCTCTTAATAATATGGTTTTTATTAACGATATTAGTTCAGCATATAAACCAAGGTGCAGTGAAAGTCCTTGCTCATATGAAGGTTATAGAGTAAGCAGAATATGTGGTAACTAATAACTATAATATGTACAAAACTACAGAATGATGCAAGATTTAAAGTTCAAATTGAAAGAAGTGCAAAAGTGACATTAACAGAATAACAAAGAGAGTTAAAATTAAGAGTATGAGATCGTGGCAACAGCACCACCAGGAAGGTGATGTGAAAGAGGTGATTGGTCTGAGAGCAGTGGGGATAAAGCTCTTCATGTCAAAGCTTCAATATCTTCTCCAAGTGGTGGTTGGCATCCGTCTGTCTTGAAGGACAACGGGTGATGATCATCATCACAAGCCTGGGAGGAAGGTATGGAGATCCTGAGATGCCCCAGTCATCAAGATCCCCCTCTCGGCCTCACCAGTGGAGTCCAAACAAAAGCTTTTGAAGCAATACATTTGGCACCAGCTTGTCTGCAGGAGCAGCCGGAAGGATGTTCGATGACATCTAGCCACCTTAGGGGATCCACTCTGTATTAGCTGTCTGGGTTTACGCCTGTAGCCCTCGACTCCTCCAAGGCTGCTCACGAAGCAGTGGGGCTATTTCCCCATAACTGGGGATCTGGTTCACGAGCACCAGGGCGTGTCCACACACCGGTGAGCCTGCGTGCTACTTGTGCAGGGGCCGGTCCTCCTCCCCATCCTCAGTGGTTCATCCTGAGCCCGAAAGGAGTTCAGTTTCCATGTGTCGCCAGTGAGGAGGCACTACACGACGCCTGCTGTGGGAGAGGCTACATACTTTTCCCAGTGATTATAAGTAAAGTATTACCAAACTGTGGACTAATAGGTTGCAGCTTGGTGTACAGGCTCTCACATAATAAATATAATTTTGCTGAAGAGCCAGAGGGTCCTTTTCTATAAGTACTTCAAATTTCAAAATGAATTTATTATCAAAGCATTAATATGTCACCACATACAACACTGAGATTAATTTTCTTGTGGGCATTCACAGTAAAATGGAGAACTACAATAAAATCAATGAAAAGCTACACACAAAGACTAACAAGCAATGTGTAAAGAAGACAAGGTGTAAAATAAATAAATAAACAAACAAAACTGAGAATATGAGTTGTAAAGTCCTTGAAAGTGGATCCATAGGTTGTGGAATCAGTTCCGAGTTGTGGTGAGTGGTTGAATGGTCCAAAATGGTACTGATGATTATACAGTCGTGTTTTGTGGCGGCTAACTAAACCTCTAGATATACAGTGGATTCAGGTTAATTGGGCCATTGGTTAATTGAGGCAGCTGCTCATTTGGGACAACTCTTAAAGAACTAAAACAAGTTGAGAATATAGCCAGAATTCCCTTCGTTTATTTGGCTTAAACTGCTTAATTGGGGCTGGAGACTGTTACCAAACAGTTTCGAACTAGCATTAAGTTGTATGGATGTTGTGTGGCCATTAGATGCTATACCGTGCATAGATCGAACAGTTTTTGAATAGTTTTACCTGCATGCTTGTGTTCAAAAAGCAGTGATAGTGTCACTGATAGATGGTGAGTAATAGACAGTAAGGCAATTCAGAACTGTTTTGCTCACTGCTGATTCAAGCATTCAGTCGTTGAGATGCCAGAAACCGCTGAGAGGGGAAATACAATGATTTCACTACTTCAAAATGATGGAAACTATGAAGAATTTGAAGGTATCAGCAATCATCTTGAATATTACAATGAAAATGAAGATTTGGAGGATGCAACCTTTGAAAGCACTTATCAGCACTTGGTGTCTGCACTGATCTTGCTCATTTAGTCAATCAAAAGAAGACATCAGTGTACACTGAAGGGACTCCTCGAACAATAACTATTGGGAACTAATACACAGTTTTATAGTACTTTATAGTTTTTATAGTACTGTAGTATTTTTAGTAGTGCTCTAATTTGTTCTGCATTTCATTTAAGTACGTAAGTTGTTACTCAGTTAAATATTAGTTTGTCTTTTTTATACCTTTTTAACTATTTCCATGAAGCTTCAGCTAATTGGGCCAAAATGTATTGGTCCCACTACGACCCAATTAATCCGGATCCAGATGTGGTTTTATAGATGTATTCCTACAGACGAGGAAAAGAAAAAGAAAATACTTACCAATAACCCCCTGCAAAACAATAGTAGAAAACAGAGGTCATTAACAAGGTTAAGGTGTGAGAAGGTTCAGAGATATTTATACATCTAACATGGGTTAATTATGACTGGTTGAGATGTTGTAACCTAAATAAAATAATCAGTGACTTTATACCATATTATGACCTGAAACATGATAAATTATATAGAAATGAATGGGGAATGGAGTGGTGTTTTGGAATTCAATGATAATGAGTGGGTTTAGGCTGTAAAACATTATGATAATAAGCAGGTTTTGCTGCACATGAAACCCAATCTGCACAGAAATTACCAGGCCTTGGTACTTAATGTTACATCCATTAATGGAATAATGTTTCAATTAATTCAGGCTGACTGAATAATTGTGCGTTATAAGTTGATTTCTAATGAGGGCACATTTAGTGAAAAGGTTTTGTATCGTTCTGATATCCTGTGGGTAATTATATTGTAATTATACACTAAAAAGAAAGTAACCATTATCTGCTGGTGCTGTTGGTTGGACTTAATTAACAATTGGAGACACCTAATCATAAATCCTAATGAGTATGACTGGCAGTGATTCAATGACTCTTAACCACACAGGGATACATGACTCGAACACAAGTCAAGAAATGCAAGGTTTTCTTTAGAGGTAGCACTCATTCTTTTTGTTTCAATGGCTACAATTTCAAAGCAATACAAAGCCCACCTAAAGCTTTATCAAACCTGTGAGGTTTTGGTTTGAATGTGCCTCTTATAAACCTGTTGAAGAAACAATATGTCACTTGTCATAAACGTCTTACTTTTTCCCACACTTCAAAGTTACTTTGAGTGTAATGTGCTGTGAAGAGTATCAGAAAGGTGCAATGTAATTGCATTCTTTGCATCTGTTATTTGAAAAGAAACGTAAAGCATGTAAATTGCATTTTTTTTCTTTTCCATTTCATCTAAATAGTAGGTAAACATGAAAACAAGGATCTGCATTTTAGACAGGTAACCTGACTTCAGTCACTGTCAATTGACAAGTGCCCAACTTAATTTGCAACTGAATTATGCCTGAATTATTAACACTTAAATACTTCTAATATCAGTATTTAAAATGATATAATGGGAGAATGATAAATGTACTTGTCTTATTTCCTGAAAAGCAATGATCAGGAGCAACAAAGAAGTGTTAATCAAAACAAAGCAGCTTCATTAGTGAACAACAACCAGCACTGACATGTTTGTGGTGATTTTCACACACAAAAAATGAGGCAACTGCAAAATTCAGGTTTGGCTACACCTCCATCTTATTGCTAGAATGGTTTAATACACCTACCTTCACACAAACGGAACAGTCATTGAGGAGTCAATACACTCAACATGTTTCTTTTAGTCAATGGTTAGAAAAGCATATGATTGCTCAACTCTAAAGATTCGAAGGTTCATTTATTATCAAAGTACACAACTCCAAAAATTTTCTTCTCCAGGTAGCCATGAAACCAAGAAAGAAAAGAAAAGCAGCATAGTCATTACCCACCAAATCCCCCCTCCCCACACAAGAAAAACAAGGAAAATCTAGCCATGCCTGTATGAACTCTCTATCATCCATTAATGTGAATGGCCGACAGTCACAAATTGGAATTATGCAATATTGTTCTGTACACTTGCAATACACTCCCAGAAGTGGGCAGCCCCCCACAACGAAAATTTACTAGTCATTTTTTTATGTTTACTTCTGTCAGGGAAGACGCAATGATTTTTCTTGGGCTCCATTGACCCTCTATGATACATTCATTTCAGACTTGAAACCCAAAAATCATTGATTCCCCAAATCCGTATTTAAAAGAACTCTCAGGCCAGAGTGCCATTTCCCACATGCATTAGATATGAGTATAACAAAGTAATAATATCTACTATATTTTAAGGAACAGATTTCTTGTCTCCTTTTGTCTTCTTCCAAATGAAATCATTTTTGGAAACGTCCAATTTTATTTTGACACTGAATAAAACATTCAAATTAAAAGGTTACTGTTGTGATTTGTCAAATGTCAAAAATAGAGTGTTTGTGTTAATTTTGTAAGAATAGTGTTGAGATGCAAATTTAAAATATGTTTTATTATATCTCCGGGGCCACGTGCTGTCTGCCTGAGTGAATTCTTGATACATACATTACTCGCAGTTTCTATAACTGATAACACAAAGTTACATGATACAGTCTGTCTAGATAATTCATGATAATATCTAATTGGCTCTTGAACAATTTAGAGTTTCTGGTTCCAATACTTTATACTCAGTATCCATAATGGCAGGCAAATATGAGTTTGTCGGTGAAAATAAGTTGTTAATGCTAGCACTATCTCATTGCAGAGGATTAAAAAAAACTGGAAAGAAAACCAAACTGAACATGACAAATCTGCTGTATTTTCTGTTTTTTTTTTGCATTAGACTTCCAGCATCTACATCTATAATTTTCACAAATTGGACACTTGTGATAGAATTGCAGGCTTGCCTGTTCTGGTCAGGGCAGGACCAGTTGTGGGTGAGAGGAAAGCAATTCGTAGGAATTCAGTCTGTGGGAAAGAGCAGGGAATTAAAATGAATAGAAATTAAATGAACCAAGCCATGAATCAGCCTGTGTACTGAACATTAAACTGTAATTTTTATTAAGGACTTCTGTTCACTTGAAAAGATTTGAAATAGGGCAAAATTCAATTTTGTTTCAAACTTCAACATCTATAAAACTGATGCTTCCAATTCATTTATGATAAAATTCCCTTAATCCAACATGGTCTGGATAATATCGTTATTAATACTCCTAACCATCTTAATCAACTTCTTTAGGATGTTACACAGTAGAATAATACATTTTGCAGTGAACCTGGTAAATGCAAAGGAAGCACAGGAATCAAAATCAGAATTAGATTTATTATCATGGACATGTGTTGCTGTACAGTGCAGGACATAAAAATTACTATAAGTCACAGCAATAAATAAATATTGTAAAGGCAACCAACAATGTAGTGTTCATGAATTATTCAGAAATCTGATGGAGAAGTGGAAGAGCTGTTCCTAAAATGTTGAGTTTGTATCTTCAGGCTCCTCTACCTCCTCCCTGATGATATTAATGAGAAGAAGACATCCTGTATGGTGAGAGTCCTTAATGATGGATGCTACCTTCCTGAGGTACTGCCTCTTGAAGATGTTCTTACTGGTGGGAAAGATCGTGCCCCAGACTGAGCTGGCTTAGTTTCTGTAGCCTCTTGTGATCCTGTGCTTTGAAGCCTCCATACCAGACAGTGATGCAACCAGTCAGAATGCTCTCCACCATACATCTATAGAAATTTGCAGACCTTTGGTGACATGCCAAATCTCCGCAATTCCGGGAGAATTAGATCCTCTGGTGTGCCTTCAAATTCAAGCTCAAGTTTAATTGAACTTGACTCGTTCAAGAAGAGGGTCTTCATGCAGCTTTGTTTATGACACTTTGGGTGTTTACTATTGAAGTTCAGAATTTGATTGGTGTGTGTTGCTTTCCTGTAGAGTGATGTCTATAATTGACCAGTAATCTCAGGATCTGGATGGTGAAGCAAACCCTTCCAATGGACCTCCCTCAAAGCTAGCCAATCAGAATCTTCTGCTAAACCGTTCATAGTGTTTTGGACCAGCCAACCAGATCGCAACATCCAATCAATATCCCATCAAACATTTTTCCAGGCTCGACGATCAACCAAGCTTCCAAATAGTAAACCCGAGCTACCAATATTCTAGTATTTCAAATCTATTTCACTCTTGAATGCTTCCTTCTAAGATTCTGCCAGCAACAGTGATATCATCTGCAAATTTATAGGTGCCTTTTGAGCTGTCCCCAGCTACACAGTCATGATTGTAGAAAGAGTAGAACAGTGGGCTAAGCACTAGTGTGACTGTGTTGATGGTCAGTGAGGAGGAGATGTTTATTTAGAGATACCGCACAAAACAGACTCCTCAGGCCCTTTGTGCAGCACTGCCCAGCAACTCCGGTTTAACCCCAGCATAATCACAGGAAATTTACAATGAACAGTTAATGTACTAACTGGTATGTCTTTGCACTGTGGGAGGAAACAGGATCACACAGGGAAAACCCACATACTTCATGGGGAGGACATACATACTCCTTACAGATGACATCGGAATTATACTCTGACCTCTGATGTCCGAGCTGTAATAGTGTCGCACTAACTGCTATGCCACAGTGGTGACCACGGTAATCAGTAATCGGCGATGTTGTTCCTGATCCGCACTGACTGCAGTTTCCTAATAAGGAAGTTGAGGATCCGGTTGCAGAGAGAGATACAGAGGCCCAGATTTAAGAGTTTGTTTATTAGTACTGAGGTGCTAATGGTGTTTGTTCTGTTTTTAATATTTCAGTAATATTTGAGTAATATTGCAAATGTATTGTTTGAATGGCATATGTCATTATGCCACCACGTCGTATGTTCATGCCTCACTAAAGTAAAAACATCTCATTCACAAGTTACCCACGGGCTCCCATGATTTTCTTTCAATAAGTTTCTGGAGATACAAAACATAACAGTGGTGATGAGTAAGTTTTAAAATGAACCCGAGATGATAATCTACCTGTTGAAGCACAATGTTAAAAAAAGCACAGTATGTTTTTTTCTTCGAAGGGGAGAAACAGACATCTGAGCTTTAAAAAAGCACAGCATGTTATTTTCATTGGAAGGGTGAGAGAAAGAAGATTGAGTTAAAAAAGAGGAAGAAATCACCAAATTCAATGGTTCATAAACATTGAATACTGGGTGATATTAAGAACAAATAAATACAAGTATAATTTATTTAGTTGCACAAATTGAGCAGTATTTGAAAGCAAATAAAATAGCCAATGAGAAGCTCAGTTTTGTGGTGTGCAATTTGTGAAATAGCATTCAGTTTGTTTAGATCTTTAACTGCTCCAACCAAACCAGCCAAAATGAGCCTTGCTCATTTGCTAATATTGTGACAGTAATGCAGGAACATTTAGAATTGAAACCATTGTTGATTGCAGAATGCTATCGGTTTCATAAGTGGAATCAAAAGGAATCTATTTCAGGATGCATGCCTGGATTGAAGAAATCTTCTGAGCATTGTCAGTTCAATAATGCATGCGCTGAGATCGTTTAGTTTGTGGAATCGTAGAAGAAAGCATTCAAAAACAGCTGCTAACTGAAGCACAACTTGCATGTAAAAGAACAGTTGAAATTGCTGTATCAATGGAAACAGCTGATAAATTCAGGAATGAAAGTGAGCATGAACAAAATTGCAATGTCTAAACAGAAATCTGTCTGGCCAAACCAATTGTGTTACTGTTGTTGCAGTGGCTCACCTAAACCAGACCAATGGAGTTTTAAAGGCAAAATGTGCAGAAAATTCAACAAAATAGGACAGATAAAAAGAGCATGTCATGCAGAGAAAAATAAATGGAATGCACAGGGAAGCGAAAAAGATAAAAAGTCCATTTGCAGTTTCAAAACTAGCACTAATTTGCATGTTCTTGATAAAAAAAAATCTGATGAGAGTGACGCAGGGTAGGGTAGCCTTGAGATCTAAAATGTGAAAACTAACAGGAGACAATCAATGTGGCTTACACCAGAAGTGAATGTCATATTTATTAAGATGGAATAGGACACTGGCTTGCCTATTTCAATCATTCCACAAAATGAGCTTGAGTGGCATTTCAAAGATACTGAACTGATGCCTGAAGGTATCAAGCTGGAGAAAAGATAACTCCTATGGGAACGAGATTCGTAGCTGTGAAATACAGCAACTAACAAGCCACATTGGGCTTGTATGGGATAAAAGCAGGAAGGACAGCTTTGCGGCACCACAATTGGCTGAGACAATTACAACTTGATTGGACATCCATCCACTATTTGCATCATTTGCATGCCATATCCACTGCAATAAAGTAAACTGAAAACAAATTTAAAAATGTAATCAATGATGCCACAGCAGTGTTCAAGGATGGAATTGGAAGACCTAAGCATATCAGCAATAAAACAGTGTTAAATGAAAATGCCACACCTAAGTTTTACAAAGCCCGTCCAGTTCCTTATATCATCTGTGATAAAGTAGCCAGTGAGCTAGATTTCATGATGGTTGAAGCATTTTTTAAAGTTTGAATGGAGCCATGTGCAACACCAGTTATCCCAGTAGCCAAGAAAGATGAGTCTGTCAGGATCTGCGGTGAAATTAAGGGCACCATCAACCCAGCACTGAAAGTAGATCAATTCCCTTTGCCCAGGGTAGAGGATACCTTTGCAACCTTTGCAACCTTTTCTGGAGGAAAATTGTTCAGCAATGTAGACGTAGCTGAGACTTACCTACAGATGGAAATGAAAGAAGTGTCTAATGTGTTTCTCATGATAAACACTCACAAAGACCTTTATTGCTATAATAGGCTTATTTTTGAAGTAGCTTCTGCACCTGTACTGTGGCAGAAAGCTATGGACATGATGCTAGAGACTTCCCAGGCACTCAGTGTTAACTGAATGATATCATTGTTACTGGTGAGGACAACAAGGAACATTCCAACTGCTCAAGAAAGTGTTAACAAGATTTGAAGACTATGAGCTTAGAGCACAATGCAACAAGTATGAATTCTTTAGACCAAGCATCACTTACTGTGGTCACACCGTCAACACAAGTGTGCTGAGAAAATTCAATCAGTGGTAGATGCCTCAAGGCCAAAGGACTCATTTCTTTGTTGCGGTCCTTGTTCGGATTTGTCAACTACTATAAAAGGTTCCTGACAAACCTGAGTACTCTGCTCTACCCCGTGAAATGATGACTATATTTTGAGAGACAATGGCAATGGACAAAGAAGTGTGAGGTAGTTTACAAAAGACAAAGGAAGTGGTCATGGCGGACACTGTACTCACACATTATGATCCAAATCGTCCAGTGAAACTTGCCTGTGATACCTTGTATTATAGTATCAGTGCAGTCACGTAATGTGTTGTGGAAGTGAATATCTCATAGCTTTTGCATTACATTCTATAAGACCAGAAGATATAGGAGCAAAACTAGGCTATTTGGCTCAACAAGTCCACTTCGACATTTCATCATGGCTGATCCAATTTTTCCTCTCAGCCCCAATCTCCTGCCTTCTCCCCTTATCCTTTCATGCCCTGACCAATCAAGAATCTATCAAACTCTGCCTTAAATGTACATACAGACTTGGCCTCCACAGCTGCCTGTGGCAAATAATTCCACAGATTCACTACTGCCTTACCCTTACCACTGCTCAGAAAAATTATGCCCATATTGACAGAAAAGTCTTGAGTCTGGTTTGGGCTATAAGACATTTCAGCCAGTACTGGTATGGGAGAGAGTTTACCCTTATTACTGATCATCAGCCACTGGTGTCCACTTTCAATCCACAGAAGGGTGTTCCACTAGCAGCTGTAGCAGCAACATGAATGCAGAGATGGGCTTTGTTTCTTGGAGCACACAAGATCGAATTCAAGAGGATGACTAATCATGGAATTGCTGATGGATTGTCCTGTTTATCCTTGGAAAAGAAAATACGTGAAAAATTTAGAAAAGAGGACACTTCCTAATATATTCTCCCTAATGCAAATTGGAAGTCTCCCTATTACAGCAAAGAAGTTCCCACATTGTCTCAGCTCTTTGTGGCCACCCAAAATGGCTAGAACATGCAGCAGAAACTCCAATGCCCCTATTTTTACCAGCACTGATATTAACTTGACCCTGATGGTGGTTGCCTCAAGCTGAGATTGAGAGTTGTTGTACCAAGCAAGCTGAAAGGCGAAGTGTTGGAGGAGCTACACGGTGGCCATCTAGGCATTATCAAATTTTTGAAGTGTTGGCTGGAAGCTTTGTCTGATGGCCTGGGATAGATCAGCAGATCGGGCAACTTGCTATGCACTGTTCGGGATGACAGCACGTCCAGAAGATGTCAAGAGCAGCGCCTCTCCAACCATGAGAATATCCTGCATTGCCCTAGCAAATCATATACATGGATTTTGGGAGACCATTCATGGGCACAAATTTCTCGGTAGTAGTGGATGCAGCTACAAAGTGACCAGAAGTGTTTCCAATAACTGCCACTATGGCCTTGCACACTGTTGAAGTGTTGAAAAGGCTCTCCTCTAGGACTGGTGTTCCAGAACACTTAGTCCGTGACAATGGACTACAGTTTGTTGTAGAACAGTTTTAGTCATTCCTGAAAATGAATAGAATAAGACACATTACATCTGTACTGTACCACCCAGTTACAAATGGCTTGGCGGAATGGTTTGCCCAGAGTCTTAACAAATGCACTGTGAGCAATGTCAGTGGAACACACTACACTAATCAGAAGCTTGCCAGTTTTCCCCTTGCATACCACAATGCAACACACTCCACAACCAACAACTCACCAGCTATGCTGTATCTAGGGGTGGCTTCCTTTGCATTCACACTTGGATCTCCTCAAGCCCAATCTCAGAAGGAGTATGAAGGACAGAAAGCTGAGACAAATTGAGGGCTCCTCAAACAAGGAGTTTCAATGTCTCACACTTGGACAAACAGTCCCGGCAAAGGACTACAGAGGTGGTGAAAAGTGAATACTTGGAAAGATTAAGAGCAGAACTGGACCACTCTCTTACACAGTGAAGATGCGTCTGATATCATCTGGAGATGACACAACGATCAGCTGAGGAGAGAAGAGTCAATTGTTAGTGAAGAAAGCAGTCCGGAGCTGTCAGAACCTCTTTCTCCACTCTCAGAATGGACTCCTACAACTACCGCAGAGCAAGCTCCAGAACCTGAGATCGTTTTCACAACCACAAGTCGCTCCTGCCAAGCTGTGGTCCCCTTTGTAAGGAAAATATAATCCCACAAGAGTAACTAACCTCCACAGCAATTAAATCTTTAGGCCTGAAATGGACAATTTAAAATTTACGATGCTGTGGATGTCTAGATAGTAGTTGTATTTCTAGTATACTGAGTATGCATATATAGTATATAAAGTATCTAAAGAGCAATACATTGCATATTTGAGTTGAGATGCACTCTTTATTGACTTAGAGTTTATAGCTAAGCAGGGAGGGCTATAGTGTATTTAATAGTTCAGTAATATTTGAGTAATATTGTAATTATATTGCTTGATTTTAAGCATTCTTTGTTGTTCACATAATTCATTATGGGTTATATGTAAAAGTACGTGCATAGCATATGTCATGACACCATGCGTGACTCATTAAATTAAAAATGAAACATATTAGAGTTATCTCTGGGCTCCTGTGTTTTTTTTTTCTTTTGATTACTTCTGGAGTTATAAAACATAATGGTGTTGAATGCTGACTCAGAGTCGGGACAGTTTTAAGGAAGAGAAGGTAGCAGATCTGGATGTGTTTCAAAGAAGCATGGGAATTGAGATCCCAGTGAGTAAAAAAAAGTGGAAAACTTGGCACCAGTGAGTGAAAGAGAGTGTAGGAATCAGGGCCTTGTAATGTATAAAAAGGTAATGGGATATAGTATATATAGAGCCAAATGCTGAGTCTTTGGAATAGCCAAACGGTTGGAGAGTAAGTTATCAGAGTTTTGTTGCATTTTGATTGATACAAAATTTTGTCTCTAAACTATTTTTCTTTTTCCATTTTTTATTCCTAATTATTGATTTTCATGGTCTCTACTCCCTCTATTCTTAATTCTATCTTCGCTGTCTTCAGTAATTATCTTCACTATCTGTATAACAATGCACATAAGTGTTGAGGTAGTAATATCTCTGAATTACCAGCTCAAATGTGAGATTTTCCATAATTTCATATGTCTTGCTTCAGGGTTGAAAATGATAGGTTTGTTTTGAGATCAATGAGACAAATGACAAAGCAAATGAAGGCAAGTATATTTTATAGTCTGGATACCGTACTTAAAGAGAAGGTAATCTGCCTCCTCACAATCTTCAAGACTTTCTACCATAATAAAGTAAGAGAAAAGAACATCTGACTCTTCAAACCTACTCTGCATGGTCTGAGAATCATGACTGATCTTCCACCTTAAAGCATTTTCCAGCTTTATCCGTACAACCCTTCATTACTTTAATATCTTTATTTTGAATGAACCCAATAAGTGAGTCTCTACAGCCCTTAGCTTGCAGAATTGATCACTCTCTGAAGGCAGAAATTCTTCCTGTGTTGCCTGGAATTGGGAAATGGAACGGAAGCAGAGAAAATTGTTGTAAGCACCGATCGATGTATTTTACTTATAATGAAATAAGAATAATGTGAAATAACGAGTGGTTGAAAAGACAGTGAAAAGACTTAACTGAAAACATTATACTGCATTGATAATGCAGAATAATGAGCAATGGGTTATTAGACAAGCTAGATACAAATGTAAAGATAAAGTCAGAATAGTGGTGCGGCATGAATCATGACTAATTAATTTACGTCAAAATGAAAGCATGTGGGTTGGGAGGAAATCCAGTGAGTAGGCCATTTGGCCTTTAAAACCCGCTCTGCCAATTCATCAAGATCAGGGATGATCTATATCAACACTTTTTCCTCCACTGTCCTCATATCCTGTAATGTCCAGAAATCTATCAATCTCTGTTCCAAATGAATGCAATGGCGGATGCTCTGCAGCCCTCTGGTGTAGAGATTCCAAAGATTCACCACTCTCTGTGTGAAGAACATTCCCATCTCTGTACTAAATGGTCTTCTTTTGGAAACTTGCTAGATTCTTTGGCAATTGGAAACATTGTTCCCCCGTTCCATCCACCCTGTCACATCCTGTAAGATTGTACATTTCAATGAGATCTCCTCTCATTATTCTAAACTTTAAAGAACATAGTACCAGTCTACTCTATACTCTATCTCCTCATATGGCAAATTGTCATGCATAGATCACTCTGCTGAATCTATGCTGCACTGCTGCCTCTGTGATAAGTAAGTCCTTTATTAGGGAAGGAAATCAAAACTGTAGGTACAGTCTCATCAAGTCCCATACAATTGCAACAAAACTTCCATAGTTCATTATTCAGTCCTCTCCTCATAATGGATATTCACCTATTTTACATGCATTTAGGCTATACAATCACATCTATGCCACTTTTACTCAATTTCTAGTCATTTATAAAATGGTCTGGTTTTCTACTTTGTGCATCAAAGTAGATGGCCTTACATTTTTCTGCATTATATATCATCTGCCTACTCACCAACGTGGTCTATATTTTCTTGAAGCCTCCATATTTCTCCATAATTGCAGTTTGCTTAACCTGGTATCATCAGCAAACTTAGAAGAACAACAATATCTATTAGGTGAGTGATAAATTATTCTGTCCTTTCCTGAAAGAGTGCATCATCAGTATATGAGAAGCTCAACACTAACTGGTGCATGGCATTTCATCTATCGATAAGGCAATATTGCTGTAATATTGACCATCTACAAAATGCATTGCAGTTGCTCATGGCACTCCAATAACACATGCTAAATTTATGAACCACATCACCAAAAAGAACAAGGACAGCAGGCACATAGGATCATCACCATACGAAGGTTCCCCTTAAAGTGTACACCATCTTGACTTGGAAATCTGTCATCATTCTTTCATCAGCACTCAGAATAGATATAGATACGTTGTGGGAGTATCCTCACCTTAAGGACTGCAACATTTCATGAAGAAGGCTCATTTCCAACTTCCCAAAGGCACTTAGAAATGGACAACAAATGCTGTCATTTCTAGTCATACTAGCATCCGGAAAAATGAATAAATAATAAAAACAGTGCTATGACATAAACCAAGGGTCCTTGATATTCCTATTATGTGACCTTTCTGTCTGCTACCTTATTGAAGGCAGACTGAGAAACTGCCTGGTTAAGGTATTTATTGATACAAGTCATGAATGTTTTGTATTTAAAATCGCAGAAAGACACATATCAACAATAAGGTGGAGCATAATATTGTGATACAGCCTGATTCATACTGCTTCTAAATCAGCTGATTTTGGATGGATATTATTTTTTGTGTTATTCAATAGTTCCATTTAATATCAGAGACTGTATACAATATGCAACCTGAAATTCTTGTTCTTCACAGACATCCTTGAAAACAGTAGAGTGCCCCAAAGAATGAGTGATAGTAAAAACTTTAAAACCCGAAAGCCCCCTACCCCCTGCATGCAGAAGCAGCAACAGAGCAGCAACCCTCCCCCTACTTATTTCAGCAAAAAAAGTCTCGCCACCCTTCGCCCACCAAGCAAGCAATTGCAAAGCCCCCAAGCAAGACCATGATCTGCAGTACAATAAAAACTAACCATTCAACATACCACGGCTCTCTCTCTCCCTAATAAACGGACAATGAGGTGCCATACAGGTGTCACAGAGTGAGTGGAGAAACTAACAAGAGAAAAAAATCCTGCTGATTTACAATGCTGAAGTCAGCTTTTTTATTCCGAGTCCTCCAGCCCCTACACGAGAGAGAGAGAGAGAGAGATAGAGGTAGAGAGGGAGGAGGAGGAGGAGGAGGAGGAGAAGGAGAAGAAGAAGAAGAAGAAGAAGAAGAAGAAGAAGAAAAAAAAGAATCAGCTTGTCCACAGGACCTGAAAGTCACACTTATCTTCTACTTCACATCATTGGAATATCAAAAAATGGACTGTTGGTGAGCCCCAGGAGTGGGTCCCATTGATACACAGAACTGAGTGTAGCTCTAAGTCCGGTTCTTTGACAAAACCCATTCACCATGAAAAGGAAAATGAGAGACATTAAATGCAGAAATTCAGCTATTTCTGCAGATGAATTCAAAGGAGTCGTTGTCTAGTGCCATTGTAGCTCTGCCCATCACAACTATATCAAAACTTAAATTAGTAATATGCTTGTTTGTGTTCAAAAGGAAGCATGTAATTAATTTTAAATGAAGTTTGACTACTGGATTGTGTGCAGTGCACTGGTATCTTTCAACTAGGCAGTACTAATAAAGTAGTTTTCATAGGCCTGGCCAAAGATAGCAAACAAAGAGAGAATAAATAACTGCTGAATTACTTTGTTTGAAGTTTCTGCTGAAGAAATAATGGTTTTGTAAAGTCTGAGCCTATTAAGTCTCAGATCAGAATATTGGGTATTGCAAATGATTACCCTGGATTTAATTAAAGGTTGGGATAAGGTTTTGTCTTTCATAAGTAATCTTACATATCATTTAGATGCTGGTCTCAAACTAGCAGCATTATGGGGCTTAGCTAAACAGTAACATGTTTGCAACTTCTGGCTGGATCTGATCCAGAGTTATCTTGCCCAGACAAGAGTTTCATGTTTCATGAATGTGAGGCTAAAATTTGTGGTTGAGTTCTCCTTGCGGTTTTGCCAAATCTAGCCCACTAAGAATTCATGCAAATTCATAGCTTGTTTCAAAGAAGTGCTGGTTTATTCATTGGAGTTTGGTGTGGTTGGATTCAAATACTTTATCAGCTCATTGAAGGACCACTTTTATAAGATAAATGCAAATTCCCAACCTTGGAAAGAAAGGTTCTGTAAAATTTTTGTTACAGTTGGTTGAGTTTTCTTGAAGTATAGTGACTTTAAAAAAAAATACAGCAGAGAATTTGCACACATTAAGCTCCTACAAATAAATGATAATTATGTTGGTTTACAAATAAATATCGGACAGGGCACTGCAGATAGTCCACATTTTCCTCTTCAAATTTGTGGCTTACTATATTCTGCAGCCAGCTAAAAGGGCAAATAGGGCCTAAGCTTAAATGTCCCATCTGAGGACAGTAGTTCTGACAGTGTTGCTTCAATGCTTGAAGTGGATTATTAGCATACATTAATTAAGCTCAGCTCTCCATGGTAAAATGTGAACTTGCATCCTTGAACAAAGATGTTATCAACTGAATCACAAACAAGAGAAATCTGCAGATGCTGGAAATCGAAGCAACACACACAAAATGCTGGAGGAACTCAGCAGGCCAGGCAGCATCTGTGGAAGAGTAAAGCCGACATTTCGGGCGAGACATTTCAGCAGGATTCAAGTACTATCAAATCAAGTATTGTTAACAAGAGTTCATATTTTCTAAACTATTATGCGCTCAGAAATGTGCAACTGTAAATTTTACTGACTTATTCTGCAGTGATCCAGATTTGATTCGGAATGCAGGCACTGTCAGTTTAGAATTTGTGACTACATGGGTTTACACCAGATGCTCTTAATTTTCTCCCACATCCTGAAGATGTGCTGACAAGTTTCTTGGATACTGTAAAATTTACCCTAGGCTGATGGGATTATTCTGCTGGAAACCAGTGTGGCTTCAATTGACTGAGTAGCTTCCTTCTATGTTGTTATGTGTACCCTAAATACCCAGTGTCAAAAGTTGCAGACTGGAGTTAGGCTTTACACATTAGGCCAAAATAGTGAGCCGTTCTAGACTTTTAAAGATGGTGTATTTTGTTTTTTAAATGTTGTGGATTGGCTCTTGCATGGAGTGGGCATCCTTGATTCACAATCCCGCCCCCTCCCACGCACATCCGGGGGTAGTGATTTGTCCACAAGTCAGTGCTCAGGGACATGCTTGTACTTTCACTGCCTAATTGGGACCTAGAGCCTAAACATACAGAGAAATGAAAGATGTTTCCCAGCGCCAAGTTATTTATACAAATGAGTTATGTTCTATAAAAAAAGAATGTGAGTATGGTTTAGAATAATTTGAATATATAGAGGACTCCTTCCTACCGATCCCATCTTGTGCATCAGAAACATCTTCAGAATTGGAATCAGATTGAATATCACTGGCATACGTCATGAAATTTGTTAAATTTTTCATTGATGTTAGAGAAACTCTAGGACAACAGACTTAGCTCATGGTTGGAGGGTCTCGGCCTGAAACGTCGACTGCGCCTCTTCCTATAGATGCTGCTTGGCCTGCTGCGTTCACCAGCAACTTTGATGTGTGTTGCTTGAATTTCCAGCATCTGCAGAATTCCTCGTGTTTAGGTATTAAGGTTTTGTTTTGATCGATTGCCATCATTTTAGTTGAAAAACTGTATCCTTTGCTGAAATGATGGTAGGCGATGCCATGTGTAAATACAGTCTCTTAGAATATGTTATTATGTTTCTGAGAAATGAGAGCTTAACTATGTTTCCATTTTGTTTGAATTCCAGGATAGGCAAACCACTGTGAAAAGAAGAGACGACAATTCCTTGCCAACAAAAAAGTCAGAGGAACGCACCAAGATACAACGAGCTAACTCTGTCACTGTTGACGGGCAGGGTTTGCAGGTGCGTTATCCAACAATGTGGAAAGCTGTCATTCTGTTGCCTCTGGATATAAAAGAAGGCAGAAACTTGGAAAGTGCAATCTTTCAACATTGCCAATTCATGAACTTGAACAGGATCAGTTCAGATGGGAAGTGTTCTTATTGCCCTCATGAGAATGCAATAAACTGTTGTAGTGGGAGGGAAGGATCACTTGAGGGGGAAAATTCAAAAAAGTTAAAGAGAAAGTGTAAGGCAGTAGGGAAATCCAGATACTGAATGAGTTTGGATACAGATAAGAAATTGAAGAGACAGAAGTCAATGGGCTCCTTAATATACAGCAACATAGAATCTTCTGAGCCAAAATGATTTCTTCCTAAAATGCTGATCTCATGTTCTGTTAACAGAGGCAGCACATTTTCTTTTACTCTTCTGCATATTCTTATGATATGTCAAGTACCCTGGAATATTGTGTTCCCAGCCTTAGGAAAAAGTATAATTCACAAAGCTGTAAGGATTTGCAAACAATATTGCAATATTATGAACTGCAGCAATCTTGATCTGAAATCATAGAATCGTAAAGTGTGACAGCTTATAAGTATGCTCTTTGGTTGAAAAAGTCTCAACCAACAATCAAGCATCCATTTACGAAATTGTACACAGAATCCATTTTATTCTCTTTACATTTCCATCATCACTCAAGGCTAATGTAGACTGGTCAGTTAGCTCACCAGCCAGCAAGTCTTTGGGAGAAAACTGGAGCTGTGGGGAAAATTTACGGTCACAGAATAGATGTGCAAACTTCACATAGACAGTAACAGAAATCAGGATTGAACCCAGGTAGCTGAAGGCCCAGTGCCTGTTCCACCCCAAATAGATTTGGCCAATCGACTTGCAAAGATACAGATGCTTTGAAAACAAGTTCATAATGTTTATTTGGACAGTTTCTTGTTTAGACAACCAAAGAATAGATTATTTTAGGTTAAGACATTCTCTGGGGAAGAGGATAATATGATAGAATTTCATATTCAATTTGAGAGTGAGAAATTTGGCATAAAACTAGTGTCTTAAAAGGAAAGGTAAATGTAAAGGCAATCTTCCCAAGGCAAACTACAAAACAAGAGAATAAAATGAAAGATAACGTATACAGAGCATTAGATATTTTAAGATGAGAGTTATTAATTCTCATATAAGATGTATTTATTTGAGAAATAGACCCTACAAGAAGCATGATCCAGCTGTAGATTAACTAAAAAGTTTAATGATGGTGTCACATTGGAAAAATGGCTTACAATACTGTAATAAAATGGTGATGGGGCAGAAAAATGAGAGATAACAAACTGCTGAGGTTCATAGTAGCTTGGGTATTCTCAAAGGTAAAACAGACAAAGTCACCAGGTTACCAGGAAGGCACATCAAGGGTTGGTATTTCTTGCAAAGAGAGGTGGATTGCAAAGTTAAAGAGATCAGAATCAGAATCCGGTTTATTATTAACAACATGTTTCATGGAATTTGTTAACTTAGCAGCAGCAGTTCAATGCGATACATAATATAGAAGAAAAAAAGTAAAAATAAATAGATAACTAAATCAATTACTGTATGCATATATTCAATAGATTAAAAATTGTGCAAAAACAGAAATAGTATATACTAAAAAGGTGAGGTAGTGTTCATGGGTTCAATGTTCATTTAGGAATCGGATGCCAGAGGGGAAGAAGCTGTTCCTGAATTGCTGGCCGTGTGCCTTCAGGCTTCTGTATCTCCTACCTGATGGCAACAGTGAGAAAAGGGCATGCCCTGGGTGCTGGGAATCCTTAATAATGGACGCTGCCTTTCTGAGACACCGGTCCTTGAGGATGTCCTGGGTACTTTGTAAGCTTGTACCCAGGATGGAGCTGACTAAATTTACATCCTGTGCAGTAGCTTCCCCATAGAAGTCAGTGATGCAGCCTATCAGAATGCTCTCCACAGTACATGTACAGTAGTTTTTGAGTGTTTTTCTTAACAAACCAAATCTCTTCAAGCTCCTAATGAAGTATAGTCACTGTCTTGCCTTCTTTATTGCTACATCGATATTTTGGGACCAGGTTAGGTCCTCAAAGATCTTGACACCCAGGAACTTGAAACTGCTCACTCTCTCCAGTTCTGATCCCTCTATGAGGATTGGTATGTGTTCCTTCGTCTTACCCTTCCTGAAGTCCACAGTCAGCTCTTTCGTCTTACTGACATTGAGTGCAAGGTTGTTGCTGTGACACCACCCCACTAGTTGGTATATGTCGTTCCCGTATTCCCTCTCGTCACCATCTGAGATTCAACCAACAATGGTTGTATCATCAGCAAATTTATAGATGGTATTTGAGCTATGCTTAGCCACACAGTCATGGGTGTAGAGAGAGTAGAGCAATGGGCTAAACACATGCCCTGAGGTGCACCAGTGTTGATCGTCAGCAAGAAGGTATTATAACCAATCTGCACAGATTGTGGTCTTCCAGTTAGAAAATCGAGGATCCAATTTAGAACGAGGTACAGAGGTCTAGGTTCTGTAACATATCAATCAGGATTGTGGGAATACGTTGATAAATTTGTGGTAGACATTGGTGAAATTTATTAAATAATGGATATAACTGTTGAGATGATTCAGAGAAAATTTACTGGTTTGCTTTTCTGGGATGAAGAGGTCATTTCTTGCAGAGAGTTTGAGCAAGATCCAGTCCATACACGATAGTTCAGAAGAATAGGGTGAGCTTATCAAAGCATCTAATATTTTGAAGGACGTTGATATGCTGGTTGCTGATAGGATGTTTACAATTGTGAGAGAACCTGGAATAGGAAACATAAATTCAGAATAATGGAGTTATCCTTTTAAATTGGAAATGAGGAGATTTTATTCTACTCTGAATTTTGTGATTTTTAAAAATTCTCTTCCCTAGAAACCTGCAGATGCCAATTCATTGAATATATTCATGTTGAGATAGACATATTTTTGGTGTATAGGGAATAAAAAGTATGAGGAACACTGGCAGAAATATAATGGCCAGACTGAGATCAGATCAGGTAAGAACAAATTCCATCATTTTTTTTTAAATTGCAGAGCACAGTTTTGGGGCCATATTACTTACTTTTTTTCTTCAATGTGGTCTCCAGTTTCTATAAAGGATACTCCTTTCCAAGGCATTCAGGATAGTAAACTTCGTAGGGGCTTTATCAAGTTCTACTTAACAATGACTTTTGTTATTTTTCATGTACTTTGACACCACGGAACAACAGTGGAACTTTACTTTGCAATATTGACAAGCACAAAAACATTCAGACTTTTCTTAAAAAAGCTTCACAGAATAGCTTTTACTGTTAGGTAAGGTCCCAGTCTGTAATCTACCATTCAGCAGGGCATAATCTGACATTGCAATGGATAATTATGGAAGTGCTGATGGAAGTTAACAGTAATTTGCACTGTAGATTCACTCCATTACAGTTTCCTCATTTAAAACAATAGGAGGGCATGCCAATGCACACAAAAATAATTATACCCTCAGGCTGGAATCTTGAACAAGGTTGGTTAAAAATGCAGTCAAGTCAAACAAAGCTACTTTTCATATTACCTGCCAGAATTCTCTTTTTGGCAAACTGTGAGTGATATTAGAACAGCAATCCAGAAATATTAGAATTTAATCAGGATGTGCGATAGCAATGGCATTTGCAATGCATACTCTATCTAATTCTGTTCATTGTGTTGCACGTGAAACATAATCAAGTATAACTCCAAGGTTGCAAATAATCTGATTGAATTTGCAACATTGTTATTGACATCGCAAAGTTAGTGAAAGGGATTTTTGATAGTTTTTGTCTTTGTCATATTTTCTGAGAAAATTTCTGCCCATCCAGTACCAATAATAGATAGTGTGACAATCTAGAAACAAGTCAGGAATTAAAGATGTAAGTAGTTTGAAATCACTTTAAATAATGCTAGTTGTGGACAAGAGTGATTAGATTTCACATTTTATGCTTGACTGTGTTAGGAAAAAGTTGGAATATAGAATAAAAATAGAATATGGCCATCAATTTGCATGACCATGTTAGTTCTTCTTGTGTTGACAGTTTTTGATAGATAATTCTTTGAAACTTTCTTTACTAAGGTAATATTTTGTGTAGCTTCCATACAAATAGTATGCATTTAATGTGGACTTCAAATCTGGTTCTCATTTGAGTAGGTAGCACCTTAAATAATATGTTCCATCTGGCCCAATTTAGCTCCCAAAGATTCTAGTTAAGTTCAAACAGTGTATCATTAGCTCAAAGATAATCTTTTCAATTGATACTAATACCCCCCAAGACTGCTTTTATTGATTTGATTCATTTCAGACGCATGTTAATTCATATGGGACAAAGTAGGCTCAATCTGTAAACAATTGCTTAATAATAATATTTTCAAAATAAACAATACAGCATTCTTCTGTGATGTCCAAGTTGGTAAATGTATTTGGTAAAGTGGAACTAAAAAGTCAAAGAAAGCCCCCAGCATCCTCAGCCTGCCGTGAATGAATTGATTTCAACTTAGCTGGTCATTTTTGACAATAGAGCTCTGTCTCCCAGCTACAGTGACCCAGATTCAATTTGAGCAAGTAGGGCTATCTTTGTGGAGTTTGTTTGTTCTTCCTGCAACCATGTGTGTTTCCTCTGGGTGCTCTGGACAACAGCTGTTCCAAAAGATGAGTGTCTTTTAGTATATAGAATGTTGAGAGGCATTGGTTGTGGGGATAGTCAGAGGCTTTTTCCCCAGGGCTGAAATGGCTGCCACAAGAGGACAGAGGTTTAAGGTGTTTGGGAGTAGGTACAGAGGAGATGTCAGGGGTAAGTTTTTTTATGCAGAGAGCGGTGAGTGCATGGAATAGGCTGCTGGCAAGAGTGGTGGAGGTGGATACGATAGGGTCTTTTAAGAGACTTTTGGATACGTACATGGAGCTTAGAAAAATAGAGGGCTATGGGTAACCCTAGTAATTTCTAAGGTAGGGACATGTTCGGCACAACTTTGTGGGTCGAAGGGCCTATATTGTGCTGTAGATTTTCCATGTTTCTATATCTTTCCCACTGCCAGCTTAGGCCAAGGCCTGAGCCTTAAAGACCTGGAATGTCTGCCATAAATCTCTCTTTTTTTGCCCTTCAGGAGGCTCTGTCAAACCTCCTCTTTGAAGAAGTTTATCATCACCCTTTCTAATTCCTTGTCTTCATTCTTATGTCATTTTTTTGATACTTTCTGTGGAAAGTTCATGATCTTTGGTGTGTTTTATATAATTAAGTTGTTCTCGATGACATGGTTCCACGGTTGATTGGGTAGCAATACTGTCATCAGTCAGAATACAGAATAGGTCTGATTGATGCTACCCTTACCCACATCTCCTCCATTTCCCAGCCATCCACCTCACCCCATTTTCCTGCGGCCTTAACGGGGATAGAGTTTCTTTGCCCTTACCTATCACCCCATGAGCCTCCACATCCAGCACATCCTTTATCATAAATTTCACCATGTTGAATGGGACCTACCACCAAACATGCCTTTATCTACTCTTCTCCATTTTCCCCTTTCTGCAGTGATCATTCCCTCTGTGAATCCCTTGTCCATTCATCCCTCCTGGCACTTATCCCTACAAGTGGAAGAAGTCTTATACCTGCCCACCCACCTCCTCCCTCACCCTCTACTCAAGGCCCCAAACAGCACTTCCAGGTGAGGCAACAACTCACCTGCGGATCTTTTGGGGCTGCCTACAGAATTGGGTGCTCCCAATGCGACCTGCTCTGCAATGGGTGGGTCCTGATGTAGATTGGGGGTCACTTTGCTAAGCACCTTCCTTCCATCTGTAACAAGCAGGATATCCGAGTGGTCAATCATTTTAATTCCAATCCCCCTTCCCATTCTGATGTGTTGCTCCAAGGCCTCCTCTACTGCTACAATGAGTACGATAAGGCCAATCTCAGGCTGGAGGAGTAACATTCCATTACAGTACCCTTCAACTTGATGGCATGAACATCAATTCCTTTAAATTCTGGTAATTTTTCCCCTTCTCCCTTCTCTCGTCTTCCATTCCCCTCTCTAGCTCCCCTGTTACCGCTTCTCCTCTCCTCATAGAAACATAGAAAATAGGTGCAGGAGTAGGCCATTCGGCCCTTTGAGCCTGCACCACCATTCAGTATGATCATGGCTGATCATCCAACTCAGAACCCTGTACCAGCCTTCCCTCCATACCCCCTGATCCTTTCAGCCACAAGGGCCATATCTAACTCCCTCTTAAATATAGCCAATGAACTGGCCTCAACTGTTTCCTGTGGCAGAGAATTCCACAGATTCAGCACTCTCTGTGTGAAGAAGTTTTTCCTCATCTTGGTCCTAAAAGGCTTCCCCTTTATCCTTAAACTGTGACCCCCTCGTTCTCCAACATTGGGAACAATCTTCCTGCATCTAGCCTGTCCAATCCCTTTAGAATTTTATACGTTTCAATAAGATCTCCCCTCAATCTTCTAAAATCCAGCGAGTGTATCTGCCTATCACTTCCCCCGGTGCCCACCTCCTTCCCTTTCTCGCATGATCCAGTCTCCTCTCCTTTCTCATTCTTCCTTCTTCAGCTCTTTACTTTCTCCAACTATCACCTCCCAGCTTCTCATTTCATGCCCCCTCCCCCACCCACCTGGCTTCACCTATTATCTTCTAATTTGTAGTCCTTCTCCTTCCCCCAACCTTCTTATTCTGCCTTCTTTCTCTTCCATTCGAGTACAAATGAAGGGGCTCAGCCTGAAATGTTGACTGTTTATTCCTTCCCATGTATGCTGCCTGACCTGCTAGGTGCCTCCAGCTTTTTGTATGTGTTTCTCTGGATTTCCAGCATTTGAGAATCTCTTGTTTTTATGATCTCCTTACCAGGCTGTTCATCACCTTGAACAATGCCTGGTGAAGAGAAAGTGACTTTTAGTTCATGTCAAAGCCCTTATCATCTGCATCTGGTTAAAAATCTCCCTTTCAACTGAGTGAGAATTCATTCTTGCACTCCAGTGAGCTGATCCTAAACTGGCCTTACTTGTGCCACCTCCTGCTCTTGTGCTGTGCACATCTCTGTAACTCCTATTCATTCTACCTGGGATGATAATTCCGTTCTGCTGCTTGGAGTACAGGAACTAGGAATAATTCACCTGTGATTGCGATCTTTACCTCAGTTGTACAGGGTGAATCATGTGAAATGTGTTCCTTGTTCAGAGTCAATGTGACATGGGAATCCCCATCTCGGAATGTAGTTTTTGACCAGAATTTTTGCTGTATGAGTGACAGTGGTTTTCATTGCTGGAATAGCTTCCACCCATCTTGAAAACATGTCCACTATTACCTCTGGACTGAGTATCCCTGATACTTTGGTAAAGAAATGTGCTCCACTTGTAAGTGTAAAAATGGACCAGGTAGGGCAGGAGCACTTAATTATGGTAGCTTTTCCTTTGCTCCAGGATTCATTTTCTGGCATGTCATACATCTTTCAAATGCTTGTCGACTTTGTGCCCTGAGCTTTGGATTCCACTGCCAATACGAGAATCTATCAATCATCTTTATCTGGGACTCATAATGCAAGTGCAGTACACAATGTCACCTTTAAAGTTTGAAGCACTTTCAGTTGTTCTTCATTAGGAATCACAGGGTTGTCCGAGCACTTACTCTCTTTCAGCAGATTGATGAGTGGTTGAGTAATAGTTGATGGATCTGCCACTAGCTTGTCAGTACAATAATTAGCAATGATTTTATTTTCATTCCCCTGTGTCTTTACTCCTTTGGTCTTTATTGGAGTAAGCTGTGACATAGCTGTAAAACTTATTAATTCATCACTGCCATTCTCACTTGAGTCACTAGGGGCTGCTGTAGAGTCCATATCATGTCCATCCTGTAATTCTTTGGAGTTCAGATGATGTTACTGTCTCTAGTGTCAGTCCAATGTATACTGTAAATCTCTAGAGTTCGGATGGTGGCGCTGTATAGGGAGACTGTTCAATGTGAGCTGTAATTCTTTTGGCGAACATCCACTTGAAGTCACGGCTGCCCTTTCTTACATTGAGTTTGCTTTGAAACTCTGCAATGCACATCAATTTTATCATGTTTTTTCACTTGTTTGGTTAATGCAAAGATTTGCTCATTGGACTTTTTACTGTTTCTATCATGCTGTTTTTGTAGCTTATCAAAAGTTTCATGTTTCTTTTGATTAGTAAGACTTTACTCAACGCTAACTCTTTCAACCACTCACACATTTGATCAAACCAGCCACGTGATGTTCAATCTAAATCAGTAGCAGCCGTTTCCTGGGTCTTATCCCATACTTTCACAACATCATCTAGAAGCCAAGTTTCACTAGATCCAACATTGATGTTTCTCATTAACTTTATCAAACCAGAATGTTTTATTCAAGTAGGAGCTCAAACCCTCAGTTATCTGTTCACATGTAACAGAGATTCTGTAGTTCATTTCATGACTTTGGCCATTGCCTTGATTCATTCTTAGTTCATACATATCTTTTATTACTTTGACCGCGATCTCGGAATTTTAACAGGTTGTCCTGCAACCTGAACTTAATTATTTTCTCCTAAACTCTGCTAGCTTGCATGTGTTTAAGTTTTTCTCCACTGGATTGCACAAATTTGTTATCATTTTATCCATGCTCCACTGTTTGCAAGAATTTAAATTTTGATGCTCTACCGGCTTGTGTATTTAAACCATGCACTCCTGGTTTTGCATGTGGCTCTACCCAGTTGTGTTGCTTTTTTTTTACAGATTGTAACTCCTCACTCCTAACTCCCAACTCCCAACCAGAAATAGTTTTGAACAACAATTTGGAACATAAGAGGAAGTTCTTACCCCTTTAGTTCGGTGCTAAGCATTCTACTTCGACTGGACAATTTCTACAAGTTCCAAACTCAGAAATCTTGCCGATTACGCCACTTGTCAGATTCTGATGTTTTAATCCAGTGATATTTTTGAAGTTAGGAAAGAGGCATGAAACTTGTTGCTTCATGATTGTTTTATTAGGGGTTGATAGAACAAAGAGATATTGAAACAGAAAGTAATAGGAGAGAGAAAAATTAAAAATGGTGCCTAGCATAAAACAGCTATTTTTATACTATTGAGATAAGGAAAATTCCATTCAAATTTATAGATAAGAGACTATGAATTGGAAAGTACTTATTTGAATACTGCAGTACCAAGTTAACCAATGAGAACACACTTATTTATTTAAAGCAGAACAAAGAAGCTTCCAGAGCTTTCCAGAATTATACATTGTATAATCACTGGAGGCATATTAAACTAGCATAAAATACAAAAAGTACTTAAAATATGATCAGATAATTAATTGTTAAACTGCAAAGAAAATAACAATTAAACTGTCTAATCTAGGAATTAAATGATTAGATCCAACAATGTGCAATAGCAAATTGGCAGATAACAACTAGTGAAGTTATGGATGTTGTAAAGGATTATTAAGGAAAATAGCAGAATATAAACCAGTTACAGATATGGGCAGAGAAGTGCCAGGTGAAATTTAAGTGGGAGGTATTGCACTTTGGGAGGTCAAATGAAAGGAGAAGCAGCATTGAGGCACAGGAGGATCCTGAGGTTCATGTCCATAATTCGCTGAATGTGGCTGCACAAGTGAATACATTGCTGAAGAAGGCATATAGCAGGGGTTTTGACTATAAGAGTAAGAAAGTCATGCTGCAGCTATGTAACATTTTAGTCTGATCACACTTAGAGTATTATCTGTAGTTCTGGTCACCCCATTATAGAAAGAATGTGAAAACAGTGCAGAGGGTACAGAAGAGATTGACCAGGATACTGTCTGGATTAAAGGGTAGGAACTACAAGGAAAGTTTGGACAAATTTGTGTTTTTCTCCCTACAGTGTCAGAAGCTGAGGAGTGAGAGAGTTTTTTAAATTATGAGGGACATGGATATGGTAGGCTATCAAAACTTTTCCCCAGGACAGAGATATCAAGTAGCCGAGGACATGCTTTTAAGGTTAGAGGAGGGAGTAAAAAGGCGACATGAGGACAAGTTTACTTTTATGCAAAGTGTGACAGGTGCCCGAAACGGTACCGGGGTAGTTGTGAAAGCAGACTGTTTGGTGGATTTTAAGAGGCTTTTAGATAGACACATGAAAATAAAGGAATGGGGTGGGGTGGGGAATGGATGACATGCAGGATGAAGACATTTATTATAAATTGGCAGTATGTTCAGCACAACATCATGGGCAAATGGCCTGTCCACTGCAGTACTGTTATCTGTTCTATGTTCTTGCTTCACTCGTTCATTCCCTCACACCCAGTTCAAGATCAAACAGGCCTTCTAATCACAGCCAGAGAGACCTCAAGCAGCTTGTTTTTGATGACCAGTGCTGCCTTCATGCATGTGTGACACACTGTTACAGCAGGGACATCTATCATTCTCTGCTTGTCAGTTGGTGTCACCTTGTGGGCGCAGTTGTCCCCTGAACAAATACTGAACATGCAGATAAGAAAGTAATGGTATTTGCCTGTCTAACAATAGTTCTGACTAATCAATTTTCTGTATCTAAATTACTGTGAACTATACAAAAACTTTCAGCTGTACGGGAGAATTCCTAATCCTTCCTTAAATTTCTTTCTTTATGGGTTATGCTACTGGCATTATTCCATCTCTTTCTATATTGCTATTGACTAACTTTTTGGGACATTTATCAGCTGTAATGGGGAAAGAGACCCTTGATATGTCTTTGTTTCTTCCACAAATACCATCACTGTGTCTGAAAGCCCCCACTGAGTTATGCTTCGTTGCATCAGGTAATGTACTTTCTTCCCAATTATCAAGGTTGGCCTTCTTTCTGGGAGGTTGATTTTAAGATCCTGTTGTCCTATCAGATTTTCTGCCCTCTGAATGGTAAGTTGCCTACTGGCATAATGATTGGTGCAAAAAGCCATCTGTTACATTCAAGTGTGCAATAGCCCTGAAGAATAATATTGATCAATTCTTCTGGCAGAATGATTGTATAGCTAGAGTGAGTACTCTCTCCAATACGTGTGCCATGTGCATGTACTAGAGTCATCACTCTTGCACCAAAGATTTACTCCATAAGTTATATAAGTCGTCCAGCACATATCACTGTTCTTCCTAAAAGGCTGAAAATCCAATATGTTAGACTGTACCGATCAATAACAAACTATCAGTTGAATATATCTGCAACTAGTTTCATTATTAAGAAACAAATAATTTGCAACACAGTGTGTGCTTAACATAATCACACATAGGCCAAAGCCAGCATGGCTTCCTCAAAGGAAAATCCTGCCTGAATAATCTACTGCAATTCTTTGATGAAATTACAATCAGGGAGACAAAGGAGATGCAGTAGATGTGGTGTACTTGGGTTTACAGAAGGCTTTTTACAAGGTGCCACACGTGAGGCTGCTTAGCAAGATAAGAACCCATGGAATTACGGGGAAGTTACTAGTGTGGAGCATTAGCTGGTCAGCTGACAACAGAGTGGGAATAAAAGGATCCTAGTCTGGCTGGCTGCTGGTTACCAGTGAAGTTCCACAGGGGTCAGTGTTGGGGCCATAGCTTTTTACAATATATGTCGATGATTTGGACTATGGGATTAATGGAATTGTGACTAAATATGCTGATGATACAAAGATAGGTGGAGGATCGGGTAGTGTTGAAGAAACAGAGGACTTGCAGTGAGACTTAATAGTTTAGGGAAATGGGCAAAGAAGTGGCAAATGAAATACAATGTTGGAAAGTGTATGGTCATGTACTTTGGTGGAAGAAATAAACGGGCAGACTATTATTTAGATGGGGAGAGAATTCAAAATGCAGAGATGTGAAGGTACTTGGGAGTCCTTGTGCAAGATACCCTAAAGGTTAACCTCCGGTTTGAGTTGGTTATGAAGAAGGTGAATGCAATGTTAGCATTCATATCTGGAGGTCGTCGTCGTGTCTATCCCTCGAGGCCATCGTCGTGGCTATCCCTCGAGGTAGAGGATGATGGTCTTCATTCCATTGATCTACTTATGGGCTCTCAAGTGGCTTACGAGTCCAATCTTGGCTTTGAAAGTTCTTCCGCATTCAGGACAGGTAATTCCAGATGGCAGATCAGGCTTTGGTTGTTGCTGCCTCTCTTTCCATTTTCTTCTTCTAATTCTGCACATCTGTTGGCTTTAAAAGTTGTTGTTCCTTCTCCGACGATGGCTTGCCAGAGTTTCCTGTCCATGGCATTGGTTTCCCAATTGTTGATGTCGATGTTACTTTCCTTCATGTTGGCTTTTAAGATGTCTTTGAAACTCTTCTGTTGTCCGCCTCTTTTACGTTCCCCTTCTTTAAGCTGGGAGTAGAAGATTTGTTTCAGAAGACATTCATCTTTCATCTGAACAACCTGACCACTCCATCTTAGTTGGTTCTTGATGACGTAGGCTTCAATGCTTGTTGTTTTTGCTTCATTTAGCACACTGACGTTGGTTCTTCAATCTTCCCAGCTGATGTTTAAGATGTTTTGAAGACAGCGTTGATGGAACTTTTCAAATGCCTTCAGATGTCGTCGGTATGTTGTCCAGATTTCTGATGCATACAGGAGCATTGGGATCACCACTCCTTTGTACACTAACATTTTGGTGTCTGTTCGGATGTCAGGATCATGAAAGACTCTTGTTCAGAGATGTCCAAAAGCTGTTCCAACACATTTAAGACGATGTTAGATCTCGTCATTAAGGTCGACGTTAGAGGAGAGGTGACTTCCAAGATGCGGATAGTGGTCCATGTTTTCCAGGGTTATTTTGCCAAGTTGAATTGATGGTTCTATCTGATTTGTCTCAGTTGGTGACAGTTGGTAGATGAGTCTTCTTAGAATTGATGGTAATTCAATTGATGGAATTGAATTCATGGTTGATGCACAGTTGAAGGCAGTTAGAATCTGTTGTAGGTGGTTTTCTGAGAGAGCTGCAACACTGTTGTCATATGCGTATTGGAACTCAATGAAGGAACACGTGGATGTCTTGTTTTTGGACTTGAGAGGAGCAAGATTGAAAGGTCTGCCATCTGTTCCATACTCTGGTCAGTCTGAATTTGGGTTATCCATCAGAGTTCGTATATTTTATAGTTTAGTTTCACTTCTCGGTGTTTTTCGACCGCATGATGGTGATCCCTCTGGACGTGGCTTTCCAGACAGGATGGGGTAAAGCAGACTATTTTTAGGCACCTTTTCTAGCCCCTTCCCAGTTCAGGGTGAGCAGAGTGGACCCTAAATAGGGCTGCTCAGGCGTGAATACTGCTACCGAACAGCTTTCATGCTTCTGTCCAAAAGTTGAGCGACTGAATCAAGTATTCACCGCTTTCGTGCCGGTTCTTGACTAGGAGCTTTCAACCATCACATTGCCTGCTCCCATCGCCCTCCCCCGATCGACCTGAAGAAGTGGCCCACAGAGCGAAGACGCCTGTGTGTGTATTTGTTTAATGTGTACTTGATGTTGCACTCCAAGAAGCACACGATACTTCACAAATCAACCAACTGATTCCAATGGCATGGAAACCACGGCGATTGGAGCTGAGGGATTTGTTGCAGCCTTCATCCGCCTTCACATCCGTTGAGTTCGAGGTAACTTCATCCGTCTGTTCCACCGTTAAGGTCTTGGTTGGATTGCTGTTTGTCACAGGGACCTCACCCTCGACCTTACCATCATGGGTGACCCTACCAGGAGCATAGCTGCAGACAGCATCGCTCTTGGGACCTCAGGACCACACAAGCTTCGCCACCTCGACAAGGTGATAATCCACAGAGAAAATTTCTGTAGGTATAGAATATAAGAGCAGGGATGTGATATTGAAGCTCTGTAAGGCACTCGTGTGACAACACTTGGAGTATTGTGTGCAGTTTTGGGCTCCTTATTTTAGAAAGAATGTACTGACATTGGAGAGGGTTCAGAGAAGATTCACGAGAATGATTCCAGGAATGAAAGGGTATGAGGAACGTCTGGCAGCTCTTGGGATGTTTTCCCTGGAGTTCAGGAGAATGAAGGGGGATCTCATAGAAACATTCCGAATGTTAGAAGGCCTGAACAGATTAGATACGGCAAAGTTACTTTCCATGATGGGGGATTCTAGGACGAGGAGGCATGACTTCAGGATTGAAGGACGTCCTTTCAGAACTGAGATGCGGAGAAATTACTTTAGTCAAAGGGTGTTAAATCTGTGGAATTTGTTGCCACGAGCGGCTGTGGAGGCCAAGTCTTTGGATGTATTTAAGGCAGAGATAGACAGGTTCTTGATTAGCCAGGGCATCAGAGGATATGGGGTGAAAGCGGGGGAATGGTGATGACTGGAGGAATGGATCAGCCATGATTAAATGGTGGAGCAGACTCGATGGCCGAATGGCCTACTTCTGCTCTTATATCTTATGGTTTTATGGTTTTATAATCACCTGGAGTGGTTGCAAAACTGAAATAGCAGTGTCTCAAGTCAGTGAATCCTTTTCCAGGTCTCATTTATTTTAATTTTATTGAGATGCAGTGCAGAATAGGCTCTTCCCACCCCTCGAGCTGCACCATCCAGCAATTCCCCTGATTTAATCCTATCTTAATCGCGGTAGAATTTACAATGACTGATTAACCTGCCAAATTGTATGCCTCTTTGGACAGTAGAAGGAAACTGGAGCACCCAGAGGAAACCCTCCTTGTCATGAGGAGAATGTAAGAAGTCCTTACAGGCTGCAGCAGGAATTGAACCTGAGTTGCTGGTACTGTGAGGTGTTGCACTAACCATTATCCTACCATGCTGCACTATTGTTGAGGCTTTATTAACCATGTCAAGACTACCACAAGCAGAAGGCTGTCAGTGTCTGAGCACGCAATTTCGAGTGAAACAATAGAAGCAAAGGAATTCTGGATGGGAATAACGCACTGTATGTACATTGCTTCAAGCCAGGTTTTGACATACCTGATCAAAATGGCCTGTTCATTAAGCTTGTTCCATTGAAGATGAGCCAGATTCTTTTCAAAAGGCAGGTAATTAGAACATTAATTATTTCTGTCACTCAAATGGACGAGTTGTGAATAGCAACTCCCTTGCTGTATGCCAAATTGTTTACTAGACTGACTGGAAATTTTCCTCTTCTGTGAGTGCATGGAACAATCACACAAGAAATTAGTTGTATTCTGTAATGAAAAAGATGCTTGCACTTTCATCTGAATAATCTGAGGTACATGCCAAATAAATTAAATGTAATTAATTTCTGATTGTCAACAACTTTGTTAATGAAAGCACACTGTCTACTCTCCATCTTGCCAACAACCTCTGGATTGTATTTTTCAATATTTTCTCTTGTTATTTCTTTGGTTTCCTTGAGTTTTGTTCTTGTATTAGAAATATTGAACCCGTATTTAAAATCCATGTACAGTACCTGTTTTGACAAGATGCGGAGCTGCTTCCAATGGTTGGCCAATAATTGCAATCCAGACTGACACAAGCACAGTCACTTTGGCACAGCAGAAGGGGAGACTGGCACCTTAAGAAATGTAACCCAGCGCGAGTTTTCAACTTCAGAAGAGGAAAAGGGAAGGGGGAGGGGTGCAGGAGTAATACTTGGTAAAAACTTCCATTCATTCTTGGTAGAAGCATCATAAGCCTTTGACTTTGTTCTGGTGCCACTCACTGGCACTTGCTGGAATGAATGTTCATTTTGATTAATGGTACAATAAATTATTGGCTTATTTCTTTCATCTGTGTTTTTCAGTCATCATAGTTCATTCTCGAAACGCAATGAATGAATGCGGCATTTGATGTAATAAGCAGTGCTTTTCAATATGAACGAACGGAGATAGGGTAGTCCTGGTTAATGCAACAACTTAGTGATCAGTTTCAGATCCAGTAAAATAAATATCATTTGCCAAGCTCTTTGCCCTCAGGTTTCAGAGTCAGCTGCCAACTGTGGGATGGTTGATAAAGGTGTTCCAATATGACACACCATTAAATTAAGGCTTCCAGCTGTCAGAAAGGACTTTACTCCTAGTGCTAGAAATAACATTATATATATCTTTTGGTGTTACTCAGGAAATAATTTCTTTAATTGCAGGGCTCACATGTCTGTTCAGGTGTTTTAGAGTACCCTACCAATCCTCTAAGAGCGCCATTCCAAAGAGTTAAGTACTACTGAAGTCTAAAACTGATTTGCAAAGCAAATTCATATTTACTTCCCAAAGAATTAATGCTTGTATCAGAGGAGAAAAGAAACAAAAACGAATAACTACGGTGCACTCTAGAGATACCATGGCAACGAAAAAGACTGCAATTCATTGATGTCTATTAATCATAGTTAAGCACATTTATCTTAGTTCTTTATAGCTAACCAGCATAATGATCAGGATTATTATTTATAATTAGAGGAAGTAATAGATCATACATAACCTTTGGATGAGTCTCATTAATTTACCTGATTCCATCGGGACTTCATACTGAGGTAGTTAGGTACTTCATCTCTGTCATTCTGTGCTCCAATGGCACATAGTTAATGCTCTGAAAAGGACAGCAGTGTGATCGTGGAAAGAAAAATATGACGAATACTCAAGGGAAGTTTATGACTATACAAGAGTGATATGAAACTGTAGGGCATTGCTTTGGAATTTGGGGTGCAATGTTTCTGAAGCCAATAGGTGTTACATGAAATACACTGGTGATTCATGGCATTTGGTTTTTGGAATGTGTGGGTGTTAACATTAAGTAAGAGCACGGTGCCAAATGCCACTGTGCCAATTATGATAAAGGCACTTAATAATCAGAGATTTACTTTCAACTAAATACGCTACTTAATTAACTGTAAAAGTTGGTAAGTCTATGGAAAATTTGGTGAAAGAGTTGCTTTCAAAACAGTTCATGGGTAGGATAGAGAATTCCTGTCCAGAAATATAAATCATATGGCTAAAGTGAAATCTAATGTTTCCTCACTGTAGGTTTCTCACATGTTTCATCTTTACCATGATACATTGACTCATTTTCCATAGCACTGTGGCAGAACAGATAGTGCTGGTGCTTCTTGGATTCAGTGATCCGGATTCAATCCCAACCCCAGGTGTCTAAGTGGCATCCTTCTGTGACTGCATGGGTTTTCTTGTGTGCTCCAGTTTTTCCTGTCATCTCAAAGCTATGCTTGTTGGTAGGTTACCATGAAATATGGCAAGAGAATCAGGATGAAGCTGATGGATATATGAGAGAGCATGTGCCAAAGGAAGTAAGTGGGGAAATGGGATTGATGGAGCTGGTCTGAGAGCCAGGATTGACTCAATATGCTGAATGACCTTCTATACCATTTGGAAACTTGAAAAAAATATGAAGTGCGATTGTGATATTAAATGTTTACCTACTTGCATATTTGCAGCAGTCATTATGAAATTTACACCAAAAAGAAATCAAACATTGTGTAGAGCCTCTTACCCATGTTCCTGCTTAATGGAGTTGTTTTTAGCTCTTGGTGCTAAAGGGATAGTTAATGGTCAGCTGTGTGAACTTTGTGGGCAGCAACTAATTTGCAATGAAATAGAGTCAGCCAGCAGTCTGGGCCTTGTGAATGTCATAAAGGGGAAGAGAATGGGGGTATTGTTTCCATTACCCCAAGAAAAGTTTCCAGTTCATCTCTCCAAACTCAGCAGTCCCCTTTAGGACAGAATGTTCATCAATTCAGCACTTGATACAAACAGATAGATCGATTAGGGAATAAATGGGGCCCAGAAGTATGGGAACCCATTTATACCAGTTGTGAAAAAAGGATCTGACGTGCTTTCACAATGTTTTTACCTTGCTAGGACTATCCTCAATATAAACTGCTATCTTCTTTCTTTTACAATCTCAAGAAATAATTGAAAGTGAAGGGATATAATTGCACAACTACCTTTTGATTTTTCTTCATATTCATCCCTGTTATTTTAATGGATAAATACACTTGGTGGATGTTCTGCTGGAATGGGTGAAAAGGACTGATAATTTAAAAGAACTGCTTTTGAGGACAATACTTTATAGAATTCCACTAACTTGCTTTTGCATCAATTTTGAAACATTCTGAAAATGAAGAAACTTAATTTACAAATAAAATGTCTCCTATTGCAGTGTTGAGTTGTTGGTTAAAACTTTCAATATTTTAGAACCATAGAACACAGCACAGAAAACAGGCCATTCAGCCCTTCTAGTCTGTGCCGAAACTTTATTCTGCTAGTCCCATTGACCTACAACCAGTCCATAACGCCCAGACCTCTCCCATCCATCTATCTATCCAATTTATTCTTAAAACTTACATGTGGTAAACTTACTGCATTTACCACGTCAGATGGCAGCTCGTTCCATACTCCCACCACTCTCTGAGTGAAGAAGTTCCCCCTAATGTTCCCCTAAACCTTTCCCCTTTCACCCTAAAGCCATGTCCTCTAGTATTTATACCATGTCCTCTCGTATAATGTGTCATTTCTTAATGCATGCATTTCTAAATGACAATAAAAGAGGACTACGTGTCTTCATAATCATTTATCTCTCCTAATCCAAGTGGAAAGAGCCTACTCACATTTACTCTGTCTATACTCCTCATAATTTTGTAAACCTCTATCAAATCCCCCCTCATTCTTCTATGCTCCAAGGAATAAAGCCCTAACCTGTTCAATCTTTCCCTGTAACTCAACTTCTGAAGACCTGGCAACATCCTAGTAAATCTTCTCTGCACTCTTTCAATCTTACTGATATCCTTCCTATAGTTAGGTAACCAGAACTGCATTCAATACTCCAAATTTGGCCTCACCAATGTCTTGTACAACCTCCCCATAACATCCCAACTTCTATACTCAATACTTTGATTTATGAATGCCAGGATGCCAAAAGCCTTCTTTACAACCCTGTCTACCTGTGATGCCACTCTCAGGGAATTCTGTATCTGAACTCCCAGATCCCTTTGTTCCTCTGCACTCCTCAGTGCCTACCATGTACTCTGTATTTCCTACCTTGATTTGTCCTTCCAAAATGCAACACCTCACACTTGTCTGCATTAAATTCCATCTGCCATTTTCTGGCCCATTTTTCCAGTTAGTCCAGATCCCTCTGCAAGCTTTGAAAGCCTTCCTCGCTGTCCACAACGCCTCCGATCTTAGTGTCATCAGCAAACTTGCTGATCCAATTTACCACATTATCATCTGGATCATTGATATAGACAACAAATAACAATGGTCTCAGCACAGATCCCTGAGGCACACCACTAGTCACAGGCCTCCAGCAATCATCCACTACCACTCTGTCTTCTCCCACACAGCCAATTTTGAATCCAGTTTACAACCTCTCCATGGATACCTAGTGTCTGAACCTTCTGAACTAACCTCCCATGTGGCATCTTGTCAAAGGCCTTATTAAAGTCCATGTAGATAACATCCACAGCCTTTCCTTCATCTACTTTCTTGGTAACCTCCTCGAAAAACTCTACAAGATTCGTTAAACACGATCTACCATGCACAAAGCCATGCTGACTATCCTTAATCAACCCTTAGCTGTCCAAATGCTTATATATTCGATCTCTCAGAACACCTTCCAATAATTTACCTCTTACTGATGTCAGGCTCACTGGCCTGTAATTACCTTGTTTAATTTTGGAGCCTTTTTTTAAACGACGGAACAACATGAGCTACCCTCTAATCCTCCGGCACCGCACCCTTGGCTAAGGTCATTTTAAATATTTCTGCCAGGGCCCCTGCAATTTCTACGCTAGTCTGTCTCAAGGTCTGAGGAAATATCATGTCAGGCCTGGGGGATTTATCTACCTTTATTCGCTGTAAGGCAGCAAGCACCTCCTCCTCCTCTTTAACTCGATATGTTCCATGACACTACTGCTTGTTTCCCTTCCTTCCATTTCCACTATGCCAGTTCCCTGAGTAAGTACTGATGCAAAATAACTGTTTAAGATCTCCCCCATCTCGTGAGGCTCCACACATAGACGACCACTCTGATCTTCTAGGGGGACCAACTTTGTCCCTTACTATCCTTTTATTCTTAATATACGACGGGAGGAAAAGATGGCGGCGGCGCAATGCAGCTCGCAGCGGCCACTCCGGTGGTGATGACTGTTATTTGTCAAGTAGGGTGCCGTGCACAATCCTGACATGAGAGCACAGAGGAACATCTGGTGAAACTTCTGACATGCCTGCTTCGCTGCTGCTGCTACTGTGTGGTCCAGAATCTCCGGAGGAGAAGGCCCTGAGTCCTCAGCTTTGCTTGTTGCTCGGCGGCCGGGGCGGGATTGAAGCACTCGGCAGAGGATGGTGCTCGGAGGGGCTGGTCGAAGGCTCGAAGTTTTCGGACAGTCACAGAGTCCGCTGCGGTCGGGTGCTTCCAATGGTGCTGCATTGGCAAGTTGGCGGCACTTGGACGTTCATGGCGGGGAGAGTTTCTCCCTTCTGCGGCCTGCGTGAGATGATGAATCTATTGGGACTTTGAGGCTTTTTTTTACCATTCCCACGGTCTGCTCTTTATCAAATTATGGTATTGTTTTGTACTGTTGTAACTATATGTTATAATTATGTGGTTTTGTCAGTTTTAATCTTGGTTTATCCTGTGTTTTCTTGTGATATCATTCTGGAGGAACATTGTATCATTTTTTAATGCATGCATTTCTAAATGACAAATGAGGACTGAGTGTCCTTATAATCTAATCTAATCTAATCTAATATACTTGTAGAAACCCTTCGGGCTTACCTTCACATTATTTGCCAAAGCAACCTCATGTCTTCTTTTGCCTTCCTGATTTCCTTCTTTAGTATTTTCTTACATTTTGTATACCCTTCAAGTACCTCATTTGTTCCTTGTTGCCTATACCTGCTATACACCTGTCTCTTTTTCTTAACCAGATCGCTAATATCTCTTGAAAACCAAGGTTCCCTATGCCTATTAATTTTGCCTTTAATCCTAGCAGGAACATGCAAACTCTGCACTCTCAAAATTTCACCTTTGAAGGCCTTCCACTTACTGAACACATCCTTGCTAGAAAACAACTTATCCCAATCCACTCTTCCTAGATCCTTTCTCATTTCTACAAAATTGGCCCTTCTCCAATTTAGAACTTCAACTCGAGGACCAGACCTGTTCTTATCCATAGTTAACATGAAACTAATGACATTATGGTCACTGGGCCCAAAATGTTCACCTACAGATACCTCTGTCACCTGACCTATCTGGTTCCCTAATAGGAGATCAAGTATTGCATCCTCTCTCGTGGGTACCTCTATATATTGATTTAGAAAACTTTCCTGAACACATTTGACAAACTCCAAGCCATCTAGCCCTTTCACAGTTTGGGAGTCCCAGTCAATACGTGGAAAATTAAAATCCCCAACTATTACAACTTGCTGTTTCTTACATCGGTCTGCTATCTCTCTACAGATTTCCTCCTCCAGTTCTCTCTGACTATTGGGCGGTCTATAATACGACCCTATTAGTGTGGTCACACGTTTCCTGTTCCTCAGCTCCACCCATATGGCCTCTGTAGACAAGCCCTCCAGGCTGTCCTGTCTCCGCACATCTGTGATATTTTCCCTGAGTAATAATGCCACTCCTCTACCTTTCATCCCTTCCCCTCTATCACGTCTGAAACAACGGAATCCTTAACAACAGAAACATTAAGCTGCCAGTCCTGCCCCTCCTGCAACCAAGTTTCACTAATAGCAATAATGTGATTGCTATAGCAATAATGAACCCTAAACTCATCTCCTTACCTATAATACTCCTTGCATTGAAATAGATGCACCTGAGAATGTTTCTATCATGTACAAACCTTTGATTTCTGTCTATACATGCAGTCCTCGCATGACCTTTATCCTCCTCCACCTCACTATCTGCTCTAACACTCTGGTTCCCCTCCCCCTGCAAATCCAGTTTACACCCCCCGGAGCAGCACTAGCAAATCTACCCACAAGGATGTTGGTCTCCCTGCAGTTCAGGTGCACACCGTCCCGTCGGAACAGGTCCCACCTTCCCTGGAACAAAGCCCAATTGTCCAGAAACATGAAGACCTCCCACCTGCACCATCTCCTTAGCCATGTATTTAGCTGCATTAGCTTCCTATTTCTAGCCTCACTAGCACGTGGCATGGGTAGCAAACCGGAGATTGCAACCCTGGAGGTCCTGTCCTTCAACTTTGCACCTAACTCCCTAAACTCTCTTTGCAGGACCTCCTCCTCTTTCCTATCCACGTCATTGGTCCCTACATGGACTACAACATCTGGCTGCTCACCCTCCCTCCTGAGAATACCGAGAACTCGATTCGAGATATCGCGGACCCTGGCACCAGGGAGGCAACTGACCATCCGGGATTCTCAATCTCTCAACAATACCATAACTTGATGAAGAACAGGCCATGGCACCGTAAAAAAGCTCAAAGTCTCTCGAATGTCCCACACCTCACGCAGACGGGAGAAGGAAGAAAACTCTCCCTGCCATACCTGACCACAGTCTGACTCTGAGTCATCCGAAAACTTCGAGCCTCTGATCAGCCCTCCGACACCGAGTACCGAGCACTATCTCTATCCGAACGATTCGACCTCAATCTTGGTCGCCAGCAGCAGGCAAAGCTGGGGATTTTGAGGCCTTCCCTCCGGAAGATTCTCGATCGCCCAGTAACAGCGGCAGCGAACCGGCGTTTCAGAAATTTCTCCAGATGTTCCTCTGTGTTTTCACGTCTGTCTCCATCAAATCAGAATTGTCCACGGCCCCTATTTAACGGATGCAATATCATTTTCACTGGAGAGCTGCGCGCGAACGGCGTGCTGCTATCTTCTCCTCCTGCCTTTACAGGAACAGTTAGTTCCTTTGGTGGCCTGTTAAATATAGTACCAATAGGATTCAAACTCTTAAAATCAAGTGAGATAAGTAATATGTAAATGAAACTTTGGTGATGATTGAATTGCATAGTGTGGATATATTTTTCCAGATAACGCCAGTTCCAGGCACACATCCTCTTCTGGTGTTCGTCAATCCAAAAAGTGGTGGGAAACAAGGAGAAAGGTGAGCCTCTGCCTTTGTATGTCATTGAGTTTTGAAAAATGAAACAGAATGTTGTTCATGGTGAGAAATCAAACAACAATCTAATTGGGGAAGACTAATGATAAACCCAGATAATTATGGATGTATTATAATGCAATATTTTAAAATATAAATATAAGATTAGTCAGTATCCAACGCAAATAGAAGTTATCACCAATAAACACAATAAAAACAGTGTTAGTCATCTGAAATTGCTCATGCTTACTGTATTTCCAAGCTGGTGTATGAATGGAACTCCTCGGAAAAGGTCAGAGACCTGGTTAAAGTGAGTCTCCATTGCTTCAGAAACCTCAAAATGCCTAAACCAGGGCACAGTCAACCTCTGCCTCTTAAAATGTAATTCCAAATAGTGAAGGAAGAGTAGGCATTCTCCAAAGCAATTATTTGCTCTTGCTTATCCGGCAAAGAGGCTCACATTTCTGCAGCAAATGAGTAACAGCATGGTGGTCACCACAAAATTGAAGTGGTCTTTGTAGTTCATACTTCAGGGAAGTAAACATACTGGACCTCCAAGACTTCCAAAGATAATCTTACAAGTAATTGGCCCAAGTAGAACCAGCACATAGTAGATGGAGGCAAAGGTGATCCAGCAGGAGAAGGGAGGGGCCTAGTACAAAGTAGAAGATGGCATAAATGTTATTGCAGAATGCCTGATGAGAATCATCTGTTTCTAGGCTAGCTCCTGTCTGGCCCCCTATGTCTGTCCTGAACATCCACAAGCATTGGCAGTGTAGCTCAACGGGGCACCACTTGCTACAATGTCACAAGCCAAGCAATTTGAGATCATCGTTATTACGCTTTAGCTGGTGACGTAAAGTCATTATGTAGAAGGAATGTTTACTACAGCTTTTCCTGAATTTACTGTAACTGCATGATGCTTATGAATGTTAATGCAGTTCTTCATAAAGGTTATGCTATATTCCTCCATTTCCTGATTATTCTATAATGCTTAAAATATTACCCCCAACAACCATCTGTAAAGCAGTATGACAGTTTGATATTCTTAAAATGCATTTGAGAATTGTAATGTTGGTTGTTTTGCAATGTATAAAATTGCAGAATTTTGATCAAAAAATGTCTGATACTGACTGCACTTCTGATAAATTTAGTTTATCTTTAAGGACTTATCCATCCCCTGCAGGTATAATATAATGTAATAGACACTATCCCTTTGCTTCCTGACACAGAGAGTTCCTTCAGCAGTTTATTTTCTGTAATTTAAGATTGGGTGATCAGATTTAAATACTAATTTTGAAAAATAAATCTTATAAGACAAATACAACAAAATAATTTTGAGAAATTCTCCTTTTTAATTGTGCCTAATTTCAATGAAATACTAAGCATTGCATGATTGAAATTGTCACTCATTAATTGTTCAGTGAAAATAAAGAATAGAAAACATATGACCTGGTATAAGTGTCGTGTCTAGTTAATATCCCCTACAAGTGCCTCTATTTATCTTCCCCTGTGACTTGTGCACTGTTTCAACTCACATTTCTGTAAAAGCACTACCTGGGGACATTAATTAGGTGTGACACCAGTACGAGCTTGACCCAAGCACCCTCCTGGAAAAGACCTTCATTATAAATCATCATTAAAACTAAAATGATTACAGTAACAATACAGATCACTTCTTCGTTAATATTAAATGATGAATTCACATATATTACTTCGTCTATAAAGATTCCTTTATGCTTTATCAAATAGACTCTTCTAGGAAGCTGACATAAAATTCTAACATAAAACAGGTTGTTTTAACTAATGGATAATTTATTTTCTAATCTTTTCATAGAATCTTCAGAAAATTCCAGTTTCTGCTGAATCCTCGCCAGGTTTACAGTCTTGGTAGTAGTGGCCCAATGCCAGGGTAAGTACAACAGGAAAACCGGAATTAGAAATATCATGTACAGATTGAAAATATGAAAAGGTTACCAAATTCATGTTTTTAATAATATTTATGTTGAACATTAAGGATGTAGGTACAAATCATTTTCCGATCTTGTAGTAAGCACTAACATAATCCATAGAAAATAGTTCATGTTTAGACATTTAATCCTGGTTTTAAAGCTCAATTATCGAGTATAACTTAATATATGAACAAAGAAATCAAAGCTATTTGAAAGGGCATCGTGACACATATTAACTTCTCTAAAGACTGAAATGCAACCTGGAATTGTACACTGTAAAATTCTGTTGTTATATATTATAAAGTATATAAAACAATTTTACTAATTATCACCTTAAAATAAGTAAGATGCAATATATTAATATTTTGCTCTCTAATAAGATCATGAAAATCTACTTCAGCTTTTGTGATACTGAGACACACTGAAGTCTCTTAAATCTGCATTGAAACTTTTGTTATCTTGGGAGTTGACAAGTTTCATTAATGTTGAAGACAAATAGTGAATAACGTTCTTGTATGAATTATGCGCTGTGCAGTTTGTTATGATACCCTGTGTTCCCAGCAGGATGGGATGTACAAGCTGATAAATCTTACCCTTACAGAAACATTACAAGATTGCAGTCAGCCTGAGGCAAGATTACCAGACACATCTGTTTCCTAATTCACAAACAACAGTATTATATCTTAAACGTCTGACTTTCTCTTCAACCGTAGAGACTCTTTCCTGTAAATCATAAACAAAACTACAGTGAACAATTGTACTGTTTCTGAACTACCTTTCATTGAAAAAAGAGGTATAGTTTTAATATGTTGCTAGCAGAGTCCAGTGAAGAAAAAAATGTTAACAGAATTTTTGTGTTTATATTGGGATATAATGCTAAATTAAACACAATAAAGTGTTTCACAGTATTCGAGTGGGAGTTGGGCAGCAGTAGAATAAAAACAGTGGACGTGATTGAAGGCTTGAAGGATGAGGTTTTGGGGATATTTTACTTAATTGTGAGAAAAATGGGAGCTCTAAAGGGTTCGGCCTAGTCTCTTAAAGGGTTTACTGCATATGAGTTTGCAGAAGACTAGCAGCAGAAGAATGCAACAGTGCACTGACATGTAAAGTTGGAAAACCTTGTCAAGATAGGGTAGATGATGCTGTGGAAGGAATTATAAAAATCCTTCTGTATTCAGTGTGTTCAAACACAAGCAGTAAATGGTGAAACAGATGGGAAAAATAAGTGGCTGAGGCAGTCTGGGGTAGGATATGGATGGTGGTGGTAGATGAGCTAAAGTTTACATGCACAGTGGAGCAAGAAAGGTCAACAAGCAAAATTGAGGTCAAGAAATATGGAGTCCATGGGGTAAAATGGGAATTGGCTTTATTAAAAATGTCTGTGTAGGGGTTTGAAAGGTCAGTAAAGCAATCATCCAAAACCTCAGGACTGGACAAAAGTAATATCATCCTGAATAAATAGCAGGGAAAGTCAGTGGAGTTGGAGGTTGTGGGGTCAGAATCTTTGAAAGGACTGCACATCTTTGGGCTGACTGATTTGATGCAACTCTCAGATCATACTATGTTTCCAGGTTCAAGCTACCTGAGAAATTGTAGAGTTTATCTAAAGGGTGACCTGCATGGTGCTTCTACCTGCAGCAAATATAAAATGTTAATCAAATGGAAAGATCTTGGTCTGTCATCTTTCCCTCCTCCCTGCCCAAAAGGTCACTGAAGGTCAAAGCACAGGTGAATGAGGTGGTGACAAAGGTATACTGAGTGCTAACCTCCATTGGCCTTGTTGTTGAATATAAAAGCATGGATGTCATATCATAAAATGCTGCCAATTTCGGAAGGGTGCCCCAAAGAAGCAGATCATCTGGCCAACATTCTGATCCTGTCTGACGAGAGGTTCTATGAGGGGCAAGGAATGAAGTCCTCAGCATTCAGAAAAGCTATAGTTTTTTTGCTTCCAGTGATCCAAGAAATAGAAAGAATGAAATAAAATCTGCAGAACTTTCTCTCCTCTATAAATATTGTTGGTGGAGAGTAATATTAAGCTTGGGTACATTGTCTTGGGAATATTCCATAACATTTCCCACACAAAACAACTTACTATTTCAATCTGACATTTCCATTCTTTCTCTCCAAGAGACAGTGATATTTTTTTGGATTTCCACCAATGACCAATAGCTAGCGAAACAGATTAATATGCATTACAAACGAACTGAGTTCAAAACAAAGATCCAGATGGGAGGCAAATGGCATCATAGCAAAAATGGAAATTAAAAAAAAAATTAAACTCGCAGAGAACAGCACTGTTCATGAAAATAACTTTAGTTTCTATGTAAGTCTGTTGCATCTGTTAACTCTCAACAAGTGACCTAGCCAAATATTCTGCAAAACTGAGAGAATCAGAAAAAGTCTGGATATTCTGCTTAGTCCTTGATCATTCTGCTGGCTTTCTCTTTGAACTTTGATTGGATGGCAAGAGAAGTGCGAAAAATAACTATTTGTGTGAACAGTTGCATTCCCATATGTGCATCAGTAATATTTTTACAGAAATAGATGTAAATTAATGTGCAGCATTAACACATTACAGAAATGTAGGTGATTCTTGTAGTGATCACTTCTCTAACAAGGATTGGCCATTCATTTTAAATTGTATCCTGTTCTGATTATTGTCATTATTATTAGGGTGTCCCAGAAATATGTCTACAATGATCACAAACAATTCAACATACCCACGTTTCATTTTATTGAAAATTAAGTTTGCAAGCTTACTGCCATTTATGAGCGTTTTTTTTCCACCTTCACTGGATATGTTGGTCATTGGCTAGCATGGCAGATCATATTCCCTGAAGGACATTTGTTAGCTAGATAAGTTTCAACTAAAATACACGGTTGTGTCACAGCTATGGATCTGGCAATGCAGCAGATACAGCAATTGTGCTCGTGAATATGCATATGTCAGCTAATTATTATTTTATTGTGATGGTATTAAACTCCCGTCACAGCGCTTGTCAAGACTTGAGCAAAGCACAGCAATGTTTCACTGCCTGCTTGCATTCGGTGTTGCCTGAGAAATTGGACTGTTGAGTTAACTGATTCTGAAGACTAGCGGTATTAATTTTATATTTAGCTATTCCTTTCAGCAGCAGTGTTGTGTTGGCTTCATTTTCCATTTGAGAGTTTTAGTTAATGGCCCTGTTTGGCCTGGTGTTTATTGTTTTCCTTTCCCCCTAACTCTGTTCGCATTAAAGTCTGTGAACTATCGACCTGCTTCAGAGTCCCTCATTCCGCGTTTGGGCCATATCCAAACGTAGTGACAGCAAGTCTCAATCACACAAAGAATGGAGTTAAATACCATCACAATGAAATCATAATTAGCTAACATGTACGCACTCATGAGTGCAATTGCTGTATCTGCTGCGCTGCTGAATCTGTGGCTGTGACAGGTTGCCCTTGTCGATAGTGATGTTTTTCTCCCAGTTTCATGAATAGAATTAAATCTCTAGCTGACATTTTGTGATTTGAAGACTTTGATGATTGTTTCCTTTGGGACATGCAGGACACCTCTTTATCAAACTTAATGATCACAGTACAGCAGCACATTCTTGCTTCTTTGAGAAATCATCTCCACCACTAGTCAAAGTTTAAACCCCGTCAAGCATACAAACCTGCGCATTGTGCTTTCAATCTGACCAGTTGCTAGTTGTATTTCTCCCTATATTTTATTCCTATATTGTCATATGTTCACCCCTCTCTTCTATTCATTGCTTCCATTCTGAACTTTTCTTTCCTAATTTGATAATCCTTAAATTAAAAATATTTAGCAGAAGTCCAAAAATACCCCACAGTTGCTGGTGTTTGACTGTGGTCATCCAACATTGAGGCAAGCTTTAGTAATATGGGCGAAAATGTCTTCTTGCCATATAAAGAAGTGACTGTACACTTGTGGTAAGGTAAGCACAATATTTGATTGCATTGTTTGGAGCTTCCACAGAAGTACTTCAGCTGGAAAAATGGGCTGAAAATGGCAGATGGAATTTAATGGAGACAAGTATGAGGTTTTGCATTTGCATTTTGGTAGAACCAACCAGGGTAGGCCTTACACAGTGAAAGGTAGGGCACTGAGAACTGCAGTAGAACAAAGGAATCTGGGATTACAGGTCCATAATTCAGAATCAGAATCAGGTTTATTATCTCCTTCATGTGACGTGAAATTTGTTAACTTAGCAGCAGCAGTTCAATGCAATACATAATCTAGCAGAGGGAGAGAAAAAATAATAATAAATAAAATAAAATAAAACATAACAAATAAACAAGTAAATCAATTACGTATATTGAATAGATTTTTTTAAATGTGCAAAAACAGAAATACTATATATTTAAAAAAAAGTGAGGTAGTGTCTAAAGCTTCAATGTGCATTTAGGAATCGAATGGCAGAGGGGAAGAAGCTGTTCCTGAATCACTGAGTGTGTGCCTTCAGGCTTCTGTATCTCCCACCTGATGGTGACAGTGAGAAAAGGGCATGCCCTGGATGCTGGGCATACTTAATAATGGACACCGCCTTTCTGAGACACCGGTCCCTGAAGATGTCCTGGGTACTTTGTTGACTGATGCCCAAGATGGAGCTGAATAGATTTACAACCTTCTGCAGCTTCTTTCGGTTCTGTGCAGTAGCCCCTCCATACCAGTTGCAAGTGTCATCACAGGTAGATAGGATCGTAAAGAAACCTTTTGGCATATTGGACTTCATAAATCAGTTTATTGAATATAGGAGATGGGAAGTTATGTTGAAACTGAATAATATATTGGCCTAATTTGGAGTATAGTGTGCAATCTTGGTTACCTACTTCCAGGAAAGATGTAAACAATGTTGAAAGAATGCAGAGAAAATTTACAAGGACATTGCTGGCTCTGGAGAACCTGAGTTATAAGGAAAGATTGAATAGGTTGGGATTTTATTTCTTAGGATTTAGAAGATTGAGAGGAGATTTGATAGAGGTGTACAAAATCATGAGGGGTACAGTTAGGGTAAACGGAAGCAGGCTTTTTCCACTGAGGTTGGATGGGACTATAACCAGAGATCAGGGATTAAGGGCAAAAGGTGACCAGTTTAAGGGGAACATGAGAGGAAACTTCTTCACTCAGAGGGTTGTGAGAGTGTGGAATGAGATGCCAGCACACATGGTGCATGCAAGCTTGATTTCAATGTTTGAAAGAAGTTTGGATAGTTACATGGATGGTAGGAGTATGGAGGGCTATGGTCCTGGTGCAGGTTGATGGAGCAGGCAGTTTAAATGGTTTTGGCATAGGCTAGATGGGCCAAGGAGCCTGTTTATGTGCTGTACTTCTCTATGACTATTTCTCTACTTAAATCACAAAAGGTTATGCCAAGGTCCTGATGACTTGACTTGTTTAATTTGCAGTATTCTTCAAAATGTTCTTGACCGGAAGACATCATGTACATCTAGCAACTGGTGATAATGGAAGTTGTTACAAGGATTACCCCGTAATAATAATGGTCAGTTAGGCTCAGAGAGAATCTGTATTTACTGTCAAGTACCTTTTTGTCTTAAACTAAAAAGCACTTGAACTTACACAACCGAATATCTGTGTACCGATCTATTGAGTTTCCAACCCTCCATGAACAGTCAAAAATATAGAAAAGATCATACCCAGCAAAGTAGTCCATACTGTGATTTGGGGTCCTCCATGTCCACGATGCCTGGTCTCCAAAGAATTGTTGCTATTTTGCATTTGAAGCTTCTTACTTTTAATCACTTCTTATCAGTTTAAATGTTCCATTTCAACCTCGTTGGCTTTAGGTCATCTGACTTACCTATGTCACCTTTTTATTGGCCCTGGTCCAAGCTAGCATCCATTTATTGCCCTCTTTCACAGGTGACAACTGATAATTTATTGCTTTTACTTGTAAGTCAGTTACCAAACCCAGCAGCCAGCACAAATCATATGGGGAAGACGGAGACCACACATTCACAAACATGAATATTATATCATACCAAAGAACACCTGACAAATAACTTCTTATTTGGAAATGATCTCTAGTCCAACAGATTACCTAGTGCATCATTGTTTCTACTTTAAACACTGATTCAGCCAAGTTCATAAGATGGAAGAATCCATTGCTTCATCCTCATGGCAAGAAAAAAGTCAATTGGTCTGTCTACTTCCAGTACCCTTGGTTCATTCAAATTCACTGATTTGTAGACTGTGGTTCTTTCTGGCCAACAAAGATATCTTCAGCTGCACTGTAATGAGACTCTAAGAGACACAACACTTACCACATCCAAAGTGATAATGGTCAACTGTCATCTCTAACTTGGCTCAACTCAATGCTGTACTGAAGAATTGCACCACAGAGTGACACAAACTAACCCTTCTTTCACTTGCCTCATGATGATTTCTCAATTTCCTGTCATTTTGGCTAAAACAGCCATTGAATGGTCTGATGTGTCTGCTTTTAATGCCTGTGCTTTGTCCTTCCTTTGTCTCAGAGTTATAGCTGTTGTGACCTTAAACAACCTTCTTAACCACTCATTGCACACTAATTTTGGTGTCATCCACAAACTTACTAATTCAGACACTTGTTATCTCATCCAAATCATTAATATGTTCTGTTACACTCTTTCGTTTGGCTGTATTCATGGGTATTCATGTACAGGTATAACTGAATGACAAGTAAAACTTGAACTTTAACTTGAAAGAAAACTCTGCAGTACACTACTGGACACAGGTCTCCAGCCTGAAAAAAAAACCCTCCATCACCACCCTCAGACTCTTTCCACCAAGCCAGTCTTGTATCCAGTTGACTAGCTCACCTTGGATTGCGTGTAATCTCATATCCTGGACCATGCTACCATTTGGGATCTTGACAAAGTCCTAGGATACACTTGCTTGTGCCACAGTGATGAATTTAGCTTTACATGCTTCAAGGTTGCATATGCAGGTTTTCAGTATATCATCATGCACCTCCTTGAACTCACTCGATTCCACAACCACCTTCCCAGTATATACAGCTTGGTATCAGCTCATCCCTCTGCAATTAGACCTTGGACTTCCTGACTAATAGACCCCAATCAGTTGAGTTAGACAACCTCTCCTCCTCCACTGTCACCCTGAACACTGGCATGCCTCAAGGCTGTGTGCTGAGCCCTCTTCTGTACTCCCTTTTCACCTATGACTACGTTCCCATACATGGTTTTAACTCCATAATCAAGTTCGTGGATGACACCATGGCGGTTGGCCTGATCAGAGGGGATGACAAGAAGGCCGACAGGGACGAGGTCCAGCACCTGGCTGCGTGGTGTGCTGACAACAACCTGCCCCTTAACACCCAGAAGACCAAGGAGATCATTGTGGACTTCAGGCATGCTAGGAGCCACACTCACATCCCCATCTACGTCAATGGAACTGTAGTGGAGTGTGTATCAAGCTTCAAGTTCCTTGGTGTCCACATTTCCGAGGACCTCACCTGGTCCCTAAGCTCCTCCATCCTGATCAAAAAGGTGCAACAGCACCTCTATTTCCTGTGGAGCATTAAGAAAGCTTACCTCTGTCCCAGGATACTGATGGACTTTTACCGCTGTACCATTGAGAGCATACTCACCAACTGCATCTCAGTGTGGTATGGCAATTGTCCCATATCAGACTGCAAAGCACTCCAGCGTGTGGTGAAAACTGCCCAGCAGATTATCGGCACCCAATTGCCCACCATTGAGAACATCTACCATAAATGCTGCCTAGGCAGGGTGAAAAACATTATCAAGGATGCATCTCACCCTAACCATGGACTTTTTACTCTCCTCCCATCCGGTAGGCGCTACAGGAGCCTCCGCTCCTGCACCAGCAGGCACAGGAAGAGCTTCTTCCCTGAGATTGTGACCCTGCTGAACCTCACATCACAGCGCTAAGCAGTACTGCCTCAGTACTTTTATATTTGTGTGCTGTAGCACTTACTTTTTATTCGCAGTTATCTTGTAAATAACACTTTCCTTTGCATTTCTGATCAAATGCTAACTGCATTTCATTGGCTTTGTATCTGTACTCGGCACAATGACAAAGTTGAATCTAATCTAATGAGCAATATTCTTTTTAAGACCTTTCCCATACGTAGAGCATGATAATGATCTTTAAAATACCTTCATCACTTTACCTGTAAGTAGCCTTTCCCAGTCAATGTTTGCAAGTTCTTGTCTAATGCCTAATGCCACCATATTAGCCCTGGCCCAGTTTAGGACTTTGACCTATCACTTTCATAATTATTTTAAAACCATAATAGAATTATGGTTGCTACTGACACTGACATATTAGCCACTTGCCCTACCTCATTTCCCAAGAGAAGTCAGAGTGTTACCCCCTCCCCTCACATCAGCCCACCTACTTATTACTTTAAAAAAAATTCTGGACATCCTTAATGAATATTGCACCATCAAATCCCTTAGCAATATAGGAGTCCTAATCAATATGAAGGATATTTAAATTGTCTACTATTACAGCCTATTATTCCTGCACCTATCTGCAATTTCACTGCATACCTGCTAGTTATAGAAAGGAATCTAGTATAAAGACATCAAAATGATAATCCTTTTCTTATTTCTAAGTTATACCTATATTGCCTCATTGGACCGAAAATATCCTAAGTATTGCTGTGATGGGATCGCTAATCAAAAACACAACTCCTCCAACTTTCCCACCTCTATCATGACTAAAATCTGACCCTTTCATTATGTCTCTTTCCTCATCCACGTTCTTCAAACACTGGCAAATTTCTACAGATATACCGTGGTCCAGTATTGGTGGGTAGGGGTACTGCACAGGATCAATATAAGCTGCAGTGAGTTGTAAACTTGGAGCTTACAACTTGATGGAGTTGTAAGCTCCATTATGGACACTCACCTCTGTAGTATCCAGGACATCTTCAAGGAGCGTTGCTTCAAAAAGGCAGTGTCCATCATTAAGGACCTCCATCACCCAGGTCATGTCTTGTTCTCATTACTACCATCAGGAAGGAGGTACAGAAACCTGAAGGCACACGCTCGGTGATTCAGAAACAGCTTCTTCCCTCTGCCATCCGATTTCTGAATGGACATTGAACCCATGAACACTACCTCACTACTTTTTTTATTTCTATTTTCCACTTAGTTAACTATACTTACTGTAATTCATAGATTTTATTCTATTATTATTATGCATTGCATTGAACTGCTGCTGCAAAGACAACAAATTTCACAACATATGCTGGTGATATTAAAGCTGATTCTGATTCTGATCCTTCCGAATAGACTCTGAAAATAAAATGTTCAGATATTCTCAAAATTCAGCTTTGTACTTCACAAATACAAAATACACCTTTACCTCTGTTAACTTTTTATTAAATTTCAAACTGGACGTTTTCCTTTTTACTGATATACCCTTCTCTCTACCATGCACTGTGACTTCAGTGTGTATAATCAGATGGATGCAATACAATAGTTTGCTGAGGTTATTTGAAAAACAACAAAATATCATTCTCCCCACAAAAGCTGGTTATATATAAATTTGTTGATTTGCAGCACTAGTACAGTGCAGACATAAGAAAAACAATAAATAAGTTGTGCAAAAAAGAAAGTTGTGAACCATTTAGAAAATTGATAGTGGAGGGAAGAAGTTCCTGAATCAGTGAGTGTGGAACTTCAGGGTCCTGTACCTCCTTCTCAATGGTAGTAATGAGAAGAGGGCATGTTCCAGATGGCCAGAGTCCTTAGTGATAGATGACACCTTTTTGGCGCACCAACTCTTGAGGTGTTCTCAATAGCTGGCAGTGATTTTCCCTTAGTGGAGCTGCTTGAGTTCACAACTTTCTGCAGCCCATTGTGATCCTGTGCATTCCATATCAGTTTGTGATGGAACCAGTCAGATTGCTCTCCACTGTACAACAACAGAAATTTGTAAGAGTCTTTGGTGACATACCAATTCACTTCAAACTCCTAATGATGAAGAGCCACATATTCATAATTGCATCAACACATTGGGCCCAGGATTGATCCACTGAGATGTTGAAACCCAGGAACTTGAAGCTGCTCACCCTTTCCGTTTCCGACCCCTCAATGAGGACAAGATTGTAATCTCCTGAATTCTCGTTCCTGAAGCCCACAATCTTGCTGGTGTTGAGTGCAAGGTTGTTGTTGCGACACTACTCACCAGGTGATTTATCTTACTTTTGTATACCTCTGAGATTTTATTGACAATGACGGTATCATTGGAAAATTTATAGATACTGTTTGAGGGGTGCCTAGCCACATCATCATGAGTGTAAAGGGAGTAGAGCAGGGGCTAAGGATACATACTTGAAGTACAGTAAAAGCAGATCTTGATTTAACCAGAGCTTTCTCCAACCTCAACTGAACATGAATGTTTCTAAAAGCAGGGAAGTTCTTCCAGTGATCAGGGAATTCTTCAAAAGACCAGGTTAACATCTACCATTGAGTCAGAAATACTGAAGTATATTAATAGTCTGAAGCAAGATCACATAAACATTACTGATGTCTATTTGATTTTATTTAAATAGTGACTGGAGTTTAGAATTGCTTCATTGGCTGCATTTTGGGTCATTCTAAGGGGCACTATTTCAGTCCAACTTCCCTTTGGAAGGGATGTAGCTCTTCTGTAACAGGAGTCCTGCAAAGTTTAATTAATGCATTATGATATAGCTTTAAGTTACTGGTAGATAACTGAAACATTTCATAAGTAAATTATGCATTGCTTATTCATAAAATTAAATTTTGAAAATCTTCATTCTTCCTTTTAAATATAGAAGCTTTGTTTTATTCAAAATCGTGAGAGGTAAGGTGGTTAACATCAGTTGAATTTCAGAATGGAGGAGACTAAAAAATTGGCCACAACTATGCTATACCAACTTGTTTGCAAAACCCAAGGCTTTAATTCAGAAACCTATTCATATCTTAGCAAACCTTTCCTCATTGCACTTTTGGAAGTTTTCCAATTGTTTATACTGCCACAGCTTTATCCACTGCAGTCTCTGACCCCTAAAAAATCATGATATGAATTTTAATACAACACAATTATAGCTAACATGGCTCATGTTGGAAATCCTTACAACAATGATGATAGTATAACAAACAGAGGTTTTCTAATCTTTCTTGGTTATAGAAAGTGAAAGGTGCACTCAGCAGAAGACTGACTAAACTTTCAGACATGCTGTGAGAGAAATCTCAACCTCCCTGTTCAAACATCAAAATGCACATGGTAAAAATAATCTCCAAAGAAACAAATTAACACCCTGCTCCCCAGTGCCTTCTCCTTGCATCAAAGCTTCAATGCAAACAGACAAAATAGAATGTGGGTGCTGTTTTTACTTCAGTAATGTTGGATCCCACAATGTAGCCTCTGAGTGCATAATGGAAAGTAAATCAGCTTAAACTCTTTAGAGGGATGAAGGGGATTTGAACTGGTGATAAAAGTTGTATTTAATTACTCCCTTCAGTTTATACACGCTGAAGCAATTAGTCAGATTTACAGTACGTGTAATTAATATAATCTCTAAGACTGATGGAAGTTATATCTTATACGGGAGATGCCGTATTGGCACCTAAGTCCTTTTGCAGGAATAAATTAAAATTCAGATAGTTTAGAAGGATTGATCTTTTTTTTTCAGATGACCTACCATTGAAGTACTAAGGGCTAGAAATTCATTTTCACAGAGCTGGGGAAAACTTAACACTACAGTTGGTTACAAAAGTAGTTTAACCCACAGTGAGATAATTTCTGTCAATTATCTCAAACTTTTATCACATATCAGGAAATTGCCATTTTCAATTAAGTAGTATGAATATTTCAATTCAACTTTTGTGAAACTCCCCTAAATGATGTTAAGATTAGTGTTACACATATTATTCATCTGCATTAGGATTTTCATTAGTGTGGGCACGTGGCCAAGTGGTTAAGGCATTGGACTAGCTACCTGAAGGTCGTGAGTTCGAGCCCCAGCCAAGGGAATGTGTTGTATCCTTGAACAAGGCACTTAATCACACATTGCTCTGTGACGACACGGGTGCCAATCTGTATGGGTCCTAATGCCCTTCCCTTGGACAACAAGCCGATTAGGCAGCAGATAAATGATGGACGGGATGGACAGAGCCACTTCGGCAGATCTTTCCTAACCTGTTTAAGCAGGTCAGTCAGTCAACTGTTTGAGCCAAGCCACTGGCAAGGAAGGGGGAGATATGCCAGAATAAAATGGAGGGGGTGGAGATTGAGGACATGAGTTGAGAGTTAGGGGGCAAAAGTTTAGGGGTATCATGAGGGGGAACTTCTTTACTTAGAAAGTGGTAGCTGTTTGGAACGAGCTTCCAGCAGAAGTAGTTGGGACAGGTTCGATGTCATCATTTAAAGTTAAATTGGATAGATATATGGACAGGAAAGGAATGGAGGGTTATGGGCTGAGTGCAGGTCGGTGGGACTAGGTGATAGTAAGAGTTTGGCACAGACTAGAAGGGCCGAGATGGCCTGTTTCAGTGCTGTAATTGTTATATGGTTATATATGGTTATATTGGTGTCATGGAGAGGGGAGACTTGCAGCATGGGCAACTGCTGGTCTTCCATACAACCTTGCCCAGGCCTGCTCCCTGGAGAGTGAAGACTTTCCAGGCACAGATCCATGGTCTCGCAAGACTAGCGGATACCTTTTAGGGTTATTAACCTGAAACATGACAACTGTTATCTACAACATTAAAGCTTGGTTTCATTGATCCTTTCCCCTTGGACGTATACCATTTACACAATTGCACTGTCTTTTAAAATCTGACCATCTCTGGGACGTCAAATGCAACTTCACAGGTATGGTTTGATGGATGTGGGTAGTAAAAGCCAATGTCACTTTCAGCTTTCCAGCTAATCTCTGCAACATTTCATGGCATTCTATCCAAACTTTATTCTGAAGGAGAGGAGACTTCATCCACTTTTCCCTCCTCCCATGGAAATAGACTAAACAGATATATGAGCAATTTACCTGCTCTGCTAACAAATGTAGGCATTTAGAGACCACCCTAAGGTCTTCACATGGAATTCCTACCAGGTGTACATGGCTAAATAAAAGAGGTTATGCAGTTGCTGGAAATCCTGAGTAACACGCACAAAATGTTGGAGGAACACAGCAGGTCAGGCAGCATCTATGGAAAAGAATAAAGAGTCACTGTTTCATGTCAAGACCCTTCTCAGGACAAGCATACATGCCTGTAACCTTGAAACTTCTATAGCTTCCCCTTGTATAAGAACACTGTGGTTGCTATCTTTCAGCTTGTCCAGGTCCTTCCGATTCCTTGGAGGCATTCTTCTAGCTCTCTCCGTTCATCAATGGCAACTGTTTCTTGTCTTGTGGGTTCATGTTTTTAAGAATAGGGTTCAGACCTTGTACAGATCTATATGCTGACCATGATGAGGACACACAACACCTCAGCAGTGATAGCTGAAACTGATACTATCATTTACCCTAGGATGTATGACAACTCTTTTGTATATGTCATATTTGAAGTTCTTGCTTCTAAAGCTACTTTCAGAATCAGTATATTAGAGTGACCCACAGTGTTGTTTTTCCATGAAGAAAAGGACAGATAATACGTTCTACAGGTTTTGAGATCTAGGTAAACTAGAAGAGAATGCATGTTTAGAAACATCATTAGAACACAGAATAGTACAGCACAGTACAGGTCCTTCGGCCCACATTGTTGTGCCAACCCTCAAACCCTGCATCCCATATAACCCCCCACCTTAAATTCCTCCATATACCTGTCTAGTAGTCTCTTAAATTTCAAAAGTGTACCTGCCTCCACCACTGACTCAGGCAGTGCATTCCATGCACCAACCACTCAGAGTAAAAAAAAAACCTTCCTCTAATATCCCCCTTGAACTTCCCACCCCTTACCTTAAAGCCATATCCTCTTGATTTGAGCAGTGGTGCCCTGGGGAAGAGGCGCTGGCTGTCCACTCTATCTATTCCTCTTAATATCTTGTATACCTCTATCGTGTCTCCTCTCATCCTCCTTCTCTCCAAAGAGTAAAGCCCTAGCTCCCTTAATCTCTGATCATAATGCATACTCTCTAAACCAGGCAGCATCCTGGTAAATCTCCTCTGTACCCTTTCCAATACTTCCACATCCTTCCTATAGTGAGGCAGCCAGAACTGGACACAGTACTCCAAGTGTGGCCTAACCAGAGTTTTATAGAGCTGCATCATTACCTCATGACTTTTAAACGCTATCCCTCGACTTACGAAAGCTAATACCCGATAAGCTTTCTTAGTCACCCTATCCACCTGTGAGGCAACTTTCAGGGATATGTGCACATGTACCCCCAGATCCCTCTGCTCCTCCATGCTACCAAATATCCTGCCATTTACTTTGTACTCTGCCTTGGAGTTTGTCCTTCCAAAGTGTACTACCTCACACTTCTCCAGGTTGAACTCCATCTGCCACTTCTCAGCCCACTTCTGCATCCTATCAATATCTCTCTGCAACCTTTGACAATCCTCTACACTATCCACAACACCTTTGTGTCGTCTGGAAACTTGCCAACCCACCCTTCTACCTCCACATCCAGGTCGTTAATAAAAATCACGAAAAGTAGAGGTCCCAGAACCAAACCTTGTGGGACACTGCTAGTCACAACCCTCCAATCTGAATGTACTCCCTCGACCATGACCCTCTGCTTTCTGCAAGCCAGCCAATTCTGAATCCACCTGGCCAAACTTCCCTGGATCCCATGCCTTCTGACTTTCTGAATAAGTCTACCGTGTGGAACCTTGTCAAATGCCTTACGAAAATCCATGTAGATCACATCCACTGCACTGCCCTCATCTACATGCCTGGTCACCATCTCAGAGAACTCTTTCAGGCTTGTTAGACATGATCTGCCCTTCACAAAGCCACGCTTACTGTCCCTGATCAGACCATGGTTCTCTAAATGCCCATAGATCCTATCTCTAAGAATCTTTTCCAACAGCTTTCCCACCACAGACACAAGGCTCACTGGTCTATAATTACCTGGACTATCCCTACTACCTTTTTTGAACAAGGGGACAGCATTCGTCCCCCTCTAATCTTCCGGTACCATTGCTGTGGACAACGAGGACATAAAGATCCTAGCCAGAGGCTCAGCAATCTCTTCCCTCGCCTCGTGGAGCAGCTGGGGGAATATTCCGTCAGACCCCGGGGACTTATCCGTCCTGATGTATTTTAACAACTCCAACACCTCCTCTCCCTTAATATCAACATGTTCCAGAACATCAACCTCACTCATATTGTCCTCACCCTCATCAAGTTCCCTCTCCTTGGTGAATACAGAAGAGAAGTATTCATTGTTGACCTCGCTCACTTCCACAGCCTCCAGGCCCATCTTCCCACCTTTATCTCTAATCGGCCCTACCTTTACTCCTGTCATCCTTTTGTTCTTCACATAATTGAAGAATGCCTTGGGGTTTTCCTTTACCCTACTCGCCGAGGCCTTCTCATGTGCCCTTCTTGCTCTCCTCAGCCCCTTTTTAAGCTCCTTTCTTGCTTCCCTATATTCCTCAATAGACCCATCTGATCATTGCTTCCTAAACCTCATGTATGCTGCCTTCTTCCACCTGACTAGATTTTCCACTTCACTTGTCACACATGTTTCCTTCACCCTACTATTCTTTATCTTCCTCACTGGAACAAATTTATCCCTAACATCCTGCAAGAGATCTCTAAACATCGACCACATGTCCATAGTATATATCCCTGCAAAAACATCATCCCAATTCATACCTGCAAGTTCTAGCCTTATAGCCTTATAATTTGACCTCCCTAATTAAGAAATTTCCTGTCCTCTCTGATTCTATCCTTTTGCATGATAATGCTAAAGGCCAGGGAGCGGTGGTCACTGTCCTCCAGATGCTCACCCACTGAGAGATCTGTGACCTGACCCGGTTCATTACCTAATACTAGATCTAGTATGGCATTCCCCCTGGTCGGCCTGTCAACGTACTGCGACAGGAATCCATCCTGGACACACTTAACAAACTCTGCCCCATCTAAACCCTTGGAACTAATCAGGTGCCAATCAATATTAGGGAAGTTAAAGTCACCCAAGATAACAACCCTGTTATTTTTGCACCTTTCCAAAATTTGCATCCCAATCTGCTCCCCTGTATCTCTGCTGCTACCAGGAGGCCTATAGAATACTTCCAATAGAGTAACTACTCCCTTGTTGTTCCTGACTTCCACCCATACTGGCTCAAAAGAGGATAATGCTACATTACCCACCCTTTCTGTAGCTGTAATAGTATCCCTGACCTGTAATGCCACCCCTCCTCCCCTTCCCCGCCCCCCCCATCCCTTTTAAAGCACTGAAATCCAGGAATATTGAGAATCCATTCCTGCTCTGGTGCCAGCCAAGTCTCTGTAATGGCCACTACATCATAATTCCATGTATGTATCCAAGCTCTTAGTTCATCACCTTTGTTCCTAATGCTTCTTGCATTGAAGTACACACACACTTTAGCCCTTCTACCTTACTACCTTTACACCCTTTATTCTGCTGTTCTTTCCTCAAAGCCTCTTTATATGTCAGATCTGGCTTTACTCCATGCACTTTTTCCTCTGCTTTATCGTTCCGGGTCCTATCCCCCTTGCAAATGAGTTTAAACCCTCCCGAACCATGCTAGCAAACCTACCTGCAAGGATAGCGCTCCCCCTCGAGTTCAGGTGCAACCCATCCAATCTGTACAGGTCCCACCTTCCCCAGAAGAGATCCCAATGATCCAAAAGTCTAATACCCTGCCCCCTGCACCAACTCCTCAGCCACGCATTCAACTGCCATCTCCTCCAATTCTTAGCATCACTATCACATAGCACTGGCAGCAATCCTGAGAACGCCACGCTTGAGGTCCTGTTCTTCAGCCTTCTGCCTAGTTCCAGAAACTCACACTTCAGGACCTCATCCCACTTCCTGCCTATGTCGTTGGTACCAACATGCATCACAACTTCTGGTTGCTTTCCCTTTCGTACCAGGATGTTGTGCACCCGGTCAGAGATATCCTGGACCCTGGCACCCGGGAGGCAACAAACCATGCGAGTGTCCTTCTCACGTCCACAAAATCTCCTGTCTGCTTCCCTGACTATAGAGTCTCCAATAACGACAGCTCTCCTCTTCTCCGTCCCACCCTTCTGCACCACAGGGTCAGACTCAATGCCGGAGACCCTGCCACCGTGGCTCACCCCTAGTCAGTCGTTTCCGCCAACAGTATCCAGGGCAGTATACTTATTTTTCAAGGGAATGGCTACAGGGGTGCTCTGCACTACCTGTCTGCTCACCTTCACTTTCCCCGCTCTGACTGTCACCTAACGTCCTGCTTAGGAACAAGGATAGTCTGTGAGCATTTCATTCTGAAAGTAATTCAATTTGAAGATGCTATTTTTTTCACCCAAAGTTCTACAAGAATCTGTTTTGAGAAGGGCTAGCAGTAGAAACCAGTGATCGAAACACGTTGCTAGCTGTTGAATATTACAGAACAATGGTGAAATATTTGGGGTTGGTGATCAGCAGAAGGGAATGGTATTTTTAGTTGTTAAATTACTGAAGGATCCACTAAACAAGCTGCAGTCTATTGAAATCAATGGAGTCATGATTTCACAGAAACTTCACAACAGCAGCTACAATGTTGAAAGCGTTGCACAGGACGAGTGCATGGAAACACCTTACACAGCTTGGATATCTGGTGCCTGCCCTGTCGTAGGGGGAGCATTGACCTTGATGTTTCCCTGCTGATTTGCAGAAGCAGCTGCAGCGCACCCTTTTTACACCAATGCTGGCTAAATCGTGCTCTTGTGCTGGGAACTCCTAGTATAGGGCACCTGGTTCTTCACCTGCACTGTTGAGACAACAATTCCCTTTCTGTGAATGAGAAAATCCAACACAATGCAGGACCACAGAAGTGGTAATATTATTCACATAATTACAAATAATAGTGCCATTTATTGATGATTTCTACTGATTTTCAGTGGGTGTGGGTTTGTCAGGAATTGACAATAGAGTACAATGAGAAAATAATGAGGTTTTTCACTTCAGAAGCCAGAATGCAAAAGCACATTATGATTTAAACATTGTAAGCCTACTAAATATTGTTGTACAAAGGGATCTCGGGCTCCTAATGCATGAAGCAGAAAAGGATTGACGTGTAGGTTAGCAAATAATTAGGAAGGCTAATTAAATACTGGTCTTTATTACAAGGGGTTTGAAGAATAAAAATAGGGAAATGTTGATGCAATTCCGCAGGCACTGATGAGGGCTGTGTATGTTGTTGATCTTCATATTTCCCCAAAGGAGACATATCTAAAAGTAGTAACAGTCAAAGAAGGTTGTTTCACCTAATGAAGACATTGATTTACCATGAGAGGTTGAGCAGATTGTATCTATATTTTCATTTTAGTTTAGAAGAATGAGAGGTTTTTTTTATAAACATACAAGATTTTGAGGAGCTTCAGCAATGCAGATGCAGACAGGTGTATTCCTTGTGAGGTATCCAGAGCTAGCGTCCATATTTCTGAAAAAGGTGACTCCAATTTCAGAAAAAAGGAGAGATTTCTTCTCTCAGAGTTTTGAATTATTTACCTTGATCTGTGCTGGTGACGTTGAGTGCATTCAAGGGGGTGCGGGGATTAGAATAGGTTTGATTTACAAGGATGTCGATTGCTGTTGAAAGATGGTAGAAACATAAAGCCCTGGTATTGAAGTTGGGGGGAAGCAATGACCAAACCCTTTTCCTGTTTTCTTATGTTCTTATGAGTTCACTGATCATGGTGGGGGTGGGGGGGTTGTGTCAGAATGTGAGTAATAAGACACCTTCCAAAGTGGATTCATAATGTGACAAGGTAGATTGTATTTGTATCTGACTGTTGGGATTGTGAATAAGAAACACTAAGTAAAATATGGCCTTGTTCTAAAGTTGAAAAAAAATTGTTTTGAACCCCTTCTTCTGGAGTAGACTGGATACGACTGCTTATATAAGAGGTACTGAGACACACAACACAGAACCAGAGCTCTTTAGTCCACCACATAGACGGCAATCATCAAAAACCCCTCTAAACCAACCACGATCACCAGCTCATGGCCCACAGAGTACTACACCAGAGTGATTCAAGCTGACTAGATACTTCTTTAATATCATGAGAATACCTGCCCCACATGCCACTCAGATGAAACAGTCCAGATTCCAACCACCCATTGAGTGAAATAAGTTTTTCTTCCAGTCCCCTCTTAACTCTTAGCCCTACTCTAAACTTGAGCACTCTACTTTTGAAGAAATATTTCCTACTTATACACCCTCTCTATGTTTCTAATAATTTAGTGAAATTTTATCAATTATCTCTCAATCTCTCCCTCTCCAAGGAAAACAATCCTGCGGGTGAAGCCTGTCCTAAAATCTGAAATACTCCAACCCAGATGATATCCTGGTGAATCTCCTCTGCACTCTCTCCAGTGCAATCATGTCTTTTCTAAACTGTATTCCAGGCATATCCTAACCAATGTTTTGCAACCTGGGTAATAAATGCAAGCATTCCATATGCCACCTCCACCATCTTATATAACTCTTCTGCCATCTTCGGGAATCCTTGAACTTGTACACCATAGTCACTTTCTTCGGCAGTCCTACTAAAGGTGCTGCCACTCATTCCGTACGTAAGTTGAAAAATTGTTCATTATTGTTATTGAGATACTGTGCTTTCTATTTTTGCTTGCCATTCATACAGGTCATTTCACTACAGCAGTGCATTGAGGTAGTACAGGATAAAACAATAACAGAAAGCAGAATGAAATGTTACAGTTACAGAGAATGTGCAGTGCAGATAGTAAATAAGATGCAAGGCCACAAGTTCAATTTTTGGACAAGAATCCACCTTAATATACTAGGAGGCTGTTCAAGTGTTGTGCCAACTGGATAGAAGCTGCCCTTGAAAGGGGTGATACGTGCTTTCAGGGTTTTGTATCTTCTGCCTGATGGGAGGGGTGAAAAGTGTGACTGTCCAGACTGAGCAGTGTCTTTGATAATGCTGGCTGCTTCACTGAGGCAGTGAGAAGGGTAGTCAGAATCTTTGGCGGGGAATCTGGTTTTCTTGATTTGCTGAGCTGTGTCCACAACTCTTTGCAATTATTAGTCCTCCCAAAGTGTATCAGCGTGTACTTATAAGGGTCAAATTCCACCTCTCATGTCTTACCAACTGATCAGTAGCATCCTGTAGCATACAACTATCATCACTACCAGCAATACTACTATCAATTCTATGTCACGGGCAAACTCACTGATCGTATTACCTACATTTTTATCCAAACCATTATTATATGCAACAATCAGTAAGGGTCCCAGCACTGATAACTGTGTGAATGTTGCTGATCACAGACCTATAACGGCATAAGAAAATAACCTCCTCTCTTATTCTCTGCTTTCCATGACAAAGGCAATTTTGGATCCAGTTTTCCAACTTGCCTTATGTTTCAGATACTCTCACTTTTCAGGCCAGTTTTCCATTTGGGATCTTGTCAGACGCTTCACTGAAGTCCAAGTCCGTGAGGTTGCATAGAAGAGAAAATCTGCAGATGCAGAAAATCCAAGCAACATCCACAAAATGTTGACAGTACTCTTTTCCATAGATGTTGCCTGCCCTGCTGAGTTCCTCCAACATTTTGTGTGTGTTGCCATGAGGACACATCACAGCTCTTATCATTGCAGTTTGTTAACTCTTTGAAACATTCACTCAGATTGGTCAGGATGTATGCAGCATCCTTACATGATAAAGTATTAGAATCAGATAAACACCAGCACAGAAAAGAGTGCTTCTGATCCTTTTCTTTCATGTGGACTGTGACATCTATCTACACTAATCTCATTTGCCTGCATTTGTCCTTAACCATCTCTGCCTTTCTTATCTAAGTACTAGCTACATTGATTTTCTTTGAATCAGGCCTCCCTTTCCAAGTGCAGATAATCCTTCTGAAGAATTCTTTTCAATAATATCCCTACCACTGAAGGTAGATCATAAGTCTTTAATTACCAGCCACATCTCCTTCCTGGGACGTGTCTCCACCGCCATCTGTTCCCCTTACTGGTTTTTCACCTGGAACCTACCAGCCTTCTCCTTCCCACCCTCCTCCCACCTTCCTTATAGGTCTCTGCCCCTTCCCTCTACAGTCTTGACGAAGGGTTTCGGCCCGAAATGTCAACCGATCTTTTCCACGGATGCTGCCCGACCTGCTGACTTCCTCCAGCATGTTGTGAGTGTTGCTTTGACCCCAGCATCTGCAGATTATTTTGTGTTTACGATTCGCTACGCCGCTGCGAAGTTTCTCGAGGTATGCCTACCCTGAAGAAGTATAAATCTTCTCTTCGACGGGAGTTCAGTGAGACCCTCTCTCACTGCTCCCCCTCTGTGATCTCCGCCTCTTCGACCAGATCCTGACCCAGACCCGCTACCACAGCCACATCTCCTTCCTGGGAACGTGTCTCCGCCGCCATCTGTTCCCCTTACTGGTTTTTCACCTGGAACCTACCAGCCTTCTCCCTCCCACCCTCCCCCCACCTTCTTTATAGGGCCTCTGCCCCTTCCCCCTACAGTCCTGACAAAGGGTTCTGGCCCGAAACGTCAACTGGTCTTTTCCACGGATGCTGCCCGACCTGCTGAGTTCCTCCAGCGTGCTGTGAGTGTTGCTTATTCCTGCCTCTCTTCTTAAATAATGGAAGCAGACTGGCTGTGAACTACCTCTTTGGCACTTTATATGTGGCTTAGTTTAATTAGTTTATTATCAAAGTACATATAAGTCACCATATACAACCCTGAGATGCATTTTGCTGTGGGCGTACTCGATACACCTATAATATAATCAATGAAAGACAGCACCAACTTGGGCATTCAACCGGTGTGCAAAAGACCACAAACCGGGCAAATTCAAAAAGAAAGAAATAGTAATAATAAATAAATAAGCAATAAATATTGAGAACATGAGCTGAAGAGTCCTTGAAAGTGGGTGTCCATAGGTTGTGGGAACAGTTCAATGATGGGGCAAGTGGAGATTGAGTGTAGTTATTCCCTTTGGTTCAAGAACCTGATAGTTGAGATGTAATAACTGTTCCTGAACTTGGTGGTAGGAGTCCTGAGGTTCCTGTACCTCCTTCCTGATGGTAGCAGCAAGGTGAAGGCATAACCTAGGTGGTGTATGTCTCTAATGATGTCACCAAATTGGCATACAAATTTCTATAGATGTATAGTGGAGAGCATTCTGATTTGATACATCACAGCCTGCTGTGGAGACTCCAATGCACAGGATCAAAAGAGGCTGCAGATGGTTGTAGCTCTAACCTTCCTCCCGATTTCAAGGACATCTGCAAGAGGCAGTGCCCTAAGAAGGCAACATACACCTCTAAGGGACATGCCTTCTTCTCTTTCCTACCATCAGGAGAAGGTACAGGACCTCTGAAGGCTCACACTCAATGATTCAGGAATAGCTTCTTCAAATTTCTGAATGGTCCATAATCTCATGAACAGTATCTCACTATTCTTTTATTTTGTGCTCTATGTATTTATTTTGTAATTTATAGTACTGCAAAACAACAAATTTAATGCCACATTCTGTGCCTGTAAAATGTATTCACCCCCCTCCCCCAGAATTTTTCATGTTTTATTGTTTTACAACATTGAATCACAGTGAATTTAATTTGGCTTTTTTGACACTGATCAACAGAAAGACTCTTCTGTGTCCGTGAAAATAAAAGTTCTACAAATTGGTTTAAATTTATTACAATTATTAAACACAAAATAATGGATTGCATAATTACTCACCCTCTTCAAGTCAGTATTTAGTCGCTGCACCTTTGGCAGCAATTACAGCCTTGAGTCTGTGTAGATAGGTCTCTCAGCTTTGCATATCTGGACACTGCAATTTTTCCTCAATCTTCTTTACAAAACTGCTCAAGGTCTGTCAGATTTCATGGGAATCATGAGTGAACAGCCCTTTTCAAGTCCAGCCACAAATTCTCAATTGGATTGATGTCTGGACTCTGACTTGGCCACTGCAGGACATTAACTTTGTTGTTTTTAAGCCACTCCTGTGTAGCTTTGGCTTTATGCATGAGGTGATTGTCTTGCTGGAAAACGAACCTTCTCCTAAGCCACAGTTCTCTTGCAGACTGTATCTAGTTTTCCTCCAGGATTTCCCTGTATCTTGCTGCATTTATTTTACCCTCTACTTTCACAAGCCTTCCAAGGCCTTCTTTAGTAAAGTATCCCCAATGCATCATGCAGTCACTACTATGCTTCATGGTAGGGATGGTGTGTTTTTGATGATGTGTTGTTTGGCTTCTGCCTAACATAGCATTTAGTCTGATGGCCAAAAAGTTCAATTTTGGTTTCATCAGACTATTGAACTTTCTTCCAGCTGACTTCAGAGTCTCCCGCATGCCATCTGGCCGAGATATTATGAGAGTTTTTTTCAACAGTGTCTTTCCCTTTGCCACTCTCCCATAAAGCTGTGATTGCTGAAGCACCTGGGCAACAGTTGTTGTATGCACAGTCTCTCCCATCTCAGCCTCTGAAGCTAGTAACTCCTACAGAGTTGTCATAAGCCTCCCACACAAGTCCCATTCTTACACAGTCACTCATTTTTTGAGGATGGCAGATTTACTGCTGTGCCATATTCTTTCCATTTCTTGATTGTGACTTCTTTGTACTCCAAGGGATATTTAGTGACTTGGAAATTTCCTTGTATCTATCTCCTGACTTGTACTTTGCAAAAATCTTCTCATGGAATTGCTTCGAGTGTTCTTTTGTCTTTGTGGTGTATTTTTTAACAGGATACTGAATCATCAGCAGTTAGACTTTACAGATACAGGTGTATTTTTAACAGAATCAATTGGAACACTTTGACTGCACACTGATCTCTAAAAACAGATCTCTATTTAACTAATTATGTGATTTCTAAAACCAATTGGCTGCACCATTGATGATTTGGTGTGTCATATTAAAGGGGGTGAATACTTATGCAATTAATTATTTTGTGTAGTATATCTGTAAAATTTAGGTAACTTTTGTTGAGATGCGTTTTCATGTTGATACGAAATCACCTCTGTTGATCGGTGTGAAAAAAAGCCAAATTAAATCCACTGAGATTCAATGTTGTAGAATAATGAAATATGAAAACCTCCAAGGGGTTGGTTGAATACTTTTTATAGGTGCTGTAAGTCAGTGGTAATAAACCTGATTCTGATTCTTCTGAAAGGCCATGCCTGTTTTCGGTTCTAAGTTATGCCTGTGCTTCTTAGGTCAAATGTTCTGTTGCTCTGCCTCCCTCTCCTATCCCAAAACCTCATGCAGCTGGTGTCAACTAGCTGGCCCAGTATTCACATATTGAAATGGATGATCTGTCTTTGAAACCTTAACGTGGTCCAGCTGATTTCATAAGGACTAAAAATAAGGCCCAGCTTGATTAATATCATCAGTGCAGTGGTCTGAAGATTAATTGGTTGTGATACAATTGTAGGCAAATGATTTTGACTGTAGGTTTAATTTAGGGACGTAATTGAACTTTGCCGTAATCTCCCCGTGCCTTGAAACCCTCCCTGAAGTTTTGATTCTTGACAACCATTCTGAGGTCTTGGTTGTTCGTCCATCGTTAACGTCGATGAGGACCTCGACACCATAATGATGGTGTCGAGACCAGCGCGTGATTTGGATTTAAGTGAGGGAGAGTTGCGCAGCGTCAGCCTCATTCTCTCTTCACAATTCCCATCTGGGTCCAGTGGCAAGACAGAGTCTAGATGGCTGGAGATGGGACTAGGCGCAGTGGATGACCAGGACGTCTTCTGTGTCTTGTCCTGCTCTACACGTTCCATGACGCTTGCAGAGACCGCCTTCTTGACCGTTGGACCTTCCATTGGTCTCGTCCACTCAATCCGCCAGAGTCTGTCTTCACATGCTGGGATAGACAACTCACCTATCTCACCGAGGGTTTGAGACCCGTCGGCTACCCTCACCTGGTTTAGCCGGCTTGTCGAAGCCGTTGCCTGGGGTGTGGCCGCTGTCGCATGCAAACAGCTACGAGGAGCCACAGGTGAGAGCTGAGTGCCAGGTGGGGACCAAAGGTGGACTAACCGCCCTGAAAAGGACGCAACATGTTCCCCCACCAGAGGTGCTACCCCTCCCTGACACCCCATATACCCATTCTGAGGTCTTAATGTTATTTTAAATGTGTAGAGATTTATCCATTTACTAATTTTATCTTCCTTCAGATCCAATGTCTATGCCAGCTTTACTTGTGTTATCATTCAAAGATTTAAAGTACATTTGTTATCAAAGTATGTATGAAGTATACAACCTAGAGATTTGTCTTTGCCACAGATAGCCACAAATCGAAGAAAACCATGGAACTCATTCAAAGAAAAAATATCAAACCCCCTCCCCATGCACAAAAAAATGTGCAAACATCAACAAAAACACAAGCGAAAAGTGCAGAATATAAAACGCAAAATGGGAAATCTAAAGTAGAGCCTAAGGTAGATCAGCACTGAATCTGTGCATACTTCTTTGGAACTGGTCCTGTATGTCTGCCCATTTTAGCTATTGCTCCTGCAAATTCTATGGCCTATGCATATTTTTTCTCTGCAGGGTGTAAATTTTCATTGTTTGCACACTATTCACACAGTTTTATTTGACTTGCCCATTGAAATGATAGGCAGGCGTATCAGGCAAAAACATGCATCACACCTGCTGAAGATGCACACTTCCCTTGACCATGGCTCCTAGAATCACCTTACTCCAGAAACTGTGATTTCCATTATTTCTAATGGATGTAAAGTTGTTCTCCTTGAGGCACTTCTTCAAAGTCTCCTGCTTTGAAGAAACAATCAATTTTAAAAATGCAATTTTTTTTTCTCAGGTTATACTTATTCAAGGTTCCCTGTATGCTGTGTCTGTAAGAGCTCTTTAATAAAGTAGACCAGGTGGTAATTCTGCTGGGCTCTAAGCAGACCATCTGAGATGTTTTTGTTTTATTAATATTTTTTGGTATGATGTATGGAAAAGCTAAATTTTAAAGTTCTGTTCTTTGCAAGACAGACTTTTCTGACTGCAGTTCACATTTCATAACTTCATAAAAAAATTGGGATAAAAATAAAATGTAATGAGTTTGTAGCACCAGATGGAACAAGTATAGCAAAACGGCACTAATTTGAACCGGTTGGAACAAAACACAGTTCTGACTAGTCATTTGTTCTAACTAGCAATTCATCACTCAAGATTTGATGTATGGAGATGATTGCTGTTCAGAAGATGGAGGAGTTGCATGAGCGTCAATTTAAGTTTTAGGTTCAGCAGGGGAATTGCCATTTAAATGGAATATTATAGTTTTAAATTAACAGCAGGAGGTTGGCTGAAGTCAGGAGTGAGGATCTTGTATTTAAATATTTCAACACTCCTAACAGTGGAGCTGTGTGGCAGTTGGCAACGATGTTACCCATTCCCTGAGTGCCATGAAATTCAATTGGCAGCTTTCCCTCTACAGTTCCAACTTGCAGCAAGTCTCCAACTGCAAATTATAACTTTGAAACAAGATGTTTGAAACTCGCTGGAGACTTACCAGTATACATCAAGTCCTAATTGTTCATAGTTCTAGATAGGGGATTTGGGTTTCTCTGTTCAAAAGAAACATTTGTTTGAAAATGTTTATGTAAAGTGCCTTGGAATTTTTTGCTATGTTAAATGTTGTGTAAATGCAGGTTATTGCTTATAAAGGCATTCTATAGTTGAAAGCTGATCAAATACTGCCATTGGCTGTAGCAAGAGAAACTATTCATTATACAAAACTGAAATTGTGTTTTACAAAGCTGTTTAATTCTGTATGAATTCTACTGATGCTCTACTATATCTCAATCGTGCTGCCACATTTCCATCATTGATATTAAATTGTAATCCCACATGGAAACTGCAAGATTTCAAATTATCTGAGATCGTTTATTAAAGAAAATGCTAAATTTTGATAGACCATATTTTTTCTCTCAGCAAAATCAGAATATCACTTGGAATTGATTCAGCTGTTAACTACATCAAAGTGCTATACTTTGATATATGAATCATGCTTCAATGTCAAAAGTTTAAAGTACAGCTATTCACAATTGAATGGGGATGCAATATATTAAAATAAAAACTTTTTTCTCTGGAAATGGCAGTTTAAAGACATTTGTATTTGAAGATAAAGTACAAATTTAATTTAAATGCACTTTATTTTATTCACTTCATTACTTCTGTGGTAAACTTATAACTAAACTAAAAAGTGAAAGTTCTTGATAACTAAATTATAGGAAATCTAGAGACTGAATACTCTAATGGTAAATCATTTGTCATTTAACTCCTTTTAGGAAAATTGTATTGCGAAATGGAATGATTTAAATTGTGAGCTTCTAAAGGAGGCTAAGAATAATACGTTAGAGACTGCATAGTTCTATAGGCCGAGCCATTGAAATGTGTAAAAGTGTATAATAAGTTTTTTTTAAAACATCTATTGGAAGGCAAGATGTATTTAAAAGTTACTGCAGAGAGCTATTGAGTTCAAATCCATAGGTCAAAACGTTAATGACCACAGTAGAAATGTGGATTTGCATACTTCCATATTTGCCAGGATAAGGATTATGATTTTCAAGGGACTATGGTAGGATTCTCTGAAATCAAGAGGATTGATGGGAATTTACTAATATTTAAAATGTTAGAATAAGTATTTGGGATAAGAGTTATTATGAAAAAAAGATCTAGTGCTTTCCCAGTGTATATGACAAATAAATTCTTCTCAGGCTTCCAGCTGGGTACAGGTATCGATTATAACCGACATTTTGGTGACAAACTCTGCCATCTTCATCAGGGATGATACCAAGGCATGTCTTGATTGGTGATACTTATTTTTGTTTGACATGTTGTGTGCTCAGAGATGCTCTTCTTCCCACCGCTGTTGTAATGCATGGTTATTTGAGTTACTGTCTCCTTCCTGTCAGTCTTTACCAGTTTGGCCTTTCTCCTCTGATCTGTCTTATTGTCATGGTTTTTTGCCTGCAGAACTGCCTCTCACTGGATGTTATTTGCTTTGTGCACCATTCTCTATAACCACTAGAGACTGTTGTGCATGAAAATCCCAGGAGATCAGCAGATTCCGAGGTACTGAAACCACCTTGTCTGGCACCAACATTCATTCCATAATGAAGCTTACTTAGATCACATTTCTTCCCAATTCTAGATGTTTGGGCTAAACAACAACTGAACCTCTTGACCATGTCTGCATCCTTTTATGCACTGAGTTGTTGCCACATGATTGGCTGATTTGATATTTGTATTAATGAGCATGTGTGCAGGTGTAAAAAAATAAAATGGCCACTGAGTGTAAGGAAGGCTAAACAATTTTGCAATTGAGACTCTTAGTAATAAATCATTTAGTGCAAGTCCTATTGTGGAAATTACTGAACATCTCATTATAAAGGAAACATTCAGTTTAAAAACCGGAAATAAAACAGAAGATTCTTGGCATACTGAGTGTTTTCCTCTTTCCAGCAGCATCAATTTTTTTTCATTAAGGATAGGCTTGTCACAATCTGTTTTTTTTATTTAGGTTAAATTTTTTCAGAGATGTTCCTGACTTTAGACTTCTGGCTTGTGGTGGAGATGGAACAGTAGGATGGATCCTCGATTGCATAGGTAAGGTTGTGAGTTACTGAGTTACTGTAAGCCCCAGAATTGTACCCACAATTGGATAAATGTTGGAAACCTGAAATAAAACTGAAAACACCAAAGATAAAGGCAAGCTTGCAGCTATCTAGTGAACTGATTCTTCATGAAGACTCTCATGTGGTCAGTTCTTCCACTACTATTGAAACAAAAAGGATTAATTTGGGATATAGTAAATTTCAAATAGGGGAAATAACCCGTAATTCTTTTTGAAGGAGCTCCAAACATTCAGATAAAACAAAGCAGTTTATTCAATAGTGGAGCAATGTTGTTATATTTTTTCTACTCTTGGACGTTCACTATTTTTCATTGGTGCATAGTTTATAATCTCACTTGCTCCCTTTCCACTGCCATGCCCCAATGCACATTTCTGTTTCACTATCAACAACCTTCCACTCAATATCTCACAAGTTTGCCAGTTAAATATGGACTTTTAGTTCCCTTCATTTGATTTTAAACATTTTACTTAAGAATATGAATATTTATTGGAGGCTGGGAAACAAATGATCTGGTTAGAGAATGTTCCATCAAAAGCAAAAACTCTCTTATTGAGTTGTAATGCTTCCCATGCTATAAATATTAAATACACTGCTCAGGTTGTCTTGGTGATGATGCAAGTAAAACATTGAAACAAATAAGACTTTTCCAACACAGTAATAATCCATTCAGTCACAAGCAAGGCAGCCGGAATTCATTCACATCCCCAACACAGAAAGGGCCAGATGCTCTGCAACATAAAAATTATCAATGCAACCATGTGTATTTGTGAATTCATGCATACACAATTGGGTAGAACTGATTAATTCTTCTAACTAATTGGGCAGTTTTCTCAAAGAGTAACTGAGCCATGTCAACTAAATAGGACCCAGGTTTGATCATGGCCTGTGCCAATTAAACAAATCTTATCTGATGTCACAGCAAGGGAATTAAAATTGGCTTCAGTGTCCCTGTGCATGGGATAGCATAATTAGCTTACCAGCTATCCAGCCACAATAGCTATCCAGATATCCCTGCTAGAGATGCCTATTTGTAGGCAATGGGCAATAACTGATTAAAGTCACTTTAACCTACTTTCGCATATGAAGCTCTAATGGGAGATGACTCCGATTGACTAAAATCCCCAAAGTAAAAGTGAAAGGTCCTTTTTTTTTATCTCAGACCACTACAATACAGTATGTTACTGCCCAGATGATTTTTTTTTTGTGTGTGTGGTCCTGATATTTCCAATAGTCTAAATATGTACATGGACAGTCTTGGTATCATCTGTGTTACTCAAACCTCTGCCTATTTTCGATACTGCTGACTTGAAGTTGGAGGAAAGTGAGACTACAGTCCAAGAATGTGCCAATCTGTTTCACTTACGCTTCTGTACAGGGGGTGCTCAAGTGCAGTTGCAGTTCAACCATTTCAGTATATACCTCCGAAATCTTGGGTGAAGTTTTGTGGGGATAACATCATCTTTCACAATACTTACCCTTCTGCAGCACTAGGGCATTGAGTGGAGAGCTTTGACCCTGAAGCACTACAATTAAAAAATATTAACAGCTAAAATATTTAATTACGCAAGATTAGGTTAAGTATAAGAAGTTAATTGATAGCATGAATCCTAACTCATTATATTCCCGCCTGATTTTTTAAAAATTTAAACACTGTAGTGATCAAGTCAGGAGTCTTCATTTCATTATTCAGTTGTTTTTTCTTGAAAAGCTTCATTATTTTATGGAAGTATATTTAGTGTTTTTCATTCACAGAGTGTTTCGGTGTATTTATTGTACTGAATTTTACTTCCTTCTCTTTCTACCCAGTTGTTAGACTGGAAAACCTTTTAATTGGATAAAATCTGCCATTATAAGCATCCAGCTGAGAACACAGATTAAACGTAGCTGTGGTTGACTGTTACTCTTTTCTGCCAACAGTAATGTCCCAGTGCTGAATCAAATCAAAATTAATATTTCATTGCCACTTTCAAATTGGAGGAAAAATCCTCAACATAGTAAATGCTGAGTCTGATGTTTGTGCTATCGGCATTTGGAAAGGCAATGGTTGATGCCGATAGTCATCATGGATTTGTGTATGGGGAGTCGAGCCTCATGAATTTCATTGAGTTTTCTGAAGAGGTGACCAAGAGGATTGCGTTGAGAGCAGGATAGTAGAAGTTATCTATATGGACATTAGCAAGGATTTTGACAAAGTCCCTCATTGTCGAGTGCTCCTGAAAGTTAGATCCCAGGGGATCCAGGTTGAGGTAGCCAATCAGATACAAAATTGGATTGGAGATGAAAGGAGAGGTGTCATAGTCAAGAATTGTTTTTAAGATTATCAACCTCTGACCAGTGGTGTCTGCAGGGATTAGTGCCATGTTCCTTGTAGTTTGTGACATATATTAACAATTTAGATGATAATGCAGGTAGCATGATTTGTAAACAACAGGAATTCTGCAGATGCTGGAAATTCAAGCAGCACACATAAAAGTTGCTGGTGAACGCAGCAGGCCAGGCAGCATCTCTAGGAAGAGGTACAGTCGACGTTTCAGGCCGAGACCCTTTGTTAGGACCAGCAACTTTGATGTGTGTAGCATGATTCGTAAGTTTGTGGATGACAACAATGTTGTGGATTGCGACAAAACGTTCTCTAATATTACAATAGGATCTTGATCAATGAAAAAGTAGGTAAAGGAATGGCAGATGGAATTTAACTTAAACAAGTGTGAAGTAATGCAGGATAGGGCTGTGGGGAGACTGGGACTATTTTTCTTAGGATTCCCTCTTTATCTTCCTTTAGGCTGAGGGTTGCCCTAATCAAGGTTAATAAAATCATGAAGGATATTGAGGCACGGGTAAAGTGGATAGGGATAATCTTTTTCCCAGGATGGGGAAACTAAATCTAGAAGCAAGTGATTAAGTTGAGAGGTGAATATATTTCAAGGGACTTGGGGGAGAGGTTTTTCCACACACAGGTGGTAGTTATATAGAAAGAGCTAACAGAGTAATTGGTAGAGATGGGTGTAATTATAATACTTGAAAGCAATTTGGCCAGGTGCATTGATAGGAAAAGTTTACATAAGGCCAAATTATAGGCAAATAGGAATAGCTTAGGAAGGCATCTTTTTGGCACTGATGTTGGCCTGTAGGGTCTGTCTCTCTGCTATATTACTCTATCAAATTTCATGTTTCAGGTTAAATCCTGAAATTTTCTGCCATGGGCTGCAAATGTGCATTGTAGTGACATTGCTTTGTCCTTGTTAGTCTGGTTCCATTTTCCAGAAGCTGAGTAATGCATAGATGTACATGCGACACTCTCAACAAATGGGAAACATTATCTATCCCAAAGTACTTTTGTTGGTTCATTTTTACAGAAAATTTAAAATGGTTACATAATAAACTTTAAAATATTTATCTATTTTACTTACAGACAAGGCAAATTTGCCTCAACATCCTCCAGTGGCAGTTCTTCCACTTGGAACAGGCAATGATTTGGCTCGGTGTCTTAGATCAGGAGGAGGTAAGGACAGAAGTTCCCATTGAATTATTTTCAGTCATTGTTAAAACTTTTGGTTTGGGCTTTTAGATTGTACAATTGGCTAAGTAAGCTCAATAGACGACAGAACCTGATGGCATGAACATTGACTTCTCTAACTTCCACTAGGCCCCACCTCCCCCTCGTACCCCAGCTGTTACTCATTTTTATGCACACATTCTTTCTCTCACTCTCCTTTTTCTCCCTCTGTCCCTCTGAATATACCTCTTGCCCATCCTCTGGGTCACCCCCCCCCCATCTTTCTCCCTAGGCCTCCTGTCCCATGATCCTCTCGTATCCCCTTTTGCCTATCACCTGTCCAGCTCTCGGCTCTATCCCTCCCCCTCCTGTCTTCTCCTATCATTTTGCATCTCCCCCTCCCCCTCCAGCTTTCAAATCCCTTACTCACTCTTCCTTCAGTTAGTCCTGACGAAGGGTCTCGGCCTGAAACGTCGACTGCGCCTTTTCCTATAGATGCTGCTTGGCCTGCTGCGTTCACCAGCAACTTTGATGTATGTTGCTTGAATTTCCAGCATCTGCAGAATTCCTGTTGTTTGCGACAGAATTTCAATATTAGGTTAGCTTTGGCACAAATTAATATTGCATGATCTTTTGTATTGGTTAAAATGTTGCAATGTTTTTGCAGCTCTAATCCTGAAACCAACAGACCAATAGAATTTCTTTTGACCACTTTTTAAAGTAAACTTTAGTTACTTAAAATAAGTAAATACAGCAAAAGTATTTGAATCTCCTGATTGTCAATTGCATTATTTAAGCAGTGTCAAATTACCATCCTGAATTACATCAAGGAATTTTATTTGCAAGACAAAGGATTCGTCAGTTCTCAGCACTGACTCATGCTGTTTGGAAACCTGAGATAGACAAATCAATTTGGAAACCAGAACAAATTTGAGAGCATTTTGTTACTAGTTTCAGCTTACTGTATATCCAAATCTAAAGCAGTATCCCTTTACATGTAAAGAAGTAGTTAAATAAGTAGCAGCGTCATGTGCAATATACCAAAGTTAAAGTCAACACAAAGCAGAATTTTCCAAACACAGTAGACAAATTTGACCGATTGTTTTCCAAAGTTTGTTGAGTAAGTCTCTGTGTATTCAGAATTGAATTCTGATGCAAGGCAGTTCTCGAGGTGTGAAAAAAAAATTACAAAATGATTTGAGCTGTAGAGTATAACCACCATGTTACAAATAGCTCATAATTATCGGTCAATAGTGAAAGGATTGTGCTTCCACTGTCTTTGTAAAAGTCTGCCACACAGATCTATTAGAAAATGGGAAGATCTGACTGCAAGTCTTCGCAGCTTGAGGTCCCCTTACTTTCTGTTACAATTCAAGAGGAATTCTCACCAGAGACCGCTATAATATTGTTGGTGACTTGGTGAACTTTCAGAAAGAACACCAAGAAGCAGTTGTTAATTAATATTTACATGTTGTGCACAGCATTAAATACAGATAGATATGTACTGATAGATATGGATAGAAACTGAAATACGTTTTAAAAAAAAAGTCAGTAAAGTGCTTATTAATTGTTGGGGAATATTAAATGTTGTAACATAGGACAACTGAACTTAGTTTGTGTGGGATTGTCAATATATTTTGTAGCAGGATCACTTTGTGTCAAACTTAAAACATGTCTATGCAATTGCTGACAGGGTAATTGTGTTGGTGAAAGTTGCAACAGTACGGCCTACAAAGGTGTATTGGGTCACTGACGGTAACTTGGGGACTTCCACATACAGCCTATAACTAAATGTTACTGTCAGTCTCATAGGTAATGACAGAGTTTCCAGATGCTTTATTCACCATGCTATGATCTGCTCTAACATTTTATGCATATTGAGTGCATCATCTTTTCCTTAGTCTAATGATTATGCATTTTCATGTCACTTTTTTATGATTAGCTCTTTTTAAAGCATTGTTCAATTGAGATAATATCGAATGTAGTGATTGGATGCATCTAGAATGGAAATATATGCCAGAAGGTTGGTCAGTTACTCATGGGCTGGCAGATTCAGATTTTTAATTTCTCATCCATTTCTTTCTGAATGCACTTGACTGCAAAATCAAATGTATGGTCAGTGATACAGAGAAAGAAGAGTTTGGTTCCAGTACTGATCTGAGTTAATATGAAGGAATGGCTGAATAGGTTCCACTATCCAACAAAACTTAGTTCACATTATTTTTGTTAACTGAAGTATTGAACAGCTCTGTACAAACATACCAGGTCTGACAGTGAGTGGAAAATGCATTGGGAGTGTCTCTAAATGTATCCTTTCATTCTATTATGTGTTTATTTTAATCACATACTGTATACTACTCTTTTTGTTTGGCCTCACTCAAGCAGTTTCAGCAATATGACAGGGTTATTTCTTTGTTACCTTGTAAGGTTATGAAGGTGAGAGTCTGATGAAAATTATCAAAGACATTGAGAACTGCACAGTGGTCATGTTGGACAGATGGAAAATTGAGGTGATTCCCAATTACAAAGAAGAAAAGGGAGACCCCGTGCCTTATAACATTATCAACAACTACTTCTCTATTGGAGTGGTAAGTCTGTGAACTACATTATTACCCCTGTGGATAATTTTATAACAGCATTCCTGTTTGTAGGTTTCTACTTCAGTATACATTGTTTCATTGAAATCTTCAGGACTTCCAGTATAGCAGCCACGTATATTGCTAATGTGATTTCCTTTATTAATGTGCATTATTGCAATATGCTAAAACCAGTAACCAAAAAGGAGATCATTTAGAAAAGTTGAACATAATTAAACCCAGTCAATATGGTTAAATAATGTTTGGCAAACTTACTCCTATTCTTTGAGGATGAGACAGGGAGAGTTCATTGAGAGGAACCTGTAGACATACTGTAGTGTATTTAGATTTCTAAAAGGTTTTTGACAATGTACCACGTAAAAGACTGGAACATAAGAGTGCAGTGGAAGTGTGCAAAATGGATTAAAAACTGCCTGCCTCACAAAAAACAGAGCTGGAATTACTGGAGATAACAAGTGAAGAACTGCAAGGTTGAGTACTTGGCCCCAGTTGTTCACTATTTACAGTAATTTAGAGGGAGGAACAGCATGCAAGGTTTTCGATTTTGCCAGTGATCCAAAAATAGCAGAAAGAGCATGTTATGATAAGGACACTGTGATACTGTGACAAAATATAGGTAGGTTAAATGAGTAGGCTAAAGACTAGCAAATGGAATTTAATGTGGGCAAGAGTGAAGTCATGCATTTTGGTAAGGAAAATTAAAAAAAAAGGCAGATTATTATCCAAGTGGAAGGAACTGCAAGTGAAGTACAGAGGAATATCATTGTTCTCGTGTGTGAATCACAAAAACCTAGCAGGTAGGTCCAACAAGCAGTGAAGGCAAGATGCATTTTGTTCTTCTTTGAAAAGGAGTTAGACTTTAAAGATAGGAAAGTTTTGTTAGCATTTTAGTGAAACTTCACCTGCGATAATGCTTGCAGTTTTGGTACCCTTCCGTGGAAAAAAAACGATCCCGTTCAAAAGAGATTCACCAGGCTAATTCCTGGGATGAGAGGATTGTCCTAATAAGAACCTAAATAGTTGTGGCCTGTATTCCTTTAGAGGTTGCAGGAATGACAGGAGACTGTATTCAGTCATCTGTGATCTAAAGGGGGCTTCTGATGGTAAATGCTGGAATACTTTCACCAGTCAGGAAAGTTGGACAAGGGGACATAACTACAAGTTAAGGGATCGGTCTTTTAAAACCTGAGTTACAGAGATATTTTGTATGGTGGGGGAACTTGAAGGTTCTGAAGCTTACTCCTGCTCCTATTTGTTTGTGTTCTTGTGTAATATAGTTATGAAGTAATGGTAAGAGGTTCAAGTACCAGGGTTTGTTTATTTTCTACATTACAAACAAAGCAAACATGCACTCAGTGACCAGTACCTCCTTTAGCTAACACAGTGGCCATTGAGTGTATGTTCATGGTTTTCTGCTGCTGTAGTCCATCCATATCAAAGTTCGAAGTGTTGTATGTCCTGAGATCCTCTTCTGCATACCACTGATGTTATGCGTGATTATTTGAGTTACTATCACTCTTGTCAGTTTGAACCAGTCTGGCTATTCTCCTCTGACCTCCTTCATTAACAAGGCATTTTCGTCAGCTGAGCTGCCACTCGCTAGATCTTTTTTGCACTGTTCTTTATAAACTCTAGAGTGTGAAAATACAACACGATGTGCAGTTTCTGAGATAATCAAACTACCCCATCTGTCATCAACAATCGTTCCACGGTCAAAGTCAATTAGATCACATTTCTTCCCTATTCTGATGTTTGGTCTAAATAGCAACTGAACCTCTTGACAGTGTCTGCATGCTTTTATGCATTGAATTGTTGCCATATGATTGGCTGATTATATATTTGTATTAACATGCAAGTGTACAGATCTAACTAATAAAGAGGTCCTGCATCTATATTTATATTTAAGTTTTTCCATTTAAGTTCTCCAGAGTTGTTACATGAAGAACTGTAAATTGTCACATCTTGCTAAACCCCTGTCATTTTCTGATTATATTAAATTACATGAGATATTTGTTATCTACTATTAAATACTGCATTACTTGTGTTTGAAGTAGCAATTGAATGAAATAATTGTGGGCATTTTTAGACATTAATAATCAGTCCTCAGATTTAAATAATAAATTAATGGCAGGAATATGTTGCACACATTATAACCTGTAATGGATTGTTATCAACCTGCCATTCTCGTCAAAGTGTACATGCGTTTGGAGATTGTTTTCCTGTTTCATAATTATTACTGGAGAAGTGTTTATGCACAGAGTGCTCTTTTGGACTTGGAGTAAAGGGCAAGAGATTTAGAGGGATGTGGGGAGTGGGGCTCTCTCACCCAGAGAGTAGTGAGTACCTAGAATGTTCAGCCAGAGAGAATGGTGGTACAGATTTAAGGGGTTCAGGATGGGGGGTGAATATTGGTAGCTCAGGTTGAAGTGTTTGATGTGGCGGTGTTTACTGAGGTAGGCAATTAGCTGCAGACATTTCATCACCAGTTGGAGCAACATCCTCAAGATGTACTAAGTTGAAAACAACTTGGTGAACACTGGGACATCAGACTTAAGGGATGTCCAGATGAGCAGTTGAATCACCTAGGCATTAAGGCTGTGGTGAATGGGGTCCTACTGCTTGGCATGAACTTGATGGGCTGAATGGCTTGTTGCCTTGCTGCATAACTTGACTTTATAATTCAGTTTGCTTCAGTTCTATTAGCAAAGAATGATTCCACTGTTCATATCTCCACAGCATTTATGTTCCTCATGGCTCCTTGCAATGCTGCCACAATCCAATACTGACAAAATTTTGAATAATTACACTATTTTGCTGACCCAGCTGTGATCATAGAAAGTAAAAAATCATTCACATTAATGAACAGATGCATGGGGCACTTTAACAATCATGCTACTTTCAAGTAATTCAAGGCATCTCATATCTAAGGCACAACAGGAACATTTTCACTATAAAGGGCCCTTCCGGCCCTTTGAGCCACACCGCCCAGCAACCCCCGATTTAACTCTAGCCTAATCATGGGGCATTTTACAATGACAAATTAACCCACCGACCAGTATGCTTCTGGACTGTGGGAAGGACCCGGAGTACATGGAAGAAACCCATGCAGTCACAGGGAGAACGTACAAACCCCAAACAGGCAGCAGTGGGAATTGAACCCAGATCGCTGGTACTGTAAAGCGTTGTGCTAACCACTATGCTACTGTTCCAACCACTATGCTACTGTGCCACCCCATCTGTCCTCTACTTGATCATCTTATCTAGGATAGCAAGATCTTCAGATTTTATCTGAGTTTTGGCAGTCCGAGTATTTTATCTTTGGATTTTTTAATCCAGCCTTATCCAACCCACATTACATATATTAAAAATAATGAGTAAAAATCTGTTCTGCATTGTTTACATCAATATACATCCATTTTAGAGCATATATCGTGCAGGTCATGAATGAAGTTTAGTTTCTTCATTGAAAATGAATTCCTATGTTTTTACCCACCAGGACAAAATTTATTGCTGGGGTTGATGGTTTCAGACTCTGTCTTCCATGCATGGATTTTGAATGCCAAATGTGGCTGCATGTGTTAAAATGCTGTGCTGATTACCTGCTTGTGGAATCCAGTGGTGGCCAGTATTGCTGGGATTCCCCCATGCCACACTGAATTTGTGCAATAAAAGCAGAAGTTACTGCAAACTCTCAGCAGGTCAGGCAGCGTCTGCAGAAGGAGTAACAGAGTTAACATTTCAGGTCTAATACCTTTTGTCAATTGATCTATTTCACTTTCCACAGATGTTGAGTGTTTCCAGCACTTTGTTTTTATTTCAGAATTATTGGCATCTGCAGTTTTATTTTGATATTTGTCAGGTCATATGTGGGATTAGAGACCATTTATTTTAGAATTTCTTCATTGACAGATTATAAGGTTATTTCAGTGTTATATTTTAGCATTTCTATGAGTTTTTAAGTAATTACCACTTTTAATCATTTTCTTTGATCCAAAGTGGAGGCAGTAAGATCAACCCTCCATATCCAGCCCTGCTCATATAGACACCATGGCAAACAACTCCAGACAGTGGGCTTGGCACAGCACAACCCAACTCATTAACATCCAACAACTGAGGATACAATTCTATCCGTGAGTGTTTTCACACAGAAGATTGAAGACTCATTTAAGTTTTGATTTTTTTTTTAAATACAGGAAGGTACCTATATTCATGAAGGAGTTTGCAGTTTCTAACATCTCCTTAGGTAACATTGCCATTTATTATTCATTCTGTGACTAGCGTTGAATCAGATTACGCTGGAGAGGTTCTGCACAATTCAGGCAGAATTGTTTCCCCTTTTGAAAAATGGCACAGCAGCTCCCAATGTATGGAATTTCTTTGACTTTCATCTTACTGAAGGACAGAATTTATTGTGGAGTCCTTTAGCCAACAGATTCAAGATTCATCCATATTACCACCATCTGGTTAGTGATTTAAACAAGTGCTGGATTAGTTTATCGCGGAGGCACCTAACCCAGAGAAGAAGGATCATTTGAGGGTTCTGTGTGCAGTCCAGAATAGAAATTGAATTTCTTTGTGTCTTAATTGAAGATTTTGATTTTGTGTACAGTAAAACATTTTGAAAATTCTTGCAAGGTTTTATGGTCTAAAAATTCTGACATAAGTTTGGATTTAGTTTGTGTTTTATAATTGATTTGAAGCTGGAAATAAATTGCAAGATGCAACTGACACTTCTCCAGATGAACAGTGTTAGGGCACTCCATCCCCATATGTGCTGCTGGAGGGGCTGCTGGGTTGCAATGGTATTAGTCAGTGGGCAACATGTAATTGACTTTACAGCTGCAACTTTGCAGTGAACATGAAACAGCATGAATGACAAAGCAAACGTTAGTGAAAGACAGAAGGACTGATGTCAAAGAACAGTTCTTAACAGGGAGTGCTTCACAAAAGAAGATGGGTCCAATATCTCTGTATGTTGCAGGTAAGACTTTCCTTTGAATGTGAGAACTTACTGCCTCATCAGGGGCCACTGACACCACATCATCTACTATAGTGTGGAGCTTGTCTGAGATCTGGCACTCCTGGTTCAGCTTTTCCATTTGAGCTTGTTATGGGGTTTTCAGAGCACCACCTTGCTGGAAACTGGTGTGGATTTGTGTACTCAATGTTCTGCTTCCCTACTTCACATTCTCTATCCCTCTTCCAAACCTACCATAAACATTCAAACATATCTTCAAAGAACACAGCACTCACCTAGTTCATAATTCTACAGAATTTCTATTTCTGAAAATCACAGCAACTGTATCATGCAGTGATGGTCATAGAGCTGCTGACCTTGGGTCTAATCTGGCCAACAGACCTCTGGAGTTTGTATATTCTTCCCCTAACTGTTTTGAGGCATCTTGGAGTGCTCAGGTTTTGTCATATTTCCCAGTGACGTATGAATTGGTTGGCTAATTGACTAAGTTGGTAAATGAGTAGTAGAGTGTCGGGACAGGAATATGCTATGTAAACAAAGGGATGAGTATAGGCTAGAGTTCAAAGGTACGTTTATTATCAAAGAATGTATGCAGTATACAACTCTGAGATATATCTTCAAATAGCCACAAAACAAGAAAACCATAGAAGCCATTTAAAGAAAAATATCAGCCCTCCCATGCACAAAAAAAATCAAATCTCTCAAACGGCAATATGATCACCAACCCCACACCCCCACACTCGGGGTGGGGGGGGGGGCGGATGCACAAACAGCAATTACAACCTCAGACCACGCCCCTTCCCCACATGCAACAAAACAAATCATGCAAACTGGAAGGCATCAAACCCGAAAACACAACCTCCCTACTCAAATAAACCTAACAAATGGCACCAAGCAGCAATAAGAACGGGTGAAAACAGAGAATATAAAAGCATAAAATGAAAGCGTCCAATTTGAACTACAGAGTCCACATTTTTGAACTAAATTTGAACTACTGTAATAATAATAATAGGCATCCATTGGTCTCATGAGACCATGGATTTGCGCCTTGGAAGGTTTCCAGGGCACAGGCTGGGGCAAGGTTGTATGGAAGACTAGCAGTTGCCCATGCTGCAAGTCTCCCCTCTCCACGCCACCGATGTTGTCCAAGGGAAGGGCATTAGGGCCCATACAGCTTGGTACCGGTGTCGTCGCAGAGCAATGTGTGGTTAAATGCCTTGCTCAAGGACACACGTTGCCTCAGCCGAGGCTTGAACTAGCGACCTTCAAATCACTAGACGAACGCCTTAACTACTTGTCCACGTGCCAACACTGAACTACTATAGATTAAGCACAATTTGAACTAGAGTCCACAGTCCAATCCATAAATCACAGTACTTTGGTGACAGCATCGAGGGAGCGAGAGACCACTTGCGCAAAAAGGTCTTCCCTCTGGAACAGTGAGTGAGAGACCCGTCACACACAAACACTTCCCCTCGGCAGCAATGACTGAGAGATCCATCACACAGAAACAGCTTCCTTCAGGAGCAGCGAGCAAGAACTACGTCACACACAGACACCTTCCCTCAGGAACAGCAAACAAGAGGCAGGGAGTCGGCGCTCAACACTCGCTGGCCCTCTGCGTTCACCTTGATGTTTCACTCTTCCATGATGCTTTATTCAGCAAGAAATGGAGTCAATCATAGGCTTTCACCCTGTCTCTAAGCTTCTTCACCTTGACGTTGCTCACCTCCTGGGATTTTCTCAGAGATAGCAAAGCGCTAGATCACTGAATCAATCTACAAACTAAATTACCAGCTCTAACAGTACCAGAAACACATTTAAAATAAAAAGAACACATAGAAGTGAAATAGATAGTTTTGTGGACTATCTGGAAGATGAATAAACTCTTCTTAGGATTCCAGCCAGGTACAGATATTGATGATGTTTTGATGACAAAGTCGGCCATCTTCCTCCCTGAAGAAGATGGCGGAGTTTATCACTGAAACATCATCGATACCTGTACCCGAGAAGAGTTTATTCATCATATACTGTATACCGGGAAAGCACAAGATTCTTTATCAGGAAGATGTCATCTGAGGAATCATTGTTTGTGCCATCTTGATCGGAAGATGAATGATTGATGTTGGCACAGATGGCTGATAAATGAAAGGGCCATTTTCCAGATTGTACGACTCTGTAACATTAATGCAACAAATGGGTTTTTGCTCATGATATTGTGCAATTCCTATTTACCATGGAAGAGCAATGATAGTGAGGAAGTTGAAATTGGAGAGAAATTATTCCACACTGTGAGTGTGTAACCTATAAATTCCTCCATGGCTGCAACATTGTTACTAGACTTCAGCTTTTGCTTCAGGATCATTTCCTAAGTTGAATCTCAACCAACCACTGATCTTTGTGCACTCAGGCTGATTTCAAAGTACAATATACTGTATTATTCCATCAGAATTCAATGACTTCCTGGCACTGTCTGACTAAGTGATATTCAAGCACAGAATGAGTTAACTTCCTTCTGTTGCTGATTCTAGCGTGGGTTAACTAAAGTCTTGCGATGCATTAGATACACTTCTTTTGGGATGAAGTGTCTTTCACTCTGATACTATATGTATAACAGTCATAATTGCCATTCTGATGAAGCAGGGTATTGAGACTTCCCTGGATATCTACCCAACAGGATTAAGTGATCTACTTATTGTTCTTTCATTGTCGTCGATACCTCTGATTAGAGACAAACAGCAACTGCCGAGTTTGTGCAGAATGCTGGACTGAGTCTGTCCTTTGGTATTGAAAAATAGTTTTAACCGCACTGTTTTCTTCCCTCATGAGAAGCCAGGAAATGGGTGCAGTGTAGGGTGAATATAAATAGATGCTTGATGGATGGCACAAAATCAGTGATGTGAAGGACCTAATCCCAGCCTTTATGAATCTAAATGTATATACAAGGAACTGAATTATTGCAAATCTCCCACTATAGAAGTACTATAAGCAAAACTGCAAAATAGTTGCATGCCCAGCATTAAATATCTAGTTGGAAAGGTTTGCTACGGCCATAAATTATAGATACAGCTGAAAACAAAACTGCAATTCAAATTGCTGCTGTGAATCTGCCTCCATTCTCCCACCTCCACATCCTGCTCTCCTTCATTCACATTCTGAGCCACGTTCAGTCTCCAGTGATCAGCTAGATGTTCTCTCTTATGCTGTGGCAATGCCCCTTCTCAGACCCTCTCACCAAGGCTAATTCGCAATTGCTAATTGCATTTTTCTATTCTGATCAACATCTCCATCCCGTCTTTGTAGTTACACTGATCAAGTTCTTTGGCCTAATGTGAGCTCCACCTCCACCTCGCTTGCAATTGTACAAGCTTTCTCTTTGACAGCTCCAACTTTCAGCCCAGCATAACCTGATATCACTGGGCCACCACTGTCTGCTCTGCTACAAGTGGCTCCTAGACCTCAAACACAAAATACTCTTGCAGATGCTGGGGTCAAAGCAAAACACACAACACGCTGGAGGAACTCAGCAGGTCAGGCAGCATCCGTGGAAACGAACAGTCAATGTTTCCATGGATGCTGCCCGAGCTGCTGAGTTTCTCCGGCATGTTATGCGTGTTTCCTAGACCTCAATATAGGCTTTTCAGAGTGTTGAGTAGATTCATCTTGAAGGAGCATCTCACCATATTGACATGTGCACAAGCAATGGACAAATTGTTTGCCAAATTTCTCTACGTCAGAGACAGGGAGGAGGACTACTTACTTCACAAATCCTCGTGACATATTCACAATATATATCAGTGATAATAAACATGATTCTTTGCAAATTGCTGTTGGCTTCTTGTTTTAGTCTGTAAATGATATTTATTAAATTTAAAATTTCTTTTGAAAACTGCACAGGTTACATTTGGGACTTAAAACACATGGTCTGGTTTAGTCATTGTTCTTTCGTTCTCAAATAGTCTCTGGGAATTTATGCAACTGAGTAGATTGATCACTCAAAGTAACTCTGGAAAAATAATTCTGCACCTGCAGGACCAGCGTAAGTCTACAGTTTTACAAACTATTTCATCTGTAATCTAACATTTATGTTTGTTTTGTCAGCACAACAGTTTGTGATTGACAAAACAAATCATAAAAATGCTATTGCTTGTGACTTAGTTCTACTTCCATTAAATTCTCACTTCAAAAAACAGAGGCCTAGGAACCATTAAACAATGAGAGACTGATTCTCTTTATTTATTTATTAATCTATTTCGGGCTGTTTTGATTCTTAAAAAAACAAACGTTAATTTGCAATGGATCTACTGTAAACTATTTCCAGAATATTATATTGAGTTTGGAGCAAGCCAGGCTTGATTATTGCAGGAGAGCTTGTTTTTTTTTCTCTAGGACTTGATGCATTTTTAATTTATAACTAACTTGCATGTAAGTTTCATGTTCACGCATTGATCATTGGCAGTTGGGTCATGATAAACCTGCACTGCATTACCAGAAATTAAAAAGGAACAAACTGAAGACGTAGAAGGCAAATTTGAAACAAGATCAAAGCAGGCTCCATGGATTATATTGAAAGCAGTGATTTTCAAAAATAATCTCATATTTGTTACAAAGACAAGTTTATTGTCATATGCACAGGTGCAATGAAAACCTTGTGGATTTTATTGCTTGTGTTTAACTTACAGTTGACGATATGGGACAAAATATTTAGTTATTCTTGCAAAGGGCTGTTACAGATTTATTGAACCATAATCCCAGGCCTCTCTTCCCTGTCAGTAAACTACAAGTTTTACATGGCAACACATGCAAAACGCTGGAGGGACTCAGCAGGACAGGCGGCATCTGTAGAGAAGGGTAAACAGTCAACCTTTCGGCTGAGACCCTTTTTCAGGATTGAGAATGAATTAGAAAGATGCCAGAATAAAAAGGAAGTGGGAGGGAAAAGAGGCTAGCTGGAAGGTGATCAGTGAAGCCAGGTGGGTGGGAAAGGTCAAGGACTGGAAAACAAAGAATCTGATAGGAGAGGATGGTGGACCAAAGGAGAAAGGGAGACCCAGAGGAAGTAATAGGCAAATGAGGAGAAGTAAAAGTTTAGAGCAGGGAATAGAAGAAGTGGAGAGAGGAAAATTTCGTCAACAGAAGGAGGAATTCATTCCATCAGGTTGGAGGGTACCCAAATGGAATACAACGTATTGCTTCTCCAAATTGAAGGTGGCCTCATCTTGGCACAAGAGTAGGCCATGGATCGACGTGTCGGAATGGGGATTAAAATATTTGGTCACCGGTAAGTCCTACTTGTGGCAAATGGTGCGGACATTTACATATATCTTCACAAGAACTTTGGGAGGCCATTCTTGACCCCAGCTTTGGTTCTCTATGCAGTCAAAGAAGAATGCAGTAGCCTGCTGTATTACTTTGAATGTTGTAACAAATTTCGCCCTTAAAATAACATCATGCCTTTAAAGACAGGTATCTTTTCTTTTCAATATTCCTCTGGTGGTCTTGCTCTATTCTTAAAGCAGAGAGTCATCTATAATGAGAGAAATCTGGAGCAAAATGAATCATGTTGATCCTGGTGGAAATTTCCATTTGCATTGCAAGCCAAATACAAATCTGTTAAGTTAGCAGCAGGTCAGCACAATCTGTTGCTTGAAGCCAAAGGCTCATTGCCAAGTTGGCGCTAAACCTATTTGATGTGCAACTGCCAAAGTTCCTGATACCAATCCCCAATACCACTGCAAATAGCAAGTAACTAATTTCAATCAGCCCTGTATTTCAGTCACTGTGGGGAGAGTAGGAGGCCACCCACTGAAAAATATTCTCAAGCTGGATGTATATTTGAATGAATCACAAATGACAGTGCAGCTAATTTTAGAGTTCAAACTTTTACCTGGCCGCCTACAGTTGTATTTCTGTTTAATCAGCATTAGTTAAAAGGAAGCCCCATTCATCACTTTCAGTGCTGTGCTTTGAGTTATGAATACAATTTGTCTGATCCCAGAACAATGAATATAATTGAATAATTTTATGTCGGATTCCTCCATCTCCTCCCCGCCGCCCCCCCCCCCCACTTCTCCAACTAGCACCATCAATTTAGCATGATGAAAGTGTAAATCAAGCATTCAATACAAAGTCAAAGTTTACATGGAATAAGGTGCATTGAATATAAATTTGCAAAGTTTGCAACCTGCTGCATCTGTCTATGCACACTTGGAATATCAGCAGGAGGTGGACTTACTTCACCTTAAGGGACAAATGTAATTGGTAATATAGGCCCAGGCTTGTAATCTTTTAATATAAAATTCTGCAAATCTGCATTCTAATTACACAAAGCAGCTAAGATTGGAATGATATAATGGAGTTTTTTTTTGGTTTGTTGGGTTGAATCTGTCAGAGCATGCCCTAGATTTCTCAAAGCAAAATAGTAAGTGTGAACTCATAAATAACTTTTGTTATTATATGCACTTATTAATGGCATTATTTTATTTTATAGATTGCATGATGCATGTATTGTTAATGCTGAATACAAAAGTGCTTTACCATCATATACAACGTAAACATTTAATGGAAAAATATAGCAATTGTACAAATGTTCTGTGGATACCTAAGAAGGTAAACATCACCTAACAGTGAAATGCTTCTCATTGAAAAGCCTTCTTGCTACAATTGAGCTTGAATGAGGCTATTGTAGCTTGTTTGTATTCCTATATTGATTTTTTCAGGATCACGTGTTCCTAAAAGAGTGAAACATCTGTCTATTGCCCTGTATCTAAAAGGCAGTTTGAAATCACTTCAGAAAATCTGGTGCAATGCTTTGGAGATCAGTGTTTGGAACAGTGAATTACATTTCTTCTGATGCTTAATTTGGAAATAATCCTTGATTCTTTGAAATGTTGCCCAGGGTTCTCAAATAAAGTCCTCAATAAAAGAAAACAGAAAATGGCAGAGATACTCTGTGAATGAAATTGAATTAATGCTTAATTGTCATTGACTCTTTATCAGACTGGCTATTTGTAATTTTTCAATTTTCATAATCCTCTATATAATGCCATAGCTATGTCATGGCATTTCAGGATCGGCGATGGGATGGTAGGGCTGGTGCAAATATTGGAAATCTGAGATTGAAAAAAGAACAGAAAATGTAGTATTTTGCCAGGAAGTTGGGCAGCACCCATATGGAGAAAGATAGCTAACAGTTAAGGTCAATGAGTTTTAGACAAGCAAGCAATTGCTGACAAGGGGGAAAAGCAGAGAGAACTTAGGGAATATCTTTATTTATTCAAGCTGTAAGGGTTTGTTGATCAGAACTCATCTGCCTGGAGGAAACATACATAGAAAGAGGAAAAATAATGTAAGAGCATGTACATAATGTCAGTGAGAGTAAAGTCCAAATCCGGATATTCTGTTAACACAAGCAAGAGAAAATCTGCAGATGCTGGAAATCCAAAGCAACACAAAATGCTGGAGGAACTCAGCAGGTCAGGCAGCATCTATAGAAATGAATAAACAGTCGTTTATTATGAATAACATGCTTATTCATTTCTGTAGATGATGTCTAACCTGCTGAGTCCCTCCAGCATTTTGTGTTTGTTGCTTTGGATGTTATTAAACTGCATATGGCAAGTTGAATGTTGGGACGCAGTGAGAGCAGGATTTGAGGCAGTCTGAATATCTTAAGAGGTATTTTTAATTGTCACACTCAGCCGATTGTATATATCTCCGTATAAACTGAAAATGATACCAGGTAAAATAATTAATCTGTATAAACTGAAAATCATACCAGGTAAAATTCCTTTACTTACTGTTTTTCATTTGTGTCATTGTTAACAACACATTAGGCACGTAACTCTTTGCTAATTCCCTTGTAAACATTTCACAATTATTGAATCATACTGCTTTCCTTTCTCACAGTCGTATTCATCTTTTAACATTGTATTCCACCCCCCACACCCCACACACACAACTTTTTTGTTTCAGTTTTTTGTAGCTTTGTAATACTTTACTGTATTGCAATTCATACTGTATACTGATTAAGGGAGTGTACATGATTCTTCTACAGAATTGATATCAGATTTAATATCATCGGCATACATTGTAAGATTTGTTAACTTTGCAGCAGCAGTACAATGCAGTATGTGATAAATATAGAAAAAGAACTGAATTGCAGTAAGTATATTCTATATATAGAATAGTTAAATTAAGATTAGTAGTGCAAAAACAGAAATTTTAAAAAAGTAGTGAGGTAGTGTTCATGGGTTTAATGTCCATTTGGAAATCAGGTGGCAGAAGAGAAGGAGCTGCTCCTGAATCTGAGTGTGTGCCTTTAGGGTTCTGTGCCTCCTTCCTGATGGGTACAATGAGAAGGGGGCTTGTCTTGTGGGGTGGCGGTTCTTGATGATGGAAGTAGCTTTTCTGAGGCACCACTCCTTGAAGTTATCTTGGATACTACTTGAGGATTCACAGCTATATAGCTCAGAGTCATAGTGTAAAACAGCATAGAAACAGGCCCTTTGGCTCAACTGATCGATGTTGACCTCCGCATCTTCCCTACTAGGTTCATTTGCCTATAACCCTGAAAGCTCTCCTCTTCATGTATGTATCCAAATGCTATTTAAAAGTTGCATCCTCTGGCAGCTTATTCTATCTACCCACTTCCTTCTGTGTAATGAAGTTACCTTTCAGATCTCTTTTAAAATTCTCCCCTCGTCTATCTGTGCCCTCTAGTTTTAGACTCCCTGACCCTGGTGAAAAGACTATGGCTACCTTATCCATAACCCTCATGATTTTATTAACTTCTATGAAATCACCTCTTATTCTATGCTCCAAGGATTAAAAGTCCATGGTGGCCAGTCTCTCCCTGTAATTTAGCCCTGCTAATCCAGGCAACATCCTCATAAATCTCTTCTGCACCGTCTGCAGTTTGACAATGTTTTTCCGATAACAGGGTGACCAGAATTGTATTCCAGGTACAGTTTCACCAGCAACCTGTATAGTTAGTTAGTTAGTTATTGCCTCTTATGCTGCTGGCATTTAGGGCAGCGATGACGGTCCTCCAACTCTGTCTGTCCTTGGCCAACTTCTTTATCGTGCTCCGGGTCTGCTTCAGGATCCTCACTTCTGCCTCTACAGTACAGTGCCAAGTTGTCTTTGGTCTCCTGCCTTTCCTTCGCCCTTCAGGGCTCCAGTAGAGTGCTGTCTTGATGGTGGAGTTGTCCTTTCTTCTCTCCAGATGCTCAATCCATCCCCGACATTTCCTAATGATGGTTGTGGACATGTCTTCATGGTGACACTGAAGGAGTAGGGCATGGTTGGAGATCTTTCTTGGCCAGAAAATACTGTGGATCTTCTGGAGGCTCATGGTGTGGAATGATGACAGCTTGGCAAGGTCATTCTCTGACACGTGCCAGCATTCTGATCTGTACAGGAGTGTGGACAGAACACAGCTCTGGTACAGCTTCGCCTTAGTGTGGACACTACATTTGACTGATCCCCATATGTTGCTCATTGATTTGAAGACATTTCTAGCTTTGCTGAGTCTACACTGGATGTTGTCCTTGGTCCCAGTTACATAACTTCAACATAATGTTGGTACTCGTGAACTCGATGCCCTGACTGATGAAGGCCAGTATACTGAATGACTTCTTCTCCATCCTGTCAATTTGCATTCATTGCCACTTTCAACAAACTATGCACTTGCACTCCCAGGCCTCTCTGTTTCCAAATATTTGTCAGTGCCCTGTCATTCTCTGCATAAGTTATACCCCCCTTGAATATCAAACATGTGTCACTCACACATATCTAAGTTAAAATCCATTTGCCATCCTCAGCCCATCTCCCTAACTGATCAAGGTCTCTTTGCAATTCGGTAAACAAGATCCTCAAATTTAGGCTACATCCACACTACGCCGGATAATTTTGAAAACAAAGCTTTTTCTCTTCGTTTTGACCATCTGTCCACACTAAAACGGCGTTGTCATCCCCTGAAAATGGAGAATTCCAGAAACAGTCTCCAGAGTAAATAAATCTGAAAACGCCTAATATCCAGTAGCAGTGTGGACATGGTAAACGGAGCTTTTTAAAACCGCTGCCATGACGTGTCGCAACAGATGGCAGCAGCACGGCTTCTTCTTCTTCAATTGGTACTAAAGCGTACAATCACCACAGCGATATTTGATTCTGCACTTCACAGAACCTAACAATTTCAAAACAGACAGCAACGAGACCGAAGCCAGAAGAGTTAGAAATATACTCACCAAATACTTCGACCCATAGCTTACTGAATAAATAAGTATACTCACTTTGCCCTGTTTTCTGTCCTTGCTTGTATGAAGGTAAGGACAGAAAACACCCTCCGCCACCTCCAGTTTAAATTCCATGCGGAATATTTTGGAGGATCAAAAACCAAGAACCAATTTGGTTTACCTATTTATGCAAGTACTTCTCTGACAATAAATGTGTAACAGCCTAATGCAACATTGTATGAAAATACACGATAACACTGATGCAGACATGTTTTATACATTTAACAAGGTGCTTTATTAATGCAACAGAGTTAGTCAGTTTTTCAATGTTCGTCGTCAGCCGGGTCATACTGTCCGTGAACTCCCTGTCGGTTGCCTCCATACACTCCAGTGTTTTTTTTAGTTTTAAGTCCTCCTGCGCGAGAGCCAAGAGCAATTCCTTTTAAGTTTTTAACCATATAACCATATAACAATTACAGCACGGAAACAGGCCATCTTGGCCCTTCTAGTCCATGCCGAACTCTTACCCTATCCTAGTCCCACCGACCTGCACAGCCTATAAGCCTCCATTCCTTTGCTGTCCATATATCTATCCAATTTAACTTTAAATGACAACGTAGAACCTGCCTCAACCACTTCTGCAGGAATCTCATTCCACACAGCTACCACTCTCTGAGTAAAGAAGTTTCCCCCCCCATGTTACCCCTAAACTTTTGTCCTCTAATTTTCAACCCATGTCCTCTTGTTTGAATCTTCCCCACTATCAATGGAAGAAGTCTAACCATGTCAACTCTATCAATCCCCCTCATAATTTTAAACACCTCTATCAAGTCCCCCCTCAACCTTCTATGCTCCAAAGAATAAAGACCTAACTTGTTCAACCTTTCTCTGTAACTTAGGAGATGAAACCCCGGCAACATTTTAGTAAACCTCCTCTGTACTCTCTCAATTTTATTGACATCTTTCCTATAATTCGTTTACCAAAACTGTACACAATACTCCAGATTTGGCCTTACCAACGCCTTATACAAATTCAACATTACATCCCAACTCCTATACTCAATGCTCTGATTAATAAAGGCCAGCAAACCAAAAGCTTTCTTCACCACCCTATCCACATGAGATTCCATCTTCAGGGAACTATGCACCACCATTCCTAGATCCCTCTGTTCCAAAGCATTCTTTAATGCCCTACCATTTACCATGTATGTCCTATTTTGATTAGTTCTACCAAAATGCAGCACCTCACATTTTTCAGCATTAAAATCCATCTGCCATCTTTCAACCCACTCTTCCAACTGTCCCAAATCTCTCTGCAAGTTTTGAAAACATACCTCATCATCCACAAAACCACCTGTTTTAGTATCATCTGCATACTCACTAATCCAATTTACCACCCCATCATCCAGATCATTAATATGTATTACAAACAACATTGGACCCAGTACCGATCCCTGAGGCACACTGCTACACACCGTCCTCCAATCTGACACACAGCCATCCACCACTACTCTCTGACGTCTCCCATCTAGCCACTGCTGAATCCATTCCACCACTTCCACATTAATACCCAACGATTGAACCCTCCCAACCAACCCGCTGTGTGGAACCCTGTCAAGGGCCCCACTGAAGTCCATATAGACAACATCCACCGTTTTACCCTTGTCAACCTTCTTAGTAACCTCATCAAAAAATTCAATAAGATTTGTCAAACATGACCTTCCATGCACAACTCCATGTTGACTGTTCCCAATCAGACCCCGTCCATCCAGAAAACTATATATACCATCTCTAAGAATACTTTCCATCAATTTACCCACCACTAATGTGTAGCCCAAGAAATAGTGGATGCATTAGTGATAATTTTTCAAAACTCGTTAGATTCTGGACTAGTTCCTGAGGATTGGAAGGTGGCTAATGTAACTCCACTTTTTAAAAAAGGAGGGAGAGAGAAACCGGGGAATTATAGACCGGTTAGCCTAACGTCGGTGGTGGGGAAACTGCTGGAGTCAATTATCAAGGATGTGATAACAGCACATTTGGAAAGCGGTGAAATGATCGGACAAAGTCAGCATGGATTTGTGAAAGGAAAATCATGTCTGACGAATCTCATAGAATTTTTTGAGGATGTAACTAGTAGAGTGGATAGGGGAGGACCAGTGGATGTGGTATATTTGGATTTTCAAAAGGTTTTTGACAAGGTCCCACACAGGAGATTAGTGTGCAAACTTAAAGCACACAGTATTGGGGGTAAGGTATTGGTGTGGGTGGAGAATTGGTTAGCAGACAGGAAGCAAAGAGTGGGAATAAACGGGACCTTTTCAGAATGGCAGGCGGTGACTAGTGGGGTACCGCAAGGCTCAGTGCTGGGACCCCAGTTGTTTACAATATATATTAATGACTTGGATGAGGGAATTAAATGCAGCATCTCCAAGTTTGCGGATGACACGAAGCAGGGTGGCAGTGTTAGCTGTGAGGAGGATGCTAAGAGGATGCAGGGTGACTTGGATAGGTTGGGTGAGTGGGCAAATTCATGGCAGATGCAATTTAATGTGGATAAATGTGAAGTTATCCACTTTGGTGGCAAAAATAGGAAAACAGATTATTATCTGAATGGTGGCCGTTTAAGAAAAGGGGAGGTGCAACGAGACCTGGGTGTCATTATACACCAGTCATTGAAAGTGGGCATGCAGGTACAGCAGGCTGTGAAAAAGGCGAATGGTATGCTGGCATTTATAGCAAGAGGATTCGAGTACAGGAGCAGGGAGGTACTACTGCAGTTGTACAAGTCCTTGGTGAGACCACACCTGGAGTATTGTGTGCAGTTTTGGTCCCCTAATCTGAGGAAAGACATCCTTGCCATAGAGGGAGTACAAAGAAGGTTCACCAGATTGATTCCTGGGATGGCAGGACTTTCATATGAAGAAAGACTGGATGAACTGGGCTTGTACTCGTTGGAATTTAGAAGATTGAGGGGGAATCTGATTGAAACGTATAAGATCCTAAAGGGATTGGACAGGCTAGATGCAGGAAGATTGTTCCCGATGTTGGGGAAGTCCAGAACGAGGGGCCACAGTTTGAGGATAAAGGGGAAGCCTTTTAGGACCGAGATTAGGAAAAACTTCTTCACACAGAGAGTGGTGAATCTGTGGAATTCTCTGCCACAGGAAACAGTTGAGGCCAGTTCATTGGCTATATTTAAGAGGAAGTTAGATATGGCCCTTGTGGCTACGGGGGTCAGGGGGTATGGAGGGAAGGCTGGGGCGGGGTTCTGAGTTGGAGGATCAGCCATGATCATAATAAATGGCGGTGCAGGCTCGAAGGGATGAATGGTCTACTCCTGCACCTATTTTCTATGTTTCTATGTTTCTATGTAACTGGACAAACGTGCACCAAGTATACCGTTTCCTCTTCGCTTGTTTTCTGTGTCCTGCGCACGCCCAGTAGGAGGAAATTCGCCCAAATATCCATCTACTGTGGACAGAGATATTTTGAAAAACGCTTAGTGTGGATGCCTGTCATTTTTACTCGAAACCGGCGTTTTCAAAATTATCCGGCGTAGTGTGGACGTAGCCTAAGTATCATCAGCACACTTGCTAATCATGCTGAGTACATTCACATTTAAATTGTTTACATAAATAACAGAGGTTCACCCCAGCACTGACCTCTGTGGCACCACATTAGTCACAGGCTTCCAGACAGAGAATCAAGTTTCAACCATTTAGACTTTTGTTGCGATTTATACTGATTAACAAATGTTTTAAATTTTATTTCTTATCATTGGTATTTTATGTCCTCTTGAGTCATAATTCCTCAATCAGATTTATTCAAATAACCTCGTATCTCTTGCTGCCAGTTACAGTTATCTGCACTACAGACATCTGTTTCTGACAGTAATTTTGGTTGTGATCGTTTTAGAAAACACAATGCGGACAAACAACAGAGATGTCTTTCATCATATAGAGAAATGGCTTTGTTTCTCTCTTCATTAATATGTTATTTTCTGTATACATTTTAAGCTGAATGACAGTTTTGGTCAGTGACAACACTCCTATCTGAGTCTGTAGTAGATGGTATCATACACTATCCCAAAACTCAAGTGTACATTCCAGGCTTACAGAGCAGTGGAGTGTTAGTAGCATGTTGGTTGTTGTAGGCATCATCCTCTAAACAATATGTTACATTGAAACGTCATCTGCCAAATAAGGAATGTGTCTCCTCAGCTACTAACAACAGTAGGCACCTCCGCCAACCCTGAAAGCCCATAGCTTTTGTCAAAGCTGGAGACCAACCACACCTCAGCCCAGATTACAAGCAGGCTTGCTCACCATGGCATCTGCCTGGCAACTGAAAGTCAATCTGGGCAAGCAATTGAAGTTCCCTGATTTTATTGCATCATCATTAGTGAGGCCTGACATGGTCATTCTGTCAGAAACCTCAAAGCAGTTGCTCGTGGTAGAACTGACAGTTCCTTGGGGAAGACCTGAGTGAGGAGGCATTTGAATGTAAGAAAGCCAAGTACCAGGAGCCGGTAGAGCAGTACCTGATACAGGGGTGGAGGCATGATTCACGCCTATAGAGGTGGGATGTAGAGATTTTGCTGGCTGCTCGCTGTGCAGAACCTACTCTCTCCTTGGCATTACAGGGGCTGCAAAGAAAAGAGCCATCAGAACCATCACAGAGGCAGCTGAGTGAGCCTCCATATGACTATGGATCAAGAGGTGTGATCTGTGGACCAGCGCTGCCAGGACACAAGCCAGGGCCTGACCAGCCCTGGCTAGGTCACCTGGGCGAGTGTCTGATGTTGAAAGACCTAGAATGCCTGATGATGCCAGGTGACATCACTGATAAGTCTCAGCAATAAGGTGGAAGTCAAGGATATTATGATACCATTTGAAAAACTGTGTGGGGAATTTTCCCAGTATCCTAGCTGGTATATTTTTTTCCTTAGCCACCCAAAAAATTAATTTAGTTGTTTATCTTATTTGGGTAACTTGATACCTGAGATGCATACATGTTGGCTGTACCACTGTCTTTGAGTATGATTATCTTCGGATTTATACTATAATTCAGCAGCCCATGTGTTTAAAACTTATCCCATCTTATATGAAGTCTTAGCAGGAACCTTCATTAATTTCACTGCAGGTGAAAAATTGGGAAGGTCTGATACAAACATTTGATCTTCCATGTCAGATTGTGTAATTACAGCTGTAGCTTTCACTGTGTGTCTTCTGCTTCTTGGCAATACCCGCAACCCAGGTTCAATTCCTGTCATTGCCTTTAAGGATTTTGTCTGTTCTCCCTGTGACCACATGGGTTTCCTCTGGGTGCTCCGGTTTCCTCCCACGGTCCAAAGATGTACCGGTTAGTAACATAACTGTCCATTGTAAATTGTCTGCAATTAGGCTAGGGTTAAATAGGTGGGACGCTGGGAGGCATGGTTCGAAGGGCAGGAAGAACCTGTTCCGCACTCTATCTCAATCAATAGATAGATAGATTTCTGAACAACCTCTCCGGAACATCAAAAATGAAACATCCATTCTGTCTAGAACAGCTGTCTTAAGATCGCCATTACTAAGGACCTCCAGCACCCAGGGCATGCCTTTTTTTCACTGTTACTATCAAGTGAAAAAGTCAAAGTCTGTCCCGAGCCTTCGAGGCCCATCAGGTGCTTATGCCGGTTTTTCTGTGGCGTGAAGCGACTGAGAGTACAAGACTCTCCCCCCCCCGCCCCAGGATAGGACGCCAGTCTATCGTGAGGTTAACCCCCAGCATTTGCTGGTACTCATTTTCAGCTGGGTGGACTGGAGCAGTGTGTGGTTAAGTGCCTTGCTCAAAGACACAACATGCTGCCCTGGCCAAGGCTCAAACCCACGACCTTCAGATTGTGAGCCCAACACCCTAACCACTTGGCCACGCGCCACACGTTACCATCAAGTAGAAGATGCAGAAGCCTGAAGGCACACACTCAGCGATTCAGGAACAGCTTCTCCCCCTCTGCCATCTGATTCCTGAATGGACATTGAAGCTTTGGACACTATCTCACTTTTCTTAAATATACAGTATTTCTGTTTTTGCACACTTTTTAAAAAATCTATTCTATATATGTAATTTACTTGTTTATTTATTATGTTTTTACTTATTCTTTTCTCTCTCTGCTAGATTATGTATTGCATTGAACTGCTGCTGCTAAGTTAACAAATTTCACCTCACATGCCAGTGATAATAAACTTGATTCTGATTATCTTACTTGGCCTAAGGAATTTGTTATATTTTGGTTCTATCCAGTGTTACTTCTTAAAAAATCCCATTCTCAGTAGATCCTTGGTTCTGCACTGTTTGATCAATGAATCTGGAATAAATCTGATGACGTGATCTGAATATAAAAAGCGCAGATGTTTTGAAGTCTCTAACCATGAGCTTGATTACTAAGTTGGACATCAATGCAATAATATTACAAATCTCAGATAATATTTAATACAACTTAGCAAATCATGAGATCTCCCATAATTTCCCTGGTAATTTTCTACCGTACAAAAAACAATTTAACAAATTGAAAATTTTTCTTGGAGCACATGTAAACTATATACCTTCCATGTGACTGACAAAAATCCATGCAGATAGAATATTCTATAACCTTTAGGGTTTATTTTGTTTTTAAGCTGATTGAAGTATAGGTTTGGAACAATGATGAGATATAATCCCTTCAGTTTGAGCTTCTGCTTTTTAATTTGCATATTAGTACTTGAACGTGATCTCCATTGGACTGATTTCATTTGTGATATTGTTTAGTCCATAGTGCATGATTAAAACAATGATTAATACTGAAGAAAAAAAAGAATAAATGTCAGGTGTCTAATTGCAGAAAAAGATAGCTTTAGTTCATTGTCCAAATATAAGATTTGGGTGAAAGCACCTGAGAATCAGGGAACACCAGCACCAGCATGTTCTTCGTACTAATGTTAGCGTCCCCTCAGTGGCCAATATCTTCAGAGCTAAGGCCTTGACTGTCCGGTATCATTTGAAGTGGAGTGGATGCTGTATTATTAGAATCAGAAATGGATTTAATATCACCAGATTATGTTGTGAAATTTGTTATCTATGCTCTAAATTGTTATTTTTTATTACTTATTGAGATACAGTGTGGAGAAGGCCCTTTCAGCCCTTCAAGCCATGCGACCCAGCAGCATCTGATTTAACACTACCCTAATCATAGGACAATTTACAATGACCAATTAACCTACTAACCGGTATGTCTTTGGACTGTGGGAGGAAATTGGAGAACCCCGAGGGAACCCATATGGTCACGAGCAATGTTCCCTCTAAGGTGTGTGTGTGTGTATATATGTACATATCTTTTATTATTTGCGCATAAAAGAATTTAAACTGCACACAAAAGGTTGTCACCCTTGTTGGCATGTTAAGTCTATCTTGCAATCATATACAATCCCATTCTTTTTCCGTTTCTGATGCAAACAGTATTGACAATGTGGAGGTTGTGATGATTTGACTGCAGATTTTAGAACTGGCTTACTTATACTGTTTTATTGATGAAATTATTGAATCAATAACTCAATGTACACATGTTGTTGTCACTGGGCAAAAGAAAAACTGCACAGCTGACGATTTTTGCACACAGTGGTCACTATAAACTAGAGGAAGCATTGGTCACAGGGAGAACATACAAACTGCTTTCAGATGGTGGTGGGAATTGAACCCAGGCTGCTGGTACTGTAAAGTGTTGTGCTAACCAGTACACTTCCATGTTGTCCTCTCACCCTGCTCGATGGAAATGGAGAGGCTTTACAGATATCCTCAAGACAAGCACCAAAAGCAAGCTACAGAATATAGAGCATACTTGAGATGATAGCTCAAACCAAGGTTTCTGGAGAATGTTCTTTGCCTACTCACACATAAAGGCCAGAAAAGGAATAACAGATAACTCTCTAATGACAAATAAGACTGATTTTTACTTACTGACACCAACTCTAACATCTGTCTCACCTTTGTGGTTCGAGTTTCAGACCCCTTGATCAATTAAAGGCGGGGATTTATAACCAAAACCAGAGAAAGAGAATATTGTAAAGATTGAGTGAATTTTGATGATAACGTAGGAACTAATTTATGCACAGCAAGCTTCTGCAAACAGCAATGAACTAATGACTGGTTAATCTGTTCTTGTGATGTTGATTGAAGCCACAACACTGGAGATTCACCATCCTTCCTCCCACCATGCTATTTGGAATACTGTCATGGAACAAAGACTGGTCAGATATGAGAAGGAAGATGAGAGATTATTATAACCATGAGAAATAGAGAAAATGGTAAAGTGTCATTGAAGTGTAGAAATGTGAAATAGTGAAATAAAAGTTGAGTTTCCCTGTAGAAGTGCATCAAACATGAAAAAGGTAAAGTAAATTAAATCTAACACCTCATCCACAACATCTTGAAAAGAAGCATGAATTGTAAAAGGGGTAAATTCAGAATTGAATTCTGGAAGCATGATTAATGTGTGCAATAGTCTTGTAGGTAGAGAGGTGGCTACACACTCCCGTGACAATAAAGGAATAGAGATTTGATGATTTCTGTATATGTTCTATTACAGGGAATCTCATCTGCAAAATATGAATGGCGATTTTCGGATTTTCGCCAGAAAGATTGGAGATCATGAGTTAAACTGCAATAATCCACAACTGGATTGCTTAGCAATCAAGGTGGTTTTGCATCAGGCTCACTTGGTTCTGATCTCTTGCCCTTTTTTAATTCAATGGGGCCCCATTTCCATTATCTTTTTAAACTTACTTCCTGCCCTCTCCCTTTGCACTTGCTTGATTCAGTGGAAAATCCACAATGGTACTTTGCAACATCTGCAGAAATGTCAATAGGAGTAAATAACCAACAGTCCAGAAAAAATGGCAACTCAGTTACACCAAAGTCCTGAGGGTCCAGATTATTTGAGTTTCATTACATATGTCTGCACTAATTTTCTTGCAGATAATCTGTATCAATCAAACTCTCTTGATCCATAAATTTTTATCATGGTGTCCAATGACAATGATTTACATGAGGAAAAAAGCCTTGTGATTTTACTCTGGCAAGATGATCCAGCTTTAAGTAAGTAGTTTTGACCACTTTCTCCTCATATATTTGAGCCAGTCTTTGCTGGACGGTTGTATGATGTCTGCTATGAGATACATTCTTGCACTATTAAAGGTTTAAAATTCTTCACAGAACAATTGTTAGCTGTTAGCTGATAACAGTACAGAATATACATACCAACGTGTATCTTAATGCATCATGTTGAAGGGTTATGAAATGATCACCTCAAGCTGAGTGAAGGAAATGTAGCAAGTGTAATGAAAAGCCCACATTTTTGGTCTGCATATCTGCTGATCCTTTCTCTATGCAATTGTCAGTAGCATGAATAAGTTCCCAAGAACTCACAAAATAGTAAAGAAACTCGGCAGGTAAGGCAGCCTCTATGGACATGAATAAACAGTCAATGTTTCAGTTCAAAACCTTTCTTCAAGACTGAAAAGCAGGCAGAGGGCACCAGAATAAAAAGGTGGAGGAGGAGGGGAAGGAGGATAGAAAAAAATTTGATGGTGACACCGGGTGGGTTGGAAATATAAAGGGCTGGAGAAGAAGGAATTTGATAGAACAGCAGACTGGACCGTAGGAGAAAAGGAAGCAGCAGGAGATCCAGGGGGAGGTGATAGGCAGGTGAGAAGAACTGCAAGGCCAGAATGGGGAATAGAAGAAGAGGGGATGTGGAGGGAAGTTTATTTACTGGAAGAAGAAATCGATATTCCTGTCATCAGATTGGAGGCGACCCAGATGTTGCTCCTCCACCAGGGCGGTGGCCCCATTGTGGCACAAGAGGAGGCCATGGACTGACATGCCAGAATGGGAATGGGAATTGGAATTTAAATGTTTGGCCATTGGGAACTTCTGCTTTTGGCAGAAGTGGTCGCCTAGTTTATGACCTCTCTCACCAATGTAGAGGAGGCTATATCAGGAGAACTGGATACAACAGACGACCCCAGCAGATTTGCAGGTGAAATTCCCAAGTTGTAGTCAGCTAGTTGCAATTGTTTTCAATCTGAACTCTGTTGCTGAACTCCCTCCAGTGCAAGCTGTGCTTCATGTGAATTGAATGGCTGTAAGAGACTGAGGCAAACATCACCGGATATTTTTGTTGAAATTGAGTGCTTAAGTTCTTAAAATAGTTGAAGAATTTTCTGTATTATATTAGTTTTATATTTTAATTGGTTAATAGCTTTTAAAAGTTTTTGATTATATTTATAAGTCAGATCATTTTTAGAGATTTTGACAGCTTTGAGTGCCAGCAGCCACTGTCAAAAGTGTTAGTCCTGATGAAGGGTCTCGGCCTGAAACGTCGACTGCATCTCTTCCTACAGATGCTGCTTGGCCTGCTGCGTTCACCAGCAACTTTGATGTATGTTGCTTGAATTTCCAGCATCTGCAGAATTCCTATTGTTTGCGTCAAAAGTGTGTTGATTTTTTTTGTGTGGTTTGTGCTTGTTTCCCCTGTGATCACATAGCAAGTCAAGCCCTGTCATTGTGCAGGACCTTGATGAAAGGAATTAACCCAGATCAGGGCCACACATTCCTGCCAAAGAACTATAAGTAGATGGATCTGAATCCTGTTTGGTATGTACAGGTAGATCTCCGCTGACTGCAAATCCTCGCCCGAAAGAAAGTAGAAACTAAAACAAAAATAAGTATTTACATTTTAAATTTAAAGTTTGAAAATTCCCTAACAATGAACAGATCTTAAAAGTTTGAGACCCCACTAGTAATAGTCTTTGTAGTCAAGAGAGGTACTTGATAAAAATTAGCAATGTCTATGACATTATTACAGTATCTATGAATGGTAGTGTGCCTTTAAGAGTGTACCTTTAAGAGTGTACCATGATGTATGAAGTTTCATACACGGTTTTTCCCAGCTACTGCTAGGAGTTGAAATGCCTGCCTTCAATAAAGTGCATTATTTTGTTGGTAGCTTTGGCATTGATATTTTCCTTATTATGTAACAACATCAAAGAGCTTGTATATCTAGAAGTACAACATGGGCGAATCTGAACCTCCTGTGATAAGATTAAGCACAGAAACATAGAAAGCCTATAGCACAATACAGGCCCTTCAGCCTACAAAGCTGTGCCGAACATGTCCTTACCTTAGAAATTACCTAGGGTTACCATAGCCCTCTATTTTTCTAAGCAGTTGATGTTTACCATGCAAATACAATTCAATGCCACATATCAATGTATTTTAATCAGGAAAGAGGCAGGAAGATGCCATTTGTATAACGTTATAACAGAGGAATACACGTCAGGTCAAATCTTGAGAACTCAGTAGTACACTAAAAATGCTAGAGGAACTCGGCAGCTCAGGAGGCATCTATGGAGGGAATGAACACTTGACATTTCAGTCTGAGACCCTTCATTATAACTGGAAAGGAAAAGGGCAGAAGCCAGAAGAAAAGGGTAAGAGGAAAGGCAGGAGCATGAGCTGGCAGGTGACAGGTGAATTCAGGTGTTTCCTCCGCATATCTGCTTATTGGTCCACTCTCACCTGCTAACCTGTGCTCCTGCAATTCCCCTGCTCTTTTATCCAGTTTCTGTCTTTATCCTTCCCAGGCATGATAAAGAGTCTTGACCAGAAACATCGACTGTTCATTTCCTTCCATAGATGTTGCCTGACTCATTGAGTTCTTCCAGCATTTGTTGTGTGTTACTCCAGAGTTCCAGCACCTGCAGTCTTTCATGTGTTGAAGAATTCCCATGTAGAGGAAGTTAGTGTCTATTCTAACACCTGTACTTGCCTGCCATTGCAATGCCATGTCAGGTATAAGCAATGGTGAGCAGTAGCAGCCTCATTTATACTTTAATTGTTAACTTTAGGCCGGTATTCATGATGAGTTAAGTGATGTGAGGAGACATCAGTAATCACTGTCACTCTCCCACTCAAACCTATGTTCTGTATTCATAGTGATTAGATTGACAGTTCAGAAAGACCTTTATTGACAACATTGCTTACAGAAAATTAAGGCTGTAATAATTGATGATAAAAAACAATTTCAAAATTGTTGGTTTAACCTTACTTTCTTTGTATCTACATAATATATAATAAAAATAGCATCATAAATCATTCACATTGTTAACCTGCTTACCTTTAGAGTTTACAAGGATGAGAGGTGATCTCATTGATAAAAAGAAAATTCTCACTGGACTTTACAGGGTAAATGAGGCATGATATTTTCCCGGGCTGGTGTGTGCAAATAGGTATCATGATCTCACAGTGAGGAGTTGACCATTCTGGACTGAGATATAATGATTATTTTTCACCAAGAGTGTAATGAATTTTTGGGATTTATTACCTCAATTCATAAAGAAAATACAGAGAGAGAAGGGAGTTTAACTAGCCAACTCCTGCCTCTGTTACGTTTCTTATCACAACTAAGACCCGTGAAACTCCCTCTAAATCTAACGTTTTCAAAAATAACAATGCAATTTTTCCTACTCTGTATTTAATTTACCCATTGAACTCAACTTGATCTTATGCTAGCCCTGCCTAGGAAATGAAAATATGATCACTTCAGCTCCTTTGACTAAGATTCATGTTTGAGCTCCCCCCGCCCCTCTACTTTTCTGTTTAATTTCTTCTGCCACCTTGAAAAAAATCCTTTCTGCAGGCATTATCAGTTACAGAAATGTTATCTCGACTCCTTGCCAGCAAATACAATGAGTTCAAAGCAAAGCCTAGTGCTTGCATACATGCAGTCTATTCCATTGAGTTCATATAGAGCTTGTTTGTTACATCAAAATAGAACTGCTGATGCTAGAAAACTAGGACAATCCTGCCCCAGTTTAAATTCCCAAACTATAACGTATTGCACTTTTCCAAATTAAATTCAACTGCCATTCTTTGACCTACTTTCCCAGTTATGTTAGATTCTGTTGAAATTTTAGATAACCTTCTTCGCCACCAAATCTAAAAAATTACTAACCATGCCAGCATCACTTGTAAACATTCAGAGTCTGTAGCGTTTGACGATGATTGAAGTCAATGATATGATTTCAGGATGATTGTCATTTGTGAGCTATTCAAACCATCATGTTAATGCTGATTGTAAATTCTTGGCCAATTTCTTGAAAACTTCTGTTCTCAGATGAGTTCTCAGGAATGGTCTTGAACTAGAAACATTAATAGTTTTCTTTCCATGGATGCTGCCTGTCCTGACAATTTCCCCAGCATTTTCTGTTTTAATTTCTGCTCTAGGATACTGCCCTTATCTTCATACTTTTGAATATATTCTTTGTTAATCAGAGAAAAAACACATTTAGAATCGGGCATTTAAATGAGAGCCTATAGGGAAGGTTTTGCCAGGGTTAGATGCTTAGTTTACAAAAGAATAGTCAGAAACTAAGGGTCGTCAGAAAGCTGATACAATTATGAAATCACAATTATTTTGTGTTGTGCACAATCTTGATATACTGTATGTTTAAAGGCAAAGAGGCCAATTACATCCAATGCTTCTTTCATGTTCACTTTTTGCCTGGCAAATAGCATTATTTTGTATGCTAGTCTTATAAACTTGTAGTTCGTAGATTTGCACATTCTTTCCATTGACTTCAGTGGTGCTAATCATCAGCAAGGGGATACAGTGGATGAATTTCTATTCCTACATTGGACTTGAGGAGAGGGAAATTAGAGGTCCATGAGCCAGATCTCATTGGAGGATCAGAGGTGGGGAGGGATAGCAACGTTAAATTCCTTGCCATTATTATTTCAGAGGACTGTCCGGGACCCAGCACATAAGAGCAATTGCAAAGGATGAGTGACAGCGCTTCTACTTCCTTACGAGTTTGTGGAGATTCAGCTTGACATCTAGAACTTTGGCAAAACTCGATAATTGTGTAGTGGAGAGTGTATTGAATGGCTTAAAGGGTCGACGGTGGATATGCAATGGCAAGCATTTAAAGATCGCATGGGTGAACTACAACAATTGTTCATCCCAGTTTGGCAAAAGAATAAATCAAGGAAGGTAGTGCACCCGTGGCTGACAAGGGAAATTAGGGATAGTATCAATTTCAAAGAAGAAGCATACAAATTAGCCAGAAAAAGTGGCTCACCTGAGAGAAATTCAGAGTTCAGCAGAGGAGGACAAAGGACTTAATTAGGAAAGAGAAAAAAGATTATGAGAGAAAACTGGCAGGGAACATAAAAATGGACTGTAAAAGCTTTTATAGATATGTAAAAAGGAAAAGAATGGTAAAGACAAATGTAGGTCCCCTGCAGACAGAAACAGGTGAATTGATTATGGGGAGCAAGGACATGGCAGACCAATTGAATAATTACTTTGGTTCTGTCTTCACTAAGGAGGACATAAATAATCTTCCGGAAATGGTAGGGGACAGAGGGTCCAGTGGGATGGAGGAACTGAGGGAAATACATGTTAGTAGGGAAGTGGTGTTAGGTAAATTGAAGGGATTAAAGGCAGATAAATCCCCAGGGCCAGATGGTCTGCATGCCAGAGTGCTTAAGGAACTAGCCCAAGAAATAGTGGATGCATTAGTGATAATTTTTCAAAACTCTTTAGATTCTGGACTAGTTCCTGAGGATTGGAGGGTGGCTAATGTAACCCCACTTTTTAAAAAAGGAGGGAAAGAGAAACCAGGGAATTATAGACCGGTTAGCCTAACATCGGTGGTGGGGAAACTGCTGGAGTCAGTTATCAAAGATGTGATAACAGCACATTTGGAAAGCGGTGAAATCATCGGACAAAGTCAGCATGGATTTGTGAAAGGAAAATCATGTCTGACGAATCTCAGAGAATTTTTTGAGGATGTAACTAGTCGAGTGGATAGGGGAGGACCAGTGGATGTGGTATATTTGGATTTTCAAAAGGCTTTTGACAAGGTCCCACACAGGAGATTAGTGTGCAAACTTAAAGCACACAGTATTGGGGGTAAGGTATTGATGTGGATAGAGAATTGGTTAGCAGACAGGAAGCAAAGAGCGGGAATAAACGGGACCTTTTCAGAATGGCAGGCAGTGACTAGTGGGGTACCGCAAGGCTCAGTGCTGGGACCCCAGTTGTTTACATTATATATTAATGACTTGGATGAGGGAATTAAATGCAACATCTCCAAGTTTGTGGATGACACGAAGCTGGGCAGCAGCGTTAGCTGTGAGGAGGATGCTAAGAGGATACAGGGTGACTTGGATAGGTTAGGTGAGTGGGCAAATTCATGGCAGATGCAATTTAATGTGGATAAATGTGAAGTTATCCACTTTGGTGGCAAAAACAGGAAAACAGATTATTATCTGAATGGTGGCCGATTAGGAAAAGGGGAGGTGCAACGAGACCTGGGTGTCATTGTACACCAGTCATTGAAAGTGGGCATGCAGGTACAGCAGGTGGTGAAAAAGGCGAATGGTAAGCTGGCATTTATGGCAAGACGATTCGAATACAGGAGCAGGGAGGTACTACTGCAGTTGTACAAGGCCTTGGTGAGACCACACCTGGAGTATTGTGTGCAGTTTTGGTCCCCTAATCTGAGGAGAGACATCCTTGCCATAGAGGGAGTACAAAGAAGGTTCACCAGATTGATTCCTGGGATGGCAGGACTTTCATATGATGAAAGACTGGATGAATTAGGCTTATACTCGTTGGAATTTAGAAGATTGAGGGGGGATCTGATTGAAACGTATAAAATCCTAAAGGGATTGGACAGGCTAGATGCAGGAAGATTGTTCCCAATGTTGGGGATGTCCAGAACGAAGGGTCACAGTTTGAGGATAAAGGGGAAGCCTTTTAGGACCGAGATTAGGAAAAACTTCACACAGAGAGTGGTGAATCTGTGGAATTCTCTGCCACAGGAAACAGTTGAGGCCAGTTCATTGGCTATATTTAAGAGGGAGTTAGATATGGCCCTTGTGGCTAAAGGGATCAGGGGGTATGGAGGGAAGGCTGGTACAGGGTTCTGAGTTGGATGATCAGCCATGATCATACTGAATGGTGGTGCAGGCTCGAAGGGCCAAATGGCCTACTCCTGCACCTATTTTCTATGTTTCTATAACTGTATCATGGCCTGGTATAGAAATAACAATGCCTTTGAACAGAAAATCCTACAAAAGGTAGTGGATTCAGTACATTATGGGTAAAGCCCTCCCAATCAGTGATCATCTCTCGTGAAACGTTGTTTTAGGAAAGCAGTAACCATCATCATAAAACCTCACCACCTATGCCGTGCTCATTTCTTGCTGCTGCCATCAGGACACACACCACCAGGCTCAAGAACAATTACTGCCCCTCAACCATCAGCCTCTTGAACAAAAGGGGATAACTACACTCATTTGCCCCATCCATTGAGATGTTCCCACAACCAATGATCTCATATTGAGAATTCTTTATTTCATTATCTCATGTTCTTGTTAATTATTGCTATTTATTTATATTTGCATTTGCAGTTTGTTGTTTTCTGCACTCTGGTTAATCTTTCATTGATCCTGTTATAGTTACTATTCTATAGTTTTGCTGAGTATGCTTGCAAGAAAATAAGTTAATCTCGGGGTTTTATATGGCGACATCCAGGTATATGTACTTTGATAATAAAATTTACTTTGACTTGGACTTTTGGTTTGGCAAAGAGAAGCATGTTTTAAATTTTAATCTTATCTTAGAAACTTGCAGATAGTTTATAGACTGGAGTTTTGCAAAATATTTTCATTGACTTCAGTGGTGCCAAACATCAGCAGGGGGATACAATTGGTAGCCAGCGTAGTGGTGAATTTCTATTCATACATTATCTGCTTGAGGCATCCATTTGCAGTAAATTGTGCATTGTTTCTCTGACATGCTGCATGGTATTCATAGTTTGCTGTATCTTTACATTATGTCTTAATCATTACTGTTTCATGCAATTTTGTGCACAAATGATTGAACTAGGGAAAAGTTTTTTTTCAATTATGTGCAACTTTTGATTAGAATTCAAGATAATTTAGTTAAGTCTGGGGTACATCCTTTACAACAGTTAACCACAATTATCTTTTATGAAGTTGAGAGCTGTTTCCAAAGCAGATATAAAAGCCATTCCCATTAAATCACTATTTTTATAATAACATGTGCATTCCTTAATGTCATTCAAATAAAAGCATTTAAACCAGATCTGGTCTGCACATTTCCTGAAACGAAGCAGATTATCCTTGTAATGAAAACATTAGATGGCTGCTAACATCTCCTTACTTAGTTAATGAATTATATTTTCCTAAGCCAGCTGGACCATATGCTAGAACTCATAAGAGTAATTGATTCTTCTCTCGAACAATCTCTGATGTTTTCTTTTCCAATGAAACATGCTATTTGTAACCCCATAGATTTCTCCTGGGTGTTACTTGAGGATCATTTCAGACAGGGGTGCTGGTCTGCTTTCAAACATTTACGGCTCTGTTTAAATCTAAAATTTGTTTGACTGTACGTTATTTTGATATATACAATTTAAATTTCAGCACTGTTTTCTCTCATGTAATTGTCACGTTCCTCAGTTCATGAGTGTGTGTGTGTGTGTGTGTGTGTGTGTGTGGGGTGTGTGTGTGTGTGTGTGTGTGTGTAAGCACATGTACAACCAGCTGATTTTCTGTCAGCAGGCATTTGTATGTCTGCTGGTTTATCTTGTGCCTTTGCATGTGCATATTTATCTTTCCATCTGCCTGTTACTGTTCTATTTTTCCATGGAACTTCCAACATGTTCTTTTCCTTTGGAGTGTGTTATCCACCCTGCCTGTGGGATTGTGTGTGGATTCGATTTGTGTTGGACTGTGTGCAGATTCACCAAACCAGTTCGGGATTGTGTGCTGATTCAGTCTGCTGCACTTAGGACTGTGCATATGTGTATGAGAACTTAATGTGATAAACGAGGGGAAGGCAGGAGTTGGGACTGAAATATTCTACTCTTTCTTACTTAGCAGCCTGAAGTTTCTTTTGGCTTTAGGGTAAAACTAATTAATCCAATTAAAATACCCTCTTGTCCCAAGGAGATTAATGAAGGTGGGGACGTAGTAAAAAGGAAGCAGCCATACTGAGGCAACATTGTAAACTGAAAGAACAAATTGCCTTCTGAATCTTTCAATGAGTTAACAGCTGTTCAGCCTTATTGTTATCATGTACATGTCAAAGTTCATGGGATGACTTAATTTAATTTTGCTAGTAACAGCTGCTATTAGCAGGGTGTTTTGGAGATGGTTATGTTATCCCACTAAAGGATTTCAACCATAGACACATTAATGAACACATGATTACATTGTTACCGGGAAAGCAAAGTAGTCAATACATAGGAAGTCATTGTTTTAATATTAACGCAGTGATGAATTCAGTATGGTTTTTATCTAAATTGACGATTTCCTCTGTACAAGACTAGTACTTACAGAGGTGATAGAAAGCAGTTGCTTTGATGTTATCTGACACAATTCATTGTAATTATTTGTGAATTAAAAATAGTGGTAACAATGAAGTATATGAAACAAAGATTATGTCTAAATTGTGACTGATATACGTAGGTATTCACAAACACAAGAAAGTCTGCAGATGCTAGAAATCCAAAGCAACACAAACAAAATATTGGAGGAACTCAGCAGGTCAGGCAGCAACTATGGGCATAAATCAACAATTGACATTTTGGGCTGAGACCATTCTTCAACACTATATTTAGGTGTTTCGCAATACATTGTAAGGGCTCTTGTAGCAGTTCTTAAATCAAACCTGAGCTATGATTGAATGGCAGAGCAGACTCAGAAGGCCTAATTTGGCTCCTAATGATGAAGGGACATACGTAATGAATGGTTGGGCCATGGAGATTATGGAGGAACAGAGGACCTCAATGTAGAAGTCCAAGGATCCCTCATAATGGCAACACAGTACAAGTACGGCGGTGAAGAAGGCAAACAAGTTACTTACCTCAATTAACTGAGACATTTATATATAAGACAAGGGAGGTTATTAAAAAATCATATATGTTGGATTAGGGTGTAGAATTGTTATTTTCTAGTATTTTTCATGTAGTTTAACTTTCCTATCCTTGTAGCTTTATATAATCACCTACATATGTGTAGTTGTTCAGTATATGTTCTAGTAATTGTAGTATAACTGATTCTATATTTTCTAGAAGCTTCTCAATTTTACTGCAGCAGGTGTTGCACCACTTGAATCTGGCTGTTCAGTCAGTTAATTGTTATCACTGGAATGTTGTTATCTCTAGTCTGAGTATGAGATGATCTTTATTATTTGTTCTTGTAGCATTTAATGAAATGGCTGTAGCCGCCAAGTTCTGAAAAAACCACTGGATCAAGATCACCAGATTCAACCTTAGATGCTGGTTAAGCTCGGCTGGAGTGGATGCATTTGTGGTTACCATTGGGAGGCAGATTTTGGAAAGTTGCAAAAATAACAGGGTTGTTATCATGGGTAACTTTAACTTCCCTAATATTGATTGGCACCTGATTAGTTCCAATGGTTTAAACGAGGCAGAGTTTGTTAAGTGTGTCCAGGACAGATTCCTGTCACAGTACGTTGACAGGCCAACTAGGGGGAATGCCATACTAGGTCTAGTATTAGGTAACAAACCAGGTCAGGTCACAGATCTCTGTGGGTGAGCATCTGGGGGACAGTGACCACCGCTCCCTGGCCTTTAACATTATCATGGAAAAGGATGGAATCAGAGAGGACAGGAAAATTTTTAATTAGGGAAGGGCAAATTATAAGGCTATAAGGCTAGAACTTGCGGGTGTAAATTTTGCAGGGAAATATACTGTGGACATGTGATCAATGTTTAGGGATCTCTTGCAGGATATTGGGGCTAAACTTGTCCCGGTGAGGTAGTTAAAGAATGGTAGGGTGAAGGAACCATGGGTGACAAGTGAGGTGGAAAATCTAGTCAGGTGGAAGAAGGCATCATAGATGAGGTTTAGGAAGCAAGGATCAGATGGGTCTATTGAGGGAATATAGGATAGCAAGAAAGGAGCTTAAGGAGGGGCTAAGAAGAGCAAGAAGGGGGCATGAGAAGGCCTTGGTGAGTAGGGTAAAGGAAAACCCCAAGGCATTCTTCAATTATGTGAAGAACAAAAGGATGACAGGAGTGAAGGTAGGACCGATTAGATATAAAGGAGGGAAGATGTTCCTGGAGGCTGTGGAAGTGAGCGAGGTCCTCAATGAATACTTCTCTTTGGTATTCAGCAATGAGAGGGAACTTGACAGTGAGGAAAATATGAGTGAGTTTGATGTTCTGGAAGTTCCGTCTAGCGAAGCAGCCATCGTTGGAGTGGACGGAGTCAGAGTGGGATGGCTTTGGCTTAACAGGCTTCAGCGTAAACAGGCAGAGATGAGGGTAGGTTCCGAATTTCAGTCCTGGGTATGACTCTAAACTGCAACCGGTGATCAGGCTCTGATTGGGGACTTTCAGAGCTTTGGGGAAAGTGGAGTTAGTCATTCATTGCTCCCAGGACCGCTCTGACCTGGAACAGTAGCACCTGCAAGGGTTCCTGCTCAGGATACGAGCGAAGGCCAACGGCAGATCCGGCAGGTTCAGTAACTGAACTTATGACGGAGAAGGCGGATGAGCTACGACCTCAAATGTCAACGGCTATAGAATAGGCAGATGAACATTTAGGAAGAGAAATGGCGATTTCTTTAGTTCACCCAATGGTAGGCAGTAGGAAACCACCACTGCAATTTGCTAAGAAAACCATGGTTAAACTCACAAAATGTATCACACAACAACAGTGTCAAGAGGATCTTCAAGACAACTCTGAAGTTGTTTCGCTCGCTCGGGTTGATTCTGGCCAGCAGGAGGTCCCTGACCGTCATCAAGGTACTGCTCATAAAATTAAAGTAACACAAAAGAAAATTAGTGCCATTTGGAATGTAAGAACCCTATATCAAGCAGGAAGATTGGACAATGTGATAAATGAAATTGAAAGACTAAAGATTAACATCATGGGAGTTAGCGAAGTTCGTTGGATAGGTGGTGGAACATGTCAGACTAGAAATAAAACACTAGTTTATTCTTGTGGAATATCCCATACTAATGGAGTAGGAATTCTTATTGATGAAAACATGGCAAAAAGTGTTTTAGGACATTGGGTAATTATCAGAAAGAATGCTCCTTGTTAGATTCAGAGGACAACCATTTGATTTAGCAATTATACAGGTATATGCACCAACAACAGATGGAACAAATGAAGATATAGATAAATTCTATGAAGAGCTTGAACAAGCAAAGAATGGATGCAAATCTCAAGATATTGTTATTGTCATGGGAGATCTAAATGCTGAAGAGGGACAAGGTGCTGATGGAAATACCATAGGAAAATTTGGACTAGGGGAAAGAAATGAAAGGGTGGAAATGGGTAGAATGGTGCAAGATGAATGATCAGGTCATTATGAATACCAGCTTTAAAAACCATCCAAGATGCTTGTGGACCTGGAAAAGTCCAGGTAATAACACTAGAAATCAAATTGACTTTATTACTATAAACCAAAGATTTAGAAACTCAGTGACTCGATGCAAAGCATATCCGGGTGCAGACTGTAATGGTGACCAGTAGTATGTCATGTAAAGGTAAAACTTAAAAAACTAAAAAAGCAAAAACCTGAACAATCCCTTGACTACTTGCGGTTAATTAAAGAAGAAAACTCAAGACAAAAAATTACAATTGAAGTGAGGAATAGATTTCAAAGTCTAGAAATAGAATCTGTTGAAGATGATAGCAATCATGTAGAAATGAAATTTAATTCTCTAAAAGATGCCTTGGTAGAATCAGCAAAGTCAGTGATTCCTAAAAAAGAAAAAAAGCACAAAGAATAAATGGATGACAGATGAAATCAAAAATCTAATGGAAGAAAGGAGATGGAAGAAAGCAAATCCTATAGAATATAAGTCCTTAGATAAAAAAAGTTAAAAGCTTATGTCAAAAAACCAAAGAAGAATGGCTAAACCAGGAATGTGAGGAAATAGAAAGAATCCCTATTACTGATCCAAAAAGGTTACATCAACAAATCAAGAATATCACTGGTAAAAAGCTCCTCTGTTCTTCAGGTGGATGTTTGAAAGCAAAGGAGGGGACCATTACCATGGAAAAAGATGAGATTATGATCAGATGGCCTGAGTATATTCAGGAATTGCTTGAAGACAATCGAGGTGACGAACCAGAAATTAAGAAAAACATTAAAGGTCCAAGTATTTTAAAATCTGAAGTTCGTAATGCAATAAATAAGATGAAGAAAGGAAAGGAAGCAGGTCCTGATGAATTAGTAATAGAACACATTATTGCCCTTGAAGATTATGGAATCGAAAAACTTACTGATTTAATCAATGACATTTATGAGACTGGAATAATACCAGAAGAGATGAAAAAAATCAGTATTTATCACTCTTCCAAAGAAAGCTGGAACAATAGAATGTGAATTACATAGGACCATAAGTTTAATGAGTCATATCAGCAGATACTTCTAAGAATTTTGAAGACAAGAGCTAAAAGTACGATACAAGCTGAAATAGGTAGAGAACAATGTGGTTTTCTGAAAGACGAAGGTACAAGAAACACAATATTGATGTTAAGGATACTATCAGAACGAACTATTCAAGTGCAAAATGATTTGTTGGTTTGTTTTATCGACTACACAAGAGCATTTGATAAAGTGAAGCACAATAAGTTATTTGAAATATTATAGAAAACTCTAGATCTAGATTCAAAAGACCTCCGTCTAATCAGAAATCTGTACTGGGAACAAACTGCCGCTGTAAGAATAAATGGAGAAGTGTGTCAGTTTACGAAAATTAAGAGAGGTGTTAGACAAGGGTGTGTTTTCTCCCCTGATTTATTTAATGTGTACAGCGAAACAATATTACAAAAAATAAGAGACATCTTGGGAATCAAAGTTGGTGGTGAAACATCAATAATTTCAGATATGCAGATATACTGTGTCAATTGCAAGTACGGAGGAAGAACTACAAAACTTAATTGATATAATTGTTGAAGGAAGTGCAAAAATGGGTCTGTCTATCAATTGCAAAAAGACAGAATGTATGGTGATATCCAAAAAGAAGGAGAATCCTATCTGCAGGCTGAGAATAAATGGGGAAGACATAAAACAAGTAAAGAACTTTTGCTATTGCGGAAGCTGGGTTACATCAGATGGCAGGTGCGACTTGGACATCAAAAGAAGAATAGGGATGGCGAAAGACACTTTTACGAGAATGAAAAGTATACTGACCAGTACTAAACTAGGCACGACAACCCACCTCAGAGTACTGAAATGTTATGTTTATCCAGTTATGTTATATGGCTAGAATGTTGGACAATATCTAGTAATATGAAGAAATTAATTGTAGCAGCAGAGATGTGGTTTTTGAGGAGGATGCAAAGATTATCATGGATGAAACAATATTTAATGAGGACGTCATGAACAGAGCAAACACAAAAAGAGAAATAATGTATGAGATCATGACAAGGCAACGTAACTTCACTGGACATGTGATTAGGAAAGAGGAGTTAGAATGCACTGTAATTATGGGAAAGGTTGAAGGGAAGAAAGCAAGAGAAAGACAAAGACAAATGATGATGGAGACAGCAGCCAGAGAATTGGAAATGAATACCAATGAATTGATCCACTTGACCCGAAACAGGAATGTGTGGGCCATGGCAGTCAAAGCTCAAACTGGGCACGGCACCTGATGATGATGATGATGATCTGGAGCATGTTGATATTAAGGGAGAGGAGATGTTGGAGTTGTTAAAATACAATAGGATGAATAAGTCCCAGGGGCCTGATGAAATATTCCCCAAGCTGCTCCAAGAGGCGAGGGAAGAGATGGCTGAGCCTCTGGCAAGGATCTTTATGTCCTCATTGTCCACGGGAATGGTACAGGAGGATTGGAGGGAGGCGAATGTTGTCCCCTTGTTCAAAGAAGGTAGGAGGGTTAGTCCGAGTAATAATAGACCAGTGAGCCTTACGTCTGTGGTGAGAAAGCTGTTGAAAAAGATTCTTAGAGGTAGGATCTATGGGCATTTATTGAATCATGGTCTGATCAGGGACAGTCAGCATGGCTTTGTGAAGGGTAGATTGTGTCTAACAAGCCTGATAGGGTTCTTTGAGGAGGTGACCAGGCATATAGATGAGGGTAGTGCAGTGGATGTGATCTATATGGATTTTAGTAAGGCATTTGACAAGGTTCCACATGGTAGGCTTATTCAGAAAGTGAGAAGGCATGGGATGCAGGGAAGTTTGGCCAGGTGGATTCAGAATTGACTTCCCTGCAGAAAGCAGAGGGTTGTGGTGGAGGGAGTACATTTGGATTGGAGGGTTGTGAATAGTGGTGTCCCACAAGAATTAGTTCTGGGACCTCTACTTTTCGTGATCCCTGAAAGTTGCCTCACAGGTGGATAGGGTAGTTAAGAAAGCTTATGGGGTGTTAGCTTTCATAAGTCGAGGGATAGCGTTTAAGAGTCATGGGGTAATGATGCAGCTCTATAAAACTCTAGTTAGGCCACACTTGGAGTACTGTGTCCAGTTCTGGTCACCTCACTATAGGAAGGATGTGGAAGCATTGGAAAGGGTACAGAGGAGATTTACCAGGATGCTTCCTGGTTTAGAGAGTATGCATTATGATCAGAGATTAAGGAAGCTAGGGCTTTGCTGTCTGGAGAGAAGGATGATGAGACGAGGCAAGATAGAGGTGTGCAAGATATTAAGAGGAATAGATAGAGTGGACAGCCAGCGCCTCTTCCCCAGGGCACCACTGCTCAATACAAGAGGACATGGCTTTAAGGTAAGAGGTGGGAAGTTCAAGGGGGATATTAGAGGAAGGTTTTTTACTCAGAGAGTGGTTGGTGTGTGGAATGCACTGCCTGAGTCAATGGTGGAGGCAGATACACTAGTGAAATTTAAGAGACTACTAGACAGGTATATGGAGGAATTTAAGGTGGGGGGTTATATGGGAGGCAGGGTTTAAGGGTCGGCACAACATTTTGGGCTGAAGTGCCTGTACTGTGCTGTACTATTCTATGTTCTATGTACACCATTCGAAAGACATGATTACAGTGGAGGGAATGCAGAGGAATATTGCCTTTCGGCTATGAGGAAAGACTGGATAGTCTGTGTTTTCTTTCTTCAATGTGGAGAAGCTTGTGGGGTACTTGATAAGGAGATACACCATAGTGGAGATATCTAAACCAGAGAGTATAGGTTTAGGACAAGGAAAATGAAGTTCAGTGAGACTGTGAGGAAGAACACTTTTACCATGGGAGTGGTTGGGATCACAATATTCTAGAAGTATCTATGCAAACATTTCAATCACCTTGGCATAAAAGTCTCTGGAACAACTACTGATAGATGGGATTAGTGTAGCACACATGAGGTCCATGGATATAGTGGGCAGAGAGCCTGTATCTCTGCATTACTCTGACTCTGAGCAGGAGCAGAACTGTAGCCTATTGTCTGATGATTGGTTGTAATTTAGCAATGATCCAACCATTTTGTTGCAGAATACCACTATTTAAATTCTAACCGTATGAAGAAGACTGCTAATATGAGCAGTTCGTCTGTTTCCATCTGGTGGTTGTCAAAATGAACAGTTTAGAGCAACTTTTTGTTTGAATTGGAGTTAATGGCCTAGAATCCTGACAAGCTGAGCATATTTTAACCGTGTTTTCAGTGTCTTTGTATACTCCAGGCCTATGAACAAACTCACTGCCTTCAAGTACACCAAGTCTGGATGATGTGTATGGAGCATGTTTGAGATTCACCCTTGTAGAGCTCAGGAAATTTCACATGCTTGAATTGTATACTAATCAAGTCTACAACTACTTCTATGATTCCTGGACCAAATTGCTTTCACCAAAACGAGCATTACCCATGTGCCTGCCATTGGTGAACATCTGTCTAATTGTCCATGCAATTTCTTCAGCTCTTTCTGGGGAATTGTCTTAACCAGTTGCAGTGCAAAGTTTCTGTTTTGAAGTTCACTGAGTCCTCTTTGCACATGAACCACAAGAATCAGAATACTTGCTCTCACCATTATACCAAGAGAATTAACATGGACCATGTTAGCAGCAGTTTGCACTGCCTTCGTGGTGGTGGCTGATTTTGGCTTAAAAATGACCTAGCAAGGTCTTGTGAATACTGCAAATCTGAGAGATTAAAAGATGCTGTAAACACTATACATCAATGTAAAGTGGAAGAGAGTTAACATTTCAGTTCAAAGACTCCTCATCACAACTTGGTCATCGACCTGAAACATTAACTCTTTTTTCTTTCTTCACATGGTGCCCGATCTACTGAGCATTTCCAGTATTTTCTGCTTTTAAGAAGGGGTTTACTTTCTATTACAAATGTAATTGACTCCCCTAACCATAGGAGACAATGAAAGAGAGTAGTGCCTAAAGATATTAATATACATTCAGCTCTCACCTTCACATGGTCCATTCTGGATCAATCTCTCCGTCTCTGTGTCTCAGGAGAAAGGCACCTCCTACCTTTTTGCCAACATGCAAGAAGCATATACAAAAATGTACTCATGATGCAAATCCATATCATGAGTGGCAGCTGCTGAATACTATATTTGAGTACATTACAGGAAAGTCTCGGCATTCTCCTTATTTCGTTGCCAATCAAGGTTGACTAGCAGGTGATTTGCCTTGAATGAGAACAGAACAGGACCATTAATTGAAGTGATCTTGACAAAACATGTACTGTAATTTGGATTGTTTCTGATTTCCCCAAACTCCAAATGAAGTCGTGTCCCTGACATGCCACCTTCATGATTGCATCAATGTGTTGGGCCCAATATAGATCCTCTACGATGTTGTTGCCCAGGAGCTTGAAGCTGCTCACCTTTTCTACTACTGACCTGTCAATGAAGCCTGCAATCTTTGGGAAACATATTGTTTTGTGTCTACTGTCTATAAACAACTTAAACCTAATCATCCAGTTTGGGAGGCCATATTTCTGTGTCTTTAGAAACATAGAAAACCTACAGGACAATACAGGCCCTTCGGCCCACAAAGTTGTGCCGAACATATCCCTACCTTAGAAAATACTAGGCTTATCTTTAGCCCTCTATTTTTCTAAGCTCCATGTACCTATCCAAAAGTCTCTTAAAAGATCCTATCATATCGGCCTCCACCACCGTTGCCGGCAGCCCATTCCACGCACTCACCACTCTGAGTAAAAAAAAAACATACCCTTGACATTTCCTCTGTACCTACTCCACAGCACCTTAAACCTGTGTCCTCTTGTGGCAACCATTTCAGCCCTGGGAAAAAGCCTCTGACTATCCACACGATCAATGCCTCTCATCATCTTATACACCTCTATCAGGTCACCTCTCATCTTCCATCGCTCCAAGGAGAAAGGACCGAGTTCACTCAACCTATTCTCATAAGGCATGCACCCCAATCCAGGCAACATCCTTGTAAGTCTCCTCTGCACCCTTTCTGTGGCTTCCACATCCTTCCTGTAGTAAGGCGACCAGAACTGAGCACAGTACTCCAAGTGGGGTCTGACCAGGGTCCTATATAGCTGCAACATTACCTCTTGGCTCCTAAATTCAATTCCACGATTGATGAAGGCCAATACACCGTACGCTGCCTTAACCACAGAGTCAACCTGCGCAGCTGCTTTGAGCTTCCTATGGACTCATATCTCAAGATCCCTCTGATCCTGCACACTGCCAAGAGTCTTACCATTAATACTATATTCTGCCATCATATTTGACCTACCAAAATGAACCACTTCACACTTATCTGGGTTGAACTCCATCTGCCACTTCTCAGCCCAGTTTTGCATCCTATCAATGTCTCGCTGTAACCTCTGACAGTTCTCCACACTAACCACAACACCCCCAACCTTTGTGTCATCAGCAAATTTACTAACCCATCCCTCCACTTCCTCATGCAGGTCATTGATGAAAATCACAAAGAATAAGGGTCCCAGAACAGATCCCTGAGGCACTCCTCTGGTGACCGACCTCCATGCAGAATATGACCTGTCTACAACCACTCTTTGCCTTCTGTGGGCAAGCCAATTCTGATTCCACAAAGCAATGTCCCCTTGGGTCCCATGCCTCCTTACTTTCTCAATAAGCCTTGCATGGGGTACCTTATCAAATGCCTTGCTGAAATCCATATACACAACATCTACTGCTCTTCCTTCATCAATGTGTTTAGTCACATCCTCAAAAAATTCAATCAGGCTTGTAAGGCACGACCTTCCATTGACAAAACCATGCTGGCTATTTCTTATCATATTATACCTCTCCAAATGTTCATAAGTCCTGCCTCTCAGGATCATCTCCATCAACTTACCAACTACTGAGGTAAGACTCACTGGTCTATAATTTCCTGGGCTATCTCTACTCCCTTTCTTGAATAAAGGAATAACATCCGCAACCCTCCAATCCTCCAGAACTTCTCCCCATTGATGATGCATAGAACATCGCCAGAGGCTCTGCAATCTCCTCCCTCCCCTCCCACAGTAGCCTGGGGTACATCTCATCCAGTCCCAGCGACTTATCCAACTTGATGCTTTCCAAAAGCTCCAGCACATCCTCTTTCTTAATAGCTACATGCTCAAGCTTTTCAGTCTGCTGCAAGTCATCACTACAATCACCAAGATCCTTTTCCATAATGAATACTGAAGTAATGTATTCATTAAGTACCTCTGCTATTTCCTCCGGTTCCATACATACTTTCCCACTGTCACACTTGGTATGTCCTGTTCTTTCGCGTCTTATTCTCTTGCTCTTCACGTACTTGTAGAATGCCTTTGGGTTTTCTTTAATCCTGGCCGCCAAAGCCTTCTCATTGCCCCTTCTGGCTCTCCTAATTTCCTCCTTAAGCTCCTTCCTGTTAGCCTTATAATCTTCATATTACTATTACTATTTACATATTACTATTTAACTATTTATGGTTCTATTAATATTTATTATTTATGGTGCAACTGTAACAAAAACCAGTTTCCCCCGGGATCAATAAAGTATGACTATGACTATGACTATTCTCAATCTCTAACATTACCTAGCTCTCTGAGCCTTTTGTAAGCTTTTCTTTTCTTCTTGACCAGATTTATTACAGCCTTTGTACACCACGGTTCCTGTACCCTACCTTAACTTCCCTGTCTCATTGGAACCTATGCAGAACTCCACACATTCCTTACTTTTCAAAGTCAATTTTAAGCCTAATCCTCTAATGGCTGTAATCGGCATTATTGCAGGACAAGATATCAAGCTGAAGACATCTGATTTACACATTTTGACCTTTAGCTCTCTTATAGCTAGGAGGGTGCTTTTGTTTAAATGGAAAGATGTTTTTCCACCTACTCATGCTTAATGGCTATGCGACGTTATGTCATGCTTAGATCTAGAGAAGATTTGTTGTCCAATTTCTGAATCTCGTCAAGACATTCAAACATTGTGGGGTCCTTTTCTGAATTATTTTCAAAACTTTCAATTCAATGTTTAAATTCAGATGTTGGCTATTATTAATTTTTATTATATGAGATGGTAGTTTACCTTTTTCTCCTTAATAAACAGCTTTGGACTTGGTAGGGGTTAGATTCTTTTTTTGTAATAAATTAGTATATTTCAATATAACTGATTAACTTCCATGAATACGGGGTAATGAGATTGTTATTATGAATAGATGTAATATAATTGGTAGGTTTTTTTTGACCTTTTAGATATACTTTCCTGTACTCAGTATTCTTCTATGTAGAAACTAATAAAAATATTGGAAAGAACTCCACACAAATATCCCCTGAACATTTGCCACATTTCTTCCATACTTTTCCCTGAGAACATCTGTTTCTAATTTAAGCTTCCAATTTCCTGCCTGATAGCCTCATAATTCCCCTTACTCCAATTAAACACTTTTTGAACTTGTCTGTTCCTATCTCTCTCCAATGCTATTGTAAAGGAGATAGAATTATGATCACTATCTCCAAAATGCTCTCCCACTGACAGATCTGACACCTGACCAGGTTCATTTCTCAATACCAAATCAAGTACAGTCTCTCTTCTTGTAGGCTTATCTACATATTGTATCAAGAAACCTTCCTGAACATCTAAACCCCTTGCTCTAGGAAGATGCCAATCGATATTTGGGAAATTAAAATCCCCCATCATGACAACTCTGTTATTATTACACCTTTCCAGAATCTGTTTCCCTATCTGCTCCTCGATATCCTTTCTTGCAGGCTTCCCAGAGCATGAATTCAGACTATGATAGATGTTGAGCAAATAATATATTTCACTGTGTATTTCCATATGACTGTAAGCTATAGAAGCAGAATTAGGCCAATTAGCCCATCGAGTCTGCTGCACCATTTCATCAATCTTCTGCCACTTCCCTATATCCTTTTATGCCCTGACTAATCAAGAATCTGTCAAACTCTGTCTTAACTGTACCCAATGAGTTGGCCTCCACAGCCATCTTTGGCAGCAAATTTCATAGTTTCAGCTTTCCTTGGCTAAAGAAGCTCCTCTTCATCTCCATTCTAAAAGGATGTTCCCCTATTCTGAGACTGTGTCCTCAGGTCTTACACTCCCCCACCATAGGAAACATCCTTTCCACAACTACTCTGTCGAGATCTTTCAACATTTGATAGGTTTCACCCCTCATTCTTCTGAAGTCCAGTGAGTAGAAGCCCAGAGCCATCAAACGCTCCTCATATGACAAGCTTTTCAGTCCTGGAATCATTTCTGTAAACATTCTTTGAACCCTCTCCAATGTCAGCACATCCGTTCTTAGATAAGGCCCCCAGAACTGCTCATAATACTCCAAATGAGGCCACAGCAGTCCTTTATAAAGCCTCAACTTTACATCCTTGCTTTTATATTCAAGTCCTCTTGAAAAAGATGCTAACATCGCATTTGTCTTCCTCAGCACTGAATCAACCTGCAAATTAACCTTTAGGGAATCCTGCACAAGGACTTCCATATCCTTTTGTGCCTCATTTTTGAATTTTCTCTCCATTTAGAAAATAGTCTACCCTTTTACTACTTCTACCAAAGTGCATGATCATACATTTCCTGACACTGCATTCCATCTGTCAACTGTTTGCCCATTCTCCTAATCTGTCTAAGTCCTTCTGTAGCCTCTCCCTGCTTCCTCAAAACTACTTGGCCCGATCGTCCGCAAACTTGGCCACAAATTCATCAATTCTGTCATCGAAATCATTGAAATATAACATGATAAGCAGTGGTCCCAAAGCAGAGCCTTATGCAACACCACGCGTCACTGGCAGCCAACCAAAAAAGGCTCCCTTTATTCCCAAACAAGAGGAAATCTGCAGATGCTGTAAATCCAAGCAACACACACAAAATGCTGGAGGAACTGAGCAGGCCAGGCAGCATCTATAGAAAAAAAAGTACAGTCGATGTTTCAGGCCAAGTTCCTTTGGCAGGACTGGAGGAAAAAAAGGATGAGTAGATTTAAAAGGTGGGGGGAGAGAGAAATGTTATAGGTGAAACTGGGAGGGGGTGGGATGAAGTAAAGAGTTGGGAAGTTGGTGAAAGAGATACAAGGCTGGAGAAGGGGGAGTCCAATAGTAAAGAACAGAAGGCAATGGATGAAAGAAAAGGTGGAAGAGCACCAGAGGGAGGTGATGGGCAGGTAGAGAGACAAGGTGAGGCAGGGAAAAGGGAATGGGGAATGGTGAAGGATAGGAGGGGAGGCATTACCGGAAGTTTGAGAAATTGTTGTTCATGCCACCAGGTTGGAAGCTACCCAGACAGAATATACATCTTATGCACACTGTGCCTTTCACATTGAAGACTAATGCAGAATACTTACTCATTTCATCTGCTATTTCCTTGTCCCCCATTACTATCTCTCCAGCGTCAGTTTCCAGCTATCCAATATCTACTCTTGTATCTCTTACACATTATGTATCTGAAGAAACTTTTGGTATGCCCTTTAATATTATTGGCTAGCTTACCTTTGTATTCCATCTTTTCCTCCTTTGTGACTTTTTTCAGTTGCCTTCCGTTGTTTTTAAAAACCTTCCCAATCTTTTAATTTCCCACTCTTTTTTGTTCAATTTTATGCCCTCTCTTTGATTTTCATGTTGGCTCTGACTTTTTCTTGTAGTCACGGTGGTGTCATCCTGCCTTTAGAATACTACTTCTTTAGGATGTATATATCCTGTGCCTTCTGAATTCCTCCTAGAAATTGCAACCGTTGCTATTCTGCCATCATCCCTGCCAGTGTTCTTTTCCGATCAATTCTGGCCAACTCCTCACTCATGTCTCTGTAATTCCCTTTACTCCACTGTAATACTGACACACTACTTTAGCTTTTCCTTCTCAAGTTGCAAGTTAAATTCTGTCACATTATGATCACTTCCCCTAAGTGTTCCTTTAACTTAAGCTCTCTAATCAATTCCAGTTCATTGCACAACAACCAATCCAGAATAATTGATCCCCTCGTGGGCTCAACCACAAGCTATCTCATTGGCATTCTAAAAATTCCCACACTGGGGATCCAGTACCAGCCTGTTTTCCAAATCTACTTGCATATTGACGATCGTAACGTTGTCCTTTTGGCATGCATTTTGTATCTCCTGTCATAATTTGTAGACCTGATCTTCACTACTGTTTATGGGTAGGTATACAACTGCCATCAGGGTCTTTTTACCCTTGCAGTTCCTTAGCTCTATCCACAACGACTCAATATTTTCCTTCCCTATATCACCAATTTTAACAATTAAAAATCGTTTGAATTTTTTTACCAACAGAGCCATATCTTCCACTCTGCCTACCTGCCTGTCCTTTCAATCCACTGTGTATCCTTGAATGTTAGGCTCCCAGTTATAATCTTTCAGCCACGATTCAGTGATGCCCACAACGTCATACAAGCCAGCTGGTAACTGTCGTACAGGTTCCCCTACCTTATTCCATATACTGCATACTACAGTCCTGTATTAAACTTCTTCGATTTTGTCTGGCTTTTACATTGCAACTCAGCCTGTTCACTGCCATTTTGCCAAATCATGAGCCTCTCCAGCAGTCTCACTACACGCTGCTTCTGTTTGTAAAGCAATTACTCCATCCTCAGCACCTTCTGTCTGGTTCCAATCCCCCTGGCAAATTAGTTTAAATCCTCATGAACAGCTCTAGCAAACCTGCCTGCAAGCATATTGGTCCCGCTCTGGTTCAGCTGTAACCCGTCCCTTTGTACAGGTTGTACCTTCCCATGAAGAGATACCAATGGTCCATAAATCTGAACCTCTGTCCCATTCACCAGTTCCTCAGCCATACATTCATCTGCAAATCTTCCTATTCGTACCCTCATTCACACATGGCATGGGCAGCAATCCGGAGATTACTACCCTGGAGGTCCTGTTTTTCAGCTTTCTACCTAACTCCCTAAAATCTCACTACAAGACCTCTTCACCTTTTCTACCAATGTCATTGGTGCCAATATGCACAAAGATTTCTGGCTGCCCTGCCCTTGAGAATGCTGGGGGCCCAATCTGAGATATCCCTGACCCTGGCACCTGGGAGGTAGTATACCATCTTGATGTCTCTATTGCACCTACAAAATCTCATCTCTGTTCCTCTGACTATAGAATCTCCTATTACCACTGCAGTCTTCTTCACCTCTCTTCTCTTCTAAGCCACAGCACTGGACTCAGTGCCAGAGATGTAGTCACTGTGGCTCCCCCCACTAGGTCATCCCCTCAATAGTTTCCAAAGTGGTATACTTATCATTGAGGGGAACAACCAGAGGAATACTCTGCATTGGATGTCCATTTTCTTTCCTTCTCCTGACAATCACCCAGTTACCTGCCTCTTCCCTGTAGTGCCTGTCTATCACCTCTTCGTTCTCCCATATAAGCCAAAGGTCATCAAGCTGCAACTCCAGTTCTTTAATATGTTCACTGTGGAGCTGCAGCTCAGCGCATCTGGTGTAGGTGTGGTTACTGCAAGACTAGAGGTCTCCCAGAATTCCCACATCCCACACAGAGGAGAAAACACTGCCCCAAAATCATTCTCACTGCATTACTGTGCCCTAACAGATGCGGAATGAAGAGTTAAGAAGAAAAAAAAGAAACGTACCAGATACTTACCTCACCCAGGACCGATGAGGCAAAGCCACTCCAAACACTGGCCCACTCACAACAATGGCAGCTTCACTTGTGCCTACTATATTTTTATTCGTCCTTTCTAATGAATCCCGCTCAGTGGTCGCAGTCTAGCTCTGGAAAAACTGCCACAAAGTTCTGAGTTTTTTAATCTTGAGTGTGAACCTGATTGAAAAGGTAGTTCTCTTCTTCTGCTCTGGCTTAGTATTTGGTCGACGTACATGTGACAAATAAAGCGATTTTCTAACTCCTTTTAAAGTTAACCAACTCTGAGGTGCATCCTTCACCAATCAAGAGTGACCTGAGTACAGTATGTGGAGTTCATTTATGGATCTTGTGTTGATGGTCGGGAAATTGTGGGGATGGAGAAGAAAAGGGAATTGGAGGATAGAGGCTGAGTAGACAATCATGGTGTCAATTATTGGTTCAGGCTTGGGAATGGGACCTGAAGGGTTGCGACAGGTTAGAGTATCATATTTTGTAGAGCAGACTGTTGTAATTAGTTGCTAAGGGAACTGATGAAAAGAAAAATAATTTTTACTTGGCGTAAACTCCAGTCATGCCACTTCCCAGCAACAGATTTCCCAGACTGATCTCCCCAAACTGGACCCTTTAAGATTAGAATCGGGATCAATCATCATTAAGATATGATGTTGAAATTTGTTATTTTGTGGCTGTAGTATAGTGCAAGACATAAAAGTAACTGTGGATCCCAGAAATAAATAAATGGTATAAAAGAGGAATAATGTTCTAGTGTTCATGGATTCATGGACCAGTTGGAAATCTCATGGCAGAGGGGAAGAATCTTTTTCCTAAAATATTGATTGTGGCTCTTCAGGCTTCTGTAGCTTCTCCTCATGGTAGTAAAGAGAAGAGGGCATGCCCTGGATGGTAGCGGTCCTTAATGATGGATACTGCATTCTTGAGTCACTACCTAGATGATGTTGATAATGGTGGGGAGCGTTGTGCCTGTGATGGAGCTGGCTTTGTCTGAAACCCTTTTGCAACCTCTTCCAATCTTGTGTATTGGAGTCTCCATACCAGGCTGTCAGGATGCTCTCCACTGCACAGCAGTAGAAATATGCAAAAATCCTTAGCGATATATCAAAACACCTCAAACTCTTCATGAAGTTAAACCATTGCTGTGATTGCATCAATGTGTTAGGCCCAGGACTGATCCTCTGAGACATTGACCAAAGTTCAATATAAAATTTATTATCAGAGTACATGCATGTCACCATATACAACCCTGAGATTCATTTTTCCTGTGTGCATACTTAGCAAATCTTTAAAAGAGTAACTGTAAGCAGGATCAGTGATAGAACAAGAGCATAGAAGACAACAAAATGTTGCAATGCAACTATAAATAAATAGCAATAAATGATGAGAGCATGAAATAACAAGATAAAGAGTCTTTAAGGTGGGATCATTGGTTGTGGGAATGTATCAGTGGATGAGTGGAATTATCCTCTTTTGTTCAAGAGCCTAATAATTGAGAGGTAGTAACTGCTCTTGAACCTGGTGGTGTCAAGTCCTGAGACTTTTGTACCTCCCTCCCTAACGGCAGCAGTGAGAAGAGATTATGGCCTGGGTGGTGAGATTTTTGGTGATCAGTGCCGCTTTTCTATGACAGCATTTCATGTAGATGTGCTCAATGGTTGGGAGAGCTTTATCCATGATGTACTGGGCCGAATCCACTACCTTTTGTTGAATTTTCCGTTCAAAGGCACTGGTGTTCCCATACCAGGCCATAATGTAGCCAGTCAGTACACTTTCCACTACACGCCTATAGAAGGTTTGTCAAAGTTTTTGATGCCATGCTGAATCTCTGCAGACTTCAAAGGAAGTAGAGGAACTGTTGTTTTTTTTTGCAATTACATTTATGTGATAGGTCCTCTGAGATAGCAACATCTAGGTATTTAAAGTTACTGATGTTCTCCACCTCAGATCCTCTGATAAGGACTGGCTCCTGAACCTCTAGTTTCCCTCTCCTGAAGTCTACAATTTGCTCTTTAGTCTTGTTGAGGGGCTGTTGTTTTGACACCACATTTTCAATTTCCATCCTGCATGCTGACTCATAACCACTTGCAATACGGCCCACAACAGTGGGTTATCAGCAAACTTGAATAAGGTGTTGGAGCTATACTTAGCCACATAGTCATAAGTGTATAGCGAGAAGAGCAGGAGGCTAAGCACACCCCAGGAACTTAAACCTGCTCATCCTTTTTCATTACTGACCCATCATTGAGGACTGGTTTGTATTCTCCCTGTCTTCCCCTTCCTAAAGTTAACAATCATTTCCTTTGTCTTGCTGCTGTTGAGTGCAAAGTCATTTGAGCTGTGTCTAGCCACACAGTCCTATGTATAAAGAGAGTAGAGTGGTGGGCTTAGCACACATCCTTGAGTTGCTCCTTCATTCATTGTCAAGGAGGAAATGTTACCTCTTTGCATTGACAGTGGTGGCCCAATAAAGAAGTCAATGATCAATTGCAGAAGGAGGTCAAGAGACCAGACCGAAGTATTGAATCTTGTTGATTAGCACCAAGGAGATAATGGTGTAGAATGCAAACTGAATCAATAGAATACCGCCTGATAAATGTTTTGATGTTGAACAGATGCTCCAAAGCTGAGTGGAGAGCCAGTGAGATTGCATCTGCTGTAGACCTGTTGTGGCAGTGGACAAATTGGAGATCATTGCACAGTTATGTGTTAATTCTCCCCATGACCAACCTGTCAAATCATAATCACAGTAGACATGAGTGCTATTGGGCATCGAGGCATTCTCCTTGCTCTTGGCACCAATATGCACTGCCAACCACCGACAATGTATGGACCAATACATTTGTAGACCTGTATTGCATGTCATTGAATAGCACTTTGTAGGCAGTTTATTTCTACGGGTTAACATGTTACAAGCACAGAAAATTCAGAAGAAAAAACATGGACTTTGTGAACTGTGTTTTAGGTGCAGAGTGATCACTACTTTCAGATAGGTTATCAGAAACCCTCATCTAAATGTTGTGACATGTAATAAATTTTCTTGGTTAAGAGTATATTCAAGGCAGTTAGGCAGATGAGAGAGCTTTTTCATGAAGTAAAGGATCATGGGTGGCACAGTAGCATAGCGGTTAGCATAATGTCATTACAGCACCAGAGACCCAGGTTCAACTCTGAGTCTGTAAGGGGTTTGTACATTTCCTCCTTGGAGGAAACTGTGAGGCTTTCCTCTCAGTGCTCCAGTTTCCCTGCACGTTCCAAAGATGTCTGAGTTTGTAAGCTAATTGGTCATATGGGTGTAATTGGGTGGTGTAGACTGATGTCAGAAGGACCATTACCATGCCATATCTCAAAATAAAATTTAAAAAATCAATAAATTATCACATGCATTCACAATCCTGCAAGGGGCTGGATATTTGGGAGCATATATCAAAAGTTGTAAAAATTTCTGTTCAGATTTTTCCCATCCATTGTTGGTTGGATGCTCATATTGATGTTAATTTCTGAAATATTCTTCCAGTGAGTGAAGTTCAACGTATGAAATCCCAGTTCACAAACTTACCTCCCAGGGTATCAGTTCCCTTCTCCGTATTTTCTAAAACTTCCTTTTACAATTTCATTTCTGATGCACACATTTCCTTAATGAAAAGCATTAAGCCAAACTGAATTCTACCTTTGCAAAACTATTCTGACAGTCATTTCACCATTATGTGTGTGTGTTTCTCCATTGGTTTGATAAGTTCTGCAAACAGGCCTGCAGATGATCCTGCCCTCATCGTATTTGCACTTAACCAGGAATTTCCACCTCCAGTTCCCAATTGTAACATCTAACAATCTTAAACATGTGTTTTAAAGTTTAAGGCCTTTGTTACCTTCTAGTTCATCTGACAGTCAGTAATTTGCTCATCCATTGCGATGTGGGGGCTGGTGGTGTTATTATTTATGCAATTTCAATGAGCAGTTGAGTTAATGAAGAATGTATTCCACGCAGTCTTTATCAACTTAAATTGGTAACGTAAATATAGTCATAAAACTGAGTTCTCAGAGAGTCAAAGTCATTTTTTCAGTTTTATCACAAATTAAGCCTATTTTTCGTTGGTCCTCCATGCAATTAGTGAAACAAGAATCCTACAATTCTAGGGAGTTATGATCATCTGTATTTAAAATTGTTTGTAAACGTAAGTTCTATTCCTTATCTGAAGGAATTTAAATCCATAATTTACTCCATTATATATATTTCGGTATTTCATGGCAATACAGATACAGGCCATTTGGCCCAAGATGTATGTGCTGACTAGAATGCTTAATTAAACCGATCATATTTGCCTGCACTGGATTGATATCCCTCCATTCCCCACATGTTCATGTGGATATTTAAAGACCCCTTAAATATCACTATCTTATTTGTTCCATCACCCCCTCCCCATGACAGTGTGTTAAGACACCAGCCACTATCTGTGTTTTTCTAAAAAAAACATTTGCCTTGCACATCCCCTTTAAACATTTCCACTCTCACTTTACAGCTATGCCATCTAGTATTTGACATTTCCACCCCAGAAAATATGCTGTCCATGTCTCTCAATTTTATAAACTCCTCTCCAGTCTCCCTCAGTTTCCAACACTCCATTGAAAACAATCCAAGTTTGTCCAAACACTCCTTTAAGAAAATTTCTTCCTTATTTGCTCTGGGAAATCCTGCCTTTACATTGTGATTTTACTTTAATTTACCCCTTTTAGTTATTTAACATTTAATCTTTAAAAAAATACATTCCTACGTATTCCAACTCAAACATGGGATTATTTTAAAATTGTTACATCGTGAGAAATGCGTTGCAAGATTAAGCAGTTTCTCTTGATAATATATTCACGATATTCAACAAAGATTTTGCTTCCCGAATATCTTTGGGTGTATCTTAGGGATTTTGGGTGCTGATCATGAAAATCTGCATGAAATTTCTCTATCATGCATCATTTACTTGAAAGTTCCTATATTTGTTATTTCAATTCATAATTCAAGTCAATTAAAATGTTGCCCACAATGGAAACTGAAATGTTTTCTGTCTTGTCCAGGCATGCCTGGCACGTTCAGGCAGGACAAAGGCTGCATGACAGGATAGGTTTTAGAAGGCTATACATTTCCATGAAGGATTTCGATATTTCAGACAGATGTTTCTCAGAATAACTGATGCCAAGATTAAGGAAAGCATTTTTGTTGCTTCGCAAATCAAACTGGTCACTGGTGACAGGCAATTTGAAGAACTTCTAGTGAGACTGAAGAAAATCACATGGAAGGCATTTAAGGATGTTCTTGAAAATTTTCTTGGCAACTACAGCGCATTGAACTACTTGCAGCTGGTTGACAACATGCTTCAAGCATACAAAATGAAGTGCAATATGTCACTAAAGATTCATTTTTGCATTCCCATTTAGACTTCTTTCCTCCAAACCTTGGTCATATCAGTGCCAAGCATGGCGAAAGGTTTCACCAGCACATTGTGGTCATGCAGAAATGGTTTCAGGGCAACTGGAATCCATCAGTGACACCTAATTATTGTAAGACACTTAAGCAAAGAGCCTCAAACACAGAGTATAAGTACAAATCAACAACAAAATATTTTTAGTTTTAGCAAAGCATCAACACTGTCATGTAATTAAACACATCATATTCAATAAAAATTTTAAGAAGTTAATTTCTTGTTTCTCCAAATTCCTACATCATATAAATGGTTTTTTTTAGACAAAAAAAAATTCTGAGGAAGCAACACTTTTGATAAAATTTGTTGTCCAGTGTAATCCAAAACCATATTCACTGCTGGAAGACTTTAACCTTTATATATATTTTAGACATTATGTTGTATTACTAAATAATACTTGAGTTTTCAGATATAATTATATTGATTATATTCAATTTTTTAAAGTGTCTTTGAAATATTATGTCCAGCTTGATAATTTAACCTAAAGGTAGATTTTACTGTTAGTGATTCTTTTCTATAAATAGTTAATCAACCCATATCAAGCCTCGTTTTGCTCTTTTTTTTGGTTACTCTCTGTTTAACATAACAGAAAGAAACATTTGATGGGAATACATTAGCTTTTAGATAATACCATTGTTGAATCTGCAAAGATAGTTCTTTATGTTCCCAGTTTGAATGGGACTTTTATGCAAAGATATAAATCGATACATTTTTAAAAGAAATTCTTTCCAGCCACTACATGACATTCAGCATCAGAAAGTTGTCTTTTTTTAAGCATTGTACTATTTGTCGCTCCAAATGAAAATCATTTCACGGTTTCTATGTGTGAGGGTTGTTAATGGAAGCAGGAACAAAAGGATAATGACTGAAAATCACAGACTTTGAAACAGTAGCTACACTCTCATCTCCCTTGGAAGCTAGGCAGATGTGTAAGATATTAACTCTTAAGCTATTCTTACATTTTAGTCTTATTTTTATTTTGCATTTTTAAATTTTCTGCAGTTCTTTAAAAAAAAATCTCCATGGTAAAACATATGCGGGTTGACTCCTGTGACTTATCATGGGTGCTAAAGAAATTGGATATGTAATGGATAAAGGTCAAATATCAGGAAAAGCTGTTCCTTTTGAAGGTCAAGACTGATTTCACAATTTACATGTCACAAGTAGCACTGGTATGTTCTCAGACCCTAATTATAACAGAGATGGGTTACTGAAGATTAACTTACACCTGATATGCTATGATGTTATTATCTTCATTCTAAAGGATCATACTTGAAACACACACATTTCATTTTCTTTGGGATGCTGCCCAAATGCTTACCATTTCCATTATTTCCCACTTTTCCATCATTTCCCACAGTTCCAACATTCGTAGATACCTTTTTTATCTTTACGCTCGCTTTTGGCAATGTGAATGTACAGTATATAAAGACTTCAGCTGTCTGACTGAATAGGTGACAGTGCAAGTGAAATAGCTTCAAACTTTTAAATATTATTCGCTCCCTATTGCACTGACTTTTGTGCATGTGCTCGCGTTTCCTTGCTTACTTGGAAGCATATTTGAGATTCGATCCATATCAGATCCTATGGGGCATGGTAAATTCTCAAGCAAGGAAATAGTTAAAAGGTAAGGTGGCAGTAAAACTGAGATGCAGAGGAACCCCTCCTCACAGATGGTGATAGGTCTCTGGAATTATCTACTCCAGAGCATTGTTAGAGGCTCGATCAATGTAGATATTTACAGAGTTTAGTAATTCTGGACTATATGAAATTGAGAGAGATAGAATTAAGAGTCCCAGAACATAACAGCGCCTCTGGAAAGGTGTTTAGCATTCTGGTAGAAGCTATTCTTGTCTTCCATCCTTTTAAGATACCCACCCAGAAGATAGAAGAAGACAAAGGTACAGATGAGGCAAGATCATATTGAATGCTGAAGCAGGTTTTGGGGACAACTGGTCCTCTCCTGCTCTTTTTCCTTGTGCTCATGCATTGCTGTCTGTATTCTGTTAGAACTCTTCCTGGACTCTAGTGGATTGGATCTTTTTGGGATTTCATGGCAAGTTCTCTATTAGCCTTCAGCTGCCACATGAGGGAAGCCCACTGTAGTCCAGTTCAACCATGATTTGATGTTTAAGATGCGAGGCTTACAGTTAGAAACATATTGTGTATCAAGGGAAGTAGAGTGCCTTAGCACGAATGCTTGTCAATTATTTTAAAGACGCAACTCCAGATTTCATGGAATGGTGCTACCAGCTGATGTCAGCTGGCAGAAGAATCATGCACAATTTGGTCAGTCACCCCTGGAGAAGAAAAGCCCACAGCTGTTCATTTGTTGCGACGATAAATGTGTGTAGTTGCAGCTGCAAGGAGTGCAATTATGAAACAGTAGCTGAACTCCGGATGTGCACTGTACCAGCTGATGTAAAGGGTATGCTCACACTGGGTTAAACAGTTCTGATGACAGATTTACATGAGCAATTAAACTGAGATTTATCTGGAAGATAATAGTTAATACTTGATCTCTTTTTAAGGGATTTTTCAACAAATGCACTTCAGGAATGTTCATGAAGCTTACTCAAAAATGTCTTTCCTAGTCACATTATTTGGTGCATACTGTTCCAAATAATTTGCATGATTATTGGGTTGTCATAACAAAGGTTTTTAAAATAGCTTGGATTGAGGAAAAGATGTTTAAACTACAGGTCTTCCCATCTTACAAATGCCTGATTGATATGTAGCACTTAAGTATGAATGAGCATTGGGGAGACTAGCACTATGCATTTGTTGACTGCTGTGGGGCTGCAGACATCTGGGAACTGGGATTTCAGTTTCATTTCAAAGTTGCAAACTGTTCTGCTTGTAAACAGTTACGGGGTGAAGATGAAGGTGTGTAATTTCACAGGATGTGGTCAATGTAACCATGTTTGTGAAGTATGCTGACATTTTTATTTTGTATTTTTTCCCTTTTGCCTCACCTATCACCTTCCAGCCCTTTTCTCATCCCCTCCCTCACAATGCTTTTTGTTGCTTATCTTCACTGTTCACTTCTATCCCTGATGCAGGGTCATATTCTTTGCCTCAGTTGATGCTCAACCAGTGAGTTTTGTGCTCCAGATACCAGCATCTCAGTTCTCTTGTGTTTTCTGCCACCAAAGTAGTTGCGCAATGCTCTCAAAGACCAAAAGTTGATTAGAAGTAATTCTTGTCAAATTTAAATTGTAGAATTTTAGCTTAGCAAAAATGGAGCAGTTGGTCTAGATTTGAGTCTGAATCTGACTACCAGAATGAATTTTCTCTGCTTTTCCACCTAGAAGAACCTGAAGGCATCCCATTTTGACAGCAATGTTGTTAGATGTAGCAAGAGGGGAATCTGTCCACATTCAATCAAGCTGTAAACCCTGGTGAACTTTTTTAAATGGTTGCTGTAATGAAAATGACTTTGGCAGGAACATTCACTTGTGAGAGAGAAAGCATCAGAAGCATAAGGAAGTTAACTGCTGACAAACTTCACTGCCCTCTCTCTTCACTCCTCTAAACCAGTGATCCCCAACCACCGGGCCGCAAAGCATGTGCTACCGGGCTGCGAGGAAACGATATGAGTCAGCTGCATCTTTCCTCATTCTCTGTCACGTACTGTTGAACTTGAACATAGGGTTGCCAACTGTCCTGTATTTGCCGGGACATCCCATATATTGGGCTAAATTGGTTTGTCCCATACGGGACTGCCCTTGTCCCGTATTTCCCCCGCTAAGGTAGAGTGTTCCTATAAACCCTTCCGTGTCGAAATGGCGTAAAGCGAAGAAGCAATTACCATTAATTTATATGAGAAAAATTTTTGAGCGTTCCCAGACCCAAAAAATAACCTACCAAATCATACCAAATAACACATAAAACCTAAAATAACTCTAACATATGGTAAAAGCAGGACTGATATGATAAATACACAGCCTATATAAAGCAGAAATAATGTATGTACAGTGTAGTCGGGAAGATTAAGCCAAAACCGATTTGTGGAAAAAAATTGGCACGTACGCGCATGCGCACACAGGTGCCCACGCAAGGCCTCATGGCCATGGTAGTCTTTCTCGGGGTAAACACAAGTGTCCCGTCAACACACACAAAAAATGCTGGTGAATGCAGCAGGCCAAGCAGCATCTATAGGAAGAGGTACAGTCGGCGTTTCGGGCTGAGATCCTTCGTCAGGATTTGACTGATACTTTTGACCCTGATTTGGGAGTAAGAAAGTTGGCAACCCTAACTGTAAAAGGCATGTTGAGGTGAGTTTAACCCTACATGAACAACACCCCCCCCACCGCCCCGGGTCGGCCATTCCGCAAGAATATTGTCAATATTAAACCGGTCCGCTGTGCAAAAGGTTGGGGACCCCTGCTCTAAGCAACTGAAGATTAAAATCACATTTTGTGTTACTACCAGTTTTATAATGGAAATGATAATCTAAATGGTTTAAAGCAATGAGCTATTAATTGTATCATTGTTTCTCTGTATTTCCCCTGAATACAGACTATCTTATGGAAAGAGTTAAAGAGCTGTCATTGCAGGCGCCACAAGAGATGGGAAGTCTGTAGTTCAGACTATTTGTGTTAGAAATTTCATTAAATAGCTGGTATATGAGGATGTGGTGTGACAGGACAAAGTTTACTGTTTGGAGCTCTCAGATTGTAAGAAGGTTTAAGTGCTGAATGAAACTTTGCTGTGTCCCAAAATGTACACCATCCTTTGAGAAACACCTAAACTTTATCTATGATCTTTCCCCCAGAAACCAGCTAAGATCACCAACTGATACTTAACAGGATGAGAAGGTTTTAATGCTTATTCAGGTGTGCAATATTGGAATCACTACCTTTATTACCTTACCAAGCTGTTCAAGAACATGGGAATTTTGCACTTCTGAATTTAAAACAAGTTTTAAACATTGTTCTAGCAAATCTGAGATGACTGCTTTACCCTAATATATTTTTGCTAACATTTTACTTCTATAGGTTAACAAATGGATTATTAAAATAGGTGCTGGTGTAGAAGTACTTTGGAGGACAAGACGTGTCTTGAAAGAATTCAGATTTCCGTACAGTTTGTGCGATCACAGATACAATAAGCAAACATGACACAAGACAATACTCAAGGTCAGGATTGATTGCAGTTGCTGAAGCTGGGACTCACTAGCACTACCTGGTGTGCCATCATGCGATGATGTTGTCTGAAAATATTTCTAATATTTGGAATGGTGTCATCCTCTGTCAGTATGCATTGAATTACACTACCAACCGGGATTTCTTCTGCAGCTGTTCCCACTCCAGAAATGTAACCTAGCCAGAACTGGACTCAAAACCCTACAGACCAGGTCTTTTGCTGTGAAATGATGGTGGTGGAGTGGTGCAGCTCTGGGAAATTTTCTGGGAGACTGAAAATTGATAACAAACTTGAATACATGTTTTCTTTCTAATTGATAAATATATACATTCAGAAGGCATTTAGGCTTTGTTTTTGCATAAAGATAAGTCCCATTTCTATCTGCCAAGTAAAATGGATCATAAGCTTTCCACCCAAAAAAAAAACAAAATAAAGAATGTCTGCCAAATTTTCCAAGCAGTTCAGGATTAGAGAAAAAATGAGGAAGATAAAAGTATATCCAGTTTTGTCTGATTAGCCCATAGCAGCTAAAATATCTGGGCAATTATAGAAACAGAAAGGGATGAAGAATATGAGGACAAAAGATAAAAAAAAATGTGCTTCAACATGGATAGAGGCAAAGCCTGAATCACAGTTATCCACTGCACAAATTTGCAAAAATCAAAGCTTGATCTGTGCTGAGTGGGAGCCATAAAAACAACGAAGTCTTGTTGGGAGTGAGTCATAATTGGAAGTAGTGAGAGAAAGAGCGGGATCTGTGCTGAGCAGAAGACATTAAAACAGTGAGTTTCATTGGGAGTGACTTTCACTTGAGCCAATAAAAAGGAGTGCTATTTAAGCAGAGCGGTCTTTGTTGGAGTGGACAGTGTTAGAGTGGAGAACTGAGCCTTTGGGTCAAGAGGCTTCAGTGAAAAGAGGCAGATGCACTAATGAGTAGCAGGTGAGAACAGGTATGGGTTTTTTCATTGCATACAATGTTGGTTTTATACAACTAAAAGATACCAAATCATACAAAAATTAAATAAAATAGGGATGCAACCATCAGGTGACATGTTGAAACTGCATGATTAGGAGCGGGTAGACCCCACTGCCATTTCTGGTGACCACATCTGCAGCAAATGTTAGTCATTCAAGGAGCTCAGGCTCAAAGTTGGTGACCTGGAATCTGATCTTCAAACACTGTGCATCGGGGAGGGGCAAAGTTATCTGGATACTGTATTTTAAGAGGCAGTCACACTTAGAGTAATTATTTCAAATATGGTCTGTGGCTAGGGAAAAAAGGTTTGACTGTGAATGAGGCAGGAAGATGTCAGAGGTATTGCAGAGGAAGCCTCAGCCCTTGAGCTTGCCCAACACTTCTGATATTGTTGCTCTCTCTGAGGATAAGAGTGAAGGCTATAGGAAGGATGAGTAACTGAACCATGGTACCATGGTCCAGAAAGCCATTCAAGATGAGTGAGAGAAGAGAAATGTAGTTGTGATTGGGGATAGTATGGGCAGGAGAATAGACACAATTCTCTGTTACAAGAATCAAGAGTAGCAAAGGCTATGTTGTCTGCCTAGTGCCCGGGTACAGGACATCTTATCTGACCTGCAGAGGAATTTGGAGTGGGAGGGAAAAGATCCAGTTGTCATGGTCCATGTGAGTACCAATGATGTGTGAAGAATGAGGAAAGAGGACCTGCTGAGAGAATTGGAGCAGCTAGGTGCTAAATTAAAATGTAAAAAAAAAGGCAATAATCTCTAGATTGTTACCTGAGCAAAGGTTAAAAAGGGATCAGGGAACTATATGCATGGCTCAAAGGTTGAAGTGGGAGAAGTGGTTTTGAACTTGTGGGACATTAGCACCAGTAATGAGGAATGAAGGAGCTGTTCCAATGGGACAGGCTCAATGGAACCATGCTGTGATCTCGGTCCTGGCAAGTCATTGAATTAGGGTCTGTGGATCATCACTATCATTATAAGACCATTGACCATATGATATAGGAGCAGAATTAGGCTATTTGGCCCATCAGTTCTGCTCCACCATTTCATCATGACTGATCAAATTTTCCTCTCAGCCTCGATCTCCTGCCTTCTCCCTGTATCCCTTCATGTACTCACCAATCAAGAAACTATCAACCTCTGCCTTTAGTGGACATAAAGACTTCACCTCCACAGCTGTCTCTTGCAATGAATTCCACAGATTCACCACTCACTGGCTAAAGAAATTCCTTCTGATCTTCATTCTAAAAATACGTCCCTCTATTCTAAGGCTGTGTCGTCTGGTCATAGACTTTCCCACTACAGGAAACATCTCCTTCACATCCACTCTATCAAGACCTTTCACCATTTTATAGGTTTCAAAGAGATCAGCCCTTGCTCTTCTGAAATCTAGTGAATACAGCCCCAAAGCCGTCAAATGCTCTTCCTATGACAAACAACTCAGGTTTTTTTTTGTGTTTTCTCTCCATTTAGACAATAGCCAACCCTTTCATTTCTTCTACCAAAGTGCATAACCATACACATTCCATTGTATTCCATCTGCCATTTCTTTGCCCTTTCTTCTAATCTGTCCTTCTGTAGTCTCTCTACTTCCTCAGATCTACCTGCCTCTCCACCTATCTTCATATCATCTGTAAGCTTTTCAACAGTCATCAATTTCATCAACCAAATTATTGGCATATAATGTAAAAAGAATCAGTACCAACACAGACCCCCGTGGAACACCACTAGTCACTGTCAGCTAGCCAGAAAAGGTCCCCTGTATTCCTACTCTTTGCCTCCTGCCAAACAGCCACTGCTTTATCCATGTAATATCAAGGGGTTGTTAAGCAGCCTCATGTGGCACCTTGTCAAAGTCCTTCTGAAAATCCAAGTACACAACATCAAGTGATTCTCCTTTGTCTATCCTGCTTGTTATTTCTTCAAAGAATTCCAACAGATTTGTAAAGGAAGATTTTCCCTTTCATAGCAAGAGGTTTCGAGTACAGGAGCAGGGAGGTACTACTGCAGTTGTACAAGGCCTTGGTGAAACCACACCTGGAGTATTGTGTGCAGTTTTGGTCCCCTAATCTGAGGAAAGATATCCTTGCCATAGAGGGAGTGCAAAGAAGGTTCACCAGATTGATTCCTGGGATGGCAGGACTTTCATATGATGAAAGAGTGGATCGACTAGGCTTATACTCGTTGGAATTTAGAAGATTGAGGGGGGATCTTATTGAAACATGTAAAATCCTAAAGGGATTGGACAGGCTAGATGCAGGAAGATTGTTCCCATTGTTGGGGAAGTCCAGAACGAGGGGTCACAGTTTGAGGATAAAGGGGAAGCCTTTTAGGACCGAGATTAGGAAAAACTTCTTCACACAGAGAGTGGTGAATCTGTGGGATTCTCTGCCACAGGAAACAGTTGAGGCCAGTTCATTGGCTATATTTAAGAGGGAGTTAGATATGGCCCTTGTGGCTACGGGGATCAGGGGGTATGGAGGGAAGGATGGTGCAGGGTTCTGAGTTGGATGATCAACCATGATCATACTGAATGGCGGTGCAGGCTCGAAGGGTCGAATGGCCTACTCCTGCATCTATTTTCTATGTTTCTATGAAACCATGCTGACTACCGCCTATTTTATCGTCTGCCTCCAAGTAACTTGAGACCTCATCCTTAATAATCGATTCCAACATCTTTCTAACCACTGAGGTCAGACTAGCCGGCCTATAGTTTCCTTTCTTCTGCCTTTCTCCCTTCTTGAAGAGTTGAGTGACATTCGCAATTTTCCAGTCTTCCGGAAGCATTCCAGAATCTAGTGATTGTTGAAAAATCATTAGTAATGCCTCCATGATCTCTTTAGCCACCTCTTTCAGAACTCGGGTGTAGGTGGTCCAGGTGACTGATCTACCTTCAGGCCTTTTAGCTTTCCAAGAACCTTCTGTCTAGTTATGGTAATTTCACACCCACTGACACCTGGAACTTCCACCACACTGCTAATGTCTTCCACAGTGAAGACTGATGCAACATACTTATTCAGTTCATCTGCTGTTTTTTTTTGTCTCCCGTTACTACCTTTTCAGCATCATTTACCTGCAATCCAATATCCACTCTTACCTCTTCGTTACACTTTATATATCTGAAGAAACTTTTGGTATACTCTTTAATATTATCTGTGAGCTTACTTTTGTATTCCACCTTTACCTTAATGACTTCTTTAGATGCCTTTATGTTGGTTTTTAAAGGCTTCCCAATCCTGTAGCTTCCCAGTAATTTTTGCTCTATTATATATCCTCTCTTTGGTTTTTATGTGAGCTTTGACTTTCTTTGTTAACCTTGGTTGTGTCATCTTTCCTTTAGAATACTTCTTCCTCTTTTGGATGTATATATGCAATGCCTTCAGAATTGCTTGCAGAAATTCCAGCCATTGCTGCTCTGCCATCATCCCTGCCAGTGTTCCAATGAATTCTGGTCAACTCCTTTTTCATGTCTCTGTACTTCCCTTTACTCCACTGTAATACTGATACCTCTGACTTTAGCTGCTGCTTCTCAAATTTCAGGGTGAATTCAATCATATTATGATCACTTTCCCCAAAGGGTTCTTTTACCTTAGGCTCTCTAATCAATTCTACATGGTCTGTGACTTCTGCCTGTTCACCTTTCCATTTAAGAATGCTGAGTACTTGATCCAAGATATCCCAGACCCTGGCACCTGGGAGGTAACATACCACCCAGGAGTCTTGTTCTTACCCACAGAACCTCCTGTCCCATGTCGTATGAAGTACGCAATCATGGTCCCATGACCATGATTGTTCTTGGAAAATTTTTCTACATAGGTGGTTTGCCATTGTCTTCCTTTGGGCAGTGTCTGACTTGTGTAAATGGTTGCATAACCAGGAGTTGTGAAATGCACCAGTTGCTCATACGTCCATCCACCACCTGCTCCCATGGCTTCACATGACCCTGACTTGGGGGGAGGGTGGTGGTAAACAAGTGCTACACCTTGCTCAAGGATGATCTGAAGCTTAGTGGAGGGAAGGAATGCCTTGCATCACCTTTGGTAGAGATGTATCTCCTCCTCATCACCCTAGGAGCTATGGATAGGGCTTTAAAAAAAAAATAATAGGGTAGGTTCAACAGTTCAGAAAAATGGGGACAAAGTAAAATGGAAGGAGAATGCAGGAGAGGTTACAAGAGTCTCCAAATTAAATAAAAAGACAAAATGTTTAGAAAGTGCTAAGTATTTATCTTCTGGTAACATGGGCTGGCTGGTGGCGTAGTGGCATCAGCACTGGACTTCTGGGCAGGTGGTCCTGATTTCAAACCCAGCTGGGTCTTAACCTGGGCAGAAGAAAGGCCTGGCATCTTGCCACAAAAGCCCTATGGACCCTACGGTCACTAAGGGTCGGACTTGACTTAATGTCTGAACAGCAACAACATAAGGGAAACATTGAAAGGGTGATAAACACAGGATTGAATGTGTTATATTTGAATGCACACAGGATTTGGAATAAGGTATTATGATCCTGTAGTGCAAGCATGACATTGTGGGCATTAGCGAATCATGGGTGAAAGAAGATCACAGTAAGGAGCCTAATATTCAAGGACACACATTATATTATAAACATGAGAAATCCTGCAGATGCTGAAAATCTAAAGCAACACACATACAGTAGTGGTAGAATGTTCTCTGTTTCTGCATAAATATGACCTAAAACATAATCAGATCTTCACATAGGTCCTAAAACTAGATTTTAAAAAACAAATAAATAACTATAAAACATTATACTTTCTCATTTCTTTATTCAGAAAAATGATCCAATATTACATGTATGTGGTTGGAGTGGTAATGTCGCAGACAAGTGGGTAATGAAGTGAGAGAAATTATTATGCAAACTAGAAATCATCTTGAAATATAAGTGTAACGCTCAGGACTATCGGCTTGTGTTTATCTAGGGGAAACCCCATCTGCCAGACAAACTGTGTCTGATGTTTGTGTAGTTGCTGTGTAATGCCACCTGGTACAAACTCACACATCAAATATCAGACAGCACACAATGTACGATTTACAGATTACACTTTATAAATCTTACTGGAACTATGTAATTAATAGAGATACAATATAAAAGTAGAGTAAAAGATGCCAAACTTATCAGAGTTCAACCACTTAGTGCACAACTGTTGGAGCTCAATTAACGGGGTCTTTTTTCCACCATTTGATCCCCACCGACGACCTTGACTGGCTGCCTGGGACCAACCACAGTGGTCAACCAGAGCACGTCCAGCATGTCCTCCCTCTTCGGTTCTCCTCCCGAAAAGCCTGCGATCCTCAGCTCAGCACATATGTACAAGATAGCAGAACATGACTTCCATTGGCGAGCAAATGAATACAATTTCCATTATCACCAAGTATAAACCAAACATGCTGCCACAGAGAACTCCTTACTCAGCAGTTAACAGTACGAGAAACCATTTTATTTTAACACTTCAGAGAAGCCATTTTGTGATAGGCAATTAACAGGTAACAGTCCATCTAGTATTACTGAGAACCCTACATGAGATTTAGTTAAGCAAAATTTATGAAAAGTTGGTCTGCACAGTTCTTCAGTACATGACTAGGTACTCCGTCTGGACTGGATGCTTTCATTGGATTCACTCTTTTGAAATTAGTCTGCATGTCATGTTCAGGTACAGAGACCAAAGGATCATTGGGAGATGTGGGTGTGCATGTTGGTTCCTCCCTGTTCTGGTAGTCAGAGTGAACATAGATGACATTAAGCTCATCTGGAAGCAAAGCTCTGCTCTCCCTCATGTTGCTAGGAGGTTATGGCTTTGAAACCTTGCCACAGCTATCGAGCGATTCCAGTCTAGTCCAGAATCTCCACTTTGCCTGTGAGATGGCTTTCCAGAGATCATACCTGCACCTGTGGCATTCTCGATCTCTAGATTTAAATACTCAAATTCCAGATTTCATGGTTCATCCAGGGTTTCTGATTAGGGCAAGCCCTGAGCAATTTTGCAGGGACACACTCGTCATCAACTGTTTTAATAAAGTCTGTTACAACTCTGGTGTGTTCATTCAGATCCTCAGATGAGTGCATGAACACAGCCCAGTCCACTGACTCTGGGCAATCCTGTAACCATTCCGTTGCCTTACATGAGGCATGAGAGTGGAGCTGGCTAAAGTTGATTGGAAAGGGGACTCTAGCAGGGATGATGGCAGAATAGCAATGGCTGGAGTTTCTGGGAGCAAATCAGAAGATGCCGGATAGATTTATCCCAAAGAAGTAGTATTCTAAGGTGAGGACGAGGCAACCATGATGGGTGAGAAGTCGAGAACAGCGTAAAGGCAAAAGAGATGGTATATACTATAGCAAAAATTAATGGGAACCTATTGGATTGGAAAACAATCCAGTGTTCTGAAAAAGGTAGCTGAGGAGATTATGGGAGCATTAAAATTGATCTTTCAAGAATCACTAAATTCTGGAATGGTTCTGGAGGTCTGGAAAACTTCAAATGTCACTCCAATTTTTAAGAAGGGGGGGAGGCAAAAAACGAGAAATTATAAGCCATTTAGCATGACTTCAATTGCTGGGAAGATGTTGGAGTCCATTATTAAGGAAGAGATTTCAGGTTATTTGGAGGCACATGATAAAATAGGCTGAAGTCAGCATAGAGGAAAACATGCCAAGCAAATCTGTTGGAATTCTTTGAGGAAATAACAGTAGTAAGGGTTGGTGTTGGGACCATTTCTTTTCATTTATATGTCAATGATCTGGATGATGGAATTGATGGCTTTATGGCCAAGTTTGTGGGTGATACAAAGATAGGTGGATGGGCGGTTAGCGTTCAGGAAGCAGGGACTCTGCAGGAGGACTTGGACAGATTGGGAGATTGGGCAAAGAAGTAGCAGATGGAATATATCATAGGGAGGTGTTTTATCATACACTTTGGTAGAAAACATAATGGTGGGCAAATTCAGAAATCAGAAGTTTAAAGGGACTTGGGAGCCTTGTGCAGGTTTCCCAAAATGTTAACTTTCAGGTTGAGTCAGTAATAAAAAAGGCAAGCACAATGACCACATTCACTTTGAGAGCATTAGAATATAAAAGCAAGGATGTAATGCTGTGGCTGTTTGAGGCATTGTACAGACTGCACAAGGAGTATTGTGAGCAGTTTGGGCCTGATATCTACACGTGGAATTGCTGGCATTGGAGAAGGTCTAGAGAAGTTTCACAAGAATGATCTCGAGAATGAAAGGATTAACATATGAGGCGTGTCCTTTGGCTCTAGGCTGTACTCGCTGGAGTTTAGAAAAATGAAAAGGGATCTCATTTGAACCTATTAAATATTGAAAAGCCTATACAGAGTGGGCATACAGAGGATGTTTCCTATACTGGGGGAGGCTCAGAGAAGCAGACACAGTCTGAGAACACAAGGACATTCCTTTAGAACAGAGATGAGGAGGAATTTCTTTTGTCAGAGGGTGCTGAATCTGTGGAATTCTTCGCCACTGATGACTGTGAGAGCCAAATCATTGGGCATATTTAAAGCCGATCTTAACAGGTTCTTGATTAGTAAGGGTGTCAAGTTTACAAGGAAAAGGCAGGAAAATGGGAATGAGAAGATAGTAAATCAGCCATGATAGAATGGGGCAGCAGACCCGATGGGCCAAATTGTCTAATTCTGCTCCAATGTCTAATGGTTGTATGGCTTTCTTCGGATTTACCTTTTGTGCATTGTCCATTGCTCCTGTATTCTATCTGTAACTCAAACTAGTATTGACTTTATTTACATATTTTTAAACATTTAATTTTTTTGCATAGGTGGACAACTTGATTAGCATGAATGGGTTGGGCTGAAGGATCTGTTTCTGTGCAGCATTACTTTGTGGCTCTGTAATTCCAAATAGGAAGTACAATAAAGTCACTTACCGGCCAAAATGCTTGAAATTGGGATGTAAAATGACAGCTGACTTGAGCGAGCAAGCCAGTGAGAAGTAGTTGTTTGAACTATCATTAAAGCTAACAGATTTTATTGTTTAGGCAGTAAGAAATGATTACTGTAATTGCAGCATGACACCTCTCAGTGACTCCAATCTTGAAATGATGCCATTGTCTGAAATAAGTACTTCAGAATTATGTAGATATTATAGCCAGCAATTTCATTTAATTATGCAGAAGGAGTATTTTTAAAATCAGAATCAGGATCAGTTTTAATATCACCGGCATATATTGTGAAATTAGTTATCTTTGCAACAGCAGTGCATCGCAAAACATAATAATAGAAAAAAAAACAAACTGTGAATAACAGTAAGTGTGTGTGTGTCTACATATACGTGAGATAGGTTTCATGTGTTCAATGTCCATTCAGAAATTGGATGACGGAGGGGAAAAAGCTGTTCCTGAAATGTTGAGTGTATGCCTTCCTGATGATTGCAATGAGAACGAGGCATGCCCTGGCCGATGGGGGTTCTTAATGATGGATGCTGCCTTTTTGAAGCATCATTCTTTGAAGCAGTCCTGGATAGTTCAGAGGCCAGTGCCCATGATGGAGCTGACTGAGTCTCCAACTCTCTGGCAGTTTATTTTGATCCTGCGCAATATCCGTTCCCCCCCCCCCCCACCCCCACATACCAGATGGTGATGCAGCTAGTTAGAATGCTCTCCATGGTACATCTGTAGAAATTTGCAAGTGTCTTTGGTAATATATCAAATCTTCTCCAATTCCAAATGAAATATAGCTGCTGTTGAGCCTTCTTTGAAGCTGCATCAATATGTTGGGCCCAGGTTAGATCCTCAGAGATGTTGATAACCCAGGAACTTGAAATTGCTCACTTTTTCCACTTCTAATCCCTCTATGAGGACTGGTGTGTGTTCTCTCACCTTACCCTTTCTGAAGTCCACAATCTGTTCTTTAGTCTTACTGACATTGAATGCAACATTGTTGCTGCAATGTCACTCAACTAGCGGATATATTTCACTCCTGTACACCCTCTCATCACCATTTGAAATTCAGACAACAATAGTTATCAGCAGATTTGCAGATGGCATTTGAGCTGTGTCTAGCCAAACAGTCATGGGTGTAGAGAGAGTAGAGCAGTGGGCTAAGCACACATGCCTGGGGTATGCTAGTGTTGGTTGTCAGCAAAGTGGAGATCCGCACAGATTCTGGTCTTCTGGTAAGGAAGTCGAGGGTCCAGTTGTAGAGGGAGGTACAAAAGCACAGCTTTTGGAGCTTTTTGATCAGAGCTGCAGTAATGATTACGTTAAGCGCTGAGCTGTAGTCAATAACCAGCATCCCGGCATAGGTACTTGTATGGTCCAGGTGATCCAAAGCTGCCTGAAGAGCCAATGAGGTTGCATTGGCCTTAGATCTATTGTGGCAACAGGCAAATTGCAGTGGGTCCAGGTCATTGCTGAGGCAAGAGTTGATTCCAGCCAAAACCTTCCTCTCAAAGCACTTCATCACCGTAGATGTGAGAGCTACCGGATGGTAGTCATTAAGGCGGCTCTCGCTACTGTTCTTAGCCACTGGTTTAATTGTTGCTCTTTTGAAGCTGGTGGGAACTTCTGATCATAGCAATGAAAGATTGAAAATGTCTTTGAATATTTCTGCCAGTTGGTTGGCAAGGGTATTCAGAGCCCTACCAGATTCTCTATTTGGGCCTGTCACTTCGCGAGGTTTCACCCTCTTGAAAAACAGCCTGATATTGGTAAGCAGAGTAAAATCTAGAAGGAGATTCTTGGTGTTAACAGCCTCTGTTTTCATCTCTAGCCAGTTTGGTAGAAAGGGCACAAAGTAATAACTACCTTGGAAAATCACTGAGGTCCCAGTTACGTGTGTATTGAAAATGGTATGCTGGATGGGAAATTTTGGACATCTCATGTTATGGTGTCAAGGTGGAGTCAAGAGTCCCAGGAGTTATGATGATTTAACTTAACCTGCTATTCCACAGAAGAAGGTAGAGATCATATCTGGAGCACCTCTTCTGCTTTCTGATCTACTTATACATCTTTGCCAAGCAAGGAAACCAAAACTGTTCCTGAAAGTTAACAAACTTGTAGTCAAGGCATTATCCAGCTGGTTATTTGTCAGGTAATGCAGAATATTTAACTGCCCACCTGACTGGGTTCAGATGAGCAGACAGAGTTACTACTGCTCAACTCTTTCAACTAGATTTTGATCTAGTTAATGAGGTTTGATACTTGGGCGATATGTAACTTTTTACAAAGCCTCTAGAATCCATCTTGGCACCAAGCATCTCATTTCCTACATACCAAAAGATGAGTTATAGGTGTGGCACTTTTGTAAAACTTTCCATGAATCATACTGGTGACTAAACAGCAAATACTTTATCACAGGCAAGCTTTGCACCATGAGAAATAGAGTGTATTTAACTGATGTCGGCCAGCTTCTCTCTGGATAGAGTGGAAAGAGGCCAAAGTTTATATTAGGAAGCTTACACTTACTATTTTACACAATCTGAAATTCAAAAATAGAAGAAACGTAACAGCCTTACAATGACAATTAGTGATATTAGCAAACATGTGCTTGCCACATTTGTGTGTGCAGCTGTTAAGAGTGATTAGTCTAACGCTACTAGTTTAAAAGAAGTGTTAACGTAGTAATTGAATATGGCAGAGATGTTAACAGATTGAAAATATATGAATGTATACATTAAAATAACAGTTTGATGCTCCTCATTTGTGTCAGTTAATTGTCTCATAGCCAGAAAAAATTTATAGGCAAAAGGTCTCTACGCAGCTACTCTTTAAGCAATAGGCATTTAATAAAATGAAGGAAATATACAGCACAGTTTTGCAACTTCCGATGTACATTTAATAAGAATGCATAAATGTTCTCAATTGATGGTACCATTTATGATCAGATATGCTGATTTGCTATTTTATCCATGAGCATTCCATCTTATTTACTTATTAAAAAATGATGTATCTTTAGACTATAATTTCCAAATCTAGTGAAGCAAAAATAGTCGTAAGTATGACAGACCATCTACTCTGATATTGCAGTGAATTAATCATTTGCCCAACCATATTATATTGGTAAATAATTGCAAAGTTTACCAGAAAGCAAATGAATCATGAACAAAAATAATGAATGGGTGTCAGTAGGGGTTGATTTTTCATTCAGTTTTCTACCACTGTGCACCCATGAACTGATACAAAACAAGTGAAGGTTTTGGAAGAATACCTCTATCTCATCCAACATCTGGAAAAATGTTGGTGATTCAAATTAACCATAAGGATATTTTATTCAATTAAAAAAATCTTGCGCCATCAGGATGTAATAAATAAACTTGTTGCAATGATGTAGGTGGGCGATCACTCATATGATACAGTGCTTACGGAGGTTCATCCTTATAAGAACAAGAAATATTAATCAATATTATGTAGAAAAATGCCACAGAACTGTTTAATTCAGCGGCAAAACAAAACGATTGTAATTTTTATATAAAATTAATGTTTACTGGCAACTAAAAATTAACCCGAGAAGAGAATGATTGTATTGTTGAAAATATACCTGTGAAGAGCTTTGAGTATTTAATACTTGGGGCATTTCACTTCATCCACTTTAAGTATATCTTTGTGCCTTGAAGACAATTGTAACCATGATCTGTGGCTTGGTTTATAAGGTCAAATTACTTATTTCCAGGTCACATCAGTGAGTTAGTTATATAAATTCAGAGTCATGGTGTTAATTTGCTTATGGGCAATCATATAACAACAGATCACTCAGCTCTTGTCCTATCTCTGATGCATCTAAAAGTAACTACTCTGGAGATGAGCTGCAGTTATTCCTCGTGGTTTGTGGATTTGATTTGATGACTTTGTTCTGGTAAAGTAAATAGGTAATGTGACAGTGAAGATCAATAAGTTTTCAGATTGATTTCTGAGTGTGGAGCGAAATGTATAAAAGTTAATGATGCTGATGATAGGTGTGGGGAAGATGCTTACAATGTGTGATAGGCATTTCCTGTATTCCTTCGGCACTATAAAAGGGATGAATTACTACCCAACTTGGAAATGCTGTTTATGGTATATCTAGTAAGATGGATACATGGATTTCAGGAGGAAGTTTGTTTTATTAAAAATTGATTAAAATCCCTTTTACATGTACATACTTATTCTAGAATGTATGCAATTCCTTCAAATTAAGGCTGACTTAAGGTACCTATAAAAGTAGGGAATGAAAAGTTAAGATGGCTTTTATTTATTACATCTCTCTTCCTTATCGCTGTCACTCTCTTTCCCTCCCTTTCTCTACTCGATTTCCATCTATCTCTCCTTTTCTCTCTCCCTATCCCTCACTCTCTCTCACTCTCCCTCACCCTCTCCCTCTCCCCTTCTCTCCCTCTCTTTGATACGGAGCTGATCAGCTGAGTCCATCACCTATGGAACCTAAATTCCTTATGCCATACATATCTCTGTCACTGTGCAGCAATGACATGCCATGACTGATTGAATGAGACTTAAAATAACCATATTCTTGAGCTTCATCAAAATAAATCGGGGATTGAATCAAAGCTCAATATAATTGCAGTTTTGCGATTTACAATTGCACTCTTTTAACCTTTCTCACTTTCTCAACTATTTGCCATTCAGTAATAATCTGCCACCAAAGTGGATAACCTTATATTTATTCACATTTTCCGGTATCTGCCTTCACATTTACCCATTTACTCACCCATCCTTAATGAACAGCTCTACTGGAACCAGGAAGATTCCAGATTCATTTATTATCAAAGAATTTATAAATTATACAACCTTGAGATTTGCTTGCTCACAGATAGCTACTATGCAAGAAACCCGAAATAACCAAATTAAAGAGAAAAACAGAATAAAAGTAAAAAATAATAGACCAGCACTGGATGCGTAAGAGAAAGAAAAAAAAAATTCCAACAGTTGAGGCAAACAGCAGCAGCATTTCAAACCAAACTTGAGACCTCAGATCCAAAACACAGCACTGCCCTGAATTGGTCCAAAGCCTCGGTTATCAGCTAATCATATTAATGGCACGTAGCACAGCAGACAGAGCAGTCTTCATAGCCTCTGAGCCATGGAGATGACCGTCGCAGACAACAAGCGAAATCGGCTCTCGTCCCAACCGAAACCCAGGTTTTTCAGTCTATTATAATATGCTACTGTACTAGTGAATTCTGTATAAAATCAAGGAGCTGTCATTGGAAAAAAGACAAAAAGACTAAAGATTTCAAATGTAGAGAGGAAGATAAAAGAGACAATGAGAAAATTCAAAATACATTAATACCTCCCTCTTCAACAGTGCGTGTGTATGTTTATGGGGATGTTTACACTTGTAAAATAAAATAATAGTGAGCGCTGGTCATCTGTTATTAGTATTACAATTCCTTGACAATGTGACAGGGAGAATTGTTAGAGAAGTCAGTAGATATACTGTATTTAGATTTCCAAAAAGCATTGGACATGGTGCCTATTAAGAGGCTGCTACATAAATTGAGAACCCAAGGTATTGGAGGAAGTGGGTTAGCATGGATTGTAAGCAGGCTGTCACACAGAAATCAAAGAGTTGGAATAAATACATCCTTTTTAGGCTAGAGGGATGTAACCAATGGAGTTTATGGCCCTGAAATGTTTACTGTTTAAATTAATGACTAAGTAGCTTTTATTAGCAGGGTACATGTATGTTACCACATACAACCCTGAGATTCTTTTTTCTGAAGGCATACTTAGCAAATCTGTAGAATAGTGACTATAACAGGATCAATGAAAGATCAAGTGGGGCTTAGAGACTACAACTGTGCAAATGCAAATATAAATAGCAATAAATTGACGGGAGCATGAAATAACAAGATAAATAGTCATTAAAGTGAGATCACTGGTTGTGGGAATAGCTCAATAGATGAGTGTAATTATCCTCTTTTGTTCCAGAGCCTGATGGTTGAGGGGTAGTAACTGTTCTTGAACCTGGTGGTGCAAGTCCTGAGGCTCTTGTACCTTCTACTTGAAGGCAGTAGTGAGAAAAGAGTATGGTCTGGGTGGTGAGGATCTTTGATGTTGAATGCTGCTTTTCTATGCCAGTGTATCATGTAGATATCCTCTTTACCCTTAACATACTGGGTAGAATTCACTACCTTTTTAGGATTTTCTGTTCAAAGCAATTGGTGTTCTCATACTACACTCTCCACTACACATCTATAGAAGTCCGTTAAAGTTTTTGATGTCATGTTGAATCTCCACAGACTCCTAAGGATGTAGAGTCACTTTTGTGCTTTGCAATTACATTTATATGCCAGGTCCACAACAGGTCCTCTCCTTGTCTGATCCTCAGATGAGAACTGCCTCGTGGACGTCTGGCTGCCTCTTCTGAAGCTTACAAACAGTTCCTTGGTCTTACTGACATTGACTGAGAGGTTGTTGTTATGACACCACTCAGCCAAATTATCAATCTCTCTCCTGCATGCTGATTCGTCATCACCCTTGATGTGGCCCACAATAGTGGTGTCATCAGCAAACTTGTATAAGGTGTTGGAGCTCTACTTAGCCACAATCATAGATGTAACGTGAGTAGAGCAGGGGGCTAACCATGCAGCCCTGTGGTGCACCTGTGCTGATAAAGGTTGTGCAGGAGATGCTCTTGCCTCTTCAAACTGCTGGGGTCTGCAAGTGCGGAAATCCAGGATCCAATTACACAAGGAACTATTGAAGTCCTTGTCTTGGAGTTTACTGATTAGTTTGAGGGGATGATGTTATTAAATGCTGAGCTGTAATCAATAAAGAACACCCTGCTATATGCACCTTCACTGTCCAGATGTTCCAGGGTTGTGTAAAGAGTGAATGAGATACCATCTGCTGTGGACCTGTTGCTCCGGTAGGCAAACTGGAGCAGATCCAAGTCACCACACAGACAGGAGCTGATATGTTTCACCACCAGCCTCTCAAAACACTTCATCACTGTGGATGCAAGTGCCACTGGACGATAGTCATTGAGACAGATTACCATGCTCTTCTTGGGCAATGGTATGACTGAAGCCTGCTTGAAGCATGTTGGTACCACACGCTGCTAAAGTGAGAGGTTCAAGCTATCTGTAAACAAACCAGCCAATTGGTCAGCATGGGTCTTCAGTACTTGGCCAGATACCCCGTCTGGACCGGATGCTTTCCTTTGGTTCACCCTCTTGAAGGCAGTCCACATGACATCTTCAGATACCGAGACCAAAACATCTGGAGATGTGGAGGAGCATGATAGTTCCCCCAAGTCTGATGGTCAAAGTGAGTATTGAACGCATGGACCTTATCTGGAAGCAAAGCTCTGCTGTCCACCATGTTGCTTGATTTAACTTTTTAGGAGGTTATGGCATTCAAACCCTGCCATAGCTGTCGAGCATTCCTCGTTCATTCCATTTTAGTTTGGAATTTCTACTTCGCCCGTGTTATGGCTTTCTGAAGATCATACCTGTACCTCTTGTAGCATTCTTGATCTCCAGAGTTGAATGCATCTAATCTGACCCTCATCAAATTCCAGATTTCATGGTTCATCCAGGGCTTCTGATTGGGGAAGACTCTGAATGATTTTGTGGGGGACACACTCATCTACAGTTGTTATAATGAAATCTGTTACAACATCGGTGTTGTCATTCAGATCTTCAGCTGAGTGCTTGAACACGGCCTAGTCCATTGACTCAATGCAAACTTGTAACTATTCTTCTGTCTCCCATGACTGCATCTTAGTTGTCTTGATCTCTGGCCCCTTGCCTTTTAGGCTCTGTATGCAGATTGAAGGACTACAGCCAAATGATCTGACTTGCCAAAATGCGGTCTAGGTAAGGAAAAACACTGCAAACACTAGCAGTGGTCTAGTGTTTTTGGACCTCTGGTGCTCCAGGTTATATTTTGGATATAATTGGACAGCGTTTTCTTCAAATAGGCCTAGTTAAAGTCACCACCTATAAGTTGAAATGCATCGGGATGCACTGTTTCTTGTTTACAGACAGCATCTTGCAGTGTTGCGAGTGCTTTCTTGGGGAGGGGAATGAAATTTAAGACTCCCAAGTTTTCCAGCGATCCAGATGGTTAAGTTGTGATGAGGGCATTGTGATTCTGACACGAGGAATGATTGGGGAAAAAACCTGAAAAACTGAGCTTAATGTGGGGAAGGGCAATAACTGAATTAAAATTGACCCACAGAGTAGTGAAGGAAACACCCTTTATTTGGCTTTCCTGCAATTTCTAATATTCTAGTCAACTTTATGAAAAATGAAAAGTCTTTTGAAAAAGTGGCATCTCACAGACTCGCATATTCAACCATAGCTAATATTTTTAAAGTAAACAATGAAAACTTTATTGTGCTGTATTTTGAAGGCCAGTATGTGGCAGGTTCCTTTGAGTAAGTTAGATTCCTGTTCAGCTGCAATGAATACAGCACTATTTTGTTGCTAAAAGAAGCGATCATTGCCCACTTGTACTGAGACTTTCCAAAGTCATCAGATTAAAAAGACTGACAGTTCATAAATCTTACTGACATAGTTAAATGTCTTTTGGGGCCAATAAGAGCCATCAATAGATCTACGATAGTTGCATGCTAAGACTCTTTCTGCTTAGTATTCTAAGAACGCATTCCAAAATGCCCTTGATGCAGAGCAAAACTCAACCCTGAATATTTCTCTTGTTTCTACAGAAAACCTTATATAATCGATTTAAACATAACATATTCATTTTAAACTATTGATGATTAGAGCAAGTTTTTAAACAGTGGAAAATGTCATGTTCAATTATAACAAGTATTTATGTGACAGTTTCATGTTTGCACTGGTAAAATGAAATTGCTTGAGTTCAGGTTTTGAGTGACTGAAATGGGACTGAGCTAGATAACTGGACAGACACCTCTTCTCCAGAGAGATTTGTCGGGATGATTTACATGTACATACAGTTGCTATAGATCATATCCGTTTTGGAGCTGTGGTCGCCGTTAAGGTGGTAGTGTTTACATAAAAGATTTCTTATCATGGCTAACTTCAGATGTAGAGGAAAACAGAAACAACCCAGCAGCCCTGTAGATAGATGAGCCAAAAGCAGGTATAGGTCATTCAGCCCAAGGAACTCACTTCACCACACAATAACGGGTAATCCTCTATTCCAATACCACATTACTTGTTCTCCCTGCCAGTTTTTATGCTCTATGCAAGCTTATATTGACTTCAACAAAAGTTTGTGTTTGCAACAAGATTTTAAGCAACTATCTTGTTGTAGATACACATATTTGCTTAACTATTATAGAAGGTTAAATAACTGGGTTAAATGTCTGGGAATTTCACAATAAAGTGCACTTGAGAGCAAACTGGCTTGCAGATTTAACATTAATGCTGTTTTCATGTTCTAGGAAGTCTTCATTCCAATCTTCTGTGCAGTGTGAACATTATTTAACCAGGTGGTCCATTTCTGTGTTCAGCATTCTTTGAATAAATCTGAAGTTAATGGAATTAATTCATTTCTTCTAATTTGCTGCTTGTATTGGATTTTGCTGTCAAGGCTTTCTTGTTGGCCTTGGTCCTGCCACTGCTGTGAAGGAGTTTCTACGTTCTCCCCGTAACTGTGTGGGTTTCCTCCAGGTGCTCCGGTTTCCTCCCACAGTCCAAAGACATTACCGGTTGGTAGGTTAATTGGCCATTGTAAATTATGCCGTGATTAAGCTAGGATTAAAATTGGGGGTTGCTGGGTGGTGTGGCTCGAAGTGTTGGAAGGGCCTATCCCACGCTGTATCTCCACAAAATAAAAAGAAAAAAATATTGGCAGGGTCTGAATAACATCAATCCAGACTCAAAAATTGCATTGGCAGTAGCTAAGAAGACTATAGCAGTTACTTGGAAATCTGATTCGTATTTAAGTATGGATCGTTGGAATAATGAAATGGCTAGTTCTATTCCACTCGAAAAAATTACTTATAATTTAAGAGATAAATATGTAACATTTTTGAATATTTGGCGCCCTTATTTACAAAAGATAGGATGGCATATTTAAGTGCTCTGATAAAGACCTTGGTCCCTTGGGGAAAGTAATGAATAATTATACCAAATTTATTTTGAATTCCATGGAGCATGTGGAAACCTTCCAACACCCAGGTGGTTCTTTTCTTTTTTCTCTCTTTCTTTCTTTTTAGGTAGGACTATATATATGGGGGCGGGGGAGGGTTAAGGGGAGGGGGGAGGGTAGATTTTATCTTTTCATGTATTCTTTTTGAAAACTCAATAAAAATTATATTACAAAAAGATTTCGCTTGCATCTAAACTTGGGGTAGAATTACATTCAAGTGATTTCAATCACACAACAATTTAATTTTGAATTTGTAAGTTGGCTCGAACGATAAGCTTTTATACCTATTGTTGCAGATAAACATTTAATTTAAGTCTTGAAATGGTGCTTGGCGGATTTAAAAGAAAAAGTTGATATTTACTTCTATTGGCAAATCATTACTGCCCGGCTTTTGCTTCTACCTTCTCTAAAACCTGAGAGAAAACAAGCTGGACATAACATTCACTTTGGAAACTCCCAACTCCTTTATTGTATAATATCTGGCGGAGGGAGAATAATAGATATTTCTGCAAAAGAATTGTTAATCACGAGACCTTCTTTGATGCTCAAGAGGTTTTCACCTAGAGGTTGTATAATTACCTCTTAATGGGATTATATAGTATCCTGATGCTCTCTCTGGAAGTCATGTGAAGATAAAGATCAAAAACTTGAACAAAGCTCCTCTGTCATGTTTCCTTTGTAATGTACAGTGTTTCTTTTCAATACACTGTCTAAGGTGTGAACATTTGACCCAGCAGGTACATCCTCCGAATCCAGCTCTTAAAAGGATATATACCAAATCCAAGCAAAATATTTGCAGCTGCAGGACAGCATTGTTATTCAATGAATCATTGCTAAAATGATGGAAGGGGAACAAGAGAATGCTCCCTGAATGGACAACATTTTTTTTGTTTTGAAGTTGTTTGGGAAAAATATATTATAGGTCATCTTCTGTATTGAAGTTAAAAGTTTTAGATTTTTGGTTGCCTGTTAGGCCAAGATTGGTCTTTATTCCTTAGTTTAGTATTCCTATTCTGACTTCTGAGCCCTAGACCATATAAGCTTTACTATTATTCATTCAAGCCTTTGGAGTTGGCAAGGTCCTATACACAAAGGAGATAATAAGTTCAAAAGCACAATTGAAACAAGGGAGCCTGTAAAACAGCATCTAATTAGTGAATATGGGGTGTCAGGGAGGGGTAGCACCTCTGGTGGGGGAACATGTCGCGTCCTTTTCAGGGCGGTTAGTCCACCTTTGGTCCCCACCTGGCACTCAGCTCTCACTTGTGGCTCCCCGTAGCTGTTTGCATGCGACAGCGGCCACACCCCGGGCAACGGCTTCAACAAGCCGGCTAAACCAGGTGAGGGTAGCCGATGGGTCTCAAACCCTCGGTGAGATAGGGAGTTGTCTATCCCGGCATGTGAAGACAGACTCCGGCGGATTGAGCAGATGAGACCAGCGGAAGGTCCAACGGGTCAAGAAGACGGTCTCTGCAAGCGTCGTGGAACGTGTAGAGCAGGACAAGACACAAAAGACGTCCTGGTCATCCACTGTGCCTAGTCCCATCTCCAGCCATCTAGACTCTGTCTTGCCACTGGATCCAGATGAGAATTGGGAAGAGAGAGTGAGGCTGACGCTGTGCAACTCTCCCTTACTTAAATCCAAATCACGCGCTAGTCTCGACACCATCATTACGGTGTCGAGGTCCTCTTCAACGTCAACGTGGACGAACAACAACAACAGTGAATAGAAATATTCAGATTATGCATTACTCCTGCAATGATATAATCAGTGGAAGGTTTTAGGAAGAAGGAGCTGCAAGCCTGTAACTGACAATCATGTTAAGTTCCCAACGGTCAATAGGAACATGAATCTCAGTAATCTGCTTTTATGCATTTTATGTAATCAATTAAAGTTACTTATTTGTAAACTTGTATTCATATACTCTATTCCTCTGGTAATAATATAATCATTTCTAATTTAATCTGCTTTATTTGTTGATTTAGTTTTATAATGCGTAGAACTGCATTAACCTTCATTCATTAGAAAATCCTTGATTTACAACTGCTGTTTGTAACAATCTACAACTTGTATTCTCAGTAATTATTTGTTTGTTTGCACAATTTGTCTTTTACTCATTGGTTGTTTTTCAATCTTTGCTTATGTATAGTTTTTCAAAAGCTCTCTTGCATTTCTTTATTTTTCTGCAAATGCCTGCAAGAAAATGAATCTCAAGGTAGTATATGGTGACATCATAGTATTTATACAGTATAATAGATTTACTGTGACTGTGACTTAGCTGAAGTGATGGACTGTGTCAGATTTTTTACGGTTTTCATGTTATATATGAAATCATAAAATCATGTTTAACCCGATGGTTTAGTATCAAAGACGCTCTTGGTTCTCAGTAAGTATAAAATTCTTCATAGCTTCTTTTTGAAAAGCATTTTCAGCTCTTTAACTTTCATTGATTAGGGCCAGGTATCATTTTAAAATTAAGCATTAGGAAGGCTTCTTACTGAAAATTGGCGAAAATGGAATATTAAACAAATCCTAATAAGACATTGGGTAGATAATTTCTGGATTTATTTTGCATTTGAAATATTTCTACTATCCAATCTCATAATTAATTGGATACTCAGCCTTCCAAGCCCAGTTATATAAATGTTTGATTATCTTTAAACTTTGGTTAATGACTGGAATTAAAGAAGAATGAGATGAAAATGTATTCACCATCCAACAAGTAAATTGAAGAGCTTCTGAGGCTTGTTATGCCACAATGCATTTTCCGCTGCTTAGCACTAAAAATAATGCAAAAATATATTTGAAATTCTCCATAAAGAGAACTGTATTACAGTTGTGGGATACTGTTGATGAACAAGTTCAGTAAAATGTGTAGGTCTACTGACCTACAGTACATTCATTAGTACAGACCATTCAGCCACATCAAAAGTGGTATTATGCTTCTAGCATTATCAGAGGTGGCAGAAAAGGGCACTAATCAACATTATTGCCCATAATTACCTGCAGTGGGCACAAAGTAAAGCTCAGTTAATTCCAAGATACTGTTTCACATCCATCAAGGTTGTGGGGTTGGTTGCAAAATATGGAAAGCTAAGACTTAAATCCAGAAGGAATGAAAAGAAGGTAAAGAACAGGAGAAATGTGTGGAATGATGCTAGGCATATATAGATAAAGCAAAGATAATTGACAAGAAGGGGGAGTATATGTTGGAGAAAGGGTGAAATCCCAGAGAGGTATCTCTAGATTTTGGGAATGTTGTGACAAGAGTTTTGAAATGTGGCAATGACATTCAGAAGAATGAGGAAACATAAATTCGAGGTTCTGAGTATGAGAAGAATTGCATGGTGAGTTAGAACAGATCTTCTTCTTCTTCATGTGCCTGGCACGTTACATGCTTGGGTGATCATGGCTTTCCACATCGAGTGATCTCATGCAGCGTCAATGATATCTCACACACTTAGATCTGTTGGTTCTTTCACAGTGTCCATATATTTTCTTCTTTGCCTTCCTCTTCTGCATTTCCCAGGCATACGGTCTTATAATGTAAGGCATTCTATTTCTCCCTTTCTGATGACATGGTCCAGGAATTTAAGTTTCCTCTCATTTAATGTTCTCATTAAAGATCTTTTTGTATGGGCACGTTGGAGTACTGTCTCATTAGTTACCCTATCTCTATATGATATTTTCAACATTCTTCTAAGAAACCACATTTCTGTTGCTTCTAAGATTCTTTGAACAGATAAAGTTTCTAAAATACAATTTTAATAAATTGAAGTTTTAATAAATAGCGAATCTGTGTGGAATTCTCTGCCCAATGAAGCAATGAAGGCTACCTCAGTAAATGTACTTAAGTCAAGGTTAGATAGATTTTTGGATGGTAGGGGATTTAAGGGTTATGGAGAATAGGTAGATAGGTGAAGATGAGTCCATGGTCAGTTCAGCCATGATCTTATTGAATGGTGGAGCAGGCTGGACGGGCCAGATAGCCTAGCCCTGCTCCTATTTCTTATGTTTTTATGTTTTAAAGAAACCTCAGAGATTTATATAAATTTGGATCTATAATAGAACATGGATTATATAGTGCCTTTGTGAAAGAAGGGGACATAATTTTAGAAATAGTAGTAGTAACCTTGCTGATTTTGGAACAGATAACAGAAGGTTTCAAAGAGGATAAACATGAAGAAAACTAAATAGTTCTTCTTGGCAAGAGCTCTATTATATTGAAGTAAATTATTTCTTCTATTTAGGGTTTTAAATCATTATCCCAACCTAGACTACATCTGCTCCAAATTAATTTAATCTCCCCTTCTGCTTTGATGTGATCTGAATAGTTTCCAGATCAATATTCTGGACAATAGTTTACCTTTCCTATATTATGTTTTTCTTTTCAACTCTGAGCACCATGGCTGGGTATGAATTGGAAAAGAAGCCTTGAGGAGCCAAAAATAAAGCAAATCTGTCATTCTTCACTACAATACTTAGATTTTTTTCCCTCCATAACATATAATAAAGCTGTGTATGTCAAAGTTGATTGATATGTCACCCTGGTATGTTAAAGTTGTAATGAAGCAGATTGGGCAGCTGCCCCAATGTCATTTAGGCAAGTGTGTTCATTTCGAAATAATGCTTATTCTCAGTGTAGGGATCTTGACCAAAATTTTAGTGTACAGGAGTATTCAAGTGAACTCCTCACTAATGGTCTAGAAATTCTGGATTTTTAAGGGCATCATGATTTGAATTGAGGTGCATAATTGGTAGTAAATTGTGGTCAGTAGTTGCTGACGTGTTTGCTGCATTGTGGAAGTTTCTGTCAATATATGCTTGGTGCTCATATATACTGTACAAGTGACACCAGGCATGCAAGGTCACATCAGTCAATATGCAGCACAAAATGACATCGCAGCTACAGCATTGCACCTTAGATTTGTGACTTAGATGGGGCTTTGACCAGGAATGTAGTATCCAATGTAGGAAGTGAACTGTTCAAGTTCTCCATAATTTGTTGGAGAATCCATCCGAGAAAATAATGATTAATTGTGCTCCAAAGCATTGATATACTGACTTTTGGGCACATCGCACACAAATTCATGTTCAAGTTTCAATTTCAAATTTATTGTCGTGGGCATACATACAAACACACCTATCAATGCCATTTTTTTTTGCAACAGCTGGTATTATAAACATGATAAACTCAATTATACAAATGTAAATTAACATAGCTTCTACATAACTTGACAAACTAAACAAAAATGTATGTAATAATATTACTACAGGTTGAGGGAAATATTTTCCAAGGTAGAATTAGGGTTATACAGATAGGTTCAAGAACTTGATGGCAGTGAGAAAGAAGCTGTTGTTGAAACCTGAGGCTGCCTTCTTTTGGGGGAGATTGAGATGCTAGGGACTCTGGATTGCACCAATCAAATCTTCATCTCTGGCATCACTCTGTCGAAATGGTGTCACAAAAGCAGGATGGCCAATCACGTGTTGGTCCCGGCATAACACCATCAACTTACCCAACACTGCATTATTACTTCTGGTAACTGGTAACTGTGCCAGAACTTTGTGAATTCATAATTTATACCACCAGTAAATTAGTCCTTTTTGTGTGACTTCCAAATTTACATTAATGTATCCTGCAGCATGAAAAGTTGATGAATTGTGTTGTCAATGTGTGTTGTATATTGTGTACAATGAAGGTCAATCTTGCCAAAGACCCCTCTCACAGAGTGATTCCAGAGCATGTTTCATGCACTGTACAATTTCTAGGTCGCTGTTACTTAACTGCTAATTTGTATTTGAAAAAGCCACCTGAAGGTAATATGAGTGCAAGCCATGCTCTAAATTCTCATGTAAATCTGATTTATCCAGTCATCCAATAATAATGCATTGATACAGGACGCTATAGAACACAATGTATTGTTTGTGATTTCACTTTCATTTCTCACTCTCCGATGCTCTACTGTTCTCCTACCAGATGGAGAGATGGAGATGTAGCTTGTCAGGACACAGGTGGTTCTCTTGTAAAATTCATTTAGGGTGGGGGGGGTGGGAGGTGGAAGCGCTGCTGTGCCGCCTTATTCAGGGATATGATGTTGAGAGAGGCACCAGGTGAGGTCACCTGTGATGTGAAATCCCAGGAACTAACTTGTGCACTTAACTCTCTACGGAGGAGCCATATATGCACACAAGGGGATGGTTCATTTGCACTGTCCTAAAGTCCACAATAATTTTCTTGGTTTTCTCCAAGTTCAGACTTAGTTTGTTCTTCTCATACCAGTCCACCAGCGACTCTACTTTCTTTCTCTCTACTCCGACTCATCATCGATGTTGATGAGGCCAACCACTGCTGTGTCATTCGCAAACTTGATGATACGATTTGAGCTAAATCCTGCAACACAGACATGTGGATATGAACAGCATTGGGCTGGGCACACAGCCCTGGTGGGGGCCAGTGCTCAGCATAATGGAATTAGACATGTTGCTGCCCACATGGACTGACTGTGGCCTTACTGTTAAGAAGTCCAGGATCCAGTTAAAGAGAGAGGTATTGAGACCCATCGAGGGCAGTTTCCCCACCAGTTTCTGGGGTATAATGGTGTTAAATGCCAAAATGAAGTCTATAAGTAGCAACATGAGACCTCATTTTCCAGATGGGACGGGACAGGACAGACTTGAGGGCAGAGGCAATGGCATCATTAATTGATCAATTTGAGTGATAAGTGAACTGGAAAGGATCCAATGTGGCTCGGAGAAGGGCTTTAATGCACATCATGACTAGCTGCTCAAAGCATTTCATAATGGTTGATTTTAGTGCCTCAGGACTATAGTCATTTAGGCAGCTTACTGTTGCCTTCTTTGGTACTTGAATGATGGTTGCCACCTTGAAAATTGAGGGGACAGTCGATTGTTCCAGAGAGATGTTGAGTATATCCGTCAGTACCTCTGTCAGCTGGGCTGCACACTGACCTCCCTCATTCTTCTGCATTCCAGGGGGTACAGGCCCAGAGCCATCAATTGGTCCTTGTATGGTAACCCTTTCATTCCAGGAATCACTCTCGTGAGCCTCCTCTGATTTCCCTCAATGCAAGTCAGTGGCCCCATTCAAATGAATGAAGTTATACTGCATATGCTATATGTGACTGACTTAAAGCTATGGGCCAAACACAAAGTGGCATCTGACCTCCAAAGCTTCTGCACTGTCGCATTTAGAGTTGAAAGTCAAAGATGAACTTGCCACTGAAGGGTAGTTTTCATACTTACTGCAGTGCCAAAATGAAGCACAATCCAATCCATAAATTCAAAAATTAGTTATTCAAAACAGATCTATCTTTTGTAATTAACATAGTTGTTATCTAATAAGCTACTATCATTCGGCAAAGCCTATGTTTAATATTACTTGGATATTGTTCAAAGTATATTTATCATAAAAACATGTATACTTTATACAACCTTGAGATTTGTCCCCTTACAGGCAGCTACAAAACAAAGAAACCCAAAAACAAAAGAAGTCTGTCAAATACCCAGTGTGCAGAGAAAGGGGAAAAAAGTCAAATTATACAAACAATAAAAGCAAGAAAACAGTGTTCAGAACTGAAGTTCACAAAGCCAGGCATTACTGCAGCCATTCCAGAAGTCCACTAGTTGCAGGCTACAGCCTTAATCCAGCACAGAGATGAGCAAACCCCTTGGGGCAGTGAGCTGAACCAGACCGTCACTCGCCTCCAACCCTGACACCCTGCCCATTTATGTACTACGCATGTTATGATAACTGGCAGTAACAATACGTTATAAATTGATATTAAATCTGGACATGATGATTCAGTTATTGTCCATATGTTTTGCAGTAGCCAGAAGGAATTTTCAAGTTAAGCTTTAGAGCTTGGACTGCCTATTTCAGGTTTACATTCTAGTTCTGTTAATATCAAACTGATCCTGTAGTGATAACTTCCAAATTCATTATATTAGAAGTTAAATTGTATCAAACAGAAAAGGTTGAGATATATAGAACAAAAGTTATCACTCAAAAAGAGAACAGAATAAAAAATAATGAACTACTTTAGCTGTGGCAAAATACACTAAAATGAGACAAAGCACTGAGTTAAATCAGAATTGGAAAAACAAGTGGAAAATCCAGAAACATGGCTGTCATTACAGAAAGGAATTTGGCTCACTAAACTATGTAATATAATAACATTAACGTAAGTAGGGAAAATGAACCCCAATAACCTAAATCAAACTATACCAGCAAACTAGAAAAACAAAATCCTATTTCAGTACCTCAATGATAATGCAGCATACATCAAATAGAGAACTGTAGCATGAGATTCAAAATCAAATAATGAGACGTAATATTTGGCATTAAATCAAATAGTGGAATGTAGCAGTAGTTTCTTTTTATTGTCTTCAAAAATAAACACCTGCTATGGCAACCAATGGATAACACAGCCGGACATAAAGCTTTGAAGCCGTGTTGCCAAGTAGTGATCAAGAAGAGCTGTGTGGTTGCTAAGTAAAATATAGGCAACAATTTATTGTTGATGCTGAAATAAGATAATGTTTACAAATTTGTAACCAGTTATTAGGGGGACAGGAGCTAATGTGAAGTGAGAAAAGGGGCTTAAATGCATTATATAGGGTGCCTACAATTAGTAAGAATAGTAGACAAGATTGTGCCCAGTTTATCCCATTCAATTCAATATACAGACATTAAAACTTCTCCTTTACATGACTATTCTTTAGTTCTTTGGGAGAAGGGATTAGGAGAGAACAGGTCAGTTCCTCTGCATCTAATGTTGGTAATTTATCTTGTTTGTGGTTCAAACACTAAAAGCTGTCAACACCATTGTCAAGGCTCAAATTGATTTTTTAATTACTTAAATTTGGCTAGGTTTGTGATTTCAAAGTTTTAAGTAATTGCATTATCAAAGTATGTCAACATGTACAACCCTGAGATTCATTTTCTTGAGGGCATACTCTATAAATACAAAATAGAATAATAACCATGAAAGGATCATTGAACCAGTGTGCAAAAGACAACAAACTGTGCAAATCCACAAATAAATAATAATAAATAAACAATATATATTGAGAACATGAGATGAAGTGTTATTGAAAGTGAGTGACAGGTTGTGAGAACATTTGAATGATGGGAGAATGAAATTATCCACTTCTGTTCAAGATTCTGATGGTTGAGGGGTAATATCTGTTCCTGAACCTGATGGTATGAGTCCTGAGGCTCCTGTACCTCCTTCCTGATGGTAGCAGTGGGAAGAGTGCATGTCCTGGGTGGTGGGAGTTTCTGATGATGAAATGCTGCTTTCCTGCAGCAGTGTTTTCATGTAGATATGCTGAATGGTGGAGACGGGTTTACCAGTGAAAGACTGGGCCATATCTACTACTTTCCGTAGAATTTTCCATTTAACGGCTTGGTGTTTCCAAACCAGGTTGTGATGCAACCAGTCAATATACTCTCCACTACACATCCATAGAGGTTTGTCAAAGTTTTAGATGTCATGCCGAATCTTTACAAACTGCCAAGGAAGTAGAGACGCTGCCAGGCTTTCTTTGTAATGCCATTTGCATACTGGCCCCAGGACACGTCCTCTGACATAGTAACACTGATGATTTAAAGTTTCTTACCCTTTCCAACTCTGATCCTCCAATGAGGACAGACTTACGGGCCTTTGGCTTCCTTCTCCTGAAGTCAATAATCAGCTGATTGGTCTTGCTGACCCTGAGTAAGAGGTGGTTGTTATGGCAGCACTCAGCCAGATTTTCAATCTCCCTCCTATATGATGATCATCATATATGAGGTGTCATCAGCAAACTTGAATATGGCATAGGAGCCACACAGTCATAAGTGTAAAGTGAGCAGAAGACAGGGTTACGCACACAGCTTTGTGGTGCACCTGTGCTGATGGAGATTATGGAGGAGATGTAGTTGCCAATCTGAACCAACTGGGGTCTGCAAGTGAGGAAATCAAGGATCCAATTGCACAAAGAGGTGTTGAAGCCAAGGTCTTGAAGCTTATTGATTAGTTTTGAGGGGATGATAGTATTGAATGCTGAGCTGTAGTCAATTTTAAAAAAAAACATCCTGATGTCATAGTCATTGAGTCTTAGCAAACTACAGCACAGAAACAGGCCATTCGGCCCATCTAGTCCATGCCAAACAATTTAATCTACCACATTCCACACTCTCACCACCCTTAGAGTGAAAAACTTTCTCCTCATGTTACCCTTAAATTGTAATACCATAAGATATAGGGGCAGAATTAGGTCATTTGGCCCATTGAGTCTGCTCTCCCATTTCATCATGGCTGATCCAATTTTCCTCTTAGCCACAATCTCTTGCCTTTTCCCTGCATCAAGAATCTATCAACCTCTGCCTTAAATATACGTAAAGATTTGGCCTCCACAACTGCCTGTGGCGATGAATTCCACGGATTCACAACTCTCTGGCTAAAGAAATTCCTCCTCAACTCTATACTAAAAGGACACCTTTCTATTCTGAGGCTGTGTTCTCTGGTCTTAGACTCTCCCACCACAGGAGAGTCTAAGACCAGAGGAAACACCACAGGAAACATCCTCTCCACATCCTCTCTATCAAGGCCTTTCACCATTTGATAGGTTTCGATGAGGCCACCTCTCATTTTTCTGAATTCCAGTGAATACAGGCCCAGAGCTATCAAATGCTGTTCATATGACAAGCCATTCAATTCTGAAATAACTTGGGTGACACACATCAAAGTTGCTGGTGAACACAGCAGGCCAAGCAGCATCAGCATGTCCTTTCTCCGATAAGGGGCCCAAAACTGCTTATGGTATTCCATCTGAGTCCTCACCTGTGCTTTATCATGCCTCAATATTACATCCTTATTTGTATAATGGAGTCCTCTTGAAATGAATGCTAACATTGTATTTACCTTCCTCACCACAGACTCAACCTGCAAATTAACCTTTAGGGAATCCTGCACAAGGACTCCCAAGTCCCTTTGCACCTCAGTTTTTTATATTTTCTCTCCATTTAGAAAATAGTCAACTCTTTCATTTCTTCTACCAAAGTGTATGACCATACACTTTCCAACAATATATTCCATCTGCCATTTCTTTGCCCATTGTTCTAATCTAAGTCCTTCTGTGCCCTCTCTATTTCCTCAAAACTACCTGCCCCTCTACCTAACTTCATATGGTCTGCAAACTTTGCAACAAAACCATCAACTCCATTATCCGGTCATTGACGTAAAATATAGAAAGAACTGGTCCCAACATAGACCCTTGTGGAACATCACTAGTCACTGGCAGCTGGCCTGAAAAGATTCCCTTTATTACCACTCAATGCCTCCTGCCAATCAGCCACTGCTTTAGCCATGCTAGAATCTTTCCTGTAATACCACGGGCTCGCAGATTGTCAAGCAGCCTCATGTTTGGCATTTTGTCAAAAGCCTTCTGAAAATCTAAGTGCACAACATCAACCAATTCTTCTTTGTCTGTCCTGCTTGATATTTCTTCAAAGAATTCCAACAGATTTGTCGGGCAAGATTTTCGCTTGATGAAACTATGCTGACTATGGCCCATTCAATCATGTGCCTTCAAGTAACCTGAGACCTCATCCTTAATAATCGACTCCAATATCTTTCCAACCACTGTTTCCTTTTATCTGACTCTCCCCCTTCTTGAAGAGTGGAGTGATATTTGCAATTTTCCAGAATCTAGTGATTTCTGAAAGATCATTAATAATGCCTCCACAATCTCTTCAGCTACCTCTTTCAGAACACTGAGGTGTAGGCCATCTGCTCCAGGCAACTTATCTACCTTCAGACCTTTCAGTTTCCCAAGCACCTTCTCCCACATAATCACAACTGCACTCACTTCTGCCTTCTGACACTCTCAAACTTCCAGAATACTGCCAGTGTCTTCCAGAGTGAAGACTGATGCAAAATACTTAATAATCGACTCCAACATCTTAGCAGCTTTAAGGCCAGACTAACTGGATTATCCTTTCTTCTGCATTTCTCCCTTCCTGTATAGTGAAATTTTCCAGTCAACTGGAACTATGCTGAATCTGGTAATTCTTTAAAGATCATTATCAATACCTCCACAATCTCATCAGCCACCTCTTTCAGAACACTGGGGTGTACACCATCTGGTTGTGGTGACTTATCTACCTTCAGACCTTAGTTACCTTATGGTAAATTCACGCTCTTCATGACCCGTGAGACCTGGAACTGACACTATATGGCTAGTGTCCTCCACCATGAAGGCTCATGCAAAATACTTATTCAGTTTGTCCACCATGTTGTTGTTCCCCATTAATACTTTTCCAGCATCATTTTCCAGTGGTCCAATATCCACTCTCACCTCTCCTTTACACTTTATGCATCTGAAAATCTTTTGGTATCCTCTTTAATATTATTGGCTAGCAGAAACACTTCACCTTTCACCTTTAACCCATGACCTGTATGCAGTTCTAGTCTCATCCAACAGACAGGAAGGAGAGGGATAGAGCTAAGATCTGGAAGGTTGATTGGCAAAAAGGATACAAGGCTGGACTTCAACCCTCCTCCTCTTTATGGACACCCAGCTCTGGTCTTCTGCCCGCTCTGGATTTCTTTATCGCTAACTGCCGATGGGACATCAACCGTCTCGACTTCACCACACCTTGTTCCAATTCCAACCTCACTCCTTCCAAACGCTCTGCTCTCCACTCCCTCCGCACCAATCCTAACCTTACTATAAAACCCGCTGATAAGGGAGGTGCTGTTGTAGTCTGGCGTACTGACCTCTAACTTGCCAAGGCACAGTGACAACTTGCTGATACCTCCTCTTATTTACCCCTCGATCATGACCCCACCAAGGAGCACCAGGCCATTGTCTCCCACACCATCATCAACCTTATCAGCTCTGGGGATCTCCCATCCACTGCCTCCAACCTCATAGTTCCCACACCCCGCACTTCCCGTTTCTACCTCCTACCCAAGAACCACAAACCTGCCTGTCCAGGTAGGCCCATTGTCTCAGCTTGCTCCTACCCCACCAAACTCGTTTCTGCATACCTCGACACGGTTTTATTCCCCCCTTGTTCAATCCGTTCCCACCTATGTTCGTGACACTTCGCATGCTCTGGATTTTTTCAATGATTTTAAGTTCCCTGGGCCCCACTGCTTTATTTTCACCATGGATGTCCAGTCCCTATATACCTTCATCCCCCTCCAGGAAGTTCTCAAGGCTCTGTGCTTCTTTTTGGATTCCAGACCAAATCAGTTCCCCTCTATCACCACTCCCCTCCGTCTAGCAGAATTAGTCCTTACTCTTAAAAATTTCTCCTTTGGCTCCTCCCACTTCCTCCAAACTAAAGATGTAGCCATGGGCACCCCGTCTGGGTCCCAGCTATGTCTGCCTTTTTGTTGGCTTTGTGGAACAGTCCATGTTCCAAGCCTATACTGGTGTCCATCCCCCACTTTTCCTTTGCTACATCAACGACTGCATTGGCGCTGCTTCCTGCACACATGCTGAGCTCGTTGACTTCATTAACTTTGCCTCCAACTTCCACCCTGCCCTCAAATTTACCTGGTCCATTTCTGACACCTCCCTCCCCTTTCTTGATCTTTCTGTCTCTATCTCTGGAGACAGCTTATCTATTGATGTCTACTATGAGCCTACGGACTCTCACAGCTATCTGGACTATTCCTCTTCTCACCCTGTCTCTTGCAAAAATGCCATCTCCTTCTCGCAATTCCTCCGTCTCTGCCGCATCTGCTCTCAGGATGAGGCATTTCATTCCAGGACGAAGGAGATGTCTTCCTTTTTTAAAGAAAGGGGCTTCCCTTCCTCCACCATCAACTCTGCTCTCAAACGCATCTCTGCCATTTCACACACATCTGCTCTCACCCCATCATCCCGCCACCTCACTAGAGATCGGGTTCCCCTTGTCCTCACCTACCACCCCACCAGCCTCCGGGTTCAACATATAATTCTCCATAACTTGTATCACCTCCAGCGGGATCCTGCCTCCAAGCACATCTTTCCCTCCTGCCCCTTTCTGCTTTCTGCAGGGATCGCTCCCAACGTGACTCCCTTGTCCATTTGTTTCCCCCCCCCCCCATCCCTTCCCACTGATCTCCCACCCGGCACTTATCCTTGAAAGCGGAACAAATGCTACACGTGCCCTTGCACTTCCTCCCTCACCAACATTCAGGGCCCCAGACAGTCCTTCCAGGTGAGGCGGCACTTCACCTGTGAGTTGGCTGGTGTGATATACTGCGTCCGGTGCTCCCTGTGCGGCCTTCTATATACTGGTGAAACCCGACACACACTGGGAGACCATTTCGCTGAACACCTACGCTCTGTCCACCAGAGAAAGCAGGACCTCTCAGTGGACACACATTTTAATTCCACATCCCTTTCCCATTCTGATATGTGTATCCATGGCCTCCTGTACTGTCAAGATGAAACTACACTCAGGTTGGAGGAACCATACCTTATATTCTGTCTAGGTATTTATCTTCTTTTTTCTTTCTTTCTCTCTCTCTCTCTCTCTCTCTCTCTCTATCTCTCTCTATCTCTCTCTCTCTTCCCCCCTCTCTTCCCCCCTCTCTTCCCCCCTCTCTTCCCCCCTCTCTTCTTCCCCCCCCCTTTTTCCTCTCTCTCTTTTTTTCTCTCTCTGTCCCTCTCACTATAACTCCTTGCCTGCTCTCCATCTTCCTCTGGTGCTCCCTTCCCCCTTTCTTTCTCCCTCGGCCTCCCGTCCCATGATCCTCTCCCTTCTCCAGCCTTGTATCCCTTTTGCCAATCAACTTTCCAGCTCTTAGCTCTATCCCTCCGCCTCCTGTCTTCTCCTATCATTTTGGATCTCTCCCTCCCCCTCCCACTTTCAAATCTCTTACTGTCTGTTCTTTCAGTTAGCCTTGATGAAGCGTCTTGGCCCGAAACGTCGACTGTGCTTCTTCCTATGGATGCTGTCTGGCCTGCTGCGTTCCACCAGCATTTTGTGTGTGTTGCTTGAATTTCCAGCATCTGCAGATTTCCTCGTGTTTGCGTTTTTAAATTTTCTCTGCACTCTTTTAATCTTATTTATATCTTTCCTGTAGGTAGGTGACCAAAACTGCACACAATACTCCAAATTAGGCCTTACCAACATCTTAAATGACTTCAATTTAACATCACAACTCCTGTGCTCAGTACTTCAATCTATGAAGTCCAATGTGCCAGAAGCTTTCTTTAAGAACCTATCTATCTATAGCACCACTTCCATTGAAATATGGATCTGTTTTCCCAGATCCCTTAGTTCTACCACACTCCTCAGTACCCTACTGTTCACTGTGTCAGACTTACCCTGGTTGGTCCCACCAAAGTGCAACACCTCACACTTGTCCTCATTAAATTCCACCTGCCATTTTTCAGCCCAGTTTTCCATATGGTCCAGATCCCAATACAAGCCATGATAGCCTTCCTCACTGCCCATTCTTGGTGTCATCCATAAATTTGCTGATCCGGTTAACCACATTATCATCCAGATCGTTGATATAGATGACAAACAACAGCAAGCTCAGCACTCCTCAGTGGCTTACTGCCCATGATGTAAAACCTACCTGACTGGTCCTCACAAAGTGCAGCACCTCACACTAGTCCGCACTGAACTCCATCGGCCATTTTTCCAGCCAGTCCAGATCCTGCTACGAGGTTTTCTTTGCAGTACACTACGCCCCAAATCTTGCTGTCTTCCGCAAACTTACTGATCCAGTTAACCATATTATCATCCAGGTCACTGAAATGGATAACAAACAACAAAGGACCCAGCATTAATCCTTGTGGCTTTCCACTAGTCATAAGCCTCTAGTCAGAGTGGCAACAATCTTCTACCACTTTCAGGCTTCTCTCACAAAGCCAATATTTAATCCAATTTATTACCTGATCTTGAATGCTGATTGATCAAACTCCTTGACCAACCTCCCATGCAGGACCTGTCAAATGCCTTGTTGAAGTTTATGTAGACAACATTGATTGCTTTGTCTTCATCATCTTTTTGGTAATTTCCTTATAAAACTCTATAGAATTTCTTAGACGTCACCTACCACGCTCAAAACCATGCTGAAAATTCCTAATCAGTCTTTGCCTATCCAAATACTTATAGATGCAGTCACTTTGAATAGCTTCCGTTAATTTTCCTACTGCTAATTTCAGTATCACTGGCCTATAAATTCCTGGTTTATTCTTAGAGCCTTTCTTAAACAACAGATCAACATTAGCTACCCTTCAATCTTCCGGTACCTCATGTCTCACTAAGGATGATTTAAATATCTCTGCTTGGGCCCCTACAATCTCTGCACTTGCCTCCCTCGGGGTCCAAAGGAGAACCTTGTCAGGCTCTGGGGATTTGTCGACACTAATTTGCCTCAAGGCAGCAAACACCACCTCGTTTGAAATTTGTATATGGTCCTTGCCTTGCTGCTACTTTGCCTCACTTCTATATACTCTGTGTCCATCTCCTGAGTAAATACAGATGCAAAAATATCATTTTAAGATCTCCTCCATCTCTTTTGGCTCCATGCTTAGATTACCATTCCGATCTCTCAAACGACCAATTTTGTCCTTTGCAATTCTGTTCCTCTTGATATATCTGTAGAAACCTTTTGGATTCTCCATCACCTTGTCTGCTAGGGCAACCTCATACCTTCTTTTAGCCCTCCTGATTTCTTTCTTAAGTGCTCTCTTGCATTTTTATACTCTTCAATTTCCTGATTTTTTCCTCCCTGCCTATCCCTGAAATAAACCTATTTTTTTCTTAACCAGGCCCTTAATATCTCTCAAACACCAAGGTTTTCTAAACATGTTATCCTTGCCTTTTATTCTGACAGCCACATACAAGCTTTGTACTCTCAATATTTCACCTTTGAAAGCCTTCCACTTAACATGTACACCTTTTCCAGAAAACATCCCGTCACGATCCACACTTGTGAGACCCTTTCTGATGCCACCAAAATTGGCGTTTATCCTATTTAGAATCTCAACCCGTAGACCAGACGTATCATTTTCCATAATTACCTTGGAAAAATTTCATTATGATCACTAAGTGCAAAGTATTCCCTGCCCGGCCTCATTCCCTAATAGGAGATCAGGTACCACACTCTCTCTCATTGGCACTTCTGTGTATTCATTATGGAAATCTTCCCAAACACATTTAACAAGCTCTATCCCACCTAGTCCTTTTGCAGCATGGCAGTCCCAGTCAATATGCGGAAAGTTAAAATCACCTACTATAACAACCTTATTTTTCTTGCGTTCTCTTTGCAAACTTGTTCCTCTAAGTCCTGCAGACTGTTGGCTGGTCTATAATATAGGTCCATCAACCTTTCTTATTCCTCAGTTCCACCCATATATCCTGAGTAACCCTCTCCCCACTCTGTCCTGACTGAGCACTGTCATGCCGATTTCCCTGCTTAGTAACCCTAACCCTCTTCCTCTAATCCCTCTCGCTCTATCACATCTAAAACAACAGAAACCTCTAATTATGAGCTGTCATTCCTGCCCCTTCTACAACCAAGTCTCAATAATGGCTACAATATCATAATTTCATGTGTTGATCCATGCCCTGAGCTCATTTGCCTTTCCTGCAATACTGCTTGTATTGAAATATACTCAACTCAGAACATTCATCTCACCATGCTCATCCTTTTGATTTCTGACCTTGTCTGATGTATAAACAACATCTATCTCCATAACTACTCCACTATCTTTTCTGGCACTCTGGTTCCCATTCCCCTGCAACTCTAGTCTAAACACCCCCCCCCCCCCACCATGCAGTACTAGCAAGCCTTTGTGCTAGGAAGATGTTATGCATCTTTGCTGTCCAGGTGTTCCGGGGTTGAGCGAAGAGCAATTGAGATGTCAACTGTTATGGACCTGTTGCTCCGGAAGACAAATTGGGGCTGATCCAAATCACTTTTCAGACAGGAGTTGATACCTTTCATCACTAATCTCTGAAAGCACTTCATCACATTGGATGTAAGTGCTACTGGTTGATAGTCATTGAGGCAGGTTACCAGGTTCTTCTTGGGCACCAGCATAATTGAAGCCTGCTTGAATTAGGTGGATATCTCAGATGCCAAAGTGAGGGATTAAAGATCTTAGTGAACATTCCAGCCAGTTAATGAGCACAGGTCTTTAGTACTTGGCCAGGTATCCCACCTGGGCTGGATGCTTTCCGTGTGTTCACCCTCCTGAAGGCTGCTTGCATGTTGGCATCAGAGACTGAAGTCACAGGATCATCATGGGCTCTGGGAGTTTGTGATGGTTCTTCCATGCTCTGATGGTCAAAGGGAGTGTAGAAGTCATAGAGCTCATCTGGAAATGAAGCCCTGTTGTTGCTTATGTCGTTTGATGTAACTTTGTAGGAGGTGATAGTATTGAAGCCCTGCCACAACTGTCGAGCATCCTTTGTTGATTCAAGTTTAGTCCAGAATTGCCACTTTGCCTGTGATATGGTTTTCCGGATGTCATACCTGTACTTCTTATAGGTTTCTTGGTCACTAGACTTGAATGCCTCTCATGTGGTTCTCAACAGATGGTGGTGGTTCGCCCAGGGCTTCCAGTTGGGTAAGACTCTGGGTTCACACTCATCCACAACTGTTTTAGTAATGTCCGTGACAACCATGGTGTACTCATTCAGTTCCAGTGATAAGTCCTTGAACAATGCCAAGTCCACAGACTTGAAGCAATCTCGTAGCCAGTCCTCTGCCTCCTACAACCAACCCTTTGTTGTCCTAATCTCCTGAGCTTTGCTCTTTAGCCTCTGCATGTATGCAGGTAGGAAAAGAACAGGATTTAAATGTATAATTATTGGGACAATGAAATGATGAGTTTTTTCCCCATCAAACATTACGGGATGTTACCTTTCATCCCAGAAGTAAGCAATCGGATCCATTGACCCACCTTACTGACATTTTAAAGTTTTTAATATCACCAATTGTACTTCTGATTCAAAAAAAAATGAAAATCCAATTTTGGAGAGTAGAACTCAAAATCTGGACTGCATCCAGTGCAGCCTACTTACCATAGAGTATTGCAATGTCAAATGTGCCAAATGCAAGCCTGTTCTTCCACCTCACTGTACATAGAAAGAAAATTTCTTGTGCCTGCTACAAATCAACATACCCAGAACGTTTCTCCAAATGGTGATCAACATGTCTCCCCCACTAAATTGCACTAAAAATATTAATTAATTGGCCATTCATTAGTTTATAGCTATTGTGTGCAATTTATCACCTGCAATTTCCACATTACACCAGTGCACTTCAACAGTATTTCAACTTATTAAGCCACTCCAGGGAACCAGAAATATAAAGTATGCATAGAGAAAAGATGGCCTGTGTAGGGATTATTTGTGCAAATACAATTCATTCTAAAATAAAGTACTGGAATGAGAGTCAATTAAAAGAGCTCAAATGAACACACATGATAAAGGTCACTTCACTGTAATACACACAAAAGAAATCTAGAATAATCTTGAGCATTTTGAGTTAGCATATCATGAAGAAGTGTCAACCCTTTGGAGACACATGAAGAGATGAAACATGAAACCATGAAGAAGATACTGATAGTATAGTTGAGAAAAGTTTACATTCTCATTTTCCAAATGAGTGTTGCAAGGTGACCTTACGATGCAAAGTTTAGGTTAACAGAGGGAAAAAATGGCTTAAGATTTTTTTGGGGTAAATAGTTTAGAAGCGACCATTTAAGAAATACTATGAATATAAACCAATAAAATGAAGATGCCTTTATTATTTTATACAGCAGTGGAAAACTCAAGATAAACAAAAGGAGGACAACCTGCATGTTTTGTGGCAGCTGTTGGTTTTTATGTGCCTGTAAACATCTTTGGTTCGTCTGATTAAAGCTCTCTGTGTTCACCACCTTTGTCGCTCCCTGCACACATCAATAACCAACTTCACTTTTATTAAAACTCAGCAGTGAGGTTTTCTGATTCAAATGTATGAATACATTTATTTCACTGTAAACCCCTAACAGATCTGCAAAGGTTGGATGATTTAAAACAGACTACTACAGATATCAGATCATAGTTTAATGGAGGGTAGCATAATATTCATAAGCATTCATTAGTATTACAAAATTATGAATTAGAAGTAGAAATAGACTACTCTGTTTCTCAGAACTGTTCTGGTGTTGAAAAAGATAATGGATGATCGCAATGTAACTCCAACTTGGCATTCCCTTTCTCCTCCTGTAATATTTCATTCCCTTGCTAATCCATCTATCAAAGACTCTGTTTCCATCACTCTTTGATAAAGAGAGTTATAGGGAATTCTGAAGAAAAGTAATCACTTCAATCTGTCATAAATGGGTGCGAACAATTCCTCTATATTACACGATAGCCATTTCCAGCTACAAATCCAAGCAACAATTAAAGAGTTTATTCATTCAATTTCAGTTGCACTTTGCTTCACCCACCTGGTGAAATACGGGTGCAATATGCCTTGAGTAACCATTAGTGATGTTGTAACAACTGTGCCACTTGTCACACTTTACTATGGCAGGTGCTTCAAGGCATCTAGTTATGTCTGTCAGATAAATGATCAATTGGGTGACATAAAGAAAAACAAAAGCTGTTGAATTGCTGAGAAAATAAAGGCATTACACACTCTGACAACAGATGTGTTGTTTAGCTGTGAGAACTGTAAGCCACTATATTTGGTCTCTGAAGTTGTTCACTCATAAGCTTCGAAACAATCAGTAATATGTGATCCTTATTAAACAGAATTTATGATGATTATATGTACAGCTGAATAATTTTTAGCTCCTTTTGTGTAATATCTGTAAGAAGAGCACAGCAACAAGTGTACTGGAATATTTTGCACATAGAATGAGTAGGGAAAACAGGCTGATTGAAAACAGAGCACAAAATTCAGTCCAACCTACAGATAACAGGAGGGGAAATGGTATCCATTCATGGAGTTGAAATGAAGGTTGAAAGTTTGTAGCCATGTTTTGCTCCAAAACAAGTGGTCAGGGCATGGTGAAGATGGAAGAAACCCTCCTCCGGAAGAAAGACTGTGGAATAACCATTTCAATTAGTTTGCTGCCAACTTACTAAAGGAGTAATGCTGGCAAAAGTATTGTTCTGGATATACTTATTATACTAGATATGTGTAGTAGTAACATTTGATCAGTCTTTGTTTCGCCTTCCTGGCATTCACAAAACTCTAAAGTCAAATTTAGTTAAGGATTATCCCTTCCTAGAAACCTTCAGTGATGGTGATGAGATTTTAAGGGATAATTTGCAACATTAGGATGCAAGAGAAGAGTAATGAAGAGTAATGAAAGAAATGAAATACGGTTGTAATACTATTATCTGTATCCTAAACTGAATCCCTATCATTGCCTGACAACCTTGTGACAACACTGTGGATTTATGTAATTAACAGATGTGAGGCTGCATCCAGCTAAAGAAATAAGACAGTAACATATAGAATTAATGTCTTTCAGAATGATATTTATGTAAGTAATGTAACTCTTGTTATGTGTCAGCCTTGACTCAGTTTTGTCACTCAATAGGTTGTGTATTCAAGGCCCAGTCCACTGACTTGAGCATTGAACCTAGACTGATTCTCAGTTCAGGACTGAAGGAGAGCTTCAGTCTTAGATTTGCCATTTCTCCTGAGGTAGTAAGGAATCCCTCAGCGTTATTGAAAGAATAAGGGAGTCCTTTTTATGCTGGACAATGCTGAAACAGGTTGTTTGGTAATTTATCATACTGACATGAAATCTTGCTATTCGCAGCTTGTCTGCTATAGAGCAGTACACCTCTGTGATATAGTAAGTCAGGGAATAGTGATCTGCCCTTAAGAAATTCACAAATCATGATCAAAAATTTTGAGAAATGGAATAAAATTCACTCTTACGAAACTTATGTAAGAAAAGTTAAGAACTAAGTGTAAACAGAGAACCAAACTAGTTTACCAAGGATAATAATTAAGAATGTTGCTTGGCAGCTGGAGGTCATTGAAGGGATATGCTTTGGAAACTGACTAGGGCCAATCCCTTCTATTGATATTTTTACAACACTACTTTATCAAACAATGTAACATTCCTAGTTAATTAAAACAGCAGCCCTTTGTCTTCTGCCAATTATGCAATGAGAGTTCTCTTGCCTGTAGACCACGCACCTGTAAGGGCATTATTGTTGAGGGATGCAGCTCTGCCCCTAACTTGGGAATCAATGGGGAGAAAAGTGCTCACATTATGGGCTTCCATTGGTCGGAGTTGAGCATGGTTGTTGTGTCTTAGGTGTTGAAGTCGATATGAAAAACAGTAGACATGCCGGGACAGTACAATATGGAGAACAAAGTGTTGCCCATGCAGCAGGCTCCTCCACTCCATATAATTGATGAATCCAAAAGAATAGCAGAGACCGATATAGTTTGGCACCAGCAGTGTCGCAGGAGTTGCCAGTCAGCATTGAAGTCAACATAGGACGGCCTTAGGGACTCCAGCTCCATACTTTTCCCTCAAGGTTTACTCCCAAAGTCCTCCCCATGAGTGGGTACAGCTGCAAGGCAGCAGATGTTTGAAGACAGAGTTTCCCTTCTCCAAGATAAGCTGTTAAACATAACTGATGAGCACCATTTGCCCAAAGTGACCGATTTTAAGACACCAATAACTAAATTTTTCCCCCTATCCTGTCAGTAAAAATGGTTCTGCTGGGTTTAGTAGCTAAGCCACACATGAGGGCCAGGAGCTAGACTTGGTTGTCAGAGGCTATTTAAGATGCATGCCATTTGGAGTAGTTAATAGGTAGTGGGGCTTATCCCCACTACTCTCCCACTCCCCCCACATACCCGGCTGTGACAACCTTAAAGAGAAAAGGGCTCACACGAATTACAAAAATTGTGGTACTGATGGTCTTCCAGGAACACAACACCTCCAACACCCCTGTAACACAGGGGCACTGTAAGTGAATATTTTTGGCTATAAAATGCTTTAGTGTCTGTGATTATGGAAACTACACTCCATAAGACTTTATAACGCTTTTTTTTTTCTTTTGTATGGTCACTGAAAAAGCTGTTGGAAGAGAAATTGTTTTCATAGGAAAATCTAGTCTTCAGGACTATTTTGGCATAATGTGTTATTGGATAAGACCCTATTTGTTTCATTTTAAAAAAAGTATTTTAAAGGCGCAAACACGAGGAAATCTGCAGATGCTGGAAATTCAAGCAACGCACACAAAAATTGCTGGTGAACGCAGCAGGCCAGGCAGCATCTATAGGAAGGGGTACAGTCAACGTTTCAGGCCGAGACCCTTCGTCAGGACTAACTGAAAGAAGAGCTAGTAAGAGATTTGAGAGGGGGAGGGGGAGATCCAAAATGATAGGAGAAGACAGGAGGGGGAGGGATGGAGCCAAGAGCTGGACAGGTGATTAGCAAAAGGGATATGAGAGGATCATGGGTCTGGAGGCCTAGGGAGAAAGAAAAGGGGGAGGGGGGAAAACCCAGAGGATGAGCAAGGGGTATAGTGAGAGGGACAGAGGGAGAAAAAGGAGAGAAAGAAAAAGAATGTATGTATATAAATAAATAACGGATGGGGTACGAGGGGGAGGTGGGGCATTAGCGGAAGTTTGAGAAGTCAGTGTTCATGCCATCAGGTTGGAGGCTACCCAGACGGAATATAAGGTGTTGTTCCTCCAACCTGAGTGTGGCTTCATCTTTACAGTAGAGGAGGTCGTGGATAGATATATCAGAATGGGAATGGGATGTGGAATTAAAATGTGTGTCCACTGGGAGATCCTGCTTTCTCTGGCGGACAGAGCGTAGGTGTTCAGCGAAACGATCTCCCAGTCTGTGTCGGGTCTCGCCAATATATAGAAGGCCACATCAGGAGCACCGGACGCAGTATATCACCCCAGCCCACTCACGGGTGAAGTGTCACCTCACCTGGAAGGAAAGGCCCCCATTTTCGTAGGAATTGCGAAGTCAAGTGCCATCAATACAAGGTGGTCACTAAAATAAACCATGTAATCCAGAAAAAGCAATGAGCAATTAAAACTCACTGGTATGATTGATGCGTTTAATGATATGCACAGGAGGGAGAATGGAATCCAGGGTTAGATGCGGAAGAATGATAAATGAACCGTGCAAACTGGTCTGCATGAACTGGGCTGAATGGCTCACCTCCGCACTGCTCAATCTACATAACACTCTCAACCTTGCAGTCCTCACTTGAATTCAAGTTCTACGATAGAACAGAGGCTTGTACTTTTGTCTATAATTAAGGCAGTCCTACATTGTCCAATGTGTCATCTTTCAGCAGCATCGCTAAAGTGAGAGCATATCCATCTGCTCAAGTTGACACAGAGGATTGCATTATCCTATTTGAAAGATTGCAAGACATTCTCCTGCTGCTATGGGCAACTTTTCTTCTGTAACCCAACCATGAAGAAATGTTCTGGTCATTTCATTTGCTTTTTGTTTGTAGGAATATCTTCAAATGCAAATCAAGTCCCTTTTCTAAAAAAAGAATTCATTGGTTTTGAAGCTGTCAGAAATCATTCGAAGAAATAAGGTCATAATTTGATGCAAGCTTCTTTCTTCATAGAAAGATAAATGCTTGAGGGATAAGTTGTGCAACATAAAGATGATAAATAAAGTGGCTGATCTAATTAGTCTATGTTTTTAATAACAGTCTAATTTAAAATGTGAAAATGGGTATAAGGTAAATACAATTACAGGACAAAAAAAATCAAAGGGCCTATTTTTGTTTCCCTTTTTAAATCTATTTAAGACTCGTACATGATAGTCACACATTACCCAGTCACATTTTCTGTGATGCAGTTAATTGCCCATGAGATGGACAGTAATGTGGGAGAAGGTGCACATTTGTCATGGCTTTTAGCACATAGTGTCTGTTTCTGCTATGAAGTGAATGTCAACCGCTCAATTGGACAGTGGTGCGTGAAATCTAAGATAAACTTCATGCTCATTATTGTCATCAATGTTAGACCACCCTCCAGAAAATGGGAGGCATTGTCTGATTGCCTTGTCATGTGAATGTTTTTTGTCAACACAGCATGCACATTTAAAGAGGGATTGTCTTTGAAAAATAAACATTTGACAAACCTTAATTTTGAGGGGAGAAACATGAATCAGCAGCTGCTTTCCAAATGTAACGGTAAACTTGCTTTCAAATGATCATGCACTTCAGTAGAATATATATCTAAGATAAGAATTTAAAATATTTGTAATTATACTATCTCTTTAAACTTGTCTATAAAAATAAATGATTTGAAAGCTAATAGATTTTAAAATAACACTTTAAGCTAAATGTTTCTGAAATTACTGCCTTTCAATTAAATCTTAGTAAGACATTTGTTAAGCTTATTTGAGCATATACATGAGCTCCTGCATAATTTTAGTGAAACAAATCACCAGTAGATAGAAAATTTCTTTTGTGTCATATGTTATCTTTATGTCTTGCTCCATTTCCGTGCTTAATGACATCTTCTTGATCTGTCTCTTTCTATCTCATTTCTAATCTGACAATTCCTTATTTGTTTGAATTCTGTTGACGTTTATCTGTACTCAGACTCTGACTGTCTCTGGGAACTGTGTAAATTCCAGATAAGTTTATCATGAAGAATAATATTTCTAGTCCTCAATCAGCAATTCCATAGATACCCAGAGGGATAGTGGGGAAGAAATATGTGCTGAATGGGTGTTGTGATATTGGCCACTAGTTGTTCTTCCCTCTATGCACTTTGTAGTCAGTGATGATAAAAGAAACATTTTCCATTCAGGCATTCACCATCAGTGGCCAAGAAATAATATTTCCTCCTCTGATTATTTTACACATGCCATTAGCTCTGCTCCCTAATCTTTCTTGTTCTGTTGTTCATTGCACCAGTAGCATTTGTGAAAACCATATTGCAGACATCCCACCCTGCAAAAACTCATTTCATGGAGGTAGCACCCCCGCCCCCCACAACCCCATACCCCTCCTCCCCCCAGTCGACCTCCAAGGGTGTATGTAATACTTTGTTTAGTGATTTTGTCTAATGTGTAAACCAAGTTGGGTATATGCAGAAAATGTGACATTAAAATATGTACTTATATTATGGAGTCATTTTTTTTATTCTATTAGAAACATGGAAACATAGAAAATAGATGCAGGAGTAGGCCATTCGGCCCTTCGAGCCTGCACCGCCATTCAGTATAATCATGGCTGATCATCCAACTCAGAACCCTGTACCAGCCTTCCCTCCATACCCCCGATCCCTTTAGCCACAAGGGCCATATCTAACTCCCTCTTAAGTATAGCTAATGAACTGGCCTGAACTGTTTCCTGTGGCAGAGAGTTCCACAGATTCACCACTCTCTGTGTGAAGAAGTTTTTCCTCATCTCGGTCCAAAAAGGCTTCCCCTTTATCCTCAAACTGTGACCCCTCGTTCTGGACTTCCCCAACATCGGGAATAATCTTCCTGCATCTAGCCTGTCCAATCCTTTTAGGATTTTATATGTTTCAATAAGATCCCCCCTCAATCTTCTAAATTCCAACGAGTATAAGGCTAGTCGATCCAGTCTTTCATCATATGAAAGTCCTACCATCCCAGGAATCAATCTGTTGAACCTTCTTTGTACTCCCTCTATGGCAAAGATGTCTTTCCTCAGATTAGGGGACCAAAACTGCATGCAATACTCCAGGTGTGGTCTCACCAAGGCCTTGTACAACTGCAGTAGTACCTCCCTGCTCCTGTACTCGAATCCTCTTGCTATGTATGCCAGCATTACCATTCGCCTTTTTCACCGCCTGCTGTACCTGCATGCCCTCTTTCAATGACTGGTGTATAATGACACCCAGGTCTCGTTGCACCTCCCCTTTTCCTAATCGGCCACCATTCAGATAATAATCTGTTTTCCTGTTTTTGCCACCAAAGTGGATAACTTCACATTTATCCACATTAAATTGCATCTGCCATGAATTTGCCCACTCACCTAACCTATCCAAGTCACCCTGCATCCTCTTAGCACCCTCCTCACAGCTAACACTGCCGCCCAGCTTCGTGTCATCCGCAAACTTGGAGATGCTGCATTTAATTCCCTCATCTAAGTCATTAATATATATTGTAAACAACTGGGGTCCCAGCACTGAGCCTTGCGGTACCCCACTCATCACTGCCTGCCATTCTGTAAAGGTCCCGTTTATTCCCACGCTTTGCTTCCTGTCTGTCAACCAATTCTCTATCCACATCAATACTTTACCCCCAATACTGTGTGCTTTAAGTTTGCACACTAATCTCCTGTGTGGGACCTTGTTAAAAGCCTTTTGAAAATCCAAATATACCACATCCACTGGTCCTCCCCTATCCATTCTACTAGTTACATCCTCAAAAAATTCTCTGAGATTTGTCAGACATGATTTTCCTTTCACAAATCCATGCTGACTTTGTCCGATGATTTCACCGCTTTCCAAATGTGCTGTTATCACATCTTTGATAACTGACTCCAGCAGTTTCCCCACCACCGATGTTAGGCTAACCAGTCTATAATTCCCCGGTTTCTCTCTCCCTCCTCTTTTAAACAGTGGGGTTACATTAGCCACCCTCCAATTGTCAGGAACTAGTCCAGAACCAAAAGAGTTTTGAAAAATTATCACTAATGCATCCTCTATTTCTTGGGTTACTTCCTTAAGCACTCTGGGATGCAGACCATCTGGCCCTGGGGATTTATCTGCCTTTAATCCCTTCAAATTACCTAACACCACTTCCCTACTAACATGCATTTCCCTCAGTTCTTCCATCTCACTGGACCCTCTGTCCCCTACTATTTCTGGAAGATTGTTTATTTCCTCCTTAGTGAAGACAGAACCAAAGTAATTATTCAACTGGTCTGCCATGTCCTTGCTCCCCATAATCAATTCACCTGTTCCTGTCTGTAGGGGACCTGCATTTGTCTTTACTAATCTTTTTCTTTTCACATATCTATAAAAGCTTTTACAGTCAGTTTTTATGTTCCCTGCCAGATTTCTCTCACAATCTTTTTTCCCCTTCCTAACTAAGCCCTTTGTCCTCCTCTGCTGAACTCTGAATTTCTCCCAGTCCTCAGGTGAGCCACTTTTTCTGACTAATTTGTATGCTTCTTCTTTGGAATTGATACTATCCCTAATTTCACTTGTCAGCCACGGGTGCACTACCTTCCCTGATTTATTCTTTTGCCAAACTGGGATGAACAATTGTTGTAGTTCATCCATGCGATCTTTAAGTGCTTGCCATTGCATATCCACCGTCAACCCTTTAAGTGTCATTTGCCAGTCTATCTTAGCTAATTCACGTCTCATATCTTCAAAGTTACCCTTCTTTAAGTTCAGAACCTTTGTTTCCGAATAAACTATGTCACTCTCCATCTTAATGAAGAATTGCACCATATTATGGTCACTCTTACCCAAGGGGCCTCTCACGACAAGATTGCTAATTAACCCTTCCTCATTGCTCAGTACCCAGTCTAGAATAGCCTGCTCTCTAGTTGGTTCCTCGACATGTTGGTTCAAAAAACCATCCCGCATACATTCCAAGAAATCCTCTTCCTCAGCACCCTTACCAATTTGGTTCACCCAATCTATATGTAGATTGAAGTCACCCATTATAACTGCTGTTCCTTTATTGCACACATTTCTAACTTCCTGTTTAATACCATCCCCAACCTCACTACTACTGTTATGTGGCCTGTACACATCTCCCACACGCGTTTTCTGCCCCTTAGTGTTATGCAGCTCTACCCATATCGATTCCACATCCTCCCAGCTAATGCCCTTCCTTTCTATTGCATTAATCTCCTCTCTAACCAGCAATGCTACCCCACCTCCTTTTCTTTCATGTCTATCCCTCCTGAATATTGAATATTGAATACCTCTGTAGACTTGCTTAAATACAACTTTAAGCAAGTCTACAGGGAGTTTGGCCTCAACACATAGGACAGCAATTGAGTAGCTCCTTAGCAGCTAGCCAGCTTGTTTAAATAACGTTAGCTATGCTAATAAACGAATGACACCTGTTAAACTCACCTCAACATGTCTTTTACTTTTTAACCCACCATGGGCAATAGAAAAGTCACTGTTGCAAACAGTGCAGAGAGCAACACTGTCATTATTTCTGAGGTTGACTATAAAGCCCACCCACAGAGAAAACTGATAGGTCTACTTAGCACAAAGAGAGACCAATCAGGATGCTCGCTCTCACTCTCAAAAAAGTCAATTTCTGGGATATTGTATATAATTTCCAGGCGTCCGGGAGCTGCTATCACTATGCAGGAGACTCCCAAAACTTCCGGGAGAGGAGGGATATCTGATATTAAAACATGGGAAAATGTGTTTATTGCCCAAACTTCATCTGAATTTACTGTTAGTGGGCCAATGTTGAGAAAACACCCCTCATACTGAACAAAAAACAGCTAACAAAGTTAGATGTGTCACAGTGGACACAAAACTACCTAAATGATAAACAAATTGTGTTCCTTGGTAAAAAAAGTCAAACCTTTTGTGCATAGTTACATAAATTTCAGCAACAATTTCATGTTGTCAGAAGGATAATATATGCCGTGAAAAGCACCACTGACCAAATTCATCTATTGCAAAGCAATATTCACAGTTGTGACCTCCTCTTGCAAGTGGAATGACAACAATAGTAATTACCAAGGTGCCAGGTAACTATGCCTTGCTCTCACCCAGAAGTTCGATGGTATCAGTGAGCTTTGAGCAAAATAAATCCTTTGTTACATTATTTACTATGTGTTATAAAATGTTATGTGCAAAGTAAACTTTCCACAATGATCTTGGACTTAACCCACCCAGGCGCTGAAAGGAAGTAGCTACTTAGATTATTTTTGATTCTTAAGTGATAATATTTGGAATATTTTATAATGTCCCATTGTAACCTATGCTACAAGAAAAGGCTGCAGTATTGGAGTTTAAATTTTTCCATTGTATTCCAAGTGGGTTACTACTCCTAGTACTCCATCCAAAGAAGTATGTTTCCAATCCTTCGTTAATGTGCTGGCTAAGCAATGTTCAGGTGGTCTTCCAACAAACTTAAATTATAGGCTGTGCTGTAGTTGCCAACGCAGCTTCTTATCTTTTCTGGAACTTGTCAGCTAGAGTGATGAGGTGATGATCTAATTTCCTTCCATAATATCTACTTCTTTGCCCAAAAAGAAGGAACAGTAATTATGCAGTTCATTGAGTGCCAAAAAGTATGAAAATGATTAATAGTGAGCAAGCACCATGATTGGTCAATTTTGGCCTGTTATTAAATTCATGCGGCACATGTCCCGAAGGAGGAAATTTGGATGAGACCATATGTAAATGATTTTAAACTGGCCATTAAGTACTGTCAGAGAAATTTGAGACAAGCATCTTAAATGGTCTTCTCAAAGAACAGTGCTCATAAGATTTCTATTTTTTTAAGAATGTGTATATTTGTATTTTTAATTAGGTAGAAACACTATAAAAGTTATTAAATAAAAGATTCACCATGGCCATTTATCAAATTTGGAAAGAATTCTTTAGCTTGGAATAGTTGAGTTCAAAATGGAGGAATCTAAGGTGGGGGCTTATATGGGAGGCAGAGTTTGAGGGTTGGCACAGCATTGTGGGCCGAAGGGCCTGTACTGTGCTGTACTATTCTATGTTCTATGTTCTAAAAAGCAAGGTTCCAAAGCAGATATCTTTGTCATTTGGTTTGGCAAGTATTGAACTTGTGACCTCCATTTGTGGCGCTCAATCCCAATAAGGCACATGAAAGTCCACTTTCTTTTCATCAAGAAAATAGAATTACTTATGGCCATGTGTTGCTGTTGCTCAATTCTGAGCTGAAATGTTACATACTGGATCATGTATGTTCAGTTACTGTATTGACAGTAACTTGTGGGAGGTCATAAATAATCATTATTACCACACATCAAACCCACAAAAAACCTACAAACCTCTGAACAAGAGACTTTCAAGATCGTGACATCCGAACAGACACCAAAATGTTAGTGTACAAAGCCGTGGTAATCCCAACGCTCCTGTATGCATCAGAAACCTGGACAACATACTGACGACATCTGAAGGCACTTGAAAAGTTCCATCAATGCTGTCTTCGAAACATTTTAAATATCAGCTGTGAAGATAGAAGAACCAACGTCAGTGTGCTAAATGAAGCAAAAACAACAAGCATTGAAGCCTACGTCATCAAGAACGAACTAAGATGGAGCGGTCATGTTGTTTGGTTGAAAGACGAACGTCTGCTGAAACAAATCTTCTACTCCCAGCTTAAAGAAGGGGAACGTAAAAGAGGCAGACAATAGAAGAGGTTCAAAGACGTCTTAAAAGCCAACATGAAGAAATGTAACATCGACATCAACAATTGGGAAACCAATGCCAAGGACAGGAAATTCTGGCAAGCCATCATCTAAGGAGGAACAGCAACTTTCGAAGCCAACAGATGTGCAGAATTAGAAGAAAAGAGAAGAAAATGGAAAGAGAGGCAGAAACAACCAAAGTCCGATCTGCCATCTGGAACTACCTGTCCTGAATGCGGAAGAACTTTCAAAGCCAAGATTGGACTCATAAGCCACTTGAGAGCCCATAAGTAGATCAACAGAACGAAGACCATCATCCCCGACCTGGAGGGATAGCCACGACGACGAATTGTGTGTATGCATTGGAAATGCATCTTTTGGTATAATTTAAAGAAATTGAAAACCTCTCAGTTTCTGTCCGTTTTTTCTTTCAATGTTGAAATTGTTTGGATGGATTTAATTATTAATGAGAGCCATCACTTTTGGATAATAGCACAGATAGATGCCGAGGAGTCATGGAAGGCACAGCTTTCTCTGCATGGCAGGAGAAATAATGTCTGCCAAATAAACAGTTCTGAAAGAGTGCGCAGGAGAAGTGGTAGAACTTCACCTTTATGTGCCCAATAACAGGTCTACCTCTGGTTAGCAAGCATTTACTTCATGAATTCATTCACTCCACTTCTCCTCTCCAGTCTCAGTCTTGGTGTAAAGTTTGACCTGAAACATCAACAATTTCTCTTTTCAAACCATTGTGTTCCTCTAGCCTAGCAGATTATTTGTTTACTTAATGAATCTTCACCTTAACAAAGGGTTTTATGAATTTAATTCATTGTTTAAATAAAATTCCATTTGCTACATGAAGGGGTGCAAAAGACTCTTTGCAGAACTGATCTGTAAAATCAGTAACATTTATCAGGTCATTGGGAAAGAATCTGTTAACTTAACAAATATTTAAGCACCTGTGCTTTTCCACCTGGAATAATGTGATTCAACGAATGACTGATGTACTTCAGCTCATATACCTCAGCTTGTCAAACTAGTTTACTTCTGGCTCATTTTCTCACCATCCATGACAGCCAGTTTCATTCTCACAAGTAAGTGATTTATGCATCTCCAGCTACATGATTTTTTGCCTGAGGAAGGATTCTTCTATTGGAAAGAGCTGTAGTAGCAGCTGCCTACTGTGCTCTATTCCCTAAAATCTCAAAGCCTTTTTCAATAGGCCTTTACATTTGTTTTATATTGAAGTAATATTGCATTGGGTGTTTTTAGGATGTCAGCTATGACTGCGTATGACGCATGAAGGTCCAGAGGTTAGGTTATAAGATAGCTGCATTTAGTGAAACACCAGTGACTGCTGCATTGTTAAAAGTAATATTTTTCAGTTGAGACATTGACCTGAACTCCCAACTGCCCTCTTGCATGATTCTAAAAACACATCTGCATTGTTAAAGAAAAATGAGGAAGCTTCTGACATGTCAACAAATGTTGCCAAAATTGTTTCATTCTATTAGCTCAAAGAGGCATACGATGAACAATTTATCCACCTTTGTGGCCGGTGCAAGTGGAAAGTGCTCTGCAGGACATTGATGCTGATTATTCTGGTGATGGCAATGCCATTGATTTTCATAGGCAGATGGTAAAACTCTGTCAAGGTGGTGATGGCCATTACCTGGTACTATGTGGCATGAATGTTGGTTGCCACTTATCAGCACATGCTTGAATGTGATATGCTGGCATGTGCTGCTTCATTTGCTGAGGACATTGTGTAATATCCATATGTGGACATAGGGTGGAAGGAAGGTTATCAATGAAGCAGTTGAAGATGACTGGGCTTAAGAAATTGCCTTGGAAATTTCATCAGTGATGCCTAGGGCTGAGATGATTGACCTCCAATAACCATGGCTATCTACCTTTGTGAGAGTTATGACTCTGGGGGGTTTGGAGTACTTTTTCCATTAATGTGCGTTGACTTCAAATTTATCAGTGCTATTTGATGTTATTGATCAGCAAATGCTACTTTGATGTCAAAGATAGTTACTCTCACCTCTGTATAATTAAGTTCATTGATCCATATTTGGACTGATGTTGTGATGAGATCTGTCCCTTAGTGACCCTATTAAAATCCAAACCAGGCACGGGTGAGTGACACTCCATACCACTGTCAATTCACAGGTGATTAACAAACTGGATGGGTTGGACTTACCTTTTCTTGTGAACAAGTCATAATTGAGGCAATTTTGCACATTGTGGGTAGATGTAATAGAGCAACTTGGCCGGGCTCTGGAGAGCAGATCTTCAGTGTTATAGCCGGGATTCCTACATTCTCAGAACGTAAACAGCTATAGGGTGTCAACTCAATTCTTCCTTCAACCATCATAACTGACAACAAAGGGAGATTATCAATTAGTTTATTGCACGGGGTTTGTATTCATAAGCATATGCTTTAAGTATGTTTTCTGGCATTTCATTCTGCATTATGAAGGTAAAAATAAAGTTCAATTCATGCATACAGCTAAACAAAGGTGTTCCTCCAGGGCAAAGGTACAAAATACAGTACATAGAAACATAGAAAATAGGTGCAGGAGTAGGCCATTCGGCCCTTCGAGCCTGCACCGCCATTATTATGATCATGGCTGATCATCCAACACAGAACCCCACCCCAGCCTTCCCTCCATACCCCCTGACCCCTGTAACCACAAGGGCCATATCTAACTCCCTCTTAAACATAGCCAATGAACTGGCCTCAACAGTTTCCTGTGGCAGAGAATTCCACAGATTCACCACTCTCTGTGTGAAGAAGTTTTTCCTAATCTCGGTCCTAAAAGGCTTCCCCTGTATCCTCAAACTGTGACCCCTCGTTCTGGACTTCCCCAACATCGGGAACAATCTTCCTGCATCTAGCCTGTCCAATCCCTTTAGGATCTTATACGTTTCAGTCAGATTCCCCCTCAATCTTCTAAATTCCAACGAGTACAAGCCCAGTTCATCCAGTCTTTCTTCATATGAAAGTCCTGCCATCCCTGGAATTAATCTGGTGAACCTTCTTTGTACTCCCTCTATGGCAAAGATGTCTTTCCTCAGATTAGGGGACCAAAACTGCACACAATACTCCAGGTGTGGTCTCACCAAGGCCTTGTACAACTGCAGTAGTACCTCCCTGCTCCTGTACTCGAATCCTCTCGCTATAAATGCCAGCATACCATTCGCCTTTTTCACCGCCTGCTGTACCTGCATGCCCACTTTCAATATCTGGTGTATAATGACACCCAGGTCTCGTTGCACCTCCCCTTTTCCTAATCGGCCACCATTCAGATAATAATCTGTTTTCCTATTTTTGCCACCAAAGTGGATAACTTCACATTTATCCACATTAAATTGCATCTGCCATGAGTTTGCCAACTCACCCAACCTATCCAAGTCACCCTGCATCCTCTTAGCATCCTCCTCACTGCTAACACTGCCACCCAGCTTCATGTCATCCGCAAACTTGGAGATGCTGCATTTAATTCCCTCATCCAAGTCATTAATATATATTGTAAACAACTGGGGTCCCAGCACTGAGCCTTGCGGTACCCCACTAGTCACCGCCTGCCATTCTGAAAAGGTCCCGTTTATTCCCACTCTTTGCTTCCTGTCTGCTAACCAATTCTCCACCCACACCAATACCTTACCCCCAATACCGTGTGCTTTAAGTTTCCACACTAATCTCCTGTGTGGGACCTTGTCAAAAGCCTTTTGAAAATCCAAATATACCACATCCACTGGTTCTCCCCTATCCACTCTACTAGTTACATCCTCAAAAAATTCTATGGGATTCATCAGACATGATTTTCCTTTCACAAATCCATGCTGACTTTGTCCGATCATTTCACCGCTTTCCAAATGTGCTGTTATCACATCCTTGATAACTGACTCCAGCAGTTTCCCCACCACCGATGTTAGGCTAACCGGTCTATAATTCCCCGGTTTCTCTCTCCCTCCTTTTTTAAAAAGTGGGGTTATATTAGCCACCTTCCAACCCTCAGGAACTAGTCCAGAATCTAATGAGTTTTGAAAAATTATCACTAATGCATCCACTATTTCTTGGGCTACTTCCTTAAGCACTCTAGGATGCAGACCATCTGGCCCTGGGGATTTATCTGCCTTCAATCCCTTCAATTTACCTAACACCACTTCCCTACTAACGTGTATTTCACTCAGTTCCTCCATCTCATTGGACCCTCTGTCCCTTACTATTTCTGGAAGATTATTTATGTCCTCCTTAGTGAAGACAGAACCAAAGTAATTATTCAATTGGTCTGCCATGTCCTTGCTCCCCATAATCAATTCACCTGTTTCTGTCTGCAGGGGACCTACATTTGTCTTTACCAGTCTTTTCCTTTTTACATATCTATAAAAGCTTTTACAGTCCATTTTTATGTTCCCCGCCAGTTTTCTCTCATAATCTTTTTTCCCCTTCCTAATTAAGCCCTTTGTCCTCCTCTGCTGAACTCTGAATTTCTCCCAGTCCTCAGGTGAGCCACTTTTTCTGGCTAATTTGTATGCTTCTTCTTTGGAATTGATACTATCCCTAATTTCTCTTGTCAGCCACGGGTGCACTACCTTCCTTGATTTATTCTTTTGCCAAACTGGGATGAACAATTGTTGTAGTTCATCCATGGAACCTTTAAATGCCTGCCATTGCATATCCACCGTCAATCCTTGAAGTGTCATTTGCCAGTCTATCTTAGCTAATTCACGTCTCATACCTTCAAAGTTACCCCTCTTTAAGTTCAGAACCTTTGTTTCTGAATTAACTATGTCACTCTCTATATTAATGAAGAATTCCACCATATTATGGTCACTCTTACCCAAGGGGCCTCTCACGACAAGATCGCTAATTAACCCTTCCTCATTGCTCAAAACCCAGTCCAGAATAGCCTGCTCTCTAGTTGGTTCCTCGACATGTTGGTTCAAAAAACCATCCCGCATACATTCCAAGAAATCCTCTTCCTCAGCACCTTTACCAATTTGGTTCACCCAGTCTACATGTAGATTGAAGTCACCCATTATAACTGCTGTTCCTTTATTGCACACATTTCTAATTTCCTGTTTAATACCATCTCCGACCTCACTACTACTGTTATGTGGCCTGTACACAACTCCCACCAGCGTCTTCTGCCCCTTAGTGTTACGCAGCTCTACCCATATTGATTCCACATCTTCCCGGCTTATGTCCTTCCTTTCTATTGCGTTAATCTGTTCTTTAACCAGCAACGCCACCCCACCTCTCCTTCCTTCATGTCTATCCCTCCTGAATATTGAATATCCCTGAACGTTGAGCTCCCATCCCTGGTCACCCTGGAGCCATGTCTCTGTGATCCCAACTATATCATAATCATTAATAACAATCTGCACTTTCAATTCATCCACCTTATTACGAATGCTCCTTGCATTGACACATAAAGCCTTCAGGCGCTCTTTTACAACTCTCTTAGCCCTTATACAATTATGTTGAAAAGTGGCCCTTTTTAATGCTTGCCCTGGATTTGTCGGCCTGCCACTTTTACTTTTCTCCTTTGTACTTTTTGCTTCTACCCTCACTTTACACCCCTCTGTCTCTCTGCACTGGTTCCCATCCCTCTGTTGTGAGCTAACCTCCTCACACCTAGCCTCTTTAATTTGATTCCCACCCCCCAACCATTCTAGTTTAAAGTCACCTCAGTAGCCCTCGCTAATCTCCCTGCCAGGATATTGGTCCCCCTAGGATTCAAGTGTAACCCGTCCTTTTTGTACAGATCACGCCTGCGCCAAAAGAGGTCCCAATGATCCAAAAACTTGAATCCCTGCCCCCTGCTCCAATCCCTCAGCCACGCATTTGTCCTCCACCTCATCGCATTCCTACTCTCACTGTCGCGTGGCACAGGCAGTAATCCCGAGATTACTACCTTTGCGGTCCTTTTTCTCAACTCCCTTCCTAGCTCCCTATATTCTCCTTTCAGGACCTCATCCCTTTTCCTACCTATGTCATTGGTACCTATATGTACCACGACCTCTGGCTCCTCACCCTCCCACTTCAGGATATCTTGGACACGATCAGAAATATCCCGGACCCTGGCACCAGGGAGGCAAACTACCATCCGGGTCTCTGGACTGCGTCCACAGAATCGCCTATCTGACCCCCTTACTCTCGAGTCCCCTATCACAACTGCCTTCCTCTTCCTTGCCCTACCCTTCTGAGCTACAGGGCCAGACTCTGTGCCGGAGGCACGGCCACTGTCGCTTCCCCCGGGTAAGCTGTCCCCCCCAACAGTACTCAAACAGGAGTACCTGTTGTTAAGGGGCACAGCCACCGGGGTACTCCCCATCACCTGACTTTCCCCCTCCCCCTCCTAACCCCTCCTAACTGTGACCCACTTGTCTGCCTCCCGTGGCCCCGGCGTGACCACCTGCCTTCCACTCCTCTCTATCACCTCCTCTCACTGTATTACATGCAGTAATACACAGCACACAACAAAATAGTTACAACTGCACATACAGTCACTAGATAATATGAGCACAAGTCCTTGTGTGTAAATGTAAAACTAACTTCCAACTTATTTTCATTTTCACTTCAATACAACTAAGAAATATGTTCACCACTCTTACACAGTAATGATAAGAGAACAATAAGATATTCTAAAGTAGTCTTTTGATTATATTGAATGCATTATAACTTTGTATTAGTACCTGTTATGTCACCTAATGTCATACTTTTGTTTACTGTCTCTTTGATCTCATTCTTAGTGCTAATGATCCTAACCAACACATTCTGTTCTACGTGATTAATATTTAGAGTGTTTTTTTGCATTTACTGTATATTTTTAATATTAATTCTGTGGAGTATTTAAATCATATGAAGTGTCTAATTCTACTTCAAGTTCAATTATGCCAATGTAATAGAGTTCATTAGAAGAAATGTGAAATTTTTGCTTTGAAAAATTAAACTTGCTAAATCATTCTTGCTGCTCTGTAGTTCTCAGTTACACATTATTAGCTCCCTTTAACAGGATAGGCTGCCTTAATAATCAACAGGGCACCTGAACAAGAAATGTCCAAGTGCAGCTGCTCTTCCCTGAGACATGCTTATTTCAGACATTTAAGGTCAGCCCCCCCCCCTCAATCTCCTATGCCCCAAGGTAAAAACACCCAATCTCTCCTTGTAATTCAAACCCACCAGTTCTCGCAACATCTTTATGAATCTTTTCTGCGCCCCTTGCATCTTAATTACAATTTCCCTAATACTTGGTGACCAGAAATGCGGACAATACTCCATGTGTGGTCTCAGCACTATTTGTACATTTGTACTATGACCCTCATCCCCCAACCCCTGTACTCATTGTAACTAACAAACTGCTCAAAAAACTCAGTGGGTCAAGCATCTTCTGTGGGAGGATGGAAAATGTCAATATTTCATGGTGAATCCTGAATCCGGGCTATGTCTTGTGTCTCCCCAAATGCTCAGTGATGAACCACTGAAGACAGGTGTGCAAGACACCCTGTCCACCTGTGTTGCCATTTTCAGGAAACTAGATAGTCGGGACCTAAGTCTCTGTTCTACAATACTCAGCGGGGTCTTCTCACTTCCTTTTCAAGTCTTGCCCTACCTCAACACAAGTGGAACACTTTCTACTTGTCTAACTTCTATTGTGGGGTTTTGCAAATAAAACAGTGGAGGCATTTTATGGTTCAGAAAGGCTGTTGCAACTCATTTATTGAAAACCTGAAACTGAACCTAAAGTGCAGTAGAAGTCCTTTACATAATTATGCCATCATGTCAGAGCAGCTTCTTGAAGTGAAACCCCAACTTAATGGCAATGGTTGTGAATTATGTACATTTCCACCAATTATGTTACCCTACACAGCCCTCCACCCCAGAATTTGCCAGCATTGTGAGACTGCCCAGCCTGTTAGGTCCTCTGTTCCATGGGTGGAGGAACAGCGGGTGCCCCTGGCTCGTCCAGAGCTGTGTTGACACACACATGGTCATGTCGTGAAGGTAGGGGCATAGTAGCGGAATCCTACAAATCTTGCTGGGCTGGTTTAAGACGACCTACTGAAATACATTCTGTTTTTACCCTTCTTATCTATGATGAGTCTTTTCTCCACATTCCAAAACACGGAACGGGCCATCATAAGGGGGCCTAAGGGAATGTTGGTGTGCATCATGGCGGATGAAAACAAACGAGGTGGAATCTAGGTCAACAGTCACCCATGTATGCCATGATGGGGAGGTAGGAATACGTGAAAAGGATTGAATTTACTGAAGAGGGTGGAAACTGTTGAGAAGCCGAGCAAGAGGTTGTGGTGTCAGGAATGAGATCACCTGGCAAACATAACAGCTGTCTCTATACCAACTCAGCCACAGACGCCTGCAGGTCCTCTTTTGGAAGAATTCTGAGCCCCTGCAGGGCCCATGGGAGACAATCATGTCAACACTCATCGGTCAGTGAAGCTCTCAGAGCAGCTTTTAAGGGGCAGTGGAGACCGCTCACATAGGCTATTGGACTGCAGGTGATACACTGTGGTGTGATGCAGCCTAATGCCAAGGTTCTGGGCCATCACAGCCCAAAGGTTTAATATGAATTGGGGACTGCAGTCAGTGAAAATATCAGATGGAGTGCCAAACAGAGCAACCCAGGTGCTGTTGTATGCCTGAGCCACAATGCGGCCGTCGTTGAATCTAGAGGGATGACCTCTGGCGACCTGGTGATACGGTCCACCATGATATGGAGGTGTGTGAAAACACGGCAGAGCAAAGAGGATCATCAAGTCTATATTGACATGGTCGAACCATCACACTGGGACCTCAAAAGGTGCCATAACAGTTATTTTTCCTGCTGGCACTCCACACAGGCTGCAGTCCAACCACGCACGTCCTTTCTTTAGTGCAACCAGTTAATGTGAGGACTTCTAGCCCGGATGCGAGAGCCCATGTATGGAGTCAGAAACAGTCCACCTCCAGTTTGTGGACACGAAGGGGCGAGGGAGACCAATTGAGACATCACACAGGAGAGAAATCACTGCTTCCCCAAACTCAATGTCAGCCAACCACAGACCCGTGACTGTTGTTCGGTAAGCCTGGACCTCTGGGTCATTAGCTTGGTCAGCTGCCATGCCGGCATGTCAACCCCTAAGCATATGACCTTAGTGGCTGGCTGTGAGAGTCAATCAGCCACGGCATTACTCTTCCCCTTGATATGTTGTATATCAGTTGTGAACTTTGATATGTAGGCTAAGTGGTACTGTAGTCATGCAGACCAAGGGTCTGATATTTTGACAATCACATGCACAAGGGGATTGTGGTCAGTGAACTCTGTGAAATGGTGGCCCTTTAGAAGAAAAAGAAAATGGTGGACCGACAGCTAGAGACTGAGAAGCTCACGGTCAAATGTGTTGTACGCCCTTTCGGGGGGATGGAGCTGCCACCTGAAGAAGGCAAGCGGCTGGCACACACCTCTAACCAACTCTTCGTGCACAGCACCCACACCACAGTCTGAAGCATTAGAGATAATGGCAATCGGTGCGTTGGGGAGTGGATGCGCCAGCAGGATCACATTAGAAGGAACTTGTTTGGCACCAGCGAATACCCTGGTCATGTCCGCTGACGAGTCAAGTTCACGATTAGGGGTGTTGTCTTTAAACGCACTATACGGGGAAGCATAAGTTCAGCAGCTTGCAGTATGAAGTGGTGATAGAAATTTACCATGTCTAAAAATTCTTGTAGTTTTTTTAGTAATGCAGGGTGGTGGGAAATCCATAATACCGGCTACTTTTGACAGAAGAATTGCGCATCTTCTGTGGAGATGCGATGACTGAGAAGTGTGTGGTTGACAGCCCAAACTGGCGTTTAACAGGGTTAATAATCAACCTGTGTTGTCTTAAATGCTCGAAAAGTGTGCGGAGATAGGATACATGTTCATATTTGTATACACTGGCACTGAGTTTGACATCCAGGTGAACAAAAAGAAAATCTCAGTCTTTTAAAACAGTCAGTCAGCTGTTGGAAAGTCTGTGCTGCATATGTCAGCCAAATGGCATGCGCAAAAACTCTTAAGACACCAAATGGGGTTATCACAGCTATTTTGGGAATGTCCTTTGACCACACAGGTACCTGATGGTAGCCCCTAACTAAAAGGACTTTGGAAAAAGTTGACTTTCTAGCTAAATGTGCTGAAAAGTCTTGGATGTGTGGGACCAGGTAGCGATTGGTGGTGGTGACCTCATTAAGTTGTTGGTAATCACCACATGGGTGGCAACCACCATCAGATTTACGGACCATATGGAGGGGCGAAGCCCAGGGGCTATTTGACCAGCGTACAATGCCAAGTCATTCCATGTTGGCAAACTCAGCCTTCATGGTTGTCTGCTTTTCTGGGTCTAGTGTATGCAAGTGGGCACAAACTGGCGGGCCAGTTGTGGAAATGTGGTGCTCAACCCCATTTTTTACTATTTTCAGGGAGAATGTGAGCTTGGTGAGGTTTGGGAATTTGCCTAGCAGTTGAGTAAATGCAGTGGTGCATGCACTTGACAGAGTTGTCATGGGGAACTTACTGAGGAAGCAGGGTAACAATCCTAAGTCCTTGATATCCACACGCCAGCACTTCTCAAGATCAACCAACAGTCCTTGTGCCAAAGATCTGCATCGAGCAGAGATCTGGCCACTTTTAGCTAGGACAAGATCCCATGTGTAGCATCACCCAGTGAAGCAGAGTGTCACCCATCATGTCCCATAAGTCTGGATCCTGCTGCCATTGGCGGCCTCCAGTGAAGTTTGTCATTCTTTGCCTTCTGGTCAATAGGCGATGCTGACAGCACACCCACTTGAACACCCATGTCACACAGGAAGCGTGACCCTGAAAAGGTGTCCAGTAGGCAACTCTGGAAACTGGAACCCACAGAGTTCTCAGACCTCTGATGTCTTGATGTGCTGGCACTGTCAAAGCTGCAAGGCAGTCGGCATGTCCTAGCGTTCCTACCAAAGCAAGCATGGTAAGAGCACAGGTCTGGCATTGTCTATTTTGCAGCCGCAGGCATCCTTATGTTAGGCACCTTGCTGACTGGGCTTATTGAGGTAGAGAAAGGAGGAGGAATAACGTACCTCTGCCTAACTGAGTGTAGACTATCAGCCATTCTAGCAAGCTCCCCACTGTCCATCATGGATGCATTAGTGAGGGCTTTACAAACTTGGTCAGGAATTTGCTTCATGAAGAGTTCTTTAAAAATAAAACAAGGATGGTGATTTCCCAGGAGGGACAGCATGTGGTCCATTAGCTCCAAAGTCTTACCAGTGCCAAGATTGAGCAGGGACTGCAACAGTTTGGTGTGCTCAGACTCTGATAGACCAAAAGTCTGTAAAAGGTGTGTTTTTAGCAATCAGTGCTTATCGAGTTCAGGTGTGTGTTCAAGCAGACTCACCACTCTCACAGCCATGGAGTTGCTGAGCGACGCTACCACATAGAAGTATTTTGTGTTGTCAGTGGAGATTTTTTGAAGCGTGAATTGAGCCTCTGCTTGTATGAACCAAGTGACGGCATTTTGCTCTAAGAAATAGTTTGTGAATGTTTACTGTAAGCCCATCTCGTAACCTGGAAATGTGGAGAACAATAACATAAAGGGAAGTTGGAGATATGAAGGTGAGGGAAGGTCTTGAAGTTGGATGCAAAGATAATTCTATTTTCTTGTTCAGTGTGAGAGAAGGAAGCAATAGTGATACAGTCATGAACATACCAGAGAAAGAAGTAAGGAAGGGTTTAGTGAAGGTCTGAAATAAAGAAAAGAGCAGATAAATCACAGAATGACAGGTCTTGCTTATACCCACAAAGATTCCAACAATAACTTTTCTATTGGGAGGAAATCAGAAGATTTCCAGGAGAAGTTGTTCAGTATGAGAATAAGTTTATACTGGTGTTTGAGATTATGATGGAAGGGGCTGACAAAGTCTCAAAGACTCAAAGAACAAAGATTTCAGACATAAATTATGGAGAGGAATAAAGAATCAGAGTAGAAAACAGCTGGTTCCATTGAATAGGACTCACCTCAAACAATGGGTTTATGGAATTAGCCCTAATTTAGGGAGGAGGTTTTAGTGGATTGTTTGTCATCTAGCAAATATGAATTTGGAGAACTGTGGATAGATAGTATACTGGATTACTGTGTGGGTTAGATGCCTGGATGTTTGCCCAGTGAACTTCAATATTTTCTCTGTAGGAAAGGTCATTAACCCTGTGTTACTTTGACATCTATTGCTTACTGAAATTACTAGGTGATTAGATATCTTCTCAGGTAAGGCATCTAATGTAGAAAAGAGGAAACACCTGATAAATAATAGCTGTAAGATGGAAGGAGACTAGTACTAGCTGCTGCACTTTGAAATTGCAGTGACATAGAATTGGAGACTGTTTGGAACTAGAAGTAATTTAACAGTATGAAAATCTAAAGAACATAAATAAACATGAGTAGGAAAAGAACACTCAGACAGTCAACTCTTCCTTGCCATTCAGTGTGATTAGGTCTTATCTGTTCTCCTATGCCAGTTTCTCATTGCCTTGAAATCACCAATCTTTAAAAAAAATACCTTTAAATACTTCCAAAAACCTAACATACTCAACCCTTCAGACTATTTCTTCACTATATTCCTTCTGATATATTTATCTACCCTCAAATAAAACAGAATGTCCTATTTAAAAACAGTAAATAGAGGCCAGTAATGTGTCCTATTTTCTGATGTTGGCTCCCAGAGCATAAAGGAAAACAAAAGCATTGCTTGAGAAAAGGAAAACAAAAGCATTTACTATTGTTTTACATTAGTTAATGCAATCTTGCTAGACTTGAGCATTATCAAGTTTTTTTTGCTTCATGGTATCATTGCACAGTCTGAGTCAGATTTTGATTTTCTGGCTATTCATTTTAATTTGAATGAATAGACTATCTAGAGCGTCTATTATCACTAATTCCACGGTTCCTGAAAATGCATTCCTAGTGGTGTTAACTACTGTAAGTTCCTAGTGAGAATTGATAGAGCACAAAAACTCACCTGCTGTTTAGAATAAATTGTTACTAAATAGCATTTTTTTTGTATGGAGAAGTAATAAGTCACGGCTACCAATTTAAGATTAGTAATCAAAACAGTTTAATTAATTAGTGCCGGATTTCATCATCTTATTGTCCTAAAAATGGAAACACAGCGTAACCAGTACCACGCAACAAAGTAAACTGATGATTGGAATTTTACCCATCTCTCACTCTGAGCAGATCCTGATTAGGAAAGTCAGTGTTGTAATTGGAAAGAAATAAGAAACTTAGTATCAAATGGCAATCATCAATCTGGATATATATGGAATAAACAAAAACTGAAAATTTTTTTTTTAATCTTACCGGGTCATGCAGTGTCAATTGAAAGAGAACAAAGGCCATACTTTGGCAGGTCAAACAGCATCTGTATAGGCAAATGGTGTGGGTCAATGTTTCAGATCAAGACCCTACACCAGGATTTTAAGGGAACAGGAAAGATTGCCAGTACATAGATACAAGTAGTTGATGGGAACCAGATGGGGAGAAGATGATGGCCAGATAGAGGTGGGTTGGGGAGTGGTGTGGGACAGTGCATAGCTGATATGTGAAACCAATTGGAATGGGATGGCTGTGGGGCAGACCTTCCCACTCTTTGGAAAGAGAATTGTCTTATGTTTCAAGTTCCAGGTATTTTTTCAAAATGAGAAAAGACAAATAAATCAGGTGATTTTAATTGCAGAGAATGTAGTGGAAGGAATGTATCAGACTGAGCTGGCCTTGAACAAGCTGGCCAATTCCTCAACAGCATTACTGACAGACTGGTTAGGGGCATGTGATGAAAGAATTAGCATGAGGGAGCAACCTGCTTGGTCTTTTCTGGAGTGATCCAGCTGCTCTGGATGTACTTGCTCATGGCAGGATTGATAGAAGTGACTGCCCACCCAATTCTTATGGTGATCAACTCTCTTCTTTGCACCCAGGAAACTCTTAATTTAATGTGACAGTCTTATTCAGAGTCAATGCTGATCTGTCAGCACAAACTAAACATCTGCATGACAACTAAAACAATTGCTGCAGGATTCAGCAGCAACAAAACTGTACTCCACCACAATCTATAACTTCATAAATTGGCATTTCCTATTATTCTATTGAACCCAAACAGTGAGGAGATGAATTACGATTCAATAAGTGGCAGGAGCAGGCACACAGAAAAGGCAGTGGTAACATGGTGAATCCACAGCCACCTCTGTAGAATTGAATATTTGTGCTACAGGACTAGCCATATTTCAGTACAACTATTTTCTGCCTGGCAATGTAGAAACGTGTTCTGTTATGTTTCTCTCTACAAAGAACAACATCAAACTAATCCAACCAATTACAGCTCCATTAGTCTATGCTCCATCTTCAGCAGACTGTTAGAAGGTACTAGTTAGCATGTGATCAAGCAGTACTTGTTCTCCTCTTTTAATGTTTGATTTCATCAGGACCATTTAACTCAAAGTCTTGCTTCAGCCTTGCTTCACTGTGAGCTGATACAAGAATTAGTGTAAGTGTGTTTGTCTTTGATACCACAGCAACATTTCATTGAGTTAAGCCATTGTGAATCAATGGTGAAAACTGACAGGACTCACACAAAGGACAACTGATCAAAGTTGATATTATTTTGAGGTGGCAGAGTGGGAGGAGTGGAAAGATGTCAAACATATCACCTTCATGATATCAGTGCTGAAACTCCCCAAAGAGAGGTACCTTATGTCCATTCAACTTCAACTGCTTCATCAGTGCTAAGGTCGAAAGTGAGTCAGTTTGCTGATGGTTGCAGTGTTCTATTTCATTCAAACCTCTTTAAATCATGAAGTAATCTATGTCCACTGGAACAAAACCTGGACAAAGATCAAATATGGCCTGTTAGGTATAAAGCAGTACTTGTGCCTCATTAACACTGACAGCAGAGAACCTAACCACATTCCCTAGGCATTGATTGTAGTAGTATTGCTGAATTCTCTCCTAGTAGTATGCTGTGTAGTAATAATAATAGTACTAGTAATAACCTGAAATACAACTGGACTGTTGTCATTACATAAGATTATTAGTTGCAGTAGAGAATCCATTTTAATCTTATTATTAGTATTTTCATCATTAGATACACATTGATGTGAATACTTAATACAATTTTTATCTGTTATACTTGCACAACTCTGTCATAATTCCAAGTTTTACTTAATCCTCTCTATTCTTGAACTCCAAAATTCTAATCTTCAATAACCTCATTTATCCTTTTCACATCTCCATGTATTAAATTGATTTGACTATTAATCTGCCCTTTCCGTTAATCTATCTTTATCATTTTCATTTTTTTTCTTTGCAGTTTTCTTTTTTTAATGTCATCTGTAAATTTTGGCACTGAGCTCCTTTTATGCCTGTCCAGAACATTCAGACTTTCAATGATCCCAACAATAATCTGTGTTAGTTACTCCTATTTACATCACCAAGATCTAACAAAATTGGTTGCTCTTGGCTTTGCTTTCTGCTATTGAATATTGCAGTAAGACTGAAGTTTAAACTCCACTGAAAAGGGGAGAAAAAAGGGATATACCTATGGATATCAAAATCAAAGCTGAAAGTCTGCAACAGATACAGAAAATGCAGGGAAAACTCTTCTTTGGAAAAAAAAAGAAACAGTAAACATTTTGGGTGTTTGGCCCTTAGAACTGGGTTATAGAGAAATACAAGTTAATTTTCAGTGGAAGAGAAGGTAGAAGAGGGAAATGTAAAATAAATGAAATGTCTGTGATGAGACTGAAAACATCTATTTAGCTGGAAAAACAAAATGTTTCTTAACTGTTCCAATTTCATGTATGCATAAGGGAAGGCTGGACAAAATTTGCTGTAGGAACTGAGGCCTATGATCAGATGCAAATACTGTACATAATTCACAGTTTGACTTTGCTTAACTAAATTATGTTGATGCAATTTCACTCATATATGTAATACCATAGAGTTCCAGAATGGTTTCAGCTTTGATTGATACAAATAATATGTTTTTCAAAGAGAAACATTTCTTAAAGCTTCAGGCCACTCATCCAGAATTCTCTGTTTAAGCCACCAGCTTAATATTACCTATTCTTTCATAACATGGAACATTTCTTCTGCTTTACAGTATGTATTCTTTACAGCTTGGATTATAGATTTCAATTGCATGGTTAACATTTACCTACACGTTATCACCAATGGTTATCTGTTTGAGAGTTGGTGGGGGAAAAATGTTTGATTTTCTTCAGGAAGGTTAAAAAATGTGAAGTTGGAAGGAGTAAAAACATATTGATTAAATTTCCTTTCAACTTTGACAGTGTGTATGTTTTTGCTAGTAAATATCAAAAGATTGTACATGAAAACAGTTGAGCGTAGATACTGACTTATTACTGGCATTCAAAGTCAGCGATGTATTCTCACCCGACCCATTCTGCTGATGTGTATGATCACGAAAACTTGATTTAAACTCTTTGTGGCATTTTTTAAAGAAATGCTGCTTAAACTTAATTCGTCATCAAATAAATCATAGCACATGTTAGACATTGAGGAGGCTGATTTTATCCATCTAATGGATTACCATCCTTGAGTTTGGGAGTGTCAAGCAAAGGAAACTGGACAAAGTATAAATCTACTAAGCCCAGTTTCTTTTACATGGGCAAAGATTACTCTCAATGCAAGAAATTGGATCTCAAATTATATTGGTCAGAGATTCCAAATCACTTCACACACCAAGATCTCTACTTGTAGTTCATCAGAAAAGTGGCTGCAGAAGGCAAACAGCTGAATCTATTATCATCGATTTGAAATACGTGAAAGGGGATTAGATACTGACCAGATGGATGACATTGGATTGTAATTATCCAGCAAGGAACAGCATCACAGCTGAAGATCTTGACAATTGGCAAAAAAAAGTCCCATAGACAAGTCAATAGGAATTAGACCTGTTTAACACCCACAACAGTGGGTATGTTCTCCCTTGCCCTCAATTTTGGTCTTTATTTCTGAATGATCTGTAACAAATCTAGCCGTAAAATTGTGCTTTAATCTGAAAATTCATTTAACTATCTGTCAGAATTTGCAGTACATGTCCTGACTTGTACATGTGATGAGAAACAAGAGTAGGTTTTTGCAGTTAAGAGTATTTTCATGGAGTTGATGTTGAAATAGGAAGGAATTCGGAGCATTATGTTAGCCCATTGGCATCAATATATGCCCCATGTTGGTTGCAATATCTGCAAAGCACCCAAGCTTTTAGTTGAAGATGAACTGAATGCAAATGGTAAAATACCATTGAAAAGGAAACCTGTGTCTTTGAACTACAAACAGAGTTCAGTTTTCTGCAATGATGCTATCCTTATGAAAAGGATGGATATAATAATTGTGCTCTTTCTATTCCTATTGCACCACCACAAGAGTATAAACTTGGTGTCTGGAACTCTGGCAGGTCTATTACATTTATACTTGGGTTAGACAAAGTGCAAAGATGGAACATTAATTTACGCATATGTTTATTGAGCCATTCAAAGATTATATATACAGGACAGCAATTTGTTTTGCATGTTGGCTCAAAGTAGGCAATAGCAAATCAACAGCCCATTTTGCATTCTGCCCAATTTGCTTTGAAAATATTAAATTTCATATAAATTTATACTAAAACATGATTGCTCAATTTCTCCCTTAATTTTCTTTCAGGATGCCTCAATAGCCCACAGATTCCATATCATGCGGGAGAAACATCCTGAGAAGTTCAACAGTCGGTAAGTTAATTTAAACTCTTTGTTACAATATTGTCACATTAATGATCCACCCAAAACAGTAATATCATGAATCATTATATTTATTCTGTGATTAGTTGTGATAATCAAAAAAGGTGTATGTTGTACTTAATATAAATGGACAGAAATATCTAAAACAGGTGTAAAAATCAGGCACAATTTTTTTATTAACTAACCTATTTTCTATGCTCTCTCATATTAGTTTTTTTTTAGGTTTTAACACATCTACCTCCAAACAAACCAAGCTTTCCATCAGAAGTTAAAAAGGATGATGTTATCCTTACACTAAAGGCAGTTAATTCCACTTTCCACACCTACACTGACACGTCTAAACATGGCGTTCTCTACTGTTAGAATGAGGATAAATGCAGATTAGAGAAGCAGCATCTCATATTCCATTTTGGTAAACTTCAACCTGATGACATGAGCAGAGATTTTTCTAATTTCTGGTACTCTTCTCTGCCCATCTTCCACCCCCTTTGTTTTCCTTAAGGTCACTGTTCTCATCACCCCTTCTCTTTCGTCTTTCTCTCCCACTCCACTTGCCTATTGCCCACACATTTCTCCATTCAGTTCTCCTCCTCACCTCTTTCCCCTTATTCCATGGCCCACTGTCCTCTTCTTCAGTCCCTGTATCACTTCCCCCTATTTACTCCCAGCTTCTCTCACTCCTCTTCCTTCACCTGCCTATTATCCTCCTCTCACCCATGTCCACTGATCACTTGCCTGCTCTTGGTCACCCCTTCCCCCATCACCCATCCCCCACCCCACATCTTTAACTCTCCACATTTTCTTTCCGGTCCTAATGAAAGGTCTCAACCTGAATTTTCAAGTGTCCATTTCCATTCAGAGATGCAGCCTGACCCACTCTCTTTTTCTAGCATTTTACATGTTGTTTCCTCTGAATTTTCCTCATTTGCAGTCTCTCTCCATTTAGAAAATAACCTGTTTTTTGATCCCTATTATCAGAGTACCTGACTATATACATTCCCACATTAAACTCCTTCAGATATTTTGCAATCTATCGCCCATTGCACAATGTTCTCATCACAGCATGCCCTTCTGGCTATTTTTGTATCATTGACAAACTTGGAAACTTTATATTTCATTCCCACTCCAGGTTTTTCATGTAAATAATGCAATCAGCATCTCTGAAAGAAACATTTTGCTCGAAATATTCGATTTCACATTACATTTGATCCTAATGGGAATTAGACAGCAATGATTCAAGATTAATCTGCCAGCATATTGAGGGACAGAATTTTAAAATCTCAGCTTCCACGTCCTGCTGTGGAACTGATTAGCCATTTTATAGTAAATGGAGTTGTTTGGTTGGCTTGTCTCTTAATGGTTGCCATGTCCATTTATTGTTCAACAGTTCTGAACAGTGAATTCACTTTTTTTTTCTCAAGACTTGTCACTGAAGTTAATTTAGCAGACATATCATTGATGTGGAAAAATATATTAACTCTTAACAGTTAACCCTGCATCACTTTTATTCCAAAAGTGATAAATTTAGCAAATTTGGAGAGCTGAGAATCAGAGCTTTTGCTTATAATATCTTGAATCATAACTTGAAATAGAGAGTGAGAGAGAGAGAGACATCGTTGCAGGGCAGAAGCCATTTGAAAAGAACAAGGCTCATCGAGAGTGAATCCTAATCTGAAGCAGTGAGTGAGAGAGAGAGACATTGTTGAAGGGTGGAGCCCTTTAAAAAGAACAAAGCCATTGTGATAGAGTTTTATTTGAGCCAATAAAAAGAAAGGTGGTGCAAATAGAGCAGCCATTGTTGGAGTGGAAGATTTTGGCTCAACAAGCTTTGGTGAGAATAGGCTTGAGCAAGCAGAGGTTTTAAGTAAGTTTCTGGTTAGATGTTTTTTCTCTTTCTTTGTCTACTATTACATGACTACAGCACTCACAGTGGCTGCAGAGTAAGAGGTATGTTCTCTGGAATTGTTGCAAAAACTCTGAGAGACCTCTAGTCTCCCTGATACCTATATTTTCATGGTGCATTGAGCTGCAGCTCCTTGGAGACCGTGTTAAGGAAATGAAGCTGCACCTCGATGACATTCAACTCATGTGGAAGGATGAGGAGGAGGTAGAATCAGGGTTGACACCCCTAAGTTATAGCAGGCAGGTACCTGGGTGACTGTCAGGAGGGGGAAAAGGCATAAGCAGCCAATGCAGAGTAACCCTGCAGCCATTCCCCCCAGTAATAAGTATACCACTTTGGATACTGTTGGGTGGGATGATTGCTTGTATACTGCTGTGGTAGAAGCTGCAGCAACCGTATCTGTGGTACTGAGTCTTTCTCTATAGCTCAGAAGGGAAGGGGGAGGAAAGGTGTGTAATAGTAATAGTGGATTCTATAGTTAGAGGACCAGACAAGAGATTCTGTGGATGTGAAAGAGACACCCCTATAGTACTTTGCCTCCCAGGTGCTAGGGTCAGGGATGCCTTGAATTGGGTCCACAGCATTTTAAAGTGGAAAGGTGAGCAGCCAGAAATCATGGAACATATTGGTAGCAATGACATAGGTAGGGAAAGGGAGGCAGTCCTGAAGAGAGGAGATAGAGAATTAGGTAAAAAGCTGAAAAGCAGCACTTCTGGGGTAGTAATCCCTGGATTTCTGTCTATGCCACGAACCAGTGAGGGTTAGAATAGGATGATTTGCCACATGAATGGCTGAGGAATTGGTGCAGGCGCCAGGGTTTCATATTTCTGGAACATTGGGATTTCTTCTGGGGAAGGTATGACCTGTACAAAAGGGACGACTATAATAACCAATTGATAAACTTTCCATATATGTCAGAAGGACACATAACATGTATTACCAGTTGTTTCATAACCTCGAGCTATTTCAAGTCACTTAAGGGCCAGTGATGTAATTTCAAATTACAATTACTGTTTAAATGGTATAATTAGGAAACGTGGCAGCAATGTTATCAATATCACAAATTTATGAATGCGCATTTACACTACTTTTCATTTCTTGGTATAGAATTAAAATGTCCATCTTATTGCACCTGTTTAAGCCACTCACAATGATTTTGGCTAACTGCAGTGTTTTATCACCTCACATGGTGGGGCATTTTCAGGATTGTCATGTACCATTTAGATCTAACCTCCACTAACCAAGATTAGTGTGCATTCCTTAAAGTGGAAGTCTGCAATATCTTCAGTCGATGCTGGCAAGGATTCTAGAAGTTCAGTTAAAGCAAACGATAAGCAAGTATAATGCCACATGAGCAGAGAGGTCTTCATGGTTTTTCAACAGTGCAGTGCAGGCATTGGTGGAGGAGGAAGAGAAACAGCCAATATCTCTGGCAAGACCTCTCAACATATGCTGAAAAGGTGATGGGAATGAAAGCTGGAGAAGCAAACAAGCCCCTAAGGTAGCCTCAAGGTATGTAGTGATGCCAACCAAGCACCCATAATTCCTACTGCACTCATGCAGTTCACACTATTTGGCATCTTACGCCCACGTTTATACCTCAGTGATTTCAAGTTATTCAAGAATTGTCTTGGATCTTGGCAGTAGAAAAAAAAAATTGTCAGTGTTCATTACATTAGTTAATGCTAACAGAGAGGGGATCCTTCTTGCTACTTAATGCCTGTTTAGCAAGTTAAGGAGGCCATCATTTGAAGCACCGAGCCCCAATTTCATAATACTTATATCAAATTAGCATTGTGCAACTGTGTATCAGTCACCAATTCAGTATCCGTGGCACCAACAAAAAATTGCTGAGCTGAACTTTGCATCGTCTGCATCTTACTTTCCCTGCTTTTCCACTGCACAATTACAACCTCATTTGAATGTCATGCCTAGTTAATTTGGGATCTGAATTTTTTTGCCCTTTTTCAATCTAGCGCCTTTATCATTAACCTTTCATCGCTACCAGTCTTATTGTTACCCATTCTCGGTCTTCTAAAAGTAATTTCCTGAATAAAATCAGAACTAACCTGCTCAGTAACCTTATACATCTCTTCAATAACTACCCACCCTCAGGCTTACCAGCTTCAATGACCCTTATTGTTTGTGAATGACCTAGCATTTTTGCTGCAATTTCAGAGTTTTCAGTTCTTTCAAGAGTAATTAACAAGCAACAGTTTCAAAAACTAGAAAAAAATGAAATACATTAATCTAATCTCAAATATTTCAATAGAATGTAAAACTGACTAGAATTTTCTTTTCTGCTTGTCCTCTCCATGTGCCTAGTCTCACCATTAGTGTTGGGATTTTGTCTGTATTGAGGAGCAAAGCTAGGAAATAGCAAGTAATACCAAATACCTCAAGACCTTCCTGTTGATGTGGAAGCTCTAAATTTCCTGACAATTGCAACATGACTTGCTGACACTACTCAGGAAAATGCAGGATGATGCCTATTTTTCTCCCAGCACACATGACCTGTTTTGACTCATTTGATTTAGGAGTAATCCAGGTTTTAATTAGTGGAACTACATTACATTAAAAAAATATATGATGGGGCCACTTGAGTTCTGAATTTTACAATTTTACAATCAAACCATGAATGAAGGTGAAAAATCATCCTCCATTATATATTTCCCTTTGGTAAATACATCATCTTATGGGGAACATGCTTAATCATTGTCAATGTTTTCCATAAACCTTTCTAAATTTGATGCAAATTAGCAAACTATTACATCAAATTGAGATACAGAAAACAGCATGGTAGTTTTCTAAGTGGTTGTCTTATGCAGTTGATGTCAGGAACTTAGGATTGTGAAGGACTAATCGATCTCTCTGGCTGGTCCCAGGCATATCAAATTGCATTATGCCTATTACACATCTATGGTAAATTTTCCATCTGGTGCATGCTCAGTTCTCTCTTTAGGTTGCTAATGTAATCAGACATAGCAGATTTCAGTTGAGACATTATGTTGAGAGAAAGTAGGTGGCAATTTATTATTCTTCTGAGACTGCCAAACTGGATGTGGAGTTCTAGCTAATTTTAGCACCCTGAGGGAAAATATTTCAATCAAGTTTTTAATCTTTTAATCCCTACCAAGTTAATTTTAAAACAGATGCTAGTCCATTTAAGATGAAAAGGGCTCGGGAAAGAATGCAATATCTTCATCTTCAATTTTTGTTCCTTCATTAATATAATAGTCATCAAAATAGTAAGCAGTGTTTAGTTGATTGGCTAGCATATCTGCACATGCATGAATCCATCATGTTTATCATCCCAAATGTTGATGGGTTAGAAAATTGGCAACTTAATTTGGCATGAGGACGGCTGATGTATTTCATCATGTGCCCACAATGGGAGGCCCTTGGGCTTCAAGAAAATAACCTGGGCAAGCTGCCAATGCTTGCCATAGCTCTACAGGCTGCTTGTTCCACTGTATGTACAAATCTTGGCCCACCTGTGGCATTAGATATAGCTTCAGGTGAACACTAAAGTGGGAGAGGGATATGCCTGGGGAGATTGCAACTGACAGTGGTCAAATGGAGTGCAATAGCAAGTTTTACTTAATGAAGTCCTGGCTGATTCCTAGGTCACTTACCACTGGGCTAAACGTTGTCCAGCTGGCTTGGTATCTTTACCACAAGGAACACAAAGTTTCTTAAAACACTGACATACTTAAAATGTACCTTTTACATCTTTGGAATACTTCAAAATGCTTTACAAACAAAAAAAAATCTTTTGATGGCTAGTCCCTGCGGTGTTGAAAACATCGAAAATATTTTGCATGTACCAAGCACCAGTGAACCACAATGTGACTATCATTAGATAATCTGTTTTCATAGATTGAAGGATGACAACATAGAAGGGGGGATTCAGTCTCTGTAAGACCACAATTGTATTTCTAATGTCCACACCTTTTTTCTGAAGCCATGACCCTTTTTTCATTTAAAAATATAGATCAAAGTTTATTTTAAAAGGTTTAATTTAATCTATCCCCACCATCCCGTCAGGCATTTAATTCTAGATGATAGCCATTTGCTGTCTAAAAATTATTTTCTTCTTCTGATCTTTAACTCTTTTGTCACTCACATTAAATCTGTGCCTTCTTATTTTCATCCTTTCCACCAGTAGGAACAGTCCCTTCCTCTCCCTTCCTCTCCCTTCCTCTCCCTTCCTCTCCCTTCCTCTCCCCTCCTCTCCCCTCCTCTCCCCTCCTCTCCCCTCCTCTCCCCTCCTCTCCCCTCCTCTCCCCTCCTCTCCCCTCCTCTCCCCTCCTCTCCCCTCCTCTCCCCTCCTCTCCCCTCCTCTCCCCTCCTCTCCCCTCCTCTCCCCTTTTCCTTGGAGTAAGCCCTTCCTACTCCCAGCAACCCATGGCAAACCCAATTAACCCAAACCTAAAAACAGAACAATTTACAATGACCTGTAGATTTTTGGACTGTGCGAGGAAACCAGAGGGACCCAGAGAAAACCCCACGTAGTCCACAGGGAGGACGTACAGAGACTCCTTACATAACGGTGCTGGAAGTGAACTCCAATCTCCAGAACGCCCCCAGCTGTAATAACATTGCGCTACCCACTATGCTACCATGGTCACCCTAGTCCTGGGGTCCATGGACCCCTCAGTTAATTGTAGGGGTCCATGGCACAAAAACAGGTTGGGAAACCCTACCCTAGACTAATAACAGGACAATTTACAATGACCAATTAAAATACTAACTGATACGTCTTTGGACTGTGTTTTTTGACAGAATAAGCAATCTCTTTCCCATTTGCTAATGGCAGGATGGAAGAAGAATATGACTAACTTTTACATTTGCTTATTGCTAGTCTTGTAGAACAATATCTTTTCATTTTGCCAGCAGATGTCCATTCCAGATGCTCAGAAACCCTATGGCCATTGATGTGCCTGAATTCATGACAAAAAATATCCTGCTGTGCTTTTACCCTGCTTAAACAGGGAATTTTGTCCTCAGCTCCAAAGCCAAGTGCTTGGTCACACTTTTGCTCATGCTGCACATTTTATGCTCCTCTAAGGCCGATTGACTTTTGGGCCTAAGAAAGTTGAGACACTTACACCATTCATAAAATGATTCGTTGTCACTTCTAGCCATCATTTGAGAATTTCTCTTTCCAACCCCCAATCATCCTTGGTGACCTGACAGTAAGAAATCTAAAAGTAATAAACAGGTCTGAACATAATTGGTTGTCAAATTACAGAATGTCATTAACTGAACAGCAGGAAAGCCCGGCTGACAGGATAAGAAAGTGAAAATTGTGTTCAGTGACCTCCCATATCATTAGCGTTTTATGAAATTTAACCAAAGTGCTCCTGCACACATTGTACCAATGCAACAGTGCTACTTCCAGATCTATCTGCTTGCTGCAGTCCTTTTACAAGGGTCAATAGTATCCAATCATCTTTTCCCTCCACTGATGACAAGCTGACAGGTTCTTTGTTTCAGTTATGCTCAGTAACTGGAGTAGAACAATTGCATTTTATTCACAGATGTTCCAGTTTAATTAGAGGTCAGACAGAAATGATACATTGTGTCTGAAGATACTTTAATTTTTACTTCAAAGGTATACTTAGTTTATGAATTGTTTTCTTAAGCATTAAAATTGTGTTCCATCTTTCATAGAGTTGATGGTTACGTATAGTAAAAGTTCAGTTCAATTCACATTCAGTTGTAAGGAATTGCATCTCATTCTGCCATTTACAGTGGCATGCAAAAGTTTAGGCACACCTGGTCAAAATTTGTTACTGTGAATAGTTAACTGAGTAGAAGATGAACTGATCTCCAAAAGTCATAAAGTTAAAGATGAAACATTATTTTCAACATGTTAAGCAAGATTAGTGTATTATTTTTGTTTTGCACAATTTTAGAGTGAAAAAAGGAAAGGAGCACCATGCAAAGGTTTGGGCACCTCAAGAGATTTGAGCTCTCAGATAACTTTTACCAAGGTCTCAGACGTAAATTAGCTTGTTAGGTCTATGGCTTGTTCACAATCTCGTTAGGAAAGGCAAGGTTATGCAAATTTCAAAGTTTTATAAATACCCTGACTCCTCAAACCTTGTCCCAACAATCAGCAGCCATGGGCTCCTCTAAGCAGCTGCCCAGCACTCTGAAAATTAAAATAATTGATGCCCACAAAGCAGGAGAAGGCTATAAGAAGATAGCAAAGCATTTTCAGGTAGCCATTTCCTCAGTTCATAATGTAATCAAGAAATGGCAGTTAACAGGAACGGTGGAGGTCAAGTTGAGGCCTGGAAGACCAAGAAAGCATTCTGAGAGAACTGCTTGTACGATTGCTAGAAAGGCAAATCAAAACCCCGGGTTGACTGCAAAAGACCTTCAGGAAGATTTAGCAGACTCTGGAGTGGTGGTGCACTGTTCTACTGTGCAACGACACCTGCACAAATATGACCTTCGTGGAAGAGTCATCAGAAGAAAACTTTTCCTGGGTCTTCACCACAAAATTCAGCGTCAGAAGTTTGCAGCAGGCCAGGCAGCATCTCTAGGAAGAGGTACAGTCGACGTTTTGGGCCAAGACCCTTCGTCAGGAATAACTGAAGGAAGAGCCAGTAATAAATTTGAAAGGGGGAGGGGGAGATCCAAAATGATAGGAGAAGACAGGAGGGGAAGAGATGGAGCCAAGAGCTGGACAGGTGATTGGCAAAAGGGATATGAGAGGATCATGGGACAGGAGGCCCAAGGAGAAGGAAGGGGTGGAGGGGAAACCCAGAGGATGAGCAAGGGGTATAGTCAGAGGGACAGAGGGAGAAAAAGGAAAGTGAGAGAAAGAATGTGTGTATATAAATAACGGATGGGGTACGGGGGGAGGTGGGGCATTTGCGGAAGTTAAAGAAGTCAATGTTCATGCCATCAGGTTGGAGGCTACCCAGACGGAATATAAGGTGTTGTTCCTCCAACCTGAGTGTGGCTTCATCTTTACAGTAGAGGAGGCCGTGGATAGACATGTCAGAATGGGAATGGGATGTGGAATTAAAATGTGTGGCCACTGGGAGATCCTGCTTTCTCTGGCGAACAGAGCATAGGTGTTCAGCAAAACAGTCTCCCAGTCTGCGTTGGGTCTCGCCAATGTATAGAAGGCCACATTGGGAGCACCAGACGCAGTATATCACCCCAGCTGACTCACAAGTGAAGTGTCGCCTCACCTGGAAGGACTGTCTGGGGCCCTGAATGGTGGTAAGGGAGGAAGTGTAAGGGCATGTGTAGCACTTGTTCCGCTTACAAGGATAAGTGCCAGGAGGGAGATTCAGTGGGGAGGGATGGTGGGGACGAATGGACAAGGGAGTCGCGTAGGGAGCGATCCCTGCGGAAAGCAGAGAGGTGGGGGAGGAAAAGATGTGTTTAGTGGTGGGATCCCATTGGAGGTGGCGGAAGTTACAGAGAATAATATGTTGGACCCGGAGGCTGGTGGGGTGGTAGGTGAGGACTAGGGGAACCCTATTCCAAGTGGAGTGGTGGGAGGATGGAGTGAGAGCAGATGTGCGTGAAATGGGGAAGATGCGTTTGAGAGCAGAGTTGATGGTGGAGGAAGGGAAGCCCCTTTCTCTAAAAAAGGAGGATATCTCCCTCGTTCTGGAATGAAAAGCCTCATCCTGAGAGCAGATGTGGCGGAGATGGAGGAATTACGAGAAGGGGATGGCATTTTTGCAAGAGACAGGGTGAGAAGAGGAATAGTCCAGGTAGCTGTGAGAGTCAGTAGGCTTATAGTAGACATCAGTAGATAAGCTGTCTCCAGAGATAGAGACAGAAAGATCTAGGAAGGGGAGGGAAGTATTGGAAATGGACCAGGTAAACTTGAGGGCAGGGTGAAAGTTGGCAGCAAAGTTAATAAAGTCAACAAGCTCAGCATGCATGCAGGAAGCAGCGCCAATTCAGTCATCGATGTAGCGAAGGAAAAGTGGGGACCAGATACCAGAATAGGTTCAGAGAAGCCTGATGCATTTTCGAGACAAGTCCTGTGGACTGATGAAGTTAAAATAAAACTTTTTGGCCGCAATGAGCAAACGTATGTTTGGAGAAAAAAGGGTGCAGAATTTCATGAAAAGGACACCTCTCCAACTGTTAAGCACGGGGGTGGATTGATCATGCTTTGGGCTTGTGTTGCAGCCAGTGGCACGGGGAACATTTACTGGTAGAGAGAAGAATGAATTCAATTAAATACTAGCAAATTCTGGAAGCAAACATCACACCATCTGTAAAAAAAAAGCGCTGAAGATGAAAAGTGGATGGCTTCTACAACAGGATAATAATCCTAAACACACCTCAAAACCCGCAATGGACTACCTCAAGACACGCAAGCTGAAGGTTTTGCCATGGCCCTCACAGTCCCCCGACCTAACCATCATCGAAAATCTGTGGATAGACCTCAAACGAGCAGTGCATGCAAGACGGCCCAAGAATCTCACAGAACTAGAAGCCTTTTGCAAGGAAGAATGGGCAAAAATCCCCCAAGCAAGAATTGAAAGACTCTTAGCTGGCTACAAAAAGCGTTTACAAGCTGTGATAACTTGCCAAAGGCGATGTGACTAAGTACTGACCATGCAGGGTGCCCAAACTTTTGCTCCGGGCCCTTTTCCTTTTTTGTTATTTTGAAACTGTAAAAGATGGAAATAAAAAGGTAATCTTATTTAAAATATTAAAGAAAAGTATCATCTTTAACTTTATGCCTTTTGGAAATCAAGTCATCTTTTACTTGCTTAGCTATTCACAGTATCAGAAATTTTGACCGGGGTGCCCAAACTTTTGCATACCACTGTATTTGGATGCAAAATCAGAATAAGGGCCTACTTTGGGAACAATTTCAAAGATATCACATTTCCTAACCTACACTGAGTATGGTGATTTTTCAGCCATCCTTGGTCACTGACCGAACCAGATGTGGAGTCTTTAGAAGAGTATGTTGCAGAAGACTTTCTGCAATTCAGTATCAGAGAGTAGAGTAGTGGTGGGCAAGCTTTGTCACCTGCTACTTACTGCTTTAAAAAAAAAATGATCATTGCTGTGGAGTAAGTAGATCCAGATCTAAGTTTTCCTCAATTGCCACTCCACAACGTAATTACTTCAGAATTATGTTGTGGATGGGGAAATATGCCCCATATTAATTTATCCTGATATGTGAGTTTCTTGTGGGAATACAAAAGGCACTGGCAGTTCAATGAATAATAATGGAAGAGATCTTCTTCTATTCTGACATTACTTGTCACCTCCACACTGCTTAGTTATCCACTGTCCTAGATGCATTCTTCCATTGGAAAATAGTCTCCTGGACCATAGGCATGGGCTAGAGCAATGCACAAATAGACAGATGCATCAGCAAGATGGCTGTGACAGCCAGTGAGGCTCAAATCTCTGGCTTACTGCTTGTTGTGCAGTCTCTGCTTGGGAGGTATCCAGTTGTTGGTCTATTTGTCGACACTTCATGGCAGATTCCATGGCCCAAGTATGAACAAGAAGTTTCTGCCTCACGGTAGTATTCCAGGCCCCCAATACAACTGAAAGTGAGCATTAGAAAATGTGTGCATCATTAGGAAATTGTTTGTTTCCTTCTCAAAAAGATTCATGCATAATCCACTTAAAGGACAACATTAAAATATTTCATGATGTTATCTGCAGTTTTCACTGCATTAATTTAAATTTCATCAGAGGTCCAAATATGGCTGCTTTACCTGGACTAAACAATATCCCCTACCCCATCACGTTTACCTATTTCTTATTAAGGTTAGAAATATAGTGGATTCCTGTTAATTGAGACACACCAGGACCAGTACATTTTGGCCCTGTTAAGTGGCTGCCCCAATTAGCTGAACTTTCATAGAAATACTTAAAAAGGTTTAAAAAAGAGCAAACTACTGTTTAACTGCGTACCAAATTATGTATTTAAATGAAATACAGATTAAATTAGAACACAAGCAAAGCTACTACAGTACTATAAAACTGTATACTAGTTCCTCATAGTTATCGATGGAGGAATTTATTCAGTGTACACAGTCATGTTCTTTTGATTGACTGTAAATGGGCAAAATCAGTGAAGACGCCCAGTGTAGAGTAGTGGACTGCTTTCAAATAGTGCTTTCAATGATCGCATCCTCTAAATCTACATTTTCATTGTAACATTTGAGATGACTGTCAATACCTTCAAATTCTTTGTAGTTTCTAACTTGTTGAAGTAGTGAAAACATTTAATTTTCACTCCCAGCTGTTTCTGGCATCTCGGAGCCCAAATGCTTGAAACCGCAGTGAGCAAAACAGTTCCGAAATATCTTGCTGTTTATTACTCGCTGACTACCAGTGACAAAAATCACTGCTTTTTGAAAAGAAACTATCAAGTCACGCTATTTAAAAGCAGTTTGCTCTAAGCTTCGTGTAATGGCCACACGACGTGCACTTGACTGATACTAGTTAAATTATCTTTGGCAACAGTCTCCTGTCACAATTAAGCTTTTCAGCATCCCATATAAGCTAAGGGAATTCAGCTATTTACTTGATTTGTTTTTGTTCTTTAAGAGTTGTCCCAAATAAGCGGTGGCCCCAATTAACTGATGTCCCGTTAACCAGCATCTACTATATTTCCGGAAGTTACACTCTCTTCTCAGTTTCTTTGCCTCTGTTACATCTGTCTCCAAGACTCGGCTTTCCATTCCAGATCATCAGACATGTCCTCCTTCAAAGAACTGTGTTTCCTTCCCTCTACTATCGATGTTGCCCTTACCTGCATCTCCTCCATTTGCTGAACATCTGTGCTCAGCCCATCTTCCTGCTGCCTTAACATTGATAGAGTTCCTCTTGTCCTTGCCTACCACCCCATTAGCCTCCATCTCCAACACTTCATCCTCTGCGTCTTCCGCCATCTCCAAAGGGATTGCACCACTAAACATATCTTTACCTCTCCACCTCTCTCCATTTTCCACAGGGATCACTCCATCCACGATTCCCTTGTCCATTTATCCCTCCCCACTAATTTCTCTCCCTGAACTTTTCCCTGCAAGTGACCTAAGTGCTAGACTTGTCCATACATCTCCATTCAGGGTCCCAAGCTGTCCTTCCAGATGAGGCAACACTTCACCTGCAAATCTACTGAGGCCATCTATTGTGTCTGGTACTCCTGATGTGGCCCCCTTTGCATTGGTGAGCCCCGTTGTGTACAGGTTTCCACCGCCATCTGAAGGTAGAGCGTTCCTATGAAACAATTCGTAAGCCGGAATGTCGTAAAGCGAAAAAGCAATTACCATTTATATATATATATGGGAAAATTTTGTGAGCGTTCACAGACCTAAAAATAATCTACCAAATCATGCCAAATAACACATAAAAACTAAAATAACAATAACATATAGTAAAAGCAGGAATGTCATAAATAAACAGCCTATATAAAGTAGAAATACTTTTCCACAATCATTGCCTGAACTGTTCTCCGTAGTGAAAATCTCACGCAAGCGCTCTCTGCAGAAACATGGCGCAAGCGCTCTCCAGTAACCTTTAAGCTATGAAACTGCCAAATCATACCAAATAACATGTAAAAATACACAGCCGATATAAAGTAGAAATAATGTATGTGCAGTGTACTAACACTTACCAGAATTGGGAAGACAGCAAGCACACTGATGGTGGTGTGTTAGGCTGAGTCGTCGGAGTTTGGGTGGTGCAGTGGCCCCCACCCTCCGGGCAGTGAACCAATACTGATCCACAAAGTACACAGGGGTACAGCGGTAGCCAGGAGGCACACAGCACATCTTTAAGAAAAAAGCCGACATAAACATGCTAATTAATTAGGTGCCGCCCGGCACGTAATTGTCAGCCCAGATCAGAGCCAATTGCCGATTGCGTCGCCTCTGATCTAGGCCGACAATTACGTGCCGGGCAGCACCTAATTAATTAGCATGTTTATTTCGGCTTTTTTCTAAAAGATGTGCTGTGCGCCTCCCGGTTACCGCTGCATTCTCAGCGAATCGGTATCTGTCCGTGGCCTGGGGGTTGGCGTGGTGGGACACTGGGGTGTCATCTGTTTCCATCAGGGCAGGCAGGTCATCTTCTTCTGACCGCCTGCCTCGATGTCGAAGGTCGATGTTCGTCGTCTGATGTGGAAGGCTTGAAAAACGACAGTACAGTATGCTTGACTGCTGAGCCTTGTGCATTTTTCTGTCATACAGTTCTTTGTAAGGACTCAAACCATCTTGCAAATATGCCCTAAACCGACGGACCCTTTTAAAATTAGTCGTACTTTATCATTACTCATTCGGTTTCGATTGTTATCCTTTCCTCTTCCAATTGCATTAGCTCTTCATCTTTCAGTTCTTGGTCATGGGATGCCAAAACCTCTTCAACATCATCTTCATCAGCTTCCACAACCAAACTCACTTTGTCCTTACTTCGTTCACCACGATCGAAACACTTAATTATGTCTAGTTTTACGCTAAGTGTAACACCCGTACGAGCTGTTTCAGGCTTTTCCGATACCTTAGAACTCATCTTGCAAACGGCTGCTCACAGGCACGTGTTTAAGCAATGCTGGCGAGAATGCCGTTCCGAATCCGGGGAGAGCAGCTGCTCGGGGCACGCGCTGATTTTTTTTTTGCGTGCTGCCTTTTTTCGTAACAGTGAAAACACCTTCTGTTGGTGAAAACAGGGAACTAATGTAGGTCTTTCGTAACAGTGAGGTTTCGTAAAGCGAATGTTCGAAAAGTGGAGGACACCTGTATTGGGGGACCACTGTGTCGAACACCTCCACTCCATCTGCCACAAGAGGAACTTCCCAGTGGCCAAACATTTTAATTTTAATTTCAATTCCCATTACCTGTGCCAAGTTGAGGTCACCCTCAGTGTGGAGGAGCAACAACTTATATTCCATCCAGGTAGCTTCCAACCTGCTGAATAAATCTCTTCACCAACCCCCATCCCTCCCCCATTCCCCTCTCTGACCTTTCACTTCTCACCTGCCTATTAATTTTCTCTGGGCCTCTTTCTCCTTCGATCCACTCTTATCAGATTCCTTCTTCTCTAACCCTTGACCTTTCCCACCCATTTGGCTTCACCAATCTCCTTCCAGCTTGCCTCCTTCCCCTCCCCTCACCATCTTCTTCTGCTGTCTTCCCCCTTCCTTTCCAATCCTGATGAAGGGTCTCAGCTCAAAATGTTGACTGTTTATTAATTCCCATTGATGCTGCCTGCCCTTTTGAGTTTCTCCAGAATTTCGTGTGAGTTGCTTTACAGAAGTTGACCTGTTTTGTAACTTGTGATTTTATAAGCTTCCAAAATGCCTTGTTATCAGTAACAGGGACAGAGCAATAAGAGTACGCCAATAATTGTCTGTTCATAATATTTTTGCAAAGCTAGTAGAGAATTATCTGAAGAAGGTACTCCCAAAATGCTACAGAGGATGGACTCAGAATTATACTTTCAAGTCAGAATGGCCTGGTGTGTTGAGGGGAACCTGCAAGTTATGGGGCGGGGGTGGGATGGGGAGGGGAGGGGTGGAATCTGGATGTTGCTGCTGCCCAACTGGGTTCCATGATCGGCCTAAACTGGCATCTCAGAACCTGAGATGAAAGGTTGGTTTGTGAGGTGCTAAAGGAAAAACGACAGTAAAGAGTTCTGCAATAAAGAGAAGGGCAAGGATGAGCTCCCTCATGTTGGCTCGCTCACTACCTGCTGCAAATGTAATTCGACAGCTATGACCTTCAGAGCTCCATCACCACAGTCTGTTTTGATATCACCAAATCAGTCTTGTTGATAAATGTCATTGTTCTGAAAATGATTTAATAATCTTAGCAACATTTGTCAGTTACACATCAGAAAATAAAAAAAGGAAGTACTGTGGAACTTTACTGAAGATGCCAATAGAAAGACATACAAAGTCACTGATCCACTAAAATGAAAAGTACATGATGTCATTGAGCAGAGGAAAATGGAATTGCTGTATCAACATTAAAGTTAAATCATTGCAAACACATTACATCGATCCCTAGAAAAAGAGATAGAGGCGGGAGGGTTACTGGCCTGAAGCAGTGGATTTTGGAAAGGGTATGAGTAAAACTTAAACTCTGCACATGTGAATGTGTGGATATGCAGCAGAAGGAACAAATCGATGGGTGTATTTCTGTTCTTCAGTTCTTTTCTGTGAAATGTATTCAAGCTATGGATTATTTGGGCTTTCTGATGTTCTGTTTTCTTTGCTCTCTTTAAACTTGCTGTGTCAACCGGAAAACTTATCATTACAATTGTGTGGGAGATTAAAATAACATCCATACTTCAGAAAACATGCCAATGCTGTAAAGTCCTGAATACGACAGATTATTGGAATTTTTCTGCAATACTCAGGACACCAATTTCAAGCCTTAATAGTAGCTCATGGAACAGGAAGTTCCACAAAAACTAGTGGATGTGGCCCAGTCCATCATGGTAAAGCCCTCTGCACTATTGAGCACTTATATTCAGAGCATTGTCACAGGAAAGCAGCATCCATTATCAAGGAATGCCACCATCCGGGCCATGCTGTCTTCTCGCTGCTGCCATCAGGTACAGGGACCTCAGTACTCACACCACCTGGGTCAGGAACAGTTATTACTCTCCAGCCATCAGGCTCTGAACCAAAGGGGATAACATTACTTCCCCATCATTGAAATGTTCTCACAACCTATGGACTCACTTTCAAGAACTCATCTCAGTTTCTCAATACTTACTGAATATTTATTTATTATTATTACTCCCATTTATTTTAATATTTGCCCAATTTATTGCCTTTTTCACACTGGTTGAATGCTCTTTTGGTGTGGTCTTTCATTGATTCTATTATGGTTATCATTCTATTATAGATTTTTTGAGTATGCCTGCAAGAAAATGAATCTCAGGGTTGTATATGGTGGCATATTTGAGGCTTGCATCGGTCAAGGTCAACCATGGATGTTGTGTCCTAGATGTCTAGATACACAAGCCAGGGCAGTACAATATGGAGAGCAAACTGTTGCCCATGGAGCAAACTCATCCTCCACACATCTAATAAACCCAAAGGAAAGGCAGAGACCGATACTGTTTGGCAGCAGTGTCACATGAGTTGCCAGTCAGCATTGAACTCAACATAGGACTATCTTAGGGATTCCAGCTCCAGATTTTCCCTTCAGGGTTTACTCCCAAAACCTTCCCCATGAGTGAGTATACCTGCAAGGCAGCGGTGGTTTGAGATCAGAGTTCTCCTTCTCCTAGATGAGCTGCTAACCTCGGCTGACGAACTCCATATGCCTGAAGCGACTGGTTTTAAGGCACTAGTAGTCCACCTTTGTCCCTTGTCCTGTCGGTAGAAAAGGATCCACCAGAATTAGTAGCTAAGCCACACGTGAAAGCTAGGAGTTGCACTTGGTTGTCTGAGGCTATTTGAGTCGCATGCCATTAGGAGCATTTAACTCCCAGCTAAAACAAGCTTAAGGAACCATGGTGACATACATGAACTTTGATAATAAATTTATTTTGAATTTTGGAATTTGAACCATCAGGAACTTGAATTCAGCAACGGAGGGAAAGAGGGCATAGTTGCTGGGTCTCCTGGTAACCGATGGCGCATATATATATATGCGCCATCGTATATATATATACATACGATGCTACATTTAATATGTTTGGAGATGGGTGAAAAACTCACCTGCTTGAAACAGATGAAGAGCAATGTAAAAATGCAAACATTTTAAAGTCAAAGTCAAATTTATTATCATCTACTCATGTACATGTGTGCACAGGTGCAATAACAAAAAACTTACAGCAGCTTCACAGACAGGCAGCATTATATTTGCTAGGAAAAAATATTTAAAAATATAGAAAATACAGTTCAAAGAGAACAAATAATTTAGTGCAAAGTGGTCACACTGAGGTGTGGTGTGCAGGTTAGTTGAAGGAAAGCAGCTGTTTTTAACCTAGTGGTATGGGACTTCAGGCTTCTGTAGCTCCTGCCCAAAAGTAACTGTGAGAAGATGACATGGCCCAGATAGTGAGGGTCTTTAATGATTGATGTTGCCTTATTGAGGCAGTGCCTCATACTGATGGTGGGGAGGGATGCCTTGTGTCATAGAGACTCTCTGCACTTGCTTATGTTCCTGCACATTCAGGTTGCTGTGGGAGACTGTTGCAAACAGTCAGGATACTTTCGATAAGACACTTAAAGAGTTTTTGGTGAATTGCTGAACCTGCTTATCCTTTTAACCTGTTGATCTTTGGAATCTAGGAAGAAACTGGAGCACCCAGAGGAAACAAATGTTGTCACAGGGAGAATGTACAAACTCCTTACAGACAGCAAGTGAATCAAACCTCAGTCACTGGCACTATAATAGTGTTACACTAACTGCTATGTTAAAATGCTGCCCCGATGTGAATGAAGAAGATATTGCATTCCGTCAACGATGGAGGTCTGATCTTAATTGGCAGTCCAAAATCTTCCATTTATTGAATATCTGATTCAATAAGTCAACAATTATCATTATATCAGTCATGATCAGTCACAATTAACTGATATCAGTCAACAATTTAGAAATGTGGTCCCATGAACAATGGGATCTTCAGTTGTAAAGTTCCCAGAACAGAGATGATATAGTAAAGGTTGCTCTGTCATTTTTCAGATTAGCAAAGGTGGAAATTATTGTAGTACTCACTTTTCTTCTGAATGCTATTTGTAACTTTTATTGGTTTAAAATTTTGTTTTTTTTTCTCTCTGAACGTTGGGCATTTGTTGGTATTTTCGTGGGTTCTTCTGGGTTTCTTCTTTTGTGGCTGTCTGCAAGAAGACAAATCTCAAGGTTGTATAATCTATACATACTTTAATAATGAATGTACTTTGAACTTTGAGATGTAATATTGCTCTCCTCCAGGCTTAATCAATCAAGTACACAACATAATTTTTCTTGGAGTTTCCCAAATTAATTTTTAAGTGATTGGCTTCAAGCATAGTGCAATATTATTTTTGACTTTCTCTAGATAGTGAAGTGTATATAAATGTGGGTGCTTCAGCCCAGTCATGTACCTCACTGCACTGTATACTTTTCATTTTCTAGCCATCTTCTTGCACTTGTCATCAGTCATGCTTTAAATAACTTATGTGAATCCTTCCACTATAGAGGCAATATATGAAATATTTTTAATAAATAGTGGAGTAGTAATTGAGCAATCTATAGGATTTTTATTAGAAAATGAAGCTCCTTTTCATAGGTCCCCAAGATTTTCAGATACTGATCTCTTCAGAATCTTCACAAAACTTCCAGTGCGTATTGTATGCATATTAACACACAGTTTGTAGGAATTAGTATCATACTGGCCACATTGTATAAATAGGTTAAATAATTAAATGATTTACGACAGGTCTCACAAGTATAGAGGAGGTAATCACTAAGTTCCATTAGATAAAGTTCCTAAAACAATCCTTACACATACTTGATATAATTCTTACTATTTGGGCCATTGCTCTTACACTGAAGAAGGAGTCTAAGGAATGCAGTGTTGTGCTGGTGTTACACTCTTGTGCTAAGGACAATGCAAAGTACCTGGCCAGGTCATGTTCCAAAACCTCCACATTATCCACATTGATGAGGAAAGCATGGCTAATGAGGGAAGTTAAAGAAAACTTAAAAGCAAAAGAGGGAGCATACAATATAGCAAATATTATTGTGAAGCTAGAGGAGTGGGAAGCTTATAAAAACTAACAGAAGGGAATTAAAAAAAGCAAGAAGGAAACAAAAGCTGAACTATGAAGGTAAGCTAGCCACAAGTATAAAAGAGGATACCAGAAGTTTTTTTCAGATATGTAGAGTAAAAGAGAGGCAAGAATGAATATCTGACCACTGGAAAATGATGCTGGAAATATTGTATGGGGGACAAAGAAATGGTGGATTAACTAAATAAAGATTTTGTGTCAGTCTGCACTGTGGAAGACAGCAGCAGTATGCTAGAAGTTTGACAATATCTGGGAGTAGAATTGTGTTTAGTTGCTATTACTAAGGAAAAGATGCTTGGGAAGCTGAAAGGTCTGAAGGTAGATAAATTCCCTGAATCAGATGGACTAAACCCCAGGGTTTTGAAAGAGGTAATTTAAGAGATTGTGCTGGCATTAATAGTGATCTTGATTTGAGAATCATTAGATTCTCAAATATTTACGTAGGACCGGAAAATTGCAAATGTCACTACATTTTTTAAGAAGGGAGGGAGGCAAAAGATAGGAAACTAAAGTCCAGTTAGCCTGACATCGGTGGTTGCGAAGATATTGGAGTACAGTATGAAGGATAATGCAGAAACAGGAAATCTGCAGAAAGATCCAGACAGATTAGGAGAATGGGCAAAAATGTGGCAGATGAAATATAATATAAGGAAGTTTATGGTCATGCGCTTTGATAGAAGGAATAAAGGCATGGAATATCTTCTAAATGGAGAAAAATTCATAAATCAGAGGTGCAAGGGGACTTGGGAGTCTTTGTGCAGGATTTCCTAAAGGTCAACTTGCAGGTTGAGTCGGTGGTAAGGAAGGCAAATACAATACTAGCTTTCATTTTAAGAGCACTAAAATGTAAAAGCAAGGATGTAATGCTGAGGCTCTACAAGACACTGGTGAGGCTTCACTCGGAGTATTGTGAGCAATTTTGAGCCCTTTATCTAAGAATAGATGTGCTGGCATAGAAGGAGCTTCATGGGAATGATTCCAGGACTGAAATAGTTAACTTTTGAGGAGTGTTTCATGACTCTGGGCCTGTACTCGCTGCAGTTCAGAAGAATGACGTGGGATCTATTTGAAAACTATCAAATATTGAAAGGTCTAGATAGAGTGGATGTGGAGATGATGTTTCCTGTAGCAGGGTAGTCTAGAACCTGAGGACACAGCCTCAGAAGAGAAGGACGTCTCTTTAGGACAGAGGTGAAGAAGAATTTGTTTAGTTGTTGGTAAATCTATGGAATTCATTGCCACAGACAGTTGTGGAGCCAAGTCATAATGTATATTTAAAGACAAACAAGAGAAATTCTGCAGATGCTGGAAATCCAAGCAACACACACAAAATGCTGGAGGAACTCAGCAGGCCAGGCAACATTAATGGAAAAGAGTACAGTCGACATTTCGGGCTGAGACCCTTCAGCAGGACTGGACAAAATAAAAGGATGAGTAGATTTAAGAGATTGTGTTTCTTCCTCCCCTCCCCCAACCTTTTAAATCTACTCCTCGCTTTTGTTTCTCCAGTCCTGCTGAAGTGTTTCCAGTACAAAACGTTGACTATACTCTTTATAGGCCGCCTGACCTGCTGAGTTCCTCCAGCATTTTGTGTGTGTTGCATGCATATTTCAAGCAGAGGTTTATAGGTTCTTGATTAGTAGGAGTGTCAAAAGTAGTGAGAAGAAGACAGGAGAATGGGGTTGGAAGGATATTGAACGAGCCATGCAGAGCAGACTCAGTGGGCCAAATAGTCAAATTCTCCTCCTATATCTTATGGCCATATGGTCTATGGTCTTATCAGTAACCTGGAAGTACTGTAGTTGATGTGACTGATCAAAAACCAAGAGAAATCAAGAGATTTCAACTTGGTTTGACTTGTTTTGGACACATGCACAGTTTATTGATCTAAATAAGCCAGGCATTTGAAATAGGTAAGGAAGACTATGATCAAGCAGAAATGCGGCCTTGTCTCAAGCGTTTTATGCTATTCAGGACACCAAATCACACTGTATGTACTGTAACTGAGGCTGAGTGAGGAAAATGTTGTACTTTTCCATTAGGCTGACTGCAAATCAGGCTCGAGGCCTGATGGATCAACTGACCGGAATCTAACTATCTGGTCCAAGAAGAGCAAGGATCATCTAACAGGGTCATAAGATAGGCCATAGGTAGGAAGTGGGCTGCCAGCATTTAGATGAAGCCCAGAGTTTAAAATTTCAGGGCCTTCCACTCTCACCTCTAGCTAAAATGTAGGTAAGTAAATGCACATAACATTTCCCTACCCAATGCGCTCCCTAAAACAGCTTGAAATAAGCTGACCATCTCCCATAAACCCCTTATAACTTTTCAGCTTTTGCTATGTGCTACAGAATAAAGCAAACCTTAATAAGGCAGTAATAAGCCTTGAAATGTCAAAAGTCATTTTATTACTGCAATTAAACTAAATGATGAAAATATCCATTATACTACAACTATATAGGAATGATTAGGTTGACCTGCCAGTGATTAGCACAGATCCACAGATTTTCTGAGTCTTTGGATCAGGATCTAGATAATGAGAGCTTTGCTCATGTCAAGCGCTTTGGAAGATAATAGCTGCTAAATTGAGTCTGTCAGTTATTCATTTAAGCAAGGCCAAATGGGAGACTAAGGGTACCATGAAAGGGGTTCAAAAGTGTAGGCACTTAAGGCCTGCTATCACTCTTCCCCCTCCATCAGAGAACCTCTTTTGCCAACAACATGTCAGGAAATTGTGAACTGCACTTATCCTGATTTATAGAATTCACTAGATCAGAAAGTACTCACAGTTTCCCATTGCGGTCTTCGAATGGATGCCTCCATAAGGCATGTTCATTCATGAACTTAGCAAAAGATTTGAACCTTTTTTAAATTGGTCAGGTATTTGCATAAATATGTAAGAGAGAAACAAAAATATATTGGAAATTGAACTACAAATGTTAAACCCTCATTTTGTTTTAGGGGTGGAAATGATTGAGTAGGTGTGGGCAATTTGTACTCCCTTGGAGCATTATGTACAAGAGGTTTTAAATCCCAGGCTTCATCTGCAGGACTAAATGCTGACATACTTGAAGATGGTGGGAAGAATGTCGCTGTTGTCAGAGGTAACAAAAAATTTACAGAGAATCAGGTTGCAGCTGTTCCCTGCCAGTGCAAGAAAATAACCTTAATCTGCTGGTTCCACAATGGTGTCCTTCAAAATTATAGAATTTAATTCAGTTGTTCCTCTAGTGTTTGGGAACTCTGCTGCCATCAGATACTGCTGGAGGCTTCAAGACCATATGACTGTCTGTCAGAAATGTCACATGTTGGTATGAGATCGGGCTCCTGTTCTTCTGAGTTGAGTGGCCTTTCATGTAAATCTTCAGGTATAAAATAGTGGAGAGAGTAAGAAAGAGTTTGGGTTACAATGCAAATTTCCCTGTACTATTTGCATTCAAATAGCTGGATTAAAGTCAGTCTCCTATATTTTTTTTTAATTTTGCAAGCAACTCCACTAAAATTTAAAGTTTTGTTTTTATTTAAATATATTTAAATAGAGGAACTGATAAAGCATTATTTGTAACATTTGTTTGAAGTCATCCATTCATGAGGTAAGATTTTAAAATATTTTTTTTTAAATAACTCTGATGCATTGTTATTCTCAAACACAGAATGCAGAGCAGTACAAACACAAGTACCAGGCCCTTCAGTCTATGATCTTGTGCCAAATTAATTATACTAATGATGCCTAATTAAAATAATCATTTCTGCCAGCACATAGTCCATATCCCTCCATTCTCTGCATACTCATGTGTCATATCTGCTCCTATGCCTTCTTCGTAAATATGTTTGGCCCTGGGTAGATCCTCTGAGATGCTGAAGCCTAGGAACTTGAAGCTGCTGATCCTTTCTACGACTAATCCTTTGGGGATTGTTCTGCCAACTTTCCCTTCCAGAAGTGACCAGCTGATATTCTGCCAACAATAATTGTGTCATCGGTGCAACTTAGAAGGCACTTGAGCTGAGCCTCGCTACAGAATCATGTATTGAGAGCAGAGCAGTCAATGTTCCTTAGGGTCCTGCCAGTAACTATGTACTTTATGCTACTGTCCATTCTTGAAATTGTTGAAAGGAACTATCCTATTGTTTGCACTGAAATTCTCAGTTTGGTCAAGAAAGATACTCACTTCTGTTTCGCAGAACTGCTGTGATTGATGCCTTTAGGTCACCAATCTGCTTGGCATTTCTGGAATATTCTTTTATTGATATTTTATTCAATAGTTCATTTAATTTTGAGATTTTTTTCTTTCAATATGCAAGAGAAGCAGAACTGTTATTTACTAAATGCTAGCATGTAGGGAATCTTGGCAGCATTATTTCAATATTATTTTGTAGCAAAGCTCACCTGCAAGTCAGAGATGAGCCTTGCTACAAATTCTCAGTACATTAATTATCTAATTGCATCAATTATAGTTATTCTAGTTCTTTATCATTACCTTCTTTCTTTTATTGACTTTTCTCCTCTGAAGGAAACATGCAATTTTTTTTACTGCGCAGAAACCTTAAAAAAAATTAATGTTGACTTCATCTATTTCCAATGATAAAGCATCAAACAAGTGATTATCATAAACAGCATCAATGTACAACTTTGAATTCAATCATCTCCCAGCAATATGCAAAGTAGTAGCATTTGAAAGAGGAGGGAACATTGCAAATATCTCATAACTTGGCAGGGGGGAGCATATTATTACTTTTGAGTGCACGTGCGCCATCTTGTCATCCCCATTCACAACAGAAGGACAGTGGCCTAAGTCTGTGATTCACAAAAGGAAGGGTGACGGCTGCTCAAGGAAAGGACAAGAAATGATCTTGAGGTAATTTTTGTTTGTGCAAATACAAAGATATTTGACCTCAATTAGTACCAGGATCAATTCTACCTCCACCCCCAAACTGCATCTTCCCACCCCAGACAGCCCCTCGTCCCCAGATCTACTGGCTGGCTCGTAGTGAATTTTCCAGCTTTCTACAACTTCTGAGCTGTAGTGACTCTTAACTTCCATTTGAGGTTTATTTTCACAGCAGTCTCTGTCTTCCTCATATCCACTCTGGCCAGATTGTGTCCCACTGCTGAATTAGCATCTGGTTTGTGATGAGGTTGGTTATCCTGCCACAATCCATAGAGGTATTTCCAATAATTTTGGTAACAGTCTTTTCCTTGCTACTGGCATTAATTCGATCTCTACATTGGATATGCAATTTCCCTGCAATGAACTATAGTCCTTGAAGAAGGTGTTAATCGCCTTGTATTTGTTATCACAAAGGAACAAGAGACAGAACCTGCCAGTTACCGCTCTACAAAAACCCAAAGAAACCTACGTCTAAATTTCTCAGCACACGTAAACAGAACTGATTTCATTCAAATTACATTGATTATCAAAGAATGTATAAGTTATACAACCTTGAGATTTGCTTGCTTACAGGCAGCCACAAAGCAAGAAACCCAAAAGAACCCAATTTAAAAAAATTATATAAAGACCAAAGCCTGATATGCAAAAAAAGGGGAAAAAAACACAAATCATGCAAACAATAGAAGTGAGCAGCAACATTCTGAACCAAAAAGAATCCTTAGATCTGAATCTAGGAGCAACCCAGAATAGGCCTGAGCCTTGGTATCAGTCCATCATATTAACAGGCATGGAGCACAGCAGCCAAGGGCATTCTTCATAGCTTCGGTGCCATGGAGAGAGGAGTAAACATTGCCGGAGAGTGAGTGAAATCAGTTCTTGCCTCTGATCCCAATACCCTGTCTTTCCAGTATATCATTTAAATTGTCCAAACAACATATTGTACTTTGCACTAGGATCAGGCACTGCTACAGTGAAAGGCACTGGGCCTAGAACACACTGCCCAACAACTTGCTCCAGGCCCAGATTTCACCACCCAGCCCGAAGCTGCTACTGATTTCTCCAAATCTCCTTAATGCCTAGAGCAATCCAAACTTGCACCCGGGCCAGTTGTATAGGCATCGGATTCCCTTTGCCTCAACCTCTCCTCTTTGAGTGGCTCACTCCAACTGTGGCAATTTGGTAACATATTAACATGGTTCACCCCTCAAATTTGCTTAGCCTTCATTTGTCTTTCATTGTTTGTGGTGATAATTTACTGCAATTTACTTCAGTAAAGGTGTTGTTATTAATGTTTTAGTCACATTTCTAGCCTTTTGAACTACCAGTGAGCTGTCACATGCATTTGGTAGCAACATCTTAAACCTGAAGTCTTTTACATTGAGTGATTTCAAGATCTAACCATTTTCTGCGAGTCCAAATAATTTGTTTGCTTTCAGAAATCTTGAGTATTTAATCTAGAGTATTTAATTTTGCTTTGCAATCCTCCTGCATGCCTCTCACACTCCATAAAAGACTCAATACTGATACTTTTGATTTATGTTTGGAAAAGAAGATGAAAGAGAATTGGAGTAGTTATATGTATCTGGCAGAAAAGAGAATGGAGATGCAGGGTTAATCTGAAGAAGTGAGCAAAAATCAAAGGGGAAGCCTGAGATAGAAAGAAAAATACTATGTTGGACTTAAATGTAGATTTTGAAATACAAATTATGTGAACCTTTGAAACAAAATATATGCAAAACCATAAAAAAAAATCATCCTTGAAATGCAGATATGTATTTCAATAAAAGATAAACTGTTTCCTGGAGATCTAGAGAAAAGACCCCAATATATTTATGCTTTGATGAACAGAAACATAGCAGGCATATTTATCACCAGCCTTCAATGAAATTTGCGAAGTAGCTTGGAAATGTCTTAGAGCAGAAGGTTAACAGAATATTTGTACTTGTGGAACCCATTAGAAAGCAATGTAAATTGTCACATACACAAAATGCTGGAGGAACTCAGCAGATCAGGAAGCATCTCTAGAAAAGAGTAAACAGTCGATGTTTCAGGCTGAGACCCTTCATCAGGACTCAGGACTGATGAAGAATTGAGTCCTGATGAAGGGTACCAGCCCGAAACGTTGACTGTTTACTCTTTTTCAATAGATGCTGTCTGACCTGCTGAGTTCCTCCAGCATTTTGTGGTTTGCTTTGGGTTTCCAGCATCTGAAGACTTTCTCTTGTTTGCAGCTTTTTCTCTTGATTTTGCATCATTCACCCACCGAAGAAATCCTGTTGAATTGCGGGACCTGTGGAATTCATTTAATGACAGCTGTTCTCTTTCTACAGTATTGGAAATCTAAACGTTTTACTGTGATCTTGGAGCATTTTCACTGCACAAGCTGACTGTAGGTGTAGTACCCCAATTGGAAATAGGTTGTAGAAGCAGATTAGTGTCTATTCCCTGACTGGCATCCAAAGAAAGCTTATTACTTCTTCCTGTTGGCCTTTTTATTATTAATTAACATCTTATTTAGTTTTACCAGGTATGAGAAAGTATGTGTTATTTTCATAGACTTATAGATAGAGATATAGAGGCATGGAAATGGGCTGTTCAGCCTAACACTTCCAGACTGACAGTCATCTTTTAGCCTTCTATGCCCCAGAGGATTCAAGTATTCTCTTAGATATCTCTAAAATGCTGCCAGCAACCTTTGCTTCCACCATTCTTTCAGAAAGTACATTCTACAAAGGAGGTCTTCATAGAATGCACCCATGATGGCTTTCTTGAGCAGCATGTTAGCGAACCCACAAGGGAAAATACTATCTTAGATCTAGTTCTGTGCAATGAGACACATAAGATTAATGATCTTGTAGTCAGAGATCCTCTTGGAAAGAGTGATCATAGTATGATTGAATTTCGCATACAGATGGAGGATGAAATAGTTATATCTGAAACTAGTGTATTATGCTTGAACAAGGGAGACTACAATGGGATATGGGAGGAGTTGGCTAATGTGGATTGGGAGCACAGGCTATTTGGTAGGACAGTTGAGGAACAGTGGAATACTTTCAAAGAGATTTTTCACAGTGTTCAACAAAAGTATATTCCAGTCAAAAGTAAGGACAGTAAGTGTGGAGAGAGCCAGCCTTGGATAACTAAGGAAATAAAAGATAGTATCAAATTAAAAGCTTGTGTACAAAGTCACAAAGAGTAGTGGGAGACTGGAGGATTGGGAAAACTTTAAAAAGCAACAAAGAACAACTAAACAAGAAATAAGTAAAGGGAAGATAGAGTATGAAAGTAAATTAGCACAAAATATAAAAACAGAGAGCAAAAGTTTTTATAAATACATAAACCGGGAGAGGGTGGCTAAAGTCAACGTAGGTCCCCTGGAAGATGATAAGGGGAAATTGATATTGAGTGGTAAGGAAATGGCTGAGGCATTGAACAACTATTTTGTGTCGGTCTTCACGGTGGAGGACAGGTCTAATATGCCAAAGAAGGATGTTATGGACAAAATGGGAGGTGAGGACCTTGATAAAATCACTGTCACTAAAGGGATGGTGATGAGCAAACTAGAGGGCCTGAAGGGAGGTAAGTCCCCTGGTCCTGATGGGATTCATCCTAGGGTGCTGAAGGAATTGGCGGAGCTTATAGTAGACGTGTTGGTAATCAATTATCAAAACTCTCTAGACTCTGGGCAGATCCCGGTGGACTGGAAGACAGCAAATGTCACGCCACTTTTTAAAAATGGATGTAGGCAAAAGACTGGCAACTATAGGCCAGTTAGCTTAATGTCTGTAGTCAGGAAAATGCTTGAAGCTGTCATTAAGGAAGAAATAGCAAAACATTTAGAAAGGAGTGGTTCCATTAGACAGATGCAACACGGATTCAGAAAGGGCAGGTCCTGTTTGCCAAACTTACTGGAGTTCTTTGAGGACATAATGAATGCAGTGGATAGAGGGGAACAGGTGGATGTTGTATACTTGGATTTCCAGAAGGCGTTCGATAAGGTGCAGCACAAGAGACTTATCAATAAGATACGGATGCATGAAGTCGGAGGAAGTGTATTGGCATGGATAGTGGATTGGTTAACCAATAGAAGGCAGAGAGTTGGTATAAATGGGTGTTTCTCTGGTTGACAGTCTGTGATGAGTGGGGTGCCGCAGGAGTCTGTGCTGGGCCCGCAGCTGTTTACCATTTACACTGATGATTTGGAAGAGGGGACTGAGTGTAGCAGAGCAAAATTTGCTGATGACACTAAACTGAGTGGAAAAGCAAATTGTACAGAGAATGTGGAGAGTCTGCAGAGGGATACAGATAGGTTAAGTGAGTGGGCCAAGGTCGGGAAGATGGAATACCACATTGGTGAATGCGAGATCGTCCACTTTGGAAGGAGTAATAGAAGAGCAGGTTATTATTTAAATGGTGAAAGATTGCAGCATGCTGTTGTGCAGAGTGACTTGGGAGTGCTTGTTCATGAATCACAAAAAGTTGGCTTGCAGGTACAACAGGTTATTAAGAAGGCAAACAGAATGTTGGCCTTCATTGCTAGAGGGTTTGAATTCAAGAGCAGAGAGGTCATGCTGCAACTATACAGGGTATTGGTGAGGCTGCACCTGGAGTACTGTGTACAGTTCTGGTCTCCATACTTGAGGAAGGATATACTGGCTTTGGAGGCAGTGCAGAGGAGGTTCACCAGGTTGATTCCAGGGATGAAGGGGTTAACCTATGAGGAGTGATTGAGTCGCCTGGGACTATACTCTCTGGAGTTCAGAAGAATGAGAGGGGATCTTATAGAAACATACAAAATTTTGAAAGGGATAGATAAGATAGAAGTAGGAAAGTTGGTTCCATTGGTAGGTGAGACCAGAGCCAGGGGACATTGCCTCAGGATTCAGGGGAGAAGATTTAGGATGGACATGAGGAGAAACTGTTTTTCCCAGAGAGCAGTGAATCTATGGAATTCTTCACTAAATATATTTAAGATACAGTTAGATAGGTTTTTACATCGTAAGGGAATTAAGGGTTATGGGGAAAAGGCAGGTAGATGGAGCTGAGTTTATGGACAGATCAGCCATGATCTTATTGAATGGTGGGGCAGGCTCGAAGGGCCAGATGGCCTACTCCTGCTCCTATTTCTTATGTTCTTATGTTCCAGGTGCTCATCACGTTATACGTTAAAAAAAAAGTTTTCTCAGATTCTTACTGAAACTCTTCTGCACGATTACCCTAAATTTTTGTCCTTGAGTGTTATTTGCCTTTGATATATGGATATGTTTCTTGCAATCTACCTTATCTATACCCCTCATGTTTTTATATACCTCAATCAATGACCCTTTTAACCATTCTACTCCCCATACACAGGTTGAGCCTCTCCAGTATCACCACATAGCTGAAACACTCCATCCCAGTGTAATCATAAACATAATGCTCCACCTAAGATGAGAATAAGTTGTATCTTAACGGGAAGGGAAGCAAACAGAGGCTCAGCTGTTGCAAGGGCAGAAATGGCTGCTTAATGTTCCAGTATTTAGATGTTTCAAATAGCTTAGGGTGGGAAATAGAAGAGATGGAATGTGGTATTGCTAATTGAGGATAGTATCACTTTTGCAGAAAGGGAGGAAATCATGGAGGAATTGTCTACTGAGTCAGTGTGGATGGATGTCAGGAAGGGAGAAATCACTCTGTTGGGAGTATTCTATAGCACCCCTCCCCCATAGCAACAGGAGCCCTGAATAATAGATCAAGATGTAGATTTTGGAAAGGTGAAGAAATAACAGGATTGTTGTTACTGGTGACCTTAACGTTGTTAAACTGACTGGTTGTTCAAAGTTCAAAAGTATATTTATTATCCAAGTAAGTATACTTTTGCTGTCTGGCAATGTAGTGGCATTCATAGCGAACTTCGAGGTAAGTGGTCCCAGGTTCGAATCTGGCAGGCTCTTTGTACACTTTCCATCCATGCTGGGTTGAGCATAGAGCTATCAGCTCAACCTCATTTAAAAAAAAAAGGCAGGCACATATGCTAAAGAAAATGTAAGGTTGCCACCAATGCACCAACAATGTATACTTTATACAACCTTGAGATTCATCTTCTTACAGGCAGCCATGAAACAAAGAAATCCAATAGAACCCATTAAAAACAAAAGAAGACTGTCACACACCCAATGTGCAGAGAGAAAAAAAACAAATCGTGTGAACAATAAAACTGGCAAACAGTATTCAGAACTGAAGTTCACAACATTGGCCATCACTGTAGCCAACTCAGATGTCCACAGAAGCTCATTTCGAAGGCCTCAGTCCAGAACAAAGCTGAGCAGGCCCCAAGGAGCAGTGAGCCGAACTGGCCCATCTCTCACCTCCTACCTCGACACCCCAACCATTTCAATCTGGCCCAGTGCTTAGATTGTACAAACCTCGTGTCATTCCTCGCTCTCGAGCTCCATTGGCTTGATAAGGCCAGTACCTGGCCTTTGCAATTCAATCGAACCTCGGATCTTTCCTCACCCCGTCTCGGCTCCACTGCATTGAATTGCTTTCAAGTCGGCTCCGATATCTCCAGCCCAGACATGCTGCAACCGCCCTCCAACAGTGAGAGTCCAGTCAAACTACAAAAATGCCAGATCGTACAGGCAATTGCACTCAATTCCAACAGGGAAGCCACAGGCCACTGTTTGCAGAGATCATTTACCAGAAAAAGTGTGAATATCAAAGTATTTAGTTTTTTGCTTCCTTTGTCACCAGCAAAGTTGTTGCTCAAACCAGTAAGTAGCGTCATCTTAAACGGAAAATTTATGGAGCCATTTTATGGGATTCTGGATAGCTTTGTAGCTTTGTCCCACTGAGACAGGGACAGGATAGTAGGGTTGGCGAGAGAGGTGGAACAGTTAGTCAAGAGAATGAAGTTTTAAAAGCAGAGATCTGACAATGCTCTTGAAGAGTTACAGTAGCCAGGAAGCAGCTTAAGAAGGATTTGAGAGAGCTAGAAGGGGACATGAGTCAGCCTCAGTGAGTAGGTTTAAGGAAAACCCCAATGCATTCTACAGACACATGATGAATAGAAGCACAGCTAGAGTGAGAGTAGGACTGATTAGGGATAAAGGGAGTCAGGGAAGGTAGGAGACATCTTTAATGAATACCTTGTTTCACAGTGAGATGGACCTTGATGAATGTGACATCAGCAGACAATAGACTAATGTGCTGGAACATGTTGAGGTCAAGAAACGGGTCATGTTGAAACTTTTGATTGATAGCTGCGTAGGGTTGCACAGGATATACCCCAGGTTACTGCAGAAAACGAGCAAAGAGATTACTGGGACATTGACAATGATCACTGGCCACAAGAGTAGTACTAGAGGACTGGAGGATGGCAAATGTTGTTGTTTTGTTCAAGAAAGGTAATAGAGATAATCCTAGAAATTATAGACCAGTGAGTCTTACGCCAGTGGTAGGCAAACTAATGGAGAGTTTTTTAGGGAAAGGTCTTGTGAGCATTTGAATAAACCGTCTTTTTAGGGATAGTCAGCATGACTCTGAGGGGCAGGTCATACTTCATGAGCCTGACTGAGTTTTTCAAGGAAGTGACAGAAAAAATTGATGAAGGTAGGGTGGTATGTATATGGATTTTAGTAAGGCATGTAACAAGGTTTCCCATGGGAGGCTCATTCAGAAAGTCAGGAGGAACTGATCTATGGAAACTTAGCTGCATGGATTCAGAATTGGCTTGCCGACAGAAGGCAGTGGATGATTCTAGATCAGGGGTCCCCAACCTTTTTTGCACCGTGGACCGGTTTAATATTGACAATATTCTTGCGGACCGGCCAACTTTCTCACTCCCAAATAAGGGACAAAATTAGCAGTCAAATACGGGACACATATTTACCCTGAGAAAGACTACCATGACCATGAAGCCTTGCACAGGCACCTGTGTGTGCATGTGTGACGTGCATACGTGTGTACGTGCCGATTTTTTTTTCCACATATCGGTTTTGGCTTGATCTTCTCGACTATACTGGTCATACATTATTTCTACTTTATATAGGCTGTGTATTTATCAGGACGAAGGGTCTCGGCCCAAAACGTTGAGTGTACCTCTTCCTATAGATGCTGCCTGGCCTGCTGCGTTCACCAGCAACTTTTATGTGTGTCGCTTGAAATGCTAGCATCTGCAGATTTCCTCGTGTTTGCGTCATATCGTAGCATATGCTTTGTGGCCCTTGGGGACCACTATTCCAGATAGAGCATATTCTGCCTGGTTTGATGACTAGTGGTGTTATAAATGACTTGGATGATGAAGCAGGGAGGTAGGTTAGTCAAGTTTGCAGATGACACAAAGGTTGGTGATGTTGTGGATAGTGTAGAAGGTTGTCATAGATTACAAAAGGACATAGACAAGATGCAGAGCTTGGCTGAAAAGTGGTGGATAGAGTTCAATTTGCAAATGTGTGAAGTGATACACTTTGGAAGATAAACTTGGAAGCAGAGTAAAAAGTTGATAGGATTCTTAGCAGTGTTGAGGAACAGATGGATTTTGTTGTAAAATTAATAGATGCCTCGTGGTTGCTATGTAAATTGATAGGATGGTTAAGAAGGTGTATGCTATGTTGGGTTTTATTAGTGTCAGTACCTCCAGTTGAACTCTGTCTTTTTGTGTGTTTCCCCCTCGCTGTCAGTCTATGGCTTTGTATTGCCACCTGTTTCTGTCCCCTCTCCTGCTCTACTCTGGCCCCTGTATTACTGAGTACACCGTCTCTCATCTGCTTCTCATTATTACCTGTATTGTTGCCACCTGTGTCTCATTGTACTCTGCTTATCATCTGCCTCTCTGTTTATTGCTCAGTGTATTTCCATCCTGTGTTTTCACCTGTTTGTTGCCAAATTGTGCCAGTGAATTTTCCTGAGCCTTTCCAGCATTTTGTCTGTCTGAATATCAACTCTGTCTGTTTCCTCATTCTGGTTTTTGGATTTCTCTGGATGTTTGGATCTCTGCCTGGACTTTGACACAGACTTTGTTTGCACCTTGCGATTAGTTACTCAATTAATATCCCTGTACTGGGTCTGCAATTGGATCCCTGCTGCAGCGTCCTGACAATTAATTAGGGGAATGAGTTCAAAAACTGCATTTGAAGATTGCATTTGAAGTATTGTGTTCAGTTTTGATCACCTTATTATGAGAAAGATGTGGAAGCATTAGAGAGGGTGCAGAGGAGATTCACTAAGATGCTGCCTGGATTAAACATGTCTTATGAGAAAAAGTTGAATGAATGAGGGCTTTTCTCTTTTGAGTGAGGTAGGATGAGATGTGACTTGATAGAGCTACAGAAGATGAAAAGACAGCAGGCAACTTTTTCCCAAGATGGCAATGGTCAATATCAGAGGACATACTTTTAAGGTGAATGGATAAAAAGATTAGGGAAATGTCAGAGGTTGTTTTTTAATATATACACAAGTGATAGGTGCCTGGAGTGCACTGCCAGGGGTGATAGATAGATACATACATAGAATAGTACAGCACAGTACAGGCCCTTTGGCCCACAATGCTGTACTGACCCTTAAACCCTGCTTCCCATGTAACCCCCCACCTTAAATTCCTCCGTATACATGTGATGGTGGAGACTGATACATTGGGGACATTTAAGAGACTCTTAGATAGGCACATGGATATAAGAAATAGAGGGTTATATGCTGTGTGGGGGGGGAGGGTGAGATTGATTTTGGATAGGACTAAGTTCAGCACTAAGAGTCAGCTTCTAAAACATATCTTAGGAAATTCTACCTAAGGGTCAGGAAATGGAGAGGTAGCTTGGGAAGAGGTATTCAAGGTTAGTGGGCATCTCCCGGGTAGACAACTCACTTTTCAAATGCTCTGAGAGGCCGCGATGGTAATGGGCCAATAACTCTTCTGTGTTCCACCTGCACTCCACCACAAGGGTCCTGAATTCCATGCTGTACTTCAGCACCAAGCGTGAGTCTTGATGCAGGCAAAGTAGCCAATCCACTGCCTTCCTTCCATTCCCTGGATGGATGAAAACCCAGTGCAGCTCAGCAGTGAATTCCTTACAATTATTGCAAATGGTGGTTTTATTGTCCCAGTTAGTAGTGGCTCAAGTCAGAGCTCATCCAGTCAGGAGAGAGATGACAAAGGAAACCTTGGCCTGGTCTATCAAATACAGAAATCGTAAGACACACTGGGATAGGAAGTTGTGACATCGGGTTGGAGATCCATCATGGCATTCAGGCATTGGAATCCACAGCTCCAAGGGAGGAGGTTGACTGTGCTGGGGCTGCTGTATCGAGATGGAGAGTTGGAAGAGAATGGTGAGCAGATGGTCAATGGTTTCCTGCTTCTTCTGAGTCATGTGCTCATGTCAACAGACAACTTCCTTTTAAGCAAGCTGAGTCAATCGATGGTTCACCTATCCTGTCAGGAAATGTAGAGGAAGCTTAACCTAAAAGCAGAGCAGCAGAGACAATTCAGCAATGATCAATAGCTTTAATAATAATAATACAAAAATTACAAGCCACAAGGGACTACAAAACAAGAGAGAACAGATACCAAACCCAGCAAGCAACAGGATAACTGGAGGCTAGGATTGACTGGCTGCTTCAATGGGTGAACAAGGACTGTGGATGAAAGCTGGGTTTAAATAGGCTGCAGGTGATGAGTTGCAAATGAGTGGTAGGTGATTTCTATTAGTTGGGTGGAGATCAAAAACTACCTATCTGTACAGGCCTGACACTCAGGGGCTTATGGAAACAGGGTTTCAGTGTTGTAGGACTTGGATATCAATCCAACATGTTTGTAGGTAATGTGAGAATTTTCTTAAAATTACCTCTCTATGATTTCTGTATGTACCAACTCGGAGAGGGGGTGCACAGGGTCCAGAGGTTATCCATTGTGTTTATATTTCTGATGATAGCCGATTCAGTCCATACCTGCAGTCAGAAAATTCCCATCCACCACTTTCCATCTCTTATTCCCCTGTGACAATTCTCCCCCTCATGCCTGTCAGCTCCCCCAGTTCGCCAACAGAACAAAACAGGTACATGAATCAGAAAGGTTTAGAGGGATATGGGTCAAATATAGGTTAGTAAGACTAGATCAGAAAGACATCTTGGTTAGCAGAGATGAGTTAGGCAGAAGGGCTCTTTCCCTGCTGTATTATTTAACCACCCTTTATGACCCTATTTCTTCTCGGTTTCAGGATAAAGCAAAGAGTTTTAATAACGTGAAAACAGGCCAGACAAAAGGATAGAATTATTAAAAACCTTTCATCTGTATACCTTCCCTTATTTCAAAACTAGGGAAGGTGATGTGCTCTAATTAATAACTCTACGTTTGAGCTTTGCTGTACATAGTCATGGAAATTTCCACTTCTGAATTGTGTTGTATACTGAGCATTTGGAAACCATCTATGAACAGGAACTAATATACCTTCTTGGAGATGAATCAGCTCAGAAGTGCAAACTTTTTATCATTTAAAGAAATCGGTAAAGACTTTTTTTCTAAAGTGATTCTTAATTAGAATAATAAAATGTAATTTCTTCACCACAAAGAGTAACAGAAGTGAATTGTCTTTAATTTACACATTGCATTAACTGTGGCTCGTATGTGATCCATGAATAGTTATGACAGCAAATAATTCACAGGCAATGGCTTTGAAAATCCATAATACTTCTGCCAGGTACATCAACCTAATGACATTTCATCTAACAAGAGGGACCATGAGGTGTTGACAACTTCCTTTGGTTGTTCAACTGTTAAATGGCTAAGAAGCATTGCCTGTGTAACCTTTCCTGCATTATTTGTCCTGGTGTCTTTGTGATGGTGAAAGACACTCATATTTTTATAGGCTTGGAACAGACTATTCCGTTTTTCTTTAAGTTGAGTGAAGAATGACACCCTTTTAAAATTGAATGCAATGAAAATTAATTTTCATTTATATTAATGCTTCAGACTTATCACCAATGGTCCAAAAAGGTTAATTTTATTGTCAAAGTATGCATGCACAATACAACTCTGATATTTGCCTACTCCAGAGGGCCATTAAATACAGAAAGACTATGGGTGTTGATGAAAGAAAAGACATCCGTCCCCCCCGCCTCCAACTGGCACGAAAAAGAAAAGAAACAGAACTTGCAGACCCCAAAATCCCCCACCCACAGCAAAAAAGTCACAATAACAATCAATGATCCTCTACAAATAACAATCCCCGACGCCCTCACTCGCAGAAAAGAACAGTGACAGTAGCATCAAACCCCAACCTCCCTCTTATACACAAAAAAAATTAACAGATCACCTTCCTGCCTATTGTCCATCAGAAAGGAAACACTGAGAAGCTGAATGTAACCAACATAAAGTGTAGTCCAATAATCACATAAACCTCAGAATATGGGAAACATATTTTCGTCTGCATGCAAGGAGAGCAGCAGCACGAACTTGGGCCTTCCATAAAGAGTAACTGCCAACCCAGGTCCTAATGCCGAACGCACTGATCCGGGACTGAACGCGCCGATCTGGCTGCTGATCGTCTCTGTTGGGAGCCATTGCTGACCCCTGCTCTTCATTCACCTTGAAGCTTTAGCTTTTCTCATGGCTTTGAGGTGGAGTTGTTCATGACCCTGCACCTCGTCTCTGGTCTTTTCCACAAGTTAGCTTGTGTCTCTGACCCTCTCGATCCCCTCCTGTGTCTGATCTCAACGAGGCGGCTCTCTGGACACAGCATAGTGCGGGCTCCTTCGATCGAGTTCCAAACTGTACGTCACAGGCACCATCAGTTTCTGTAACACCAACAAGACAAAAGGACAAGCAGAAGGCATAGAACAAGTGAAATAATTGGGAAGATTTGCTATCTGAAAGATGTTGCCCATAGAATCATTCTTCGCTGGCACCATGTTGACCAGAAGGACCAGTCTCTCAATCTACCTAACAGAAGTTCAGTAGAAACCTCAGTGAAACGTTAACCTATCACTGAGTTCCATTATCGTAGAAATCTACAGTAAAGAATCAATGGGATTGTATTTGTCATCCATGGAGTTTCAGAACCCATTCAGTTAGTATCATAACAACACTTTGGCCATTTTATAGACAGCAGTGACAATATCATTTAAGCTGGCACAATGTCCAGTCCTGGATAATCTCTGGTTTCTCTCACTCAGGCACTGGGTACTAAACAGAAAGGTCTGCCATTTTCTATGTGAAGGATGTAAGAAGTAAAGTCAATTCAGTTCAATTCAAAATTTTATTATGTTTTTCAGAGCCTTAGAGCATTCCCAAATAATTTACAGTCAGTAAGTACATTTCGGAGTAAAGTTGCTTTTGGAATGTAGTAACTGTTTCACCAATTTGATGACAGCAAATTCTCAAAGACTATTGCAGAGTTGACCAGATAATTTCTTAATGCTGAGGAATGTTTTAGTAAGATAATCTTACATCATGATGTAAAATGAAATATAAGAACTGCAGGAACATGACGGGAAGTATTTCAGATGTAACAATTTTTCACTTTGTTTGATCTTCCTTAAAATTAGGTTTTCTCCAACGATAAACAACCAATTTGTTTATTCAGATGTGTTTGTCTTGAACCCAATCAGCTGATTTTTTAAAAAAATATATTAAGTGGTGTATAAAATACTTTCCATTTTTAGAATTGAAGAGAGGACAAGGTATATGAAAATTGAATATTATTTGATGTTTTCAACTACTACCATTTGCTGTCAATCTTTTAGGAAGAAGTATTAGTTCCCTTCTCAAGATTAGTCAAAGTAAGCATGAAAGCCCAAAATAAGCCTTTCAAGATGTGGAAATCTCATGATAAATCTTTAAATATTAGTTTATGTCTCTGAAGTCTGTGGAGATGTTCATCATGTTTTATGAAATAAAGGAGCAGCAAACTGTAGCTTCAAATGATCTGTGAAGCCAACATCTGCTGATGTTCACAGCATGGTTTTAATGTACTTGGCAACTTTATTTGCTATTGCAAACTTTAAAACTAAGATAGTTCTTCTGATCTTTTCTCCGATCTGTAAAGGGGGTCCAGTGGAGAGACAGGAGGCAGAAGAAACTTGCTCTATAAAGAGGTGGTTATTTACATACTTCAGATTTATGTTTTGATGAACGGGTAATCTGCTGTTTAAGGGTGTGAGGGAAAGGACATTTGCACAAGGCTGTATACTTTATCCTGACATCAGGTGAAGTATATGTGTGGTGTTGAGAACCAAGCAACTCTTTATTCCCCAATTTGCTTATTTTTTACTGGGCTGAGGTGCCTATAACTGATGCTCGGGCTTGTTAAGGTCTTAAACTTAATATAAAAACATTTTTGTCAACATGTCTGTTCGAAATAGAAAGAGCATAAGGACTCAAACAATTACTGAGCAATTAATTACAAGTATATTTTATTAATATTTCTGAAATCAACAATTTTTCTGTTGGTAATTTAATATCGTGATTTTTTAAATATCTTCGGTACAATACTTATGATTAAGGTGAAGAAAGACATGCAAGAAGCAAGCAAACTCCACACATCCTGCTACATACTTCCTTGTCAGTCACCCTCAGTTTGCTGCCGAACTGCGGTCCAGAGATTAGTCAATATCAAACAAACTCACCTTGTCTGTAGCGATATCTAGCAACACTGCGATCGAGATGAAAATGTGCTGTTAGGGTCAAAAAGTCTAACTGATACGTATGACCACTACTTTAACTTTTTTTTTCCCCTGCTGAATACCAGAACAGACATACACAATATGTTACTGTCCCTTAAATTGGTTGAAAAGGTAGCTTGCCACCATCCTCTTTAGAGCCTTTTGGGGTGATATTTACAAAATGATTTTGCCGTAGGCATTCACATTCCATGTTAGCAGAGAAGCTAAAAGGCTGACTATGGTGGCTATTCACACAAAATGCCTGAGAATCTCAACAGGTCAAGCAGCATCTAGGGAAATTAATAGACATTTCTACAGATGCTGCCTGACCTGCTGAGTTCCTCCAGAATTTTGTGTGTGTTGCTTTGGATTTCCAACATCTGCAGACTTCCTTGTGTTTATGTCATACATCCAACCAGAAGTCTTTGGAATATATGACTGGGGCAAGGCTCACTACATCTTGTATCATGTGGATTGCATCCCAGCTTGGTATCTTGTTGAGAAATTACTGATATCTCCGTTTGAAAGATCACTTGGCATCAGTGAGCATTAATTGTGGGAAAAGTTTGCAGATTACATTTAGTGGCATCCACCTGACAAACAACTACAGCTTGTTTATTCTCTGCAGTTACTTTGCTGTCTTCCAAGTACATTAACAGTTATCACTAATACTAGGCATAGCATTAAGCTTACCACCACCCTGTACAGGTGATGATCCAACAGAATTTCTCCATTAAGCATTGTGAGGCCAGGAAGGGTCTGCTGCACACTGCAAGCTGGTCACAGATTCTGTCTCAAGTTCCTGCATTGTGTTATCTCTCTTTTAAGCCTTGGCAACCAGTTGCTCCATTTTCTATCTTACTAGATTTACTATTTTTTTCAATACTGTAACAGTCTGCAGCAATCCCCTTTTTATATAATCCTATTATCATCAAATCTAGCTCTGCACATAAGACTTCCATTTGGTTGGGAGTACAATATCTATTTTAAAGGTACGTCTCTGAATTCAACAAGATTGAATTTTCATTCCGTCAGTATAAATGTACTCAGCTACACTGACCCCTGACCTTTTTGTTTTTCACTGGATGGGTCTTGAGATTCTTCTTTCAGGGACGATTTTCTTTTCCTACACCTGAGTTAAAATGATCATACCAAGGTATATATGGGAGATATGATCACCTCCCGACAACAGACTCCCTCTATCTTCTATTAATCTGTGGAAGAATAGAAAAGATAATTTAGTCAGAAGATGTTAGTGGAGCTTGATCAAGAATGGAATGTCCTGATGATGAATTACTTTGAAATGTAAGGAGAGTAATGATTTATGAATTGTATTGGTGCTGATAGTTCCTATTATAATCATGTTCTATGCATCTGACTCACAAAATAACAAATGACACCTTATTGTTATTGGGCTATATATATCTTTTGTGTGTGATTATATATTTACTTCCTTTGTGTGTGTGTGTGTGTTAAATGTGTGACTGTTGATACTGTGTTTTGCACCTTGGCTGTGGAGGAACACTGTTTCATTTGGCTGTATTCATGGTTATTCATGTATGGTTGAATGACAATTAAACTTGAACTTACTGGAATGTGTGTTGCTGAAGCTATTTGAAATGATGTTCAAATATGATACAAAGCTATCTTCTACAAATTTACTTTTAATCTCAGAATAATAATCTACCACATTTTATAAGCCTCATTGAAGGTGGGCAGTCAGACTCTAAATGTTTTACTTTGACAATGCATTCTTTTCTTCATCATTGTCCTGAGATATAGTTACATTTCTGGAAACCAAATTCTGAATCATCATGTTTAAGTATAGTGCACAATTCAAGTACTGTGAGAGGTAAATTGAGAAAAAAAATTGGGGGCTTAGGTGGTGTGATTGCTCAAGGCATTCAGGGTGACATCTTCCAAAAGCTAGTTACTGGATTTTCATTTACATCAAAGTAGTCCACACCATTTACAGTGAATCTCTGCAGAATTAGGCTTTCACAGTGCTTCCTTATGCCAGAGGTTCCCAACCTGGGATCTACGGAACTCTTGCTTAATGGTATTGCCTCATGGCATGAAAAGGATTGGGAATCCTGCATTATTGTCTTCTTTACTCTCCATCCAGATGCTCCATCTCTCTGTACATACTGACTTCCATTCAAACTCTTAGCAGCTTGTGACAATCATTTGACCTGACCCTTTCCTAGTCATCAACTCCCACAACCCCCCAACTCCAACTGCTTGACAGATGACCATAAATTACATTTCCCCCCATCCCATAAACCCACTCTCAGCACCATCAGCAAAATTGCACCTATCTGTTTCTGAGCTCCATCCAGATTGCCTCTGTTGATGAGCCCTCCAGTGTATCCTCTCTGAACAGCCTGAATGAATGTTCCAGGTTGTCTGTAATTATTCTCATGGGTAATATATGAAGTCACTGAGCATGCAGTTCTCATTTTTGTACAGCATATGCATACGGATGTTCACCTTATACATCTGTAAATAAAATATTGTGATAAAAAGTAAATTAGATGTTATCCAATTGTGATTACATTACTTTGCCAATGGCATGTTCTGTGTAGGTACAGATGAACAACATTTATCTGTATTGTAGGAGTTTAAGCTATATTCCACTAAAAGTAGGCATGTGGTTGAAATAGCTTTGCCATTGCCTATCTACAGCTATTTGGCAATTTGTGCTTGACATGCTGCAAAGTGTGTCATAGATATCATAGGCCAAATGTTTCCAAAGCAAAGAACATAGAAAATCTATGGCACATTACAGGCCCGTTGGCCCACAATGTTGTACTGACCATATAACCTACTCTAGAAGTTGTCCATAATTTCCCTACTGCATAACCCACTATTTTTCTAAGCTCCATGTACCTATCTAAGAGTCTCTTAAAAGATCCCATCGTAACTGTCTCTACCACCTTCACAGGTAGTGCATTCCTTACACCCATCACTCTCTGTGTGAAAAACTTGTCAACATATCCCTCTGTGTGTGTGTCTCTCTCTCTCTATTTCTCTCAATCTCTCTCTCTCCCTCTATTTCTCTATTTCTCTATTTCTCTCTCTATCTTTATCTCTACAGTATCTCTATCTCTCCAGCTTCTGTCATTGATCTATTATGCAGATGTTTCCATAAACACTAGGAGTCCCTGACTTCATCCTATGAGTAATGCTTCCTTTTTTTCTATCCATTCTTCCTCTCCCTTCACTCTCAATTCATTTCTCATTTCTCAAGTTCTGGTGAAGGGACTTTGACCTCAAACATAACTGTTTTTCCTATCCACAGATGTTACCTCATATTTTGATATCTGCCAGTTTCTGTCCTCTGTTTAGACCTCCAACTTCAGCAGATTTTTATTTTTTACAGAGTGTGGGAGGAGGGAAGATTACCAAGTGCATGGAAAGAAGCAGTAGTAACTCCAATAAGGAAGCCTGGCAGGGATCCATCAAAACCCACTAGCTACAGACCAATAGCATTAACAACAAACATATGTAAGATAACGGAAAGGATGATAACAGAAAGGTTATTGTATGAGCTTGAGAAGAGAGGAATGCTGGCAAGTTACCAGAATGGTTTTAGGAAGGGAAGGAATTCCATGGACTCAGTGATAAGGTTAGAGACTGAAATAAGAAAGGCCCAAGCAAATAAAGAGTCAGTAGTTGCAGTGTTTTTTGACATTGAAAAAGCCTATGATATGATGTGGAAGGAAGGATTGTTAATTAAACTGCACAATATGGGGGTTGGTGGGAGAGTTTTTAATTGTATTAAAGATTTTTTGTTTGGTAGAAAACTTCAAGTTCCGATTGGATTAGAATTATCAAAACAGTACATAGTGGGAAATGGCACACATCATGGTAGTGTGGTTAGCCTGTTACTTTTCATCATTATGATCACAAAGGTACCAGTGGATATAGGTAGGTCACTGTTTGTGGATGATGGGGCCTTGTGGAAAAGAGGCAGGAACATGGAGCATATAGTCAGGAAACTACAAGGAGCAATTGATGAAGTGGTGGAGTGGGGTTATGATTGGGGATGTAGATTTTCAGTAGAAAAAAACTCAAACTGTATTTTTCAGCAGGAAAAGAATTGAGGTAGGGAAGAAGTTAAGGATGTATGGGATTGAATTAGAAAGGGTTGGATCATTTAAATTTCTGGGAGTTTTATTTGAATCACGATTAACATGGGCAGACCATATCAGGAAAGTTGAGGAGAAATGTAAAAAAGTAATAAATGTGATGAGATGTTTGACTGGTAGGGAATGGGGAGCAAGTTGTTAAGGCTGGGGCACTGTATGTTAAACAAAACATTGAAAATGATAGGGAAACACCAGACAGGATTGTGTGAGGTATGTCAGGAAGAGGAGTCAGTAGAACATGTAGTTCTGAGTTGCAGGAAGTATGGGATACAGAGAGAGATGATGATATGATAATCAATCTAAGGGAATTGGTGCAGGAATTCATGTTTAAAAGGTTGCTGGGCATGGGTGAGAGAGCACAGGTATTTTTAGCTTTCTTAAGGGGTACAGGTTTTTTTTTAAAGGATATGATGAATAAGCAGGAATAGGGTGCTAGGATGGCCAAAGATGGGAGGATAAAATGTAGGTTAGGGTATATGTGTGTGTATGATTGGGTGAAGGAATTTGGAATGTAAGTCTATCGCACATTTTGGAGCAGAAGGTGGCGGTAATGCACCATTACGCTGGGTGCCAACCGCCGTAAAACAAGAAGAAGAAGAAGAACCTTAACTCTTATATAAACATAGGAGGTTTACTAAAATGTTGCCTGAGTTTTATCTCCTAAGTTACAGAGAAAGGTTGAACAAGTTAGGTCTTTATTCTTTGGAGTGTAGAAGGTTGAGGGGGGACTTACTAGTGGTGTTTAAATTTATGAGGGGGATTGATAGAGTTGACGTGATTAGACTTTTTCCATTGAGAGTGGGGAAGATTCAAACAAGAGGACATGAGTTGGGAATTAGAGGACAAAAGTTTAGGGGTAAGATGAAGGAGAACTTCTTTACTCAGAGGGTGTAGCTGTGTGGATCAAGCTTCCAGCAGAAGTGGTTGAGGCAGGTTTTATGTTGTCATTTAAAGTTAATTGGATAGATATATGGACAGGAAAGGAATGGAGGGTTATGGACTGAGTGCAGGTCGGTGGGACTAGGATAGGGTAAGAGTTTGGCATGGACTAGAAGGGCCGAAATAGCCTGTTTCTGTGCTGTAATTGTTATAGGGTTATTTAAAACTAGTTTCCCTGTCTTCTTGATCTCCTTACAGAGTTTGGTGAGAAAGCCAGTTTTGAATTCAAGGAAAGTTTTGTTTCTTTGTCAGACTTGTTTGGATTGCTGCATTCTGAAGTGGATCTAGCCTGCACACAACTTCTTAATGTGTGGCTCACATCAGTAGAGATCATTTGCTCTAGGTTGAACAGTTTGGATTCAGTCAGCAAATTCAACAAGACAGCTTTTGTGTAAACGACTTGCTAGGAAAGCTCAAAATGTGGTTTGCTTGAAACCACGTTCTTTTTAATAGGTGTCATAAATGACATTCATAGCTCTATGGGTCAGTTATTCTCAGGAAGCTGAGTTTATTTAAACAAGTTTCAAGAATATTTTCAATCACTTCTTCGTCAGGAGCTGTGCTATGGTGCAATGTCACTCTCTAATAAAGCAAAAAATAAAATGGTCAAACTATGTTTCACATATTTCAAGAACATTTCATTTCATAAACTTTGTAAAGTTGATCTAAATTGAGGCAGAAGTCAACTCTTTAGCTAAGCCATGGCATGTACCCAAATTCATCCATAGTACACTCAGTTGTGACATTTGAACTTAGGGCTTCTTATCGATTCAACTTTGGTGATCACTACTGTGAGATTGTCATTCCTTTTTCCACAGAAGCCTAAGAAAGTTCTCTGATAACATCTAGTAGGATATGACCACAAAAGATAATTCAGTGAGTTGTCCCTACAATTTAGGCAAATACTGCATGAGGGGTGATTGATAAGTTCGTGGCCTAAGGTAGAAGGAGTCAATTTGTAAAAACCTAGCAATTTATTTTTCAACATAGTCCCCTGCTACATGTACACACTTAGTCCAGCAGTCATGGAGCATATGGATCTTGGACCTCCAGAAAGTGTCCACAGTGGTGGTGATTATAAGTTCGTGGCCTGAGGTGAAGGAGAGGAGTTATACAGCTCTTGTTACATGCACATGCAGTTCAACTCTTCCAGTTACTATGAAGAAAGTTTGAAGTTAATAACTCATCAGGGATGATTGATAAGTTCGTGGCCTAAAGTAGAAGGAGATGAGGGGGAATGTAGGTCAACAGGAACCCAAGAGTGCTGTACGCCGTGATGGGAGGTAGGAATAGCTGAGAAGGACTTGGGTTTATTGAGGAGGGTGGAATGCTGTGAAATAGCAACCGTCTAGAAGAAAACACAAATGATGGACAGCCGGATAGAGACCGAGAAGCTCACGGTCAAACGTGCTATGCTTTCTTTCGGAGGGATGGAGTTGCTGGCTGAAGAAGGTGAGCAGATGCCACATGCCTCCAACCATCTGTTCATGCACAGCACAAACAGCATAGACTGTGGTGTCTTGGGTTGTGTGTGCGCCAGTAATGTTGTGTTAGAAAGACCTCATTTGGTATCATCAGATGCTCTAGTCATGTCTGTTGACCAATCAAGCACTTCGATAGGTTTCAATAGGTACATTTAATTTCAGAGAAATGTATACAATATACATCTTGAAATTCTTTTTTTTCTCACAAACATCACATAAACAGAGGAGTGACCCAAAGAATAAACGTTAGGACCCCAAAGCCCCCCCCCCACCCAACTCCCCCCAGCAAAGTAATGACCCCCTTCCCCTACCAGCAATAAAGCATCGGCATCCCCACCAAGTACTTAAGCATGCAGCAAAGCAACAATAAAGACACAGATTTGCAGTACACCAAAGTCTACTCATTCACCCGGTATTCGACATACCACAGGCTCTCTCTCTCCCTAATAAGGGAAAAATAGGTGTCCCCATTTCACAGTGAGAGGGGACAGATAACGAAACTCACTGACTTATGGTGTTAAAAATCTGTTGCGTTGCTTTTTCTGAACTCTGTGCCCAAAGAACTCAGGTCCCTGGGCACACAACCAGCAGCCAGCTCGCTGCTTTTGATCTTCCTTGAACTCCCACAACACATCAGGCGGCAGCACCAGCCTCAAATCAGCCCGCCTCCAGAGCCACAAAAATCCAGAACCCTGAAGGCGCATCAGTCTTCCAGGCCATGTCCTTGGCATATCGAAAGGCGGCTGGTCGTGAGTCCTTGAGAGTGGGTCCCATTTCTGCAAAGAACCGAAGTCAGCATGCATCTTCCGAAGAACCTTGAAAGAGGAAAAAAAAGATATCAAAGATAGGAAAAAAGGCTGTTTCCAGAGATGCAAGCAAAACAGTCACCGTTAGGAGCCATCATCCTCCTAAGCTCCATCCACAAAAAAACAGGATATTGCCTTTAAGCACACTATACAGAGGAAGCATAAGTTCAGCAGCTCACAGAATGAAGTAGTGATAGAAATTTACCACCTAAAAACTCCTGTATTTTTTTTAGTTATGGGGGTGGTGGGAAATCCATAATAGTAGCTACTTTTGATGGGAGGAGTTAGCCCAGAAAGTCAGTGGCTTACATTGACTTAAACACTTGAACAGTGTTTGGAAATGAGATATGTGTTTAGATATGGATGCACTGGTGACAAGTATGTCATCCAGGTAAACAAAAAGAAAGTCCAAATGGGATTATCATAGTTGTTTTTGGAATGTCCTCCGAGCACACTGGTACCTGATAGTAGCCCCTAACTAGATTAACTTTGGAGAAAATTAACTTTCGGGGTAAATGTGCTGAAAACTCCTGGATGTGTAGGACTGGGTAACAATCGGGGGTGTGGCCTCGTTAAGGCATTGGTAAATGCCACCTGGGCAGCAACCACAACTGGACTTAGTGACCATATGGAAGGACAAATCCGAGGGACCATGTGACCAGTGTACAATACCAAGTCATTCCTGTTGGTAAACTCTGCCTTCATGGCTGCCAGCCTTTCTAGGTCCATTCTGCATGCACGGGCATGGACTGGTGGGCTAGTTGTAGAAATGTGGTGGTCGACCCCATGTTTATTGACTGTGATGGAGAATGTGGGCTTGGTGAGCTTTGAGAATTTACCAAGCATTCAAGCAAACTCAGATGTGGTGGTGGATGCGCTTCACAGATTTGTTGTGGGGAATTTACTGGGGGAGCAGGGTAACAACCCAAAATCCTTGACCTCCACAAGCCGGCAGTTCTTAAGATTGACTCATAGTCCTCTGGCACACAGGAAATCTGCACCGAGCAGGGGTCTAGCCACTTTAGCCAGAATGAAGTTTTGTGTAATGTCACCCACAGGAAGAGAGCATCACCCGTCATGTCCCATAGGTCTGGCTCCTGTTGCTGTTGACGACCTACAGTGAGACATCATCGTTCCTTGCCTTCTCATGACTCGGCGATGCTGGCAGCATAGTCACTTGAGCACCCGTGTCACACAGGAAGCGTCGCCCTGAAAGGGCATCAGTAGTGAACAGTAGACAACCCTGTCAGTTGGTACCTATAGTGGTCACAGACCTCTGATAGCCCAATGCGTTGGCGCTGTCAAAGCTGCAAGGCAGTTGGCACTTCCTAATGTTTGTACTAAAGCGAGCATGATAAAAACACAGACCCAGCATCGTCTGCTTTGCAGTTGCGGATGTCCTTATATTGGGGGTCTTGCTGTCTAAACTTATTGAGGTAGAGAAAGGAGGAGGAATGATGCACTACTGCCTAGCTGAGTGTTGTCTGTCAGCCATTTTAACAATAATCCTTCACGAGTGCATTAGTAGGGTTATGTGAACTTGATCAGGCATTTGCTTCATGAAGAATTCTTCAAAAATAAAAACAAGGATGGTGATTTCCCAGGAGAGACAGAATGTGGACCATTAGTTCTGGCAGTTTAGCATCGCTGAGGCAGGGTAAGAAGAGCAACTGTTTGGCTCACTCAGACTCTGATAGTCCAAAAGTCTGTAAAAGGTTAGCTTCAAATTGCTTTGTGGCTTGGCTTAACCTTGGATCTGCAGGTTATCAAAATGTGGACTTCAACTCTTCTAATTTGATTAACAGTGAGGTAAATGATGACTGATAGCAAATGAGTGAACTCACCAGTACATTTTGGACTTGGCTTCATAACCTTGGTCTCTGTTTCAGCTCTCTCGAGGACTGCAATTATTCCAAGGTCTGATGGTGGAAACTATACTTCAGTGCTCCTTCCATCAATACAGCAATTTTATATGCAGCATCAAATATATTATAGATTCAAATGGATAAAAATCTATTGTGTAAGTAAGGCACAATCTTAAAAAGACTTAAAAACTGCAACATAAATAAGATCATAAATGGAAACAATGTAGTCACTAGTTGACTCACTGCTTCTGGCTGCTTGTTGCAAGCTCATAATTTTCAGCTATTTCTAACAGCTTCAAATAAATATAACCTTGTAATTTTTACACAATATATTTAAAAGAGTATCTTTTGCCTTAAGTGGCTTAAGAAGATGTTTTAGCATACTATATACTTTCAATTTAATCTTGTTTGAAATAGTACTTATTGTGCTCATTTATATTTAAAAGAGTATCTTTTGCCTTAAGTGGCTTAAGAAGATGTTTTAGCATACTATATACTTTCAATTTAATCTTGTTTGAAATAGTACTTATTGTGCTCATTTATCAGATTGGTTTAGTTTCTCTGTTTCATCTTTTAAAATGTTATTTTTAATGGTCCATTCAGTATTTGAACTGGTATTTTGTTGAGCTTAGTCTTATGTACCTCGGTTCCCAAAGGAGCTGGTCTGGGCAGCAACATTTCTTCAATCTTCTTCAACAGTGACACAGCTGAACTTGGTGTTTGTGATACTGTAATTCAATGATAAGTCAATGCCTCTGGGGTTTGCTCCATTGTACATGCTTAATAAACACAGAGCCTTAGACCAGTGAGATTCCATGGAAAAATTTGCAAGGAATGAGTTTTGGTGCTACAAGCTAACCTAAAGCTTGCCAAACAAGCCATCCATATCTTCACCAATCCCAAAGCAAACCTATTATCCTCAACACAAATTTGCAATAATTTCACAATTGCATGAAACTACAGTTGTGGTTTATTTATAAGTTATCAAATAAATTATCTATTTGCTGAATCTCTAAACTAGCAGTCAGACTGTGGCAATGTGAGACTGCTGAGAAACAGGAACACTGCTTGATTACCCTGGGTAATCGCAATCACAATCAGAGATGCAAAGAGAATGAGATATCCATGCTTAAGATTATATTACAGCATGCTTCCTTTTGCTATTTTTACAATCTCATTAAACTGTTTAAAATAACTTGCAAACCAATAGTGACAGGAATTTGGACGGACATATTGAACATTTGTAGATTAATATTAATTTCTGAACAGTAGTTCTGAGGCTTGTATCCTTCCCTTGATACAGTATGTGTTGTGTAACACTCACTTCTTCTAGCGGCTTAATCTAGGGGATGATGACACCCCTGCCTGGCCAAACTCAAGAAATCTCATTTGGGTGGATGCTGCGCGATGTGTCCCATTACAAATCAGTACCCCAAAATAACAAATCGTACACAAAATGCGATTAAATGATTAAGCTTTTTAACTCTTTACTTTGACAATATGGTTAGTAGAGAAACAAAATATAAAAGAAATGGTGCCAATAATCTTATCAAACAGTCATATGCACACAAAGTTGGAGCTCATGCAATTCAGCAGTTCTTCTTGCACCTTCGCTCTCCTCCTTCGGACCCCCGCTCGGAGTCCCCCCCCCCCCCAGTCAAGCAACCCACTGGCTCGCTCAAGTCGAGTCTCCTCTCTTCATTTCCCTCACAGCTTCTGGCAAAAGTCCACGAAACCAACAGCTTTCAGACACACAAGAAAGAATAATATTTCCCCCATTGGATAGTCACCCGTTATCTCTAGTTATAACCCAAACATTGCTGCTACAGAGAAACCATTACCTCATCAGTTAACATCACAGAGAGCCCATTAGTTACATTTGCATTTGCTCAGTGGTGTCCTTTTGCTAAGATCTGATGTCTTGTAAAGATGGTTTGATTTAATGAAATCACAATAAAAGTCATTGACTAGGCTTTACACAACTAAGACCAAGCAGCACAAGGAACTTTGAGGTCCACAATGATCTGGATTTCTTTGTTAGTTATAAGTTTACAATCGTGGCTGTTTTTTGGGGAATATATATGATTAACCCTTCCTCCAGCAAACCTCCCAATGAGAAATTGCTGGGACCTCTTGGCAATCATGGAGTATTGTATGGGATTGACATGAGTAGCTCATCCATAAAATTGTCAGCAGATTTAATATTTGCCTATTAACTTGGTCAGGAGACATCCTAAAGGATTAGACTACTGTTAAAACTTTAAAGAATATTCAGACCTTCATAAATTTAAGTAAAATCACAAAGCTGCCGTTTGTGGATTGTGATAGGGAACATGGTTAGTTTAATTGCTGCTGTTCCAAAACATCCAGCCAACATCATGCAAAAGAGGCGACTGAATTTTGGATTTTGGAGTCTGAAAAAAGAGATCAGTTTTGAAAGACTATGAAAGCTCCTGGTAACGTACACAGTTACTGATTTGATTCAGACCATTTCTTGCTGAAAGTGGAGGCTTTTTATGTCACTCTATAATGAAACACTACAGTGACGGATCCCAGGCCTGTAATAAATATTTGTTGTTTGTAAAGAAGATGCATGAACAGTTTATGCATTACAGGTTTTCCTTGATGGGTACTCGATCTGTTCATAATATAAATCAGTCAGCAAAATAAGTGCGACTTATTCAGTAGTAACAGATTTCCAGATGGTTTGAAAGATGGACTCGGCTTTATGTTAATGAATGTGAAGTCATGCAAATTCCATTTAAACAAGTGTTGAGGATTAGGCTTCTATTTCTTTGGTAACTACAGCTCAAAATATTATGGAATGAAGTGTCCAGGTGGAACAGACCTTCCTTGGTTAGTAAAATATCCAAGAGAGCAAAAAGATGCAGTTTTACAGGGGCCAAGCCTAATGAGGACTGTGCAGAATAATTCTAATCTGTCAATTCCATGTGAGTTTCAGCTGGTAGCAGTTCAGTACTGAAACTGGTATCACTGAGAAAGTATACTAAATCATTGTACATGCAGAGAGTCTTTTAACTTGCCTTGCATTCTATTTGAACATTGACAAAATTGATAGGAATGTTCAGGAACAATTTTCCAACACCTTTGTGCTGTCTTATTAAAAACATGTCTGAAAAAAAATCACATTTTATGAATTTTATGAAAATTGCAATTAGCTGGAAATGAAAACTCATGCAGACAGGTTACATTTATTCAATCTCTAAACCTGGTATGCTACTACTTTTTTTTGCTAACTCCCATTCTTTAAAATATACTGTTTTAACCTTTCAAAAAGACGGAGGGAAACCAGAACATTAAGAGATACTTAGCTTAATTATCTGCTTCTTCAAAGGACATGTCATATGACCCAACCCAGCCTGCCGCACTAGCTTTCACACTGCTGCAGGATACAACGCCTCTAGTTGCCTAATTGCTTGGTCCTAATTTGAAATAAAATAATTTCTCTAACTAAGCTGTCATCTATAATTCATGGCCACTTATGAGTGTAATTCATTGAAATATCACCTGTGGCCCAGCCTCTGCCACAGCAGGATCTCAATTTAATGCACGGTTTTGTACTCTTTTTTAAACCAAGCTTTTAATGCATTGGTCTTTTTCCACTAAGGTGTATTACATTATCAGCAATGTCTGGTGAATATTTAATACTTTTTTCCTTTTCTTTAATGCAGTGATCCCTCTTCACTCAAGTCTATATTAAGTCACCTATGTCTGATTGGATTGCCGCTTCACTTACATATTTTTGCCTCAGTTCTAAGTTCCATGATCATTTTAAATTTCTATAGGTGTAATCTGCTTAATGAAGTGTTATTAGTTATTAGGCAGTTAATGAAACACTAGTAGACTTAACAAAAAAAATCTTTTAAAAATGATCATCATTCAAGTAAAAAAATACTTTTTCAGAAGCAGCAGATTGCTGAATTCTCTTTGAGTGAATCCAACATCATCATTTTTTATTTTATTACACCTGGGTATCTGTGCAGCAATGTCAAGGCCAGCATTTATGGTCCTAGAAACAATGGTCTTTGGAATGACTTTTGCTCTTCTGGAGATAACACTCTCGCTTTATGGTTGGGGACAATGTTCCCAGGATTTAGTTGCAATGGCAATGAAGAAGAGTGATTTATTTTCAAGGCAGAATGTTGAAGGGGAGCATTTTGTTGTGCTTAACACCCTTTGCCCATCTTGGTGGTTGAGGTTGTGGTTGGGGAGGTGCTGTTAGAGTAGCCTCGGCAAGTATTTCAATGTGTTTCCCAGATGGTGCACTCTGCCACCATCATGCTTACATGGTCCTGGGTTGGGTAGTGTTGTGTTTCTTGTGATCTGTTAGAGCTGCACAGTTGCAGGCGAATGGAGGGTATTCCACCCTGCTCCTAACATTTGCCTTTCAATGGTCAAATGAGTTTGTGGTATCAGGGAGTGGGTGACTTGTCAAAAGGATATCTAGTCTATAACAAGAACTACAGTACGTGCATGCCAGGTGACATCTATAGGAAGAGGTACAGTCAATGTTTCAGGCCGAGACCCTTCGTCAGGACTAACTGAAGGAAGAGCTAGTAAGAGACAAATCTCTTACTAGCTCTTCCTTCAGTTAGTCCTGACGAAGGATCTCGGCCTGAAACGTCGACTGTACCTCTTCCTTGAGATGCTGCCTGGCCTGCTGCGTTCACCAGCAACTTTGATGTGTGTTGCTTGAATTTCCAGCATCTGCAGAGTTCCTCGTGTTTGTGTACAGTACATGCTCCACGTTTTTGCTTGTGACTGATTGGTAGTGTTTTCTGGTTTCCTGGAAGTTGTTACCTACTGAGATACAGCGTGGAATAGGCTCTTCCAGCTCTTCAAACCACACAACCCAGCAACCCCTGTTTTAACCCTAGCCTAATCACAGGACAATTTACAACAACCAATTAACCTACTTACCGGTATATCTTTGGACTGTGGGAAGAAACTGGTGCGCCTGGAAGAAACCCATGATGTCACGGGGAGAACGTACAAACTCCTTACTGGCAGCGTCAGGAATTGAACCCAGGTTGCTGGTACTGGGAGGCACTGTGCTAACCACTACACTACCATGTCATCCCTAGGGAGCTTCCTGGTGGCAATGTAACCAGTGAGTATGCAAGTCCTTTAGTGTTGGAGATGCTAAATGCCTATGAGATGATTGACAGCAAAGGACATCTTGACGGATGCCACATTCAGTCAAGTTCTAATATTGACGTCATGGGGAGTTGCTCTCGTATCACCTTTGGAATTCAGATTCTTGGCCCGTGTTCAGGCTAAAGCTGTGATGATGCTGGGGTGGATTGGTCCTTGTAGACTCCACAATAGATATCAATGAGCAGTTTATTTATAAGGGTTGCTTGATGACACTTTCAAGTGGACCTTCCATTTCTTTGCTGATCACAGCTTGGATGGTGTGTCTAACTTTGGATGGTACCTGTCTTGATTTTATCCTGCGTTTTCTGAAAAAATAAAATATGCTCAGACAAGATTTCACATTGCCACTACATGGCACTTGATAAATGCATGTATAATAGCATTTTTGCATTTTGATATCACACTCTCCTGGACAATTACTTTGCAATTGCTTTGCATAGTTCACCATTCCAATGGGGATTTTTATGAGTTTAAATTTCAAACAAAACTAGATTGCATTAAATTTTCTAGAACTGAACTATTATAATGTCACTCTAGATTTAAAATGCTGACAATCTGAGTTGCAAATTGAGCTCTCTTTAGTTTACAATAAAATTATCAATTTAACTTTGTAGGAAGTTGTGTGTGTGTGTGTGGTGAAAGGCAGGTGGACAGTAATTGACAGCCTGTCAAAGAATGAGCTGTCAACTGCCACATTTGTCCAAGGAACTCCTAAGAACAAAGGTCAAATGAGTATTACTGCAGAAAATCCGGAAGGAGGATACTTTGCAGATGTGGGTTGTGCCAGCATAATGTCCAATAAGACTTTGGAGGTGGAAGATAATTACAAGGAGGCTGACTGACAAAATCTTGTTGGCATGTCCACCAGTCGCCCGGATTATCGAATTAATTTGTCACACTTAGCGATCATGTGTCACACTGAAACACCTACTTTCACCTATTCAGAGGCAACTCCCAAACTCTCAGAGAAACTCAGTTGACAGTAGTTATTCCCAAACTGACAGCCAGTGATATAGGTTTCAAGCTTTATCTGCCCTTGTGCACCAAATGCTGCATTTATTGTTCAAAGTGGGCATATATTAACTGATTGGCTGCCCTGAAGATGGGCTGTCACATAATCAAAATCCCAAAGATCCCAGGTGGGAATTGTGTACCCATTTGCCCACCTCATTTGGCTTCAAGCAAAGCCTCTAAACCAGTGTTCAATTCCTCTGGGGTAAAATATCAAATTCATGGCCCACACCAGCTATTTATTCACATTTGAAACTGTCAAATAGAAATGGCAGAGTTGGGTTTGATTGGATGGCAGTTCATATGCTACAAGGGTCGAGAAGCTCAGGAAGTGATCCTTAAGAGGATCAATGCTGACAACTCTGTAAAAGATGCATTTCTTTTTGTTGTTTTCGTGAGGTGAGGAGCTGCTATCATCTATCCATACTGGGTCTGGCCACTATATTTACCACCTCCTTCCTGCATTTAATCTGTAGGTGCTGACCGTATGGGTACAAGCTCCCTCACGTCTCACTGGGCAACCACTGAGCAGTTCAGATGGATCCCCATTTTGAAGTGAACCTAAGGGTCTGCTCTAATAATTGTTTTCATTACCAAGTCTTTCAAACATTTCTAAAACCTGTTCCGCCTCCAAATGTATAAAATATGCAGCAAGTTAATACCACCATTAAGTAAGCTCAGTAATTCTTATGTTTACTGTAGATCAATAATTGTTACTTGTATAAGTTCCAAGAATATCAGCAAGTAAATCTGGGAAAAACAAAATAGTCTCGCTTCTTAATATCATAATTTGCATTTATACTCTCCCTTGCCTTTGTCTCTGCTGCTCAGTCTCCTATGTGTCTGCCTCTCTCTCCTCATTCTCTCCCCCTCTTCCCTCCCTCTTCCTCTCCATGCTTCTCTCCATCTCTCATGTACGTCTATTTTCAAATATATGCCAAAATATTTAGACTTGAATAATCTACCTAATGAAAAATACGGAGAGAAATCCTGCTTCAGCTTTATACTTGTATAAAATCAAAATTTAAATAATCAAATAATCGGAATGTGCAATGCAAATAACAAAGAAATATGAGGATTTAGTGCAAAAAAAGAACATTTAAATTATCAGATAACTTGAATTAAATTATTTTGACTAAGCTAAAATGGATTTTATTGCTGTCTGAGGTTGGTTATCTTATGTATGATCACTCATATTCTATGAGAAATAGCTGAAATCACCAAGCATTTTTCTAACCCACTATTTTGATTGTATATGTCTACCTTTCTTTACATCCTAAATTGATGCATGTGGGCCTTCAATAAGGATTTAAATATAAATACCTTTTATGAAACAATTTTTGTTCCATATAATAACCTCTTACAATTTAAATTATTCCAGAAATGACTCAACAGAAACAATTTGTAGATTTTGGATAAGTGTGCATGCATTTTGTGGAAACAATGTCAACAGAAGATAAGTATTACCCAGGACCATTGTCCTGTTGCAAGAATATCTGAGAGATTGTGTTGCAAGTTAGTCTTGCAGCAACAAACATATTTGTTCAAAGTTCGAAGTATATTTGTTATCAAGATATGTGTACATTATACAACCTTGAGATTTGTCGCCTTGCAGGCAGCCACAAGACAAGAAACCCAAAAGACCTCATAACAAAAGACCAACAAACACCCAATGTGCAGAGAGATGAAAAAACAAATTGTGCAAACAATATACTTTATACTTTAAATATACAATAAAAGCAAGCAAACCACATTCAGAACAAAAGTGACTCCGTAGACACAAAGCTCCGAGCAGCCAGATCAGGCCCACAGCCGCAGCTTCAGTGCAACAAAGAGTGAAGCTAACTAATGTCATGGAGTAGCAAGCAGAAACAGCCCGACTTTTCAATCTACCTGGCCCTACATAAAACGTCCAAACATCGGGTCGTTCCTCACCCAAGGACCCGGGCCCCGTTGCATTGATACATCATTAGGATTAATACCAAATACGCATTCAACAAAATGTTTATTTAGAAGAAAAGAAAAACCTGTTGCACTTTTGATTTTTCAAGGACATTGGACAAATTAAAATGTCCAGTTATTAGAAATGGGGAGAACAAACAAAACCAACAAATGCAGTACTCTTGCATTTTGGGGCCTTCAGTGGATCCCATTCTTATTGTCCAGTTTATTGGAATACATATTGACATTTGTATTGAACCAGGACAGAAGAGTAGAGTTCCATTAGGAAATAACTTTTCAAAAACAATTTATTCAGGGGACTGTTTCTCTTGCAACAGAATTTGGTCAATCAGCAACCATTTAAACATTGAAAAATTAATTTTACCCTGAGCATGTTGTCAGTTTGGCATTCCACCTTTAACCCTTACCAGCTGCAATTGAACTCCTTTATTGAGAAAATGTCTATTACATGACAGTTGCTATAAAAAAAGATCAAAGCCATTTGATGTTTGTCAATGAGCCGTGAATTAAAGGGCTCTGTTCTGACATTGATATATAGCATACAACATCTGCCAGCCTAATTTTGCTTTGCTCAAGATGTTTGCAAAATAGCTATTGTTTGGTCTATCAATGTTTACAGTCTTTTTATTTTATCGTCTCAGTTCAACGTGCTGCCTTCTCTTCCTCGCTGATTATTCAGTAAGTGCAGTCATGCGGGGACATTTGTAGAGTGGCACTCTGTCAGGTCAGATGATAATGTGGCAAGTACACAGAAGATCCTCATTCTCTGTCACTTCAATCCTTTCCCACATATCATAAGGAAAAACATTCTGTGCAGCCACTTTGTAGTTGCTAGCAAAAGGGACATTTAAAGATCTGACTATCTTTACCAATCATTTGCATGGCAATAATCCATTACAATGTCCATGGAGGCAATGATATTGTCTGTAATGATAATAAGTGGTACCAGCACTGATGCCATTTACAATATCATTTTGACTATGACTAGTCTAATTTCTTAGCTTATGAGCAACTATTCCTTGTATTTGTTTGGTGCCTTGCAGTGAAAGTCACAAATCAATAATGCCATCTTAACTAAAGTTTGTAGCTTGCTCATTCACAGATGTTTTGGATAATCTGTTCCAATGTACAAAATAATCCAGAATACGATGAAATAAATCTAAGACAGGAACAACTCCACATGAATTTACTTAGAAGTAGGCACAAACCAATTACAATTTCTATGAGAAATCTTGCAGCTGTATTTGGTAAAGCAAATAGTCTGGGTAACTGCCTGAGATCCCTCTCACCATTGCCAGAAACAAGCTTTCTGTGGAACTTGGATGAAGCTGAGCTGCGTTCCACAGCTGACTCTTTAATAAACACTTGGTGTCCAGGGTCACACATGGAGCACCAGGAGACTCAATCTGGAGGCCATGGCAGGAAATTTAGTGAGCCCTTAGAGAGACATAAAATGGCATAAAATCCTACTTTGTGCAGCTCCTGAAATTTGCATTGGAAACCCCTTTAGTAGTATAGCTGGGCTTTTTCTTGAGTAGAAGGAGAAAGTAAAGAAGATTAGAGGGGAAAAAGTAAATCAGAACCTATTTACTTACTAAAGTCAAATTTGTCGCAAATGTTGGCCTCATTCTTTAGTTGCTTGGTTGAAGAATTTTATTTATTCATTAATTTATTGTGATACCCCGTGTGAGAGGTCCTTCCAGTCCTTTGAGCCGCACCACCCAGCAACCCCCGATTTAACCCTAGCCTAATCACAGGACAATTTACTTTGACCAACTAACCTACCAACTGTTAGTCATAGTCATACTTTATTGATCCTGGGGGAAATTGGTTTTCATTACAGTTGCACCATAAATAACTAAATAGTAATAAAACCATAAATAATTAAATAGTAATATGTAAATTATGCCAGGAAATAAGTCCAGGACCAGCCTATTGGCTCAGGGTGTCTGACCCTCCAACCCTAGCCTAATCACAAGACGATTTACATTGACTAACTAACCTACCATCTGGTATGCCTTTGGACTGTGGGAGGGAACCAAAGCACCCAGAGGAAACACATGCGGTCACGGAGAGAATGTACAATCTCCTTACAGACAGCAGCAGGAAATGAACCCGGGTCATTGGTATTGTAAAGCGTTGTGTTAACCCCTACGCTACCAGGCCTCAAACTCTAAATTTCACTTATAGTCATGAATAAGAGAGGCTAATGTTTACTACACACAGGCAGTAAAATGAATCGTTGAACTAATTGAATCATCCATTTAAAAAAGGCTATTATCTGTACATTCTGCAATGTTTGCTCTTAGCAATGATTCAATGAAGAAAATCTGGTGTTTATAATCTAGAGTGACCCTCCCCCCATGAAAAAAGGTTAGCTGTTGCAGATACTGTACATAGAATGAACTTTGTTGAATAATTTTGATCTAAATGTTCTGGAGATATTTTTAAAATTCTATGCTGGCCGAAGTGAATCAGTAATGGTGATGGTGTTAATTCCAGAGAATAACTGGTTTGTTTATGACTGCTGTATTTGCAGTTATGTAAATTCTTTATCTATGTGTCGGGGAAGTAGCAAATAAGTGAACTAATGCTTCGATTTTTCACAACACCTGTCAGTGTTTCCATTCATGGCAAGTGAAGGGCAGATCTACCACATCAGAAGGTTGCAAGGTTTAACCACACGTTATTCGCAAGAGCATGAGTGTTCTGAAAAATACTTTTTAGAGCACTGGTAATCATGATACAGTACGTACGTTAAGTGTCTTGGAAGCATGTTGGAAGGCAGGAATCTGTGCTGCGCAGTAGACCATGTGTTGTGCTGCAAGTCTAAGGTACACTGAAGGTACTAGTGACTTTCATTGATGATGTCTGCTTAGAGGAGTGGCTCCTATGAGAAAGTAAACCACTTCTTTCAGGGTCCTTGGTTCTTGTTCTTGCAGGAAAGATGCAGAGAGAGAGGTGGGAATAGGAAGAAAATGCAAGAAATCCTGAAGGTAGGACAAATGAAATGATTGATGACATTCCTATATTGAGGAAGTCTAGGACCGGAGGCCACAGCCTCAGAATACAAGGACATCCCTTTAGAATAGAGATGAAGAGGAGTTTCTTTATCCAGAGGGTGGTGAACCTATGAAATTCATTGCTACAGATGGCTGTGGAGGCCAAGTCATCGGGTACATTTAAAGTAGTGGTTGATAGTTTCTTGATTAGTAAGGGCATCAAAGGTTATGGGGAGAAGGCAGAAGAATGAACTTGAGAGGGATAATAATCAGCCATGATGGAATGGTGGAGCTAACTTGATGGGATGAATGACTTAATTCTGTTCCTATGTCTTATGGTCTTGTGGACTTGAATTTTAAGACAGAAGTTATTCCGGAGCAGGTATTCCAAATGGAAAGATCAGAATTACCCATTCAGACTTTTGTCCTCTAAATATTATGGAGGAAACAGCATGGTGAGCAGAAAATTGAGTATTCTGAAATGCCATTTCATCTTCTGTGGTCGGGCAAGAAATTGCTGTTGAAAGAGGTGATGAAGTGATGATAATTGAGAAGTGAACTAAATTATTGTGGGTAAACAATAATTTCACTCTGCTGTAAAGAGAGGAGAAGACATCAACAATGGTAATATCGTGATGGATTTGTTAGTAATGGTAGTGAAGATTCAGGTTGACTGTCCTGTTACCACTGAAATCTATTCCAACTGTAACAAAAATGCAGGAAGCAACACCAATCACTAATTGAGGCCTTTTTCACACAAGCTTTAAAGTCAGCTACCAATCAAAAGTTCACCTCTTTAACTTACATTTGATTTGTGATGGTGTGCAAGTCATGACATTAACAAATGAGAATACTGGTGAGTCAATCTTAGTCACAAGACAACAAATTTCATGACATACGTCAACGATAATAAACGTGATTCTGAAATTCTGATTCTATGTTTTCGGAGCCATTTCTTAACAAAGGCAGATATCACTGATGAAGTTCACCTTTGCCTTCAGCATGACAGCACAACCTTTAGCTCTAAACTCATGGATTACTGAAACAGTGATCCCTGGCCTCCGGCATGCATCTGAGACTCCCAGATGAAACTTCACGATAAAATGCAAGAACTATGTTTCAACTTCTTGTAGCCAACAAAAATAGCCGTGAATTATCTTTTGTTCATTAAGATGCTCAAGATTGAAATTTATGGTAGAAATAATGAACAGATTTCCATTACTTTGTTATTGTTGCTTCTTAGTTGAATAGTAAGGGAACTAAGAATATTAAGGAATAGAAGGAAAAGGTTGGGAATTGTCAGTCCCTATGGTCTGTGCAGCTCTCCATCCAGCCATGATCATCTTCAGATTTTCCACATGAATGTCAAGTCCAAATGTGTGATCAGTAGCCCTGCGCTGTTTTTCCAGGTGCGTTCCAATGCTCCATTTCTCATAGAATTCAGTGCGGGAGCATGGTTTCAGTAACCCCTCACCACTGGCAAGTCTATGGATCTCTCTGTGCTAGGTTAGACCTAGCAGAAAGAGTGTGTCTGTATTTATTTCATGGTGTGTGTGTGAGTGTGCAGAGAAAATTTAAGAGTTGATTCAGATACAAAAATAATTTAATAAATTAGATTTCTTTTTTGCTTAATTGTATAATTTTGTATAATTTTACAATTGTATAATATTGATGGCATGCAAAGCCTTCAATCCATTTTTGAAAACTTCTCAGCTTTGTGAATGTTTCTTTATACAGCTTGGCAGACATCAGATAATACTTAACTGGTAGAACTATTTGTGGGCTGCCTGTGTACATAATTTTGATGATGGGTGTGAGAATGTTGGTGCTAGGTAGCATTCGAATTCAGGCTGGCCCAGTCATGGAGCCAGAATACCTTGGATATTGCACAAGAATACAGAAGAAAGTTAATGAGAAAGCATTAGAAGATTGATGAGACATTCAAGCTATAGCAAATAATAGTACTTAATTATTATTGGTAGTTAAAGAGAGAGTAAGAGGACAAACACAAAATAAGCTCAACATATAAGATTAAGTATAAAGATTTATTAAATAATGAATTATTGGAATGTAAAATGCTTTGCCCAAAGCAAGGAGTAATGATAAAATTATTATAATATGCAAATAGATTCTGTATAATTACTTCATAAAGACACATATAGGGCATCAGATAGAAAATGAAAAAAAACAAAATTGTAATCTGTGGCTGAAGGATCCAAATTCAGTGTTGATGAAGAACAGACAAGTGATCTCTTCCTATGCTAAAATTACTTGGTTTATTCTATGCTCTTCATCATTATGCAACCAACTATGCAGTCATAATAGGATTATGACTAGAGTGGCTTCAAAAGCTTATTGGAACTTGATGCAAGTTTACTTATTTATTCTAAAAGCATACAAAATAATGCCATCAATGTTCTGTATAATTCCAAACAATGCAAAACATTAGTGTTGTATCCAGTGTTCTGTAGTCAGTACTACCTTCAGCGAACCTTTATTTATTGAACTATACAGGAATGTGGTTCAAATTTCTATTCAAAGTTAGACACCTGCCATGACTTTCAAAAGCAAAAGTCAAAATGTTAAATTTACTGTCATATGGACAGGTGCAATGTAAAACTTACTTACTGCAGCATAACAGGAATGTAGCATCATATAAGCAGCATTCACAAGAAAAGCTTAAATTAAACACAATTTTTGTCAGAAAGAGCTCAATTAGAACAAAAAATAAACAAAGTCCATCTTAGTGCAAAGTGATCGCAGTGGTCATTGTGTTGCTAAACTCCGGTGATTAGGGTGGTGCTGGTCAGTTCAAGAACTGAATGGTTGAAGGGAAGTAACTGTTCTTGAACCTGGTGGTGTTGGATGTCAGACTTCTGTACCTTCTGCCCAATGGTAGCTACAAGGATCCTTAATAGCGGGGACTTTTAATGACGAATATTGTCGTCTTGAGACAGTCCCTCCTATTGATATTACCAGTGATGGGGAGAGATGTGGCTGTCATGTATTTGGCAGAGTCACTACTCTCTGTAGCTTCCTACTTTTGTGCACATTTGAATTGCCATGGTGGACCATGATGCAACCATTCAGAACACTTTCAACACAACTTCTGTAGAAGTTTCTTGAAGTTCAAAGGTTGAGAGGTTAATTTATTATCAAAGTATACAGCTCTGAAATTCTTCTTCAGGTAGCCATAAAACCAAGAAAGAAAAGAAAGGCAGAACAATTATCAACCCACAAATCCCCCCTCCCCGCACAAAAAAACTAACAAAAATGGAACAGGTACATCAACCCACAAATCCCCCCTCCCCGCACAAAAAAACTAACAAAAATGGAACAGGTACATCAACCCACAAATCCCCCCTCCCCGCACAAAAAAACTAACAAAAATGGAACAGGTACATCAACCCACAAATCCCCCCTCCCCGCACAAAAAAACTAACAAAAATGGAACAGGTACATCAACCCACAAATCCCCCCTCCCCGCACAAAAAAACTAACAAAAATGGAACAGGTACATCAACCCACAAATCCCTCCTCTCTGCACAAAAAGTGAACAGAATCAGAACAGGCACGTCAACTCCTAATTCCCCCTCCCCGCTCAAAAAAACCAACAAAGCAGAAGAGGCACATTGGAACCCGCCCCCCCCCCCCAATCCTGCTTCCTGCACAAAAGAAGAGAAAAATCGGGCAAAAAACACAGAAAGTAAAAAACATCTATAAGACTGAAAAAATTCTATAGTCTTAAGTCCATATCGAAAATGCAGAAAATCTGGGTAACATTCTCCAGGCACAGCGGTGGGCCTCCCTCTCCGGTAGCAGAGCGGTCGAAAAACAGTCAGCCAGCACTCACCTTCCACATCCGCCTCGATATTTCAATCTCCCTCGTCACATCAATCATTGAACAATGGAAGCTTTAATCGGCAATATGGAGTCAAATGTTGGCTAGTGCCCTGCCCGCCGTGAGGTTCACACACACTGCTTCTGCCTTCCAGAATTGTCTCAGAGACTGAAGAATGCTGGAACACACAAACAATCTCCAAACAGCAAATCAAAGGCTCCAACAGTTCCAGAATCACATCCAAGACAAAAATTAAACATAAAAGAAGTGAAATCTATGGTTTCGGGATCTTTCCAGAAGATGTTGAACGAAGGAACATTGTCAGGTGCCATCTTGACAGGAGGTGTTCAGTGACAAGCTGAACCTTCTTAATCTCTGAAGAAAGTAAATACTCTGGCATGCTTTCCATGTGATTGCATCTATGTGCTGGGTTCAGGATAAGTCTGATGTGGTAACGCTCAGGAATTTAAGGCTGCTTAATCTTTAAATTTCTGATCCGCCTAGTTCATCCTCCTCCCCCTTCCTGGTCAACAATCAGCTCTGCAGTTTTGAGGACACTGTGGTACAGGTTGTTCTAATTACAACACCCAGCCTGCTGTCCACCCTTGCTCTGTAGGTGATCTTCTTACACAATTATTTAATCCTTAAGACTATTATTCAAGTTTGTGGGAAGACAGCCCTGCCAATCTCATTTAGTCCTTAAAGAAATATTTATTGCTTAGTTTCAAATGAACTACTCTTCATTGGCTCCCCAATATCTGACCAGCTCAATTTTCAAGCATGTTTCAAAAACAGCAGCTCACCCTTTTACTCAAAACATGCAGCGTTTGTATTAATCTATTTGAGTGGGGTCCCAGGGCCCAATGTAGATTTGGTGTTCATCTTTGTGGACAGATTTTGCTGTTCAGGTATGTTCAGATACCAAAACATATGGTGCTCAGATATTGAATGGCCAAATCACAAATGACAACAGTAATTGTCCTTAAGTATAAGATTTTGTGCATTGGGTGTGATTTTTATTGGGCCTTGGTGGAGCAAAATAAAAAATCTTCTGTAATGTTCTTGCTCTTCGTGGCTTCTGTCTTTCACTTCTCTTAAGTGAAAGCCCATCCTGCTGAGAGTTCTGTAAATATATTTTCACTGTTGGCAACTTACTGATTCTGTTCTGAGACCCCCAACTTGAAAGTGAATAGCACCTCTCACTGGTGACATCAGCCAACCCAAACATTGCAAGTTTACCTGTCTTACTGTTGCAAGGGCCCTTCCGATGCCAGATTTTAGAACAACAGTGTCATTCCTCCTTTGCACTGAGGAATCAAAACATTATTATATAATAAGTAATTTAGTGGTACACAAGTTTATGAAGCAAATTAAATTCAGACTGTGTTCACATCCGAACCTTCACAAAGCTTAGCTAGTGAAATTTATTTCACCACATTTATTTAATAGCAACCAAGAAGTGATGTGCTTTAATGATTTGCAGTGTTTTTTCTGAAGATGGGGGAAAATTGCATTCTGCTGAATGACTGTGAAGGAAAACCTCCTATCTTATTGAACTAACTGTAGCCTTAGCAGAATGTATTGAAATCCATATCAATGAATAGCAATACTTGCTACTATACTGATCGTTCATATGTATTCCATTATAGACACAATGCAAAATTCCAATCGGTAAACTATAATGTTTAAAGAAAACTATTTATATGTATGTGATATTTATCACCTATGATAGCGGAGAAATTAGTGTGGAAATAAGGCAGTAAATCATGCTGAAGGATGCATTAAGTGTCAGAAAAGATCAATGGTCTTTTTCATGACAGCATCAAAGACAGTTTGTAACTACAAAGACTAGCAAGCTGGTACCACCTCAATAAGACTGGGTTTCTGTAGTTTATTAAGAAGCCTGAGTGTAAAGATGAGAAAAGCTAATTTTTCTGCAGTGATTCATGCCTGTAATGCATTTGTCTTTCTATCGCAATATATTATTCTGTTTTAAATAGGTTGAGTGATATTTGTTGGTGTCCTGTGTGAAGTCAAATTTAGTTAGAGAGGAGGGATTTCTTCACTTGATAGTCTTGAAACTTAAGAATTCTTTACCCCAGAAACCTGAGGAGGCACATTTTCTAAGCATATTTAAGGTGGAGGTAAACAGATGTATGGGTAAGGAGAGAGAGTGGGCAAGTGATGTTAAGGCCAAGACTGGATCAGCCAAGATTGTACTGGATGATCTAACAGCCACAACAAGCCATTCCTCCTCCTTTTGTCGTGTTTATTCAGAATTTCTACAGTCAAGACTTCTGGGAATGAATTTACTTTTCCGGATCACCTGCTCTTGCTCTGTAACATGTTATGTTCCCTTGAAATCCTGCAAGAGCTGAGCATTCAATATTCTTTTTTTTAAATCTTGATATTCTAGTGGTTATTCCTGTTCAGTCTGGGCTTACAAATCATCCCTCCCATGTTTAACATTTTTTAAATATAAATGACATTTTTGTATTTTATTTTATGTGCTTTTTAACCTTGCATGCAGTGCTAAATCAGCATTTGCACTGTAAAACTTCAAGCTTTTACAGCAGGGGTTCACAACCTTTTTAATGCCATAGGCTTCTACCATTAACTGAGGGGTCCATGGACCCCTGATCGGGAACCCTTCTTTTACAGCCTTGTTTATGATTTATCTATATTTTCTGATATCCTTCATTTATTTAGCTTAAGGCTCATGTGCCATTCTAGGGTTCTTGATTTTAAGGTAATATTTTTCAAGGTGCAGAAATAGAGATGAGAAATGGGGCAAATTGGATTTCTATAAATAAAACCCATCATGTGTACAATATGATGAATGGCATGATTTTGCATGATAACAGATTCTAATTTTAAAATTCTAGCATGGGGATTGGTTGTATTTATTGCTGTTTGACTGGGTGCTCAGCCTTCTTTGTTTTGCATTACAGTTGCTTTCACAACAGACTTCATTTACTTCAAGTATTTTGTTTTTGTTTGTGACCCACTTAACGTCAATTAGCCTTATTGTATGTTGCTCATGTTACAATTTCTTGTTTGATGCTCATAAAGTTATTTGTATAATCCCTCTTTCCTGTGGTTTTCATCTCTAGCTCCGTCAGAATGTTCAATGCGGAGTCAAGGCATGTCTTTACTGCCCTATTTCTCATACCTAGACATAAAGGAGTATTGAAATATTGGGAATTGTACACAGAACAGTTGCAAAATGGCAAAGGTTTGTATTGTGAGGAAAGATTGAAGCCTTAAAATTGAAATTTTGTGCGCACAAAAGGTTAGTTACCTAAAATAATGTAGTAATTAATAATTATACTTATTGAAAACAGTCTTGTAGCTAACTGTTTCTGTTAACTAGCTAGTCAGTTTTTCAAATACCACAATGCATGTCACTAATTTACATCACCTCACCTATCCTGTTCCAGTTTGTACAGCTGGATCATGGCAGAATCTATGTTTGGCAGACAGTGTTCATAGCATAAATTTTACAAAGATTTGTTTCAAATCCTGTAGATAGCTTACTAAGTTTTATTGGAAAAAATATTGATTCACTATGTCGAATTCAAAAGAAGCGAAGGACGTGAAGCACAAAAGAACTGCAAATTTGTTTAAAGTTGAATGGCTTAACAAAATAGTAGAAACTGCTACACTGAAAGCTCATGAGGTCATGAACGTTCAGCTACGAGAAATATTTATGTTCGATTCGGAAACTGGGGTTATCTGTCTGTATTATCGTGATGCGAAAGTTGCTGGAGAATTTGCTAGTGGAAAGAAGTGAGATGATATTTGGAAATTTGATTTCTTGAAGCATCATTTGTCAAGTAAATTGCATTTGGACGGTGTACAAAAGCTCGGGCAACAGAACCCATCATTACCCGTTACAGGAGTGCTATGCATGATGGTTGAGTGCAGATGAGCGAGCGCAAAAACGAGGAGATCAAAGTTGAGGTACAAGAATGGTCAGCTTTTGATTTCTCCGCAATTGCAGATTGTGACTTCACATTGGCAATGAACAAGTTAATGCCTTGTGTCTAAAATATCATGATTTTCTAGCTAAAAATATTGTAATAGTTAGACAGTTTAATGATTTCAAATTTTCTGTGCAAGAAAAAATTAAATCCAAACCGATTTTAAACTTCGCTCAAATGTTGGCATTTGTACTTCAAAATGAACAGTTTTGCGACCTTGCACAGTTGATGGACATTGGGGGAATCTTTCTTGCATCTAGTGTGGACTGTGAGCGAGGTTTTAGCCTAATGAATCAACTGAAAAACAAGCTGAGAAACCATTTAGGTGAATGCCATTTGGATATGTTGATGAGAATCAAAAGCTAACAATTGGATGGAAGTTCTATTAGTCTAGATAGAGTTTACAAAGAATGGGTAAATGCCAAAGACGGGAGAGAGAAAAAATAACCGAGTGACTTAAATATGTATGTTATTTTGTTGTTATTCTGCGCAGTTTTATGTCAAATATTTTGTAAACCTACATAAACTGTGCCATGTGTGCATTCAGTGCGCACATACTTTTGTCACAGGAAAAAAAATTTGCACAACATAATATTTTTGCGCACACTGTCTACTAAAAATTGGAGGGAACATTGTTTATGAGCCTTACACATATCAAATGCAGTAAATATATTTACCTTATTTAATATAATTTAAATACTAAAGTGAAAACTGAAGGCCCAGAATGTAGATCACAGTGCTTCAAAAGATTTGTCCACCCACATTAGAAGAATCTAAAGATCAAAGTTCAAAGTATATTTCATTATCAAAGTACATATATGTCACTATATAAGATCCTGAGATTCATTTTCCCGTGGGCATACTTAACAAATCTATATAATAGAATAGAATAGTAACTGTTAACAGGATCAATGAACAACTGCCCAAAATAAAGCATTGAACCAGAGGGCAGAAGACAACAAACTGCGCAAATGCGAAAAGAAGAAACAATAATATAAATAAATAAGCAATAGATATCGAGAACATGAGATGAAGAGTCCTGGAGAGTGAGCCCATGGTTGTGGGGACATTTGAATGATGGGGCAAGTGAACCTAAGTGAAGTTATCCCCTTTGTTCAGGAACCTGATGGTTGAGGGGTAATAAATGTTCCTAAACCTGTGGTTTGTGTCCTAAGGCTCTTGATCCTTCTTCCTGATGGCAGCAGCAAGAATTCAGCATGTCCTGGCTGGTGGGGGGTTCTGATGATATATGCTGCTTTCCTGCGACAGCTATTTGTATAGATGTGCTCAATGGTTGAGAGGGCTTTACCTGTGATGGACTGAGCCGTATCTACCACATTTTTTGGGATTTTATGTTCGAGGGCATTGATGTTTCCATAGCAGGCTGTGATACAGTCAGTCAATATACTCTCCACTACAAATTTATAGAAGTTTGTCAAAGTATTAGATATCATGTTGAATCTCCGTTAACTCCTAAGGAAGTAGAGGTGCTGCCATGCTTTCTATAAACCAAAAAGAAATAATTCTACAGATTGATTTACTGTTAAGGGTGACTTTAATTATTGGCAATTTCAGATCACTGTATGCATACATTTCCCCAAGTTTTTAGCAAGCTGTATAGAGATGCTCAGTTTTGATTTCATCATAAATAAAATTATTTGTTGGTCAGAAGATTACCAGGTATATCAAATTCAACAGCACATAACCTGTAAATATTTAATATTTCTTCATAGTATGTTGACGTTTCCGTTTATTTGTTTTCAGATGTAACTTTTTCAAATAGCTTCAATAGTGAGCACTCAGAAGGTTCAAGCAGAAGTTCACTGATTCTGTTGATTATGAGATATTTGCTATGAAACAGCTGGTTTGTGAAATCAAACAGAAATAAATTAATTTCTCTGACAGCAGTAATTGTGCAATGCTCCATATATGGTCATTGAGGCAATGAAGCCTGTAATATACATAAGTAACTGGAAGATGAGCTGATGCCAATAATGAAAAAAAAACATCAAGGGGCTGGCCTTGTCAGGGTGTCTCAGTGTTCTGTCAACCACAGACATCATAAACAAGCTCTGATGGCCCAATGACAATAATTAGTGCAGGGCTAATGGTACATGAAAGATCACATTTTTCTTTTCAGCTGGAGTGACTTGAACTAATGCCAATTGCAGCATATTTGTTCCGACTTCCTACAGCTTAATCCAAATTTTCCTCTTGGAAAAGATCATTGAAATTCCAACAATTAATATCTGTGGTATTTATCTATTTTCAATGGGTATTTTTTATGGATTTAACTTTCACAAGAGGATAAAAAAGAGTAAGTATTGAATTGAAGTTGATTGTTAAAGATCCGGTCAGTCAAGTCAATTGTTTGGGCACTGTGATTGCCGCTTGGGTCCCCGAAAGGTATCAGCCTTGCCACCAGCTGTGAATCATCAGAAACAGAAACAGGACTAGGATATTCAGCATCCATCTGTTCTGCCATTCAAAAGGATCCTCAAGTCTACTTTTCCAGTGTTCTCCCTCCCGGCACATCCCTGCAAACAGCCAACATGCTACACCTGCCCATTCATCTCCTCCCTCACCTCCATTCAGGGCTTTAAAGAGGCCTTCCAGGTTAGGCGACTCTTCACCTTCTGGGGTTGTCTATTGTGCCTGGTGCTCCCAATGCGGCCTTCTCTACATTTGTGAGACATGTTGTAAGTAAGGGGACTGCTTCACCGAGCACCTCTACTCCACCTGCCATAACTAGAGCTTCCCAGTGGCCAATCATTTTAATTCTGATTCCCATTACCGTTCTGAGGTGTTGGTCCATTTCTCCTTACAGTGAAAAAAATTCTCTCCCCTTCCCCTCGTCCTCTATTATCCAATCTGGCCTCTTACCTTTTCTCACCTACCGATCACCTCCCCATGGTGCCCCTCCTCTTTCCCTTTCTCCTATGGCCCACCCTCCTCTCCTATTCAATTCTTTCCTCTCCAGCCCTTTACCTTTCCTACCCATCCAGCTTCACCTATCACTTTCCCGCTAGCCTCCTTCCACACACCCCCCCCCCAACCTTTTTATTCTGGTGTCTTCCCCTTACCTGTCCAGTTTTGAAGAAGGGTCGTGGCCCAAAACAGCAACTGTTTCTTCACTTCCACGGATAAGAAACAAGAAATTCTGCAGATGCTGGAAATCAAAGTAATACACACAAAATGCTGGAGGAACTCAGTAGGCCAGGCAGCATCTATGGAAAAGAGTAAAACAGTTAACATTTCCCTCCACCACCCCTCTTCTTTTATTCTCCACTCTGGCCTCTTACCTCTTCTCACTTTCATATCACATGTACAAGGGGTTCACGTAAGGAGCAATCCCTTGTACATGTGATATGAAAGTGGGAGGTGGGGAGGGGGAGGGAAGGATGTGCTTGGTGGTGGGATCCCGTTGGAGATGGTGGAAGATATGGAGAATTAAGTGCTGGACGCAGAGGCTGATAGGGTGGTAGGTAAGGACAAGAGGGACTCTATCCCTGGTGGGGTAGCAGCATTGATGGTGGAGGAAGAAAAGCCCCTTTCTTGGAAATCTCATTAGTTCTGGAATGAAAAGCCTCATCCTGAGAGCAGATGCGATGAGAGAAGTGGATGGCATTTTTACAAGTGGCAGGGTGGGAAGAGGTACAGTCCAGGTAGCTATGAGGTCTTTAGTTCTGGAATGAAAAGCTTCATCCTGAGAGCAGATGCAGTGGAGAAAGAAGGGGATGGTATTTTTACAGGTGACAGGGTGGGAAGAAGTATCATCCAGGTAGCTGTGTGTTCATTAGTTTTTGGAATGAAAAGCTTCATCATGAGAGCATTTCCATAGATGCTGCCTGACATGCTGAGTTCCTCCAGTGTTTTGTCTGTGAACCCCACAATCCTGATTCCCTTACAAATCTAAAAGTCTTTCCATCACTGATTTCAATATATTAAAGGATTTAACTTCTGTAACTTACAGAGGGAAGGAATTTCAATGGCATGTATCTATTTGAAAGAAGAAATTCCCCTTAATCCCAGCTTTAAATGGATACATCCTAGTTCTGAGAGCAATGGATCTTGTCCTAGACTCATGCAGGAGGCAAGACATTCTTCCATCATTTACCCTGTTACACTATCTAAGAAATTTATGCTCTGATAAAATTACCTCTCATTCTTCAAACCCCTAATAACAAACGATCAGTTCAAACTTTCCTCCCAGGACATATCAGGGTTCATCCAGGTAGATCTTCATGAAATTGCTTCCAATCATAATATACCAGTTAATTACAATTTGTCTATTCTATGATTCTGGTTAATTTGGCCATTGCTTAATTGGTGCAGCCATCTATCAGAGATAACTCTTAAAGAACAAAAGCTGATTGAGAAAGTAGCTGGGATTCGTTTCATTTATTTTGGACACATTGGGACAGGAGATTTACTGAACACTTTCTAACCAGCATCAGTCATGTGCACTTGCGTGGCCATTAGATAGTACACCGTGCTTAACAGTTTTTAAATAACATTAGTTGTGTGTGTTTGTGTTCATAAAGCAGTGATCTTTGTTACTTATAGTTGGCAATATATAATCAGAAAGACAATTCAGAACTAATTTGCTCATTGCTGTTTCTGGCGTTCAGGCTTGGAAATGCCAGAAACAACCGGGAATGAAAATGAAATGATTTCACTATTTCAACAAGTTAGGAACTACAAAGAATTTGAGGGTATTGGTAGTCACCTTGAATGTTACAATGAAAATGAAGATTTGGAGGATGCACTGCATAAAGGCAGTCCATTATCTGCACTGATTTTGTTCATTTACAGTCAATCACAAGAACACAGTGGTGTACCTGGGTGAATTCTTCCATCAATAACTTTTAGGAACTAATACACAGTTTTATAATACTGTATTGGTAATGTTCTGATTTGTTCTATATTTCAATTAAATACTTAATGTGTTTCTCACTTAAATAGTAGTTGGTCTTTTTTAAAAAATATCGCTTTAACTATTTCCAAAAAACTTCGGCTAATTGGGGCAGCCACTTAATTGGGCTAAAACGTACTGGACTTGATATGTCCCAATTAACCAGAATCCACTGATTATTTTCTTAAAACCAGAAAGAGTATCCTCTACTTGTAATACCACTGGTGTGTTCTACTGCTGTAGTAAGACTTCTCCATGTTTATCTTCAAATCACTTTGAAGTAAAAGGCAGCATTCCACTTGCATTTCCAGTTATCTTCCTTATCTTCTACATCATATGCTAACTTTCTATGTTCATGTTCAAACACAGCCCAATTCATTTATGATGCCAATTTCTGCAGTCTTTTAAATAATAATCTACTTTAATATTTTTGAACAATTTCCTACTTACATCATTTATCAATGTTTCTCTATAAACTGTCTGCATTCTCCTCACATTCTTCCCTGCTTTTGTATCATCCACCATTGTACCTACAATAAATTTGTTTACGTCCTATGAATTGTTAATATAATTTGTAAGCAGCTTTTGTCCCATCACTGATTCTTCGAAGTCAAAGTCAAATAAATTTATTATCAAAGTACATATATGTCACCATATACTACCTTGAAATTCATTTTCTTTCAGATAGTTACAGGAAAATTAAAAAAGAGATAGAATTTATTAAAGACTATACATTAACAAAGACTGACAAACAACCAATGTGCAAATGAAGACAAATTGTGAAAACTAATTACATAATTCTAAAAATGTGAATTGTAAAGTTCTTGAAAGGGAGTCTGTAGTTTGTGGAGCCAGTTCAGTGTTGAGGCAAGTGACATGCATGACATTCATTACAGGTTTTACATCTAAAAATGACTCTGCACATTGCTTGCTGTTAGTTAGCTAGCCATTCCTCAATACAGCATATGAGCTCTTATCTTGTGAAAATCCAAATGTATTGTGTTATCATGCATGCAATGAAACCCAATCAGAACCACACAGAAAAGGCAAATTGTGATACCAATTAATATGCAATATTAGCTTGGCACCAGTGTTGCTGAACCACACCCTGGACCTGAGTGTTCTACCTAATACTATCCTTTAATTATTACACAGTTTAGTACATACTGTATGCTGTAGCAGGAACACAAAAACATAAGAATTCAAGAGAAATTGACCCTTAAGCTCTTCAAGTCTGTAGCACCATTCTATATGATTGCGTCTGACCAAACCTTGCCTCAACTCTTCCTCTGTGCCAGTTCCCCTTAATCTTCAACTCCTTGATCTTTCAAATGCTTATTTATCCCCACCTTAAATATATCTAACCATCTGGCCATTAACCAAGCACAGAGGCAGGGAATTTTAGAGATTCACTACCCTCTAAAAGAAGGACATTTCTTTTAAGAAATAATCCATTATTTGCAATTTAATTGCTGGTAGATTTCGCCTTGTTGTTGATTGATTCTCTAAGATTTGGTTCAAGTTGCAGTGTATAGTGTGGCAGTTTCGGAACATTTTGCTGACTTGATGCTTTTGCTTCAACTGGTTGTCCCCTGACACAGAAAAAATATGGCCTGTGTGAAAGTCCCTTTCAAAGAATAAGGATGATATGCAGCATTTTATAACTAAGGAAGTCGTTCTTGAGGCCATTGCCATTGTTGTAATGTAGGATTCATAGTTCCAAATTGTTCATGGAAACCTCTTTAAATGTTGTTCTGATATTAATCAGGCCTTTTTTTGTGATGATAAGTAAGGGGGTACAAATTCCCAAGATATCAGGGATAACAGCATAACAGTTAGTGTAATACTGCTACAGAGCCAGCAGTCTGGGTTCAATACCACAGCTGGCTTTAAGGAGTTTGTGCATTCTCAACCTAACAGCTTGACATTCTTCTGGGTGCTCCAGTTTCCTCACGCATTAGTAAGTTAGTAAGTCACATGGGTGTAACTGGGTAGCACAGGCTAGTTGGGCCAGAAGAACCTATTACTGTACTGTACCTTTAAATAAATAAAAACTCCCCTGTTCTTTCTTCAAATGGTGTTCTGAGATGTTTCACTTATGATGTAGCTGGCATAAGTATTAATGCCTTGAACTACTTGACAAAATGTGTTTCACATCACTGAGAGCCCTCTGTGTTGTTGCTTGCGCTATACACTGGGGTGCTTCTACAACTACCTGATGAGGTAACCATAGCCTTTAGCCAGGAGCAGATGTCATCAAGTGGTGCCCAACCTTCACAGAGTGTTTCGACCCTTAATCACTACGATCTCCAGTTGGCAGGTCAGCAGTGGTGGTCAAGTCACTGCCCATCAATTCTTCTTGCCTGCTCCATATCCAGCAAGAGGCCCCTTCTGCTTCCTCCCCCATCCTGCGAGCTGCTTGGTTCTTGCTCTTTTCATCAATGCCTAGTATAGACAGCAATCTTCATTGCAACCTTGACGGGAGCTCTCTACAGCCGATCTCCACGGGGATTAGCCGCGTCTGCCATCCTTAGTCCCTGCACTCCTGGACTAAGGACTGGTACTTCAGGGCATTCCTCTCGTGAGTCTCCTCGCATCCTTCCTCCCCTGGTACTGTAAGCTCCACCAGAATGATTTTCCTGTCTTTGGTGAACCACAGTACGATGTCTGGGCAATATTACTTACTGCCTGTTACGCCATTACTGTTCAGGGCAGCGATGAAGGTCCTTCATCTCGGGTGGTGTTCAGGGCTTCCTTCATCACGTCAGTAGCTACTGTCAGTCATGCAACCCCTGGACGAAGACTCTGGAATACTGTCGCACTCAGATGTAGGTTTCTTCATTGCTGTTTCTGTAACAATTTTGTTTTACCAATCAGGGTTGTTAATCCTGAGTTGAAACCTCGAGTCTGGAGGACTGATGGACTGTACCCTTTGACCTGTTTGGCATGGGTGACCCTGCCAAGAGCCAAAGCATAAAGCCTTTGCTCCAGCCAACATAGTACTCTGGATCATAGAGGCAGCAAGCCTCCAAACCACGACAAGATTATGGTCCTCTTGGAGGTTGTACAGCAACAATCCAGCCAAAAATATAATCTCCTAATGTTCTAAAAGACCTTGATTCGAGGTTTGAACATACTCCATGACTGAGCATTCACTGGTTTGAGTAGCTGAGAACACAAAATTCACAAACCTTTGATTGAAGAATTTTTCCCTCATCTCAGTTCAAGATGTTGAGGGTACAGTAGAAAGACTGATTTTGTGATTATGCATAGTAATACAACATTTTTTAACAAGAAATTCTTACAAGTCCCCAAGTAACTTGGTCTCCTCGACACTATGTACAAGAAAAATCGCGGTAGATTCTCCCAGAACTCATATGGTTACATTATTGTTCAGGCCTAATCTTCTACCTGAAAAACCTTTTGTTGACAAAGATTATGCAATATGAATCTAGTTATTCTGATATAAATACAGAAATTTAAATCTGTTTATCTCAAATTTGAATTTGTTATCGGATACACCTGAAATGACAGATAACTCATATAGCGCCTGGCCTGCTGAGTTCCTCCAGCGTTTTGTGTGTGTTGTAAATTTCACCACTATGCTCCCCCAAATATGACCGCACAAGTTAATAGGGTGGTAAAGAAGACCTATATCATACTTAACTGTATTAGTCGAGGCACTGAGTTCAAAAGTCTGGAAGTTATGTTACAAAACCTGGAATATTGCATTCATTTCTGGTTGTTTCATTGCAGGAAAGATGTGGAGGATTTGGATAGGGTGCAGAAAATGTTTACGGGATGTTGAATGGATGAAAGGGCATATGTTGACAGAGTTTGGAGCAGTCAATGCTGAGAAGAGACTGGTTAGAAGATTATAAAATTATGCGAGGCATAGATAAACATTTTCCTGGAGTTGAAGTGCCTCTAACACTAGGGCATGAATTTAAGTTTCGAGGGGGAAAGTTCAAAGCAGACGTATAGGACAGTTCTCTTGCACAGAGTGATGGGTGCATGGAATGCACTGCCAGAGGTGGTAGTGGAAGTACTGTAGATATACTAATAAGATTTAAGAGGTTCTTTGATTGGTGCAAGAAAATGAGAATGGAGGGATATGGACCATGAACAAGCAGAACAGATTAGTTAATTTAAGTGTCATTATTTTAATTGGCTCGGCTCAGCACAACATCATGGGCCAAAGGGCCTGTTCCTGTGCTGTACTGTTCTACATTCTATGCTTCTATAAAGAGTGTTTACATTACATTCATATGAATTGTAATAATTGCTACTTTGGCATAGATAATATGAATTTCTGCTCATAGTACTTACCTCATCGGCAGTTCATTACATGTATGACCCCAGACTACCAACAACATCAAAAGATCTAGGCTTTAGCACCATATCACGTTTTCTCTTAAAGGAAATAAAACTTCGTATTACACTAATAAGCCTCTGCAATGTTACAAGTACCTATATTACAAAAGAAGCATCACACAATCATAGGTAGAATTCAAAATGCATGAAATATTATTGTTTTCAGTATCTCCATCCCTTCAATACCAGCCATCCTCTCCCCTTTCCTCCCTTCCACACAATAAAATGCTTATCATACACTGTGTCAGGAATTATTTTCTCCTTGTCTCTGTTCTAACTGGTTTGCTTCTTAATCTTCAATTATTAGATGCCCACACTATGTTCCTGCCCTTAGTCTGTCAAGGATTTGTAAATTTAATGAGATATTTTGTCATACGGTACTTATGAATTCTAGAAAATACTGTCTCGAAATACTGAGTCCTGCCTCATACATCCCTGGAACCAGTCTACTGAATCATCACTGCCCTACCTCTATACCAAGTATATGCTTTCTTAGGTAAAGAACCAAAAGAGTACCTGTCTCTTGCATATAAGCCTACTGACTCTCACAGCTATCTGGACTATTCCTCTTCTCACCCTGTCTCTTGCAAAAATGCCATCCCCTTCTCGCAATTCCTCCGTCTCCGCTGCATCTGCTCTCAGGATGAGGCTTTTCATTCCAGGACGAGGGAGATGTCTTCCTTTTTTAAAGAAAGAGGCTTCCCTTCCTCCACTATCAACTCTGCTCTCAAACGCATCTCCCCCATTTCACGTACATCTGCTGTCACTCCATCCTCCTGCCACCCCACTAGGAATAGGGTTCCCCTGGTCCTCACCTATCACCCCACCAGCCTCCGGGTCCAACATATTATTCTCCATAACTTCCTCCACCTCCAACGGGATCTCACCACTAAGCACATCTTTCTCTCCCCCCCCCCCCCGTGCTTTCCGCAGGGATTGCTCCCTACATGACTCCCTTGTCCATTCGTCCCCACCATCCCTCCCCACTGATCTCCCTCCTGGCACTTATCCTTGTAAGCGGAACAAGTGCTACACATGCCCTTACACTTCCTCCCTTACCACCATTCAGGGCCCCAGACAGTCCTTCCAGGTGAGGCGACACTTCACCTGTGAGTCGGCTGGGGTGATATACTGCGTCCAGTGCTCCCGATGTGGCCTTCTATATATTGGCGAGACCCGACGCAGACTGGGAGACCACTTTGCTGAACACCTACGCTCTGTCCGCCAGAGAAAGCAGGATCTCCCAGTGGCCACACGTTTTAATTCCACATCCCATTCCCATTCTGACATGTCTATCCATGGCCTCCTCTACTGTAAAGATGAAGCCACACTCAGGTTGGAGGAACAACACCTTATATTCCGTCTGGGTAGCCTCCAACCTGATGGCATGAACATCGACTTCTCTAATTTCCGCTAATGCCCCACCTCCCCCTCGTACCCCATCCGTTATTTATTTATATACACACATTCCTTCTCTCTCTCTCCTTTTTCTCCCTCTGTCCCTCTGACTACACCCCTTGCCCATCCTCTGGGTTCCCGCCCCCCCCCCCGTCTTTCTCCCCGGACCTCCTGTCCCATGATCCTCTCATATCCCCTTTGCCAATCACCTGCCCAGCTCTTGACTCCATCCCTCCCCCTCCTGTCTTCTCCTATCATTTTGGATCTCCCCTCCCCCTCCCACTTTCAAATCTCTTACTAACTCTTCCTTCAGTTAGTCCTGATGAAGGGTCTCGGCCTGAAACGTCGACTGTAACTCTTCCTAGAGATGCTGCCTGGCCTGCTGCTTTCACCAGCAACTTTGATGTGTATTGCATGAATTTCCAGCATCTGCAGAATTCCTGTTGTTTACACAGTACTCCAGATGTGTTCTCACTAAAGCTCTATATAATTGCATTTAGACTTTTTTTCCCTGCATTCAGTCATTTTCATAATAAAGGCTAACATATCATTTGCCATTCTAATCATTTGTTACACTGGTCTGGTAATTTCCAGTGACATTCAAGTTCATTTGAACATCACACTACCCAATCTATTGCCAATAAAGAAATATTATGATTTTCCTGTTCAGCAAACCAGATTGGATTACCTCATGTTTTTCTATTTCATATTTCCTCTACTACTCATTCATCTTGTCCCTATACCCTTGAACTCCCTTTACACTCACTACTGTAGATTGGTCTCACCATCAAACTTGGAAATGTGACATTTGGTCTCCTCAGGCAAATCCTTGTGGGCTCAAAGCATTGATCATGCAGGAAAAGTTAGTCACTGCCTGTGAACCAGAGGGAAAAAGGTATTAACTTCTACTCTTTTTTTCTCTCCAATAACTAATTCTCAATCAATGACTAGTTATCCATAATTCTTTCTGATTGATTAATCTTCTCCATGTAGACCATCCAAACTTTCAAAACTCTAAGTACATCATATCCACCGGTTTCCTCTTATCGATTATATTAGTCACATCCTCAAAAATTGCAGCAGGTTAGACAAACATGATTTTTCTTCAAAAAATCCACCAAATTTTTGTGATGTCCTGTTCCTGCTTTTTTCATTATTGACACTAGAATTTTCCTCTAACAGGCATTCATTGTCCATGTGTTTAATTCTCTCCCAAATATCTTAAATAATGAGGTCACATTTGTTACCGGACTTGTCCAGATACAGGGAAAGCTGTGCAAATCCAATCCAAACAGGTTATTGGTATTTGAGACCGGTCGTCAGCATAGTGAGCAAGGTATAGAAACATAGAAAACCTACAGCACAATACAGCCCATTTGGCCCACAAAGCTGTGCTGAATATGTCCTTACCTTAGAAATTACCTACGGTTACCCATAGCCTTGTATTTTTCTAAGCTCCATGTACCTGTCCAGGGATCTCTTAAAAGACCCTATCATATCCGCCTCCACCACCGTTGCCAGCAGCCCATTCCACGCACTCGCCACTCTCTGCGTAGAAAAACTTACCACTGACATACTATCTCATCGACAGTATCAGAGCATAAGACTTAGAAGCAGAATTAAGCCATTCTGCTGATCAAGTCTGCTCCACCATTCCATCATGACTGATTTATTATCCTTCTCAACCCCATTTTCCTGCCTTCTCTCCCTCAGCCTCAAATATACCCAATGATTTGGCCTGCACAGCCATCTGTTGCAAAGAAATCCACAAATTCACCACCTGCTGGCTAAAGAAATGTTTCCTCATCTCTGTTCTAAATGGATATCCCTCAATACTGATGCTGTGCCCTATGGTTCTAGTCTCCACCACCCTGGAAAACATATTCTGCACATCAACCCTATTCAGACCTTTCAATATATGATAGGTTTTAATAAGATCCTTCCTCATTCTGAAATCTAGCATGTACAAACCCGGAGCCATCAAATACAACTCCTATGTTAACCCTTTAATTCCTGAGATCATTCTTGTGAACCTCCTCTGGGATTTCTCCAATGCTAACACGTCCTTTCTTGGTTAAGAGGCCCAAAAGTGCTCACTATTCCAAGCAAACACATCAAATTTGCTGGTGAACGCAGCAGGCCAGGCAGCATCTCAAGGAAAAGGTACAGTCGACGATTCGGGCCGAGACCCTTCGTCAGCATCTGCAGATTTCCTCGTGTTCACTATTCCAAGTGCAGTCTGACCACTGCCTTATAAACACATTACATTCTTGCTTTTGTTCTAGTTCTCTCAAAATGAATGCTAACATTTGATTTTCCTTCCTTAACACCAACTCAACCTGCAAGTTAACCTTTAGGGAATCCTGCATGAGTTCTCTGTACCTCTGATTTTTAAATCTTCTTACCATTTACAAAATAGTCCACATCTTTTGCCTTCTGCCAAGGGCACAACAGTGTCATTACATTATATCAGTGTCATTACATTACATCCTTACATTATATTCCATCTGCCACTTCTTTGCCCATTTTCCCAATCTGTCTAAGTCTCTTTTCAGACACTGTGCTTCCTCAACCCTACCTGCCCTATCACCTGTCTTCATATCTTACACAAATTTGGCCACAAAGCCGTCAATTCCTTCATCTAAATCATTGACATACAATATTAAAAGAAGCCATCCCAGCACCAAATTCTGCGGCACACTACTAGTCACTGGCAGCCATCCAGAAAAGACCCCTTTATTCCCTCTGTTAGCCTCCCGCCAGTCAGCCAAACTTCTATCCATGCTAATACCTTTCCTACTATACCAAGGGCTCTTATTTTGTTAAGCATCATCATGTGCAGCACCTTGTCCGAGGCCTTCTGAAAATCCAAATAAACAGCATCTACTGGCTCTCCTTTATCTATCCTGCCTTTTATCTCATCAAAGAATTCAGACAGATTTGTCAAGCAAGATTTCCCCTTTCAAAACAATGCTGACTTTGGCTTATTTTTAGATTATGAAGACACGTCCTCTTTTATTGTCATTTAGTAATGCATACATTAAGAAATGATACATTATTTCCTCCGGTGTGATATCACAAAACACAGGAAAAAACCAAGACTGAAAAAAACTGACAAAACCACATAATTATAACATATAGTTACAGCAGTGCAACAATACCATAACTTGATGAAGAAGTCCATGAGCACAGTAAAGTTCAAAGTTTCTCAGATGTCTCACATCTCACGCAGATGGGAGAAGGAAGAAAAACTCTCCCTGCCATGCCAATGACAATCCGACACTGAATCATCCAAAAACTTTGAGCTCTAATCAGCTCTCCGACACCGAGTGCTGAGCGCCATCTCTGTCCGAGCGATTTGACGTCTTTCTCGGTCGCCAAAAGCAGGCAAGGCTGGGGATTTTGAGGCCTACCCTCCAAAAGATTCCCGACCGCGCAGTAACGACAGCAGCGAACAAGCGTTTCAGAAATTTCTCCAGCTGTTCCTCTGTGCTTTCATGTTCATTCTCCATCAAATCAGAATTGTCCACGGCCCTTATTTAACAGATACGATATCATTTTTTACCGGAGAGCTGCACACGCGCGGCGCGCTGCCATCTTCTCCTCCCGCCTTTTTATTATGTACCTTGAAGTATCCTGAAATCTCATTGTTAATAATAGACTCCAACATCTTTCCAACCACTAAAGACAGGCTAACTATACTATAATTTCTTTCTTCCCCCTTCCTCCCTTCTTAAGGAGTAACGGGACACTTGCAATTTTCTACTGCTCCAGAACCATTCTAGAATCTAGTGATTCTTGAAAGATCATTATAAATGCCTACACAATCTCTTCAGAGATCTCTTTCAGAACCCTGGGGTGTAATCCATCTGGTCCAGGTAAATTATCTAACTTCGGATTTTTCAGCTTCCTAAGCATCCTTTCCTTAGTAATAGCAACTATATTCACTTCTGCCCCCTGACACTCTCATAATTCTGTCATTCTGCTTGTATCTTCCACAGTGAAGACTAACACAAAATACTTAGTAAGTTCCTCCGCCATATCCTTATTCCCCATTGTTACCTCTCCAGCTTCATTTTCCACTGGTATGATATTGACTTTCATCTCTCTATTACTCATTATATATCAGAAAAATCTTTTTTATATTATTGGCTAGCTTAACATAATATGACATCTTTCACTGGAACTTTACTTACTGTTCTTTGGGATATAATGAGCGCAGTGGATAGAGGGGAACAGATGGACATTATTTATTTTGATTTCCGGAAGGTTTTTGATAAGCTGCCACATAAAAGACTTACCCATCGTATAAGGATCCATAGAGTTGGGGGTGATGTATTAGCATGGATAGAGGATTGGTTAGCAAATGGGAAGCAGAGAATTGGGAAACATGGGTGTTACTCTGGTTGGCAGTCAGTGGTGAGCGGTGTGACGCAGGGGTCAGTGCTGGGCCCACAATTGTTCTTGATATACATTAATAATCTGGAAAAGGGGTCTGAGTGTAGTGTGTTACGTACCCCGTAACTGGGTTGCCAAACCAGCAGAAATGGATCACTCAGTTGGAGTCTGGATTACTAGAACTAAGAAAGTTTTATTAAAGAAACAAGCAACACAGTACTCTAATCAAAAGGATAATAAATGCAACAGTTCAGCAATGATAAACACACAGGTACACAGAATTAGGATAACAGGATCAATCAAGCTCTATCGTCGTCTAGGGGTAAATGACCAGTTTCAAAGTGATGCAAAGTTCAGTTCAATTTAGTTCAGTTCAGTTCACAGTAATCACTGCTGTGGGAGATGAACAGTGGGGGGGGAAGGAGAGAGAGAGCAAAACGAATGAATATTCAAACGGCTTCCACACAGACCTTCGATATTCTTCGCAGTCAGCTTTCACCGATCGTGACCCCTCCGTTTCCAGATACGATCGTTTCTCTGCGGTGAACCTGGCACACAAGCAAGGGCGGACACACACCAGGTTCCCGCTGATCGTGCCTTTCCACCCTGTGCGTCTATGGCTTGGTCCCGCAACCAGCCTTCCAAAACTTCCCACCGACTTGTGGGAGACGCACCGCTTCCAGGGTCTCGTTACCTCGCAGTGTCGTGTGTCCTGCCTTAGCGAACCTGTCCCTTTTTATCCCCCTGCTGGGGTATCGCCTGTCCATCACTTCAAATAGTTCAGGGTTCAAAGGGGGAGCTGATCCTGACAGCTCTCCTTCCGTTAAAACTCTCCCGTCCCTTCATTAACATCTCCAAATGCTGCTCCATTGTTTTCCTTATCTCTCTTTCTCCTGACGACGGGTGGCAGACCAACTGCTGATCCCACTGGTGCCAGCACAGGATAGCTAACATCTTAATCTATGTGTATTCTAGTCACAAGTGTATCTGAGTTTACTGATGATGCTAAATTGAGTGGAAAAGCAAATTGAGCAGAAGATACAGAGAGTCTACAGAGAGATATAGATAGCTAAGTGAGTGGGCAAGGGTCTGGCAGATGGAGTACAATGTTGGTAAATGCGAGGTCATCCACTATGGAGACAGATTATTACTTAAATGGTAAAAAATTGCAGTATGCTGCTGTGCAGAGGGACTTGGGAGTGCTTGTACATGAATCACAAAAGGTTGGTTTGCAGGTGCAGCAGGCTATCAAAAAGGCAAATGGGATGTTGGCCTTCATTGCTAGAGGGATTGAATTTAAGAGCAGGGAGATTGTGCTGTAACTGTACAGGGTCGTGGTGAGGCCACACCTGGTGTACTGTGTGCAGTTCTGGTCTCCTTACTTGAGGAAGGATATATTCACTCTGGAGGTGGTGCAGAGGAGGTTCACCAGGTTGATTCCAGAGATGAGGGGGTTAGACTATGAAGAGGGATTATCTAGAACTGTACTTACTGGAACTCAGAAGAATGAAAGGAGATCTTATAGAAACATATAAAATTATGAAAACAATAGATAAGATAGAGGCAGGAAATTTGTTTACACTTGTAAGTGAAACTAGGGGACATAGCCTCAAGATTCAGGGGAGTAGATTTAGGGCGGAGACGAAGAGGAACTGCTTTTCCTAGAAAGTGGTGAATCTGTGGAATTCTCTGCCCGATGAAGTAGTGGAGGCTACCTCAGTAAATATATTTAAGACAAGGTTGGATAGAGTCTTGCGTAGTAAGGGAATTAAGGGTTATGGGGAAAAGGCAGGTAGGTAGAGATGAGTCTATGGCCTGATCAGCCATGATCTTATTGAGTGGCAGCGCAGGCTCAATGGACCGGATGGCCTACTCCTGCTCCTATTTCTTATGTTTTTATATTCTTATGTTCTCTGCTCATGACTGATTTAGTTGCCTTTTCATGGTTTTTAAAAGCATCCCCATCCTCAACCTTACCACTCATTTTTGCTATATTGTATGCCCTCTATTTTGCTTTTATACTGTCCTTTACTCCCCTTGTCATCCATGGTTGTCTCATCCTTCTCTTAGAATACTTAGATTACTTCTAAATCATTGGGATGTACCTTTCCTGTGCCTTCTGAATTTCCCCCGAAACACCAACCATTGTTGTTCTGCAAACACCCCTGCTTGTGTTCACTTCCAATCAACTTTGGCCAGCTCCTTTCTCATGCCACTGTAATTTCCATTACTCCACTGTAATACTGATACATCTGTTTTTTAGGTTCAACTTCTCAAACTGCAGGGTGAATTCTATCATGTTATGATTACTGTTTCCTAATGGTTCCTTTACCTTAAGCATCCTAATCAAATCCAGGTCATTAAATAGCATTCAGTCTAGAATTGCCATTCCCTTACTAGGCTCAAACACAAGCTGCTCTATAGAGCCATCTTGTAGGCATTCTGCCAGCACCAACCAGATTTTCACATCCTGGCTACTGTTTGGAGGACTGTACATAACTCCCATCAGGGTCTTTTTACCCTTGTAGTTTCTTAATTCTACAAAATACCAGTGATGAGGTAATCAAGTGTTTTCCCATAGTTGCTGGTATCTACAGTGTTACTCAGGCTCCTTGATGCTACACTTTGATTAATTGCTTCCCTGATGTCAAAACCAGTGATCTGTCCCTCGTCAATGGAATTATGCTCTTTAAAATAAAAACGCTTAGTCCTGATGGAACACATATTGAACATCGCTAAGCAGGTTATAGATAAATACTGTCAATTATATCCTGAATCACCATGCTGACAAACAGATTAAGATGTCGGTACTAGTTTGGACTGGAGTTGCACAGGTTTTTCCATACATGGGTAAGATTTTATTTTAATCGATATATGTTAACACTGTCGCTGTTCTGGAACTGCTTGATAGAGGACCTGCTAGTTTTGGAACATTAGCTGTCAGCACTGCACATAGGATGTTATTAGTTCTTCCTCTATTAAGGACTCTCAATTATGTCTTGATTTCTTGTGAAATGAATCAAATTCCATAAAGGTTGACTTCTGTGATGGTGGTGTCTTTGGAAGGAAGCATTGATAGATTATGCACCCAGCACTTCGGGCCAGAGGTATTTTTAACTGCCTCCATCTTGACTTTTAGTCTTAAGTGAAGAGCTGCTTCATCACTGAGGTTGTGAAGGGCTGCTTCATCATTGAGATTAGTGATGGAGCCAGCTTTTCAGATTAAGTTTAATTCTCCATCACAATTTAGAACTGGCTGTAGGATGATTAAAGAACTTTAGTCTGATTTGTTCATTGTAGGATCACTTAGTTTTGTCTGTAACGTACCGCTCCCAATTTTTATTTTCTGTTATTCTAACGACATAGTGTCACGGGTTACTACATTTATTGGTACACATCATACTGACCTTTATTCTTCATCGATCCTGGTGGGTTTCTGTTTGATGGTAACGCCAGTGATTCTGCTTCATCGATTGACACAAAGGTTGAGGGTGTTGTGGATGGTGTGGAGATCAGTCAGAGGTTACAACGGGACATTGATAGGATGCAAAACTGGGCTGAGAAGTAGCAGATGGAGTTCAACCCAGATAAGTGTGAGGTGGTTCATTTTGGTAGGTCAAATATGATGACAGAATATAGCGCTAATGATAAGACTCTTGGCAGTGTGGAGGATCAGAGGGATCTTGGGGTCTGAGTCCATAGGACACTCAAAGTTGCTCTGTGGTTAAGAAGGCATATGGTTCATTGGCCTTCGTCAATCATGGGATTGAGTTTAAGAACCAAGAGGTAATGTTGCAGCTATATAGGACCCTGGTCAGACCCCACTTGGAGTACTGTGCTCCATTCTGGTCACCTCACTACAGGAAGGATATGGAAGCCATAGAAAGGGTGCAGAGGAGATTTACAAGGATGTTGCCTGGATTGGGGAGCATACCTTATGAGAATAGGTTGAGTGAACTCGGCCTTTTCTCCTTGGAGCGACGGAGGATGAAAGGTGACCTGATAGAGGTGTACAAGATAATGAGAGGCATTGATTGTGTGGATAGTCAGAGGCCTTTCCCCAGGGCTGAAATGGCTAGCATGAGAGGGCATAGTTTTAAGGTGCTTGGAAGTAGGTACAGAGGAGATGTCGGGGTAAGTTTATTAGGCGGAGAGTGGTGAGTCCATGGAATGGGCTGCTGGCGGCGGTGGTGGAGGCAGAAACAATAGGGAATTTTAAGAGACTCCTGGGTAGGTACATGGAGCTTAGAAAAATAGAGGGCTATGGGTAAAGCCTAGGTAGTTCTAAGGTAGGGACAGCATTGCTTTGTGGGCAAAGGGCCTGTATTGTGCTGTAGGTTTTCTATGTTTCATTCAGAGTTTGGGGAGGTTTGGTATGTCACCGCAGAATCTTGCAAATTTCTATTGCTGTGCAGTGGAGAGCATTTGGTGTGGTTGCATCCCAGCTTGGCATGGAAGCTCCCGTGCACAGTATTGCAGAATGCTGAAGTCTCAGCCAGGTCCATCATGAGCACAACCCTTCCAGGAAGGAATTACAGAAATTGTTACAAGTATTGAGCAGGTCAGGCAGCATCTGTGGAAAGAAAAACAAAATTATCATTTTGGATTAACAACACACATAAAAGTTGCTGGTGAACGCAGCAGGCCAGGCAGCATCTCTAGGAAGAGGTGCAGTCGACGTTTCAGGCCGAGAACCTTCGTCAGGACTAACTGAAGGAAGAGTGAGTAAGGGATTTTCATTTATATTTTCATTTTGGATTAATAATTTCCCTTCAGAGTTCCTTACAGATTTTCAGTTTTAACTTTTCAGTTAAGATCTGCTCCAAATGCATCCCATGTAACAAGTGGTAGTGCTGCACAATCCAATGGGAACTGCTTGTCTGCAGAAGAACTAAGTTCTGTAGGTCTGGTTTCTCCTACAGAAACCTGTCACAGATTGGGTGGAGTTGTTTCAGGCTTATCAGTTCTAACAACCCACCTTATAAAACCTCAGTCTGACAGCTACATCCAGTTAGAATAAGCCCAGAAGTCCATAAGATATAGGAGCAGAACTGGGCCATTTGGCCCATCAAGTCTACTCTGCCATTTCATCATAGCTGATCCATTTTCCTCTCAGCCCTGACCTCCTGCCTTTCCCCTGTATCCTTTCATGCTCTGACCAATCAAAAATCTATCAAACTCTGCCTTAGATTTACATAAAGACTTGGTCTCCACAGCTGCCCGTGGCAAAGAATTCCACAGATTCACCACTCTGGCTAAAGAAATTCCTTCTCATCTCTGTTCTAAAAGGATACCCTCCTATTCCGAGGTTGCGTCCTCTGGTCTTAGACTCTCCCACCATAGGAAACAACGCCTCCACATACACTCTATCAAGACCTTCCACCATTCGATACATTTCAATGAGGTGAATTCTGGTAATGAAGGACAACTTGATTAGTGATGATGCTACTAAGCCTTTCTTTGTGATGGACATTGAGGTCCCCCAGGTAAATTATGGGTTAGTATCAACTGTAAAAAACAAATAATTACAACCGATGAAGGGTCTTGGCCTGAAGCGTCGACTAACTATTCCCTTCTACAGGTGTTGTTTGACCTGCTGAATTCCTTCAGCATTTTGTGTGTGTTTATCAAGATTTCCAGCATTTTTACAATCACTTGTGTATTTAATTGCACTGGTTTTGCGAGGGGCCCGAACAGCAGACTTTGTAAAAAGAAACAAATTTGTCACATAAAGGACTTCTTAAATAATGAAAAATGCTGGGGACACTCAACAGTTCAGGCAACATCTATGAAAGAGAAATAAAGTTCAGATTTCAGGTCTGAGACCCTTCATCAGAACTAGGAAAAATCAAAAACAATTTAGTTTGAAGCAGCAGAGAGAATAAGGAGGGTTAGACACAACAAAGGGAATGTCCCTGACAAGGTATGACTAAATGAGTTAATGTGGCAGTGTGGTTCTTCATGTATTATTTTGTGAATGGTACGGCTATGTTATATGCCCAGCAGGATGGCCTATATTAGTAGAGGGAAATGTGGAACCAATATCATAGATGAGTGTTTGGCAGAAATGGACAGTTCTGATACAAATGGAGAGAATGAACATGTTATCTTCTGAGGAGAGGTGACTGCCAAATTTGGTTCTATCCAGACAAATGCATCAGGAAACAAAATCCTGAAGATCGACTCATTTAATGCGAAAATTGCGAAAAGAATATGTAAACTTCCCTATTTATTCCAAGTCAACAATATCAATATTGTCAAATTTGTTTCTCTTTGAACTATTTTAGTGTGACTGAATGTTTGCCCAGTTAATGAAACATGCACTACAATAGAACTCAAAGATTAAATAGAATGTTGCCACCCTATAAAACTGGACTGATGACAAGTCTAGTCTGTAACAGGAAGTGGTGACAATGTACAATATCAATCAGTCAAACATTTAACAGTGAATTGAGCATATCTGTTATCTTATTATTACTCCTTCAAGTCCACAAAACTCCTACAGAAGCTAAAATAAAGCTAAAAGCAACCCAGGCCTACCAGCTAAATGTAGCCAGAAATTTGTTTAGAAATAGAGATAATCTATATGGTCAGTTTACTTCAAGAACATATAAAATACACAGTGTTTTCAGTAACAGTTTTAGACAGCACAAGGCAACCAACTAATTATTTAAATAGCTGAAAATGTGGTGATATGAAAACTTTGGCAGGATCCTAGTCAGGAAATGTTGGCATGTGTTTGGATCACCTGAAAGTCAGTAGCATAAAGTTGTTGGGAAAGTATTAGTTTAATAATAGGACATATGAAAAAGAAGAAGAGGATCAAAAGAGTGATAGGTAAACAAACTGTTGCTTCACTTTGGCAGGGAGTTAACTTTTGTCCAACTGTTACAGTAGACAATAGTGGAAAGACTTCTCATTTGCTTCTTGTGGGATTTCTGGGTTCTTAAACGTTAATCTCTGAATGCTGCTACAAAGTTTACCGAGCAACTTTAAAAAAATTCAGCAGCTGCTTCTGTCATTGTCTTTCATCTGTATTTTCCCTCTCTTCCTTAGCAGATTTTGTGTGATGTAGATTTTCAGCACTGTCAAGAGTTAATTAATATAGTGTTTTCAATTAAGATGATGATCTGAAAATATCTCAATTTACAAATAGTTTTTCTTTAAAACTTCTTGAATGATGGAAGCAGAATCTCTTATCCCATTTAAAAAGTACTTGATGTGTATTCAATTGAGGCTGAAGGGTGACCGAAAATTGTGAAGGGTTTTGATTGAAGTGATACAAAAAAAATGCATTCATTTGGGGGTATGGGGGATATAATCAGAGCCCACCAGTATAAAATACTGATCAAAAAGAAACATCAGAAACTTCTTTACCAGAGAGTAGTGATGTTGAGGAACTGACTGCTATGGGGAATGATTGAAGTGACCTGGTTCAACTTGGGAGAGCTTGTTTAAGCAAATAAGAGAGAAAGGGAAAAGAAGGTATGCTGGTAAATTTAGATGGGAAAAGGAGGGAGTATTATAACCAGCAGCGTGGACTGGTTGGCTGTCCCAGATGTAGTGTGCTATCCCACATAACCATTTAAAATGAAGTAACTGCAAGGCTATAGTGCAGAAATTGGAAAGTTGGATTAGGTTTGATAGGTCTTTCTGGAGCTGCACTGACGAAAAAGGCGAAATAGCCATCCCATGTATTATAGATACCTGTCTCCTGTACCTAATAAAGTGGTCACTGGGTGTATGTTTGTTATCTTCTGCTGCTCTTCCCATCCACATCAAGATCCAATGTGTTGTGTGTTCAGAGATGATCTTCTGCATACCACTGTTGTAACACATGGTTATTTGAATTACTGTCACCTTCCTGTCAGCTTGAACCAGTCTGGCCATTCTCTCCCATTAACAAAGCATTTTCACCCATGGAACTGCGGCTCACTGGATTTTTGTTTTGTTTCATGCACCATTCTCTGTAACCTCTAGAGACCGTTGTGAACAAAAGTCCCAGCTTCTGAGATACTGACTAATAATTCTATGACTAATTATCAGTTTGTTTCTGATCTATGATTACTTCCTAAGAAATAGTTCTGAGAAATGACATATTGTATCCTTTCCTTGTAGAATGAAGAACAAATTCTGGTATTTTGAATTTGGGACATCTGAAACATTCTCTGCTACATGCAAGAGATTACATGAATATGTAGAGATAGAGGTAAGATGAATAGCCATTTAGTAGCAATGGTTTAAGACTAACTCTCCCTAACCTTTCCACAGGTGATTAGTTACTTTAAGGAATATGCAGTATTATTTGGTGTGCAATTCCAATGCTTAACAATCATTTTAATTCAGAATCCAGAGGTCTGATTTCTATGAACATATTTTGGGGCTGATGCAGTCATCTCTTTCATCTTATATGGATTTATTTAATTTTTTCACCATTTACATTGGAATTGAACCAGGCTTTAGAAAAGCTACAGGAAATTCACTGGTAAACAGAATCTGCTGCTGGTTCGCAATGAATTAATTTGGTATGATATATTTGGGGAGAAGACCTGCATAAATGCAGCCAATATTTCTGGTACAATTTTGGGATTTTCTTAACATTAATGGTATTTATATCATATGATAATATCAGAAAGCAATTATTTGGGGCAATTGAGAGAATTAAACTGAATACAATTTTTTTTATACATACTTCATTCTTAATCCATGGCAAGAAGCCCTGTATAAAATGCATTACATTAGTAATGTATTTGGTGGAAATAATCTTGCAAGCAAAAAGAACACTTACAATATTCTATCTCCGGTCAGTGCAGAATTGCTAATCAACAGCAAGATCATTTGCAGATGCTATATTTTTCCCCATGGCTTTTGTTATAAAGGTATTTATTTCTGGTACAGGAGATCAGCACTTTTTTTTCCAGCATGCTAACTTCAGCCTGCTCTCCATATCCTACCGCCCTGATACGTTTGTGTATCAGATTGCATATCACGTGTACAGGTGGGATGCAACTTCCATGGTCTACCCTGACCATTGGAGGGCCTCAGCTAATTTCATAACTGACAGCTGGTGAAACATGTTTAGGTTGAGCAAAATGGAGCCTTAGCATTACTGTATATGATATGAGACGAGCCATCAATGTCAGCACTACTGACATAATGGTAATCTGGCACTTTGGCCTTTCAAAATTGATTAGCATTGGAATTTTGTTGGCCAAAAAGGGAGGTGCTTGTGCTATCATTGGTCAAGTGTGTTGCATGTACATCTCTGTTATGTCTCAAAATATCACCAGTTTGGCTGTGCACATCCAGGTAGAAGCTGATAAAGTTAGGGTGATTGAGAAAGAGCTGCCCAGGCTGCATCCTCACCTTGGGAACTCAATAACTGACTTCACAGTTTGTTTGGGGACTAAGGCAATTCCCTTGTACAGTGGGCAATGCGAGATGTATTCTTGTTAATTGTCATACTCCTTTTAGTCTCTTGCCTGAGATTATTCTGTGGAATGTTAGCCCACAGTACAGCCACCTCCATCATAATACAACAGCCAATCACCCCTGATGAAAGTGTCACAGAGTTTCAGAGACTCCTTGCTATTGAAATTCAGTAAGATTTATGTTGTCCTCTACAGGACAACAGGGAGAGAGTGTGGAAGTTGCCATAAGGCAAAAATAGCACAGGGCAGTTGTAGTCAAGTGAGACCTTTGAAGAGCGACTGCCAGAGACAACTCTGATTACTACAGACCAGATAGATGGTGGCAGGATATACTCAAGCCAGATGAGCAAGACTTCTCCAGAAAATTTTTCGTAAAACATAGCATCCTTTTATACAATAGGAGGTGCCAGAGACAGATGCGATAATAGAAGGATGTGAAACATACCCAACAACTAACTTGCCTTTACAACTTCACAATATCATCAGGGGTCTACTTGTAGTTTCAGTTGACTCTAACACCTCTATTGTGAATGGTGAATGATTGTGCAAGTAAGGAATTGAAACATACAAAAGTAGCATGCAAAAGTTTGGGCACCCCTGGTCAAAATTTCTGTTACTGTGAATAGCTAAGCAAGTAAAAGATGACCTGATTTCCAAAAGGCATAAAGTTAAAGATGACACATTTAATATTTTAAGCAAGAAAACTATTTTTTTCCATCTTTTACAGTTTCAAAATAACAAAAAATGTAAAGGGCCCGTAGCAAAGGTTTGGGCACTCTGCATGGTCAGTACTTAGTAACACACCCTTTGGCAGGTATCACAGCTTGCAAACGCTTTCTGTAGCCAGCTAAAAGTCTTTCAATTCTTGTTTGGGAGATTTTTGCCCATTCTTCCTTGCAAAAGGCTTCCAGTTTTGTGAAATTCTTGGGCCGTCTTGCATGCACTGCTCTTTTGAGGTCTATCCACAGATTTTTGATGATGTTTAGGTCGGGGGACTGTGAAGGCCATGGCAAAACTTTCAGCTTATGCCTCTTGAGGTAGTCCATTGTGGATTTTGAGGTGTGTTTAGGATCATTATCCTGTTGTAGAAGCCATCCTCTTTTCATCTTCAGCTTTTTTACAGACAGTATGATGTTTGTTTCCAGAATTTGCTGGTATTTAATTGAATTCATTCTTCTTTCTACCAGTGAAATGTTCCCTGTGCCACTGGCTGCAACACAAGCCCAAAGCATGATCGATCCACCCCCGTGCTTAACAGTTGGAGAGGTGTTCTTTTCATGAAATTCTGCATCCTTTTTTCTCCAAACATACATTTGCTCATTGCGGCCAAAAAGTTCTGTTTTAACTTCATCAGTCCACAGGACTTGTTTCCAAAATGCATCAGGCTTGTTTAGATGTTCCTTTGCAAATTTCTGATGCTGAATTTTGTGGTGAGGACGCAGGAAAGGTTTTCTTCTGATGACTCTTCCATGAAGGTCATATTTGTGCAGGTGTCGCTGCACAGTAGAACAGTGCACCACCACTCCAGAGTCTGCTAAATCTTCCTGAAGGTCTTTTGCAGTCAAACGGGGGTTTTGATTTGCCTTTCTAGCAATCCTACGAGCAGTTCTCTCGGAAAGTTTTCTTGGTCTTCCAGACCTCAACTTGACCTCCACCGTTCCTGTTAACTGCCATTTCTTAATTACATCATGAACTGAGGAAACGGCTACCTGAAATCTTCTATGCTATCTTCTTATAGCCTTCTCCTGCTTTTTGGGCATCATTTATTTTAATTTTCAGAGTGCTGGGCAGCTGCTTAGAGGAGCCCATGGCTGCTGATTGTTGGGACAAGGTTTGAGGAGTCAAGGTATTTATAAAGCTTTGAAATTTGCATAACCTGGCCTTTCCTAACAATGACTGTGAACAAGCCATAGCCCTAACAAGCTAGTTAAGGTCTGAGACCTTGGTAAAAGTTATCTGAGAGCTCAAATCTCTTGGGGTGCCCAAACTTTTGCATGGTGCTCTTTTCCTTTTTTTCACTCTAAAGTTGTACAAAACAAAAATAATACACTAATCTTGCTTAAACTGTTGAAAAGAATGTTTCATCTTTAAGTTTATGCCTTTTGGAGATCATCTTCTCCTCACTTAAATATTCACAGTAACAGAAATTTTGACCAAGGGTGCCCAAACTTTTGCATGCCACTGTATACAATTTAGAATAATCAATATCCATAAATGATAAGCCAAACCTGTATATAAAATTCTGTTTTCTGTTGAGCCTTCAGAACAGTGTGGGTGCCGGGGGGCCTTGTGCACAAGTGAATAACAAGTGTGTTTGAGTCATGAGTGTGTGTGTTCTGGGCCCAGTTATTTTAGTTATTTCAGTTATTTTATTTCATTGTCAGTCATGACAATTACCTCAACACTTGCATGCAAAGGGCTTGATGATAAAAATGTAAGAAGTTCAGGGTAATCTCCTCCTATTAAAAAAGGGTGAGATTCCCAAATATACCTCTTCAAGGTCACACACATAAAAATTGCTGGTGAACGCAGCAGGCCAGGCAGCATCTATAGGAAGAGGTACAGTCGAGGTTTCGGGTCGAGACCCTTCGTCAGAACTAACTGAAAGAAGAGATAGTAAGAGATTTGAAAGTGCAAGGGGGAGAGGGAGATCCAAAATGATAGGAGAAGACAGGAGGGGGAGGGATGGAGCCAAGAGTTAGAAAGTTGATTGGTAAAATGGATATGAGAGGATCATGGGACGGGAGGCCTAGGGAGAAAGAAAGGGGGAGGGGGTATCCCAGAGGATGGGCAAGGAGTATAGTGAAAGGGACAGAGGGAGAAAAAGAGAGAGAGAAAAAAATATATATAATAATAAATAACGGATGGGGTACGAAGGGGAGGTGGGGCATTAATGGAAGTTAGAGAAGTCAATGTTCATGCCATCAGGTTGGAGGCTACCCAGACGGAATATAAGGTGTTGTTCCTCCAACCTGAGTATGGCTTCATCTTTACAGTAGAGGTGGCCGTGGATAGACATATCAGAATGGGAATAGGACGTGGAATTAAAATGTGTGGAATCACTGGGAGATCCTGCTTTCTCTGGCGAACAGAGCGTAGGTGTTCAACAAAATAATCTCCCAGTCTGTGTCCAGTCTCGCCAATATACAGAAGGCCACATCGGGAGCACCGGACACAGTATATCACCCCAGCCGACTCACAGGTGAAGTATCGCCTCACCTGGAAGGACTGTCTGGGGCCCTGAATGGTGGTGAGGGAGGAAGTGTAAGGGCATGTGTAGCACTTGTTCCGCTTACAAGGATAAGAGAGATCGGTGGGAAGGGATGTCTGGATAGCATAAAATACCTGAAGAAGCATAGAAAGTATAGGAGTGAAATTAAAACAAATTATATTAGGCAACCAAAGTGAATGTATGAAAATCAAAAATAATCCAAAGCTGCTTTGGAAGTGCAAAAGAATAACTTAGAAATCAGTAAGGTCTGAGGAACCTGAAAGTTAACCTGTGTGTGGAGACAGTGGATTTAGGCCCTAAGACTATCAGACTTTGGAGCAAAATGAGATTATTCACCCCATCGAGTCTGCTCCACCTTTCCATCATGGCTGATTTATTATCCCTCTCACCCCCATTCTCTTGCCTTCTCCCCATGATGGATATGCCTTCATGGATATAAATAAAAGTTCTTAATGCATACTTAACAGTTCCCATGATTAAATTTATCCCAATTCATTAAAAGAATCAGGGAAAAAATTGTAGAGTCCTTATCTGTATTTTTTTTTCAATTTAGCTACAGTGCTACCAAAGTACTAGAGGTCAAGTAACAAGTTGGTTAAAAAGCAAGGAAGAGTTGAACCAAATAACCAGAGGCTAGAGGAAGTGTTATTGATCCAAAATGTTGACTACTTTCTCTTTCAACTGATGCTACTTGACTGGCTGAGTTCTTCCAGCTATTCATTTTGTTTGGTAATTAGAAGCCAATTAGTTTAAATTTGATTGTGAGCAAATTCTAGGAATCATTACAAGCTACTTAGGAAGGCACAGATTAATCAGAGGAAACCAGTTATTGAGGGAAGGTCTAGTTTGAGTAATCTGAATTAATTCTTTAAAGAGGTAGCAAGGAAGCTTAAGAATGACATTGTGTTTGATGTGAATTGTGCAGGTTTTATGGAAATTTGCAGATTTGCAGATGTTATAATAACTGGCTACGTGACTGACAGTCAGAAGGAAAGCTCAAGTCCTATAGAAAAATATATTGTATATTTATCAGTCAATTGGACAGTAAGTTTTTAAATGGGGTTTAATGCTGGAAAATGCAAGAAAACATTTGTGTAGCTACAGCAATGTGAGTGAATAAACAATTAAGTAAGAGGATATTGAAATGTGTAGACAAACAATGAAAGTGTGTCCACAGATCGTTAAGGACAGTATAACAGGTAGATATTGTGGTTAATAAGTCACAGAATCCTTTCATTTATTAATTAGAACATAGATTAGGGAAGCTATGTCGCAAGGGTTAGGTCACAGCTTAAGAATTATTTGCAATTCTAGTCACCGTATTGAAGTAAGGGGTAATTACACCAGGGAAAGTAGAGAGGAGATTTGCAAAGGTGTTGTCAGGATTGGAAAAGTAGAACTATGTAGTATCATTGAATAAGTCTTGCAACAGAAGAGACTGAGCAAAACTTAAAGGGTGACAAAGAGGAGAGCCAAAGAAATAAAAAGTTCCTTCCCTGAGAAATCAAAAATATTTTTCATTCGGAGGCTGTTAAGGGTCAGAGTCTGACTGCATGAAAACATATATCCTTTCAGAACTATGATCTGCAAGTACTGGAAGTTGAGAAAATACACTTGCTTAGCACTTTCTTCATCAGCTGAAACCTATTCTTTGTGGTTCTACACCTTCCAAAGAAGTGCCAAAACATACCATTGATTTGTATTAAGCCTTTTCCTGTAATTGATTCCAACATTACACAAATTATTATCAACAAACCATTTATGTTGATATTCCTTTTGACTTCAGACCAAGAAGAGGATGTCAATATTGAAGATAGATTGAACTTTATTGTGACCCCTGCCATTTCTTACGTTTTGTGTTTAGTCTGAGGTGTAATAGTCTAGTGTTCTTCAACTAAAACCAGTATTCTGAGCACTGAGGCTTTCTGCTGTCACACTCCACTTAATAGATGAAGGAATGACACATAGATACAATAATTGCAGGAAAGGTCAAAGGCGCAGATAATTTACTTGGCTGCTCTGATGACTTCTTACACAGATATAGGGTTTTATATCTTATTGACTCACCAAATCTCTGTATATTTACAAAGACTTTAACTGTTGTTTAATTGTTGCCTTTTTAACCCCTTTCTTCTACACCCCTATCTCTCCCTTCCAGTCCGATTCCAAAGGTATTGTGAATTTTATTTAATATAACAAACAAAATGCTGAAATATTCAACTGGTCAAGCAGCATCATGACAAGAGAAATAAGTTAATTTAAAAGCTCAAAGACACATTCTGAGTATTTAAGTCAGTGGATTCAGCAACATGTCACAATATTCTTTAAAAACGTAAACACGAAGAAATCTGCAGACATTGGAAACACACACAAAATGCAGCAGGCCAGGCAGCATCTATAGGAAGAGGTATAGTCGACATTTCGGGCCGAGATCCTTCGTTAGGACTGACAAAGGGTTTCGGCCCGAAACGTCGACTGTACTTCTTCCTATAGATGCTGCCTGGCCTGCTGCGTTCCACCAGTGTTTTGTGTGTGTTGTCGCAATATTCATGTTAGTCCCAGGAGGAGTTATTTATTTTAAAGAACATTGTGCATTTTATAATCATTTAAAAATGCACCTAATCCCAAATATTTCCATAACTGCACAGGTCACTACAGTAGATTTTACGCTTTGTGCAATATAATTATCTCAATGAAGCACATGAAGAAAGTCAGGTATGAAGGGTCATATGTCTAATTTTCTTCAAAATTAATGTGAATAGACCAAAAGTCAGTAGCCTGTAGTATAAATGTTGACCCTTCTGGCATGATTTTTATCTGTACTGCCAAATTTATTTCCAAGCCCAAAAGAAATAAATCTACAATACCACCATCAGGAAGAGCTTTGGTAGAATTCATTCCAAATTTGTTTTCCTGTATATTCTTTTTGAATTAATTTCTTTTTTTCAAATTTGTGTTTTATTTTAGATTGCTGAGGAAAGCCTCACAGGATTAGCTTAGTTACTTTTCAGGTGCCATCAGAAACTGCTGAGTTCAACACTTTAAATAGATTTCAAATATGATTTATGAAACCACATAACAAATGAAACCGTTTCAACATTTATTATCACTTTAGAGTGGCAGAAGTAGGAAAGCAACAAGAACTATAATCCAGTGTTATTTCTTATCAGTAGAAGGAAAAATGCCTGCAGCAACCAACAACAAATTGTCATCAAGAAATTCTAAAGATGAGGTCAAAGGGAAATCTAGGGAAGGCAATCCAGGCTTTGACAGAAATGAATTTATATATTTCCAATATGTTCTTAATAAAGGTTATACAAATAATTCTGCTTCTTGAACTTTAAAAATGTAGTGATGTACTTTAGCTTTTTTTATAATCCAGTAAGTAGACTGTGAGAAGCCAGAGCTTAGTCAAATAATTACAGCAGTAAATTACCTGCTGAGTTCGATATTGGGTGTTAATAGAAGCCCTCCCTAGCAACTTCTATCTGACACAACTCTTCCTTTTTTATTTAAGTCACCTTACTTCATTTAGAAAATTCCTTTTAAATTAACCATTGGGAGTACTAGACTGTTTATTTATCATATCTTGTATGAAGCACACTTTAATATGTATAAAGATGTGACTGACATGAATTAGTTGGAATTCAAGTGGTGTGCATCATTTTTTGCAATAGACCCCCTACTATTTGACATTTCTTCCAAGTAAAAGATCAAATTATTTTAATTCAGCCTGTAAATTATATAACGTTACAGCTGTTTTCTGGGCATTCCCCATGGGCAATTGACTTTTATTGTTCCTGCTACTGAATAGTAAAGTTACATATATACATATATATTTCAGACAGTTCACTTACAAGAGGCCACTGCATACCTAAGCATAGGTTTGATAGGCTAAATGACCCCCTCATGCACTGTAAAATTCTATGGTAATGATAATGTTGTTCCAACTGAGAGAGCGAGAGAGATAAATATTTTACAGAATTGTAGAAAGACTGAATGAGGCTTTAAGAGCAGATCAGAGGCCAGGCGAAGAGTGACTCATCTCATGATGCCCCACAGTCTTTCCACTATCTGCAAAGCACAGGTCAGGAGTGTGATAGAATACTATCCACTTGCCTCAGTAAGTACAGCTGAAGCACCACTCTGGAGGTACAACATCAGAGAGGTTAAAAAGAAAGCAACTTGATTTGAACGCCAAACACCAGCCCGAGCATCATTTATTAGTATACTGCGACTTCCACACGCACTGTCCTCAACATGCATGCAGCAATTAGCTGAGTGATACAGCTATAAAAAATACCTTTGCTAGCTCTCCTGAAAAGCACAACAGCCACCAGCCACAAAGACAAGGTCTGTAGGTAACAGGTAAGTTCACACCATCTGAAGGAGTTCCTCTAAGTTGCTCAGCACCCTGACTTGAAAGTATATCACTTTTCTTTTATTGATGCTGAGAACATCCAGCCCAAAAGTAACGCTGAGTACCTTCACTACAAGGAAGCAGTAATTTAAGAAAACAGTTCATTCAGTCTGAGCTCTTGTCAGGGCTGTCCACATTCCACAGATATATGTTTAGAAGAATAGAAGAGCATAATTGTTTTGGCTTTTATGCATTTTCAAAAATCAGAGGGCATGAAAAATGAAGTAGTACTACAAACTCTTAGGTTGGTATTAGGGTCTAAATCCGGTCTTTGTGCAATTGTGTAAATTTCTGTCAGTGAATCATCAGTCTTTTTTCAACCTTCCTGGATTTTATTTCTCTTGCCTTTAACCTGCTAATCCTGAAATGTTTAGTGGGAAAAATGACCATTGTGATGTTAGTATCCGTTTCCCTTTATTACATCCAAGTAGAGACTGGCCCTGTACTTGATGGTTTCCTCCTATTTAAATGAAATTGTGCTGTTACTGAAGCAAAGAATTACAAACTCAAACTGATATACCAAAGTGTATTACAATTGTATGATATACAAATGCCAGCATAATCTCCAGAATTAGTATATTAACCATTACCTCTCTCCCACAATTATCATTACCTGATGTAATTTTTGAACACTGCTTTGCACATCATGCATAATGTATTTTGCTAGCCATTGCTTGCTTTTGCTTTTCATTAAGCCTGATTCATTATGATAAAATCTTTACCCTTGGCAGAAAAAGGAGATTAATTATGGTATTAGAAATGATAGATTGGTTCCACTTGTGCTGGTGTGGACTGAACGATAATTAGCATTGTTCTTTACTAATCTCTCCGTTGTTTTATTCTTATCATTTAACGCTGAGAATAACTCCTTAAACTAGACGATTATACCTTCATAGTCCAAAAGTAATGTGAAGGGGCTTAGTTTGCAAATGGTGATTAGAAAAAAGTAGAAAAAGAAATAGAACTGCATGCGAATAAACCTTACAGGATTGAAATTCACAGAATGTGACTCCTATTGGAAACCTAAATCTTACATTGATAAAGATAGTTGTAACAGAAAACATTAGAAAAATGCACACAGGGTCTTTCCATAATGTTTGCACCATTGCATTTTCCTTCCAGACAATTTAATTTTAACCAGATGTTTCTAGGCTGAATGTAAAAGGGTTGATGTGCCTTGCCACAAGTCGAGTAGGTGTAACGCCTGTGTGATACAATCAGGGACTTTGCCAAAGGCAGTTGGAAATCATAGTGCTTCAACTTCCTTCTGCCACTCGTCCGTGATGGACCCCTGCAGCCACAGCAAAGCAGGTGGAAGTTTGCCTTTTTTTGCCAAATTTTCTATATTTTGTATGCATGAGAATGATTACCTGCCAGCTGGTCAATTTTGCTGATTTCACTCATGTGACAATGGCCACTGATGACATATTTTCATTCCAGAATGTTGTTCCCCGTTGCTTCTTCCTGTGACCTGTATCAACAGCCCTTCCTTCAGTAGCTGAGCAGTACATCTGTGCCTCCTTTATATTCCCCTTTACATGAGTAGAAATTAAAAGCATTAGGGTTACTTCCTCCTTCTCTATTTTCTATCAGTTTTGAAGGTATTCTCTTACAATTTGTCACTTCAGTAACACTTAACTCTAAACCCCCTCCCTTTCTTCCACCCTATGCCAGCTCTGTATCAACTCCATGGTCTTGAGGCTGCCAGAGTTTTTACCAACACTGCTTATAACTTTTATAGTTGAATCCCTCAACTGACAAACAGTGGCATGTTTATATTCCCAGTATTAATTTTATTGTCACTAAGATCTCCTAAATGCCATAGCCTGGATCTTCAATTAAATGACTTACTGTCTGCTGATGTCACTTACCTGTCCTCTAAAACACGATGAGTAGGGACATGTTCTTCAGCAGAATCTACCAATCTGCTTGGAGCAGGCATCCTCAAATCTATTGTAGTGTAACAAGGGGTAAGACCAAAGTCATGCTATGTGAATCATTCTTTACAACAATAGTTATATTTAACAGCATATTAAACTAAACTTGTTTCATAAATTGTATACTGCTCATTCCATTTGCTTTATTTTACAACTCATGCATTTTACATCTTTGATTCATTTTGAATGATTCAGTATGCTCTTCAAACAGGGTCTTCAAAATGTATTTAAAATTTTATAAGTATATTTTCACTGATAAAGCAAAGGTGAAAACAAAAGAGAAGTTTATAGTTTTACTACATGGGGAGAATTTCCGTAGAGTAAATTACATAAATGTTAAAGAACCTTATAGATTTTAATTCCTTGAAAACTAAAATGAAATATTTTTATACGTATTGTTGCAGAAGGACACTGTTCTATTGAGTAATTCCTAGCGGAGAAGCCAAAAAATGCAGTTCAGTATGTAAACTTTTGATAAAAATTCCTCAAGCTTCCTACATAATTCAGGAGCCCTATGTGTCTACGTACAGAAATTTGTTCTTTTGAGGCAACAATTAAATTTTAATGATAACCTGTTTCAGACAAAGATTGACTCCTAGGCAATTAAAAGTATCAAATTTATCTTCTCTCAATTGAATGTCACAGAAATCCATTTTTTCTTAATCTTTAACATTCGGTCACTGTGTTGAGTGTGATTTTGATGATGATGAAATACTGCTGTCTGCACCTGTCCTTCTTGGCTCCAGCTGCCCTCAGCTCCTCAGCAGAAAGCCAAGGGAAATTTAAGAACCCCTGTGGATCTTCTATTTAGAAGGATTACCCTTCATGCAGATTAAACACAGCATGTTACCTTTAAGTATAGTTATCGAGATTCAGAAATGAACAAATTAATTCAGGAACAATTGCAATTCACCATACTTCAGGAGATCAGAAGCCCTGATTCTTGAATGGCACTATTCTGATGGATTGCCTGAGGGAGCAGGAATTCTGCGCCAAAACCATTCCAAAGGAATTATTTCCTTTCTAAATGTTGATTTAAATTTCAGCATGCGGTATGAAATGAATGCATCTTACACCTCCTGTTCCTCCAGGATCAAACCTGGAATGGCTTATCACCTATAAATTCCCAGCAGGCATCGAAAAATAGCCTCCGAGCCTTCACATGCAATGGTGGCGAGAGTTAATACATCTAAAGGTTTCCTTAGAAGCCGTAAGTTTCTCCATTTGTTTTTGGCTTCAGTCTGGGAAGACATCTACTTTTCAATCTGGGAAGGTGCCCTACTTTGAGAATCAACCTTTGAACCCAGGTACTGCAAGATGCAGATGCCAGCTGTGAAAATGATTGGCTCTAGGCCAATTCAGTTAAATTTTAGAAGTGGCATTCAATATGCACACATCTTTTTATGTTGCAAATTGTCACATACAACAGAGAACAAGTTTCTAACCTTGGTATCTAATGCAGCATTAAATGGATGATTACAATATTCACTGATCCCTGTGCACATGACTATTAAGTGGACTATACTAACATTAATAGTTAACATTGCATGTGGTAGCTTATCTTGATTCAACTAAAGTAGTTGTCTTATTCTTGTTGTGATTCCTCACTCTAGTGTGATGGAATTCTACTGGACTTGAGCAATATGCCTCTAGAAGGCATAGCTGTTTTGAATATACCGAGCATTCATGGTGGATCGAACCTTTGGGGTGAGAGCAAAAAACGCCGCAGTTATCATCGAACCAGCAAAAAGGTGCCAGAAAAGCGAACAGTGATTGACGCCAAGGAGCTGAAATACTGTGTTCAAGGTAGGAAGTTGTCTAGGAAATTTATCAAGTTAATCATGACAACGTAAGATACTGATTATAAATAGATCCACAAATTAGATTTTCTTATTCATGCAACATACTAAGATATTTTCCAGTGGTAGTATTCACAAAAAAATTGCTATTTGATTCGTTAAGAAGATATTTATGCTTGATGAATTCTGAAGTATTTTCAGACCTTTTGTTTTTTTTCTTCGATATACCAAAAGTATTCTGTAAACAAAATATATGGAAAGCAAAAAAATCAATATCGAAAGTCTAAAGTTAATCCAATAGGATTTTTAAAAATGGAACAAAATCTCCATACTTGAAGCACTAAATGAAACCTGTTGTCTATTTCCTCTGATCATAAGATCACATTTAGATTTCAAACCTGTTATTCTGTGAAGGTAATTTTAATTCCATTAATGGTTGTAAAATGCATGATTGTTAATTAGGTTTAAGCTTTCTGTTGCTCTGATGCTGTACTCTCAGCTGCTCTTTATATTTCAGTTTGTTACGTGAAGATTTGTGAAGGCATGATCTATTTCTTATTCATCGAAACTATCACATGTAGTCAAAGCCTAAGTTTGCATATATGACCGTCCACACCACCTTGAGCCTTGGAGGATGCCAGATGCTGATTTCAAAGCTTCTATTGAATGTCATGTATCATTCACAGAAAGAGAGTAACACAGCACCTGTATCCCATTCTTATGTTGTGTTTTCGTAATAGGAAAATGATATCTGTTGCAATATTAATATTCAAATAATGTCCCAAATGATAACAACTTATCAGAATGTCCCAAATGTTAATAACTTAACAGAACAGAGCTTTGACCAGCGGCCAATCCGGACATAGGATATTTGGAGAGGAGGGGACTTCAATCAGGTCCACTGTCTGAGGATAAAAGGCAGGAGCAGTATGCGCCAGCATAATAGAACTTTGACCAGTGGCCAATCAGTGTTTAAGATTGAATAGTAAAAGCAAGCAAATTAAAGGAAGACAGGGATAAGTGCAGCGGCCGTCATCTGAGATTACAGAGTCAGAGTGGTGATCTTAAGGCTTTAGCTCTTCAGGCTTCAGCAAAGAGAAGCTTCACTCAGAGAATGCAAAGGAAAGAAACGCTCAAGTTTTTGTTTCTCTTCTTTATATCTGCTCAGCTAGGACAGGCAGGATAGTGAAATGCTCCTCTTGCGGGATGTGGGAAGGTAGGGAGACCTCCAGAGTCCTTGACAACTACAACTATGAGAAGAGCATCCAGTGTAGTTTCTAACAAACTGTGTTAAGGAGTTGGAGCTGGAACTGGATAAACTCTGGCTCATTCAGGAGGCTGAAGGAGTGATAGATAAGACATATAGAGAGGTAGTTACACCCAAGGTGCAGGGCGAAGGAAACTGGGTGACAGTCAGGAAGGGAAAGGGGGTGAATGAGCCCATGCAGAGCACCCCTGTGGCCATCTTCCTCAACAACAGGTATATCACTTGGAAACTGTCGGGGTGGGGGGGAGGGAATGACCTAACAGAGGGAAGTCACAGAGGTCGGGTCTCTGGCACTGAGTCTGCCTCTGTGACTCAGGGGTGGGGGGTGGGCGCGGAAGAAAAGGTATGCTGGGGTGATAGGGACTTGTTAGTTAGGGGAACAGACAGGAGGTTCTGTGGGTGAGAACGAGATTCCCAGATGGTATGCTGCTTCCCAGGTGCCAGAGTCCAGGATATCTCGGATCAAGTCCTCGGCATTATTAAGCCTGAAGTCGTGGTCCATATAGGTACCAATGTTGTGGCTAGGACGAGCAATAAGGTTCTGCATGGGGAGTTCAGGGAGTTAGGTACTCAGTTAAAGGGCAGAACCTCTGCGATTGTGATCTCAGGATTGCTATCCATGCCACATGCCAGTGAAGGCAGAACTAGGAAGATTACACAGCTTAATATGTGGCTAAGGAGTTGGTGTAGGAGGGAGGGCATGAAATTTTTAGATCATTGGGCATTCTTCCAAGGAAGGTGGGACCTGTACAGAATGGACGGTTTGCACATGAACCAGAGGGGGACTAATATGGTGGGTGTTAATGCAAACAACACATTTCATGGTATATTTCGATGTACATGTGATAAATCATAAAGGTGAATCTGAATATAGCAATGACCACCAGGGAGTCTAATTGAAATTATAATGGTAGCTTGCAGGTTTTCTTAGCTGACAAACCTTTAAACACTTGGGCAGCTGCAAATTCTTTTGTCATACCTGAAAGATACAAAGTTTGTATTGAACTTCCAGGAGGAAGCATGTTTTTGGCCTCGAATGTATCATGTACCTGCAACTCGATACCTGGCTCTGTTCACCTCTCAGTATTTGGTTCTGTGGAATTTAATAAGATTGAACATCAGTTGCTGAATGCAAACCGTAGTCAGTTCTCTTATTTGTGTTTAGCATAGGCAAATAAAAAAAATTCTCCACCCCTTCATCTGGAAAAAGAGACTAAGCAGGATGATAAAGGTATTGTAGATTCAGTAAGCTTATCAAGCTCAGTGCCTGAATGTTTGCAGAAGCAAATGACCAATTTGACTCTGTTTCTGTAAGAGTTCCTCCTGTAGCTAGGAAACCATTGCCATCGAATTGAGAGAGCACAGACAGATGGTTGATCCAACCCATCGATCATTAGTCCTAGTTGATGGTACTAGGAAAAAGGATAAATATATAAATTGTGGAGACCAGATAAGTGCAACCCAAATCGTTTCACAACTCCTTTTATAGCAAATCATAACCATTAAAGAGTAATCTCATCTACACAGTGGGTGAGAGTGTATCAAGGTCACCTTTATGCTGTTTGGATGTCATGCTGTGCTCTCCACCAAAATGTCCCTGAGCAGAAAACTGCCTTTGCTACAACAGAAGATGTGACAGTGTTGATAGTGAAGTGTTGTTTCAAATCATTCACCACACACTCAATCAGTGAAAATAAAGGAAATATAAACCAGGTCTCTTATCATCTGGAAAGAGTGGTTTTCCTAGAGATCCTTAGCAAAACAAAATATAATAAAAAGGATCCACATTTTCTCTCTTTTGAATGCTGAGTGAGATTTCTGGAATTCTGAAATTTTCTTGGTTTTAAATATTTTGCAATGATAGTACAGTGACACTTTTCATTCCTTCAGTTATTGAGGATTTGGATAGAAGTTTGCCTTTGAGCTGTTAATACTCATAAGGTAGCATTCATTTTTGGATCCATTGGAGTCATTGAAGCCAAAAATTGAGAGGCAAAAGTACAAATTGTGGCTGATATTGTTAAATTGCATGTTTAAGCAAAATCATATTTTGTAGCTTGCATACAAGATGATTTTTCAGATATTTCCAACTGTTATGCATAAGAAATTGGTAAAGTTTCAACTGTCTGACAACATGTTTAAAATTAAAAAAAATATAAAAGTGGCAAGCATTTCATGGAATCTTTGGGTAACAAGAGAAAAATCAAATCACCAGGTGAAAACAGGTTTTAGTTTAGCTGGTGTATTCTTGACTTCTTAATCACTCGCACTGGACTAAATCACCCAACATATTGCCTTCAGCTTTTGAAAAGGAATCGTAAATATTCTCAGATGTTATTGTTTTCACAAAATCTAATTTTCGAGGTGACTCCAATTTTCTTCTATAAGAAGATTTTAATCTGAAATCTGCTGACAGTAAAGAGCTGTATCTGGTGCTAAATACCGGGCAGTGGAAATGATATGGTGGAGCTAGAAAGTTTTGTTGCACTGGTAGATGACAGCATGAAGGGAGGAGAGTAAATGAACCATATAAATAGCAATGTCAGCGCAGGCTAATCTGCACCTGTGAATGTCAGAACTGCTGGTATGGATCAGATTCTGTAGCGTGATCTACAGAAGATACAATGTTAATGTTTCTGCATAGCACCATGCATCTATTCCTGTCCTGAAGATCATGACTATTACTGGTGTATATGGACCTATGAGAAGCATTTCAAATTCCAGATCGAGTTTAATTGTCACTCAACCATACATGAGCCCCCCCCCCCCCCCACCGTTGGTCAGGGTTGACTATGGACATCAATGTGATAACCAACCCAGAACAGTACGATATGGAGAGCGAGCTGTTGCCCATGTAGCAGGCTTACACTCTCCATGCAGCTGATGCATCCAAAGGAACGGCAGAGTCTGATACAGTTTTGCACCAGTGGCATCATGGGAGTTGCCAGACAGCATTAAACTCAACATTGGACTGCCTTAGGGACTTAAGCTCTGGATTTTTCCTCAGAGTTTACTCCTGAAGCCATCCCCATGAATCGGTATAGCCACAAGGCAGCAAAGGTTTGCGAACAGAGTTTTCCCTCTCCTAAGTGAGCTGATAAGCCCCATCTGCCCAAAGCAACTGGTTTTAAGGAACCAGTAACCTGCCTTTGCCTCTTCTCCTGTCAATAGAAATGGTTCCACTGGTCTTAGTAGCTGAGCCACACATGAAGGCCACAAGTTGGACTTGGTTGTCAGAAGCTATTTCAGATGCATGCCATTGAGAGCATTTAATAGGTAGTGGCAGCTGATTTCCACTACCTGTTAACAAGTGAAACTTAAGCTACCGTACATGAATGCCCATGGATACAGCTAGATGAATCAGTGTTAGAATTTTTTGTCAAAGGGGCAACTTACTCAGCATTTCAAATTCATGACAAACTTTACTATCAAAGCTTACTGAATATCTGAGAGGTGATTGCTAACTTGGGATTATAGCAAGAAGAATGAAGGTGCACAATTGAACGGGTAATAAATATGGAATGCTGTACTATAAGCATTGAGACAGAGATGCTAATGCTGTCTGTACGGAAATGGGTTTTCGTGACTGAGTTTGATCAGTTCAATACTCACTGCTGGAAGAAAAGGCAAGCCCTGGTTATTTTAAGTCCTGGGTGGATGTGGGTTTTCTCCAGGTGTCTAGTTTCCTCCCACAGTCCAAAGACGTACTGGTTGGTAGGTTAATTGGTCATTGTAAATTGTCTTGTGATTAGTCTGAGGTTAAATAGGAGCATTGCTGAATAGTGCAACTCTTAGGGGTGGAATTCCATGCTGTATCTCTAAATAAATAAGTTTAAATTGCATCATTTAAATCCCACCAGCTCACTTTCTTTGTATGAGTACCAGGAAGCTGACACAAAGCAGTGCAGAGTTACGGAGAAAAAGGGAATCCCAACCTCACACAACTTGGCCATTCCCTCTGCATCAAGGGAGGAATCAGCATAAGGGTCATGAAAAGAAGAATACACGATTGTTCCAGAAGATTTCAGACACCTTCAAAATAGTAAATGCAGCATCCCAAACTGAAGTCTGTGTGAGTGTCTCACACAGAAGTGCACTTTTATTTATAGGATAGTGTTGCTCAAGGAAGTTGGTGAGGTGGGATTGTAGTTATATTTGGCTACTATGATTATGTGGAAAAGGCCCTCTTCACTGACTCATGGATCAGTGAGTAAGTATTTCCTAGGCTACTAACCATACCAGAAAGAAACAGAAAAATCATTTTTCTTGATTTTTTGATCATATATGTAATAGAAGTTGCAGAATATGTTCTGGTAATCCAGTAGACAGTACTGAAGATCATAAGACACAGGAGCAGATTTAGGCCATCATGGCTGATCCCAGATCTCACTCAACCCCATACACCTGCCTTCTCGCCATATCCTTTGATGTCTTGACCGATCAGGAAAATATGAACTTCTGCCTTAAATATTTACATGGACTTGGCCTCTACCGCAGTCTGTGGCAGACCATTCCTCAGATTCCCTACTTTCTGGCTAAAAAAATCCCTCCTTACCTCTGTTCTAAAAGGTCACCTCTCAATTTTAAGGCTGTGCCCTCTAGTTCTGGATACCCCCACTGTAGGAAATATCCTCTCTTACATCCACCTGATCCAGTCCTTTCAACATTCGGTAGGTCTCAATGAGATCCCCACACATTCTTCTAAATTCTGGCAAGTTCAGGCCCAAAGCTGCCAAACACTCCTCATATGTTAACCCTTTCATTCCCAGAATAATCCTTGTGAACCTCCTCTGGACTCTCTCCAATGAGATATAGGGCCCAAAACTGTTGACAATACTCCAAGTGCAGCCTGACTAGTGTTTTATAAAGGCTCAGCATTATCTACTTGCTTTTATAGTCTATTCTCCTTGTAATAAATGCCAACATTGCATTTGCCTTCTTTACCACAGACTCAACCTGTAAATTAACGTTCTGGGAGTCTGTCACAAGGACTCCTAAGTCCCTCTGCACAAGGTCCACAAATGAATTTAGAATGAGCTGAAGAATTCCTCATACCTCTTCTAAAACACACAGTCACGAGTTAGTGCTGCTGCCATTTGATCAAATGTGCTTGGCAGGGGACCCCCATTGACATATTGTGTGATGTAGAAATGAAGGAGTTGTAGAAATACCGCAAAGACCTGGCTTTGCTGATTGCGTTTGACAACTAGTATGGGTGCTAGTTTTCACATGTCTGCCAATGCATTGGATTTCCTCCTGACAGCAAATATTTCTTCCATGGACCCCTGAAAGATTCTGTTCTCTGTTTTTTAAAAGGAAAACAGTCTTGACAAGTTGACTAATGATTGCTTGTGTAAAAAAATAAAAAGTAATATATAATGGCCTTGAGCTATTACCATTATTGTTGCCATAATCATTACTTGGGAAGTGATTTTAAAAAAAACTAAAAATACAAGTGAGAATTAGAATAGATTTTTTTTAATGGACTTCAGTGAGGACCAACTCAGATGCACAAGTCAGCAGAAATCAAAAGACATATTTATGTTAGCAGAAAAGTTCTACCCAGCAACTTTACTTAAAAGTATAGGTCATTCATACGAGAAAAACTTGTTTTGCAGTTTTAGGTGTAAGCTGTTGAAATGTTGATTCTGCTGAAAAGTTTTGCTAAACTGGATGTAGGACAAGGAATTGGTTCAATGGTTTATGCACAAAATTCATGTATTGAGCAAATTTCTCACTGATAAAATCAATAGACAGAAAATGGGGATGCCACAAATTAGTCACAATAAATGTTACATCTGATCCAGTGGGACCTCATACTGGAGCAAATTGTCATAATTTTGAAGCTTAATTGGGATGATTTTAACTTTTATCACTGGATGAAAATTTGTTGATAGCAGGTGGTACAGTTACACAACTTGGCCAGCAGAATAGCTATGTTTGTAGAACTGTTACCTCGGAGCTGTCAAGATCCAGTTCAATCATTATCTCTGGTGTTATTTGTGTGAGCTTTCTTCCTGTGATCACATCCCAAAGTCTATGTTAACTGATCGCTGGTTGAACCTGGAGAGTAGAAGGGAAGGTGGGGAGAATAAAATTGAATTGGTATAGGATTCTACATGGGGGAGCTTGATGATCAGTAAGTAAGAGGACTGTTTTGTGATGTATGATGAAATATCTGTGTTAAATCAGATTATCTCGGTATTTGGTGCGTCAATTTCTCTCAATCATTTTTGTCCAATAAATTCATGTATATTTCTGAACTCAAATGAGAATGGTCTTATGAGCACTCCATATGGACAATCACCCCATTCAGAAGAATTAATCCTGTATTTCCATGCTGCCTCATCTCCAGACAAGTATTCTCTTTTCCTTGGGCGGGGGTGGGGGGGTGGGGGGGGTGGTATTCACATCTGCTCAAAGTAATCTAAGTGTAGACTCAGCAAAGTTATGCAAGTTTGTCAAGAATTCCCTTTCTTGTGCTTGATTTCCTTTCAATAAACACCAACATAGAGATTGTCCACTTATATGTTTGCTATGCCATCATGATTATTTCTTGTCTTTGTATGTCAAGATTTTCAAACTACAACATTCCTTCGTGCTTCTCACATTTAAATTGCTATTCTTCCTGCTAAAAAGAACATCCTCTCATTTTCACACATTATGCACCACTTTCCCACACTGTCTATTCACCTAACCTGGTAAAGACTCAATGTTCTTTGTACAGCCTAGTTTTCCATATGTCATTATATGTTCAGGAAACTTGATCTGCCCATTCATTCTTCCTCATATTTTTCAAATCTCTTACAACATAGCAACGTTCACAGTAAATTTATTATCAAAGTACATATATGACAACATACAAAACCCTGAGATTCATTTTAGACCATAAGACCATAAGACATAGTAGCAGAATTAGGCAATTTGAACCATCGAGTCTGCTCTACCATTCAATCATGGCTGATCTGTTTTTCCCCTCCTCAGCTCCACTCCCCGGCCCTCTACCTGTAACCTTAGATGCCATGGCCAATCAATAACCTATCAATCTCTGCCTTAAGTACACCCAACAATCTGGTCTCCAGAGCTGCCTATGGTAACAAATTCCACAAATTCACAACCTTCTGGCTAAAGAAATTTCTCTGCATCTCTGTTTTAGATGGTCACCACTCTGTTCTCTGTGCTCTCTTGTCCTTGACTCCCTACCATGGGAAACATCCTTTCCATGTCTACTCTGTCTAGGCCTTTTAACATTCGGAAGGTTTCAATGAGATCTCCCCTCATCCTTCTTAGTTCCAGTGAGTACAGGCCCAGAGCCATCAAATGTCCCTATAAGATGACCCTTTCATTCCTGGAATCATCCTTGTGAACTTCCTCTGAATTCTTTCCAGTGCAGCACATCTTTTCTTTGATAAGGAGCCCAAGACTGTTCACAGTACTCGAGGTGAGGCCTCACCGGTGTCTTATAAAGCCTCAGCATCAGATCCCTGCTCTTGTATTCTAGACCTTTTGAAATGAATGCTCACTTTGCATTTGCCTTCCTCACCACTGACTCAATCTGCAAGTTAACCTTTATGCTGTTCTGCACAAGGACTCCCAAGTCCCTTTGTATCTCAGATTTTTGGATTTTCTCCCTGTTTAGAAAATAGTCTGCACATTTATTTGTTCTACCAAAGTGCAATGACATGCATTTTCCAACATTGTATTTCAATTGCCCCTTTCCTGCCTATTCTCCTAATCTGTCTAAGTCCTTCTGCAGGCTTTCTGTTTCCTCAACACTACCTGCCCCTCCACCAATCTTCGTATCAATAGCACACCTGGCAACAAAGCCATCTATTCCATTATCTAAATCATTGATATACAGCATAAAAATAAGTGGTCCCACCACTGACCCCTGCGGAATGCTACTACTTTCTGGCAGCCAACCAGAAAAGGATCCTGTTATTCCCACTCACTTTCTTCTACCAATCAGCTAATGCCCTATGTCAGAAGCCTTTCTGTAATACCTTGGGCTCTTAACTTGGTAACTAACCTCATGTGTGCCACTTTGTCAAAGCCCTTTTGAAAATCCAAATGTACAACATCCACTGCACTCCCTTTATCTGTCTTACCTGTAATCTCCTCAAAGAATTCCAACAGGTTCGTCAGGCAAGATTTTCCCTTAAGGAAACCATGCTGACTTTGTCCTATCTTGTCCTGTGTCAACAAATACTTCATAACCTCATCCTTAACAATTGACTTCAACATCTTCCCATCCACTGAGGTCAGAAGAACTAGTCTATAATTTCCTTTCTGCTGCCTCCCTCCTTTCTTAAAGAATGAATTGACATTTGCAGTTTTCCAGTCCTCCGGAACCATGCCAGAGTCCAATGATTCTTGAAAGATAATTACAAATGCCTTCACAACCTCTCCCCTAGAGTGCAGTTCATCTGATCAGGGTGACTTACTCACCTTTAGATCTTTCAGCTTTTTGATTTCCTTCTCCCTTGTAATAGTAACTGCACTCACTTCTCTTCCATCACACCCTTCAACGCATGGCACTCTGCTAGTGTCTTCCACAGTAAAGCCTGATGCAAAATACTCTTTTAGTTGATCTGCCATCTCCTTGTCCTCCGTTATTATTTCTCCAGCTTCATTTTCTCGTGGTCTTGTATCCACTCTCATCTCTCTTTTATTTTTTATATACTTAAAAAAAAAGCTTTTTCTATCTGCCTTGATATTGTTTGCTAGCTTGCTTTCATATTTCATCTTTTCCCTCCTAATAATTCTTTTAATTCCTTTCTGCGGGTCTTTTAAAGTTTCCCAAGCCTCTAACTTTCCGCTGATTTTTGCTTTGTTGTATATCCTCTCTTTTACTTTTACAATAGCTTTGACTTTCTTTGTCAGCCACAGTTGTACTATTTTGCCATTTGAGTATTTCTTTGTTTTTGGAATAAGCTTATCTTGTACTTTCCTCGTTTCTCCCAGACACTCATGCCATTGCTACTCTGCTGTCATCCCTGCCAGCATCTCCTTCCAGTTTACTTTGGCCAACTCCTCTCTCATACCATTGTAATTTCCTTTACTCCATTGAAAAACTTCTATGTCTGACTTTCTTCCTACAAAATTTCAATTTGAACTTAATCATATTGTGATCACTGTCTTCAAAAAGGTTACCTTTACCTTAAGCTCCCTAATCATCCCTGGTTCATTACATAATCCAGTATAGCTGATCCCTTAGTAGGTTCAATGTCAAACTGCTCTAAAAAGTCATCTCATAGGCATTTAACAAATTCACTCACTTCAGATCCATTAGCAACCTGATTTTCCCAGTCTGCCTGCATGTTAAAATCTCCCATGACTATCATAACATTTTCCTGTTGGCATTCACAGTAAATACAAGAAAACCTATAGAATCAAAGAATGACCTCCCCCATCCATTATGCAAAAGATAAAAAACTGTGTAAATACAAAAAGAAAAGTAACAATAATAACAAATAAGCACAACTCATGTAAATGAAGAAATTATCATTACAGAAGAAAAAGTTAACCAATGGAGGGGCATGACCCTCCATTGAAGACATCCCCATGATCTAACCAGACTAGATGTTGACAAGGAAGCGCCAAATGCCTGGCTCAGAGCTGGAGACCTCTTCTCAGAAGCAGAGGCAATACAGGACCAGGTGGCTAACACAAAAACGTTATCAAAAATGCACAATAAAGGATAATCAAATTCAAGACAATAAATGCAGAAAATGCTAAGAGAAACCAGAAACAATCCAGCACATTGCAGGATCCTGCAGCAATTTAACTCAATCTGATTACTGAGGCAGACCCAATTATGTGGCAAACAGCATTCTCCAAAACCCGGCTTTAAGACACAAACTTATAAAAGACACCATACCTTACCATAAATATAAGCCTGATCCACTTTTAGAGTCAGAGTCCTATAAATTATATTACGATCCGTTATTACAAATAGGGCAATCCATAATAACTGTTGGGATATAACATTACAGGATAAACAAGCAAGAACAACTTACTTAATAGATATAGCCCAAACACACATAACATACAGAATTCGATAAATGAAAAACACCAGGGATATGCAGAATTAGTAGAGGGAATTGAAGACTATAAAACATGGGCAATAGTAATTGTCCCAATAGTAATATCTATAAATGGTATGATCCCAGAGACACTACACAATAGCATTAAACAATTAGGCCTACACAACAATATCTATGTGGATCTCCGGAAAGCCACAATATTAAACACCACTAGGATAATCTGAAAGCTCCTAGAATTTGCAAGTACCCGCACCTCAGATTTTACCAGCTTCAGCAGAGCAAAAATAAGAAATGAAATACAATAAGCAATAAATATCGAGAACGAGCGATGAAGAGTCCTTGAAAGTAAGTTCATAGCTGTAGGAACAGTTCAGTGATGTGTGGAAGAAAGTTATTCCGTCTGGTTCAAGAGCCTGATGGTTAAGGAGCAATAACTGTTCCTGAACCTGATGGTGTCATTCCTGAGGCTCCTGTACCTTCTTTCTAAGGGCAGCAGCAAGAAGAGAGCATGGCTTGGATGATGGCAGTCAATGATAATGGATGCTGCTGCTTTCCTGCGACAAAGGCCCATGTAAATGTGCTCAATGGTGGGGAGGGCTTTACTGGACCATGTAATTTCTTTAAGTAAGCTCTTCCATCCAAGGGTATCTGTGTTCCCATATGAGGGCATGGTGCGGCCAGTCAATATACTCTCCACCACAGATCTATAGAAGTTTGCAAACTTCTCAGAAATTAGAGGCGCTGTTGTGCTTTCTTCGTAATGGAACTTATGTGCTGGTCCCAGGACAGATCCTCTGAAATGATAGCACAAAGGAATTTAAAGTTGCTGACCCTCTTCAAGTCTGATCCCCCAATGACAACTGGTTCATGGAGCTCTGGTTTCCTCCTCCTGAGGTCAATAATCTTGAGTTTGTGGATGACGACAGAGGAACATATAGGGAACATTTGTTTCTGTATCAATTATCCTCACATACCCTGATCCTCGGGCACCCTTGGCTGTCCCAGCATAACTCTTTCATTACCTGGAAGGTAGGGAGGATCATTGCCTCATCCAGTAGTTGAAAAGGAATGTTTTTGGCTTGGTGCTCTAATGCCCACACTCTCCTGAGACCAGTGACCTATGAGGAGGCAGATTTTTGTTTGGAATAATCTGGAGCCTTCGGAAAGACCCAGTCCTGTCTCCAAAGGCAGACAAACTGGCTCCAGCCAAGCCTAAGGAATCCAATCGCCAGGTCCCATCTAAGGGAAAGGCTCCAAAACGCATACCCACAAAGCCTAGTCCCAGGAGTACAGGGACTATTTGTAGTGCCTTGCTGCCAATGTCTGAGGATAAGGATGAGGATTTGGACTCTGATTAGGCTTCTGTTTTAACTAGTGAACCTATGGAGGAGACTCTGAGGTCTGCCGAATCACCCCACTACCTAAGGACCCTCAGGAGTCATCCTCAGAGAAAGGTTCGATGGTAATTTCAACACCCAAGCTGGTTGAAATCCCTTCTGTCTACAAGGATTTGGAGGAGGTCAGCGTGGGAAAAGCCTCAGCCTTTCCACTGCTCTGACCCTATGACTACACTATTGACCTACAGCCTGGTACCTGTCTTCCACAGGGTTGATTGTACACACTCTCAGGTCCAGATAAAAATGCTATGGAGGAGTACATAAAAGAGGCTCTTGCCATTGAATTCATTCGGTCCTCCACCTCACCAGCCGGCTCAGGCCTCTTCTTCATAAGCGAAAGGATGGGAGTCCCCGGTCATGCATTGATTATATAGGGCTGAATTGCATAATAGCCATGAATCGATACCCCCTTCCACTCATGAACTCTGCCATTGAGATTGTCCAAGGTGCAAGAGTATTCTCGAAGCTAGACTTGCGTAGTGCATACATTCTGGTTCACCTAATGGAGAGTGAAGGGTGGAAGACTACATTTGACAGGGCACAATGAAGACCTGCTCATATCCTTTGGCCTTGTGAATGCAGCAGCCATTTTCCAGGCCTTTATAAATGACTTGCTCCGGGGTGCTCTCCATAAGTACGCCTTTGCCTTCTGGACATCTTAATTTTCTCGAAGTCCATGGAAGAGTCTGCCATTCACATTAGATACGTCTTAAAGAGGCTTCTTGATCATGGACTTTATGTCAAGCCGGAAAAATCCAAATTTCACATAACTACCATTTTATTTTTGGATTTTATTATCTCTAATGTCAATCTGAAGACTCAGGTATTCAGAAATTGGCTACAACCATCAAATGTGAAACAAGTCTAACAATTCCTGGGATTTGCAAACTTTCACCAGGAACTTCAGCTCAGTGGTGGCTCTGCTGACAGCACTAACCAAGAGATCCACAGGTCCTTTCTTTTGGATTACCGAAGCGGAGGTTGCCTTTGCAGAGCATAAACAGCAGTTAATGACAGCTCTCATTTGGTTGCACCTAACCAGAACCTTCACTTCATCGTGGAGGTTGACACCTCAGACATTGGAGTGGGTGCAGTGTTGTCATCATGGTAATTGTAGATCATACTAGAAGACAACGGGGTGACCCATTGGGGCACTCTTTGAGAGAAGGGTAGTGCAGTCTGATGTGACCAGAATGAACATTAAATTTTCCTGAATGCTATTGGTATCGCTTTGCTTTGGAAACGGAATAGAAAACCTCAGTTTATCAAAGAAGAACGACACGTAGCAAAGCAAATATAGCTCCTCCTCGTTTAATGACAGACACCTTTAATGGCATCATTTCTGGTTTATCTGCCACCCTTGTGCTTCTTCTTGTCATTCTGGAGACGTGCAGTCCTTTCATCCCCCATCTCTTCATCTCTTCTGCTGTTTGTTGTTTGTCTCCGATCCTGGAGACGTGCATGCCTCTCCTCCTCTGTCTCTTCTTCTCTCATCCTTTTTTTGTCCTGACTCTTTGATCCTGGAGTCGTGCAGCCCTGGCATCATCCAGTTCTTGTTCTCTCCCTCTCCTTGCCGCTTCCCAATGACGCTTTGCGTCATCTCTTGACCATAATGTCCCTCTTCCCTTTCCATGTGGCATAATTAGGCTGACCATGTCTTTTACCCTAATGTTGGTATGAAGATACGATTAGCAGCACACAAAGGATGCTGATTATTCTTGATGATGTAGTTGGAGCTCTTCTAAATGGACGTGATATAGTCAGCGCTGTCCTTTGACTGCAGCAAAGGGTTTTATGGGTGTCTCGAAGTATGCCATTACAATAAGATTTAATTATCTCTTATTGATGGGTGGCAGTTAGATCTGTCCCAATCCTACACATGCTGATGGTGGTTAGCAGAATGTGACCCCTCGAGATAGAGCTGCCCTGTCCTTTTGCTCTGGTAGGTGTTGCTGCTGAGGCTGGCCGTGCGCATGCGTCGGGCTGTCGTGTCCAGATTTCCATGATGGCGGATCGGCTCTCTGGTGAAAGGGAATCTGTTGATTTTTGCGAATTAGCAATTTTATACGAATATATAACCCTGAAATTTGCCTGCATTCTGTAAGTTAGCACATTTTAATTCATTTTAGCCAAAAAAACTGCCGCTGTAATACACCGTTTGCACTAATTGGAGGTCACAAACAGACAAACAGACAGACAGGGCATGAGAGTTTTAGTAGTATATAGATTTTGAAGTCCCGCAAATTAATTGCTTTGAATAAACTACCATTTGTGGTGGACACAGCCAAAATTGTCCTGCACCAGGTCTTCAGGATCCATGGATTTCCAGTGGACATTGTGTCAGATTGCAGTCCTCAATTCACATCACATTTTTGGAGTACATTCTGTTGCTGATTGGGGCAACAGTGAGTCTTTCCTCTGCATTTCATCTGCAGTCCAAAGGCCAGATGGAGCAGCTAAATCGGGATATGGAATGAACCCTAAGATGCCTGGCATCATTAAAACCAGACGAGTGGTGCAACCATTTGATGTGGGCAGAAGTCACCCACAACATTTCACAGCATTTGGCACATGGGATGTCCCCGTTCAAATGCCAATTAAGGTATTCTCTGCCACTCCTCCTTGAGCAGGAGACCGAGGTTGCGGTTCCTGCAGCTGAGGATCTTGTCCAACGCTGCAAGGAGAAATAGACGAAGGCAAGGGAGATTGTTTTGTTCTGTACCCAGAAGGCTGAAATAAAGACTAACCACAGGAAAAGACAGTGACCAGATTTGCAGCCTGTGCAACAGGTCTGGTTGTCTACTCGGGATTTGTCTCTCCAGGTGGAGTCTAGGAAATTGGCAACCAAGTTCTTCGGATCCTTCAAAGTTCCCTAGGAAGTAAACCCAGTGGCTTACACCTTGCAGCTCCCCAAGACCCTAAAGATCAATCCCACTTTACACATTTCCAAATTAAAACGTGTAAGCACCAGCCCTTGGACCCAACAGCATTACCTCTGCTGTCACGCAGGTTTGTCGACGGGGAACAGGTGTTGGCTATGAAAAGAATTCACAAACTGGACGGGGTGTTCGGGAGTTCCTTGGGGACTGGGAAGGATTTGGACCTCAGGAACATTGCTGGGTTCCTGAGAGGGAAATCTTGGATCCAGCTCTCACCAAAGACTACTGTCATTGTCTCTCTGAGCAGCCAAGGCCATCAGGAGTCAGCCATTGGGGAGTGGGTCCTGTTACAATACGCACCCATCTGTGCTAGCCTCCAGGGTTTAGATGCTCTGACTTTGTGGAATATTGACAGCTGGCATGCCCCGTTAAAGCTTCAGGCCTGGCTCACTAATTGGTAGCCATGTTTTTATGCCGGTACTTTAATTTTTAAAGAGCACCTGAACTGAGGTTTGGTGCTCAATCATTAGCTCTAAGTTGGATTTTCATCTGGTGTCTAGTTAAGAACCCAATCTTCATTTCAGTCTCGATTCTAGCCTCGGATACTCCAGCACTTGGGTCCTAGCCATCCTCAACTAGGTCTCTCATCACGAGGTTTACTCCGAAGGCTTTCACCATGTGTGTGTGTAGCCACCAGGCAACAGAGAGTTGAGATCAGAGTTTTCCCTCTCCTAAGTGAGCTGCCCACTATGACTGTTGAGTGCCATCTGCTCAAAGCGACTGGTTTTAAGGTGCCAGCAACCCGCCTTTGCCCCTTCTCTTATCAGTAGATACAGTTCCACCAGGCTTAGTAGCTAAGCCACACATAAAAGCCAGAAGCTGGACTTGGTTATCAGAGGCTATTTGAGATGCATGCCATTGGGGGCATTTAATAGGTCTTATCCCTAATACCCTATTACCCTTCACCCCCAGCTTCACAACCTTAAGACACCACCATAACATATTAATTAACATTCTGTTTATTAAGTAATATATCAAATTAGAATTCCATCAACTTCCCCCAGCCCTGGTTTTCTTGCCACTCAGACTACACTAAATAAATCATGGCCAGTCATGTTACCAATGAGCATGTCCTTGGGATGTCGAGGAAGCCAAAGCATCTGGGAAAAACTTGTTTGGTCATGGAGAAAATGTGCTAACTCTACACAAATAAAAACGAAGATTATGATTGTGTCTATGTTGTTGGAGCTGTGATATAATATTTATACCATGTTTCTGCTTTAACTAGCTATAATGAAAGAAGTAATTACATAACGTCTTGAGAAAAGTAGTGGAACTGGGCAGTCACCATGGATCTATGAAAAGGAAATCTTCTGACTAAACTTCTGGAGTGTTTTGAGGATGTGATTAATAGAATAGAAAAGGGGTGTTACAATAATGCAGTGTCTAGAACTGCTACCTCTCAGTTCCAGTTCAGTTGTTAACTGTAAAATGTTTCTAGTGTGCAGATGAGTGGTCAAATTTAGGACTTTTGATGGGAATGTAAAGAGAACAAAGGAACAGGGGATTTGTATAAGTAGGTGCTGCTTGGTGCTTTTATTCCCTGTATAAATCTGTAGCACAGTTAGCAGGAACTCATGGGGGTGATGGTTCTGGATCTTCAGAGAGCTTTCTGAAAGACATTTTAAGGTCCTTGTGCAGGAAGTTGCTTAACAAGATTAGAGCACATGCAATTGAGAGTAATGTTTTGATATGGACTGAGAACCACTTATCAGACAAAAAGCAAAGAGTTGGAATAAATTAAACCTTTTTTTTGTTTGGCAGGGTTTGAATGTTAGGGTACCACTATTTCGTCAGCTGTTTGACAAGTCAATTTATGTAATTTTCAAGATCAGCAACTCAAAAGATAGAAATCACTCTTGCAGCTAATATTACAGAGCCTGAAATAAATGTTTTAACCATCATTAGATTAAGATAAAATCAGAAATCTAATAAATATTAACAATAAAATATGATACTTTAATATTAAAATTGATCATTGCAGTTCTCTGCTGAATTCCCTAAGTTCTTACTTAGGTAATTCATATTCACATACTTTAAATTAGTTTTTTTCTTAAGATTTGGGATCCTGCTAAGCAGTAATTATGGCTTTGTAAGCCAATAAGTACTCATTTAGACTTTATTCAATAAAACCTGCAGGTTGTTGGAATATTATCTGAACTGTGATTAACAAAATCACAGATGTTGTTGTAATCCCCTCGTGCTGGCAATTTCACATAGTGTAGTGTAACTGGAATAAACTGATGAATCATCATGAACAAGTTATGTTTTGCAATCTTTTACTACATTTCTTCATTTCCTTATGAGAGTGGAATAAATACTTAGTATCTAAATGGTACTCAACAAGAATTCTAGAATGTAATCATCTTTAAAACTGGATCACTAATAATTCAATATGGAGTTAAAGATAGCCAGTTATGTTATATTGGCATAGCAGCTTATGGAACTCCAGCCATTAAGATAGTTTAATAAAATGTACTCAGGGAACTATAAGGCTATAAGACATAGGAGCAGAATTAGGCTATTCCATCCATCGAATCTGGTCCACCATTTCATCATGGCTGATTTATTATTCCTCTCAACGCCATTCCCCTGCCTTCTCCCTATATCCGTTCATGCCCTGACTAATCAACAACCTATCAACCTCTGCCTTAAATACACCCAATGAACTGACCACCACAGCCGTCTGTGGCAACAAATTCCACAGATTCACCACCCTGCTTCTGAACAAATTCCTTCACATCTCCATTCTAAATGGACATCTATCTATTCTGAGGCTGTGACATCAGAATCTCCCACTATAAGGCATCCTCTCCACATCTGCTCTATCTATGCCTTTCAACATTAGATAGGTTTCAATGATATCCCTCCCATATGATTCTCCTAAATTCTAGCAAGTAATCAGGCCCAGAGACATCAATCACTCCTCATACAATAGCCATTCATTCCCTGTATCACTCTTGTGGGACTCCTCTGTACCCTGTCCAATGTTAGCATATCCTTTCTTAGATAAGAGGCCCAAAATTACTCACAATACCCCAAGTGAGGCCTCACCAGCACCTTCTAAAGCCTCAGCATTACATCCTGACGAAGGGTCTCGGCCTGAAACGTCGACTGCACCTCTTCCTAGAGATGCTGCCTGGCCTGCTGCGTTCACCAGCAACTTTTATGTGTGTAGCATTACGTCCTTGCTTTTTTATCCAAGTCCTCTGGAAACTAATGTCAACATTGCATTTGCCTTCCTCACCACTGACTCAACCTACAAATTAACCTTTAAGGAATCCTGCACGAGGACTCCCAAGTCCCTTTGCTCTTCGTATTTTTGAATTTTCTCCCCATTTAGAAAATAGTATATGCTTTTATTCCTTCTACCAAAGTGCATGACCACACACTTCCTGACGCTGTATTCCATCTGCCATTTCTTTGCCTATTCTCTTAATCTGTCTAACCCTTTCCGTAGTCTCTCTGCTTCCTCAACTCTGCCTGCCCCCTCTACCTATCTTGTGTCATCTGAAAACTTGGCCAGAAGGCTGTCAATTCTGTCATCCAAATCATTGACGTACAACATAAAATAGTTCTGACACTGATCCCTGCGGAACACCACTTGTCACTGGCAGCCAATCAGAAAGGCTCCCTTCACTCCCACTCTTCGCTTCCTGCTAATCAGCCAATGCTCTATCCATGCTAGTATCTTTCCTGCAATACCATGGGCTCTTATCTTGTTAAGCAGCTTCATGTGTGGCACATTGTGAAAGGCCTTCTGAAAATCCAAGTGTACAACATCTACCGATTCGCCTTTGTCTGTCCTGCTTGTTACTTCCTCAAATAATTCCAACAGATTTGTCAGACAAGATTTCCCCTTAAGGAAACCATGCAGACTTTGGCCTCCAAGTACCCTGAAACTGCATCCATAACAACATCTCCGACATCTTCCCTACCAGAGATCAGGCTATACTGTCCCTTCTTCTGCCTCCCTCCCTTCTTGAAGTATGGAGTGACATTTGCAATTTCCAGTCCTCCAGAACCCTGCCTGAGTCTGTTGATTTTTGAAAGGTCATTATGAATGCCTCCAGAATCTCTTCAGCCACATCTTTCAGAACCCTGGGATGTAATCCATCTTGTCCAGCTGACTTATCTACCTTTACACCGGACAGTTTCCCAAGCACCTTCTCCCTAGTGGTAGCAACTACATTCATTTCTGGCCCTGACACTTCCAAACTTCCGGCAAGAATGATGCAAAATACTTAATCAGTTTGTCTGGCATTTCCTTGTCTCCCATTACTACCTCTTAAGCGTCATTTTTCAATAGTCCAATATCTACTCTGGGTTCTCCTTCTCTCTTTATATATGTGAAAAAACTTACGGTATCACCTTTAATATTTTCGACTAGCTTACCTTCATATTTCATTTTTTCCCACCCTTATGGCTCTTTTAGTTGTCTTCTGCTCATTTTTAAAAGTTTCCCAGTCCTCTACCTTCCCACTAATTTTGCAGTGTTATGTGCTCTCTCTTTCATGCTGGATTTGACTTCTTTTGCAGCCACAGTTCTGCCTTTCTGCCTTTAGAATGCTTCTTCTTCTTTAGGGTGTACCTATCCTGTGCCTCCCCTATTGCCCCCAGAAACTCCAGCCATTGCTATTTTGCCATGCGAGCATCTCCTTTCAATCAGCTTTGGCCAGCTCCTCACTCATACCTCTGGAATTCCCTTCACTTCACTGTAATACTGACAGATCTCACTTTAGCTTCTCTCTCTCAAATTGCAGGGTGAATTCAATCATATTCTGATCACTTTAACCTAAGGGTTCCTTCACCTTAAGCTCCCTTATCAAATCCACTTCATTACACAAAATCCAATCCAGAACAGCTGATCCCCGAGTGGCTTTAGCCACAACCTGCTCTAAAAAGCCATCTCGTAGGCATTCTACAAGTTCTCTCTCTTGAGATACAGCACCAACCTAATTTTCCCAATCTACCTGCATATTGAAATATCCCGTGACTTTTGTAACATTGCCCTTTTGACATATCTTTTCTACCTCCTGTTGTAATTTGTAGCCACATCCAATCTACTGTTTGGAGGCCTTTCTACCTTGTAGTTTCTTCATTCTAACCATAAGGACTCTATATCTTCTGATTTTATGTCACCTCTTTCTAAGGGTTTGATTTTTTTTACCAAAAGAGCCACACCTCCCCCTCTCCCTACTTGCCTGTCCTTTCGATACAATGTGTATCCTTGGATGTTAAGCTTCCAATGAAATTCTTCTTTCAGCTATGACTCAATATTGCCCATATTGTCATACCTGCCAATGTCTAGCTATGCTACAAGATCATCTATCTTATTCTTTATACTGCGGGCATTCAAATATCATACCTTCAGTCCTGTATTCAGTTTTGTCCCACTTTTATACTGCAGCTCAACCCACTAACTGCAATTTTTCCCTATTATCTGCCTGTCCTTCCTGACAATCTCACTACATTGCCTCCGCTTGTAAACCAATGGACCTATCCTCAGCCTTATCATTCTGGTTCCTAACCCCCTGCAAAATTATTTAAAACCCTCACAAACAGCTCTAGCAAACCTGCCTGCAAAGATATTGGTCCTCCTTGAGTGTAAAGCGTCCCTTTTGTACAGGTCGTAACTTCCCCAGGACAGAGCTCAAAGATCTAGTAATTTGAAACCCTGCCCCCTCGCCGGTTTATCAGCCATGCATTTATCTGCCAAATTATCTTAATCTTACCCTCACTCCTGAGTGGCACAGGCAGTAATATTGGAGGTCTTGCTTTTCAGCTTTTTACCTAGCTCCTTAACTTTTCACTTCAGGACCTCCTTGCTTTTCCTACCTGTGTCACTGATGCCAATGTGTACCAAGAATTCTGGCTGCTCCCCTTTCTCCTTTAGAATACTGTGGACCCAATATGAGACATCTCTGTCTCTGGTACCTGAGAGGCAACATACTGCCAGGTGCCAGGTGCCTCTATCGTGTCCATAGAATCTTGTGTATACTCCTCTAACTTAATATGCTGATTGCTGTGTTCTATGTTTGAATGAGATATGGCTTAATCCTAGCACGCCAGATATGCTGATCAGACCTATAGGCTTCTTGATTCACAGAATGGACCGAACTGCCGGTTCGGAAAAGGCAACTGGTGGAGATGTGTGTTTGTTGATAAGCTCTCGGTGGTGCTCTGATGTTGCAGCTTTATCAAACTCTGGTCCCCTGTCCTTGAATACCTAACAGTCAAATACCACGGTTCTATTTACCTAGGGAGTTCTCCTCCATAATGCTGAGTATCGTTTACGTACTACCAGTGGCCGACTGTAATCAATTGCTTAAGATACTGTATGATGCCAACTCCAAACAAGACACTGTCTATCCCAACACATTTCAAATCATAGTCAGTGACTTCAACCAGGCTTGCTTGAAGAAAACTCCTATCCAATTACCATCATCATATAACCAGCGGCACCAGAAGTCCGATGCACATGACCACTATTTTACTAAGATAAGAAATGCTTACTGTTCTGCGCCTAGACCGCATTTCAGTACATACAGGCAGAGGCTCGGAGCAAAGCTCCATAGGTTAGGTCATTGGGGGCGGGGGGGGGGGGCAGATGAGCGGCTAGGGGATTGCTTCAAGTAGTTGGACTGGGCCGTGTTCACAGGTTGGCGAGTGTTCATTAAAAAGCAACGCTTAGTGTGAGTTTTGGCATTTGAATAGTGGCCAGTCGGAGAGCAGGAGCAAGGGAAGAGGTGACTCACACAGGTTAGCAAATGTGCATTAAAAAGCAATGCTTCACAGGAGTTTTGGCATTTGAACAGCGGCCAGCCAGAGATTGTGAACGAGAGAAGTGGTGATTCGAGTGTGCATTAAAGCTCTGCTCTTTGCAGGCATTTCAGCATTTGAACAGTGGCCAATCAGAGTTAGAAATTCACTAACAAGAATAAATAAAAATAAGGCAGAGGCAAGCAGAGTGACTATTGTAGGAGTGGACAGTGCTAGAGTGGGGATTTGGAGATTTTAGGCTTTAGCTCTTTGACACTTTAGTAAGGAGACGTTTGATTGAGAGATGGTGAAAAGCGTTTTCCCAGTTTATTTGTTGTTTCCTTTATAGTGACACAGTTCAAGCTGTAGAAATGCCAGGCAAGATAGTTGATTGCTCATTTTGTCGGATGGAGGAATACAGGGAGTCCTCAAGTGTCCCTGATGACTTCACCAGCAGGAAGTGCATCCAGCTGCAACTTCTAACACTCCACGTTAAGGATTTGGAGCTGGAACTGGAACAGGATGAACTCCAGATCATTTGGGAGGCTGAAGGGGTGATAGACAGGGCATTATAGAGAGGTAGTTACAACCAAGGTGGTGGACCCGGGAAACTGGGTGCCAGTGCAGAGTACCCCTACGACCAAGCCTTCAACAGTTTGGATACTGCTGCAGGGGATGACCGAGCAGAGGAAAGTGACAGCAGTCAGGTCGCTGGCACTGAGTCTGCCTCTGTGACTCAGAAGGGAAGGGGAGAGAAGAGATGACTTTTGGTGATAGAGGATTCATTGGTTAGGGGAACAGAAAGGAGTTTCTGTGAACAAGAATGAGATTCCCGGATAGTATGTTGCCTCCCGGGTGCCAGGGTCCAGCAATTCTCAGATCGAGTCCTCAGCACTCTTAGGTGGGAGGGCGAGCAGCCAGAAGTCGTGGACCATATCGGTACCAATGATATGCGTCGGAAGAGGGACAAGGTTCTGCAAAGTGAGTTCAGTGAGTTAGGTGCCAAGTTAAAGGGAAGAACCTCCAGGACTGTGATCTCAGGATTTCTACCCATGCCACATGCTAGTGAGGGCAGAACTAGGAAGAGTTATACTGTTTAATACATGGCTAATGAATTGGAGTAGGAGGAAGGGCTTTACATTTTTGGATCATTGGGCTCACTTCCAGGGAAGGTGGGACCTGTACAGATGAGACAGTTTTCATTGAACTGAAAGGGAACAAATATTCTAGTGGGAAGGTTTGCTAGTACTGCGCAGGAGGGGGCTAACCTAGAGTTGCAGGGGGATGGGAACCAGAGTCCCAGAACAGATACCGGAGTGGTTGTGGAGACAGATGTTGTTAAGACCACAGATAAATTCAGGCACAGTGTGAATAATATTATGGGTTGCATATATTTCAATATTGTAGTTAGGCAGTTGAGCTCAGAACATGGATCAACACGTGGAATTATGATATTGTAGCTGTTAGTGAGACTTAATTGGCAGTTCAGGATTCTGGAGTTCCATTGTTTTAGATATGATAGAGGGGGAGAGGTGGCGTTACTAATTAGGGAAAATGTCACTGCAGTGCTCAGTCAGAACAGATTGGAGAACTTGTCTAGTGAGGCTTTAAGGGTGGAACTGAGGATTAAGAAAGGCAAGAGCATGATAATGGGGCTACGTTACAGACCACTGAACAGTCTCTGGGATATAGAGGGACAAATTTGTAGAGAGATTTCAGAGTGCTGCAAGAAACATAAGGTTGTGATAGTAGGTGATTTTACGTTTCCACATATCGACTGGGAATCTCACTCTGTAAAAGGACTACATAGAATAGAGTTTGTCAAATCTGTTCCCGAAAGTTTCCCTAATCGAAGTCCCAATGAAGAGTGTGCGATATTTGATCTGCTTATGGAGAATGAGACAGGGCAGGTGACAGAAGTTTGCTTACAGAAACTGCTCAGCAGTTGTGACAGGGCTTGAATACTATCATCTGTTATAAAGTTAAATGATGTGACATAGGTGACAGCAGGGCTTCATTGCCATCGAAATGTTCCCACAACCTATGGACTCACTTTCAGGGGCTCTTTATCTCATGTTCTTGATATATATTGCTTATTTATGTTTTCTTATTATATTAAGAGCAAAAGGATTGTAAGGGATAAAATTGGTCCTGTTGAAGATCAGAGTGGTCGCCTATGTGCGGAACCAAAGGAAATGGGGGAGATCTTAAATAGGTTTTTTGCATCTGTATTTACTAAGGAAACTGGCATGAAGTCTATGGAATTAAGGGAAACAAGTACTGAGATCATGGAAACTGCACAGATCGAAAAGGAGGAGGTCCTTGCTGTCTTGAGGAAAATTAAAGTGGATAAATCCCTGGGACTTGACAGGGTGTTCCCTCGGACCTTGAAGGAGACTGGTGTTGAAATTGCAGGGGCCCTGGCAGAAATATTTAAAATGTCGCTGTCTACAGGTGAGGTGCCGGAGGATTGGAGAGTGGCTCATGTTGTTCCGTTGTTTAAAAAAGGATCGAAAAGTAATCCGGGAAATTATAGGCCGGTAAGTTTAACATCAGTAGTAGGTAAGTTATTGGAGGGGGTACTAAGAAACAGAATCTACAAGCATTTGGATAGACAGGGACTTATTAGGGAGAGTCAACATGGCTTTGTGCGTGGCAGGTCATGTTTGACCAATCTATTGGAGTTTTTCGAGGGGGTTACCAGGAAAGTGGATGAAGGGAAGGCAGTGGATATTGTCTACATGGACTTCAGTAAGGCCTTTGACAAGGTCGCGCATGGGAGGTTAGTTAGGAAAATTCAGTCGCTAGGTATACATGGAGAGGTGGTAAATTGGATCAGACATTGGCTCAATGAAAGAAGCCAAAGAGTGGTAGTAGAGAATTGCTTCTCCGAGTGGAGGCCTGTGACTAGTGGTGTGCCACAGGGATCAGTGCTGGGTCCATTGTTATTTGTCATCTATATCAATGATCTGGATGATAATGTGGTAAATTGGATCAGCAAATTTGCTGATGATACAAAGATTGGAGGTGTAGTAGACAGCGAGGAAGGTTTTCAGAGCCTGCAGAGGGACTTGGACCAGCTGGAAAAATGGGCTGAAAAATGGCAGATGGAGTTTAATGCAGACAAGTGTGAGGTATTGCACATTGGAAGGACAAACCAAGGTAGAACATACAGGGTTAATGGTAAGGCACTGAGGAGTGCAGTGGAACAGAGGGATCTGGGAATACAGATACAAAATTCCCTAAAAGTGGCATCACAGATAGATAGGGTCGTAAAGAGAGCTTTTGGTACATTGGCCTTTATTAATCAAAGTATTGAGTATAAGAGCTGGAATGTTATGATGAGGTTGTATAAGGCATTGGTGAGGCTGAATCTGGAGTATTGTGTTCAGTTTTGGTCACCAAATTATAGGAAGGATATAAAAAAGGTTGAAAGAGTGCAGAGAAGGTTTTCAAGGATGTTGTCGGGACTTGAGAAACTCAGTTACAGAGAAAGGTTGAATAGGTTAGGACTTTATTCCCTGGAGCGTAGAAGGATGAGGGGAGATTTGATAGAGGTATATAAAATTATGATGGGTATAGATAGAGTGAATGCAAGCAGGCTTTTTCCACTGAGGCAAGGGGAGAAAAAAACCAGAGGACATGGGTTAAGGGTGAGGGGGGAAAAGTTTAAAGGGAACATTAGCGGGGGCTTCTTCACACAGAGAGTGGTGGGAGTATGGAATGAGCTGCCAGACGAGGTGGTAAATGCAGGTTCTTTTGTAACATTTAAGAATAAATTGGACAGAGACATGGATGGGAGGTGTATGGAGGGATATGGTCCGTGTGCAGGTCAGTGGGACTAGGCAGAAAATGGTTCAGCACAGCCAAGAAGGGCCAAAAGGCCTGTTTCTGTGCTGTAGTTTCTATGGTTCTATGGTTCTTTCTTTTTGTATTTACAGTTTGTTGTCTTTCGCACACTGTTGACCACCCAGGTTGGTGTGGCTTTTCATGGATTCTATTATGGTTATAATTCTATTACAGATTTGTTGAGTATGCCCACAAGAAAATGTTGTATATGGTGGCATATATGTATGTTGGTAATAAATTTACTTGGATCTTTGAACTATGGAATTTCCCTATCACTGCTGCAGTCCTTTTGTACCCACTTCCCTTCTGAGCCAGATCACCAGACTCAGTGCCAGTGACCTGGTCGCTGCGCCCCTACCCCGTGAAGTCATCCCCCTAAACAGTATGCAAAATGGTATTCTTATTATTGAGGGGAACAGCCGCAGGGGTAGTCTGTACTGTCCGTGCATTTCTCTTCCCTATCCTGACAGTCACCCATTTACCTGCCTCGTGTAATTGAGGGGTGACTACCTCCCTGCAGCTCATATCTATCATCTCCAATATGAGTGGAAGGGTCATCAAGCTGCAACCGCAGCTCCTGAACACATTCTCTGAGGAGCTGCAGCTCGGTGCACCTGGTGCAGATGTGGTTATCTGGGAAGCTGGATGTCTGTCACAAAGAACACGACACAGCCCCTGGAGCCATTCTCAGTGTTCAAACGATGCACCAACAGACAAAGAATGAAGAAAAAGTGGAAAGAAGAAGAAGAAACTCACCAGATACTTACTTCACACAAGCCTGTTCTCGCTGAGGCCTCCTCCATCAATTCGACTGTGACTGAGCTGTCAAAAAAAGCTGACCTCCCGAAAAAACTCTTTTTTAAAGTCTCTCTCCCAGACTTGCATGAAGTCTCCTCTGCCTATTCAACTGCAACTGTACCACTGATGAAAATGTATATTAAGAAGCTATATTGGAATATTTGGGTAGCAGGTATTTCTATTGAAAGAGATTTATCCATGATTGAGAAACATATTTGATTTCTCCAAATTGTATCATACTTAATAATAACATTATGTATAAAACTTACAGCCACTTTGTGTACAATTTTAATCATTGAATTATCCAGCACACAGTCCATTGAGCTTATTTTGGCTCTTTCACATTTGAACCCATTGTTTGACATTTTGTATATATTAAGATCATAAGGCGTAAGAGCAGAATTAGGCCATTCGGCCCATCTAGTCCGCCCAACCTTTTAATTATGCTTGATTGATTTTTAGTCTCAAAACATTCTGTAGGTTATCAGTTTTTAAAACATATTTAGTATGAATTTCTGTTTTATTATTCCATGGATTTCAAAAAAATAGATTGTTTTAATCTTTTGCAATTATCTTTATGTTTGATTTTTATTAGCTTGCCTCCTTTCATCGCAGTTAACACACTTCTTCAGATATATGCAGTTTTTCTAACTGAGCTTCAGGTTGCACTTATGCTGCAGCTGGAGAAATGAGTTACGGAATGAACTGCCAGAAGAAGTGGTCAAGTCAGGTACAATAGCATCATTTCAGAGTACAATAGTAGTGGGCAGCACGGTTAGTGTAAGTCTATTGCAATACCAGCAAGCTGGGTTTAACTCTCACCTCAGTCTGTAAGGAAATTTTACGTATACTCCATGACTTCGTGGGTTTCCTCCGGGTGCTCCTGCATTCCATGCATGTAATTGAGTGACATGGGCTCGCTGGGCGGGAAGGGCCTATTACCATGGTTATCTGTAAATATTATAAATTAAATAAATAGCAAGCACTTGGATAGATGCATGAGGGGTGGGACAGAGGAATATGGACCAAATGCAAGAAATTGGGACTGGCTGTGTGGGCACCATGGTCAGCAGGGATTAGTTGGGCTGAAGGGCCTGTGTTTGTGCTGTATTGGTTTATGATTCTAATTCTAAATGATCATCACTTTTTCCAGAGGTAGATTAGGATTTTACTCCAGATTTACATAACAACTTCCTAACAATGGTAGTGAATGAAACTACTTTGCACCATTTCTATGATTTGATGTTAAAAGCACTCTGCCATCAATTTGAAATGCCTCAAAATTTGTTACCAAATGCATGGTGCAGGCAGTTCAGTATAACTACTCATCTAGTAATTGACATTACAGAATGCACAATAATTCTATCCATGCACAAAAGTATATATACACTATAACTAATTACTCATTTGAATTTGAGAATCAGCTCCAAACCACGTTTTATTTACTTTCTCATTTCACTGCTGTGGACATACAGTGAAAATAAGGGACGTATTTAAGTTTTTCTTTGTATTTTCTTTGGATTCCATTCCTTTGCTTTTAAAAAAAAATGACGACTCTTCACTGCATAGAGAGATTCTACATTTGAAACCCTGACCTATGTTCATTCCTCATAAGGGTAAAAAGAGCCAAAGTTTAATCAAATGTGTAACAAGTCTCAAAGTTAATTTGCACCAATTAAAAAGGGCATTGTCTGCATAATAATACTCAAATAGTCTAGAGAATTAAAATGGAGCAGGGAATTTGCATCTGCTGCAGCTTTTACAATGAGGACACTTTTTGAACACTTTCAAGCATAGTACTTCCATGGAAAGAAAGCTTTCCTTGCGAGCCAGAAATCCATGATGACAAGATCTCTTTATAGCACAACCCTTTCATTTGGATCAGCTGCTGATCATGAATGAACTGAAATTTACCATATCCTGGCATACAGGACTACAGTTAGCTTGCAGTCACCCCTGTGCATATACCCCCAGCACGTTTTCAGTGGTACAAAACAAATACAATGTGGGCAGTATGCACGCGCTGCTAGAGTTCTGGATGCTGGCCAGTAGTGTGCTAAAGGCAGACATTTGGGTTAGTGTTCCAATGCGAGCAGCTGCAATAATAAAAAAGACATTCATTAGAAACAGGAAAACCTAGAAATGCCATTACAATAATGGTTTGACATTCAGAGAATCAGTGTCCTTACTTGGGGGATTCAAAAGGAATGGTTGGCATAGTCACCAAAATTAAAGTACATTAGAGATTAACGATGTACAACATTTTCTATTTTGAAGACTTAAAATGGAAAACAAACTAGATCATTTGTTTCCCAAGATGCAGGTGTTGCGACTGAAATTAACATGACCTTATACATACAGTTTTCTTCATTTGATGTGTGCTGTTCAGATTCTCAACTTGTAACAGGTCTTGATTTTTTTAAATTTTAAATTTGATTTTTAAGCTATTAATTTTCCACTTGTGGGAATAATGATGTGGTATCTAGGGATGAGCCACTTACATTCCCTTATTTTAGGAAGTCTCACCAGAAAACTCAAGTCAATTGCCAGGGCAGATTTAGTGGAAATAGTCCTTCATCACTATTGCAACATCCTGATTTGTCAGAATCATCTAAAGTAAGAGCTAGCTCTATAAGAGTGGTACCCCGTGCAGAGACAACTAACTCTGGACAATAAAGATTTTGCTTCCTGAATACTTCTGAGTATATCTTATGGATTTCGGGCTGCTGGTCATGAAAACCACCATGACATTTCTCTAACACAATCTTATTTAATCACCTATATCACCTATCGTATTTGTTATTTCAATTCATAACTCAAGTCAATTAAAATGTTACTCACAAAGTACACGATGTAAGCTGAAAAGTTTTCTATCTTGACAAGGCATGCCTGGGCATGTTTAGGCAGGGCAGATACTGCGTGGCAGGACAGGTTTTAGAAAAGCTATAAATTTCCTTGATGGATTTCAATATTTGAGACAGGTATTTCTCAGACTAACTGATGCCAAGATTAAGGAAGGCATTTTTGTTGGTCCATAAATCAAACCAGTCAAATTGACAGGCAAGTTGAAGAAATTCTAGTTGGACTGGAGAAAATTGCATGGAAGGCATTCAAGGAGTTTGTTGAAAATTCCGTAGCAACTACAAAGCAGCAAACTACGTGCAGTTGGTTGACAACACACTTCAACATACAAAAACCATGAAGTGCAACATGTCACTAAAGATTAATTTTCTGCATTCCCATTTAGACCTCTTCCATGGAGGTCCTGGCCCAGTCAGTGGTGAGTGTGGCGAAAGGTTTCACCAGGACATTGTGGTCATGGAGAAACAGTACCAGAACAACTGGAATCCATCAGTGCCGGCTGTTTATTGTAGGACACTTAAGTAAGAAGGCTCAGACATTGAGTACAAATGAAAATCTTCGTCAAAACATTTTTAGCTTAGTTTAACTATTGCAAAGCATCAGCACTGTTATGCAATTAAACACTTTATATTCAATAAGTTAATTTCTTGTTTCTCCAAATTCCTACGTGATACAAGTCATCTGAAATTATATTTGTGTTCAGCTTCAATTGATCTATCATAAACAAAAAAAAAATTCTGAGGAAGCAACGCTTTTGGGAAAAAAAAATTGTCGACCAGTGTAATAAGAGAGGGTAAACTTAGAATAGAGAACCTTATATGCTAAGAATACATCTTTGTCACTCCAAGATAAGATTTAACAGCCCTTAATTTTCTGACCATTATTTGAAATAGCCAGAAAGTCACATGGAACATGCATTAGAATTATTAACAGGCTCACAAGGCGGACATTTTTTACTACTATGAAGTTAAAAGTGAGAAAATAACCTGCACAATGATTGATTCATTGTTTCTTTAGAGGTGCATCCTCCATCTGCTGCCTCCCCAAGAGTAATGTTGGAAAAGCTGAGACATTCAGATATAGCTTAGAGCATGTCCTTGTGGAGTAGTACAGTGGTATAGTGGTTAGCACAACGCTTTACAGTACCAACGAATTAGGTTCAATTCCCGCCACTGTCTGTAAGGAGTTTGTATGATCACCTGGTTGGTTACCATGTGGGTTTCCTCCCACAGTCCAAAGATATACTGGTTAGAAGGCTAATTGTAAGTTGCCCTAGGGTTAAATTGGTGGTTGCTATGCAGCGTGGCTTGAAGTGTTAAAAGGGCCTGTTCCATGCTGTATCTCAATAAAATAAAATAAATAAAAATAATGATTAGTGGCTACATTGAAAAGTGCCACATTACAGTTTGCTTCCTTTAGGGACATCTTTAGGGAGCAGTGTCTCAGAAAGGCAGTGTCCATTATTAAGGACATGCAGCACCCAGGACATGCCCTTTTCTCACTGTTACCATCAGGTAGGAGATACAAAAGCCTAAAGGCACACACTCAGCGATTCAGGAACAGCTTCTTTCCCTCTGCCATCCGATTCCTAAATGGACATTGAAGCTTTGGACACTACCTCACTTTTTTTTAATATACTGTATTTCTGTTTTTTGCACTTTTTAAAAAATCTGTTCAATACACATAATTGATTTGTTTATTTATTATTATGTTTTATTTTATTATTTTTTTCTCTCTCTCTGCTAGATTATGCATTGCATTGAATTGCTGCTGCTGAGTTATCAAATTTCATGTCACATGCTGGTAATAATAAACCTGATTCTGATTCTGACTCTGCAGCTGGCCAAGTGCGGTAGATAATCAGCTCTTGATCTGTGTCTTGAATCAAATACTGCCAGTTGCATGCATCTGAATGCATACAATCAAGAGCCGATATAAATGTAAAACAATGTTGATGCCAGAAGTGTGAAGTTATAGCAAAATAAAGGACAGTAATGCCAAACATGTCAAGCAGCATCTATGGATAGAGAAACAAACTCAGTGTTTCAGGTCAGTGACGTTTAAGCAGAACTGGGAATAGTCAGAAATAAACTATATTTTAACATGTAGAAAATTTGGGGATTGAAGGAGGGATTGAACCAGCATATCCTGCTCAGAACAGTCTCTTCAGAATAAAGAAAAGGGAAGAGTGGAGTGTTGGCTGAGGTGCTGTTGGAAATCTGGTAATGTGAAAGTTGGAGGGCTAAATTACCATGGTGATTACGGGTGCAGAGAGAATGGAGATGCAAGGAATAACATGGATATAATTGAGGACCTGTTAACTGAAAGTAAAGGAAAATAAATTGAATGTTTTGGTGTGGAGGGTGGCATCACTGGAACAGATGCAATACAGATGTGGAAGAAACCAAGAGAAGGGCGTCGAGGCCTGACAGCAAATTGGTGAGAGGACGTGTAGTTGAGGGACCAATGGGAACCCATGGGTTTGTAGTCGATATTACTTGCCAGATTATGTCCTAAAATGGCGATTGAGAAGGCAGGGAGTAGAAGAGGAGTGGACCACATACAAATATAGGCAGGAAGCATTATTTTTACAGGTGTGAAAGAAGAGGAAGAAGGAGATGCATTAACATCCAGGCTCAGGTCCCATTACTGAGAAAGTAATTCTATCGTGCTGTGTATCAATCACTTCAGAAAAAAGTAGAAATTAAATAACTACGGAAAAAAATGCCTCTTCAAGCAGTATGCCTTACCTATTACATATGTTCAGCAGAGATTTTTTGTAACCTGGATCTGATTTATATTAGAAATAATAAATAATCATATCATTGGACAAAAAGGTCTGATTAATCATCCCAGTAAATTATAGAAGTCACTGTTTGCAAATTATCATCATACAGTATGCCCTGAGACTTGCTGATATGCACTATTTATTTGTAATGGCCTCTACCTTTTTGTCTAAGCCATCCAACAATCCTTAACGGAATTGTTAGCTTGCCAAGATAGATGCTGAAACTATTTTGAACGAAGGAAACCATCTCAGATGATTGCCAAATGTTGGACCAAGGGTCATTAGATGCTTTATGTTTCTTAGGTGGTAATTGAGAGTATCCTTTTTAAACTTTTTGACAGTGTTAACACCTTGCATTTCAGAGTTACATCCAGCAAAGGATCAGAGGGGCACATGGGTTTTTATGGTAATATTTGCTCAGCAATGTAAATAGAAAATTCAAAATGCTGTGCTTTTTGCGAGATAATATCATTAGACTGTCCAGATGACAAAAGCTATTTTAAGAAGTTGGGAGAGTGAACCTCAGGTTGGGATTTAAAATTTTATGAACAGCACAGCACGGGAACAAGCCCTTTGCCCACAGCATCTATGCTGAACGTGATAAATTAAACTAAAAGTGTTCTGTCTGCCCATGACACATTTCCCTAATTTCTTGCATACTGATGCGTCTATCTAAAAGCATCTTAATTGCTACTTCTGTATCTGCTTGAACAATTTTTGGCAGCCTCTTCCAAATACCTACTACACAATGTGTTGAGGGAAGAAAGCTTCCCATGCACACCTCCTTTAAACTTTCCCCCTCTCACATTAAATATCCTGGTCTAGAATTGCTTCGGTGTCTGCTTGGTATGTTAAATACTGGTGCAGGATTGCCAAGGGGAGCTTGCTGTTAGGTACTGTAAGTCCAAAGCATAAAAGCTAATTGAAAAGAAAACAAAAGAGCCGGAAATGCAAGTCTAACTTTGTCTTTTTCCTTAAGCGAGGTGCTCACTTATCACATGGTGGCATGATGATGTATGCCATTTACATACTTTTACAATACATATATGTCACAATGCATTGTGAAAACAACAAATAATGCTTAACTAAACAACATATTTACAATATTACTCAAGTATTACTGAAATATTAAATACATAACTCTTGCTGCCACAAGCTTCTTTTCTGAGAAAGGTTCAGGGTATTTTATAGATTGGACCATTGTGAAGTGAGTGTAGGAGAACAACTCACAGATTATAAGTGGGATATAATAAAAATGGAGAGTTTTCATGATAGTAAATTTGAAGTTGGGAGGGGCTGTAGGATTAGGTTGTATTTGGATTAGAATGGATTAGGGTTGTGACGAGCATGAATTAGGGTTGTGACTAGCATGAATTAGGGCTGAAGGATCATGAAGAAGACGTGTGCGAGGGGTAAGTATTTTAACTAGATGGAGATGTATTTGATATGGGCTATCAATGCCAAATTCAATGCTTAAGTAGGTCTTTTTATCTTACAAGAAAAACAGGCCTCACAGGTACTGTGGTACCTGAAAGACTCACATCATCTGCTGTCAGACATGCGTGCATGGAAATCACAGAGTAGCATCCAGCTGATATATATCCTGGGATATTTCTGTGGATCTTGATGCACTTCCCTATGTTAGTGCATCAGATGTTCATAGGACCTGGAAGGCAAATCATAGGTTAAAGGATTTTATATTGAACTACATCACAATATACAGTATAATTTCTGCACCATTATATTTTACCTCAGCTCAAAGACTGAACGATTTTTTTGAAAGCAATTCCATGAAAATTTTTTGATGCTTGCTAGAGAAATCGATTTTGTTTGACTACTTGTGTTCTTGGATCTTGCAACAAGTATAAAGGGGAAAGAAGCTGTGAAAGAACACATTATGTAGCTAGCAGGTTCAGACTAAAGAGGCCAATAAAATCAATGCTGATCTTTAACATCTAGATCTGTAGAGGCCAAAACAAGTTCAATCATGCCTATTGCACCAAAATGATTTCTGAACTGATTGCGGTCCTGTCCAAAGGCTTTCTAAATTTAAAGAGGAAATGAACATGGTGTCTCCCTGGTAATTTCATCTAATCATGAGGACTGAGCATGACAGGTCAGCCGCTGAGTGAGTGCCATTCATAATTTGCTGACATCAACACTCATTCATAAGGTCAAGCCTTGTTTTCAGCCTGCAGTAATGTGAAGAGACACGTGAAGTGGCAGAGATTATAGAAAAGGCAGGAGTGGCTGTGTACTGTGTACACATTCCCACACAGCCTGCAAGCTAATACACATTGAAAATAAGCAGAGGGAGGAAAAAGAAGCAAGCACCCTTCAAAGCCTTATCTTACTGATACACAGCAGACATATTGCGAACATGCAGAGAAGGGAGATTTCATATTATTTTCTGTGTTTCTTTCAACTTATTTTGAGAATTGTTGAGGGTCCTCATGATGTTTTTTTTCTTTCAGTAGACATGCAGAGAGCATAAAATAAAGATTCTTTTTATTTGGGAATGTAAATTTCCTTCAACTAATTATTAGTATCCACTTACAGGCATGAAACTGCGTCATAAGAATGTATTTGTGAATTAAGTGTTTATTTTCAGATCTGATCTTAATACGAACCATGAATGAAATGTGTGCAGCTATTGACCTTGTGAACATTTAAAGTATTGCCACATGGGGAAATAGAAGTGAGTGTTGAATTTTACCAAAGTTATGTAGTTTAAAATACTGGAACCTCAAGGTAATTTCAGCACCATAATTAGGATCACTTTTTTTCTGCTTTTTATTTTCTTCATAATCAGAAGTGCTGGGGCCAGCTGGATTCAATGCAAAAGAGAGTGTCCGACACATACTATGCCTTGGATGTTGCCAGGAGACGATGGGGAAGGTCGATTTCCTTGGTAGAGCCAATATGTTTGCCATATGGCAACACTTCTCAGGAAACTCCAACCTGCCTGTGCTTTGCTTCCATGCAGTGCAGCAAAATTTCTGTTAATAAGGAAAGATGAGAAGTACAGGACTCTGCAGCTCGTAATTTAGATAAGGCATATCTGAAGGTAAACTACAGCACCGAAAAAGGCAAAGTGAAGAGGACTAATATTTATTCTTGTTTGGATTTTGTATGTTATACACCCAGTTAGAATTGTAATATTGCAGAATCTACAATATTAGGAGTGTGCTGCAAAGGGCCAAATTAACTCAATTGCGGGCACTGCATTTTGGAAGGTCATCAGCACTACTACTGCCAGAGTATCTAGTCCTTCTTTCCTGCGATCTCTGGTCTTCCTCTTCCTCTCTGACCTTCACTTCCACTGATCTTTGCAATTGCTCCAAATAATAGGGAGTCATTTAATTTCTGTAATTTGTTTGTCATATTCAAATTATTTGATGTTCATCCTTCAATTAAGTTACAGTCTTAAATATATGACCATAAGATATAAGAACAGAAGTAGGCCATTTGGCCCATCGAGTCTACTCTACCATTCAATCATTGGCTGATCCCATTCTTCCAGTCATCCCAACTCCCCTGCTTTCACCCCATATCCTTTGATGACCTGGCTAATGAAGAACCTATCTATCTTGCCTTAAATACACCCAATGACTTGTCCTCCACAACAGCTCATGGCAACAAATTCCACAGATTTACCACCATCTATCTGAAGTAATTTCTCCGCATCTCAGTTCTAAAAGACATCCTTCAATCCTGAAGTTGTGCCCTGTTATCCTAGAATCCCCTACCATGGGAAATAACTTTGCCATATCTAATCTGTTCAGGCCTTTTAACATTTGGAATGTTTCTATGAGATCCCCCAAGAGCTGCCAGGTGTTCCTCATACGGTAACCCTTTCATTCCTGGAATCATTCTCGTGAATCTTCTCTGAACTCTCTCCAACGTCAGTGTATCCTTTCTAAAATAAGGAGCTCAAAACTGTACACAATACTCCAAGTGTGGTCTCATGAGTGCTTTATAGAGCCTCAACATCACATCCCTGCTGTTATATTCTATACCTCTAGAAATGAATGCCAGCATTGCATTCGCCTTCTTCACCACTGACTCAACCTGGAGCTTAACCTTTAGGGTATTTTGCACAAGGACTCCCAAGTCCTTTTGCATCTCTGCACTTTGAATTCTCTCCCCATCTAAATAATAGTCTGCCTGTTTATTTCTTCCACCAAAGTGCATGACTATACACTTTCCAACATTGTATTTCATTTGCCACTTCTTTGCCCATTCCCCTAAATTATCTACATCTCTCTGCAGACTCTCTGTTTCCTCAACACTACCTGCTCCTCCACTTATCTTTGTATCATCGGCAAATTTAGCCACAAATCCATTAATACTGTAGTCCAAATCATTGACGTACATCGTAATAAGCAGCGGTCCTAACACCGACCCTGTGGAACTCCACTAGTAACTGGCAGACAGCCAGAATAGGATCCTTTTATTCCCACTCTCTGTTTTCTGCCGACCAGCCAGTGCTCCACCCATGATAGTAACTTCCCTGTAATTCCATGGGTTCTTATATTCCTCATGTGCGGCACCTTGTCAAAGGCCTTCTGAAAATCCAAGTACACGACATCTACTGCATCTCCTTTGTCTACTCTGCTTGTAATTTCCTCAAAGAATTGCAATAGGTTTGTCAGGCAGGATTTTCCTTTCAGGAAACCATGCTGGCTTTGGCCTATCTTGTCGTGTAATCTCATCCCGAACAATTGATTACAACAACTTCCTAACCACTGATGTCAGGCTAACAGGTGCATAGTTTCCTTTCTGCTGCCTCCCACCCTTCTTAAATAGCGGAGTAACATTTGCAATTTTCCAGTCATCTGGTACAATGCCAGAATCTATTGATTCTTGAAAGATCATCATTAATGCCTCCACAATCTCTCCTGCTACTTCTTTCAGAACCCGAGGGTGCATTCCATCATGTCCAGGAGATTTATCCACCCTTAGACCATTAAGCTTCCTGAGCTCAGTCGTAATTTTCACTGCACAAACTTACTTCCCTGACACTCTTGAATGTCCAGTATACTGCAGACGTCTTCCACTGTGAAGACTGATGCAAAATATGCATTCAGTTCCTCTGCCATCTCTGCGTCTCTCATTTCAATATCTCCAGCATCATTTTCTATTAGTTATATAGCTACCCTCGAGTCTCTTTTACCTTTTATATACAGGTGCCCCCATTTTCTGAACATTCACTTTACGACACCTTGCTGTTTCGAAAGACCTACATTAGTTACCTGTTTTCACTAACAGAAGGTGTTTTCACTGTTATGAGAAAAGGCAGCATGTGAAAAAAGGCAGCGTGTGCCTGAACAACCAAGCTCCTCCCCCGGAACTGCATTCTAGCCGGCATTGCTTAAATGCATGCTTTATCTTGATCTTTTTTTTTGTGTATTCATTAGCAAGATGAGCTCTAAGGTATTGGAAAAGCCTAAAAGAGCTTGTAAGGGTGTTACACTTAGCCTAAAACTAGACATAATTAAGCGTTTCGATCATGATGAACAAAGTAAGGACTTGTCCGCACGTTGAACTTGCCTGCGTCCACCATTTGCACTATTTATATGCAGAGAGAAAGAATTTTGAAAGCTGCCGATGTTACTGTTGGTTCTGCTCATAGCAAAGTGGTCTCTCTTAGTCGGCATCCAATAATGGATAAAATGGAAAGTCTATTGCTTGAGTGGATTGATGGGTGTACAAAGTGTGGTATTCCATTAATTTTTCTCATACTTAAGGAGAAATCAGTCAGTCTTTTTAATAAGCTGAAACAGAAAGCACTGGACGATGGTGATCAAAGTGGAATTTAAAGGTAGTCATGGGTGGTTTGATTGGTTTCTGAAGCGAGGGCAGCTTCATAGTTTAAGCAGTGGTCCCCAATCTTCGGTCCGCCGACCGATACCGGGCTGCGAAGGACGCAGTGGTGCAGCGGTAGTCGGGATGCACCCAGCACATCTTTAAGAAAAAAGCCAAAGTAAACAAGCTAATTAATTAAGTGCCACCCGGCATGTAAATGTCGGCCCAGATCAGAGGCGATTGTCAATTGCGTCAGGTGTTTATTCGTATAAGCAAGTGTTTAACTGTGATGAAACCGCAATTTATTGGAGTCTTCCCGATTCTGGTAAGTGAAACTACACTGTACATACATTATTTCTACTCCACATAGGCTGTGTATTTTTATGTGTTATTTGGTGTGATTTGGCAGCTTCATAGCTTAAAGGTTACTAGAGAGAGTTTCTGCGAGATTTTTGCTGCGCTAGACAGTGCTGCAGAAAAGTATTTCTACTTTATATAGGCTGTGTATTTACATATCATTCCTGCTTTTACTATGTTACTGTTATTTTAGGTTTTATGTGTTATTTGGCATGATTTTGTAGGTTATTTTTTGGGTCTGGGAACACTCAAAATTTTTTCCCGTATTAATAAATGGTAATTGCTTATTCACTTTTCGACATTCCGGCTTACAAACCATTTCATAGGAATGCTCTACCTTCGGATAGTGGGGGAAACCTGTACTTAAAAAAGATTTTAGTATCTTCTTTGATGTTAGTCGCCAGCTTCCTCTCATAATTCATCCTTTCCTTCCAATTGACCTTTTGGGTTTCCTTCTGCAAGTTTTTAAAAGCTCAATGCAATTGTAACTTATGTGACCATAATGAAATATTTATGCCTTTATGCATTGCAAGAACGTAAAAAAAAAATAGCAGCAGGAATAGGCCTTCAGGCCACCCAGTCCTGCCTGGCCATCAATGTGTTTATGGTGGATCTGTGCCCCCCTCAGCACTTACTTTGTGCTCATTTCGTATGTCTCTCTACTCTGTAATTTTTCTAATATTTATTTATCTGCACCTTAATCATATCTCATGATCCCTCCAGGAACAAAGAAGTCAAAGGCAGCATGAAAGTAAAATATAGCAAGGATTAGTGGGAAGTTAGAAAATTGGAAAGCTTTTAAAAAGCAACAAATGGCAATTTAAAAAAAACAAGAAGAGGAAAGAAGAATGTAATCTGGCCAATAATATAAAGACTTAATGTTTTGTCACATATATAAAAAGTAAAAGACAGGCAAGAGTGGTTATTGGACTGCTGGAAAATGACATTGGAGAGGTAGTAATGGCAGATAATGAAACGGTGGAGAATTTTGCATCAGTCTTTACTGTGGAAGACACCAGTAGTTCGCCAGAAATTCAAGAGTGTCGGGGGCAAAAGTGAGTGCAGTTACTATTACTAAGGAAACGGTGCTTGGGAAGCTGAGAGGTCTGAGGGTAGATAAGTCACCTGGAGTTTACCCCAGGGTTCTGAAAGAGGTAGCTAAACAGATTGTGAAGGCATTAGTCGTGATCTTTCAAGAATCACTAGGTTCTGGAATGGCTCCAGAGGATGGGAAATTTGCAAATGTCACTTCACTCTTTAAGACAGGGGGGAGGCAAAAGACAGGAAATAATAGGCCAGTTAGCCTGACTGGTGGCCAAGTGGTTAAGGCATTCGTCTAGTGATTTAAAGGTTGCTAGTTCGAGCCTTGGCTGAGGCAGCGTGTGTGTCCTTGAGCAAGGCACTTAACCACACATTGCTCTGCAACGACACCGGTGCCAAGCTGTATGGGTCCTAATGCCCTTCCTTTGGACAACATCGGTGGCGTGGAGATGGGAGACTTGCAGCATGGGCAACTGCTGGTCTTCCATACAACCCTGCCCAGACCTGCGCCCTGGAAAAACCTTGCAAGGTGCAAATCCATGGTCTCATGAGACTAACGGATGCCTATATAATAGCCTGACAACAGTGATTAGTAAGATGTTGGAATCCATTATTAAGGATGAGGTTTCAGTGTACTTGGGAGGCGCATGATAAAATAGGCCAATGTTATCATGGTTTCCTTCCGAGGAAATCTTGCTTAACAAATCTGTTGGAATTCTTTGAGGAAATAACATGTAGGATAGACAAAGTAGAGTTGATGGATGTTGTTTTCTTGGATTTTTAGAAGGTCATTGACAAGGTACCACACATGAGGCTGCTAGAAAAGTTAAAAGCCTATAGTTTGCAGGGAAGAAATTAGCACAGATAAAAGATTGGCTGACTGACTGGCTGGGGGCAAAGAGTAAGAATAAAGAGTGCCTTTTTTGTTTGGCTGCCAGGGGCTAGTAATGTTCTGCAGGGGTCAGTGTTGGGAGTGCTTCTTTGCAGGTTATATGTCAGTGATTTGGATGATGAAACGAATGGATTTATGGCCAAGTTGCAGATGATACAAAGCTGTGTGGAGGGACAAGTAGTTTTGAGAAAGCCGGGAGTCTGCAGGAGAATGGGCAAAAAAGTGTCAGATAGAATATAGTGTAGGAAACTGTATGGTCCTGCACTTTGATAGAAGGAATAAAGGCGTAGACTTTTGTAAATGGGAGAATGTTCAGACACGAGAGATGCAAAGGGACTGAGGTTAGTGTTATAAGGCATTTGATGGCTCTGGCCCTGTACTCACTGGAATGTAGAAGAATGAGGGGGTATCTCATTGAAACCTATTGAATGTTGAAAGACCAAGATAGAGTGGATGTGGAGAGGATGCTTCCTATATTGGAGAAACGATTATACTTTATTCGGAGTTTGAAGAGATTTGGCATGTCAACAAATACGCTCAAAAACTTCTATAGTTGTACCGTGGAGAGCATTCTGACAGGCTGCATCACTGTCTGGTATGGAGGGGCTACTGCACAGGACCGAAAGAAGCTGCAGAAGGTTGTATATCTAGCCAGCTCCATCTTGGGTACTAGCCTACAAAGTACCCAGGACATCTTTAGGGTGGTGTCTCAAAAAGGCAGCACCCATTATTATGGACCTCCAGCACCCAGGGCATGCCCTTTTCTCACTGTTACCATCAGGTAGGAGGTACAGAAGCCTGAAGGAACAGCTTCTTCCCCTCTGCCATCCGATTCTTAAATGGATATTGAATCTTTGGACACTACCTCACTTTTTAAAAAAATATACAGTATTTCTGTTTTTGCACATTTTTAATATATTCAACATACGTGATTTCCTTGTTTATTTATTATTATTATTTTTATTTTATTTTAATTTTATTTTATTTTAATTTCTAATTTAGTATTATTTTTTCTCTCTGCTAGATTATGTATTGCATTGGACTGCTGCTCCTAGGTTAACAAATTTCACATCACATGCCAGTGATAATAAACCTGATTTTGATTTTGAGATTAAAGGCCCAGAGAGCACAGTCTCAGAGTGATGTTCCTTTAGAATAGACATGAAGAGGATTTCTTTATCCATTGAATGGTGAATTTGTGGAGTTCATTGCCGCAGATGGCAGTGGAGGCCAGGTCATTGGGCATATTTAAAGTGGACTTTAATAGGTTCTTGACTAGTAAGGTTGTCAAAGGTTACAGAGAAAAGGCAGGAGAGATGGTGTTATGAGGAAGCAGACTCACAGGTTTGGTAAGTGAGAAAGGAGATACTGATTATGAATTAGCACATTAATCTTTATTTACAGACAAACAGTAAAACATTTGACCAAACATCAAAGTCCCCCTAAAATTCAGAAATAATGACACTACACATTCAGTAACTCTTCAAACTCAACAGGTACTTCATTAAGACTCCGCAAGTTGCACAACTACAGAATTAAGTGTTCAACAGATATTTAGCTAAGGTGTATGGAGTGTCAGGGAGGGGTAGCACCTCTGGTGGGGAAACATGTCGCGTCCTTTTCAGGGCGGTTAGTCCACCTTTGGTCCCCACCTGGCATTCAGCTCTCACCTGTGGCTCCCCGTAGCAGTTTGCATGCAACAGCTTCGACAAACCGGCTAAACCAGGTGAGCGTAGCCGACAGGTCTCAAACCCTCGGTGAGATAGGGAAATATCTATCTCAGCACGTGAAGATGGACTCCGGCGGATTGAGCGAACAAGACCAATGGAAGGTCCAACAGTCAGGAAGGTGGTCTCTGCAAGCGTCGTGGAATGTGTAGAGCACAACAAGACACAGAAGACGTCCTGGTCACCCACTGCGCCTAGTCCCATCTCCAGCCATCTCGACTCTTGTCTTGCCACTGGATCCAGATGAGAATTAGGAAGAGAGAGTGTGGCTGACACTGAGCAACTCTCCCTCACTTAAATCCAGATCAAGCGCTAATCTTGATACCATCAAGCTGGCTGGTGGCGTAGTGGCACCAGCATTAGACTTCGGGGTGAGAGGTCCCGAGTTCGAATCCGGCCAGCTCCCTTGCGCGCTCTCCGTCTATGCTGGGTTGAGCGTCGAGCTAGCAACTCAACCTCATAAAAAGTACTAATGGTGTCGAGGTCTTCACTGATGACGATGGACGAACCTTAGCTAAGTGTGCACATGGGCCTATATCTGCAGCATACTTTCCCAATAGCTCTTCAGCACTGGTCACAACCTCAGTACTCAGTATGACAATGAGCTCCTGGAGACAAAGGAAAGCCTGCAAGTCTCATGCACTTGCTATTCTTACACCCCTGAGGCGCCTGGAACTGGACACCAGTGCCGTGGCATGCAAGGCAACCAATGGGAAAAAGCTGCAGCATCCCTCTACAGGGCCAGTTGATGTCCAGCATGGCAGAAGTCAATTAATCCTTCAAATTACTTACAATGAAGTTAAGAGGAATAATAAATCTGCCATAATAGAATGGAGGAGAAGAATCCATGGGCTGAATGGCCTAATTCTCTTCCTCTGTCTTATGACAGAGAATTCCAGAGATTTACTACCTTCTGAGAGAATAAACCTCTACACATCTTTGTTTTAGAAGACTGGCCCTTTATATTGTAGCTTTTACCTTAGTTGGGACCATTCCACTAGTGAAAACATTTCAATATCTACTTTGTCAAGATCTGAATAAGGGCACCTTTAATTCTTCTAAACTTCATGGAATAAATCACAAACAAGAGAAAATCTACAGATGCTGGAAATCTGAGCAACACACAAAATGCTGGAGGAACTCAGCAGGCCAGGCAGCATCTATGGAAAAAAAGTACAGTCGACATTTTGTGCCGAAACCCTTCATTAACATTAGTTCAGAAACCCTTCAGAAACATTAGTTACTCCAACATTTGAGGGGCAAGAGTCCTGAGGTTTCTCCAATAGTTACATCCCTCCTGCTTAAAAAGGACTTAATTATTCTAACTTGAGAATTTCTGTGTGACAGCCAGTTTGCAATCCATACAAGCACACTTCCTCCAATTCCTTGTACTTAATTTATTTCAGCTCTTATGTGGCATCTTGTCAAATGCCTTTTGGATATCTAAATGGACTACAGATTCCCCTCTAAAAACTCTTCCTGTAACATTATCAAAGACTTCAAGAAAACTTGTCAAGCATGTTTTACCTTTTCATAGAACTATGTAGACTTGATTTAATTATGTTCATCTTTCCTAAATGACTGGTTAATTCCTCTTTGATTATTGACTCTATAATTTTGCAAATAACAGAGGTTGGACTATTTCAGATTGTTATTTGGATTTTTGCATAATCACAGTATGAGCATCCTTTGCTACTGTTATTTACATTTTCTTACCTAAATACACATGAAATACAATGGAATGTGGGTGATTTTTTGAGATATTCACATGAAGTGATGTTGACTTCAATAAATGTCTTGTTTTAAATCTGTGCTGTTGAGAAGAGGACTACACAATTAACACTCCTCCCTAAATCAGCTGAAAGCTGACTGTCCCTCTCATGAGTCTTGATCTACCATTGGCTATAGACAAGTCAGAATCCAACATGCAAATCTCTCAAGAGCTGGTGGCACTTAGCACTATCTACAAGACTTACATTTGGAAAAATCTACACCTCAAATCAAAATCTATTTTGTGTAATAAGCTAAGAATTCTCACACGTCACCATAAAGTCTAGTAATAATGCAGGGCAGCTTTTCTATCCAAGGGAATTGGCCTTGTTACATTTTTTTTGTAACTTTTAACATCAAATACAAGAATGCCCACGGAGATCTCAAAAGAAAAATTAATTCTTCAGCACTCGTCTACCTTAGGTTTTCCCTAATATCCTCCTCATCTTGTAAAATAAGCTCAGAAGTAGTCTTCATACATTACACATTGGAGGAGCAGATGTACAGTGACAGGCATTTGGCCAACATCTTGCCATCCTGTGTGTCAGCAAGTGAAATACATCTCAGTACTGGGTTGTTTACCATGCTTTGATGTGTGAAATTCTTGAAAGTTGTACATATTCCAAGAATTTCACCTTGTAATTTCTTTTTATTATTCATTCTCTGCATCCTGGCATTGTTGGTAAGGCTAGTATGAATGAACCAGGTGGGTTTTTCCAATAGTCCAGCATATTTTTAGGTCATTTATGATGGAAAATAAGTTTCCACTCCATGATGAAGAGTAAGAGCAAAACAGCTTTCTGGAAATCTTGCAACGAGAAATGTTTTTATGGGTGATACACACCACAGCCCATGATCTGCCTTCAGGAAGGAGGTACAGATGCCTCAGGTCCCAAACCTTCAGTTTCAGGAACAGTTATTACCCGACAACGATTAAGCTTCTGAACCAGAGTGGATATTATCACTCACCCCAACACTGGGATTCCAACTGATTCCATAACCTGTGGACTCACCTCCAAGGACTCTACAACTCCTGTTCTCAATATTTTTATTACTTATTTATCTATTGTTATTACTTTGTTTTTCTCTTTGTTTTTGCACAATTTGTTGCCTTTTGCACATTGGTTATTTGTCTTGTGTAGAGTTTTTCATTGATTCTATTGTTTTTTTTGTATTTATTGTGTTTGTCTGTAAAAATATGGTGACATACATATACTTTGATAAAAATAACTTTGATATTTGAACTTTGAACAATGACTGAATATTTGGGATGCTGGGCTGCATCGTCCTGGATGGTGCCAATCTTCTTGAGTACTGTTAGAGCCAAGTGAGAGCATCCCATTATATCCTTGGTTTGTGCCTCACAGAAAGGAGAAATACTTTGGAAGAATTGGAAGTGAGTCATTTTCAGCAGGATAACCAGCTTCTGATTTGATCCTGTAGCAACTGTATCTGTGTGGCTGGTCCAGTTGTATTTCTAGTTGATCCACAAGGTGATGATGGTAATGCATTTCATGTCAGTGATGGAGTGGGAGATATTTAGACTCTCTCTGAGTGATTGAAGATGGTTATGGTCTTGCACTTTGATAATACAAATTTTACTTGCCTACTTAGTCTGTCTCTGAATGCTGTCCAGGTTAAGATCTACACTGTCGCATTTGCTGAGAAGTTGCAAATGAAATTTGGATACTGTGCAATTATAAGTGATATATCTTCACTAATGATAAAATGAAAATTGTTAAAGAAACAGCTGAAGATAGTTGGGCCTAGGATCATGCTCAGAGAATCTCATGTAATCATTTTATGTTTGGGTGGCAGTTAGTGAGATTGGATCCATTCTGCTTTCTCCAGACAGACTGTACTTGGCAATTTTCCACATTTTTGAGTTGGTGCAAGTGTTATAATTGTATTAGAACAAAATTGCCCAAATCTTCAATACCACAACATGTGAGGTACACATTTCATGGAAAGCATAGTGTAAACATCTGCAGTGCATGTTTGTACAAGTGCTCATGGCTCATGATTTGCTATTGTTTCTTAATTAGAAAATTATTTGAATTTTGAGAGCTTCAATTATGACCTGTGTTTATTAATATTAATTAGAACATCTACTTACCTTTATAACTATCAGTGAGATGGATAGAAAGAGGATGAAAAATATCACGGGAAGCAGATGCCCAGTTCAATATTTACATTGGTTTTGCAAATGCTGCAGGTTCTAAATTGCAACCAAACCTGTCATGCCCATGCCATATTCTTCTCACTATTGTTTTCAGACTGGGTATTTTAATATTTTGATGACATGGTGAAACGATGATGGCAAATTGGAAGCTTGTTCGATTGATTGCTGTACTTCCTATTATGCCACTTTTTATACAATTGCAGCTTTTTATACAATTTTTTAACATTTCAGTGTAAATTTAAAAAAAATCACAATGACGAATAGCATAACTTCTCATGGATTGTCATAGAAAACAACACACTCCTCAATGTTAATTTAATTCTATTCAATCCCCATCCATTCTCCACTATCCACAAACTTTACAAGCAAAGAAATGGCACCTTTCTTGCAAACTCTCAACTCAAGATCACAGTCTGCCAGATATCTCACAAAACTACGTTTGGAATTCTGCGCAGAGAAAATTGCTGAGAATCTGGAGTAGCACACACAAAATACTGGAGAAACTCAGAAGGTCAAGCAGCATCTATGGAGAGTAATAAAGAGTTACTGTTTGGAGCTGAGACCCTTCATCAGGACTGGAGAATGGGGAAGAAACTGCCTGGGAATACATTAAAGACCCATTTAAAATATAGGCTTTACAGAGGTCCATGGTTCATTTCTATAACAAGAAAACATAACAGACCATGAGCTATGTACACTTGCACAGATATGCCCTGTGGATGATGACATACCGAAGTCCATGGTTCTTGGTGCAACAATTTGCACTCAGCATAAGTAAGACCAAGGAGTTGATTGCAGACTTCAGGAACACACATCAGTCCTGATCTAGGGATCAGCAGTGGATAGTTTGAGCAGTTTCAAGTTCCTGGATGTCAACATCTCTGAAGGTCTATCCTGGGCCCAACATATTGATGCAATTATAAAGGAGGCATGACAGTGGCTGTATTTCATTCGGGCTTTGAGGAGACAGTATGTCACCAAAAAAGTCTAGCAAATTTCTACAGACGTACCATGGAGAGCATTCTAACCATCTGGTATGGAGGGACCACTTCACAGGATTGAAACTCTGCCATCTCCATCATGGGCATTAACCTCCCCAGCATCAAGGACATCTTCAAAAGGCAATGCCTCAGAAAGGTGGCATCCATCATTAAGAATGCCCATCACCTAGGATATGCTGTCTTTTCATTACTACCATCAAGGAGGAGGTACAGGTGATGACACACACTTCACATTTTCAGAACAGCTTATTCCTCTTCACCATCAGATTTCAGAGTAAACATTGAACTCGTGCACAATCTCATGATATGCTTCCCTTTTTTGCTCTCTTTTTGCACAACTTATTTTAAATGAATTTTTAAAATATGGAGGAGGAGAAGATGGCAACGCAACACAGCGCGCAGCGGTCACTCCAGTGAATGATTTCTCTTGTCTGTCAAGTAGGGTGCCATGCATGATCCTGATTTGATGGAGACGGACGTGAGAGCACTGAGGAACATCTGGAGAAACTTCTGAAATGCCTGCTTCACTGCCGCTGCTACTGTGTGATCCTGAATCTCGGAGGAGAAGGCCCCAAGTCCTTGGCTTTGCTTGTTGCTTGGCGGCCGGGGCGGGGTCGAAGTGCTCAGCAGAGGATGGTGCTCGGGAGGCTGGTCGAAGGCTCGAAGTTTTTGGATGGACTCAGAGTCGGTTGTGGTCGGGTGCTTCCAATGCATCGGCAGTTATCGGCACCTGGAAGTTTATTGCAGGGAGAGTTTCTGCCTTTTGCCACCTGCTATCGGGACTATCGGGAGTCGATCGGAACTTTGAGACTTTTTTTTTACCGTGCCCATGGTCTGCTCTTTATCAAATTATGGTATTGGTTTGCACTGCTGCAACTATATGTTATAATTATGTAGTCTTGTCAGTGTTAGTCTTTGTTTTGTCCTGTGTTTCTGTGATATCTCTCTGGAGGAATATTGTATCATTTTTTAATGCATGCATTTCTAAATGACAATAAACGAGGACTGAGTGTCCTCATAATCTAATCGAATCTAATCTAAAATATCTTTCTTATTGTAACTTATAGTTTTTATTATTACTGTGTGTAAAACAACGTACTGCTTGCTGCAAAACAACAAATTTCACACATATGCCAATGACATTAAATTTGATTCCAATTCTGATTCACCTTTATTTTTACATTACTATTGTTGCTGGAATAATTCTAATATTCTTTCCAAAAGCTGAAAATAGTTGTTCTTTTAATTCACCAGGATTTATTTATTTCCAGCTCCATATCTAGGTTTATTGAAAAAACAGCTATATGGGGTGTAAAATCGATTATAAATTGTCTCTTGCTGGTTAGTACTGTTGCCCAAGATGCCTTTGGCCTAGTTGTCCTTCACTGTTGATCATGAGAATTTGCAACCACTACTAGCATTTGTTTAGATCCTGCAAAGGTTTGATCCAGCAGAGAAAAATAAAAACAAGAAAAACAGGGGAAATCAAATAAACATGAAGTGAAAAACAAGCAAACAATAGAGGTTATAACAATGAATGTGAATTTCATCAATGGGGAGAAAAGGAAATTAGTGAAGAAGTGGAGTGATACATGTATATGCAACACAGATAAGAAGTTGTAACAGAAAAAGAAGAGTTCCTTTTCACCTGGGACTGCTAGACAGTGATAAAGAGTATAAACTATTGATACTGTTGGTTTGGAAATGCCTACTTGTTAGCTTTTGTTGATCAACATCAGTTCAGTCCCACTGTACTTTCCAGCAGGTTTTCTTTCCATATATTGGTACAAGTTCAAGTCTGTTCTTGAGTCTTTTGGAGGCTCTATATTTTATAATGAGTTGTATGTCCACCTTGGCTAGTTTTGCAGATCAGTTTTCATGATTCATTTCATTTCCAGTTTCCCAGCCTTCTAACCTTGATACTTTCTGTTGCTGTGCTAAATTGTTCATTATTGAGAGCAAAAGTTATTGACAGGCTCTCAGCAAGGATTCTTCGATTGCGATTCTAACAGAACACTGAATAAGACTTCATTCTAGAAGGACAAAACCAGATTCTTTTTAACTGGCTGCATTACAGCATGTAGAAATACAGCCAGTTAGAACATTTAACTGTCTCTGTTTCCACATTCACTTTTATGGGTCACGGGCTTCCCACAGCAAGATAAAATAAGTTGTTTACCTGTCAAGAAGAGCAAAATAAATGTTTATTTTGGGATTGTTCCCACTGTATTAAACCTTTGCTTTGGGAACTGACACACTTACTAAGCCAAATGAAAGTGCAAACTTTAAAATGTGTCTAGATTGCTGCTGGCCTTGGTGTATCTAGAGATAGCTGTGTACTGAGAGCTGACACATTAGCATGGCACTAACCGAATATTAAAGAAGCTTAGAATAGCTTCTAAGAGAACACAATGACATATTTTGGTGCATTTTAAGTACAATTAAAGATAATGAATTTATTAAATAAGTACAAAAGCCATATATTTAATACATTCATTTTCACTTAAATATTGAACAGGGCATCCTGATCCCAGCTTTCTTATTGGGGAATTAAAATAGTCTGAAGAGTCCAACGTTTATTGGAGATGCAACAAAATTGGGCGGCATGGTAACGTAATGGTTAGCACAATGCTTTATAATACCAGTGACCTGGGTTCAATTCCCGCTACTAGCTGTAAGGAGTTTGTATATTCTCCCCATAACTGTCTGGACTTCCTCCGGGTGGTCCAGTTTCATCCCACAGTCCAAAGACATACCTGTTGGTAGGTTTATTGGTCATTGTTAATTGTCCTGCGATGAGGCTAGTGTTAATTTGGGGCTTGCTGAGCAGCGTAATTCAAAGGGTTGAAAGGGCCTATTCCACACTGTATTCCAATAAATAAATACATACATACATACATACATAAATTTTAAAAATCTTTTTCCAATAAATGCCATAGTTTTCAACTTTGCAAATTATTACTTATTCATCTGAAAGAACAATAGGTGCTTATTCTAAAATCTTGAGCTATACATGCATCCAAAAGACATTTTGAACATGTTAGCTATGGTAAAAATCATTTCTGGTTGTACTTTTGAGGATTCTGTAAGTATCCCACCATTCTATAAATAACTCATTCTTCAAGTTAGAATTGGAATTGGTTTATTAATGTCCCATGTACAAAGGTACAGTGAAAAACACTGGTACTGTTCATACAGATCAATTCACTACAAAGTGCATTTGGGGTAGCGCAAGGTAAAACAATAACAGAAAACAGAATAAGGTATAATGAATGCAGGTAAACAATATGGTGCAAGATCATAACATGCTCCTGTGTGGTCTCACCAATGACTTGTACATTTAAAATATTATATCATCCAAATCATTGACAATCAAGGTAAAAAGAAATGGTTCCAAAACCGTCCCCTGTGGAACATCATTACCCATCAGTAGCCATCCAGAAAAGGACTCCTTTATTCCCACTTTGCATCATGCCAATCAGCAGGTGCTCTATCTATGCTAGTATTTTTTTTTTGTAATACAACAGGTTGTCATCATGTTAAGCAACTTAATGTGCAGCACTTTGTCAAGAGCCTTTTGAAAAACCAAGTACACATTATCCATCAAATCTCCTTTGTCTATCTTGCTTGTTCTTTCATCAAATTCCCACAGATTTATAAAGCAAGATTTTCCCTTAAGGAAACCATGCTGACTTTGGCCTATTTTATCATGAGCCTCCAAGTACCTGACACCTTATCCTTAACAGTTGACTTCAACATCTTCCCTACCACAGAGGTCAGGCTAACTAGCCTATAGTTTCCCTTCTACTGCCTCCTTCCCTTCTTGAAGAGTAGAGTGACATTTACGATTTTCTAATCCTCTATAACTGTGTTAAAATCTAGTAATTCCTGAAAGATCATTACTAATTCCTCCACAATCTCTTCAGCTACCTCTTTCAGAAACCTTGGGTGTAGTCCATCTGGTCCAGGTGACTTATCTACCTTCAGATCTTTCAGCTTCCCAAGTATCTTCTCCCTAATAATCGCATTTGCTCTTAAATCTGCCCCTGACACTCTCAAACATCTAGCATACTGCTAGTGTCTTCCACAGTGAAGACTGATGCAAAATAGTTCATCTGCTATTTCCTTGTCCCTGATTACTACCTCTCTAACATCATTTTTCAGCAATCTGGTATCTACTGTCACCTCTCCTTTACCCGTTGTATATCTGAGAAAGCTTTTTGTATCCTCTTTGGTAGGTTTCCTTCACATTTCATCTTTTCCATCCCTGTGGCTTTTTTAGTTGCCTTCTGTTGGCTTTAAAAGCTTCCTACCATCTTCCCACTAATCTTTGCTCTATTATATGCCTGCTCTTTCGCTTTTATGTTGGCTTTGACTCTCCTTGTCAGACACCTTGCACTTGTTGAAGTTAAATTCCATCTGCAATTCTTTGGCACACTTTCCCACTTGATCTACATTCCACAGTAGTCCATTATACTACCAGTTTTGGTGCTACCTACAAACTTACTAACCATGTCAACAATGTCTTTTCCTGGACATGTTCAATATATGCTCGAGATCTCATTTTCCATTTATGATGATTCTTAGCATCCATAACAATTGAGATCAGAGGTAGGGAAATGTTTTCCACTGGTATTTTATGGTGCAGAAATAACAATTAAACAACTAAACTTTGAAAATCTAAACAGACATTTTTAATTAGGTTATGTGCTATTTGTTTCCAGTAGAGTCAATGGCAAGTTATTGGCTTCTATGAATTTGGTCCAAAAAAAAAAGCAAAACAATACTTCAGAGGGTATCTCTGAATTAACTGAATTGATTATCTCAGGATTTATTTGGGCTCAAAACAATTTTGTATTTCTTAAATTGAAAAGTACTGTCTAATGGCAAAATTGGAATTGAATTCCAGCTATTTGTCAGTTACAGGAGCTGATCGTTCCATGACTGTGTAGCTAAAACAACTAAAAGGACTACTGAAATGCAATTAATCTATGAAATGTTTCTGCAGTGAGGATTGGCTACCAGGAGAAAAACTTGACTGGGTTGAATTATGACCTATTACGATTACTAATTCATTCTTGGATTATGAAGTTTCCTATTTACTTTTCAGATATAAGTGACCAGTTACTTGAAGTAATCGGCTTGGAGGGGGCCATGGAAATGGGACAGATCTACACTGGGTTAAAAAGTGCAGGGAAAAGGCTGGCACAGTGCTCCTTGGTAACTCTCAGGTACGATTCAATCTCTTTCAACAGTCCTACAAGGTATGGCAGGGCAGATGGTTTGACGTTATAATGCAGCACTAAGATTAAATGCTGACATATCAAATTCCACCAGACTTGTTTCAAGTAAATCTATAGTTATAAATCCAGCAATGATAAGCTGTAGTCTGTGGCTACCTGATGAATGCTGATTTAGTCACCCTATGCATCAGACAGTGGGTATGTTCAACTGAGAGAACCAGCCTTGCTAAGTTATTTCTGGCAACAATTATAAAGTCTTCTGAATTTTTTATGCTGCTTATTATTCCCATTCCTGCCTCAGGCTCATTAAAGTCCAGAATTAATGCAAAAATATTAAAATGAAAAAATCTGTGATCTTTGGTCCATATTAGAAACTTTTGGGGTAAAATAACTTTAAAATTGCCTTTTTGTTTGTGTATATGTGTCTTTAAAGTATTTGGAATACTTTTACAATGCAATATTTAGAAGAGATTTTTAATCCAAATATTTGAATCTTTTTAGCATCTTCATAGGTTTAATTTATATTTAATAACTTGGTGGCATATTAGGGATCTTTACCTGGAGATTTTACATATCTGGGCATTACAATGCAAAACCAGAAAACAAGCTTTACCGATCTCTTGTACTGTTTTGTGAATCTGTGCACCACTGGCAAGTTGGCACTTCCTTAATTGTTCTTAATGAGCCACCTTCTTGGACTGCTATAATCCTTCTTCTGAAGGAGCTGGGGTTCCAGAATTTAGATCCAGCTCCGATAAAAAAAACTGAATCAGCAATGGTATGTGAATTGAGAATTTATGTAAATCTTCAGGTGGTTCCTGTCGCTCTTGTTCTTTTTTCTGGTAAAGCTCAAGGGTCTTGGAGATGTTTTAAAAATTTGTTTATTGAGATACAGTGCAGATAGGCCCTTTCAGTCCTTTGAGCCGTGCTGCACAACAATCCCCCAATTTAATCCGAGTTTAATCATGGGACAATTTACAATGACCAATGAACCTACCAACTGGTATATCTGTAGACTGTGGGAGGAAACCAGAGCACCCAGAGGAAAGCCACACTCTCATGCGGAGAACGTGCAAACTCCTTACAGGCAACGACAGGAATTGAACCTGTGTCACTGGAACTGAAATGAGTTGTGCTAACCACTATGCGTCTGTGCGGCCCAGTTATTGAGTTATTCAGTTGTCAGTAATTAAGTTATTCAGTGGAAATGGCATGTACCACGTACAGAAGATACTGCATTACTTGCCTTAGTTATCTGAATAACTCAGGCAAGTAATGCAGTATCTTCTGCAGATGGTGCATACCATTTCCACTGTGTGCTGATGGTGGGGGGATTGAATGTTTAGAGGGGCAAGTGTACCACAATCAAACCGCTTTGTTCTGTATAGTGTTGAGGTTCTTATGAGTTGTGGTCATTTGGGCCAGCAGAGAGTTTTCCATTACACTACTGACCTATACTTTGCTTATGGCAGAGAAACTTTGGAGTATCTAGAGATATACAGTAGCTGATGGATAAACTCCTCTCAGGCTTCCAGCCAGATACAGGTATCGATTATTACCGACTTTTCAATGACAAACTCTGCCATCTTCATCAGGGATGATGCCGAGGCATGCCTGGTACAGTGGTATTTATACCCGAGTCATCCATCTTTCCTGATTGGTTAGTCCTCATCCAATCAGGTTTCCACTGTCCCACCTTGTTTACAATTGAATTCCAGTTCTTGCTTACAGTGAGACCTTCATCTTTATTAAAATTCTTTTCCTCTAGTTTTATTTCAGTAGCTTCCTTCACCAGGCAGTCGCAAAACCAAATAGCATGGCACAGTAGTTTTGTGCCATCTAAGTCAATCCTATGGGTATTGCGAATGTAATGTTCTGCTACTGCCGCTTTCACCAGGTAACCCAAATGGATAAACCTCCTGTGCTCCTTGATGAGGGTTTCCACTGTGCACCCCTTCTGGCCAATATATCCTGCTCCACGTTCACAGGGACTCTTGTAATCACCAGCTGACATGAGTCCCAGGTCATCTTTGACCCACTTAAACTGCGATTTGAGCTTCCTTATGGGTCTGTGGGTGATACTCATCTGGTATTTTGTCAGGATCCTGGTGATCCTTTCAGAGACTGCAGAAATAGAGAGAAGCCAAGCGATAGCAGAACATTGCATTTGCAATGGCCATAGGGTATTCTTCAACGGGATAAAGCTCTGATTCTGATTATCTCTTCAAATTTAAATTGCCTTCTAAATATTCACATTAAAAACGCAGGATCTCCAGAGTAGTAATCTCTAGATTGCTGCCTGTGCTACATGCCAGTGAGGACAAGGATTTGGCTGATGAATGCGTGGCTAAGGAACTGGTGCAAGGGTCAGGTTTCAGATTTCTGGACCATTGGCTTCGCATCTGGGGAAGGGATGACCTTGACGAAACAGTAATCATAATATGATAGAATTCACCTTGCAATTTGAGAGTGAGAAGCTAAAGTCAGATTATGTCCGTATTACTGAGGAGAAAAGGAAATTACAGAGGCATGAGTTGACTGGAAGGGGACACTAGCAGGGATGACGGCAGAGGAGCAATGGCTGGAGTTTCTGGGAGAAATTTGGAAGGTGCAGGGTAGGTGCATTCCAAAGAAGAGGAAGTATTATAAAGGTTAGATGATGCAACTGTGGCTGACAAGGGAAGCCAAAGCCAATATAAAAGCAAAAACAAAGTAATATAATAGAGCAGAAATTCGTGGGGAGTTAGAGGTTTGGGGATTTAAAAAAAAAACAACAAAGTAACTGGGAGAAAAACCATAAGGGGGGGGGGCAAGATGAAATATGAAGGTAAGCTAACCAATGATATCAAAAATGATTCCTAAAGCAGGAAAAGAGGGGTGAGAGTAGATATTGGACTCCTGGAAAATTACAATGGAGAAATAGTAATGGGGAATAAGGAAATGAAGGATGAACAGAATAAGTATTTTGCATCAGTCTTCGCTGTAGAAGACACTTGCAGTATGCTGGATGTTCGAGCATGTCAAGGGGCAGAAGTGAGTGTAGTTGCTATTAATATGGCGATGGTATTTGGGAAACTGAAAGGTCTGAAGGTACGTAAGTCACCTGGACCTGATGTACTACACCCCAGGTTCTGAAAGAGATAGCTGAAGAGATTGTGGAGGCATAGGTAAAGATCTTTAAAGAACAAGTAGATTTTGCACCTCTTCCTAGAGATGTTGCCTGGCCTGCTGCGTTCACCAGCAACTTTGATAAAGTAGATTTTGGCATGGTTCCAGAGGACTGGAAAATTGCAAATGTCCCTCCCTTCTAGAAGGGAGGAAGGCAAAAGAAGGGAAATTAAAAGCCAGTTATCCTGACCTCAATAGTTGGAAAGATGTTGGAGTCAATTCTTAAGGATATGGTTTCAGGATACTTGGAGGCGCATGACAAGATAGGCCAATGTCAGCATGGTTTCCTTAAGGGAAAATCTTGCCTAACAAATCTGTTGAAATTCTTTGAAGAAATAACAAGCAGTATTGACAAAGATGGATGTTCTGTACTTGGATTTTCATGAGGCTTTTGACAAGGTGCCGCATATGAGGCTGCTGTACAAGTTAAGAGCCCAGGGAAGATACCTGCATGGATAGAGTATTGGCTGATTGGCCGGAGGTGAAGGCTGGGAATAAAGGAATCCTTTTTGGATCGGATTGGCTGATGGTGACTAGTGGCGTTCCACAGGGATTTGTGTAGGTACTGCGTCTTTTTATATTGTACGTCAATGATTCGGATGATGGAACCGATGGCTTTGTAGCCCAGTTTGCAGATGACACTAAGAGAGGTGGAGTGGCAGGTAGTGTTGAGGAAGCAGAGAGGCTGCAGAAGGACTTAGACAGATTAGGAGAATGGGTAAAGAGGTAGAAGATGGAATACAATGTAGGGAAGTCTATGTTCATGCACTTTGTAGAAGGAATAAAAGCATAGATTATTTTCTGAATGGGGAGAAAATTTAAAAATCCAAGGTGCAAAGGGCCCTTGTGCAGGATCCCCTAAAGGTTAATTTGCAGGTTGAATCAGCGGCAAATGAAATGTTAGCATTCATTTCTAGAACATAAAAGCAAGGATGTAATGCTGAGGCTGTATAAGACACTGGTGAGGCCTCACTTGTAGAATTGTGAGCAGTTTTAAGCCCCTTATTTAAGAAAGGATGTGCTGACATTGGGGAGAGTTTCAGAGGTGGTTCATGAGAATGATTCCAGGAATGAAAGTCTAATTGTATAAGGAGTGATAGATGGCTCTGGGTATTTACTCAATGGAATTTAGAAGAATGAGGGGGATCTCACTGAAACCTATGAAATGTTGCAAGGCCTAGAGAGAGAGGATACAAAGAGGATGTTTCTTTCAGTGGAGGAGTCTCAGACCAAATGTCACAACCTCAAAATAGAGGGACATCAGTTTAGAATATAAATGAGGAGGAATTTTTTTAACCAGAGGGTGGTGAACCTGCGGAATTTAATGCCACAGACAGCAGTGGAGACCAGGTCACTACGTGCACTTAGGGCGGAGGCTGATAGGTTCTTGGCTCGTCAGGATGTGAAAGGTTATGGGGAGAAGGAAGAAAATGGAGTTGAGAGAGAAATGGATCAGCCATGAGGAAATGGCAGAGCAGACGCGGTGGGCTGAATATCTTAATTCTGCTCCTTTCTGTAGTGGTCTTATGGTCTTATTACCTATCTGCTAATGCAAATCTAGAGCTTATATGGGTGATAATAATGATCAGTAATCACAAAACTGGACAAGTACAGTATATCAATGCATTGTGAACAATCGCTCCTTGGTATAAATATAGTAGTCACGTAAAATCAGAGATAATATATAAAGACACTGAAAGATTTTTGCTATTGTTTTACAAGGAGTTTAAATTAGTTCTCTTGTGATTGCATCAGCTGTTCCTTTGTTTTTCAGAACCAGCAAGTTCCTACCAATGCAAATTGATGGAGAACCTTGGATGCAAACCCCTTGCACGGTAAGGACATGTGGATCGTAAAATTTATTCGTACAAGAAAAAATGTCTGACAGGCACTTAAATAGGCAAGGCATAAAGGGATGTAGAGCAATTACAGACAAATGGGATTAGAGTAGATGGTGAAAAGAGTAGGCATGAATGTAGTGGACCATCTGTTTCTGTGCTGCGCTCTCAATAATAGTACCTAAAGTAATGCAAAAATTCATTCTTAAATCAAGATGTTGAAGTATGAGTTTACATAGTTCTGCCCAGGCATTCGAAAACCATACAAAAAGTAATAAAACAAATAAAAATAATCTTAGCAACATTGTAAATATTAAAATTTAGTTATTATACTACAAAACATTTTACACAATTCAAATCATTAGCCATTATTTTCAAATATGTATACCCATATCTCTTGGCGCCATTCGTCTCCATTGAGATGAATGAACTCGCTTTAACTACCCTAGTTAAAGGCTGTGCAAGGATTATGTTGGGGCATTGTAGCAAATTCACTCTCCTTTACTGGACTCCATGAGGAGGTTAATATCAGCTCACAGCTAGAATTCTTCAGTAGAGTATGTTTGAGCTTCCAAATCCTCTTGGGCATTAACTGTTTTTAAATGCTGGTTTCAGTTGTTTTCCCTATAACTACAGAATTTTTAAATTTCTGTGACTGTAGCAAAATTTTCATTCTGTCTAAATCTTAGAGATAATTTGAGTTTTTGTATTGCAAGTCCTAGCAGTACAAACAGAACTGTTGCAAGACTGGTATTTACAGAGAAAGCTTCACAACTATCCGTCAAATGACATGGTGGAATGAGAAAAAGGTTAAGCTTATTGGAAAGGGCAGAAGATTTTAAACATTTAAGTATTTGACTTCGAGACAAGCAGGTAAATTGTGATAGCTTTTGGCTATATGGATGACTGATAAATAATAATTCTAATTGCAACTATTTTAATTCATATCACGAACATAACAGTCAACACAAATACAACACTCCCAAAGCAATTCATTATGTAAAATGCTTTGAAACATTTCAGTGTTTTTGATGCTCCATATGTGCAAGTATTTTTTATTCAATACTGCTTTTCTATGAATAAACAACAAAGGAAAGATAGTACTTTCATACAGAGTTTGAGAATCAAACCAGTCCCTAGTTATACTTGAACTATTGCAATTATTAAAAATAGCTGAACAGAATTTGGAGGGATAATCCCCAATTGGCCTATCATGTAGAAAAATACGGTGTTATATGGAGTTTTTTTCCCTCTTCTTTGGACTTTTTATAATTTGAGGCTTCTCCAGAGCAATTGCAATTAATTAAAGGGATTGCTGTAAAGTAAAAAGTGTGGCAGACAATTTGGGAACTTCGGTGTTATACAAACAGCAATGCAATATTGATGACACAATCTTGAAAAGCCAAACCAGCAGTCTTTAAATCACAGCCAAATGCACACCTATGGCCTGGCAGTGACGTTCATTAGACCAGGAAGGTAATAAGGACATTTTCATCTCATAGCTTGGGAAATGAAGTTGATCTTTCTAACTCTTATATCTGTTTCACAATTCATGGCTGGCGTACACCCGCATCTCAAACTTTGGTTTCTCTAGCATCCTTTCTTCTCCTTCCCACTGTAAATGATTGGCTCCATAAAAGTTGTGAAGTCATAGGAGTTCTTCCTGAATTGTTGAGTAGGTCTCATGTACCTCCTCCCTGATAATGGTGATAAGGAGAGGGTATGTCCCAGATAGTGAGGGTCCTTAGTGATTGATGCCACCTTCTTGAGGCACTGTCTCTTGAAGATGTAGGGGTGTGTTGCGCCATGATGGAGCTGGCGGACTCTACAACCCTCTGCAGCCTCTTGAGATCCTGTGCATTGCAGCCTCCATACTAGGCAGTGATCCAACCAGCCAATGCACTCTCCTCTGTATTAGTGCAAAAATTAATGAGAGTCTTTGATTGCATACCGAGTCTCCTCAAATTCCTACAGAAGTAGAGCCGCACTGGTGTGCCTTCTTCAGGATTGTATCAATGTATCCAGCCTTGGATAGATCCTCCACGATTGTTGACATGCAGGAAATTGAAACTGCTTATCCTTTCAACAATGGGTGCCTCAGTATTCTCCTGACTTCCTATTCCTGAAGGTCACAATCAATTCCTTGGTCTTGCTGATGTTGAGTGCGAGATTGTGGCAAAACAATTCAACAAGCTGATTTTTCTCACTCCTGTATGTCTCCTCGTTGCCACATAAGATTCTGCCAACAATAGGCGGTGAGACCACATCTGGAATATTACGTGCAGTTCTGATCACCATAGCAGAAGAAGGATGTGATAAGAGGGTACAAAAAAGATACACAAATATTGTCAGGTCTAGAGGACATGAGTTATTTGAGACTGGATAGGCTGGAACAGTTTTCCCTGAAGCAAAGAAAACTGAGGGCTGACCCTCCAGAGGTTTATAAAGTCATAAAGGAAACAGCTAAGATAGACTCTCACAGTCTTTATTCCAGGGTAGGTAGCCTAAAGCTATAGGGCCATAAGATCTGGGATCAGAATTAGTCCATTTGGCCCATTGAGTCTGCTCTGCCACTTCATCATGGCTGATCGAATTTTCCTCGCTGCTCGTCTTCTGCCTTCTCCCCTTATCCCTTCATGCCCTGACCAAAAAGAATCTACCAAACTCTGCCTTATATATACATAAAGACTTGGCCTTTACAGCTGCCTGTGGCAACAAGTTCCATAGATTCACTGCTCTCTGGCTAAAGAAATTCCTCCTTATCTCCGTTCAAAATGGATGCCCCTTTATTCCGAGGCTAAGCCCTCTGGTCTTAGACTCTCCCGCCATAGGAAACATGCACTCTTCCAAGGCTTTTCACCGTTCAATGGGTTTCAATAAAATCACTCCTCATTCTTCTGAATTCCAGGGAATACAGGCCTAAAGGTATCAAATGCTCTTCATATAACAAGTCATTCAATTGTAGAATCAATTTTTGTGAAGCTACTTTGAGCCCTCTGCAGTTTCAGCACATCCTTTCTAAGATAAGGGGCCCAAAACTGCTCACAATACTCCAAGTGAAGCCTCACCAGTGCTTTATAAAGTCTCAATATTACATCCTTGCTTTTATATCCTAGTCCTCTTGAAACAAATGCTAACATTGCATTTGCCTTCCTCACCACAGACACAAACTTCAAATTAACCTTAAGGGAATCCTGCACAAGGGCTCCCAAGTCCTTATGCACCTCAAATTTTTATATTTTCTCTCTAATTTGAAAGTAGTCTGCCCTTTCATTTCTTCTACCAAAGTAAATGACTATACACTTCCCAATACTTTATTCCATCTGCCATTTCTTTGCCCATTCTCCTAATCTAAGTTCTTTTGTAGCCTCTCCACTTCCTCAAAACCACCTGCCCCTCCACCTATCTTCATATTGTTTGCAGACATTGTAACAAAGCCATGAATTCTATCATCAAAATCATTGACACATAATGTAAAAAGAATCGGTACCAACACAGATCCCTGTGAAACACCACTAGTCACTGGCAGTCAGCCAGAAAAGGCTCCCTTTATTATTACTCTTTGCCTCCTGCCAATCAGCCACTGCTTTATCCATGCTAGAACCTTTCCTGTAATACCATGGGCTTGCAGCTTGTTAGGAAGCCTCATCTGTGGCACCTTGTCAAAGGCCTTTTGAAAATCCAAGTACACAACATCAACTGATTCTCCTTTGTCTATCCTGCTTGTTATTTCTTCAAAGAATTCCAACAGATTTGTCAAGCAAGATTTTCCCTTGAGGAAACCATGCTGACTACAGCCTATTTTATCATGTGCCTCCAAGTACCTTGAGACCTTATCCTTAATAATCATCTCCAACATCTTCCCAATCACTGATGTCAGACCAACTGGCTTATAGTTTCCTTTCTTCTGCCTCTCTCCCTTCTTGAAGGGTGGAGTGACATTTGAAGTTTTCCAGTCTTCCAGAATCATTCCAGAATCTAGTGATTCTTTAAGGATCATTACTAATGCTTCCACAAACTCTTCAGCCACCTCTTTCAGAACTCTGGGATATATGCCATCTAGTCCAGGTGACTTATCCACCTTCAGACATTTCAGTTTCCCAAGAATCTTCTCTCTAGCTGTCGTAACTTCACACATTTCATGCCCCTGACACCTGGAACTTCCACCATACAGCTAGTGTCTTCCACAGTGAAGACTGATGCAAAATACTTAGTCTGTTCACCTGCCATTTCATTGTCCTCCATCAGAAATGAAGAAAAAAAGATGAGAAATCAGAGTAAGGGGGGGGGAGGGGAGGGTGAAATCCAAGATGGTAGTTGATAGGCGAGACCAGGAGGACGGGAGGAGTGAAGCCCATTTCATCATCCAAATCATTGGCATATAACATTTAAAAAAATGGGTCCCAACACAAACCCAATGGAACATCACTAGTCACCAGCAGCCAACCAGAAATGGCTCCCTTTATTCCAGCTCTTTGCCTCAATCACAGCTTTATCCATGCTAGAGTCTTTTCTGTAATATCATGGCTTGTAGCTTGTTAAACATCCTCATGTATGGCAGAAGCCTTCTGAAAATCCAAGTATACAACATCAACTGATTCTCCTTTGTCTATCCTGTTTATTTCTTCAAAGAATTCCAACAGATTTGTCAAGCAAGGTTTACCCTTGAGGAAACCATGCTGACTACAGCCTCTTTTATCATATGCCTCCAAGTACCTTGAGACCTTATCCTCAATAATTATCTGAACATCTTCCCAATGACTGACGTCATACTAACTGGCCTATAGATTACTTTCTTCTGCCTCTCTCCCTTCTTGAAGAGTGGAGTGACATTTGCAATTTTCCAGTCTTCCAGAATCATTCCAGAATCTAGTGATTCTTGAAAGATCATTACTAATGCCTCCACAATCTCTTCAGCCACCTCTTTCAGAACCCTGGGGTGTACACCATCTGGTCTAGGTGACGTATTTACCTCTAGTTTCCCAAGAACTTTCTCTCTAGAAGTGGTAACTTCACACATTTCATGACCCCTGACATCTGGAACTTCCACCATATTGCTAGTGTCTTCCACAGTGAAGACTGATGCAAAATGCTTTTTTAGTTTGCTATTTTTTGTCCCCCATTTCTACCTCTCCAGCATCATTTTCCAGTGGTTCAATATTCACTTTCACCTCTCTTTTTCACTTTATCTATCTGAAGAAACTTTTGGTATTCTCTTTAATGTTATTGGCTAGCTTACTTTTGTATTCCATCTTTATCTTCTTGATGTCTTTTTTAGTTGCCTTCTGTTGGTTTGTAAAAGCTTCTCAATCCTCTATTTTTTGCTCCATTATATGCCCTCCCTTTGGTTTTTATGTTGGCCTCGACCTCTTGTTAGCCATGGTTGTGTCATCTTCCCTTCAGAATGTTCCATCCTCTTTGGATGTATATGTCCTGTGCCTTCTGAATTGATTCCAGAAATTCAGCCGTTGCTGCTTTGCGTCATCCCTGCCAGTATTCTTTTCCAATTAATTCTCACCAACTCCTCCCTCCATAACTCCCTTTAATCCACTGTAATTCTGATATATTTGATTTTAGCTACTCCTTATCAAATCTCAGGGAGAATTCAATCATATTTTTCATCATTTTCCCTATGGGTGCTTTTACCTTAAGCTCTCTAATCAATTCTGGTTCATTGCCCAACAGCCAATCCAGAATTGCTGATCCCCCAAGTGGGCTCAACCATAAGCTGCTCTAAAAAAGCCATCTCATAGGCACTCAAGAAATCCCCCCTTCTGTAATCCAGCATCAACCTGATTTTCCCCAATCTACTTGTATATTGAAGTCCCCAATGACTATTGTTTCATTTCTTTTGGCATGCGTGTCCTTTCTTCCATTATAATTTGTAGACCACATCCTTACTATTGTTGGGAGATATGTATACAACGCCTGTCAAGAGCTTTTTACCCTTGCAGTTCCTTAGTTCCGTCCACAATGATTCAACACACCTTCTGACCTTATGTTACCTGTTTGTAATGATTTGATATAATTTTTTACCCACAGAGCAATGCTACCTCCTCTGCCTTCCTGCCTGTCCTTTCAATACAATGTGTATCCTTGGACATTAAGCTCTCAGATATTACCTTTCTGTGATGCCTGCAACATCATACCTGCCAATCTACAACTATGCTGCAAGTTCATCTATCTTATTTCCAAATACTGCGCAAATTTAGATGCAACCTATTCAGTCCTGTATTCACCCTTTTTGATTTTGTCCACATTATATGTTGCAATTCATCCTCTTCTCTGCAATTTTGCCCTATCAACAGCCTGTCCTCACTACATGCTGCCTCTGCAAACCTTCATTTTCATCACCGTTATCCGCCTTTCCGGCGACACTGTTTGCATTGAAATATAGGCAGCTCAGGACACTGGTCGCACCATGATCAACCTTTTGAGTCCTAACTTTGACTGAGGTCTCACCAACATCTTCCTCTACAGGCTCTCCACTAATTGTTCTGGAACTTTGGTTCCCATCCTCCTGCAACTCTGGTTTAAAGCCCACCATGCAGCATTAACAAACCGTCCTTCCAGGATATTAGTCCCCCTCCAGTTCAGGTGCAAACTGTCCCTTCTGTACAGGTTCCACCTTCCCTGGAAGAGAGCCCAATGATCCAAAAATCTTATATGCCCTCCCTCCTACACCAACACCTTAGCCACGTATTAACTGTATAATCTTCCTAGTTCGAGCCTCACTAGTACATGGCACGGGTAGCAATCCTGAGGTCACAACCCTGGAGGTCCTGCCCTTTAACATAGCACCCAACTCCCTGAACTCTCTATACATAACCTTGTCACATGTCCTGTTCATGTCATTAGTACCTACGTGGACCAATGGTATTTCAGATAAAATAACATTTCATTTTTGGAGATCTTTCTGCCAATCTTCATGCAAGATGTAAGCAGAAGTACTCTTCATAATGCCAAAAGGAATTAAGATTTGACTTTGAACTATAGTCTTTGTATAGGGAGGTGTGATTGTTGCCACCCTGCTCAATTTCAAATACCTATAGGACATTTGTTTAAGGTGAGAGGGGAGAGATTTAAAAGGGACCTGAAAGAGCTCATTTTTCCATATAGAGGGTAGGGTGGTGGAATGAAGTGCCATAGGAAGTGGTAGAGGCAGGTACAGTTATAAATGTTAAAAGACACTTGGACGGTTACGTGGGTAAGAAAGGTTTAGAGGGATATGGACCAAATGTAGACATATGAAACTGTTCCCAATAAGAAGTAGCATAGATGGAGGATTGAACTTGCAGCTCCATGGCAACATGTCTTCTATGTGTCCATTAGGGATCATATAGTTGATTGTCAACTGGTCAAAATTCAGTGGAAATTTTAATAATGCAATTTATAATATATTTCTATCTAATAGGACTCCTTGAATTAAGGGAATTAAGCTATTGGTTAAGTTACATGGGCCAGGCTAAATTATTCATTCCTGCTCTTATGCTCCTGGAAATGACTAGCTGAAAAGTTGTTATTGCAGAAAAAACATGTCAAAGTGAAACTAAGCAGCTGGTTAAAGCAATATTACAAACCACGTGCAGTCCGCTCAATAGATGACAGTACTTATTACATATCCTGGGAAAAGGTTAAGTAAAGATTTTCTCCTGATATTTAAACAATTGTTCAATTTGTTTCTTAACTTGTCCTTCATCCTTGACTGACTGAATTCCTTGTCAAAATGTTTCCAATTTACTGTCAATTTTAGAATGATCAGATTTCAGGATGTTTTCCTGCATTCATTCATATAATCCTTGGCTCTTCTACACTTAAAATTTATCTACTCTGTTGAAATTTTTAATTATTAATTTACTTGTTATGACTTTTTCCTGCAATTTTGTACTCAAAATAAATTATAAAATGAAAATAGACTCGGGTTTTCAGGTTATGAAATGACACTTTCAGGGTGAATTTCACTTGTTGTTCACATGAGTCAGAAACTACATTGCCAATGTCCTAGCAAGAAATCATATACGGTATGGTTGTAGGACAACCATTTCAATTACTCTGTACAGCAGAAGATGCAAATTGGTTTTGACAGTTTTTTTAAGAGAAAATCTGTGGCAATTCAAAAGCAAGTAAATTGTAGGTATAAGAGTGATTGTTAATGCGGCAAGAGGAGCATCAGTACCTTAAATATCAATCAATCATTCTTACCTTTCTATTGACCTTCAATAAGAATTAACTCCATCATAAACTCTTTCCCTACCTGTAGTAATGAATTATATACAACTCTATTCAGTTGTTCCATTTAATATCAGAGAAATGTATATAAAATACAAACATACATTGTGAAATTCTTTTTTTTCGCAGACATCCGCAAAAACAGAAGAAAGCCTCGAAGAATAAGTGACAGTTAAAACGTTAGAACCCCAAAGCCCTCCCCGACTCACCCTCCCACACAGAATCAACAGCAGAGGGACAACCATCCCCCACCCCAACAACTTCCTCAAAAAAGCATCAACACCCTCCACCCACCAAGCAGGCCCCCATTAAAGACCATGATCTGCAGTACAATAAAAACTAATCATTCACCCGACAATTCGACCTGCTACAGGCTCTCTCTTTCTCTCCTTAATAAAGGGAAAACTTGAAGTTCTCTCTTTCCCTTGACCTTCTGAGTGCTTCCATTATCTTGTGCCTTTATTTCAGATTCCTGGCATCTGCAGTTCCTGATATGTAAAGGAGTGTAGAGTCCAATACTGCTCATATTTCTTATGACCTTCTAAAGATCTGTTGATATCATTTACAACATCACCCCTTTCTTGTCAATCCACTATTGAGAATTTTATCTTTCTCATTTTTAGAGTTTTTATCAATCTGCAGAAAAGCAATCCTCCTTTCTGAACTCCACATCAATGTTTATTAACTTTTGAAATTATGTTTAGGGAATATATAGTAGATGTTTGAAAAGTTTGCTGTTAATATTAAATATAAGAAATTCAGCTTATGGGATTTGTCCATCCAGCCTTGTTAGTAAGCACAGCAGGGTAAAAACATTTGGATAATTTTTAAACTTGTGAGTTAAAGTAAAGAATAATTAGAATATAGATATGAAAATGGCTAGTGCAATTTACGCTCCCAGCTCTGATGACTTGCTACAGCTTGCAAGCTTAATCTACTGTTCTGAGGTTAACTTGAAAGATCCACTATTTACTCTGTAGTTTAGGAATCACTGATATTATTGATGCCTGTCTGCAATTTCAGTACAAAGTCACATGCATAAAGCTGTTGTACACGTTTCTAGTTCCTATCCAATTCTCATCCTCACCGAGCCATAATGATGAAAAGAGGAATTTGGACCAAAAAGACTGGGAAATCAGGACCCTTTCCTTGGGTCCTGACTGGGAATCTCCTACAAATCAAATTTGTATTCCCTCCTCTATTCAGATCAAAATCTGATAGTCAGTCCAACTCATGTAGTAGTCAAAATCTCATCCTGTGTGGTCCCAAGTGATTTACTGTTGCTCAGAGCAGTAGGAGTAATCTCTGATAAAAAGAATTCATAATGTGCATTTTTCTTGCCTTCACTTTAATCTGATATTGCAATAGAAACATTCAACCTAATTGTTACCTTTTTAATAAATGTTTAAAGAAATCACAATATTTCTTTATTAGGATCATTTAATTATCTGGTTAGTGAATTCCCAGGGACAGGTATAGTAACTTGTAGGAAATGCAGACACTCACCTGTATTTTGAACAAGTCATTAACATTAATAGGTCTCATGTGATAATCCATTTTTTAAAATTTCTCAGCCCATGTACGCAGATCACTTTTAAAAACTTTCATTTGAGTGGTGGAAATAGCCAAGGGATAGCAGGACTTTTTTGACTACATTCTCCATTGACACAACAGAAACTTGAGAAAAATTGAATGAACCAGACAAGTTGAGCATCTGACTTATTTTATCAGTAACTTCTTTACTTGGAGCCATTGAGTCTCCTGCATCACTTAGAACCAATGACTTCAAGCCCAAATGTATTCTGTGAATTAAGTTGCCATTTCACAGAATTGAAGATGGCTTAACTAACACAAGCCTCTTTTATTTCTTGAAGTAACTTCGGGCAATTCAGAAGGATGACTGCAATTTTAAATCTTAAGAGTTAAGTCATTTAAAATGATTTAATATATTTTAGTTTTACTCATACATGACTGCATTTCTCTATCAGTCCTTGATTTCACCATAAGTCAGAAAAATTGGCTCTGAGGAGATGATAATGATTTTTATATAAAATCATAAAGTCTTAGGAAAGTACAGCACAGGCCATTTGGACAATCTAGTCCGTGCTAAACCATATGAACTGCCTACTCCCATTGACCTGCACCCAAACCTTAGCCCTCCATACCCCTAAAATTCATGTACTTATCCAAACCTCTCTTAAATGTTGAAATCAAACACGCATGCATCACTTATGCTGGCGCTCATTCCACACGCTCACGACCATCTTAGTGAAGAAGTTTCCCCTCATATTCCCCTTAAACTTTTCACCTTTCACACATAACCCATGACTTCTAGTTGTAGTCCCACCCGACCTCAGTGGAAAAAGCCTGCTTGCATTTACCCTATCTATACACCTCATAATTTTCTATACCTCTATCAAATCTCCCCTCAGTCTGCTATGTTCCAAGGAATAAAGTCCTAACCTAGTCAATCTTTCCTTATAACTTATGTTACGTACCCCGTAACTGGGTTGCCAAACCAGCAGAAATGGATCACTCAGTTGGAGTCTGGATTACTAGAACTAAGAAAGTTTTATTAAAGAAACAAGCAACACAGTACTCTAATCAAAAAAGGATAATAAATGCAACAGTTCAGCAATGATAAACACACATGTACACAGAATTAAGATAACAGAATCAATCAAGCTCTATCGTTGTCTAGAGGTAAATGACCAATTTCAAAGTGACGCAAAATTCAGTCCAATTTAGTTCAGTTCGCAGTAATCGTTGCCGTGGCGATGGACAATGTGGGGGGAGGGAGAGAGAGAACAAGAACGAATGATCATTCAAAACGGCTTCCACACACAGACCTGCGATATTGCTCACAAGCAGCTTTCGGGCGAGTCCTTTGTGATGTCACCTGAGGTCACCAACTGTGACCCCTCCTCCAGATGCGATCGATCCTCTGCAGTGAACCTGGCACCCAAGCAAGGGTGGACACACACCGGGTTCCCGCTGATCGTACCTTTCCACCCTGTGCGTCTAAGGCTTGGTTCCGCAACCAGCCTTCCAAACGACTCCCGCCGACTTGCGGGGGGGCACCGCTTCCAGGGTCTCGTTACCTCGTGGTGTCGTGTGTGTCCTGCCTTAGCGAACCTGTCCTTTTTTATCCCCCTGCTGGGGTATCGCCTGTCCATCACTTCAAACAGTTCAGGGTTCAAAGGGGGAGCCGCTCTAGACAGCTCTCTCTCCCGTCCCTTCATTACACATCTCCAAATGCTGTTCCATTGTCTTCCTTATCTCTCTCTCCCTCCCGAAGACAGGTGGCAGACCAACTGCTGATCACACAGGACAGCTAACATCTATGTGTATTCTTGTCACACTCAGATCCTCCTGTCCCAGCAACATCCTTGTACATTTTCTCTGTATGTTTTCAATCTTATTTACATCTTTCCTATAGGTAGATGACCAACACTGTTTACAGTCCTCCAAATTAGGCCTCACCAATGTCCTATACAACTTCAACATAACATCCTATCTCCTCCACGCAGTACTGTGATATATGAAGGCCAGCGTGCAAGAACTTTTGTTTCGTGCTGCCACTTTCAATGAATGACCAGTATTCCAAGATCCCTTTATTCCCCCCACTCACCAGTGCCCTGCCATTCGCTGTTTAAGTCCTACCCTGATTTGTCCTCCCAAAGTGCCACACTTCACACTTGACTGCATCTGCCATTTTTCACCCTTTTTCCAGGTGGTCCAGAGCCCACTTCAAGTTCTGATGGTCTTTCTCACTGTCCACTACTTACCTTATCTTGGTGTCATCCACAAATTTGCTGATCTAGTTAGCCGCATTATCATCCAGATCATTATTATAAATGACCAACAACAATGGACATAACACTGATCCCTGTGGCACTCCACCAGTCACAGGCTTCCAGTCAGATAGGCAACCCTCCACTACCACTCTCTGGCTTCTCCCTCAAAGTCAATGCCTAATCCAATTTACTGCCTCATCTTAAATGCCAAGTGACTGAACCTTCTTGACCAACCTCCCATGCGGGACCTTTTCAAATCTCTTGCTAAAGTCCATGTAGAAAAAATCCACTGCCTTTCCTTCATCATCTTTCCTGGTAAATTCCTCAAAAAGTTTGGTTAGACATGACCTATCACATACAAAACCATGCTGAGTACCACTCATCAGTCCATGTCTATCCAAATACTTATAAATCCAGTCCCTTAGAATACCTTCCATTAACTTCCCATGACTGACGTCAGGCTCGCCAGCCTATAATTTCCCGGTTTATTTTTAGAACATTTCTTAAACAGTGGAACAACATTAGTGATCCTGCAATCTTCCAGTACCTCACCTGTCACTAAGGATGATTTAAATGTTTTTGCTGGGGCCCCTACAATTTCTGCACTTGCCTCCCATAGGGTCCGAGAGAACAATCTCGTCTTCCAGAAGACCAGTTTTGTTCCTTGTTAACCTTTTGCTCCTTCACTTTGTCTGCTAGGGCAATTTCATACCTTCTTTTAGCCCTCCTGATTTCTTTCTTAAATGTTCTCTTGTATTTCTTATACTCCATAAGTACCTCACTTGTTCCTATCTGCCTATACCTGCTATGCATCTCCCTTTTTTTTTTCTTAACCAGGGCCTGAGTATCTCTTGAAATCCAGGATTCCCTACAGCTGCTATCTTTACCTTTTATTCTGACAGGCACATACAAGCTTTGTACTCTCAAAATTTCATTTTTGAAGGCTTCTCACTTACCAAGAATAATGCTTGCCAGAAAACATCCTGTCCCAATCCACACTTGTCAGATGCTTTCTGATATCATCAAAATTGGCTTTCTCCAATTTAGAATCTGAACCCAGGGTCCAGCCATATCTTTTTCCATATTTATTTTGAAACTAGTCAGCATTGTAATCGCTAGATATAAAGTGTTCCCCTATACAAACTTTTGTCACCTGGCCTGTCTCATTTCCTAATAGTAGACTTTTTTTTGATTTGCACACTCTGTCATTATGTACTGATTAAGGAAACTTTCCTGAATACCTTTGACAAACTCTCTCCCATCCCGTCCGTTTACAGCATGGGAGACCCAACCAATATGTAGAAAGTTAAAATCACCTACTATCACAACCTTATGTTTCTTGCAACAGTCTGTGATCTCTCTGCAAATTTGTTCCTCTGAGTCCCGTGGACTGTTGGGTTGTCTATAATAAAGCCGAATTAACATGGTCATACCTTTCTTATTCCCCATTTCAACCTGTAAAGCCTCACTAGACGAGTTCTCCAGTCTGTCCTGAATGAACACTGCTGTGACATTTTCCCCGACTAGTAATGCCACCCCTCCTCTTTAACCCGTCCTGCTCTTTAGGGTCCAAAACAGCAGAACCCCTGAATATTGAGCTGCCAGCCCTGCCCCCCCTGCAACTAAGTCTCACTTATGGCTACAATATCATAATTCCATGTGTTGATCCATGCCTTGAGCTCATCTGCCTTTCCTACAATACTTCTTGGATTATAATATATGCAGCTCGGGATATTAGTCACACCATGCTCAACCTTTTTAATTCCTGAATTTGTCTGGGGTCTTAACAACATCTGCCTCTATAACCTCTCCATTTGTTGTTCTGGCACTTTGTTTTCCATCCCCGTGCAATTCTAGTTTAAACCCTACCATAAGCACTGGCAAACTTTCCCACTAAGATTCCCACTTACCCACTCCAGTTCAGGTGCAAAGCGACTCTTCTGTACAGGTCCCACCTTCCTTGGAAGAGAGCCCAATGATCCAAAAATTTGATGCCCTCCCTCCAATGTCAACTCCTAAGCTACACGTTACACTGTATGATCTTCCTATTTCTGGCCTCTCTAGCACATAGTGCGGGTAGCAATCCTGACATCACAACCCTGGATGTCCTGCCCTTTAACCTAGCACCCAGCTCCCTGAACTCACTTTGCAGATCTTGGATCCTGGCAATTGGGAGGCACCATGCCATCCAGGAACCTTGTCCTCATCCACAGAATCTCCCTTCTGTTCCCCTAACTACCAAATCCCCTATCTCCTCTTCTCCTCTCTACCCTTCTGAGTCACAGAGCCAGGCTCAGTGCCAGAGACCTCATCGCTGTGGCTTTCCTCTGCCAGGTCACCTCCCCCCCCGCCCCACCCGATCTTCTGTTGAAGAGAATAGCCATAAGGGTAGTATGCACTGGCTGCTTAAGTCCTTTCCCCTTCCTGACTGCCGCCCAGTCTCCGGTGCCTGCGCCTTGGGTGTAACTTCCTCTCTATATAATCCCATCTATCACCCCCTTGGCCTCCCGAAAGATCCAAAGTTCATCCAGTTCCAGCTCCAACTCCTTAACTGGATGCGCTTCTTGCAGGTGAAGTCATCAGGGACACTTGACGACTCCCTGCCTTCCCACATCCTGCAAGAAGAGCATTCAACTGTCCTGCTTGGCATCCCCACTGCTGTAACTGTGCAAATGTAAAGAAGGAAAACCATAAATAAAATGGGGGGGGGGGAATACCCGCAGCTTTTTCTCCTTCCTCCTTCTCTCGCTCAAGTCTCTCCTCTCTGAGGCTTCAAGCTCTTTGCTGAAGCCTCGAAGAGCTAAAGCCTCAAAATTCCCACTTTAACTCTTTCCATTCCAACAAAGGCCATTTTGTTTACTGCTGCCTTATTTTAATTTGTTCTTTCCAATCAATCCCGATCCTAGATTAGCCTCTGCTCAAAACACCATACTGCTGCGAATCGATGCAAATTCATTTGGTGAACCTGAGTGAGCTACGTCTTCTCACGCTTCAGATTCAATGATTTTACAACACAGAGGAGTCACCTGTTTGTATTGAGTTGAATTCTTAACGCAATTGAATTATCTACTTTAATGCTATTTTCTGATCTTTCTCCATATTTTCATAGTTTTTCTGATATTTCTGAAATTTAATTTTAAACTGTGTTCTAACATTTATCTAAATAAAATTTACAATCATTTGCTTTATGTTTTGGTAACCTTTTACATCAAATCATTCTTCAACTTTTGCTCTTCATGCTCTGCCAATGTTGTTCAATGTTTAACTTTTCAGAATTCTGGAGATTTTGCTTTATCTTTTCAACCTCACTGATAAATATTTAAACCATTCACATTTATTTACTTGCATTGTATTTATTATTTATAAAAATGTTTATTTATTTAGTATATTTATTTACACATTCATGGCTTACTGGTGATGCAGGGTCCTTTGCATTTGTCATAGAGATTGGCAGCAAACCCTTCGGCCCCTTGTGTTAGTGCCAGCAATCAAGTGCCTGTCTATACAGATTCCATTTTCCAGCGCTTGACCTGTAGTTTTCTATGCAATAACCTTGCTCTGCACTTCAGGTGTGTTCCGAGGAAGGAGAGCACTATGGTATTCCAAGAGGAGAGATGCATTATTGACAGTACTGCTGTGGAAAATAGCAGCAGCTGACCTCGTTAAAGAAGAATAATCTCTGGGCTGGGGAGAGAACTGTGTAGTCAAAATAGATGTGGTCAGACATCTGGGCCAGTGGACAAATCATGGGATTGGTGTTGCAGGTTGGTTGATAACATGGGAGCCCAGATATTAAAGATAAGACCAAACTTTACTTCAGAAATTTGTATTCATCACGGTTCCTGTAAAACATGGTTATTCCAGAATTGACCAAATTGATCAGTCTGTTTCTCTAGCAATGATTAAAAATAATGTCAAAGGAATGACATTTCTTATCATACATCCATTACAAAAGTGATATTGATGGACCAACATGACCCATGTGTCTGAAATAGCCATGATCATGTTTCACTCAAGATCTTGCACATGTATTCTGATTACAGTGGCTTATTATATTATAGATTATACACTCAGTGGCCATATTATTATGTACATCTGTACACCTACTCGTTAATGCAAATAATTAATCAGACATTTTTGAGACAGCAACTCAATGCGTAAAGTCATGCAGACATGGTCGAGAAGTTCAGATGTTGTTCAAACCAAACATCAGAATAAAGAAGAAATGTGATTTAAGTGACTTTGACCATGGAATGATTGTTGGTGCCAGACAGGGTGGTTTGAAGCATTCTGTTGGTTGGAGTCAAACATGAATGTTGTGTTATAGATGTCTACATTGTTGGTGCAGCACTGTCAGTCAATGAGCAAACCAGGGTAGTATGATGTGGAGATCAAGCTGTTTCCCATGCAATAGGCCCACCCATCTCCACGCAACTAATCCAAAGGGACAGCAGAGACCAATATAGTCTGCTCCAACAGCATTGAAGGAGTTGCCAGAAAGCATTGACCTCAGTGTAGGACTGCCTTAGGGACTCCAGCTCTAGATTATTGGTCAGGGGTTTACTCCCAAACACTTCCCCATGAGTGGGTATTGCTGCAAGACAGTGGAAGTTTGAGATTAGAGTCTTCCTTCATCTAGGTGAGCTGCTAACCGCAGCTGACAAGCCCCACCTGCTTGGAAGGTGATTTGAGTATCTCAGAAACTTCTGATCTACTGGGATTTTCACACACAACAGTGTCTGGCGTTTACAGAGAATGGTGCAAAAACACAAAAGGCATCCAGTGAGGGGCAGTTCTGTGGGTGAAAATGCCTTGTCAATGTGGGAGGTAACAGCTGATATGATAACTCTGCTTCTCCCTGCACTGATACTGCTGGCTCTGCATTCCAGCTTGAAATTAAACCTTTCATTCTTGTGCTCCAATTCTTCCATCGACTCTGCTCTCACACAAACCCCTCACCCTGTCTGTCACCCAATTCAATTTCTGGCTTGTTCCACTTTCTTGATTTTATTTGGCTGATGTTCTTTTCCTGTCTTAGTATTGTGGAGTAACATAGTTCAGAAAATGACCCTCTAGCCCACTCCATCTGAGCTGACCATTATGTGACCAGCTTAATCCTACATCATTCTCCTTACCTTGTTTAGTTTGATCCATAAAGCCAATCTCCTTCATAAAGCTGTACTGCAATTTTCTGTTCAAAATGCCAGCTTATTTGTCTCAGAGGGATTTTATTATTTTCATTCATGCAAAGTATCCCAGGACATTATATTACATTAGTAGGTCTAGTTGATGGTAAGACTGTGGACCAAATGTTATCTTTTAAATTGAGTTGATTATTCTATTATGTAATGTTTAAATTGATCTAGGAGAGAATCTGGAGAAGAATATTCCAACTGCTGACTTTCATGCCACCTTGACCCTCTTGGTTCTTTGCAGCTTCAACAGTAAACCAAGAGGCACTCAAATGAAGTCTAGTACTACTCAATCTTAGTACTCAAACCACTTCAAGTATAGAGGCATTCAATTAATCACTAATGACTGTACATTTAACTTACTGTTCTAGCTTGTTTTTCATTACACTAACTCACAGTTTGAATATAAATACTGTTCAAGGAGTTAAATGCTGATGCTCACTTTGACAATTTGTCATTGTCTCATAGCTCTACAATGGTCATTTCTGCATTGCTGTTTTCAATTTCTTCAATGTTGCTTCTTGAAATGTATTTTGTTCCAATCTTGCAGTCTGCTTCAGAAGGCATCCCCATCAAAGATACTCAAGATCTTGAGATCACTTACACAAAATCTGAACAATGATACACATCTGTTTTATTGTTCCCTCTTGTGTCCTCAATTTAGTCACCCATGCAAAGATAAAAGGCAAATAACCCTCTATACCAGGTAGAGACCTGCTTCCACTTCCCTTCTCACTACTACGTATTTAGTTTCTTATCTAATCATGCTTTGCCTAGGAGTAACTGCTGTCCATTGTAATTTGCACAACTCAGTTTGCAATGCTGCTTAATTTTGTATTGGCAGCCACAGTTTGGTATACTTGTGCCAATCTATGATGAAATGTTAAGTGAGCTGGGGCTTTTCTCTTTAGAGTGTAATATCCTGGTTAAGACTTCTACTGCTGTGCTGTGAGGTAGTTCATATTAGCAGCTTTCTGTAAAAGCAGTGTGCCATTCTGGAAAGTGTGTTTTGGCTTCAGCTAAAGATAAAGATACACGCAGTCCAGTGTAGAAATGTGAGTCTGCCAATCAGGTTTGTGCAATGTGAGAGAAAGTCTAAAGAGCTGTGGAGGAGATTTCTGAAGGACAGTAGTCTGGTTCAGGTGCAGTGAGCGGAACATAAGGAAAGATGCCACAGAATGCCATTGGAAGGAGAGTCCCTGTTGCGAGAAGTGCTTTGTGCAGATGAATGCCTCCAAGGAGGAAGGGCTAACACTCCTGAGAGAACCAGTTTTTTCAAGTTGGACTTCAAGGGAGGTTCAGAATGTGGTGTGTGCTTTCACGCAGACTGTGGGTCCCAGCACGGGAGTAAAAGCTGACTCCAGTATGAGCTCCAACAGTCTGTGTCTATTGGACTGGTTTAACTGTAATGGGCCCTTTTATTTTTTTTCTTTTTTTTTCTATTAACTGTTTGATAAAGGTGAAATTTGTAAATATACTTTCTTTGTAATTTTATGTGATGTAGGATCTGTTATTTCTTGTCAACCGATAATTGTGTATGGGTGGCACTTACACAAAATTCTCTCAAATTGAGATTTCCTTAATCAGAACATCACGATGTTCCTGTGTGGTTGAACCCCAAATCATACCGACCCTAGACGTATATTGAAATGAAAGGTGGCCTTCTCTCTGATGTGTCACAAGGTTGTTAGCAGAGCCGGCTAACAAGCCAAGTTCATGTACGAGCCCAATGAGAGGGCTACAGGAGTAAAGGAGGATGAGAAGAGACTTGGTAGAGCTGTATAAGATTATGAAAAGCATAGATACAGGAGACAGCCATTTTCTGTTTCCTGGCAGGCAGAGGTCAATACCAGACGACATCTGTTTAAGGTGAGTGGAGGAACGTATAAGGGAGATGTCAGAGGTAAGTTTCTACATAAAGAGTGATAAATGCCTGGATTACACTGCCAGGGGTGGTAAAAGGATATAAGAAAAATGCAGCGTTCTGGGCCATGTAGGAAAAAGCTTTGAATTGATTGTGGATCAGTACTGTGTGGTATTGTACTATGTTCTAATCTCAAATCATTTATATAAAGTTAGCAGCTTTGGAATGAAGTTTTAAGTTGCCTCTTTAGACTGAACATTGTTGCCCTGCATATTGGTCATCCAATTCATGTCCTCAGTGTAGAGGAGACCACATCATAAATACCAAATGCAGTGGACTAGACTGAAAGAAATTCAAATGAATTCCTAGCTCACTCAGGAGGATTGTTTGACCATAAGACTGAGCAGCTGAATTAGTCCATCTAGCACATCGAGTCTGCTCTGCCAATCCGTCATGGCTGATTTATTATCCCTCTCAACACCATTTTCCTGCCTTCTCCTCAAAACCTCTGACACCCTTACTAATTAAGAATCTATCACACTTTGCTTTAAGTATACCCAATAACTTGGCCTCCATAACTATCTGAATTCACACATTCACCCCCCCCCCCCCGCCGCACGTCTTGCCAATATTGAGACAGGACTGGAGAGCTCGTCTACCAAGGCTATATGGGTGGAACTGAGAAATAAGAAAGGGATGACCATGTTAATGTGATTATATTATAGACCACCCAATAGTCAGCATGATTTAGAGGATGGGCCCCTATGTAGTTGGAAGGGAAGAGGTAAAATGACATGTTGTCTGCAGTGCTATGGGAAAATACTGTAAGAATGGGTATGACTACAGGGAATGAAAGAATACACCAGGGAATCAGGAAGGGAATGATTCCTTTAGATTGCTAAAGTGGAAAAGGGAAGTTATGTCTGGTGAAAGATGTGTGGAAGAAAGTGAAAATTGTAGAGGATGATCTGTTGAATACAAAGGCTGCTGTGGTGGAGGTGTTAAGGAGAAGAAATGAAAGCAGAGATGTGGAGAACTAGATGAGATGCAGTCAAGAACTCGGTAAACTATGGTAGACAGGAGCCATGGTTTAGGAAGAGGGAAGACATTTTGGAGAAACCCTTGTCAATGGAGTAACTACAACAGCGATCAAAAAACTGGTAGAATGGTGGAAATAGCTGTGGGAGTCTGAAGACTTGTAATAGATGTATTGCTGGGGGAAATTGGCAGGTTAAGCAGTGTCTGTATGGAGAAAGAAATTGCTGGCATTTTGGGTTAATGTTTAACACTAGCTTGGTCCCTGAGATCCAAAAACAGAGGGGATCAAAGATGGAAGGTAAAAGCAAGGTGGAAATTTTCAGCAAATGTAATCAAGGAGCACCAATACAGCAGTCAATAAATTGGAAGAAAAATTGAGAGAAGGAGCCAAGGACTGAATTAAAGACTTTTCTGTGCAATCCACAAAAGGACAAGTGTCCTGGGCCCATATGAGGTCCATATGTCTTTGATATATAGAAAGTGAGTAGAGTTGAAGGAGGAAACAACAGGAATTCTGCAGATGCTGGAAATTCAAGCAACATATATCAAAGTTGCTGGTGAACGCAGCAGGCCAAGCAGCATCTATAGGAAGAGGCGCAGTCGACGTTTCAGGCCGAGACCCTTCGTCAGGACTAACTGAAGAAAGAGTGAGTAAGGGATTTGAAATATGGAGGGGGAGGGATAGAGCCAAGAGCTGGACAGGTGATAGGCAAAAGGGGATACGAGAGGATCATGGGACAGGAGGTCCGGGAAGAAAGACAAGGAGAGGGGGATGACCCAGAGGATGGGTAAGAGGTATATTCCGAGGGACAGAGGGAGAAAAAGGAGAGTGAGAGAAAGAATGTGTGCATAAAAATGAGTAACAGATGGGGTACGAGGGGGAGGTGGGGCCTTAGCGGAAGTTAGAGAAGTCGAGCAGAAACGAGTTCGGTGGAGCAGGAGCAAGCTGAGACAATAGGTCGGCAGAAACGAGTTCGGTGGGGCCTGGCCGACCTATTGTCTCAGCTTGCTCCTGCCCCACAGAACTCGTTTCTGCATACCTCGACACTGTTTTATCACCCCTTGTTCAATCCCTTCCGACCTATGTTCGTGACACTTCTCACGCTCTTAAACTTTTCGATGATTTTAAGTTCCCTGGCCCCCACCGCTTTATTTTCACCATGGATGTCCAGTCCTTATATACTTCCATCCCCCATCAGGAAGGTCTCAAAGCTCTACGCTTCTTTTTGGATTCCAGACCTAATCAGTTCCCCTCTACCACCACTCTGCTCTGTCTAGCGGAATTAGTCCTTACTCTTAATAATTTCTCCTTTTGCTCCTCCCATTTCCTCCAAACTAAAGGTGTAGCTATGGGCACCCGTATGGGTCCTAGCTATGCCTGCCTTTTTGTTGGGTTTGTGGAACAATCTATGTTCCGTGCCTATTCTGGTATCTGTCCCCCACTTTTCCTTCGCTACATGGACGACTGCATTGGCGCTGCTTCCTGCACGCATGCAGAACTTGTTGACTTTATTAACTTTGCCTCCAACTTTCACCCTGCCCTCAAGTTTACCTGGTCCATTTCCGACACCTCCCTCCCCTTTCTAGATCTTTCTGTCTCTGTCTCTGGAGACAGCTTATCCACAGATGTCTACTATAAGCCTACTGACTCTCACAGCTATCTGGACTATTCCTCTTCTCACCCTGTCTCTTGCAAAAACGCCATCCCCTTCTCGCAATTCCTCCGTCTCCGCCGCATCTGCTCTCAGGATGAGGCTTTTCATTCTAGGACGAGGGAGATGTCTTCATTTTTTAAAGAAAGGGGCTTCCCTTCCTCCACTATCAACTCTGCTCTTAAACGCATCTCCCCCATTTCACGTACATCTGCTCTCACTCCATCCTCCCACCACCCCACTAGGAATAGGGTTCCCCTGGTCCTCACCTACCACCCCACCAGCCTCTGGGTCCAACATATTATTCTCCGTAACTTCCACCACCTACAACGGGATCCCACCACTAAGCACATCTTTCCCTCCCCCCCTCTCTCTGCATTCCGCAGGGATCGCTCCCTACACAACTCCCTTGTCCATTCGTCCCCCCTATCCCTCCCCACTGATCTCCCTCCTGGCACTTATCCGTGTAAGCGGAACAAGTGCTACACATGCCCTTACACTTCCTCCCTTACCACCATTCAGGGCCCCAAACAGTCCTTCCAGGTGAGGCATCACTTCACCTGTGAGTCGACTGGGGTGATATACTGCGGCTGGTGCTCCCGATGTGGCCTTTTATATATTGGTGAGACCCGACGCAGACTGGGAGACCGCTTTGCTGAACATCTACGCTCTGTCCGCCAGAGAAAGCAGGATCTCCCAGTGGCCACACATTTTAATTCCACATCCCATTCCCATCCTGACATGTCTATCCACGGCCTCCTCTACTGTAAAGATGAAGCCACACTCAGGTTGGAGGAACAACACCTTATATTCCGTCTGGGTAACCTCTAACCTGATGGCATGAACATCGACTTCTCTAACTTCCGCTAAGGCCCCACCTCCCCCTCGTACCCCATCTGTTACTCATTTTTATGCACACATTCTTTCTCTCACTCTCCTTTTTCTCCCTCTGTCCCTCTGAATATACCTCTTGCCCATCCTCTGGGTCACCCTCCCCTCCTTGTCTTTCTTCCCGGACCTCCTGTCCCATGATCCTCTCGTATCCCCCTTTTGCCTATCACCTGTCCAGCTCTCGGCTCTATCCCTCCCCCTCCAGCTTTCAAATCCCTTACTCACTCTTCCTTCAGTTAGTCCTGACGAAGGGTCTCGGCCTGAAACGTCGACTGCGCCTCTTCCTATAGATGCTGCTTGGCTTGCTGCGTTCACCAGCAACTTTGATGAGAGTTGAAGGAGGTATTCTTTAATGTGAGGCAGGGTCCTAGAGGACAGAAGAATAACTAAAGTTGTTCCTTTGCTTAAGGCCAATAGGGACAATCCAGCAAATTATAATCTAGTAAACTTTATATCAGTGGTAGGAAAGCTATAAGAGAGGATTACTCAGATTTGTAACAGCATGGGTTTATTAGGGATAATCGGCATGGCTTTGTGCAGGATAAGTCTTGTCTCACTAACTTGATTGGATATTTTACGGAGATAACAGATATTCGGTGGGTCTAGAGCAGTGGATGTTTTCTAAATGGACGTTAGTGTGACATTTAACAAGATCTCTCATGGTAGGCATATTCAGATGATTAAGAAACATGTGATTCATGGGAAATGGATTCAGACTTAGCATATAGAAATTAGTAATTAGAAAGGGGGATGTTTCTCTGACTAGAGGTCTATGACTAATGGTGTTACAGGGATCAGTGCTGGGACCACTGTTGTTTGTGAGATACGTAAATAATTTAGATAAAAAATGTGGATGGTTAGTAATTTTGCAGCCAATACAAAAATTTGTGGAGCTGCAGACAGAGAAGAGGTTAGGAAACGATACAGAAAAGTAAAGAAAAGCTGAAAATATGGACAGAGAAATGTTAGATAGAGTGTGAGGTGTGCTGCTTTGGGAGGTCAAATGTGAGGGGGAAGCCTGCGATAAATAGCAGGATATTTAGGAGCATTGATGTGCAGACGGATTTTAGAGTACAAGTCCATTGGTTCTTGAAAATGGCAAAACAAATAGATAGGGAGGTAAAGGTATACTGCATCGCAAAGTGTGCCTTCATCAGTTGGGCTATTGAGTATAGAAGTTGAGAAGACATGGTGCAACTGTATAAAACTTTGGTGGGGCCACATTTGGCATATGCATTCCATTCTGATTACCCTGTTGTAAAAAGAATGTGAAGGCTTTGGAGAAGGTGCAGTAGAGCTTCACCAGGATGGTGCCTGTTTTAGAGAACATCAGCTAGAAGGAGATTTGGCAAACTTGGAATGTTTTCTCTGGAGTATTGGAGGCCAAGTGGAGACTTGATAGAAGTATGTAGAATAATGAGAAGCATGGATAGACTGAATAGTCAGAGCCTTTCTCCCAGGATTGAAATGTCAAGTACTGGAGAACATACAGTATGATGAGAGAGAAAAATTTAAAGGAGATGTGCAAGGCAAGTGTTTTTACACAGAGTGACACATGCCTGGAATGGATTGTCGGGGTAGTGGTGCAAGTACATATGATCACAACTTTTAAGGGGCATTTCGGCAGGCACATGAGCATGCAGAGAATAAAATGATATGAATCATGTGCAAGCAGATGGAATTAGTTTAACTTGGTGTCAAAACTTGCAGAAGCTTCCTGCGCTGAAGGGTCTGTGATGTACGTGATAGTAGGTTTAGTCAGGCACATGAACGTGTTCATGGCGAGGAGTAATGCGGGCTTCTAAACTCTCAAAGTGAGATTAAATGTAGTGGGATTGCACATCAATGATAAAGATTAGACAGCTGTAACCAGTGAGTTGCAAACTTCACTTGTATCCTAATTTATTTAATTATTTTGTTCTGCTTTTACTACATCAGAAACACTTTAAGAGATTTGAGGGAAAAATACTGTGTGAAATAAAGGCAGGAGAAGGTTGTGACAAATAATAGTTCATCAATGATAGAATGGTGGAGCAAATGTGATGGGCTGAATGGCCTGATTGTGCTCCTAAATCTATTGTCTTCTGCGTTATAATCAAGACTAAAAAGATGAAATATACATTGAAGTAATATGGCAGAATTATTCAGCAGCAAAGCACTGTTCCCTGGGTAGACCAGCTGCATCTTGATAGAATTGTAAATACTGTGTTCTATTTGAATAATAATTCTTGTAAATTCTAAATTAAAATGTCACCAATATATGCTAACACCAGGGTTGTTTTTCATAGTTCAAAGTAACAATTGCAAAGGAAAGCTAATATAAACATATCAACCGAACTGAGGAAGATGTCTGAAATTTGCTTTGGTCTCTGATTATAATTTGCTTATGAATTAACTGATGAAATACAGTGAGCCTCAGATCTTTAAAATATTGGAGCATATTGTTTAATCTTGTTTTTGTTGGCTTAATTATATGTAACTTACTACTGAGAGCATGGCATATTGACGAGGTTAACTTTAGTCACGCTGCCAGATTATGTAAGGTATTCACATGGAGCACACCAGGGTCCACTGAAAGTTGGAACACACTTGCGCATGTGTAAAATAACATGACATGTTTGAGAATAATTTATCAACATGAGGTAAATATTCTCCCAATGAGAAATGAGTAAGCTATATCCTTTACAAGGCAAAGCAGAAAATAATATCCTTTGTATTCATCCAAAATTAGCTATTAGACATCTGTGCTAAATACTACCATGTATTATCTACTAACCTGGGACTTGGATTTAGGCCAAAAGATCAATAAGAACAGTTGTATATTCTGACAACTCGAATTGATGGGACTTAGTGTTGGCTGTAGCTGAGATGGATATTAACAAATGATGCAATAATACTCTGGGTTTTGTTTAGCATTCATTTCTGAACTGCTTAAAATAGAAATTGCATATAATACGAATTACAGTAAGTATTTCAGATTATTGGCAAATGAGTCTAAAGAAAGATGAAAAATTAAAAAGTGGCACTTACTGGTGGTGGAAACAGATTGCATAATAAATTACAAAGGAGTATTCAGCATCAATTATTTGCTGATTTTAAGTATCTAGTCTTGGGTTAATATAAATTAAGATGAAATGAGAAAACTAAGTTACTAATATTAGATAACATTTAATTTGATAAAGTCAATAAGACCATAAGACAGGAGCAGAAATAAACATTTGACCCATCGAGATTGGCCCGCTATTCAAATGTGGCTATTTTATTTTCCCTCCAAACCCATTCTCTTGTCTTCTCCCCATAATCTTTGAAGCACTTACTAATTAAAAATCTATCACTATGGCCTTAAGACCTAGGAGCAGAATTAGGCCATTCATTGCATGGAATCTGCTCTGCCATTCCATCATCGCTGATTTATTATGCCTCTCAATTCCAGTCTCTTGTTCTCTCCATGTAACCTTTGATGTTCTGATTAATCAAGAACCTATAAACTCCCACCTTAAAAATACCCATTGACCTGACCTGCACAACCATCCGTGGTAAAGAATTCCACAGATTCACTAACCTCTGGCTAAAGAAAATTTTCCTTATCTCTGTCTAAATGGACATCCCTTAATTCTGAGGCTGTACCCTCTGATTAAAGAAAAATTTCCTCATCTTTGTTCTAAACAGATGACCCTCAATTCTGAGGCTGTTTCCCCAATACAAGAAACTTCGAATCCACATCCGCGCTATCCAGACCTTTCGATGTTCAATAGGTTTCAATGAGAATGCCCTTCATTCTTTTAAACTCAAGTGAGCAGAGCTTTCAAACACTCCCCAAATGTTAACACTTTCATTCCTGAGATCATTCTCATGACCCTTCTCTAAACTTTCTCCAATGCCATGACATCCTTTCTTAGATAAGGAGCCCAAAATTTCTCACAATACTGACCGATTGTCTTATAAAGGCTCAGCATTACATTCTTGCTCTAGTTCTCTGGAAATAAATATTGGCTTTCCTTACCACCAATTAAACTTGCAAGTTAATCTTTAGGGAATTCTGCACAAGGCCTCCCAAGTCCCTTTGCACCCCTGAGTTTTGAAATTTCCCCTCATTTACAAAATAGTTCACACCTTTAATATTTCTGCCTAACCTATATGACAATGCACCTCCATACATTATATTCCATCTGCCACTTCCTTACCTATTCCCCCAATCTCTTTAAATTCTTCTGAAGACAATCTTCTATCCATGATAGTACCTTTCCCATAATATCATCAGCTCTTATTTTGTTAAATAGCTTCATGTGCAGCACCTTGTCAAAGTCCTTATGAAAATCCAAATGAACAACATCCACTGACTCTCCTTGGCCTATCCTGCCTGTTATTTCCTCAAAGAATTCCAACAGATTTGTCTGGCAAGATTTCTCCTTTAAAAAACCATGCAGAATTTGGCCTATTTTATCATGTGCCTCCAAGCACCCCAAAGCCTCATTCTTAATAATAGACATTTTTCCAACCACTAAAGTCAGGCTAAATGGCCTATAATATCCTTTCTTCTGCCTGTCTCACATCTCAAAGAATGGAGTGACATTTGCAATTTTGCAGTCTTCTGGAACCATTTCAGAATGTCATGATTCTTGAAAGATCATTACAAATGCCTCCACAATCTCTTCAGCTACCTCTTTCAAAATCCTAGGGTGTAGTCCATCTGGCCCAGGTTCCTTATCTACCTTCAGACTTTTCAAATTCCCAAGTATCTTCTTCTTAGTAATAGCAACAATACTCACCTCTGCCCCCTGACACTCTCATATTTCTAGCCTTCTGCTAGTGCCTTCCACAGTGACGCCTGATGTAAAATACTATTAAGTTCCTCTGCCATTTCTTTGTACCCCATGACTACCTGTCCAGCATCATTTTCCAGTGGTCCAATATCCACTCTCATCTCTCTTTTACTCTTTATACTGTATAACTGGAAAATAATTTTTATTCCCTTTTATATTATTGGATAGCTTCCCTTCATATTTCATCTTTTCTCTCTTTATGGCTTTTAGTTGCTTTCTTCCCCCCTTTAGAATACTTATTCATCTTTGAGATGTATCTTTCCTGTACCATCTGAATGTCCCCCAGAAACACCTGTCATTGGTGTTCTACCATCATCCCAGCTAGTGTCCCCTTCCAGTTAAGTTTGACCTCTCTCTAATGCCTCTAAAATTCTCTTTACTTCACTGTAATACTGATACATCTGACTTTATCTTCTCCCTCTCAAACTGCAGGGTGAATTCTGTCATATTATGATCACTGCCTCCTAAAGGTTCCTTTATGTTAGGCCTCCTAAGCAAATCTGGGTCATTACATAACACCCAATCCAGAACTGCCATTCCCTTACTTGGTTAAGCCACAAGCTGCTCCAAGAAGCTATCTTATATGTATTCTATAAATTCCCTCTCTTATGATCCAGCCCAAACCGGAATTTCCCAATCTGCCTGCATATTAAAATCCCCCAACAATATCATAACGGTGCCCTGTTGACATGCCATTTCTGTCTCCCATTGAAATTTGTAGCCCATATCCTGACTACTGTTCGGAGGTCTGTATATAACTCTTTTACACTTGCTGTTTCTTAACTGAAACCACAATGATTCTACATCTTCCAATCATATGTTACCTCTTCCCAAGGATTTGATTTAATTATTTTTCCAATAGAGTCACGCCACAGACAATGCCTACCTGTCCGTCCTTTCGATACAATATGTATCCTTGGATGTTAAGATCCCTATTTTGATTGTTTTTCAGCCATGACTTGGAGATACCTACAACACACAATCTCTGTGCTACTAGATCATCTGCCTTATTCTGTATACTGTGTACATCCAAATATAACACCTCCAGTCCTGTTTTCATCACCCCTTTTGATTTTGGCCCCCATTATACTTTAACTCATCCAACTGACTGGAATTTTGCCCTATCATCTGCCTGTCCTTCCTCACAGTCTGACTACACACTGCATCTATTTATATACCAACTGCCCCGTCCTTAGCCCTATCACTTCAGTTCTCAACCCCCTGCCCAACAGCTCTAGCAAACCTACCCGCAAGGATATTGGTCCCCTTCAGGTTTAGGTGTAGCCTGCTCCTTTTGTACAGGTCATACCTTTTCCAGAGGGATCCCAAAGATCTGAAACACTGCACCCTGCATAAATCCTTCAGCCAAGCATTCATCTGTCATATCACCCTATTCTTACCATCACTTGTGCATGGCACAACCTGGAATCCATAGATTACTACCCTGAAGGTACTGCTTTTCATCTTTCTGCCTAACTTCTTATATACTCTCTTCAGAAATTTCTTTCCTTTACATTATATCATTAGTACCAGTATCTACCATGACTTCCATCTGTTCACCTTTCCCCTTTAGAATGCTGTGGATCCGATTCAAGACATTCCTGAACCTGGCATCTGGGAGGCAACATACCATCCGGGTCTCTCTTTCACATCCACAGAATCTGCTGTCTGTTCCTCTAATTATGGAATCCCCTATCACTACTGTATTCCTTTTCACCCCTCCTCCCTTCTGAACGACAAAGACAGACTCAGTGCCAGAGTTGAGGTCATTGTGGCTTTTCCCTAGTAGTTGCTCCCCACCCCCCCAACAGTATCCAAAGCAGTATACATATTATTGAAGGGAATGGCCACAGGGATACTCTGCACTGGCTGCCTATTCCCTGTTTCTCTCCTGACAGTTACCCAGGTACCTGCCTCCTGCAATTTAGGGGTAACTACCTCCCTGTAGTTCCTATCTGTCACCTCCTCATTATCCCATATGAGCCAAAGGACATCAAGCTGCTGCTCCAATTCCTTAACATGGTTTCTAAGGAGCTGCAGCTCGATGCACTTCATGCAGATGTAGTTTTCAGGGAAACACCAGCATGTACAGGCCCAGAGCAATCAAACATTCCTCATATGTTAAACCTTTCACTCCTGGGATCATTTTCATAGACCTGCTCTGGACACACTCCAGTGCTAGTACATATGGGGCCTGAAACTGCTCACAATACTTCAAATGCAGCCCGACTAATGCCTTTTAAATCCTTGGCATTACATCCTTGCTCTTGTATTCTAGCCCTCTCGAAATGAATGCCAACATTGAATTCATCTTCCTTACCAACAACTCAGCCAGCAAGTTAACCTTTAGGGAATCCTGCACAAAGACTCCCATGTCCCTTTGCACTTCTATTCAGAAAATAGTCTATGCTTTTATTCATTCTTCCAAAGTGCATGGCTATATACTTCTCTGCATTTATAATCATCTGTCACTTCTTTGCCCATCCTCCTAATCTATCCAAGTCCTTTAGCAGACTCCCTGCTTCCTCAAGACTACCGGCCTTCGACCTATCTATATCATCCACAAACCTGGCCACAAGGTCATCAATTCCATCTTCCCATCATTAGCATATAACATGCGAAATAGTGGAAACAACAACGCGTACAGAACAGCACTAGTCACTGACATCTAAACAGGAAAGGTCCCTCTTTGCTTTCTGATAGTCAGCTAATTGTCTGTCCCATCTAGTATCTTTCCTGTAATACCATTGTCTGTCCCACTTGTTTAGCAGCCTCATGTGCAGCATCTTGTCAACGGCCTTCCGAAAATCCAGGTAAACAGCAGCACAGACTCTATTTTGTCTATCCTACTGATTATTTCCTCAAAGAGTTCCTACAGATCTGTCAGACAAGATTTCCCCTTAAGGAAACCATGCTGACATTCATAGATTTGCCATCTAACTGTCCTGGGTAAAGTCACCTTCACCTTTTTGTTTTATCGAGTCCATTTGGCTGAAATTATTGATCACAGGGAAACTTACTAGTATACTCCATATCTGCCTGTAATTGGATGCAAAATCTACGTAATAACTTATCCAACCTTTATTTGATGGATTTCATTACTGAAGTTACCATAAAAACAATTTAAAGTACCAAAAGTTTGTTGCCTCCCAGGTGCCAGGGTCAAGGATGTCTCTGATCGATTGCATGACATTCTGAAGTGGGAGGGTGACCAGCCAGATGTCGTGGTGCACATCGGTACCAATGACATAGCAAGGAAGAGTGAGGAGGTCCTGGAGAGTGAGTATAGAGAGCTTGGTAGGAAGTTGAAAAGCAGGACCTCAAGGGTGGTAATCTCAGGATTGCTACCTGTGCTAGGTGCCAGTGAGGGTAGGAATAGGATGCTCTGGAGGAGGAACAAGTGGCTGAGGAACTGGTGTAGGGGGCAGGGTTTCAGATTTCAGGATCATTGGGACCTCTTCTGGGACAGGTGGGACCTGTACAAGAGATACGGGTTACACTTGAACCAAAGGGGGACCAATATCATTTCAGGGAGGTTTATTAGTACTATTGGGGAGGCTTTAAACTAGATTTGCAGGGGGATGGGAACCAGAGAGCCAGAGCTGACAGTGTGGCTGGGGTGAAAATAAATGATGTTGAAAGTTTAAGCAAATCCGCTGATAGAAAGGTTGTGAGTGGTGGTAAAAATCTTCTGAGGTGTATATATTTCAATGCTAGGAGTATGGTGGGGAAGGCGGATGAGTTGAGGGCGTGGATTGACACGTGGAATTACGATGTTGTAGCAATTAGTGAAACTTGGCTACAGGAGGGGCAGGACTGGCAGCTTAATATTCCAGGGTTCCGATGTTTCAGATGTGATCGAGGCAGAGGAATGAAAGGTGGGGGAGTAGCATTGCTTGTTAGGGAAAATATTACAGCAGTGCTCAGGCAGGACAGATTAGAGGGCTTGTCTACTGAGTCCTTATGGGTGGAGCTGAGAAACAGGAAAGGTATGGCCACATTAGTGGGATTGTATTACAGACCACCCAATAGTCAACGAGACTTGGAAGAGCAAATCTGCAGAGAGATAGCAGGCAACTGCAGGAAACATAAAGTTGTGGTGGTAGGGGATTTTAATTTTCCATATATTGATTGGGACTCCCATACTGTTAGGGGTCTAGATGGTTTAGAGTTTGTAAAATGTGTTCAGGAAAGTTTTCTAAATCAATACATAGAGGGACCAACTAGAGGGGATGCAATATTGGATCTCCTGTTAGGAAACGAATTAGGGCAAGTGACGGAAGTCTGTGCAGGGGAGCACTTTGGTTCCAGTGATCATAACACCATTAGTTTCAATTTGATCATGGACAAGGATAGATCTGGTCCTAGGGTTGAGGTTCTGAACTGGAAGAAGGCCAAATTTGAAGAAATGAGAAAGGATCTAAAAAGCATGGATTGGGACAGGTTGTTCTCTGGCAAAGATGTGATTGGTAGGTGGGAAGCCTTCAAAGGGGAAATTTTGAGAGAGCAGAGTTTGTATGTTCCTGTCAGGATTAAAGGCAAATTGAATAGAAATAGGGAACCTTGGTTCTCAAGGGATATTGCAACTCTGATAAAGAAGAAGAGGGAGTTGTATGAAATGTATAGGAAACAGGGGGTAAATCAGGTGCTTGAGGAGTATGAGAAGTGCGAAAATACTTAAGAAAGAAATCAGGAGGGCTAAAAGAAGACATGAGGTTGCCTTGGCAGTCAAAGTGAAGGAGAATCCAAAGAGCTTTTACAAGTATATTAAGAGCAAAAGGATTGTAAGGGATAAAATTGGTCCTCTTGAAGATCAGAGTGGTCGGCTTTGTGCGGAACCAAAGGAAATGGGGGAGATCTTAGATAGGTTTTTTGCGTCTGTATTTACTAAGGAAGCTGGCATGAAATCTATGGAATTGAGGGAATCAAGTAGTGAGACCATGGAAACTGTACAAATTGAAAAGGAGGAGGTGCTTGCTGTCTTGAGGAAAATTAAAGTGGATAAATCCCTGGGACCTGACAGAGTGTTCCCTCGGACCTTGAAGGAGACTAGTGTTGAAATTGCGGGGGCCCTGGCAGAAATATTTAAAATGTCGCTGTCTATGGGTGAAGTGCCGGAGGATTGGAGAGTGGCTCATGTTGTTCCATTGTTTAAAAAAGGATCGAAAAGTAATCCGGGAAATTATAGGCCGGTGAGTTTAATGTCAGTAGTAGGTAAGTTATTGGAAGGAGTACTAAAATACAGAATCTACAAGCATTTGGATAGACAGGGGCTCATTGGGGAGAGTCAACATGACTTTGTGTGTGGTAGGTCATGTTTGACCAATCTGTTGGAGTTTTTTGAGGAGGTTACCAGGAAAGTGGATGAAGGGAAGGCAGTGGATATTGTCTACATGGACTTCAGTAAGGCCTTTGACAAGGTCCCGCATGGGAGGTTAGTTAGGAAAATTCAGTCGCTAGGTATACATGGAGAGGTGGTAAATTGGATCAGACATTGGCTCAATGGAAGAAGCCAGAGAGTGGTAGTAGAGAATTGCTTTTCTGAATGGAGGCCTGTGACTAGTGGTGTGCCACGGGGATCAGTGCTGGGTCCATTGCTATTTGTCACCTATATCAATGATCTGGATGATAATGTGGTAAATTGGATCAGCAAGTTTGCTGATGATACAAAGATTGGAGGTGTAGTAGACAGTGAGGAAGGTTTTCAGAGCCTGCAGAGGGACTTGGACCAGCTGGAAAAATGGGCTGAAAATTGGCAGATGGAGTTTAATACTGACAAGTGTGAGGTATTGCACGTTGGAAGGACAAACCAACGTAGAAAATACAGGGTTAATGGTAAGGCACTGAGGAGTGAGGTGGAACAGAGGGATCTGGGAATACAGATACAAAATTCCCTAAAAGTGGCGTCACAGGTAGATAGGGTCGTAAAGAGAGCTTTTGGTACATTGGCCTTTATTAATCAAAGTATTGAGTATAAGAGCTGGAATGTTATGATGAGGTTGTATAAGGCATTGGTGAGGCCGAATCTGGAGTATTATGTTCAGTTTTGGTCACCAAATTACAGGAAGGATATAAATAAGGTTGAAAGAGTGCAGAGAAGGTTTTCAAGGATGTTGCCGGGACTTGAGAAACTCAGTTACAGAGAAAGGTTGAATAGGTTAGGACTTTATTCCCTGGAGCGCAGAAGAATGGGGGGAGATTTGATAGAGGTATATAAAATTATGATGGGTATAGATAGAGTGAATGCAAGCAGACTTTTTCCACTGAGGCAAGGGGAGAAAAAAACCAGAGGACATGGGTTAAGGGTGAGGGGGGAAAAGTTTAAAGGGAACATTAGCGGGGGCTTCTTCACACAGAGAGTGGAGGGAGTATGGAATGAGCTGCCAGACGAGGTGGTAAATGCGGGTTCTTTTTTAACATTTAAGAATAAATTGGACAGATACATGGATGAGAGGTGTATGGAGGGATATGGTCCATGTGCAGGTCAGTGGGACTAGGCAGAAAATGGTTCGGCACAGCCAAGAAGGGCCAAAGGGCCTGTTTCTGTGCTGTAGTTTCTATGGTTTCTGTGGTTTCTAAATACTGGATACCTGGTACTCAAAAAGATCATTGTGTATGCATTTGCATTCCAAAGAAACTCCAGTTCTACATAAAATTCTGCAGTGACCAATGTTTAAAATGATTCTCCATAAATGAATTAGCTCATTGTTTCCTATTAAAATTCATTGATCTCCAAATCAAAATGAAGCAGCACAAGACAGGGCAGATTGTTTGTTCTTTCTCCACACCACCACAGTCTCCTTCCAGTACTCATTTCCTTGCCATCCAACAGCAATGTTTTAAGAGGAGCAAGGCTTTGTTTCTGGGTATCCTGCTCAGTTAATAGTCCTTTAGTCTGCACAAACAAATACAGATTAGTTATTTAACATCTTGTTGTATGCAAATCGGCATTAGCTGTTGTTTACATAACAACAGTGACTTCATGTCAAGAGTAATGTGTTGGCTGGAAAATGAGTTGGAGTGCACTGAGAATGTGAAGTGCATTATAAATACCATGTTTTTTGTTTGCTCTGTGGTGGCGTCATTGGATCTTCGAGCTAAATTTGGCTCATGTAAATGAAACAAAGGCATTTTACAAAGTGACTTTTCTACCTTTGTGCTCCCAACAAGCACTGAAGAATTGTAACTGTAAGCAAATCACTGACCGGGCAATTTCACAAAATAGTGGAAAAACATTAGACCATAAGACCTTAAGACAAAAGAGCACATTTAGGCCATTCAGCCTATCAAGTCTGCTCTACCATTCCATCATGGCTGAAACCAGATCCTACTCAATCCCATATAACTGCCTTCTTGCCCTATCCTTTGAAACCCTGACCAGTCAGGAAATGATCAACTTCCGCCTTAAGCATACCCACAGACTTGGCCTCCACTGCAGTCTGTGGCAGAGCATTTCACAGATTCACTGCTCTTTGGCTAAAAAAAAATCCTCCTTATCTCCGTTTTAAAAGGTCGCCCCTCAATTGTCAGGCTGTGCCCTCTAGTTCTGGATACCCCACCATAGAAAACATCCTCTCCACATCCACCCTACCTAGTCCTTTCAACATTCAGTTGGTTTCAATGAGATTCCACCCCCCCCCCGCCCCCCGCTCCAGCATGGTTCTAAATTCTAGTGAGTACAGGCCCAAAGCTGCCAAATGCTCCTTAACTGTTAACTCTTTCATTCCCAGAATCATCCTTGTGAACCTCCTCTGGACTCTCCAATTACAGCACATGTTTTCTGAGATACAGGGCCCAGAACTATTGACAATACTCTAAGTGTGGCTTGACTAGTGTTGTATTCTATACCCCTTGAAATAAATGCCAACATTGCATTTGCCTTTTTTACCACAGACTCAATCTGTAAATTAACCTTCTGTGAGTCTTGCATGAGGACTCCTAAGTCCCTCTGCACCTCTGATGTTTGAACCTTCTCCAATTCACCTGGGCAAGCTCTCATGCCTCTGTAATTCCCTTTATTCCATTACGATACAAATATATCGACCCTCACAGTGAACGGGACTGACACACTGTCCTTCCCTCACTGGCACTGAGTCCCATAGACACTCACTATCACTGGAAAAGGATACACACACACACACACACACACACACACACTCGTTGCTTGGAACTGATCCCACACTCACACTCTGACCCTCAGGGGAACAGGTGCCACACACACGCTGACCTCCACTTAGAACGGCTTCCCATAGCTTTGTCTCTCCTAAGGCTGCGCATAAGGCAGTGGGTCTATTTACCTAGGGATCTGGTTCACGAGCACCAGGACATGTCCACACACCGGCAGGCCTGCGTGCTATGCGTGCAGGGGCCAGACCTCCTGCCTGTCCTCTGTAGTTCAGCCTGAGTCCAAAAGGAGTTCAGTTTCCACATGGAGGCACTACATGAGGCTTGCTGTTGTCGAAGCTATGTACTGGCAGGGAGAGACTTACACTTTCAGCTCTCCTTTTTACAAGACTGCTAGCCAGCATCGGTAGCTGGAAATGAGACCGACAAGTACTACCCACTACACTACCACCCGAGACATATCACAACAATCATTTTGACACCACTCTATTGATACCCTTCATAATTTGTATACCTCTATCAAATCTCCCCTCAATCTTCTATGTTCTAGAGAATAAAGTTATAACCTATTCAATCTTTCCTAATAACTCAGGTCCTCCAGTCCCAGCAAAGTCCTTCTAAATTCTCTGTACTCTAACAATCTTATTTACATTTTTCCTGAAGGTAGGTGACTAAACCGCTCAACATTAGGCCTCACTAATGTCTTATACAACTTCAAGATAACATCCCAACTTCTGTACTCAATACTTTGATCTATGAAGGCCAATGAACCAGAAGCTTTTGTTACGACACAATCTACCTGTGATGCCACTTGTAACAAATTATATCTGTATTTCCAAATCCCTTTGTTCTATCACACTCCTCAGTGCCCTTCAGTTCATTGTGTAAGACCTACCCTGGTTGTTCCTCCCAAAATGCAATACCTTGCACGAGTCTGCTTTAAATTCCATCTGCCATTTTTCAGCCCATTTTTCCAGCTGATGCAGATACCTCTGCAAGCTTTGATAGTCTTCCTCACTGTCCACTATCAAACCAAACTTTGTGTCATCCATAAGTTTGCTTATCCAGTTAACAAAATTATCATGCAGACCTTCGCTATCGAATGATAAAAACAGTGGACCCAGCACCGATCCTTGTGGCACTCCACTAGTCACAGATCTCTAGCCTGAGAGGCAACCATCTACAACTGACCTGCCCACAAAGACAATGTCTAATCCATTGTTTACAATATATATTAATGACTTGGATGAGGGAATTAAATGCAGCATCTCCAAGTTTGCGGATGACATGAAGCTGGGTGGCAGTGTTAGCTGTGAGGAGGATGCTAAGAGGATGCAGAGTGACTTGGATAGGTTGGGTGAGTGGGCAAATTCATGGCAGATGCAATTTAATGTGGATAAATGTGAAGTTATCCACTTTGGTGGCAAAAATAGGAAAACAGATTATTATCTGAATGGTAGCCAATTAGGAAAAGGGGAGGTGCAACGAGACCTGGGTGTCATTATACACCAGTCATTGAAAGTGGGCATGCAGGTACAGCAGGCGGTGAAAAAGGCGAATGGTATGCTGGCATTTATAGTGAGAGGATTCGAGTACAGGAGCAGGGAGGTACTACTGCAGTTGTACAAGGCCTTGGTGAGACCACACCTGGAGTATTGTGTGCAGTTTTGGTCCCCTAATCTGAGGAAAGACATCCTTGCCATAGAGGGAGTACAAAGAAGGTTCACCAGATTGATTCCTGGGATGGCAGGACTTTCATATGAAGAAAGACTGGATGAACTGGGCTTGTACTCATTGGAATTTAGAAGATTGAGGGGGGATCTGATTGAAACGTATAAAATCCTAAAGGGATTGGACAGGCTAGATGCAGGAAGATTGTTCCCGATGTTGGGGAAGTCCAGAACAAGGGGTCACAGTTTGAGGATAAAGGGGAAGCCTTTTAGGACTGAGATGAGGAAAAACTTCTTCACACAGAGAGTGGTGAATCTGTGGAATTCTCTGCCACAGGAAACAGTTGAGGCCAGTTCATTGGCTATATTTAAGAGGGAGTTAGATATGGCCCTTGTGGCTATGGGGATCAGGGGGTATGGAGGGAAGGCTGGGACGGGGTTCTGAGTTGGATGATCAGCCATGATCATAATAAATGGCGGTGCAGGCTCAAAGGGCCGAATGGCCTACTCCTGCACCTATTTTCTATGTTTCTATGTTTCTAATTTACTACCTCATCTTAATGCCAAGCGATTAATCTTGCTTGACCAAACTCCCATGCAGGACCTTGCCAAATACAAGTCAATATGGACAACATCCACTGCCTTGCTTTCATCAGCTTTCCTGGTAACTTCCTCAAAAAACTCTGTAAGACTGCACAAAGCTATGCTGGCCATCCCTAATCATTCCCTGTCTATTCAAATACTAATATATTCGGTCCCTTAGAATACCTTCCAATAACTTTCCCACTACTGATGTCAGACTCAGCGGCCTATAATTTCCTGATTTATTCTGAGAACCTTTTTTAAACAGTGGAACAACCATCATCAGCTATCCTCCAATACTTCACTTATGCTATTGATGCTTTAAATATCTCTGCTAAGGCTCAAGCAAGTTCTGCACCTCCCTCCCACTGGGTCCAAAGGAACACCTTGTCAGGGATTTTTCATAGAAACATAGAAAACCTACAGCACAATACAGGCCCTTTGGCCCACAATGCTGTGCCGAACATGTACTTACTTTAGAAATTATCGAGGGTCATCCATGGCCCTCTATTTTTCTAAGCTTCATGTACCTGTGCAGGAGTCTCTTAAAAGACCCTATCGTATCCACCTCCACCATCATCACCGGCAGCCCATACCACGCACTCACCACTAACTGCATAAAAAAACTTACCCCTGACATCTCCTCTGTACCTGCTTCCAAGCACCTTAAAACTGTGCCCTCTCGTGTTAGCCACTTCAGCCCTCTGAAAAAGCCTCTAACTATCCACACGATCAATGCCTCTCATCATTTTACACACCTCTATCAGGTCACCTCTCATCCTTCATCGCTCCAAGGAGAAAAGGCCAAGTTCACTCAACCTATTGGGCAATCTCCCCAATCCAGGCAACATCCTTGTAAATCTCCTCTGCACCCTTTCTATAGTTTCCACATCCTTCCCCGTAGTGAGGTGACCAGAACTGAGCACAGTACTCCAAGTGGGGTCTGACCAGGGTCCTATATAGCTGTAACATTTCCTCTCAGCTCTTGAACTCAGTCCCATGTTGATGAAGGCCAATACACCGTATGCCTTCTTAACCACACAGTCAACCTGCACCACACATCAAAGTTGCTGGTGAACGCAGCAGGCCAAGCAGCATCTGTAGGAAGAGGTGCAGTCGACGTTTCAGGCCGAGACCCTTCGTCCTGATTGATGCTGCTTGGCCTGCTGCGTTCACCAGCAACTTTGATGTGTGTTGCTTGAATTTCCAGCATCTGCAGAATTCCTGTTGTTTGCGTTTAAAGTCAACCTGCACTGCAGCTTTGAGTGTCCTATGGACTTGGACCCCAAGAATCCTTTGACCCAACACACCGCCAAGAGTCTCACCATTAATACTGTATTCGGTCATCATATTTGACCTACCAAATGAACCACCTCAGACTTATCTGGCTTGAATTCCATCTGCCACTTCTCAGCCCGGTTTTACATCCTATCGATGTCCCACTGCAATCTCCGACGCTATCCACAACGCCAACCTTTGTGTTATCAGCAAATTTACTAACACATCCCTCCACTTCCTTATCCAGGTCATTTATAAAAATCATGAAGAGAAGGAGTTCCAGAACAGATCTCTGAGGCACACCCTAATTAGACTCAAGCCTGAAAATTCTTTTACCTCTTGAATCTGTAAACGTCCCATGACATCGCTACTGCTTTGACTCACTTCTCCCGAGTAAATGCCGATGCAAAAATCAACTTCAGATCTCCCCCATCTCTTTTGGCTCCATGTGTAGATTACCATTCTAAACTTTCCAAGGGCCAGTTGTATTCCTTGCAACCCATTCGCTCCTAATTTATCAGTGGAAGCCCTTAATATGTTCTTTCACCTTAACTGCGAGAAAAACCTTATGCATTCTTTTAGTCCTCTTGATTTATTTATTAAGTGTCCTCTTGCAATTCTTATATTCCTCAGGTACTTAATTTGTTGCTACCTGCCTATACCTGTGTTACCCTTTCACCGGGCTCATATGCAAACTTGGCTAGCAGCAATGTAGCTCAATTGTGACAAGGCGACCTTTCATAAACAATATTTGTCCGGGGTCAGTATGATTTGGGGTTCAACCAAATAGGAATGGCATGATGTTCCAATTAAAGAATCCTCGGTTTGAGCTAATGCTGTGTAAATACTGCCCGTTTAGAATTGTCGGTCAGCACGAAGTAAAAGATCGTACACTGCATAAAATTATAAAAAAAGTATCCTTACCAATTTCAGCTTTATTGAACAGTTAACAGGAAAAAGAAAAGAAAAGGGCCCATTACAGCTAAATCAGGCCAATGTGTACATAGCCATTGGTGCTCATCTCTTCCAAAGTTGGATATTTTAGGGTGCATCTCTTACTCACACACTGAACCCATGGTCTGTGTGAAAAACACATGCCACATTGTCAAACTCCCCTCAAAGACCAAGTTGAGTAAACTAGCTCACTCTCTCAGGAGTATTACCCTTCCTCCTTGGAGCCATTCATCAGCACAAGGCACTTCTTGCAATGGGGACTCTCCTTCCAATGGCATTCTATGGCACCTTCCCTTCTGTCCTACTCCGCAGCTCCTGCCAAAAGTCCCCAAACCATACTATTGTCCGTCACAAAACTCTCTCTGCCCTGCTCTCTCTGGAACTTTCTCCAAATCTCACCATCCTGATTGGCTGACACAATAATCCTAAATTGAACAGTATACTAAATAATAATACTAAATTAGTTTTGTATCTTTAGCCAAAACCAAAACATTCTACCAGCAGGACTCACTAATTTTGCAGAAAACTGCTAAAATGAAATAACTACAACATAGCAGCAGGAATCTTAATCAGGACATTACACCTGCTATGCACCTCCTTTCTTTTCTTAACCAGGGCCTCAATATCTTTCACAAACTAAGGCTCCTTAATCTATTTATCTTTTTTTTATTATTCTGACAGGCACATACAAGTCTTATACTCTCAAAATTTCACTTTTAAAGGCCTCCCACTTACCAGGTACAGCTTTGCCAGAAAACAGCCTGTCCCAATCCACACTTGCCAGATCTTGTCTGAGATCATCAAAATTGATCTTTCTCCAATTTAGAATCTCAACCCAAGGACAAAACCTATCCTTTTTCACAATTCCCTTTAAAATAATGACCTTATGATCACTAGGTGCAAAGTGTTCCCCTACACAGACTTGCGTCACCAGCCCTTTCTCATTCCAATATTAGGAGAGAAAGATTAAGGAAACTTTCCTGAGCATATTTGTCAAACTCTATCCCATTTAGTCCTTTTACAATATGGGAATCCCAGTCAATATGTGGAAAGATAAAATCACCTACTATGACAACCTGAAGTTTCTTGCAACAGTTTATACCTCTCTACAATTTGTTCTTAGAAATCCCACAGACTGTTGGGTGGAATATAGTATAGCCCTCTTAGCATTGTCATACCTTTCTTATTCCTCAGTTCCATCCATCGCACCTCATTAGATGAGTTCTCCAGTCTGTCCTGACTGAGCACTGCTGTGACATTTTCCCTGACATGTACTTCCACACCTCCCCATTTAAACCCTTCCATTCTATCACATCTGAAACAACGGAACCCCAGAATATTGAGCTGCCAGCCCTGCTCCTGCTGCAACCAAGTCTCACTCATGGCTACAATATCATAATTCCATGTGTTGATCCACGCCCTGAGCTCATCTGCCTTTCCTACAATACTTCTTGCATTGAAATATATGCTATTCAGAACATTAGTCCCATCATACTAAAGTTTGTGATTCCTAACTTTGTCTGATGTCTTTTAGAGAGGCAGGGGAGCAGCCAGATGTCTTGGTACATAGAAATAGGATGGTTTGGCAGATAAATATGTGGCTGAAAAGTTGGTGCATGGGGCAGGGCTTCGGGTTCTTGGATCATTGGGATCTCTTCTGGGGGAGGTATGACCTGTTCAAAAGTGCGGGGTTGCACATGAACTTGAGAGGGACCAATATTCTCACTGGCAGGTTTGTTAGAGCTGTTGGGGAGGGTTTAAACTAATTTGGCAGTAGGGTGGGAACCAGAGTGAAGGGACTCAGGATAGGGCAGATGGTAAAAAAATAAAGATAGCATGCAGTCAGACTGTCAGGAAGGGCAGGCAGGTGATGAGACTTAGTTGCAGCCAACAGGCTGACTATTAAAACATTATGGATACAGAATCAGGAAAGATAGCAAATACAGTACTTCAAGGTGTTGTATCTAAATTTGCGCAGTGTAAGAAATAAGGGGGATGATCTTGTTGCACTATTATAGATGGCCATGTATGATGTTGTGGCCATCACTGAATCGTGGCAGACTGATGGTTATAGTTGGGAGCTGAATGTCCAAGGTTACTCGTTATATTGGAAGAATAGGAAGATAGGCAGAGGGGGTGGTCTGGTTCTACTGGTAAAGAATGGCATCAAATCAGTAGAAAGATGTGACATAGTATCAGAAGATGTTGAATCCTTGTGGGTTAAGTTAAGAAACTGCAAGGGTAAAAGGACGTTGATGGCAGTTATATATAGGCCTCTCAACAGTGGCTGGGAGGTGGACCACAGATTAAAATGGGAAAAAGAAAAGGTGAGTCGAAAGGGCAATATTATGGTAGTCATGGGAGATTTTAACATGCAGGTCGATTGGGAAAATCAAGTTGGTAATGGATCTCAAGAGAGTGAGTTTGTTGAATGCCTAAGAGATGACTCTTTTGATCAGTTTGTTGTTGAGCCTACTAGGGGATCTGAAATACTGATTGGATGTTTTGTAATGAACTGGAGGCGATTAGGGAGCTTAAGGTAAAAGAGCCTTAGGAACCAGTAATCACAATACGACTGAGTTCAACTTGAAATTTGGAAGGGAGAAAGTAAAGTCTAATGTAACAGTATTTCAGTGGAGTAAGGGAAATCACAGTGCTATGAGAGAGGAGTTGGCCAAAGTATATTGGAAGGAGCTGCTGTCGGGGATGTAAGCAGAGCAGCGATGGTGTGCATTTCTGGGAAGAAATAAGGAAGATGAAGGCCATATGTCTTCCAAAAATGAGGAAATACTCAAATGGTAAAATAGTACAACCATGGATAACAAGGGAAGTCAAAAGTGAAAAAGCAAAAGAAAGAGCGTACAAGAAAACAAAAATTAGTGGGAAAATAGAGGACTGCGAAGTTTTTAAAAACCTACAGAGAGCAACTAAAAAAATCATTAGAAGGGAAAAAATGAAATACGAAAGCAAGCAAGCAAATAGTATCAAAGTGGACAGTAAAAGTTCTTTCAAGTATGTTAAAAATAAAGGAAAAATGTGAGTGGATATAGAACCGCTAGAAAAAGAGGCAAGAGAAATAATAATGGGGAACAAGGAGATGGCTGATGAACTAAATGAGTACTTTGCATCAGTCTTCACTGTGGAAGGCACTAGCAGTATGCCTGATGTTTTAATGTGTGAAGGAAGAGAAGTAGGTCCAGTTACTATTACAGGAGAAAGATCTTCGAAAAGCTAAAAGACCTAAAGGTACATACGTTACCCGGACCAGATAAACTGCACCCTAGGGTTCTGAAAGAGGTAGCATTAGAAATTGTGGTGGCATTAGAAAGGATCTTTCAAAATCATTTGCCTCTGGCATGGTGCCAGAGAACTGAAAAATTGCAAATGTCACTCCACTCTTCAAGAAAGGAGGGAAACAGCAGGGAGGAAATTATTGACCTGTCAGCCTGAGCTCAGTGGTTGGGAAGATATTAGAATCAACTGTTAAGGAGGAGGTGATGGAGTACTTGGTGACACAGGACAAGATAGTACAAAGTCAGCATGGTTTCTGTCAGGGAAAATCCTGCCTGACAAACCTGTTGCAGCTCTTTGAGGAGATTACAAGTAGGATAGGTAAAGGGGATGCCGTGGATGTTGTATATTTGAACTTTAAGAAGGCCTTTGATAAGGTGCCACACATGAGGTTGCTTACCAAGTTAAGAGCCCATGGTATTACAGGAAAGTTACTAACATGGTTAGAGGATTGGCTGATTGGTAAGAGGCAGCAAATGGAATAAAAGGATCCTTTTCTAGTTGGCTGCCAGTGACAGTGGTGTTCCACAGGGGTTGGTATTGGGACCACCTCTTTTGATGTTGTATATCAATGATTTAAGTGAGGGAATAGATGTCTTTGTTGCCATGTTTGAAGATGATATGAAGATTGGTGGAGGGGCAGGTAGTGTTGAGAAAACAGGTAGGATGCAGAAGGACTTAGATTAGGAGAATGGACAAGAAAGTGGCAAATGAAATACACTGTTGGAGAATGCATTGTTATGCACTTAGGTAGTAGAAGTAAATGTGCGGACTACTTCCCAAATGGGGAGAAAATCCAGGAATATGAGGTGCAGAGGGACTTGGGAGTCCTTGTGCAGAACACCCTATAGGTTAACTTGCAGGTCGAGTTGGTGGTGAGGAAGGCAAATGCCATGTTGGCATTCATTTCAAGAGGTCTAGAATACAAGAGCAAGGATGTAATGCCGAGGATTCATAAGGCACTGATGAGGCCTCACCTTGAGTATTGTGAACAGTTTTGGGCCTCTCATCTTAGAAAAAAATGTTCTGTCATTGAAGAGGGTCCAGAGGAGTTCACAAGGATAATTCCAGGAATGAAAGGGTTATTATACGAGGAACATTTGATGGCTCTGGGTCTGTACTCACTTGAATTCAGACGGGTGAGGGGAGATCTCGTTGAAACCTTGCGAATGTTGAAAGGCCTAGACAGAGTAGATGTGGATTGGATGTTTCCCATGGTGGGAGAGTCTGGGACAAGAGGGCACAGCCTCAGGATAGAGGGTCGCCCTTTCAAAGCAGAGATGCGGAGAAATTTCTTTAGCCAAAGGGTGGTGAATTTGTGGTATTTGTTGCCACGTGCAGCTGTGGAGGCCAGGTCATTAGGTGTATTTAAGGCAGAGATTGATAGGTTCTTGATTGGACATAGCATGAAAGGTTACAGGGAGAAGGTAACTGGGGTTAAGGAGGAGAAAAAGGATCAGCCATGATTGAATGGTGGAGCAGACTCGATGGGCTAGTTGGCATTATTCTGCTCCTATGTCTTATGGTCTTAACACTCTGTTTCCACAGCCTCTGTACTATCTGTTCTGGCAATCTGTTTCCCATCACCTCGCAACTCTAGTTTAAACACAGCTGCCCCACTCCCCCCCCCCCCCACTGCCGGTGCAGTACTAGCAATCGTCCTGCTAGAATATTAGTTCCCCTATTCTTCTGTACTGGTCCTACTTTTGCTAGAAGAGACCCCAGTGATCCAAAAATCTGAAACACTCCCTCCTTCACCAACTGTTTAGCCATGTGTTAAACTTCCTGTCTGTGGTCTCACTAGCTTATGGCATGGGTAGCTGTCCTGGAGGTCATCCCTTCCTTTAACGTAGCACGTAGCTCTCTGAACTCACTTTGCAGAACCTCATCCTTCCTCCTACCTATGTTATTGGTGTCTATATGGACCCAGACCTTTGGCTGCTTACCGTCCCACTTAAGAAAGCTGAGGACTCACCCAAGATGTCCTGGAATCTGGCACCTGGTAGGCATCCACAGAACCTCCTTTCTATTCCCCTAACAAATCCCTTAACACCACAAGTCGACTCTTTTCCCCACTTCCCTTCAGCTCCAGAGCCACACTCAGGGCCAGAGACCTGGCCACTGTGACATTTCTCTGCTAGGTCTCACCCGCATGGGCTGTTTAACCTCTTTCACCCTCCCAACTCTCATCCAGTTTTCTGTGTCCTTGCACCTTGGGTGTAACTGCTATAACTGTTATGTTTGTTTTAATAAAGACAAACTTTGGGTGGGATTTAACATTAGCACATACTTATTTAGAGGACATTCTAGCCATGGCTTCTAGCTCCACACTGAGTGCATGTGACATCACCCCCATGTTATTTCTGATTCCAGGTGAACTGCCTGCATTGCCCACTGGCATCTGAAGTTCTATAGTATATGCACATATGATAACATATCTTCTCCCTTTAAAGAAAAATACAAATGCAATACAATGTCCTTATAAACCTGCAACAAGCTGTAATGCTTTCCAACAAAGTTATTGACATTAACTTCAGTTGTATTGAGCAAATACAATCCCTTTTCACTCATCGAATCTCAATCAGTCTCTGAGGTGGTTTTATGATCCTTCTTGGTCTACTTTTTCTCTCCACAGGTGTATTGCTTTCACTTGTTGTGTTATATTAGTTTCTTTTTTAGAACACTGATCAACATGTTTCTTTCTTTCACATTTTTCTGCCAAGCTCCTACCTGTTTGTCTCTGTTCTTGTTCTTACTGTGTGACCATAATTCACTCCATGTACATCATAATAGAGCCCTGGACTACATCCATGTAATCAGTAAGTCTTTGCAAATGTTTCAACTGAATGAATCTCAATTCATGGAGCTCCTTCTGTTGGCTGCATATCATAGATAGCAACTCCTCATGATGATTTGCTTTGAACTGGTGCTGTTGTTCTGACCTTGAGTTCTGTGTGAACTTCCATCTTCCTTTTTATTTTTCCTTTACAACTTCAGAGAGGATCATGGAGAATTTTAGATTTTCACTTTAAATGGAAGTCGATGAGAGGCAGATTTTAAACCACAGCTGTATGACATGGAAGCAAGATTGGTGACTTCTTCATCATGATCACTCTGTTCAGCACTGGCATCCTGACTGTCATGCTGGTGTAACTGGTACAGATGTCTATGCAAAGTGGAGTTCTTGTGTTTCTCCTGCATAACCTCTCTGGAGCTCTTGTCAATGCTGTTATAATGCTCTCAGGTTACATCAGGTAAGCATCTGAGCCCCTCAAAGACATCTGTGTACTCTTCCATGAGTGTTGCATGGTCATCTTTCACCTATGAAGCCACTCTGAAAAATGGTTCCACCAGGTTCCGCCTTTTACACGCACTCAGACCTAATATCGGCCGTACTCTTATTTCAACAATCAGTAGTTGTGTCTTTAGTTGCGGCCCCTTGTGCTTAAATGTCACTATACAGCCCCCTTTTGCTGGTACATTCTCTCTAGTCTAGACAGTCACTTTTAACTTCACTGGATAAATCTTGCTCTTTACTTTGAGAGTCTTGAAATCACCTATGGATAATAGATTCATCGATGTCAAGCTTGAATAGAGTTACTGTCTTGTTCATAGTCACTGGAACAATCCATTTTGTGTTAACAGTATCAGCAGTCTATATCGAATCGACAAAGATTTCCTCCATTTCCTCAGCAACCATGTGCACCTTATTCTTAGTAGCCCCAGCTTTGCAGCACTTTGCTTCTTTCCACAATTAATTCAGGACTATCCATAGGCAGGACACATCTTTGGAATGTGTCTACCTCCACATTTGCTGGTTGAGCCTACCTCTCTGCTTCACTATTGCTTTGGGAAGTGCCTTGTGCTCTGTCCCTCTGCTTTCACAGCATTCACTGTTGTGTCTGTCTTGTGCAGCTTCTTGGCTTGTGTTTGTGTGGTCTGTGCTGCCCTATGCATATCCATAGACTTTTGCAGCGTTAAATCTTTTTCAAGGAGCAGGCTTTCTCCAAGTCCATTATCTAGGATTCTGCAAACTTTTTTGTCTCTAGCTAGCGAGACTCTCAAATTTTCAAACTCACAGGAACTTATTCAGTGTATGAAGCTCAGCTAAGAATTAGTCAAAGCTACCATCTTGTTTCTGGTCACAGGAAAAGAACTTACATCTTTCAAACATGATGTTTTTACTTGGGACTAAATACTCCTCAGATTTTGTCATCACGGTGTCCAATGTCAGGGCTGTCTCATCAATTTGAAAGTTGTTACAGATGTCCAAAGCATCTTTGCCAATCACATGTAGAAAGATGAGACGCTTTCAATTTTTCAAACACGCCTCCGGCTTTGTTCGCATCTAAATATATATTGAAACGCTGTTTGAAATGTTTTCAGTTGTCAGTTAGATTGACAGTAAACTGCATAGGGATGGGAGGACTTAGCTTATCCATTACAGAATTTTTGGGCTCTTACCTGAGTCTCTCTCAGGACTCAACATGCTTTCTGGCTGGCAGCTTCTCTCCATCGGAATCTAGTGTCTCTTTCTTAATTGTTCAAGGTACATTTAATCCTTACGCTGACTTCTGACACCACATTATATTTGTTCTTAATAATGACAAACTTTGCATTGTTTTTAACGCTACCACATATTTATTTACAGGATGCACCAGTTATGGCTTCTAGCTCCAAACTGAGCTCTTGCGACCAGCACACCCACATCACTTCAGGTTCCGGGTGAACCACCCACTTTGCACACTGGGAACTGAAGTTTGTTATTAAGTACACACGTAATAACACAGTAATTATCTCTCTATATGTCTTGTCTATCACCCCTCAGCCCCCAAATTATCTGGAGTTCATCCAGTTCCAGCTCTAACTCCTTAATGTGGAGTGTGAGAAGCTGCAGCTGTATGCACTTCTTGCAGGTGAAGTCATCAAGGACACTGGAGGTCTCCCTGCCTTCCAGAGAGGCAGGAGATGAGGTAAGGAATCCTCACGCCAAACAAAACATCCTTAATTGTGTATCTAGTAATGTAACTATGGAGTTTATGAAGAACTTTGAAGCCATAAATCAACATGATTATGTGCAGATACGAGCAGACTCAGCAGACCAGGAACAGTAGATTATTAGCTTTCATTATTTTCATTAAAACCTTTGCAACCTATGGTTCTTCCTAGTCTTCAAGCCTACATCCCAAATTCTTCTAACTACTGTGCTCATGCCGCTTAACTGACTTTTCTTCTGGCCTACCCCATGATAGTCTGGCACCTCATGGAATATCAGGCTCGGCTACTCTCAGTTTCTACAGTACAGGCACCTTGTGCAGTGTTAGTATTGAGCCTGGCCTGACTTCGATGCTGGAAGCACAGGTGATGTCAAACCTACTTGTCAATCAGTCTCTACAGTGTTGGTATCTTACACAGAGTTGTTGGCTATCATGTGACTTTGGCCTTCTCTGGCTGTCAATCACTGGAGGTATCACACCTGCCTGGTTATTGGTCTTAAAAGACAACTAGTAACTCATTCCCACTCCACTTCAGATTTTCTTTGAGTTCTCTTTGACAAAATTAAGCCAAGTTTTCATTCAATTACTATTCAGTAGGATCACATACCCCGGCGGGGGGCGGGGGGGGGGGTGTTACACTGCACTCCATTGGTAGATCCCACCATCTAGTAAACATCCTGACATCCTGGGACAACTTATATTACCTTGGACTACCCTAAGTACCTTAAAAAAAACCTTTAAAAGAACAGTACCTTTAAAACAGGCCCTTTCACTTTTATAGACAGAGAAAGAATGACAGCATTTTATTTGTCTTTTTTTCATTTAATTTTTCATGTATTCTATTTATTTTAATCTTCAGCATGGAATCCTAAGATTCAGCATGGCTGCTCTGCCACTGTGAGCTGTGCTGCCCAACAACCCCCCAATTTAACTCTAAGGACAATTTACAATGACCAATTACCAACTAACTATATCTTTGGACTGTGGGAGGAAACTAGAGCACCCTGAGAAAACCCAGGCATTTGGAGTTCAATTGGGGTGTACTCTGTAAGGAGTCTGTAGAGGGCAGACATACAGACTTTTTACAGAGGATGCCAGGATTGAACACAGAACCCCAATGCCCCAAGCTGTAATAACATTGTGCTACCTGCTTCACTACAGTGTGCCCTTCATCTCGTCTCACCTTGCTTGTTGTTAGGCATAATAACAATGTGGTTAGAGCTGTCACTGAGTCCCAGAACAAGCCCTTTATATTTTCGGAAACTTCTGGTAAATGGATCAGAAGATATTTGCAGTTTAATTAGAAAAATAAACTTCTGTTCCCTGGGGAATTTCAGTAAGTTGTTTCTGATTGTATTATTGGTCTCTAGTCTTTTGTTCTATGGCAGTGGTCCCCAACCTCTGGGCCACAAAGCATGTGCTACTGGGCCGTGAGGAAACAATATGATTTGGCGATATGAAATTATATGAGTCAGCTGCACCTATCCTCATTCCCTGTCACACACTGTTGAACTTGAAATAACCTACCAAATCATACCAAGTAACACATAGAACCTAAAATAACACTAACATATAGTAAAAGCAGGAATGATATGATAAATACACAGCCTATATAAAGTAGAAATAATGTATGTACAGTGTAGTTTCACTTGACAGAATCAGGAAGATTAAGCCAAGACCAATTTGTAGAAAAAAAAATCGGCGCGTACACGCATGCGCATGTCATCTATGCGCACACAGGTGTTCGCGCAAAGCTTCATGGTCATGGTAGTCTTTCTCGGGGTAAACACAAGTGTCCCGTATTTGCCTGCTACTTTTGTCCCTTATTTGGGAGTAAGAAAGTTGGCAACCCTACTTGAACACCCCCCCCCCCGCCCGCTCCGGTTGGCCGGTTAACAAGAATATTGTCAATATTAAACCAATCCGCGGTGCAAAAAAAGATTGGGGACCCCTGTTCTATTGGACGGAGGCTAGCAACACCACTGTTGTTGGCCAAATCAAATGTGGTGACTAATCAGCATATTGAAAATCTGGCTGAATGGTGCCACAATAACAACCTCTCTTTCACTATCAGCAACACCAAAGAGCTGATTATGGACTACAGGAGGAGAAATCTGGAGGTCCGCAAGTCAGTTCTCATCAGGGGATCATAGATGGAGAGGGTCAGTAACTTCCATCTCAGTGTTATCATTTGAAAGGATCTGTCCAGGATCCAGCACAGATCCTCTGAAATGATCCAGGATCTAGCACATTCCAAAGAAGGCATGGCAGTGCCTCTACTTTCTTAGGAGTTTAAAACTAAAACTTCGTCATCTAAAACTTTGAGCAACTTCTATAGATGCACAGTGGAGAGTATACTGACTGTTTGCATCACAGCCTGGTATGGGAGCACCAATGCCCTTAAATAGAAAAGCCTGAAATGGTACTGGATACAGCCCAGTCAATCACAGGTGAAGCCCTCCCCACCAATGAGGATATCTACAAGGAGCCCTGTCACAGGAAAGCGGCATCCATCTTCAAGGAGCTCCATCATCCAGGCCATGCTCTTTCTCACTGCTGCTGTCAGGAAGGAACTGCAGGAGACTTAAGTCCCGCACCCTCAACAATCAGGCACCTGAACCAGAGTGGATAACTTCACTCACCCCAATAGTGAACTGATTGAACTAATTCTACAACCTATGGACTCACTACAGCTCATATTTGTCATATTATTTCTTGCTTATTAATTTATTATTATTATTTTGTACTTGCACAATTTGTTGTCTTTTTGCACATTGGTTGTCAGTCTTTGTATATAGTTTTTCATTGGTTCAATTGTGTTTCTTTGTATCCATTGTGAAAGTCCATAAAAAATGAATGATTCCTGCCGGATCGACTTTAACATCAGAGGAGCCTCGGTACATCATAACCTCCCTGGCCCGAGTGACTTTGAATTCCTCTGACAGCCGCTGATGGGGAGCTGCAACTTGGTGAAATGCCCATACAGGGCAATGCAGCTTAAGGTCCAGGGGAGCCCCAATCACCTGCGGAGAAACTGACTGATGGTCTTCCCTAGAGCCTCTGCTGTTGACATTCTCACCTCGTAGACTAGAAGGGGCCAGAGTAGCCATGGCAGGGCTCCGTGTTGGTACATCCAGGCTTTGAGTTTTCCTAGAAGCCCCGATTTGTCAATCGTGGTGAGTCAGGTTATCAAGTTGCTCCTGGTTTGTTAAAGTGTGGCTGTGTCCTTCAGGGAACTGTTGAAGATCTTGCCCAGGCTCTTGACTGGTTTTTCTGTCACCGATGGAATCTGGATCCCTCCCAGGGTAAAGCGGAACCGGTTGGCCACTCTTCCCTTCTTCAGGACCAGAGACCTGGACTTAGTTGGTTTAAAGCTCATCCTTGCCCATGAGATGAGCCGTTCCAGCCCTTGAAGGAGCCATCTGCACCCGGGGACGGATGTTGCCATCACTGTCACGTCATCCATGAACGCTCTTATGGAGGGCTGCCGAGTACCAGATCTAGATATGGGACCTCTACGTTCCACCTCCACTGATTTGACAATCACGTTCATGGCCAATGAGAAGAGTGACACCGAGATTGTTCAGCCAGTGATTATGCCCTTCTCCAGCCGATGCCAAGCGGATGTTAGTGACCCTGAGGAGACTCTCAACCTGAAGTCGCTGTAATAGTCCAGAATGAGGTTTTGGATCATCTCTGGAACATAGTGTCTTGACAGTGCTGTTTCAATGAGCTTGTGTGGGATGGATCCATAAGTGTTGGTTAGGCCTAGCCAGAGTGCTGCAAGGTCTTCTCTGCTCTCCCTTGCCTCCTGGATCAGCTGGGTCACCACTCCTGTGTGCTCTAGGCATCCAGGTACTCCTGGGACTCCCTCCTTCTGTACTGAGGTGTCTATGTATCCATTCTTTAACACATCAAAGGAAATCATGTACAGATTTGTGGAGGAGGATAAAGAAATGGGATTATTGCACCAAAAAGCCAAAAGTAGCACATCAGGCCAATTGATCTGTTTTTGGCTGTTGGAGTCTATACTGTTTTCACCTCAGCTTTCGATCCATTTGATTTTATCAGCAGCTCATAATCTTTAATGGACAAAGAATGTCAGTAATATAGAGACTTGTGGCATATCTCATGCTTGTTGTATGCAGATGTTATGTTGATAAATAGTGGGTTTGTACGTGCAATGCACAACGGTTTTGGGACAGCTAAGTGTTATCTTTGTTAAAATATAATGAACAACATTTCAGATGGACACATATTTAAACTAAATTACATCCTTATTAAATGGACCGCTAAAAGCTATGAGAAATTTAGAGTTCAAATTTTCTGATTTATTTAACAATTTACCTTCCCTGTCAGAAAAAAATTGCAGTTGACTAATGCAAACCATTATAAAGTCAAATTTAAAAAGAAAATGGTGGTGTGCCAATAAATACTGCATCTTAGTAATTACCAATATTTGGGCAGAGCGAGGGTTGTAACTGATGTTTTTAAAAGACTGTGTACAGTATATTTTCCAGTGTTTACATTTTACCCAGGAAAGGGATGTGTACAAATTATATATCTGTACAGGAAAAATAAACCTCGGATGAATCAACTGAAAATAAATGAAGTGTGAACAGTGGGACTGCGAATGTACATTAAACCGCACAGACAACGAATTTGGCAAAATTCTGAAAATGAATATTTTTATCTTATTCTCAATTATATATTATTTATCGCTGGGAAACAGAGTTAGGATATTCATAAGGATTTGTTAATTGCATGTATGGAGTTTAAGACATCCTCATAAATGATGTTTTGGGGTAATGATCCCTTCCATTAAATAACCCAAAGGACCTGCCCATGTTTTGGAGTAGCCTCCACAATTCAATAGGAAGGTTTCACTCAGTTTGCAAAATAGGTTACTGTCATTGTCCAGCTGTCTCTTCACTGTATAATTCAAACACAATATGAGCATACACATAGTTTTAATTACTACAAAATGTACACAGTGAACAAATAAACTTAAATTAAGCCATATTAGTATATTTGTTTTAATATTCACTGAAAGAAAGGAAACATTTTAATTGCAAAGTTCATTTGGAAATAAATAATTCAAGTGTATAACTTTTAATATTCGGAGGAATATTTCAACTCTGAACTTCATTTTGAAGTATGTAGCAGAATACTGTCTTAAGTGTAGGATTGTAGAGGCGATTCAAAACAGTGTGACAATTCCATGGATACTTAAGATATAGATTTTATTATTAGATATTGTGAGTCTCTTAAAATTAGAAATGTTTGCATAACTGTGGAATTATTAAATGTTTTTTAATGAGTAGCAAAATGATAAGTACTTATAAAAATTGGCTTTATTTGCCTCATATATTTCAATACAAAGTGAAATGCAATGTTTTGCATTAAATCAGTGAAGATTACTGGTCACCACATTTCAAGGGCCAACACCTCATTAACCTTAAGCATACATCTTTGGAATATGGGAGGAAACCAGAGCACCTAGAGGAAACTCACATGGTGACAGGCGAATGTACAAACTCTTTACAGACAGCGGCAGGAGTCAAACACTGATCTTACTGCTGGTGCTGTATTAGCATTTCGATAATTGCCATGCTACCGTGCTGTGCGCCCCTCCCCTCTCACCCCTCCCCCCCCCACACACACATACAGTATATCCTATATTCCAATCTTCATTGAATACTAAATGTTAAACTCTACTGCACAAGATCATAAAGACCATAAGACCATCAGACATAGGAGCAGAATTAGGCCATTTAGCCCATCGAGTCTGCTCCATCCTTCCATCATGGCTGATTAATTATCTCTCTCAATCCCAATCCCTGCCTTCTTCCTGTAACCTTTGACACACTGGATAATCAAGAACCTACGAATCTCCACCTTCAACATACCCAATGGCTTGGTCTGCACAGTTATCTGTGGTAATGAATTCCACAGATTCACCACCCTCTGGCTAAATAAATTTTTCTTCATCTCTATTCTAAGTGGACACCCCTCAATTCTAACGTCCAACACTTTCCCAATATAGGAAACATCCTCTCAACATCCACTCTATCTAGCCTATCAATATCCAAAAGGTTTCAGTGAGATACTCCCTCATTCTTCTAAACTCCAGCGAGTGCAGGCCCAGAGTCATCAAACACTCCACATATGTTAACCCTTTCATTCCCCGGATTATTCTTGTGAAGTTCCTCTGGACCCTTTTCCATGCCAGCACATCTTTTGTCAGATAAGGGGCTCAAAATTGGTGTGGTTTGGCCAATGTCTCATAAAGCCTCAACATTACATCCTTGTTTTTGTATTATATTCCTTATCAAATGAATGCTGACAATGCATCTCCCTTCCTTATTACTGACACAACCTACAAGTTAACTTTTGGGGAATCCTGCATAAGGAGACCCAAGTCCCTTTTTACCTCTAATTTTTGAATTTTCTCCCCACTTAGAAAATAGTCCATGCCTTTATTCCTCACGTTAAAGTGCATAACTATACACCTCCCTACACTATATTCCATCTGCCACTTATTTGACCATTCTCCCGATCTGTCTCAGTTCTTCTGCAGACACCCTGCCTCCTCAACTCTACTTGCCCCTCCACCTATCTTTGTATCATCTGTAAACTTGCCATAAAGTCATCAGTTCCTTCATCCAATTTACTGACATATAACATGAAAAGTAGCAGTCCCAATACCAACCCCTGCAGAACAACACTAGTCACTGGCAGCCAACCAGAAAGGGCCCCCTTTCTTTCCAATCTTTGCCTATTGCCAATCAGCCAATCTTCTATCCATGTTAGTGGTGGTGGTATCCGTTAGTCTCGCAAGACCATGGATCTGTGCCTGGAAAGTCTCTGTCCTGTCCAGAGCGCAGGCCTGGGCAAGGTTGTATGGAAGACCGGCAGTTGCCCATGCAGCAAGTCTCCCCACTCCACGACACCGATGTTGCCCAAGGGAAGGGCAAGGGCCAATACAGCTTGGCACCAGTGTCATCGCAGGAGTTGCCAGAACAAGGTTGAAGGCAGTGTCGGGCTGCCTTAGGGACTCCAGCTCTGGATTTGTCTTCAGGGTTTACTCCCGAAGCCTTTCCCATGAATGGGTATGGCCGCAAGGCAGCAGGGGTTTGAAATCAGAGTTTATCCATGTTAGTAACTTTCCTGTAACACCATAGACCCTTATCTTATTAAGCAGCCTCATGTGTGGCACCTTGTCAAAGGCCTTCTGAAAATTCAAATAACATCCATTAACTCTCCTTTGTCTATCCTGCCTGTTATTTCCTCAAAGAATTCCAACAGAGTTGTCATGCAAGGTTTCTCCTTTAGAAAACTATGAAGACTTTAGCCTATTTTATAATACGTCTCCAAATACTTTGAAACCTCCTCCGTAATAATGGACGCCAATATCTTTTCAACCACTGAAGTAAGGCTAACTGGCCTATAATTTTCTTTCTTCTGTCTTCCTCCCTTCTTGAAGAGTGGAGTGACATTTGCAATTTTCTAGTCCTTCAGAACCCTTCCAGAATCTAGTGTTTCTTGAAAGTTCATTACTGATGCCTCCACAGTCTCTTCAGTTACCTTTTTCAAAAACCTGAGGTGAGGTCCACCTGGTCCAGGTGACTTATCTACCTTCAGACTTTTCAACTTCTTGAGCAACATATCCTTAGTAATAGCAACTAACTCACTTCTGTCCCCCGATGCTCTAGTAATTCTGGCACTCTACAATTGTCTTCCACAGTGAAGTCTGACACAAAATACTTATCAAGTTTGTCTACCATTTCTTTGTTCTCCATTGCTACCTCACTAGTATCATTTTTCAGTGATCTAATATCCACTGTCTTCTCCTTTTATTCTTTATGTACCTGAAAGACCTTTCTTTTAGATTATTGGTTGGCTTTATGTTTCATCTTTTCTCTCTGTTTTGCTTTTTTAGGTGCCTTCTGTTGGTTTTTAAAAGTTTCCCAATATTCTGCCACTAATTTTTGCTATGTTATATGTCCCCTTCTTTTGCTTTTATGTTGTTTTGACTTCCTTTGTCAGCCACAGTTGCCTCATTCTTCCTTTAGAATACTTCTTCCAATACTCCCCTAGAAATATCAGCCATTGCTATTCTACCATCATCCCTGCTAGTGTCCTCTTGCAATCAACTTTGGCCAGCTCCTCTCTCATGCCTCTGTAGTTCCTTTTACTCCACTCTAATACTAATACATCTGACTTAACTTCTCCTTCTTAAACCGCAGGATGAATTACATCACATTATGATCACTGCCTTCTAAGAGTTAATTTACCTTAAGCTCCCTAATCAAATCTGTGTCATTATATAACACCCAATTCAGAATTGTCATTCCCCCAGTGGAGTCAACCACAACCTGTTCTAAAAAAAGCATCTTGTAAGCATTCTACAAATTACCTCTCTTCCAGTTCTGCACCAACCAAATGTTCCAATCTACCTGCATGCTGGTAAGCTATAGCACTGCACCCCCCCCCCCAGTAATTGACCCCGCAACAGCATCCAAAGTGGTAGACATTATTGAGGTGAATGGTCACAGTGATTCTCTGCACTGGTTGCCTATTCTCTTTCCCTCCCCTGACAGTCACCCAGGTGCCTGCCTCATGCAACTTAGGGGGTGACCACCTCCCTGTAGCTTTTATCTATCATCTCAGTTTCCTGTATAAGCCAAGGGTCATCGAAGTGCAGCTCCAGTTCCTTAACACAGTCCCTAAGGAAGCAGGATAGCAAGTATTTTTGATAATAACACCTGGAATACACTTATCCAATGATAAGGTAGAACGACCAAGTTGATCATTTTATCTTGGCTGTAAGCATGTTTACTACCGTTACTCAGAAAGACCTCAGCTGACTGGTGTGACACTGAAGCTAACCTTTTGCTCCAATTGCAGAGCTTTGAGGCTTTTGAAGATTACTTAAAGGGAAAGTAAACCCAGTCCTTTAACCATCTTACTTGGGATAGATATATGTTTGCCAGTGAGCAAGACTCAAAACTGGAATTCTGGAAGTAGCCCAGAAACTCTTCCTAAATTCAGAAATTTTTTCGACAGTAATGTGAGAGCTTCAATATTGCTAAATTCCCCTTCGGAAAGCTACCATTTCTCTTTGGCAGTCCCCTATCATGGAAGATGTGTTGCTTTCACTATATTTTTGGAATGTGCAAAAAGCCTGGGCAAGAATTCTTTTCACAAAGCAGTAGCCATCGTGCACTGGTTACCTCACAGTCTCGATGGAATGTCTTTTTGTCCAATGGATTAGCGTTACTAAAGATAAAGATTAGTTTTACTTCTCGTGTACATCAAACACATAGGGAAGTGCATTATTTGCATCAACAACCAAGACAATCCGAGGAGGTGCTAAGGCAGCTACAAGTGTCATTATATGTCCAATGCCAATGAGCATGGCCACAACTTACTAACCTTCTCCAATATGTCCTTGGAATATGAGAGGATACTTTATACCTTATTGTCGCCAAACAATTGATACTAGAACGTACAATCATCACAGCAATATTTGATTTTGTGATTCCTGCTCCCCGGATTACAAATTGATAGTAAATATTAAAAATTTAAATTATAAATCATAAATAGAAAATAGTAAAATGGAAAGTAAGGTAGTGCAAAAAAAAAACCAAGAGGCAGGTCCAGATATTTGGAGGGTATGGCCCAGATCCGGGTCAGGATCCATTCAGCAGTCTTATCACAGTTGGAAAGAAGCTGTTTCCAAATCTGGCCATACGAGTCTTCAAGCTCCTGAGCCTTTTCCTGGAGGGTAGAGGGACGAAAAGTGTGTTGGCTGGGTGGGTCGCGTCTTTGATTATCCTGGCAGCACTATTCCGACGGTGTGCGGTGTAAAGTGAGTCCAAGGCCGGAAGATTGGTTTCTGTGATGTGCTGCGCTGTGTTACCCACACACTTTTGGTGATGAAAATACGGCTGTGGGAATTGAACCCCGTTCGTCCAATTATTAGCGCTATAAAGTGTTACGCTAACTACTGCACTAACATGCTGGGAAAGATAATTAGAGAGTAGGCTCAACTGCAGGACTTAACCTACAGTACATAGACTCTGTGGTTAGTGTTGCTGCCTCGCACCTCCATGGTCTCAGGTTTGACTCTAACAGCGGGTGCTGTCTGTATGGTTTGCATGTTCTTTCTGTGACCATTTGGGTTTTCCTTGTGTGTGCTGGTTTCCTCCCACATACCAAAGACATGCTGATTGGTAGGTTAATTTGCTGCTATATATTGTCCCAAGAGTTGGTAGGTTGTGGAATTGTGGATGGAGTGTTGACGGAAATGCAAGAGAATAAATTAGATTTATGTAAATGAATGCCTGATGTTTGGCATTTAGGGCCAAAGACACAGTTTTCTTGCTGTAAGACTCTTTGACAAATGCATATCATGACCTGGACACTGTCCGCACACTTTTCCTTAAAAACTCCTTCTCACAAACATTAACCTGATCTTGTCTCTCCGTTGGAAACAACCCTCTTTAATCTTCCTATCTTTACTTTACTTCCCTTAATTGTTTTCATTAGTCCTCTCCCTCCTCAGTTACTCTCCCACTAGCTCATTCCTCTTCACTCCTTTCCTACCCTGTTAGCCCCGTGTCAGCTTCTTTTCATCCTGTCTCCCCTGTTCTCCTGCATCACTTGACAGCTGTCCAAGAGAGAGACCACTTACCAATTGATGCTGATCATCTTCTGTGCTCTCCCTAGTTGTCAATCAACAGCTACATTGCAGAAAGCCAGTCACCAAGTCCTGATCCTCTGAATCTCACTTTGAACTTTCCATCTCTCCTGCAATTCCAGGCCCAAAACATTAAAAGGCAATTGTAGGTCAGGGGGGAAAAAAGATAGGAAACAAAAAACAGCATAACAGGAACTGACCAGAAAATACTCAAGGCAACAAATATTCAGAGTTGATACATATCAGTTTACAAGGCAGTATCTTGGATCCTAAATAGTAACTAATTGTGTTTTTTTTTCTCTCTCCAGTTAAATTCACTCTGCCTCTTCACTTATTCCTTTAAATATTGCATTTTTTTTTAAAGCAGGTAATTCCTTCCAAAACAAATTTCTGAGTGAGCCTTCTTCCTCGGTACTTTATCAGAGAGCAGTCGATATTCAATCCCCCATTTTCATAGAGTATTATTAGCCTTCCTTGTAATCCTTTGAGAAAGTATTTTGAAAATGTGCCCTGATGTAACTATTTCAATGAGCAGTGGAAACAACTTATCACAGCTGTACTATCTTGTTTTGAAGATCTCTATCAGATCACCCCATACTTCAACACCAATAGAAAAAGTTCTAATATCTCAAGATTCTCTCAATAACATCATTGGCTTTATCTGTAGCATTTGTTAAAAAAAATTTGTATCTTTCATAAGATAGAAAGTTATTTACAATATTCCAGATGTGGCCAAATTTAATCCTTGCACTGTTTTGTCATGGTTTTTTGGTCTAACTTTCTTTAGTTGTAATCCTACAAGAGAATGGAAATCTTGCTCCAGCTGTCCAAGGTTTCCTGAGATTCCTTCTCGAACATTGCCTGCACTTTTGATCCCTATACTTAAGGAAAGATATAAACACAAAAGATTCAGCAGATGCTGGAAATCCAAAGCAATACACATGAAATGCTGCCGGAAATCAGCAGGTCAGGCACATCTATGGAAATGAATGAACAGTCGACAGTTTGGACAAGACCCTTCATCAGGATCCTTCAGATCCTGGTGCCGCCTGACCTGCTGAATTCCTCTAGCATTTTATGTGTGTGTTGTTGAGGAAGGATATACATGTCTAAAATTAGTGCAAAATAGGTTCACTTGATTGACTCCTCTGATGAGGGTATTGTTTTGCAAGAAAATATTGAGTATAATGGCACAGAGAAAGTCAGGAATTTAGAAAAAAAATAAGAGGAAACATGAAAGATCTTATGATTTTGATGAAGTGGACACATTGGACATTTTCTTGGTGGAGCAATATAGAATTGTGGGAGAGAGCACTTGTTTTCAGAAGTAGAAATTTCCAGATAAGATTCAGTTAAGGAGGAATTTCTTCTTTCAGAGAGTTGTAAATCTTTAGAATTCTCTTCCACAGGGGCCTGTATGTATTCTCAAAGCTGAGATAGGTATTTTTTTGATGAAAGGGGAGTTGGAGGTTATAGGGGTCAGTTTAGGAGATCAGCTACTATCTTATGTACTGGGCCTGCTTCTGTCTTTTTTGTCATGTGTTTTGTCTATGTATTCTATGTCTCAAATATGAAACTGGTTTAATTGCCTTATATAATGACTGGGGCTTCATTCATTGGAGCATAGGAGAATGCGGGGTGAATTTATGGGGATGCATAAAATCATGAGGGACATATGGTGAATGCACAGAGCTTTTTTTTCCAATGTTGTGAAATCAAGAACTGGAGGCATAAGTTTAAAGTGACAGGGGGAGAGATTTCATAGGAACCTGAGAGGCAACTTTTACCCCCAAAATTAGTAGTCTACGTAGGAAGTGGTTGAGGCAAGTACGTTAATGTCATTTAAGAGACACTTAGAGAAATACAAGGACAAGAAATATCCATATCCAAACCACTCTTAAAACTTTGAATTTCAGTTTTCATGCACAACTTGTGCTGGAAGTTCATTCCACACCCTCACCACCCTCTTAGTGAAGAAGATTCTCCTCATGTTCCCCTTAAAATTTTCACCTTTCAACTATAACCCATGACCTCTAGTTGTAGTCCCACCCAAAACTCAGTGGAAATAGCCTGCTTGAGATAAAGGCCAAATATGGCAAATAGGACCACCTTAGATGGGCACCTTGGATCCAATGGACCAGTTGGGCTGAAGGGCCTTTCTTCATCCTGTATGGCACTCTGAATATGACTATTACTCACCTTCTTATTAGTCACCTTTAATGACTATTCCTGTTACCTTTTCAAACTCTTACCTTATTCCCTAGTTACATATGCATCCTAAGAATACTGACATTACAAGACCAAATCAACGGGTTTTCCTTGTGTTCATCTGCCTGCACACTCTGACGGTCGCCACACACCCCAGCGTATCATTACCCTTTCCATTTTTAGTGCTTTATATTTTTTCATACTAATTTTCCCTTGCAGGCCTATCTCTCCTTTCGTTTTCATTTAAACTCTTTCTATAATTCTTTGGAATTCAGTTTGCCACTCCAAGTATTCATCAGCCTTTCTACTTTATTGCCACTGTTAATCATAGGAAAGCGCAGCACAGAAACAGGCCCTTAGGCCTATCTAGTCCATGCCCAACCATTTAAATTGCCTACTCCCATTAACCTGCACCTGGACCATAGTTCTCCATATCCCTACCATCCATGTACTTATCCAAACATCCCTTAAATGTTGAAATTGAGCTTGCATGCACCACTTCCACATGCAGCTCATTCCACACTCCCACGATCCTCTGAGTGAAGAAGTTTCCGCTCATGTTCCCCTTAAACTTTTCACCTTTCACCATTAACCCATGAGAGTTGTAGTCCCACCCAACCTCAGTGGAAAAATCCTGCTTGCATTTATCCTATCTATACCATCAATAACTATCAAATCTCCCCTTAGTCTCCTACCTTCCAAGGAATAAGGTCCCAAACTCTTCAATCTTTCCTTATGACTAAGCTCCTCAATTCCTGGCAATATCCTTGTAAACTTTCTTCGTACTTTTTCAACCTTATTTACATTTGTGATGTCACTTTCAATGAACTATGGATCTGTTTTCCCGGATCCCTTTGTACTACCGCATTTTTCAGTGTACTGTTGCTCACTGTGTGAGACCTACCGTGGTTGGTCCTACCAAAGTGCAACACCTCACACTTGTCTGGATTACATTCCATCTGTCGTATTTCAGCTCATTTTTCCAAATGGTGCAGATCCTGCTGCAAGCTCTGATAGCCTTCCTTACTGTCAACTACACCCCCAATCTTGGTGGCATCTACAAATTTGCTAATCCAGTTAACCACATTATCATCCAGATCATTGACATTGATAACCACATTATCATCCAGATCATTGACATAGATAAACAACAACAGGCTCAGCATTGATCCCTGCTACACCTCACTAGTATCTCCTCCAGACAGCGAGGCAACCATCTACTACTACTCACTGGCTTCTCCCACAGAGCCAATGCCTAATCCAATTGACTACCTCATCTTGAATGCTGAGTGACTGAACCTTCTTGACCAACCTCCTAAGCAGGACGATGTCAAATGCCTTGCTAAAGTCTGTGTAGACAACATCCACTGCCTTGTCTTCATCAACCTTCCTGGTAACTTCCTCGAAAAACTCCATAATATTGGTTAGACACAGCCTACCACGTACAAAGCCCCCTAATCAGTCCATGTCTATCCAAATACTCATATATCCAGTCCCTTAGAATATCTTGCCTACTATTGGTATCACGCTCACCAACCAATAATTTCTTGATTTATTTTTAGAGCCTTTCTTAAACAATGGAACAACATTAGCTATCCTCCAATCTTCCCATACCTTATCTGTCACTAAGAGTGATTTAAATATCTCTGCTAGGGCCCCTGCAATTTCTGTACTTGCATTCCAAAAGGTTGATGGAACACCATGTCAGGATCTAGGGATTTATCCACCCTAATATGCCTCAAGACAGCAAATACCACCTCCTCTGTAATCTATAGAGGGTCTGTGACCTCAGTGCTGCTTTGCCTCATTTCTATAGAAGCTGTGTCCATTTCTTGAGTAAATAATGATGCAAAAATTCTAATAAAGATCCTCCCCATCTTTTTTGGCTCCACACATAGATTACCATTCTGATCTTCCAGATGACCAATTATGTCCCTTGCAATTCTTATGCTCTTAGCATTTCTGTAGAATCCCTTAGTATTCTCCTTCACCTTGTCTGCTAGAGCAATCTCATGGCTTTTTTTAGCCCTGTTGATTTCTTTCCTGTGCATTTTGTTGTTTTTTTTTTTGCATTTCTTATAATCCTCAAGTTCCTCATTTGTTCCTACTTGCCTATGCATCCAATGCACCTTATTTTTGAACCAGGGCCTCAATACCTCTTGAAAATCAAGGCTCTCTAAACCTGTTATTTTTACATTTTATTCTAAGAGGCATAAAGAAGCTTTGTACTCTCAAAATTTCAGCTTAGAAGACCTTTCAACTACTAAGTACACCTTTGCCAGAGAACAACCTGTCCCATGGATACTTACATAAGAATTAGGAGCAGGAGTAGGCCATCTGGCCCACTGAGCCTGCTCTGCTATTCAATAAGATCATGGCTGATCTGACCATGGACTCATCTCCACCTACCTGCCTTTCCCCCATAACCCTTAATTCCCCTACTATGCAAAAATCTATCCAACTAGGTCTTAAATATATTTACTGAGGTAGCCTCCCCTGCTTCATTGAGCAGAGAATTCCACAGATTCACCACTCTTTGGGAAAAACAGTTCCTCCTCATCTCCATCTTAAATTTACTCCATCAAATCTTGAGGCTACGTCCCCTAGTTCTAGTTTCACCTACCAGTGGAAATAACTTTCCTGCCTCTAACTTATCTTTCCTTTTCATAATTTTATATGTTTCAGAAAGATCTCTTCTGAATTCCAGCGAGCATAGTTCCAGGTGACACAATCTCTCCTCATAATCTAACCCCCACATCCCTGGAATCAACCTGGTGAACCCCCTCTGCACTGCCTCCAAAGCCAGTATATCCTTCCTCAAGTAAGGAGACCAGAACTGCATGCAGTACTCCAGATGCAACCTCACTAGTACCCTGTACAGTTGCAGTATAACCTCCTTGCTCTTAAATTCAATCCCTCTAGCAATGAATGCCAACATTCAATTTGCCTTCTTGATAGCCTGCTGCACCTACAAACCAACCTTTAGCGATTCATGCACAAGCACTCCCAAATCCTTCTGCACAGTAACATGCTGAAATCTTTTACCATTTAAATAATAATTGGATCTTCCATTTTTCCTTATCAGAGTTTTTCTGATGCCATCAAAATTGGCCTTTCTCCAATTTAGGATTTCAACCAATGCACCAGACGTATCTTTTTTCCATATTTACTTTGAATCCAATGGCATTATGATCACTAGATGCAAAGTTCTTCCTATTAAGCAATGGGTTTCACTCTGTCTCTTCTGGCAGCCTCCAAAAAGCACCCCAAGGAACCAGTCACTATTATCTTCTGATTGACCTATCTCATAATCATGCTTATCTCCCTACCAAGCTTGCCTAGAAGGTACTGCTCTTATCAACCTCCTTCTTGTCCAAATGAACCCTGCCAGGATTGAAGGTATATTGCTTGCAAAGCCTCCTCTCCAGAACATCAATCAGCTCAGAATGAAGCCCTTGGTCATCCACGAGCTTACCTTGGTTGACTTCCTTGACATCTTTGCCTTGACAGTAACTAACTGATGGATTATGACAGTTACCCCTGTCATGAATATCAATGGTCCAACATAGAGGTTTGCAGGTCTTATCATTCTAAATCACATTTTGATCCATTCTACTTTCCTCAAGAAAACTCCTCTGGCTTTTCTTCTTCAGCATTCATTTGTCTGTTGAATCTGATTTAAAATTTTGTGCTGCTTATCCGAGTACACTGAGATATCACCACAGATATCTGCCTTCAAGCAATCTTATCGTTGATAATAGCACATTTCAGCACAGTGAATAGAGGGCATCATATTTCCTTTGTGTTGATCACAACTTCATATCTTGGTCATATGTCTCGCTTTGAATATCTACACAAACTGAATTTCTTGTTAGTTCTTCACAAAATAATGTTGTTTTGCCAAAATCCTGATTGACCCAGGTTAATAGAACATAGAACATAGAATACAGAGCGGTACAGCACAGGAACAGAGCCTTTGATCTACAATGTTGTGCCAAACTAGCTAAAAGGTAAATTTAAAAAAACAAAATCTAATTCCTCTTGTCTACACAATGTCTATATCTCTCCATCTTCCTCACGTTCATGTGCCTATTTAAACATCTCTTAAAAGCCTCAAAAGTACTTGCTTCTACCACCATAATAGGCAGCACATTTAAGGCATCCACCACTCTCTGAGTAAAAAACTTACCCCTCACATCCTCTTTGAACCTACCCTCTCTCACCTTCAATGCATGCTCTCCGGTATTAGACACTTCTACCCTGGGAAAAAGATACTCCCTGTCTACTTTATTAATGTGTCTCCTAATCTTTAAACCTCTGTCAGATCTCCCGTTAGCCTTTGCTGCTCCCAAGAAAAGAAACAGAAAAAAAACAAAGAACAAAGAGAAATTATATGAAATGAGAAAATATCATCTCCAATCAGGAACATTGGTGACTTATTGGAAAAACACTGCCACTTAATTTCCCTGGATTACTCCTTTTTCATTCATTGAAGCAGGATTACTGCTTCCTTGATCTTTTGAAATTATTTTTTTTCTTTTCCAAGAGTTTGGAAGCCAATGGACAAAGGTTTAGTAATTGTGTTTCCATACACTTTACAGGATGCTTGTAATTGGTCTGCGCACACAAAATGCTGGAGGAAACTCAGCAGGTCAGGCAGCATCTATGGAGGGAAATGAAGAATTGAAGTTTCAGGCCAAGTCCTTCATCAGTAATAAAGGGTCTCAGCCCAAAAAGTCAACTATTTATTTTCTTCCATAGATCTTCTGGACCCGCTGAGTTCCTTCAGCTTTTAGTGGGTATTGCTCAAGATTTCCAGCATCTGCAAAACCTCCTGTGTCTCTTGCAAGTGGGCCATTACCTTCCTTTTAACTTCCACTTCTAATAATTATCCACTCTTTCTCCAATCCCATGTGAAAATTTAAGCAAAATAAATCAATTCCTATTTCTACTTCCATCCCTAATTTGACTTCTGAATGAATTAATTACCTTGAGTGATACCTCATTCATTACTTTGTTTCACAATTATATTATTTTTAATGGAAGAAAATAATATTTTTCAATGAAGTGCATTCACACAGATTTTTTGCTCATTTTCTCCCAGCATACATTAGCCATGTTCTTGTATGTGCTTTGACCTCACAAATTTAAACCATGAATTCTCCTAAGGACTTCAACCAAATATCGCAGAATCAGCTCTTTTTAATATTGCTAGATGGGACTAAAAAGTTTAAATAATTGTTCTCGTAGCTGACTTAGGTAGCTCAGGACACTAATCAGATTGGGCAAAGATATTCTGACTTAGCTGCAACTGTACCGCACTTAAAATTGGAACCAGCAGGCAGAAAACTTTGTACATATTTCTGCAATCAACAGTAAATTTACTGATGAAACTGGATTGGGGCTTGGAAAAGGTGATATTAATTGTCAAGGTGTGTGTAAATTCATCAGCTATGACCATCAAAGGAAGAAGCAACTGAAGGCTTGGTATCTCCCAAACCCTTCCCAACTTGATTTATGTTTTAAAAATTCCAAATGCCCAGGTACAGTTACAAGCCTTAATACAAAACCACCAACTAAATGTACATACTTCCAAACATGAAGGAAATCAATTATACAACTGAAGAACTACACTCTTTGTATTAACCTTAAACTATCATTTTCACTATGGGTTCTCCATAAAGAAAAAATAAAAGCTCCCTAGGAGCTGTCAAATAACTCGACCACAGCCAGAAGTGACATCAAACCTGCAGCTGAGGATAATCCCGATAGTTCCCATGAATGACTAGCAGCAGGCAGATCAGCAGAATCTTCTCAAATTCTCCGGCAGAGCGATGTAGGGATGTCACTTTTCTGACACCATTAAGGAAGGAGGCTCGGTGCTAGTTGGGAAGACTGTACAAGTAGTTAGAATTAATTACATAGAATTTCATTAAATAAATGCTGCAAAAATGGGTTGTTTGACCCAACTACAGATTCTAGTGTTTATGTCCCATATGAGCCTCTTCTCACACTATTTTGTCCAGCTCTACTTACCAGTCCATCAACTAATTTCTCATTCATATATTAATGTAGCTTCATTTTAAGTGCTAAGTAGTTCAAATGTAAGTCAGGCGGATTTGTTTCTGGAAATTGTATTTTTAGATGCATTATCTGAGTAATTTGAGGTGTGACATGAGGTAAACTATCATCCTTTATTACTATTGTTTTACTATCGTTACATGTAGCAAGATTCAAAGAATTTGATAGCAAAATAGTTGTTCTGCATGCTATACTATTACACTGAGGTGATTGGAAAAACAGAGAATGTCGAATAGTGAGTTACACTTACCGAAAAAGTGCAGTGCAGAGAGACAAATAAAGTGCAAGGGCCATGACAAGTTAGCTTGGGAGATCAAGAATTTGAGTTTGCCCTTTACAATATAGAACATTAGAGCACAGTACAGGCCCTTCTGCCCATGATGGTGTGCTGTGATATATATTCACTTTGCAGGACCTGAGAGGTTTATTGCTAACTTGCACAGTGGCATGGCCTTTCCAAAGGGTCAGAGTTGTTGGTTACAAAGTTAGACTTCTAACAAGTGTTCTTTTCTCAGATTTTTGTTATAAATAAAAACCAGTCTCCAGTTTTTAATGTAAATTATAAGCAATAATCAGATTGAAGTTAGATGTACAGCTTTGCAAACAGTTGTTACAGAATACAGGCTGATAGCCTGCTAAGAGTTCTGCTTTGCAAAGTGGAGTGACTAAGAAATTCACACAAAATGCTAGAGGTACTCAGCAGCCCAGGCAGCATGTATGGAAAAGAATGAACAGTCGATGTTTCGAGCCAAGACCCTTCGTCAGGAGGTGTCACGGCTCGAAATGTTGACTGTTTACTCATTTCCATAGATGCTGCCTGGCCTGCTGTGTTCCTCCTGCATTTTGTGTATATTAGTTGGTTTTCTGGCATCTGCAGATTTTCTCTTGTTTGTAACCAAGAAGTTCTCTACATCAGCTAAACGCAGGATAATAGCATTGTGTCACTTAATATATCAAACATTGTTACAAATAGGGATGCTTCTGTACTCCAAGGTCAGCCCTCAAAGCATTAATTGTGGGTGTCTGGGACCTCTGTCACCAGAAACTTTTAAGACTATCTGTGTGAGTTACTTTGTCACAGCAAAGGTATATGGAAATAAGATTTAGTGCTTTCCCAGCATATATGATGAATAAACTCTTCTCGGGCTTCCAGCCTGGTACTGGTATTGATCTTAACTGAAGTTTTGATGACAAACTCTGCCACCTTTATCAGGGATGATGCCAGGGCACATCTAGTCTGGTGGTATTTATACCCCTGTTGTCCATCCCTCCTGATTGGTTAGTCCTCATCCAATCATATTCCCACTCTCCCACTTCATTTACAATGGAACTCCAGTTCTTACTTAGAGCAAGAACTTCATCTTTGGTAAAGTTCATTTCCTCTAGTTTTCTTTCAATGGTTTCCTTCACCAGGCAGTCCCAAAATCCATCGGCATGGCACAGTAGATTTGAGCTGTCAAAGTCAATCCTATGGCCATTGCAAATGCAATGTTCTGCTCCTGTCAGTTTCTCTGAGTAACCCAAACAGATACACCTTCTGTGCTCTTTGGTGTGGGTTTCCACTGTGCATCCTCTCTGGCCGATGTACACTGCTCCACATTCACAGGGAAACCTTATTTCCTCATGGAGACCCTCCAGGTCCAAAATAGCTTTCTCACAGTTAATCAAGGTAGAATGAACCACTGTGCATTGGAAAGCATGACAGTGGCTGTTATTGTTGAGGTGCTGTATAGGTCTATGTGAGTGGGTTTCTGATGGACAGCATGTCCGAGGCTATCGTTCGGTTGCTGTCATATTAGAACATCCAGAAGGAAATAAGATGATTATGCACGATGTTCCTACAGAATAGCTACAAGCTGAAGGAAATTAATTGTGCCCTTTAAACTACAACTACTGTGTTGACTCAGGCCTAGGGGGCCGGCATCGGGCATGATGACGGACTCTCCACTTTTCCCTCTCCCTCATCAGTGTGTTCAGTTCATCTACATTAGCCGTGCCGCTGTCTTCTTGGAGCGTGTTGACCATAGGCTTGGGAGGGCGCCCAGGGTTCATCCTCCCATGCTTGGGCTCCCATACGATGACTAGGCTGACAGATAGCTCGGGGTGGCGTAGACAGTGCCCCACTAGTTGCAGTCTTCTCGCCTCGATTTTAGTGGTGAGCATTGGTATGTTGTCATGGAGCTCGACGTTCGTCGTGTGCTTTTGCCAACTCACGTCAAGAGCCAGCCAGTGCATTCATGTATAGCAACCATCTAGAGACTTTCGCATGGTCTTGGTGAGTGTCCATGTCTCGCATCCGTACCTAAGAATAGACTCTATGACTGCTATGAAGTTCCTCTTCTTAAGCCCTCTGGTCAGGTTCAACTTCCAGATTTCCTTCATGTCATTCATAGCCCTCCACGCTGGCACCTTCTGTATCTTTATGTCCTTCTCCGAAGTCATTATTCTTGACCCAAAGTACTTACAGTCAAAGAACGGTATCATTCTTTATGGTCTTGAGAGTACCTTTGTCGCAGTTAAATGCCATGTACTCTGTCTTTTTAGCATTTAGGTGAAGTGCAACTTTATTGCACTCAATTTCCACTTTTGTCAGTAGCTGCTGTGCTTCCTCCATCTGGTCAGAGAGCAGAACTATATCATTTGCAAAATCGAGATCTGTGAGCGTAACTGGTCTGACCCTTTTGGTTTGTGCTGGTTTTATGGTAAAACCAAGCTTGTCATGATCTTTGGTAGCTTGACGCAGAGCGTAATCAAGGATGATTAAGTAGGGTGCCAGAGTGTCTTCTTGCAGCGCACCAGCTAGGAGCTCGAACAGTGCTGTTTCTCTGTCTGGTGATACAACTTTCGCCCTGGTTTAGGTATAGCTGGACTCTATTGCTCTCAGTAGATGGTCTGGCACTCCGTAAGCTTTCAGGATCTTCAGCATTTTAAAGGGCCGACAAAAAAACCAGGAAACCGTCGCTACCTCGTGTCTTTCCTATATTTCCATGGTTTTTGGAAATATTGCCAGGTTTCTGAAGACATACTGGATTAATACCATCCACATACTCATAAAGAAGTTCAAATCACAGCTTATGCGGGTCAAGACAACCTGGGACGCAGGATGATTGGCATTTACAGGATTCCCTGTGAATGCGGAGCAGCATATATCGGCCAGATGGGGGACACGGTGGAAACCTGCATCAAGGAGCACAGGAGGTGTATCTGTTTGGGATGCACAGAGAAACTGGCAGTAGCAGAACATTGCGTTAGCAATGGCCATAGGATTGATTTCAATGGCACAAATCTATTGTGCTGTGCCAATGGCTTTTGGGACCGCCTGGTAAAGGAAGCCATTGAAATAAAACTTGAGGAAAAGAATTTTAACAACGACAAAGGTCTCACTGTAAGTAAGAACTGGAATTCAATTGTAAAGAAGGTGGGAGAGCAGAAACCTGATTGGACAAGGACTAACCAATCATGAGGGACAGATGATGGGGGTATAAACACCACCAGACTAGACATGCCCAGGCATCATCCCTGATGAAGATGGCAAAGTTTGTCATCAAAATGTCAGTTAGAATGGATACCTGTAACCAGTTGGAACCCCAAGAAGAGTTTATTAATATCTGGAAAACATCACATGTAGAATATGTCATCTTGTATAAATATTTGAAAGCATTAGAAATGACAGAAAAGTGACAGGGTGATGGAGTGGCAAAAAGAAGAACTAGAATTCATTCCTCAACCTTCCGCTTCTGCGACAGATGATTTATTCATCTGCAACTCATTGGTATGTTCTTTTAGTTCGTAAGAATTGTACCTGTGTTTGAAGATCCTTTGTAATTTGTAAATGTTTTGTAATTTGGAAACCTTTTATAAATCTGATATTGTCTGTGAGTGTTAAATTTGTGTTAAGAATTATGTGTCTAAATTTAAATGTATATAATTTAAAAAATAAAATAACTACCTTGTAAGCTATAAGTATCTCCTCCCTGGTAAGGAGGAGAATCCACTACTTGTGCAGTGGGTATTGGCAGCTGAACACCACCATAGAGACTAGACAGGGAAGCAAGATAGTCCTTGAAGAGTAGGTGGATACAGTATAACCTCCTTTTAGTGAGGATACCTGTAGACATCTATACCATGTCACGTACCCCGTGACAGGTTAAAGAAACAGCAGAAATGGAAAACACTTTGGAGTCCAGTATTGCTATTAACTAATAATATTTATTAGTAACTATGCAATACAGTAATATAAATGCAGATATATCAAATAGGATAGCAATGATTTTATATATATATATATATATATGTAAGTGTGGAGATATACGAAACCCAAGCTTCTTCAAGTCTGGGGATAAATAGATAGTCTTACGATGTTGAGTAAAATTCAGTTCAGTTCGTGGTATTCAGTTGAGTAGTGATGGAGAGAGAGAGAGAGAGGGAGTGATTTGAGTCTTCAAGTGAGCTGATGCCGTCGATCTTCCCGTTATCCTCCAAATTCCTTTAGAAGTCACCGACTGTGACCACAACAAAGGGGACCGTTCTTCTGTGGTGGAATTATCAACCCAGGTGAGGGTTGAAACACGAATAACTCCCCACTGGTCACACCCTTTTCACACTGCGAGAGCCACTGATCGATCCTCCAAAACTCACCATTTCTGTGGGCACAACAAAGCTCATTCAGTGTCCAAAACCATGTGTCTGCAGGTCTATCATCTGATCTTCTATTTATCTTACCGTGCTGAATACCAACTGTCTCTCAAGTAGCTCCTTCCTTCTTTCTCTGTAAAAACTTACAAGCAGGCAGCGTCCTTGTAGAAAGTATATACAAACTGTGAGCAGTCTTCGCCTCTCTCTCTCTTTCTTTCTCTCTTTTTAACAAGGTGTCCGTGTTCCACAACTCTCTCTCTCTTTCTTTTAAAAGCACAGTTCATAGGGGTAATCCAGGATCCCGTCACAATCAGATATAGCTTAAAATGAGTTTAGGGCTTTACCATCACAGTGCAGCCTTATCAAACCTGCATACTCTAAGATCAATCTAACCCTTCCCTCTTGCAAAGCTCCCCATTTTTCTATCTAAGAATTTCTTCAATGTCCCTAATGTATTTGTCTCTACCACCACTCCTGGCAACACGTTCCATACACCTTCCGCTCTGTGTATTTAAATCAAACTTATCTCAGACCTCCCCATATACTTTCCTCCAGTCACCTTCAAATTACGCCCTCATCATATTAGCCATTCCTGCCATGGGAAAAAGTCTCTATCTGTTCACCTAACCTATCTGTTCTTATCATTTTGTATACTTTCGTCGACTTACCTCTCATTCTCCTTCACTCCAGAGAGAAAAGCCCCAGCTCACTCAACCTATTCTGATAAGACATACTGTCCAATCCAGGCAGCATCCTGGTAAATGTCTGCTGAATCCTCTCTAAATCTTCCATATCTTTCATCTAATGAGGTAACCAGAACTGAACACAAAATTGCAAGTGTGGTCTAACCAAGTTTTTTAGAGCTGCAATATCACTCCATGGCTCTTGAACTCAGTCCCCCAACTACTGAAGGTCAACACACCATACACCTTTTTAACCACACCATTAACTTGTAAAAGTAGATTGATTAGTTAGAAATGAACTGGATTGCATTTGTCCTGCCTTTTTTGTACAGGGGAGCCCTGAGCATGTTTCCACGTTGTTCTTAGGCGCCAGTATTATAACTATACTGGAACACTTAGCTTGGGGCAATGAGTTCTAAAACGAGCCTTCCATGGTGCAGCTAGGACGTTGACTAATTGCAAAGCCTTTGCTGTCAGGCTTTTCTGGCTGTGATTATGTTGTGAAAAAAGCTCAACAGGTAAAACCTGACGTGAAATGAAGGAAAGAGAAAATCTTAGAATGCCAGCATATAACTTACTTAGCTACTGAAATAAGATGTTAACTGATGTTTCTCAGATGGGAAAGAAATTACAGAATATAAGATTGGCTTATATTATTCACCTCAAGTTCTTGATTTCTAAATGTATAGTCCTTTTTACATCATGCATATCTTCTTGTCAATGGATTTTATTATCCCATAACTCTGGGGTTCTACACAAGCCTTTAGAATTCAGAAACCTTGTATTGTTTCCATTTTCTGTTAATAACTCCCTAAGTAGTATCATTTTTAAGTTTCTGACTTGATCTTTTCTCATTATTTCATGGAACTGCAAAGCTTGATTCATTTTCTTTTGGAGTTATGTTAGTTTAATAGCTTATCAATCGTCTGGAATTTCCATTGTGGCTTTAAGTTTTATTTGTCAACTTTTATCTTCCTATTTCATCTAAATAAGGCCATCCATTATACTGTTATTGTATAAATTTGTCCACTTTTCTGTTTGTACACTGAAGCTCATTATGCTGTGTTTCACAAATATTTCTCAGCTTTAAGATTTCTTCATCGGTATGGTTCATTGATTTGATGAGACAGTATATCTTGTACTGTAAATAAACCCTTACTTTCACTTCACAGTTCTTTAATATGAGGCAGTCAATGATGACAAGATGAGGGTGAGCTAATCCAGGCTACAGATTAAATATGAAATGATGTCTGATTACTTGTGGGCAAAGATAAACTACCTCTAATTAGGGATGGAAAAATCTTTACAGTATAAATGAACTGAGAGATAATGGGGCAGGAATTCAACACACTGCCAGCAGTTTTACAGATGAAAGTAAATTAGTCAGGAAATTAAAATTAGCAAAGGAGGAACCATGCTAAATCTGCATAGGATTCCAATTTTTGGTACTTTTGGTACATTGGCCTTTATTAATCAAAGTATTGAGTATAAGAGCTGGAATGTTATGATGAGGTTGTATAAGGCATTGGTGAGGCCGAATCTAGAGTATTGTGTTCAGTTTTGGTCACCAAATTACAGGAAGGATATAAATAAGGTTGAAAGAGTGCAGAGAAGGTTTACAAGGATGTTGCCGGGACTTGAGAAACTCAGTTACAGAGAAAGGTTGAATAGGTTAGGACTTTATTCCCTGGAGCGTAGAAGAATGAGGGGAGATTTGATAGAGGTATATAAAATTATGATGGGTATGGAGTGAATGCAAGCAGGCTTTTTCCACTGAGGCAAGGGGAGTAAAAAAACAGAGGACAAGGGTTAAGGGTGAGGGGGGAAAAGTTTAAAGGGAACATTAGGGGGGACTTCTTCACACAGGGAGTGGTGGGAGTATGGAATGAGCTGCCAGATGAGGTGGTAAATGCGGTTTCTTTTTTAACATTTAAGAATAAATTGGACAGATACATGGATGGGAGGTGTATGGAGGGATATGGTCCGTGTGCAGGTCAGTGGGACTAGGCAGAAAATGGTTTGGCACAGCCAAGAAGGGCCAAAAGGCCTGTTTCTGTGCTGTAGTTTCTATGGTTTCTATGGTAATTTCAGATCATTGATCACAAAATTCACATCCAAGCATGTACTGGATAGCCCATAAATACAACACCCTGTTAGTGGTCTTTGCAGAACATTCAAAATAAAACCTCCAAAAATTGTGATTTATTTCTGTAACAAAATGTGAAATTTTAAGTCTATCTTTGAATACAACCCATTATACATCCCTTTAGATAGTGAAAAATGCATCTGTGTTGACAGTTCAATAGAAAATTTTCTATTATAGTGGCTGTGAATTCATTATGACTAACATGGACACTTGAACACATTATTCTAGCAAATCCTGCAAAGAAAAAAATGAACATAGAAATTTAGTTTTAGTGATGCCTCTCAACATACCATCCTAGAACAACCATCAGCAGTAGGAACCTAATTTCATAACATTCAGTTGTTAACACTTCATCTGCGGTGTCTCCAGCATGTCTGAAATATGAAACTAAACATAACAGGATATGTAGATGCGAGAGGTATTACTTGTTCATGTGATAAGATAGAGACTTATTTTCATTCTCAGAAAACTACAACTTTTTGAACTAGCGTGTGGTATAAATCTAAATTCTCCTAACTACTGTAAAAATTATAGCCGAGGAAGGATTGTCTGCCTATAAATGAAAACGTTGTTGTCAAAGATTAGTATTGCTCTGTTTTTGGGTGAATCTGCATGTTGTGCACAGGCAGATATTTGTATGTAACTAGCTTTTAGATCAACTTTGAGAAACTGTGATTTTATTCAGATATCACTAACTTAGACCTTTCAGATAAAGCTAATTGATTTCAGTCCAAAATTTTGATATTCTGATTTAGATGACTAATTTATCAAAGGATTTAGTCAGAGTTGGTTAATTTTATATTCTTGCATTGATCTAAAATTCTTGGGTTACAAGTTGGAGAGAAATTTTGTCAGTATAGAAGCGTATCACCAGCTAGCTAATCAGTCCTAAAGATGATTGTGACCCTTTAAAGGAGGAAAGGTTGCGGTGAAAGGTGGAAAAGAGGACATAGGCAGCCTGGCAAAATCTCGGTGATTTCTGTTAACCAAAATCTTTAAAAGAAGCCTGGTGAATACCCAGTCAAGTTGTAAGTGAAGCCATCATTGAGTCACGTACATAACCTGACATAAACCAATCAACTTGCTGTGTATTGCTTCAAATTTTGAATTGGTTCTAAGATGACCACCAGTTTAAGTAAACATTTAGATAACACAGTACACTGATTACACTAGCCAATGAAAACACCAAAAAGAATTCCATATTCCAATGAAAACCACAAAAGGAGAGGAAGGTAATTCTACTATTAATTCTCTTAATAGTTGTTTACAAAATTATTGACAACTAATTTACACTGTGTGCTTTAACATTCTGGTCAAATAAGCACACTTCAATATAAGAGAAATAACTATGACAAAATTCTAATTAATTTGTAACAATTAAATTAGTGATAAAAGATAAAAATTCAGTAACTAGTAATTAAATTTAAAATATTCAGAAGTGTCGTGTCGCAGTGTCTGAAGAATATTTAATTTCCATTTTTGTTCAGCACTCCATCTATAACAACCTGAAGCTTGACAGGTCTATTAATTTCAAGGCTCAGGGATACCTATTAGTATAAAACATGGAAAAATACCATTAATCATTTATTTTAATTTTGCATTTCTGTCATTTTCATAGCAGGTTATAGAATTGCAATGACACAATAATGTCCCTAGTCTAACGTTGTGAAAGAATACTTTAATTGCTATGTTCCAAGTAGAGTTGACGTTCATTACTTCTGATTGCAGTGATATAATACGATTACATTTAGTACATTTTGATGCAGCTGTCCTCGAAAATAAATTAAAGTTATCACCTAAGAATTTTTCCCCAGAAAGCACCATCTGCATTAAGCAAATTTTAAAAAAAAAATGAAATGGGTATCAGATCCACAGAAATGTTACCAGTTTAATAAAAGGTAGGAAGTCCATCTGACATTCACTGGATTTGCCAACGTTAATGCTAATTATCATATAATTAGCTAAAGTAGCTGTATATGAAGGAAAAAAATATGAAAAGGAACGAATTGCAACCATTATTCCAAGATAGTTAACGAAGACCAATATTTTAATGACTGACCAAAAAAAGGGCTCACATGTAACAAGATGGAAATAGGAAAAAGTGAAGGGACACTTTTAGGCAGTTTCTAGAGTAAGTTACATAGTCGAAGGGCCTGTAATGTGTTGTAGATTTCTATGTCTATGACTCCAGTCCCTTTCAGAGGCTAAAGTTCCAGGCCAGCTTGTTATAATAATGACCAGCTGAACGTCTGGAAGAAACAAATCAACCATTTTCCCAGCTGGCAAAACATCCAGTCACACCGTGATTGCTAAGTATAGCTGTTTTATGGAGTAAAAGTTAATGCTCTGAAAACCATGTATTCATGTGATTAATACTCAAATCTGTTTAAAAACAATAACAGGGTGAGGGGGATTGATTCCTTTTTCAGTTAAAATTATGAAAGATATTTTGTTCTTTTTGATTGTGTCAATATTGACTGTGCAAGACACTCCTTCACAGATTGTATTGGGCAGAACTACTAGAGTAAATACATTAATTCTCAAGTAACTTGCAGTCTGTAGCATTAGAAGAAAAAAATATAAATGGCATACAATGCAATAATTTCTCCAATATATTATCAAAAATGTACTACTTAACTGTGTAATTCAAAAGTGCCAATTGCAGTCAAAAATCCTCATTCATTACCATGACCCACATAAGGAAGAGAATATTTGGCATACCTAAAAGGATTGCAATTAAGAATCCTATTTTTCTGATTGGTGAATCATTTGAGTAATCCAATATATATTTTAGTCAATCTAGTATTATGATGATTTTATAAAACAGCTCCAATATTAATTTTAAACTCATTCAATCTCCTCCCTCCCTCTATTTCTGTTTTTCACAGATTACAATAAATCACAAGAACCAAGCCCCGATGCTGAGGGCACCACCTCCCAAGAGTGGCTTTGTTTCTTCAATCATCAAGAGGACTAGGAGTTAAAGATACAAGAAAGAAAAAAAACTATGTGCATTTTTCTCTTCAAGTGAGAACAAGGAATTATGAAAAAGTTGCCCTCTCTCTCTGCTGGAATCTTGCCACGAAAGCACATACTGAAAATCTGATTTTATATAGTCGTCCTGGCCACTTACAATCATATTCAGAAAATCAGGTAATAGATGACCAAAATTGCATTAGGCACCATTAGCAGGTGAGGTTTTCCCTTACTGCAAAGGCAGAACAACCCCCTTCCCCCAAACTAAATTACTGTAGGCCATTTATTTGCACAGTTGTCATTTCTATGATTGAATATAAGAATTAAATCATGAAAGTTTTGTTGGAATGTGTGCCGTTGGTCTGTGGCATACAGATGACAAGCATTTATCTTCTACAGCAGATTTAGCCTCCCAGCTTTAACCTTTTGGCAAGTGTTGGGGAGACAATTTTTACCTCAGAGCTATTTCCTTTGCAGAAGCTTTCCTGTCATTAGGACAGAGGGCTAAAGTGATAGCAATTAAATATATTAAACTTTAATACAGAACAAACCCATTTTAAGAGCAGTTGTGTCACATTAGAAATATTTATAGGGAGTTCCTTGTCCTCTATTGAAACTAAAATGTTAACAATTCTTTAAGAATTTTGTACAGAATGTATCAGAGAACCTATTACTGGTATAATGCAGCAGTATTTTCAATCCTATTATTAGATGTACAAAATATGACGGAAAACTCTTTTGAAGCAGTTTGTCAGATCTCAGCTTTTCGTGAGATCTGACAAGTTGCTTCAAAATCAACTTTCAGAGGGGCTGGAGACTTGGGTGGGAGGTGCTCCTTTATTTCTCCTACCAATTTGCTCAAATACTGTTGCAAATGACTGAAATTGTGTACACAACATAAAAAAGCTGGCAATGCAGCTAAATTCTCTGCTAGTGATTCTGTACTTCTGATGTTTCCCACACAAAATACCATTCAGCAGAAGGGTTTACAAGAAGTCAAGGGTGAAGAGGCTGTAAGAATCTGCGATTCAGGTAATAAATGGATCTTTGTGTTATGTTTTCAGTGTCTTACACTCCAGGGCTGTAGGACAAACTCAGAATATTGTCCATAAGATCTTTTCAAGTGGCCAACTAAACAAGGAACCCCAGTTTCCTGCCAGACTTTTGTTATCTACCTTGAGCTAGGCTCAGTGATTCTTCAAGAGTAGAAATCCATTTCATTCGGCGACATTCTTTTGGTTGTCCCTTGATTTAGTAACAACAGCTGAGAAACCAATTCAATTTACCAAACCAACAATAATAGTCAGATTAGGGACAGAAACCTTGGCCCCAAAATCTCTTTTGCTCTGAAAAGCATATTAAGCAGGTTGTGCATGAAGGCCAGACTGTGTCTTTGATACAGCCTGCAGCTACAGAGTTCTGTTTTGGAATTATGTGGAGTAGCATGGGTTTTTCATGTCTGACACCAAAAAAAGAACTTTCTTACCTAGCATGGTGGAGCAAGTGTAGAAAAAAATGGTCAGGTCAGGCCAAAAGGACTCAGTAGAATAAAATTTGGGGGTTTAAATGATTAGCTGCTGAGATGAGGTTACAGTCAACTGAGGTAGGTATTCAAGAGTGATGTACTGTGGGAAACAAGCTGGGGCAGGGACTGAGAGGTGAAAGCTTGAGAGAAAGATGCAACATCAGGCTTGTTCTTCTGCTTCAAGATCACCCTATCTACAGCCTGTTCAAATGCCCGACTTCAGCAGATTCCATTTAAGCTGTCTTCATGGCCCTCGTGAAGGCTTACTCCGGCATGGGTAATCCGCGGCGCCGGTGTAACAGTGTCCGCCAGTACGCACTGCACGTATGGCTGCCACTGCTGCAAATACTCTCTTTTGCACATGTGGCTTATGGATTTATGCAAAAGCAGTCTTTTACAAAAAAAAGAAGTTTGACTAAAAGTGGGGAAACATTCAATGACTTCTTTTATGGATAAATTAAGCAGGTATAACATGACAGGATAAATGCTAAACAGTCAGGTCTGCTCTGTGAGCTATTTTCTCCATTTCCATATAAAAGCAGCACTGATTGAGAATGATTTTGGTACACAAAATGCAACTTATGATAAGTACTCATACATTTACTTAGCTAAAATTATAATGGGAATATTCAGCTTTGTCTGGACACCATTCCACACTCAACCATCCAGCTGGACGACCCATTCTCCTTTCGGGTGGACAGAACTGCTGCGACCTCCGGGAAAACCCGTGGAGGAGGTCTGTGTGTCTGCATCGATAAGAACTGGCGCCTGAATACCTCAGTAGTGGTAGCACACAGCTCACTGCAGACAGAGTTTTTAATGGTGAAGTGCAGACCCTTCTACATACCGAGGGAGTTCACTGCCATTGTGCTTATTGTTGTTTACGTCCCGCCCTGTGCAAGCGCTGTGGAGGCGATGCAGGATCTGTACGATGTAATTTGCAACCTCAAAGCCAATAACTTCGACGGTGTCTTCATTGGTGCTGGTGTCTTCAAACATGTCAACTTAAAAACAGTCCTGCCGAAGATCTACCAGCATGTTAACTTCACAATCAGCAGAGAGTATATATTAGATCTTATTGCACAAGGAGCGATTGATGGCTCTGGGAATGTACTCACTGGAATTTAGAAGAATGAGGAGGAGATCTCAATGAAACCTATCAAATGTTGAAAGGCCGAGATAGAGTGGATGTGGAGAGGATGTTTCCTGTGGTGGAGGAATCTAGCACCAGAGGGCACAGCCTCAGAATAAAGGGACATTCATTTAGAATGAAGACAAGGAGCAATTTTTTTTAGCCAGAAGGTGGAAAATCTGTGGAATTTGTTGCCACAGGTGGCTGTGGAGACCAGGATTGGGTGTATTTGAGACAGATGCTCGTAGGTTCTTGATTAGTCAGGGCATGAAAGGCTACTGGGAGAAGGCAGAAAAATGGTGCTGAGAGGGAAATGGATCAGCCATGATGAAAAGATGGAACAGAGGCGATGGGCTAGATGGGCTAAATCTGCTCCTATGGCTTATGGACGTGGTTTACACCAACGTACATGGAGCCTACAAGACTACGTTCATCCTCACCTTGGATACTATGACCACATATCCATTTTGCTAATCCCACGTAGAGACAACTGGTAAAACCCGGTCCCAGGGATATCAGGACCTGTTGAGAATATGCTACCTCAGCTTTGCAGGACTGTTTGAAAGGCACAGACTAAAGCGTGTCCAGGGAGGCATAGCAGGTCAGGTCCTGAGGGACTGTGAGGCCCAGCTATCAGAGGTCATAATGGACATCTTTAATATCTCTCTGTTCACTGTCCCTGCAGGCTTCAAGGAAGCGACCATTGCATAAGAGAGTGATGGAAACTGGCCTAAATGATTACTGCCCAGTGGCGCTAGCCTCAACAATAATGAAGTGTTTTGAGCAGCTGATAATGGAGCATATAAAATCCCACCTTCCAGCTACATTGGAACCTTTCCAGTTCCCCTACTGCTCAAACTGGTGCACTGATGATGTCATTGCCTCGGCCCTCCACTCCATCTTGTCCCACCTAGAAAATGATGCCTCATACACCTGGATGTTGTTCATTGGCTTCATCTCGGCATTTAACATGATCATCTCCCAGAGGCTATGGGTAAACTGTCCTCATTGGGACTCAACACCCCTCTCTGTAACTGGACCATGGAGGTCTTGACAGAAAGACCCTAGTGATTCCAAGTTCACAGTGACATCTCAAGCTCTATCACATTGAGCATTAGTGCACCCCCAGGGCTGTGTGCTCAGTCCACTTCCGACTCATGACTGCACTGCCAGATTCAGCTGAAACCACATCATCAAGTTCGCTGATGATACTACTGTACATAAGTTGGCCTCATCATCAACAATGATAAGTGAGCATACAGAGAGGAGGCAGAGGGGCTTGTCAAATGGTGTGAGAACAACAACCTGAGTCTCAACGTGGACAAGACAAAAGAGTCGATTGTGGACTTCAGGAAAGCACACGTCGACCACCTCCATTGCACATCAATGGGTTTGTGTAGTGATAGTGAATTGCACAAAGTTCCTTGGTGTGCATATAACACATGATCAAACCTGGACTCACAACACTTCCTTACCAGTCAAGAAGGCACAGCAGTGTCTATACTTTCTGGGGAGACTGAGGTGTGCAAGGCTCCCTGCTCCCATTCTAATAACTTTCTCCAGGAGCAGCATTGAAAATGTTGTGTCTGGCTGCATCATTGTGTGGTATGGAAGCTGCAGGACATCAGACCACAAGACCCTACAGAGAACAGGAAAAACTTCTGAGAGGATCATTGGGGTCTCCTTCCCCCCATTTGTGACATTCATCAAGAAGATTGCACACAAAGGGCCTAAAGCATTGTTGAGGATCCCTACCACCCATCCCACAATCTCTTTGACCCATTACCATCAGTGTGGAGGTGCAGAAGCATCAGAACTAGGACTGTCAGACTGGGTAACAGCTTCTTCCATTAGGCTGTGAGACTAGTGTATTCTCTGCCACTACCGAGGTCTCGTCACTAGGTCAGTGAGCTGTTTACTGTACTGTTTACCAGTGCTGCGCTTTATCACTTGCATTTTGAATTATATTCTATTAACTTATTTATTGGATAATATTTTGGTTTATGTGCTGTGTGTGATATATTTTGTGTGGGTGCACCGTGGTCCGGAGGAACATTGTTTCGTTTGGTTGTACAGTCAGATGACAATGAACTCGAACTTATAAATTTGTTTTCTTTCTACATGGCAAGCATCCATATGGGTGATGAAAGCAGATTCAGAGATAGCTTTCAAAAGGAAATTTGATACTGCATATGCTTGCAAAGGGAAAATTTATAATGGGATAGAGACTAGTTCAAAAAATCAGTACTATAGATTGAATAGGTTAATTCTGCCCTATAATACTTTGTGATTCATTACATCACCTACTAGGGAAATAGCAAGATCACTGCTGCAATTGGAATGTCTTAACCAAGATAGCAGAAGAGTTTAAAATGACTTGTAAGATTTTATATATTTGTTTGCATGTTACTATATGCAAATTGCCATTCTAAATATGTGACATTGTGATATTTTAACATTCAATATGGTGTTTTTAAAATGCTTTATTTTAATCTCAGCATGTTTGCTTGCTAAATGAAACAGCACAATTGCACATTTAATATCCTGCCCATGGCCAATTTTCAAAATTCTTTTTCTTCTGCATGCCTGGTATTAACCAGACAAAACATCCTACACAATTTGACACCTCAGCATATTTTTATCAGAACATTCCACCATTCATTTCAGCTGCAACATTGCTGATGGGTTAGACTTTCCAGCAACACAATGAGGGGTTTATTCAATTATCTTCAAAGCACCAACTGCGGCTGATTTGGTGCTTGTATCTTTATGGTATCTGTTCCTTCAGCTGCCTGTAGGAGCAGTCCTTCTGTTCTGTGGGATTCCCTTTGATGCAGTCACAGACAATGCTATTTACATCCACATTTTCAGTATTACAGAGGGAAATTCAGAATATTTCAATTTTTGCTTAGATCTCTGTGATCTATATTGGACAGTGATAGTGTAAAAAATATGTTTTAAAAGCTAGTGTGGACATACATAGGTTGGCATTCAGTCATCCTAAGGATTATCAGGTAGTTTGATGATTACCATAACCATGAGATGATCTTGTGCCATAGTGAAGTCAGCTTACACAATGAAGAAGCTCACCAAAACCTATACTTTCTGAGGAGGGTGAAGAGAGTTGAACATTGCACATCTATGCTCACATCATTCTACAGATGCACAGTAGAGAGCATCTTAACCAGCTGCATCATTGCTTCCTATGAAAACCACACTGTGGCAGCCGGGAAGGCTCTACAACGGGTCATCAAAACTACCCAAAGCATCGCTGGCACCAGCCTACCTGCCATCAAATACAGTACATACAATATATTTAGAAAGGTGCCAGAAAAGGGCCAGTAACATCAAGAAGAATCCTACACATTTGCTCATGAACTGTTTGCCCCACTCCCATCAGGAAGGAGGATATGTAGCATCCATGCCAGGACTATCAGACTCAGAAATGGTTACTTTCCCCAAGCAGTAAGACTGATCAACAACTCCATCCACTAACTCCACCACTACTTTATTATTTCCCATCAGTTTCCTTATGTACAGCCTAGCGTCACTTTATGGACACACAATACAATCAATCTATGTAAATCCGCAATCTGATGTATTTATGAGTATTGTGTTCTTTTAGCATTATTATTGTGTTATTTATTCTTTTGTGTATTTTTTGTGCTGCATTGGATCTAGAGTAACAATTATTTTGTTCTCCTTACATTTGTCTAAAGGAAATGACATTAAACACTCTTGAATCTTGAAAATAATATTTCAAAAATGCTGACAGCAATGCCAGAGATTGGAGGATTTCAACATTTTGCTTGTAATGTTTGTTCCCTGGTTTTCTAAAAGGAAACACACTTTAGCTGTTCTGGTTGGCCAAAAGATAAATTTTGATGTGGAGTTACCTCATCAAGACGCAAACACGAGGAAATCTACAGATGGGGAATTTCAAGCAACACACATAAAAGTTGCTGGTGAACGCAGCAGGCCAGGCAGCATCTATAGGTGCTGTACATGCTGCCTGGCCTGCTGCGTTCACCGGCAACTTTTATGTGTGTTACCTCATCAGGAGGCTGCTTCTTCAGTGTGAGGCAGTTCATTGAATGTGCTGGCAGTACAGGAGATCTTACCTTAAAATCTCCAGAAGTCTGTGGATCCTCCTTTTAAGAGCAGAGTCATTTAAATGACAGATGGAACATTACTAGCATTGGGATACCAGGGTAGGCACTAAGCAGTCAAACTGATGCAAGTCAGTACCTGATTGTATGCCTGGTACAAATCAACACTGCAAACATATTATTTTTCATCAAATTGTAAAGAGAAACATGATCAGATGGTTAAACTCAGTCCAATGAGCGGGACCATTATCTCTGCAGACAGGTTTGCTGTGGGTGGGTTAAAACTAAGTTGGCAGGGGGATGGGAACTGGAGTGATAGAGCTGTGGTTGGGGCAATTGGTATACAAGTCAATGCAATATAGTGAGACTGTGAGGGTGGACGGGGAGATGATTGGGCCAAAATTGCAGTCAGTGGGATAAGGTGAAGTGTAACAAGGAGGCAAAATTGAAAAGGGTGATGAGTACAGGACTGAAAATGTTATATTTGAATGCACGCTCTACATAGAATAAGATAGATGATCTTGTAGTGCATTTAGAGATTGTCAGGTATGATGTTGTGGGCATCACTGATTCATGGCTGAAAGAAGATCAAAGTTTTGAGAGTTTAACATCCAAGGATACAACTTGTATTGAAAGGACAGGCAAGTAGGCAGAGGGGGTAAGGTGGCTCTTAGAAAGAGGTGACATAGGATTGGAAGATATAGAATCCTTATGGATGGAGTTAAGAAACTGTAAGTGTAAAAAGGCCCTGACTGGGCGTTATATACAACCTCCTGAACAGTAAGTAGGATATGGGATATAAATTTCAATGGGAAATATAAAAGGCACGTTATAAGGGCAAAGTTACAGCAGTCATGAGTTATTTCAAGATGCAGGTAAATTGGGGAATCCTGAGAGAGAGAACTACGAGATGGATATTTAGAGCAGCTTGTGTTTCAGCCCACTATTTTGGATTGGGTGTTGTGCAATGAACCAGAATTGATTAGGGACCTTAAGGTGAAGGTACCTTTGGGTGACAGTGATCATAATATGACTGAATTCACACTGCAGTTTGAGAGGGAGAAGATAAGGTCAGATGTATCAGAATACAGCGGAGTAAAGGGAATTAAAGAGGCATGAGAGAGGAACAGGCCAAAGTTGATTGGAAGGGAACACTAGCAGGGATGACAACAGAACAGCAATGGCTGGAGTTTCTGGGGACATTTCAGAAGGTTACAGGGTAGATACATCCCAAAGATGCAGAAATATTCTAAAGTGAGGATGAGGCAACCACAGCTGACAAAGGGAATCAAAGACCACATAAAAGTAAAAGAAAGTGCAAATAATAGAGCGAAAGTTAGTGGGAAGTTAAAGGATTAGGATGGTTTTAAAAACTAGCTGAAGGCAACTAAAAAAGCAGACAGAGAGAAAAGATGAAATATGAAGGTAAGCTAGCCAAAAATATCAAAGTGGATACCAACAGTTTCTTTTCAGATATATAAAGAGTAAAAGGGAGGCATAAGTGGATATTGAACCACTGGAAAATTTCACTGGGGAGGTAGTAATAGGGTACAAAGAAATGATGGATGAACTTAATAAATATTTTGTGTCAGTCTTCACTGTAGAAGACACGAAGTATGCCAGAAATTCGAGAGTATCAGGGGGCAGAAGTGAGTGCAGTTGCCATTACTAAAGAGAAGGTGCTTGGGAAGCTGAAAGGTTTAAAGGTAGTTTAATCACCTGAAGCAGATGGACTATATCCCAGAGTTCTGAAAGAGGTAGCTGAAGAGATTGCGAAGGCATTAGTGATGATATTTCATGAATGTGTAGATTCTGGAATGGTTCCAGAGGACTGGAAAATTGCAAATGTCATTCTACTCTTTAAGAAGGCGGGGAGGCAGAAGAAAAGAAATTATAGACCAGTTAGCCTGACTTCAGTGAATGGGAAGATGTTAGAGTCTATCATTGAGGATGAGGTTCAAAGTACATTTATTAGCAAAGTATGTATATAGTAAACAACTTTGAGATTTGTGTCTTTACAGGCAGCCACAAAACAATGAAACCCAATAGAACCTATTAAAAAAGACTATCAGACACCCAATGTGCGAAAATAAGAACACATCATGCAAACATTAAAAAGTAAGCAAATAATATTCAGAACTAAAGTTCACAGCCACAAAGCCGGCCAACACCACAGCCAGTCCAGGAGCCCATTTAGTTGCAAGCCACACATTCTCAGTTCAGCGCAAAGACGAGTATAACTCACCAAGCAGGAAGCTTAACGTTTCTCGCCTCCAGTTCCAGTACGCTGACCTTTTCAATCTAGCCCGGCACTTAAATCAGTCAGACATCAGCTTGTTTCTCGCTCTCAGTTTCGGGATATGTGGAGGCACATGATAAATCAGGCCAAAGTCAGTAGAGTTTCCTTAAAGGGAAATCTTGCCTGAAATATCTGTTGGAATTCCTTGAGGAAATAACAGGCAGGATGGACAAAGGCAGGATGAATGAATTTACAACCAGTTCCTGCTGTTACAATCTCAGTTTACAAGGATAGATCTGGTCCTAGGGTTGAGGTTCTTAACTGGAAGAAGGCCAAATTTGAAGAAATGAGAAAGGATCTAAAAAGCGTGGATTGGGACAGGTTGTTCTCTGGCATGGATGTGATCGGTAGGTGGGAAGCCTTCAAAGCAGAAATTTTGAGAGTGCAGAATTTGTATGTTCCTGTCAGGATTAAAGGCAAGGTGAATAGGAATAAGGAACCTTGGTTCTCAAGGGATATTGCAACTCTGATAAAGAAGAAGAGAGAGTTGTATGACATGTATAGGAAGCAGGGAGTAAATAAGGTGCTTGAGGAGAATAAGAAGTGCAAGAAAATACTTAAGAAAGAAATCAGGAGGGCTAAAAGAAGACATGAGGTTGCCTTGGCAGTCAAAGTGAAGGATAATCCAAAGAGCTTTTACAGGTATATTAAGAGCAAAAGGATTGTAAGGGATAAAATTGGTCCTCTTGAAGATCAGAGTGGTCGGCTATGTGCGGAACCAAAGGAAATGGGGGAGATCTTAAATAGGTTTTTTGCATCTGTGTTTACTAAGGAAACTGGCATGAAGTCTATGGAATTAAGAGAAACAAGTAGTGAGATCATGGAAACTGTACAGATCGAAAAGGAGGAGGTCCTTGCTGTCTTGAGGAAAATTAAAGTGGATAAATCCCCAGGACCTGACAGGGTGTTCCCTCGGACCTTGAAAGAGACTAGTGTTGAAATTGCAGGGGCCCTGGCTGAAATATTTAAAATGTCGCTGTCTACAGGTGAGGTTCCGGAGGATTGGAGAGTGGCTCATGTTGTTCCGTCGTTTAAAAAAGGATCGAAAAGTATCCGGGAAATTATAGGCCAGTAAGTTTAACATTGGTAGTAGGTAAGTTTTTGGAGGGAGTACTAAGAGACAGAATCTACAAGCATTTGGATAGACTGGGACTTACTAGGGAGAGTCAACATGGCTTTGTGCATGGTAGGTCATGTTTGACCAATCTATTGGAGTTTTTCGAGGAGGTTGCCAGGAAAGTGGATGAAGGGAAGGCAGTGGATATTGTCTACATGGATTTCAGTAAGGCCTTTGACAAGGTCCCACATGGGAGGCTAGTTAGGAAAATTCAGTTGCTAGGTATACATGGAGAGGTGGTAAATTGGATTAGACATTGGCTCGATGGAAGAAGCCAGAGAGTGGTGGTAGAAAATTGCTTCTCTGAGTGGAGGCCTGTGACTAGTGGTGTGCCACAGGGATCAGTGCTGGGTCCATTGTTATTTGTCATCTATATCAATGATCTGGATGATAATGTGGTAAATTGGATCAGCAAGTTTGCTGATGATACAAAGATTGGAGGTGTAGTAGACAGTGAAGAAGGTTTTCAGAGCCTGCAGAGGGACTTCGACCAGCTGGAAAAATGGGCTAAAAAATGGCAGATGGAGTTTAATACTGACAAGTGTGAGGTATTGCACGTTGGAAGGACAAACCAACGTAGAACATACAGGGTTAATGGTAAAGCACCGAGGAGTGCAGTGGAACAGAGGGATCTGAGAATACAGATACAAAATTCCCTAAAAGTGGCGTCACAGGTAGATAGGGTCATAAAGAGAGCTTTTGGTACATTGGCCTTTATTAATCAAAGTACGGAGTATAAGAGCTGGAATGTTATGATGCGGTTGTATAAGGCATTGGTGAGGCCGAATCTGGAGTTTTGTGTTCAGTTTTGGTCACCAAATTACAGGAAGGATGTAAATAAGGTTGAAAGAGTGCAGAGAAGGTTTACAAGGATGTTGCTGGGACTTGAGAAACTCAGTTACAGAGAAAGGTTGAATAGGTTGGGACTTTATTCCCTGGAGCGTAGAAGAATGAGGGGAGATTTGATAGAGGTATATAAAATTATGATGGGTATAGATAGAGTGAATGCAAGCAGACTTTTTCCACTGAGGCAAGGGGAGAAAAAAACCAGAGGACATGGGTTAAGGGTGAGGGGGGAAAAGTTTAAAGGGAACATTAGGGGGGGCTTCTTCACACTGAGAGTGGTGGGAGTATGGAATGAGCTGCCAGACGAGGTGGTAAATGCGGGTTCTTTTTTAACATTTAAGAATAAATTGGACAGATACATGGATGGGAGGTGTATGGAGGGATATGATCCGTGTGCAGGTCAGTGGGACTAAGCAGAAAATGGTTTGGCACAGCCAAGAAGGGCCAAAGGGCCTGTTTCTGTGCTGTAGTTTCTATGGTTTCCCGCCGTTACAATCTCAGTTTAACTTTCGATCCACTCCCTTGTGTATCGACGAATTGTGTATGCAACATAAAAAATACATAAAGCAAACAGCATAAAACTAATACGGTATTGGCAATTCTGCAGGAACACAATACAAACAACATTAGAATCCCACCAACCCTGCACCTCATCTAAGGCATCTACTACTTTTTAGTACACCCGTGCTGAACTTCCAAACAGAGACTAAACATTCACATTACGCTGTTACATTCACAATCACAATCAGTAATTTAGACAAAAGGTACACTTTGGCACAACTTTTACGAGATATTGCCTGGTAGTTAAGTTACAGGAAAACTGACCGACTAGGCCAGTGAGGAACTTTGCAGAAGCCACGCTATCCAACGCCGATGCCTTCACTCGTGAAAATCTAAAGCATCCACATGTAAAACATGTCAAATTACTGATAGTCTCGATTCGCCAACAAGCATAAAGAAATTCACATGGATATCGTCAATTAATACTCAGCGTTCCTCACCATGCCCAGTATCTCTGGGAGGAACTTAATCCCAAAGCCCCACCAGCTTCTTCTGAGAAAACAAAATTGGTCTCCCCACTATCCCGCGTGTGCGTAAGGACATCACCGTCTCCAATTAAAGGCACAGACAACTATTCTAGCAATACTCAGATGGATGCCCAAGTACACTTTTAATGATAACGAATAACATTCGATGGTCACCCGGTTACATTCTGCCCTGCATTCAAGTAATCGTCCTCGATTACTCGCTCACTACAATGGTACTTTTAACCTCCTTAACTGCTTCTCTAAAGAGAACTGAACTGAGACTAGCCAGTATCTCAGACACTGCGGCCGGACTTATGGAGGACTCATTAAGGACTGACCTTGGTTCGTGATGTGGGTTAGGGTGCTGTCCAGCACTTACTCGTTTACTCCTGCGGGGTGTTGCGACAGGAGGGCTACCGACCTCCGCCCCTGCATTAGCAGTCGTCGGCTCTCCAGTCTCAGTTCCAGGTGTCATATTTTCAGCAGATATGCTGTCTAGGCTAGGGTCAAAACTCTGTGCACCCTGTTCTGACATATCTTCTACCAATATCACACCATTTTCTGAATCCTCAGAATCTGATTCATGCCCCAGGGGTGAGCTGGCCTAAGTTACTGGAGTTTGCAGACTCCTTCAGGTAGCTGGAGTGGGATGGTTCTCACCGGCCCTGATGTCTACCCTGTTCACCCTCTTGCTCGGCCCACCCTCCCAAGGTTCCACTGTGTATATATTGCCTAGTACCTCTACCACACTGTAGATAGTTGAGTTCCAAGCATCCTGGATCTTATTACGGCCTAATGGTTTGTTCCTCAGGTAAACCAGTGCATTCACATCAATTTTGGGACAGTACACTGTCCTCCTACCAGGCAATGCGTTCTGCCACCTTCTGTTCAGAGTATTCTTTTGCTCTGGCATGCACATCCCTCAGTCGGCTGTGGTGTACAGCTAGCCAGTCATATTTCCAGTCCACAGTCTGTTCTTGCCCCAGCAGAGCATCCATGGGCAAGTGGGGATCCACCCCAAACAACAAATAGTAAGATGAATACCCGGTGGTTGTGTGAGGTGTCGCATTATATGCATACACCAACTCGGGTAGATGTTGTGGCCATCTGCGCTTTTCTGGAGGCAATGTATGCAACAAATCATGCATTGTCCTGTTGAAACGCTTACACTGCGCATTTCCAGTAGGATGATGAGGTGTAGTACGGCTCTTCTTTACCCTGTATAGTTTGCAAGGCTCAGCTATGACCTCACTTTTGAAGTTACGGCCCTGATCAGGATGCAATCTCTCAGGAACACCGTACTTCATGAACAATTCCCTCAAGAGCACCCTTACTGTGGTATCCTCCTTTTGATCCTGAGTGGGAAATGCTTGGGTGAATTTAGTGAAAATGTCCGTGACCACTAAGACATTCTACAGCTACAACTTCAAGTGGCCTAGAAGCCAGAAATGACTTCATGGGGGGATGGATCCTAGGCTGAGGCATCTTAGTTAGCTCACAACATGGACAATTTTTGATCCACCATACCACATCCTCGTGTATGCCCACCCAAAAACATCGGTTTCTCAACAACTGCAGAGTGCGTCCTATGCCTTGATGGCCCATAGAGTCATGTACATACTCTAACACTTTGCTCCTCAAGCTGATAGGTACCAGAAGCTGGTAACACTCCCCAAGCTTCTCATCCTCACCTACCCTATACAGTAACCCTTTACGCTCCCTGTTATTGTCCCAGTGCTTTAACAGAGACGAAACAGGTTTAGGCAGAGTTTTACGCTCCTGGCCACTCAGCTTCCTTTTCTGATCCCATAAGTCTCTTGGGACACCTAACACAGGGTCTTGCTGCTGAAAAGTTTGCAAGTCCCCATTAGAATAACCTGGGAGGGTTGGAGTGTTCCCTTGCATCGGACCACTTACATCACTAGTACCAGCTTCTCAGGCTCAAATTTGCTTAACCAGCAGTAACCAGTGCCGGGTCAAGAGCAGTGCCGCGATTGATCGAACTACAGATCGCCACAGACCCATCAAACTCCGCGTCCTCTGAGACAGGCTCAGGCTCCCCTGCAAATGGCTGCCTGGAGAGTGCATCAGCCACAGTATTGCTCCGACCCAGACAATACTGGACATCGAAGTCAAACACTGACAGCTGTGAGATCCATCTCTACTCCACTCCTCCCAACTTGGCAGTTTTCAAATGGGATAGGGGGTTATTGTCAGTGATTACAGTGAAATTGGAACCCAGCGAGTATCCACAAAACTTCTCTACCACAGCCCACTTACGTGCAAGCAGCTCCAAGTTCATGCTGCTATAATTCCTATCATTCTTCTTGGCATTCCTTAATCGCCGGCTTGTATATGCAATAACCCCCTTTGCCTCTCCCTGCTGTTGGTATAACACAACTCCTAGCCCATGTTTGCTGGCATCGGTCTCCACTATAAAGGCTGGGAGAAATCGGCAAAGCCAAGGATGGGGGATCTGGTCAGCTTCTCTTTGAGCAAGTCAAAGGCAGTTTGACATTCTTCCGTCCAGGACTGTTTTAACAGCCGGTTTGTTTTACTTGGACTCCCTACATTAGTACACAAATTCACTACATCATGCAGCGGACCTGCAATCTTTGAGAATCCCTGAATGAATCGTCGATAATAACTGCAAAAACCAAGAAACGATCTTAAGTCCTTAACTGTCGATGGTACTGGTCACTGCTGAACAGCTGAGACCTTCTCAGGATTGGTGCCTATCCCCTTGGCTGATATCTGGTGTCCTAAGAACTTGACCTCTGACTGCAGAAAATGACACTTCTCCAATTTTACCTTCAGACCAGTCTCCCCGAGGTGCTTAAGCACAGTGTTGAGCCTCTCCAAGTGTTCCTGGACAGTCTGTGAATACGCCAGAATATCATCCAAGTACACAAGCATGATTTGGAAGACTAAGTCATTCATGGTTGCCCACATGAGCCTTTGAAAAGTCACCGGTCCACTGCAGATCCCAAACAGCATGCGAAGGTATTCATGCAGACCAAACGGGGTCGAAAAAGCAGTCTTATGCCTATCACACTCCTCTACCGCCACTTGGTGGTAACCACTCACGAGATCTACTGTCGAGAAAAATTGCGCTCCCCGCAGGGCATCAAAACAATTATCAAAATGCGGGAGCAGGAACGCGTCCTTTCTGGTCATAAGATTCAGTCTCCGATAACCTACACACAGTCTTATGCTACCATCTGCCTTCCGGACAAACACCACAGGTGAGGCATATGCACTATTGCTCTCCTGAATTACACCCTTCCTCAACAACTTTGAGATGTGCGCTTTCACTTCATTGTTCTGATTTGGCAGAACACGACGGTATGGCAGTGAAACAGGCTCGTCATCAATTAACTGAATTTCATGCTTGACCTTGTCAGTGTACCCAAGGTCTACTTCTTCAACTGCAAAGACATCCAGGTACTTAACCAGTAAAGCTCTTAGCTGAACTTGTTGTCCTTCACTACTCCCAATGTCGAGCTTGTCTAGAATTGACTTTTTAACTTGTGATTACTACACTCCTCCTTTACACCCATTGTCACGTGATCAACACCAGCTGAGATCCGCTGAAATCTTACTGCACATTGTTGATCACTATCCATGCACTCCACCTTTGACAGGATACCCAGCCAGATCCTAGGTGCGAGCCATACATCCTCTGGAGAGAGGTTTAAAATCTGCACTGACACTATACGATTCAATGAGCATAGGAATGTCAACAACACCTCCTGGTAAAGGGGTGTTAAGCGGCTCATGCAACATTTTAAGGTCACTACCAGCATCGCCAGTGGCCTTGCTAGCTGCAATGGTGACTACAGATCCAGCAGGTATGTGCCCAGTATCTTTTCCCAATACTCGGACTACTGCTTTCTTTTCAGTGGTGTGCATCTGCACTTTCTGGAAAACATCTCTCCAATCAGAATCCAGCTTCCCTTTTAGACTTGTGTCAAACTCTGCGTAGACAAGTTGCCTACACTGGCTGACAATGTTCATGCCTACAGTACATGGGATAGGTGGTTCGGTGCTAACAGGATCCCTGACTACTAGAAAGCCACAATTTGGTATCTTCATGCCCATTGCTTGAACCTCTAGCTCTGGATACCCAAGGTAAGGAATATCAAGACCATTTGCAGCTGTTAGCCTAAGCCAGCCAGCAGTGGACAACATATCCTTGTCCTGTCCATTCAAGTGTTCTCGAAAGAACTGCTCGGTCAGGGTGCTTACCTGACTACCTGTGTCCAACAGACAACGGACAGCGACACCTGATATTTCAAGCTCAACAACTGGACATGTTCCTATGGCGTGTTGCAGCAACTGTACATTATCTGTGTCTGAGGTTCTGCCGGATTGCCCGACTCCCAACCTCTTGAGGGCAGGAGGATGCAGGCTCCACTTCCCTTGTACTCCGCTTCTGTGGGCAATCCTTGGCCAAATGCCCTCCCTCCTGACACTTGAAACATATTGGTTGCCCATCTTCTGTGAACCTAGGCTGTAACTTATGTCTACTGCTAGTAGCGCGTGTAAAATCCCTCTGTACAGTGAGATTTTTCACTGCTTGAGTCATTTCACAAAGGACTTTGCCCTGCTCTGCGACCACTTTAAGGACATCATCTAGTGTGACAGACTCAGATTCCCGAGCTTTAAGAATCGAGCACTGTACCTGGCCACTGCTACACTTTGACTTTCCAGACCTTGTATTTCCCAGGGGCTCTTCTACGAGCCACAGACGAGCCTCCTCTCGCACTTCTATCATTGAGGACAGAGGGTGGTCCCGCACGAAGCTGTGGAGCTCCCTTCTGAGGGAAGGATCTCTGATCCCCTCTATAAATTGGTCTCTTAGCACCACCCTCTTATTGGTCACGGCATCAGGGGAGTGCTTCTGTAGCAAGTTAAGAGCTTGGGCCAGGGCATGTGAAAACTCTTTTACATCTTCACCCTCACGCTGTTTGCGACTGTAGAAGCCATGCCACAGCTGGGGTGCACTACACTCGTCTCTAAAAGCTTCCCTGAGATAGGTGAACAAGTCATCAGCCCTGGTCTTCCTCAGCATCACTGCGCATACGTGCTTCCTCTAAGGCTGCCCCCTGAGCAGGGAACAAAGTCATACTGATCCTGGTCAGGCTGATTTCTACTATGAAGTGCACAGTGTACTTCTTCAATAAAGTCATCAACAGACCTCCCACCTTTCTCAACATCCCCCATGAATGAAACAATGTGTCTTTCCCTTGGGACATATAACTTAATTTATTTATGGTTGCCATGGCTTCATCATATCTACTATGCAATTCCCTAATTTGTTCATTCAAATCAAGTTCAACTGGTGTGAAATCTGAGTGTAACATAGTAAAAGCTCAAGTCTTTAAAGTTTTAACAACAAGCCTGCAAAAGGAGTTGCTGCCGTCCTTTGCAGCAAACGCGATGACTTCATGGCCCACAATTCCCTGGATCCACGTCTCCGTTCTGCGTCCTGACATCAGTCGCTGATGTCATAGCACATTTCCGCGGCTCTACCGCGCCCTCCACAAGGCAACAGGCACTCCCTCCTTCCCCCCGACAGGAACAGCGTTCCTGTCTTCACCACTACCGTACTTTATAGGCATCCGTCAGTCTCATGATCGGACTAGCGACCTTCAAATCACTAGACGAACGCCTTAACCACTTGGCCACGTGCCATACATTACTGTATTAGGTATTGTATATTATACTGCATACAACAATCAGAGACCCTCTAAACTGGCTTGGAATTAACCCAACTCCTGGTACCAAATTTTGTAGCCTGGGGAAAAGTACACACTCAGGACAACAAATACTTTTTCAGGTTTTAATTCCTTTATCTGTTTTAGTGCTGGAAGAGGGTCTCAAAACAAAACGAATGAATTTACAACCAGTTCCTGCCATTACAATCTCAGTTTAAATTTCGATCCACACCCTTGTGTATCGATGAATTGTGTATGCAACATAAAAATACATAAAGCAAACCGCATAAAGCTAATACAGTAGTGGCAATTCTGCAGGAACACAATACAAACAACATTAGAATCCCACCAACCCTGCACCTTATACATTGCAGCGAAAATGTAAGCAAATACTTCTCGTCTAAGATGTCTACTACTTTTTAGTACACACGTGCTGAACTTCCAAACAGAGACTAAACATTCACTTTACGCTGTTGCATTCACAATCAGTCATGATACAATAAAGTTAAACAAAAGGTACACTTTCGCACAACTTTTACAAGATATTGCTTGGTAGTTAAATTACAGGAAGGCTGACCTACTAGGCCGGTGAGGAACTTTGCACAAGCCACGCGATCCAGCGTCGATGCCTTCACTCATGAAAATCTAAAGCATCCACATGTAAAACATGTCAAATTACGGATATTCTCAATCGCCAACAAGCATAAACAAATTCACATGGATATCGTCAATTAATACTCATCTTTCCTCACCATGCCCAGTATCTCTGGGAGGAACTTAATCCCAAACCCCCACCAACTTCTTCTGCCGAAAAGAAAAATGGTCTCCCCACTATCCCGCGTGTGCATAATGACATCACCGTCTCCACTTAAAGGCACAGACAACTATTCTAGCATTACCCGGATGGATGCCTAAGTACACCGTTAACAATAATGAATACGGATAGATGCCTAAGTACACCGTTAACAATAATGAATAAGATTCGACAGTCACCTGATTACATAAGGTTTAGTTGGATTTTCAGAAGGCCTTTTATAAGGTGCCGCACATGAAGCTGATGAACAAGAGCCTATTGTAGTACAGGAAAGATGCTAGTATGGATATAAAATTTGCTGATTGGCAGGAGGCAGAGAGTCAGAATAAAGAGGGCCTTTTCTGTTTGGATGATGGTGACAAGTGGTTTTTGCAGGGGTCGCTATTGGGACTGCTTTTTTCATGTAATATGATTTGGATGACGGAATTGATGGATTTATGGCCAAGTCTGCAAATGGATGAACAGGTGGTGTTATAAAGAAGCAGGGAGTCTGCAAAAGGACTTGGACAGATTGGGAGAATGAGCAAAGAAGTGGCAAATGGAATTAAGTGTGGGGAAGTGTATGGTCATGCACTTTGGTAGAAGGTCATTGATCCTGTTATATTTACTACTCTATAGATTTGCTGAGTATTCCTGCAGAAAAATAAATCTCACGGTTATATGTGGTGACACATACATATACATATACTGGTAATAAAATTTACTTTGAACATTGAACTTTGAATAAAAGCATCAACACTCTTTTCTAAATGGGGATAACATTCAAAAATCAGAGGTGCAAAAGGTCTTAGGAGTCCTTGTGCAGGATTCTCTAAAGGTTAATTTGTAGGTTGAGCTGGTGGTAAGGAAGGCAAACAAAATGTTAGCATTAATTTTGAGAGGACTAGAATGTTAGAGCAAGGATATCATGTGGAGGCTTTAAAGGTATTGGAATATTATGAGCAGCTTTGGGCATCTTATCTAAGAAAAGATATGCTGGCTTTGGAGAGGCTCCAGAGATTCATGAGTATGATTCTGCGAATGAAAGTGTTAACAATTGAGGAGCATCTGATGGCTCTGGTCCTGTACTCACTGGAGTTTAGAAGCACGAGGAGGAATCTCATTGAAAGCTATATTGAAGGGCCTAGACAGAGTGGATATGGAGAGGATGTTTCCTCTAGCGACTGAGCCTAGGACCCAAGGGCACAGCCTCAGGACAGAGGGATGTCCTTTTAGAACAGAGATTAGAAGGAATTTCTTTAGCCAGATGTTGGTGAATCTGTGAAATTCATTGCCACAGATGGCTTTTGAGGCTAAGCCATTGAGTATATTTAAAGCAGAGATTGATAACTTCTTAGTTAGGATGTCAAAGATTGCAGGGAGAAGACAGAAGAATGGCATTGAGAGGAATAATAAATCAGGCATGATGGAATGGCAGAGTCAATGGGCCAAGTCGCCTAATTCTGCTCCTATGTCTTATGGTTTTATGGTCTTTTGCATAAAAGTGTGAATACAACACAGATCATGTCAGCTGAAATGACAGTGGAAAGACTATACTTGGGATTGCTAACACAAAAAAATTCTGCAGATGCTGGAAATCTTGAACAACACACACACATTGCTGCAGGAACTCAGCAAGTCAGGCAACATTTACGGAGGGGAATAAACAGTCAACATTTCAGGCCAAAATCCTTCATCAGGACTGAAAGGAAGGGGGCAGAAGTCAGAATAAGGTGGAGGAAGGGAGGGGATAGTTCAGCAGGTAATAGTTGAGATCAGGTGAGAGCAAAACCTCCCTGTGGCTACTCATTTCAATTCAACTTCTCATTCCCAATCTGACATGTCTGCCCATGGCCTCCTTTACTAATCTTAACCCAAACCCAAACCCAGGTTGGAGGAGCAACACTTCAAATTTGTCTGGGTAGTCTCCAGATTGATGGCATGAACATTAAGATTTCTCTGACTTCCAGAGAAATTTCTTTCCCCACCACCCCTTCTCTCTTTTCCATTCTCCATCCTGGTTACCCTCTCACCCCCTCTCTGCTAGTCATCTGCCCATCACCTCCCTCCATTTTCCCTCCTCCTTCCTTCCATTTCTTCCATGGTCGACTGTCCACTCCTATTAGATTCCAACTTTTTCAGCCCTTTACCTCCTCCTCCCACCTCCTCCACCCATCCACCTTTCCCCCTCATCTGGTCTCACCTTTCACCTTCCAGTGTATACTGCTTTCCCTCCCTACCCACCTTCTTATTCTGGCTGCTTCCCATTCCTTTCTAGTCCTGATAAAGGGTCTAGGCCTGAAATATTGACTGTTTATTCCCGTCCTTAACTACTGACTTGCTGAGTTCCACCAACGTCTTGTGCGTTTTGATTTTTTTGATTGATCACAACCTATAAATTGATGGATCACAAGATTGAGCCTGAGATGTGAAAATCAACGTTATCTGTCCATCTAGTAATTGTCAGGATTCACACAGGAAGAGTGGATACTTAGATGAAATAAAGGAAATTATAACACTTGTAGAGTCTGCAATCCCGTGTGAATTACAGCATTCAACAAAAGAGCAGAGAAAAATCACAGGGTACAACCAACGCAAGTGTGATTCTGTGGTTAAGCATTAGTTCATTTATTTCCACAATGTTTTGGTGTTGTTTGTTTGTACAGTTGTAAAGACAGATTGAGGGTTGTGGGGTTAGAGCAAGCACTGCTTGCTTTGTTTTATATAGCTGATGTACAGAAGTTAAAAACAGAAAGCAGGGACGAGAACAAAGATTATGATTTGAAAAATAACAGTTGGAATTAACAGACAAATCACCTTTTTATCCTAGTTTATTGGCCCATATTATCCACTGAATGGTGCAACTCCTCAGTTTGTCTCTCCTAGGACCTCACTGCCTTGTCTAGTGTGGACACAGGCACATCCTTCTGCACATGACTACTGCCAGGAGATTGGCAAGTGCCAGTACAATGATTCACTGATGTCTATGACTTTGGATAATTGGTAGGGCTATGACTCCTAGGCTCACACTAAAATTGGGAATGACATTAATAAACACATATGCACTATTAAAAAAGTTGAAAAATTTTAAAATTATTAAAAGTTAAAAGCAAAAATAATTTATGCTTCCTTAAAAACAATTGACGATAACTCAGGTAATCTAAATAAATGTTCTAATCAGTAATCTACGGATATTATTACACAGGAAATTTAACAGGAAAGCTTCCCCACTCATTAATAGGAAATCTGATGGAATGTGCATTACCCCTTTAAAATCCAAAAGGAATCTACTAGCACATAGCAGAAGTTCTGCAGATGCCAATTAACTGCAGTGGAAAGCTGCATTTCAGTTTGCACCCCAGAGCACACAGTTCTGGCACAAAACATTCAGCTTTAATCATGATTTGTAACTGAATTGTGGTAAAAACCTGAAAACCAGTGGAAAATCCCAAGTCAACTGTTTTCATGTGTAACAATTTAAATGGATATTTTAAAATATCATGCTAGATGTTAACAACTTTGTTTTAAAATAGAATATACTATTAGCGTTGTGGCCCAGGATCCCTAGAATATTTACTTTGTCTAATATATAATATATAATATAAAAAAAACAATATATATATACACACACACACACACACACACTAAAAAATTGGACCATATTCAACTAAATAAAAATAGCTTTATGATCAGATTATGATTAATCCAATTATTCATTCAAGATCTATTAATTAGTAACTTAAGAGAGGAGATTTTGCAACACTCACAACTCGCTAGAGGAACTCAGCAGGTCGGGCAGCATCCGTGGAAAAGATCGGTCGACGTTTTGGGCCGGAACCCTTCGTCAGGACTGTAGAGGGAAGGGGCAGAGGCCCTATAAAGAAGGTGGGGGGAGGGTGGGAAGGAGAAGGCTGGTAGGTTCCAGGTGAAAAACCAGTAAGGGGAAAGATAAAGGGGTCGGGGAGGGAGGCAGGGAGGTGATGGGCAGGAAAGGTGAAAAAGGAATAGGGGAAAACATAATGGGTAGTAGAAGGAGGTGATAGGCAGCTGGGGGAGGGGGCAGAGTGACATAGGAATAGGGGAAGGGAGGCAGAGGGAATTACCAGAAGTTGGAGAATTCTATGTTCATACCAAGAGGCTGGAGACTACCTAGACGGTATATTTTGTTGAATAGAAATGTTATACTTTTACCTACAAAATAATGACAGAGATGAAACTGATGCAGGAAGTTTTAATTTGGAAAAATCAGGTATTCAGGTTTTTTTTAATCTTAGGCAAATAGATCAACATTCAATTCCTACAATTAACTGTAACTTAATTTATAGTGTCAATAATGATACTGTCAGTAATATCAGTAATTTCATCCCAGATTAACCAGTCACATCATTGGCAAGCTTCTTCTGTTATGTTTCCACAAATTATTGAATGTTTGCATTTGTTCATGCCCAAAATTTGATAAGTAAATTCTTAAAACAAAATGTACAGTTGCTAATGATAAGATTTACTGCCAAAAGTGTTTTACTGGGACAAAAAAGATAAGTAAATATTTAGATATGTCTTTGTAGATATCATCAGTTACAAATGAAGCTACCAAAGATATTTAAGGTTTTGATATTTAAGGTATTATACAGACAGTTGGCACACAATTGGCATTTGAGTTCAAATCAGACATCATCACTATTTTTGCCTACCTAGCCATAGAAGATTGTTACTCGTTTTCTCACACAGAAAATCAAATAGTTATATAGAGATGAGCTCACATTTACCTGGCATTTGGACTCTTTGTCAAGTTTCATCATTATTGTACGCTAAAGCAAAAAAAAGACATCACCTTTGCACAGCCATAAATAATATACAGCCAAACCTGACCAAAAATGATTCATATACAGTGGAAACTGGTTAATTGGGCCATCGGTTAATCAGGGCAGTTGCTTATTTGAGACATCTCTTAAAGAACAGAAACTAATTGAGAAAATAGTTGAGATTCTTGGGACACTCTGCTGCTTAACTGGGACAGGGGACAGTTGCCAACAAATTTCTAACTAGTATCTTGTGGGGCCGTTAGACAATACACCATGCTAAGAGCGAACCGTTTCAAAGTAGCTTCAGTTGGGTGTACTGGTTCCGATGTGTCCCAGTTAACCTGAATCCTCTGTATTATGCTTGTTGGATTAAGTGAGCAAATGAGCTCATTTGTCAGGAAAAATCCAGACTGTCCTTTCAAGCCATCTGACGTTCCATCTGCTTAGGTGAAAGGGTGGAGAGATTAGGCCAAGGTGCAACTAGATCGACTAGCCGTTGCCTGACTACTGCATCTTAACATAGAAGTCGGGAAGCCATAACACTCTGAAACTAGACAGCATTCCACTAATTGGCTGCTGAACAATTAAGATTTCTCTCGCTCTCTCATCTTTTTGTCAACTCCAAATATTCATCAAATGTAAACAGCTATAATCCAGTGAAGGTGGGCCTACATCATTGCACAGTTAAACTTATACCAGGTACCAGAAATATCTGGTATGTGAAGTCAGAAAATTTGAATTATCATAGGTTGTTTTGTTCTCCTCGGTTAAAAAGATGCAAGCACAAACCAGGACATTATAACAAGAGAAATTCAAGCAATAAAGGGTGTCTTTTTATTTCCAAATTCCCATTTATGTAATCAAACCCAGTTAATAAATTATTGCACTATTCACAAGCACTCATGATCCCAAGTTTTCATCCTCTTTGCGAGTAAGGTATTTCTGGATGTGATCATGTACAAATTGGGCTCTGTAGCTTTATTTCTAACAGCTGTCAAAAAGAACAGACTTGATCAGGTATTTCAAATGAGAAGCAGTTACTGGTGAGAGTATCAATGGGGAATCAGAAGTTCTTAGCCCTTAATTTTTCACCACTAGTTTGGATGGATGAAAAATCAGGAGTTGCAGACCTGTGAGATTATCAACTAATGTCTCTTGCAAGTGAGTGTCTTACGAGAGACCCCTGATCAGTAATCACCTATCTTATGTTAACAGCTTGAATTGGATTCCAAAATAAGTTCCAGGTGAAAAGGCCATACTAACCAATCCACTCAGTTGATATTTTCTTCTGTCATGGGCTTCATCACAAAGCACTTACTTATTGCTGTAAGTTCAGTGCGACATGCACCTGGATTGTATACATTTATGCCCCTTTTTTATGTGATATTTGTTTCTAGTATCTGCCAGGAATAAAAAATAATAAAGACTTACTAAGCACGCAGTAAAGTTTTCTCAGTGCACTATAACCATTGTTATCTCTCTATAACACAGTGTTGATGTCTGTCCACCTTTATCTGCAGGGCATAAGCAACCATTTCCCCAACAGTGTAGGTATGATTGCCAATTTTAATAAACCTGACATTTGAGCAACACACTACAACTAAGGTCACCAATGCAGGACAGTAAAAGCAGGAAAAGCATAAAGCCCATACAGAACATCTTTTTATTAATGTTTCAATGTTAAATACAGGGCAATTAATACCAGTGAAAATGCTGGACAAAATATTTTTTTCTTACTCTGAAGGATACTGTTGAACTGCATTTGAGACACAAACACTTTCACCTTGGTTAAATACCAAGTAATGTAATAGTTCACATCGCTGTATAGTTTGGATCTATGCCTTGTTAAAAAAATTATTTATGTAAAGCTCTATGCAGAACTTATTTTACTATATCAAACATGGTAGCCAATGAAGATGAGCAATGCCTGGATATATCCTTCAACCAAAACACAAATATTTGAACTGTAAGAAATTATTCTTTATTATTTAAAATAATCTTTTTTTTTGTGGTGTCAGAAACCAGGCCAACCTCTCTTCAGTTTCACAATCACTTTGTCTGCATCTCTGGAGACAAATTGTCTACTGATATCTTTTATAAGCCTGCTGTTTCCACAGTTATCTTGACTATAAATTTTCCCATCCTGTCTCCTGTAAAAATGCCATTTCCTTTTCTCAGTTTCTTCATTTTCACCACATCTGTTCCCAACATGAGGCTTTCTTTTCCATTGTATGTCCCCTTAAAAGAATGGGGTTTCCGTTCCGTCACCATTGATGCTGTCCTCACCTGTATCTCCTCTATTTCCTGAACATCGGCCCTGACCCATCTTCCTGCTGCCTTAACAAGGATCGAGTTCCTCTTGTCCTCAGTTACCACTCATGAGCCTCCACATCCAATACATCATTCTCCACAACCTCCAACATCTTCAACGGGACCCTACTACCAAGCATATCTTTATTCCCTCCCATCCCCCCCCCCGCCCACCATCGCTCTTCACGTTCTGCAAAGATCATTCCCTCCACGATTCCATAAGTCCATATGCTAGAGGAGCAGAATTAGCCCATTTGGTCCATCGAGCCTGGTCCGTCATTTTATCATGGCTGATCCATTTCCCTCTCAACCCCAATCTCCTGCCTTCTTGTATCCCTTTACGCCCTGACAAATCAAGAATCTATCAACCTCTGCCTTAAATGTACTCAATGACTTGGGCTCCACAGCTGCCTGTGGCAACAAATTCCACAGATTCACTACTCTCTGGCTAAAGATTCTCCCTTGTCTATTTGTTTGTCCCTACTTAATCTCCCTCCCAGCACTTACACCTGCAAGTGGAAGAAGTGCTACAACTACACATTCACATCCTCCCTCGCCTCCATTCAGGGCCTCAAGCAGTACTTTAGGTGAGGCAACACTTTACCTGTGAATCCATTGGGGTTATCTAATTTAACCACGATGCAGCCTCCTCTGCATTGGCGTGACCCTTAGTAGATTAGGGGACCATACTGTTGAACAGTTTCACTTCATCTGCAAAAAGCTGGATTTCCCACTGGCCAGCCATTTAAATTCCAATCCCAATTTTCATTCCAAAATGTTGGTCCATGGTGTCCTCTACTGCCACAATAAGGCCACACTCAAGTTAAAGGAGCAACATTTCCTATTCTGCCTGGGTAGCCTCCAACTTGATGACATGAACAGTGGTTTCTCCAGCCTCTGGTAAGCTCCCCCTACCCCTTTCCACTTCTTCAATTCTCCACCCTAGGCCCCTGTTACCTCTTCTCTTCTTCTCACCTGTCTATCACCTCTCCCCTAGTGCTCCTCCTTCTTCTCTTTTTCCCATGATCCACTCTCCCCTCCTATCACATCGCTTCTTCTCCAGTCCTTTCCCTTTTTCACCATCACCTCCAGCTTCTTTCTTCATCCACCCCTCCCCCACCCACCCGCTTTACCTATCACCTTCTAGCTTGTACTCCTTCCCCTCCACCTACTTTCTTATTTTGGCTTCTTCCCCACTCCTTTCGAGTCCTGATGAGTGGTTTCAGCCCAGAAAGTCGACAGTATATTCATTTCCATGGATGCTGCCTGACCTGCTGTATTCCTCTGACATTTTGTGTGTGTTACTCTGGGTTTCTGGCACCTGAAGATTCTCTTGTGTTTCTACAAATAGAATTGTTCTTCAGGGTATCTGCACTGTAGCTCAGTTTTGTGTAATCATAATATCATTAAGAAAAACTAACCACTTTCCTAGAAGGATTTTGATGATGCCTTTTATTTTGGTTACATAATGCAAGACCTATATGTTTTATTGAAAGATGGTGGTGGTACAGATGGAATGAACGCTTTAGCACTATTTGTGATCTATCCTTTCTGTGAACTATGACAGTTTACATCCTTTACACATAAATATTACATAACTGTTCACTGTTTTTTTAATACTCAGATATCTCTCACCTTTTCCCCATTATTTTCATCATCATTCAAATGTAGAAAAAAATGTAAATCAAAATATTTACAAAGTCATAATTCCCATGTAATACATAATATTGTGTATACATAATAATAAGAAAATTGTGAAGATCAGCATGAAGGATTTACAAACCAAACCTCGCAGCAATGAATATGAATGTTTTCTGGTGATGTATCACTCCTCATCCATAATACTACAGCTGTCAAGTGTGCCTTTGATAGTGATATCTAATAGCTACAGGACCTTTATCAATTAGCTGACATCTTACCCCAATGTAATTGTCATTGTGAACCAACAGAAAAAAGGAAACAATACCACGAATGACAATAATTGCATCCTAAGGAAGACATTGCCCAGAATTCTACAAAAACAGCCCAAGGACTGCCCTGAGCATCACTGTCACAAGTTCAAAGATGAGCAACTCCCCCAGCCCATCCACTCCCTGGGTTCTTGAAATTATGTGACATGGGATTTATTGCACATGCTGAGATGTCCCAATAAATGGCAATCTGCTATTACTTGAACATCTACAATGTGTGTGGCAAGAGACCTCCCCCATGGATGAGGGATTCTGACTCAGCGCTGATGTAATACATGATGGGTATCTAGAACATGTAAAAAGTCCATCTAATGTGATCTCAGAGTTAACGGTGCATCTAAGTTTAACACTACTTGTTCTCCTGCAGCAAAAAGTGTGGACAGTGGGAATCAGAGACATAACACTGTACCGTATTGTCAGCATGCAGTCTATTACTGATAACAACTGTCTTTTGAAATAAAGAATCTGTGTATGCTCTAATTTGTATAACACAATAGCTCTGCTTTGTAGTACATTGGTGTACTGTCACTTTGGAAAAAAAGCAAAGGCTGAACAATAAAAAAATTTCCCATTAGGTTGATTTTGAATCCTCATTTGAGGTGCAGGGGTACAAATAGAGGGGTATTATGTTTAAAGGGTTAGCCTTTGAATCTGTATCAGGATTGGAGTTGACATACACAATTCCAAGTATCCCTGATAGAACTGTGCATGTCCAGAAATGAAAGAGAGCAGGGCTGGCCTCAGCTACAATCACCCTGATGCCCCAGTACCAACTAACCAATCAATGCTTATTGTCATAAATAGTTATCATTTTCTGAGAAAGTAGAAATTTTCTTTGAAAAGAGCCAATAGTCATAGTAAACAAAGAATCACACAGAAACTGCTGAAGGAACACAGCAAGTCAGATAGCATCTAGTAGTCGACATTTTGGGCTGAGACCTTTCATCAGGACTCGAAAAGAAGGAGGTAGAAGCCAGAATAAGAAGGTGGGAGGAGAGGGATTGAAATAAGAAGCTGGGAGATGATAAGTGTAAGAGGTGAAGTCTAGATGTTCCAGGGTTTAGATGTTTCAAAGGGACAAGGAGGGAGACAAAAGGGTGGGGGGAAGTGGCATTGATAATCAGGGATAGAATCACAAATGCATAAGGGGAGACTATTGTGAAGGGTTTGTCTACTAAGTCAGTGTGGGTGGAAGTTAGAATCAGGAGGGAGCAATCACTCTATGGGGAGTATTTTATAGTCTGTCACCACCCCCCCCCCCCCACCATAGCAACAGAGATACTAAGGGGTATATCAGGAGGCAGATTTTGGAAAAATGCAAAATAACAATGTTGTTGTCAAAAGTGACTTCAACTTCCTTAATATTGATTGGCACCTCCTCAGTACAAAGGGTTTAGAAGAGGAGCAATTTGTTCGGTGTGCCCAGGAAGGATTCCCAACACAATATGTAGACAGGCAGTTGTATGTTCTAAAGGGTAAAAGAAGGAGGAATCTAATAGGTGAGGACAATGGACCATGAAATAAAGGGGGGCGGGGGAACTGAAGGGAGGTGATGGGTACGTGAGAAGAGAAGCGATGAGAGGGTAATCAGAATGGGGAATGGAAAAGAGAGACGGGGCAAAAGGGAATAATTTACCGGAAGTTAGAGAAAACTGGTAACAAAAGAGGAAATTTGTTTTTGAAGCAAGTATCTCAGATTTTAAAAAAATGTTAGAGAGTAATACAATTATTTACATCTATAAGAAATTAATCAAATGCTATGTGAAGTAAGTTTCAATGCAGTGTCATAGTATAAAATAGCACAGGAATTTTTACATTGATAAAATCAATGTCACCTTCCACTCAAACACCTTCAATATTCACTCACAAGTAAAGACTTACTGATACTAACTGCCCTTAAGAAGGTAATTATAACAAGGTCCCACACAGGAGATTGCTTTTGACAAGGTCCCACACAGGAGATTAGTGTGCAAATTTAAAGCACACGGTATTGGGGGTAAGGTATTAGTGTGGGTGGAGAATTGGTTAGCAGACAGGAAGCAAAGAGTGGGAATAAACGGGACCTTTTCAGAATGGCAGGCGGTGACTAGTGGGGTACCGCAAGGCTCAGTGCTGGGACCCCAGTTGTTTACAATATATATTAACGACTTGGATGAGGGAATTAAATGCAGCATCTCCAAGTTTGCGGATGACACGAAGCTGGGTGGCAGTGTTAGCAGTGAGGAGGATGCTAAGAGGATGCAGGGTGACTTGGATAGGTTGGGTGAGTGGGCAAATTCATGGCAGATGCAATTTAATGTGGATAAATGTGAAGTTATCCACTTTGGTGGCAAAAATAGGAAAACAGATTATTATCTGAATGGTGGCCGATTGGGAAAAGGGGAGGTGCAACGAGACCTGGGTGTCATTTTACACCAGTCATTGAAAGTGGGCATGCAGGTACAGCAGGCGGTGAAAAAGGCGAACGGTATGCTGGCATTTATAGCGAGAGGATTCGAGTACAGGAGCAGGGAGGTACTACTGCAGTTGTACAAGGACTTGGTGAGACCACACCTGGAGTATTGTGTGCAGTTTTGGTCCCCTAATCTGAGGAAAGACATCTTTGCCATAGAGGGAGTACAAAGAAGGTTCACCAGATTGATTCCTGGGATGGTAGGACTTTCATATGAAGGAAGACTGGATGAACTAGGCTTGTACTCGTTGGAATTTAGAAGATTGAGGGAGGATCTGATTGAAATGTATAAAATCCTAAAGGGATTGGACAGGCTAGATGCAGGAAGATTGTTCCCGATGTTGGGGAAGTCCAGAACGAGGGGCCACAGTTTGAGGATAGAGGGGAAGCCTTTTAGGACCGAGATTAGGAAAAACTTCTTCACACAGAGAGTGGTGAATCTGTGGAATTCTCTGCCACAGGAAACAGTTGAGGCCAGTTCATTGGCTATATTTAAGAGGGTGTTAGATATGGCCCTTGTGGCTACGGGGGTCAGGGGCTATGGAGGGAAGGCTGGGGTGGGGTTCTGAGTTGGATGATCAGCCATGATCATAATAAATGGCGGTGCAGGCTCGAAGGGCCGAATGGCCTACTCCTGCACCTATTTTCTATGTTTCTATGTTTCTATAACCACCTTGCATCCTTCTGGTGACAGTACTCTCATAGTGCTGTTGGACAGGATTTCAGAGAAAATTAGAAGAGTGGATATGGAGAGGTTGTTTCCAATAGCGGGAGAGTCTAGGACCAGAAGGCACAGTCTCAGTCGACATTTCGGGCCAAGACCCTAACTCAGGATGAAGGGACCTGATGAGTGGTCTCGGTCCAAAACAAACTGTTTACTCTTTTCCATAGATGCTGCCAGATCTGCTGAGATCCTGCAGTGTCTGTGTGTGTTGCTTTGGATTTCCAGCATCTGCAGATTTTCGGTGTTTCTGAATTCACCGTGGATCCCATGCATCCTAATTTTCTTGATGAATGATGTGGGACCTTGTCAAACACCTTACCAAAGTCCATGTAGACAAAATGCATTGCCCTGTTTCAATCATCTTCATCACCTCTTCAAAAAACTCAGTCTTGTAAGACATGATCTGCCCTGCAAAATGCCATACCAACCGTCCTTTATTAGCCCATGTTTTTCCAAATGCAAGAATCCTAAGAATATTCTCCCATAGCTTCCTGACCACTGTCTGAGTCTGACCAGCTACTAATTTCCTGAACTGTCCCCATTTTCCTTCTTAAACAAAAGACCAACACTGGCTATTCTCTAGAATCTCATCTATGGCTGGAATGGATACAAAAAGCCTAGTCAAGGCCCCAGCAATTTAGGGAGCTAGTTTTGGGGAACTTGATGGAAAGTGAAAAAGGACTTTGAAGGTTGTAAACTCAGGATTACTACCCATGCCACATGTGAGTGAGGTGAGAAATAGATACATAGTGCAGTTCAATACATGGCTAAGGAATTAGTGCAGGAGGCAGGGCTTCAGATTTATTGGTCATTAGGTCAGTGGCACCTGTACAAACAAGACAGTTTACATCTAAACTGGAGTTGAACCAACATCTTCACTAGGAGATAGGCTAGTGTTACTTGGGAGGGTTTAAACTAAAGTGGTAGGAAGGTGGAAACATGACAACAGGACAACATGTGTCAGGTTGAGGGCAAGAACAATGGTACGAATTGTAGGACTGAAAGGAAGAAAAGCAAAGTCAGGCTATTAAACATGGTGAGACTGTTTGGCAGAAATGTATTTAGAACATAGAAATCTACAGCACATTACAGGCCCTTCAGCCCACAATGTTGTGCCGACCATGTAATCTACTCTAGAAACTGCCTAGGATTTCCCTAGCCTATAGCCCTCTATTTTTCTAAGCTCCATGTATCTATCTAAGAGGCCTTTAAAAGACCTTATTTATCCACTTCCACCACCGCCGCTGGCAGTGCATTCCTCACACCCACCAGTCTCTGTGTTTACTTTTACACAGTAAAGAGGATAAAAGTTCGAGTCTGAATCAGTGCATGGGATTATGATGTTGTCATCATTAGAGATCTGGTTTCATGAGGGACAAGACTAGCAGCTCAACATTCTTGGATTTCGTTGTTTTAGACATAATAGTGGAGAAGGTAAAAGAGGTGGAGGTATTGATTGCACCACTATTGAGAGAGAAAGGTGCAGCTGTACTCAGAGATAATATACGGAGAGCTCATCGACACAGACAGTTGGAGTGGATCTCAGAAATAAGAACAGTGCAATTACTCTGATGGGATTATACTATAGCCCCACCAGTAGCCCCTGAGAGGTGGAGGAACAGACATACATACAGATTATGGAAAGATGCAGAAACAACAGGGTTGTCATAGTGGGGTCTTTAACTTCCCCAGTTTTGTTTGGAACTTCTTAACTCAAGAAACTTGGATGGGGCAGGATTTCTTTAGTGCATCCAAGAGGGGCTCTTGAAACAGTATGTGGGATGTCCAACTTATGTAGAGGACTTACTGGACCTAGTTGTGGACAAGGTGACAGGTCAAGTGATGAATCTGACAGTGATCGGATAGTTTTGGTAGAGTGACCACAAATTATTAAGTTTTAAGATAGTTAGGAGGAAGGATAAAATTGGGTCTTGAAAGAAGCTGTTAAATTGGAGGAGGGCAAATTATGGCAGGATAAGACAGAAGATAGGGAAACTGGTTAGGAGCTACTGCAGCTGGGTAAATCCACATCTGATTTCAACCAGCTGATGAGAATTCAGGATCGGCATGTACAATAAGGAGGAAAGACAAGAGTGGGAAGGTAAGGGAACCTTAGGTGACCCAAGTAGTTCTAAATTTAGTCAGGAAGGAAAAGGGATCAAGATTTTGGAAGCTAAGATCAGACTGCGACCTTGCAGCATTGATGACAATAGCTTTTCCCAATGAGCTTAATCCATTCTATGTATGCTTTGAACAGAAGGGGATTGGAATATTACCACCCTCTCTAAAAGCATCCAATGCACCTGAAACCACAGTCCACCATTGTGGACATAAGACCAGCTATCAGTTATGGCAGGGTTTACACATCATCAGGGTCTATGAAAGGAAGTGGGGCAGCATCACAGACAATAGCACATCCTTTCCCAATGAGCTTAATGCATTCTGTGCACGTTTTGAACAGAAGGGGATTGTCAATTCACCATCCACCCTGACAATCTCTAATGCACCTGAACCCACCATCACTATCATGGACATATGATCATTCTTTGGCCTGGGTATGACTCTAAACTGCAACTGGTGATGAGGCTCTGATTGGGGACTTTCAGAGCTTTGGGGAAAGTGGAGTTACCCCTTAGTCATTCATTGCTCCCAGGGCCACTCTGACCCGGAACAGTAGCGCCTGCAAGGGTTTCTGCTCAGGATATGAGCGAAGGCCAATGGCAGATCCGGCACGTTCAGTAACTGAACTTATTTTGGAGAAGACGGATGACCTAGGACCTCAAATGTCAATGGCTATAGTACAGGCGGATGAATATATGGGAAGAGAAATGGTGATTTCTTTACTTTGCCCAATGGTAGGCAATAGCAAACCACCATTGCTAGATACTAGGTTTCCTGGAATCTATTTGCTAAGAAAACCATGGTCAAACTCACAAAATGTATCACACAACAACAGCGTCAAGAGGATCTTCAAGATAATTCTGAAGATGCTTCGCTCGGTATGGTTGATTCTGGTCAGCAGGGGATCCTCGACCGTCATCAAGCTACTGCTCATAAAATTAAAGTAACACAAAAGAAAATTATTTCCACTTGGAATGTGGCATTATGAATACCTACTTTAAAAACCATCCAAGGCGCTTGTGGACCTGGAAAAGTCCAGGTGATAAAACCAGAAATCAAATTGACTTTATTACTTTCAACCAAAGATCTAGAAACTCAGTGACTCAATGGAAAACATATCCAGGTGCAGACTGTAATAGTGACCATAACCCAGTAGTATGTCATGTAAAAGTAAAACTTAAAAAACTGAAGTAGCCAGAACCTGAACAATCCCTTCACTACTTGCAATTAATTAAAGAAGAAAACTCAAGACGAAGATTTACAATTGAAGTCAGGAATTGATTTCAAGGTCAAGAAATAGAATCTGTTGAAGATGAGAGCAATCATGTAGAAATGAAATTTAACTCTCTAAAGGATGCCTTGGTAGAATCAGCAAAGTCAGTGATCCCTAAAAAAGAAAAAAGCACAAAGAATAAATGGACTACAGATGAAATCAAAAATCTAATGGAAGAAAGGAGACGGAAGAAGGCAAATCCTATAAAATATAAGTCCATAGATAAAAAAGTTAAAAGCTTATGTCAAAAAGCCAAAGAATGGTTAAATCAGGAATGTGCACAAATAGAAAGAATCCCTATTACTGATCCAAAAAGGTTACATCAACAAATCAAGAATATAACTGGTAAAAAGCTCCTCTGTTCTTCAGGTGGATGTTTGACATCAAAGGACAGTACCATTATCATGGAAAAAGATGAGATTATGAACAGATGGACTGAGTATATTCAGGAATTGTTTGAAGACGATCGAGGCGAAAAACTAGTGTCATGTGTGACGCCAAGCAGAGTTACCAAACGGATGATGCTAATGAGAGAGATAACGGAAGACAATGGAGAAACATTCAAAATGCTGATAAGAGAGAAGAGAGAGCTTAACGAGAAAGAGACACAATTCAGATATTGACAGACCGTTTAGAAACATAGAAACATAGAAAATAGGTGCAGGAGTAGGCCATTCGGCCCTTCGAGCCTGCACCGCCATTTATTATGATCATGGCTGATCATCCAACTCAGAACCCAGCCTTCCCTCCATACCCCCTGATCCCTTTAGCCACAAGGGCCATATCTAACTTCCTTTTAAACATAGCTAATGAACTGGCCTCAACAGTTTGCTGTGGCAGAGAATTCCACAGATTCACCACTCTCTGTGTGAAGAAGTTTTTCCTAACCTTGGTCCTAAAAGGCTTCCCCTCTATCCTCAAACTGTGACCCCTCGTTCTAGACCTCCCCAACATCGGGAACAATCTTCCCGCATCTAGCCTGTCCAATCCCTTTAGGATCTTATACGTTTCAATCAGATCCCCCCTCAATCTTCTAAATTCCAACGAGTACAAGCCCAGTTCATCCAGTCTTTCTTCATATGAAAGACCTGCCATCCCAGGAATCAATCTGGTGAACCTTCTTTGTACTCCCTCTATGGCAAAGATGTCTTTCCTCAGATTAGGGGACCAAAACTGCACACAATACTCCAGGTGTGGTCTCACCAAGGCCTTGTACAACTGCAGTAGTACCTCCCTGCTCCTGTACTCGAATCCTCTCGCTATAAATGCCAGCATACCGTTCGCCTTTTTCACCGCCTGCTGTACCTGCATGCCCACTTTCAATGACTGGTGTATAATGACACCCAGGTCTCGTTGCACCTCCCCTTTTCCTAATCGGCCACCATTCAGATAATAATCTGTTTTCCTATTTTTGCTTTGAACCTGAACTGTTTGAAGTTTGATGGGCAGGTGATACCCCAGCAGGGGGATAAAAAGAGCAGGTTTGCTAAGGCACGACAGGCCACGAGACCCTGGAAAGAGCAGTGTGCCCCCACAAGTTTGGAGGACCGGTTCACGGGAATCGGTCAGAGGCTCACAGGGTGTAAAGGTACGATCGTTGGGAACCTGGGGTGTGTGTCCACCCTTCCCTGGGTGCCGGGTTCACCACGGAAGAACGATCGTATCCGGAACGGAGGGGTCACAGTCGGTGACCACAGCAGGATCAGAAGACATCAAAAGGTCTGCCCGAAACCAACTGCATCTCTTACTCTCTATCTCTCTCTCCAACAGTACAACAACAGCGATTACTTCGAACTGCACTAAACTGAACTGAACTCTGCTTCACTTAAGACTGATCATTTTACCCCAAGACTGTGATACAGCTTGGTTGATTCCTATTACCCTATTTCAGTGTATATGTGTGTATTATCATTGCTAACCTGTTACATTTATATCCTTGTGATTAGTGTACTGTATTACTTATTTCGTTAATAAAACTTTATTAGTTCCAGTAATCACAGACTCCAATGAGTGTTCCATTTCTGCTGGTTTGGCAACCCAGTTACGAGGTACGTAACACCAGAAATTAAGAAAAACATTGAAGGTCCAAGTATTTTAAAATCTGAAGTTTGTAATACAATAAGATGAAGAAATGAAAGGCAGCAGGTCCTGATGAATTAGTAATAGAACAAATTATCACCCTTGAAGATTATGGAACTGAAAAACTTACTGATTTAATCAATGATATTTATGAGACTGGAGTAATACCAGAAGAGATGAAAAAAATCAGTATTTATCACTCTTCCTAAGAAACCTGGAGCAATAGAATGTGAATTACGTGGGACCATAAGTTTAATGAGTCATATCAGCAAGATACTTCTAAGAATTTTGATGACAAGTGCTAAAAGTAAGATACAAGCTGAAATAGGTAAAGAACAATGTGGTTTTGTGAAGGACAAAGGTACAAGAAACGCAATATTGATGTTAAGGATACTATCAGAACGAGCTATTCAAGTGCAAAAAAAGATCTGTTTGTTTGTTTTATCGACTACACAAAAGCATTTGATAAAGTGAAGCACAATAAGTTATTTGAAATATTACAAAAAACTCTAGATCTAGATTCAAAAGACCTCCGCCTAATCAGAAATCTGTACTGGGAACAAACTGTCGCTGTAAGAATAGATGGAGAAGTGAGTCAGTTTACTAATATCAAGAGAGGCATTAGACAAGGGTATATTTTCTCCCCTGATTTATTTAATGTGTACAGTGAAACAATATTACAAAAAGTAAGAGACAACTTGGGAATCAAAGTTGGCGGTGAAAACATCAATAATTTCAGATATGCAGAATACTCTGTTTTAATTGCAAGTATGGAGGAAGATCTACAAAACTTAATCGATATAATTGTTGAAGAAAGTGCAAAAATGGGTCTGTCTATCAATTGCAAAAAGACAGAGTGTATGGTGATATCCAAAAAGAAGGAGAATCCTATCTACAGGCTGAGAATTAATGGGGAAGACACAAAACAAGTACAGAACTTTTGCTACTTAGGAAGCTGGGTGACATCAGATGGCAGGTGCGATATGGACATCAAAAGAAGAATACGGATGGCAAAAGACACCTTTAGGAGAATGAAGAGTATACTGACCAATACTGAACTAGTCATGACAAACCGCCTCAGAGTACTGAAATGTTACCTTTATCTAGTTATGTTATATGGCTCAGAATGTTGAACAATATCTAGTAACATGAGGAAACAAATTGAAGCAGCAGAGATGTGGTTTTAGAGGAGGATGCAAAGAATATCATGGACGGAACAAATATCTACTGAGGATGTCATGAACAGAGCAAACACAAAAAGAGAAATAATGTATGAGATCATGAAAAGGCAACGTAATTTCATTGGATATGTGATTAGGAAAGAGGAATTAGAATGTGCGGTAATTATGGGAAAGATTGAAGGGAAGAAAGCAAGAGGAAGACAAAGGCAAATGATGATGGAGACAGCAGCCAGAGAACTGGAAATGAATACCCATGAATTGATCCACTTGACCTGAAACAGGAGTGTGTGGGCCATGGCTGTCAAAGCTCAAACTGGGCATGGCACCTGATGATGATAATGATGAGGATGATGATGATCATTCTTCCAAAGAATGAATCTGTAGAAAGCATGTGGCCCAGATAGTGACCCAGATATATCTTTAAATTTGCATAAATCAGCTGGTGGGGAATTTTCAGACATTACAAATACTCCGTTTCACTCTATGCTTCCCACCAGCTTTAGGAAGACCACTATCACCCTATTAACTAAAGAAAACATAGTAATATGTCTTAATGACTACTGCCCAATGGCTCTGAAACCCACTATCACTACGTGCTTTGGGAGGCTGGTCATGACACACATTAATTCCAGCTTTCTGGACAATCTCAACCTACTGCAATTCACCTACTACCAAAACAGGTCTACGGCAGATGCCATTGTCCTGGCCCTATGGTTATCTTTGGAGTATCTGGACAATAAAAGCATGAACATCAGACTACAGCTCCATCATCAATACTATAATTCAATGCAAACTAATCTCCAAATTCTTAGACCTAGGACCCAGCACTTCCCTTTGCAGTGGAATCCTTGACCTCCTGACCAAAGGCCTGCAATCAAAAAGGATATACAGCAATATCACTGTCATGATTATCCTCAGCACTGGTGTCCCACAAGACTGCATTCTTGGCCCCCTGCTCTACACCCTACACACTTATGACTGCATGCCCAGATTGTGCTCTAACCCCTTCTACTAGTTTGCAGATGATACCACTGTAGTGGGCCATATATCAAATAATGATGAGTCAGGGTGGTGGGGTAGGAGTGCAGAGGTTCCTGCTTGTATTTACAGTGCTGAAGTCAACAGAGCAGTGAACATTACTAACAGCACAAGCTGGTTCGACCACACCAATTTTTATCAATGCACATTAGACAGTACGCCATTCAGATGCATCTCGACTTGGAATGGCAACTGTTCTGTCCATGACAACAAGAAACTGCAGAGAATTCTGAACATAGCACATCACATCTTGGAAAACAGCCTTCGCTTGCTGCCTCAGTAAAGTAGCGAGCATAGTCAAAGACCTGCCCACCCTAGTCATCCTCTTTCTTCCCCCTCTCACTGTGCAGAAGATTCAAAAGCCTGAAAGTGCATACAACCAAGAAAGCTTATATTCCATTATAATAAGACTATTAAACATTTCCCTAGTATGATAGGATAGACTCTTGACCTCAATTTACCACACCACGACCTTGCACCTGTCCACCCACAGTTCACTTTTTCTGTAATTATAATACTATTCTGCACTGTTACTGTTTTACCTTGTACTACTTCAATCCACTGTTGTTATGAATTGATCCATGAAAATAAAATGCAGGACAGGATTTTCACTATACTTTGGTACATATGACAACAATAAACCAATTTACTAATATCTATCAGCCCCAAATATCCTGGAAGAGAGCCCATTGATGCATACATCTGAAGCTATCCTTCCATCAATGTCTCTAACTTCTGGTAATTTCTCCCCCCTCCAGCTTCCCTCCTTTTCCACTCTCCGTTCTGGCTCCTCTCTCACCCTTGCCTTCTCCTCATCTGCCTATCACCTCCTCTGGTGTTGTACCTCCTTCCCTTTCCCACATGGTCCACTCTCCTCCCTTATCAGATTCCTTCTTCTTTAGTCCTTTATCTTTTCTACTCTGATAGCTTTGAGTTCCCTGTCTGCAAAGACTTAAACTCAAAAGAAGATTTAAGCCTGATCTGATATAGCTATCTATGGGTTATACTGTATCCACCTACTCTTTAATGACTAGCTTACTTCCCTGTCTAGCCTTTGTGGCGAGGCCTAGCTGGCAATACCCACTGATTGAGTTGTGGGGCCCAGCCTCCTCCCTACCAAGGAGGAGATGCTTCTAGCTAGTGAAGTAGTTTAAACTCAATTTATTTTAGTTTTAATGATACACATTTAAATTTAGATAAATAATACTTAGCACAGGGGATTTCTGACATAAAAGATTTCCAAATTACAAAACATTTACAAACTACAAAGCAATTCCAAACACATGTACAATTCTTACGAACTAGAAGAACATACCAATGAGTTACAGGTGAATGGGCCGTCCATTGCAAACTGAAAGCTGAGGAAGGAATTCTAGTTCTTCTTTCTGTCACTCCACCTTTCTGTCATTCTCCTTCTCATTCCTAACAGCTCCCAGTGCTTTCTCATTTATATATACTGTTTTAATACGAGATAACATAACCTATATGTGATGTTTTCCAGTTAACTTTGCTGGGACAAAGTTATTTACACCAATGTTCTAAAAGCTTCTAAGGAAAACTGTGCAAATAAATTACTGTAGTTGCCTGGTTTAATGTAGGCCAATGAACACAGCCCAGTTGTTTTGCATTTGTCTAATGCAGACAAGAAGTCCTATGGTCACATCACTTTGCAAACCACTTCTCTTGGCAGCTAGCCTAGGTGAACTTTTCACTTCAAACATACTACTGCTTACAGTTTGCATTAAGAATGGAGACTGATTCTTGTTTACAACAAGATGCTGAGCAAGGAATATTTATTAGAAGTTTAACCTGGTCACAAACAACCCTTTGGAAAGGTTATACTGCTGTAGTAGAAAGCCAAGGCTAGCAATAAGCCTCTTGGGCCCTAGGAAGTGAATATCCATCATACGTACTATCACCACCCAGTTTATAACTTCATCCCCCCTCCTCCACCATCCACCTTTCCCTCGCCTGTCTTCAACTATCACCTACTATTGATCATTATGGTTGGTCCATCCCCAAGTTAGCATGAATATTGCCAGCTTGGTAATGTGTGTCTATCCCCTCCCCCACCTCCATATTCTGGCTTCTTTTCCCTTCCTTTTCAGTCCTAAGTGTCTCACCCTGAAACATTGACTGTGTATTTCTCTCCACAGATGCTGCTAGACCTGCCGAGTTCCTCCAGCATTTTGTGCATGTTACCCTGCATACTGCAAAATCTAGACCCACAATACCAAGCTGGCAATATTGATGCTAACTTGGGGATGGACCAACAGAAATATTAACCATAATTATCAATAGTAGGTTTGAGAAAAGAAAGAAGCAACCCCTAAGGAAGTGTAATGTTTTTACATTTTCAGTCAAGAAGAGGAAAAGCAATAAGATATGCAAGTGAGAACTAACTTGTCTTCCAATGGTTTTGCGGGTTGATGTCATTAAGGCGCATTTAGACAACTAAGATTAAGTTATTGGGCTGGTGCCCAGGGTCCTGGACAATTTAACCAGAGATATAAGTTCAATACAGACAGAAAAATATAAATTAAAGTATATCTGTATTTTAGAAAAGTTAATCTCAGTAATTACAGTGATGAAACTACCAGAATTATTTTTAAAAAAACACTTCTAATTCCTCAAAGTCACCCATAAGAATTCAAGAAAATACCAGCAGAAGCAAGCTATCAGACCCCTCAAATCTACTTCAACACTCTGTATGATCTCTCTCTGGCCTCAACCTCTTAAAGGCCATAAGACCATAAGATATAGGAGCAGAATTAGGCCATTTGGCCCATTGAGTCTGTTCTGCCATTTCATTGTGTCTGTTCCATTTCCCTCTCATCCCCAATCTCCTGCCTTCTCCCCGTATCTCTTTGTGCCCTGACTAATCAAGAATCTATCAACCTCTGTCTTAAATATACTGAATGTCTTGGCCTCCACAGCTACCTGTGGCAATGAATTCCACAGATTCTCCACTCTCTGGCTAAAGAAATTCCTCCTTATCTCTGTTCTAAATGGACATCCCTCTATTCTGAGGCTGTGTCCTCTGGTCTTAGACTCCCGCACAAAAGGAAACATCCTCTCCACATCCACTCTATTGAGGTCTTTCAACATTTGACAGGTTTCCATGAGATCCCCCTCATTCTTCTGAATTCCAGTGCGTACGGGCCTGGAGCCACCAAACATTCCTCTTCTGTGCCTGTTTCACAGAACCCTTAATTTCCTGATGTTTCAGATAATCTTCCACCACCTCTTAAGAAAAATCTGCTGTCCCACTTTGATTTTGAAAGAAATGGACATTATTTGTTAAAAGAATAGAGCTGTTCAGCATATGTAGAAACAACCCATTGCGATATTTTAGTGCAAGTACTTTAAAGATAAAGACCCGACTTTGGATGAATTGTGGCACAGATGGTATCATACATACAATATCTACTGAACTTTATTCAATAAAGACAAATTCTTCCAATCTATCTCATCATGGCCCTTGCACTGGTCTACCTACACGATGCTTTCACTTTAACTACAATACTGTACTATATTCTACATCTTAGTTTCTTTTTACTAACTCGGCGTAATTATGTACGCCACACACGACAATGCTCTTCACTGTATCTTGTTTCATGTGATAACAATAAACTAATATTATCCAAAATTCCACAAGTTCCAGACAATGGAAAGAAGCAAATATAACTCGGCTATTGAAAAAGGGATGGAGGCAGAATAATAATGAAGCAATTAGCCTGAGCTCAGTAGTAGATGAATTGCTGGAATCTTTTCTTAAGGATGTGGGAAATAATAATGGAATTGGGCATAGTCCCCATTGGTTTATGAAAGGAACATCATATTTGACAAAAATGTCACACACACAACATGCTAGAAGAACTCTGATTTCCTCCAGCATTTTGTGTGTAACTTGCATTTCCAGCATCTGCAGATTTCCCCTTGTTTGGGATTGGATTTAACAAAAATGTGTTAGTTTCTTAATGCTGTAACTAGCAGAATAAATAATGAGCATTTTTGCGGATGCGGTGTGTGTGGACATTCAAAAGGGTTTTCTATAAAGTTGCACCAAATGGAATATACTTATATGGAATTGGTGGTAGTATATTGGTATGTGTTGGGTATGAGTTAAGACATAAAAAAAATGGACAGAGGGAATGAAGAGTTCATTTATAGTTCGGAATGCTATGAATAGCAAAGCAATGATGTTGGAACTTAAGCTATTCACAATCCATAACAACGGTATGGATAAGGGGATCATGCACAAGATGCCTAAATTTGCTAATAATTCAACAGTGGATGGTAGTCCTAGCTGCAAAGAGGATGCAAAGGCACTTCAGGAGAACACAGACTAAGTGAGCATAGACTTCAACATAAGGCTAAGTGAATGAGTGACAATATAGGATATGGAATATAATATGGAAAAATGCAAGGTCATAAATTTTTTAAAATCCTTATATTAATTGGATTTCTCTTCCAAATGAGCTTGCAGCATGCATTCCTGGTCGACGATGCCATAAAATGTGAATTTATAAAATCAGAGTTCTAGCTCTACTAGCCGACGACATTTAGAGCACTATCTGCTGTGCAAGGCCTTGCTGAAAAATGTTGGAACCCACTTTGTAGAGTAGGCTACTGGTAAAAGATCCATTGAAGAAACAAAAACTTTACTTTTCGACAAGATCATCATTAACCTGAACCCCATCACAAGTCCTCACACAAACTTTCATTATCCATAAGTCTAAAATTCTACCTCAACCTTGAATATATAGAGTATACTGAATACTAACAGTTTGCTTCTTATACAAGGACACCAAAACTTCTCTGAACATATGCATACTGTGTTCTCAAATTCCAGAAGTGAACAATATCACAATTCCTTACATTATATTTTCTCTTTCTTCACTTTGCCCACTCACTTTTTATCCTTTTACAGACTCTCTGTCCTCATTTTACAATAAATCATTTATACAATACACTTGATTCCTTTGTCTAAGCTACGGCCCCAACACTAATCCCAGTGGTACCCAATAGTTACTGCTTGCCATTCTGAATGTGGCCTATTTACTATGTCCAATTCCTTTTGTAATAGCCTAATCACTGTGATGACTTCCTGCTTAACCCCAATATTGTGAGCTGTTTTCTTGTGCAGTAACATTCCACATGGCACCGTACTGAATGGCCTTTAAAAATCCAAATATACTCCATCCATTTGTTCCCTGCTAGTTCTACATCCTCAAAGAACTCAACTAGATTTAGCAAACATGGCTTCCCTTTAATATTATCATCTAGATTCTGTCTAATTGTATTATGATTCTCTAACTGTTACGTTACCAGGTCCTTAATAACAAATTCCAACACTTTTCTAATGACTTGCGTTAATTTAATTGGTTTGTAGCTTTGTTTTGTCTTTCCCCTTTTTCTTGAATATTGGCAGTATACACGTAGTTTTCCAAACCCACTGGGATGTTCCCAAATACTAGGGAAAGAGTATTAAGCACTCCAATTTCCTCCCACGTGCCAAAAAACATGTGTAGTGACAGTACAGTTGTCCATTATAAATAGACCCTTATATGTTGTGAGTGCTTGAATCTGAGGGAGTTTGTGGGGAGAATAAGATAGGCTGGGTAAGCTTCAGATAAATAGGTTCTTGATGTTCAGTGCAGACTTGGTGGGCTAAAAGGCTTATTTCTGTGCTGTACTTCTATCACTGTCTTTTCATTCCATTGATCTCATGATAAAATAGACCGTCATTTATTTTTGCTACTCACTTTCTTTCTGGACAAAATTTTATTGAATCTGTTTCCATATTCCTTGCTAATATGCTCCAATATTACCTTTACATTAATTCCTTTCAGTTAACCTTTATTCGTCACTAAAATTCTCCTGATCCTTGGACCTACTATCATTTCTTTACTTCTAACACAACCTTATTTGTTAGTCAGGGGTGGATTGTTCTTTCTCAATTATGTATAGCTTTGCTGATAATTATGAAATGTTTCTTAAGTGTTTGCTTCTACTTATGTACCACCATACTCTTTAATCTAATTTCTCAATCCATTGTAACCTACTCTCCCTTCAAATCTAGCAATTTAGTTTTAGCCGATGGAAACACAAGAGATTGTATGTGCACCAAGCAATTTCCCTGAGGAACTTAATAGTTCAAGCAATATCTATGGGAGGAAAGGAACTGTCGATGTTTTGGGTCAATACCCGGCACCAGGACTCCACAAATGCTTCTCCACCTCCTGAGTTCTTCCAGCAGATTGTTTATAGCTCTAGTTTTACAGTATTCAAAGTTGAGAACTTAGCTTGTGGATTTGGGACTGTAACACTCATTCTGAAAGTGAAGACTTATGATCATAGTGCATTTAGTAGGCAAGTGAGCAACAAATGTTCCTGCCCCTGCTCGAGTTTCCTCTAACATCTCCGAGTATGAAGGCAACCTACTGGCGCAGGAGTCACTGCAAAGCTCCCCAATGACTAAAAAAAAGTTACTTATTGTGCCTTAAAAGGATAATGCTAATTAAGAGAGTTAAGAGCAAAATGAGACCAACTGTTTACTAGCCCTGGGCCAAATGTAGTTGGGGATATAATGCAGTCAATATTGAATGGGAAAGCACAGAAGGCAGAGAGGAATGAATTCCAGCTACATTGGAGAAGCAAAAGGACATGAACATTGATTTTAAGATGAAAAAGATTTTTAGAATGAAACTAGATTTAAAATGAAGAGTATGAAGGTATCAAAACTCAACTGAAGGGCCACAGTGAGCCACCAAGGCCAGTGATGGGGCATTAGTAAATGTGTATGAGGTGCTATGGAGATGGATGCAGGCAGATACACAAGTTGCAGTGTATTAAGACTTGCGAGGCTTCAGAAGAGAGCTTTCAACAAGTTGAGGAACAAGATAATGATAGATTAGAGTTTCAAAATTATGGACACAACTTCGTAATATTTACATTAGAAGAAAGAAATTTCAATGACAGAGCTAAATTGAAGATTCAAGATTCATTTAATACCAGAGAATGTATAAATTATAAAACCGTGAAACCTGTTTGCTCACAGGTAGCCACAAAGCAAGAAACCCGAAAGAAACCAATTAAAGAAAAAAGAATGAAATTAAATGTAAAGGCCAGCACTCAATGCGCAAGAGAAAGAAAAGATAAATAATAATTGAAGAAGACATGCAAGATGTGGATGAAATTGTAATTTGATCAAAGTCTCAAGCAACACCACTGATGAAACTGGAGGGACAGGAAAATAGGAGCTCAGTGTGAGTAAGAAGGATGATCTTAACTTTATCTCCAATCAGCTGGGCCAGTCATCCAAACCAACATCAGACTGACTTCTGGGTTGTCAAGCAATAGCTTTGGAATCAATATGTATGAGAGCTGATACCATGATTTCAGATGCTGTCACCAAAAGTAGCATATAATTGTTGGAGGAGGAAAAGGAGGAAGACTGGCAGTGACAACAGACATGACAGGAGCCATCAGAAATCAAAATGTGACTTTTAGTTATATGAGGATATCCTGGGCTGTGCTTATTCATGTGAAACTGCAAGTTTATCTAGTGAGAAACATTATCTGATCGCAATATGCTTCAGAGTTAACATGAGCAGGCTTTTAAGGAAACAAATTTACCATCGATAGGAGCATTTATATTAAAAACTTATAGAAACGCGATTCCTAGAATAAATCTAAAAGCTTGGGTATTCAGCAAATAAACAGTTTAGACCTTTGGAAATTAATAACGTTGGCTCAAATTGAAAGAAGCAATTCCTCTAAATGCACTGTGGGGTATTTTGCTATCCACTCTTTTGAAGACATACAGTGTGCATTTATATTCAGTTTCTTTCTTTGCTGATAACTGCAGAACGTTAAGTAAGAATCAACTATTTATTTTAGTAGTCCAAATTCAATACTGCAATTGCTATACTAATGACCCTGACCATTATTCAGTTTGAATGTCACAAATAAAACAAAAATGTATGCTCCTTGTGTGTCCAAAGGCAAATAGAAGTGTTTCTTCTCCTTAACGTCAGAGTAAAATATCACTGCCTAGACATGTTCCTAATAAATTATTAAACATATTAGACCACAATTTGTTGCTAGTGTAATGGTGAAAATATTGTTACTATTCACATGCTGATCCTATGAGAACTCCCCCTCCTTCAGCTATAACAGAAACATAGCTGACAGAAGGGCAGGACTGGTAGCTCAATGTTCAACACAGCGATGCTACAACTGTAATACTGGTGCTGGTAAGAGAGCAGCGGGAGTTGCCTTCTTAATGAAGGACATAATAATGGTGATTAAAGAGGATACTCTGGGAGGATCATCCAGTGAGACCTTATAGGTAGAACTTGCCTTTAAGGTTCTTAAACAAAAAAGGATGATCACTTTCATGAGAAAGTATTATAGACATCCCCCCCCCCCCCCAAGTAGTCAGCTGCGATGAGAGAGCAGATAGGTAAAGATTGTAATTAGTTGTAAACATAATAGATTAGGATAGGTGGGAGATTCTCTTCCCTAATATTAGCCAGCCATAGTGTAAACACCTTGAATGGTTTGAAATTAGTATCCAAGAAAGCTTCCTTGATCAACATATAGAGGAAACTACTAGAGAGATGGAAACACAGGGCCCCACCACTGGGGAGGTAGAGCAAATGGCAGAGTCTATTGGTGGGCCCTTTGGTTATAATTCTATTAATTTTAAAATACAAACGTAGTTATGGAGAAGGCTATGTCCAGTACGCAGGCTAAGGTCTTGAAATGAGGCAGAGCAAATTTTGGAGCCATTAAGGAGGATCTTGCAGTAGTTGATTGGGTGAGATTGCTTGCAGAAGAAGCACCGTCTGTTGGATTAGGGTGTAGAATTGTTAGGTTTCTCGTACTTTTCCTGGAGTTTACTTTTCCTATATTTTTTATATAGTAGCTAGATACGTCCAATTGTTCAGTGATTGTGGGATAGTTGATCCTGTATTTTGCTGGAAGCTTCTGAGTTTTTCCTCAGCAGGTGTCACACTACTTGAAGTTAGGTATTTTATAGGTTAATTATTACCACTGGAATGTGCTTTCTCTAGTCTGAGTATAAAAACAACTGTCCCTTCTTTTTCTTTGTTTCACTTTTCTTTGTTTTTCTTTGTTCTTGTAATATTTAATAAAATGGCTACAACCATTAAGTTTTATGCCTCTTTCTTGACTTCTGAAGAATCTCTGGATCAGTATCAGCAGATCCGGCACATCTGTTAAGTGAGAGGCCTTTAAATGTATATGTCAAGAGTTCAGGACATATGTTGTCCTGTTAGGGAAAAAACAATGTTGGCAGGTTTCAGGAACCCTGGTTGATGAGAGATAGTGAGGATTTGGTTAACAAACAAAAACAAGATGTACACTGTACATGAGGAATTGAGAACAGGTGAATCTCTTGCCAACTTTAGAGAGGACAAAACGAGGATGTGAGAAGAATCTGGCAGAGCAAGTGTGGCAACATCCCAGATTCTATAGGTATATTTAGAGTAAAAGAGTGGTTAGGGAGAGAATAGGCCCTCTTTAATGAGTGATGACCTCATTAAAACCTATCAAACGGTGAAAGGCCTTGATAGAGTGTATGTTTCTAATTGTGGGAGAGTCTAAGACAAGAGGACACAGCCTCAAGAATAGAGGGGCATCCTTTCAGAATGGAGATGAAGAGGAATTTCTTTAGCCAGAGGATGGTGAATCTGTGGAATTATTTGCCACAAGCAGCTGTGGAAGCCAAGTCTTCATGAATATTTATGGCAGGGGTTGATAGATTTTTGATTGGTCAGGACATGAAGGGAAACAGGGAGATGACAGGAGATGAGGCTGAGAGGAAAATTGGATCAGCCATGATTAAATAGCAGAGCAGAGTCAATGGGCCAAATGTTCTAATTCTGCTCCTGTATCTTATGGGCTTATGGTCAAAGATTAGCATGGTTATCTGTGAGTGAAAACAAAGGAAATTGGTGATATTTTAATAAATATTTCTCTTCAGCTTTTACTATGGAGAAAATGATGGAAAATAGGGAAATGGGGGAAATGAGAGGTGCTGATTTAGACCACATATGAGTGGAGAAAATGTATTGGAGGCCTTAAAGTGCACTAGGGTGGATAAGTCCCCAGGGCCTGACCTAGTGCATTCTTAGACCCAGTGGTAAGGTAGAGAACAAATTATGGAGGGTCTTTCATAGAGTTTTGTTTCTTCCCTGGGCAGAGGTGATTTCCAGAGGATGGCTAATGTCACTCATGTTTAAAAATGGAAGCAAAAACAAGTGAGGAAACTACAGGTGTCTGACATCAGTGGATCAAGATCTACCAACATTTGTAGAGACAGGGTCTGATTTGGAATCATCACCATGGCTTTGTGTATGGGAAGTAGTGTCTGACAAATCTCTTAGAATTCTTTGAGGAAGTAACCAAGAGGGTAGTTGAGGGCTGTGCAGTAGAAGTTATCCATATGGGCGTTAGCATGCCGCTGAAAAAGTCCCTCACAGCAGGCTAATCTGGAAGGTTAGATTGTGTGGGATCCAGAGGAGATGGTGGATTGGATTCATAATTCACTCAGTGGTAGGAAGTAGAAGGAGATGGTTGACGGCTGTTTCTTGGACTGAAGGCCTGTGACCAGTGCTATGCTATAGGGCTTTATGCTGGGACCTTTGTTGCTTGTCATTTCTACAGTATAAATGGTTTGAATATACAAGGCATGATTATTTAGCTTGTGGATGATTCCAAAATAGGTGGCATTGTAGATCATGTAAAAGGTTATGAAAAATTAAAGGGGGATGTTAGTCAGCTCAGTATATGGTCTGAGGACTGGAAAATGGCTTTCTATCCAGGTATAAGTGAGGTATTGCATTTTGGGAGATAAACCAGGCTAGGATTTATGTGGTGAATGATAGGGCCCTAGGGAGTGTTTTTGCAAGTGCATAGATCACTGAAAGCAGAATCATAGGTAGATAGGATCGTGTTTGGCATGTTGGCCTTCATCAGTCAGGGCACTAAGTTGTAGGAAAGATGTGTTCAACTAGAAAGAGTACAGAACAGCTTTTACCAGGATTATTTATTTATTTATTTATTGAGATACAGTGTGGAATGGGGCCTTCTGCCCCTTTGAGCCACAATGCCAAACAAACACCTGATTTAATCCTAGCCTAATCAAAGGACAATTAACAATGACCAATTAACCCACTGGGGTTGCCTGTACTGTAACTAGTTGTGTTAACCACTACGCTAGACTTGGGTGGCCTGAATTATAAGGAGTGGTTGTATTGATTAGGATTTTATTCCAGAGAATGTAGGGTATCAAGGGGTGACCTGAGAGAGGTATATAAGATCATGAGAGACGTAGGCAGGGTGAAAACACCATCTTTTTCTCTGGGATGGAGTGCAAAAAAACAAGAAGCATAGGTTTAAGATCGGAAACGAGAGATTTAAGAGGGACATCTGAGGCAGCTTCATCAAGCAAAGGGCAGTGCATATTTGAAATTAGCAGCTACAAATAGTGGTTGAAGCAGGCAAATTAGTAACATTTAAGAGCCATCTAGATAAAAGATAAAAGAAATTTAGAAGGATATACACGATGAATGGTAGGGCACATGTGTGCAGTAGAACAGAGGGATCTGGGAATATCCATAACTTCAAGTAGTGTCACCGTAGATAGGGTCATAAAGAAAGCTGTTGGCATATTGGCTTTCATAAGCGAAAGTACTGAATACAGGTGTTGGGATGTTATATTGAAGTTGTGTAAGACGTTGATGTGGCCTAATTTGGAGAATTGCATGCAGTTCTGGTCATCTATCTACAAGAAAGTTATCAATAAGATTAAAGGATTGCAGGGAAAATTTACAAGAATGTTGCCAGGACCAGAGACCCTGAGTTATAGGGAAAGGTTGAATAGGTTAGGACATTATTCCCTAAAGCGTAGGAGAATAAGAGTAGATTTGATAGAGATAAACAAAATTATGAAGGGTATCGATAGGGTAAACATAAGCATGCCTTTTCCACTGAGGTTGGGTGAGTCTAGAACTAGAGTTCATGGGTTAAGGGTGAAAGGTGAAATGTTTAAGAGGAACTTGAGGGGGAAGCTTCTTCACTCTGAGGGCGGCGAGAGTGTGGTATGAACTGCCAGAAGAAGTGATGGGTTCAAATTCAGCATTTAATAGAAATTTGGATAGGTACATTGATGGGAAGGGTATGGAGGGTGGGTACAGGTCAATGGAATGAGGCAGATTAATAGTTTGGCACGGACTGGATGGCTGACGGGCTTTTCTAGTGGGCTGTAGTGTTCTATGACTCTATGAAGCAGGGAGAAACACAGAACATGTCTCTATCAATGGTGCTGAGGTGGAGATGTTTAAGGATTTCAAGTTTCTAAGTGTAATAGGTTGTCCTGTTCCAATCAATATGGCCTAGAAACCACAGCAATACCTCTACTTCCTTAGAAGGCTAAGAAAATTCAGCATTTCCCCAATGACCCTCACTATTTTTTTCCTAGATGCACCATAGAGAATATCCTATTGGAATGCATCACATCTTGGTATGGCAGCTGATTGGCCCAACACCATAAGAAGTTGCAATAACTTGTGAACACAGTCCAGTCTATCATGAATACCAGCCCCCCCTCCACTGACCCTGTCTAAACTTCCTGCTGCCTCAAGAAAATAGTGAGCATAATCAAAAACCAAAAGTAATCAAACACCCCTTCCACCCTGACCATTCTCTCTTCTCTCCCCTTCTATAGATCAGCAGATGACAAAGCTTGAAAAATGTACCGCCAGGCAGAAAAACTGTTCTTTTCCTGCTGTTGTAAAACAATTAAACAGTTCCAAGATCTGATCAGATAGACTCTTGACCTCACAATCTATCTTGCCATGGCCCTTAAAAATAGAACACAAGGAATAAGAGCAGGAGTAGGCCATCTGACCTGCCAAGCCTGCTGCGCCATTCAATAAGATCATGTCTGATCTGAACATGTACTCATCTCCACCTACCTGCCTTTTCTCCATAACCCTAAATTCCCCTACTATGAAAAAATCTATCCAAATAGGTCTTAAATCTCCAAACGTTTGTATATACTGAGGCAGCCTCCACTGCTGCATCGGGCAGAGAATTCCACAGAATCACCACTCTTTGGGAAAAGCAGTTTCTCTTCATCTTCATCCTAAATTTATTCACCCAAATCTTAAGACTATGTTCCCTAGTTCTAGTCTCATCTACCAGCAGAAACAAATTTCCCACCTCTATCTTACCTATCCTTTTCATAATTTTATTATGTTTCTATAAGACCTCCTCTCATCCTTTTAATTTCCAGCAAGTACAGTTCCAGGAGACTCAACTTCTCCTCATAGTCTAACCCCCTCATCTCTGGAATCCTCCTCTGCACCGCCTCCGAAGCCAGTATATCCTTCCTTACGTAAGGAGACCGGAACTGCACACGGTACTCCAGATGCGGCCTCACCAGTACCCTATACATTTGCGGCATAACCTCCCTGCTCGTAAATTCAATCCCTCTAGCAATACAGGCCAACGTTTCATTTGCCTCCTTGATAGCTTGCTGCACCTGCAAACCAACCTTTTGTGATTCATGCACGAGCCTTCCCAAGTCCCTCTGCACAGCAGCATGCTGCAATCTTTTACCATTTAAATAATAATTGGATCTTCCATTCTTCCTTCCAAAGGGGATGACCTCACACTTACCTTGCCCTTCTAACATACCTGTTTACCTACAATACACTTCCTTTGTAAATGTAACACTCTATCCCGTCGTCAATTTTTGCTTTGTACTACCTCAATGTACGTACTTGAATTCGAAATGATCTATCTGAGCAGCAAGCAAAACAAAGCCTTTCGTGTCATATCAGTACGTGTCAAATTAATAAGCCAATTACTAGTTGCAACCCCAAGAGCACTGGTCCCTCCATGAACTTTAAGAAAATATTATCTTTTTACATCCACCTTTTAATAGAAATTCACATGGCTAAAGTTGCTGAAGAAACCTTGGGCTTGATCTTTTCTGTGTAACTGCACATTTAAATTTATCAAAAATCAATATTATCGGAATAATAATATCACTGGGACATTACAAATACAAATACCTGTTGAGTTTCTGAAAACTTGCATTTCCTGCTCAGTATTTCATGCAGTTTATTATAATTTTTTTATTCTATCTTATTGGTTAAGGAGATATACAGTTGACCTGCCCTGTTAATTTGAATCCCACCTTCTCAGTTAACATCAGCACAACATTATCACCTCCCACTTCTAGTAACTAGCAATATAAAATATCAGTAAGATTGCACAGGCAAGGAACAAGTCTAAGTATCGTTGGACTTCACTGGTCTGGCAAGTTATTGCCTATTATTTATTCATACCATTAACACAAACTATATTCCATTTGCTGACAATTGCTCTGAAACTGCATGCAATCCATTATTTATGCTTATATGAACATATATTTGAGCATTATACCCAATATTACCTCTGTCCTGATATTTTATACTTAAGCCTCAGACCTGAAACAGCTTGTGGGAAAATGGCTCCTAAATATTAATTGCCGCTAGAAGGTCATTTTCACAAATTTGTTTTTTTTTCCCCCAAATTTAAAAACAAATTGTGAACTACGCAGATGAAATCTGCAGAAAACCAACTCAGCAATGCAATATCAAAATATTTAAAGCTGTTTGTTTGATTTTTTTTCAGAATTTGGTTCAATTAAAAAAAATAAATTCAAGTTTAATTACCATACGTGAGTACCAATGAATACAGCCGAACAAAACATCGTTCCTCCAGGGCCAAGGTACAAAACACAGTAGCAACAGTCATACCCAAACACAGCTCAAATCACTCATTGCACATATAAGATAGCAGGAGACATACTGTGAGTTTATGTAAGTTTGACTTCCAGTGCATAAGATTATTCAATACTATTTCAAGAATTGTATTTCCCAGGTTGCAAGCCTTTCTCACACTCTTTTGCAGAACATCACATTCTTTCCCGAGTACTTGAAGTTAGACTTTGCCTTTAAGTATTGAAAGGCATTTATGAATGGACACCAGAAAGTTTACCTCATTGTTTATAGTGCAGGCAAACGACTCCACCCTGTCTCAGTCTAATCCAAGATATACTTTGCGGTGAAGCTTTGTGAATGGAATTCCCAGTTTAGCCTGCAGGAAAAATGGAGTCATAACTAGGAACTATGAATAAACACATCAATTACCTTTTCATTTCTATGACAAACAGATTGGGATGTTTTGCAAGTAGTAAGGCATGTTGATAAGAAAAATTATGCAGCTGGATGAAAATCTGATGGCATTGGCTTTTTGCCCACTGGAAAAACAAGATTTGCAATCTGCCGTAAACTGGTAGGTATTTCTCCCCAAATTTTCAAAATGAGAAAGTCTTGCAGATAGCTTTTAGAGAGAAAACATAGTGTCACTTTTTTTGCCATGCCCAACCTCGTGAATTTCAATGTTGTCTCACCATGAGTCAGAGTCGTATTGTTCAGAAACAGGCCCTTTGTCTCATTATGGTCCGAGCCGAACTTTGTTCTATCTATATTAATACCATTTGCTTGCATCAGTTCTGCATCCTTGTGGGATTGCCTGGCTTTGTATACCAAATTCTAATTAGTAAGTATTACTTCATCCTTGCAGATAAAAGGTTGATTTTTCTTAACCATTTTTGACAATGATGTTCAAATATGATGAGCTAGCTAACGTTTTATTATAAATCTCTAAAATAATTAGGAATGGAAAATTTCATCTTGGGAAAATCTTAACACACCTGCAGATCTTTGGCAGTTAAGGTGCATTCTTCCCTAGGTAGGTACACGGCAAAACATTAAAGAAATATAAATATGCGGGTTAATAGGTTACAATTTGTGCGACTGTAATAAATAAGTAACTGGTTGCAATAAAACTTCGATAGTCCAGCAACCTTGGGACTTTGGTGGAGCCCAATTTTCCGTTCATCTGAATGTTACTCTTTTTAGCACATTTTTGTTTCACTTAAAATAATGGCATGTTGCAAAATCGTATAATAAATTTCCTGGTGAATCTGGTGAGTTTAAAAGGAGCGGGAAGCATTCCAGCCCTCCAGAATTTACCTCATGCTGAAAATCTAACCATGTTCCAGACCTCTGAAATTCTGGACTCTGAAGTGAGCTGTACCCACATATACAGCCTACATTGTACACAGAGCTCTGGATTTGTCTGTAAACCCTACACAGTGTCTGACTTTCTGCTCACGTTGAGACTAACTGCATGGTACGCAAAGTTTTCCACACAGCTGGATGCTGGATTATTGGAATCTTATTCTATTGAGCTCATCAATTTGTCCGCAAATGCCAAGCACCTAAAAACACACCAGCTAAAGTCCAGCATGCACTGTCCAAGTTTAACATAACAAAAGCCCCTTCTCTTCCTCTATGCCTTCAAGAACAGTATTTATATTGCTTGGTAGGAAGGGGTTACATATCACTTTTTAAAAAGAAACATTCAAATTCGAGAGCATAGGTATCAGCATTCAACAGGACATAATATATATTTCTGTGGTGTTTAGAAGCACAGTGACATTGCACTATACATCTTAGTCTGAATAATATTGCCAAAGATGCTCCTTCTGAAGGTTTTCAATTGTACCATCTGGCAAGTCAGGGTTTTAACCTACATTTGTCATTTATGAACTTGCAACTGCCCTCAAAATCAGTTCTCCACATTGCTATACAGCTTCAATGCATGTAATAGATTATTGGAACCAATTAAAATGTGGACCAGAGCCAGTAATTCGAGCCACAGAGCAGTACAGCACAGATACAAGCCCTTGCTCAATAAGTCCACATTAGCCATGGTGCTCATCCAGCTGGTCCCGATTTCCTGTGTTCACCTGTATCCCTCTAAGTGACACCCCTCCAAGAGCTTCTTAAATGAAGCCTCAAACCACTTCGTCTGGCAGTTCATTCCATATACGTACCACCATCTGTGTGAAAATGTTACCCCTCAGGTCCCTTTAAAAATTGTCCCCTAGTTTTGGACTCCCCTATGTCTACTCTATCTATGCTTCTCATGATTGTAAACATTTCCATAGGTTGCCCCTCATTCCCCTAAGCTCTAAGAAGTAAAGACCTCGCCTGACCAAACTCTCCCTATAACTCAGGCCTTCTCATCCTGGTAACATCCTTCTCAATCTTCTCTGCACCCTTTCCAGTTTAACTGTGCCATATTTTAGTTGCATAAGTCATTAGTGCAGATTCACTAACGACTTGTACAACTGCAACATAATTTCACAAAGCAATGCATTGACTGATGAAGGCCAGCATGCTGAATGCTACTTCCACCACCCTGTTTACCTGTGATGCCACTTTCAACAAGTGATCCACTGTACTCCTAAGTTGCTCTGTTTCATTACACTCCCTACTGGCCCAGCATTCATAGTACAAGCCTTATGCTGCCTTGATTTTCTAGAATGCATCACATTATCTGGATTGAAATAAATTTGCCACTTGGGCCACTTCCCTAAATGATCAAAATCTCCCTATAATCTTCAATAAATTTCACTGTCAACAATGTCATCTAATTTTGCGTCATCTGCAAATTTACCAACCAAGCTTTGTGCATTCACATCCAAATAATTTATATAATAGCGATATACAACAGTCCAAACACTGATCACAGGCATTCATTTGAGAAACAACCTTCAACCACCACCCTCTGCTTCCCACCTCCGAGGCAATTTTGAATTCACTTTAACAAGCTCTCCCTGGATTCCATGGGACATAACCTTTCAGACCAGGTTAACATGCAGAACCTTGTCAAATGCCTTCCTAAGTCAAATGGACAACATCTAGTGCCCTACGCTCATCTATATTTTTGGTTACTCTTCAAAAGATTTGACTGACAACTTTCCACAAACAAAGCTATACTGACTCCTCCTGATCAGACTCTGTCCATCCAAATGCTGGAATATCCTGCCCCTCAGAATTCCCTCTAGTAACTTCTCCACCAAAGGTGTCAGGCTGATCAATATGTAGTTTCCTGGTTTGTTCTTGCCAAGCTGAAACAATGGAACACCATCAGCCACTTTCCAGATTTTGGGAATTTTGCCAGTGGCTAATGATGAAACAAATCTCTTCATGAGGACCTCCGCAATTTCTTCCCTAGCCTCCCATAAGGTTTGAGAACTCACATGATTTGGGAGTGTTCCATGATTCGTCCATTTTGGTGTAAAGATCTTAATCTGTTACGGAATTGGTCGGGTTCCACACTGCCCTTGTGCCCACGGCTTTGAATCTTGGGTGATAGGACAATGATACCTAATGTAAACAAGGACAGATTTACTATTTTAAAGGTGGGTCTCATCACAGTTGCAAGAATTATATTGCAAAATTGGAAAAAATCCAGATGTCCCACTGTGAAGGAATGGATTGAGGAACTGATTAAGATTTCATCATATGAACACATGTTGGGAAGAAATAACAGTGAGGAAAAAGTGCAAGATGTGTGGGATTAATTTTGGTTGTTTGTTAATTTAAACTTAAATTAGAACTTCTTTCTGTCTCTAAGTTTTATTTGTTTTCCTGTCATGGGATGGCTGTGTAAATATGCTGTACTGTATCTGCTCTGTGATATGCTGTGCTGCTTTGTAAAATAAGAATAAATAATAATAAAACTTTGAATTTAAAAAAAGAGAAGGCACTTGGTCAGGCCCTGGGGATTTCTCCACCTTACTGTAAGGCTGCAAGCACGTCCTTTTTTGGTATTATGAATGTCCCCAAAAACATCTCCACTTGTTTCCCTCAGCACTTGAGCAATAATAACTTTCTCCTCAGTTAACAGTTAATAGTTGTTTAAATCCCATGCATTGCCTATTGCTCAATTCATAGTGGCACTGCTGATCTCTAAGGTGACCTACTCTCTCTCTCTCTCTCTCCCTATCACCAACTTTTTCCTCTTAACATAGCCATAGAACCTCTTGAGATTTCCCCTAACCTTACCTGCCAGATCCATCTCATTCTTTTCAATTGTCTCTGGATAATACAGTAAACCATTTCTCTAATCAGCAGGAAACTCCTGGCACACATATCTGATAGCATACTACTGTACTGTGCAACACTAACTGGTCAGATTCCAGCAGATCCCTCAGGCACTACAAGTCCCCAAATCTTAATAATCTGTTATTCAATTAAATAAGTGGGATGCATTGCACAAGGAGGAAGTAATATTAGATTTCAGGCAAATAAATGTAGTCACTAGCCTTTACCAAGCAGCAAGTTGGTGAATTTCTGCATATATAAAAGATCTGTTTTAAAATCAGGGCTGAAATTCGACAGGGCCATTTATGACAAGGAAACACTTCTAAATGGAATGAATTTTACTACTTGTAGTCATGGAATCGGAGTTATGTTGTGTTGATCACAAGCACAAGAAGAAACAATAGGAGAAAAACACACAAAATGCTGGAGGAACTCAACAGCATCTAAGGAGAGGAATAAATAGTCAGCATTTTGGGCCAAGACCCTTCATCAACACTGAAACATCAGCACTTTATTCTTCTCCATAGATGTTGCTTGACGTGCTGAGATCCTCCAGCATTTTGTGTTACTCGGGATTTCTAGCATCTGCAGAATCTCTTATGCACAGGAGAAATACTTTGCTTTGGTGTTTAAAATCTGCAGCTATTTAGATTAGATTATGAGAACACTCAGTCCTCATTTATTGTCATTTAGAAATGCATACATGCATTAAGAAATGATACAATATTCCTCCAGAGTGATATCACAGAAAAACAGGACAAACCAAAGACTAACACTGACAGAACCACATAATTATAACATATAGTTACAGCAGTGCAAAGCAATACCATAAATTGATAAAGAACAGACCATGGGCACGGTAAAAAATAGCCTCAAGTCCCGATCAACTCCCGAGTCCCTGATAGCAGGCGGCAAAAGGAAGAAACTCCCTGCCACAAACCTCCAGGCACTGATGACTGCCGATGCATTGGAAGCAGCTGACCACAGCCGACACTGAGACCATCCATCCGACAACTTTGAGCCTCCGACCAGCCACTCCGATACAGCCTCCCGAGCACCATCCCCTGCCGAGCGCCTTCGACCTCGCCCCAGCCGCTGAAACAAGCAAAGCCGAGGATTCAGGGCCTTCTGCTCCGGAGATTCCGGACAGCACAGTAGCAGCAGCAGCAAAGCGGACATTTCAGATGTTTCTCCAGATTGGAGCATGAACAGAATTTTGATGGGATTTTTCTATTACATTGGTTTCATTTATTTTAGAAAAATCATTGTCCAGGTATGTATGATACTTTTTTATTCTTAGTTCCATTGGGAAGGTTTTTTCTCCTCTGTTCTTACATGGTAGGGAATACCAGGAGTTTAAAACACAAAACAGTGCAAGCCAGGAATGTCTCTTTGGCTAAAGATGCTTGTGCCACCTGCTAATTTAAATATCTTGTCTGTCTGCACATTTATATAACCCTCTATTATTGTTGTGTCTGTCCAAATGCTTCTTAAACATTACTATTGTATCTCCTTCCACTGTCTCCTGCCAATGTGTCCCAGACTTCTCTCACTTTCTGTGCCAAAAACTTACTTCAAAAATCTCCTTTAAACTTTCTCTCTCTCACCTTAAAGCTATGTTCTCTATTTGAATTTTTTTCATTCTGGCAAAAAAAATCATACTAACAACATAGAACAGTACAGCACAGGAACAGGCAGTTCAGTCCACAATATTGCCAACTAATATAACCAGCTAAAAAGTAAACCAAATGCCCCCCCCAAAAAAAAAAAATCCCTCCTACCTACACACTCTCATGATAGCACATGTCTTCTAAACCAGGTAGTATCCTGGTAAACCTCTTCTGCACCCTCTCCAAGGTCCCAACATCCTTCCTATCGTGGGCACCAGAACTGTATGCAATACTCCAGATGAGGCCGAACCAGAGTTTTAAAAAGTTGCAACACAACTTCTTGACTTTTGAACTCAATGTCTCGACTAATAAAAGCAAATATCGACTTGTGTAGCCACATTCATGGAGTTATGAACTTGAACCCCAATATCTCTCTACTCAGCAATACTGTTAAGGATCTTGCCCTTAACAGTGAACTGCCTCCTTGCGTTTTCCCTACCAAGGTGGAACGCCTCACATTTATCTAGGTTAAACTCCATCTGCCATTTCTCTGCCCATATCAACAACTGATCTATATCATGCTGTATTATTTGCCCGTCTTCTACACTATCCATAATTCCATCAATCTTGGTATCATCCACCTATCTACATTTTGATATACTCATTTATATACATCACAAACCGCAGATGCACCAGCACAGATCCCTGCAGAACACCACTAATTACAGACCTCCAACTTGAATAACTCCCTTCAACCAGTACCCTTTATATTCTATGCACAAGCCAGTTCTGAGTCCAAACAGCCAACTCGCTGCGGACCCCATAAATCTTAATCTTCTGGATTAGCCTCCCATGAGGGACTTTGTCAAATGCTTTACTAAAATCCATATAGACAGCTTCCACTGCCCTACCTTCATCAATCTCTCTCACCTTGTCAAAAAACTGGTAAAGCATATCCTGTCCCACACATAGCCAAGCTGGCTCTCCTTAATTAGGCCATGGGTTTCCAAATCCTCATATATACTATCCCTCAGAATTTTGTCCAGTGATTTCCCTGCAACTGACATGAGATTCACCAGTCTATAAGTTCCCAGCTTTTTCCCTTGTTCCCTTCTTAAACAGAAGTACAACATTAGCCACTCACCAGTCCTCTGGGACCTTGCCTGTGGTTAGAGAGGACATGAAGATACTTGTCAAGGGCCCAGCAATCTCAACTCTTGCCTTCCTCAACAACCTGGGGTAAACCCCATCAGGCCCTGGGATCCACCTTAATACTCATTAGAAGGCCCAACACTTCCTCATCCTTGACCTCTGAATGTCCTAACGTACTTGTGCACTCAGTACTGATCTCCTGGTCCTCCAGTACCTTCTCCTTAGTAAATACTGAAGTAATACAGTATACCCATTAAGTACCTCACTCACATTCTCCACATCCAAACAAGTGTTCCCCCCTTTATCCTTGAGTGGTCCTACTCTCTTCCAAGTTATCCTCTTGGTCATGATGTATGTATAGAATGCATTGGGATTCACCTTATTCCTACTTGCCAAGAACTTTTCATGGCCTCTCCTGTTTTCCTAATTCCCTTCTTTAGTTCTTTTCTGTCTTCCTTATAATACTCATGTGTTCTTTTTGACCCTAAATTCCAAACCCTGTCCATACTTCTTATGGTTTTATATACTTCCATCACTTAGCCTCTAATGCCGCAGAGAAAACAATCCAAGTTTGTCCAACCTCTCTTCGCAGCAAATCCTCTCTAATCCAAGAGGTATCCTCATGAACTTCTTTTGCTCTCTAATACTTCCACATCTTCCCTGAAATGCAGCAACCAGAAGTACACAATACTCACTTTTTATGTGGCCTTTTATGCAGCTGCAACATGTCTTCCCTAATTTTACACAAAACACTCCATCCGATGAAAGCAAGCTTCAGTATAGCACGTTTACCATTCTATCCATTTGTGTTGCATTTTCAGGGAGATACAGACTTGCATTCAAATATCTCCCTGAACATGATTGCTTCTAAGTGGCTTACTATCTGCAGTGTACATTCCTCCTGCATTTGACTTCCCAAAGTGTAATACCTCACACTAGTCCAAATCAGAATCCATCTGCCATTTCTTTGCCCATATTTTAAATTGGTTTATATTTTGCTAATTTCTTTGACAACTTGCCTCATTATTCACAATTCTGCCTTTTTTTTTAATGTTGTCTGCAAATCATATACACACATATATATGTTTTGTACAAAGAGGTAGGCTGATAATCAGTGCTAGGACCTCTGTTGTTTGTGATATATTGTCGAACACCAAGGGTCACAGGCCTCCATTCGTCAGATTAACATCCTTCTGCCACTACCCTTTGTCTTCTGTGGGCCAAGATGCGGAAGATCCCATCTACCAAGTCTCCATGAATTCCATGTGCACCAAGCTTCTGAATCAGACAACCCTGTGGGACTTTATCGAAAACATTACAAAAGTCCACATATACGTACATACAGTGCTCAACCCTGAATCTTCTTTTTCACCTCCTCAAAATATTCATTCATTTGTAAGACACACCCCACTGTTGGAAAAATATAAAACATGCTAACTATACCTAATAAGTCTTAGTTTTTCCAGACAAGAATAGATCCTATACCTCAGAATCTTCCCAGAAGAAGCAGCAACACTCTGCTAACTTGTGTGTTGCTAGAATTCTTTGTCTTTGGGCCTTCTTCTCCGGAATCTCCTCCATTAAAACAGTAGTTATTACAAATAAGTACATTGAATTAACATCTGTCACTCATCAGAATAAGGACCCTGACTGAGATCTTACTTATTCCTTCAATACGTCACCTACAGAGTCCAGGCATGGCTAAAATAGAATTTATGTTGTTAAATTAAACTGCTATTGCATGAGGTGAAGCACTGGGACTAGAGATTAAATACACAAAGTGAAATAATTTTTCTCTTTTCAGATAAGGAATGTGCTGCACATTCTGTGAGCACTTTCTATTTACTGCATCTTACTGAAAAGCAGAGCGTGGAAAAAGCAATCATACTGAGTGGTTTAGGCACTTGCCAATGAAAGTAGATGACACTTATTACAGAGGCAAGCAACAACAGATAAAAGGAGCAGGAACAAACATCAAATCAGGGTATCCAAACCGAGAAGAACGACTGAAAGTGACAAGTTATGTGGGTCACAGAACAACATGCCCCTTTAAGCTGCTGGTGATGTACAAACCAAGCAGAATGTTTTAATCTTCTCACTCGCAATGCTAACAGTGAGAATTGTGTAGTACCATATAACAGCTGGAAACATCAAAAAAAAATGCATGCTTTCATAATGTAGGAAAAACAGAAACATAACTAACTTCCATTTCTATTGCATGGTTAACATGGCAAAACATCCCATGGTACTTCATTGGACTGTTATCAAAGTCTATTTTGATACTGAACCACCTACGTAGTTGGCAAAAATCTTAGAGAGAGAGGTAGGTTTTGAGGAGAAAAGAATTTGAGTTTAAATGGAATTCCATAACTCTCGAGTCTAAAAGCTTAAAGCATTGTCACCGCAGGTGCAGCGATTACAGTTGGGATTGCCAGCATTAACAGGGCACTGAAACATGTAGAAGGTAACGTACATAATGAACACCACCAAATGAGATTTTAAGAAATTGTAGTATTGTGTCCTCACTTTATGTCACAAAGCCACCTGAGAATTGTGAACAATAATCCTTTCAATCTGCTTAAAAATACTGACAAAAAGGAATATTTGCAAGATAGGTTCAGACAGTAAAGCTGCTTTACCTGTTTGAGGTTTGGTCAATTTTGTAGATGTATCCTCTCGGCAGGAATATCATCCACTATGAGTGCATAATAAGAACCTGGGCACACTGCCATAGTTTTCAAGCCTTTAATTCCAGCTGATAGAAAACCCCACAAAACAAGTCCACAATTTTCCACAAGGTACTGTGGCTCCAGATGGAATGTGATTTGATAAATTAAGCTTTGTTCTATTTCTCATAGAATTTCAATCATGTTACCTTTTCTTGACAATATTTAATGTCCAGTACCCATAAGGAAAGAGTTAAATTGATATCTCCTTGGCATATGCTAAAATGTGTAACACAAAATGGAAGTCTGTATGACAAAATGGTGTTGCTGTGGCATGTGGAAATGTACAAGGGAACCAATCCATTGCAATGTTTTGAGAACTTAGTGTGACTACCCTCTGCATCCTTGAGAGTAGAAAATGGTGGAAAACATGTTTGTCTGGGTAAGTATTAGAGTAAAGGGTCTGGAAGAATATAAAAAATGACAGCTTTCTTTGTGCAAAGGGGAAATATTCTCTTGGGCAGGGTTGTGACAAGTGTTGAGAGAGTGAGAAAAAGAGAGCGAGTGAGTGTGAGAGTGAGTGAAAGTGGGACAAAGAGATAGAGGGCAGTATATTGTGTTGTGTAACTTAGTGATGGGTTGATCAGTTTTATTTTATCACTTCTACTTCATTAACCATTTTTCATTCTTTCTGTATTTTATTCCTTATATAACTATAATAAAATAATTTCTAATAACCTTTGACACATGTGCAGTCCTCCTTTGTGGATATCTTTGCTGCAGAGTCAGAAAAGAACAAAGACCAAATTTTTAAATATTTTTCTTACTGTACCCCAGTATTAGCTACCTTTCCACACAATTTCTTTCTGGCTATTGCTCTCACTGTGGTAAGAAATACTTTCTAATATCTAACCTCAACTTTGTTTTCACTACCTCTGGCAATCACAGTAGATCGGGGAAGTACAACAGAATCAACGAAAGACAACCAATGTGCAAAAGAAGACAAACTGTACAAATGAAAAATTAAATAATTAAATAAATAATACTGATACCATAAGTTTTAGCGTCCTTGATAGTGAGTTCAAAGGTTGTGGTATCAGTTCGGAGTTGAGATGAGTGAAGTTATCTGCACTGTTTCAGGATCCTAAAGGTAATAACTGTTCCTGATTTCCGTTCCATTGTAACAAGAATATGCCACTTCCATTACTTACAGAACTTTACACCCAAGTTTCCATATTTAGTTTTGAATAATTCAATGAGATGTGCTGCTTTCATTATGTACTGGCATCACCTGGAAGTGTGATTATTACTTTCAGTGGCCTGGAAAAAATCAATCTGCTACTTATTCCTAGACTGCACCTACCACATTACACCACTGCTGATCCTTCTGGGACTCAGGGTCAAGGGGATTGAAACACACTAGCAGACTATTATTTTTTTGCGTGTGTGGGGCTGCAAACCCCACCCCACCCCAAGGCACCTGGGAAAATTGCCATAAGTTGGTCAGCAGGGCATAAAGTAAGGAAATGCCTAGCATTATCCCAGGAGTTGGATTGTTTGCTACATGTCTATACAATCATCTCCTGAACTGTCATTCTCCTCAGTGCTTTGCATACTATTGGACACTTACTACAAAGTGTTGCAAATGGTTGCCTTTAATAGTTCCACAAAAAAAGCAAGGAGCTTCTTCAGTTTGAACATTAAAATGATGCTCTGATTAATATATTTTCAGGCCAAGGTCCTGTTCTGTTGAGATCCAATGGCCAGCACCAATGTAAATAAGCTCCATTAACAAAAGTATGATCTGGTTATGCTGACAGCTCCAAATCTAGTTCCTGCCAGGATAATCAGCCATTCCTCCACAGAAGAGAAAAATATTCAGCTCTAAATTTATTTTTAAGAAAGTTAAAAGTTGAGAAACAGCTTTTTCTCCATCCAGTGTGATAGTATGTCTCTTCCTATCTTCTAATTCCTCTCACTCAAGATTTTTAGCTCTTAATCCTGTGATACCAAGCTGTGATACCAGGTTCCTCCATTCAGGGACCGGGAATAATTACTGGAATGGCCAAATGAAGCCACTATTCACAAGTACACTTCCCACAGCTCCTTCAGCTCTTAGGCTCCATTCAATGTTATCATCTGCAATGTTGTAAAAAAACCTCTCAGCTTGTGCAATAATAGAAGTTTTATTCAGAGCCATCATTCTCCCTCCATTAGTTTGTGATAGGAGAGACAGAAGTCAGATTAAAAAGTAAAAGGTCATATGTTTGATTGTGCTAATGTTCAATTTTCTATAAGAAAAAGCAGTGACATTTTAAAAGCCAATAAACTACCCTATTTGGTGTTAAAAATGGTCATTAATAATTATCTACACCTGTGAAACAGAGTTCAATGTCTAACTCCTGCAAGAGGCATGCTAGCATCATGGTTAGCATAATGATTTACTGCACCAGCAACCTGAATTCAATTCCCGCTGTTGTCTGTAAGGAGTTTGTACGTTCTCCCCGTGATCACATGGATTTCCTCTGGGTACTCCAGTTTCCTCACACAGTCCAACAACATACCAATTAGTAGGTTAATAGGCCCTTCCGTGATTAGGCTAGCGTTAAATAGGTGGGTTGCTGGCGGCGTGGCTCGAAGGACCTGAAGGTCCTATTCTGCACTGTATCACAATGAATACAAAGGAGGATAGTAAAAGCTTCTTTAGGTATGTGAAAAGGAAAAAAATAGTTAAGACCAAAATTGGGTCCTTGAAGACAGAAGTGGGTGAATTTATTATGGGGCACAAGGAAATGGCAGACGAGTTGAACAGGTACTTTGGATCTGTCTTCACTAGGGAACACACAAACAATCTCCCAGTTGTAATAGTGGCCAAAGGACCTAGGGTAATGGATGAATTGAAGGAAATATATATTAGGCAGGAAATGGTGTTGGATAGGCTGTTGGGTCTGAAGGTTGATAAGTCCCCGGGACCTGATGGTCTGCATCCCAGGGTACTTAAGGAGGTGGCTTTAGAAATCGTGGATGCATTGGTAATCATTTTCCAATGTTCTATAGATTCAGGACCAGTTCCTGTGGATTAGAGGGTGGCTAATATTGTCCCTCTCTTCAAGAAGGGAGGAAGAGAGAAAACAGAGAATTATAGACCGGTTAGCCTGACGTCGGTGGTGGGAAAGATGCTGGAGTCAATTATAAAAGAAGAAATTACGACACATCTGGATAGTAGTAACAGGATTGGTCCGAGTCAGCATGAATTTATGAAGGGGAAATCGTGCTTGACTAATCTTCTGGAATTTTTTGAGGATGTAACTATGAAAATGGACAAGGGACAGCCAGTGGATGTAATGTACCTGGACTTTCAGAAAGCCATTGATAAAGTCCCACATAGGAGATTAGTGGGCAAAATTAGGGCACATGGTATTGGGGGCAGAGTACTGACATGAATTGAAAATTGGCTGGCTGACAGAAAACAAAGAGTAGTGATTAACTGGTCCCTTTCGGAATGGCAGGCGGTGACCAGTGGGGTACCGCAGGGTTCAGTGCTGGGACTGCAGTTATTTACAATATATATTAATGATTTAGATGAGGGAATTAAAAGTAACATTAGCAAATTTGCCGATGACACAAAGCTGGGTGGCAGTGTGAAATGTGAGGGGGATGTTCTGAGAATGCAGAGTGACTTAGACAGGTTGGGTGAGTGGGCAGATGCATGGCAGATGCAGTTTAATGTGAATAAATGTGAGGTTATCCATTTTGGTGGTAAGAACGGGAAGGCAGATTATTATCTAAATGGAGTCAAGTTAGGAACAGGAGTGCACAACGAGATCTAGGTGTTCTTGTACACCAGTCACTGAAAGCAAGCATGCAAGTACAGCAGGCAGTGAAGAAAGCTAATGGCATGCTGGCCTTCATAACAAGGGGAATTGAGTATAAGAGCAAAGAGGTCCTTCTGCAGCTGTACAGGGCCCTGGTGAGACCACACCTGGAGTACTGTGTGCAGTTTTGGTCTCCAAATTTGAGGAAGAACATTCTTGCTATTGAGGGAGTGCAGCGTAGGTTCACAAGGTTAATTCCCGGGATGGCGGAACTGTCATATGTCGAAAGATTGGAGCGACTGGGCTTGTATACTCTGGAATTTAGAAGGCTGAGAGGGGATCTTAATGAAACATATAAGATTATTAAGGGATTGGACACGCTGCAGGCAGGAAGCATGTTCCCGCTGATGGGTGAGTCCAGAACCAGAGGCCACAGTTTAAGAATTAGGGGTAGGCCATTTAGAACGGAGTTGAGGAAAAACGTTTTCACCCACACAGAGAGTGGTGGATATATGGAATGCTCTGCCCCAGAAGGCTGTGGAGGCCAAGTCTCTGGATGCTTTCAAAAAAGTGATGGATAGAGCTCTTAAAGATAGCGGAATCAAAGGTTATGGGGATAAGGCAGGAGCTGGATACTGATAGTGGATGATCAGCCATGATCAGAGTGAATAGTGGTGCTGGCTCAAAGGGCCGAATGGCCTACTCCTGCACCTATTGTCTATTGAACGAATAAATAAATAAATAAATAAATAAGATGCAGGCAGAAAGATAGAGTCTAACATTCAATTTGCTTTCTTTTAGAGTTGATGACAGCCAAACATGAAGGTTGGACAATACACAGAAGGAGAAGGTAATCATTGCAGTAACCATTGTGAGAAAGGAACCTCTAGGGTCACTTTTTTGCTGCAATGATTGGTTATCTTTTCCCTACAGGACACCACCATATCAAACAACAATTTTCTTACACAGGGAATGATGGGGATTGAAGTGAGCCAGGAGAGACCGAATTAATATTCACCTGAGAAGCAGTAAAACTTCTCGGTGGTTACTGGAAATTAAGGTAACTACCATCCACACTTGCTTTGCGAGTTTTAAGGTGCCTAATGAGGTCAATGTAGGAATTGCAGACCACTGTGGCTGATGTGGAAATAGAGTCATAAAGTCACAGAACACGACAGCACAGAAGCTGGTCCTTTGTGCTGCCTAGTCTCATCAACCTGCACCTGGAAATGCTCCTAATTAACACATGGGCAGTGATGCAGTCAACTCTTGATGACAATAGATAATAGGTGCAGGAGTAGGCCATTCGGCCCTTCGAGCCAGCACCACCATTCACTGTGATCATGGCTGATCATCCACTATCAGTATCCAGTTCCTGCCTTATCCCCATAACCTTTGATTCCGCTATCTTTAAGAGCTCTATCCATCTCTTTCTTGAAAGCATCCAGAGACTTGGCCTCCACAGCCTTCTGGGGCAGAGCATTCCATATATTCACCACTCTCTGGATGAAAAAGTTTTTCCTCAACTCCGTTCTAAATGGCCTACCCCTAATTCTTAAACTGTGGCCTCTGGTTCTGGACTCACCCATCAGCGGGAACATGTTTCCTGCCTGCAGCGTGTCCAATCCCTTAATAATCTTATATGTTTCAATAAGATCCCCTCTCAGCCTTCTAAATTCCAGAGTATACAAGCCCAGTCACTCCAATCTTTCGACATCTGACAGTCCCGCAATCCCGGGAATTAACCTTGTGAACCTACACTGCACTCCCTCAATAGCAAGAATGTCCTTCCTCAAATTTGGAGACCAAAACTGCACACAGTACTCCAGGTGTGGTCTCAGCAGGGCCCTGCACAGCTGCAGAAGGACCTCTTTGCTCTTATACTCAATTCCCCTTGTTATGAAGGCCAGCATGCCATTAGCTTTCTTCACTGCCTGCTGTACCTGCATGCTTGTTTATGCAGGGCTTCTGTCTGCTCCCAATGCCACTCCAAATGTCCCTTCCCCATTTAACACAATTTACGGGCTGGGGTTTCACAAGTGTCCACAGGTGTGATGCATTCACTCAGAGAAGCTTTGGTCTGACCCTTGATAATCACTCGTGGAACTGGATGCCAAATAATGTGAAGTGAAGAAAGTGAGTAATGAAAAGTGAAGAAAGAATGAGAGGACACACTAAGAACATATATCAAAATGAATATTCTCTCATTCATTACATACTTTGATGCATCGGTATGTGTAAGAAAAATATATATTGATATAAGTTGTAATTGACACTTTATTTATTCTTGGATTTCTATGTTGTCCCTCAAATCTGGCATTTGAGAACTAGAGGATAAATATACCATTTAAAAAATAAACCATTAAGTAACTTTAAAATTCTCAGCAATCACACCCCCATCTCCAGCTCACACATCTGCATCCATAGTAGCTAGCCCTTTCAAGGATACTACAACTCAATTTCTCTTCATTTGATGTCCTATTTTTTCAGTCACCATCTATACAATGTCCTTGGGTACATCATTGTCAGGAACCCTAAATTTTTATTTTCAAACTTAAAATCTGTTTCTCCTGCTTTTATTAAGTCAGACACTATTCCCCTGCACCTTCCCCGCATCTAATTTACAAAGCCAGTTTTAGTTGTAGAATAACAGAAGCAGGGCAAGGGTATTGCAAGCATAGAAAGCCCGGTGCATTAACCAGTCTTCTCCAAAAAACGGAAGTGAAATGTTGGCTTGTATAGTTAACTCATTGGCCACACACACATATACATCTATACCTCCATGTTATCAGAGACTAATCCATTTCTTCCCACCCTCAGGGAGAAAAATAACAGAAGTGTGCCAGCAATAATATTAAGAAATATGAGTAAGCAATGGATGAGAAAGCAATTTGTATCTAAAATAAGACAGTTAAGTTCTCCTGACTTTCTTTTGCTTCTGCTAGTGATTGGTCCAGATTAAACTCTTCTTTGATGATTACATAGATTTACATTTCAAGTCCCAAGACGCTGAAGTGTGCAATTACACTGTATATCATGCCACATTAATTTGAATCCGACGGAGATGTCACCAGGTTTTGTGCAGTAAGTGGCTCTGCCAAGCAGATTCTTTAGACATGCGATGACAACCCAAAGATACCAACCTCCTATTTGGTACAAAGTCTAGAAGCTAGCTGATTTACGACTCTGCAGACTCCCCATCTGCCAACATAAAGCCCACACCGTATATGTGCACACCCAAGTACACGGCGCATGAGCGGGAGTGGCAAAACGCAGCGGATTCTGGAGAGTGTCCGGAGTCAGGACTCTGCTGGATCACCGACTCGTGCATGCGCATTCAAAATGAACCTTCGATGACAGAAACTGGTCGCTTTTGATAGGAATGGGGGTGGGGAGTGAAACAAATAGGAACATTTGCGTTTTAAATAATGCTGCAGAACTTGTGATTATAATGACTTGATAGGATGTGTTTAGATGACTGGTAGACAATAATGTCTGCATAAGTGATTGTTATTTTGTCTTCACACTTCTGAAGTTTTTCTCACTGTGTTTAATTCCAAAGTAAAATTCCTAACCGCGTATTTTAAATATTTTCTCCCTTATCATTTTTCTTCTTGATATTTTATTCTCAAGCTTCTTGATAACTTTTGTCTGATACACGCACTTGCTTTGTCCAATACACACTTCTTTTGTGAATGAACTCTCCCCCTCGATCAAAGTTCCAGATTCTTTTTTTTTGTGAATGAACTCCTTCCTCTTGGTCTCTTGCGGCTCGCTGAATTTGACCTTTTTTGTGAATGAACTCTCCCTCCCCCACGTTTTCTCTCTCAGTCGTTGGCTGTGCCTGTTTTTTTTTCGTGAATGAACTTTCCCTCCCCCATCATTTCTTGCGGTCTGGTTTTGCTGACTTTTTATTCCCCCCCCCCTCACTTTGAAAGGACTCTTTTCACTCACTCACTCACTCTCTCTCTCTCTCTCTCTCCCTCTCTCTCTCTTTCGTTCTCCCAGTCTTTCGCCTGGAGGGTAACTGTTGCTCTATGAATAAACAAATCAATCAGCTGAAAAGCAGCCCGCACCATTGGTTAACTCACCAAAGCCATGCAAATCTGTCTGGTCATGCACAAAGCGCCACCCCCCGTTGCTGCGGGAACCATTCTTCCTGCCTGATTAGATAGCTTGAAAACTGTTGCTCAGATTATATTAAAGAAACAGTGGGAAAGAGACTGGGGCATTTTATGAAGTTTAAAACGCTCAGCCACAGAACTTTTAACTCACTTTGTATTTCTAGAACCAAAGACTCTCTTTTCAAAGGAAATGTTTCAACATACACTCTTAACAGTTGCTCAGAGAAAAACAAAATATATGTTTTAAAATAAAACATCTGCAACTATGCAACGATGCGTCACGACTGCCCGAGGTTTTATGACTTTTTGCAAGCAGTAAACACGATTAGACAACGGTAGAAATGATGCAGTTGATACATTCTTCAGCTTTAGTTCTCTTTTTTTGCAATTTTAAAGAAGTGATTCGTGGTAGAAGTAGCGAATCATATCAGTCAACACGGAGACGTTTTCAGGCAGGCAAGGATAACTTGAATATAGGATGGATGTTGTTAGGCAGAAATTATGCAGTCAGTTTTATGTATTCTCGGACCCACAAAACAAGTGCACATTTCTCTCGCACTGATTCGAATCTGGACTTTGTGCTGAGAGGAAGCTGTGATTGGCTACAATCTAGGACTCAGCAACTTGATTTAAATGATGAATATTTCCGTCTTCTCTTTCCAAGACAGTCATGTTTAAAATTGTATGCGATTTGTACAAACTAATTCAATCCCTTTACCCCCTCCTCCATTTATAGAGGCGTTAAAACTAGGTTAGTCTTTGAGAAAGTAAGCCTGTATCTTTAATCAAGTAGAGGAGTGAGTGATTGACGGCTGGAAATTGGAGCCGATGAAATAGACAGGCGACCAATGAGAGAGATCCGTGAGAAAACACTGGAGGCCCCTGGAGGAGAAGCAAAGGAAAAACGAGTGAATTGAGCACAATCATAGGTCTGGGCTGTCTTGAAAGGACTTACATCAACTAATTCATGCTATTTACCAAATCTGACGGGAATATTTATAGGCGGCCGCGCTACACCCATTCAGGTGAGACCCTGTTCAACTTTTGCAAGCCGAGAGCATTGCGTGATACAGCTTTGCAGAAATAACAATAATAATAAAACGCTCTCCATCTGGCCCCGTTATCTGCATATAAAGACCACATTTTGGAACCCCATGATTATCGCCATTACCTGTTTACTGTATATTACTCTGGTCTACAAACCCTATCGATGCGAACGCACATTTACAGATAATTCCGAAGTGCTGGGATGGGATCAGTTTATCTGTTTTGTGCGCGTATTTGTGTCGTCTTCTCAACACCCCCCCCCCCACCACGCCGCTAAATTCCGTGCAGTTTGTCCATGTTTTCAGGCCGATCGCTATCTCTCTGGAACAGGTTGGGGCGGTAGTCTGAGATTTTTTTTTGTGAATGGTGCGCTGCAGGCTAATTAGTTATGCAAGTTCAGCCGGTCCATTCAGGATTTTTCTTTGGCCATCTTGTCTGTCATTGTAGGCTGATCGAGTCCGTCAAGACACAGTCTATCTAAATGCTGAAGAATAAAGCCAGCTAAGAGTTTGCGATGAGCTACGGAATGGACGGATACTACGACCAGCAAGTGCCTTACATGGTGACTCCTGTAAGTGAACTGTCAAAGTGGATTTGTAAAAAACTTGACAAACGTACGTGATGTTAAAAATACAGTTTTATGAACGTAACCTCAGTTGCACATCATTTAATATTTATAACAGCCAACACACTAATGAGGATAAAAAAATAACACGTTTAAAATAGGAGAAATCTTCAAGATTGCCTTCCCTCCCCACTCTCCCTCACCTTCCCTATCTTTCACCAGATATGGGGAAGCATATCTCAAGTACCTACGTCGTACCTCGACTCGACCATGCCATAAATTGTCATCATTATGAAAAATCAGGAACACCTCAGAAGTAGGCAGAAGCTTCCGCAAAGTGTGGACAAAAAAAGACAGTTGTTCGCTGTTTGTAAACCAGGCCATCCTGTTGCAAGTACGAGCAGAGAAATCACTGCTTATTTACTGTGCATGACAAACGTAGAACTACATTTCCCTTAGCACTATTGCTGTCTAACATTATCACACAAAACACCAATCCCGCCTTTTTTCCATATTTTAATAACATAGTTAGTTGTTTTGAAATCCCACACAATTTGGCATGACTGCTAAATACGAATTGACGAATCGTTTGCCACAAATAGTTGAAAAAGAAACCATGTCCACGTGGTGGTCTGGAATCAAGTTTTCCTTTGGTTTTGTTTCTACATTACGCTCCCAAATGTGCAGATACTGGTCAAAGCCAGCCGGGCTGCTCTTGACACTTTTTTTGTATCTCAACTCTGAGTATCTGCGAGGTGTGTTGTATACTTTTTTGTTCAGTAAGAATGTAGTTCTACGATTTAACAAACATTTTGTCTTCTGAAGAAACCGCATGGAGGAAAATGTAGCGAAAGGACAACAAATGAAAGGAAAAGGAAACTCATTGACACTGATTTAGCTCAAGATTCAGAAGGTAACTTTTTTTTTCAAAATTAAATATCTACTTTATAGCGCCCAAGCCGTTATTTATGTTAGAAATATCTCAAAACATAAATTGACATTTCCTCTACCACGAGTGTTTGTGGATAAGTTTACAAATTCACGTCTCACGTTTACTGTCAAACAAATGCACCACCGTTTATATATTCAGTCTCCTGTGGTATAGGGTATAACTGTAATTCTGCTTTAACACTTATATTGTATACCGGGTTTTTCGGTCTTTACACAGTCTGTCCAGATAATTTCACACTATTTGTTGTGCTTGGGAATGTTACTGTTTTAAACCATGGAGATCGCGCATATCTGATGAAACTAATTGAATAAATCGCGCCATCCTCTCTGGCCGTTTAACCTCCTGTTGTTGCGGTCAGATCATAATATTAGGTCCAATTTCAACTTAAAAGACAGCCGCGTGAAAATTTACTTCTAAATCTAGGTAGTGGTGACCAAGAGCTGTTTAACATCCGACGCATGAAACTTAGATCTGATCAATATCGCTGTTTAAGATTCTCATCCAAGTTTACAGCATTATAAGGAGATACTGTTCCATCGTATTGAATGTTAGCACAAGGTTATTAATAAATCCATTTCACGTGTTTTCGGTTGACTTGATTTCAGATGGACTATTTCATCTTTAACAATGACCTGGCATTTTTCATTCTTTCTGTATCTGCAGAACTCTTCCAGGATTTGAGCCAGCTGCAGGAAACGTGGCTCGCAGAAGGTAAGAATGTGTCTCATCCTTGCGAGATAGAATAAAAATGTAGAAAATACAATCGCGACGCCTGAAAGTTGCGTTCCTAACGTGAAACCCAATTAATTGAGCTCAAAAAGAGCCACCTCATGTGTCATGCATACATTATAGACTGTGATTAGTCTGCCTTGGGGAACACAGGGCTGATCTTCCCAGTGTCATCACAGATTACCAGGAGAAATTGCTTCCAGTATACAATCACATCTGCTTTTGGGAGAAGATCTGCAGCCGCCCAGACAGCTAGACTTAAGTTTGAAAGCACAATTTAGTTTTGACTGGCGATGATCTTACTTGATCAATCTTCATTGCTGCCGGAGATTTTTTTAAGCGTGAATTATTAAGACACTAAGCTGCATCTGAGCTCCGATGGTGCCAAAAGCGAGCTCTGATGTTCTTTAGGTGTTGTTTTCTGATGGCAAAAAGTGTTTATATTCCTCGATTCATCGCGACGGGATGCTTCAGGATCTGAGTGCAAGTGTCTTTTATCCAGCTTGCTCACAGCACAAAAGTTTAGGTTTGTAGCTAGTATATTTTAGATCTGTTATATTTATTTGGAACACAAGAAAAAAAAATCCGAAACTCGGACGATTTCGATACTTATAACTTTAGATTGCATTTATACTTAAAACATGTTGTTGTTAATATAAATTAGCCTTAATTTAGCACCAAAATTAATTTCAAGTAACTATTGTTTGTTTTAAATTGTATCAGTTTGCATTATGAATAATTTTCAGTTTTATTTAGAAATAGGTATGAGGATATTTCTAATGTTAAAGAGGTTCGTTATAATAAATAGTTGACCCTAGAATATTTGTAGGAACTTCGGACATAGAATACAGTTCTCTTTATCACTCTTTATGTCATTATGATTTTTAGTCAGCAATTTCGATACTTAATTACAGTGCAGAAAATGTTTACACAAGTGTGCTTCGTTCTGTTTGCATTTCTTAATTACCCTGGTTGTATCATTTAAATAACTAAAGTTTGATCGTAATCTGCGAATCTGGGCATTAAATGCAATGCAGGTCGTTGTCATTCTTGTAAACACAAATGAAGATTAGCAAACACAGTAGTGAATAGAAGAGAGCAGGTTAAAGTACTAAGGAGTAGTAATTGATTTTCGTTGAAAAGATATCTTATTCCATTACCCAGTATTTGCAAGTCCTGCTGCGTTACAGTTCTATATTTCCCCCCTATTGGAACATGTGGACTGCTGTCTCTACAAACCTATATGGGGAATAACAGTTCCCTGGCACCTTTAGGACAATGATAACTTTAAAAGAAAAGTTTAATTATTTTTTTTATTCAGCGCTCTCTAAAAGATTCTGAGCAGCCTTTGAGAAGTTCGATAGCATTTGAGTCGGCTGATTGAAATGACTGAACGCCAAAAGGATAGGAGGAATAGGCATTCCCTGCGTTTTCATTGGGCTGTGTGGGATGACCAAGTGTTCGAAAGTCTCTGAGACACTTAAAATGGCAATTTCACTGAAAAGAAATTGACTCTTGGCTGGAAGGCTTCTTAAACTTACTTAGCTGTTTTGTGTAGCAGTAAGTAATTTTCTGTGATGATCGCACAAAACACAAGATGTTTGTAAGTTGATTACTAAGATCTATTAATAATTATATGCGAATATGAACTGTTTGTAGCAGAAAAGTGCATTTCAGGTTTAAACATCATAAGTGGATATGAAATTGATTAATAGCGTGTATAGCTTTGCTGAAGTATAGTGATTATAATTTTTCACTAAAGTTATTTTTGCTCTAGATTTGTGCGCCGTGAAGGTGAATTCTGGTGACACCGATCTATTGTATATAAGCAAAGAGTAGTCATGAAACCCAGTTGTTAAGTTGTGTGGAGAACATTAAGTGTGCGGCTCCTTGGTTTTGTTATCATATCAAAGCTCTACCAAACGTTCAGTTTGCTTGGCAATATTTTTGCTAGTTATGAATTGTCTCGAAAACCTGATCTAAACGGTCACTGCTTTATAAAGTACTGGACATTACACTATTCTGCGACCACTTCAGCGCTTTTGCAAAATAACTGTAGAGCTGGATTATTGCCATTTCAATCTGCAATGATAGCGCGCTTTGCCAAAGCATTGTTCGTGCTGCAGTTGAAGTTGATGAACAGAATGGGGAGAATGATTGGGGACTGGGCGAACTGGAAACAGATAGAAAGTAACCAAAGTGTGCTCAACTATCCCAGCATCCATCAAGCATTTTGAAAAGCATTAAAATTGAAATGACCAAAAAGTAAATGTTTGTTTCCCTACTTTCTATTGAAAAGTATCCCAGATGATCCCTTTCTGTTGCGCACGGATTGTTAGCTTGTAATATGAGGATACTGCTTTGAGTTCAGAAAAAAAAGCGTGTAGCTATATTTAATTTATTAGGTATACAGGAACCACTTTGTGTTGTCTTGAGCAGTTTATTTTCATAGTTGAGTTGTGCGTTTTGACAGTATCAATTGGCATTGTTTGGTTTGTGACAGGAGCGAGAATGGGGAAATGCTCGCTCACATCAAAACAGTATATTCGCATTGTCCTGATGAAGGTTCTCAACCCGAACCGTGGACTGTTTACTCCTCTCCATAGATGCTACCTGACCCGCTGAGTTCCTCCAACGTTTTGTGCGTGTATTTGTATCAAGTTTGTTTATTGTGTAACCCGATATTCCTCACTGCTTCCATCTTTTGTTGAACACCGCTTTTATAAATTACGCGCATCTGTACCCTGATTTACTTTTGCCATACGTGTCGCCCAGATTTGGTGCCGTGTCACTAATCCCAGTTGAATCAGCTGCCTAATCTTAAACGGCGATAGGCAAATTTCAGTTTATTGATTCGGTTTTAGGATTTGTTTAGGTATTAGTTTGCTTAGTTGCATCTCCTGAAACTAAACAACGGTCAGAATAATAGAATGGCGGTCTTCAAACAAAGTGCTGCAGCAGTTGGAATTCTGCATTAAAAACACAAAAATGCTTGAGGTACACAGTAGGTCATGCAGCATTTGTGGAGAGAGAAACAGGGAGCGTTTCAGTTAGTGATGGTTCTAAAAGTTACAGACAAATTGAGTTTTTGTGGAATTGATACCCTCAGGAAAATTATGCTCATAATTTTCACAAACTTGTGAAATTGTTCATCATGTGGAAAAATCTGTCAGAGTGGCTCATTCCAAAGGAAAATATCACAATTTTGGAACTGAAGCAGTCTTCTGTTTTTGGGTTTAGTTGTGTTTAGAGAGCAGCTTAGAAAGAGTTTTGCTGTGCCCTGAAGATTCTTATTATTGACATAGAAAGACACTGAGAACTTGTTACCATTAACTACCACAAGTATAAATGTATTTTGGCATTCATTATGTTTCAGACTTCTGTTTAGGGAGAAGTGTGTCCTTCCAGATGTTTTGTTGCTGTTGGTTTTGTTGTGCAATGACTATAAATGAGGGACTGGATCCTGTGTTTAATCACAGAAATTAATGCTTTCATTATGACATGATACTTTTGCATTTATATTTTCATGCCTGTATGAATCTGCCAGTTGGGTTCATTATTGTGGAGAAAAATTGATAGTGGAGTGAGCTGACTTCCTCTTTTCACCTCAAAGTCTCCATGATTTTAAGTGCTTGAGAAAACAAACCTCATAGTCCCTTACATCAGAGTAAAGCAAATCTCACCTTAAAGCTAAAATTAATTTTAAACCATATCTAAATTTTGTTTTTGTTCTTGAGATTCCCAAAGACAGAAATATGTTTTATGCGGTTTTTACATGTCCAGCATCGGTTAGCAGTGATGTTTGTGGGAAATCACTGAGCCACCAAAGCAAACACTCACTTTGAGGGATTCTCTATTACCTGACATTTATTGTAATATTAGGCCGTGCTCAATCTTGAGAAAAATACAAAAATTGTTATTCTTAGAAAAATTTGTTTTTAGTAATAGGCAACAAAACAATTTAGGGAAAGGTCCTCAATTTTTCAGTTAATCATAAAATTTTGCAACTTCAGCGGCCACCAGACAAACTAGCCTATCAGAACCTCTTTTCAAAGTTGGAGAATCTTATTCATATGAAGGGTCAAAAAATATCAGCACAGATCGCACCCAGTTTCCTGGTATGTGCTAACAGTCGGCCAGATTTCCCATTTTGCAGAGTAGCTGTAGAAAATGCAGCTTAAGTAGTAATCATATAGTCATACAGCACAGAAACAGGTCCTCCTGTCAACCTTGCCCCCGCCAACCATTTCACTTAGCTATACCCCTGACATGCGGCTTAGTATTTCCAGGATTAACTGTATTTATTTCAGAATTCCAGCTTCTGCAGTTTTAGCTTCAAAAAGTAAATTACCTGGTTGGTCAAAATTTTACTCTTATGTATTAGTGTTCTACAGTTACTTTTCTGGTCTGTATTTTCTCCTCACATGTCATGACAAAAGCTATAAACTCTCCCAGGATATGGCTTCAAATACAGCAGTCATTCTCTGATTATCTTATTGGTAAAATCTACTAGTGAGCATTTTAGGCAATTCAGCTCCAGTATTTTCCAGTTAAAATCCTATCCTTGCATGAGTCCGGATAATGTTGAAGAACAGAAACCTGAACCATTTTTATTTCTTAACTCATGGTATTGAACTAAATGGAGATCCCAGGCCATCTTATCAACTGATTTCATTAAGCTTGCAAAGACAATAAATTGTTCCTGAGGTTTCCCAATCTAAATGGCATAGGAGAACTCACAAGACTGATTAGTTAAACTCATAATAGAGAGCTTAGTTATTTACACATGAAAATTCAGATCTAAGCAGGACATCAAATCAATTTGCATTAGTCAAAAATAGTTTCAAGTATACTCCAAATGAATTTTCCTGTGTACCTGCATGTGTGTGTGTGTGTGTGTGTGTGTGTGTGTGTGTGTGTGTGTGCACGTTTGCACTTTGCACCATTTTCATATTGTGAATTATTCTTTTCCAAATTTTTTGGCCAAGATTTTAGTTTTGATACAAACCAAAATACATATTAAAATTATTGGATCAAAATTAGTAGGACAAAAAGCCTGAAATAAAACTGATGCTTGAGTAGCAGGGCAGGAACAGAGTTTGAGTCTAGTAGGGATTTTATTTCCCACATCGTGGTTACTTGTTATTGGGTAAAAAACAAAAGGTGTCTGATTGACGTTGGATTGGGGTAATTGAGAGATTCTTATGTATTCATATTTCATTAGAACTGCAATATTGAAAATTAAAGCCCTGAGTTACAGTTTTGGGGTTCATTAATGGTTATATTTTTTCTCCCATTTCACATTGTCCTATTTGTTTAAGATTAAAAATGCCATTCATTGACTTTTTGTTAATGAAAATCCAGGAATAAAACAAATTGTCCTTCAGACAATCCCAACTGGAAAGACTTGTTGTGGTGGAAAATATCATTGAAAGGCTTTCCTGTTGTGGATTGGTGCATTTCAGAAACTGAACCGTGGAACCCTGTACCCTGCCAACTCAGTGGTTTAAAGATTATTAAACATGCAAAGAATAGGCTCTACTCAAGGTAATAGAGCAAAGTAAAAATTCCGTATCTTCTATAGAAATGTTAATGGCTGGATTGATTTAGTTTATTGGTAGTTTTGTGGTTTTGGGATTGCTATTCCTTTTGCAGCAGTTACTTTCCCCATGTTGAATGTGTTGCATATCACTGAAAAGCCAAGACTGGGTTATTCTGAGCTGCCATTTCATTTAAATATGTTCACATTCAGTATTTTCACAGATTTTCTTTTTTTTTCCCCCCAACAGCTCAGGTCCCTGACAATGATGAACAGTTTGTGCCAGATTTCCAGTCTGAAAATTGTGAGTAGAATATGACTTAATTTTTAGTGGTTCTTTTTAATTTAAATAGTGTCCTGCTTTGTGGTGAGGTGCTGGTGTGTGTGTGTTGTGTGGGGGTAAGGGGGGGGGGTGGTGGTGGTTTGGTGTAGTGAAGTGTTCTTTCCCTGTCTGTGTGACATCAACAAAGCTAGGACAAAGCTAGGATCCATGTTATGAATGAGGCTGTTGTGGCTGCAGGCAGCTTTAGGAAATACCAACTGGATCAAGGTGTTAGACAGAGAGAGATCTGTCATTCATATGTTCTCTGGACTGAAGACAGATGGGGAACCAATTGCATGCAGCTTCGGCTGCTTGAGCCAACTCTTGTTACAGTAACATGAATTCATTGCATGCTCTATTGAAAAGGTTGGGTATTCACGGCGATAGAAAGACATTACTGTTGATTAATGTGAACAATCCACATATTATCACTTTCAGTGTGTGCTTTCAAACTGGCACCCACAAAGTCATCAGATTTCAACATTTTTCTGCAATGATTGATGGTTTCCTTCAAGTAGCTAACACCATCTTTCAGAAGTTAGGATGGAGGATCTGGAAGTATGCCAGGAATTGAAAAGGGTTAGGGGATAGCCTCCCAAACATGCAGGGTAATTTGAAAATTACTGACCAACTGCGTATGGAGTATTTTATGTGCTTGTGTTCACTGCATATTGCCGTACATGCTGTATACCAGGTATTTGGAGACTTGGTGAAAAACCATAACAAGTAGTGCAAGCTCATACCATTAACCTTTTTAGGCCTGTTGCCATTGGATCAATGTTAAGTGCTCTATGTTACTCACTTTGATTAGTTGTGTAATATTTAGGCATGCTGATATTACTGTAAGGAATGTATTAGTCGTGTTGTGTGCCATTGAAACTCATATACATTCATGCGTTATTATCGACATGAAAAAATTGTTTATAAAAATAAATGTTCCTTTTGAGGCACTTAAACCAATGTGAGGGCTGAGCGTGCAAACTGAGATGACATTTCTCTTTGCTGCTTAGCAGCACTGCCTCATTACTTAATCATATTTCTTCTTGGTCAAATTATAATTCTGTGGATTTAAAACTTTTTATGTACTGAGCAGTGGTCCTCTGTTAACAAGTAAAGCCAGGCATCGCTGCCTTAGTAGCCAGCATGCTGCACCTAAGATGGTGAATTACATGGCTTTTACAGTACAATGACAATACAGTAAACCACATCAGAGTTACTGTGGAGCTGACTCTATTTTTGTGTCATTGGTTCTATGAGTGACATTAGTGTCAGAGTCATACAGCAGAAAAAATGGATTCATCACATACTTACCAACTTTTACACCCATCTACATTAATTACATTTTGCCGACATTAGGACTAGATCCCCTTTTGCCTATCGTATCTGTCTAAATAGTTCTTAAATATAGTAATTGTACCCTCCTCTTGTTTAGACATCCACTACTCTTTGTGTAAAAAAATTACAGCTAAAACTCTTCCTCTCTTCTTAATGGGAAAATGACGTAGTTCTATCTACCCTATATTATACAAAAATATATAATTCTGTCAAATCATCCCGTAGCCTCCTACCTGCAAGAAAACAACAGTAATCTAATCTCTCCCTGAATCCAGGCAACATCCTGTTGAATCTCCTCTGCACTCTTTACAGCACAATCATATCTTTCTTTTCATGCAGCAACCAGAACTGCATAATGATACAAGTGTAGCCGGGCCAGTGTTATGTAAAGTTGCAAACATAGTTCCCTCAGCTGCCCCAGAAGGCAAGCAGGTCATATGCCTTCTTCACCATCCTATCAACCTGTGTTGCCACTTCAGGGGACTGTGGACTTTGACCACTAAGTCTTCCTGTTCATTAGCTTTTCTTAGTGCTTTTCCAATTACTTTATACGCTATACCTCTATTTGACTCCCTAAAATACTTCTGTCAGTGATCTAAACGACTTTCCCTCTGATCTATATCCTTAGACGACCTTCTATGGCTATCCAGATATCCACTCATTTTCCTGCCATCTGCAATCTTATGAGTCATTCTTCCTACATTCACATCTAAGTCAATAACGATGTTGGAAACAGCATAACTCCCTGCACTGATGCCTGCAGTAATATTTAGTTTTTTATTTCTAAGCAAACAAAAATAAAACATTTCTCTTGCCACTGCCTTCTCAGCTGTCTCCTATCACCAAGCCAATTCTGAATTGAATTAGTCAGCTTGCATTAGATCCTGTGTGTCTTAACTTTGTGGACCAACCTACAATGTGAGACCTTGTCAAATGCTTCACTAAAATCCATATAGACAACATATTACCACCACTGCATTCATAATTTGCCTTTGTTACCTCCTTAACCATCTCAATCAAGTAATTAAGACCGGATTTCTGCCACACAAAACCATGCTGACCATCCATAATCAGTTTCAAATTCCATAAATTCCATTCCTCAGTATTTTTTGTTCTGATAATTTCTCTACCCTTGACATAAGGCTGACTGGTCTGTAGTGACCTTGCATATCCACTCATTCACTGTTGGTGTCTTTTGGTGCCCGATGTCCTGCATTGACCTTCTCTAATCACCGAGGAGCTACCTACTAATGCAACACTCATATAAATGCATCATGGATGCCTCCTTCCTTGTTGATGAAGAATTCAACAGCATGTTGTTTTCTTGCAATAAGAAGAGACAACCACCAAGTATCCCCAATCAGGATTGTCAAGAAAGCAGCCATTCCAAACTTGGTTGTTGGCTTACACCATTCATGTATACATTTTTGGTGTCTCAGCTAGGGAGGACAAAATGGGTCAACATTGTCACTGACCCGTTCTTTGAGATAGCAGGGGGTAAAGTAGTGTTGTTAAATTCCATGTTCTCACTGAAGAATATTGGGACATAACAATTTTATTAAGCTAGGGTGGCACAATAGCAGAGCGATTAGCACAACACTTTACAGTTTAATTCCCACCGCTGCCTGTAAGGAGTTTGTATGTTCTCCCGATAACCGTGTGGGTTTCCTTCAGATGCTCTGGTTTCCTCCCACAGTCCAAAGATGTTATGGTTGTTAGGTAAATTGGTCATTCTAAACTTTAGGAATTAAATTGGGGAAATGTTGGGCAGCATGGCTTGAAGGACTGGAAGAGCCTATTCCACACTGTATCTCAATGAATAAATAAATAAGATTATTGCATTTAGAATCTTATACAGAAAACTGCATTGCCTGGTTAGGGCAGCTCTGCAGTTAATTTCTGAGAATAAAACTTTTATATTTACATGGATTTTTAATCAGAAATATCCAAAAATGTTGGTTGGTGTAATTCATTAAATTCATATAGTCAAGTAATTTGAAACAACATAACTGCTATGTTGTTTCGTTTTGTTTAGATCCTCACAAACTTTTCCGAACAGCAGAACAAATAATTTTGTTTAATGCTGCCGACTGACAGGATGTGACTTGTTCCCATTGGTAGATATTATGGGGTAGCATGATAGTGTAGCGGTTAGCTCAGCTGCTTTACACAGGGCCAGCGACTGGGGTTCAATTCTGCCGCTTCTTGTAAGGAATTTGCTCATTCTCTCTGTGGCTGCGTAGATTTTGTCCAGGTGCTCCAGTTTCCTTCCACGGTCCAAAAGCGTATGTGTTAGATTAATTGGTCACATGGGTGTAATTGGGCCAGAAGGGCCAGTTACCGCATTGTATCTCTAAATAAACAAATGAACAAACAAACAAATAAATAAGAACTTTGCTGGATTATGTCCCGTTTCAGTTTTGTTCGGATGAATTCATTTGATTTTCTTTTAATTAGTACATGTTAAATTCTAAGGATGCTGTTGCCAGTCTTAAATAGAAAATTCACCTAAATGTTTATACAGAAGATTTTCATATGTATTGTGCTTTGAAGTCATCTTTGCAATTTCCTTTCAAACAATGGCAAGCAGGCTGCTCTGATTCATGTGTACTGTATCCTGAACACGAGAGATTCTGCAGGTTCTGGAAATGCTGAGCAACACACACAAAATGCTGGAGGAACTCAGCAAGTCAGGCAGCATCCACAGAGGGAAATAAACAGTTGATGTTTCAGGCTGAGCCCCTTCATCAAAACTGGAAAAGGAAGGAGGCAGAAGCCAGAATAAAGAGGATGGAAAGGAGTACAAGCTGGCAAGTGATAGGTGATAGGAGAGGGGTATGTGGGATTAAGAAACTGGGAGGTGAAGGGCTGAAGAAGAAGGTATCTGATAGGAAAGGGCAGTAGACCAGGGAAGAAAGGGAAGGAAGAGAGGAGCCAGAGCGAGATGATTGGCAGGTAGAAGAGAAGGGGTATGATGGTAACTGAAAAGGGAAGGGAAAAAGAGAGAAGAGGGAAAAGTGGAAGTAATCACCAGAAGTTGCAGAAATAGATATCTATACCATTAAGTTGGCTACCCAGATGGAATATAAGTGATGCCCCTGCAGTCTGAGAATAACCTCATCGTGGCAGTAGAAGAGGCCATGGGCAGACATAACAGAATGTGAAAGGGAAGCAGACTTGAAATGGTAACCGTTGGGATACCCTGCCTTTTGCTGTGGACAGACTGAAAATGTTGCTTTCGCTGCTCTCTATTGTAAATCGGGCAAGTTAGCACCTGCAGGAATTGCCAACTCAGCTGCTTGTTGTAGAAGACATTTTAGGATAAATTGTTTTCCTTTAGAAGTTGTTGTAATATCTTATTTGCAAGACTGATTGTACTGTCATTGTGTGCAATGATTCTATGTTGCTATATGGTAATCTTTGTTCAAATCAAGGTGACCCTTTTCACTGAATTGTGATCAGGAGAGTTGTGGGATCAAAAAGGGGCGGCTCATTCAGACATCATGGTGCAAATTTCTACATGAACTCCCATGTCTACTGATATCTTTGTAATTGTTCATAAATATGTATGTCTAACCTCATCTCGTCATTGTTTTGTTTTAAAGAGCGTCTGCTTTTTCTCACAACAGCCTTCCCTTCACTATTGAAATGTGGATTTCTAATGCAGTGACAGATGTCGAAAAACTAGTTTGGCAAATTGCTCTGACAGTAAACCTGTTAACAGTTCAGTGCTGTTGTAGCTTTTTAAAGAATGCTGAGGTTGTTTAAGGAAGGGATCCAGTTTACTTGTACCATTTGTTAAGTCTCTTGGCTTCTTACTCCCCGACTCACCCCACACTACTGTTCCTCATGTGAGTGCAGGCAGTGAGTGACAGATGTCCATTCTTCTGTTTTGAAATGGAGAGAATCAAGCTCATCTCTGATTGAGATTTTGCCACACTCTGCGCTTTGTAGGTCCTTGAAGATTGATGAAGAAAGTCAATTTCAGCAGATGCATTTCCTTTCTGTGAAGGCTTTCTGGGACCATTTGAACCACCCCATTGCATCCTGGGTCAGATTAGTTAAATCATTGCAGATCCAGTTATGTTAGATTTTCCTCAAAAGTAATTGAGGTGTGAGATTGCACCCACTGGACAATGCAGCAAACCATTTTACACTGGTTGAATATTTACTGGATTCAGGTTTACAAATAACACACTGTACTAAATTAAATTTGTGAACTTTTTTGTATCAGAAATGTAGTCAATACTGCTTTTATTTTTAGATACAAAATGGAAAATGCTTCATAAGGTACAGATAAGGGACCTGATAGCCTCTAATTCTTGGTATTAACTATTTTCATCTATTCCCTTTAAATATTACTCAGCAATTTCACTTGTCATTTAATATCAAAACATGACTGTGAAAACATGAGGCAGTACATGAGCGGGTCAGCCCCATTGTTTTACCAGATGGTCACCAGTCTGTTCTAAGGGGCTGTGGCTCCTATGCTGTGACATGGAGCTGAAAAATCTTGTCTTTCTTGCTACCTAGTGATGCCTTGCAATTTATAACATATCATAAAAGAGAACATTTTATTTAAAAGAATAAAAGGATCGATGTACCACATCTTCAGTGCTTCTTTTTGGCAGTTAAGAGATCCATAGTTCTTACAATAAGAGAGTAGCTTAAGGATCGTGAGGGGCAAAATTTGGTATTGTGAAGAAAATGCTTTCTACAGAGAGTGGTTATGCTCTAGGGGTGGCACAAAAAGCAGTTAAGGCATTCAAAAAGGAATCAACGGAAAATCTGCTAGAGGAAACTAAAACCTCAACCTTTGTTCTGCCTCCACAGTTGCTGTTTGACCTGCTGGGTTCCTCCAGCAGAATATTTTTTGCCCTAGATTACAGAATCTGTATTATCTTGTGTCTTGATTTCAAAAAGGCACAGATGGACAGTTGAGATAGGATATTTTGCTGGACTATGGCAAAAAGGTGAGGATGTGGAGCTCAGTCACAAACAAGAGAAAATCTGCAGATGCTGGAAATCCAAGTAACACACACACAATGCTGGAGGAACTCAGAAGGCCAGGCAGCATCTGTGGAAAAGAGTAAACAGTCAACATTTTGGGCCGAGACCCTTCATCAGGAACTCTGATGGGATTGAACTTGATGGGCTGAATGGCTTCCTCCTGTGCTGGAGTAGCTCTTTGATTCCATTTATAAAAGTGAATTGCATGGAGTTATCTCATCACTTCCAGAATGCCTGGGAACCAGAACGGTCTACTTCACAGAGTTTTAAAACAGGAATTCTGCGTATCTCCACAGTCATATATTTTATAAATTAGAATTTGAAAAGGAAATATGATCAGAGATCCAGGTTTGTACTCCAAGTGTTCTAGTAAAATAGATATGAGAATTGCACTTACTGCGGAAGAATTATTTCTGTGCTTACTTGCTTATTATGATATAGAAGGAGACCATTAAGCCTGTCAGGATCATGCTGTCTCCAAGCCAAGCTATTCCATTTTCCTTCCTTTTTATTTCTCTGTAGTTCTGGAACTTATTCTCCCTAAGATGCCCAGCTGATTCAATTTGATTCTTTCTATATTGATTTACCCCAAGGGTTGAATTAAGTAGCTAATTCCATCCCAATCCCCAGCCCCCCACCTGTATATCTTTGGAATGTGGGAAAAAGCAGAGAACCCAGAGAAAAGCAGACAGCAGAAAGAACGTGTAAACACCACATAAATTGTACCCAAGGACAGGTTTGTACCTCAGTCCCTGGAGCTTCGTGCCTTTGCATACAGTACCTATTATTTTGAGGATTCTGGCGGAACAGTGTATTGTATGAAAAAAAAAGAAAAAAGAGAAGATAAAAGTATGGAAACTCTTTTGTTGAGTAGTGAAGCTTTTAAATTCCATTTCTGCATTCTGGTGTTTGATGGTTTGTTTCTAAAAGGAGAAAAAAAATCTAATTTGATTCATTAATGGGAGAAAAAAATAATTTAATCATTTGCAAAAGGCTTATTGCATGGTAAAACTAACCTTATTTAATAACCTAACTGCAGCCTCTGTAGTCTTTATGAATAAGATTGTCAGAGTGAATTGTCCCCTCTCCTGTCTGAATGTTGCTGCCACGATCATGCCGAGTTTGGGTTTGGAACTAATGAAGAATTAAAATATCAGAAATATCTTTAGAATCTAAGCAGACAACTTGGAATGAAGCCCAGTTTCCTTTTGGACTGTCAATGTGACACAGCAGTTTCAGTTGTTAAGACCTGTCTTTGGCTTTGCCATGAGCCGGTTACATGAAACTGAACCACCCCAGGAACTTCAACTGAAGCCAGTCCATTAAGCTCTGATAAATCCCCAATATAATAGAGATGGAGACAGTTACTGGAACTTCATGCAGTCACCAATCATCCCATTTACAAAATGCCATCTCTATATGCCTTGTAAGCCTAATTGATTAATCCTCCAATATAATCCTTCTAAAAGTCTCAAGACCTTTCAAAACAGGAATGATGTTTATCTTTTGTAACATTATAAAAATATATGTTCTAATGGGTATTTTAAACCTAGATTAGATAGATGAAACTACCGAGTTTTTTTTAAATTCCATGCATCTGGGAAAAACATTATTTTGAAAATTCTTGTGTTACTGCCCTTGATATAAAGATGAATTTAAATATGAATAAATGACAAAAATTCTGCTTTAGTTATCCACGTGGATAAAACACAAGCGTAGCTTCATAATGTTAGTTTTAGAGGCTCAGAAGAATAATTATACAGTGGATTCCTACTGATTGGGCCATCGGTTAATCGGGGCAGCCACTTATTTGGGAAAGCTCTTAAAGATGAAAAGCAAATCAAGAAACTAGCCAGGATTCTCTACATTTAATTGGGACACTATGCAGCTCAATCAGGACAGAAGACGGTTGCCAAGCAGCTTCTAACTAGCATCAGTTGTGTACGCATACTTGTGTAGCCACTAGATGTTACTTTGTGTTTCGAGCAAACAGTTTCTAAATAGGGTCAGCTGCGTGTGTTCGTGTGCAAAAAGCAGTGATTTTTGTCACCGATAATTGGCGAGAAATAAGCAGTAAAACAATTCAGAACCGTTTTGCTCACTGCAGTTTCAAGCATTGAGGTTTGGAGGTGTCAGAAATGGCCGGGAATGAAAATGAAATGATTTCACTACTTCAGCAAGTTAGGAACAATGAAGAATTTGAAGCTATCAATAACATTCTGAATATTACAATGAGAATGAAGACTTGGATGATGCAATCACCGAAAGCATTGTATGAAGGCAGTCCATTATCTGCACTAGGTGTCTGTGCTTATTATGTTCATTTGCAGTCAATCAAAAGAACATGGCAACATACATCAGGTTAATTCCTTCATCGATATCTATTAGGAACGAATACACAATTTAATTGTACGGTATTATAACACAGTAGTGTTGTGTATTTAATATTTCAGTAATATTTGAGGAATAATGTAAATTTATTGTTTTATTAAGCATTGATTGTTTGTTTAAATAATTCATTATAGGTATATAGGAAAGTGCATGAATGGTATACGTTGCCATGCCACCACGTCATCAGTGTGCTCCTTGCTCAAAGTAAAAATGAAGCTTATGTGCATCTCTCAGGCACCCCTGTTTTTCTTTCAATTAGTTTTATGTGTTGGAATTATTAAACATGACAGGTAGTGTTCTAATTTGTTCCGTATTTCATTTAAGTATATAATTTCTTACTCTGGAAAACGTCAGTTTGTCTTTTTTATACTTTAAGAATTATTTCCGTAAAACATTGGCTAATTGGGGCAGCCACTTAATTTGGGCCAAAATGTACTGGTTCGGATGTGTCCCGGAATCCACTGAATTATGCTGTGGTTTATTCCCTCAGTTTTGTGTTGAAAAGTGACTATTTTATGTACATCAGAAATAACTGAAAATAAAATGGCCTTTTAAAATAAATAACATTAACATGTAGAGTTATTTTAGGCCAATATCAAAGAGTTTTTTTTCTTATTAGTGAACGTTGATTATGCAGATAAGACATTGGCACTAAGGCCTTTTAAACTTGTAATTGGCCCTTTTTTTTACCTTCTTATGAATTAATCTTTTTCATGTATGCAGACCATTTTTCCAAATCTAAGTGTGTGCAGCAGATTCTTTATGGTGCATTGACATTAGCAGAATGGCCATAATGCAGAGCTGTTTGTGAAAGCCCATATTGTGGTCAATTACTGTGTTGAGAGTCTTTCAGTATAATACTATTTTTTTTGATGGCCTCTTGTTCATGGATTTCATCCATTCATTTGTCCTTTTTAGACGTACCAATCACGACCAGCTTGCACCCAAACTTCCGTAACTTAGTGCTGCTGTGCTGCAACCAACAGGCTAATACTGGCTCGGAAAGTTAAGGAGCTAATCAATAAGTCCACCCTTTCTCCAGTGAAAAGCAGGTGGAGTGACGTTAAGCTAAATCTCTTTGAAAAGCACTTTGAAATGCTTCAGCACCGTGATTGTAGCTTTGTAGTTTTTGCTTTTGTTTTAAACTACATCACCAGATTGGGGTTGTCTGCTAAAATGCTAGAAAGCTACCTTGGAGAAATTAGGTCCGATGAAAATCATCTTTCTACCATTGCATAACCTCGTCTCTAATTCAACAAGGTTCCATCTAGTTTTGATTATAGAAGATACCTCTTTTTTGTTAACCCATTCTACCATAGTTTAAACCGGGAATATATTAAAGGCTCTTACAAAAGAAAAATTACATCACAGTTTTCAGTCCACAGTATTACTAATCTCTGAGCAGAGATAGCTCCTGCTGTTGTGGCAGCTGGCTTACTGCCGAGTTGTGTCTTGTGAGGAAAGTCATGTGTAACTTGTACACTTTGGTTATATTACCAAAAACAAGCTTACAAATGAAACAGTCAGATCCCAATGGCTAAAATCTCACTTTATCCAGTGATAGTGTAATATTTGTAAATGATCCACTACTTTTCAATAAACATGAAATAACATTAATATTGCTAATGTGAATTCCCACTATATTTGCCACATTTTCATTTTCATGTATCTGTGAGCTTGCGTTCTTTAGAAACTGGAAAATATTAAAATCAGTTTTGAAATATGAATACTCTGTTTGTTCCATCTTTGCCTATAATAACTGTGCTCGAGCAAAGCAAAAAGTGCTGAGTCCACACCGTAGCCAGAACTATTTGCAGTTTTTTGACTAATTAATGCTATGTCTGATTTGTTAACCTTTATACTTTTCAACATTACAACATAGAGAAAGCCTGGAAAGAATGCAATTATAAAGTTTGAAATGCCAGTGAATACAATTTATGCTACTTTTCTTCTCACCAATTTCCTTACACTCCCTCCCCACCTGCCCATCCAACAATTCTCCTAAAAGAAGTTACTCTGTACTGGAGGGGTTCCTTGGAGAATCAGTTTTATGTAAAATGTATGAGCCATAACATTATACATTAGCAGGCTACCTGACTAACATAATGCTTATAGCTGGATTATCCAAAATCTACACACGTGAACTTCCAGCAGAGGTAAATGGACAAAGTTCAGAATTGCTATCCTAGCAGACTATCACTTTATGATAAGGTGAATTAGAGTACTCTTTTGCTGTATTGTTTTAGGTGGCTATTTACAGACCACTTGAATAAATGAACCAACTCCATAGATCATTGGATTATATTAGATTTCAAATTTTGACAATAGTAGAATCTTTGATTGCATGACGATTGTGAGCAGTTTTAAGTCCTTTATTTAAGAAAGGATGTCCTGACATTGGAGAGGGTTCAGAGGAGGTTCATGTGAATGATTCTGGGAAAGAAAGGCAATCATATGAGGAGAGTTTGATGGCTATGGGCCTTTACTTGCTGGAATTTAGGAGAATGGCGGGAGGGGGGCTGTTGAAGGGATCACATTGAAACCTATCAAATACTGAAAGGCCTCGATAAAGTGGATGTGGAACGGATGTTTCCTGTGGTGGGGCAGTCTAGAACCAAAGAGCACAGCCTCAGATGGAAGAACATCCATTTAGAACAGAGACGAGGACATGTTTTTTTTTTGCAAGTGAGCGATGAATCTATGGAATTTTTGCCACAGGATGCCAGATCATTGGGTGTGTTTAAGGCAGAGATTGATAGGCTCTTAATTAGTCAGGGCATGAAAGGTTATGGGGAGAAGGCAGAATAGGGGTTGAGAGGGAAGTGGATCAGCCATGATGAAATGGCACAGCACACTTGATGGGCTGAATGGCCTAATTTTCCTCTTATGTGTTATGGTCTTGTGGTCTGAAAATGTTCCTGCTAGCAGTGTTGCCTTGTGTACATGCACATTAATAGTTGAAAAGCAAAAAAGCTGTTGATAGTAGAAATTTGAAATTAACTGGAAATTGATAGAAACAGGTCAAGTATCATCTTAGGAGAAACAGACAATGCTTTAGGTTGATGCCTTCAGCAGGTCCATTCTGATAAATAGTTATTGATTTGAAATATCAACTACAATTCACTTTCCACAGATGTTCCCTGTATATTTTCAGCATTTTCTGTTCTAATTATCTATGTTTATCAGTTTGAAACAATGATAAAGCTATATTGTTTGGATATTTTTCTGAAGCTCCACACCTCTTGTAAACACCCATCAAAAGTCTGCTGATTAGTCTTCGTATCTGAGGTACGATCAAGGAAATGTTCAGTCCTTTGTTGCCCTTCTCCCAGTGAAAAAATAGCTCTCCCTTTCCATAAGTGTGGGGAGTCTAAGGCACACAATATCTTGGGGAAAAACAGTGATGATTATGCTTTGTCTCTCCTTTTGTATTATGTTCACACCTCTGTGCATGAAATGTGATTGCAATCTGGCTTACTGTCTCCGTGTCCACCTCATGTTCAACATGTTAAGACACGTTTTCCTTCTGTGTTATATCTCTATGTCAATAGCCTTTGCTTTTTGTGAGTCACACTGTTTTTATATTTCCAACACAATGTCAACTAAGAGATGTCCCATCTCTGCCTTCATCACCATACTCTGCACAACCATCAGTCACCATGTTGTTTCACTGCAAAACTAACATCATGCAATGCATGAATAAGTAACTCCATGCAACTTAACTTCAGTGTTGGAGAGGCAATCTATTCACCCCTCCAAAAAAATCTGAGATCTTGATTTTAAGGCCACCTCTCTAGAATGAATCTGACATTCTCCAACATCAATATTCAAGCTGACCCAACTTAAACTTAAATTACTATTTTCTGTGTCACTGCAGACCCCTTCTTCAATTCTGAAGCACTGACTTTTCTTGCACCTATTCTTTTTTTATTGTAAAATTGTTGAGTTCTTAAACATTTGCCTAGAAGTCTCTCCCTAATCTTATCTATTCCCACTGTAAAAATCTCTTCAAATCTATTTCTTCAGACGTGCTTCCATTTACCTATCCTAATGCTTCCATTTACCTATCTTAATGCTGCCATTATTTGGTTTTCAATGAGCTGAATCTGGCAGTGCAGCGTGAGTCAGCAGTGGACTGAGCACCCATCCCTGGAGGGGCACCAGTGCTCAGTATGATAGAGCTTGAGATGTTGTTGCCAACTTGGGCTGACTGGGGTCCTTCCATCAAGAAGTCCAAGATCCAGTTACAGAGGGGTGTCAAGTTCCAGCGAGGGTAGTTACCCATCAACCTGTAAGGGATGATCATTTTAAATGCTGAGGTGATGTTGATGAACAACATCCTGGCGTATGAGACATTGTTTTCTAGGTGAGACATGAAAGAGTGGAGGGCCAAAGCGATGGCATCACCATTGAGCCATTTTCAGCGGTAGGCTAACTGGAAAGGGTACAATAAAGTGTGATTTTATACAATCCATTACCAGCCACTCAAAACACTTCATGATTGTTGAAGTCAGGTCAGTCAGTTACCATTGCTTTCTTGAGCACTGGAATGAAGGTGGCTGTCTTGAAGCCTGCAGTTACCGAGAGATATTAAAGATGTCCTTTAAGACCTCTGTTAGCTGGGCCGCAGAGTCCCTCAGAAACTGACTCAGTTTCGTTGTCCTGTCCTGCAGCTTTGCGTGGTTTTTACCCTAGCTAGGCTCCTCATCATCTCGGTTGTGGTCAGACAGGGTCCCTGTTCCTCAGGAAGAGAGGGGCTTTCTTTGAGGTCACATCATTCAATTGCTCAAATGGTAATTGGAAAGTGCTCAGGCTACCAGGAAGGGTAGTGTTGCTGTTGCTGATGTGCAGGCTGGACATGTAATTGGTTATGGTTTGTATACCGTGCCACATGTGCTGCATGCCCCTGGTGTCGCAAAGGTGTTTGTGGATTTTCTGTGGGCTTTGCCTTTGTGATGGTATGGGAGAGCACAGCTCTTGCAGACCTTAGTATCATCCTTTCTTCCAATCTGAAGGCAGCATCCCAATCCCTAAGCAGTGCTTGAACCTCTGCAGTCAGCTATGCTTGCTAGTTTGCTCTGGCAGTGTAATGATGAACCATGATAATACCTTAAATATATTATCCTATGTAGCCTGTCACCAATTCTGCATATTCATCAATATTGACATGATGATTTCAGATAGCCACCTTCCTTCAATGCTATGCAACATGTTAGGACCCTCTCTACTACGTATTTGTAGAAGGTTGTTAGTATTGTTGTGTATACTCCAGATCTCTTTAGCATTCTCAGGAAGTAGAGGTGTTGGTGAGATTTCTTGATTGTGCAGGATATATTCCAGGACCATGAGGTTTCTTGTGAGATATGCATTCCCAGGAGTTTGAAGCTGCTTGCATTTTCTACTGCTATGCTGCAAACGTAAAGAGGAGCTTGAGTGGTGTGAGTTCTCTTGAATTTGAGAACCATCTCATTTGTCTCGTTGACATTGTTGACATTAGGGAAGAAGTCATTTGCCTGGCACCAGGCCTTGAGCTCTACCAGCTGCTCTCTGGAGGCCATCTCATCATTGATGGTGATGAGCTCCAACACTGTTTGTCGTCAGCGAACTTGACAGCGTGATTGCTCGGGTGTTTGGCCATGCAGTGACACGTGAGCAGAGTGTACCGCGATGGGCTCAGCACACAGCTCTGGGGACACCCGTCTTGAGGATGATCAGTAGGGAGGAGCGGTGGTACATCCTGATTATCTGTGGTCTATTGGTTAGAAGGTCAACACCTAGTACAGTGGTGTATTTAGACTGAGTAGGAGTTTGCTCACCGAGATCTGTTGGAGAATAGTGTTCAATACCGAACTGAAATCCAGAAACAGCATTTTGACTTAAGTGTCTTTGTTTTCTAGGTGTGTCAGGGCCAGGTGCATTACAAGTGCTATGGCATCTGTCGTAGAGGGGTTCTGTCAGTAAGAATGTTGGTGAGTTTCCAGTGTGACAGGAATGGAGATTTTAAAGCTGTTCAAAGCACTTCATATGGATTGGCATCAGTGCCACTTGGCTATAGTTGTTTAGTTTTGAAGGTGTAGAGTTTCTTGGTACAAAAGGGTGCCACTGTGCAAAATCTGACTGCTCTAAAGCCAGCTGTATTGTGTTCATGCAGATTATCACATATTGTGTATACAGCTTAGGAAACAGCTTAAGGACTCCTTGGGCTCACAATTAATGAGATAAATGTCCCCTTCCAGAAGAAAGAAAATGCATTCTAAGTCATGAATTACCTTGTGTCTCAGACCCTCATACTGTTGTGTACTAAAGAAAAGGGATTTAGGGGGACATGACTAAGAAAGGCTGAAGGTGACAGCATAAGTAGATGATCATTAAAGCATGCGGAAGACCTGTCCTAAATTGAGGTGTAATCAATCAGAGCAGGGAGATTACGGTTAAAAAATACATAGATCATATCTGGGCACAGGTGGAGTACTATATACAGTTCTGTTCAGCACACATAAAGAAGATTTGTTTGTTCTTTTTTGCATGCGTGGGGAGGGTGATTGATATTCTTGTTGCCATTTGTGCGGTTTAATTGTTGCACGCAAGGGGTGGTTGATGTTATTATTGCCATTTGCCTGATTTGTGTTCTGTATATGGGGGGTGTCTGATGTTCTTGTTGTGTTTGTATGATTTTTTTTGCACATGGGGGTTGATGTTCTTCTTGTTGCCTTTTGTGTGTGTTTTTTTTTGTGCATTGGGGGTTGATGTCTTTTTTGAATGGCCTTCATTTTTTTTTATTATGTGTCTGTCTGGAGAAGATGAATCTCAGAATTGTATACTACATACACACCATGATGATAAACATACCTTCAACCTTGCATGTGATTGACGAGAAATACACAAGGATGTTACTAGGGATAGAGTATCAGCTATGGGGAGAAACTGGCTAGGCTGGGTTTATTGTCCTCAGCATGAAGAAAGTGAGTGGGATCTGAATGAGCTGTATAATGAGCGATGAGTTACACTAGAAAAATCTTCCCTTAACAGAGATATCTATGACTAGAGGACAAAGATTTTAGGGAAGAGGAAACAAATTTAGAAGGGATTGGAAGAGATTTTGTTTTCACTCAGAGGGTAATTGAAATCTGCCCTACTTGACGATGTTTAAGAAGCATTTAGATGAATGCATACAACAGCATGGCACAGAGGACCAAATGTTAGGAGGTGGGATTAATATTGATAGGTAACTGATGGCCAGTGGGTCGAGGAATTTGTTTTCATGTTGAGAGAGGCCAAGAACTAGGGAGTATAAATAGAAATGACTGGCGAAAGGTTCAAAAGCAATGTGAAGAAAATATTCTTTACACCGTGACTGGTTAAGGTTTGGAATGAGACCAATGGAGAAAAATACATTTGCGATACTCGCAATCTAGAGGGCTGAGCCTCCAAAGCAGAGAATTTATTGGGCTATGGGGAAAGAGTAGAGGATTGGGACTCGTTGGATTACTCTTATATTGAACTGCTATATACCTGATGTGTTGTGGTGTAATGAGCGAGGAGACTATCTTTTAAGAAGATTCAACCAGAGTAAATCCCAGACTTCACAAGTGATAGGCCAGAGCCCTAACTCAGTATTTCTTCCCTGATGAAGATAGCAGAGTTTGTCATTGAAATATCGGTTATAATCAATGACTGTACCCAGCTGGAAGCTCGAGAAGAGTTTATTAGTCACGTACGCTGGAAAAGAACTAGAACCTTTTTCAGTTTTTCTTAATAAAGTTTGATTATTCTACAAATGTACAAGAATTATATCCAAGGTAGTCATGTCACTTCTAACAGTGGTAGAGAATGATCAAGATGATGAAGAATTGGTCTTTATTTTGAGGTATAATTCCAACTTTTGTAGTCATATTTGGCTAACTAAATTTGTTATGAGCTATACTTTGAGACATAGTGCTCATAGAACAGGCTGCTCGGTCCACCAAGAGTGTATCGACCATGAAGTACTCATTTACGCTAATCTCATTATATCCTCAGTTTCAGTTTTAGTTCCATCCCACATTTTTGGGACGTGGGATGAAATTGGGGCAACCAGAGAACATCCATATGATTACAAGGAAAAATATGTAACCCCTGCACAGACGGAAGCAGAGGTCAGGATTGAGCATATTTCAACATTTTTTGTACATAGTTTAAATCAGCATAGAAAAATTCAGGATTTGCAAGACGATTTAGTCGTGTGTATCCAGGACATCTTCAAGGAGTGATACCTCAGAAAGGCAGTATCCATCATTAAGGATCCAGGTCATTCATTGTTCTCATGGCTACCATCAGAAAGGAGGTGCAGAAGCATGAAAGCACACACTCAGTGATTAAGGACAACTTCTTCCTCTGTGCCATCCAATTTCTGAATGGACATTGAACCCATGAACCTCACTACCTTTTTATTTTTATTTTTGCACCACTTATTTAACTATTTAATATATATATACTGACATATTTTTTTCTATTATTATATATTACATTGTACTGCTGCTGCAAAGACAACAGTGATATTAAACCTGATTCTGATTCAGTGAAAACAATGGATAGAATTCCTAAAGTGACCTCAGAAGGACACTGGAATTAAGCAATTTATCAGTGGGGAAATTTTGATGAATTGTCAGTCTTGTGCATTCAATTTCAAGATTCTGTCATTAGTCATTTGTTGCATTATGTATGATATGATCTTAAATTGAACAGCACATTAAGCTGGATTGCTGATTCTCTTCAAACTTGGTAACTACAAACTGGCAGCTGAGCTCAGATTTCTAGTACAAAGTTGGTTACCTATACTGGTCAAAAAAAATGGCCCTCTCAGATGAAATTCTTGGCCATTTTTCAGGATCCCTTTCATTTATGCATGGCATTCATGAAAAGCCAGTTTTCCTTTTGCTCTTGAGAAGGTAATGATGGGCTGCCTTCCTAAACTTTTGGGATCTTGTGATGAAAGATCTGTTAGGTAGAGTGTTGCCAGATTCAGATGCAGTGATAATGAAAGGATGAGAATATATTAATATAAGGGTGTTGTGTGATATCTTCCCCTGTGCCTGCTTCTCTTGTCCTTCTTCTAAGAGGTAGAACCCGTGGGTATGAAAAGTGCTGTCTGAACAGATTTGGTGAGTTGCCAGATTGTTTAATAGCAGGTGCAGACTGGACCCATGGTGAAGAGATCGAATGTGGAATGGCTGTCAGTTAAGCAGGCATTTTGGGTGATAGCTGGAGCTGTATGCATCTTGTCAGTTGTAAGATTTACAGTCTCATGTGTGGCACATGGACAAAAATGCTTTAGGGAGTCATTTGCTGTAGGTTATCTAGTCTCTGGTTTTCCCTTGTGGCTATCTGTGTATTCAAATCGTTGGTTAATGGGTGACATCCAGAATATTGACTAATAATGCTGTTGAATATCAATGGTAGGCAATTAGAGCTTCTCTTGTTGCAGTTGCTTATTTAATGTGCTCTGCAAAGAGTATTTGCTCATTTTCCAATTGATTTGAATGTGACCCAGACCTTGCTGCATTAAACATAGAACACTTTTTCTTCTATGTGATTTTCTCAGTGACGCTAACACTGTGAATTCAAGAATTGGCATTACCACTTTTGATCATATGATGGAAGAAGGATTGTAATGAAACAACTGAAGGAAGCTTGACCCAGGACAATGGCCAAATGAATTCCTGCAGCAATGTTCAGGAACTGATGGGATTTGTCTCTACCAGCAACAGCTATAACAATATAATAAAAGAACATAAGGGTTAGGAGGAAGAGTAGGCCATCTGTTTATTTAAGTTTGCCCCACAGATCATACCTCAGCTTTATATTTTGCATTATCCTCATACACCTTGACTCCTTTGAATTCTTTAATGTCTTTCTTATGTTTCGTGATGTTTACCTAAATATATGCAACTTACAAATAAGAAAATCCATTATTTTGTATTTTCCTCTAAAATATTTAATGCTATCCTCTGCCATTGCGTGGGGTGTGACTCCAGCTCGTGGAAAATTTTGCCCAGTTCCTTTTGACTTAAAGTTAACAATGGTTGTCTGAGTCACCTTCAATGAAATTGCCTCATCTTAAATTCAGTCCTTCTGCCCTGGTAAAATTCAAACTCACCACTGGTGATCAGATTATTAGTAAGTGCCACTTGATCAGACTATTAACAAAATTACTTCCTCATATTTTGTTGACTGAATGTAGACTAAAATGGGTATAATGTGCAAAATGGATTTATCCCACCCTTTTTTGGACATTGTACCTGGGAAATTTCTCACTTGTTGGGTAAAAGCCAACTCTATATCTATGTTGGAACAGATAGGCATGGCTAAGTTTAGAATGTAAGGTCTAATGTAATAGACTACAGATGTTGTCTATTTCTGTTAGGACTCCAGTCTATTCCGGGATTGGCCAGCAGGGGCAGATATGATTCCCTAAGGGTTTTTTTTTCAGAACTGATTTGGACTGTCTTGTTATTGATCATTGACTGCACATGTTCCCAATTATCATATGTTTATTTAGACCTTACTTCCTGTACTTTATTTTGCTCAGTCTTAAAGTGTGATCTTGTAAGCAGCAAGAGCCTCTGGTATTTTTTTGAGGTGTGTGTGTGTGTGTGTGTTTATGTCTGCTTACGGCCTACCGTTTTTGGATCTTATTTGTGCATCAAGATCTTGGATTACTGAACTTATGATTGGATCACTGCACTTTTGATTTGGTTTCTGCATTTGGGTTCACTCACAATCCTCTGTGATGCAGTGGTTGAGTGCTGGACTTTCAACCCAGCAATCTGAGTTTGATTATTGATCGAGCCATTTTCCTTACAGTCTCCACATCCAGATTTGGAAGTACTGTGGTTCCTAGATTCATAGAGATAGACAAATTAATAAAATTGTGGAGCATAAAACAGGCTCTTTGGCCCAACTTATCCATGCCATCCATCTAAGATGCCTATCCATGCTAATTTCATCTGCCAGCACATGACCTATTTACCCTCTAAACCTTTCCGATCCAAATATTTTTAAAATGTTGTCATTGGAACCTGCGTCTGCCACCTCCTTTGGTAGCTTGTTCCATCTACCTATTACCCTTTAAATTTTAAGCAACACACACAGCAGGTCAGGCAGCAGCTATGGAAATGAACAAATGGTCAATGTTACGGGCTGAGATCCTTCTTCAGAACTGGATGCCCCTTAAACCTTTTCTCTTTCACACTAAAACTTACTTGATCCTGTTGGAATCAGAATCGGGTTTATTATCACTGACGCAAGTCGTGAAATTGGTTGTTTTGTAGCAGTAGTAAAGAGCAATATGTTTAAGAAAAACAATTAAGTTGTAATAAGAATATATAAAATAAGTAAGTAGTACAAAACGAAGCAAAATGGTGAGGTAGTGTTCATGGATTCATGGACTGCTCAGAAATCTGATGGCAGAGGGGAAGAAACTGTTCAGAAAATGTTGCGTGTGCATCTTCCTGTACCTCCTCCCTGATGGTAGTTATGAGAAGAGGGCATATCCTCGATGCTGAGTGTCCTCCATGATGGATGCCGCCTTCTTGAGGAATCTCCTTTTGAAGATGTCCTCGGTGATGGTGAAGGCTAGTGTCCAAGATGAAGCTGGCTGAATCCACAGCTTTTTCTGATCCTGTGCATTGGTGCCTCCAATGCTGTAATCAGTCAGAATGCTCTTCACAGTAAACCTTTGAAATTTGGTGTATCGTAGGTCATGGGTGATTGAGTACATTGGTTGTTTCTGGAAGCTGGGGAATTCATGCTAGGTCAGTATTCTAGATTTGTTTAATTAACTGATTTTAAACTCCTCGACTGCTATGGTGGGGTTCAAACTTGTGTCTTTGGAGCACTGTTCAAGATGGTACCAGTATACCAGTCCAAAATGTGCACCACACTGCTAAGGTTAGCTGTTGATTTAGGCTCAGCGATAACAGTGATTCAAATCCGGATTTGCAACTGGGGGGCCAGGCCACACTGAGCTGAATATTCAGTGAAAGTCTCATTTACAGGATTCGAGGATGGGGCATCTTGTTAGTACCTTTTGCAGGTTGTTGCTGGGTGTATGACAGAAGATTAAAAAAATAAGGGGGGATAAAGGAAATTTTATTTGTTCTTCATTCATGGCTTGTAACAGAAAACTTAAAACAAATACCATATGAGGAGAGCAAGTAAGATACATAGTCCTTAAATTCATTTCAGTAGCAGTTAAGTGATTCTGCTGTAATGTCATTGCCTTTTCAGCCACTCACCAAGTGAGTTTCCTTAATGGCTCTGTAAAAGACTGCTGAGCTGATAGCTGAGATTAGACCTATTAGTAATGGGTTTTGGGGAGTACTTAGCTGGGGTAAATGTACTGGAAAGGAGCTATTGAAAGCCTATGATGTATCTCAAGTGCTTACTACTGCACTGATCCGAGAAAATATATGTAAAGCGGCTGAGCACATATTTTTAAATCTTGGAATGGGCCTGTTGTCGGCTTCTGGCACTTATTTTGAATTAGATGTAGAGTACTCCTAAGAAAACAAGAAAGGTGGATTTCTGATTTACAATTATCCATTGAACAGGAGAAATAACCTTGCAGGTGCCAGCATGGTGACTAGTCCTGTATGTTACCTTGGGTCTTAGAGCAACTCTAAGCCTTATACTGAATTCCAAACAGTGACTGCAAAGCGTTGCCTATTGAAAATCCAAGAGAACTCCAACATCCAGTCAGTAATTTCATTCATCACTTGTGGTTTGCAAGGTGATTATTAGGACTAGTGAGCATTGCCAAAAGGAAAGAGACAAGTTCAAATGAGTTCTTTGAAAACCATTTCAGATGTAGGCTTTGCAAACAAGGAGTGCAATCCTTTTAGTGACAATACTTACATTGATTTGATTTTCAAAGGTGGCATATTTTGTGAATTAGTCTTTATAAAGAGATGTTTTTTTTAATGACAGATGTAAATTTATTTGCATATATTATATTTTTCTAGAATATGTTTTAATAACCTAACAAATGATTTGCAATGGTAGATGTAAATTTAATGCATCTTGAATTATGCATCCCTAAATCGAGAAATAGTGATGTTTCTTGACTGGTATGTTATTGTCAGCTGTAAAAATCAAGCAATTGTGCAATTGTTTTGGCATATTTATCTTGTATAAAACATAATTCTATGTATAACAGTGTACCCTTTAAATAATTGAAAAATTAAGGTGTAAACATACTAAAATGTAGTTTGCTAGTATTTCTCACATTTCAGAGTGCAAAATGAAAGAGTGAATGAAACTATATCCATTTTTAAACACTATTTTTACTACTATGTTGAAGCTATTGTAAATACCTGGAATATAATGTTTCTTTTCTTTTATAAATCTGCATCATTAGTCTGTGGATTCTGAAGGAAATGATTGTACACATCATTAATCAATAAGTGCCATCACAGTATACTTAGTGCTATTTAGGAACCTGATTCAGTGTAAGCAGATTCTTAGCAGGCTTCCGGTTTAACAGAACATTGTCCTAGACTTGGCTGTCAGCAATATCTCTATCATAGAGCTAGTCCAAATAATTATAAGGCTGGTTCAAACCAATATTTTTTTTGTGCTGTCATCGCATTACCTTCCATAGCTGTCGGTGAGCAAATAGTCGGTCATGTGATTTCTGAGTTTGTTTAATATATCTCTTTTTATTCTGTCCCCTCCCCGCCAACCCTAATGGCCAGTATCATTTTTAAACATGTTATTAGAAGCTTGGCATATATGTCGACTCACTTTTTGAATATTTCAGACATCCCACCCCTCCCGAAAGTTCCAGGAGTCTCCCGCATATTAATAGTGGTTCCCTGATGCCCACAAATTATATACAATGTCCCAGAAACTGATTTTTTTGAGAGCAAGCGTGAGAGAACGTGTGAGAAAGAGTGAGAGAGCGAGCGCAAGAGCAAGAAAGCAAGCACGAGACAGAGGGTGCGAGTGAGAGCGACCACGAGAGAGAGAGCGTGCGAGAGAGAGCGAGAGAGAGAGAGAAAGAGCGAGAGCAAGAAAGCAAGCGCGACTGAGAGCGACCACGAGAGAGAGAGCGCATGCGAGAGCCAGAGCAAGAAATCAAGCGCGAGAGAGCGAGCACGAGTGAGAGCGAGAGCAAGAGCGTGAAAGCAAGTGCGCGAGAGTGCGAGAGCAAGAGCGAGAACGTGAGCGCGAGTGAGAGTGACCATGAACGAGAGAGCGCACGCAAGCGACAGAGAGAGCGAGAGAGTTCCAAAAAAAGTCAGAGTGGCAGAGTGTTCCAAAAAAAGAAAAGATAAAATGTACGTCACCCCAGACTACACTAAAGTGTACCCCTGCCGAATAGGGGTCAAAATAATGACAGTGTTGCTCGCTGCACTGTTTGCAACAGTGACTTTTCTATTGCCCATGGTGGGTTAAGTCTGTACAAGACATGTTGAGGTGAGTTTAACAGGTGTCATTCGTTCATTAGCATAGCTAACGTTATTTAAACTAGCTGGCTAGCTGCTAAGGAGCTACTCTATTGCAGACATCCCACCTCTCCCAGAAGTTCAGAGAGTCTCCTGCAAATTGATGGTGCTACCTCCCTGAAATGATTTTTTGCAGGGTGGGATGTCTGATATTTTCACTTACATTTGTGGCAAACTCCACCACTGACCACCAGCCTCTTCCCCCGCACCCCACATGCTCAATAATCCACCACAATCTTCCCCAAACTACTTATTTTTAAGCTTCATTGATCTTGATCAGCTGGTTATTTGGGCAAAGCAATGGGAAATGGAAACTTAATCTTGGCAAGCAGGCGGTGATGAATTATGGGTGTCAAATAAGGAGAGGATTTACGCCATAAATTATAGAGCTGAGAGAGTGTTGCTGAACAAAGGGACCTCATGAACAAGTCCCCAGGTCCTTGAGAGTGGAACTTTGCAGAGATAGGGTGGTGAAAGCAGCCAATTAGAAGGAGAAATAAGGGACAGCAGATGCTGGAAAATGGAGCTACACAGAGTAACTCAATGGAGCAGGCTATGCCACTTGACCCTAAACATTGATTGTCCATTTTCCCACTTAGATAGTTACCCTCATTTAAAGGGATATATAATAGCAAGAAGCTATTGGTACAACAGTATAAAATATTGATTAGAACTGTGTGCAGTAATGGCCACCAGACTATTGGAAGGACAGCATGCAGAGGACATTCACCAGGACATTGTCTGAAATGGGACATGTCATTTAGGAGGAGACAGGGGATAGAACTGGTTTTTGTTTGCCGTTGAGCGGATGAGGCCGAAGGGGAACCTGCTGAGGGTGTATTAAATATCCTTAGCAGGGGCCTCAATGTAGCATAGTGGTTAGCGCGATGATATTACAGCTCAGGGAATTTCGGAGTTTGGAGTTCAATTCCATTGCCATTCTGTAAGGAGTCTTTGTACCTCCTCCTCATGGAAAGCATGGGTTTTCCCCTGGTGCTCTGGTTTCCTCCCACAGTCCAAAGACGTACCAAAGAGGTTGATTAGTCATTATAAATTGGCCCGTGAATATGTCAGGGTTAATTGAATTTGTTGACATAGATCAAAGGGTCTACTTTGAGCTATATCACTAAATAAATTAATTATATGAGGCACAAAAATAATAGATAGGAAGTGACATTTTCCCATGGCATGATGTCTGAATCAGTAGGAAGAGGTTTAAGGTGAGGAGTGAAGGGTTTAGAGGGGATGTGAGGAAGAATTATTTTCAGACAGATGGAGGGTGGTATCTAGAACACAATAGCGCATGTGGAGGTAGGTACTCTTGCCACATTTAAGAAGTATCTGGACAATGATTTGAACGCTATTTGCTAACTTATATTGTTTACATGATTTGTTTTTGTTCTCCCTTTGCACGTTAGGTGTTTAGTGCTCTTCTTTTTAAAAATGGGTTCTTTCGAGTTTCTTCGTTTTCTGTTATATAAAGTACACAGTGATCATAAATGAACTTTGAGCTTTGAATTGTGGAGTGCTGGTAAAGAGGATTAGTATAGACAGGAGCATATTTCTGCACTATGACTGAATGAGATTTTCAAAATTATTAGAACAATCATGTCAACTGCAAGTAGTTAAATTGCTTTTATTCTCTATTACTTTTCTCCAGTTTCATTTTACCTTTGTGTCTAGTGCAGTTTTCATTCCCTAGCAGTGCTCTTGCCTCTTGTTGATGGTTTGATTCCTTTATCTAAATAAAACTTCTCAAAAGATCAAGGAAGTGTGTCATTCCAGATGAAGTTTATCTGATGACTTCATCAAAGAATGTTTGAGAAAAACAGTGCCATGATTAAGTTTTGAAAAAGTAAAGATGTAGACCATTTTTAGGAAGTTAAGTGTAGAACATGTTCTATGAAGTATCCAACTTTCTTTTCCAATATTTCTGATTCAATCCTAAGATTTCTCCTTATCATGCTATCTTAAATAGGCACCAGCCTGCTGATAGATCAGTGAATCCTTGACTGGAAACCCAAACAGCAGCTGGGAATTTGTTATCTTCCCCTCTCTGGAACGTTCCACTTCCTGCCTTCACATCCCCTTGAAGATGCTGACTCACTTGTGCGCAGTTGGGGTTAGTGCCGTCAGGGATGAGGGTTTCTGTTCACGGAAAATTGAATAAATCAAAGAGAAATAAGAGGGTGGTGATGCAGGGGTAAATGACAATCAAAGTGTGACAGGTAGGGGCAGCAAATAAAAGCAAAGATGTGTGGACGAAAGTAAACCCAAGTAAATAAAAAGTGCAGAAGCTCTTTATCTGAACGCACATATTGCAGCATTGTAGCCAGAAAAGGCAGTTGATGGCATAAATAGTATTCCAATCACAAACAAGAGAAAATCTGCAATGCTGGAAACACAAGCAACACACACAGAACGCTGGAGGAACTCAGCAGGTCAAGCAGTGTCTATGGAAAAGAGTAAACTGTCCTGATGAAGGGTCTCGGCCTGAAATGTCGACCATTTACTATTTTCCATCGATCCTGCTGGAACTGCTGAGATCCTCCAGCATTTTGTGTGTGTGGCATAAATAGTGTCATGGGTACAATCTAATAACTAACACAGAGGCAAGATTGTAGGAAAACCAGAACTGGGAAAATCCAATATTCGTGGTTATTCAAGACTTCAAAAGAATAAGTAAAAGTAGAAAGGAGAAGTAGCTTTGTTAATCAAGGAGGGGATCAGCATGCTTTTGAATATTGATATAAATGCAGTGATGTGAAGTCATTTTAGCTTAAATAACAAAGAAAGCAAAATTATGTGGATGTAGGTTTTAGGCACCCGAAGTTTTGCTTCTCATTTAAGTTGTACAGACACTACACAGAAACAGTTTTGTCGGCCCACCGAGTCCATGCTGACCATCAACCACCCATTTACACTCATACTGTATTAATCCCTTTTAAAATTCTCATCACTAACTCTCATACTAGGAGCAATTTTTGATGGCCAAGTAACCCAGCAACACCCACCTTAATGGAATAGGTTGTAGAGATAATGGAACCATTCAAGTTTCTCAAAGCTGAAGTGAGTTCAAAGAAGTTACCAAGAAATGAAAAACCACAAACGTGACTCCATTGTTCCAGAAGTGAGAAAGACAAAAGGTGAATAATTATAGGTGTATAAGCTTAACATATGTTTCTGAGCAAGATGCTGGAATCTTTAATCAAGGAAGAAGTAGCTAGTCATTTCCTGAAGTTTAAAGTAATGAAAGAAAGTCATCTTGGTTTTACGTAAGGTAAATCATATTGTTCAAACTTAGTAGTGTTCTTTGAGGGTCATGAGCGTGTGGAATGAGCTGCTTGCACAAGTGGTGCATGCAAGCTCAATTTCAACATTTAAGAGAAGTTCGGATAGGTACATGGATGGTAGGGGTATGGAGGGCGATGGTCCTAATGCAAGCTGATAGGAGTAGGAAGCTTAAATGGTTCATCATGGACTAGATGGACCAGAGGGCCTGTTTCAGTGCTGTACATTCCCATGACAAGCAAAGTCCACGAGACCATAAGACATAAGAGCAGAATTAGGACACCTGGTCCATCGAGTCTGCTCCACCATTCCATCATGGCTGATTGAATATGCCGCTCAAACCCATTCTCCTGCATTCTCCCCGAGTCAGTGAAGGGGAAACTCTGAATGTTGTGTACTTGGATTTACGGAAGACATTTAAATGAGATAAGAGCTCATGATATTGAGGAAAGTATGTTATGGTGTAACACCTGTGCAGCACTGGTCTTATCTTGTGTGACTGGTTGCCGCACTCTTTATGAGAAAATCAAATTACATAGCACCACATTAGGTGCTAGTAGCTCTAGGTATTGAGAGGAGGCAATGAGTAGAAAACGCACACTTCGGGAGGTAAGTTTTGTTTATAAAAAGTAACAATATATACAAGGTATTTACATGAGTAAGAACAATTCAAAATTCCAACATTCTGCTTAGGTTCCAAATCTCAGATATTAAACGGAAACCAAGTTCCTTTTCATTTGGAATCAGTGAAATTCATTAGAATAACCTTTATTACCTCAATTTCTCCAACTAATTAGATCTAGTGTTATTCCCTATTTAAAGGTTTACTGACTAACCTTCCCTTTTTATTTCTCCCTTGTTAGTTAGAAACTAATCGAATTCATATTCTTAAGTATTATGCTTAAGTTTCAGTTCCATTTAGTAAATCTACAAATTCCAATTCAAATTCCAAAAATATATCTATACAGCTTAACTCCTTTCATGACAAATTTCCAACATCACAACTTTTAAACGAAGCAAATCTCAATGAGTAACTCATCACAGTCTTTGCAAAAATAATCAGTTTTTTCAGAAAATCAAATTTAGATCCTTCAAATGAAAATAAACTTGTACATCCAACCACATTAATTCCGCTATATCATGAAACATTTTGTACCCACGCTGTTTCTTTGATCTTGGTTGGCTCGCCATTTGTTTCTTGGTTCATTGAATGAAATAGTTGATCATCCACGCAAAGTCAAGTCACAAACTTATACAAAAAAAAACTGACCAAATCCCTTGGAATGATTTAACAGAACTAATTTCCAGTTACACAGTAGAGATTTTGGACACTTGTCTCTGCTGATATTGTCTCGTTATAGCTGCTGCTTGTTATAGTCGTAGCTTCAATAGAACTTTTATCGCTATCATCTCTCTTCCAATGGTTTCACCCTGAGGTTTTCAAGTACGTAGGGGAGGGATACGTACTACTAATTCCACTTTTAACAGTTTATATCTTTAGTTTCTAATAGTTTGCTGCATTTCTCTCGCTTGTCTGCCTGCGTCAGCAATGCCTTGTTCCTGCATAGATTTTTTTTCCAAGTTCTCTTTTTTTAAAAAAATTTGGTAAACCTTGTTTTCATCTCTCCACAGGTGGGGCTTTCTAACATTACATCTTTGGGTGTAATTAACCTGGGTTACAATGGATTAAAGATTGGTTATTGCAGAGAAGGCAGTTGAAGTGATGCTTTGCTGCATGCTTGAGTGCTCGGTGGAGGGTGCTGATGTTTTTTTGCTGTTGGGGGTGATGGGGGTGTCATTGCCTTGCTACCACTTATGTGTGGGAGGGGGAGTTGAAGGGGGTTTTGGAGTTCTAAAGTTTTAACTGCCATTCATTCTTTGGGGCACTCCTCTGTTTTTGTGGATGTCTGTGAAGAAAAATAATTTCAAGATGTATATTATATAATTTTCTGAGACATTAAATGCACCTATTGAAACTTGTATGAATGGTTTAGGGATGGCATGAAAATAAGTGGGAGGATATGCTGAAATAAGGGTAAAAGGAATTTGCCCATGGATTTACATAGTTTGAGTAAGTGAACACTTGATAAATATAATTTAACATGCATAAACGTAAGATCATGCATTTTGGTAAAAGGAATCAAAAGGCAGACTATTATCTAAGTGGAGAATGGTTAGAATTTAGAAAGGGAAAGTGTTATTACAGTTGTACAGAGTACTGGTGAGGCCACCATAAGAGAGAATGCATTGGCATTGGATGCTGTCCAGAACTGATTCATGAGATAAGAGTAAATTAGCGACTCCCTCCTGATTCTATCAGGAACCCTCATAACAACCACACTCCAGTACTTTCCTGGAGGATGAGAGGACTGTCCTATCAAAAACAACTAAAGAAATTAGATGTATTTTCTTTGGAGTTTAGAAGAATGAGCTGTGATCTGATTGAAGCATAGGATTGTGAGGTAGAGACCTTATAGTTGTCAAGATATTTCCATTGTGAGAAAATCTCAAATGGGGGGACATAGCTATGTGATTTGTTTGGATGGATTCACTTAAAGGTTGCAGAGCTAGATCAATGGGAGTATATAAAGAGGAAATGGATAATATTTTGATAGCCTCGGAGATTTAGGGCTGCAGGGAATTAGCACAAAGGAGAGGATGAGGTCTCAAGCAGATCAGCAATGTTCACATTAAATATTGAGCTGGTTTGGGGAATTGAGTGACCTACTCCTGCTCTCTCTTCTTTCTCTTCTTGTGTTAAGTTCAGTTCCAGAGGCTCATGTGGCTCTTTTACTTTTACCTTGAGGTGGTCTCTCTCACTCTCTCTCTCTCTCTCTCTCTCTCTCTCTCTCTCAGAGAACACTAAAAATCTGTAACTTGTATTCATGGAGCCAAACCATCCTGCTCCTGTCTACCTGCACACAATTTTCTGGAGGTCATTAAAAAGCAATTTTTTCCCCCCACTTCCTGTCCAAGGCCACCATGACCTCACCACTAACCCTAATGCACTTTTTCAATGTGCATGGATGATTTCTACATAGGGAAATTCATTGAGTGACTGATGAGCTAGAGTATTTTCTTCCCTCCTGATGGAATTGTTTTTATTTGTACTCGTAGCAAGAGAAGGATGTGTTAATCTCTGTGCCGAGATAAATAGTCCTTATATATATTTCCCGTTCATCTTTCTGAATAATGTTTTCTGATGGATTCTTTTTAAAGATGGGAATCTAAGTCTCGGCATTTGTTTTCTCTTCTATTTATTTATTGACTGATCTGAATCAATGCAATGAATTCTATCATTGTTAGTGAGGGTTAAAACGTACACACAGATAGGTGAATTATGATCGGCAGATGGGTACAATTGAACCCTTACACTATTTAGCAGGGAAATCTGATTCCAAGAACCTGAGATTTACTCATTCTTTTCAAGAATTTAAGTTTGATTTTAGCAGCTGTCTCATTTCTCAGCATTGACCATTTCAGTCTTGGTCTGCTGCCCTCACAGTCTGTATCTACAAAGCTATGCAGCAAGTTAAACAACTTCTCAAAAATCATCCAAGACAGAAGCTTTCTTTAGGATTTTTAATGAGATCTCTTACTTGTGGAACTGCAGAATGTTAAGTAAAATATGTATGAAATTTAATACAGAATTGCTGCACACTTGAATATATTAATACTGTTGATTATTCTTGCAATCGGTATTAACCAAGGTCATACACATATGCAATGCTCCATAACTATGCCAAGTAGACAAGAGTAAATACATGGCATAATGTTATCTCAATAATGATAAAGGATAAACATAATACTCCCTTCAAAATATGTCTACTAAATGTTTACATTATTAACAAAAACATAAGACTCACAGATATTGCTGTTTCAAGGGCAAAAAGAGAGGATGGAGATGTGCACCTTTCCACCGTGCACTTCAGATCAAATCAAAACTGACCCACATAGGAAATGATACAAAAACATTCCTTCTCAATGTGCACTTGGTAAGTCATGACACAGAAAGTGATGGACATGGCCCAAGTGCAGAGTGAGAGACAGTGACACAGGTCGATAGTTCATAGACTTCAATACGAACGGTGTTACAGGATAAAGAACAATAAACACTAGGCCAAACAGGGCCGATAACTAAAACTCTCAAATGGAAAATGAAGCCTACACTGCGGCTGAAAAGAACAACTAAATATAAAACGAATACCGCTAGTCTTCAGAGTCAGTTGACTTGACAGTCCAATTTCTCAGACTGAATGCAGGCAGCGAAGCGTTGCTATGTCCATGTCCAAGTCTCGACATAAATTACGATGGAATGAATGGAGTTAAATACCATTACAATGAAACAATAATTAGCTGACATGCATATTCACGAGCGCAATTGCCGAATCTGATGCGCTGCTGAATCCGTGGTAGTGATGTGCCTTTAGAGACCAGAACACTTCCTACCTGGCATCCATGGGATGCCATACGGAACTACTGAAACTAAAAATCAAATGATCATTTCACTAAGTTTCTGACAAAAGAAGGACGGTCTCAGAGACTGGCCTCGAAAACTGTCTTGCTACACAGTCACCTTTCTCACTTTGAAATTGCCAGCTTTTGGGATGTTCCTAGTGGGGATCAGCAAGAAATGCTGGGCCAGTTAACTATGAGGAGAGAGTGAGTTGATGAGCTTGGAGATCTCTTGCAACATTTTCAGCCAGGTTGAGATCAGTAGGTTCATAGTTCCATTGGCTCTTCTGAGTTGAATGCCTGATGCGTTAGATCCTATTATGTACATAAGCATAGAATCTCCTTATTTAATTAAATATGTAATTGAACACAACTTTGCTGTCAGTAAAGAACTCCATATCATCTGGTTCTGTGTCCAGCTCTTTGGTTATCATCTCTGCCATCTCAACTATTAGAACAGCCGCACCGAGCTTAAGCCTTGGAATGGTGAGATCTGATTTGGAAGCAAGCTTTGCCTTGCCCAGGATGAATCTAACTTCACTATATCCAGCAGTGCCTGGGACCTTCAGAAATGCAACAGCAGCAATAGCTTTTCTTGATGCATCAGAGAAGATGCGGTTTTCTTTCTTTTGAGCTGCAGATAGTGGAATTGTTGTGTAGGTTCCTGGGATTTTTAAGCCTTTAAGATCCTGAAGGGAAGAACACCACTGCCACCAGTGGTCATGTTTGTTTTAGGGAATGGGACATCCCATCCGCAAGCGTCCGTGGTCAACTCTGTTAACGTGAACATCCCAGATGCTGACTGGAGCAGTAAATCCAGGAGGGTCATCTAGGCTGTTGATAGTTATAGCACACCATGATGTATAAAGGGTCTTTCAGTATCAGTGTCCGGGAAAGTAGGGTAATGAGGCTCCATCCAAGGCCCGGACTATGCTGCATAGGAGGGAAGTCCTGTTCAAGGTCTGTAGACCCTGGCCAAATTTTCAGATGGGAAGTATTGCATGACCTCATCACTGTTGGATGTGATCTAATGCAATCTAAGATTAGACTGTGCCCACATGGCTAGCACTACTTTTAGCATGCTGACTGCTTCTTCTGCATTAGATTGTGATTTCAGACCATCATCAATGTAGAAATGCCTTTCTACATACCTCCATGCTTCAGTCCCACATTCCTTCTCTCCCTCTAACTATCCTCTTAAGGCCCTAGATTGCCACAGCTGATGAGGGACAGTTTCCAAATATATGAATACTCATGCAGTACTAAAGAATCTTGTTGTCCAGTTGGTGGTCATGAAACCAGAAGAATATGAGGTAACCTTGATGATCCTCTCTCACCAGGAAGTTGTGGAACATTTGTTCGACGTCTGCCATCACTGTGATGGACTTAGCTCGGAAGTGCATCAGGATCCCCAGCAGACTCCGCAAGAGCACATTGTTCACTGATATATCTTTGAACTGTGCACTTGAATCAAAGACAATTTATATTTGGGCAGGTTTCTGGGGGTGGTGAATACCGAGTTGGTCAAATTCCAATTTTCTACGTTGGGATCTGGTGGTGGCACTAAATCAGCTTGATTGTACCTGAAAAATCTCTCCATGAACTCCATGTAATGATCTTTAATTTCTGGTTTCCTTCTCAATGTGCAACTAAGAAACGTGAGTCACCTTAGGGCCTGATCTCTGTTATTTGGTAGGAGTTGTCAATGAGAGAGGAAAGTAAGGGGAGTTACCCAACTGTTAGACTCATCCTTGATAAAGGTTTCATTCATGATTCGAAGGAAGACCTTATCTTTGATGAAATGTGCCAACTTGTAGTCATAATCCTAGTGACAGAATACCAGCTGATTGAGCAGAGGTGAGTAAGTCAGGGCACTTGGTATGCCTATCTACAATCTTCTCTTCCATCTAGGTTCTACTCTCACAGGTTCTGAAATGACAGGCGTCCTTCCTCCAGGGCATTGGTCCTGTATGTGCTGACAAAGGACTGATGAGCACCATCGAGGTAGACTTCAACCACTATGAACCAACCCAGCTCCAGTTGTTGGGCAGAAGATGCATTGTGCCAACCATTGCGCAGTTCATGTATCTTATTTGTATGGATGGTATCTCTGCTAAGCAACAGGAGAATCTCAGCAGGAGAGGCAAGTGGGGCAATCTTACCAGCTATGTCCTCAAAATGTGGATGATTGTGTGCAGAGTCAGGAATTGGGATTTCATCCCTGTTGTTGGGAATATAGTTGCACTTAATGAGGGCTGGCAAGGATAAGCAGATCTCCCCTCCTATTGACTCCACTACAAATTCACTGGCTCTTCCTGCAACCTCTGACATTTCAGAACATGTCTTTAGTGTGTGTATGAAGAACAGAACTCTCAAGACTGAACCCGTCAAAGAATGTCGATTTTGCCAATGAAACATTGCTCTGATCATCCAATGTCATATATGCCTTCATTTTTGGCTCAGGATGTCCTTTTGGGTAGATGTTGACTAGCTATATTTTAGAGCAGGGTTCACCTTGGAAACCTTTCATGTATACCTCTGGGCATGAAGAAGTAGCTACAACGGATGGATGTTCGGCTGGTTGCCCACCATGCTCTGCTGGAACCATTAACAGCCCAAGGTGCTGGCCCTGAATGAAGTGCTGATATGTATTGGTCACCGTTGCACTCAGTGCAGTGGTTAATAGATTTACAGTCCTGTGTTTGGTGTGCTGTTGAAGCACAACACTTGAAACATCTTGAGTGCTCTTTAGAAAGTGTCGCCTGTCTGCAAATGTTTTTTCTCTGAACCATCTGCATTTCTTATGGGGTGAGGTTTCTTATGGACAGGGTATGATCAGTGTTCATGATAGTTTTCTACTTCAGTTTTGTTGACCATGTTTGGGGTATTGGTTTTCCATGCTTTTGCTGGAGGCCTGTCTATGTGTGTTACTAGAAGTTGAGAGCATGAAACTAGAGACATTTTGCACTTCTGTGTGGTGCCAGACAAATTCCACAAAGAATGAAAATGGCAGATAAGGGACTTTGTTTTATATCTAAAATCTTAAATTATCCACTGTTCCTGGATATTGTTCATTAATTTCTCCACTACAGGGTTTATTCCTCTCACTGTGGCCATGAAACTCAGTCTTAGTCAGTAACCCTTTTTTTTGCAGTTTGCAGTTCCAAAAACAGATCTGGAAGCTCTTGCAGCTTCCGCTGTTCTTTGTGTGAGACAGTTGGAAAATTATCAAGTCTACTGCAGAGAGATTCTTCAAATGCCTCTGGAGAGCCATAACATTTGTCCAGCCTCTGCCACAGCATTTTTAAAACCATAGCTGTATTATTAATGTGAACTACCCTAACCCTTCTTGTATGTTGCAGTGACTCCCACCACGCCACTTACAGAGAAGGTATAGCTCTTCACTACGTCTGAGACTTAGTCCTTCCATGCCATTGCAAAAGCTTGACTTCCAGGACAGATGCATGGCAGACTGGTTGTCAAACACTTTTAGTCCTGCTGTGATTAGGTCTCGACGAGCTAGATACCAAGCCAAATCTAATATACATGCAGCTCCTGAATGAGAGCGATGTGGAGACTTGTTTGCCAAATGTGTGTCTTGGGATAGTTGGATGTTCAGTCTGTCCACGTCTGTGCAGATGGAACTGGCATAAGTAGCAACTCTTGACTGAGGTCTTTGCCATGGGCAGAACTGCAGAAGGGGGTGTTGTGGTCCTTTGCTGCTGTAGACCTTGTTTGTCAATACCCGGACTATGTGAAAGACATGTTGGCTGTGTGGAGTGGACCATTTCGCCTTGTTGAGCTGGAGTGCTGACTATTTTTTTGTAGCCAAAATGCATTTGGGCATATTCTTTAGTAAGCTACAATGACAGCTGTGGCAGCAAAGCATGATAAATTCTGGTTATGTACTCACTACTGTCCAAGTCAAATACTGCTTCATACCCCATTGCCTCTGCTGGGGCAGCCTCAACTGTATGCTCCTCTTTGAGCACACTTAACGTAACCTCTACATGCGCTCCCACCATGTCTATACTTTATTTCTGCATGTCTATACAAGCTTTCTCTGTCAATACGTTCTTTCTCTATTTACATCCCAACTTTGCGCTTAGCATATGCTGCTCCCATTCTTTCTGCTTCACCTTTGGAACAAGCTCATGTGGTCACTGTGCTAATTGTGGTTTCATTCGAGCATCACGACGATGCAATAAATGAGCTACATTCTGATCTGACTTCCAGGTCTTGCTGATCAACGTTGTTCAGATCAGAAGCCAACATTATCATCTATGGTTTTCAGATCTATGGTTGCCCGGATTGGGGAACAGGCCTTATGAGAATAGGTTGAGTGAACTTGGCCTTTTCTCCTTGGAGCGACGGAGGATGAGAGGTGACCTGATAGAGGTGTATAAGATAATTAGAGGCATTGATCATGTGGATAGTCAGAGGCTCTTTCACAAGGCTGAAGTGGCTAACACGAGAGGGCGTAGTTTTAAGATGCTTGAAAGTAGGTACAGAGGAGATGTCAGGGGTAAGCTTGTTACGCAGGGAGTGGTGAGTGCATGGAATGGGCTGCCAGCGGTGGTGGTGGAGGCGGATACAATACAGTCTTTTAACAGGCTCCTGGATAGGTACATGGAGTTTAGAAAAATAGAGGGCTATGGGTAAGCCTAGGTAGTTCTAAGGTAAGAACATGTTCGGCACAGCTTTGTGCGCCAAAGGGCCTGTATTGTGCTGTAGGTTTTCTATCGTCCTATGTTCTAGATGCAGGCGGTGCATCTTTTCACACTACTGCCCTCGCTAGGCATATCTACAAAGTTGTGCAGTAACTTAAGCAACTTCTTAAAAATCATCAGAGATAGAAGCTTTCTTCAAAACTTTTAATGAAATCTTTTACTTGTGAAAATGAAGTATGTGAAGCAAGATATGTATTAAATATAATACAAAATTGTCACGCACCTGAATGTACTAATACTCTTGATTATTCTCACTATTAGTGTTAACCAATGTTATACTCATGTGTAATACTCCATAACTATGCCATGTAAACAAGAGTAAATTTGAGGCACAATGATATCTTAATAATGATAAACAACAAACATAATATTTTCTTCAAAATATATCTACTAAATGTTTACTATTATTAACAAAAACTTAAGACTCGCAGTTAATACTGTGTCAAGGGCAAAGAAAGAGGATGGAGATGTGTGCCTTGCCACCAAGAGTTTCAAATTGAATCAAAACAAACCCGCGCAGGAAATGATACAAACAACAGCTTGTGTATAGCAAGTGGTGTACATAGAAAAACAAAACACGACTTCAGAGGCCAGAACACTGGTGTTATATTCATAATGAGCTCTAAGTCCATTCAAGTTTCATCCTGCCAACCAGAGTCCAGATCCAAGGTTATTCTCAATGATATAATAAACAAATATGAAACAAATTATGGCCTAGATTTTTATTGTGATGCAAAGACTCTACATTGGATATTGGAGTGGGGTAAGTAGGGAATCATGAATGTTTTTGACATCGTGATCTTTTTTTCTTAAAAAGAAAACAGTTCACAATGATGTACCCTAATAATTGTCATTTGAAACTATTTTGTTGTGGCCGGCTGGTGGCACAATGACATCAGAGTCGGACTCTGGAATGGAAGTTCCCGGGTTCGAATCCAGTCGGGGCCGCTCCCGAGTATGTTTTCCAGCCATGCCAGGTTGAGTGTCGAGATCGCAACTCGACCTCGCAAAATAAAGGGAAAAATACTGCGAAATGTCTGTGTGAGGAGTCTCTCTCTCTCGCTCCGCGCCTTGAAAAGGCATGAAAAAGATATCGTCCCGCCAACATCGCACACGCATGGACGCATGCACGCACGCACACACACAAACGCACATGCACGCACGTGCATGCAAAAAAAAGAAAGAAAGAAAGAAACTATTTTGTTGCCTTTCTGCAGATACTGTATATCCAAGCAAAATGCACACAATGCTGGAGGAACTCAGTAGACCAGGCAGCGGCTATGGAAAATTCTTGCCAAAGGGTCTCGGCTCGAAATTTTTTGACTGTACTCTTTTCCATAGATGATGCCTGGCCTGCTGAGTTCCTCCAGCATTTTGTGTGTGTTATTGCCTTTCTTACTCTGATATGCATTGCTTTTTGGGCAAAATAACAAAATGTCAAGTATGATGTCTGCCGTGGATCTGCACACTTTTGGATTCCAGCCCTTCTCTGTGGTAACCTACGCCTATTTGGTTAAGTGAGTGTCACAAACTGAGTTTAGGAGGTCCAATAACATAAGCTACATAACTTAGGAAAATACTCATCTTTGATCAACACCAATATGAATATTTGACAGTATCATATATGAAAATCTGTCCTGGGACCAGCATATAAGTACGATCACAAAGAAGGCATGACAGCATCTCTACTTTCTTCAACATTTGTGTAGATTTGGTTTGTCATCTGAAAGTTTAACAAACTTCTACGGATGCACATTTGAGAGTATTCTTACTGGTTCCTTACAGCCTGGTAGAGATACCCCCATGCCTAAGAACAGAAAAGTGTACAAAAAGTGGTGGATACAGCCCAGTGCATCACAGCCGAAGAGCTTCCCACCATGAGCACATCTACAAGGAGCACTGCCATAAGGAAGCCACATCCATCATCAAGACCAGGATCTCCATCCATCAAATTTACTTTGTGCCCCTCCATCCAGGCCAGGCTCTCTTGCTACCACCATGGGAAAGGTGGTACAGTACAGGAGCTTTGGGTCCCATACACAGATTCAAGAACAGTTATTACACTACCACCATCAGGCTCCTGAACCAGGGTGGATAACTTCACTTACCTCAACTCTGAAACTGATTCCACAATCTATAGACTCACTTACAAGGAGAAGATGGCAGCGTGATGCAGCTCGCAGTGGCCACTCTGGTGGTGATGTCTGTTATTTGTCAAGTAGGTTGCCGTGCACAATGCTGATTTGATGGAGATGGACGTGAGAGCACGGAGGAACATCCGGTGAAACTTCTGAAATGGCTGCTTCACTGCTGCTGCTACTGTGTCATCTGAAATCTCCGGAGGGGAAGGCTCTGAGTCCTTGGCTTTGCTTGTTGCTCGGCGGCCGAGGTGGGGTTGAAGCGCTCCGCAGAGGATGGTGCTCGGTGTCGAAGGGCTGGGCGGAGGCTCAAAGTTTTCGGACGGACTCAGAATCCACTGCGGTCGGGTGCTTCCAATGGTGCTGCATCGGCAAGTTTGCGGCGCTTGGAGGTTCATGGCAGGGAGAGTTTCTCCCTTCTACGGTCTGCGTGAGATGATGGGGCTATCGGGACTTTGAGACTTTTTTTTACCATGCCCATGGTCTGCTCTTTTTCAAATTACGGTATTGCCTTGCACTGTTGTAACTATATATTATAATTATGTGGTTTTGTCAGTTTTAGGCTTGGTTTGTCCTGTGTTTCTTGTGATATCATTCTGGAGGAACATTGTATCATTTTTTAATGCATGCATTTCTAAATGACAATAAACGAGGACTGAGTGTCCTCATAATCTAATCTAAAAAAATACTCTACAACTCGTGCTCTCAGTATTAATTATTTACCTATTTATATTTTTAGTATTTGCACAATCTGTCTTCTTTTCCACATTGGTTGCTTAGCAGTCTTTGGAGGAACTCAGCAGGCCAGGCAGCACCCTTGGAAAAGAAAACCCTCCCCTTTCTTCCATAGTCTTCTGTCCTCTCCTATCAGTTCCCCTTCTCCAGCCTCTTATCTCTTTCACCAATCAACTTAACAGCTCTTTATATCAATCCTCTCCCTCTCTCAGTTTCACATATCATCTACCACCTTGTACTTCTTCCTCCACTCTCCCCACCTTCTTTCTCTGAATTCTCACCTTTTTTCTCAGTCCTGATGAGGGGTCTTGGCCTGAAACATCAAATGTTTGCTCTTTTACATGGGTGCTGCCTGGCCTATTGCTTTGCTCCAGCATTTTCTGTGAAGATTGAAACTAAATTTTATAGAGATGCACACATCGTAGACACAGGATAAGTTTCAGAGATCCAAGGGCTTAAGTTTAAAATTTTGGCAAAGGATATTAGAGGTGAAGAAAAAGCTTCTTTTTAAGGGGTTATTATGCTTTGAATCTCACTGCCTGTAAGGATGATAGAAACAGAATTCATTGTAGTTTTCAAGAGAGACTGTGCACTTGTGGCACAAATGAGGTTGCTCAGCTGGAGGTAGCATTGTTTTAATAGGTAGAATGGGCTCTTTCTTCATTATGACAGTTCTATAATTCTTCTGGAATCATAGAATTGGAAACAAAAGTAGAGGGTTGATGGGATTATGAGTAAAGAAAGTCAAAACTTCACCCACTGGACCTAATATTTCATTGTAAATTGAGTCAAAAGTCAATTATAGGTCTAGAGAAAAAAATCTGGAATTCCAATTGATAGTGAATGTGATGAATATTCACTTTGAGCCAGAAAGCCTCTTCGTTGTTTGCTAATCTTGCTTTCTATACACAACAGCTGCCACTTGTAAGATCACGAACAATTGTAAGTTAATTTCTAACTAGCAGTTGTTTGACTTCTGATCATAAATGGGAGCAAGTTTTCTGTTCTTAAAATGTAAATGGAAAGCAGTAATCAGCTTGAAGTTAAAGCAATTCTGTCTCTAGAACAGCTTTGCAAACAAGCTCTGTTGATGGTAGATGTGCGAGAAGTAAGATCTAGTCTGTTACACCTGGTTTATTGTTGCACAGATGCAGTCAGTATAAAACCATCGGTTGTTTCATTTGGCTTATTTCAAACAGACAAGCTGACTCCAAGTAGCTTAGTTCAGGGAATCCTGCATTCCAGATGGATTATATCACTTAGCATATCAAATAACTGATGTGCTCATAGTTGGAAAGTTTATGTATTCCAGGAACTTAGTTTTACAGTATGAATTGTGATTTATGAACATTAAACTGAGATCTCTGTCTCCCAAATGCTTTTATACACAATTTATGTTAAAAGGGTGTCTAAGGAAACACTACATCTGTGTGAAATCACCCAAATGGTAGAAAAAGAGTATAAATGTCAAGAGCAGTTCAGGCTTATTTGGAGTGGTTGAAGAACATCAAGAAGAATGATGGGAAGCTGGGGAGACTAGAATCCATTCCTCCAGCTTTGGTTTCAGCAAAGGACTACTCATTTGTCTGCATTATTGGTATGTATTTTAGTTTGTAGGAGTTATACCTGTGTTCTGGAAATCCTTTTTGGTTTAGAAATGATTTATAATTTGGAAATGTTTTATAAAATAGAATGGCAGCTAAACTCACCATGGAGAATAAACAGGAAAGTGAACTAGTCTTTGAAGATTGGGTAGCTGCAGTATAACCTCCCTTCACTGTACGGATTCCCAACCAAAGGTCCACGGACTCCTCGGTTAATGGTAGGGTTTCATGGCATAAAAGGGTTGCAAATTCCTGCTTTAGCGAGAGTACTCATGTTGTTTTATATCCGATAGGTTTAAGGTCTTTGAGTTTAGAACATCATGGTCTGCAAATCCAAACCCATCAAGAGAAGAATGAAACATTGGCAGCTCTATTACTATAATAATATTCTTAGATTAAAATCGTAATTGTTCCACAAATATAATGTGAATAAAAATCATTAATTGTTCTTTAAGGAGTGCTGCAGGTATATATAATATTCGTAGACTCAAATTTCCATTCATCCTGAAAAATTACATCTGATGTAAATCTCCAAAGTCAAGTGTTGCAGGAAATTTAACAAAACATATTTAGTTTTTGAGCCGTCAGCTTTTAAATAGCTCTAGCTTTCTAATGTCAGAATGTAGAAGAATTAGTAGCATTGTGTTTATTCAACTTCAGACTGTGGCTACTAAGAATCATTATTCACAAGAAAATAGGATAGGACCGGTGACTGAGAAGCCATCTTTTGAGCTTTCTTTCTTCGTTATAATTAACCTTAGGAGATTGTCGTAAATATAATGATACTGTGCTGCTTCCTTGAAAGCAAGAATTAGCCTGCTGCACAGTCAATGTCACTGACCACTTAACCAAAGAAGGAATGTGAGTTCTTGAAGTTTGTGAACATGTGGTTCAGATGCTAAGCAATTTCATCTATTGAATAATCTTTTCTAAGCTTTGAATAATCCTATGATGTGGCAGAACTGCACTGTACTTCCCTTTCCCGCTTTATTTGATTTTGGGAAAGCTGGCCATGTCAAAAATTCATCGTGGCAGCTCAGGGTGATAGTTCTCAACATGTAATGGGTTTTGTTCATAGGCTGGTTTGTAGATAATATCTTTGTCACTTTTCCACGAAGAACTGAAGAATCTGGTTGCTTCGAACTTTCCCATGTAATTGTGCCAAAATATCTATTCATGACTGGTGGTGTTGGTGGGATTCAGCATTGTATGTTACTCTCATTACCAACAAACACATTACAGCCATTTCTTCAGCAAGAATTAGTCTTTGCTTATAATGCTGTGATCAGGAAAGATGACAAGGAGCCATACATAAAAACCAAACAGGAGTGGCTTTAAAGCCACTAAAATGTGGTTAGAGGCCCTATAAATCAATGATTTCAAACAGATTTTAGAAGGCTTAAGGAGAAGTGGAGTGAGGGTGGGCCTTATGGACAGGAATTGGGTTGAGGCAGATAATTCTTCATCCCAAAGAGCTCACTGTACAGGAAGCCAAAGATAGAGATGCTCAAAGTCATTTAGGCTAGGAGACTACAAAAGGAAAAGTCAAAAAATACTAGGTAGTCATTTGGAGATGAGGATAATAAAGTTTTATTCACGAAGCAGAGATGAGACTTGATGCAGGGCTTCCTACAGCTTTAGTTCCTCTAAAGAAATTGAACACAGAGGGACTTGTGAGATTTTAGTGCTTTGTCTATAAACATACCTCTTTATGAATGTGCTTTCTGTATGAATATTTTTGCTATTTCCTTACAATAGATGAACATTGCCAAAATGATATTTTTGTCTCGGACTTCTTTATATAAATATTATCACTAATAGTCTGTCCTGGTCTAACAATATGAATGTCATGGCCAAAAAAGTTCACCAGTATGTTAAGTTTCTCAGGAACCTAAAGAAATTTGACATGTCTCCTGTGACCATCACCAATTTTGTTTTTATTAGTTCACCATAGAAAGCATTCTGTCTTGATATGGCAACTGTTCAGTCTATGATGGGAAGAAACGAGGGAGCTATGAGGACAGCTCAGCACGTCATGGAACCCAGCCTCCTCTCCTTGGTCTCTACTATTACTTGCTGCTTCAGTAAAGCAGGGAGCATAATCAAAGCTTCCACCCACTGTAGACATTCTCTCTTCACCACCCCCCGCACCCCAGCCAGGCAAAAGCTTGAAAGTATGCACCACTAGGTTCAAGGACATCTTCTATCCTGCTGTTATAAGTCTATTGAATGATTCCCTGGTACGATAAGATGGAATCTTGACCTCACAATCTACCTCTTTGTGATGTTGCATCCTGCTGTCTATCTGTACTGTAACTTTTTATCCTGTAGTCAGTTACTGTTTTACCTTATACTGCCTCAATGCAGAATTGATCTATATGGTGTGATGGGTATTTACTCTGCTGGTACAGTGGTCTCATATTTTGCTAATCTCAGCTTTTTAAACACAGCAGCTGTGACTTGTAAGATTACAAACTGTTGTAAGTAACCTTCCAACTAACAGTTTGTTTAACTTCTGGTCATAAATGGGAGCCAATCTTCAGTTCTTAATTTCTAAATGGAAAAGACTAATCAGCTTGAAGTTCAAAAACATAGCCTTGCAAACAAGCTCCTTTTATAGCACAAACACTGTCTGTAATAAGTTGCTACACTTTCTTTGTTACTGCTCAAGATGCAGTCCAAGACAATGGGTTGTTTAAATTGGCTTGTTTCAAACATACAGGCTGACTCTTAAATTGCTTCGTTAAGGAAGCTTGCAGGTCAGATGGATACAAACATTTAGCAGATCAATAACTAATGTATTTATCATCGGAAGGTTTATGTACTCAAAGGAAGTTAACTTTGCAGTATTAAGTGGAGGTAGCTGAGTACTGTATCCCCAAAAATGCTTTTGGACCATTTGTATTAAAAGGATTTCTGAGGAAACTTTCTTATGCGTGTGAAGTCACGCAAGTGGTAGAAAAAAAGATATAAATGTAGAGAACAGTTCAGGATTATTAGGAATGGAGTAAGGAACATCAGGGCACCTTGAAGAACGATAAGAATCCATTCCTTCAGCTTCGATTTCTGTGACAGATTATTTTTCTGCATCTTTGGTATGACATATTAGTTATTGAAATTGTACTTCCATTTTGGAAATCCTTTATGCTTTGTGCTTTTTGCTTTAAGAATGCTTTGCATTTTAGAAATGGTTTGTAATTTGGAAATCTTTTATGAGACAGAAATCCTGTGAGTTTTAAATGTGCTTTAAGGATGTTGTTGGATTTAAGTGTGCATCACTGAAAATAAGTGAACTGTGCTTAAACTACTCTGTTAGCTGGAAGTATCTCCTCCTTGGTGGGGGGGGGGGCGCGGCACAACACAAATAATGGGCATTGGCACTTAAACTCACCATGGATGGAGAATAAACAAGGAATTAAACTACTCTTTGAAGATTGGGTAGTTATACTATAATCTCTTTTTACTGGGAGTACTCAGGGTTACATATCATCAGATGGGGCATAAGATTTTCGTTTGAGTTCAGAACATTGTGGTCAGCAAATGCGATACCATCACAATTGATAGAATACAGGATACATTTTTCATTTTACTTTGGTACATCAGGGAATAATAAACCAGTTTACCATTTACCAATTTCATATTAAAATAATTTTCTCAAATATTCTACTATATTGTTGGTATAAGAAATGTAACCAGAACTTTGGATTTTGACAGATAATCAAAACTAACCCTAAAACTAGTTTCCTGACCTTCCAACAGAAATTCATCTCCACAGTTTACAAGTTGTCCAATATTTAATAAGATAGCAACATTGTTCCAAATGATATGAATTCATTTTCTGAAACATCAAAAGAACAGTGTGCCACACTAACAATTAAATATGACTGATGGATTGCACCAAATGTGATAAATTCTAAGCCATTACTGTACCACCTTCCATAATCTGAAAAGTGCCAAGACAATTTGAAGTTTGAAGTGGCTCTTTAGCACCTATTTTAATGTCCTGTAAAGGAAATACAAATTCTAAAAAGCGATTGAATGATTATTGTTAAATAAATACTGTTTGGATGTTTTATGATGCTGACAATGTTACAAATAATGGATGTAATAGATTATTTATATCCATGAGAGTGAAAAGGATGAATGAATTCTGACTTTTTATTTCTGAATTATCTTGATCCTGGCTTTCAAATTGTTTGTACAGACATCGATCTTTTATGACAATGGTTATGTTATTATTTTAGGCCTGTATCTCCTTTGTAAGACCTTTAAGTTATCACCAAGCATTAATCATTTCAGTTTGCATCAGAATTTCATGTTTCTCTGTGGCTTTATTTCAGGCATATTTGCTCTTCCTGCACTGCCACTAACAGTAAAGTAAAATATTTACTTTTATTTGAGATATTGGCATGTTTCTTTGGGTCATCTCCATGAAATGAAGCCTACAGTTTTCTTTGGGCATTCAATCTAGTCATATGGTGCCACAACAGCAGCACACAGCTTGAAGATGAAACTGTTCTGTTTTAACTCCCAAAGGTGTGAAAAATTGTTCATAATATCCCTGCTTCTTCAACCCAGTAAATTATCATTAATATTTTACAGAATAGGAAATAAAGAATTGGAAGATGTTAATTAAGAGCTATTAAATTTCTTTACAGCCATAGACAGATAGAATACTAGTCAAATATTTGACATGTATACATACAACACAATGGACTTATGGAAAAATTGCATTTTCTTTACTTTAAAGAGATACTTCTTATTGACCACAATTTTTTGCACAATTTTTGAACACTTTCCAGTTTTTCTTATTATACTTATTTAATCTTTGCTGATCTTTCATAGTTCCCTTTTCATGTTAAAATAATCCAGGCTTAATCACACTCATTGAAGAAGAAATCCATAGTATGTGTGCCAATGAATAGACATCTGAATAAGAGATGCAATAGAAGGTTTGCAAATACCTAGCAATTTTATGACCTCTGCTCCTATTAACAAATAATAATTTTATTAAAAATTGGAAGGAGCCCTTAAGAAAGGGAGAAAACAAATCTAGACCACAAATTCATGATGCCAAGGGAAATGGGGTGTATGTATATTGTATCTAGAGCTATAAATAGGAGGCAATCCCATGCCAGTTCCTTGCAGTGACACAAGACCTGTCCTATTGTTGTGATTTTGGAGTAACACCTTCCCTTGTGGATAGGCAAATTCAGTAGTCATATCAGCCTGAAGACAAAGGGGCAATTCTATTCCACTGGACAACAGGATCAATTTTGAATACCTTTGGTATTGCTTCTGCTGAATTGCCCAGTTTTGTGCCTTTCTATATGTCCAGAAGAAAAGACAAGTTTGCCTTCAGAACACGAGAGTCATACTGAACTGAACCCTTATCTTCAGGGTTCTCCCAGTTGTGCTGGCTCCCGGGAAACTACAGTTTCAAAATGTAAAGTGGGATGTGGCTATTTTAGAAATAAAACACGATGCATGGACATGCCAGCCTTTTCATGAGCAGATTCTGTTCAGACTCCATACATGTATGGTCTTGCTGCACAGCAGATCCTGTTGATACATGGGGCTTCACTACAAAAGATTATGCCAGGTTGGACTTCCATGTAAGCTCAGGTTCAAGTAGATCCAAACTGACTTTTATGAATGCGGTTTAACTCGGGTAGGGTGAACTAGAGGTGAGTAAGTCCTGTCTGCATTACAAGAGGTTTTAAATACAGGAACATTGGTGGCTTACAAACAATAAACAAGGTAATGATAAATGAAGCATGGAACAGTGTGTCCAGTTTTCATCTCCTTACCTAAGAAACAATACATTTGGCACAGTGGGAATGCAGCAATAGTGCACTAGATTGATTCATGGGATGGAGATACCATCACGTGGGGAGAGACTGGATCAACTAGGCCTACATTCACTAGGATTTACATTGAAACAAAGTATTCCTCAGCATTTGAGAACAGGATTTGTTTTGCCACAACTCATCTTTCTTTAGTCTGAGAACCCACAATTATAACAATATATGAAGTGGACCATCGCTTAATCAACTTCATATACTGTACACGCTATTAATTTCCCTTTTATACTAGGTGTTTCAACTTTGCTGATAAACTTGATACATGGCACCTTATCAAAACTCTCTGGGAATCCATGACCACAGATCATCCTATTCCATTAGCTCATCAAAAATCTATCAGATTTGTTCATCATTATTTGCTTTTAACAAATGTATTCTGGCTTGCCTTAATGAATCCTTTTTTCATGGTGAATATTAATCCTTCAATGGATCAATGTCTTGAAATTTTCTGACCAGTAAGGGATGACTGGCCTGCAGATACCAGACCTATCCTTACCCCCCCTTACTTGAACAACAGAGCAGCATTTGTCATTCACCAGTCCTCTGGCACCTGTCCCATTTACAAAGTGCACCAAAAGATTATTGTCAATATGCCCACAATTTTCTAACACTACTTTCTTAATATTTTTATTACTTTAAAAAAGAATTAGATAGTTGCTAGATGGAGAGTAAGGCTAGTGGTGTCAAAAGTAAGCACAAGGGTTGCTTGTAGGTCAAAGCATTGATAATGTGGGCTTGTATATTTTTGTCCTACTGGAAATTTACTCCAAGGGAAATTTACTCTGTTGTACAGGAATGATGGGCCATGTGGGGCAAGTCAAAACTTCCACATATTATTATTACAAATTATGTAGATGGATTAAATTGTATTTTAACCTGTTATTTTAATTTAACTGCTGGAAAGAGTATTATAAATTAACCATGAGTGATTTTTCATAATTTCTTCCAATGAATTGGTGCTTCACAAAAATTACTCTGAATACCATTGAACTCTGCTATCATTAATATGATGATAGAGGATAAATTGATTAGTTTTTTTATTCATAACACAGGAGTTATTTTTTCAAATGGCAATAGCAGTGGTGGCAAGGGTATGGAGGGAGAATTATTAAACTTATTGTTCACAGCAAGTTTGAGAACTTGTGTGTGTGTGTGTGTGTATATATATATATATATAGTCCTTTTTTTTATCTTTTTACAGTGTTAATATCTGAATGTGGTGCTAGCGACCAACGGCAACATCGTATAGACAGATCATGAAACTACCTTTTCTTCTTCCTTTAGCTATGCTTCTTGAACTGCAATCAACTGCAGTCTGTAATTTCCATTTTGATGATGTATTTTTGGGCTGACTGAGTGATCTTGCACTTTTGCTATCTCCTGAGGAACTTGGTGAGGTTGAGAGCGTAGTGTGCAGCCATCATTTCCTAATTGCAGAATGCAAACCCACGGTCAGCTCCATTACTCACCAATTAAAACGCTGAGCGAGATTGAAATTGGCGAAGCTGAGAGCGGAGGCTGAGCGGGTGTTCAGCACTGTCTACCTGCATTTGACCGGTCTCCCTCTCACCGCTGTCATTGGAAGGTGCAGGAATCTTGATTTTGATTGATTTGGCAGCGCAGTATGTGGCTGTGGGACTCTTTTACAGGGAAATCTGCATTTTGATATTTAATGTCCTCAGTGCTGAACACACTCTGGGACTCACTTTTGGAGGATTGGATAACGCTTCGGTTCATGTTCCATGTGTTTCTGGCTACTCTTTTTATTTTTCTATCTGTTCACTTCTTAAAATATCTAATCTGTTTTTGTACTATTTTAATTTATTTTGTATTTACATATAACACTTATTGTAATTGATATACTTATTTGTTTTTCTTTTTTCTTTCTATATTATCATATATCACATTGAACTGCTGCTGCTAAGTTAACAAATTTCACAACACATGCTGCTTGTGATAATACATCTTATTCTGATTTGATCAAGGCACTTTGGTGCAGCTCTGGTTCTGTGGCTGAGGCCTGCAGTCACCGACAAGGGCTAAACTGACATGACACGGTGGCTGTCACTCCTGGACCATTTTTCTGAGACTCTGCAGTTTGATGTTTAATGTTCTGTGAGTTTTTTGGTTGCTGTTCGCATGATTTTTGTTTGTGCGTTGAGTGTTTGATGTTTTCTTTTAACAGGTTCCATGGTGTTTCTTTTCTTTTTTTTGTGGCTGCTTGTGGGGGAATGAATCATAGGGTTGTATACTATAGACATACTTTGATAATAAATTTACTTTGAACCTTTAGATAGATTTCAGAAAGAAATTAGCATGTATGATGAAAAATTTGCTGGAATAAGGGACAAAGAACTAAACACTGGATTTCACTGGTGAAGATTTTAAAGAGCTAGTACTGGCAAGATGGAATGAATTTGTGCTTTATAATTCTGACAGTTTGCGGTTTTGGAACCTTCAGTTACAAATCTCATTCCTCTTTTTCCTCTATTGTAAGCAGCATGCCTGTTCTTATACCTCAAAAATACCCCTTTTTTGACTATTTGTTCTTGCTTTCGGTGTTTATTCTCTCATTCATTTTCTTTAATTCCCTTTCACTTTTCATTCCCTATTTCTCATGTATTTCTTCTGTGATTATTTCTTTGTGGGGAGAAGGTGAATCCTTACACTGGAGATCTCAAAGGACCAAAGTGATGCATCTTACCAATGTGGTCAAGCGATACCAACCATTCCCTGTATTGGAGGGTTGTTACTGCAGGAATGTAAGAGCATAGAACTTTTGAGCTTTGCTTTCCCCAAAAAAATTGCAAGAAGCAGAGTTAAGAACCCATAGCATTGTTCAGAGTGGAGAAGACTCAGCGGTTGAATCAATCTGAACCCAACTCAATGAGAAGAGAGCTTCTCTATCAGAATCATTGATTCACTCACTTTCAAGGACCCGATGCTACCTTGTCAAGTTGGATTTTAAATTTTCAAGCTTACAAATAGAAAATTAGATTTAGTGGTGCTGAAATAGAAAATTAGGTTGAAAGGAAAACACCTTGAATTCGAGCATATTAAGTTATTCCAACATCTATTATCTGTAGTAAAAATTAGTAAATGAGTTAATTATTTCCTGTCCAGTCTGTAATTTTATGAATTAACCTTCCTGACTTTTTCTGAATACTAGTTCCCATGAAATGCAGGAATGTTTGGTGATCCCACTTTTATTAATTTCTTATTTGAATTGAAGTCCTTTTATCAATGTACTTTGTTTACATATCTGACTAACTAACTGATATACCATGTTTCATCGCTTTGAATCTGTTTTGTTTCCTCACTTTACCAAGGATGCGGTCATCTGTTACGTGAATAGAAACTGTCTCCACCTTGACATAAAGGCAGCTTTACCCCGGATACACAAGAAAAAGTGTTTATCTATTCCTAATTCTTTGTATTCTTTTTGATATTGATTGAACTAGTCACATGATTAGTAATTTGTTTTGTGGAGGAGATCTGTCTAAAATTATTAGTTATAATTTATTCATCCAAGCTACATTGAACTCTCAAATCACAGATCTTTTTGGTTGTGGGCGCTACTAGCTCTATAATGCAGGCAATTTTGCCTGTTCAATTTAGTTTGGTTCCGTTTTACCTGTTAAATGCAGTGATGGGATGCAAACTGAAGAAAAATCTGGTCCTAAATGATAGGATGTTTCTGTGTTGAGAACAGAAGTAACTTAATTAGTGTTGATCGTGACTTCAGATGATTTTAATTTGATCAGGAATAATTTAGTACTTAACAGCCTCTTGTTATATTGAGTATATGTGGGAAGGTAAAGTAAATTATGTAAATTAATATCCTGCATTCATGTATGTATGCTTTAGAGATCCCTGCCTGTATCATGCTACATAATGTAACCTTGAAGCAGCCATTTATTTTAACCCCTGAAGGATGGTGCAACAAACATATTTGTTTTCATGATGTGATGCTCTATAACCTGCAGTGTTTCTGTCATTAGGGATGACTGTGCTAGTGAGTCAACTATTTATCCACCTGTCAAAGCCCTGTTTTCACTGCTAAACAGCTTTTTAAAAATTCTACGGCTCTGCGTTTTACTGTGGGAAATCTTGAGTTTTCTAACTGAAATGTCTGAGGAGAGACAACATCATGTGTTTGTTTATAAAATGTTCCTATCTTGGACTTTTTTAATTGTGACATAATGGGAAAAGAATGCATCATGAGCAAAACAAAATGTTCCACAATTATTATCAAAACTTGGTCAAAGGCTTGGACTTTGGCAGTCTTAAAGAATGTGAAAGGGGCAGGAGGGTTTAAGGAGATCCAGTGCATGCCACAAAATTGCACTAATGTCATGGTGAAAGAAGCACAAAATGCACAAGGTATACAGCTGGTTGTTGGGAGGAGGGGGAGTGGCAGGGAATCACATGTTGTATGGCTAGAAGGGGTTACAGGTATTGCGATGGGCAAGGCTTGAAGGAACTTGCATTGGGGATGGGGAATTCAGATATGGTAAAGAACTGAAGGCTAATACAAAAATGTGAGGCTAGGATACAGTTCAAGTGGAGTTGGTGAAGAATGAGATCAGTGCAACAGAGTTCTAAAAAAGCTTTTGCTGAGGATACAGAATAGGAGTGCAGATCGGTGAACCTTTGGTAAAACAAATGATATAGCATCATTTGAGTAGCAGATGCTAATAGGTTGGGTTGAAGGATGAGTATAAAACTTAGGATGTCAATTCACAGCTGAATTAAAAAAAATACTTAGCCATATTTAGAAACATAGAAAACCTACAGCACAATACAGGCGCTTCGGCCCACAAAAGTTGTGCCGAACATGTCCCAACCTTAGAAATTACTAGACTTAACCATAGCCCTCCAATTTTCTAAGCTCCATGTACTTATCCAAAAGTCTCTTAAAAGACCCTATCGTATACGCCTCCACCACTGTTGCCGGCAGCCCATTCCATGCACTCACCACTCTCTGCATAAAAAAAACTTACCCCTGACATCTCCTCTGTACCTACTCCCAAGCACTTTAAACCTGTGTCCTCTTGTGGCAATCATTTGAGCCCTGGGAAAAAGCCTCTGACTATCCACAGGATCAATACCTCTCATCATCTTATACACCTCTATCAGATCACCTCTCATCCTCTGTCGTTCCAAGGAGAAAAGGCCGAGTTCACTCAACCTGTTTTCATAAGGCATGCTCCCCAATCCAGGCAACATCCTTGTAAATCTCCTCTGAACCCTTTCTATGGTTTCCACATCCTTCCTGTAGTGAGGCTACCAGAATTGAGCACAGTACTCCATCTCGGCTCCTAAATTCAATTCCACGATTGATGAAGGTCAATACACCGTATGCCTTCTTAACCACAGAGTCTACCTGCACAGCTGCTTTGAGCGTCCTATGGACTCGGACCCCAAGATCCCTCTGGTCCTCCACACTGCCAAGAGTCTTACCATTAATACTATATTCTGCCATCATATTTGACCCACCAAGATGAACCACTTCACACTTATCTGGGTTGAACTCCATCTGCCACTTCTCAACCCAGTTTTGCATCCTATCAGTGTCCCGCTGTAACCTCTGACAGCCCTCCACACTATCCACAACATCCCCAACCCTTGTCTCATCAGCAAACTTACTAACCCATACTTCCACTTCCACATCCAGGTCATTTATAAAAATCCCGAAGAGTAAGTGTCCCAGAACAGATCCCTGAGGCACACCACTGGTTACCGACTTCCATGCAGAATGTGACCCGTCTACAACCACTCTTTGCCTTCTGGATCCACAAAGCAAAGTCCCCTTGGATCCCATGCCTCCTTACTTTCTCAATAAGCCTTGCATGGGGTACCTTATCAAATGCCTTGCTGAAATACATATACACTACATCTACTGCTCTTCCTTCATCAATGTGTTTAGTCACATCCTCAAAAAATTCAATCAGGCTCGACCTGCCCTTGACAAAGCCGTGCTGACTACTCCTAATCGTATTATACCTCTCCAAATGTTCATAAATCCTGCCTCTCAGGATCTTCTCCATCAACTTACCAACCACTGAAGTAAGACTCACTGGTCTATAATTTCCTGGGCTAACTCTACTCCCTTTCTTGAATAAAGGAACAACACCCGCAGCCCTCTAATCCTCTGGAACCTCTCCCGTACCCATTGATGATGCAAAGATCATCGCCAGAGGCTCAGCAATTTTCTCCCTCGCCTCCCACAGTAGCCTGGGGTACATCTCATCCAGCCCCGGCGACTTATCCAACTTGATGCTTTCCAGCATTTCCTCTTTCTTTCCTCCTCTTTCTTAATATCTACATGCTCAAGCTTTTCAGTCCGCTGCAAGTCATCACTATAATCACCAAGTACAAGTTATCACTACAGTCAACAAATACAACATATTTGTTTGAGTATTGTGTGGAGTTCTACTTGCCACATTATAGAAAGGATATGAAGACTTGGGAGTGGGTGCAGAAGATGTTTGCCAGGATAGGAGAATATTAGCTTTAAGGTGAGGTTGGACAAACTTGGGTTATTTTCTCTGCAGCATCAGAGGCAGAATGGAGATCTGATAGAGTTCTATAAGATTATTAAAGGCATAGATTGGGTAGCTGGGCAGAACCTTTTCTTCAAGGTAGAAATGGCAAATATTAGGAAGCATAGCTTTAACATGAGAGGAGTAAAGTTCAAAGGAGATATGTGGGCTGTCTTTTACACAGATTTGTCTTTTTACACAGACAAGTCCCTGGAACAGACTTCCAGGGTTGATGGTGGAAGCAGCTATGATATAAATTCATTTAAATGACTGAAAAAGTTAAAAGGAATGTCACCTTATGTCTTTGTGACTTAGATCGGCCATCCCAACTGCAGCATCTTCTTCGAATTGTGATGGATATTTATTGTCCAGGGCCAGGAACCATTTTTATTCTTTTTAGACCAGCTCAGTTTTCTAAACACAGTAACTGACATTTCTAAAGATCGGTGTTGTTTTAAATAAATTAAAATTTATCCAATATTCTTTGCTTAGCTGCTTGTTGTAAACAGGACCCAGTCCGCAGTTCTTAATATAACTGGCAAGCAGTAATCAGTTTGAAGTTAAAAAATATAGCTTTGCAAACAAGCACTGTCTCCAGCAGAGAATTGCTGGTCTAACAGCTCCTGGCCTAACTGCTCAAGAAGAGTGTGTAAGACAATGGGATCTGTTAATTTGGCTTGTTTCAAACTATAAACAAGACCATGGTAGCTAAATTATTTAGTTCCATCTTACAGACCGGATTGATATTTTCAGTTTGTATATCAAATAGCTAATGTGTTAATAGTTGGAAGGTTTGTGTACTCAGGGAGTCATCTTCACAGCATTAATTGTGGCTATCTGGGGTCTCTATCTCCAGAAGCTTTTAGACCACCTGTGTTAAAAGGTATAAGAAAAAATATCACATGAGTGAAGTCATCAAGGGCAGACAAACAGTATAAAGGACAGAGAAGCAGTCCAGGCTTGTCAGGAATGGTCACGCAACAAGAATTATGACAGAAACACAGGGTGAATTAGAATCCATTCCTCTGCCTTTGATTTCTGCGATGGATGACTGGTTCATCTGCAGCATGTGGGTATGACTTTTTACTTATAGGAATTGTAACTGTGCTATGGAAATCCTTTGTTTCAGAAGTGGTTTGTAATTTGGAAATGTTTAAGATAGAAATCATCTGAATTTTAAATGTATTTTAAGAATATTGTTTGGTTTTACATGTCTATCTCTGTAAATAAATGAACTACTTAAACTACTTCGTTAGCTGGAAGTATTTCCTCCTTAGTTCTGAGAAGGGACTGACTACTCGGGTAGTGGGTATGGTCTCACTACTCACCGTGGAGAATAAACAGAAGTGAACTAGCTTTTGAATATTAGGTAGTTGCTGTATAACCTCCCTTTAGTGAGGGTACCTGATAGGGTTTAAGGTTTTAATTTGAGTTTAGAATGTTGCAGTCAGCAAATCCAATGCCATCACACAATCTCTCATCACCACAGTGTAGGGTGAAGCTGTACGTACTTGCCTTCAATTTCATTAACCTAGCTGCAGCCAGAAAATCAACTGCATTGTTAAATTTCTCCATCTCACTATGTCTCTTCCCTCCTCATGCTCTTTTAACCAAATTTATGGCATTTTCCCAATTTGTTTTGTTTGAAATGCTGCAGTGCAATGCCTTGTGACAATTTTTCTACCGTGGAAATGCTACAGAAAAGGAAGCTATTTTTGGCCGTTCCAAATATTGCATAGTCATTTCTCTCCCCACATCATACCTTACATCAGAGGATTTAGATTGCTGAAAAATTTGTTGGAAATCTTAAGATGCTGTTGGTTTGGTTTTGAGGGAAGAGCATTACTTCTGATGAAGATTTAGTGCTTACAATTTTAAATGAACACTTTTTTTGGCTTCTCTTGTGAGTGCCCATATTAGTGCTTTCTCAACTTGGAATCTGAGAGCTCTGACCTTAGTCAATACTGAATTGCTTCATACACATAATTGTAAAGGTAGAGATTTGCATCATACTCTGACATACATCAAGATCTTTATATAACCTTGTTGCATATGTAAGATTAGGTCAATCACAAACAACAGTGTTGTTTTTTGTCCTGAGGCCTCCATTGGTCAGAGTTGATCATGGTTATTGTGTCCTAGTTGTCCAGATATGCAGTGCAATATGGAGAGCAAGCTGTCGCCCATGTAGCAAGCTCCACCTTCTCCAGGCATCTAAATGTCCTATGAATGTTAAAAGGCACACTGAAGCAAAACCATTTATTTAACTGGTCTGTTATCACTCCAAATATACACACTTTACTTGTTGTGCAATAAAGATTGTATAATTATGACTATTTAAGTAATTTATTATAAATATTTTGCAAAGAGACTTCTGGCAGTAGTTGTTTGTATAGAAAATTAAATCTCAGGAAAAATAAACTATGTTGCTATGCACCTTAACTCTTCAACATTGCATCCTTGTGAGTATTTGTTTGCCTCGTTTTTCACTAATTTGTAATCCTCAATGAGTGAGCTGTTATATTTAGCTATCACCGTCTTGTATATCACCATTGGCCTATCCTGTCTAGTTAAAAGCCTGCATTTGAAGGCTTTCAATGGGATCCAAACAAATCAAACAGTGTTTGTTAACAGCACGTTAAAGAAACCAGCACAAGGCCTGAGTGATGGCAAGATAGAGAGCAAAGATACTCTTTCGGATCTCTTTGAAAACATGTATCGATCTGCCAAGATGCTGTTTCTCATTCTGTGTCTCCCACTTCATTTCAGTGGCTTTTCATGGCCTCTCTCTAAAAATCAAGAAGGAACCGCAGAGTCCCTGTTCTGAGCTGAGCCCTGCCTGCAGCCATGAGCAACCTTTCAAGTTCAGCTACGGGGAAAAGTGCCTGTATAATGTCAGGTAAGATGAGTTCACTGGTGTTCCCAGTTATTAATAGATGACTCATTCTTCCAATGGCTAATATGTTTCTTTCACAAAAATGGCTAACACGAGGGGGGCATGAAGTTAAGGAAAGAATAGGGAGGCATGTCATGGGTAAGTTTTTACAGAGAGTGATGAGTGCCTGGAACTGCTGCTGGAAGTGGTGGTAAGGCAGAAACATGAGGGACATTTTAAGTAAGTCTTAGATAGGCAAATGATAATAGAAAAATAGAAGGTTATGTAGGAGGGAACGGTTAGATTGATCTTAGTGTAGGCTAAAACATTAGTACAACGTAGTAGGTTGAATTACCTGTACTGTTCTATGTTCTAGTTGTTATTTCCTTTCTGAAGGAGCATTATGTAAGGGTACAGCTTGAAAGTAATCCATAGGAGGGTCAGACGGGAGAACAGGGAGAGGTTTTTACCCAGAGCATGGTAGGGGTTAGGAATTCACAGCTGAAAAAGGAGGTAGAGGGGGAAACTGTCATCGCTTAAAAATTTGCAGATGTACTAGAGGTATCAGAACCTGCAAAGCTATAGTTTGAGTGCTCGAAAGTACATCAGGCTGGATGGCTCTTCTTTGGTTAGCATGTAGGGTGGGCCGAATGTCTTCCTTCTCTTTCAGGTGTTCCATGATTATTTATATCTCTGCTTTAAGCAGCAGAAATTGCTCATATCAATACACTTAACGCAGACTTGTTTTAAAACTGCACTCGCATTTCTTCCGTAGTTAACCCAGTGTGTTCATCAGTGTATTTGATTGGGGAAGGGTGGGGTGGGGTTTGTAGGGGAACAGGAGTACGATATGCAACTTCTGATGATAGTTTTGCCTCATACGTTACAAAGTCACTTTCATGGTTGGCTTCTACGTCTTTAATTAAAGCGATCTGAAGTAGATGAAGTAAAGGTGAATTGTTGCCTTCTTGTCACATTTATGGGTTGAGTCAAGTTTTATTTGTCCTGCACAGTAAATTCACTTTACATTTGTGCTCTTAATTCTTAGTTCATTCCATCCCTAGTTCTCTCATAAGATTACAATTTTTAATATTTAATTAATATTCAATATTTTGAATGCTACATGGAAACAATGTAGCTATGCTGGGTATTGCTTAATTTGGATGGGTGTAAAAGATTAGGGTCGAGAGAATTCTCTGTGTTATTTTGTAGATGTTACAATGGCATTGCGATTTACCCTATTGCAGCTTGTGACAATCACGTAAGGAGAGTGAACTTGTGTTCCTCACAAACCAGCACTGTTAACTTTCCCTGAAAAACACTGCATTAAAATTAACATTGTCAGTTTCAATGTGATCTTCTTTACTGATATGCTGTGAGTTCTTTCACTTCTCAATGTGTAGCCCAACAGATGCAGTCTCTGCAGAGAAATGCCACAGCATATAAACAGCCCTCTTCCAGCCACAGGGGAGAGTTGCAACTAAATAATGAGAGGTGATTTGGAAAGTGTTCCCTTTGGACTAAAGGGACTTGGAGAGGTTGTTGATGACTGGTGCCTGCAGGAAGGATGCTCTTTGAAAATCCTTTTGAGCCTGCAATCATCTTTTTCTGGCAGAAATTCAGATCTTTGTGGCAGATGGTGTTCAACCCAGATAAGTGTGAAGTGGTTCATTTTGGTAGGTCAAATTTGAAGACAGAATATAATATTAGTGGTAAGGCTCTTGGCAGTGTGGAGGATCGGAAAGATCTTGGGGTCCGTCTCCATAGGACACTCAAAGCTTCTGTGCAGGTTGACAGTGTTGTTAAGAAGGCATATGGTGTGTTGGCCTTCATCAACTGTGGTACTGAGTTCAAGAGCCATGAGTTAATGTTACAGCTATATAAGACCTTAGTTAGACCCCACTTGGAGTACAGTACTGTGTTCAGTTCTGGACAGCTCCTTACAGAAAGGATGTGGTTACCATAGAGAGAGTGCAGGGGAGATGATTTACAAGGATATTTCATAGATTGGAGTGCATGCCTTATGAGAATAGATTGAGTGAACTTGGAGTGACAGAGGATGAGAGGTGACCTGATAGAGGTGTATAAGATGATGAGAGGCATTGATCGTGTGGATAGCTGGAGGCTTTTTCCCAATGCTGAAATGGCCAACATAAGGGGGCATAGTTTTAAGTGCTTGGAAGTAGGCACAAGGGGGATGTTAGAGGTAAGCTTTTTTACACAGAAAGTGGTGGGTGTGTGGAATGTGCTGTAGATTTTTATGAATCTATGATATGCTCAACTATGAATGCCTGAACTATGTGGGACGCTGTGATGCAGGCAAGTGACTGCTCTGCCTGCATATGTGGACTGAAGGGGAAAAAGCTGATGTCCTTTCATTTGAGTATGGCATCTGGGACCTCCCTATTGCTGCAGTGTGTCACAAACTTTAAGATGTTTGTTAATCCTGTCTGCAGTTTGAGTGAGAACTGTACCTTTACAGATCAGCACAGTTGAAAATTCCACTGTGGAAGACTCTTGCATGTTGCACTACTTATAATGCCACTTGGGTAGGTGGACCATCTGGAAAAAAAAATTGAGCTAAGGAGAAAGAAAATCGCTCTGAAAACTAAGTTCCTGCCTCCCATCCAGAATTGTGCACAAAGTTATTCCACTCCAGGTTAACCCATTTTTCAACTGAAGAACATCATACTTTATTTGAAGTTGGAAGAACAAATCCCTGAGAATTAAAGAAAATGCAGAAGCTGGAAATCTAGAGTAAAAAGGAAAAAATGCTGAAAACACTCGGCAGGTCAGGCTGTATTAGTGGAAAGAAAAATAGAGTTGGAATTTAACTTTGAAATTTAGGAATTGCAGCTGTGAATGAATTCCTGACTCTTTTGGATAATGCAGGCCAGTGCAGTAATTTCCCTGGAATGGTGTCATGGGTTTTGTCTTGTCTTGTACCAGGAAGTGGAATGAAGCCCTTAGTAAATCTTGGTGTTAAATTCCCAACAAAGCACTGATATTACAGTCAAAAATTAACAAACGTCAATGTTTTAAAGCGGTATCAGCAAAGCATTGCTTTTCTTTCTTTTCCCAAATGAATATTGATACAGAGGATTCCCTGATTGTCCCTGTAAGTCAAAATGTTCCAGAACATCAGCATGCTCACTTTATACATCAAAGCAGAGCCATAATGTCAGTCTGCTAGTGCAGGAGTACACTATTGTGCTTTTATCTTTTGTGCCTAAAATGTACCAGCACATGAATGAAACAGCAGGTCCTCCCTCAGGAATAAAAATACAAATGTTGGAAATATTCAGCAGGTTAGGCAGCATCTCTGGAAGGAGAAAGAGAGTTGACATTTCAAGTTGAAGATCCTTCAGGAGACCGCTCATCAGACCACACATCAGAATAGTCTTCGACAGAAATGGTGATTCTGCTTCTCTATCCACTGCTGCAGCCTGACGTACTCAACACTTCTAGAATTCTCTTTTTGTTTTTGATTTCCAGCGTTTGTAGCTTTTTCCCCACTATCACTTATTTTATGAAAATCAACGGACTGTTCCTCCTTGTGACAAGTATCTGGGACCATGATTGCTCTTGGCAAAATTTTTCTACAGAAGTGCCATTGCCTTCTTCTGGGCAGTGTCTTTACAAAATAGGTGACCCCAGCCATTATCAATACTCTTCAGAGACTGTCTGTCTGGCATCAGTGATCGCATAACCAGAACTTGTGATATGCACCACCTGCTCATACGACCATCCACCACCTGTTCCCGTGGCTTCATGTTACCCTGATCTGGGGCTAAGCAAATGCTACACTTTGCCCAAGGGTGACTTTCAGGGTAGCGGAGGGAAGGAGTGGCTTACACCTCCTTTGGTAAAGATGTATCTCCACTCTGCCACTCCTCAACACTTCCAATTCCCTGGCCCTGATGGCCTCATTTTCACCAGTCCTTAAGAAGGGTCTCAGCCCGAAATGTCAACTGTTTATTCATTTCCATAGCTGCTACCTGACTTGCTGAGATTCTCCAGCATTTTGTGTATGTTTCTTAAGGAGATTATTTAGATCCTTTTCACTACAGCTAATCTAATGCCAAAAGCAAGGTCAAATTTATTAGCTGACAATGCAGGGAGAAATGCATTTTGCCCAATTATCTCTTGTTACATTTGTGGGCTTGCTTCTGTTTCTTTCAGTGCCTACGACCAGAAGCCGCCTGCTGGATTGAAACCCTCTAACCCGCCAACCCCATCCAGCACACCAGTGTCCCCCTTGCACCATGGGTCACCTAATCCTGCAGCTACTCCCAAACCGGACAGAAGTTTTCCAGCTCATCTTCCTGCCACCCAGCCCATTCCAGAGAACACCTACCCAATGGATCCTAGGTTAGCAAGTACACTTGGACCTTTTGAATGTTTATTTAGTTGTCAAGAGAATTTCCTCATTCTATCAATGTCTGCCCTCTAAAATGTGGTAAAACCTAAATTAGCAACAAACAAACATTTTTTGCTAATTACTGGGCTTCTTGCAGAGGTTTGATCATATATTGGTTCCATTCTGCACTGAAAGCTGTTCTTAGTGCATGGATAGAAAACTGGTTGGGAATACAGCCAGAAATAACAACAGGCCTTGGGCAGTAGTATAACACAGTCAACTATCATGGCTTTACACTACTAGAATTTACTTTTTCATTGAGTTCAATGATATGGAAGTCAAGTTTGACTTGCAATGGACAACTGAATTATTCTCGCCTGATTTGTGTCGTATCCTAAACCATGCCTTTTCAACAGTCTTTTCAGATCATTGGAAAATTCACTGCCTCGTCTCTATTATTAAAATATATGTCTTTATGTTCATTATTATTAGCACTAATTCTCTTGTATATAAGTGGGCAATGGATATGTGGGACTGCCTACAAGACACTAGCCGAACCAAAGAGTTCACATGCTGCTATATTTTTACAAGGTCAAACTGCTATTGGTTTTAACTTGGGTCAACTTGCAAAAATATATTACTGCTTGGAATGATTCATTGATATCTGTTCTTAAACATTGTAAAGGTAGCTTTTCTAGATACCCATTAAAGTCTCTTACAGTGAAACACTCCGTGCTGGGGAAGCAAATTCTTAGTTATCTACTCCCTAGTAGCTTCAATCTCCGTGTGATTATTGTCCATTTAGGCAGTCATCTCAATGTGAACACTGCAAAGTATGTATTTTTCCCATCCATGTGGGATGACACTGTGTTGCCTTTCAGTTCACTTCTGAGTACTTATTGTAGTTGTATACTAAGTATTGAAGCAAAATTTTCTGTGAGCGAAAGGTTGTTTGTCCATCTAATCAGCTTCAGCCAAAGTACATCTAATTATTCCCTCCTGTTTCTTTAACAGAGTCTTATCACCCTATCCCTTGATCTTACTTTCAGCTTACATCTAATGTTGTTTAACATGCTGGGTAATTCATAGAAATGCTAATTTTTGACAGTGTAAAGAAAGCTTGATTACTGAGGAATATGATAAAAGTTTACTTTAGTTTTCACTGATCTTTCCTGTTTTATGTCACTTGCAGATTCCGGCGTCAGCTCTCCGAGCCATGCCATTCATTCCCACCTCCTCATGGACTGCCCAGAGAAGGTCGTCCCATGTACCAGAGGCAGTTGTCTGAGCCCAACATCCCCTTTCCCCCTCAGGGGTTCAAACAGGAATACCATGATCCAGTCTACGAACATGCCACTATGATTAGTGGTCCAACGAACCAGAGTTTTCCGCAGCCCATGATGATTAAGCAGGAGCCACGGGATTATGCATATGATTCAGGTTAGTGTGGTTGAGGTACAAATGCACAAAACAGAATCCAAACTAACAGCAGCAATGAAGCAAGATGTTTTCAGCTGGAGTTTATCGAATAACTGGCTTCTACAATTACACTGAAGGGACTGCTACCAGTCATTTTCAATCCCAGTGGAGGCTCAGCCTGAATCCATTATCTGATGTGTTAGCATTAGAAAAGTGCTTTGGGCTCACATTTCCACCTCTGCCTGTGTGAAAATGGCCAGAGAAACTGTGGTTATTAAAGATAAAACCATTCATTACCAAGGTTATTTGCTTTGTCCACTGTTGTGGTGCTGTTAGAGGGAGGTCTTACTCTTAGCTACTTTCTCTCAATCCTTCATCTTTATGTTATTATTTGCTTAAAGAACAACACCTCAATACAATGAACGATATAAGATTCCCAAAAAGGATTTAGTTTGCCCTTTTGGCATTGTAGCTTACATTTTTAAATGAAACCTGGAGGTATTAATGTATGTAAATAACGTTCCATTGATCAGCTTATCACATATTAAAAGTCTGAAATAAAGTGAACAGTGACACAAAACTCCTGCAACATCTTTGAATCACACAACATGTTGTCCTTGTCTATTGTTAACACAGAATACTAGTCACAGGAAGCTGACAAGCCTCAGCAGTTTATAAAAAAAATAAACTACTGCTATGCGGATTTGAAGTTTTTATTTATTTATTGAGATACTGCACAGAATAGGTCCTTCTGGTCCTTAAAGCCATGCCACACAACAATCCCCTGTTTTAATCTGGGCCTAATCACGGGATAATTTGGAATGGCCAATTAACCTACCAACCGTTACATCTTTGGATTATGAGAGAAAACTGGAGAACGTGGAGAAACCATACACGGTTATGGGGAGAACGTACAAACTCCTTAAAGACAACAGTGGGAAGTGAACCCGAGATGCGGTTACTGTACAGCATTATGCTAACTACTACACCACCATCCTGTCCGATTTTTTCTGTTAAACTATAGTTTTTTAAAGGTGCACATTAAGGTTTAATTTGCATTTGTTACTATAAGATTTGAAAAAAGGTACTTCACTGTCCGTGAATTATGGAGGAGATAGAATGTTTAGGATTTCAACAGGGCAGATGTCGATACAATCTTTCCTTTTGTTGGAGTATCTAGAACAAGGGGTTCCTTTCAAAATATCTGCAGGACTGAGTTCAGAGGACGTTTCACCCAGTGGATAATAATCTGGAATTCTGTACTCAGGAGGGCTGTAGAGATTCATTTGCTGAGTGTATTCAAGATAAATTGAATATATTTCGTTGAGAGAAGTAAGAAATAGGGGGTTAGCGAAAGACTTTGGGTCCTGAGGCAAATGATCAGCTTTGATCTATTTGAAAGACAGTGAGGGACACAATAGGCTGAATGGTCTAGTCCCAATTGTTATCTTCTTATTAGTTTTTAGAAGTGCAGTCACTTATAACACAGGGGTAATGTGACGAAGATGAGCACATCTGCATTGGTTACAAATGAATCATAACTATATTTATGGGTTCCAACCTTGCACTTCATCTTCAAATGGTAAATGACATTTGGCTGACATTGGCTCTGACAATGCAACACTGCCTGAATACTCTACTGAAGTGTTACTTTAAATTATATGCTCAAGCCCTTGGAGTGAAGAACATCGAACATTATAGCACAGTACAGTCCCTTTGGCCCACAATGTTGTGCTGACTTTTTAATATACTCTAAGATCAATTTCGATAGGTTTCAATAGGTACATTTAACGTGTACAATATACGTCCTGAAATTCTTTTTCTTCGCAAACATCCACAAAAACAGAGGAGTGCCCCAAAGAATGAATGACAGTTAAATGTTAGAACCCCAAAGCCCCCCTAGCTCCCCCCTCCCACGCACAAGCAGCAGCAAAGCAACAATCCCCTCTCCCCCACCAGCAAAAAAAGCATCGGCAGCCCCCACCGAGCTGTCAAGCATGCAGCAAAGCATCAATAAAGACACAGACTTGCAGTACCCCAAAGACTACTCGTTCACCCAGTAATTCGACGTACCACAGGCTTTCTCTCTCCTTAACAGGGGAAAAAGAGGTGTCCCTGTTTCACAGCGAGAAGGGTGACATAACAAAACCACTTGCTGATTTATGGTGTAAAAAGTCTGTTGCACTGCTTTTTCTGAGCTATGTGCCCAAAGAACTTGGGTCTCTGAGCACTCGGGCAGCTGCCAGTTCGCTGCTTACGATCTTCCATCTCCCACAATGCACCAGGCGGCGGCACCATCCTCAAGTCCGCCCGCCTCCGGAGCCACGAAAATCCGGCACCCTGAAGGCGCACTAGTCTTCTGGTCCGCGTCCTTGGCATATTGAAAAGTGGCCGGTCATGAGACTCAAAAAGAACCAGAGTCAACATGTAATTCCAGGTCAGGGTCTTCAAAAGAACCCTGAAAAGGAAAAAAGGAGATAATAAAAATAGAAATAGAGCTTCCAAAGATGTAAGCAAAGGAGTTGACAATTTAATCCTTTCCATTTACATAGCCCCTATTTTTCTATCATTCATGTACCTATCAAAGAGTTTTACAAACGTCCTTCATATATCTGCCTCTGCTGCCACTTTTAAACTGTTTTCAATGCTATGTAAAGAACTCCCTTCTGACAACCCCACTATACCTCCCTCCAATCATTTTAAAATTATGCCCCAGGGTATTAGCCATTTCTGCCCTGCTCTTGCTATCCAATTGATTTATGCCTCTTATCATTTTGTACACTGCTTTCGAGTTGCCTCTCATCTTCCTTTGTTCCAAAGAGATTAGCTCTAGCTTGCTCAACCTATCTCCATTAGATATGCTCTCTAATCCAGGCAGTGTCCTGGTAAATTTCCTCTGCACTCTCTAAAGTTTCCACATCCTTCCTATAATGAGTCAATCAGAACTGAACACATATTCGAAGTGTGATCTAACCAGGGTTTGATAGAGCAACATTACCTCTATCAAGGCTCTTGAACTTAATCTCCTAATTAATGAACAGCAATGCACCAGACGCCTTCCACCCTATCAACTTGTGTGGCAACTTTGAAAGATCTATAGACGTGGACCCCGAAGATCCCTCTGTCCCTCCACACTGTTAAGAATCATACCATTAATCCTATATTCTGCCTCAAATTCACCCTCCAAAGTGAATCATTTAACACTTTTCTGGGTTGAACTGTATCTGACAGTTCTCAGCAAAGCTGTGCATCCTGTTGATGTCCCGTTTTAGCCCACGACAGCCATCTACACCAGGGGTCCCCAACCTTTATTGCCCCGCGGACCGGCCAACCGGGGGGAGGGGGGGTGGGTGTTCAAATAGGGTTAAACTCACCTCAACCTGTCTTTTACAGTTAGGGTTGCCAACTTTCTCACTCCCAAATAAGGGACAAAAGTAGTAGACAAATCCTGACGAAGGGTCCCGGCCCGAACATCGACTGTACCTCTTCCTATAGATGCTGCCTGGCCCACTGCGTTCACCAGCATTTTTTGTGTGTGTTGATGGGACACTTGTGTTTACCCCGAGAAAAACTACCATGACCACGAAGCCTTGCGCAGGCACCTGTGTGCACATGCGTGACGTGCGCATGCGCGTACGTGCTGATTTTTTTCCCACAAATCGGTTTTGGCTTAATCTTCCTGACTAGACTGTACGTACATTATTTCTACTTTATATAGGCTCTGTATTTATCATATCATTCCTGCTTTTACTATATGTTAGAGTTATTTTAGGTTTTATGTGTTATTTGGTAGGTTATTTTTTGGGTCTGGGAACACTCAAAAATTTTTCTCATATAAATTAATGGTAATTGCTTCTTCGCTTTACACCATTTCGGCATGAAAGATTTCATAGGAACGCTCTACCTTAGCGGGAGAAATATGGGACAAGGGCGGTCCCGTATGGGACAAACCAATTTAGCCCAATATATGCGATGTCCTGGCAAATACAGGACAGTTGGCAACCCTATGTTCCAGTTCAACAGTGTGTGACAGGGAATGAGGAAAGGTGCAGCTGACTCATATCGTTTCCTCGTGGCCCAGTAGCACATGCTTTGCGGGCCGGTGGTTGGGGACCGCTGATCTACACGATCCCAAAGTCCATCAACCTTTATATCATTTGCAACCTTACTAACCCACCCTTTCACTTCCACGTCCAAGCCATTTATAAAAATCACAAAGGGCAGGGATCCCAGAACAGACCTTTGTGGAACACCACTGGTCACAAACCTCCAGGTAGAATATGCTTCATCTGCAACCATGCTTCTTCCAACCATGGAAAGGGTGAGCTGTATCAGGTTCCTGAGTGTCAGTATCTCTTTGGATCTATCCTGGCCCTAACATATTGATGTAATTTCAAAGAAAGCACAACATCAGCCATACTTGTTCAGGAATTTGCCAAGAATTGGTATGTCACCAAAGACATTTACAAATTTCTACAGATTTGTGGTACAGAGCATTTTAACTGGTTGCACCACTGTCTGGTATGGAGGGGCCACTGCAAGGTATTGGGGAAAAAGCTGCAGAAAGTTGTAAACTCAGCCAGCTCCATCATGAGCACGAGCTTCCCAGGATCCAGGACACCTTCAAGAGGGTTTCATCCATCATTAAGGATGCCCATCACACAGCACGTGCTCTCTTCTCATTGCTGCAATCAAGGAGGAGGTACAGGAGCCTGAATAGATAGATAGATAGATAGATATACTTTATTAATCCCGAGGGAAATTGGGTTTCGTTCAACATACATTCAACATTTCAGGAACAGCTTCTTCCCCTCCGCCATCTGATTTCTGAATGGACAATGAACCCATGAACACAAACTCAGCATTTTTCCCTCTCTTTTTGCACTAGTTATCTAATTTATTTTTAATATACTTTTTATTGTAATGTATAATTTTAATTTCTTTGTTTTGCAATGTACTGCTGCCAGAAAACAACAAATTTCATGAAATATGCTCTGATATTAGACTTAATTCTGATTCAATGGGCAAGCCAGTTCTGAACTCACACAGCCATATTTTCCTCGATCCCATATCTCCTACCATGGGGAAGGCTCCTCTTTTTCTGATTCAGAGAAGACTGTGCTTCTACTGAACTAGTATGAACATGATTAATTTTCGACATTGGTGCACAAAGTTTTCATTATCATTATTGTTTCATTGGTACAAAATGATTGTTTAAAGGGAAACGAGAATATAGATTTGGAACATCAATAATTTGTTGAAATCTGAGTCTCACTGTTTTGTATAGAAACAAGTACTTTATAAATGAATATTTAAAATGTTCAAGATTTCTCATAGATGCACAATTTGATAGAAATTTGTTCTTTGCTTAATTAGATTCACCCACGAGATTCATGATCTCCAGTCATTGATCTAATATTTTTCATTGATTGCTACTCCCTGCCAATGCAGTCTGCCTATGTTTGATCCTGTAGTCAGCAGCTGGCATCCTGGAGCAATTACAAACCTAGTTTCATTTCTCTTAACTTGATAGCGCCCCCCCCCTACAATGTCTCTTCCCTATGTTAACCAAGGGTCTTGACAACCCTCTATCCAGATATGTATTTTCTTATTTAGGGCTCACTGGAACTGTTAGGAGCCCCTTAGTAACCTGAATGGAAATTTCCTCTGGGCATGACATACTGACGCACCAACGTCTGGCTCTTTCCTGGTCTAGCATCTGACCTCGCCTTTCCCTAGTCTTCTCCATTTTGCATCACTGACACTCCCACAGAAGAATGACAAGCTTAATGAAATTCAGTCACTCACTCACTACTTAATTCTTTACACAAAACGATAGTATCCTTGAATAAAATCTCTGTTTTTAAAACAATGCTGGTCAGTCCACTGCGGTATGCAGTAAATTCACAAAGAACTCTGAATTTAAGTTGCCAGCAATTATTTTAGGTATAATGGCAAATCAAATCTTTGTGTGCAAATCAAGGAAATGACAGTCACATTTAGAAGTGATCCCACTTTAGCAGAGTACGGTATATGTATATTGTAAATGCACAGGCTTCTATTGAGAAAAAGAATAGGTCCCAGTATTTGTTCTCAATGTTTAACACTAATTGGACTTCAAACATAAATTAATTTTACATTTTGTTTCCTGAAAGGACAATTTTTTTCCCTTAGGAATGCAATGTTGCAGTGCTGAGAAGGGCTTTATAGCTCACTACATTAGATAATTTATTTCTGTGGTCTACCCTTAAAACTGATGAGTACAAATATATATTTTCAGTTTAAATGATTATAAGTCACAGTTACAGCTGCATTCAACAGCATTCTGAGTTCAGCTCATGTCAACAGTATAATCCGGATTTATTCTCCTATTACAGTATAACGAGGTCAAATGGGTTTTGGCTGTCTTCCTAAGCTAGTAATGGAAGGCAGAAGTCCACATTAGACCAATCCCATCATCTTTACTCAGGAGTGATTGATTCAATCTATCCCCTTGGGGCCTCAGCATATAAGCCAAGCTTGAGCATGAATGGAGCGAGTGAGCATTAAGTTTCATTCAGAAAATGGAGGAAAGGAAAGACTAGAATTCCCAGTTAGACAGGGCAGAGTGTACAATTTTAGCAGCTGCTTCCTTTGCCAGATTACTTGATACGGACATTACAGCAGCAGGCATGCCCAGAGTAAAATGACACCAGTGCTCTGCTTGTGTGCACAATTGAAGTCCAGTGAATGAGGATGTCCCACTCACATTGTGCAGAGATAACAAGAACTGGATGGTCTGAATTCCATTCGAAATACTACTTCCAGCTACACATCATTGTTGGTAAGCTTCAAGTAAGTGATGCAAGTTATGTGGAGGGAACAAGAGCAGCCTCACATGGTAATGCAGATAATTCATTTACAAGGTCACAATGCAGTTTCCAAGTCCTGAATTTTGGATACATCAGCTGGGCGGGCCTACTTACCTATCATTTCGGTGGGGGAATACAAAACCTCGCTGTATTTTGTAAGACCTATGATAAAAGTCAAAGTTGTCGTCTTTACCGATGATTTCTAAACAATTGCAAGATTATTGAATAGTACTCTAGAGATGATCAATCATTTATAAAGAGAAAAATTTTGCAGTAAAGAACCCTGTAAAATAATATTCTCATAAAATGTAGAAGATATCAAGGAGTTGTAAAACAAATTGGTGAATTGAAGCTTGCTGGTATCCTAATGGTTGAGGTGATTGATGGAGTGAAGAAAATTTTCTGATTGCCAATGCACATTGCTGGTACAGAGAGACTTGATGGGGTGAAAACTTATAGATTAAGTGGATATATTAGCTGATATGGTATGCTAGGGATCCTTGTTGGTGTCTAACTAGAAAGTAGAAATGTTTGTATAAAAGTCATAATGTTATGATGGCCAGATAGATGAAGGAAAAGGAGATGAAGGATGTGTAACAAAGGGTTTAAGCTGGTTCAATTATACAGCTAGTCCAATAGGCTGGGCCACATCATTTCATTAATCAACTGTACATGTTGCTGCAAAATGAAGCCAAGTATAACATTTCTATTCAAAACAAAATTTTGGAAGCTTTTATTTTGTTTGAATTGTATACATTCCAAATAGAGTTCAAATAAAATTAAGGCCAAAAAAAATGGAGGAGTCTCAATTCCAGTTGAAAAGATAAAGTAATGAGCTGATTCAGACTTATCAGACATACTGAGGTACAACTAAAGAAACTGTAAATTATATATGCACAGATTACATATCAACATTAGAATTTAATTTGGTGTCACAGTGCAACTTAGTTTTAGTTGTGTTTTAATTGTGTTCATGATTTTGAATCTAATGTCCATTATTTTTGAATCTGTACGCCCTGAATGATGAGCTCTGTACTTAGCCCATCTGAACTTGACCTGAATTTGTATGCATCTAAGATACCAGTTTTCCCTCTAGTACTGTTTCATGTTTCTCTCTGCAGTAGACCAGGGTCTTGTCTATCTGTATCATTTCACTGATTTTTTCACTCTTCATCAGTTCACCACTATACCAATATAAGTATCATTACTAAATTTTGACATATCATTATAGCCATAGAATTATACAACATAAAACAGGCCTTTTGGTCCAGCTAGTCCATTCAGACTGTGATGCACACCTAAATTAGTCCCATTTGCCTACTTTTGGCCCAGGTCCCTTGAAACATTTTCTATGCACGTAACTGTGCCAATGTTATGGAATCTTACAGAACAGAAGCAGTTGTCCATCCTGACCAAAATGCCGATCTAAACTAGTCCCATTTGACTGTGTTTGGCGCATATCCCTCTAATCTTTTTGTATTCACATACCTGTTCAAATGTCAGAGTCTTGCAGCATTGAAACAGGCCTTCCAGTCCAACTCATCCATATCTAAGCTAGTCCCCCTTGCCCACATTTGGCCCATATCCCTCAAACTGTTCCTGTTCACGTGCCTGTCCAAATGCCTTTTAGATGTTGTTATTTTACCTGCCCCAACCACGTCCTCTGACAACTCATTGCATGTATGTACCACCATCTTTGTGAAGGCATTTGATAAGGTGCCGCACAAGAGACTTATAAATGAGATACAGATGCGTGGAGTCGGAGGAAGTGTATTGGCATGGATAGTGGATTGGCCAACCAATACAAGGCAGGGAGTTGGTATAAATGGGTGTTTCTCTAGTTGGCAGTCAGTGGTGAGTGGGGTGCTGCAGGGGTCAGTGCTGGGCCCGCAGCTATTTACCATTTACATTGATGAATTGGAAGAGGGGACTGAGTGTAGCAGAGCAAAATTTGCCAATGACACTAAACTGAGTGGAAAAGCAAATTGTACAGGGGATGTGGAGAGTCTGCAGAGGGATATACAAATGTTTGTAGATAGGTTAAGTGAGTGGGCCAACGTCTGGCAGATGGAATACCATGTTGGTAAAAGCGAGGTCATCCACTTTGGAAAGAATAATAGAAGAGCAGATTATTATTTAAATGGTGAAAGATTGCAGCATGCTGTTGTGCAGAGGGACTTGGGAGTGCTTGTGCATGAATCGCAAAAGGTTGGCTCGCAGGTAGAACAAGTTATTAAGAGGCAAACGGAATGTTAGCCTTCATTGCTAGAGGGATTGAATTCAAGAGCAGGGAGGTCACGCTGCAACTATGCAGGGTACTCGTGAGGCCACACCTGGAGTACTGTGTGCAGTTCTGGTCTCCATACTTGAGGAAGGATATACTGGCTTTGGAGGCAGTGCAGAGGAGGTTCACCAGGTTGATTCCAGAGATGAAAAGGTTAACCTATGAGGAGAGATTGAGTTGCCTGGGACTATACTCTCTGGAATTCAAAAGAATGAGAGGGGATCTTATAGAAACATACAAAATTTTGAAAGGAATAGATAAGATAGAAGTAGGAAAGTTGTTTCCATTGGTAGGTGAGACTAGAACTAGGGGACATTGCCTCAGGATTCAGGGGAGAAGATTTAGGACGGAGATGAGGAGAAACTGTTTTTCCCAGAAAGTGGTGAATCTGTGGAATTCTCTGCCCAGGGAAGCAGTTGAGGCTTCTTCACTAAATATATTTAAGATACAGTTAGATAGATTTTTACATAGTAAGGGAATTAAGGGTTATGGGGAAAAGGCAGTAAGGTGGAGCTGAGTTTATGGACAGATCAGCCATGATCTTATTGAATGGCAGGGCAGGCTCGATGGGCCGGATGGCCTACTCCTGCTCCTATTTCTTATGTTCTTATATAAGAAGTTGCCACCCAGGTTCCTATTAAATCTCTCCCCTCTCACCTTAAACCTATACCCACTGGTTCTTGATTTCCCAATCCTGGGAAAAATGCTGTGCACATTCATCCTATCTATGCCCCTCATGATATTTTACACTTATATGCAATCACCCTTTCATCTCCTATGCTCCAAGGAATAAAATCCTAGCCTGCCTAACCTCTTCCTTTAAAACCAGTCCCTCAAGTCCTGGCAACATATACTTCAGTCCTTTCTACACTTTCCAGATTAATAACATCTTTCCTACAAGAGAGTGACTGAAACACAATCCTCCAAATGCAGCCTGGCTAATATCTTGTACAATTCCAACATTACATCTCAATTTCTATACCCAGTGGTCTGATGGGTGAATACCAGGGTGGCAAAAGTTTTTTTTTTCTCAACATTGTCTACCTGTGATGCCATCGTTAGGGGAATTATGAAATTGTACTCCTAATTCTGTCTGCTCTGCAACACTCTCCGGGGTCTTATCATTCAAGTTCTACTCTGGTTTAACACTTCAAAATGTACTTATCTAAATTAATCTCTGCCATTCCTCAGCCTGCTTTCCAATTTGATCAAGATCCCACTCTACTTCTTGAAAACCTCTTTCACTGCCTACATCACCATTCTCTTCATTTCCTAACCCTAGGAGAACACTGGACAATCCAGTCCCTTGTAATTTTTACAAATATAACTCTATAACGTTTGGCAGTCGTATCCTGTCTTTTTCAATAACTATTTTAAAACTAATAGGATTATGGTCATTGATCCTAAAGTGTTCTCAGCCACTTGTTCAGCCCCATTTCCTAAGAGGAGATCAAGTGCCACCCCTTCTCTTGTAGGTCCATCTACATATTACTTAGCCAAACCATCTTGGGACACTCAACAAATTCTGCCCCAGCTTATCCCTTAGCACCAAGGCAGTCCCAGTCAATATGAGGGAAGTTACAATGACCTACTATTTCAATCATATTATTCCTATATATTTGCTTCAATAATTTTATTTTATTCCTTCGTTCAAATCAATGAAGTAATTGAAGTATTGGTCATCACAGTAGTGTAGTGGTTAGTGCGATGCTATTACAGCTCAGGGTGTTGGAGTTTGGAGTTCGGAGTTCAATTCTGACGTCGTCTGTAAAGTGTCTGTAAGTCACTAAGAAAGTACAGGTTCAGCAAGAAGTACCTCCATCAGTGTGGAAATTCCTTATTTTGATATTGTGAACATAGAAAAAGAATTTTATGAATGTGTGCTGCATCAGATGTGGATAGTACATAAAAGAAAATACAGGAAACATGCCAAAGGTTTCTTGATGCACAGAGCTGGGAGGGAAGCTGAGGAGCCTGCATTTTGCATAAAATCCCTTTCAGTCATAAATTTGACTATTATATCCCCTAATCCTTCTTTAACAAACTACTCCCAAGTGTGAATGCTCCATTCACACTTTAATGATGAATTGGATGCAACACTGGCAGTCTCCAAACTGTAGACTTTTTATGATGTGATATCACTCAGACTCTGCAGGTTTTGGAAAAGGAGCTTAAAAGTTGAATTGAAGTCCAATTTAAGAGTGGAAAAAGCTGAGATACAATACTGTGCAGCAGTCTTAGGTACATATAGATAGCTAGGTTGCCTAAGAATTTTGCACAATACTGTATACTGTGTCTTTCCAGTTACCAAAGTGCACTTAATACTACTGAGCTAATACAAATTGAAGCAGTCACACTTATTTCCCAACCACTTTCCTATTTTAGCTAATATACAGTACTGCGCAAGAAGGAAAAATCACCAAACGTTAATATGGTCTCTTATAGACAGAGACAAATGAAATTACATTGGGTCCAGGACATTTGCACAGAAACCCACTTGTGGCTTCAGAGAAGGAAATGGTGGGGTGGGGGGGACAAAAGCCCTCATAGCAACAGTGGAAAATAACAGGTCCAGAGAGATGAAGGATCTGAAAGAAGTTGTCACTCGTAAAATGATAGTAATAGGTTTGAAAGCTAATAAATTCCCAGAACTAACATCCTGAATAGGTTTTCAAGGAGGTCACTATGGAGATATTGAACGCACTGGCTCACGCCTTCTAAAGTTCTATAGACCCTAGAATTGTTCCCAGAGATTAGAAGGTCTTGAATGTAAAACTTCAATTTAAAAAAATACAAGAGACAAAATGAAAGAACTACTGATGTGGTAGTTTAATTTCAATAGAAGGGAAGTTGGACTATTATTATTTAAAAATTGGTAATGGAGCAGTTGGAAAATTATAACAATGGGCACGATAATAAGAACTTTGAAAGGGTAATCATTTTCCAGAAATATGTTAGAGATTCTTGAATTGTAACTGGTAGAATAAATAAAGAACAGTGGAGCAGAGAATAAAATCAATAATAATGGTATTTTATTATGACAATGGAGGAAGTAATTTGGCTTATTGTTTATGGCAGAATGCAAACCCATGCCTCACCTTTCTCTCGTTTGTTTTCTCTCACATTCTCTTCAACTCCACTCTGATTCTCTGATGAGAATTAACAATTAACAAGAGACAATTAATGTACAAACAACAAGTCATTAAATGGGAAACCAGAGCAACCATGGGCAACATAATCACAGGGAGAACATGCAAATTTGACACAGGTAGCATTGGAGGCCAGGATTGAACCAGAGTCACTGGAACTGAAGCTGGAGTTCTCCCTGCAGCACTCTGGTTATCTTGTGATCCTTGAGTTAGGATGCGAGGACCATGGGGTATCATAAGGACTGGTGCTTGGCCCAGGTTCTTGAAATCTTTGTGAATGGTTCTGATGGAACAGGGTTGGGGGGAGGGAGTGGTGAAGAGGGGGTAGGCATGAAGTATTAAAGACTGTTGATTATGTACAACTGATTTGTGAGGAGGATGCAGAGATCCTTCAAGGGGATATGAAAGGACAAAGTGAATGGTTGAAGACAAGCACAAACACAGAAGTCTTCAGATGCCGGAAATCCAATGCAACACACACAAAATGCTGGAGAAATTCAGTAGGTCAGGCAGCATTTATGAAAATGAATAGATAGTCAATGTTTTGGGCTGAGACCAAAGAAGTTGGAATATTGCGTGGGAGAAATGAAACTATACACATTAGTATAGGAAATAGAAAAGCAGATTTTTTTTAAAATGGTGAGGAATTGAAGAACAATGGTATTTAATGGGAACTGTTAGTCAAGTTGAGTTTATTGTCATATGCACAAGTATGTTAAGGTATGGTGCAATGGGAAACTTGATTACAGCAATATCACAGGCACGTAGGTATAGATAACATCACAATATAAGAAATATGAATTACGTCAAGCAGTGGAGAGACAGAGAGAAAATAGACTGCAAAAAAACAAGGAAGTGATTTTAAAAAGACACGTCCATGCAAATACATGTACACGTACACAGTGAAAGTAAACATGCAGGTAGAACAAAAAGTTTAGAAAGGCAATTAACACTTTCACCTTTATTGTAAAGGAATGCAAATAAAGGGGTAAAGATAGTCATAGACTCACAGCCAGGAAACAGTACTCCTTCAGCCTATTTCTGACTTTGCCAACCCTAAGTATCACACTTGTCTGTAGCCATCTATGCCATGACATTTCAAATGCTCATCTAATCATTTTGTGAGCGTACCTGCCCTCACCTACTCTTTCATTCAACATACTCCAGGTTTCAACCACTATCCAGATTCAAAAAATTCTTCCTCAACTTCCATCTAAGGCTCACATCCTTTATTTTAAGCACATGCCTGCTGGTTATAGACACTACTGCTATGGGGGTAAGTTTCACACCTTCTCCCCTATCTATGATGTTCATGATTTTGTATACCTCAGTCAGTTCAACCCTCAGCTTTCCCTTGTCAAAAGGAAACAAACCCAGTCTATCCAGTGTCCCCTCAAAGCTCTTATCTTCTGTGCTCATATTCTTTCTTATCCAACTTATTAACCAGAGCTGTTCCCTTCAGAGATCCTTGGAAATCTGTACTCGGTGGCCACATTATGATGTAAAAGAGTGGCCTTATAAAGTGGTCTTAGAAAGTCGTCTTCTGCTTTGTGTGGCATTCTGCTGCTGTACCCCATCCACTTCAATATTTGATGTGCTGTGTAATTAGAGATGTTCTTCTGTACACCACTTGGTTATGAGCTATTGTCACTTTCCTGTAATTTTGAACCAGTCTGGATATTCTCCTGACCTTCCTCATTAACATAGCACTTCTGCCAACAAAACTGCCACTCATTGTTGTTTTTTGTTGTTTTTCACGCTATTCTCTGTAAACTCCAGAGACTGTTGTGCACGATAATCTCAGGAGATCAGCGGTTTGTGAGATACTCAAACCAGCCTGGCACAAACAATCATTCCACGTTCAAAGTCAATTAGATCACATTTCTTCACCATTCTGATGTTTGGTCTGAACAACAGCTGAACCTCTGGACCATGACTGCATGCTTTTATGCCTTGAGTTGCTGCTACATCATTGGCTGATTAGATATTTGCGATAATGAGCAGGGTGTACCTAATAAATTGGTCACTGAGTCAAGGTCCCTCTCCTTCTGTTCCTTGGTACTTCCTAAAGTACTATCATTCAGTGCATATAATACAGCCACTTTAGTCCTGAAATGTATCAGATGGCACTTTTTTCAAGATTGAATTCCATGTACATTTCTCAACACATTTTACCAACTCAATAGTATCACCTTGTAGCTGAAAGACTATTATGCCTACTATAAACAACACCATCAATCTTCTTGTCATCTGCAGACTTGTTAAACATACCTCCTATATTTACATCCAGATTGTAAATGTATATAACAATCTTCAAAGGTCCCAGCATCGATCCCTCTGGCAGGCTATTGGTTAAAAGTTTCCAATAACAGAAGCAGAAATTAACCATAACCCTGTCTCCAATTACCTGACCTATTGTGTATCCAACTTGCCAATTGCCAGCATTTCACTGGCTCCTTCTTTAGAACCAGTCTCCATTGTGGAACCTTGCCAAAGAACCTAAAGAAATCCACTTAAATTACAGTGAATGCTCTAGCCTCATTAACAGACTGAGTCCCTTTGGAAAAATTCAATCAAATTATTCAGACAGGATCTCCCTCTAACAAACCCATGCTGACTATCCTTGATCAATCTCTGCCTTCCAACTGAAGGTTAATCGGGTCTTTTTTTTTCAATAATTCCACTGATAATTACATTTTGTAACTTCATGGCCTGGAATTACCTGGGTCTAACCCTACTGAACTTAATGAATAAAGGTGTCTTGCTATCCTGCAGTCATTTGGCACATTTTAGGTGACCAAAGAAGATTTAATAATTTCTGTCAAAGCCCTTGAAATTTCCTCTCCTGCCTCCTACGGCAGCCTGGGATACATCACATCAGGTCCTGGATTTATCTTTAAGCCTGCTAAGACATGTAATACCACCTCTTTCTCAATTCCACAGTTCCCTTGCCTGAATTCTCCAGCTACAGCGTCCTTCTCCATTACAAATACATATGAGAATGGTACATTTAAAGCCTCACCAACATCTTCTAGCTCCTTGCAAAGATTGCCACTTTGGTACCTAATAAACCTTACTGTCCTGCTAGTTACCCTTTTGCTTGCTTCTCTTATCTGCAATTATATATGGTCTCAGAGAGCACAGTGGTCAGATCTGGTCTTCTACCTAACTATGTACTTGCACCACAGGGAACGCAGCAAAGGTTTACCAAAGTGAGACAACTCATCACCTCAGGACAGCTGAACGTGAACAATAAATACTGACCTTCGAAAGCAGGCCTGCATCCTCTGAATGGCGTTTATTAAATGCAACTTCTAATTTAGATTGGTCTCTTTTGGATACTATTTTCTGAAGAAAACTCAATGAACATTCTAACTTTTCACTAGGAGTGACACATAAATGACACACTTGCGACAGAGCCAAATTCACTGTTCTGATTTCCATTTACATAAAAATCTTAGCAATTTTGGCCGTGTGGCTATGGTTATCGGTAGAGTAGGTGCGTAGAAATTAAATAAATTATGTACTGCTGTTTGCACTGCTGTTCCCAAGTTACAAAATGGAATAAAATATCAACCTACCTGTCCAATGGGGTGAATTTCAGTTAGTTCTGAATAGTATGCTGGAGGGTGCACTGGGGACAAAACCACTCAGATATTAATTCTGTTAATTCTGCCACTTTCACTGAAGTCAGAAAAATATTGTTCAAGCAAAATCAACATCAGAACGTGCATCAACAGATATTACACATATGGTTCTGTGAAAATGGTTTGTTAACATATGGTTTCAGCTTGCCTTTGATTTCTAACTGTGAAGAATTACAACCAATGGAGGCTGAGGCTCGAAGTTCACAGAAGGATAAAATGGCTAGATATTGTCATTGTCTCCCTTCAGATCCCAAGGTAGAGGTGGCATTGACCTGGATTCTGGTTATTTATAACATGGAAATGAACCTGGATTGCAGATCATTAACAAATGAGTATCAGCAAAATGACCTTTGATTTGTTATTCAAAACAAAGTCACATGTGTTCTCTATGAACGTCAAGGTTAAGTTCTGCAAGAGTGCTTTTAATTATCAGTAACTTTTGCATGAAATCAGCTTAAAGCATGGAAGAATACAGTACATAAGCAGTATTTATACTGTTTCAGTGGGATTTTCAATGGATTGTGTCGCATTGGCAGACCAAGAATTCATCAATGGAAATTGAACTGTCAAACTGATAGCAAGCTTCCTCATATAACTCTTAGCTGATTGTCAGGGTTAAATGTATGGTAAACAAATGTAAATATTTTCATCACTAGAAATGAAATAACATAGAACATTGCACAGAGCAGCACATAGTACAACACAGGAGCAGAGTCCTTCTGCTCATTTCATCTGCCAGCATGTAATACATATACTTCCACCCTGAATATTCATGTGCCTGTCTGCAAGCCTCTTGAATGCCACTACTGCTACAGTTTCACTAGCACCCCTGACAGTGCATTCCAGGCACCTACCTCTCCCTATGTAAATTAAAAAAAACTGCCCTACACATCCCTTTTACTCTAGTCCCTCTCACCTTAACGTTAAGTCCTTGACTATCTGCTGTTTCTACCCTGGAAGGAAGATTTTACCCATCTATGGCTCTCATAATTTCATGATCTTCTATCAGGAAGGATGTGCTTACATTAGAGAGGGTTCAAAGGAGGCTAAAGAAAACCATTCAGGGATTGAAAGATTTATCATATAAGGAGCGTTTGATGGCTCTCTGGAATTCAAAAGAATGGGGGAAGATTTCATTGAAACCTATCGAATGTTGAATGGCTTCGATAGAATAGATTTGGAGAGGATGTTTCCTATGGTGTGGGAGTCTAAGACCAGAGGACACAGCCTCAGAATAAAGGGATGTCCACTTAGAACAAAGATGAGGAGGAATTTATTTTGCCAGAGATTGGTGAATCTGTGATATTTGTTGCCACAGTGACTGTGGAGGCCGAATCATTGGGTATATTTGAGGCAGAGGTTGATAAATTCTTGATTAGTCGGGGCATGAAGGGATACAGGGGGAAGGCAAAAGGTTGAGGCTGAGGGAAATGGATCAGCTATGTTGGAATGGTGGAGTGGATTCAGTGAACCAAATGGCCTAACTCTGCTCCTATGTCTTATGGTCTTCCCTCAGACAGGGAGAAGAATCCTAGTTTGTCCAGTCTTCCCTTATTACTAATACCCTTTAACCCAAGTAATATCCTGGTGAACCTCTTCTTCACCTTCCCCATATGGAACACCACTGGTCACACATCTCCAGCCAGAATCAAAATCAGCTTTTATTTCACTGACATCTGTGGTGAAATTTGTTGCTTTGCCGCATCAGTACAGTACAAAACAAAAAAAAAACTAGTACAAAAAGAGATGAAAATAGTGAGGTAGTGGTTCATGGGTTCATAAACCATTCAGAATTCATCCCTCTGTCTTCTATGGCCAAGCCAATCTTGAATTCAATCTACCAAGTGTCCATTGATCCCATGTGCTTTCATTTTCTGGGTGAGGTTACTGTAAAGGATTTGATGAAAGCTTTACTGAGGTCTATGTTTGCACTATACACTGCCCTGCCCTCATCAATAATTTTTGTCACCTCCTCTAAAAATTCCATGAACCTTGTAAGACATGACTCTTCTGCACAAAGCCATTCTGAATGTCTGTCAAAAGCCTTGGCTTTTCCTGATGTTAATACATCCTATCCCTAAGAACCTTCTCCAATAATTTCCCTATAGTCTAACACTGGCCTATAATTTCTTAGCTTGTCTCTGTTACCTCTCTTAAATAAAAGAACAACCTGGGATAGATCCCACCACACTCTCGTGATATACCACTTTAATGTTCTTGAAGAGCCTCAATGGCTCCTTTTTGATATTAAAGTACCTCAGAATATCAACATATCCCTCCCTGATCTCACTATCCTCTGTGCACTTCTACTCAGTTAAAAAGGATGGCAGAACACTTGTTTAGTGCTACATAATAGATTTCTATTAACTTTAGAAATGTAGTCTACCAACTTACAAATGCATGAAAGGATTATGGAATTTTTGCAAACTACTCTCCTTTAAGCTGCTGTTACATTCTGTCTGAAAGCACTAATTCCCTAATAAAACCCTTGGGACATGGCTCCTTGCTAGCAGCATGGAAGTCCCACAGAAATGGGGCATGAAAGGGTGTGGAGAGTAGGTATGAGCACACTTGACACCGAACTGAAACCTTCGAGCGTACATTCTGCTCAGCAATGTCTGCAATATGAGTTTGCACATTAAGTGGTGGGACCCATGCTCAATGTTTAAGAGAGGTTGGGACAGGTACATGGATGGTAGGGGTAAAGAGGGCTATGGTTTCAGTGCAGGTCGATGGGAGTAGGCAGTTTAAATGGTTTGGCATGGACTAGATGGGCCAAAGGGTCTGTTTCTGTGCTGTACTTTTCTATGACTCTATAAAAACTTTGGATTTGCAGACTTACAGCTGAAATAATGCATTATAAATATGCTTTATTACCTAAAGCTGGTTTGACCACTTATCAACATTTTGGGTTTCAATGTGCCATTTGAACCTCAGGGATTATGTGGCATCCCATTCATGTCATTGGCTTGTGCATCCAAGAAAAAAATAATCCACTCAGACTTCAAAATCGTACTTGTCTGTCCATGCAGAGTAACTGCTGCCACATATTCTCTCATTTCACCAGTGACAATTTACGTGGGTTAGATTGGAATGCGGATTGGTGCTCTTTCCTGTAATGAGTGGGAAATGGAGACGCAAAGTAAAGTTAGTGCAGGGAACATGGCCAATGGCTGTGCTGGTAGTAGCAAGGTTATCATGATGATTTATACCAGAGAGGCAAAAATAAATGTTTGATGGTCTGGAAGTGTATTAGCTGCTGAAAACCAAGATTACTCTTAACTGAGATGGAGATAGAGCACAAAAGCATGAAGCTTTTCTATCACTTACAACCTTTTTGGTTTCTACCACAATTATTTGGAATGATAATCCATTGTGCATTAGGGACTGTGAACTGATTGCTCTTTGAGGCCAATGTGTGTACATCTGGTAATGGATGTTTACTTTTGCCTGACCAATACTTGGATAAATGTAAATAAATCATTTATCTGGTTACATTTCCAGTAAGATGGCTCTGTTAAGTGGTGACTTATTGCATGCAGCTCCAATGGGAATCATCAAATTTTCCCATTTAGGACTATGGCAGCTGAAATCCACAGTCACAGCTACAGTTACTTCAGTAAGGGGCATCAAAACTGATGAACCTCAGACGGCAGACTCGGGTCATGAGTGAATTTAGTCTTTAAGTATAAGGAAGCAGAGACACTGTGCCAGTTTACACATATGATTGAAACACAGAGACTTTAGACTTCCACACCTGACTATTCTGCTGGCAAATGAACAGTCTCTGAAAAATAAAATTGAAGACCTTAGAGCCAGATTACTTTAGTAGGCGGACATCAAGGACTGCTGTGTACTCCACTTTATGAAAACATGGCTCACACCAGCAATATCAGATTCAGTGCTGCAGCTCGATGGCTTCATCATTCACCCTTTTAAAGGAAATGGAGATGGAGTATGTTTTATGATTATCTCATCACGGTGCACAAATGTAGCAGTTCTGTCTCAGTCCAACTCACCCAACCTACATAGAACATCTAGCAGCCAAATGTCATCCATTCTATCTGCTGAGAGAGTTTTCCATCATCATCCTTGTAGCAGTGTACATACCATTTCAGGCCAATATCAGACAGGTACTGGAGGAGCTGAGCAATGTATAGTAATTAACAGGCTTAAAACAGCACACGCTGATGTCTTCCCCACCATTGCAGGAGATTTAATCCAAGCCAGCTTGAAGAAGTCCCTGAACAACTACCACCAACATATCACCTGTGGAACCAGAGGAGCCAACACATATGACCACTGTTATACAATCATCAAGATTGCTCACTGTGTCACCCACACCCACTCTTTGGAAAGTCTGATTATCTGGCTGTACTTTTACTCCCATCGCATAGGCAGAGACTAACGACTGTAGCAACAATGGTGAGGACTAAGAAGGTATGGTCAAGGGAGCTGGAGGAGTGCTTACAGGACTGCTTTGATTATATGGACTGGACTCATCTTAGGGATTTGTCTTTGAGATGAGTGTGTCTTCGAGAACAAACCAAAAGCTGTGGATGAACCAAGAGATTTGTAATCCGCTGAGGGCCAGATCTGTGGCAATCAAGACCAGTGATCCAGAGATATACAAGAAGTTCGGGTACGACCTACAGAAGATAATTTTAAGGGTGAAAACATAATTGCAATTGAGTTTAGAGATGGAATTGGTTGCCTTTCAGCTCTGGCAGGGAATGCAGGACGTTTTTTCCTATAAAGCGAAACCTAACCATGAGTGGCTATGATGCTTCATTCCCAGATGAACTCAATGTTTTTTATACACATTTTGAAAGAAAGAATTAAACTACACCACTGCAAATCCCTACATGACCTGATGACGCTGTGATCTCTGTCTTGGAGGCTAAAGTAAAAAAATCTTTTAAGAGGGAGAACCCTTGCAAGGCATCAGGCTCTGAAAACAGGTGCCAACTAATTGTCAGGAGTATTCAAGGATATCTTCAATCTCCCATCTGCTTCAAAAAGACAACAATCATTCCATTGCCCATGAAGAACAGAGTGAGCTGTCTCAACCACTATCACTCAGTGGCACACACATCTACTGTGATGAAGTGCTTTGAAAGGTTGGTCATGGCTAGAACTAACTCCTGCCTAAGCAAGGATCTGGACCCACTGCAATTTGCCTATTGCCACAATAGGTCTACAGCGGATGCAATTTCACTGGCTCTCCAATCAGTCTGGGATCACCTGGACAATAGTAATACCTATGTCAGGCTGCGATTTATTGATTACAGCTCAGTGTTCAACACAATCACACCCTCAGTTTTAATCAATAGGCTTCAAAACCTGGGCCTCTGTGCCTCCATCTGCCATTGGATCCTTGACTTCCTCACGGTGAAAACACAGTCCGTGTGGATTGGAAATAACATCTCCTCCTCGCTGACAATCAACACTGGTACACCTCAAGGATACGTGCTTAGCCCACTGCTCTACTTTCTCTACACCCACAATTGTCTGGCTAGGCCCAGCTGAGATGCCATCTATTAAATTTGCTGATGACAACTATTTTTGGCAAAATTTGAGATTGTGGCTAGGAGATAGAAAGATCAGTTGGTTGGTGTCGTGACAACAATCTTGCACTCAGTGTCAGTAGATCAAGGAATTGATTGTGGACTTTAGAAAGGGGAAGTCAAGGGAACACACACCAGTCCTCAAAAAGGGATCAGAATTGGAAAGGGTGAGCAGTTTCAAGGTGGCATCTATTATTAAGGACCCCCATCATGCAGGACATGCCCTCTTCTCATTGGAGAAGGTACAGGAGCCCAAAGATACCCAGCATTTTAGGAACAGCTTCATCCCCTCCGACATCAGATTTATGACTAGAGAATGAGCCCATGAATACTAGCTCAGTAATTGTTTCCTCTCTTGTTGTACTACTTATTTAATTTTATCTATCTATCTATATATATATATATATATATATATATATATATATATATATATATACAGAATATGTCTCTGTATCTATTAATACTCTGTAGTTCTTATTATTTTGTATTGCAATGCACTGCTACCACAAATCAACAAATTTCATGCCAGTAGTATTTAATATTACTGTAATATTAAATCTGATTCTGGTTCCTGAAATCCAAATATAAACCTGAATATTGTGTTGTAATAATATTCAGATCAGAACACTGTTTTACACCAAACATTTCAAAAGTGATCTGAAACCTGTTACATCTGTGTTCTCTTTCTGCTTGGCCATGACAAATTAAAGATAATCCTCTCTTTTTTTTCTGTCTTCCTCTTTCTTCAGTCTTCTAAACCTCTAAAGTTTTCTTTCTATCTCCTTTGAATGGCTGGGCAATTTTGCATTGTTCTATAAATGGGCACAAATATGTTTGTGTGATTATTGTGAATTAAGTCACTCGTTTCAATAAACTCTTTTCAATATCTCACCACCACTTTCTAACTTCCTTCCAATTGCCAGCTTGCAGAGAGCCTCGTTTCTTGCAGGGAAACAAGGACACAGAAATCTGATTGTTTTTCTACTTTGCAATTATGAAATTTTAAGCGAATCTTCATTATTTAAGCGCAAGCTGGAGATCTATTCTGAGATGTGTGATCTGGTTCACATATGGCCCTGTCAAGAGACAATTACCCATGATTGTTTATTGGAGTGGGGGATGGGTAGAACAGCAGGAGCTGAAACATTGTAAATAAAGCATTAAATCAGGCCATATCCTCATGCATTATTTTCAGTTCAAGTTTTTTTAATAGTTCACCGACAACCAAATTCTCTTCTATGCTGCACATTCAGTCCTTCAGCACTTATTAGGATGCTCAAACATCAGCCATCGGATCAGCTATTGCCTCATTGAATGGTACAGCAAGTTCAAAAGGCCAAGTGGCCTACTTCTGTTCCTAATTTGTTTGCTCATGTGAGGCATCTTCAGCAATTGAGCGATGTCTTTTTTCAAATATCTGTAGTAATATATATTGAAAATTTCAATGCAGGTGACACAGGCTGGTAGTGTTGCAGATAATTTATTCGGTTGTTGTAGGTAACTAGGGGAGATTGACAGACTGCAGAGCTGAGTTGAGAAGTGACAAATGGAGCTCGATCCAGAAAGGAGCGAAGTGATACACTTTGGAAGGTCAAATTTAAGGTTAGAGTACAAGTTTAATGGTAGGATTCTTAGAAATGTGGAGAAACAGCAGGCTCTTGGGGTTCGTGTCCATAGATTCCTTAAAATTGCTGCACAAATTGATAGAGTGGTTAAGAAGTCGTATGGTGTGTAGTTGTGGATTGAGTTCAAGAGCAATGAGGTAATTTTGAAGTTCTATAAAACTCTAGATAGACCACACTTGGAGTATTCTGTTCATTTCTGGTCCCCTCCTTATAGAAAGGATGTGGAAGCTTTAGAGAGTGAGTAGAGGACATTTACTAGGATACTGCTTGGATTTAGAGAGAAAGCCTTATGAGGAAAAGTTGAGCGATATAAGACTTTTCTCTATGAAGTGAAGGAGAGTGAGAGGTGACTTGATAGAGGTACACAAGATGAAAAGAAAGATGCTATTGAGTGGATAGTATGGGCACAATTTAAAGATGATTGGAAGAAAGTATAGGGAAGATGTCAGAGAAGTTTTTTACAGAGTACTAAAGTGCATGGAACATGCTTTTGGGGTGGTGGTAGAGGCAAATATATAGGGTACATTTAAGAAACTATTAGATAGGCACATGGATGAAAGAAAAATAGAGATACACATGGGAGAGAAGGGATAGATTGATCTTGGTGTAGGTTAAAAGGATAGCACAACATCATGGGCCTGTACTGTGCTATACTGTTCTTTGTTCTGTTCCTGGTCGGTCACTCTACCTTTGAATACACATAGGATTTTTTAAAAACTCAATGCAGCATGCAGACACATTAAGATAAATGAGATGGTCATTCTGGGCCCTTATCCAAGCCAGTCAACATAGACTATAAAATCACTTGGCATGTTGCTTCTGCATTGTTGCCTGCTGCTGGCAGCAGGGGCTGGAGTCGAAGCATTCGGCAGAGATGGTGCTCAGTGCCCGGTGTCAGAGGGCTGGTCGGAGCTCGAATTTTTCGGATGACTCAGAGTCGGACTGTGGTTGGGTATGGCAGGGAGAGTTATCTTCCTTCTGCTGTCTGTGTGAGATGTGGGACTTTCGAGAGACTTTGAACTTTTTTACCGTGCTCATGGCCTGTTTTTCATCAAGTTACAGTATTGCTTGCACTGTTGTAACTATATGTTATAATTATGTGTTTTTTGTCAGTTTTTCAGTCTTGGTCTGTCCTGTGTTTCTGTGATATCACACTGGAGGAATATTGTATCATTTCTTAATGCATTATTAAATGACAGTAAAAGAGGACTGCGTGTCCTCATAATCTAATCTAATCTAATCTGAATTTGATAGTAAGAAGTTAAGGAGCAGTACAATTGTAGTTAAAATGTTTTGGATTAGTTGAAAGCACATGGCTCATCACAAATCTTGAACTTGGTGTTCTAATACAGTAACTCATTACCAAGTTAGCTCAAGGCTGTTTAGTGCCAGTTACTACTGACAGCAATGATACCTGCATCTGTTCACTAAGGGTTCTATGGAGGTTGAACTGAAATGTTATCCCATTGTCATTCTGGAAAGGACTGGCATTTTCTTTTGTGCAAACTGAAGTGCCCTGAGTGTAGCAGTTAGTGTAATTTATTACTGTAAATGTTAAGTGGCATTTGTTTGATTTTTATTAGATCTGGTCAAAATGGAGAGGCTGGCAATTTAATTAGAAGTAATGTTATTAGGTTGGCCATTACTTCGATGAAGTTCAGAATGACATTGATGTTCCAAATTAACCATGTTATTTCTTTTATTGGATAATCATTTGTGGAGATGGTTTTTGAAATTTAATTGTACTTGCAGTCTCTGTGCTAGTCATAAATAAAGCATAAATAATATAACAATGCTTTATTTCATTGAACTTAATGTATTTTAGTATCCTTAAGTTTCTGAAATTGGAGGAAGATAGACTTTTATATTAAAAAAAATCCCTGAATTGAAATGGTGAGATACCAGTGTGCAGTCCAGTGTGCATAAGATGACTTGTTCTTCTCAAGTATTTGAGTGGAAGAAATAACCAGTTTTAAATGCATTATTTTTCAGCAAAGAGGAATAATTCCAGATAAATGAGTTAGAGTTTGCCTCTAATTTCCATAGTCCATCTCCAATTCCCCCATACCTCCACTCTTCTTTCTTGAATCCTCTCACTCCATATGATGAGGAATGTCAGTAACCAGTGGCCATTACATGCCCATAGATTGCTACTGTTAGTTTTGTCTACACTCCCTCCCACAATGCTTCTCCTAGTTTTTGTATCACCACCTTCTAAGCCAATGCTTCTGATGTGTCCTTTTTCCCCTCAATCATGCTTTCACCTCTATGATCATTGATGGGATTTCCAGCTACATCGGTTTCATTTTCTGCAATTTTTCAGCTATAGGTTCCTTTGTCTTCACCTTTTACCCACCAGCATCCATATTCTACCAATCATCCTCCATAATTTCAAACATGCTATCACCAGACATCACACTTCACTTCTGCATTCTGGAGACTGGCCCCTCTTGAAGATTACAATTCACTGTTATCCATCACCCTTCTCATGGCACCACCCCATGAAATCACAAGCAATGCAACCCCTAACCTTTTATCTCCTCCATTCCTGTTGTCCAGAGCCTCCAATGTTCCTTCCAGATGAAGGTGCAACTCTCTTCTCACTTATTGTGGTACATTTAGTGTTTATACTGCAGTCTCCACTGAATGGGAAAACCAGATACAGACTGGGTGACCATTTTGTAGAACGCGTCTGTTCAGTCTACAGAGGTGTCTCTGAGTATCTAATTACTTTTCACTTGAATACTCCATCCCATTTTCATCCTGAGCTGTCAAGCAACTTCCAATAAAGGTTATCATAAGCTTGAGAAGCAGCATCTCACTTTCTGTCAGAAAACATGAGAGGGCTTAGGAGTCAACCACTGAATTCAGCCACTTCACATAATCAGCCATTTAGCCTTACATCTCACTTCCTTTAATGCTATCTTTTCCTCTCTAGGCAATATCAAAGTTCAAAGTAAATATTATTATCAAAGTACATATATGTCAGCATATGCAACTCCGAAATTCATTTTCTTGTGGGCATACTCAACAAATCTATAGAATAATAACTGTAACAAAATCAATCAAAGACTGCACAACTAGAGCCTTCAACCAGAGTACTGACAACAAATATAAAAAGAAGAAACAATAATAGCAAATAAATAAGCAATAAATATCAAGAGCATGAGATAAAGAGTCCTTGAAAGTGGGAATATTTCAATGATGATACAAGTGAAATTATCCCTTTGGCTCAAGAGCCTGATAGTTGAGGGGTAGTAACTGTTTCTGAACCTGGTGGTGTGAGTCCTGAGGCTCTTGTACCTTCTTCCTGATGGCAGCAACGAGAAGAGAGCATGGCCTGAGTGGTGGGGGTCCCTGATGATGGATGCCGTTTTCCTGCAACAGCATTTCATGTAGATGTGCTCTCCACAACACACCTATAGGAGTTTGACAATGTTTTAGATGTCATGCCAAATCTCCACAAATCCTCAGGAAGCAGAAGCACCGCTGTGCATTCTTTTTAATTGTACGTGTGTGCTAGATCCAGGACAGGTCCTCCGGCATAATAGCAGCTATGGATTTAAAGTTGCTGACCCTCTCCATCTCTGATTGTCCAATGATGGCTGGCTTATGGACCTCTGGTTTCCTTCTCCTGAAGTCTATAATCAGCCCCTTGGTCTTGCTGGCATTGAATAAGAACCACTCAGCTAGATTTTCAATCTCCCTCCTATATGCTGATTCAACACACCTTTAATTTGCCTATAACAGTGGTGTCATCAGCAAATTTGAATATGGCATTGGAGCTGTGCTTAGCCACACAATCATAAGTGTAAAACGAGTAGAGCAGGGGGATAAGCACACAGCCTTGCAGTGCACCTGTGATGATGGAGATTGCGAAGGAGATGTTGCCAATTTGAACTGACTGGGGTCTGCAAGTGAGGAAATTGAGCATCCCATTGCACAAGGAGGTATCGAGGCCAAGGTTTTGGAGCTCATTGATTAGTTTTAAGGGGATAATAGTATTAAGCTGCTTCTCAGGCAGGAGCTGATATCTTTCATTACCAACCTCTTAAAACACTTCAATACTGTAGATGTACTGTAAGTGCTGCTGAGCAATAGTTATTGAGGTAGGTCACCACGTTCTTCTTTGGCACTGATATAATTGAAGCCTGCTTGAAACAGGTGAGTACCACACACTGCCAAAGTGAAAGGTTAATGATCTCAGTAAACCACTAAATGGTTCAAATTTATCTGTGACCATGTTGGCTTGAGAAACCCAGCAGGAAGGTGCAGTCAGAATCTGAAGGTTACAGCAGATAAATGTCTCCCTGACCCATACTCAATCTTCAGCCATTCATTGCTCTCCATTTCTTGTACAACTCGGAACTGCTGCCCTGCAGTCTTTTCCATTTGATTAGGGCTGCCCCAGTGGTCCCTGGCTCTGGTATCCTACACCTGATGATTTGTTCATTAGGACTCTCCATACCTACAATCTAATTTACTTACAGCAATCTTTGGGATTATCCCATCAGAAACAGGAAATATTCCTGTTTCTGCTCAACGTTTGATAGCCTTTTCAACTTTATCAGCTATTTTACTGAAGTGGAAGGACTCTAATCCACCTACTGTCTTTTATTGGCTTTCCTCCATTATGTCCTGTTAGAGCAAATAAGAAGTCAGACATTTGATACATCCTTTAAATTTGAGCAAATCGGGTGACCTTTTATTCAATATTTTCATTTGATTTGATTTATTACTCTTTCAATTATTTTTTTTCAAAGTTTTAGATTTAATCAGAAAGTCTTTCCATTTTTTTTTTGGTCGTATCCTCAGAATGGATTGCCCAGTCCCTTTTTTTTCCCCTTTTCTTGTATAGTGTAGTGGTTTTTTCCTTCTTCATTTAAAAATTTAAAGTTTGTTTTTCTCTGTCCATGAATTGATAAGAGGAGAATTAGTTATCTTCTTTTCTATTATATACCACATATTAGCTTAATACTATGTATGATTTTGATAATGTCTACTTCACTTCCTCTTTGTATTGTTATTGATATAGATATTTGAGATAATTCTCCTCTTGTTTGTATTTATGCTCTTTTTAAATCAATAAAAAGATTAATAAATAAAGAAAGAAAGAACTCTACATGTTCCTTGGATTTTCCGGGTTCCCTCCCCTACCAACAATCTCCCCTGTCCTTTTCAACCCTACATAAATTGGGGTTATATCTTCATAAACAATGTGACGACCTTGAGAGAAACAATATGGCAGAATTTAATCCTGCCTTAAGTTTGCCAGGAAGTATTGCAGCAGTGGCTGTGCGTAATGTTCCATGTCCACTGAAATCAGAGTGCTTCTGAAGTGAAACACTGTGCTGACTGTTACAATGACATGTTTAGAATAAACCAGCAAGAATTATACATTCGGCTCACATTTTTATAAATAATTTTATCTTCTCTTATCATGCCAAGAGGCCACAGACTTCACAGTCCCATCATTCCACTCTAATAATGAATATTTTTTTTAAAAACTGCAGATTTTGGAAATCCAAAACAAAAAAAAACATACAAGAGTGCTGGAACTACTCAGCAAGTTAGGCAGCATCTGTGGGTAGTGAAACAGAGTTAACAGTTACTCCGAGCAAGGGTTATTTATCTGAAACATTAACACTGTAATTCCATAGATCCTACTTGGATCTGCTGAGTGCTTTCAACACTTTCTGCTTTTATATCACAGTTAATTTATCCTTCTCTAAATTCCTAGGCCTCAGCTGGAGGTAAGGTGCTGCAGCTTACACTTTCCCTGACACTTCTAACTGTCTTGTTGCTGTTGTGAGTTGGAAATCTTCTGCCCCTTTCTGCCCTGGTGGTCTTTTACTGCTTTTTCCTCAAATATTTTACTGTCTTTCAGCCACAAGATTTTCCTAAGAAGCAAAGATGACTATTCTGTCCCTCCATATTGTGCCTTTTAAATTGAAAGGAGGCAGGAACTGTTGGGAAGAAACCAGTCCCACTGCCCTGTTACCCCCACACCGTGACTCTGCATACCCAGCTCCCACCCTTCCTCCAACTTCCCATTTTGTACACAATCTGCATCTCAGGTGGTGTTGAAATTACTAGCTGGTTTCTGGGAACTGCCTGGAGGATAATTTCCTCCATTTTGCCCTGCCTTTGCAGCTCAAGCTATGACAGTACAATGCACGTTGGTTTAAGGCAGCTGCAGGACAAGGAGCCAACTTTTGGATTGTCATTTCATTCTGATAGAATAGATTTGCTGCTCATAGTTCCACATGCAATCTGTACTCTGGTGACAAGCTTGCCAGCATTCTACTGTAGATTGTGTATGATGGATTGATCTGACTATGATAGATAACATCTAATTCAGTTATAAAATCATTTTCTGTTCAATTTGACTCGAGTCTGTTTCCTGGTGCAAACTGCTGTACTATTTCAAATTAATTTTACCAGCTCTCCCCTGAGGACGTCAGTCAGCAGGCATATGGTAATGCAGACTAAGATATAGCTACCTGCACACTTTCACTCAGCAGCCTTCGGATCAGGCTTACAAATTGGAGAATAGGTTAGCAACTTACGAATGCACATTTCATTTTAAAATAAAGCATATGATCTCAGAAATGAGCTAATTAAACTCTGATGCCAGTTTTACAGAAATGAAGCTGATACAGCAGATAATAGTCTTAAAGAGACACAGCATGGGAACAAGCCCTCTGGTGCGCCAAGTCTTCACTGACCCATCCAACAATCACTTACACTAATCCTACACTGACCCCATTCTTACTCTCCTCACATTCTTATCAACTCCCTCCAGCTTCTACCATTCTCTCATACACAAGAGGCAATTTGGAGTAGACTATTAACCTACTAACCCGCACATTGGGATGTGGGAAGAACCTGGAGAACATGAGGAAGCCAATGCTGTCACGGGGGGAATGCGCAAATTCCACACAGAAAGGTCAAAATTCAAACCAAGTGTCAGGAGCATTGCAGGAGAACTTAATTTGCTCTGCCTCAGTATCTTTGAGTCTGATTTTTCCTACCAAGATGCTGAACAGAAGCAAATCTGATTATACTCAGTGCGAGTTGCAAGCACAGCTCATATCCACCCAGCTCTTGTCTACTATCTTGAAATAGGACACCTGCAGGCCACAGGACCTGCTTTGCTAGCTATTATCTTCAAAAGTCTTTGGCTCAAGTACCATGGTCCAAAGATTCAATGGTTTAAAAATGCTTATTTTTAACTTTAGGGTCTTCTTCGGCTTACCATTAATCTCTGACCCTGAAATGGAAAGAGTGGGGGAAGTTCCTAGCATGTGTGCTGGGGTGCCTCTTGTCTATGTCATTGATGGTCATTCATCATGTCCGATGATGGCAGTCGTTCTTGTGCAGCTCATCTGTTATGGACCCGAAGGTGGCTGTAGGGTCCAAGTCTTGAGCAGCAATCTTCTTTGCAGAGAGGGCAGGGGAACTGTCCTGAGTCACCTGCAGCGATTGCTGCTGCAACTTTTCATCGGTCTTGGACAGTAAATTGGTTTGCATGACACCTCTCCTTAAAGTTGTCCTGGGCAAGTTTTACCAAGGCACCGCATCCAGCCCATCTTGATTGTATGTTCCAGCTGCTTTGGAGTAAGTCCAGCATATGCGAAGTTAGGTTTCACACAATCTTTGAACCTTTTGCGTAGCCTACCTTGCTTCCTGTTGCCCAGTTTGCTCACCGTGGCCTCGATGCCGTGGTCTCTGATCTTCTGAGGACTTCCAGATTTGTAGCTTGTTTCTGCTATGAACGTCTGGGACTGACCTCAGGCTGAAAATGTGGAAGTGCTCTGTCTCTCTGAGTTGTCTTCTGTAAATAGTCCATGTTTCACAACCATAAAGGGGACTGCTAGCAATGATGGCATTGTACACCTTGAGCTTTGTGAATAGATGAACATTGTGCTGGTTCAACACAAGTGAGTGCAGGTGCCCGAGGTTCTGGCTGACTTTGTAAATCCTGGCATTGATTTTCCTTGTCCGGGGAGCCAACATCAGTGATGATGATGCCGAGGTACATGAACTCATCTACTGCAATACACATCAAAGTTGCTTGAATTTCCAGCATCAGCAGAACTCCTGTTGTTTGCTCATCTACCGCATTCAGTTTTGTTCCCTCAATGGTGATGGAAGGAGGGGCATCAGCAGATCCAGGAGCAGAATGAAATAGGACTTCTGTCTTTACCAGGCTGATGGTGAGGACAAAGAGATGAAAGGCTTTTGCAAACCTGATGACAAAGAATTGGAGATCAGGTTCTGTGTGGGCCATTGGGTTCAGTCATCAGTATAAAGCACTTCAAGGATGAGCTTTTCTTTCATCTTCAACTTGACATTCAGGCAATGCAGGTCAAAGAGTGATTCCATCAAGCCTGTAGTTCAGATACACACAATCTTCAGGGTCCCTGACAGCATGGTTCAGAATTAATGTGATGAATAGGTTAAAAAGCACAGGGGTCGACACATGCCCTTGTTTCATACTGTTTGAAATGTTGAATGGCTCTGTTTGACAGGACAAGGCCAGTCTTCTTGTCATGAAAGAGGCAAATGAGGTTGATGAATCTGCGAGGGGGTCCCAGCTTTGACACTGCCATCCACATTGCTTCCGTGTTGACTGTGTCAAATGCTTTGGTTAGATTTATGAAAATGGGATAGAAGTTCAAATTTTCTTCCATGCACTTTTCCTGAACTGGACGAACAGCAAAAACGATGTCGATAGTGCTGCTACCCAAGCAAAAACCACACGGTGTCTCAGGGAGGTTCTCTTCTTATGTGCTGTGATTAGGTGGTTGAGAATTATATGGGCCAGGACCTGCCTGGTAGTTGCCACAGTCAGCTCTGCTTCCCTTGTTTTTTGAAGAGTGGGACGATCGTGGCATCCTTGAAGTCTTTAGACATGTTTTCTTCCCAGATGCTCGTAAGAATACTGTGGAACATTTTGATTGCAACTGGACCTGCTGACTTGAATGTCTAGGTGAGGATTCCGTCCGCATAACCTTTAGTGCGATGCTATTAAAGCTCGGGGCATCAGGAATTCTGAGTTCAATTTCGGTGACCTCTGTAAGCAAGTTCGTATGTTCCTTTCCATGTGCGTATGGATTTCCTCCAGGTGCTCTGGTTTCCTCCCATAGACCAAAGACATACCAGATAGTAGGTTAATTGGTCATTGTAAATTGTCCTGTGATTGAGGCCCTCCATTGGTTGGGGTTGACCATGAAGGTTGTTTATCAACTGTCTACGTGATATGCAAGCCATATGGAGAGCAATCTATTGCCCATGTAACAGGCTCCCTCCCCTCTACGCAACTGATGAATCCAAAGAAACAGCAGGGACCGATACAGCTTGGCACCAGCGGCACAGCGAGAGTTGCAAGTCAGAGTTGAACTCAACACAGGACAACCTTAGGGACTTCGACTCTGCATTTTTCCTTGGAGTTTACTCGCAAAGCCTTCCTCATGACTCAGTATAGCCCCAAGGTGGCAAAGGTTTGAGATCAGCATTTTTCTTCTCCTACATGTGCTGCCAACCATGGCTGATGAGTCCCATCTGCCTGAAGCAACGGGTTTTAAGGTGCCAGTTACCAGCCTTTGCCCCTTCTCTTATTTGTAGAAAAGTTTCCACTGGAATTAGCAGCTGAGCAATACGTGAAGGCCAGGAGCTGGACTTGGTTGTCAGAAGCTATCTGAGATGCACGCCATTGGGAACATTTAATAGGTAGTGGGAGCATATCCCCACTACCACCCCCGGCTATAACAACATTAAGGAACCAGTCCCGTAATGAGGTTCTGCACAGAGAATTCAAAGAGTTAGGTGCTAAATTAAAGGGCAGGACCTCGAGAGTTATGATCTCAGGATTGCTACTCGAGGCCAGAACTAGAAAGGTTACACAGTTTAATATATGGCTAAGGAGTTGGTCTAGAAGGGAGAGCATTAACATTTTGGATCATCGGGCACTTTTCCAGGGAAGGTGGGACCTGTACAGAAGAGACATTTTGCACCTGAACTGGAGGGGGATCAATATCCTAGCGGGGAGGTTTGTTAATGCTGCGTGGTGGAATTTAAGCTAGAGTTGCAGAGGGATGGGAACCGGAGTGCCAGAACAGTGAGTGGAGAGATTGTGGAGGCAGATGTTGGTAAGAGTTCAGACAAAATTAAGAATCAAAAGGTTGAACATGGTGCGACTGGTGTCCTGAGCTGCCTATATTTCAATGCAAGAAGTATCGTAGTAAAGGGAGATGATAGTGTTGAAGATGAGGTAGCTGGTTTACAAACAGGCAATGTGTAGTGAGGAGAGGCTGTTGATAGGGCAAAATTGCAGTCAACTGGATGAGTTGCAATTCAAAAGGCAAACAAAATTGAAAAGAGTGAATACAGGACTGGAGGTGTTATATTTGATTGTGCACAGTATACGGAATAAGGTAGATGAACTTGCAGCACAGTTGCAGATTGGCAGCTATGATGTTGTAGGCATCACTGAATCATGGCTGAACGAAGATTATAGCTGGGAGCTTAATGTCCAAAGATACATATTGTATCAAAAGGAAAGGCAGGAAGGCAGAGGGGGTGGCATTGCTCTGCTGGTAAAAAAATGAAATCAAATCACTAGAAAGAGGTGACATAGAGTTGGAAGATGTTGAATCATTTTGGATAGAACTAAGGAACTGCAAGGGTGAAAGGACCTCGATGGGAGTTGTACATAGACCCTCAAATAGTAGTAAGGAAGTTGTCCACAAACTACAACAGGAGATAGAACATGCATGCCAAAAGGACAAAACGCAATAGTCACAAGGGACTCAATTGGTAGGTAGATTTGGAAAATTAGGTTGGTGTTGGATTCCAGGAGGGGGAGTTTCTAGAGTGCCTTCGAGTTGGCTTTTTAGAGCTGTTCATGGAAGATTCCACTAGGATCAGCTATTCTGAATTGAGTGTTGTGCAGTGAACCAGAATTGATTAGAGAGCTTAAGGTAAAAGAGCCCTTAGAGCAGGGGTGGGCAACCTTTTTGCCTCCTTGGGCTGGATTGCATATTAATGAGTGGATGGTGGACCAGATAAATGCCATAAAAAACTTGAAATATGGGAATTATCTATTTAAATACATCTAGTTATGTTTTGCCTCAAATTAATCAATAATGCATGAAAGAAAATCATTTGTGTTTAAGGTTGCCTACCCCTGCCTTAGGGGAAAGTGTTCACAATATGACCAAATTCGCCCTGAAATTTGAGAAGGAGAAGATAAACTCGGATATATCAGTATTACAGTGGAGTAAAGGGAATAACAGAGGCATGAGAGAGGAGCTGGCCAGAATTGATTGGAAAAGACTGGCAGGGATGATGGCAGAGCAACAATGGCTGAAATTTCTGGAAGCAACTCAGAGGGCACAGGATATATACATCCCACCAGAAGAAGTATTCTAAAGGAAAGAGGACACAACTGTGGCTAACAAGGGAAGTCAAAGCCAAAGAGAGGGCATATAATAGAGCAAAAATTAGTGGGAAGTTAGGGGATTGGGAAGCTTTGAAAAACCAACAGAAGGCAACTAAAAAAGTCTTTAAGTAGGTAACAATGGAATACAAAATTAAGCTAGCCAATAATATTAGAGCAGTGATCCTCAACCTCTGGGCCGTGGACCGATACTGGGCCGTGAAGCATGCAATGGTGCAGCGGTAGCCGGGATGCACCCAGCACATCTTTAAGAAAAAAGCCGAAAGAAACAAGCTAATTAATTAGATGCTGCCTGGCACGTAAATGTCGGCCCAGATTAGAGGCGATTGCCAATTGCATAAATCAGTGAATTCAATCTTGAATTCAATCCCTCTCGCAATGAAGGCCAACATTCCTTTTGCCTTCTTAATAACTTGTTGTACCTGCAAGCCAGCTTTTTGAGATTCATGAACAAGCACTCCCAAGTCCCTCTGCACAACAGCATGCTGCAATCTTTCACCATTTAAATAATAATCTGGTCTTCTAGTATTCCTTCCAAAGTGGATGATCTCGCATTTACCAACATTGTACTCCATCTGCCAGACCTTGGCCCACTCACTTAACCTATCTGTATCCCACTGCAGACTCTCCACATCCTCTGTACAATTTGCTTTTCCACTCAGTTTAGTGTCATCAGCAAATTTTGCTATGCTACACTCAGTCCCTTCTTCCAAATCATCAATATTGCGGACAAGCTGAATAAGTATTTTGCAACAGTCTTCACTGTGGAAGACACTAGCAGTATATGGAGATTCCAGATGTCAGGGGTTATGAAGTTGATTCCATCACCACAATTTTAAACAAGTCCCACTTTTGTGTTGTGCTTTCAGTGAAGGGTCCATGGGATGTCAGCTTGTCATCGCGGCTGGTTGCAAGTTGATCATAATGTTCAGTTTGCTTGTTTTCTGATGCTAAAAGACTGTATAATGACTTTTGGCTTCATGTGATGCAATGGACCAATGCGTAGTTTGAGGACAGATCTGACCAGTTGATGATCAGTCCGGCACTTTACACCATGCGTAGTCCTAGTGATCTTGAAATCTCAAATATCCCACCTGAAACTATTGATAAAGTTGACCAGGTTTGGACCTGAGGTTCATCCAAGCTGTTGTGTATTTGTCAGCTTGCCTGAAGAGTGTGTTTGTGATGGACAGGCTGTTTGTCCCCATCATTACTGTTTACTTAAAAGGTAGAAGAGAGATTATTTAGTAAACGGAAGGCTTTCCTGCTTTTTCCAAGTTTGCAATTAGATTAAAAAAAAGCTAAGACTTATTTTGTAGGAGGCAGCCTCCTGCCAATAAGAAATGCTAGTTTAATTTGCAAGCTTCATACTGTTTAGATAATGCACTGTGCAGTTACCAGTGGATATCACAAAGGGAGCAAGCACTGCTCAGACACTCAAGCGGAAACCTTTTACCACCATGACCGGTAGTGAGGTTTCTCAGCAAGAATGTCAGTTTTATTTAACCGAAGGAGATTGTTAAACAATCATACAAGGTTAGACCTTCATAATTATTTCAAGAAAACATGAGGTTTTTTGAGGGTACGGCAATAAAAATACTTTGTATATAATAGAAGTTTTCTGCATTTAATTGATTTCTAGTCACTAAGCCAAAGAAGATAAAAAGTGCATCCTGTGGAAATTCAGAAAAGTTCAAAGTAAATTTATTATCAAAGCACAGATATGTCACCATATCCAACTGTGAGATTCATTTTCTTGCAGGCATACACAATAAATCCGAGAAACACAATAGAATCAATGAAAGATCACACCTAACGAGATGAACAAACAACCAATATGCAAAAGGCAACAAACTATGCAAATGAAAAAGCAAAAAAAATAAATAATAACAATATCAATAGTAATAATAAATAAATAAATTGGATTAGATTAGATTAGATTCAACTTTATTGTCATTGTGCTGAGTACAGATACAAAGCAAATGAAATGCTTTTAGCATCTAGCCAGAAATGCAAAGAATAGTGTTATTTAGAAAATAACTGTGAAAAAAAGTAAGTGCTACAGCACACAAATATAAAAGTACTGAGAAAGTACAATATAGGTGCAATACTAATTAGCGCTGTGATGTGAGGTTCAGCAGGGTCACAGACTCAGGGTAAAAGCTCTTCCTGTGCCTGCTGGTGCAGGAGTGGAGGCTCCTGTAGTGTCTACCAGATGGGAGGAGAGTAAAAAGTCCATGGTTAGGGTGAGAAGCATTCTTGATAGTGCTTTTCGCCCTGCCCAGGCAGCGTTTATGGTAGATGTTCTCAGTGGTGGGCAATTGGGTGCCAATAATCCCAATAACATGAATTGAAGAATCCTTGAAAGTAAGTCCATAGATTGTGGGAGCATTTCAGTGATGGGGTATGAAGTTGAGTGAAATTTTCCACTCTGGTTCAAAAGAGGGACAATAATTGTTTCTAAACCTGGTGGTGGGAATCCTGAGACTCCTGTACCACTGTCCTGATGGCAGCAGTGAAAAAAGAGCATGACCTGGATGATGCAGGCACTTGATGATGGATGTTGCCTTCCTACAACAGCACTCTGAGTAGATGTGCTCTGTGGTGGGGAGAGTTTTACCTGTGATGGACTAGGCTGTGTCCACTATTTTTGTATGATTTTCTGTTTAAGGGCATTGGTGTTTCAATACCAGGCCATGATGCAGCCAGTCAATGTACTCTCCAGCACTCATCTATAAGTTTGAAGTTTGTCGTAGTTTTAGATGTTATGCTGAATCTTCACAAACTTCTGAGGAAGTAGAGACGCTGTTGTGCTTCCTTCATAATTGTACTTACACGCTATTAACAGATCCTCTGAAATGATAATACTGAGGAATTTAAAGTTGCTGCCCCTCTCCACCTCTGATCCTCCAGTGAGATCTGGATCATGAACCGCTGGTTTCTCCCTCCTAAATAATCAGCTCCTTGGTATTTCTGACATTGAGTGAGAGGTTGTTATTGATGTGGCCAGATTTTCAGTCTCCCTCCTATGTGCCGATCCATCACCACCTTTGATTCAGTCAACCACAGTGGTGTTGCTTGCAAACTTAAATATGGCATTGGAGCTGTACTTGGCCTTAGTTTTAAGTATAGAGCTAATGGAGAGTAGGCTAAGCACACAGCCTTGTGGTGCACCTGTGTTGATGGGGATTGTGGAGTAGATGTTTTTGCCAATCTGAACTGACTGGGGTCTGCAAGCAAGGAAATTGAGGATCCAATTACACAAGGAAGCACTGAGGCCAAGGTCTTGGAGCTTATTGATTAATTTTGAGTGGATGATAGTATTGAATGGTGAGCTGTAGTCATAAAAGAGCATCCTGACATAAGCATCTTCGCTGTCCAGATGTTCCAGTGTTGAGTGAAAAGTCGATGAAATGACACCTGCTCTCGACCTATAGTGATGGTAGGCAAATTGGAGAGGAATCACTTCTCAGGCAGGAGTTGATATTTTTCATCACCAACCTCTCAAGGCATTTCAGTATAGTGGATATAAGTGCTATTGGATAATAGTAATTGAGTCAAAATACTGAAAGCTGCTTTTGTATTTCTGTGTTTAGAGCTATGCATGTGCAGTGATGTTTTATTCTTTATACTAGTGTATGGTTAGAACATTACTCATTGCTATCGTTTTGTGAAGAAAATTCAATTGTCTTTAATTAAGATGCTTTCAGAGTATGAAGTTCTTCTTTAATTAAGCCTGCTCATTAGTTTCCTCACTTTCTTGCCTTTTCATTTTGGCTTTGAGATTTTCTGTCACATTTTCATCCCCGAAAATTTGTTGATCTCGGGGTCATCATCTTCCTGTGTGAGGGTAAAATCAATTAATGATACCACTCTGCATTACTATCAAGTAGACTTAAGGCTGATCTGTTAGTGGGTTGTTACAGATATGATTGGTGAAAGTTTACAACAGGGTTGCAAGTTATGGTGGCCTGAAGGCATAACTTGCTGGCCAGTGGTGTAGTGGCATCCGCAGCGAACTTCGAGGCGAGTGGTCCTGGGTTTGAATCTGGTTGGCTCCCTGCACGCTTTCCATCTGTGCTGGGTTGAGCTTCAAGCTAGCAACTTGGCCTCATAAAACGCAGACAAAGATGGCCAAGGAAACGGCAAGATTGCCGCCCAATGTGCCACAAGGCGTGGAGAGGAACAATGTCACTACTTAGGTGACGACTTTATTAAAATGCCCGCAATGTTGTAAAGTACCTATTCTCAGCAACACATTTAATTTCAATAAACCTATCTAAGTGTTCTTTTTAAATATTCATACTCAATGCTCACAGATGTCCTTTGTACCATATGTAATTTTGCATATGCAGATTACTGCATGATTCATTGACACTTGTTGTAAAACAGCAGATTTATCAATTGTTGACTGTCCAAAGCAAAGCTCCACGGAGGACAGGAGCCGCTCACCTTAGGCTTCCACTCAGGGCTGTGGCCACCCATTTCAGGACTCCAACTAGGAAGGTATCCAGTCACCTCATGCTCCCTCAATCACCTCACGCTCCCTCAGAGAACAGTGACTGTGGGACATAGCTCCACCCTAAAAGGAGAGTTGTTGTTTTAAATTTAAATTCTTGCTCCCTTTTACTTATAACATTACTGTGAAATATTTGTCCTGTATAAACTGGGATTATATATATATATACACACACACCCTATAAGGGTGTTGGTGATCTGAACATTGTGCACAGTTTTACTTTTCTTATTTAAGAAAGGTCATACTAGCGTTCGAGGTAATCCAGAAGAAAGTTGGCTAGTAATTGAGATGAGAAATGATTATGACCATTGGCTAGATGTTAGATCTATATTTTTTAGGATTCTGAAAAGGAGGCATATTCTCATTAATACAGAAAAGTTCCCAAGGGGGCATGACAAGGTATATATTATGATGATTCCAATAATGGGAGAGTCTCAAACCAGGGGCAGAATTGCAAGACAGGAAGTGGTTGTCTCAAACTGAGGTGCATAGGGATTTCTTCTCTCAGAGATGGATAAATCTTTGGAGTTTTGGAGTGTGGATCTTAAGAGGAGGTGGCTAACCTTTTGAAAGAATTTGGAATTGAGGACCACATGGAGGTGACATAGAAGAGGTCTGAGACAGATCAATCACGATCCCGCTGAATAACAGGACAGGTTTGACAGCCTCATAGTCTATTCCTGTGCTTGTGTATTTGTCTCTATCTAACATTATACTTTAAGTAGTAATGATCACTTCAGTGACATTAACAGTAAGTTAACCTTTTTTCTCAAAATTCGTATATTTGTCATAACAAGATTTGCAACAAATCATGGAATTATTATTTATCCCGGAAGTCAACAATTATAGTCTTCCACTCAAATGAAGCATTCCTAATCACTCGCATCCTTAAAGTGAGTTTACAAAACTTTGTAACTTCAAATTGCCTCCTTCAGGATTGTTTATTTCTTTGATTGCAATGGAGTCAAGAAATCTGTTGTCAACAGGAAAGTTAAAGTCAAAACATTGTCCCTGAAACTCAATATTTCATCTGGAAGGAAATAATAGTGTATTTTTAGTGCTTTTATGAGTATTAGCCGGACTGTTTTTTTTAAATTTTGTTCTTTCTGTGCATGTCTGGTAAATGTATATTTTAAATGTGGGCCATGCAAGTACTTCAGGAATGTAAACATTGCAATAAAATAAATATTTTGCAATCTCAACGTTTCCTAAAATGTCCTGTTTACTTAGAGGAAGTCTTGATGTCCCTACATAGCACAGAACAATTTTCAGTTTACTTTAACAGTGCACTGATCAACCCTTTTGATGAGGCTCAGTGTAATGGCAGGGGTTTGGTCTCTTTCATCGTTTAGTAACATTCTACTTTCAGTATCACATAAAGTTATTACCATTTTACACAAGTGTTTTATTCACTCACTAACTTGTTGTGTTGTGTTTTGCTGGGTGTGCATTTGAAGTGGAGTGGGGGAAGTCATGGAGAATTGGCTGTATTGTATGTCTTCAGAAACACAATATTGGACTGCCGTAGTTGTAATCTGTGAACGACTTGCAAGGGAATATTCCATCACTTAATGATTTCTACCCTTGTCAGAGAGTGTTTGATAATAAAATGCTTTTAACATGGAGTATGCCATGATGTTTGCCTTCATGGAAAGAGGAGATACATAGAGGAATGCACTCTCCAGGTTCCACATTGCACCCAATCCCTGTAAGTCGAGTTCCCTTTACAGTCATTTAGCCCACTGTCAGCTATGTCACCAAAACTACTGGCATAATGCCTTTTAAAATGGGTTTCTAATTGCAAATGATGCATAATTCTCATAAAAAGCTGGGATAACAAGAGGGCTGCCCAGGAGAATTAACCTGTCTTGTTTCACCTAGTGAACCAGAGGGATATTGCTCAGAAAGGAAACTAATCCTAATGTGAGCTTTTGGTAATTGTCTCTTTCCTTATACCCACAGGTTGCATGTATGAAAAAGGTCCTAGACACTTTTATGATGACACCTGTGTAGTTCCTGAAAAGTTTGACAGTAAGTCAATCTACCCTTAATTTTAACACTTTACCATGTGAAAAATAGGATTTATTGTTTGGGGTGCGCACATATTTCTACAAACCAAATTGGGCTTAAATTGCAATGAAAAAGTTGATGGAGGAACTCAATGTGAAAGATCCCGACCTAAAACCTCAATAGTCCATTTCTCTGCATTATCTGCTGAGTTTTTTCCAGTAGCTCACTCTTTCCTCCAGATTCCAGCATCTGCATTCTTCCTTTGTTTCTTTGTGTTTGTATTAGGATGAATTTCCACATCCCGGGAAAATTTGAGTTATGTTTAAAAACTGGAAGACATTTTATCCAAAATTACTTTTTTAGAACAATATGCTATGAATCTCACCTGGATTGTCTATGCTAAGTTTAGCTAAAGATTAGTGGAAGTTCAGAGAGACACTAGAGTAACTTATCTCCAATAACCCCTGACTGGATTTACAGTTGTCAGTCGGAGGTCCATCTGAGGAACTTCCCAGCAATGATATCTCTTTGCATGGTGATACAGTATATATGAGGCTACGGTGGTGTGAGAGTACAATCTGTATGATGTTGATATTTTTGAGTTGATAATACTGTTGAGAGGGAATAGTTCATGAAAACATTCACTGAATTGAAGAAATGGAGATGATGTTCACTTGGATGGATGGACAGGGAAGATTTTCCTTTTAGATTCAGTTGATCAGACTACCAGATGTAATTATGTATCAGAAGTCTGAATGCCATGCTTGCTTTTTATTGGTAAAATTATATCCTTTGTTGTCCATTTGCAAGAATTTGGTTATATGATACTTGAAACGAAAACAAATCAGATGAAAAACTAAAGGAATTCCTGTAACAAATAGGCTTTGCATTGTTATTTGAGTACCATATTTGAAGAATGGGTACTGTCTGTAAATAAAAGAATTTAAATTTAGTTGACATCACATGCAATTGAACATGCAATTATAAATACAAAAAGGTTCTGCAGATGCTGGAAATCTTGAGCAACACACACAAAATTCTGGAGGAACTCAGCAAGCGAGGCTGCATCTATGGAGAGGAATAAAGAGTTGACATTTCAGGCCAAGACCCTTCATCAGGACTGGAAAGGAAGAGGAGAGAAGCCAGAATAAGAAGTTGGGCAGGTAGAGGGGAAGCTGGCTGGTGATAGGTGAGACCATGTGAGTAGGGTAGATGGGTAGGTGAGTGGGGATGGAATAAGAAGATGGGAGTTCTTAGGTAGAAGAAGTAAAGAACTGAAGAAAAAAATCTAATAGGAGAGGACAGTGGATCATAGGAGGAGGGCAACCAGAGGGTGGTGACAGGTAGATGAGGACGAGAAGGGAAGAGAGGGTAACCAGAATGGGGAATGGAAGAAAGAGTAGGGGGAGGGGAATGATTACTAGAAGTTAGTTAGTGAAACTGATATTCATGCTATCAAGTTGCAGACTACCCAGACTGATAAGTGGTGTTGCTCCTCCAAACTAAGTTTGGCCTCATTGTGGCATTAGAAGAGGCCACAGACAAACGTTCAGAATATGAATGGAATCTGAAAGGCCACTGAGAGATCTTGCCTTTTGTAGCAGACAAAGTGAAGATGCTCGAAGGCATATCGTGCCTTAATTTGGTAGCCATCATAAGTTGTAATATGTTGGATTATTAAGGATGGGGTTTCAGGGTACTTGGAGCCACATGATAGAATGCAGCAAAGTCAGCATGGTTTCCTTATGGGGAAATCTTGCCTCACAAATCAGTTGTAATTCTTCAAGGAAATAACAGGTTGGATAGGCAAACGAGAGTCAATGGGTATTGTTTACTTGGATTTTCAGAAGCCTTTGATGCGGCTGCTAAACAGATAAGAGCCCATGGTATTACTGGAAAGATATTAGCATGGATAGAAGGTAGGCTGACTGGCATGAGGCGAAGAGTGGGAATAAAGGGGACCTACTCTGGTTGGTTGCCAGTGACTACTGGCATTCTGCAGGGGTTGGTATTGTGACCACTTCTTTTCACATTATATGTCAATGATTTGAATGACTGAATTGACTGAATTCTTTGTGGTCAAAACTGCAGACAATACAAAGGTAGGTGAAAGGGTCGGTAGTGTTGAGGAAGCAGGTAATCTACAGAAGGATTTAGGGAAAAGAAATGGCAGATGGAATATAGTGTAGGGAAGTTTATGGCTATGCACTTTTGCAGAAGGATTAAAGGTGTAGACTATTTTCTGAATAGGGAGCAAATTCAGAAATCAGAGGTGCAAAGGGACTTGGGAGGTCTCTGCAAGATTCCCTAAAGCTTAACTTACAGGTTAATTCATTAGTAAAGAAGGGGAAGACAAATGCAATGTTATCATTCATTTCTAGAGAACGTGAATATAAAATGAAGGATGTAATGCTAAGGTATCAGAATGCATTGGTCCGACCACACTTGGAGTATTACGAATGGTTTTGGGCCCATTATCTAAGAAAGGATTGGCATTGGAGAGAGCCCAGAGGAAGTTCATGAGAATGATTCCGGGAATGAAAGGTTTAATGTATGAAGAGAGTTTGATGGTTCTTGGCCTATACTCGCTGGTGTTTAGAAGAATGTGGGGGTGGGGGGGTGATCTAATTGAAACCTATTGAATATTGAAAAACCCACATAGAATAGATTTGGAAAGGATGTTTCCAACATAGGGGAACTCCAGGGCAAAATGTCACTGCCTCAGAATACAAGGGTGTCCCTTTACAGCAGAGATGAGGAATTTTTTTAAACAGAGGGTGGTGAGTCTGGAATTAATTACCACAGATAGCTGAGGCCAATCATTGGATATATTTAAAGCAGAGGTTTAAAGGTTCTTGATTAGTGAAAGCCTCAAAGGTTATGGGGAGAAGGCAGGAGAATGCTTAGCGGTTAGTATGATGCTATTACAGCTTGAGGCACTGGAGTTTGGAGTTTAATCCTATCATTCTCTGTAAGAAGTCTCTTAAAGTCCACCTGGTGGAATGTATGGGTTTTCTCTGGGTGCTCCAGTTTTCTCCTACTGTGCAAAGACATACCACATAGGTGAATTGGTCATTGTAAATTGTCCCATGATTAGGTTAGGATTAAATCCGGGTTGTCAAGGGTTGCTGACTGGTGTGGCTCAAAGAACTGAAAAGACCTATTCCTCACTGTATTTCTAAATAGAGTAAATGAGGTTGAGAGGGATAATAAATCAGCCACAATGAAATGGGGAGAACAGACTAGATGGATGAATGCCAAATTCTGTTCCTATGTCTTATGGTCTTGCATCATTTTAACTAAGCACATTTCACATGTTGTTATGTACCCATCTTGTGATTTTAAGAGAGAGGAATTATTCATTTCCTTTTGCATTTTGCATCTGTTGTTGTCCTTCTACCCCAATGCTTTCACCTACACACAATTAATCCTTTCAGCAGCATGTTTCCAAACTTCTATTGTTAGAGATCCATTTGATCAAAGGGCACATGATTGTTGAGTCATGATTTGAAATGACATTGATACTTGCTGAAGGGGAAGCTATAGCTGCTCGTGATGTTTTTAATCTGTCAGTAGCACTACATTGATGCATTATGCACTTTCACAGGAAATAAATCTTCCAAATGTATCTGGGAGACCTAAGGAAAATTGAATATGAATCCAAAGTAAGGAAGTTGGAATCAGTAAAAGGCTGCACTAAAAATTTAGATTTTTTAAAAGAGGATAGGAATAGAGATATGAAAAAATAGGCAAGATGAACTTACTTGACTAAAGATGTTCTGGACTATGGTCAAACAACTGGAGAAGATAATGCTTAAAAGTAAGATTCAGTTTCAATGTATTTCATTGCTAAGGGAGATACAAGAGCCTGTTGGAAAGATTCATGTAGAACTGTGGTAGAGACTAGCACTTGGATGTAAGGGATTAAAGCAATGTGGAGGACCTTAGGAAGGAAGGGAATCAAGGCATTGGTGAGATAGAGGGTTAAAACATTTATTTTGAGGAAATGTGATATTAACAGTTGTAACAAGAATGAAAATATTGTTCAATATTGATATAAACTTGCAAATTATCAGATAACATAACAGTGAATATTTGTTTTCAAATATACAATTTTGGCCAGTTGTCTTTCCCCTCATCAATAAAAACAATTACGACAGAAATGCTGTTGCTGTTCTTTGTGAATGACATGTTTATTCTCCAGGAAAAGGTCCACCCTATTAGTAAACAGCAAATAAAGATTCAGCGTATGGGAAATCCAGTTGTGATTAGCATAATGTCTTTAGCATTATCACTAAAATATTTAATATCTTCCACAAACATCTATCATTTCTGAAATAATATGTGCTCCTTGTGACTAACTTACTGGAATTCTGTTTTGATCAAACAACTTTCAAATGACAAGCATTTATGTTATGGAATGAGCCTTCACAAGAAGGCAAATGGGTACTTGATGGGTAATGATTGACCTGTCTGTTGCTGCCCAAATTATGCCCCCCTCCAAAAAATTTTTCTTCAACTAGTTTGACATAACTATTTCCTTCCTTATGTAGACAGGTTCATTTAGACATTTTCTTGTCAGTATTATTATTTAACAGTCTAGTTCATGAAAAAAAAAACATATCAGGGAGATAAAATGATAGGTCTTCTAAAGTAACATTAGGCATGGGAGAATTCTGCGTAGAATTCATAAACAATATAAACAGGAAATGAGGGAGGTGTACATCAGGTCAGTCAGTATTTTGATAGAAAAGGATCACTAAGCGGTCTGGTATGTAACCCTATCATCAAATTATCAGGTATTTTTAGAAACACAATAAATTCATGCAAGGAGGGGAGTCAGGAACATAGAGGCATTACCGTAAAAGAATTATGTGACCAATTCCCCTTTCTAAGATAGAGGAGAGTGGCAGTAACAATTCTACCTTTAACGGTGCAAAGGGTTCCAAGTCATTCAATAGTATGGAGGTCAGTCAGGTAGTTTAAGTCTTGGGAAAACAATGGGAAGGAGGTGCTTAGAGAAAATCATTAAACAATAATCCTTATGGATCAAGATAAAGCAGGAAGTCTTTGTCCTTTCCCTTCCTCTATCCTAGGCAAATTGATGACTTCCCACCAATTAACTACTGTCCTCTTTCCTCCACCACTTTCCTACAGCAGCCTTCTCTCTCCATCAGGGGATCATCTACAGATGTCCCCAGTTACAGCCTGCTACAGCTGGAGATCCATCCACACCACGAGCTGGGCTGTTGATTTGGCTGTCTGCCAGGTGGGAAATGGAACAGAAAGGATAATGAGGTCCTGCTGTTAACATTGGCAGGATCTCAATGTCACTGGCTCTGCTGAGCTTTTTGCTGGCTTTCAATGTCATCTGCACTCCCTCAGTATACAGGCGATGCAGAAGTTCCAAAAGCTGTTAGTAGAAGGATATCTGAGTCGCCTCATGGGTGATCTTTTCTATCATCTGAAACATTCTTCTTTTTAAGATAGTTGTTGTTTCTTTTCAAAACTATACTCATAAATCTAGCAATACAGTTGACCCCTCTAATGCAAAGCCCTGTCATCTTCAAGAAACACGAGTTTAAAAAGAAAGCTATGTTTATTTCTTTACTACTTTTCTCATAAATTCTGCAAGAGTGAATTTTATTTGCAAATTTTCTGAAGTGATTTGTGAATTTTGTAAGGGAAAATTTCCTTTACCCAAATGGTTATAATGTAAGAATCATCTGTATATGGTATAATGTATTCATATCTCACTATACACTGTACAAACTGAATAATTCCAGCAGAGGGGTCTGGGGTGGGGTGATGAGGGGAGAATGGTGAAAACTGAATATTCAGGTTGTAGCTCCCTTCGAAAAGGTCCTTCCTAATTCAGGCAATACAGCTGTCCAGAATGGAGAGCTGACTAGTTAACTAGGAATTAGTTTCTCCCTGCATTTGAACATACTTTTATTGGTGAAGCTATCTCTAATAGCCTGAGAGTTTAAGCCTCAGTTGAACAAATGTGACATGTTGATGGTGTTTCTGACAAATAAAACACCTTCTCTGTTTTCCAGTGTGGACACACTGCAATGTTGGGAGCTGTTCAGTTAAGCCTGGAACATGGAAGGACAGGGTACTTGGCTTCAATACCTTGGGCTCTTGGGGACAGATTGCTATATAATTTTTTTTATATATTGTATATATAATTCAGCATGAGATCATTTTTAATTTTACATGCACCCAAAGAACAATGGGTTGGACAGGATTTGATGTAGGTCCTCAGTGTGCAGTATAGTGGTGGCCTTACGTTGTGGACTCTCTCAGGGAGTGGTTTGTGGCTGCTGCACGGTTTCATAGTCCTGAACTATGCTGCGGTTTCAATTGTTCGCAGTGCCTTGCACTGAAAAAACAGTGCGTTTAAAGCAAACCAAAGTGCACCTTTCATTGATTTCTGATCTTCCAGCTGATGTAGATGCGTACCTCATGGATGTGACGAGGAGGGGTCCTGCTCTTCACCAGACATGTAACTTGTTTGGTTTATTCTTTATTTATTTAAAAAATAAACTTTATTCATAATTTTAAAAATACATACAAATGAATAAAAGGAAATCTTTTATATTCATGGTCAATATATTCAGTAGGGTTAAATTAAATCTTTAAACCATTGCACTATTGCTGTTCCTTGAGCCCCAGATACAAGATATGAAATTTTAAAAAAACATTAAACTTGGACAATGAGGTACTAAGTGAAAGTATTTTTTTTAATTCAGAATAACTGGAACCTGATGAGAACACAGCAACATCTTAACTTTGATATTGACATCTATTCTGCAACTTCCAACTGAATTCTAAGTGTAGCAAGTTTGCTTTAAACTCCCAGGCATCAAGGGCTGGGATCTATAAACAGTCGGTACATTCACCCAAAATTACTTCCTCCACTAACCTATATAAGGATTAACCTACTCATGTAGCAGAGAGGGAAGTTTTAAGTGAATATGTGTGGTTAAGCATTTGTACTTCAGTTTCACAGTGTAACTTCAGATCTTGGAACTAGTCCATTTTAGATGACACTAGATTTCTTGCCCACAAAATTCGGCTCCATGACATCTGCTTTCCATTCAAAGGGAGCAAAGTGAATATCATTATCTTGCCAATGAGCTTCACATAGAGCAAGCATGTGTTGTTCTGCAGATCTTATGCCCAATCTTTATATAAAACGACTAATTTATTGGTAAAATTACATGAATAAAGTTAGACTGGAGAAACTGGGATTGTTCTCCTTGCATCGAAGATGGTTTAGTGGATGTGATGGAGGTGTACAAGATTATGGCTGGATTAGATAGGATGAATAGAAAGAAGCTGCCCCATCAACCAATGGATTAAAATCCAGGAGATGCAGGTTCAAAATTTTGATCAAAAGTTACAAAGGTATCTGTAGTTTTTTTTTGATGTTGTGTATTTATGATCAGAAAACACCGCTTTTAGCTGTAATGGAAAGAGAATCAATCAGGGCCAATTAAGGGGATTTGGTTACATATCTGAAGGAGAATACTTTGCGGAATGGGTTTGACTCATTTGTACTACTAAGAGCTTCCATTGACTTGATGGTCCGAATGGCCTATTCTTATGATTTTGTACTTAAGAAGGAAACATTAGAAGAGGTGTGAAATCTTGGAAGGTTGTAACATGTGAGGATGAAACAAGCAAGAAATAAGTGTGAAACACCATGGTCTGATTTGAAACCTCTGCTGAGAACTCAGAGTGAATGTAGGTCAGCATTACAAAATAAATGGATAAAAGAGTAAGTTGGGATGAAGGTTGATGGATTCAGGTATATAGGTAATATGGAAACCTGCTCAAGGAAATGTTGAAAATGTCACGGTAATAAAAGGATGGATCAGCAATGACAATGTGCTGGCCTTTTCTGAATTCTGATCAAAATAAATTTTGTCTGCTTCATGTTATTGTTGTTTCAATGGTGGCTATTGCTTCTACAGGTGACATCAAGCAGGAGCCAGGCATATACCGGGAAGGACCTACTTACCAGCGCAGAGGCTCCCTCCAGCTCTGGCAGTTCCTAGTGGCTCTACTGGACGATCCAGCAAACTCGCACTTTATTGCCTGGACAGGCCGAGGCATGGAGTTCAAACTCATTGAGCCAGAGGAGGTGAGTTTACATAGCATCTGCACCAAGAGTGACAAAAAGCAGGATGCCTGCTAATGACATCAGCAGTAAGGTCTGCAATGGGGTGGTGAGGTGAGAATGAAGTGAAAATTAAATAGTCACGTTGAGGCTCCCTTCGAAAAGGTCCTTTCTGGTTCAGGCAGTACGACTGTCCAGAATGGAGAGCTGACTAGTTATCTAGGAATTGGTTTCACTCTGCATTGGAACATACATTTTTCAATATAACTCTAAAGGCCTGAGATTTTAAGCCTTTCTGAACGAATATGACATGTTGAGGGTGTTTATGGCAAATGGTAGCTTACCCTTGCTCTGTTCTCCAGTATGGACTGGCTGCAATGTTGGGAGGCACCTAGTTAAGCCTGGAATATGGAAGGAGCAGAAGGACAGGGCACTTTGACTTGCATGCCTTGAGATGTTGGGGACAGAATCCTATGTGCTTTTTTTATATATGCAGTATATTGAAAAGATACCTTACCTAACGTAGGAAAGTAAATATATAGAACTGTACAATGTAGGAACAGAGCCTTTGGTACACAACCATGATGCCAAACTGATATAATCCCAATTCCCTGTGCATGAAGACAGTTCCTCCATTCTCTGCCTGTTCATGTGTCCAAATGTTTGTTCGACACGGCTCACATAACTGCTTCCACCACCTCCCCTGGCAGCGTGAACCAGGTAGTTACCCAACTATGCAAAAACGCTGCCTCACAAATTTCCTTTAAACCTCTCCCATCTCCACTTTGAAGCTGTACTCTTAATATTTGACATTTCCATCCTGGAAAATGACACCAGTTTTCTACACTACCCAAATCCATTCATAATTTTATATGCAAACAACAGGAATTCTGCAGATGCTGGAAATTCAAGCAACACACATAAAAGTTGCTGGTGAATGCAGCAGGCCAGGCCTGCTGCATAATTTTATATACTTGTATCAAGTCATCCCTGAGCATCAGATACTAGAGAGAAAACAATCGAAGTTTGTCCAAACTCTATTGTACTCCATCCAGGCAACATCCTGGTGATCCTCTTCTACAACCTCTCCAAAAACTCCATATCTTTCCTACCACCTGGTGACCAAAGCTGCACACAATTTTACAGGTGCAGAACCAAGGCTTTGTATCTCTGCAACATAAACTTTTTTACTCAAAGTCCCAGCCAATAAATGCGGGCATCTTGAATGGCTTCTTTATCCATGAGTTTCTAGGAAAAGTAAGGAAGGTGCAGGATAGATGTATTCCAAAAACAAAGAAATACTCAAATGGCAAAATATTACAACCATGGCTGACAACAGAAGTCAAAGCTAACATAAAAGCAAAAAAGAGTGCATACAACAAAGCAAAAATTAGTGGGAAGACAGTGAATTGGGAAGCTTTTAAAACCCTACAGAGGGCAACTAAAAGAATCATTAGGAGGGAAGAGATGAAATCTGAAAGCAAGCTAACAAACAATATCAAAGTTGATAGTAAAAGCTTTTTCAAATATGTAAAAAATAAAAGAGAGATGAGAGTGGATATAGAACCACTAGAAAATGAGGACGAAGAAATAATAACAGGGGACATGGAGATGGCAGATGAATTAAGTGAGTATTTTGCATCAGTCTTCACTGTGGAGGATACTAGCAGTGTGCCAGATGTTGAAGGGTGTGAGGGAAGAGAAGTGTGTGCAGTTACTATTACAAGGGAGAAGGTGCGCAAAAAGCTGAAAGACCCAAAGTTACATCTCATCCGGACCAGATGAACTGCACCCTAGGATTCTAAAATAGCTAGTGGTAGAGATTGTGGAGGCATTAGTAATGATCTTTCTAAAATTATTGGATGCTGGCATGATGCCAGAGGACTGGAAAATTGCAAATGTCACTCCACTCTTTAGAGAGGAGGAAGGCAGCAGAAAAGAAATTATAGATCAGTTAGCCTGACCTCAGTGGCTGGGAAGATTCTGAAGTCAATTGTTAAGGATGAAGTTATGGAGTACTTGGTGACACAGGATAAAGTAGGACAAAGTCAGCATGGATTCCTTAAGGGAAAAATTTGCCTAACGAACCTATTGAAATTCTTTGAAGAGATTACATATAGGATAGATGCGGTGGATGTTGTATATTTGGACTTTCAGAATGCCTTTGACAATGTGCCACATATGAGGCTACATACCAAGTTGAAAGCCAATGGTATTACAGGAAACTTACCATTGTGGTTAGGGCATTGGCTGTTTGGCAGGAGGCAGTGAATGGGAATAAAAGGATCTTTTTCTGGTTGGCTGCCAGTGACTTGGGTGTTCCACAGGGGTCAGTGTTGGGACCTCTTCTTTTTATGCTGTATATCAATAATTTAGATGATAGAATAGATGAATTTTTGACAAGTTTGCAGATGATATGAAGATTGGTGGAGGCGCAGGTAGTGTTGAGGAAACAGGTACGATCCAGGTAGGAGTTGGACAGGAGAACGGGCAAGAAAGTGGCAAATGAAATACAATGTTGGAAAATGCATGGTCATTCACCTTGGTAGTAGAAATAAATGTGCAGACTATTTTCTAAATGGGGAGAGAATCCAAAAATCTGAGATGCAAAGGGACTTGGGAATCCTTGTGCAGAATAGCCTAAAGATTAACTTGCAGGTAGAGTCGGTGGAGAGGAAGGCAAATGCAATGTTAGCATTCATTTCAAGAGGTCTAGAATACAAGAGCAGGGATGTGATGCTGAGGCTTTATAAGGCACTGGTGAGGCCCCATCTTGAGTATTGTGAACAGTTTTGGGCTACTCATCAAAGAAAAGATGTGCTGGCATTGGAGAGGGTTCAGAGGAGATTTAAAAGGATGATTCAGAGAATGAAAGGGTTATCATATGAGAAACATTTGATAGCTCTGGGTTTGTTCTTGGTAGAGTTTAGAAAAATGAGGGGGGGATCTCACTGAAAGCTTTTGAATGTTGAATGGCTTAGATAGGGTAAATTTGGAAAGGATATTTCCCATGGTGGGGGAGTCTAGGATAAAAGGGCACCGTCTCCGTTTAAAGCAGAGATACAGAGAAATTTCTTTAGCCAGAGGGTGGTAAATTTGTGCTATTAATTATCACAAGCAGCTGTGGAGGGCTCGTTGTTCATTGTATTTAAGGCAGATCTTGATAGGTTTTTGATTGGACATGACATCAAAGGTTACGAGGAGCAGGCCGGTGACTGAGCTGAGGAAGGGAAAAAAGGATCAGCCATGATTGAATGGTGGAGAAGACTCGATGGGACAAATGGCCTGATTCTGCTCCTATGTTTTATGGTCTCAACCACCCCTATCCACTTATCTAGCAACCTCAGTAGTAGTTTAAATAAATCTGGCACTGTAAGATATCCTAAGTTTGTGAAAATCAGCACGTAAATACAGGCACATTTATTTTCTGAGTCACACACCGCTTTCAACCACAGAATAGCAAGTATTATTTCCTGAAAAACTTGCAACCAACTGTATATTTTTAGTTGGCTGTCGAATCCTCTTTTATTTGGTAAATCAACACGGTGAACATTTGTTTTATGGTCAGGTCCCAAACACTCCTGTGGCAGATTTACTTTATGCTCCAAAAGAATTTTTTAAAATTTGTTTTCAGAGTGTGGTTGATTCTGCCATGGCCACATTTATTGAACCTCCCGTGCTGCCCCAACTGGGTGGTTTAGGCACTGCTGGTGGTGATGGGGCACCAGCTATACAGTATAGCTGGGTAAGGTACGTCAGCAACACAGCTGCAATGCCAGATCAGCAGTGCCCATCTAAGTCAAGGTGGAGTGAATTAGTTGATGATGTAACTATGAATTTTCTGCCATTTTATTTTATACTGATAGACAATACCAAATAATAAATAATTATTATTGTGTATTGTAAAAATAACCCTTAATAATAGGCTGCAACATCCTAATGTGATAGTCTACGTTAAACTCCAGATTGCTGAGTTTCTTGAAGTCATGCGTGTGATTGGAGAGTGAAAGGGAAAAGGATTGTGGTATCAACGGCTGAGTCTGTCATAACAGAGTAGTTTGTAATTTGCTCATCAATATGATATGCCTGTTCCAGTTAATCTACTGAAGAATGGTGACTTCCTAACTGCACAAGTTATTGATGACAAGGTGTGCTAATGACTCTACTGTTAAAACTTATAGGAAAGTATTATTTTGTTTTTCTCTGCTGAAGCAGCCATTGACTTTCACTTGTGTAGTGTGAGTTCTATCTGTCTGCTGCTGAGTCAGAACCTGGATTTATTTGGGGTCTTGTAAATTTTGCGGAATCGTTGAATTTTCACCAAATACTTCCACTCCCAGAGCTATAGTAGAGAGAAATGCATTGATGAAGCATGTGACAATATTTTCTTCGAGCATGTAGTTTTGCCTTCCTTGTGCACATTTCTAAAATCCAACCTGTTGTACATTAATATGTTGAGTGAATTTAGCAGTTAACAGAAACTCGCTGAAGCATGTGTAAAAAGCAGTAGGACTGAGCAAAGGTGGGTTTTAGTTTTCAGTTTGTAAGAGTGAATAGGTTACCAAGAAAGAATGAGATAACAGGAACAGTATAGATTGGATTTGCCAAATGCTCTCCTTCTATGTCATGGAATATATAATATAATTAACAGTAGAGGGCAAAGGGTAAATGCTATTTATATTACTGTCCTTCTTTCCATTTCTTTTACTAATTATTATCATTGCCTTCATTGGGTTGAATTGGTGGCTTTAAAAGAGATTTCAGAGTGCATTGACATGGACATGTCTAGTGCAATGTCTTCCAAGAATGAACCAAAGAACAGGAAGGATTCACTCAGATTGGTTAGGATGGCAAAGACATTTTCTGTGTTGCTTTAGAGATGCAACTGAATGAGAATAGAACTGTTCTGAAGATGTTGGTTTAAGAATGGGCACATTAAAATTGTCGGATTTTTCCCAATTATAAATTTTGAATTGAGAAATTATAGAAAAAGGCCAAAGCTTATCATGCAAGCACCAGATTGAAAAGCCTAAAAACTAACTAAATTAATAGTCATTTGTTGGATCTTTGTGTAACTCAGGTGATTCATATTTAAAGTCTTTTAGATAATTAATACATTTGGATTGAAACTGTATTGGATCTCTAATTGTGCAACTTTCTTATTAACTCAAAAGTTTGATAGTTCACCAAATGCATTGCAATAATTCATTCATTATGGATGTCAACTATCATGATTTAACTCTGTTGCTCGACAGTAAGTGATGTGCAGACTATCCAGGGCACAGAGAAGGTTTTGTGGTCCCAACTTCTTATGGAAGATGGAATTTTGTCAAAAGCTAGTAACATAGTGGTTGAGTTACTAAACTACTATCAGATATCATTGAACCAGGACTGAATCATCCAAGTCATCTGGAGAATTTAAAATTGAACAAATCAATATATCTAGAATACTGAGCTTTACTCAATAATAATGACTGTGAAACTACCTGGTTCATTAATATTCTTCAAAGGAGGAAATACGCTGTTCATACTGGGTCTGACCTTTTTATGATTCCAGACCCTGTCTTAGCTGCTTCCTCGCCCCAGGAACCATTATGGATAGACAGTAAATGTTAAACTTGCCAGCAAAGTCCACATCCTCTGAATGAGTAAAGAAAACAGTATGCAACATTGCAAAAACATCCAGCATAAACCATTTATGAATGTAATTTGAGTATTTAAAAGTATGGAAACGTTTTGCGTTATTTCATATCATCCAAATTCTGCCGTTGTCCTGCAAAAATCATGCAAAAATTTCCACACCCATGAATTTTGCTGTACATTGTGTTTGATATTTTAACCATCCATTTAAAATTTATTTGAAAATTAACTCCTGAAATTTTCAGTGCATTCTCCCTGCAGATAAGGTTCTCCATTCAAATCATGGATTTGAAAAGTTAGTCTCAACTAGTATTATTATTCTGATTTTTAATAAGACCAGTAAGCACAGATGATACAAGGATATGATGAGGAGAAGGCTTCAGGATTCTAACTGATATTTTACTGTTTAACACTTGTATTGTAGAGGGTTAATCTCTGTGCTTGTCAAATGTCACACCACTGTGGATTTGAATGTAATAGAAATGGCTGAAGAAGTTTTGCTGACTAGTATAGGAATACAACCATGGGAACATGAAAGTTAGGTGAACACAGCGGTGGGACGCGTGAAAAGTGGTGACAAGGGATGGTTGCGTTTGAGTTGGTGCTATGTATTGGTCCACTTAGTGCAGCATTTGATATCAGAGGGAAGGGTATCAAAGTAGAGCAGTTGGGGGTCTTGGGGGTAGTTTATCAGGGTCTCACCAACAGGCTGTTCATGAGCAATGCTGCAGATCAGGCAGAGTGGAAGGTGTGCTACAGTGAGAGGGGCTTGCACACACCTAGATAAGTGTTTTAATATTTGCTATTCTGTCCTAATGAATAAAGTTTTGTAGTTCTAAGTGGAAAATTAGAGTTGTGTCCTTTTACCTATCTGACCCAGATCCGAAAAACTTTTGTTGTAACGTAACAGCACTGTGTCAGAAATTACCTCAGGTAAGCTCCAATATTCAGACCAATTTTGAATTTAGTTCTGTTCAATCAGAATTCATCTTCCCACTTCAAACAAGGCATCTGCAAAAATTTGCATTGAATCTGATTTGGAATTTGCAATATGCTGCTCTACTTTATAATTAGGCTTATGCAAAAAGTTTCACATGTTAATGAGCACATCCACACTGCTAAGGCTTTCATTTGAACCAGACAATATAACCATCAGAAGTGTTATAATTGTGAAGGTAGGGAACCACATAAAAAGAGAAACCATTGAAGCAGATTGAGAATGGTACAGCATTTGAAGGCTCCAATCTGAGCAATAAATCTTTAAGGTTGGTTACTGCTTTTTGTTGTGAAAGAAGAGTAGCTTGACTAAAAGGCAGTGCAGCAGTGGATTCTTCAATAAAGTAATTTCATCCTTGTCTAAATAATGCATTCCTGAAAGATTTACAGCTAAAATGGAGCAGCAAGTGGCCTTTTTTTGAAAAACAATGTTTGATTTGTGAAAATGTTCCATTCATTTGCTTGCATCATTTGGGATAAGTAGTGCTTTTGTTCTCATAAATGAAATATTCACTCACATGCTATGTTCACATCTTTGGAATAATTCCATAGAAGTCAGAAGAAACTAAAAGGAAATAAAAGAAACACTTACTACATGAGTATCTTAAGTTTAAGCGTGTAGTCAGACAGATTATTTTGTATGGATGCCCTCTCCGCGCCTTGTTGTTCTAAGCAGTCTGGTTCTCCCTGGTTTTTAATCCCAGTCAAAGATGTTATTCAAAATGCCTTCAGAGTGGGTTTAGCTTGTTTTGAACTGAGTTGTTGTTGGTATGTTACTGCAATATGAGAATTTTCTTTTCCAAATAAGCACGCAGGGGAACATGCCTAGACTAGCCCTTGGGAAGTTTGTCCCCTCCTTCCCTGGCCAGTTTTGGAGAATATCTGCACTGGCAGTTGGTAACAGTCAAAGAATTCTTAATGACTTCAGCCAAGATCAAAGGTGGCAGTTCTTTTTAGCAGCTATGAATTCATAAAATGTGAAGATAAATACTATTTTGCCTAGGAACATCAACAGTATGACATTACTGCTTTCAAGTATCTGGCAGATAGACACTTTTAAATCATGTATATTCATGAACTAGTTTTCTTCCTGTTTACCAAAAGAATGGCTGAGAGGCACCTTAAATTTACATTTCCGTCAATTGATTTGAAGTATGTATGCTACATATGGTACAATGCATGATATACAGTTAATGAATATATTAGTTTATCATAGCTCTTCTTAGTTAATCTTAAAGCTACGGTGTTTAAATTGCCATGTTCGTTCCATATACTTTTAGAAATTAAATACAGGTAAAGCATCATACAAATACAGTGTTAGTTATTTAACTAAGATGTGATATTAACAGAGTACTAGGGAAACATTATGATCTAGTTTGTGGTCTGAATATAACCTATACTCAAACTTGTGAGTTTTCCTTTCAGCTTGCATCTAAGTTAAACGTAGAAATGATGCTTCCTGGATGTAGAAGCAGGGCATCAGTAGGTGTCATAAATGTAAGGCAGTCTCCAATTAATTGAATAAGTAGTTTAAGAGAAACTTTCAAACTCTGACATAGTTAAAATGCAGAACTGGCTAATGCAAGGAGTAGTTGCAACAAATGGTGCATATGTAGTTCAGAGGAAGCAAGACATGTACATGACAGAAAAAAGAAATAGGATATACTAATATAGTTAAAAGAAGGATGGTGGGAAGAGGCTTAAGTGCAGCATAAACTCCTACATTTACCATTTGGACCAAGTGGTCTGTTGCTGTGTTGTGGATTCTTGGTTAGTTGTCTTATATATGACAGCTCAACCATGAGAAAAATGGATTGTAAACTCAGAGTCAAGGGTGACTTATTTGCACTCCAGTTCTGCAGGTGGCTGAACAGACCTCTGTGGAATCTGCAGGCTGTGCTGCAGGGGCGGGTGAAGCTTAAGGTGTGGGAGTTGAGTAGATATTTTGTCACGTGTGCTTGGCCTTTCCGTGCTTCCCTGATTGACACTCAAGATGGCCACTGACTTCCCAGATGCTCTTTCATATCATCAATGTTGGATTCTCAGCAGTTGATAAAGATGTTGTATTGTGCTGAAGGCAAATTTAGAATATTCTTGAAACCTTCAGCACAATTTTCTCTGCCTTCTGAAAGATCTCTTTCTTTGATGAAGCTCATAGTATGGATAATTAATGTGGGTTTTCGGCTTGCGATGCAGATAATGTGGTTCACTCACCAAAGCTCGTTGTGAGTGATCAAAGAGTCAATTATGGAGATTTTTTGGCTTGAAGGGGAAGCTAATACTTGTTCATCTAACCTTCAAGTACATTTAGATTTTGGAGAGACAATTTCAATGTACTTCTCCAGTGCTTTCCGATGCCAGCTTGAGGTAATGCATGTTCAACAGCATATTAGAGGATGGATGTCACTGTGCTTGGTAATAAATCATAGGTAACACAACACAGAAACAGGCCTTTGGGCCTAGCTCATCCATGCCAACCAAGATGCCCACCTAAGCTAGTCCCATTTGCATGCATTTGACCCATATTCCTCTCATCCCTCCTATCCATGTTCTGTCCAAATGTTTTTTAAATGTTGTCGATGTATCAACTACTTTCTCTGGCAGCTTGTTCCATACTCATGCACTCACTGCATGAGGAGGTTGCCCATCAGATCCTGTTTAAAATTTTCCCCACAGCCTTAAACCTATGTCCCCTAGTTATTGGTTCCCCTTCCCTGGAAAAAAAGACTGTGTGCATTCACCCCATCTATGCCCCTCTATAAAGTTACCATTCTGTCTCCTGTACTCCAAGGAGTAAAGTCCTTGACTGTTGAATCTCTCCTTACAACTTCAATGCTCAAAGTTCAAGTTCAAAGCAAATTTATTATGAAAGTACTGTATGCATTTGTCATCAGATGCTACCCTGAGATCCATTTTCTTATGGACATTCATAGTAGGTACAAAGAAACACAATAGAATTAATGAAAAACTACACACAAAGATGGATAAACAACCAACATGCACAAGAAGAAAAACTGTGCAAATATCAAAATAATAATAATAAATAATTATGTCATAAATAATAGTGAGAACATGAGTTGCTGAGTCCTTGAAAGTGAGAACATAGGTTGTGAAATCAGTTCAGTGTTGAGGTGAGTGAAATTACCTATGCTGGTTCAGGAGTTGATGGTTAAAGGGCAATAACTGTTGCTAAACCTAGTTGTGTGGGACCTAAGGCTCCTGTACCTCCTACCAATGGCAGCAATGAGAAGACGGCATGGGCTGGATGGTGGGATCCAAGATGATGCTTGCTGCTTTCTTGTGGCAGTGCTCCTTGTAGATGTGCTCAACGGTATGTCTAAAGCTTATCAGTGCTAAGGAAAGAAGGCTTGGATTTGGAACATGATTTCTGTTCGATCATCGTCTGTTCAAATCTTAATTTCATAGAAAATGTTATATTTTGCCTCTGTACCCAATACCATGGAGAAAAGGGTGAGTGAGTAAGAGTCAGTGATGTTTCTTTTACTTTATTATAAAATATGATGGTAGCAGCAACTTGCATTTCTGGTTGAAATGTGATGCAAAGGATTTTATTTCTTAATGTATGCATTACTAAATGATAATAAAAGAGGACTGCGTGTCCTCATAATCTAATCTAATCTAAATTATGTCAGCGGAGAAAAGAGCCAAAGGGGGTGTTCAGAGGCAAGATGCAAAGTGCAATCAAAGAGGTGGATTTTCATAAAAGGATTTTCACAGATGAGGAGAAATGGATGATTATGGAGAAGCTAGAACTGGGTGAAGCTATAATGCTAATGGAGGAACAAATTTTGTTGAATATAACTCATTAGTTCAACAATATAAATTAAAGAATGGAGTGTGAATTTGATTCAAACCGTAAATATAATTGCAGATATAGTTTGTTTTATTTAAGTGAAGTTTGTGTACTTTTGATATATGGGTGGTCATCTGGACAATTAGTTTATTTTACTCATTGTCTTTAATGATTATGTCAGGCCAGGTAGCAGAAGATTAGTTTTGGTGCATTGTTTACTTTCATCAGTCCAATTGCTTACAAAGCTATCCTAAAGAATCAGAATCAGAATCAGGTTTATTATCACCGGCAAGTGACGTGAAATTTGTTAACTTAGCAGCAGCAGTTCAATGCAATACATAATCTAGCAGAAAGAAATAATAATAATAATAAATAAAATAAAAATTATAGTAATAATAAATGAACAAGTAAATCAATTATGTTTATTGAGTAGAGCAAAAAAAAGTGCAAAAAACAGAAATACTGTATATTTAAAAAAAAGTGAGGTAGTCTAAAGATTCAATGTCCATTTAGGAATCGGATGGCAGTGGGGAAGAAGTTGTTCCTGAATCACTGAGTGTGTGCCTTCAGGCTTCTGTACCTCCTACCTTATAGTAACAGTGAGAAAAGGGCATGCCCTGGATGCTGGGGGTCCTTAATTATGGATGCTGCATTTTTGAGACACCGCTCCCTGAAGATGTCCTGGGTACTTTGTAGGCTAGTACCCAAGATGGAGCTGACTAAATTTACAACCTACTGCAGCTTCTTTCGGTCCTGTGCAGTAGCACCCCCCCCCCACCCCCATTCCCCTACAACCAGACAATGATGCAGCCTGTCAGAATGCTCTCCACAGTATAACTATAGAAATTGTTGAGTGTATTTGTTGATGTGCCAAATCTCTTCAAACTCCTAATAAAATCTTGCCTTCTTTATAACTACTTTTCACATTTAATGCTAAGATAAAGGAAAGGTTGTGTTTGCTCCTTCAGTTAAATGAGAAATGGATAATGAGTAACATGAAACAATGTCATTGGCATGGAATATTACTTTGCAGGTATTGTAATGTGTGCACTTTTATGCTTTTTTGTCTAGGTGGCACGGCGTTGGGGAATCCAGAAGAACCGACCTGCTATGAACTATGACAAGTTGAGCCGTTCACTGCGCTACTACTATGAAAAAGGCATCATGCAAAAAGTAAGCAAGAAGCATGAGTAATTTCTCTAGTCAGTTCTTCAAACCTTATTCAGACACCATCCAAATCTAACATGCAGCACTCCTTAAACTAAGGAAACTAATCACAGGAGCCCAAATCACTCTGATCTCTTTTTTTTTTGCTAAAACCTTTGGGAATGTTCTCAGTGAAATAGTAGCCAGTAATCTCAGTTTGAATCACTTTTTCATACTCGTATATTCATTAATAGTTCAGATAATCATAGTGGTCAGTAGCTGGGCCAGAGAGAAAAGAATGATGAAGGTTTGATTAACTAAGGTAGAAGACAGCTGGCCAGACTTGCATCTCCTTTTTTTGTAGCCATCAGTGTTAGAAACCTACATATTAGAAATCAAACAAAGACAGAAATATGTCTGTGGTTCCTTTCCATTCAAGACGCATGCCATCATTCACTGAATTTTAACAGTGATGTCCCAAAATTTGAGTGGTGTAACACTTTGGCCAATGAATATGCAGTTTTAAAGTTGTGCCTATTTTAGATAAGCAATCTGGCAAACTCTTAGAGAAAGGAAGTTGTTGCATAACCATGTTAATTTTGGGAGCTGATCATCAAGTAATATCTCCTATGTTTGTAATTTAAGATTTATCATATTACTGGTGGAAAAATCACCATGGCAGCAATATAGTATAGAGTATGTTGCATGTACCATGTTTACCTCCTCTTATTCAGTTCAATTTAAACGTGTTGAGGTAGTAGAAGATTAGCTTTATTTGTCAGATGTACATTGAAACATACAGTGAACTGCATATCATTTGCATCATGATTTGTGATATGATGCTATGCTTTTGGCACCAATATAGCATGCCCACAACTCACTAACCCTAACCAAATGTGGGAAGATACTGGAGCACCTGAAGGAAACTCACAGACAGTCACAGGAAGCATGTGCAAACTCCTTATAGACAGCGATGGGAATCGAACCTTGATCAGCAATCGTTGGCATTGTAAAACAATTGCATTATCTGCTCTGCTACTGTGCTGCCCCATGGAATGTCAATAGCAATCGTTTAATAATCTGTTCAATAATCTAGACTGTAGGGGAAACCATTTTTTGGAAATTAACTTAATTAAAATAATCTGAAGATAAATTTCTATCCAGAATATTGAAATAAAATGTAAACCTGTATATTGAAGCTTTATTTTAGATCCTGTGTAAATATTCACCAGAAACAAAGCAAGAGGAATAAACTGTATATGGGATTTGATGGGACTTTTTTTTACACAGAGTGTTTGCTTTCCCAAATATGGTGTCAGAGAACTTAGTAAAGTCAAGTGCAATTACTGCTTTTAACAGACTTTTAGACAGGCACTTGAATAGGGATTGCTCAGAAGGATATGGACCTCATGCAAGCAAATAGGATTAGTTTAAGTGGACAAAATGATTGGCATGAATGTGATGGGCCGAAGGGCCCATTTCTGTGCTGATAATTTGATGATACTGTGACTGTTTGACAAAGTTTTTCTATTGAAGTGTCATGTTGTCTGAACAGATATCACAAAAAGATATTTATAGATTTGAAAGAAATGACAATAGACATTCCACAAGCATATTGAAGAATAATTTATTTAACTTATTTAGAAAATACATTTTTGTACTCATTGAAATATTCTGCTTGGGAGTAAGTATTTTACAAGGACTATTAATCCTCTGTATTGAAATTAGCAATTTCATTAATACTTGTTTTGGGGTCAGGTTAAAGGGATTCTCTCCATTTTTTTTTAATTTTTCTCCCCCCAACTGCTTTTATGATAAATAATTGTTATCTTGTTAGCTTTGGTTTGCATCCTATCTCAAATGTTCCCTCTGTTCTCCAGTACCTTTCCTTTTCATACAATATAATATGCTTGCTTTCGCAAATTTCCACTCATGGTGAAGGGTCCTTGACCTGAAGTGCCAGCTTCATTTCTCCCCCACCAATACAGCTTGACCTGCTGAGTGGGTCCAGTGTTTTCTGTTTTTGTCTCCCATTTTCAGATCTGGAAGTTGTTTTTTTTTCACTCCAGTTATAATGACAATGCTGGGTTAACTCTAGAAGATTGACTAACAATTAACTTTGCTGTTTCTAAAAGTGGGTTGGAAGTATTGACCAAAAATCATAATGAGACCCCATAGATTTCAGTAAGTGTAGTATTGATTTTTCAAAGAATAGTTCCATTATTACTTTATTTTGTTTGTTGCTCGTTAACTGAGATATCTTTGCAGAGAAATAGAACAGGTTTGCTTTGCAAATGCATTCAAAAATTAAACATTTATATTTCTGACTAAAAGTAAACACAAAATGTATCTCCCTCAAGTTTATTCCAAAAATATGAATTTATAGCAACATTTATTTTTGATGGGAGTGCATTTATGGAAGGGTGATCATAATGCCATCAGTTATCAGATAGTTATGGATAAAGATGAGTCTAGCCCTTGGGAGGAATATGTTAAATTAGGGAAAGGCTAATTACAACTTTTATAGCTCAGAGCTGGGAAGATTATTCTGACAACTGCTGTTACTGGGTATGTCCATATATAAGACATATCAGAGTTGTTTAAAGACCAACTAGTCAGAATGCAGGACCTACATGTCCTTGTGAGGAAATAAAGAACAGGATCATTCAAAGTTCAGGAACATTAACATTAACATTTACACTCTGCGTAAAAAAAGAAGTTTATTCCTCTTGCTTTGTTTTTGGTGCATATTTACACAGGATCTAAAATAAAGCTTCAATACCCAGGTTTACAGTTTATTTGAATATACTGGATAGAAATTTACCTTCAGATTATTTTAATTAAGTTAATTTTCCAAAAAATGGTTTCCGTTACAGTCTAGATTAACATTAACATTAACAGAAGTTGCAAACTGAGTCAGAAAGGAAAAGGATGCATCTAATGGTTTTGGAAGCTGAAATCAGACAAGGCCCTTGAGCTATATATGGGAAGCAGGAAAGAAGAGGAAATTAAGAGAGGTAAAAAGGGCCAGGATACATTATGTCTGTGCTTAGCCAGTTTAAGGAAAATTCAAAAGCACTTTCACATACATAAAAAGCAAGAGGGCAACAAGGAACAGAGTAGGACAATTCAAGGACAAAGAAAGGAATTTCTGGCTGCATTTGTAGTATTGTGGTTACTGCATTATAGGAAACTTGTGGAAACTTTCGAAAGAGTGCAGAAGAGGTTCACCAGGATGTTGCCTGGATTAGAGAGTATAAACTATAAAGATATGTATGGGCATTGTGTAGGCAGGCTTGCTTATTGTTTAAACTGGCATCTATGTCAACGTAAACATCATGTCAGAAGGGCTTTTTCCTGTGATCTACTATTCTGTGTTCTACAATTAATAATTTCTCCTCATGTCATTGTTTTCTACAACCTCTTATGGTATTTCAAAGGTTTCAAAGGTGGATTTAATATCAGAAAAATGTATACAATATACGTCCTGTAATGCTTTTTCTTTGCAACCATCCACAAAAATAGAGGAGTGCCCCCAAAGAATGAATGACAGTTAAATGTCAGAAGCTCAAAGTCCCCCCAGCTCCCCTCCATCCATGCATAAGCAGCAGCAAAGCAACGATCTCCCCTCCTCCACCAGCAAAAAAAAAGCATCGGCACCCACCACCGAGCACTCAAGCGTGCAGCAAAGACACAAACTTGCGGTACCCCAAAGACTACTCATTTGCCCGGTATTTGACATACCATAGGCTCTCTCTCCACCTCCCTAATAAGGGAAAAAGAGAGTTTTCTGTTTCACAGTGAGAGGGAAGACATAACAAACAACTCACTCTTTTTACCATGGTAAAAGTCCATTGTGTCACTCTTTCCGAGGTCTGTGCCCAAAGATCTCGGATCTCTGGGCACACAGCCAGAGATCTTCCAACTCCCACGACTCGCCAATTTCCTGCTGGGACTCTGACCTTTGATCCGGCCATCTCCAGGGCCACAAGATCACAGTCCTCCGAAGGCAAGCTAAGCATGCTTGGCATGTCGAATAACGGCCAATCGTGAAACCCTGAGAGTGGGTCCCTTTCCTGCAAAGAACCAAAGTCAGAGTGTAACTCCAGGTCAGGGTCTGCAAAAGAACCCGGAAAGGGAAAAATAGAGATATTAAAGATGGAAATAGAGCTGTTTCCGAAGATGCAAGCAAAAGAGTCGTCGTTTAGCCCCATCATATTCTGGACAATACCGGCTGTTAATTCCCTATTTAGCATCAACCTACAGAGGTTATATTTCCACTGTGAATTTGTATTGCTCAGAATTATTTCAAAATATCTTGCAGTCAGTGACAAAAAAATTAGATTTCATCAGTCTGAGTTGATTGTCGCAGAGATGAAAAGGCAGTTAGAGACCTACTTATATTAAAAAAAAACAGTCGATTAGTTGGTGTGTCCCATGAGGCAGCACTGATGAAAGTAAAAATGAACAGTAAAAGTCCCTTCTTGACCCAACCTTTTAACAGATGATAAGAATTTTATTTGGAATAGATATTCTTCAAAAAGCAATACAATTAAGCGAGAAACAAATTGGTTAATAGAGGTGCTGATAAAACATAGCTGTCATGTTGAAAATGTTGAGAAAAGTTCCCATAACTTTACAGAACACATGTTCAAAGTATGATTGTAAGTTTTTAAATAATAACATTTCCAAAATTAAAACACTCAGGAATCACACCGCAATTTGATATTTTGTTACTTCAGTTTAAAGATTCTGTTAATGCTTTGAAGATCTAGACTTTATGGGAATTGTTTACTTTGTTCTTTATAGGTTGCTGGAGAAAGATATGTGTACAAATTTGTCTGTGACCCTGAAGCGCTTTTCTCCATGGCTTTCCCAGACAACCAGAGGCCTGTACTGAAAACTGACATGGAGCGTCACATCAATGAAGAGGATACTGTCCCTCTATCCCATTTTGATGAGAACATGGCGTATATACAAGATAGTGGCTGTTGCAATCCCCATCCATACAATGAAGCCTATGTGTACTGACGCAACCTTTTTGGGGCAGTCACTTCATTTTTCTTTTTTTCTCTGTTGTTTTCCTCTGTAAGCCGTGACCCAGTCTGGATTTACTTTGTCTCTTCAGCATCTCTGACGTTAAGGAATGGGTCCGCAGTTTCTGTCGCATTAACCCCATGGTCCATTACCAGGGACAGTGCACTTTATGAAAAGACTCGTTAGAGCTCTACTTGTTTTTTTTTCAGGGTGGGAAAGGGTGGGCAGTGTTTTTTTTGTTTTTGCCTTTTATTTGGCGGGAAAGAGGGGGGGAATGGGGTGATTGGAAGTTGCAGATATTTAAGTGGTTTGATTGATGCTGTCTTAAGAATTTTGCTTTCCTATCAGATAAAAACTTACCAAGTCAAACTTTCAAAAACTCTGCTGATATCAGTAATAAAAGAAACTGCATATCTAATATTGCTGTGTTAACACAGCTGTCACTCTTTAAAAAAATCTATATCTAAGTAGATATATAGTACTTTTTGTCAGGGTACACATTAATATACAGTCAAACATTTTACTGCTGTGTCATATTTGTTAAAATATATGAATACTAGAATATGCTTGTACTGCAGTCTCCTTTTCTGTAAATTCTTTCAAACGCAGGGTCTAATAAAGCAATTTGAAGCATTGCTGTACAGGTAGCATTTCAGGACAAATAGTCAACTTAAACATTTACTGCCTACGATGTAGCTTATGCTGTAGTTATACCATGAGCAACTGTGTGCTTTAGAAATTGAGAAAAGATTACCCACCTACAACTTGCTGAAGGTTTTTTTTAAGCTTAAAGATTTCTAGATCAAGGGAAATGTTACCCAATGTGGCCTGTCAGTGGCAAAATTTCATTTGCACTCATTTCAGTCTTCAGATCTGCACATTCAAGTACCATATTGTGATATCCATATCAATAGAGAATAAAACATTTTTATAGATCACTAAGAATTTTTAAAGTGGGTTACCAGGATGCATGAGCTTTGAAATTACATTGAGCAGTATCAGTACTTATTCCTTAGATATTCATATCTGCAGCCCAAAGAGTAGCCTCGGCATTGATATTAAACTGGTCAACTGGATTTGGATGTGAATGAATTAATCTTTCCTACTCAAATATTGTTCAGCATTATTTCACTGCTTTTGTTAGTAACCCTGTTAAGCACAATATTTCATCAAAAATTGAAGCTCTTTCATCAAATCACAATTAAAGCAAATGGATGTGACTGAATTTTATTTGTTTAATGTACATTGAGGGTGTCATGCCATCCTTTTCTGTGTTCAGATGGCAGAAGCTGTGTTTGTGACAGATAATCAGGTATTCCAAATTAAGACAAAGTATGCACTGTGTGTGATTGTTCCCAGAGTAACAAAAGCAAAGAGCTGATTAAGTTTCTGTTTTACTGACTGAATTGGTAATGTTTGCCCACTTTCTTCAAGCTTCAATATTTTTCTTCAGTCAATAATGTTTATTGAAGTAACATGCGCATGATAATGTAATTAACTATTCTGCACTACTAAAAAGATACTTTAAGTGCTATAGAGTCATAGAATGCCACAACACATAAACAGGCCCTTTGGCCTATCTAGTCTGTGCTGAACTATTAATCTGCCTAGTCCCTTCGACCTATATCCAGATTTTAGCCCTCCATTCAAATTTCTCTTAAATGTTGAAATCAAACCTGCATCTACCACTTATGCTGGCAGCTCGTTCTACACTCTCACCACCTTCTGAGTGAAGAAGTTCCCCCTCATGTTCCCCTTAAACATTTCACCTTTCATCCTTAATCCATGATCTCTAGTTCTTGTCTCACTCAAACTCGGTGGGAAAAGCTTGCTTGCATTTACCCCATCTATCTAAATGAGTGGGCATCATTTTGGATTATATTGCATTTCCTTTCTGTATCAAAAGAAGTCATAACAAACTTTAAGAAAATTTGTGTACCTTTCATTAATATTCTTAACATTACTGTCATCTGAAAATGCACTCTGGGTTATTTTGTAAGCTTTTTAAAAAATCCTTAAGAACCTGCTTTCAATCAAGTCATTCAGTCCAGGAATCAAATATTATCGAGTCCTCATAATACAGGTATTTGAAAATTAATCTGGGGAAGGCAATCACAAGATGCAGAGAAATCCTTAAAAATTCCAAGTAGTGATGAAATAATTACACATGGAGATAATAAAAAAGGAAAATGTAGATTACGAATAATATAATTTTAATGCTTCAATTGTGTTTTTATTCTGATCACTAGTGGACAATGATTTTTATGTTATTTTGCTAATGTATTCAAATCTCAAATTCCATATGGTTCTCCGGGTTGCTGAGCATACGGAGAGTATTATCACTGGGGCTTTCATAGTTCAGTTCTACTTGGCCAAGTTTGCTGGGTTTTCCTTCTTGTGAAACCCTAAAACCCTTATATCCTTCTAATTCTGTGTATCAACAGAACTTAATGTTTTCAGTATCTGGGAAGTAAAAAGCGTGGCGATGGTTAAAACTTTTCATCTGTTATCTCAGATCAGTATGACTACACTCATGTAGAATGCACTCCTTGACCGCAACATTGCTCGGCTACCATCACTTATTTTACTGATACATTCAAAAGAGTGATAGAACTGTACTGCATAGAAAAGTTATTTGAAAGAATTATCCAATTAATCCTACTCATCTGTTCCATGGCCCTGCCCTCCTCCTCCTGTCAAATAACCAGATGAGAATTATGGTTAGGTAATTTAGGCAGAACAAGTGTTCATCCACATAAAGCTTGCATTGCTGAAATAGATCTAAGTATGTAAAGAGAAGCACATTCCCTTCTTGTTATCCACCACATCCCTCCAGAGAAACTCCATACTCAAACTGAGGTCAAATTATAATCTCATTGAAGCATTGAGTAATTATAAATTATTGCAAGAACCAACAAATGCAATGGAAGGGAAATGGCACTAATTAAATGTTGTAGTTGACAGACCACTTTGCAACCACTCTTCTTGTATATGAAATAAATATAAAAAGGGCGATCGTCAACCTTTTTCTATATTTCCACATTGTAACTTCAGGTTATTGATATAATGGCAAATCTGTTGTTTTGCTCTTTCCAATTCATTTCTGAATTGTACTTCTGGTAATTCTCATCAAGTGCAATCATGCCTGGTTCACAGGGAACAAGTACTGATAGAGTTCAGATTTGGACCATATAATCAAGTTGTACCCTTATTTTTCATCGATATTTACAGCGTCCCTCTTCATTTTTGTTCCAGCAAGGTCAAGGCAGTGCTTGCCACCTTTAGACCCATGATTTATTGTATTGTGTATTTGCATAACATGTAGCTCCAAATGGCAGTCATATCTCTAAATATAGAATTAAGTATTGTGATTGGAATTAAGGAGCTTACTTTGCATGTATTGAATGTAGTGACTTCTCTGAGATTATTTGATACACTCAGTGGATGCCTAGCATTGGCATTCCTCACATTATTAAGTGGGAAAATGAATAATGACAAGAATTATAGATTAGTGCATAAAGGGAAGAACATGGCAGATGTGAATCGACCAGCTTTAATCCTATACTGCTGAGTTTTCAGTGGTTAGTTCTCAGTATTGTTGCATCAGTTTTGCATGCCCATGAGCTTTTTGACCTAGGTGTTGCATGGACACCAGATGAAGATGAGGACAACTTAGTTGTGATGACTTCCCAAGTTAGAAAGAGTATGGACATGCAAAATTAGTATTAAATAGTCATTTGCAACAGAAAGCTTCCAAAGTCAATGCAAGACAGGTTTTGGGCCTTAGAAAGGGAGTTGGCATTTTGTATCTCCAATTTACTTCATGAAAGAACCCACTGAAATGATTCACTTAACAATCTGTCAGAGAAAAAAAAATCATAACCTGCATATACGTATGTGGAGATTTGGTTACTAATCCCAGTTATAAATTAATATATTTAATTTCCAAAACACAATTGCCATATATATACATGTCTAAACTTTTACATTACATTTCAGTGCTGTGTGAATTATTGTAAACTATTGTTGTAAAATACAATTAGACCCAAAGTTTCCCAAACTTAGTGTAAATTCCTGCAACCAATAATGTACATTCCAAAGCAGTCTGACAAACAAAGTTTAATAAGACTTGTGTGTACTTACTTGGTCCATTTTTTCTGTTAAGCATATTTATTGTGAAATTTTAAGACATTCACACAGAAAAAAAACTTTAAGTTGTTAGAGCATTACCCTTGCAGGTTCTCCCTATGTTATGCAGAGCATCTTGAATCCCTGCTTCTCCAGCTTTGTGACAGGTGAACCAGTATTGTGTTGAGGAGCCCGGAGACAAAAGCAAACACCGCATCTGCCTGAAGATGGCCATCTGGAAATCTAATGTAGCAAAAAAAAAAGACAATGTTGAGGGACATCTGTAAATGATGGACAGTATTTTTTCTGTTTCTGAAAAATTTTCTAAATTTTTGTAATTTTGTATTTATCATGTATGTTTGGCTTTATATGGCCACAAAGTAGCATTCAAATTAATGTAAATCACAATGTCATTTGATTTTCCTCAGCTAAGGCATGAGTGATTTGAAGGTTCATGGACTTCTTGTATTGCTTTTTTTGGGTTTTTTTTTTGAGTGTTGAAGAAAAAAAAATGTAATAGCTTAATAAACTCTGTTCAATTCCTAATGAATGGTGAAATATGTAATTCAAAAGAAAATATTCTTGCAATTTATCTATACATATATTTGGTTTAGTTTTCATCCATTAAGTTTAGCATTGAAGACAATTTTCCTGGGATCTATCTGTAGTGGCATTTCATGGTTTGGCTTGGAGTCTGGGTATGTTTTGGTTTCTAATCAAAAATAACAATTTCACAAGTGTTAACAGCACTATGTGCTATTATCTAGCATTGTACTTCACATATTACTTCAGTTGCCAGTAAATTAAATACGTTACAGCCTTGTACAAAGCAATGAAGTACAGTATATTTGTTAAAACCAAGTATATGGCCAAAAACTGTGATAGCAAAGTAATCAGGACAAAATTATGTACATAACAGCAAAAGATGGGTCTGACCTTATTAATACCAATTACCAAGTATTATTTTTAACATTGCATACCTCACACACCTACCTCCTTCCATAACAGAAACCCTTCTCCATCACTTCAATAAAATATAGAATTAATTTTATGAATCCCTTCCATGTAGGCATTTCATTATAAAGCTTCAACTAATTTGAAGGTCTGTCCATAGCACCTTCTGTCATCATCCTTGAGCTAGTTGGCAGGACTGCGGCTTTGACCATTGGCAGGCAGATGGATTCTGCCATCTTCATCTTAGCTCTCAAACTGGTTTTGCTGCATCTGAAAAACTTTCTCCATCAGTAAAGCCTGGCTTTATTCTCTCCCATTCTGATGGGGTTATTCCTGCTTTTTTTTGGAACTTTATTAAGGATATTATCTTGTAATCTTTTTGAATAAGTTTCTAAACAATTCTTCCTACTTGGGAGTTTGGTTCACCCTCTGGAGTGAAACAATAGAACAGCCAGTAGAACTATTGCCTCTGAGCTGGATACTAACCTGTGTAGGAATGAGTTGCCAGCGTAAGTGATCAGAGGGGCCAAAGGTCCTGCCTTTTTGATGTTGTGCTCTATGACGCTATGACACTTGGGGATACCTGTGTGGAGATTGTGTATTCTTCCTGTGATTGCTTTGCTTTCCTCCTGCTGTTCCGGGTTCTTCCCACAACACTAAGCTATGTTGTTTGTTAGATTAACTGGCTACTATAAATTGCTCCTGGTGGGTAGGTGAGCGGTAGAATACGCAGGAAGTTCATGGGCATGTAGGAAGAATAAAACAGAATTAGTATAAATGGGTGTTTGATGGAATGATGGAGCAGTCAATGGGCTGAATGGCCTATTTCCGTTCATATGTCTTAAGTTCTATTGATATCTGGTGCAGACTTGGAGGGACGAAGGGCCTGTTTCTGCGTATTATGACCATCATCTGCTCAGCATTACCCTCTCATCTTTTTGGAAAGTTTTCTCTCTAAATAAGCCTTAAGCAAATGCAGTTGCTGCCAAGGTGCCAGAATCACTCCAGCCCCAGATGATGGATAGAGTCCAAGACCACTATTACTTGCCTTAATAGAGACAGACTTGGCGGTATACAGAGAGCTGACTAGGGTCTAGGGTCAGAAGCAAAAAAAAGAAATGAATCATATTCAACTAAAATATGTGCAGTAGTTTGAGCTTTTACCATGCAGCAAGATTTATGTAGCTCAGTATGAAGTTCATCTTTATAACTTTGTGTAAATGGTTGCTGTGATTAACGATTAGGGGATTTGCCAAGCAGCAGTGTAATTGGATGAATAACCTTCTCTTAGCTCAATACATATAAGCACATTTAAGGTTGGATTCCATGAAGCCACAATTCATGAACCAGTAACTAATGTGAACAGTGCAAAATACAGACATTAAAACCTTGTAAATTTTTTTGGATTGGAATCCAGTGTTGAAGAAGTCCTGATTTTACAGGCCAGCTATGGAGTAGATTGCTGGTGCAAGGCTTTCGTTTTACTGCCTATTATTTTAAAACAATGTATCATTGGCTAACTACCCACAGAGTGCCTTAAGATATCACAACTGCTCATAAAGAGTCACACTTGTTTGCTACAAATATTTAACGTTGAAATATTTACATATTAATGCATTATATATAGAGAGATTATATAACTTCATAACCTCTAAACAGAATGGGGACTTGTATAAGAGAATGTAAACACTGATGATGTTGATGGGAATTTAAATCAGGAGAGTTGTAATAAGGTCCACATTTTGTTTGTTTTCACTGAAATTATCCATAATGAAATGTGTTGCAGTCCCTCATTTCTGCATCTCTTCCCTTCTACACAGAAACACCAAATTTAAAGTCAAACTTGAGTTTACAAATATGACCAAGTACATATATACACAGGTGTGATGAAAAACTTCTTATAACAGCATCACAGGGACATAGCAGCATAGAAGCAGCATTCACAAGACGACCATTAATATAAATAATACACATTTTTTACAAGAAAGAATATTACTGGAAAAAAAGTTGATTTTAGTGATCAAAATAATCATGGTGTTGCTAAACAGCCGCGATTAGAATTTTGCCAGTCAAGAAGCGAACAGTTGAATGGAAACCTGGTTATGTGCAACTTCAGGTTCTGTTCCTTCTGTCTGATGATATCTGTAGCTGCAAGGAGATGGCATAGCCTGGACAGTGAAGATCTTTCATGATGGATGCTGCCTTCTTGAGACAGTGCTTCCAGTGGATGCTACCAAGGCTGGGAGGGATGTGCCTGTGATGAATTGGGCAGAATCCACCACTCTCTGCAGCTTCTTATGCTCCTGCACATTTGAAATGCCATACCTGACCAGGATGCAACCAAACAAAATGCTTTCAGCAGAGATAGCGTGGTCGACGATAAGCCAAACCTCCTTCACCTCCCAAGAAAGTAAAAATGCTGGTGCACTTTCCTTATGATTGCATCTGTTTGCCAGGCCTAGGACACATCATCTGATATATTAAGCCCATGATTCTAAAGCTGCTGACTCTATCCACTGCCAACCCCACCTCCCATTATAATGTGCATGATAGCCATCTTTCCTCCTCAAGAAGCTCCTTAGTTTTACTGATATTAAGTGAGAGTTTGTTTTTGAGTCTCCACTTAACTAGGTGACCCATCTCACTCCAGTTAGCTGATTCATTGCCACCTGTGATTCATCGAATAAATATAATGACATCAGAAAATTTGAAGATGGCATTGGAACTGTGCCAGCTAAACAGTCTCACACAGAAGATGCTGGAGGAACTCAGGAGGTCAGGCAGCAACTATGGAAAAGAGCAAACGGTCAATGTCTTGGTCTTGATTAAGGGTCTTGGCCTGAAACATCAACTGTTTACTCTTTTCCATAGATGCTGCCAGGCCTGCTGAGTTCCTCCAGCATTTTGTGCGTGTTGCTTGGCTTTCCGATACCTGCAGATATTCTCATGTACGTGTAGCTACACAATCATACATGTATAAAGAGAAGAGTAAAGTAGGGGTCTAGGCACGCAGCCTTGAGAAGGTAAATAGGCAATACATGATGAGAAATTTAATGTCGTTCAGTATCAGTGCATAGCATTCAGTGTCAGCAAGACCAGAGAGGGAGGCTGAAAGAGTGATAGATAGGACATATAGAGGGTAGTTATACCCAAGCTGCAGGACACAGGAGAGTGGGTGACAGTCAGGAAGGGGAAAGGGATTAAACAGCCAGTGCAGAGCACCCTTATGGCCATGCCCCTTGGCAACAGGCATATCACATTGGATACAGTTGGTGGGGTTAGCAGAGGAAATTCACAATGGTCAAGTCTCTGGCACTGAGTCTGGCTCTGTGCTCCAGAAGGGAAGGGGGGAAAAGAGGCGAGCTGTGGTGACTGGCAATTCATGAGTTAATTAGGGGAAGCTCTGTGGATGAAAACAAAATTACCAGATGGTACGTTGCCTGCTGGGTGCCAGGGTCAGGGACGTCTCAGACCGAGTGCTCAGTATTCTTAACGGGGAGTGTGAGCAGCCAGAGCTCATGATCCATATAGGTCCCGATGACATAGGCAGGAAGGTGAATTCAAGGAGTTAGGTGCTAAGTTAAAGAACAAGACCTCAAAGGTTGTGATCTCAGGATTGCCACCCATGCCTCATACTAGTGAAGCCTGAAATAGGAAGGTCATACATTTTAACACGTGGCTAAGAGTTGGTGAAGGGGGCAGGGCTTCAGATTTTTGGGGTCATTGGGCTCTCTTCCAGAGAGGATGGGAACTGTACAGAAGAGATGGGTTGCACCTGAAATGGAAGGACAGTAATATCCTAGCAGGAAGGTTTGCTGGTACTGCAAGTGGTGGGGGCGGGGGGGCTGAGTTTTAAACTAGAATAGCAGTGGGATGGGAACCAGAGTGCTAGAACAAATAGTGGAAAGTGGTGTGGGTGTGGAGACGGATATTGTCAAGAGCTCAGACAAAGTCAGGAATCAAAAGGTTGAGCATGGTGCAACTAATGTTTTGACCTGCATATATTTCGATGCCGGAAGTATTGTAGGAAAGGCAGATGAGCTCAGGGCATGGATCACACATGGAATTATGATATTGTAGCCATTAGAGAGACTTGGTAGCAGGAATGGCAGGACGGCCAACTCAATATTCTGAGGTACCCTTGTTTCTGATGTGATAGAGCTGAAGGAATTAAAGGGGGAGGGGAGTGGTGAGGTTACTAGTCAGGGAAAATGTCAAGGCAGTGCTCAATCAGGACAGACTGGAGAACTTGTCTAGTGAAGCTTTATGGGTGGAACTGAAAATCAAGAAAAGTATAACCACGTGAATGGGGCTATATTATAGCCTTACTAACATGATCTGCAGGATTTAGAGCAGGGGTTCCCAATTTTTTTATGCCATAGACCCCTACCATTAACTGAGGAGCCTGTGGACCCCAGGTTGGGAACCCCTGATTTAGAGGAACAAATTTGTAGAGAGACTACAGACTGTTGCAAGGTTGTGATATGGGTGATTTTAGCTTTCCTAATATTGACTTGGTGTCCAATACTATAAAAGGACTAGATGGGATAGAGTTTGTCAAATGTGTTCAGGAAAGTTTCCTTAATCAGAGCATAGAAGTCCCAACGGGAGAATGTGCAATACTTGATCCCTTATATGGAAACAAGGTAGGTGAGGTGAGAGAATATTTTGCAGGAAACATTTTGCATCTAGTGATCACAATGCCATTAGTTTCAAGGTAATTCTGGAAAAGGAAAGGTCAGCTCCTTGAGTTGAGATTCTAAATTGGAGAAAGGCCAATTTTGATGGGCTCAGACAGGATCTGGCAAGTGTGCATTGGGATTGGCTGTTTTCTGGCAAAGGTGTACCTGGTAAATGGGAGTCCTTCAAAGGTGAAATTTTGAGAGTACAAAGCTTGCATATGCCTGTCAGAATAAAAGGTTTAGGGAACCATGGTCTTTGAGAGATATTGAGGTCCTGGCTGAGATAAAATGGAAGTGTATTGCTGATAGGAACAAATGAGAACATAGGAAATGCAAGAGGACACTTAAGAAAGAAATAAGGAAGGCTAAAAGAAGCCATGAGTTTGCCCTAGCAGACAAGATGAAGGAGAATCCTAAGGGATTCTACAGATATGTTAAGAGCAAAAGGATTGCAAGGGACAAAATTGGTCCTCCGGAAGATCAGCATGGTAATCCATGTGTGGAGCCAAAAATAAGGACTAATTTGGAGTATTGTATGCAGATTTAGTCACCTATCTACAAGAAAGATGTAAATAAGATTGAAAAAATACAGAAAAAATTTACAAGGGTGTTGCTGGGACTGGAGGGCATGAGTTATATGGAAAGATTGAATAGGCTGAGAGTTTATTCCTTAGAATGAAGAAGATTGAGGAAAGATTTGATAGATGTATACAAAATATGGTGGGTATAGATAGGGTGAATGCAAGCAGGCTTTATCCACTGAGGTTGAGTGAAACTATAACTAGAGATCATGGGTTAAGGGTAAAAGGTGAAAAGTTTAAAGGAAACATGAGGGAAAACTTATTCACTCAGAGGGTAGTGAAGGTGTGGAACAAGCTGCCAGCACAAGTGCTGGTTGTGATTTTGGTTTCAACATCTAAGAGAGGTTTGGATAGGTACATGTATAATAGGGGTATGGAGAACTATGGTCTGGGTGCAGATCAATGGATCTAGGTAGTTTAAATGGTTTGGCATTGACTAGATGAGATGAAGGCCTGTTTTTGTGCTGGAGTTTTCTATGACTCTATATTGTGGGCATCACTGAGTCATGGCTGACAGAAGATCATAATTGGGAGCTTAGCACCCAAGAATACACATTGTATCAACATTTCAAACAGATTAGCAGAGGGGCTGGGCTGGCTCTGCTGCTTAAAAAATGAAATCAAATTCCCAGAAAGAGGTGACATAGGACTAGAAGATGTAGAATCCTTGTGGGTAGAGTTAAGAAACTGCAAGGCTAAGATGACCCTGATAGGATCTATACACAGGGCCTCTAAACAGTAGCTAGGATGCGGGGTACAAATTACAATGAGAAATAGGAAAGGCATACAAGAAGGGTAACGTTACAATAGTCAAGAGGGATTTCATCATTTGTATTTTGGGAAAATAGGTTGGTGCAGAATCCCAAGAGATGGAATTTGTAGAATGCCTGCAAGGCAATTTTTATAACAGTGTGTGGTTGTGCCCACTAAGGGAAAGGCAATTCTGGATTAGGTATTGTGTAATTCACCAGATTTGATTAGGGAGCTTAACATAGAAGAGCCTTTAGGAGTCAATGATCAAATATGATAGAATTCATGTTGTAGTTTGTGAGGAAGAAGCAAAGTCAGATGTATCAGAATTACAATGTTGAAAAGAGTATTACAGAGATATGAGCTGGCCAAAGTTTATTGGAAAAACATAAAAAGACATAAAACCTTAAGACCTAGGAGCAAAATTAGGCCATTCAGCCTACCATCTGCTTTTCCATTCCATCATGGCTGATTTATTTTCCCCCTCAACCCTATTATCCTGCCTTCACACTGTAACCCTTGACATACGAATAAATCAAGAACCTACCAACCTCCACCATAAATATACCCAATGATTGGCCTGTACAGCAGCCTGTGGCAATGAAATTCATAGATTAACCACCCTTTGGCAAAAGAAACTTTTCTTCATCTCTGTCCTAAATGGATATCCCTCTATTCTGAGGCTATGTCCTCTGGTCCTAGACTCCCTCAGTAAAGGAATTATCTCCACATCCACTCTATCCTGACCTTTCAATATTTGATAGGTTTCAATGATATTCCCCCTCATTTTCTAAACTCCAACAAATACAGGACCAAAGCCAGCAAATGCTCCTCATATAATTACCTATTCTTTCCTGAGATTATTCTCATGAACCTCTTCTGGATCCCCTCTAACAGCAGCACAACACTTCTTAGATAAAGGGCCAAAAATTGTTCACAATACTTCAAGTATGGTCTCACAAATGCTTTATAAAGTTGCAGCATTATATCCTTGTTTTTGTATTCTAATCGTTTCAAAATGACTGCTCACCTTGCATTACCATCAACTCAACCTAAGGAAATCCTGCACGAGGATTCCGAAGCCCCTCTGCACCTCTGATTTTTTAATTTTCTCCCCATTTACAAAATAGTCCATGCTTTTATTTCTTCTACCAAAGCGCAGGATTGGCCACGCCCAGAAATTATATGCCATTTGCCACTTCTTTCCCCATTCCCCAATCTCTTTAAGTCTTTCTGCAGACACTCTACTTCCTCAACATTATGAGCCTTTCCACTTACCTCCATATTATCTGCAAACTGGCCACAAAACCATCAATTCCTTTAATAAATCATTGACATACAATGTGGAAAGAAGTGGTTTCAACACCAATCCCTACAGCACACCACCAGTCACCAAAAGCCAACCAGAAATGGCCCCCTTTATTTCCACTTTGTCTTCTGCCAGTCAGCCAACCTTCTACCAATTCCAGTACCTTTCCCACACTACCATGGGCTCTTATTTTGTTAGGTAACCTCAGCTGCGGCACCTTGTCAAAGGACTTTTGAAAATCTAAGTAAACAATGTCCACTGACTCTCCTATCCAGAATATTATTTCCTCAAATAATTCCAAAAGATTTGTCAGGCAAGATTTCCCCTTTAGAAAACCAAGCTGACTTTGGCCTATTTTATCATGTAACTCCAAGTATCCTGAAACCTAATCCTAAATAATAGACTCCAGACACTGAAGTCAGGTTAGCTGGCCTATTATTTTTTTTCTGCCTCTCTCCCATCTTAAAAAGTGGAGTGACATTTGCAAATTTCTAGCTCTCCAGAACCATTCCAGAATCTAGTGTTTCTTGAAAGATCATTACTAATACCTCCACAATCTTCAGTTACCTCTTTCAGAACCCTGGAGTGCAGTCCATCTGATCCAGGTGACTTACACAACTTCAGATTTTTCTGCTTTCAAACATCTTCTCCTTGGTATGACAACAACACTCCCTTTTGTCCTCTGGCATGCTTGCATTTCTGCTGGTGTTTTCCACATTGAAGAGTAATGCAAAATATTTGTTAAGTTCTCTGCTATTTCTTTGTCCCCCATTATTACCTCTCCAGCATTATTTTCCAGTGATCCAATATCAACTCTCATTTCACTTTTACTCTTTATATCTGAAAAACTTTCTGTTTCCTCTTTTATATTATTGGCTAGCCTACCTCCATATTTGATCTTTTCTCTCTTTATAGGTTATTTTATGGCCTTCTGTTGGCTTTTACAGGCTTCCCAATCCTTTACCTTGTCACTATTTTTTGCTAAATTATATGCCCTCCCTTTTGCTTTTATGCTGTTTTTGACCCATTTTCTCCTAATTCCCTTTGATGACAGCACACCTGGTTTTCATCAAGACCTGCAGCATAAGAACTCTGACTTTGCAACCACTAGTTGCCAGATCGTTGGTTTTGTCTGTGTGTTAATTAACATTTCCCAGCCGCTTAGGACTGTGTGTTCTAAGTTTTGCTTCAGTACTGAGAATTACCTGTGAAACTCAGTCTCTTCGTGTCAAGATAAGTTTTCTAAGTTCGACTCCAGTTCTGAGGTTCACCTGTGAGACTCAGTCGCTCCGTGTCAAGATAAGTCCGTTAAGTTTTACCTCAGCAATGATGTTTACCTATGTAGCTCCGTCTCTCCGTGCTAAGAAAAGTTTTGTCTGCCGCTTCCCTTTCTACGTTCTGTGTCAAGATCAGTTCTGCCTGTCTCCTGTCTTCCTGCACTCCCACCTGTTTGCCATTCAACGCGCACACCTGCGTCTGCATCCTAACTCAATCTCCATGCCTGTGTACTGCGATTGGGTTCGTCTCGTCCCTTGCGACTCTAAACCTATATATACTGTATACTCGAAAGTATAACTACAATATAGACTTCCACAGCATAGTAAATTTTAAGTTGTCCCATTCAGGCCTGAAGTTTCAATCATTGTGGAGGCTATCTTACTGTTGTGGGATAACATCTTTCCTGACGAGGGAGGTCACTCTGTTTGGTAGATGAGACTTATGGCTGTGAAAACCATCTCAGTTTCTGGGGCCTCCTCTGTGGGGGTTGTAGGAGTTGAGTCTTGGACTGCAGGAAGTGGTTCTGACAGCTCTTAACATCTGCTTCTCCTTTTCTTGGCTTTTCTCTCTGGATCTACTTCGATCCTTGCTTCCCTCCTGATCCGTATCACCGTCTCACTCATGGTCCTGGTTCTGCTCACACTCTCATTCACTCTTTTTCTTTCTCATGTTCCTTCTCTCTTTCATGCATTTCTCTTTCTCACTCCCATTCTTTCTCTCTTCTCTCCTTTTCAACATTTTGCCTTTCTTTTTCTTGCCTTCCTTTAGATATTTCCAGTTTCTTGGTTGTATCTCTGAATTTGCTAATTTCTCAAGAAATTAAGTCTTGTTTATCCTCTTCCATTTCCATAGCACTTATATCATCCTCCTCTCTCAAGGATGTTCATCTTGAACTTGGAAAGATGCATTTAGTTCACTGGAGTATTCTTTTATTAATTCTTCTATTGCTATCTTTACAACCTGATCTCTCCTCTTGGTTTCCTCATCCACAACATCATCTGATGTATCTTCTGTTTTCATATCTCCATCTGTTCCTTTCTTTTTTTTTATCTACCATTCATCTAGCTGGGCTTTGGTCTTTGCATCTACTTTTACAAGCAGCTTTCTGTCTCCCACTTCAAGATCATGCAATAACCTTAACACAGGCAGAGTAGATTCTAGTTCTTCGTACTCATAAAAGCTGAATGCTTGCAACTTTCCTGAAGCTCCTTGAACTCTCTTCCAGCTCAAAACCAAGCCAAACTTTGCAAGCAACTGCCTGATTAGTATATCAGATATGTTGCTGACTGTTTGAGTTGGACCACTGCTTTTGTCACTTTCATTTTCCTCAGAGCAGTATTGTTCCTTCTTGGTCAAATATGCTTTCCAACCAGCGGCACAGAGGTTGGTGCCAATACCTGTTTGCCCTGTGTTGGGCAAATTTTAATGCTGTTTAGCATGGAGACAGTTGTGGCATCATCCAATACCTCTCTTAATTTGCTTTCTGTTGAATCTCTTACAATGGATACAAATAGTGGATGGATCTCCAATCAAGTTGTAGTTGTCTCAGCCACTCATGACTCCACAGTGCTGGTCTTTCCATTTTTACCACATGCAAGGCCAATGTGGCTTGCTGCTTATAGTATTTCTCTGTTACAAATGTCATTCCCATAGGAATTAACTTTTCTCCAGTAGAAGATCTTAGTTGGATATCTGCAGACTTTAGTTCAATATCTTTGTAAAGACATTAAAACTCACTTTATGGAATGACTGAAACAGTCGAGCCAGTGTCCAATTCCACTTTAGTTAATTTGCTGTTCAATTCTGGCATAAGCCATATTGATTGTGTGCTGTTAGTTTTCGCATTGTAAATCTCAAGGCCACATAGTCTGGCATCACTCTCATCAGATTTTTAAGACCATAACACCATAAGGCCATAAAATATAGCGGCAGAAGTAGGCCATTCAGCCCATCGAATCTGCTCCGCCATTCAGTCATGGGCTGATCCAATTCTTCCAGTCACCCCTACTCTCCTGCCTTCTCCCCATACCCTTTGATGCCCGGCTAATCAAGAACCTATCTATGGCTGCCTTAAATAAACTCAATGACTTGGTCTCCACAGCCACTCGTGGCAACAAATTCCATAGATTTAACATTCTTTGACTAAAGTTATTTCTACGAATCTCAGTTCTAAATGGACACCCTTCAGTCATGAAGTTGTGCCCTCTTGTCCTAGACTCCCCTACCACGGAAAATAACTTTGTCATATCTAATCTGTTCAGGACTTTTAACATACAGAATGTTTCTATGAGATCCCCCCTCATTCTCCTGAACTTCAGGGAATATAGCCCAAGAGCTGCCAGACATTCCTGATATGGTAGTCCTTTTATTCCTGGAATCATTCTCATGAATCTTCTCTGAACCGTCTCTACTGTCAGTATATCCTTTCTAAAATAAGGAGCCCAAAACTGCACACAGTACTCCAACTGTGGTCTCATGAGTGTCTTATGGAGCCTCAACATCACATCCCTGCCCTTATATTCTATACCTCTAGAAATGAATGCCAACATTACATTGGCCTTCTTCACCACCGACTCAACCTGGAGGTTAACCTTTAGGGTATCTTGCACAAGGACTCCCAGGTCCTTTCGCTTCTCTGCATTTTGAATTCTCTCCCCAACTAAATAATAGACTGCCTGTTTACTTCTTCCACCAAAGTGCATGACCATACACTTTCCAACATTGTATTTCATTTGCCACTTCTTTGCCCATTCCCCTAAACTCTCTAAGTCTCTCTACAGGCTCTCCGTTTCCTCAACACCTATCTTTATATCATCGGCAAATTTAGCCACAAATCCATTAATCCCATTGTCCAAATCATTGACATACATTGTAAAAAGCAGTGGTCCCACACTGACACCTGTGGAACTCCACTGGTAGCCAGCCAGATTAGGATCTCTTTATTCCCACTCTCTGTTTTCATCTGATCAGCTAATACACCACCCATGCTAGTAACTTCCCTGTAATTCCATGGGCTCTTATCTTGCTAAGCACCCTCATGTGCAGCACCTTGTCAAAAGCCTTCTGAAAATCCAAGTTCACCATATCCACTGCATCTCCTTTGTCTACCCTGCTTGCAATTTCCTGAAAAATTTGCAGTAGGTTAGTCAGGCAGGATTTTCCTTTCAGGAAACAATGCTGGCCTTGGCCTATCTTGTCATGTGCCTCCAGTTACTCCATAATCTCATCCCTAACAATCGATTCCAACAACTTCCCAACCATTGATGTCAGACAAATAGGTCTATAGTTTTCTTTCTGTTGCCTCCCACCCTTCTTAAATAGCAGAGTAACACTTGCAATTTTCTAGTCATCCGGTATAATGCCAGAATCTATCGATTCTTGAAGGATCATCGTTAATGCCTCTGCAATCTCTCCAGCTACTTCCTTCAGAACCCAAAGGGGCATTCCATCAGGTCCAGGAGATTTATTCACCCTCAGACCTTTAAGCTTCCTGAGCACCTTCTCAGTCATAATTTTCACTGCACATACTTCACTTCCCTGACTCTCTTGAATGTCCGGTGTACTGCAGACATCTTCCACTGTGAAGACTGATGCAAAATACGCATTCAGTTCCTCTGCCATCTCTGTCTCTCATTACAACATGTCCAGCGTCATTTTCTATTGGTCCTATCTACCCTCAACTCTCTTTTACCCTTTATATACTTAAAAAAAACTTTTGAGTATCTTCTTTGATATTAGTCACCAGCTTGCTTTCATAATTCATCTTTTCCTTCTTAATGACCTTCTGCAAGTTTTTAAATGCTTCCCAATCTTTTATCTTCCCACTAGCTTTGGCTTCCTTGTATGCCCTTTCTTTTGCTTTTACTTTGGCTCTAACTTCACTTGTCAGCCACGGTAGTGTCCTTCTTCCATTTGAAAATTTCTTCTTATTTGAAATATATCTGTCTTGCACTTCCTTCATTTTTTCACAGAAACTCCAGCCATTGCTGCTCTGCTGTCCTTCCTGCTAGTGATCCTTTCCAGTCAACTTTTTCCAGTTCCCCTCTCATGCCATTGTAATTTTCTTCATTCCACTGAAAAACTGACACATTGGAATTTAGTTTCTCGTTTTCTATCTCCTGCTGTAATTTGTAATCCACATGCTGCTGTTGTCTGGAGGCCTGCATTAGGGTCCTTTCACCTGTGCCAGTTCTTAATTCAACCCATAGAGACTCTACACCTTCCAATCCTATGTCATCCCTTTCTAACGATTTAATATTATTTCTTATTCACAGAGCCACACCAACCCCTCTGCCTACTAACCTATCTTCCTGATAAACTGTATATTCTTGGACATTCAGCTCTCAATAGCGGCCATCCTTTCGCCAAGTTTCAGAGATGGCCACAACATACTTGCTAGTCTGTAGCTGAATTTCAAGATTGTCCATTTTATTTCTTATGTTGCTTACAACACTCTTAGTCCAGTATTTGTTGTTGTTTTATCTGTACCACCCCTCTATTGCCCTGTAACTCATCCCACTGGCTGTGATTATGCCTAATCTCTTGCCTGTCCTTTCTATCATCTCTGTTGCACATCATCTTTGATTTATTTCTGTTTTTCCCTTCCTCAGCCCTATCACTCCATTTCCCATCCCCTTGTCAAATCAGTTTAAACCCTCCTTAACAGCTCTATTAAACCAGCCTGCGAGGATATTGGACCCCTTTGGGTTCAGGTGTAACCTATCCTTTTTGTACAGGTCATACAAAACAGCGTCATGTTTTTCATCATCAACATGCATATTAGAGCTCTTTTTGAAATTGCAACTTGACTTTTTAGCTTTTTTCTCCACCCTGTGTTGTCCATTTACTATTGTCTGTCCAACATGCCCTTTGTATGTGTCCTACTTTGTTGCATTTTCTACAAGATTCTCTTTTAAATTTGCATTGCTCTGGTGTATGTGAACCTCTACCTCAATGGTAGCAGAGCTTCTGTTCACACTCACTTTCATTTCTGACTTCAATTCAATTGCATTTCTGTCTGCTGTTCTCATTTATACAGTTATTTCAACTGCTCTTTTAAATGTAAGTTGTGCATACGTTTAGGTTAGGTGCCATTTTTGAATGTTTTCTTGGAAGATTCCACAAACTAATTGATTTCCCAATACAGTATTAAGCCCATCATTGAATTGACAAAACTCAGACAACTTTTTCAATTCAATCATGTATGCTGAAATGGACTTCCCTTCATTTTGATTCCACTTATGAAACCTAAAGCATTCAGCAATCAACAATAGTTTTGGTTCTAAATGTTCCTGAATTACTTTCATGATATCAGCTAAGCTTATTTCTGCTGGTTTGGTTGAAGCAGTTAAACTTCAAAGCAAACTGTATGCCTTCATAATCCAATGCACTCAGCAAAACTGGCACTTGTTTCTTATTGGCTAATCTATTTGATTTAAAATACTGCTGAATCTGTTCCATAAACATATTTGAGCTATCTTTTGTGTTATCGAATGCGTTAATCTTTCCCATGTAGCCAGCCACCTTTCCTCTTCTTTAAGTTATTATTATCACCTAATACTCTATGTTTATGAACCCATGAATTCTTCCCTTTTCAATCTTTTTAAAAAAATTAACCTATTTCTTTCTCCCCTTTTTGAAGTGACACACACTATGTTCTGCTATTTTATAAACTTGAATGTCTCCCTGCAATTCAAGAGGTTGGTAGTTGGATCGGGTTCATTTTTATAATACCTCATCACCACTGTTATGTTTTGCAACTCCAAATCATTGAACTAATCAGAAGGAAAAAAATAGAGAGTCTGGAAGATAAACCTGAGTACGTTCATTTTTACTTTTAAGCTAGGCATGTATATTGCGCGGTGATGTGATAATGTACGCCATTTATGTACTTTTATATATATCCCACAATGCATTACACAAACATCAAAGAATGCATAATCAAACAATATATTTACCATATTACTCAAATATTACTGAACTATTACATACACAACAGATAGATACATCTCAAAAATTAAGAACTATTCTAAAGGGAGGATGATGCAACCATGGCTGACAAGGGAAGTCAAAGACAATGTAAAAGCAAAAGAGAGGACACATAATGTAGCGAAAATTAGTGGGAAGTTAAAGGATTGGGAAGCATTAAAAAGAACAACAGGAGGCAACTTTAAAAGCCATAAGGAAAGAAAGGAGTTAATATGAAGGTCAATAATAGAAAAGAGGATACCAAAAGTACTTTCAGGTATATTAAGAATAAAAAAAAATATGAGTGTGGATATTGGACCACTTGGAAATGACACCAGAGAGGTAACAATGAGAGACAAAGAAATAGCGGATGAACTTAATAAGTATTTTGTATCAGTCTTCACTGTGGAAGACATTAGCAGTATGCCAGATATTCAAGAATGTCAGGGGGCTGAAGTGAGTGTAGTTGCTAATACAAATGAGAAGATGTTTAGGAAGCTGAAAGGTCTGAAGGTAGATTTCACCTGTTCCAGATGGTCTACATGCCAGTGTGTTGAAGAGATTGTGGAGGCATTAGCTTTAATCTATCAAGAATCACTAGATTCTGAAATGATTCTGGAGGACTTCTTTAAGAAGAAGAGGCAGAAGGCCAGTTTGACTGACTTCAGTGGTTGGAAATATGTTGGAATCTATTTTTAAGGATGAGGTTTTGTGGTACTTGAAGGCGCATTATAAAGCAGGCAAATGTCAACAGAATTTCCTTAAGGGGAAATCTTGCCGGACAAATAATTTGGAATTCTTTGAGCAAATAACAGGCAGGATAGACAAAGAAAAGTCAGTGGAGGTTGTTTACTTGGATTTTCAGAAGGCACTTGACAAGGTGCAGCACATGGTATTACAGGGAAGATACCAGCATGGACAGAAGATTGGCTGACAGGCAGGAGGCAAAGAGTCGAATTAAAAGGGTCCATTTTTGGTTGGTTGCTGGTGACTAGAGGTGTTCCACAGGGGTGGGTATTGGGACCACTTTTTTCATGTTATATTTCAATGATTTAGATGATGGAATTAATGGAATAGAGTGTAGAGAAGTGTATGGGCGTGCGCTTTGGTAGAGGGAATAAAGGTGTAGGCTATTTTCTAAACAGGGAGAAAATTCAAAAATTAGAGGTGCAAAAGGACTTGGGAGTTTGCATGCAGGATTTCCTAAAGGTTGCCTTGCAGGTAGAGTCAGTGGTAAGAAGGCTAATGCAATGTTATAATTCAAAAGGACTGGAATATAGGGTTGAGTGGGATCCTGGATCAACCATAATGGAATGGCAGAACAGACTTGATGGACTGAATGGCCTGATTCTGCTCCGATGGCTTATGGTCTAAAAGCAATAATGTAATACTGAGGCTTTATGAGGCATTGCTCAGATCACGCTTGTATTATGAGCAGTTTTGGGCCCCTTATTTAAGAAAATTTGTACTGGCATTGGAGAGGGTCCAGAGGAGGTTCAAAAGAATGATTTCAGGAATGATAGGATTAATGTATGCGGAGCATTCGATGGCTCTGGGCCTCTACTCACTTGAATTTGGAAGAATAAGGGGAGATCTCATTGAAACCCATTGAATATTGCAAAACCTGGATAGAGTGGATATAAAGAGGATGCTTCCTATAGATGAGGAGTCTAAGGACCAGAGGTAACAGGCTCAGAATAGAGGGACGTCCATTTAGAATAGATATGAGGAGGAATTTCTTTAGCCAAAGGATAGTGAATCTATGGAATTCATTTCCACAGATGTCTGAGGAGACCAAGCCATTGGGTATATTTAAAGTGAATGTCTATAGGTTCTTGATTAGTTAAGGCATGAAAGATTACAGGAAGAAGGCAGGGAAATGGGGTTTAGAGGGATAATAAATAGCTATATTGGAATGGTAGAGTAGACTCAATGGGCTGAATGACCCAAATCTGACCCTATGTCTTATGCTCTTATGGTCTGTTGCTGGAAGAATTTCAGATGGTGGCGAGGAGCTTATAGATCAACTGTGTGAGTGGTGTTGCAACATCCTTGCATTCAACATCAGTAAGACCAAGGAATTAATTGTTGACTTCAGGAAGGGGAATCAAGGGAAAAAAACACACCTCTTCATTAAGGGATCAGCAGTGGAAAAGGTGAGAAGTGTATCAATATCTCTAAAGATCTATCCTATGCCCAACATATTGCTGGAATTACAAAGAAGGCATGACAGTAGCTATATTTTATCAGGAGTTTGAGGAGATTTGGTATAACACCAAAAACACTCAAAATTTCTACGTGTACCATGGAGAACATTCTAACTGGTTGAATCACTATCTGGTATGCAGGGGTGACTGCAAAAGATCAGTAAAAGCTGAAGAAAGTTACAAATTCAGCCAGTTCCACTATGGGCACTAGCCTCATCAACATCAAGGACATCTTCAAAAGGCAATGCCTCTAAAAGATGGCATCTATCATTAAGACCCCTGTCACCCAGAATGTGCCTTCTTGTCAGTGCTGCCATCAAGGAAGAGGTATAGGAGCCTGAAGGCACACACCCAACATTTTAGGAACAGCTTTTTCCCTTCTGCCATCACATTTCTGAATGGACATTGAACCCACATACACTACCTCAATATTTGTTTGCTCTTTTCACTCTTTGAGCACTATTTATTTAATTTAATTAAAAGATATATCTTACTGTAATTTACAGTTTTTTTCTAATTACATTTTGCAATGTACCACTGCTGAAAAACAAGTTTCACATTATCATACGAGAGTTATAATAAACCTGGTTCTAATGAGAATCAGAATCAGAATCAGGTTTATTGTCACCGGCATGTATCATGAAACTTGTTAACTTTGCAGCAGCAGTTCAATGCAATACATTAACTAGAAGAACAAACAAACAAACAAATAAATAAATACAGTATATGTATATTGAATAGATTAAAAATCATGCAAATCAGAAATAACATATATTGAAATTGTGAGATAGTGTTCAAGGGTTCAATGTCCATTTAGGAATCGGATGGCAGAGGGGAAGAAGCTGTTCCTGAATTGCTGAGTGTGTGCCTTCAGCCGTCTCTACTTCCTACCTGATGGTAACAGTGAGAAAAGGGCATGCCCTGGGTGCTGGAAGTCCTTAATAATGGACACTGCCTTTCTGAGGCACCGGCCCTTGAAGATATCCTGGGTACTTTGTAGACTAGTACCGAAGACAGAGCTGACTAAATTTATGCCCCTTTGCAGCTTCTTTCAGTCCCGTGCAGTAGTTTCTCCCCACCCCCCTCCATACCAGACAGTGATGCAGCTTGTCAGAATGCTCTCCACCATACATCTATAGAATTTTTGAGTGTTTTTGTTGACATACCAAATCGTTTCAAACTCCTAATGAATTATAGTCACTGTCTTGCTTTCTTTATAACTGCATCAATATGTTGGGACCAGGTTAGGTCCTCAGAGATCTTGACACCCAGGAACTTGAAAATGCTCACTGTCTCCACTTCTGATCCCTCTATGAGGATTATAGCGTTATACTGTGTAATAACTAATTCAAGCATTCATTTTATAATCTACATTCATGTGTTGAAAATGTCTTGTAATTATCAACCATTTTAATATGGCACTTTTTAGTTTAAGCAACACTCACAACATGCTGGAGGAACTCAGCAGGTCAGGCAGCATCTGTGGAAACGATCAGACAACGTTTCGGACCGGAACCCTTCGTCAGGACTGAAGAGGGAAGGGGCAGAGGCCCTATAAAGAAGGTGGGAGGAGGATGGGAAGGAGAAGGCTGGTAGGTTCCAGATGAAAAACCAGTAAGGGGAAAGATAAAGGTGTGGGGGAGGGGATAGGCAGGAAAGGTGAAGAAGGAACAGGGAAAGCACAATGGGTAGTAGAAGGAGGCGGAACCATGAGGAAGGTAACCATGAGGCAGCTGGGGGAGAGGGAAAGTGAAATAGGGATAGGGGAAGGGGGGGGAATTACCGCAAGTTGGAGAATTCTATGTTCATACCAAGGGGTTGGAGACTACCTAGACGGTATACGAAGTGTTGCCCCTCCAACCTGAGTTTAGCCTCATCATGGCAGTAGAGGAGGCCATGTATGGACATATCTGAATGGGAGTGGGAAGCAGAGTTGAAGTGGGTGGCTACTGGGAGATTCTGTCTGTTTTGGCAGACGGAGCGGAGGTGCATGACGAAGTGCTCCCCCAGTCTGCGTCGGGTTTCACTGATGTAAAGGAGGCTGCACCAGGAGCACCGGTTGCAATAGGTGACCCCAACAGACTCACAAGTGAAGTGTTGCCTCACCTGGAAGGACTGTTTGGGCCCTGAATGGTGGCAAGAGCGGAGGTGTAGGGACAGGTGTAGCACTTACGCTTACAGGGATAAGTGCCGGGTGAGAGATCCATGGGGAGGGACATGTGGATCAGGGAGTCACGGAGGGACTGACCCCTGCGGAAAGTGGAGAGGGGTGGAGGGGGAAAGATGTGCTTAGTGGTGGGGTCCTGTTGAAGGTGGTGGAAGTTGCGGAGGATAATGTGCTGGATCCAGAGGCTGGTGGGGTGATAGGTGAGGACAAGGGGAACTCTCGTTGTGGTGACAGGAGGATGTGGTGAGGGCCAAAGTGCGGGAAATGGAGGAGATGCGGGTGAGGGCACAGTTAAAGTGAATAGCCAACATTTTTCCTCAAGTACATGAGCTTCCATTTTTTGAGGGCATAGTCTTAATAGAGAGAGGAAAAGATGTAGAAAATATCTGACAGGCAAATGGTACCAGCTCAGTTAGGCATCTTGGTCAGTACAATCACACTGAGTCAAAGGTTTTGCTTCCACTCTGCATAGCTCTATGACTCTATGGCTCTATATGCTTGCTTGTAATCATGCAGCCTGTTTGGGACAGGTTTGACCAGGTAAATGATAGGAATGTGTACCATGGATCTATGATGTCAAAAGGCACTGAAGATACAGTGTTGTTTGCCTCTATTCCCTAAAAAGAAGGAAAGACTATCGAAAGCTTGGTTGGGGTGGGTCACTTGCCCTTGAATATATGCTAGAATAGGCCATCATCCTGTGGCACTGGCTGCTCCTGCATTTAAGGCCCACATAACTTTTCAAGCCGATATTTATGCCACAATTTTGCTGATGCCAATCAAATCTTCTTGATGCCTTCTTGGGTCCTTAATGCCAAAGTGTGTTACGTATATGGAAGTACAATTTATTTCAGGGTAGAGAGTGCTGATGACTCCCAGCAATCTGGTTCTGATTTTAAAGTTATTGCATAAAGCAACATGATAGAGGTTCAGGTACCCTGACATTACAAAGTGATGGAAGGTCTACACCCCATTTATCTAAAAGCAAAATATTATCAATGCTCAAAATCAGAAATAAAAAAAAACAGAATTTTGCAGTCAGAAATTTAGGCAAAAACTGAGGAGAAGGAGAAAGAAGCAAATTCAGCATTTTAGATAGATGATCATCCTGATGAAAACTCTCCCCATTGATGCTAATTGAGGACTTGGTAGTTTTCTTTTTGGTTTTTATTATTCATGCATGATATTGCACTCTGTCTGGATAGAGATAGCATAAATTTACACATGATATTTCACAAAGTAGGTTCTGCTATAAATCAAGCAAAGTTTAAAGTATTACCTAAACTAATGTTGACAGCTTTTGATGAGCAATACTGTGTGAGCAGCTTGATTACACCATTATGCTAAGTATGCCAGACAGTCCTCCTTTTTTATTCCATGAAAGTTGATAAGGCTTATTTCTCTACAGGATTGTGTGTAAACTATCTGTGGAAAGAAATCGCAATAGCAGCCAAAGGTAGAGATTTGAATTTGCTTGAGTTGGATTAACATTCACAAGATGCTGTTGTTCTACAATTATTCTGAATTTTGGCAGTGTGCTGCCCATAACACTTGTCATTGAAAACTGATAACTGGATTCCAAATTCCTGGTGCTATTTGGAAGTATTCTTTTGTCATTATTTCAAATGGAAAACGCCACTCTCAATAGCTCGTAGAAATGGACTAATGATGGGTAAGGAGTTAGAGATTATATCATATAATTTCATTCATTCAGGTCAATTGTCAACCTGATAAATCGTAATAGCAGTGGACAAATTCATGTGATCAGAATTAGACATCTTAGTATCCTCCTGTCCCAATCTTTCCGGTGGGCCTATAAAAGCACAGTGAGGAACCCTGCTTAAATTTACAATGAGTCTGAATCAACTTAAGTGACCACTTATGCAGAAACTCTGTGTTAGTCAAATATTTGTTGTTTCAATCTGCCACTTCTATCGAGCTACAGGATAATTTAATTGAAAGTCCAATGCAGTGAGGTGCAAGAATGTGGGAATGCCCATGTTTTAAAGGTCGAAATTCTGCAAAAAAAAAACAACAAAAATCCTTTTTTAAAAAAATGGTGTGATTTGCTGGTTCTGCAATTCTTTCAGTATTTCTACTGATGTTTCAGAACTCCCCAGATGTCAGAGAACAGTTGCTAAAGTGATCTGTTTACTTTTTTTCTCTTTTCTGTAATATAGATATGAATTATTTTCATAATAATTTCTAGAGCAAAGCTGTTAATAACTATGTCCACTCAATCTTGGGAACTGTGAAGCCAGTAGTTGCATTTTTTGCCTGGATACAGGATTTAATCCCAGAGTGGAAGAATACCTATACTTCTGCAGCCTTTATATGTATTTATATGTGATGCCATGGTAACGTAATAGCATGTGCTATTACAGCTCGGGTAATCAGACTTCAGAGTTCAATCCTGGCATCTTCCTCCCCATGGAATGTATGGGTTTCTTCCAAGTGCTCCGGTTTCTTCCCACAGTCCAAAGATGGTTAGTAGGTTAATTGGTTATTGTAAATTGTTCTGTGGTTAAGATAGGGTTAAATCAGGGGTTGCTAGCAGCATGGCTTGAAGAGCCTGAAGGGCTGATTCCATGCTGTATCTCTAAATAACTATAAATATGTAAACAGATTTGTGTAGTGATATATCTTTACTTGAAGAGGGTCCACCATTTCATTGACACTTCTTCTAAAACCACGTCGTGGGAAGTTGCTATTTGTCATTTTGTTTCTGGTAAGGCATTTTCCACCTTTCATTGGGAAAACCCTTTAAAATCAGAACCAGCAAATAAATCAGACTTTCACACACTTTAAATGTTGATATGCCCAGGGGTTTGGCTGTCCTTGTGCACAGGTCAATGAAACCTAACATGACCTCAGGTTTAACATGATGCCACTGAAGACAGGTGACAGCTTACTGGTGGTTGAAAATCAAGAAATACAACCAAATACTTTATTAATAAACATTTTTTTCTATGGAAAGTTGTGGTAGACGATCACTGCAAACAATGATGAGGTGAGCGAAGGCGAGGCTGACTTGAGGATTGAGGTGTGCGGATGCAATGCAAAGTTGGAGCGAGGTCGAGGCTTACTTGAGGAGAAGTGGTTGGAGTGCGGTCAAGACATAGCCGAGATGGAGTCAGGGCATGTGAAGTTGAGAAAAGTCAGAGGAGAGGAATCTCAGAGCCTGTCCACCTAAAGGGTGAGTGAGGTTGGATCAATCTAAGCAGCTGACTGATTTGGAAAGGTTGGACACAGGTCCAGAGCGTATCGAAGTGACAGAACAAAGAACATAAAGTAAGAGACAACCTGATGTTTGGACGAGCCAAATGGATTGAAAGGGCAGGGTGCTGGGATCAGAGATGAGGGTCAAGTTGGTTCTGCTTGCTGTTCCGTAATGTATATACCACCCTCTGCTACTTTGATGCTGAGACTGTGAGCCTGCTGCTCTGAGCTTCACGTCTGCAATCTGACATTTTGCTTCGCTGTGTGATAAACTGAGGCTGAGGGCCTGCTTCGGCTGTTCCAAGCCTCATGTCTATGGGCTCACTTTCACTCTGAATGCTGCTTGCTTACTTTTATTGTTTGCATGAGCATGATTTGTGTTTTTTTCCTCTGTACATTGAGAGTTTGTTGGTCATTTTTCCATGTGTTCTTTTGGGTTTCTTGTTTTGTGGCTGCCTGTAAGGAGACAAATTGCAAGGTTGTATAAGTTATACAAATTTTGATAATAAATGTATTTTGAACTTTAACGTTTTTGAACTTTGAATGTGCAATAGGCAATTTAGAAGAAAAGTGGTATCTTGGCCTTCATTGTAAAAGGCTTTGTGTACAAGAATAAGGATATCTTAATACAATTATATGGGGCCTAGTGAAATCAGATTTGGAGTATTGCGTACAATTATGACAATACCAAGATAGTCGTATAATTCCTGTAAAAGAGAAGCAGCAAAAGTTCACCAGAGCAGTTTCAGGGGAGGTGTGAATGTCATAGGAAGGGAGCTTGAATGGGCTGTTATCCAGAGTTCACAATTGAAAGTGACCTCATTGAAACATGAAACATTCTTAAAGGGTTTGACAGACAGTTGAGAAAAAAAGGGCCTAACTTCTTAGTCTGGTCCCTCTGACTAGGAAAACTAAGACTAAGGCTCAGAGTCTCAAAATAAGGATGGGCCATTGAATTCTAAAATGAGGAAAAACTTCTTCACTTAGCAGACACCCCACCCTGCAAAAACTCATTTCAGGGAGGTAGCACCATCAATTTGCGGGAGACTTCCGGGAGAGGTGGGATGTCTGCAATAGAGTATCTCCTTAGCAGCCAGCCAGCTAGTTTAAATAACATTAGCTATGCTAATGAATGAATGACACCTGTTAAACTCACCTCAACATGTCTTTTACAATCTTAACCCACCACGGGCAATAGAAAAGTCACTGTTGCAAACAGTGCAGCGAGCAACACTGTCATTATTTTGACCCCTATTAGGCAGGGGTACACTTCAGTGTAGTCTGGGGTGACGTACGTTTTATTTTTTTTTGGAACACTCTGCCACTGACTTTTTTTTGGAACTCTCTCGCTCTTGCGCTTGCTCTCTCTCTCTCTCATGCTTGCTTTCTTGCTCTTGCTCTCGAGGTCTCTCGCGTGCGTGCTTGCTTTCTCGCTCTTAATCTTGCTCTCTCACTCTCGCACTCTCTCTCGTGATCACTCTCACTTGCGCTCGCTCTCTCCTGCTTGCTTTCTTGCTCTCGCTCTTGTGCGTGCTCTCTCTCTCTCTCTCATGGTTGCTCTCTTTCGCGCTTGCTTTCTTGCTCTTGCACTTGCTCTCTCACTCTTTCTCGCACGTTCTCTCATGCTCGTTCTCAAAAAAATCAATTTCCGGGACATTGTATATAATTTGCGGGCATCAGGGAGCCACTATTAATCTGCGAGAGACTCCCAGACCTTCTGGGAGAGGTGGGATGTCTGACTTAGTGGGTGAAGAATCTTTGGAATTCTCTTTTTCAAAGGCTATGAAGGCTCAGCCATTGATTGCATTTAAAGTAGAGGTCACTTGAATTCAAGACATTAAAGGAAGTGTGGAAGATCTAGAGACCATGGAGGAAAATCGTGCTGAGGTACAAGATCAGCATCATTTTATTTAATGGCAGAACAGTCGTGGGAGGGAGTGGTATCAGAATAATATATTCCTGCTGCTTTTTTGATGGTCTAATGACTGACATCATGAGATGAGGCCTGTTCCACATACTTATGCAAAGGTATAGGATAAGGAAGTTTTCCTAAACATCACACTTACACGAAACAGTACATGGAGCATATTAACTCTCCCACCCCCTTGTGATGAATGAATAACACATATGTATGTAGGACAGGCATTACCTCAATCTATAAATTGACTGAGAACTCTTAAAACACTATTTTTCCATTCCACTGATTTAGAGAGTTAAAATGTGTAAACGATGATGGAATGAAGCAGATCCAGCAATATCTGAAGAGATTAATCAATGTTTTGTAGAGACTCCTCAATGAAATCAAAAATCGGACATCATTACACCTTTCAGAAGAAGATGAAAGCCTATTTGTATGTCCTTATTTTTAATTACAATTCCAGTTTTTAGTTTCATGAATGTAACTTTGAAGGTTTAGATACACAGTTCAATGATTGATATCAAGAGTCTGTAGGAAGAAATTTATTTGTTTATCCCTGTATTGCTGCTTTTAGAGATAATCAAGTCTTACAGAACAAAATAAGCAAATGAAGACTTATATTAATGTCTTCTAGATTGCTTTATAAAAATGACTGGTGTAAGGCTGTTGAACATTTAGAGAGATTATTTCAGGATTTGTACAGGGAAGAGCTGATTAACTGAAATACTGCCAAGAAATTCAGCTGTTTAGGTTTATTATGACAACTAGGTTGCATGGAATGAGAGAGCCCTTCCCTATTGAAGTCACCGCATCTTCTCTAGAAGCATCAAATGCAACAATCCCTAATGCCGGTAATATGACCACATGAACGTAATAACTAAGTGCAATTCAGGGACAATAAGGATGAGTTGTGCAGCACCAATTATTAGCCAAACAGGCATGTCACAATATCCCTCAGAATCTAAAAGTAATTTTGTAATAAACTATCTTAATTGATTGCAGAATAACCAGAGCACAGTGCAATAGCATGCAGGAAAATAGTCATGGGATCAGCAAAAGTGTTACTCAAACTGGGAGTGTCTACCAATAAGACCCTGATGTTCCTTTTCTCCCTTCATTATGTTGTTAGATAGGCACATTGCATTGAAAGTGTAAATGTGCCTTCAGTTCAGCAGCCCACTGTTCCAGATTTCCCAAACTATTAACTTGATCCATAAACCCCAATGATGGAGCATCACTTCCCCTCAAGACTCTGTGACAAGAAATGAAGGCAGAATCAGAATTATTGACGAATGTTTGGCAGGATATCATTAACAACTTGAAAATGGGATCTTCACATTGCCTGAAAAATTTTGTGTATCTATGAAATCAAATGTTAAATGGTGTTCATGTTTGGTTCACTGTCTCTTCAGCCTTACAATCTAACATTATCTCACCACATTAAAATACAATCAATGGTCATGGGATTTGAATGTGGAGAGATAATCAGACTACTTCTCCAAATGTATTAATATGCCTTCTGTTGAATGTAAACCAATGATGGTCCAGACACTGCTTCAGACTTTTGAATTCCCCGAAGATGAGGAACAAAATAACGGTGGCAAGATCCAAATCAAATGGCCCTTGTTTCCTTTTTCCCTTTTTCTTTCTGAACCATTGACAAAAAAGGGATGAAATATTGAAATTTCTGTAGGCTGTATCAGATGTCAGAATAGGCAACAATAAACCAACGCTTGCATTAAGTATAACAAAATAATATCAAGAACACTTATTAGTTTGGAAGACAAAAAGGCAATAATTGGCAACCTCAAGATATCATTCTTTTAATGTAGTGGAAGTGTGGTCCATGTGAGAGCGAGAACCATTGAAAACAGCAACTCCCAGTTAGACTAAGAAGAAGAAGAAGAAAGGTTTAATCTGAGCGACATTCCGGAAGAAGCCATTTTTGGAGTGGGCAGAATTAGAGTTTTGAACTGAGACTTTGGCTCAAGAGGTTTTGGCAAGAAGAGGCAGAGGTCATTTGGGTGGCCCATTGTGTGGTTGGACTGGTGGAGCAGTTCAAGATCCAAGGCATTGGCAAGGAAGCATAGGTAAGTAGCAAGTAAGGACAAGTAAGCGTGTTTTTATATAGTAGTTAACAAAAAATATACTAAATTACAACAAATTAAATAAATAGGGGTGCAGGAGATGTGTTTTAATTGCATTATATGGGAGCTGGTGGGCCCCATTTTGGTTCTTGGTGACCACATCTACAGCAAGTGTTTGTTCCTCGAGGAACTCAGGCTCAAAGTTGATGATTGAAAATCTGAACTTCAAACACTGTGATGCATCCAGGAGGGGGAGTGTTACCTACACATTGTGTTCCAGGAGGCAGCCATACCTATTAAATGAACTATTTCAAATTCAATCTGTTGCCAGGGGCAGAAGAGTGAGGCAGGTAGGGGGAAGTAACCTCAGCCCTTGAGCTTGCCCAGCAGGTCTGAGTCTGTTGCTCCCTGTGAGGATGAGCAACCAAGCCATGCCACTGTGGTTCAGGAAACCATTCAGGGGTGGGGGGGCGGGTGGAGAAAAGAAAAATGTACTTCTAACTGTATAGTGAAAGGTAGAGACAGGGAATGAGAGTCCCAAAGGCTGTGTTGTCTGCCTCGTGCCTGGATTCATAACATCTCATTGACCTGCAGAGGAATTTGGAGTGGGAGAGGAAAGATCCAGTTGTTGTCATTCATGTGGGTGCCTAAATTAAAAAAGAGACTAACACAGAACCAAAAAGATAATAATGTCTGGATTGTCTAATGTCTAATCTAATCATAATCTAATCTAAATTGTTACTTGAGACATGCAAATTGGCTCAAAGATTGGAGTGGGAGAAGTGGGTTTGAATTTGTAAGACACTGGCCGCAGTATTGGGGAAGCAGGGAGCTATTCCAGTGGGATGGGCAGCAGAAGAAATGTGCTGGGACCAGGATCCTGATGAATCACGTAGCTAGGGCTGTGGATAGGGTTTTAAACTAAGTAGGGGGGATGTGGTTCAACAGGTTGGAAAAGTATGGATTAAGTAAAGAAGGATGGAGAATGCAGGAGAAGTCACAAAAGTCTATTGAATAAAGATGCCTCATGAAATCTAATCACTCATTTGTATGCAGTTTATTACTTGGTTTTAAGTTGGTGGGCTTTAATTACTATAGTCTCTTTGCTTGTTTAAACCATCATAATATATTATGCAATGTTAAAGATTAAAGTTTAGATTTCTGTTAACCTAGACCAGCATGAATCCCTTTGATTCTCTACTATTCAAATCTCTCAATCAATTGTTCCTTTATAATTACTTTTATAATCAAAGGACGAGGAAAAACTGGGGTATTGTACTAAATTTACAATACTGACTTTGCTCTCTAATTAACTAAGAGAACAGCGGGAAGAGAATGGTAGTCAATGGATCCTTTTCTAGTTGGAGTGACGTATTTAATGAGCCCAGGGATCAACATTAGGAGCAATTTTAAAAGTATAAATCACCAGATATTTCACAATTCAAAAGGTGGCACATTACAGGAGAAGGCAGCTTTCAGAATGATTTACCAATGTGAAAGAAATGGCTAATTTCATAATGGTTGCTGCTTGTTGTGGAAAAATTTGAAATGATGAACTTTAGCAGGAATAATGTGGGGTGGCAATATAATTGAAATAATGTCACAGTGAGGGGGTACAACCTGTGGATGTTCGCAAGTTAGTTACAAATCTTTTTTCATATTTTTCCCAGACAAAACTTTTAATTTTTCCTAGCTCTTTTGTTCAGTATCACAAAGGTCTGAAGCTAAATATAATTTATGGTTAAACAGATCATTCTTACTGGTTAGTGTGGGAAGTTTCAGTGATTTCTATAGAGCCCATCATTTTGTTTTTTGATAAGCTCACATGTCCTGCCATTGCCCTCCTTTATCCCACCTCTGTAATGCAAGTTCTGTGTTAGGAACACCATTCTCATAATTATCCATTATCTGCCATTTTCGTTTTCAATCACTGACATACTCAGGGTATTGGTATAGAACACACATGCGTTGATGTGCTGTTGCCCAAGGGTTCACATTCACAAATGCAAACTGATAAGGTAGTTAACAAACTGAATGGCAGATCTGGCTTTTTTAAATGGGGAATTAAGTGCAAAAATAAAGAAATATATTTGTTATATCTAGTTTTATATATCTTTAAGAATAATAGCCTGAATGTGTTATAACCTCCCAAATTCATACTCTTCCCAGAACTCGCTACAATCCCTCCCAACAGGGTTATGTACCTGCTGCTGTATCACTGCAGTTCCAGTCAAGGATACAAGTGACGACATATGTCAGAATCAGAATCCGGTTTACTGTCACTAGCATACGTGACGTTATTGCAGCTCAAGGTGTTGGAGTTCAGAGTTCAATTCTGGCCTACTCTGTCAGGAGCCTCTGTGAATGTGTGGGTTTCCTCTGGTTTCCTCCCACAGTCCAAAGATGTACCGGTTAGTAGGTTAATTGGTCTTTGTAAATTGTCCCATGATTAGGCTGATTGTTGGGTTGCTGGTGTGGCTCGAGAGGCCAAAAAGGCCTGTGTATCTCAGCAAAAAATAAATAAAAATTTAATAACCATGTCATGAAACTTGCTATTTTGTGGCAGCAGTACAATGCAAGACATAGGAATTATTATAAGTTATAATCTTTCAATTGGTACAATAAATCAATGCACAAATAAAGGAATGTATGATAAATAAACAAACAAACAAATAAACAGTGCAAAAGATGGGTAGAAAGGAAGCGTTCATAGGTTCATGAACCACTCAGAAGTCCGATTGGAGAAGGGAGGAAATTGTTCCTAAAACACTGAGTGTGGGTCTCCAGGATCCTATCCCTCTTCCCTGATGGTAGTAATGATAAGAGGCATGTTCCAAATGGTGAGGATCCTTAATAATGGGTACCACCTTCCTGAGGTATCAACCTTCGATGAGGTCCTTGATAATGGGGATAGAACTGGTTGAGTCTACAACCCTCTGCATCTTCTTTCGATCCTACTCACTGGAGGCTCCTTATCCGGCAGTGAAGCAACTAGGTAGAATGCACTTCACTATACATCTGTAGAAATTTGCTAGAGTCATTCATGACACACCAAAATCTACGTCCCCTGTGATGAGCTGCTCCGAGAGGGAGGTCATGAAACATATCAGTTCCTGACTGTGGAGTGACCTGGATCCATGCCAATTTGCCTACCGTCACAACAGGTCAACAGCAGATGCCATATCATTGGATCTTCACTCAGCTCTGGAACATGTGGACAATGAAGATGCATAAATATTTCATTGACTACAGCTCAATATTCAAAGTTTAAGTTCTAAGTAAATTTTATTATGAAGGTACATATATGTCACCTTATACAAGCCTGAGATTAATTTTCTTGTGGGTATACTCAATAAATCTACGGAATAATAGCCATAACAGAATATTCAACACTACCATCACTTCAAAACTTATTACCAAAATCTAAGTCCTGGCCATCAATGCTTCCCTGTGCAGTTGGATCATTGATATCTTCACTTACAAAACCCTTTTAGTCTGGATTAGCAACAACATCTCCTCCACACTCACCATCAGCACAAGTGCAACACAAAGCTGTATGTTTGGCCTCCACTTTACTCACTTTATACCTATGACTATGAGGCCAAGTACAGCTCCAATGCTGTATTTAAGTTTGCAGATGACACCACTGATGTTCACTGAATCAAAGCAGTGGTTAATTGGTGTATAGGACGGGGATTGAAAAATCTGGTTGAGTTGTGCCACAGCAGCAACCTCTTACTCAATGATAGTGAAAGCAAAGAGCTGATTATTGATGACTACAAGAGAAAGAATCTGGAGGAGCATGAGCTGGTCTTTAGGAGATTGGATGTAGAGAGGGTCTTTAACTTTAAATTCCTTGGTATTAACTCCTCCTGGTATCAGAAAATAAATATCACTACAAAAAAAAATACACAACAGCACACCTACTTTCTTAGAACTTTGGGTAGATGTGGCAAGTCTTCTAAAACTTTGAATCATTTCTATAGGTACATGGTGGAGATTATTGTGACTGGTTGCATCATGGGGAAACACCAATACCCAAGATCAGCAAAGTCTACAGCCCTGTCCATCACAGGCAAAGCATTTCCCACCAATGAGCACATTTACATGGAGTCTGTCTGTCTAGGTACCATATCCGATGTGGACTTTGGTGATCATGGTTTTCCATGTAGATCTATCCTTCGTTTTTTTTGGATGACTTCCATTTCCTCGATGCGTTGCCACCTGGCTATGCTTTTGATGTACATAAGCCGAAGTCTTCCTCTAGGTTTGCTCCCCTCAATCTTTCCAGAGAGTATGAGCTTTTCTAGTTTATCTTTCAGCATGATGTGTCCTAGGAATCTGAGTTTTCTTTCTCTTATTGTTGGTATGAGTGATCGAACTGCTTGGGCTCTTCTGAGAACTTCTTCATTTGATGTGTGTGTGGTCCATGATAATTTTAACGTTCTCCTGTAGGACCATAATTCAGCTGCTTCTAGTCTCTTTTCCATTGCTGGAGAAATGGTCCAGTATTCATTTCCATAAGTCAGGATAGAATAAATGTAGCAGTGCAATATTCTGTTTTTAGTGTATGTGCTCATCTTTCTGTCTGTTAATATGGTCTTCATTTTTTTTTACATGTCCTATACCACCAAGTTCAGGAACAGCGATTAGTCTACAACCATCAGGCTCCTGAACTGGCAGGGATTACTTCACTCACCACAACTCTGAACTGATTCCATGACCTCAGGCTCACTTTCAAGGACCCTTTACAACTTATGTTCTCGGTATTATTTTTTATTTGCACCATTTGTCTTCTTTTGCGCATTGGTTGTTTTTCTGTCTTTGTGTATAGTTTTTCATAAATCATATCGTATTTCTTTATTTTTTATGTAAATGCCTTCAAGTATTTACAATGATATTGCTCGGACTGGATGACCTGATTTATAAGGAAAGAATGAATAGGTTAGAACTTAATTCCCTAGAACGTAGAAGATTGAGGGGAGATCTGATAGATGTGAGGGGTATAGATAGGGTAAATGCTAGCAGGCTTTTTCCACTGAGGCTGAATGAGACAACAATTACAGGTCATGGGTTAAGGGTGAAAGGTGAAATGTTTAAGGGGAACACGAGGAAAAATTTGTTCACTTCTAGGGTTGAGAGAGTGTGGAATGAGCTGCCAATGAAGTGGTGAATGCAACTTTGATTTCAACATTTAAGTTAAGTTTGAATATGTACATGGATGGGAGGTCTATGGAGTATTATGGTCCAGGTGCAGGCTGATGGGACGAGACAGTTTAAATAGTTTTGCACAGACTAGATGGGCTGAAGGCCCTGTTTCTATGCTGTAGTTTTCTATGACTAAGAAATTCACATACAATATATGTACTGCATTTGAATAAGAAATTTACTTTGAACATTGAATATCCTGAAACTCCTAATGTATAGCTGTTGTGTGCCTCCTTCAAGAATGTGGACACCCAGGACTTGAAGCAGCTCACCTTTTCCCCACTGCTGACCTCTCAATATTTTCTCCCAACTTCCCCTTCCAGAAGTCCACAATCAATTCCTTAGTCTTGCTGAATTTGAATCCATGGTTGTTGTTGTGACACCATTCTACCAGCTGATCTATCTCATTCCTGTATGCCTCCGTATTACCATCTGAGATTCTCTCAACAACAGTGGTGTCACTAGCAAATTAATTGATTGCATTTGAGCTGCGCCTAGCCACACAATTATAAGATTAGAGAGAGTAGAGTAGTGGGCTAAGTGTGCATCCTTGAGATGTGCCTGTGTGGATTGTCAGCAAGGAGGAGATGTTATTACTGATCTGTACTGATCTGTATTGACTGTGGACTCAAGATGAAGAAGTCAAGGATCTAGTTGCAGGCTGAAGTACAGAAGCCCAGGTTTTGAAAATTGTTGATTAGTAGTGATAAGATGATGGTGTTAGAGGGTAATGTAATTGGTAGAAATATACATAATTCAAAACCACCAATATTGAGTTGAGGTTCACTTTAAGAAGCTGGTCTGATGTTGTGATGAATTGCATTGAATTAAATTGACTTTATTTCTTACATCCTTCACATACATGAGTAAAAGTCTTTATGTTACATCTCCATCTAAATGTGCAATGTGCAATTTATAATAATTTGTAATAAATAGTATGTACAACAGGACAGTCAATATAGAATAGAAAAAATACAATTGTATCAGCTTGAATTAGTTAGTCTGATGGCCTGGTGGAAGAAGCTGTCCCGGAGTCTGTTAGTCCTGGCTTTTACGCTGTGGCACCATTTTCCGGATGGTAGCAATTGGAACAGTTTGTGCTGGGGTGACTTGGGTCCCCAATGATGTAACTACATATAGTGTTTTTAGTGTGCTTTGTGCTCAGTTTTTGGTTTTCAATAAATGAGTTGCAACCACTTTTCTGAAACATAAAATGTCTCCGATACACCTGCATTTGTGACCCCAATGCTCTTGGATGATTCCAGTGTTATTGAACATGTCGGCCACCATAATCACTTTGAAACTACCAGAGATTTGGGCACAAAATGCTGTCACTTGATTTGTACAAGTTGAGGCCCAGTTTGCACTGTGAGAAACCTCCACTACCAACAGCAAATTCTACTATATGGTAGCATCATTCAGCAACTCCACGGCTGCGAGAGTGGTGAGTCTGCTTGAACACCCGCCTGAACACGATAAATACCCATCATTGAAAACTCACCTTTTAGAGACTTTTGGACTATCGGAGTCCGAGCAAGCCAAGCAGTTACTCTCCTTACCCGCTCTCGGAGATGGGAAGCCATTGGAGCTAATACACCACACGCTGTCCCTCCTGGGAAATTACCATCTTTGTTTTATTTTTAAAGAACCCTTCATGCAGCAAATGCGCAGAACGAATGCAATAGCCCTCACTGATGCAGCCATGAAAGACTATAGGGAGCTCGCTAAAATGGCTGACAGTCTACGCTCAGCTAGGCAGCGGTGAGCCATTCCTCCTCCATTCTCCACCTGAATAAGCCTGGTAAGCAAGGCCCCCAACATAAGGACGCCCACAGCTGCAAAACATACGAAGCTAGACCTGTGCATTTACCATGCTCCCTTTGGTATGAATACTAGGAAGAGTCAACTGCCTTGCAGCTTTGATAGTGCCAGCACATCAGGACATCAAAGGTCTGTGAACACCATGGGTTCCCGCTGCCAGAGGTGTCCACTGTTCATTACAGGGCGACGCTTCCTGTGTGACATGGGTGCTCACATGAGTGTGCTGCCAGCATCGCCTATTGACGAGAAGGCAAAGAGCGATGAACCCTCACTGGAGGCCGCCAGTGGAAGCAGGATCCAGATTTATGAGACACGACTGGTGCTTCAGTGGGCGATGTTACACATGGGACTTGGTTGTGGCTGAAGTGGCTAGACCTCTGCTCAGTGCAGAATTCCAGTGTGCCCAAGGAGTATTAGTCAATCTTAAGAACTGCAGACTTGTGAGTGTCACCCTGCTCCCCTGCTCCCCCAGTAAGTTCCCTACAACGACTTTGTCCTGCACATACACCAGCGCATGTGAGTTTACTTGACTGGGTGAATTCCCAAACCTCACCAAGCCAGATTCTCCACTACTGTCACAAAACATGGGGTCAAGCATCACATTCTACAACTGGCCCGCCAGGCCATGCCTGTGTGCGCAGACTGGACTAGAAAAGCTGGCAATCACGAAGGCTGAGTTTACTAACATGGAAAGACTTGGCATTGTACACCAGTCGAATAGTCCGAATAGTCCCTGAGCGTCGGCCCACTATATGGTCACTAATTCCAATGGTAGTTGCTGCCAATGCAGTGATTACCAATGCTTTAATGATGTTACCACTTCCGATCATTACCTGGTCCCGCACATCCAAAACTTCCAAAGTCTACCATCAGGTGCCTGTGTGCTTGGAGCACATTCCCAAAACAGCAGTGATAACCCCAGTTGGCCTACTTGAGTTTCTGTGCATCCCTCTTGGGCTGAAAAATGCAGCACAGAATTTCCAATAACTGATGGACTCTGTATTAAAAAACATAGATTTTCTTTTTGTTCACCTAGGTGATATACTTGTCGCCAGTTCATCCAAATCTGAACATGTATCTCATTTCTGCATAATTTCCAAATGCTTAAGCCCACAGGGGTTGATTATTAACCCTGCTAAATTCCAATTTGGGTTGTCAACTATTGACTTTCTCAGCCATCGCATCTTGGCATCAAAAGTAGCCTATATTACGAACTTCCCACTGCCCCGCACTTCTAAAATACTACAGGAGTTTTTTAGGCATGGCGAACTTCAATCACTACTTCATTCTGCAAACCGCTGAACTTATGCTCCCCCTGTGCGCTTAAAGGCAATATCTCTAATCAAGTGCTTATCTGGCCAGTGGACATGACTAGTGTATTTGATGATACCAAATGAGCTCTTCCTAACACCGTTCCCCAACGCACTCATACCCTTTACTGCTGATGCTTCAGACTATGCTGTGGGTGTTGCGTACGAACAGTTGGTCGGAGGTGTGTGGCAGTTGTTTGCCTTCTTTAACTGCCAGTTCTGCCTTCCTAAAAGGAAGTACAGCACGTCTGACTACAAGCTTCTCTGTCTCTATCTGGCTGTCTGCCATTTTCATTTTCTTCTAGAGGGTCACCATATCATGGCGTTCATTGACAACAAACCTGTTGTGTACATGATGGCCAAAATATCAGACCTTTGGTCTGCATGGTAGCAACACCAACTGGCCTACATTTCAGAGTTCACAACTGACATGTAATGAATCAATGGGGAAAATAATGCCGTGGCTGACGGCCTCTCATGGTCAGCCGTTGAGGCCATACACATAGGGGTTGACATGGGAGCCAACTAAGTTACTGACCCAGAGGTCAGAGCTTACTGAACAGTAGTCACAGGCCTGAAGATAGCTGACATTAAGTTCAGGGAAGCTGAGTTTTCTTTCTTTTGTGATTTCTCACTATTTGCCCTTGCACCATTGTGATGGATTGCCCTTTCGCATGTGGGCCGGAAGGCTTCACAGAACCTGGTTGCTGTAAAGATTCTGTGGCACGGGTTTCGAAAAGACATGGTTGCTGTAAGGATTTGACTGCAGCTTGTGTGGAGTGCCAGCAGGCAAAAATTACCTGTCATATTCCGGTGCCATTGGCACATTTTGAGGTCCCTGAGC